>NC_135483.1:110335284-112835284 GCF_052094955.1 Ictidomys tridecemlineatus
CCTCTACCACCAAGACAACCATATTCTAGGAAGGGACCTGAGTCTTAGAGTGGAGACACAGCCAACTCACAAAGGATATGTAACTTAAGTATGTGGGAGTTATTTGTTACCTCAGCACTACTTAGACTATTCTGCTTGATACAGGCTTTATATGCGTGATTGAGACATTCTTTTTCCACTATTGGGAATTACCATTTCAGTATCTGGGGCTTTTGATCAAAGATTAGATTTAATTATTATTTCTTTGCTAATTGAGATTTTTAATATCTTATTCTTTCAGGTAAGATTCAGGATCTTTAGTGTTCCAAAGTTCCATAAAATGTCTCTAGATATCAGCCTCTAGATATTACAGTCTGGATATCAGTCTCTAGATATTTATTTCATTCATACTTTGGTTAAAGGCTTCTTTATTTTCCAGTTCCAGTAAATTTTCTTATTCCTTCTCCATTTTTTCAATCCTAACTGAAATATTTCTCTAGTCCTAACTGAAATATTTCTGCCTTTGAATCACAAAAAGGTGAAATTATTAACAGGTACAAAACTTCTAACTTCTTCTATTTTGACTTTTAATTTAATTGGAAATTAAATGAATTACAGTTTAAAAAATTGCTCAGATCATGAGATAGTATTCTACTGGCTGTAAGTTCTCTGACTTTTCCTCAAGCTTATTTCTCTTTTATTTTTGTTTTGTCAGTTACAATTTTTAAGTGTTTTCTATGCCTTCCCAATGCTCTATTTTCATAGTTGTCCTTGCATTAAAGATTAATATCTTTGCAATTCTCCATGAAAATAAAACTGGGAATAACAAGTTTACTGAATCTATGCATATTTTCCTTTGGATCAGCTGATCTGTGTGTTCATTTTGGTACTCCTATAGTAAGCCTTTCCTGAAGTACCTTGTTGTTTTTAATTTTCTACCATGTTTGTGAGTAAATGAAGAGATGAATGACCCATAGATAATTGGCTACTTGATCTAAGCTTCTTACAAAACCAATGTCTGATTCTTTTTGTAAAATAATCCAACTAAAGGCAAATAAACAAACCTTCTGTGAACACGAAGAGCTGGGTGCAATGACGATAGGTCCTGGGTGTCTGGGGAGGGCAGGCTGGTTTTTAGGTTTCTTTCTGTGGTGTACACGTGGGGAGTGGGTGGGCAAACCACACTTCCCTTCTACAGAAATAAAAGTGCTTTTTATTGTTGAGCAAACATACCATGTTAGGAATCCTAACCTTATACAAATAGGTCGTTCAAATTCATTAGAGAATGATATTCCAGGTTTAGCTATGGAGGCTGCCAATTCTTGATATATGTAAGTATCTTTGAATTAAAAGATACCGATTGATTTAGTTTTCATAGGGACATTTTTTAAATTAATTACTCAGGTTATTATCCTACAACACTTTTTTTGCTTTCTTTGTCTGATGATTCTGAGCCTAAGATCTTTCCAGGGTCCTACTAGAAAAGAGCTCCTACTTCCAATATAGCCTTCTTTGGGGATTTTTTCTTCCTCCTCCATTCTGGTTTATACATCAACATCATCCCGAGATACTTATTATCCCCCTTCTTATGAGGAGTTATTCCACTTAGTACTTTCTCACTCTACTTTCAATGGTATTTTCATACCTATGTGTCAGTCTGCCATTTCAAACAGTAAACTACCAAATTTACTTTTCCAAATATCAAACTAGTAAAGCTGTGAACCTGCACACTACTAGATAAAAGTTTTAAATTATTTTAATAAATTTAGGCAAAAATGATGTAAGAAGGGAAGGAAATAGGATTGGCGCTTGTTAGTCACCTAGTGAGTGACCAGGACTAAATGAAAGGGCCTTTACTTTTATGACCTCACTGAATCTGCACAATAACTATATATGATGCCAGTGCCACTGCTTGTAAAAGATATATTTTGAGACTCAGGCAGTTTAAATAAATTTTCCAGATCATAGGACTAGTGAGCAGCATGGTATGTCTATGGCTAAATCACCTTCTTGTTCCTTCACAGCGTATGAAATGATTTTGAGTGGTTTAGGCTGGATGCATTAACATTGTAAACTGTTATTATCATCTTTTTACAGGCAAATAACATAATACATAGTAGATTTTATTTTACTTCCAATCATCAAAGTCATAGAATTCCTATGGAAATGGAAGATTTAAAAAAAAATGAACTTAAAGTCTGGCATAAATGGTGGAACACACAATGTATCCTTGCCTTTCATCAAACCCAACCAAGAGATACCCTTTTCCTCTCTTTAGTTAGATTTTACAAAGACAGTGATAAATGTGTAAATGTTTGTGTTTTCCAATGTCAAATCAAAGCCCAAACAAATATGTTATGCACTGGTGCTCACCAAATATGTGACAGTGATATAAAGGAGGATAAACTTAGTTCAATCCTCCCTCACTATATCCCCCTACAGTTAAAAATGTGAGAAAAAATAGCTTACGTGTTATGCTCTGCATTCAGTCATATGATATTCTCAGTGTATGTGAATTTTACAGTCTTATTTCTTCCTAAATGGTCTTTTCCATATACAAAGGGAGCTTAAAAATAGCAAACAACAACAGCTACAAACAAACAAACTCTTTCTGAAGGATGGTTCATGAGCAAGCATCATGTTACATTTTTCATAGAAAACAGAAATTCCAGTAAATAAAATGACCACAATGACCAGGTTTCTGGTCAGTTTATTATTAAAGAAAGACCTTTCACATGTGGTTCACATATAAATGGTCTTTATGCTAGGACACTACGAAAACAGGCCATTGCTGTTTTAATATGGTTGCGTATAAATCTGCCATATTCTTTTTTCTTTTTGTTTGTTCCATCTATTATTTGTTAACTTTACATACTTATACCACCATCTGCTTGAAGAATTGAGTATTTATTCTAATTTACCTCTTTATTGCCTTATTTACCATGCAAATCTTTGGTTTTTAGTGGGTGCTCTAGATCTTTTATTTCTATTGATTGATTTTCCTCTTCATTACAGGTCATATTTTACAGCTTCTTCCATGCCTGAGAGATTTTTTTACAGGATGCCAGACATTGTGAATTTTATGTCGGATGCTGGCTTCTTCTTTTTTTTAATTCCTTAAATATTTTGGAGCTTTGCTCTGGAATAAAATTGTCACTTGTTTTATCCATTTGATGCTTGCTTTCCAACATTTGAGTTTAGGATAGAACAGCCTTTTATTACATGGCTAATTTATACTACTTCTACAGTGTAGACTTTTGAAGACTTTGCTTGATGCATATGTATTAGGAGATGTTTCCATTCTGGTTGGTAAAAACAAAACTATTTCTAGCCTTGTGTGAGCTCTGAGGATTATTCTTCCCACAAATTTCTGATGGTTCTTTGCTCAGTTTGTTGGTTGTTTTCACATGCATGCACTGAGCACTCAACTATAGATTTAGGGAAACCCTCTCAGGAGGGCTCTTGAGGATTTTTTTCTTCCCCACAAATCCTAGTTGCCTTGGATTCAACTCTAAACTTGGTCTCTTATACTCAGGAAAACCTCACACTCCATTTTGGTTCTCCCTCTGAGATGGTTAATTGTATGTGTCAACTTCACTGCCCTAAAGGATTTCCAGACAGCAAGCAAAATATTATTTCTGAGTGTGTCTGTGAAGGTGCTTCCAGATGAGATTACCATTTGAATCAATAGATGCAGTATAGATCACCTTCACGAATATGGGTGGGCATTATCCAATCCATTGAGGGCCAAATAGAATAAAAAAGTGGATTAATGGCATATTTGTTCACTATTCTTGAACTGGAGCATCCATCTTCTTCAGCCCTTGGACATCAGAGTTCTTTGTTCTTGGGATTTTTACTCCAGGACATACACCAACAGTTTCCCTGGTTCTCAGGCCTTCAGACACAGATTGGGAGTTATTCTATGGGTTCCCCTAGTTCTCAGGAATTCAGACTCAGTATGAATTACACCATCAACTTTCCTTGTCCCCCAGCTTGCAGATGACAGGTAGTTGACTTCTCAGCCTCCATAATCACATGAACCAACTCCCATAAGACAAATCACTCATCTTTTATCTACAGTCTATCTATCTATCCTCAGCCATGTATTGGTTCTGTTTCTCTGGAGAACCCTAATCCCCTCTCGACAATCTTGTCTGATAATTCTCCAGCTAACATACTGTGGCTCTCATAGGTCTTACCTTGTATCTTTTCTTTCTCTCAAAGATCACTATTCTTCACCATCTGTTGTCTAATGTCTGAGATCTACTGATTCACATATTTTTATTTATTTTAGTTGCTTCCAAAGGGGAATAAATTCAGTTCCAGTTGCTCTAGAAATCTGTGATTTTTAGTTATTTTATGTCGATTTGCATTTGGTAAAAACAAATAAAACAGCTGTTGGAGTATGAATACAGACAGCTTTGCTTTCCAGTCCTCTGCATTTTAGGTCAAAATAAATCAATCGAAAGATTACAAGTCATGAAATAAAATTTATCTTAAAGAATACCATACATCTTCAGGAAAAATAAGAGCAAACATAGCTGGGGCTGGGGCTGGGGCTCAGTGGTAGTGCACTTGCCTGGATGTGTGAGGCACTGAGCTTGATTCTCAGCACTATGTATGAATAAATGTCTATCAACAACTAAAAAAAATATTTAAAAAGAGCAAATATTGAAGGATATATGGCTTATGTCTAATATCTTTGTTGTTTTGACATTACATCCAGAAGTTTGACACAGCCTTATTTTACACCTGATGAAAACATTTTATCATAAAGTCTTTTTCTCAAGTATTCACTCATATTTGAGATATATTTGAATATAAAAGACAGCAAGGAGGAAAAAAAGTTTAGTGTTCCACATACATAAATGAGCTGGTGTTTTGATAAGCAGTGTACTGGGAAGTGAGGCTCACTGCCCACAAAAATAGCTTATACGGGTAATTTAAGGACCAAACACAATCAAATAAAAATATAGTGGCTATTCATTTTGTGAAACCAAGAAAAAATGAAAAAAACAGAAGACTTGCCAGCTCTTTAGACTTGGATGATACAGCTTCAGTGAGTCAGAATGTCAGAAAAAGATGACAGTTATAGTCTGCATTCAGTAATTCACTGGCTTGTAATGCCTTCAAATTCAAGAAAACCTTTGTGTTCATTTTGAAAGCCCAAAACATTATCAATGGGCCATGTTTTTCTTGTTACATGCCAGGAAAAATAAGTTCTATTTTTTTCACATTTTATCGAATACTTCAAGCCAAGCTGTGTGTGCTAACTATTGGACCATACAATGATAAAGTTTTATTCCTTGAAGATTTTGTAATTAAGAAGAGATTTAAAAAGGTATGTCCAAACTTTCACCAATCACATCACAGTGTGTGAAGTACTGAAAGGATGATCTGGAGGTGAATCTCTAGGGAAGAGACCTTACCAGAACTGGTCTCCAGGGCAAGCTTCCCCAAAGCAGGTGGCCTTCAAAGTACAATGGGGGAGGGTGGCAGATGTCCAGAGGAGGACACAGGTGTGGGATGACAACTTACCAAGGGCAGAGGGAGCAGATCATAAGATGGTTATTTAAAAGCGTAAGTACCTCCGTGTATATTGAAAGTTCACTGGGAAAAAAAATGGAAGAAGCTGGAGAGAAAAAGCTGATCACAGAATTATCAGTGGCTTTATAGGGCAGCTTTATATGGAGAACTCCTTCTGAATTCTCCTTGTTGCTTTGCTTTTTATAGGAGAAGTTTGATATGCAGAATTGTCACATGGAGTCTGAATTTGAAGTATAAGCTATTCATAGAACATGAGTGGGGAAACCAGATAGTCAGAACTGAGAGACCATATGACCCAAGGGATGTTACAGAGTCTTCCATGGCATTCGGATGGAGTCGGTGCTGAATTTGGATGCAGGAGTTCCCACTGAGTGCATTCTAAATCCCAGGTATGTCTTTGAATCACTTTTTGGAAATTTTGTTCTTATATTGCCATCAAAGAACTGAAATTATTATCTGAAATTGTAAATTAAAAGTAGCTTAGAAGTCAGAATTTAAAAAAATAAAATAAAATAAAAGGAGGGAGAGGCTTAAAACCTATTAGAAAAATTAAGCACATTCAAAGTTAAATTTAGCAGGAACCTGAATAACAGGTCAACAAAACTTGCTGACCCATCAGATGTTCAGATATAGAGTGAAAAAAGAGCATAGAATTAAGGAAGACTCAACTCATGAAAACATTTGACTAAGAATGTGACAGTTCTATTAATGGTAAGGAGAGATTTAGAAGAGGAGTTAATTTGTGTGGAAGGCTTAGCCATCTTAGATTAAAGAGATCTGATAGAATGGTTAGATCACAGTCTATACTGCAGGCACTTTGCTAAGCATTTTACACACAAAAAAAAAATCTATTCAATTCTTACAAATACTTTATGAAGTAGAAATTATTATTATTGCCCCTATTTTATTAAGAGTAAAACCAAGACTTAGAAAAATTAAGAATAATCATGCATTATATAATGACATTTTGATTGATGATGGACCACATATATAATAGTGGTCCTATGAGATTATAATAAAACTGAAAAATACCTACCTCATATGTCATGGAAGTCATGATAATGTTAGAATACAGCACATTGTTCATGTGCTTGTAGGGCTGCTGGAATAATAAAGCTACTATGCTGTCAGCTGTATAAAAGTTTAGCACATACAATTAGTATATAGTATATCACATTTGATAGTGATAATAACTATGAATTTATATATTTACAGTAATTCTTAATGTTATTTTAGTGTATAATCCTTTATTTATAAAAAAAGGAAACAATTTGCAATAAAACATATGTTGTGCTATGCTGGCAGAAGCTTTTTAGTTTTTTATGGCCCTAAGAGCAATAGGCTATGCCACACAGCTTGAGTATTTAGACAGATATACCATTTAGGTTTATGTCAGTACAGTCTATGATGTTTGCACAATGATGTAATTGTTCAAAGGTGCCCTTCTCAGAATACATCCCCACTACATTGCTATCATTTGCTAATTGTGTCAACATTCGCTAGTGAGTGGCAAAGTCCAAAATCTCCTGATGCAAAGCTGACCAACCACTGAATCAATGGACAAGTTCCAACCAAAAGGCCAGATCTCAAAGCCTATTTGAGTCATCTTTCTATTCATGAGAGAAGGAACTACAGGAAGAAACTAAAGTTGTTCAAAGGGAATATGGAGAGATTAAAAGAAAGGCATCTATGACCAGGACATTGGGATGACCCAATATGATTGAATAATGAGAAACAGAAGAAAAAAACTTGGAGAAGGTGAGAAATCAGAGAAAGGAGAAGCAGATCTGACTCACAGAAAACCAGAAAAAAAATTTCAGGATAAATTCATAGTCTTGAATGCAGCTGCTGCCAACGGGCAAGGACAGCTGAAAAGTTATTGAGAATTTTGGGATAATAATTACAAATAAGCAAAGGATGCTTATTATATGCCAGAAATTGTTTTAAGTACTTTACAAATATTAATCATAACCATCACAAGTTTATTATCCCATTTTACAAATCAGAAGTTGATGTACAGAGAGACAATGCTTTGTGGAAATAATTAAATGGGAAGCCATTAAACTGAGGTGATCCTGATGCCCTGTGTGGGTAACCAAGCCTGAAACCTAACTCAGAATTTAGAAGAAAATAAAAGTTAAGCTCAGCCAATTACAGATGAGTAACTGGGCACTTGTCAAATTGCCTTCAACATTTCACCAGGATAATCCAAAGAAGGTATTGTTGAATCTTTAATCCATTTGGTAATTTCTTTGCCCTTCTGCACTCACTCACCCTTTAAAAGCTTCCCCTCATTCCCTTTGTGGGAAATGGGAAACACTTGTATTTTGGAGCTCCCTGATTCATGAATTGCTGTCAGCTTCAATAAGCTCTTTAATATTTTAATGTGCCAAAGTTTATCTTATAACAGCTCCAGATGACTCGGCTAGTCAGCAGCAGAGCCTGATCCCACCCTTGGGTCTAGTCCAAGCATTCTTCATCACAGGGAGAATGGCACCAGCACTGCCCCCAGTGTGTTAAGAAATGACTAAACAATATCATCTCCTGTCTTGCTCTATACCAGTGGCTTATGGGAGAGCCTGGATCAGGGATCCACCTTTCTTGAAGAATCATTTCTTTTTTAAATGCCAATGAATTAGAGTCCAGAAGGTATACAGCCTCTGTGGCTCTGAGAGCATCTGGACTCCTGACGTGTGGGCCACAGCCTTGAAGGTCAGGTTCACTACTTCTCTGAGGTTTTCTATGCCTTTCTAACATATTTCCCCCAATGCAGCAGAGAGGTCAAGTGGACCCACATCTTTGGGAAGAGGGAAAAGAGAGAATGCTAGAGAACAAGGATTGGAGTCAATAGTCAGTGATGAACAAGAGGAGGCCCCATTGTCAAGTACAAGAATCACTTTCTGTGTCAGCCTTTTAGTACCCGCTTTGAGGTCTAGCACACACAGGCTGAGCCTTAGTTCTATCTAACCAGAGAAGCAGCTGCTGGCACCAACGGAAGGGATAGATCATAAATAACTCTTACCAGTTTTCTATCACCACAGGATTACCCTCTCAGGCATCTCTTATCTCTCCTAATCATTAATTCATTTGAGAGGAGGCATTGCTTTGGTTGAAAAACGCAGCATTTTTCCTGGGAGGAATGCTACCTTAACCCATTATCTGGAGCAAAGTGGGAGTGAGATCATCCTGGAGATTTTGAAAGAGCTTTGGTTCAGAAGAGGGACTAACCAGCATTTGGTTGACTGCTCTTACCAGCTTGAAGCCTCAAAGCCATGAATTCTTCATGCCTTGTATTTCTGGGGTCTCCACAACCTACCCATCTGCTACATTCTTAATATTCTCTCCTCGTTTGTCTTTGCCATTTTATCAAAGAAGCATTCACTAGGACTTCCAATGATGGAGTCTGTGTACCAAAGAGAAGGCAAAACCAGACAGGGAAGATGGGTCCCTGCCCTTCCCTGGTGGAGGCTGGGGTATGTTTGGAGAGATTTGGGTCCTTGAAATAGTAGTTGGAGGCCACGCATGGTGGTGCATTCCTATAATCCCAGTGACTTGGGAGGCTGAGGCAGAAGGATCGAGAGTTCAAAGCTAGCCTCATCAAAAGCAAGGTGCTAAGCAACCTGAGAGATTCTGTCTTTAAATAAAATAGGGCTGGGGATGTGGCTCAGTGATTGAGTGCTCCCAAGTTCAATCCCCAGCACCAAAAAAAAAAAAAAAAAAAAAGGAAAAAATAAAAAAATAGGAGTTGGAAAAATTAAAAACAACTCCATTTCAGTGTTTCCCAAACTTTTGAAGCACACTGGAATTACCTGGGGTTCTTTGAAAAGTATGGTCACCAAGTTCCTACTCCCAGACACTCTGATTAAACAGGGAACGATGGACATTGGAATTTCAAAGAGCTCCACTGAGTCCTGACATGCAGTAAATTTAGGAACCACCATTCTATATCACACTTAGCTCCTCAGGCAACTGCAGTGGAATTTTGAAAAGTCTAATAAATCTTCAGACATCTTGTGCCTGAAACTCTTAGTGGTTAAAGCGTTTGATAATACAAGCAACAGCCTCGTTGAGTACTCAACAGGTAACAAAAGTTTCATGTCCATTAATGCATGTGAACAACCCTTAGCAGACATTGTATCTTCACTATTGTAAATGGGACGTCTTGAGGCTCAATATTTTAAAACATGGTCCAAACTTACATGATGTATTAGAAATGGAGCCAGGATCTGCACACAATGCTCACCTTCAAACCAGTCAGTAGTATTTTTCCCCTGCTACCTGCCCCTACCTGGGACCGCTTGCTTTGGAATGCTTGAAGAGTAGTTTCAAATATCTTGAGTTGACCCAGGTACAGCTGTATTTAACAAACAGATGTATTCACATTGTTCTATTGGACTTTCTCTGTGGCTCTAGTATGATGTTTTGTTTATTTGAGTGGCCTTTCTGACCACTAGATCTCTTAGCCAAAGTGGTCCAGGGTCATGCTTGGTCAAGCCAAGAACTGAGCTTAGACAAGATACAAGAGACAGGGGCCAAAATAATGAATTTTAAAGGAAAGCAAAAGTCCTGAAAGGCAGATGGTGAAGAATATAGGAGAGATGGAAAGACAGACAAAACCTAATTCAGCAATCTTTGATAGATAAGAAATATCATTGAATGCATAGAGCTTGATTCTAAAGGAAAGACAATTCATGTAGAAGGAAATTACCACCAGATGAACTAGGCTGCAAGCAAAAGAGGAATTTGGTTGTCATGGGAGTTCCATTGGCACAGATTATCTAATCTTCATTGTATTCATTTTGTATGGATGTGTGAGTGATCTGTGTTCAGAGTAAAACTCAAATGAATACTCTCATGCACCAGTGCTGGTAATATACATATTTGGGCACAGTCATCTGCTGGATGACACATGAGAACCTAGCACAGGTGGAAAGACTTTGCAAAAGATGGATGTTACAGTGTTGTGTCATGAAATGAGCTCCGAAGGTAGGCAATCTAGGAGAATGTGGCCAAACACTTGATGGTTATGTGACCTTGGCCAGGTTACATAAACTTTCTAAGTCTTAAGTTTTCTTATCTATAAAATGAGGACATGATTCACTCTCATAAATTTGCTGTTGGAGTAGGTGAGAAAATGGCACAAACATTTTGTACCTTTCTTGGCATATTAGTACAATAATACCCGTTTCCTGGCCTTCCTGTGTTATCTTGTTCTTTTATCTCTGGAATAGGAACCATTAAAACATTTTTATATTATGCAGCAATTTCAGTATTACTTAAATTTTAAAATATTGTAAGTGATTAAATATAATAATATATGTAAAAGTGTTTTGAAAGTATAAAGTACTAAGTGACTCTAAGGTATCATTATTTTAATCATGTAATTATATAGCAGCAGATCCTATCTCTTAGCTCTTTTACCTCCTGCTGCTGACTCTCAAATCTGCATTTCTAGGACAAATCCCTGGAGGCTTCTTCTCCTTAGGGCTACCCATCTCTGTTTTGTATTTCCTAAAAACAAACTTATCACCATCACTCCAAATTTGTCTTCCTCTTTCAACTTTTTCCTTTTAACACTTTGAACAGAGTAATATTCTGTTTTTTTTTTTTTTTGTGAGGGATGATGTATCTGGGAATGCAGATCTGGATGGTAGAATGAATTGAGCAAGATACCTGAAGTGTTAGAAAGTCTTAATTTGAAATCTTTTTATAGGAATAGGGCATAAAACAGAAACACAATTTGACATCTGGGACAGGTAAATATAGCATATTCTGGAACTTAATTGCCTTGGTTCAAATCCCAGCTTTCTCTCCTATGAACTGTGTGTCTCCAGAGAAGCTACTAGACTTTACTGTATATCAGTTTGTTCACCCATGAAATGGACTATAAATACCAGCACTACCCTACAGGGCTATAGTATTAATTACATGACCTGGCATAGTTAATCTACATTATTACTGTTTTATCTATCATTATCATTAGCCTTTATACTTACATAGTCTTGGATGAAGCAGCTAGACTGCGAGCCAGTAGCTTATCCATGAAGAGGAGCAACACTGATTGCCTGCTAGAGAGTGTGATGGTTAAATGGGAAGGTCAGGAGGTGGAGTCACTCCTAAGCTATAGTCACTATCAAGAAGGTAGGTTGAGTTCTGGTGCCTTGAGAAGACAGAGGACATGGATGTGGCCCCCTTCTTGATTCTTTTCTATAGTCCCCTTGCTTAGGTTTGGTCAACTAGCTGTGAATTTGGACACTCCCTTTCATCTCACCTGGACGCCCATGAGGCTTGTGCCTTGTTTCTGGGCAGCCCAGCCCATCACACACACTGCAGGAAAACACTTTCTCATTTGCTGTCTGCCCACTTCCCTTTCCCCATAATGGTTTGGATGACAATAGATTTAATCATGATTAGACTTAAGGAAAAAAATCTTCTAACTTGAGCAACATGAGTTCTATATATGGTGGGCTCCAGATTATGAAAGTTCCCATTTGGGGTCTTGTAGAGAGCCCCTATAACAAGAAGCATGATTTCCCTTCTATTTGCCAGATGTATATTTTCCCTTGGCATCTCCTAAAAACTGGTCTAGGTTAAGTTGGGTATCCTTAGATGCTGATTATTGTATAGCCATAGAAGGACCCCAGTCTCTTCCTGATAATCTAACTATCATAAGCACTGGAATTGTTAGCAATTCTGTTTTCATGTATGATATGGTCAATCAGATTGGAAAGAGGGCATTTTTCTTCTCCAACAATGTGATGTGCTCTCCTTTGAGGTTCAGAGCCAATACAATGTGGATAGATTTCCCTACAAACAGGAGCTTTTTCATTGCTAGAACCTCTGTGGTACATTGCCTCAGTCACATGAGCTCAAAATCCCTGTTGGCTGGGATTCCTGCTCTCTGTCATTGACGATGCTGTGTTTGTCATCTAATGACTGCTGATTCTCCTTCTAGTACCTCTGTCTTTCTTGACTTCTATATGGTCTCTCCATATTCAGTTGTTTTTCTAGTTTAATAACACAAGCTGCATCTTCCTAAGACAATAGTTCTCATAATTCACTCCAATGGTTTTCCTTATGTCCATTTGCAGGGGTGGATTTTCCATGAAGCCATAGAGGTGCAAGGTTGAGGGCTACTCACTGTCAGGGACTTTGGAATTATATTATTATAAAATAAAGGTAACCTTCTAACTTATATAAATTGTGACTTCCATGTCTTTCTTCAATTTATCCTTGTTTGCATAGCCCATTGTATCAGAAGGTGATGGAGTAGTAAATATTTTTAAATCAGTATACCAAGAATTTTAGTTGAAAATACATTACAGTTCAGTTTAGTGGCACATGTTCTTTTTGGTTCATGACCATATTGTCCTATTGTGCTATTTTTCTGAATTTTGTGATGTTTTTGAAATCTGTCAGATTTTAAAACTTTTTAACATATTTTGACTTATTTCCTCATATAAAATAAATATTCATGTATGTTCCTAATTTTGCATGAAAACTTTTAAGAGGATACCTAAAATTTAATATTTCAAACTCTCAATGACAATGATCATTTATCTCTACTTAGATTTTTAAATTTGGAATATAAATCCCTACTTTCTTGACTATTCATGGTTTTTTTCCCCCCTAAACTTCTCCAATCTTTAGCACTTTCAGCATGAAAATTCTACTTGTGTTATTCACTCCTTTCCTACAACATGTAATACATACTTAGGTGTCAAAGTCTTGTGTGTCTCTAAATTCTATTCATTTTTCAAACCTTCACCATATTGCATGTCAAGAATGAACATAACTAAGATATAGGCTCTCTATTCATCTCTCAGATTGTTTCTTTTGCTGAGAAGAAACTTATTAGTTTGAGTCCATCCCATTTATTGATTCTTGGTTTTAATTCTTGTGCTATAGCAGACTTATTAAGGAAGTTGGGGCCTGGTCCCACATGATGAAGATTAGGGCCTACTTTTTCTTCTATTAGATGCAGAGTCTCTGGTTTAATTCCTAGTCCTTGATCCTCTTTGAGTTGAGTTTTGTGCATATTGAGAGATAGGGGTTTAATTTTATTTTGTTGCATATGGATTTTCAGTTTTCCCAGCACTATTTGTTGAAGAGGCTATCTTTTCTCCAATGCATGTTTTTGGTGCCTTTGTCTAATATGAGATAATTGTAATTTTGTGGGCTAGTCTCTGTGTCCTCTATTCTGTCTACCAGTCTGTTTTGGTGCCAATACCATGCTGTTTTTGTTACTATTGCTCTGTAGTATATTTTAAGGTTGGGTATAGTGATTCCTCCTGCTTCACTCTTCCTGCTAAGGATTAAAAAATGTGTAATATTCCATATACAATGGAATATTCCATATACAATGGAATATTACTCATCAAGAAAAGAGAATAAAATCATGCCATTTGCAGGTAAATAGATGCAGTTGGAGAAGATAATGCTAAGTGAAGTTAGCCAATCTCCCCAAAACAAATGTTTTCTCTGATATAAGTTTACTGACTCATAGTGGGGGTAGGGAACAGGAGCAAATAGATGAACTCTAGATAGAGCAGAGGGGTGGGAGAGGAATGGAGGGGGCAGGGGGTTAGCAATGATGTGGAATATGATAGACATCATTATCCAAAGTACATGCATGAAGACATGAATTGGTGTGAATATACTTTATACACAAACAGAGATATGAAAAATTGTGTTCTATATGTGTATTAAAATGGATCAAGGAGCTAGATATCAAATCAGAGACACTGTGTCTGATAGAAGAAAAAGTTGGCTACGATCTACATATTGTGGGATCGGGCTCCAAATTCCTTAATAGGACTCCCATAGCCCAAGAGTTAACAACAAGAATAAACAAATGGGACTTACTTAAACTAAAAAGTTTTTTCTCAGCAAGAGAAACAATAAAAGAGGTAAATAGAGAGCCTACATCCTGGGAACAAATTTTTACCCCCCACACATCAGATAGAGCCCTAATATCCAGAATGTACAAAGAACTCAAAAAATTAAACAATAAGATAACAAATAATCCAATCAACAAATGGGCCAAGGACCTGAACAGACATTTCTCAGAGGAGGACATACAATCAATCAACAAGTACATGAAAAAATGCTCACCATCTTTAGCAATCAGAGAAATGCAAATCAAAACCACCCTAAGATACCATCTCACTCCAGTAAGATTGGCAGCCATTATGAAGTAAAACAACAATAAGTGTTGGCGAGGATGTGGGGAAAAGGGTACATTTGTACACTACTGGTGGGACTGCAAAATGGTGAGGCCAATTTGGAAAGCAGTATGGAGATTCCTGGGAAAGCTGGGAATGGATCCACCATTTGACCCAGCTATCGCCCTTCTCGGACTATTCCCTGAGGACCTTAAAAGAGTGCACTATAGGGATACGGCCACATCAATGATTATAGCAGCACAATTCACAATAGCTAGACTGTGGAACCAACCTAGATGCCCTTCAATAGATGAATGGATAAAAAAAAAATGTGGCATCTATATACAATGGAGTATTATGCAGCACTAAGAAACGACAAAATCATAGAATTTGCAGGGAAATGGATGGCATTAGAGCAGATTATGCTAAGTGAAGCTAGCCAAGCCCTAAAAAACAAATGCCAAATGTCTTCTTTGATATAAAGAGAGCAACTAAGAACAGAACAGGAAGAGAGAGCATGAGGAAAAGACTAACAGTAAACAAAGACGAAAGGGGGGAGAGAAAGGGAGAGAGAAGGGAAAGCATATGGAAATGGTAGGAGACCTTCAATGATACACAAAAGTATAAGAAGTTATGATGGGCAAGGGGGAGGGGGAAAAAGGGAGAGAATTGAACAACAGCAGAGGAGGCAGAGAGGGAAGGTGGGAGGGGAGGGGAGGGGGGATAGTAGGGGATAGGAAAGATAGCAGAATACAACAGTCACTAATATGCCATTATGTAAAAATGTGAGTATGTAACAGATGTGATTCTGCAATCTGTATTTGGGGTAGAAATGGGAGTTCAAAACCCAATGGAGTCAAATGTATGAAAGATGATTTATCAAGAGCTCTGTAATGTTTTGAACAATCAATAAAAAAATTGTGATGCATTCTGCTGTCATGTATTTAAAAAATAAAAGCAATTAAAAAAAGAATGAACATAACCAGATTCATGGTTATTGACTATTTCCAATACCACAGACATTGTCATACTTTCTTTAACCTTGCTGTCACCAAGAAAGGAGGCATCATTATGATCATTCTGTAGATGAAAAAGATTCCATGCTGTTTCCCTGCCCAACATGACAGAGCATATAAGTCAGGAGTCAGCATTTGCTATCACCTTGAGACAGCACCTCTTCAGGGTGACATCAGTCAAGAGTTATCTCTGAACCCCAAATGCCACTTTATAAACAACGTTTTGTGCTATCAATTATTTTGTAGATATATTCCTTACTTCCATCTTCTTTCACCACCCTGACTAGAGTACATTAACCTGGACCACTGCAATGAGATCTTATGCTCTCCTGTTATCTTCTACAGACTCTAAAGCCTACTGAGTGAAGACAAGTTAATGTTGACTAAATCAATGTATTTAAAAAAATGCTTGAAAAGCAGTTAAAGGGAGAATGCATTTCAAGTTCATAGGTGCTACAAAACTAAGAAATAGTAGCCTCTGCCCTAAAATTTTAATACTAGAATAGAAGAGAGATACTAAATAATGCAGCATGAATTGGTTTGAAATTACTTTGTATACAACCAGAGATATGAAAAATTGTGCTTTATATGTGTAATAAGAATTGTAATGCATTCTGCTGTCACATATAAATTAAAAAATGAAAAAAAGAGAGAAACATTTGAATTGACAATGTCAGAAAATACATTCTAAAATATTATTTACAGAGAAAAGAAATTCAGATGTGTCTTGATTCTGACATTTTAGTGTTGGTGATTAGACTAAGGAGGAATTCATAGTTTTTAGAATGTAACTGAAAAATTACATAGGGATTTTAAAATGAATTTCCATCCATCCACCTGAAAAATGCATAGTTTTTCAAAACCAACACAAATATGATGACGAAGAGAATGAACAAATATGTTGCATATGAGAACAATGATGATGATGATGATGATGATGATGATGCCAATGCAGTCTTTTCTTCTTTTCTAAAAATCTCTTTTGATACCTAGTTGTCTATGTGTTGTTTTGTGGAACAGCGGGAATGAGATTTATAAGCTTCAAATTAAAGTATTTATTCTCTCTCTCTGCTATCCCTCTCTTCATTAGTATATTAAATTACATGGAATATTTTGTTTTCATGCTGCATATAAAAGTTATAGGTATCTGCCCTCACAGAGTGTGTAGGAAAGTCTTTTAATATCTGGCCTGTGGTTTGGTCACAGAATCGTAGTTTTATAAAAATCTTAGCCATTTAGTAATTTAAAACATTACATCAAACTAATAATCATGGTGTCAAACACCATGCTAAATACACTACAAATTTAGTTTCTTTTTTTTCAAAGCAAATCCACGGGGAACATATTATCTGTTTACTATGGAGGAAACAGGCTAAGGTAGTTAAATAATGACATTAATTGTTAACATCTATGCAATGCTTTCCATAGGTCAGTTAGGATTCTGAGAGTTTGTGCAACTGGCTCGCTTAATCCTTGCATAATGCTGTGAGTGGTACTTGGTAGGAAGGTCATTTGTTCACATTTTACAGATGTAATCAGTGAGGCCAGGAGATGTATAAGGACATGGTAAGGTCAATCAGCTACAAGTAGCAGACTTAGATTGGAAATTAGGCCATTCAGCTCCAGAAACCACCATCCACTCAAAGAATCTATTTAGAGAGTTTTTGAACTTAAGTCTTTCTTTTATTCCAAAGCCTATTTCCTTAGTTACACTATTTCAATCTCCCCTTTCCAATTACCTTACAAAAGGTTATTAAGCCTCCAGCTAGATCTCCTGAATTGCAGGGGTGGTGGGGACTGGGAGCTGGCTGCTCCTGGAGAAAGTTCATTCTATTTTTGAACAACTCTTTTAGAAAAAGTCTTCTTTATATTGAGCTAAAATCTGCCTCTCTGTTACCTCTGTGTAGGAAGCAGGTTAGCAGAGAATGTCACTGGATATGAGGCTCCAAGGGCAGGTGA
Source organism: Ictidomys tridecemlineatus (assembly GCF_052094955.1). Lineage (NCBI taxonomy): Eukaryota > Metazoa > Chordata > Mammalia > Rodentia > Sciuridae > Ictidomys > Ictidomys tridecemlineatus. The sequence goes on from NC_135483.1 coordinate 110,352,953, forward strand.
AGGCCAGGCTGACCAATGTGCCAGGCCACATGGCCTTATGAGACTGTATGAAACGGGCTGTAGAGACTGACCCCAGGAAAAGCCCAACTGTTAAGACACACCCACTGCTGCAGTTTGGAAGTGGATGCTCCATAAAGGCTGGTGTGTTAAGGGCTTTGTCCCCAGAGTGACACTATTGGGAGATGATAGAATCTTTAAGAGGTGGGGCCTAGTGGGAGGTCTTAGATCATCCAGCATATGACCCTGAGGGGATTTTGGGACCCCAGGCCCTTCCTGATACTCTCTTTTGATTCCTGGACATGAAATGAACAGTTCTGCTCTGCCATGTGCTCTCACTATGATGTGCTGCCTCACCACAGGCCCAAAGCAATGGAACCAACTGATGATGGATCGGAACCTCTAAAACTGTGAGCCAAAATAAAACATTCCTCTTTACAAGTGGGTCATATCAGGTATTTTGTTATAGTGATAGAAACCTGACTAATACACTTCCCTGTGCTGCATCTGGGCAAATGGTAGATATTCCACCTCTAGGATAAGCATTGACATTTATTCATTGAACATTGCTGACTTTCTTCTCATCATTCTAATGTACGTGCTTTTTGTTTCTTTACTCTGACTTTTAGTGTATTAGCTACCTTTCTCAGCTTTCTACATTTATTAATACTATTTTTACTCAAGCTATTAATAATCTTCTAAGAAAGATCTTACTGGTTGGTCCCTAAAATAAAGGTGGACATTGTCAATCGCTGCCATGCTGCAGTATTGTTGCCTGGTGATTGATCGCCTGCCATTCTTTTTTTTCTCACCAGACACTATCCTAAGATTTTCAGCAGCCAAGTGACTACTGGGTGACAAATAATAAAACTCATAAACCTTGGACTGGAGAAGCCAGGGACAGTGTTTAATGCTGTTGCACAGCAAATAAAATGGTATTTATGTTTTTGCTTAATGGAGAATCAATATTCAGCTATGACCTAATTGGAAAGTTCTTCTTTACATGCCCAAAAGGGGGAAAATGCTATGGATCTTAAAAAGCTTTCTCACTGCCACAGTTTCGAGAAGAACAAGGAGTTAACTGGGCAGAACACAGAGCAAATAGATGAGGCCAAGACAGAACTAGGGCACTGACCCAAGAAAGCAGAGAGAGGACCTTTCCCAGTCCATTAGTAACCCACACTTAGCAGCTGGCCTTTTCCAGCCTCCACTAGAGTAAGAGGCTTTCCCTGAAAATACCTGGTCCTTTATTACTTAAAATATGGACTTTCAGTGAATTGTCAGAGAGGCAGGAAAAATTCTCTGCAATTACAATAATGATCATGGAATCAGGAAGCAATCTTGCCAGCCACCTGGACAGGGCTCACCTGGGGATGTATCCCACTAAGGAAATTAGCTGAGTCTGTTCAGAGTAAAGAGTAAAGAACTCTGGGCTAAACCCAAACAAATCCATTCCTTTCATCACTCCCATATGAACCAGAATTTACCCAGATATTAGTGAAGGGAGAATTAAATTTAACAGAGTGTGCCCTATATACCTTTTAGTTTACCGTCCAGCTATTATCCCATGACTTCTTTAATAAGTAATGGATACAATCTTCATCCTGAAATGGCTCATCTTTTTCTTATAAATGATCTTGTTATTAAAAATTAATATTGTCTCTCTGTGTCATGTCAGAGAGAGATTGATCTAAGCCAACCCAAAGTGAAACTTAAAAATCATGTTTATAACTCTGGAGGCTAAAGTGGGTATCCCAGATACGCAGCAGTCCCTTTTAGAATGTTCAGAATGGATTATTCCCCCCAAGACATGTCCCACATTTCATTTCCATTTATACATAGGTAGGTGTCCATGCAAGCTCAATATCATATAGCAGTCTGATTTACTTCTTCAGACATCTGATGCTTTTGAGCAAGGTGTCCGGTCCATTGCTTTATCTCATGCTCAGGTATCATCCTAAAGTCTCAGGAATTCCAGAAGATAAATTGTCAATAGTCAAAACATGCAAAGTTACAATTTAGTGTACGCCCTCATTTAAAGTAATGACTTTGGTTTGCTACTTTTTGTATTCTCATGATGGCTCTTTGATGCAGGTTTAATTACCTAATTTAAAATTACCCAATTTTACATTTTAAAAACCTGTGCTTCCAAAGTTTAAAGCATCTTTTCTAAAGTCAAACGGCTGAGAGATAGGGAGCCTGTATCTGTTGTCTGTAATGAAGTCATCTCCATACTTGGTGTCATGCTTAAGTTTAACTACCACTCCTTCCTGAACGCCTTTCCCCTTGTGGGCACTCAGGCGCTGTGAGTCTGTTTTTATGTGCTCCTTTTGATGGACTGCTGTGTGCTCACTTCTCCACTGCATAGAGTGCTCTCACAGCACTGCATATCTCAGAGTCAGGGCCACCATAGATTTTTTTCTGGGCGCAGGGAAAGGGTGCAAATGTAAGGCCTACATTCCATTTGTCTAAATATTTAACTTATGAGCCATGTTAACAAATTAATTAATAAAACATGTTCAGTCATTCTACCTTGACAAATAGACTTTTATGTAGAACAAGGAATCTGTGTTTGAGTTCATAATTATCAAGTTCCTCATCCAGAATAAGGTAGTGCCACTTCCAGGCCCATACTGTTCTGTATATTCATCAACACTGAGCGTAGGGGAATGCACACTGTTAGTACTGTCTACTATAGATAGCACAGAGATAGAGGAAAAGGCTGCAGGGACCTTGGGAAAGGTCTAAGGGTCCATTTGGGTAGGGAACTCTGGGCTCTGGGTACCTGCATCATGGTCTGGGAGGGAAGGTGCTGCATCTGTGGACCTGTTCCACTAGCCCATGCATACCTCAGATCATGGTAAAGGGGATACTGAAATTTGTCCAGAGTCTTTGTAGATGAGTCTAAAAGCAATACTTCTTGGGATTTCTCCAAATCTTGGCTTTTCTCATTGAGGAAAATTGAATGATGAGAAACTTCTAGGTCAACTGCCAGACAAGTTGCACTGTAGTAAGTCAAGCTAATTTTTAGAGCCTGTTCTCTACACTTTTTTTTAGAATCACTCTCTTCCAAGTATCCAGTGTTTTCCTGCAAATTCAGGACATCCATTCCAATAGCATAAAATGTAAAATGTTCATTCTTTAAATGATGACCTGTTTTCCAAGGTATGTGTGTAGTTTATTTTAAAAGAATTGGCATTTAAACGGAGGAATGTATTCGCTAATGATGGAATTTCTACCATCAAATATATTTGGAGGACAGGGACTTTCTTGCTATAAGTCTGTATTATTTTCCTAGGGTTGCTATAACAAATGGCCACAAACATGGTAGTTTAAGAGAGCAAAAATCTATTCACTGATAGGTTGTAAAGACTGGAAGTGTGAAGTTAAGGTGTGGGCAGACACTTCGTCTGACATTCTAAAGAAGCATCCTCCCCTGCCACTTGCAGCTGGTGGCTCCAGGAATTCCCTGGTTTATGGCTGCATCACTCTTGCCTCTGTCTCCATCTTTACAACCTTTTCTTTCTGTCTCACATCGCCCTCTGCCTTTGTAAGAGTACCTGTCTCTGGGTTTAAGGCCTACTTGGACAATCTAGGATGATCTCAGCTGGGGATCCTTAGCTTAATTACATCAGCAAGGATCTTTTTATCCAAATTACATCACATTTACAGGTCCTGGGTGGTCATTTTTTTTTTTTTTTTTTTTTTTTGCAGGGAGTCACTAATCGATTCACAAAAATATCAAGTCACCATTGTGACCTCTTCCTGCAACAAGGCCATGAACATTAGTCTAGAATGGCAGATTGCTGGGAAAGTTGACAGTCGTTCTCACAGGACACGAACTTCAGTTGTTCTGGAGAGATGTGGAAGAGAACATTCATATTTGAGAGCATGCAGTGAAGGTCCTGGTAATACTTTTTGGAAAGTTTTAGCAAAACTGAAAGCAGAATAAAGAATAAATCAACTCTCATTACTTTTCAAAACCCTCCATTTTGTCACACTAATTCCTAGAGATTAAACAAATTTTAGGTCCAAAACTGAAATTCTATTTATTTTTCCCCTGGGCAGGGAATAGAAAGAACTATGAGCGACTGATCTCCTATTAAGTTCAAAGTTTTTTAATTATATTACTTCATTTTACCTTCATTTTACACTGCAATAAAGATATCAATGTTCATACCCACTATACAATTGTGGAAACTGAGTCCTCAAGACATCAAGTAACTTGCCAGGATCCCACAGCTGGGCATTACAGAAGCTGAGACACACGGGTGCATGCTCTTCCTAGGACTCCACTGCCCATCATTAGTCTAGAGCAGACCCAGCTCTCCTCATTGACAAGCTTGACATGATAGATTTTCCTCCTGAAACAACTCTGAAGTGTCCTTTACCACCAGAAAGAGAAGCTTGAGACTGAGGAATAGATTTTCTTTCTACTTACACTATACTGCCATCCAGTGGGGAAATACTTGATGGCAGAAGATAACATTTCTGATTTTTTCATGTTTTGGTATTGGTACCTAATTGGCATTAAAATTCCCCTTTTCAGATGTGACCCTATCAAAATTCAAAATCCACGTCCACTTCCCACCTCTGCCTCTGCACACACGTGCACACTCCTCTTGTTCACCTCTTCTACAAATGTGTACCTATCCAGCCATCTTCCGTATAGCAGAGGAGTGAAAAGGTCGGGCCCACCTTTACCACTAGGAATATGATTACAAATGTCAAGTAGTTAAAAATCACAAGCAAATAAACATCTTCCACCAGTTACTTCCCCATGAAACATTGCCAATTTGTAATCTTCTAATTTGACCAAAAGGGAAAAAAAAAATTAAGGAACAGTTTAGACAACAACAACTGATAGATTTGCTTTGGAACATTTTTTAGACCTCATGACACAATTTATTTCCATTGAAGATATATACTAAGCCATGATGGAGATAACACCGGTACTGATGGTGCTTAGGGCACTTGGATTTGCATTAGCTGCCAGGATGAGACCAATATAACACTGAAAGCCTCTGTGTAAGTGTGAAGAGGGAAGTGGCAGATCTGATCACCCCATTATAAACTACACATTCTCTGCCCAATTCTCATTGCTACCATAACAAAGCACCACAAACATCGTGGCTTTAAACAATGTATTTGCACACTGTTACTGTTTTGGAGGTCAGAGTTTAAAATGGGTCTCACTGGCTAAAAAGCCAAGATACCAGCATGCTGATTCTTCTGGAGGCTCTAGGGCAAAATCTATCCTCTTGCTTTTCCAGCCTCCAAGGCCACCTGTATGACAGATGGCATGGGTTTCTTCCATCTTCAAAACCAGTCAGTTCTCTTCACACTGCTGTCCTGATGGCTCGTTCTCTTTTGAGCCTCCTTCCACTTTGAAGGACCCTGTGATTACATTGTTTCCACTTCAATAATTCAAAATAATATGCGATATTCTTATATTCAGGGCAGCTGATTAGTAACCTTAATTTCATTTGCTACCTTAATTCCCCTTTGCCAAATATGATATAACTTATGCACCAGGTCCAGGAATAAAGGCTTGGATTTTGGTGACAGTGGTGGGACTTTATTTTACTTCCTCACATCCAAGAGAAGAAAAATATACACTGGAATATTCTGGCCTAGGGTGATGGCAGCCTGTGAGAGCCAGCCTCTGTCCCGAGCCCTTTCTTAACTCTCCCTCCTCCTTCCCATCATCACATTCTGCACGGCACTTCATAAACATGAGGACACACCCCCAGGTGTTACCTTCGTTTTTTTGGAAGCCACACTTTGTAGGCAGGTGCATAGATTCTAATGGTAAAAATTAAATTTAAATCTCAGATTCATCTCAAGATGGGAGATTCTGAACTATTACTCAGCATTTCTAAGTTCAGTTTCTTTTTTCTTTCATTTATTTATTTTTTGTATGAGGGATTGAATTCAGGGACTCTTGACCACTGAGTCACATCTCAGCCCTATTTTATATTTTATTTAGAGACAGAGTCTCACTGAGTTGCTTTAGTGCCTCATTGTTCCTGAGAGTGACTTTGAACTTGCAATTCTCGTGCCTCAGCCTCCTGAGCCCCTAGCATTATAGGCATGTGCCACCATGCCTGGCTAAATTCAATTTCTTCATCTTCAGAAGTAATTTTTGTAACTATTGCAAAGTTTTATGAATTTGTACTATCAAATACGTTCTGAATGCATATTTTATTTTCAGGTTTTTTATAACATTCAAAAGTCGTAAAGCATGAATTCCCTGAATATAGAAACTAAGGAGTAAGATGCTGTTTTGCACAATAAAAATTTTTAAAAAGACACCAAAAGCCAAAGTTTTACTTTTATCCCTATGGTCTTTTTTGATTCCCCCCAACAGAATCAGACACCTGAACACTTCCCACCAGGCCAATGAAAACTTCACTGGAATAAATAGGGAGATAAGGGCATGACCATTCCTTTCTGGATTTTTGCCACCCCTCACACTCATAGGTGACAGTGTTAAAAAGGGCCACTGTGTTTTGGCTGTAGCCTCAGCTCTGCTCCTGATCTTTGTAAACATCAGGAGATGGAGACCCAGATGAAGACTAGAAAACCTAAAACTCTGTCACACAGTTCTCTGGTTGTGGGAACTTGTTCATCAAACACTGGGGACTTCAGAAGGAGCTAAAGGTAGGGCGACAAACCCATCCTGTCTCCTGTGTTTACCTGGCTGAGACCGAGAGGGGGTCAGAGGGACACCTGGCTTAAGTAATGAGGGCATTGCAGAGGTGTGGACAATTGTGCTTTGGAAAGAGCATTTTGTGGCACTGTTGTGAATATGTCAAGCACCTCTTCCAGAGAAAGCCATGGAGCCTGATATTTGAAAAGTCTAACCCTCCATTTGATGTAAATGCCACAGACACAAAGCTGATTCAGTTTGACAAGATTGTGAGCCCAATCCAGTTAGGCTGAGGCCAGGGCCACATTCCAGCAGAAGTGGGGAGTTAGTAAACCCTACCAGAGGATGTCTAGAAACAATACGCTCAGGAATCCAACACAGTCTGTTCCTCTCTGCCTCACTGGGAACATTTTAAAATCTGAAGTTGTCTTGAAGTTAGCTTTCATAAAGTAGCAGCTAGTTCATCTCAGAACTTGACAATGTATTGGACTAGTTGATGGTATTTGTCTATTTAGTTGATAATTTATGACATGTATTAATAAATGAAAAGCATGCTACTAAGAAACATATACATGCATTATTTATTTAAAGTATTCAATCCCACTATAAGGTGTATAGAATTAGTAGTCAATGAAGCAGAAGCCTGAAGAAGTCAAATGACAACACCCAAGTTCACATAGAGGGTAAAGAGTAGTATTAATCTCCTTGCATACCTAGCTGCTATGATTTCCACTGGTACTTATGAATAAAGAACCCAATATATATAAGCAAATTAATGAAATTGTTTAATATTAAACAGATTTAGTAGCCTTTTATTTCATATTCAAATGCTCAGTCTTTCTCAGACGCAGTCTTTTTTTGTTCCCTCTCTAGACTTTGGTTGCCACCAAACCCTCCCGGCTAGAACCCCTGAGAGGGGGCAGTTTTGGATGGTTCAAGGAGTGGAGATAATTAAGAGCAAAATAATGGATCAGGAACTAATCCCTTTGTTTGGGATTAGAATATCTAGGTGATAAAAGGTTTATTTAATAAAATAATAAGTGGATAGATGAAAAAATGGCTGTAATAGTTCTAAGGTATAACCAATAGGAGAAAATAGGCATTAATACCCTGTCTCTTTCACCCCATTCATGAGATCAAGGAAGAATGACTTGTGTAATAATTTCTACCATATGTTACATATTCATTATGAAAAATTTTTTTGGTTGTCAATCCATTGAATTAAAATTGTCTTCCTACTCTATGATTTGTTTTTATTTCTACAATCAGTGGAAAGGGATCAATGGGGTTTTGTGATAAGCTTCTGTGAATAAATCTAGTAAGCCAAAAGGAACATTCTGCTTAAATTTGTTTTTAACAGACACAAAAAAAATATAAAAATTGAACGTATTCAGGGAGACCCATGTTATGTTTCAAGAAATGTAAACATTGTATAATGTTTAAATTGGAATAAACATCTCTCTTCAAACACCTATTATTTCTTTCCTCTAGCTTTTTTAAATGTATAGTATAGCTGGTTGCTTTTTGGCTTATGCCTATAATCCCAGAGGCTCAGGAGACTGAAACAGAAGGATTCCAACTTTGAGAACAGATTTAGCAGTTTGGCAAAGTCAGAAACAATTTAGCAAGACCCTGTCTCCGAATCAAAAATGAAAAGGGCTAGGATGTGGCTCAGTTGTTAAGTGCCTGGTTTCAATTCCTGTGTCAAAAAAAAAAAAAAAGGACAGTACAATATTTTATTGTTATCTGTAGTCACCCTGTGCACCAGTACTTCCTGCTTCTTTAGTGCTGGCTCCTCATTGGTAGCCCAACCCATCCTTCCCCCCATGGCACAGGATTGTTTTGAAGTCAACTCTCAATGTTTTCCCCTTCATTGGCCTAGACTAGCAGTGAAATTCAATCATCCCATCACAGTATACTTGTTTTTCCTGTAATGAGGAGAAGATGATGAGTAGAAATATATTAACTGATAACAAGTCCCAGAATGTATCATAAAATATTAAGTAATATGTTCCCTTTCCTGGTAATGGAATTTGATATAGTTGCCCATCTGTTAAAGAAACAAGTTGCATTTGTCTCAAGGTCACGTTGACTCAATGTTCTGAAATCACATGGACCCAGTTTTAAACTGAGTAGCTTCTTGCCTGTTAAAGTTATTATTTTTTTTTTGAATGATTAAAAATAAAAGTTAAAGGCTAGGGGTGTAGCTCACTGGTAGAGCACTTGCCTAGCATGTGTGAGGCCCTCGGTTTGATTCTCTGCACCACATATACATAAATAAAATAAAGATCCATTGACAACTAAAAAAAAAAAGAAAATTAAAAAAAATACAAATTAACAAGTTAATAATAATCAAATGTTTTTTTTTTAGATGAGGACAGTGGTATGAGGAAATGGTTAATTACAATGAGAGACTAATAATAAATAGTTGACGAGATGTATTTTTTTCAGCAACAAAACTGAATAAAAGCTATCCAAGCTGGGAGATTTTCTAATTCATAGCAATTAAGTAGTTAATTAGAATCTGTAATTATCTTTGCCACTTCATTAAGAACTCTGTACAGATTTCCTAATATAACTTGTTGGAAACCCTACTTATCTTGGGTATTGGGATTTCATGAGGAGATTGCTTTCAGTGTATTTAAGGACTGCCTCATTAAAACTTTGGTTGGCCATCCCATGGAAGCACAAGTTAACTCATAAGAGTCTAATCGTTCTTGGTTTGCTGGTGAAGTATGACCAAAAAGGCACAAGGCAGTATAAGTAACTTTCTTGTCTTCAATCACTAGGGCAGATATTTACTCATGATGCACAGCTATGCTTTCACTGCTCACTTAAATTGCATGAATTCCATTGACCATGGACATGGGTTATTATCAAACAGTTCACATGCTAAACATTATGGCCATCACTTGTGTTGTAAATGGGTGACAACCCACAGGGAAAAAGAGAACCTATGAGAACATGTGACTCCAAGTCACCTACCATGGCAATGACAAGAACTCCAACTTACTTCATGAATTCATGAAGACTAGCTCCAGAAAAGAGGTCAAAATGCAAAATGGCACTAGAGGATCTATGCTAATTTTTTTAACAGATATGCTTGGTAATTATCATCAACGTTGTTGGCAAACCTTTACAAAGGGCTTGTAAATGTGGTGCTGCGAATAGACAGAATAGCAGAATGGGATTCAACTTCATCAGGTGGCCCAGGAAGGAAGAAGTTAATATGTGTAACTGCTTAACCTACTCCAATATCGAATATATACCTACTTGTAAGGAATATGGTGGAAAGCATTTTTCAATGTTTTTCAAACTGATTACAACCTAACTTTTAACAATATTCAGTTCTTCACCAAATGCATGCACTGTGATGTTTTTATCCATCTTATTACAGTTGAACATTATAATTCAAATTTTTTGCAATTAAAAACAATCTCATCATGAACATCTGCATACTTCACACTGTCTCTGCATTTCAAGTTATCTCTCATCTAGATTTTGCCAAGTGGATCTGCTGCATCAAAATGTGCAAATATTATAAAAATTCCATTACAAACAATCTCCCTGTCCTTATTTGCCATCTACTTATTGATAATGGCAAAGTACATCTGGTACTTGACTCTTAAGTTCAAAAATTTGTTAGTGAAAACATTAATAAAAGTACAAGATATCATGCCATAAATTTGAAAAATGTGGAAAAAAACAATGAAGCAGAAACTAGTGGCCACAGATTCTTAGAGTTTGAGTAGGAATTGAGGTTATAATTGGTAATTCAATAAAAAATTTAGGTCATTTCATCAGGAAAAAGACAGGTACAGGAATATATAACAGTATGCTTATAGACAATCAAACAACTTTTGCTGATAAAAACAATTCATTCACATATGGAAAAAAAATAGAGTATTGATTAGTCCAAAAGAAAAAGTAGATAGAAGCTAGATAAATAAGCATCTTTGGGGATAGAGTTGTGGCTCAGTTGTAGAGTGCTTGCCTAGCATGTGTGAGGCACTGTGTTTGATGCTCATAAATAAAATTTTTAAAAAGTTAATTTAAAAAAAGCATCTTTAATATAAACAAAGGCTTTGGACTTTATTATCCAGGCAATTGGCAAAAATCAGGATTGTTCAGATGAAGTTGGCATGTGAAAGTCATTATAGGAATTCATGATATTTTAGGAGTATGGGTTAGCTACAAGAGGCCAAAAATAGAGACACCAACCTTTTCATGAGCTGTTGGCCATTTGTGGGTCTTCCTTTGAGAAATGTCTATTTAGGTCCTTTGCCCATTTTTCAGGTTGTTGATTTCTTGCTATTAAGTTATTTGAGTTCCTTATATATATTGAATATTAAACCCGTATCTGATGAATAGGTTGTGAATGTTTTCTCCCATTCTGTAGGTAGTCTCTTCACTCTGTGGTTTCCTTTGCTGTACAGAAACTATTAAATTTAGTTTGATTCCACTTGTCTGTTTTTGCTTATGTTGTCTAAACTTTTGGAGTCAATTCCCCAAAAAAGTCCAATTCCCCCCCAAAATGCCCAGACCAAAATTGAACAGCTTTTTGTCCATATTTTCTTCTAGTAGTTTTATAGTTTCAGTTCCTATGTTTTAGTCTCTAGTCAATTTTGAGTTGATTTTTTATTCCTAGTGTGAAAGGAAGGCTCAATTTTATTCTGCATGTGGATATCCAGTTTCCCCAAACTGCTTTTTGAAGAAATTGTGCAGTTCCCATTGTGTGTTCCTGACACCCTTGTTGAAAATCCACTGACCATAAATGTCTGGGTTTATTTCTATACTTTCTATCCTGTTCCACTGGTAGACGTGTCTATTTTCATGCTAGTACTATGTGTACTATATTTGGTAATCAGGTAATGTGATGCTTCCATCTTAATTCTTTCTATCCAAGATTTCTTTGGCTTTTTGATGTATTTTGTTGTTCCATAGAAATTTTAGAATTTTTTTCTACTTCTCTAAAAAATGACACTGGGATTTCAATAGGGGTTGCATTGAATCTGTAGGTTACTCTATGTAATATGACTACTTTAACAATGTTATTTCTAAAGCATTAGAACTGAGTTTCTTCCATGTATTTGTGTCATCTTCAATTTCTTTTATCAATATTTTATATTTTTAGTCTCTAATCTTTCACTGATTTGGTTAAATTTGGTCCTAAGTATTTTTGTGGCTATTATAAACGAGATTGTTTTCTTGATTTCTGTTTCAAATAATTTATTGTTAGTGTATGGAAATGCTACTGATTTGTGTATTAATTTTACATCTGTCAATTTTATTGAATTTGCTTGCCAGTACTGTCAGTAATTTGTTAAAGTCTTTGTCATATCACTGTTTATTAATAAAATGGGTTTTCTTTTTATATATCTCTAATCTTTAAGGGAATGCAAATCAAAACCACAATAAGATATCAACTCACTCCTGTTTAGAATGACTCTTATGAAAGTTAACAGTTTTGGCAAGGATGTCGAGAAAAGGGAACACTTTTACATTGTTGGTGGGAATATAAGTTAGTATGGCGATTATTCAAAATTGTATGGAGGTTCACCCAAAGAACCTGAAAAAAATAGAATTACCAAATGATCCAGTAATCCCATTTCTGGTTATGTATCCAAAGGAAATGAAACCACTATGTCAAAGAGAAATCTATATTCCCATGTGCATTTCAGCATCATTCACAATATACAAGGTATGGAAGCAACCTAAAGGTCCATTGATGAATGAGTGAAGAATGAAAATATTATATATATATATATCTGCAGAGTAGAATATCAAGCCTCAAGAAAGAATGAAATCCTGCCATTGCTGCAACATAGACAAATGTGGAGGACATCAAACAAGCCAGATACAAATATTGCACAATCTCATTTGTAACTGAAGTCTTAAAAAGTCAAACTCCAAGAAACAATAAAATGATGGTTGAGGTTGAATGGAAATGGGAGGGGAAGTCAAGGGTACAGTTGACTGGAAGACTGGAAGAATAAGTTAGACTGGAAGAATAAGTATTTTTGCTGTCAGAGAGTGTGGTGACTACAGTTAATATATTCCATACTTCAAAATATCTGAAAGAGTGATTTTAAATGTTCTTATCACAAAAATTGATTAGTATAGGAGTTGATGGATATATTAATTAGCTCAATATATCATTTCAAATTGTATGCATACATCATAACATCACATTATAAATATGTATATACATAAATATATACATTCATAATTTTCAAGTTAAAATAAATTTTTAAAAATAGAAACAACAAAATGTTAGCAGCCATCTATTTGTCTTTAAAAATCTAGAAGTGACTTGCTTCACAAAAGTCTTGAATTAAATAACTGTAGTTCCTATTATATGGATTTGGAATGTTGGCTTAAATGTGATACTGAAAAATTGACTGGTAATAAAATTCAAAAATAATAATAGTTAACATGTCTTGGGTATCAACTCTGTGCCAGACACTGTGTGAAGGGCATTACCTTCTTTATCTTATTTAATATTTTCCAAACTTACATATGACAGGAACTTATTTCAGCTTTATATAAGAGAAAGTAGTAGCTTAAAGAGGATAAGATTCTTATTTCCTATACATAAATGATAAAGCCAGGATTTAAACTCTATCTTCAGAATGTATTCTTTCTTGGAGTATGGGCATATTCGTGACAAATATGACTTATTTATTATAACTATTTTATAGAAGTTCATGCAAAAGGTGGTTCCAGAGGAAAGGGAAAAAAGGAAAAGTCCAAGATACATTAGTAAACTGAGTACAAGAGAAGAGGAGTCAAGGACAAATTCAAGTGCTTGATATGGAATAAAGGAAAGGAATAGAACTAGTGTTGAACATATTACAAACCAGAGATAGACTTGTTTCCAGTAATAAAATAAGTTTTGGTTTAATAATAGCAACATAGCACAGCCTCATTTTATACCAAAGTCTATGTTTTATAGTTGTATCCCTTGAGTCTGGCTGTTCCCCAAATAATGTTTACAGGTGTGAGGGATGAAGTGTTCCTAGATGGTAGCTTGAACACATTGCTTATCTTCTCCTAAGACAAACACACAGAAATCACTACATCCAACATGTGTTGAGCTAGCTTAATTACTGTGGGCATTGGCACCTTGGGTTAAAGGTATTCGTTTCAATCACACAGAACTTTCCTGGCTAATAAGTTTACTTCTCCTTTAATTATTCTAGTCAATAACAATCCCACTTCATACAAACTTAAATTCCAATCAACTTTTCAGTTACTTGTTCTTAAATATCAACAAGGAACCAAAAATTTACAGGCCACAGAAGAAAATTGGACTAAATAAACGAATGCATTTTTATTTAAATAAGTATAAAATATGAAAGAAGGAGAAAATAGATAATTCAAAGAATAAAAAGTCACATAACAAAGAACAAACAATATTGATTACTACTTACAGATTCCAGAAAATATTGAATTTATAAAACTAGTTTAATAGACCTTAGAAAGCATCACTTTTGAAGTCTTTTGTTGATAGCATTTATTCAAAAGAAAAGTATTTAGATGAATGCTAGTAGCCTAAGGGCTTTTGGATTGAAAATTGCAATATTGTCAGTAGTTTTTTGGAAAATATCTTTGAATGCCACGGAGGAGATAGGTTTTATTTAAGGCATTTTTCTCTTTATTCCGAATTATATACCTATCAGAGTTCACACCCTTCAAATGAGGTTTGCAATTATCTTATTTGAAAGAAACTTAGCTCTCCAAAGCCCCTGAGATGCTGTGGAATAAATTGTATGATCCTAGCAGGTGTCTCTTAGAGGAACCGCATCTTACAGAACTCATCAAAGTGCTGCCCAGAAAATTCTATAGAAGTACAGTGAAGCTTAGAGTTCATCCCCATGAAGTATTCACTGTTACTGGAAGTCACTCATTCTAGGTTATTAATCTACAAAGTGAATTTCCTTCAAATTCTCAAAACTTTGTATCTGTAATACAAAAATCTAGATAAGGAATTAGGAGGTCAAGATTAAAATTACAGCCATTTTCTATTTGACGTAAAAATATCAGTTATTGCTGTGCATCTTGGTTTCTAGCTGTAACATGGGTGTAATAATATCTGTAGCATGAACTGTTCAAAGAATATATACAGATTTTTTAAGTGATTATCATGTGATTCATATACAGAAAGCCCATTGTATTAAGGATACATCTTTTACATAGGCATTAAATAAAATTTCCACATAAAATCATTATATATATATATATAATATAGCTTTATTACCAGCAAAAAGTCATACATTGTATATACATATTATTTTATTCACACCAAACAGATCAAGTTTTATTGAGAAAAATCTATGTATACTTTATATATTTGAGTTATTTCTACTACTAGTTTGAGCAGATAACCCCCAAACATAAACATAAAACATGTTGTCCTTATGATAGGAAATGGGATTTCGACAGTATAAATATCCAAGTTTTCTCCTAATTCTGTCATAATTCAGCAATAATTATTTCCTTAAGTGTAAAATAAAGACATTTGAAATAATGATTTTTAAGATCTGTATCACTTTGGAACTCAGACTCTAAGTATTTCTAATGATCATTCATCCTGGATTATAATCAAAATGGAGTTGGTCCAAAATATATATGCTATGGTTTGGATATGGTTTAAGTGTGTCTTAATGGTTCGTTAGCTGAAAGCGTGGTCCCTGCTGTGGTGATGCTGTGAGATGTTGGGACCTTTAAGGGGTGGGACCTAATGGAAATTAATTAGGTCATTGGGAGTATTGCATTTGTGAGGGATTAATGCTAGTCTTGTAGAGTGAGTGAGTTCTCATAGAGGGGGAAGGTCATTATAAAAAAAAAAAGTCACACTCACATACTGAGTCCTACTGCATGTGGCTGGTTCCTTTCTGTTTTATGTTCCTCTGCCATGTTGTAATGCCTCCAGCAGGTTGGTGCTCTGTTTGGACCATCCAGCCAACAGAATCAGGAGTCACATAAGTATCTTTTCATTATAAAGTATCCAGTCTCCAGTATTTTTTTATACAACAGAAAATAAACAAACACAATGCATTCTTTTTTTACATTTTTAGAAGAATAGTTTTAGAAGAAAACTACCCATTTTGAACACAGTTATTTCTTGATTAGTCACACAGAGAAAATTTTTGATGTTCAAAAAACATTTATATATGTTCATAAAACATATATGCCTTTTAATGATATCTGTATATGGTAAATAACAGACATATCAAGGCATACTTTCATATAATATTTTTAAGGTTTACATGATATGCATATGACACACAATTATACATTTAATATATGTTAATAATGATGTTAGAAACAAAAATAAGCTATGCCCAACCAGAGCTGTGGTTGTAGGTCAGAGAGCACAGGATACAAGTACCTATATATGCACAAAGGCATTCTGGCAGAGGATGAATGAGACCTAGCCAGTTGCCAAAGCACAGTTGGTTCTTTCAAGGGACTGAAGTAAGATTGGGAGGTAACAAAGAGGATTTTTAACTTTTTGTTTGTAAGCTTAATATCATTTAAATCTTACGAATAATAAAATATTCCTATATTGTCTATGCCACTAGAAAGGGAGATTAATGTTTTTTAAATAAAAATAGTAAGGATAAATGATAAATGATAATTTTCCCATTGGCAAGTCTACTTCATATCATAATGTAGCAAAACTCCTTTGCCTCTTTGAAATGATTTTAACTAAATAGATTATTCCAAAATGCTATAAAATCCAAGCAAGCAGATAAACTATGTGGAGTTTCTTGGGGGATTTCAGGTCCCCTCAGGTTCAATAAGTCAAAGGGCCAGACATATAGATCAGATCCAACCTCAGGAAAACATGGGGCATAAGTCTGTTAGAAAGAGAGGCTGGGTTCAGTTGAATTTCATCATTATAACTTAAAGTAAACTCAACAGTTGGAAAAAAATAATTTACTAGTATCTTGGCCATTTTTATTGAAAAAACTTTTAAAAGACACAGTGCATCATGGATGATAGTATAAGCCATGGCCTTGGACAGAAATCCTGTTACATTATCAAGGACCACTGGATAAGTTTAAAGAAGAGACTGTTGGACAGCTGGAGGCAGAGGTAAGGGAATGTACAAGAAAAGGTGAAGCACAGAGGAATAAGACATCTAGGTAGATCTTTGAGACCCCAGAAAAAGGTGAGAAAGGGATTGCCAGAGCCTGTGAGAACTATAACTGTAGTTATGAAAGAGGTCCTGCCCAACCAGAGCTGTGGTTGTAGGTCAGAGAGCACAGTGCCTGCCACACTGTAGCCCAGGCAGGGGTAACCTGAAGAACACACAGCTTTCTCACCTCTTGCTTTCTTCTTCCCCCCCCCCCCCCCGTCTCATTTATTTTATTGTTGTGATCATTGCAATAGTAATAAATCTGAATAAAAATAGACACTATTATTGCTGTATGTATATATGTGACTGTATAACTAATATGATTCTGCAACCTGTACACTTGGAAAAATGAGAAATTATACCCCATTTGATTCAAATGTATGATATATCAAGATCATTGTATTGTCAAGAGCAACTAGTAAAAAAATAAATAAAATAAATCTGAAGACCATAAAGAATTCATGGATATGGAGACCAAACACTAACAAAGATTTTTCTACATAATTCTCCAAACAACTTAACATCCCCACACATGTAAAAGCAGGGATTGGAGCAACTAAGTAACTAATCAGATTGAGTTCTGGGTTTTGGATTATACATTTTAAAAGATTTCTGATGCATAAAGAGAATAAACTATTTGGTACTAAACAGAAAATTTATGATACCTAAAGAGAATAAACTATTTGGTACTAAACTGAAAGTTTAAATGATTCCTTCATAGAAGGTGTTCTGAAAATAACATAAAATAATATACTTAGATAAACAATGCCTGGTTTCTCTGCAAATTGTAGTATATACTGCAAAGCAGTGAAAACAAATAGACTTTAAGATAAACAACCAACTGATTAAGAAATCAACCTCTGTTGAATTCCTAGCTTTTTAGTGAACCTCAGTGTTCCTATAAAGTATAAGCGATGTTCAGGAGTAGGAGACAGGGAAATAAATTTAATGTTAGCTTTACTTAAAATATTTGTTAGAAATGCTAGCTGTTCTCTTCTCCTGTTTTGATATTTGCTCAAAGCAAAATTCCAAACAAATATGTTAGAGTAGTAAGTATATACTCCATAAGGCAGTAGTTCTGGGGTGGGACACATGCATTTTATAAATTCAAAGATGTTCTCAATTTGAAAACTTATTGATTCTATATTAAATTTGGGTAACCACTTCATTGAATGCTTCATTAAAATTTAAGATGTTTTCCATGATCAGAACAATCATAAAAAATTATCTACAGAAATTTATTCAGTTACATGCATGAACATGATGAAGCCATCCAAGAATATATTTTCTCTTTGTGGAGAACTCTCTGCTGTTTCTAAGATTTTATCTCGCTCCAGTCAGAATGGCAGCGATTATGAAGACAAACAGCATTAAGTGTTGGGGAGGATGTGGGGAAAAAGGTACACTCATGCACTGCTGGTGAGCATGCAAATTGGTGCAGCCAATATGGAAAGCAGTATGGAGATTTCTTGGAAAATTGGGAATGGAACCATCATTTGACCCACCTATCCCTCTCCTCGGTCTATCCCTAAAGGACTTAAAAACAGCTTACTACAGGGACACAGCCACACCAATGTTTATAGCAGCACAATTCACAATAGTTAAACTGTGGAACCAACCTAGATGCCCTTCAATAGATGAGTAGATTTAAAAAAATGTGGCATATATACACAATGGAATATTACTCAGCAATAAAAGAGAATAAAATCTTGCCTTCTTCTGCCAGTGCCCTCTTCTGGCCAAATCCAAAAAGCAAGTGTTGAGGGGAAAAATTAATGCCCAATGTTTTTGCCTATTTTACTTACAAGGTAACTCATACTTTTAAAATGAACTGATATTTGGGCCAGGGCTATGTTATTCTGGTTGTGTCTTACTTTGCCATTGTCATGTAAATTTCATGAAAAATAAAATGCAAAATGACTTGCGCTTAACTATTCAAACATAATGGAAATGTGTTTGAAAGAGGCAAGCAAAGGCTCTAAAAAATTTAGAATATTTCAGGGAAAATTCACATTTCTGCTGTAGCTGATATAATTAGAAACCA
This sequence comes from Ictidomys tridecemlineatus, assembly GCF_052094955.1. Lineage (NCBI taxonomy): Eukaryota > Metazoa > Chordata > Mammalia > Rodentia > Sciuridae > Ictidomys > Ictidomys tridecemlineatus. The sequence goes on from NC_135483.1 coordinate 110,371,793, forward strand.
CAAAGTGATTCTCCCATCTTTGTCACTGGGATAAAATAATTTTCAGCTGTCCCATTATTCGCTGTGATAAAGAAGATATTATGTAGTCCACAGTTATATTTTGCAAGGGTTTTTTATTTTTTATTTTTGTAGGAAGACATTTCTAGATTTGAAATTCAAATGTTGTGCACAGAATAAACCAATTGCCACTCTTCAGGAATCCTAAGTATCAGGCAGGAAAATCCCATGTGCAAGTAATTACTTTTGAATACGAGGAAAATTAAATTTGGTAAAATAACATTGGTTGACTAATCATAATGTCACCTCTGTCTGTGGTAAAAACAAATGTTATTCTATATTATGTCGAATAACCAGGTGAAAATTAATATTGAATGAAAGACACTCAATGATTTTTCTTTCAAGTTGAGTTACTTTTGCAAATAATGAATGTGCACTCCTAGTAGAAGAAACAGCCACTTCCACGTCATAGCAACATGAGCATGTTTGCCATGTTTGAAAAACAGCATAAAGCCAGTGTAACTGCAGTAGCCTGAGCAAGAGAGAGGGACCCAATTCATGCAGGAGGTTAGCTGAACAAAACATGCAGGGTCTTGTAGGCCAACCTGTGGTCTTTAGTTTTTATTCCAGGTGAGAATGGGCCAAAGATTCTGAAAGCCTTGCTTGCCTTTGCCTGTTTCTACTTATACTCCTGACATCTGTCATAAGAAAAGCAGGCCCCATACAGCTTCTGCTCCTTCTCTTTGGGTACCAGGGACAACCTACCAATTGTTGGCACTTACTGTTTTAAGCTCTTGGTATTTTTAGGTTGGTTTGTTGCCAGGGCATAAACTGAGTAGTATCCATGCCTGCACTGTGAGCTTCATGTACGCATCCTCTATCAGTCTCTGATCAACATTGGGATACTCAGTTCCAGCATGATTCCCATCCAATAGAAGGGACTCAGAAAATGAATGAGAGAGGTGTTTCAGCTGAAGCTGCTACAACAAAATACCATAGTCTGGGTGACTTAAGCAACAGAGATTTGTTTCTCACAGTTCTGAGGATAAGAAGATCAAGATCAAGATGCTGGTAGATTCAGTTCTTGGTGAGAATATTTTTTCTGGATGGCAGATGGCCACTTTCTTGCTTCATTTTCACATCTCAAGGAGAGGAAGCTCTGATATCTCTGCTTCCTCTTACAAGGGCATGAATCCCATCATGGAGATTCCTCTCTGTTGACTCCATCTAAACCCAATTACCTCCCAAAGGCCTGTTTAGTCGATAATGGGCAGTCTCCATCAAAATCAGAGATTCTAAACTCATAAAGGTACTTGGGCCATACCTCAGAGGTATTGAACCAGAATCTCCAAGCATTATCCTTAAACATTGCATTAAATATTATAATTGATATTAGAGAAAACATGTTCTTTAAAATGAATAAATATTTAATAAAGTAAAACATACTAAATACAAAATAGGTCTCCTGAACTCATCTCCTGTTCTGTGTTCTTTGTGAAGATCAATCAGGTGAGGATACGGGAGAGGCTAAGGAAAAAAAAAGTTATTATACTGCAAGGTCCTGGAAACAGCATGCATTGCATGGGAAAGTATTAGCATCAGACAAGAGTCAGAAAGGCCCTGAGAGTAGAGAACAAAGGGGCCACATCTTTCATAGGAGTTTCTGCAGGGAAGGCAAGGCAGTGCAAGGTGAATGGCTTAGGCTAGGTTGGCTTGAATAATGTTGATGGATTCTAAATTATTTGGGAGGTCCCTAGTTGCGGTACCTGATGCTGGAATGTTAAAGATGGGAATATTGCTTCCTGGTTGTAAAGGCCAGACAAAGAAGTAGTTTGCATGCCAAAGGTATGCTTCAGACTGAACTCTTTGCTATCTGGCAACCTTGAAGGAAGTACCAGAAAGGTTTTTGAAGGTGTCAAAACATCCCAATATACTGAAAATTAAAAATCTTAATAATGACTTTCCCCATATAGTTACTAACAATTTTGTGAGTACACATTTATAGTTACTAACAATTTTGTGAGTACACATTTATGAACGTGTGTATGTATGTACATGTATGTGTGTATTTATGCCTATATCTGTGCATACATTTACACATATGCATGTATTCACACATATGCATATATTCACATAAATGACATGCAGCATCTATTGATTTGCAATTTGTTTTATCACATGGGAAATTGAAGCATTTTATGCTGTTTTTTCTCATTATTTTTAAAAACTAAATAGTATTTCATAGTAAATCTATGCCATTATTTGAATAATCTCTTATGAGTATTCTTTTTATTTTCTAAACATTTTTATGCAAATTTTCAGGTGCACATCTACTTGTGTATATGTGGTACAGATTTGTGGAAGTATAAATGCTGAGTCCAGAGCATGCATGATTTATATTTTCATACTGACAGATTACTCTCCAAAAAATTGTTCCATGTTTATTGTTAGAAATCCTCAGAGATAATGAGGATGCACCCTTGTGGTTGGAAACCACTAGTTCAAATGGAGAAACCCAGAGGAAGCTTGGGTTAGCAGAATAAGTTTTCAACTATGTCATGCTTAACTGAAGGTGAAGAAAATACTGCTTTGGTCATTTCAGGAATAACTTTCTCAGAAATAGTTTTCTCGAATTATTGCCTTGTAATTTTCTGTATATCTAGACCTTTCTCCCTTTGAACATTAATGGTAAAAATGCAAATATTCTCAGTTCCTTTAATTCTTTGCTTTTGAAAGATAATCTGAGTATTATGTTCTTTTTATTCAACTGTCCATAGACTCAAACTACATTAAGTGCCAATGAACTGATATATGGCTGAATATTAACACTTTGCGTAGATGTAGAGCAAATTTGAACATAGATTTTAAATGTCTTTTCCTTCAATAACTGTTACGTACCTTGAAGTTTTGTGTTACTACCTTCTTTTAGACAAAACATTTAAAATTAATAGTACATGTCCATGTAATGGCAAAGGGAGATGAGATGATCACTTTTACTGGATCCCAAAGAGATGGCAAGATATACCTATTCTTTACCTTATATTTCTTAAAACTTGGATGTTTAATTTTTGTTGAAAGGGCCATACATTTATTATATTTTAATAATCTAAATGCCATGATAACCTTGGAGTAGTAATTCAAGATGCATTTGCCGATATTTTATTTTAATATATGAATAGCTTATAAAATGTTATTGAGGTATAGACCAAGAAGTGTCAAAAATATAGTAAATTATCTATCAAACCAAATAGGTTAAAGTTATATGAAATGGCAATTCAACTAGAAAAGCAAATTATTGCAAAGTGAGAACATTCCTATGACTAGCATGACTTACGTTTTCTTCTTTTATCTGATAAACTGTAATATGCTGTTTAAGACAACCTAATGGACCATATGAAGTCAAATAAAAGAGCATATTTATTCTACTAACTTTTTATGATGTTTGGCCAAACCATATTAATAATATTAGCTCTCAACCTAGTAAATATCCATTTAATGGGGAAAAAATTCTTAAATCACTGTGAAAATAAAAATAAAAATAAATTCTTCTTATAATAATTATTATTAGACTATTGTGTCATTAATTTAATCTCTACTAATTAAAATGTATTATAATTAACATAGAACAAACTAAGATAAATCTCCCTATTAATTTAGAAACACCTCATCAAGGAGAAGTTTGAAAAGCTGACAGCCCTGTAACTTCAAATCTTATCAGATATCATGTAAAACTTCATATACATAGACTATCCTACATGCCAAATGAAATGCATGTTGTATATCTGTATGTTCATACAACTGTTTGAATAGAGACCAGAGAGAAAAAGCCACATAGAAAAAAGAACACATTGAATATAACATAAAAATAGAGATCTAAGACCAAAGTATCAGCCAAATAATAAAAATATTATAAATAAAAATAAATGCGTCTGATGGTTCTATTAAGGCAAGAAGATTTTTCAATTCACCTGCAAAGCCAAATACTAATCTACACTATGTGATAGAGTCAAACCTAAACCAATTGGTTCACAACAGCTGAATAAAGGCATGAAGGATGGATCCCTTGTAAGTGCACACATCAATAAAAAGGGGCTGTGGTTTCAGTAGTTGAAAATATAATCATTCAGGTCAATAAGCAGTAGACCAAAAAAAAAACCCTCATTACATTAACAACAAGGGACATAACTTTCAAAAAAGATAGAAAAATCAACAATAATGTTAACATATCCAACATCATGATACACCCTGAACATATAAGAAATATAAACATTGAAAATAGAAATTTTGGATTAAATTAAGTATATAGAAAGCCAGGCGTTTAATGTGGTTGGTACATATTGAACGTTGCACCCTATTCATGATGAATGCACCTTGTTTTTTAAATGTGTATGAAAAGGTCATGAATATTGACCAATTTCTAGGAGCAAAGAAAATCCAGTAAATTCAAGTATAAATAGAATATTAGCATTGTCTGATCTCAACACAATAAAACCAAAAAGTTAAGCGAATTTTTTTAGAATTACAGATAAAACATTCACACGAAAAGAAATTGTATCAAAAAAAATTAAACTTTAGAGTTCCTAACATAAATAATGAGAATACTTCCTATGGGATATAATTAAAGTAATGATTTTAAAAAGTCCTAAATATAAACATCAATAAAAAATAAAGAACTAACACAAATGAACTTAATATCTAACTAAAAATATTAGAGATAATAGACTATTCTGAAAGGAAAGAAGAAAGCTAGAATATAAAAAAATATGACTTAAGAAAACAAAAAGAAATATGCATAAATAATGAATAGTTTTTTGGCAAACAAAAGAGATTGGAAAATAAACTGGACAACAAAATATGAGAAGGAACAGAGGGAGTAGTGACAAGGTAAATAACTTTTGAAAGAAAATATTTAAAGAATTGTGGGGATCTACTTCATACAATTCTATGCAAATAATTTTAAAACCCAAATGCACGGATAGTTTTGTAGAACATGTAACCTGTCTTATTTCTCTGAAAGTTTTAGAAAAACTGACAAAGAAATTTCCCTGCAAAAGAACCAGCTCTGACGATTTTACAGGGAGGATTTTCTTATCCAATCTTCACAGACAAAACCATATCTCAAATGCTTGAATTATTCCAAAATTTTTTTAATTTAATTTTTATTTTTTAGTTCGAGGGATTGAACCCCAGAGCGCTTAACTACTTGACCCACATCCACAGTCCTTTTTTATTTTTATTTTGAGACAGAGTCTTGCTAAGTTGCTTAGGTCCTCATTAAATTGCTGAGACTAGCTTTGGACTGCCTGAGCTTCTGGAGCCACTGGAACCACAGGTGTGCACCACCACTCCCAGCATATCTTATATATTTATCGTTATAAAAACACTTTCTGTTTTACTGTATACACCACAATTAATTTCATTTAAAGGGTTCTCCCCGCTTCCCAGCCTGGAGTGATATCAATGAAAATAACATAGTAAAACCTCATTTTCTAAAAATAAGAATCCTCATTTCTAGAAAAAACAATGGGAAAACTGACGAACATGGCCTGAATCAACTTTTTCAGACCTCTGAAAATTATTTAAAGGCTTGAATTTATTCAACAAGTATTTACTGAAAGAAAATGGCAGTATCTCAGTAATAACAGTGAAGTTTGTTGTATTTTTGCCTGCCCCAATGTCATCTTATAATGGCGATGGATGCTAAATCTGTGCTGAAATTAACCATAGTGCCCTAGTGCTTAATTGATCCCCCACAGATACTGAGGGATGATTGTTCGAAGAAAAACCTACAGTTTATATACACAAATTCGGCAATGTTGTATGATACAAAATCAATATACAAAACCATTATACTCTATAACATTAGCGATTTTGAAAATGAAATTAAGAAATTATTTCATTTATAATAGTATGAAAAGCTAAAATGCTAAGAGTAAATTTCAAAAAACTAAGGCAAGATTTGTACTTCAAAAATTATAAAACATTGTTGAAAAGAAATGAAAGAAGACCTAAATAAATAGAAAAATATCTTGTTCATTGATTAGAAGATTTGATATTGTCAAGATGAAAATATTTCACAAATTGATCTATAGATTTGGTGTAATCACTAACAATGTCCCGATTACATTTTGTAGAAATTGATGAATTAATCCTAAAATTCACATGAAAGTTCAGTAGATCCATAGTAGCCAAAACAATCTTTCAAAAGAAAAAAAGAATAATGTTTTGAATTCCTCATTTTCAAAATTACTACAAAATCTACAGTAATAAGACAGTGTGGTACTCATGTAAGGACAGAAATATAGACAAATGGAATATAGTTGAGAATGCAAAAGCAGACCCATAAATTTCTGTTCTATTGATTTTCAACCAAGTTTCCTAGACAATTCAATGGATAAAGAGTGATCTTCCTCAAATGGTGCTGGAACACTGGATAGTCATTTGCATGAGAATAAAGTTGAAACAATCTTACCTCGCACTTTATACAAAAATGCACTCAAAATTCATTAAAGTCCTAATTGTAAAACCTAAAACTATAAATTATGTCTTAGAGGAAAACGTAGGCATATAAGTCTTCATAACTTTGATTAGGCAATTTTTTTTAAGATACGAAACTTAAAGCATAAAGAAGCACAGGAAAAAAATTGATAAATTGAATGTCATCAAAATTAAATAAAAATAGTTCAAAAGACACCACTTTGGATGGAAATTTTGTGCACCCCTAAAATTTGCATGCTAAAGTCCTGACCTCACTGTGAAAATGATATTAGGAGGTGGGACTTTGGGAGATAATTAGGTTTACATAAGGTAAGGAGGATACAGCAACACAGCAGCCTTCTATAAGCCAGAAAGAGGACCGTCACCAAGAATTAAATTTTCCAGCACCTTGATCTTAGATTTCTTAGTCTCCAGAACTTTGAGAATAAATGTCTGTGGTTTAAACTATCTAGCTTCTGATATTTTGGCATAACATCTTAAGCTGACTAAGATAGACTCTATCAAGGAAGTATAAAGTATAAAGATAATCCACAGACTAGCATAAAATATTTTCAAGGAAGAAAGGTCTAGTGTCTGGCAAAGTTCTAGTGTCTCGAGTATATAAAGAATACTTATAACTTGAAATTAAAAGACATATACTCTGGAAACAGTCAAGGTGTCCACCAACGGATGAACCGATAAAGGAAAAGAAAATGTGATACGTAAAATGAAGTTTTATTCAGTCATAGACAAGAATGAAATTATGTAATATGCATGAAAATGAATGGAACATGAGAACATTATGATAAGTGAAATAAGCCAAACTCAAAAAGTGAAGCATCATATGTTTTCTCTCATATGTGCAAGACAGAGAGGAAAAAGGAAAAGAAAGATGGTGGGTGAATCTCATGAAAATTAGAGGGAGATAAGCAGAGTAGAAGAAAGAGATTAGGGGCAGGGAGGAGATGAGAAAAAGGGAAAATAGTGGGGAATGATATTGGCCAAATTATATTGTTATATTATGTGCATGAACTAATATGTAACAACAAATCCTAATATCATGTATAACTATAATGCACCAATAAAAAATATGGAAAATATAAAAAGTGGATAACTATAAAAAGACATATGACCCATTTTTAAAAAAGCAAAGAATTAGATATGCATGCCTTGGAAGAAGACATATAAATAGCCAATTAGTACATAAAAAGATGATCAATATAATTAACCATTTGGAAAATGCAAATTAAAATGAGATACCAATTCACAACTACTAGGTTAGTTAAAACAAAAATGATACATTATAGCAAGGGTGGACAAGGATGTGGGAAAAAGTGGAATACTTATCCAATGCTCATAGGAAAGTGAAATGATGCAGACACTTTGACAATTTCATACACCAAATGGTTAAACATAGATTTACCATTTGACCCAGTAGCTTCATTATTAGGAAAAAGAGAGACAGAAAGAAGATTAGAAGTTGTCCAGGGTTGGGCAGAGAAGAGGTGATGAGGGATTGTGAGGTTAGAACTGAGGGGGTTGGGTTTCTTTTGGAGACAATGATAATGGCGATGGATGCTCAATCCCTTGAATACACTAAAAAAGTCATTGAAATTTACACTTTAAATGTGTGAATTATTTTGATAAGGGAATTGTGTCTTTGTGAAGCATTTCAAAAAGTTGGGAGAAGTCCTGATACAATGTGTGTGAACTTTGGGAACATTATGCTAAATGAAAGAAGTCAGACATAAAAGGCCACTTATTGTCGCATTCAGTTTATATAAAATGTCAAAAATAGGCAAATCAATAGGGACAGAAAGTAGATTAGTACTTGCAAAGGACTAGGGGAAGGAAGAAATGGGAGTGACTACTAATGGGATTGGGATTTATTTTGAGATTGATGAAAGTATTATAGGTTTTGGTAATAGTAAAGTTTGCATATAATGTTTGCATATTCACCCTGTGAATATATTAAAAACCACTAGATTATAATTTTTAAAAGAAAGCAAATCATAATTTTCAATTAAATTTTCAGTTTTTAGTGTATATAGCATTAATTATTTGACTTTGTCTTTAGTCTCCTCAGGATATTTCAGGTGGCTTTTAAACCAATTAGATGGTTCTTTCTAACTAAAGCCCATTAAACTGTATGGTAAATGGGTAATGATTAACATTTATGGATTTAAAAAATTCTTAAAGAATAGATAGTAGAATGTAATAGCCCTGCCACCCACACTTTACTATTTTGCTGAAATGTATTAGTTTCAAATTCAAATACAGACCTGGCTGAGTCATGAAGGCAAACCTGAATGCACCCAATTAAGCCATTAAGAACTTTTGATAAGAGGAATTCTGTATATATAATAATTACCAATTGTCATATATTTGGATAATGATCTTATGACAAGAGTTCAGCGTCCACAATTATGATTGTATTAGCTGTAATGCCGCCTACGAAAGCAGAGATTGTACTGACATACCAGAGGTATTTGACATAAAATCTCCCACAGAACAGTTTAATTGGATGTAATAAAATGATTTACATTTTCTCAAATGAGTTCATAAAAATAACTTGGCTGAATTTTAAACTTTTTCAGCTGTTTGTTTTGACATAGCATACAGTGGACATTAGGAAGCAGAATCAAACCTGAAAAGAAGATTGATTAAAGTGGCACTTGGAAATATTTGGAGATTTTTAAACATTAACTGAAGTAATGTGATTTGAAACCAAGTGGAATCTCTGTTTTAAATTATTAGATACAATACTGGAAAAGTGGACAAAGATTTACATTCCCAGTGATCTTCAATTTTAATTGGGGTAAGGGATTAAAATATATATAAACCTGTTGAAAAGCAAATAAATATTTTTTGCATAGTATTTAAGGTGACAAATGACCTAGAAAAAAGTAAGTGGAGTACATTGAGAAGAACAGAATGTATAATGAAGAGGGTACAGATAAATAGCAGTGTTAAACATTATGATTAGAGTTAAGCCTTAAGAGATGGAAGTTGTACAGAGGTTCCTCAAAAAAATAAAAATAGAACTTGGATGTGATCCAGTAATCCCACTTCCATGTATATATCCAGAGACAGATCAGTATTGTTGAAGAGATATCTGCTATCCAATTTCATTTCAAAATTACTTCCAATAGCCAAGATAGGGAAGCAAACTAAGTGTCTAACAACAGATGAATGTAAAACAAAATATGGTATGTATATTCGGTAGAATACTACTGTCTTTATAAAAGGACATTCTGTCATGTATATTGACATAGATGAGTTTGGAGACATTATGCTAAGTGAAATGAGCCAGGCACATAAAAACAAGTACTGCATGATCTCACTTATAAATGGGGTCTAAAGAAGTTGAAATCAGCAGTACAGCATAGAATAGTTTGAACACCAATTTCATTTCTTTGTGACCACAATAATCTGTTTATATCTAATGGCTTGAATATGGGTTTTAAGCAAAGTAAAGTGTGTATTGTGGAATGATCTGTTTCAAATGGATGATATGTTCCCTGTGGTGTTATTGAAGACTAATTCTTCAAATCTTATTCAGCAAGATTGTCGATTTACACATTTGTGGTCCATTATGAGACATAAAAGTATGAGAGGGACACTAGAGTCAGCAGGATCTAACTAAAATGGCAATAGATCTGTTGTTGATGATACAGATATTAAATAGAAAATTCAAGAACTTGGGGGTGGGTTCAAATTTTTTTTCTAGCAAAAATACCCATTAACACTTAAAAAACATTGCAAGACATTAGTTTGCTTCCCTATCTTGGCTATTGGAAGTAATTTTGAAATGAACATGGAATGGCAGATTACATGGGTAGGGGATAGAATACAAGACCAAATTCCAGATGAAAAGCATGAACTTTATCTGCTTGCTGACATAGTAACAACAAAAAAGACTGAAAATTACTCTGGTTGAGTTCACTTCTCTATCTCAAGTTCAAAATGATAAGCATTATACTGAAACCTCAGTATTTTAAATGAGTAACATCAGGCAACTGGTATGTCATTGAGAAGATTTAAATGAGATTATATCACTTAAAAATCTGGAGCACTGGGTAGGCAAATAAAAATGTATAGGTTGTGTTAACACAGAAAATTAACATTTTGTGTTAAATTTGGGATGATCTGTATACATTATTAAAATATTTGTAATGTTGAAAGATTTTAATGTATTAGTTTTGTGATTTTTCAGCAGTGAGAAAATGTGAATAAGTTTGTAAACTGAATTGGAATATTTATGAGACCTTAGTTTGCAGTATTTGTTCATTTATCTATCAGATTAATAAAGTTTCTTATCATACTTAAAAATAAACTATCTTTAAACATTCAGTTTAGTATTCTTAATTTTGTAAGTGGGAGCCACTAGTTAGGAGACAGTATCAGTTTAACTTGGGTTTATCAGTCATTAATTTAAAAAAATAGGCTGCTCTAATTGTTATTTAAGTATTACTTATAAATTTATAAAAAATTGTTAGGTGAACTAAAAGACAAGGAAAAGTAATATTTTAGTAAAATCAAATATTAATTTGAAACCTCCAAGCATTAAAACTCATGTAAACCTGGCACAACCTATAATATCAATTTGCAATTACATAATTCTATCCTTACTCAGGTGTCAGAGAGTGTACACTTCTAGATGTTTTTGGATGTGAGGAACAGTGGACAGGGACTAGGAAAATGAGTTAGGCAGGGAAAAACCAGCAAGTGTACTGCATTTTGTGAGGCATGGAGTTCCAGGAAACATTTTTAGTTTTCTCTAGACCTAATTCCCTGTGTCTGTTGGTGGAGAGCTTCCTGGATTTCCTCCTGAGGTACAGTAAGCCCCAGCTAGCCACAAGACTCAGAATCATCCATATATACAACATATTAAATGTAAAATATAAGTGTATTAAATACATAGATGTGTGTATGCACATGTATGTGTAAAGATAGATGAGAGAGAAGTAGTGTGGAGATACTGAAAAGTTAAACTTACTGAGCTACATCTCCTGGCCCCCCTTTTTTTAAAAAAATTTTAAGATGGGGTCTCACTAAATTGCCCAGACTGACCTTGAATTGTGATTCTTTTGCTTCAGTCTCCAGAGTCAGGGGGTTGGGTAGGGTACACATCCAAGGCAACCAGCTCTTCTGCATCTATATTTAAACTAAAATGGATAATAACCACCAGGTGGTGCCAAACTACAGTCCAAGCCAGTATAGATTCAGTTCATAGAACCAGATCTTGAGAACTCATTCATGCCAAACACATAGATTTACAACAGTTACTTCATTATTAATAGCACATTAATTTAATCCCACATTTTTATAAAATTAAATCTTTACACTTTAATCATTGTTATATTGGGATTTCACTGTAACTACACATAGGTTATTTTGATTCTCAAAGTCCTACGAGGAATCTTAAACTTCACATTAATAGTTGCCTACAGAAGGTAGGTATTGAATAATGCACCCATACCATTTCTTTGTGCCTAAAATTATTAAAACTGTGTACAATTTTCTTTTTTTCTACTAAGAATGTTAATTTGATCTACATAATCAGTAACACTAAAGAACATCTCAGGAAAGTGTTTCCTAACTTAGCCTTTTACAAAGACAATGAAATTATTTATTGATAAATACTCAAAATATTGAATCTACTATACATAGCCTGCTAGATATTTACATGAAGATACCTATGTTTAGAAAGTTATATATACTGTTTACAAGTAACTAGTAAAACTAAAACTCTGACACTAAAAGTCCATCTCTAATGTAGAGAAGATAATGGGAATAATCATCTTTATGATTCTGTGACAGTGAAAATGTTAGCGCTGTCTTATGATCTTTGACACCCATCCAGGTTTGGTTGTGTATTAGATCAGAGTGAATAAGCCGTTTCATGGGATTAAAGCAAATATGCAAATTATAAGAAGTTCCTTTTATCTATGTGTATTGCTAATAAATGTTGAGATTTGCACATACTTCTAATACATGTAATTAATTATTTTTATGTTTTGATATTTCTGTTTATTTTCCTAATAGATTTGTGCTAATCTGTGCATTACAGAAATATACATTTTCTTATAGGTTATGGAATGCCTAGGAAAGTGTGGGCCCTGTGTCACATCTAACTGTGAGGAGCATTTATCACTGGGGCTGAACATTCCTGAGTTTCTCCTTTGGGTTTGCTTCCTATCTCTTTTTAAGACAATCTATCTTCAAGGGATAGCTTGTACTTAGAGCTGATATTAGCATAACTGACCAAAGTAGAACTTCATTTCAAAGAGATTTCATGCTCTTTACTTGTAATTTATAGCAGTCCTGTGTGCACAACCTTGAAAAGAGGTCCTCAATAAGCAAGAAGCTATGAAATGTCTGATAATTTATGTCAACCTGGACAGAACTGGTTGATTTGATCACCCAACACTCTGATGTATTAGACAGAATATGTAGTGGGAACTACACTTTCTTTAACATCATGCATTGAAGGTTATTATCATATGAGTAGGTCGAATGTCTGCAGTAGGAGAATTCAAAACTCTCTGTGTAGCTCAAATGGGGATAAAAATTTGGCTAGACCCTGCAGAGTCAAACATCTTGACACCATCCTAAAAACCAAGACTCAACACCTTTCATCATCTCTTTAGAAACTCTCCAATATGTGCTTAAGAGCATATCACATTTGGATTTAATTATGACTCAAATTAAATCCAAATGTGATATGCTGGTGACAGCCTGCCAAGTACATAAACTAGGGGAGTTGGAGAAGAATCCTTCAGTCAATCATCTAATCCAGGGAACAGACTGTGGTCTCTGACACACTTTGAAAATAAACATAGCACTAACCTTGGAAGCTCTTGTTTGGGTACATCTTCAAAATCATTTCAATGGCAGGACTCCAAAAAAATTTAGCAATGCTCCATTTGCCTTCTTCCCAAGCAGCTAACAACAGTAAGAGTATTTAAGATGACTGGAAGGCTCATGAGGAAGCTTCACAATATTTTAATGATACAATTTGGGTTGGAGAAATGCACATTTTAAAAGACTTGCCTTTCTTTCAATGGAGCAATAATTTAAACTATTTTTTTATGAACTACATAGGGCAAAAAAGTTAACACCAGGTATATTAGCTGAATGAGTTGAGTTTTAGTACTATAAGATAATATTAATCAAACAGGAAGTAAAAATATTTATACTTGAAAAGTATAAATTTTTGTATTAGCAAATAAGACTGATTTTTTGGTAGGGGAGGGATGATCCCTTTGTCAAGTTATAAATAGTCAGAAACTGTATATTTCTTAAAGATGTAGAGCATGTAGTATTTTTAAAATATCCCAATTACCTAATATTTTACCAAGAACTTTCAGATCTTCAGTAAAGTCTGAAAATTCATAAACTCGAGTGAGTCATATTTTTTACAACCTCCGTACCAATAATTTTTAGTTGAATAAATGTTTGGCCATATTACTGTCAAATTTGTGCATAACAGAATGGAATCATAAAGTAGGTCTCTTTTTGTCTCTAAAACTCTACACAGAAAGAATTGATCTACCAATTGCAAGTACAAGAAGTAATCAATTATTTGTGTATATCTCTCTGCAGACAACACACACACACACACACACACACACACACACACACACACACACAGATGCTCCTGTACTTACAGTGGGATTATGTTCCAATAACTCATCATAACTTATATCATAAGTCAAGAATGCTTTTATACACCTAACCTAGCAACAAGATTACGTACAGCATATGGGTTGTTACCCTCACAAATCATGTGGCTGGGAACCGGGGCTCATTACTACTGCCCAGCATTTCAGAGAGCATTGCACTGAGCAATGGACCACATTTCAACAGCCTGGGAGAAGATCAAACATCAAAATTTAAAGTATGGTTTCTAATGAATGTATATTGCTTTCACATTGTTCATAAAACTGAAAAATCTTATGCTGAACCATTGTAAATTGGGGACAATCTGTAATTATCAAAATGAGTATTTTAACTAAATGGCAGAAAAGTGAATAAGATGCGATCTCTACTGGAGTCCTTGGGGGAGACAGGCCTATTAATGGTATGGTAGAGGTCCTCAATAAGCAAAAAGCTACAAGGTAGAAAATACCTAGAGGTACATATTTGTCTATATACCATTTATAAAAATAAGATGAAGTGACAGTTGTGGTACTTTAAAAGGTTAAGTACGTGATCACTAAACTTATTATTCTGCAGTAGGTAGAACTGCCTTAAATTGAAGGCAAGTAAACTAAAGATTTCTGCTGAGTAGTATATTGTGTGTTGTATATCTTTCTCAGAATATCTGGAATTATATGAGTCTACTCAATTTGTCTTTCTACCTATCCAGATTGGTTATCCTCACTAAGTAGCAAAGAAATTTATCTTTCTAGAATCATAAGGAGTCTAACAGAAACTTTCAGTGACTTCAATTAGAAAAGCAGATCTACCTGCATCCAAGATGGTCAATCACCCCTGTCTACAGCACAGGTAGATATCAAAGTATGAGTTTAGTTTGATTAATATTATTCTGTGGTTTTAACAAACAAATAATTCTATCTCATTTCCAACAGTTTAACTAGAATTAAATTCATCTCTTACATGGGTCTATTGATTAATTAGAAAGATGTCTTTGAACTCAGTAAAGACATTCATTCACTGGTTTCTGCACCATGTATTTATTGAGCATTTATAACAAATGTGTATGGTGCCAGGTGGTAGGGGAAACAGACATGCACTGTAGAAAAATTGAAGCAATGAAAAGCAGTGTTTAAGTTTTTGTGAAAGGGTGTGACACTTTTCTAAATTCATGTTCGTTGCATTATAATTATACACAATCATGGGATTCATTGTGCCCTGTTTGTAACTCCACATAGCATAATTTAATTCAATCTCCTTTCCTGGTACTTTCCCTTTCCCTTCTCTCCTCCCTCCTCCGATCTACTTTCTCTACTGATCTCTTTTATTGTTATTATTTTAACTAGTGCATCATAATTTTATATGTGTGTGTGATCTATTGTGATATATTTGTACGTGGACATAGCATATTTGGGTAGATTTCATTCTCCAGTACTTCCCCATGCCCACCCCTCCTCCCTCTCTCTGGATCCCCTTCCTCTACTCTATTGGTCTCCCTTGTAATATAAGATCACCTTTTAAAATCGCCTCTTTCTTCCTCTCCTTCCCTCCCTCCCTCCCTCCCTCCCTCCATCCTTGTCTCTGTCTAGCTTCTGCATATGAGAGAATCATTGCACCCTTGACTTTCTGACTCTGGCCTAATTCACTTAGCACATTGTTTTCCAGTTCCATCCATTTAAAGGGTATTTTACTTTTGGATTAAGTGTTCTATGACTATGCTGAGAAGGTGACATTTGATTAAAGATAAAGAAGTGAAAAAAATTATAACTAGAGTGATAGAAGGACAGATAGAGATGTCAATAAACTGAGTCAGTATGTGTACTAGAAATATGAAAATCTATCTTGTTCAGTTGAGGGATATTGCTAAGTAAATCTACTGTCTCTCTGAATTGACAGACCATAGAATTTTTTAGCAAATACCTTCTATGTGGCTTTTTGTTAAAAATGACTGAGAATCAGACACTGTGGGTGTACAAATCCAGAACACATTCTCAAGAACTTTTACTCTTTTACTCTTCTACAGTTAGAGGCTGAAAAAGCCCAATGTGTTACTTCCTCATAATCCCGTACAGTGGAGTAGCCATACTGGTCATTGCCAGTTAAGATGGAAACACTTTTGATTTACTGAAAGACTGTTCAGGCTCTGTGGTATACTCTCCTCTTTTTTTCTGTCCTTGAATACAGACAAGATATCTGGGCTTGGTAGGCATCCTGGACTACATGGGCAGATGAAGGAAAGGCCCAGAAATCTCAGAGACATTATCCCTACTGTAAAGTATTAAGTCAATACCACAAGACACTGCAGTCAAGAACTTTTATTGTTATTACTATGATGACTATTTTTGAGAAAAACTGATAGTCATTTAAATTCCTTTACCACAGATTTTCATTTATTTGCAGCTATCTATTGTTCACAGATGAAAAAAGTAAACTCATGCATCCATGGGTTTGTGTTTTAGAATACCCCATATAAGCAAAGGTTCACTCTTGGGCTTAAGATCCCTGGTTCTTAAAACTTGTGGCATCTCATGACTCATGAACACATTGGTTTCATTAGTTTTTTTCTCAATTTAAAAACTGTATTGATAGGAAATATTTTTATTTCAGAAATAATTTTAATCTGATGAAGAAGAGAATGAAGTAAAAATTTCAGAACATGTAATCAAATCCGAATATTAAAACTAGAAGAAAAGTTGACTTGGAATAAATTGTTCTTTCAGCAATAAAGAAAAAGGGTTTTGGTCTGGGTAAAATCATGTTGATCAATGTCCTATGACACCAAATAATTATGTCATTATGGAGGATGAATGCTGTTTCTATATGGATAGAAAGTCATTTGCTGTGAACAGAAGGGTAAATTGTCATTCAACTGTAAAAAGTCATTTGGTAGCTCATGTTTAGAGAAAACAGATGATAACTCTGGATTCTTTGCTGATGCTTATTAAGAAAATATGAAGCCTTTGATGAAATTAAAGCATTTATATTATGCAAATTAATGTGACTTGCATCATACATCTGATGATGCAGAGAAATTACACACATTCCCACCTATTTTTTCATATTTATTTATGAGGGCTCAGAAGTCCTTCTTTCTCCCATTATAACAAGCTACATCTTCTTCCTACTTTCAAATGTAAGAATTTGAAATACAGAAAGAATATGGGAAATTAGGTGATTGTTTCTATTTTTTTAACCCTATGAATTATGGTGCTGATCTCAAGTTCTCTAAAATTATCACACATTAAGTGTCATACTATTATCCATTGTGGAACATACCCCAAATAAAAATTCTGTGGAAATTGGTGAGTTTGTTACTAATGATTATTTCATAGCCATCTGTAAATTGACATGTACCTGAACACATGAACTTTAAATAACCAGGGCAGCCATGAAAACATTAATAGAGTTCTGCACTTCATTTCTTGCTATTGGAATTAGAACTTCTTTTTGAAAAACTGTGTGCATGTGTACAGGCGTGTATGTTGTATGTTTTACAAATTTCATGAAATCAAAGTTAACTAGAAATGGCAATAATTCAGCTTTGACAATTAAATATGTGTCTGTCTGCTGTTGAAGCCTATTGAAGAAAGAAACACAACAAGCAAAATGTTTCCATGGCAAGAGAACAGTCTATATAACTATATAAAATGTTTAAAAATCTACTTGATCACTTGTGTTCATTAGTGGCAAAAATTTGGTTAAGAGTTCTGTATAGATGAATGTTCCAGGACTAAGTGACTTACCCCATTCTGTAATTGATTGACAGTGTTCAGAATTGTGTGTATTTACCAGATATAACTTATGATTATTATGAAGTCTATGTTCTCTGATTTTTAAAAAACAATTTTGAAGCTATCTTTTCTGTGAACTTGTAGTACTTTCAACTGAGCAGTGAAGCCTGAATTCCACCAGAATAGTAAATATAGAAATTCTTAATATTTATTTTCAGGGTTATTTGTAGAAGTATCTTTGTTTCTTTACAAAATAAAATAAATTATTTGGGTCTAAAATTTTAATGTCATGTTTCTAATCACTGTATGACTATTATTTGAGCATCAGTTAAACCCATTTTCTGTGAAGATTCATATTTTAAAGATGTATATGCAAGAAGCCCAAATGTTCATTCCTCTGTTGGAGATACTTGTCACATGTTTAATATCACTTTTAGGACTAAAATGTGGAGAATACCTCTTTCCCATCTTCACCACAAAAAAGATTTTCCCATGAATGAAAGGTAAGAGTTGACAAACTGGATCTTAATGCTCTTTCACTCACTAATTCTATGCTTCTGTATAAATCACTTGGGTGAATATCCGCTTCCTCATACTTAAAAATGAAATCAACACCATAATATATATAAAATATATTAAAATTGCACTGTTATTATGACAAGATTTGTAATGATTATTCTATCAAGTAGTCCATGAATGCAATGCAGTATAATATTTTAAAGTACCATACATTTGTAAAACAGCAAGGAAATCATTGAGAGTCAGCGAAGGCCAAACACACATAGGGCTATTAAATGCATAGTTCCCAAAACTTGTATTCACACATTTGAAGCACTAACCATATATTGAAATGAACACAGTTCATCTGTGCATGATGTTTCTTGTCAATGAATTCTCTGAAAGCTTCTGTCATTTTAATTTTAATCACTATTATATTTTTTTACCTAGCATGATTCCTGATAATAGCAGGCACAAACTACACATATGCATGTGCATACACACACACACACACACACACACACACACACACACACACCTATACACATTATATATACGGTTACTGGCAATGTTGGATGACCATGTGCATGAATGAAAGAAGAAAATCATTTCTTTCTCCATGCACATATATGGGTCAGAAAGGTGGGTCAGAAAACAGAACAATTGGTAAAACCAAAGGAAATTAATAAACACAATTTTTAAAAATAATGTTCACCAAGAGAAATACCTGTGTTGGTAATGGATATTTATTTATAATGAGAAATGAATAGCAGAGGCCAAATGGCTCTTATAATAGTCATTTTAAGAACTAGAAAAGTGGGTGCTCAAGGTAACACCTATGATCCTTTATGATAGTCAGAGATATTTAAACCACAATGAAACAACATACTCTCTGGGAATTGGGTAATTAAGATGTTCAACTATACAGTATTACCTCTCCTTAATAGGCTGTTGTATTGTACTCTATTTCCGTATTGAAATAGATCTTCCCAGTAAGCATTTTCCTCCTTATCAGTTGGAATAAGACCAAATATTTTGTTGAAAAATTAACATGGACCAAGGGATTCATCAATATGACCTTTATTGACCTTAATATCTTTAAAAAGATCTCAAAAATGCTTTTTGCCATCACAAGAGTTCTGGAGGTAAAAGTGGGAGCTGGCTGACAAGCAGAGAGTGGCGGGCATTAGTTCTAAATGCTGAGTAATGGAGCTTAACGTTTCTCATCAAGAACATCAGGAGAAATGGTCCTTAGCATATTTACAGCATCAAGTATTATAAATGAGCAAGTACCATGTAAGCAGAGTGGGTTCTCACAAGTTGCTTGTTATTACTGCAGTTCATTCAAATTTCTGAGGGAATGACATTCCCTTTGTACCTAGGAAAAGTACTTAGACTTTTACATGCATGTGAGGGCTGATTCCTTAAAAAGCAGCTGAATGCAGTCCCAGAGAAATACTGTAGTCAAATGCACTATTAAAAAGTCACAGAATCATGAAATTAGAAAGGTCAGAGCGACATTAGAGATCAACCCTTTTTATCTCACATTTCAGATTGATTACATGGTTCGCAATTGCCAAGTAAGTTTTTTTTTTTTTTGTATCTCTGTTTGTATATAAAGTATGTTGATACCCAATTCAAGTCTTCATACATGTACTTTGTATAATGGTCCTTAATCTTAGTCTAAGATACCTCAAGTGATCACACAGATGCATTCATTCAAAGATTGATTGTGCTAAGGTAACTAAATGGCCTATTTCAGTATACTGGGTAAATTGACCTTTGACTTTAAATCTCTTCCTTCACCATCTTTCCACCCTTACCCCAAACGCCATAGGGAAATATTTCTACCACACTGGAAATAGAAGCAGAATGCCACCTGCATGCCAGAAGGATTATGGAATAATTGCAAGAGAGAGCACAGGTGGCATTGGAATGAGGAGTAGACCAACAGTTTAGACATCAAAGATAAAGTCAAAGTTCAATAATTTCTTGTAGAATCTAATACTGTCAAGTTAAGGAGGAAGGGGTTGGGCACAAGAGTAGTAGACGAAAATAATCATTAATTTCTCCAGTCCTTCTGAATGTAGTGTTTATGTGCTGGTATAGAGAGTGTAGCCAGAGTTCTCATTCCCAGTGTGCACTTGTGGGTGAGGCTGTGTAGATTTGGTTGGAGTCGGGGATGGATCAGCTACTGCCATCTTTGGGCTTTCAGGAGAAAAGCAGCAGTAAAGCTAATTTGGCTTTTAACCACAAATAAGGGGTGAGAAAACTTTAGCAGAGAGTTCCACTGAATACTCATCATGTCTCATTTACCTATTACAGAAAAACGGACTTTTCACCTGGCGTCATAATACTGTAATTGATCCCTAGTGTTTTTCACTCTCTTGTATTCTGGGCCCCAAGTGTTATAATAGAGACCCAGAATAATCTGTTAAAACCATGTCATAACCATAAACATGAAAAATTTATGTCAGTTCAAATAAAAAAACAAAAACTTAAACTATATTTATCTATAATTTGTTTTTAAACAATTGCCAAATATATAATAATTATTAAAATAAAGAAAAGTATGTATTCTAAGAAACACATGCGTGATTCAGTTTTGAGAAAGCATTAGATTCTATCATATTGGCTATGCCTAATGAGAGCTGGGACCCAGTCTTGAAATTTGGTCCATCAGTCTAGGGTACAGGATAGGAGTTAACAGTCTTCTTCAAGAGTATCTGCTTTGTATTGAGCCAGGATCTTACAATTTGTTATTTGCAAAACTCAAACGTTTAACATGATAAAGTAAATATTAAATAGAACATGGTTAAAAAAAGAGAACTTCAGCCTATAAACTTTGAACATTTTCTCTTTTTGAGTCATTCAATACAAAGATGCGTGTGTTACCTCTTGGCAGAAAATCATTGTGTTTGGGCATCCAATTAACTACTCTTATTTGATTCCCTACTCACAATCAAACATCTCATTATAATAGTATAGCTTTGCTTTCAAAATTTTTTTACTAGTACATATTAATTATATTGAAGAGTGGTTTCATTGTGGCATATTCATACATGAAAATAACATAATTAGATCAATTTCACTCCCCTGTACTTCCCTTTTCCTATTCTTCTTTCACCTCATCCCCTTTCTCAACTCTCACTGCTATTTTCATAAGATACCTTTTTTAATTTTTTTTCTCTAGCTTCAACATATGATAAAAAAACATATGACACACAACTTTCTGGATCTGTTTTTTTTTTTTCACTTAACATGACATTCTCCAGATCCACACATTTTACTGTAAATGTCATAATTTCATTCTTTATGGCTGAATAAAACTCCACTACTATGTGTATGTCTGTGTTTATTATATATATATGTGTGTATATATATAAATAAAATAATGTGTATAATATGTATATTATACATAACATGTATATAAAATAATATGTACATAAAATATATGTGTTTCACATATTCATTCATCTGTTGATGAACATTCTATGCTGATTCCATTTCTTAGCTATTGTGAGTTGCACTTCCATAAACATAGACTTGCATGAATCTCTAAAATATGCTGACTTTAATTCTTTGGGGTAAATATAGTTGGATTATATGGTAGTTCAATTTTAAGTTTTGTAAGGAACCTGCACACTGATGTCCATAGTGCCTGTACTAATTTACATTCCCAAGAGTATGTAATGGTTCCATTTTCCTTGCATCCTTGTCAGTATTTATTGTATTTGTATTCTTGATGATTGACATTCTGACTAGAGTGAGATGGAATCTCAGTGTAGTTTGATCTGCAATTCTCTGATTGCTAAGGATGTTGAATTTTTTTTTTTCATATAATCGTTAGCCATTTTTACTTCTTTTGAGAGGTATCTGTTTATTCACTTGTCCATTTATGGGATGAGTTTTTTATTTTTGTTTTTATTTTTAGTGTTTTTGAGTTCTTTGTTTAATATGGATATTAATCCTGTGTTAGAGGGATAGGTGGTATAAAATTTTCTCCCAGTTTGTAGAATCCCTCCTCATGCTGTTTTTCCTTTGCTGTTCAGAAGCTTTTTAAGTCGATGCCAACCTATTTATTGGTTTTTGGTATTATTTCCTGAGATATAGGAGTTTTATTGAGAAAGTTTGCCTGGAACTGTATGTCAGAAAATTTCCCCAATTTTTTCTTCTGGTGGTTGCAAAGTTTCTGATTTTATTCTTAGATCTTTGGCCTATTTTGTGTTATCTTTTTTGCAGAGAAAGAGATATAATGATATCCATTTTCCCTGCACAATCATTTGTTAAAGAAGCTGCTTTTCTCCAATGTATGTTTTTGGCACCTTTGTAAAAAAAAAAAATCAGATGACTTTTTGTGTTTGTCTCTCTGTCTTCTACTCTATTTCACTGGTCTATATTTTTATTCTGGTATCCTGCTGTTTTTATTACAGTAGATCTACAATATGTGATGACTCCAGCATTACTGTTTTTTTGGTCAGAATTGCTCAGGATATGCCTGGTCTTTGGTCTTCCCTATGAATTTCAGGAATGTTTTTTCTAGTTCTGTGAGGACTGTCATCAAAGCCAAAAACCATACTATCATCTCAATAGATGCAGTAAAAGTCTTTGACAAAATTCAACACCCTTTTATAATAAAAATTCTGAAGAAACTAGAAGTACAAAGAACTTAATGAAAGCTCTATAATACAAACTCAAAGCCAACATCATACTAAATGGGGAAAAACTGAAAGTATTTCCTTTAAATTAGGAACAATGCAAGGATTGTTCCTAAATTAAAGGAAATACTTTCCTCTCTCACCACTTCTATTCAATATAGTACTTGAAATTTTAGCCAGAGCAATTAAGCAAGAGAAAGAAATAAAAGGGACACAAATAGGAAAGAAAGAAGTCAATTGTCCCTATTTGTGGATGATATGATCCCATACTTAGAATACCCTAAAATTTCCACCAGAATACTTCTGGTCAGCTAAACAAATTAAGTAAAGTAGCAGGACACAAAATCAGCATATAAAAACCAATCACTTATAAACACAAATAATGAACCCACTGAGAAAGAAAGCACAAAAACAATTCCTTTCAAAATAGCTTAAAAATATCCCTACGGATAAATTTAACCAAAATGATGAAAGACCTCCTCAAGGAAAATGACAGAATACTGGCAAAAGAAATAGAAGACAAAAGAAGACAGAAGTATATCTCATGTTCATGGATAGGTAAATTAATAGAATTAAATTGGTCATATTATGAGCAGTCTTATTTTTTTAAGAGAGAGAGAGACAGAGAGAGAGAGAGAGAGAGAGAGAGAGAGAGAGAGAGAGAGAGAGAGAGAATTTTTTAATATTTATTTTTTTTAGTTTTGGGTGGACAGAACATCTTAATTTTTATGTGGTGCTGAGGTTTGAACCCAGCGCCCTGCACATGCCAGGCGAGCATGTTACTGCTTGATACCTCCCCAGCCCAGTCTTGCTTTTAATAATAAAAACATCCTAAAATGCAATTGATTGCACTTGCATCCTATAAATGCAATTGATTGATCCTTTGATTTTATGGAGTGGTGTAGAGGATAAAAAATGGTGCAAATATTAATCAATAAAGAGTGAAAAAGCAACAATATGAATATAGAAGTAATAAAATTTAAAGCCAAAATAATTAAATTGCAAATAGTTTCCTTGTAAATAACTGTAAGTTTATAAGCATTTACATGTATAATAACAGCATTGCAAATACATAATACCCAATGAAATGCTTAGAAAAAGACCTTAACATTTATTTTTCAATCATTTGTGAATAATTTAAACCAAAGGAAAACATTCATATAATGTATTTGAATAACATAATTGATAGCCTTATAAAATATGGGAAAATATTTTTCCTAATATCAATGGAACTTGTATTCAGATTAACATACTAAGCTATTGATAAAAATCTAAATCATGAAATTTTAGTATTCCACACTGAAATAAACTGAGCAATATAAAATGAAAAAAAATCCCCAAAATATCTTACTGAAAAATTTAAAAGTTTCAAATAACTCACAACAAATAAAAAATAAAAGCTACATTGGCACACTGCTTCAAAAATAAAAACACTAACAAACTTATTCTTATCAAAAATTGTATACAACCAAATTGAATTTAGAACAATATCACTTCAAGTGTCTTTATTATTTGAAGAAAGGATTAAAAATTTATTGCCATGAGCATTGCAAGACCCAGAATGCTTTACCTACAGGGAATTTAAGCACCAAATGAAATGAATAAATAAAAAGCTTAAAATTCTTTCTGGGAAGTGCAGATTCACAAAAGAAACATTAAAATAAAACAATATTACTTAAAAACATAAAACAAAAATGTATAAGTAGTAACATTGAATTCGGTGTCATGTCACAAAGAATATAAATCAGAATCAAATACTTTTTACTCTAGAACTTCCAGATTGATTCCATATGAAGTCAAATCATTGTATTTTCTATAATATCAGCAAGTCAGATTTAGAAAAAGCTAATCATATGGATAGAGGTCAAAAATAATAAATTAAATTTGAAGCCCCATTTCAATGTGAAAAAAATATGAAACTACACAATTTTAATGACTAGCATATTTTCTTGAATTGATAGAGACTGTGTAACTCAAAATAGTCAATATTATACAAGTTGGAGCAAAACAAGAAGCCCTCCTTGTATGCTGCTTCTGCTTCTCTAAGAAAATAAATAAAATTAGGAGAGAAAGAAAAAAGGAGAAGTGGTGTATTTAGTGGTGCCTTGAATTTGATGGAATGCTATTTATAACCTGTTAAAATCTTGTCCATAAATAGAATATATTCTCAGTTAATTGCATGAAAGACAAGCTTACAATCATTTACAAAAAAAAGTGCCTTCAGTCAGAATCTATGTATGTATAATCTCTCAACTTCATTCTATTTAAATAAAAAATAAGACTGAGCAGGTGGAAAGTACTAAAAGTGAAATTTGTTCCATATAGTTTCAGCGAGAAAAAAATGCTTTTCAACAAATTGTAAGTTAAAAAACAATCAATGTTCCCCAAATACATATATATTGGTATTAGACTGATTATTTTATCAATATATGTTGGGAGGATGTAGCAATTATCTCGCTTATAAGAGTGAATTACAGGGGTTGGGGTTGTGGCTCACGGGTACAGCGCTCATCTAGCAGGGTACAAGGTGCTGGGTTCGGTCCTCAGCACCACTTAAAAAAATAAATAAATAAATAAAATAAAGGCATTGTGTCCATTCACAACTAAAAACATATTCTTTTAAAAAAGAGTGAATTACAGTGTTCTCTAGTTCCTATTCTGTCTGTATTCTCTTAAAGTAGTTGAAAACTGATTGAGAAATCTGACAGTTTTTTATGTCTCTAAAAGATATATTGTCTAACATAGTTAAACAAATTAAAAGCAGTTCACAAAACAGAAAGGGCATGAAGTCAAATCTAAATATGTTTTAAGAAACCAAATGTTTCTGCTAAGAAAAGAAAAATTTTAACTCTGATTTTTTATTATTACTTTTGTGGTTTTTATTAGTGCATTATACTGTTATATATTATATTGCGGTTCATCTTCACGTAATCATGTATGCATGGAATGTCATTTGCTCCACTTCAGTTCCTAGTACTTTGTCTTTCCTTTCCCTCTTCACTCTCCTTGTTCCTATTGGTTTAAATTCTATTTAGTTATAATTTTTTAAAATTAGTATTTTATAGATATACATGCAGGTGAAATTCCTTGTGATATTTTCAATATGTTCACAGCATAATTTGGTCAATTTCATTACACTCTTCCTCCCTTTTCCTCTCCCTCCTCCTTCTCCCTAATCCTTTTCCTCTGTCCACAGATATCTCTTCTATTTTCATGGAATTTCTCCACCTACCACACTTTCCTTATTTTATTTATTCTTAATAGTCAGAGCTTAGAAACTACCCATCAACAGTGAAATGGGAGATATCTTTCCCTTTTAGCATGTATTCTTAGTTCTGCTTAAGTGCATGGATCAGTGGTCCTCAGGAAGATCCATTTTTTTTCTGTATTTTTAATCCTAGGGAGAGCAGCTGGGGTCTTTCAACTGAAGCATGAGGCAGGATTCCTGTAGCCACACTGCCCACTTTGTGTGGAGTGGATGCACTTGCCATGAGGCACTCCTCCGTTGCAAGAAGCTGAATATTGTGCATTGTCTCTCCTATTGATGAAAGAAAATGCTGCCCTACTTAAGCATGTTGTCTGTTCTCAGTGACCCCAACTCCTGCACTGGTCTCCTCTTGGGTGAAACTTAATCTGCCTGTGAACTTTGGTCGCAGCAGAGCCTGACCATCCAGAACACAAGACAAGCAGATCTTGCCAAATGTTTCTCCCAAGGGGTTGTACAAATCTACACTGCAATCCTCTGTGTATGAGAGTTCTAGTTGGTCTATTTCCTCTTATTAAATTTCACAAAGTAAATAGTTTTTTAACCTTGAGCCAATAATCATATAGTGGTATCTCATTGTACTTCCTACTAAGTAATGATGTTGAAGACTTTTTTGTATGTTTATTGACTGTGTCTATGTGTATTAGATGCCTGTTCTAGTCTTTTGACCATTTTGGGGGGAACTATTTGCTCTTTATACATTTGGAATACTAACAATTTAGATATAAATGTAAATATCACAACATTTTCCCCATTTTATTGCAAAGACCATTCTAGCCAGGTGTGGTGACCCATGCCTGTAATCCCAGCAAAGTAGGAGGCTGGTCAGAGAATTGCAATTTTGAGGCCAGCCAACCATCTCAAAATAAAATATAGAAAGGGCTGGGAAAATAGATCAGTGGTAGAATACCCCTTGGTTCATTTCCTAATACCAAACACACAAAAACAAAATACAAAATTCTATGCACTGAAATATAGAAGTGCTATTGTCAAAACTCAGGTGTTATATGTAAGCAGGTCTGTTTCTGGGCTATGTTCTATGCCATTGTCCCCTTGTCCATGATGGTTCTCATGCCATATTGTTTTACTTAGGTTACAGTAAGCTTTGATAGTTGAAAATTAAATCCTCAGACTTTTTGCTCTTTTCAAAATTGTCTTGGCTGTTATATCCTTGGTACTTGCAAATAGATTTTTAATATAATGCCAGATATGGCATTTTATTACCTGAAGTGAGATATTCAACATCTGAACATGACCAGAAAAATTCTGTGCCTTTCTCAAACTCACCTTCAGGTGGTGAAGAAAGATGCATTAAAGAGCATTTGAAAGTTAGTGGATAAAAGAATATTTTTTTTTGCTCATACCCTACGAAGACCAGTCAATAACCATATTGCAATAACATGGTGATGTTATTGCAATTATATAGTAAATCCTGCAACCAAATTACAATAGTAAAACTTGTTGAAAGATTATGTGTGATTTGCTGTGTGTTGAAAGAGAAGGAAAAAATATTCAACTGTAAATGCTGATGAAGGTAAAACTTAACTGTGTATCAAGAGGAAGAAAGGGGAGAAGAAACAACAAAATCTCAAGACTACATGAAAGATCACAGAACAACACAATAGGTGTGTGTGGGTATACTATTAGTAGTAGTCGTCAGGGAGAAGACTCCAAAGTGAAATGTAAGGGACAGGACAGAAAATCCTGAGCACTGCAATCAGTAGTGGTTTAAGACAGGGTAGAAAAGCCTTCGTCACTGGGCTGTGGCTCTGGTGCTCCCCTGAGGACCAAGGCTGTGTTCAGCTTTGCCTCCTATGACTTAATCCTGCTCTTTCATCTGTGACTCTCTCTGTAACAGAGTGCCTGAACTAGCACTTCTAACAAATGCTGCAAATCTTGGGGGGAAAAAATCCAGTTGTGTTCAGCATCATCCAAGAATAGAAAGACTATAAAATTTTATTTCAGATTTGGAAATTTTAAAAACATAATTTTTGAGTTTAATATTTATTTCAAAAACGTAAAATCTACCTTGTGCCAGGTACTTTTTTAAATGTTTGGGCTGTGGGAAAAATAAGAAAACAGGCAAAATTTCTACCCCTGTGGAGCTTCCATTCTATGGAGGAAAAAAAATGACAGAAGTTAAGAGATAGAGATGATGTAGTATGAGGTTATGAGGGGTCCTGTGGGGAAAATAAAACATGTCTGAGTACAGAATGATATAAGAGAGAGTGTGTGTGTGTGTGTGTGTGTGTGTGTGTGTGTGTGTGTGTTAGAGAGAAAGCTCAGAAGTGAAAGTCATGACAAAGACCCACATCAGTATCTGGGGGAATAAGAATAGCCAGAGGGGGCTGGGGATGTGGCTCAAGCAGTAGTGCGCTCACCTGGCATGTGTGTGCACGGGTTCAATCCTCAGCACCACATACCAACAAAGATGTTGTGTCCGCCAAGAACTAAAAAAAATTAATATTAAAAATTCTCTCTCTCTCTCCTCTCTCACTCTCTCTTTAAAAAAAAATAGCCAGAGGTCATAAGGCAGTAAGAGCTGAGGTTGGAGGGTCAATAACAGCAGGAAATTTCCTGAAAAAGTTATTGAGTGATTGAAGGAAAAGTTCAAGGCAGCAGGTCCAAAAGATAAGTGGACCAGATTGCCTAGGTCCTGGTAGATTCAAGTGAAGACTTTGGATTTATCCTTGGTACAGTGGATATTCTTTGTATATTTAATATATGCTTTTATTTTTGGCAGGTGGGGTGGTGGGATCTTTCTGACTCCTGTTTCAAATCATTGGGTAGTAAATAAATAATGAAAGCAGTCAGAATTTATTGCAGAACTTTAGAAGAAGTATAATGGAAGCATGTTCTGGGAGGGTACCTACAGAAAGAGGTGAGAACTTGATGTAGGATGTTATGCAAATAAAACTGATTGTCTTTGCCAGTGGATGTGGAGGAGTGGGAAACAGGGAATCCAGGATGACTCCTAAATATGGAGGCTTCGTAAATGAGTGATTAGAGATCATAGTTCCACTAAGGCTGGATATAAGGGGAAGCATCACATTTAGAGCAGGAAGGAGTACTAGTTTCTACTTGGACTTGTTAAATTCAAGATGCATGTTAGACATCCCAGTGAGGCATTAACTTGGCAGTTAGATATCCAAATCTGGAGGACAAGACTAGATATATCATTTGGAAACAGTCAACATTTAGGTAATATTATAACATTGGAGGAAATTATCTAGAGAGAACATGTTCTTAGAGAACCCTCAATATTCAGGAAAACAAGTCCATCTAGAATGGTTTGGGATGACATTTTTTGTAGAAGACAAACACGAGTCCATATAGCTCTGTAGAACCAAACAAAAGGCACAAATGAATCTAAGTCTATCATCTTCCTTGTTTACTAGGAACATGTGAGGCAGGGTACCAGCTAAGCTCAAGATGTGGAGTCAGACAGACCTGAGTTCTAGTGGATCTGTTTCCCAATATAAAATGAGCATGACATTATTCCTAGCTCAAGGAACTTTATGAAGAATCAATAAAGGGATGAATGTGAAGCACTCAGCATGAGGCTTGGCACATAGTAAGTGCTCAGAAAGCCAGCATTAGTGAGTACTCTCACACACCGCATTCCCCCATGGGCACGGAACCTTTAAACTTGCTTCATTAAGTGAGGGCAATTAAAAACTTTGATTTGATAAGAGGGTAATTAAAAGGAAAACCATGTTAGTTTAAATTTATTTTATATATAGCAGGTAATAAAAATAAATTAGAACCTGAGAGTTACAAATTTTAATCACAGAGAGAAAGGTTTTGTGAGAAAAACATGATTTCATATTCAGAAAAGCCAATCTTTAGCAAATTCTTTATTTAAAGCAGTGACAAGAACCATTTTGGGGAAAAAATGATGTTTTTATGGCAACTTTACTGGTGAAGTTTTTGAAAGATTTGCATTTGACAAATTTAGCATCAGTTAGTCCCCCTCCACACACAACAATTACAAAATTCTGGAGGGTGGATAAAATGTAATATTCCCCAAGAATGAGAACAAAGGAAGAAAATGCTTTTGGCCATTCTGGACGTAATCATTTTTGCACATGCATTTTACAGAAGAGAACCCACACTGTGGACGGAAGTTAAAAATGAATAAAATAATTATCTCTAGCATTAAATACCCATAGGCATATTTTTACAGCACATATTAGTGTTTGCCAGAGACATAACAATGTGTGCGTATATTTTAAGAGAATTCTAATGCGATGGAGAAATAGCAATCAAATTGTTCACAAAATTTCAGGAGCTAAATTGAAAAGAAGGAAATTATTTTTTTTTTAATACAAAATTGTATTCCAGAGAGAGTGATACAAAGTTGAGAGCTAATGAAAATTAAAATGAAGTCTGAGAAGCAACTGGCCCCAATCTCAGCCCCTCCTCTCCTCCATCCTCTCTGTATGACAGAGTTGAACCACATTTCCTACCTCCTGGGGATGAGCTGGGATAGGGCAGAGAGCAAGGCTAGTGGGAAAATGACAGGCAACCAACCCCTTTTTAGGGGGTAGGAAATGGAATGCATTTTTTGTTTTCTAATTTAGGCTGAAGGTCTCTCTATGGAGAAGAGCTATAAACTTTAGCCCTACCCTGAGGGTTCCAGGGGACCCCATCATGGATGTTTAGAATCTACCTTTTATAGTATGCTTCTTTATGCTAATGGATGGCCTAATGCCTGAGTGTCTCACCCGCGACCAGCTATTCCTATTACAGGAGATGTGTTTACATGTACAGGCCCTTGTGCTTCTTGTCTGCTGAGCTGTGTCCAGTTTATTTCTACCAAGACAGCCACTCTCCAGGAGAGCCCTGACTAGGCAGGAAGTTAGGTTCAGGTGAGTGGGTCAGATGAGAAACAGAGGAGGTAGCCCAACAAGACACTAGCAGAAGCAGTGTCTGATTGACAGATCCCAAAGAGAAGAGGCAGCACCCATCACAGGGCCATGGGAATGGGCAGCCATCCAGGACCCCAGCACTCATCAGCAGGCGGGGAGCAAAAGAAAAGGCCAAGGGACTCATGAGTTGAAGCTTGTAATGGGAATAGGGAAACTACACGGGTTGAGAGCAAGCTGGATCAAGTCCCCAGAGGTCACATTGTGACTGAGAGGTCGTCACTGCATCAAATCTGCACAATTTAGATGGAATGTGAACAGTAGCCAAATAGGCTTTATCTAGCTTTCCCATAGGCAATGCAGTCACTTGGCAGAGGCTACATGAGACACATACTTGAATCAACCACACTGAGGAACTGAGAGGAAAAGAGAATTGAAAAACTGTGTGAAAGTGACTAGGCTCTGCTTCCAGTATTAGAAAGCCAGCTTAAATTCCAAAGGAACTCTGAGGCAACATAAAATTAAAGGAATGCTCTACTATGGGCCCCATTCATTGCTTCAATTCCAAACTCCCCATATCTGACTGATAATATGGGTGCCAGGTAATCATAAATCCCTGGAATTTGTACTGCTAATCAGAAGTCCAAACCCATTTTGTTTGACATGATCCATCTTTACCTTTGTGTCTGGTGTTGGCATTTCATAGCATTTAAGGACTCTCACAAGAAGGTGCACGTATACAAAGGGGTTTACCATAGAGAATACACACCCTCCGTGTTTCGGTGAGGCAAACCTGCCACAGGAGAGTGGCCCGAGCAGCTGGAGGCATTGTGAATTATAGACCTTGGACACTTGGGTGACTTACTGGGACAATGTGAGATCAAGTTAGAGATAGCCTCTAAGAATACCTTCTACAGCACAAAACAGTCTAAAACTTTTCAGGTATAAAATTCTCTTCTTCCTCGCTGTGATGTGTCTTTGGTGAAAAGGGATAACAAATCATGGTACTCAGAAACACGCTGTAATCCCAGTTACTCATAAGGCCAAGGCAGGGCAGATGATTGAGAGTTTGAAGTCAGCCTGGGAAACTTACAGAGACCTTATCTTTAAATAAATTTTTAAAAGAGCTGGAGATGTGGCTCAGTGGGAGAATGCCCTGAGTTCAATCCCCAGTACCACTACCAAAAAAAAAAAAAAAAACATAGTAATTAGATCCACTTTAGTCCATATCCCTTGTTATTGAGCTATTTCTTGCTACAGCATATTCACTGAATATAATTCACCCAAGGTAATATTTGATCAACGTTATAAAAAAGAAGGTAATAAATATGTTTATAATAAAAATATACTATAAGATAGAATATAAGATAAATATAAAATTATAAAACCAAATTTAATATATAGGCTAAATTATATGTCATATATGTACATATAGTGAAAATACAAATATAAAAGAAGAAAAAATAAATACAATTACAGTAGAAGTAGGTATTAAGATTGTGGTGACTTAATTTTTCCTGTGTCCCAATATCTTTAATTATTATCATATAAGTTAAAAAGAACTGTAAAATAGCTTCTCTTTCTTAGAAGCAGCGTGGAGAAAAGCAAAACTTGAAGAAGTGGGTAAATATGATTTGATCAATATTGATATTTCAACTTGCAGGACTCCTCTTCTGTGAAGAGCTCACATTAAAAAAGAGTAAGCACCAGCCGGTGTGGTGGCACACACCTGTAATCTCAGTGGTTCCCTAAGCTGAGGCAGGAGGATCCTGAGTTCAAAGCCAGCCTCTGCAAAAGTGAGGTGCTACACAACTCAGTGAGACCCTGTCACTGAATAAAATACAAAATAGGGCTGGAGATGTGGCTCAGTGGGCGAGTGCCCCCGAGTTCAATTCCTGGTACGGGGTACCCCATCCCCAAATAAGCATGGCTCTTGCAGAGCATAAATTCAGTGCTCTTCTTGTAATAAAGTGAAGGTCAGATTATGGTCGTAGGAAAGCAACAGTCATTTGGAAGTCGCATCTCAGCTAGTGCTCTCAAGCAAACATTCCCAAATCTTTTTCTAATGCTACTTTGTCAAATGAGAATGAAAACTGTCCTCAGAGGAGAAACATTCTATTAAAAAACACAATCTTGCTTAAGTTAAAAATTGAAGTTAGCTTCTCTGACAGTTGGAATGTGAAGAATGGTGAGGGAATCCCTATTTTGTCACAATCAGCAGTTTGCACTGAGGGGGGCCTCATCTTCCTGCAACCCCTTTTTCAGCGGGTAATGAACCGTTGCTATCTTTGGCCACCAGAGGGCGCGCTCACCAAGGGAGAGAAAGGGCCCCGTGCAGGAGCCAGGAAGGCGAAATGCAAGCATCACCCTGGCTTGCTTTCCTCTGTGGTTTCAGCATTCCAGTTTATAACATTTTAGACTTGACTTTGGGGATATTACGTTCACACGTCTCCAAAACACATTACAAGCGTTATTTCAGCGGCTTGGAGAAATCCCAAACACAAACCGGGAAGTTACTTCCTTCAGACACTTGCTGCCTTAGCCTTGAATGGACCTCCTGAGAGCTTCCTTTCGGTGGTCACAGATCCTTTGTAACAAGATACAAGTGATTATGACCGAAATATTTGAAAACTGCAAGACACCACTTTGTTGCTGAAAGGTCAAATGCAGGAGAGAGAATTGCCCAGCTGTAGCAAAGCTGATGTTAATTTGCCTAAGCAGTAAGTGCAACAATGTGCTGATGTTGGCTTGATTTATAGATTTTAGATTTTATATGAAGATAATTTATGACATCCAGAGGCAATAAGGGGAGAGTGGGTACAAGGATGCAGGCACAGCTGAGGGCTATGGTTGTGAGACTCTAAGTCTAGGATTTGCCATAGAATATTCTGTTAGCCAAAGAGATACCTACTTCTTAATTCTTCTTAGATATTTTTACATGGTTTTTTTTTTTTTTTTTTTTTTTTTGCTTCAAAACCTGCAGCTGGGGCTGGGGATGTGGCTCAAGCGGTAGCGCGCTCGCTTAGCATGCGTGCGGCCCGGGTTCGATCCTCAGCACCACATACCAACAAAGATGTTGTGTCCGCCGAGAACTAAAAAATAAATATTAAAAAATTCTCTCTCTATCTCTCTCTCTCCTCTCTCACTCTCTCTTTAAAAAAAAAAAAACCTGCAGCTGTATAATTCTGGAAAAAAAATAAAACCCCTCTCTGAACCTCAGTGTCTTCAAATATATATTATCTGTACACCCAAGACCTCAACTCAAGAGAAACTTAAATCACTTGGGCACAGAGCATTCAGACAGTTGTTATCCTCACCCTGCCCACCTGTCATGCTTCAAAGAGAGAGTGTACATAACCTTTTTCCTCATGTATCCCTGGTTTGAAATCTACTTTCAAGTATATTTCTACGTCTTCCTGCCCCTTTCTGGTTTCTGTTAATTACTATTTTCAAATTAATCTATTTCTTCAAACTCTTTTCCATCCACTAAATCTTTCTAATGAGCCTTATGAATCTTTCTGTACCATTGTAGAAAAAAATAAATTATTATCTTTAACAAAGGATTGTCACACTTATCTAACATTAAAAAGATGGGGGAAATGACATATTAAAAATAGTAAGCATTAATTTATCTGGCTGTACCTGCAGATCTATTTTTTTTGCAAGCACTTCAGTGCATCTCCACTGACATTTCTCTTGTATTTGTCTTTGGAAGTCTTAGGGGAATCTTATAGATAGGGTCTCACTCAGAACCTACTGCTGCTGCTTTATCTCATTGACCTAGGGGGCTGGTTCTTGCAGTGTACCTCTGCAGTTGCTTTTGTTCTGAGAACTCTGCCAGGCACCTCCCTCCCATTCAATGGCACCTGACTTCCAGGACATGTTGAATTCTATCATAAGGCATTCCTTGTCTTCCTGAACGAAACTGTTTTATTTGAAAAACTCATGTAGTGAAGGCAGTAGGCTTTGCACACACATGAGAAGAAGTATATTCTTTCATGTAGTGAACTCTGTCCACACTCCCCCCACCAGGTCACCTCCAATCTATTTCAACAGCTATATACATTTATATTAAACTTTCTCTTTGTTTTGCTGCAAATTGATTGTCCTTGCAACCTTTATTTGGAGAGGTGGTATTGAGCCAATCTGACCCACACAGAAAAGGCCTGAAATGCACTGAGGCTTGGGTTTTTCTGGGAAGCACTAGCTAATGACTGCTACAAAGGTCTGAAA
Organism: Ictidomys tridecemlineatus; assembly: GCF_052094955.1. NCBI lineage: Eukaryota > Metazoa > Chordata > Mammalia > Rodentia > Sciuridae > Ictidomys > Ictidomys tridecemlineatus. The sequence continues at coordinate 110,407,182 of NC_135483.1, forward strand.
GCATGACGTTTGTCTTAGAGTGGCCCACTTCTGACATAAGTCTGGGGAGTTGTCTAGAATTGCACCTTCTCTATTCTTCACCCACTTCTTTTTTATACATTTCTCCTGGCCATTAATAAGTCCCTTGCTCATGAGTCTTTATCTGAGAGTCTGTTTCGGGAAGGCATTAAGATTCTTGGCACCAGGAGTGCAGGATGGTTTTTGGAACAGACTCTAAAGATGGGATTCTCAAGTTAATTCACTAGTCAAATGCCAATAAAGATGTCATCAGATTTCATCTCACTCCAGTCAGGATGGCAATTATCAAGAATAGAAGCAACGATAAATGTTGTTGAGGATGATTCACTCATAAATTGCTGGTAAGAACGCAAACTGATGCAACCATTATGGAAAACAGTATGGAAATTCCTCAGAAAAAATTGGAATAGAATCACTGTTTGACCCAGTCATCCCATTCCTTGGTTTATACCCAAAGGACTTAAAATGAGCATAGTAGAGATATAGCCACATCAATGTTTGTAGCAGCTCAATTCACAAATAGCTAAGCTATGAAAGCACCCTAGGTGTCCTTAAACAGATGAATGAATAAAGAAAATGATACACACACACACACACACACACACACACACACACACACACACTGGAATATTACTAAGCCTTAAAGAAGAATGAAAATATGGCATTTGCCAGTAAATGGATAGAGCTGGAGAGTATCATGCTAATTGAAATAAGCCAATCCCCCAAAACCAATGACTGAATATTTTTTCTGAGATTCGGATGCTAATTCACAATGAGGGTGTGTGCTAGGGAAGGATAGAGTTACTTTAGATTAGGTAGAGGACAGTAAAGGGAGGGGAGGGGTGGGGTAGTGGGGTAGGAAGGCTAGTAGAATAAATCTGACATTATTACTCTATGTACATATATGACTATATGACCTGTGTGATTATGCATAATGTACAACCAGAAAAATAAGAAAATACACTTCATTTATGTATTATGTGTCAGAATGCATCCTACTGTCACATATAACTAAGTAGAATAAACAATAAAAAAGAAAAAAAATGTTATCAGAAGTGGAGTTCATAGCCACTGTCATATAATAGTTAACTTTCACCCATGGTGAATGAGGGTGATGTTTATAGTATGAATTATATAACCCCAAATGAAATGTAAGTTCATCCCCAATATGTGTGAATGTGACCATATTAGGAAGGAGGGTCTTTGCAGATGATCAAGCTAAGATGACATCACTAGAGTGTGCCTTAATCCAATATAACCACTATACTTATTGGAAGGGGAGTTTTGGACACAGAGATATACACAGAGAAGATGGTATGAAACACAGGGAGAATACCATCTCCAAGCCAAGGAATATCTGAGGCTACCAGAGGCTCTGGAAGGCAAAGAATAGATTCTTTTTGTTACAGAAGCCCTAGGTACAAATACAGATAGGATCTGACAAGAGATCTTATGCAATCACATTTGGCTTTGGGACCTGCAAGTTAAATGGTAACTATACAAACTGTGGCTAGGTTGAATAATGAGTCAAAAACAGAAGATGACAGGTGCCAGTTGGTCAACTTCAGGCATGATGAGAAAGTCACAAGACCCCTTTATACCTTTTAAACAGACCCTCTTTTCTCCTACAGCCAGAGGAGGACCTTTCTAAAGACCAGATCCAGAAGCAACTGTGGGAAAAGCAGCCCTAAAGAGAAATCAAGTTGTTTTCTCAGCTGTTCTCCCCTGCTGGACAGGGACCTTGGTAAGGAAGGGATGGGCTTTGAGGCTTGGAGTCTGAACACTCCAAGGTGAACAGGTGTTCTGGAGAAACAGGAAACTGTGCAGGTACCCCGTCCTGCAGAAGGGACTCTCATCCTCTTGCTGGAGGTCAAGGCTCCCTTGCATAGATTGTAACTAAGTGCACAAATGAAATCATAGAAGCCAAACATGAGCTTTATGGCTGATATCCTTCTTTAGACTTTAAGTCCAATAAGTGTTTCAGCCCCTACAGTGCCCTCTGTGAGAGAAAAGAGAGACTCAAATTTTCACTCCCCAGGATTTGTGACCATGGGTAAGCTACTTAATAGATCTGCACTTCCATTTTCTTATCTGACCAAAAAAAAAAAAAAGTGGTTAATGATACTTACCATAATGTATGCGATGTGAAACTACTTCACAAAGAGGCCGTCGGGCAATTATAATCTATTAGATTCTTTCCAGCTTCCAATGTCTCTGATTCTAATAATGGATAAGAGGTCTACTACCTTGTAAAGAGCACTTCTGAAAGGTAGCCAGGCAGGGGAGATGGAGGGACGCTTTCCTTTTTCTCTCTCTCTTTTCATCCATTGAGAGGGAGATGAAGTCAACAGCTGTTGAAACAAACAAGCTCACTTAGTGAGTTGAATAATATCAAACTATCGCTCAAATGAAAAGAGCAGCTGGCTTTCTACCAAGGCGCCATTGTCACACACACACCCTCACATTTGGGATCATTAGAAATTTACATGGGGTGAATAGCCCTGGAAAACTATATTTACTTTTCCATAAATCATCAGAAAAATGATAGCACACCCTCAGTGAGATGTGAGGCAGGGGGGGCGGGGGGGGGGGACACACAGCACAGCAGATGAGTATTTTTCATGTGAATGTGAAGAAAACTGCTGGAAATAAATTTAAGCCTTCCTGAGACAAAGAAGTGGCAGGCATTCAAAGGAAGATAGATGCTTAAAGGAAAATGGGGAAGTGGAGCAAAGAAAAATGCGAGCCATCTGAAAGCATAAATTGGCTCAAATGTTGTGGATGGATCTAATTATTTCCAGGCATGCTGAGACCAGGACCTTAGGATGCTAGCATTTCAGATCTAGGTGTAGCTGAGTGCACACCTCCAAGGGGCATTAAGATTATTTTTGTCTGATTGTAATAATTCTGTACAGCATATTCATAAGATAGAAATAACAATAAAAATCCATAACTTCACAAGGTAGTAAAAATTAACTCATGATGGTTTTAACAAGATAATTCCTCTCTTACATATTTTCTACCCATTTTAATTAGAATATCAAATAGCAACGTACAATTTTGAACCCTTCATGGACATTGTTTTTAATGACTGTGCGGTCACTGAAAATAATGCACAACATTCCCTACTATGAACGTTCACAGTTATTAATAATACCTGAACCATGCAAATTTAGTTTTATTTTTAAATATAATATGTTATGAAGTAATCAGAATTTAATTCACTTTTATAAAATTAATACATGTAATTGTAGAAAATAAGAACAGTAGACAAAATTATAGCAACTCAAAAACAAGCTTACCTCCATTTCCTCTAAGTTAATCACTTGTATCATTTTAGTGTATTTTTTCCAGTTTCCAGGAATCTTTCTGCCAATTTTACTTCTTGCTAGGTCCATCTTTCTTATGCTCCCTTGTCTCAGTTCTCTCAGAAAATTATGAATCTCAAATTCAATAATTCCCCTAATTAAAATTTACGCTCTAAGAGAACCTATGAAGGAAACACTTTCTAGCTTTGTATTCCAAATTTAGACATAAAACAGGTTTCCAGGTTCCTTTACCTCTTGGGCTGGTCCCACTACCTAGTTAAGGTGTACAATGCTGTACTTACTTCTTGGAGCTTCAGTAACCTGTGAGCACAAATGGGGCTGATGTAGTAAACCTCTTTCATCGATTTAGGTTCCCAGTCTTTGCTACTCATTTCCACCTAATCTTACCTAAATATTTATGAAGGATACCTAAGGAGTATTATACTGCTGTTGGTTTAAGATAAAATTTTTCTGTACCAAGTACAGAACAAAGGGCTGTTCTTATATTTTGGTTTTAAAAGTTCCTATTTTATTGTAAAGCTCTGTGTGTACCTTTGTCCTGTCATGTTCCCGAGCAGCCCCTGAGATAAGGAGGTACTTGAAAGTGACTTGTTAAGAAGGTGATCTCAGGGGCTAGGGTTGTGGCTCAGTGGTGAAGCACTCTCCTAGCATGTGTGAGGCCCTGGACTCAATCCTCAGCACCACATAAAAATAAATAAATAAAATAAAGGCATAATTTTTTTTTTTAAAAAAATGAAGGTGATCTCAGAGGAAAAAGGCAAAATAGAGGAGAAGCAGAACAGAGACACCAAGCTTGCTTGTAGGTTTAGACCAAGTCCAGCTTGAGCTTCACCCAGCTTGAGGCCAGGGAACTAACCTCAGGCACATGAAACTGAGAGTCATTGCCTAAGGCTGCTCAAAGGGCTTCAACTCCTCATAACCGGAGCCCTCCATAGAACTCCTCAGAGAGTCACTCCTAGGAGCAGCCTGCAAAGCAGGAAGCAGCTGGCAGAGGCTCACAGAAAAAAGGATCCAGGATATCTAAGTGGAGTGTCAAGAGGGTTCACCATTGCATGGATGGCATGTTTGTGGTCCGCCAAAATTCATATATTGAAACTTAACCTCCAAGATGATTATGTGGGGAGGGAGAACTGTGAAGGTGATTGGATCGTGAGTGTGGGGCCCTCAGAAATGGGATTAGTGCCCTTATAAAAAGAGATATAAGAGACATGGATTCTCTCTCCACCACATGAGGATACAATGAAAAGACAGCTGTCTAAAAAACAGGGAGAGGGCCCTCACCAGACACCAAATCTGCTGGCACCCTGATCTTAGACTTTTCCACCTCTAGGACTATGAGAAATAAATTCCCTTTCTTTAAGCCACTTAGTCTATGGTATCTTGTTATAGAAGTCTGAACTGACCTAAGACAATCACGTCAAAATCTTTACTAAACCTATATCTGGGCTTTGTGACTTTTCATCTTTCAGAGCTAGCAGAGGATTCCTTATTTATGATAATGCATATCAAATTCAATCCTATGAGAAGTTTTCATAAAATCAATTTATTTTTCATAATTTAACCATCAAACTTGTTCATTGTCAAAATAGTTTATCTTAAAAGCAAGTTTGTTTGAAAGATGATTTTAGCTACAGAGAAAACGCAAAATTATAAGAAGCATATGTAAGGCATGTGGCTAGCACTGAGGTTAATGCATGAAGCCTAATATCTATATGCAAGGTAATCACTGGTGTTGAATTTCATGGGAAAGATGAATCCTGAAAGCAGTTTGTATCCAGCTTAACAATAGAAGTGTTTCTGCAATTTGTTGGGATTATGGAATGGCACTGAGATGTCTATCTTTCCCTTCATATCCTGATATATAGAAAATGAACCCCATCTCCATATGGCAACATTGAACATTAAATGCATACACAAAGGTCTAGAAATTTCCAGAGGATAGGCTTCTTTATTATAGCTGTTGGAAACAGTTCTGGGAACAGGCCATAGTGGGATGTATGAATAATGAGAGGTGATTCTAAGAGACGGAGCAACTTGCCCATCAAAACTCAGGCAGAAAAGTAGAAAAATGATGAAGTTTCTTCCCCAGTGGCTTACACTGTGGGGTCAAAGTATAAGTACATGCTATGTTTGACTCTAGACATGGCAAAGTGAAAGAAGCTACATTAAAACAACAACAACAAACACCCAAGTAAAGGCCTATTCTTCTTTTTTGAGGCCTAGTTTCCCTCTGCCCTAATAAAGCAACCCCAAATTTAGCACACATATAAACACAAGTCTTACAAAATAAGTGTCTTTTGAGTGTGGAGAGACAATAAGACTAGAATAGTAGTGCTCTTCACACTCTCTGAGCTGGGAGAGAAGCAAAAATCAACTTGTCTGTAAGCTGAAGCAGAAATATTTTTAAAAAAGAAATTATTTTGCACCTGCCACTCATCCTATTTTTCACCCTGGTTTTTGTTGATAGGTGACCTGGGGTGTTCAAGTTCCATCAAGAAACTGAATACCAGAGGAGAAATCATGCATTCACAGGCACAGCTCGCAGGGCTGTCTTGCCATCTGTCACAGGCCACACATGGCCAGCACAACTCTAGGGCAGCATAGTGCCTGTTTATGTAAGACCACCTAATCCACCTCGTGATCTCCCTTTGCTATTTAGAAGAAACATGTGACATTGCCCCTGATATGAGACACTGATTTGCCATCCCCATTGAAAGGAAATTTTGAAGGTATCAGGATTTTATCAGGGTAAGTGTAGGTGATATGTGACACACCCATCCCATGCCACTCAAGAACACTTTTTCATAACTTCTTACATGCTTGAAATTTTTTTCTTTCCTTATACAACAATATTCCACCTACTCAGTTGAGGATCAAAATAGTGTGAGAAGCCAACTAGAGAAAACTGCAAATTTGGTAAGAATGTCTTTATGACATGAGTTTGCACAAGAGAGATCAGGGAAAGGTGTTGTCGAACTCTGGGACCGTGGAGAAACAGGGCAAAAGCGATTCTTGGGCTTTGTTTAGGCTTCAACAGAGAACATAAACATGGGAGTTTCCTTCCTGTGGGAGAGCAAGGCACCAAAGGATGAGGGAGCTGTATCAGAGCTGAAGGGATGACTACTGACAATGAAATGCACTCCTCAGGGAGGAGGGTGGCTTCCAAAGATCTTAGGGGACAGCTGGCAATATAGGTCTCCTGTGAGGAGTTAGATTTCTAGATCCCTAAGAAGTCAAGAGTACAATGAGTAAGTGGAGGATTTAATGCATTTGCAGCAAATAGGTATTTTCAATCCAAGGATCCCAGAGGCTTCCTCCTGCTACCTTGGTATGAACCTGACAACGAGACTACAGGGGCAAGCCTTTCTGCCTTTTGCCACCTTCTATGATTCCAACAATCCACAATGAGTCTCAGTGAGATGGTCAAAGCAGGAATAAAAATGAAAGAAGAAACCAGGCAGGCCAATCAGAATACACACCCAGTGAAATAAAATTGCTATATAAAAAGCAGAAAACCTAACACAGAAATAAATTATATGTGGAGATCCAAGTACAGCACACACACACATGCGCACACACACACACACACACTGAGAATATGGAACTCTATAAAAATGCACTTGAAACTTTAGAGAAAATTAGTGAATTCCCATTGTCAATTAAGAAATAGGAAATTTGTACAGACCAAAGGTAAAAGAAGAGAGTTAAAAGGATTCAGAAAAACTATAAAATACTTAGGAATGGATTTAACATGAATGGCATAGTCTTTATGTAATTCTCAAATTTGGCCATATGTTAAAATTGCCTTGAGGGGCTTAAAAAATCCTGATGTCCAGGCTGCACATCAGACAAAGCAAATTAGAATTTCTGGGTGTGAAACCCAGGCATGCATGTTTTAGAGCTTGTAAATAATTCTAGTTTAAGAGCCACTGGTCCATAGGAAGAAGATTATTAAAATTGTGTTGAAGGATATAATACTAAACCTAAGTACAGTGTGAAAGAAATACACAATCTTTTCTAAGAATGCTTAATTTCATGATATTGCTCATTCTTCTGAATTAATGTATGAATTTCATATAATATAAATCAGAAAGTCAATCACTTTTCTAAATAAGAAGGTGATCTTAAAATTATATTAAAACCAATTACCATTACCAAATAATAGCCAAGAAAATGATCATGATAACTTAGCAGATATTAGAAAACATGAATAGTTAATTCAGTTTTATATAAGGCAGAACAAATAGACACTGGAAAAAAATAGAAAATCTAGAAATGACACCCAGTCTATATGAGAAGTAATAAATCATCTATGAAGTATTTTAATTACTTGAAAAAATAATGAATAATTTAATATAATACTGATGCAACTGGATGTACACCCAGAAGAGAACAAAACTAGATTTTCATCTTAATCCTCACCATAGTAAAATTAAAAATGATTAGCATTTTAAATTTGCTGTAAAATAATAAATAAAAATATATATGCTACATATTGTTTTATCCAGGTTTGTATCACTGTGACCAAAAGACCTGACAATAATAATTAGAAGAGGAAAAATTTATTTAGGGCTCAGAGTTTCAAAGAACTCAATGTATAGATAGTCAACTCCATAGCTCTGGGCCCAAAGTGAAACAGAACATCTAGGTGCAAGGGCACGGAAGAGGAAAGCAGCTCAGAACCTGGCCATCAGGAAGCAGACAGAGCTCCACTCAGCAGGGACAAAATATTTGCTCCCAAGGCATGTACCCAGTGACCTTCCTCCTCCAGCCCACCCAACCTGCCTACACTTACCACCCAGTTCATCTCTATCAGTAAATTAATCTACTGATTAGTTTACACCTTTCAATCTAACCATTCTGCTTTGAACAATTCTTGCCTTGTCTCTCACGTGAGCTTTTGGGATCACCCTAACACATATGTAGACTTTCTAGGGGATTTCATGTTAAAAACAAGGTGGGTGTGACCTGCTCAACCAGGACAGCTTGACAACTTCCCTTCTCTATTTCTCTCTGGTGTCATCTCAATTCTTCCTTTTCTTTAGATCCATCAGACTGTACCATCTAGAAAGGGTCTGGTCATTCAAAGAGCATAATGGTTAGTCAGTTTCAGCTGGCTAGGACCCATTGGGATGATGTACAACATTTAATTTTGCTGTCTCCTAGGCAAGAGCTGCTGCAAGTGAAAAATCTCCTTTTTATAGAGAAGAAAACTTGGAGGGGCAGCCAAAGGTAAATCCCACAGCCAACGCTAGACAAGGATTGACAAAAGATAGAGATACATCAGACTATACCACCTAGTTCATCTCTATGGATGGTAAGTGGTGGTAACTTCCTGATTGCCACATCCATCAGACTGAACCTCCAACAGTGTTCTGTTCCATTCAACTGCTTAGAAATACTTACTCTTTTCATCATCTCTTCTACCATAGGCTTTGGACACACAAGAAGGTCAGTGGAACACAGAAAACGCATTCATATCTTCATGCAGCGTCTTCTGTAGATACCCCTAACACAGCCTGAAGGGTCAGGGCCTGGAGACCCACTGTCAGTCTAAACCTATCATAAAAATAAGGTTTCATCATTACTGGAAAAGATAGTTGAGCATGGTAGCTCATGCTTGTAATTCCAGTGACTCAAGAGGCTGAGGCAGGAAGTACAAGGTCAGTCTGAGCAATTTATTAAGACCCTTCCTCAAAATCAAATTAAAAAGACTGGGGATGTAACTCAGTGGTAGGTTGCCCCTGGATTCAATCCCCAGTACCACTAAAGGAAAAAAGATAAGACAGTTACTTTGACATTCACTTTTCATATTTATGCAAATAGATTTTTCTCTTTGATTTTTTAATTAAAGGTATTTGATGTCTTAAGCTGCTTAATTGGTCTAAAAATTAATTCTGTTAATTTAGAAAATCTCTATGGTAAATTGGCTTCAGTATATTGGCTAAACCAGTGGAAGAGCCTTTGGGAAATTATATTGACCTTGATTATAGAATATAGATATATTGGATACCTGTGGATGGTTTGGTTCTAATTTCTTCTGCTTTCTAAACACCTATCAACATTTTATAATGATGAAAATGGAGAGACTCAGAATTGATTTATTAAAGATTTTTTTTCCTTTATCAAACACACCAGAATTTACATATCTAGATAAAGTTCTGTCTCTCCAAAGTATTCCTAGGCATCACTACTATTGTTCCTAATCATACGTTTGTTGCTTTTCTCAGAATTTTCCTTATAGCCTATCAAATTCTTTGAATCTCCTTAATGATTCTTCAAAATAGTTTGGGAAATTTAGAGAAAAGGCCAAGTCATGTGGAGTAAAATCAGTATAGTCATATGGAATAAGTTTGGGAGAAATATATACAGTTATTCCCTGTTATCTGTGGATAATTGGTTCCGGGTTCCTTGACAGATATCAAAATCTGAAGATGTTCAAACTTCCAATATAAAATGACATGGTACCTAAGTAATCTACATACATCTTCCCACATACTTTATATTAGCTCTAGATCACTTAAAACACCTAATATAATGTAATAGTTGTTATTCTGTATTGTTCAAGGAGTCTGGTTTTTTAAAAGTCTGTACATGTCCAATATAGGGTCACTAATTAAAAAAAATTTTTTTTGCTCCACTGTTAGTTGAATCCACATGGATTTAGAAGATGAGTGTATAGTCATATAGAACATAGAAAAATTTCTACATACACAAGTAACAACATAATAAGTTCTATTTTTTGTGTGTGTCTCAAAATTTATTTTGAACATAATTCTAAATATTTACTATTCCTAGGTAACTATTTTGAAGCGACCATTCACTGGGACATGACAGTCATTATTTTTGTGATTATACTTGCCATTTTATGGTCACACCTTTTAAATACTGCATTAATATCTTTATTTCTCCTTTCAGACTCATGTCATCCCTTCCCTGAGATCAAACACAATCTGTTCAACAATAAGAGTCTTGCCATCTCCAATTTGAGGATACTTTTATGTCATAAATCTCTGGGGCCAATGAACCCTTCTCTATCTTTTGCCAATCCCTGTCTGGCATTGCCAGTTGTGAGATTTACCTTTGGCTGCCCCTCCAAGTTTTCTTCTCTATAAAAAAGAGATTTTTCACTTGCAACAGCTCTTGCCTAGGAGACAACAAAATTAAATGTTGTACATCATCCCAATTGGCCCTAGCCAACTGAAACTGATTAACCACTATGCTCTTTGGCCAGACCCTTTCTAGATCTAAATGAAGACTCTTTCATGGTCAAGAAACAAGGGGACTTGTTTACAGATCTCAGCCCTATATAAAAAGCTTACCCCACCAAGCCTCACAGTACTGAGGACTGAACCCAGGGACATTTTACCACTGAGCTACATCTCTAGTCCCCTGTCATTAAAAAAAAAAAAAAAAATTGAGGCAGTATCTTTCCAAATTGCTGAGGCTCACCTTGAATATGCTGTCCTCTTGTCTCAGCCTCCACAGTAGCTGGAATTATAGCTGTGCACCAACATGCCTGGTTAACAAGTGACTCTTAGTTGGCATAAGTAACCATGGTCCTTCACTTTCTAGTATTTAAAACCTTGAGTTTTGTCCTTGGGTCCGAATGCTCAATTGTTCTCTAACAAACTCAGCTCCACTCACCATCCCTGCTCCTGTGATTCATGGTTTTGGCATTATTCTTGTTATTTCTAACCAGTCTCTTCGGCCTCATTACTAATTCATTTTGTGTCCTTCTCGGAACTTCTGGAATGTTCTGTACTATATTTTACTTTTAAAATATGTTACTTCCTAGTATTCTTACTTTATCATGTATATGACAAAATACAACCCCAACACAATGCCTTAAGCAATCTCATTAAGGATAGAGTGCTGATAACCCCATTTCATTTTTCATCCCTAGAGGCAGTGGTCCTTAACGTGTGATGTCCACACAGAAACATCAGTGTCACCCAGGAATTTGCTAAAAATGCAAAAGTTCAAACCCCAGTTCAGACCTGATAAATCAGAAATTCTGGGAATGGGACTCAACAGTCTGTTTAGGCAAGGCTTCTACATGTGTCTGACCATATATTCATATTCAACAACTGTTCCCCAGGGTATTTCCTCTGGTTTCACAGAAAATGCCTGTTCGGCTAACTCTGATAATCCTTTCTCTCAAGCTATCATTAAAAATTAGGGAATCCAACTATTCCAGGCAGACATGGGTAAAAGACACAAAGAATAACACAGAAGGTTTAGACCCATTGGTATGTCAGAGAGAATGGAGTCTTCAAAATGAAATAGCATATTCATTTCTGTGTCCTGCCTGTTTTTCTCAATTTGTCTCACTCTGCCGCACATCTCTGACCCTCCTTGCTACCTTCTGCAAGGATATATGAGCTCAAAGAAAAAATTAACTTTCTGCTCTATATCTCATCACAAGAAATCAACTATCATTGCAAAGCTGAACCATTTTTTAGGAAATGTTAGATCACTCAATGATTCTCTAGTGGGACCTGCTTCCCTTGGCACTTCTTCACTGAAGATCGGGCTTTCTGGTGTCTCAAACTTGCTGTTGTTATTGTAGTCTTTAGCTGTCCAGTGGCACAGTCCCTCATCTGATAGTTCCTTGTACAGGGTGCATGGGGCAAAGATGAGAGGAGGAAGGGAGGAAAATTCTGGAGGAGCTGGATGCTGGATGGTGAAGCAAAACACTAGTATACTGTTTCTGACATTTATGCCTTGTGCTGAATTTTTCTAAGTCCTGTGGGCACCTGTTAAAATTCATTTAATTATGTTGAGCTCCTTGAAGCCATGGCTCTCAGCCTTGGTAGAGATGTCAGAATCATCTGGGGGAATATTTTTTAAAAATTTCTGAGCATGGGATGCAAGAATAGTGTCTTTTAATTTCCCAGGTGGTTCCAATAAGCAGTGCAGGCTGGGAATCATGGTTTGGGACTTCCTACTTAAAGTTTCTTTAAAAATGAAGTCTCTGCTTTTTTTTTTTTTTCTTGGTGTTTCTGTTCCTCTACTCACATTCCAAAGGTCAGAAATCTAAATCAAAGAACTGCACAAGAAAATGGAAATGGAGCCATCCCTCAATGACTCTAGGAACAAAGCAAGGTGCCATCATGAGATAGAAAATGCTGATATCCTTGCTATGGCTTGAGTAGTTTGTCCCTGTGAAACTCATGTTGAAATTTATTCCCTTTATGAAGAATTAGGAGGTAAAACCTTTGAGAGGTGAGTAGAGTTCTGGCATCATGAATGGATTTGTCCATTATGCAAGTGATGGATTAATGGTTTACTAGGTTATCTTAAGAGCGAATTGGCAATGAAAGCCAATTTGTCTGGGTCTTTCTCACACTCCCTTTCTCTTACCATGTGATACCTGTGCTGCCTGGAACTCTACCAAGAAAACTGTCACCAGATGTGGGCTTCAAACTTGGAATAGAACCATGAAACAAAATGAAAGTCATTTCTTTATAATTTATGGAACGTGTAGTATTGTGTCATTAGCAAGACAAAATGACTTAAGACAATTGTCTATCTTCTTTTATTGTACCTCTTCTCCCCGTCAATTTCCTATCTACTCTGGCTCTCCATTCTGCCTTTACAGTGGAGTATCCAATTCCTGAAGGAAATTATCTGGCAAACCCACTAATGTGAAAGCTTCAGTAATCTAAAAAGGTAACTGCTCTTCTCTTTGATGGACATTTGCATTTTCAAAGAAGTTATCTGAAGAGAAAAATGACTAACTTAGTGGATGGAAATGCTAATCGCTACATTTCAGGCTAGAGGAGATATCTGATCCAAGGGTCTTTCTATCATGCTCTGTGAAATGATGTGCTGCCTCAAGGAAAGGTAACTTGTGGGTTTCCAGATTCTGCCTGCAGGAAAGGATACAACAGTGTTAGCTGAGAGATGAGAGATTGATTGCTTATATACATAGGTACAACACGAGAATACACCTGCCTAGTGCATAGTAAGTATTCAACAAATGCTTCTCACATTCATGAACTCTTCACTCATTCATTAATTGCCTTTGAGAAGCTTTGAAAATGTTTTACAAAATTTTCAAATACTAAGGCAGCTTAAACCAATGTCAGATATCTGAACCTATAAGTTATTTTGATAATGTGATGGGAATCTCTTCAGTTTTAGAAGAATATTGACACATCAATTTCAAGTTGACTGAATCATCCCTTCCACCTCTGAGGTAATAAAATTAAAATGCTTTGGTAAGTTTGGGGATATAACAAATCCACAAACACCAACTGCAAAGTATAGATTTCAAAAATTTGTATTTATAACTTAAAGACAATTTGAAATACAAAATTAAATAACTCCTAAATAAAAACTTCAAGTTCAGGACTTTGTTATATTTTGACATGTGGATTGTCAACATCCTTTTAAAGACTAAGTGAATAAGAAAGGGTTAGTAAGGTCAATAAGACAAAAGATGCCTTCCATAGTTTGCCAGTATATGCATCACTTGTTTCAAAACCATTAAAAAAAATGCTGGTTGAAAAATAAAATTGGAAAGTAGTCAGATTAGGTTTTAAAATTCATGCCATATAATGTCACACAAAATATTTTCTACAGTATGTTCAAAGAGGTCAATTTGTGAAAAATAAAAAGGAAGGCAAGAAGAAAACTCCCCCAATGCATGTTCCCTCTGACCACTCTTTAAAGACAGTTATTATGACATGATCATAGAATCAGTGCAGGAAACACTAGGCTACTGGGGGCACTTCCTCCAGAGGTAAGGTCTAATTGTGTAGCCACTGCAGCAGGTCAGCAGCCCAAGACCAGGGGTGTAGCTGGAAATTTAACCATAAAATTAGATATCTGGTATAATTAGTCACCAAATTGCACATCCAAATGTATTCTGCATTTGCACAGTTAATTAATTATGTTTTAATTGAAAGCATTCTGCTTATAATGATCTGTTCTAATTTTCTTTCAAATTAAACTACCAAGGAAGAAATTCAGTTTTAAAATTCACTTGTAAAGATTTTTTTTATACATATTGAATAAAAAGTAAAAATAATGAATTTTCCATATTCTTAAAAGTTGGTTCCTTTAGTGGTATAAAGAAAAACATTATGGACATTCCAGATGAATAAATTGGATTTCATCTGATTAAGCATCTGACTTTGGAGATGGGGAGAATATTCATTTGTATTGTTGTAGATGTGCCCATTATAATATTGGTATAATTAGTCTTTCAGCTAGAACTCAGAGTCCTGGGTCAGTGCAAAAGACCTTGTTTATTTAGAAAAGGTAATTCTCTGAGAAAGTGGCTCATTAGTCTCAGATTTCAGGAGTACAGAGTCTGGTCTACAAATTAAAACAACTATTTTTTTTTTCCTTTTATGAAAATCGTGCCTGTAGGACACTTCCACATGCACTGAGGTCTGCATTTGCAATCTGGAGTTTCCAGGAAATCAGATAAGGTGGGTTTTGTGTCTTTAGATATGCTACAGTTGCTAAACCCTAAGATTTGGATATTAACAATTATGTAAGCTCTTGCATTTCCCATGATTTTAGCTTTGAAGCCCTTCATTAACTCAGTACTAAGAAAAAATGTCAGGAAATGCCAAGAGAGAAGGTTTCCAGTCATGATTTTTTTGGACATACAATTGGAAAGTAGTCAGATTATATTTTAAAATTCATGCCATATCATGTCACACAAAATATTTCCTACAGTATGTTCAAAGAGGTCAATTTGTGATTCATTTGAGACATGGTTCTGAAATTACTGACTTGTATGTATGACAATTTCACTTTAACTTAGGCATTTAATTTATATCCATCATAGTTTCTCTTCCATACTGATCCTTGCCCTGAACAAGATGTCATTTCATAAACTCAATTAAACATGGTACTTAGTCTGGTTTAAATACCAAGACAGATTTAATGCATTGTCCAATTTCACAGATCAGCAATGTTTCTGTTCCTGCATCACTTACCCATGACAGTATCATCAGGGAACAGTCTGTGCTAGTGGATAGGCCAAAATTAGAACTGTAAAAAATTGCTGTCCTGTAGGTAAGACAACCGGGGAGTTCTTCTCCCAAGATTTCAGAGTTGTCTGAGTTCCACATAATAAAGTTTTGGCTAATGATGGACCACCTGCATGATGATGGCTCTGTAAGTTTAAGTCATCTAGTGAAGTCATAGCTTAGATTTTTTTATACCTTTATTTTTTTTATTTTTATGTGGTGCTAGGGATCAAACCCAGTGCCTTCCACATGCGTGGCGAGCACTCTACTGCTGAGCTACAACCCCAGCCCCATAGCTTAGTTTTTGTTAAGAACATTCTGCACAATGATGAATACCTAATGATGATGTTTCAGAAAGCATTCCTATTGTTAAGTCATGTGCGGCTGTACTGTGAAATTAATTCCCATGTACGCAAATTTCAGCCATTTTGAAATAAGGCAGAATGGTTTCTGAAAGGTATCCAGATTGTTGAATTAAAATGTTTAAATAGTGAGCTGTCAACACAGAATAGTTTTGGTTTTGTGTCATGATGGTCCCTGTGTAATCTTACTCTTCTCTAGCTTAGGCAAACTCATCAAGATAACCATTGCTAAAAAGTTGCTGTAGACTGTGTCCGATACTATTGATGTCTGCTCAAGAGCCACAGTCCCTTATTTCCTTATTTTATCCCTTGTTTCCTTACTTTACAGTGATCACAGTTTATTCAAGTTTGTGCTGCCGCAACAGGTTCACAGAAAATTACTTCATCTTTCAATCTGAGAAGATGAGCCATGATTGGTCAAAGCCATCAAAGTTGTGGTATATTGTATTATTTGTTCATAATTTTTTTGTTCCCATTCAAACCCTTGCCATGCTTCAATGAAGAAAAAATATTTGCCTTTTGACTTTTGGCTTGTCTCCATGATCACATTACCCAAAGGAATATGGGTAGAAGTTTCAGTGTGCTTATTCTACGGAAAACTTTTAAGAAGTATCATGTGTTTCTGTTTCTCTCCTTGCACTCCTGCCCAGTATTACGAAAATCATATGATCCGGATAGCCCCTGTGCTTCAACCTGGATCTTGAAATGAGTTGTGTGGATCAGAATTGCTGCCACTGAACCACACAACTCATGACTAAGAAATAAAGTTTTGCTGCTATAGGTCATTGGCTTGTTGGCAACCATGTTAAGCATTATGGGAGCAAAAGTTGACTAATTCAAATGTTGATTTAATTTTCTTTTGCTTGTGATTCATTTAGAGAAGAACACTGGAGTTTGTTCTAGCTCATAGGATGTGTTTTGTAAGAATCCCAAGGAAAGGAGTTTATTAATAGGATTTGAATTTCTGATGAAAATGGTGACAAAAATATGAACATTTTTCTTTCTTTACCTATATTTATTAAGTTTATAATTATTAGAGTTGTGGTGGGGTCTTCATAACGGTGAGGAATTGCATAGATGAAAATCAAACCTACTGAGGATAGCAGAGCAGAAAGATAGAAGTTGAGTACTTGATGATGTTGTTGAGCCGCTATAATAAACCTGGTAGTTTACATTTCTGGAAGTCTCTGGAAGACTTGTTATATAGAAAAAATGGAATTATTTTATTGCTTAAGTTGCTGTTAGTAATTCTTCTGTTACTTGCAAACAAATGCACCCAATCAACAAATAGTTTTCTAGAAATACACTTGCCTGCAGTCTTCAAGACACACAGATGGCACACACATGCAGAGATATTTTAAAACTCTCATACTGTATAAATGGAACTAATTTTTCCATTTCAAATGTAATATTATATTCCTTTATAGTATAGCACCTATATGTTGCAAGACTACTATCTTTCTTATTTTTAAAATAAATACCTATACTCCATTCTTGAATGTACTATGACTTTTTATTGAGTCAGTAATTTTTAATTTTTTTAATTTTTTTTTATTTTTTTTATTGTTGGTTGTTCAAAACATTACATAGTTCTTGATATATCATATTTCACATTTTGATTCAAGTGGGTTATGAGTCAGTAATTTATAAAATCAATCTCAGTTAACTATTACCCCCAAATAAATTTTAAAAGATAAAAATATTAAGTAAAAGTAAATGACATAGGAATTAAATCTCTAAGTTACAGTATCTACCTAAATCAGTCACCAAGGGTTTGAAAGGTAGAATAAAGAAATGCAGTGTATATAAGCATGAATGTATGTGCAGGTATCATGTATACATAAATTCTTTTTGGTACCAGGGATTAAACCAATTGAGCCACATCCTTAACCACATCCTTAGCCCTTTTTTATATTTTATTTAGAGAGACAGTCTTGCTAAATTGATTAGGGCTTGGCTAAGTTGCTGAGGCTGGCTTTGAACTCGCAATCCTCCTGACTCAGCCTCCAAACCCACTGGGATTACAGAAGTGCACCAGCATGCCTGGCCATATAAAGTTTTTTTTTTAATAAATCCCTTTTAATGAAATATTGCATATGTATATCAAACTGCAAAATAACCATGGTATTTAACTATCAGTCAAGTCAGGAGATAATACTTGAACTAGCAACTTTAGTAACTGTTAACTTGTCATATGATAGTGTCATATTCACTATGGATCAGTACTCTCTTCCTGTTTCCCAGAGGCATCTAACATCTTGATTTTTCAGACAAAAGACTAGTTTTGCCTTGTTTCAGAACTCTGTGTAAATTGAACCTCACCGGGCACATTATTCATGGCATTAATGCAGTTTATTTTACATAACAATAATGCATGATTTACTCATTGTTCCATAATATTACTTCTACAGGTGACCACAGTTTGTTTATCCTTTTTCTTCATGATGGATATTTGGGTTAGTTTCAGTTTTGTTTTTTTTTTTGTTATAATGAATATGATACTTTAAATATCCTTGTCCTTTTCTTAAAACAGAAAATACACATGTGTTTACATTTGGACATATGAAGCTCTATCTTCACCTCCAGGGAAACCTGGGTATCTGGATGTTTTAACTCTTGGCCAAGGTAATTGTAATGAAATATATAACAAATATTTTAAGCTAAAACATACACCCCACCAATGATGTGAAGAGTGGCTTTATTTATTGTTGTTCTGATGATTTGCCCGTGGCCTAACTGATTTGACTACCTTTGCTTGAAGACATGGTCAAGAGGATATCAAGGGATTGCTATGGGTTTCTCCTTTCAGCTCACCTGCAAGCAAGGGTCCTACCACAGATCTAGATGGTCCCAACTGGGATTAGAACACAGTGTATGAATTCGGGAATCTCTGGGGAGACTATATGTGGGATATCTTTCAGGTCCCTAGTGGTGTCTGACCTTAATTTCACTTGCTGTACGGTATCCTTTGCCTTTACACAAAAACCTTATATGGATATGCTCTGAGGAATGGAATACTTGTTTTCATATATCCAAACTTTTTAACATGGTTATGTCTATATTGCATATATGCCTGTGAGTGAGTTCACTGGTTTATAAAATACATTTATATTGAACTTTAGAAAATACAAACCAAGGGTTTCCAAATGGTTTTAACAGGTTAAACTCCTATCCTCAGTGTGTGAACGCTCGTTCTACTTGCTCCACATTCTCAACATTTCTTAATATCATCTTGTTGTTTTAATTTTTCTTGCTGTAGCATTTCAAATATATACATATTTTACGTTTTGAAATATTGTCAAGTTCAGACAAAAGTTGCAAGTAAAAACACAAAGAAATCTTTTCTTGAACCATTTGAAAATAAGTCGCTGACTTGATGCTAAATCACTGTTAAAAACTTCGGGGTTTGTTTCATAAAATAAGGCTTCTCCTACAGAGCCACAACATAACTGTCAGCATTGGTTGTGTTATTATTAATGCATAGCTGTTATTTCACCCTCAGAACCATTCAAGACCTTTGGGCTCTACACTAAGGTCCACCTATCTGTGCTCACCCTCCTTCCTCTACTCTGACTTCAATACCCCCTGCTTACCTTCCTTCATTCTTAAATGTCATTTTGACCCCTGCCCTAGCTCACCAGCCTTTTCACATAGACACTCTTCTCATTGGTCCTGGACTAACCCCATGTCAGTGTTTGCTACACACTGCTCAGGCTGTGACATCTCAACCACCTATGCCTCTGAGGTAATGCACTTTCCATCTTGCTTGGGCTCTGATATTCCTTGATGGCCTGCCACCACTTGTACACAGATTCCTTCTCCTGTTGCTTGGCTTCAATAATGGTCACCATGGAGCCCTCTGCAGATGGCTATGAAGATGAATATAGATGTCATCTCCCTCCTGCTTGGACTCTAAAAATCACACACTGAGCTGCTTCTTAAACACAACGCCCTTTCTTACCCCCTCTTTCTTTATGGAGCTGTACTCTGTGCCAGGGCCCTGTGTGAATGCTTGCTTCTCACCAGCTCTTTGAGCTTAGACCACAAATGCTGGAAAATAACCTCTATCTAGATTCTGTCTTATATCCTGGTTGGGTTTTGACACCCCATGTGGGGCCATCTGCATGCATTAAAGGCACTAGTTAAAAAGAATTCTGAAGAAAACAAATTTACAGATCTGGTGGTAGGAAATGAAGGAATTTTTCATGTTCAACACTAATTAACTCTCAAAAATAGAAGACAGATCATTAGTTGAGTATAAATGGAATTGGAAGGGGCAAGCTTTGAGGAAAATGGAGATTTATAAAGTTAACATAATTGTTGCTAATAACAGGAAATAGACCTCATTAAAGAACAAGGCTTACCTAATAATAGGAAATAGAGTTTATTAAAGAACAAAGCCTACCTGGCTGCTGTATCATCTCTCAGATGATTTCACATTGATAACTGAAAAATCATGTTCAATCTAAAGCCATCTCACCAATGCCATTCTCAGCCTCTACCCTATCTCTGCTTCTTCCTGCTTCTTTCTAGTGTGCCTAGGTCTGGAAACTTAAACTTCTTGCTCTACATGCTGAGTGATTCAGCTTCCACTGGCAACTGATGTCCTCCATACCTTGCCAGCATGGACTATAACAATTTTTCTTTCTTTCTTTTTTTTTTTTTTTTTGCTTTGGAGAAATATTACTAGGCAGAATTTTTGCATATAACCTGGTTTAAAGAATCAGGACAAAAATTCTATGCTGATTCTAAACTTCTAGCATGCACAGGCTTCTAAGGACTATGTGGCAGATTACATACTTGCAAGATGAAGACAAGATATTTGTAATTTTTTTTTCATCCACTCAATAGACAGCTACTAACAACCTACCATACTGAGATGGCAAAAACCAGACCCAGTTGTAAAATGAAATTACAAGAACATTATGCCTGGGGAAAGGATTAGTTCCCCTTCCCTTCTGTCAGCTTTTCTTCAGGAAACCTAATTAACCATAGGTCCCTATATTTTGGACCTAGTGTCTAGGAGTCTGAGTCCTCCTTTTTGAAAGGTAACATTCCTGTGCCAGGCTTTCAAAGCTAGAGATTTAACAGATGCCTGTGAAAAGAGATGTTCCTTTTTAACTGTTTCTTTAAGAATGCTTTATTTTAGAGACCCTGCATAATACCTTAAGTCAAATAGATTAGGAAACTTTTTAAAAGTTTATATATATATATATGACAGGTCTAAGATGATGCCAAATAACCTATAAATATTGTGAGAAACTGTGGATCAGGGCTCATAATTTGGAGTTTGTTCTTCTCTCTGCCTACCAGTATAAAATAAAGTTCAGAGTTCTCCTTCTCTTGAGTGCTGCTTGCTGCTTCTCAACTAGTCTGTTTGCTGCAACAATATCAGGCTACCAAGGAGAAAAAGACAACGAGGACCTGTAGATGGTGGTGAGTAGAGTGCTATGGTACCTCAGAAAGTGCAGGACAGAACCACCTAAGCAAACTAAAGGTGAGACAAGAAAGGAACTCCAAGAACAGTGCAGGATATGAGAACCACACTCCAGGCTGGCTTCCTAAGCCCGTGTTTGGAGAGCTGTAGAATTAGAGTACTTCCTGGGATGTTAGAGGTCATCTATTTTGATCACTTCTTTGTATGGACTGGGAGATGGAAGCCTGGCAGTTAGGAGCTGAATTGAGTGGCAGAAGTCTCATGGCAAGTCAGTGGCAGGGCCAGGAACTGAAATCTGGGTCCACAAACAAATGGCCTAGGGAGACAGCCTTGTCAGGTGAGTTCTAAGATTCTCTGAGCACTGCCACAGGTAGAGTGAGCCAGCACTAGGGCCGCTGGTGGGGTTGAGGCCTGAATCTGCATGACTTGCATCTCTATCTGCAAGGTGTGTGACTCACCTGAAGCCCTTACCATGCACCCCCCAGTAGCTCTGCCCAGGAAGGACTGATCAGTTGAGGAGTGCTATGTAGATGGATTGGCTTGAGCATGGAGTGCGAGGGAAAGGTACATACTGAAAACAGGAAGGACAACAGGGAATCTGAAATAAGAACCTACCTAACAAATGCTAGGCTTTTGAATGACAAAGCAAGAATATCCCAGGTAGATGGTATAGCTTTAGAATTTTACAGGATAATGAAGAAGAACAAGTAAAGTCAGAAACAGATGACTTTGGGATTTTGAATCTGAAATAAGTGAAAGGGTAGTTTGGGGAGAATCAATGAATACACACCTACTGTAGTGGCACCCCCTTTCTCCACAGAAAAGTCTTAACTGGGCTTCTACAGAAGTCTTCACCAAGGCTGATTTTAGGAGTGTCAGCAAAAGAGTCTCTAAAGAGTTCAGTGTAGATAAACTTCCAATTTTCGTGTTGCCCTGTTTTACTTGGCCACTGGCGGGGAAGAAATCAGCACTCCAGGTGCTGGACACCCCCTTACTAGTTTTTCACAAACATGTACCCAGTATAGTAGTTTGTAGAAATGTGTAAACAGGCCTCTGGCCTTGAGCCGAGGCTTCAAAGAGATGTCTACATTTCCAAGATAAGAGAAGTTACCAATTGGGCTCCATGGTAACAGCTGATAGGGGAAGGTAAGAGAGGGGAGAAGAAGCTCTCCCCTTCTCAGGTATTGTCCTTGAAGGGTTAAGTTGCCCAAAACAGTGAAAGAAAAAAATTGCTTTTACAGCGAACTTCTGCAGACTGTGAACTTCTGAGCCCCTCCCCTTACATGCCAGGTATAAAATTCTGAAACTAATTGAACTCAGGGTTCAGGGGATTAATTGATTACAGCAAAAGCCATGCCCTCTGAACCTGGCTGCAGCCAAATAAAACTGTGGCCTGCTATCTTCAGTGCCTTGCCTCGTCTGTCCCTACAACACTACCATCTGAGGAGGGGACTCGGGGAAATTCACAACAGGTCTTGTTTTAAAAATCCAGTTTATATGGAGTCAACTGGGGAGGGTAGATCATTTCTCAACTCACTGACCCAATCAGACAAGAACAGTATTGAATGGGACTGTGCCACGGTCAGTGGTTTTAACCTTTTACTTACCCACCACAAAGAACTAAAATTAAAACATTCTCTCTGTTCAGTTAGTTAATTTCACATTTCCCAATATCCACATTTGTAATTATAACTTAGGCAACTTCTTTACTTAGAAAGTTAGTCTTAACATTGAAACATAAAACTATTCTCAAGCGTCCACTAGTTCATCCAACGAGCAATTTCTTCATTACACACCAGAGGTCAGTATTGGCTTATTAATTTACATGAGCTATTAATTTTTATTTTCTCAGTTAATAAGAATGAGAAACAAAATGCCAAGGATCGTTGTTCTATCAGAGCTTCGGTATTATTTCCTTAAGCAAACATCATCTGGGTAGACACGCATAGATCACAAATGGATTAAGAAAATCAAAGGGAAACCATCAACAACAGAAGAGGCCTTTGTTCTTTAAGAAAACATTCATAACTCACTCCAGGCACATTAATTAAGCAACTTGCACATGATAATTACTACGATGTGTAAGAAATGTTCCCAATTAGCAGGGTTGCACATGCTGAAGGTGAATTGGAAAGGTAACTGTGGTGTTTAGAGGCAGAGACTAAGATTCCCATTCAGATCCTCATACCTACTACAGTGCCTCAGTTTAGAAGGGCAGAAGTTACAGATAATTTGGACAAATGATATGAGTCCAGCAGCATAATGAGAACTGTGAATACCTAGAGAAGTGTAAAGATTTAATAAAAAGAAGAAAAGATGAAAGGCAGATCAAACCACCAAGCTGACTACAGAAATATTAAAGACTTTCCACAGGACAAAAAAAAAAAAAAAAAAAAGATTAGTGTTGTTTTGTTCCAGTCTTCAAGAGGTAGAAGAATTGCAGAGATGGAGATTTCTTGTGTATGTGAGGTAGAATTTTTAAGAACCATAACTGTTCAAATATTTTTGCCCAGGATGTCATGAAAACAGTTCCAGCGTCAGGTGTCAGTATTAACTAGATTCATAGCAATTTTATTTTATTATATATATTTTTGCTTTCTAAGGTTGTAAGAGTATGTGATAAGAGTCAAAATTCTCATGGATTCTAAGCATCTCCCAGGCACATATATTCCATGTGCTACCTGCTTCAAAAAGTCTCCCAGAACCCTCTAGAACATAGTTTGTTCATTTTTAAATCCCTAATACTTATCTATATTTCTCCTTTTGTCATCTTTTGTACCATATTATACAGCTTTGTGTTTTTTGTCTTATCTGAGAATAAGATTCTTTTAGGAATATACTATTTTATCCCCCACAACACCTTATACAATACAATGGAGTTAGCAGATACTCAGAAAATACTTGTGGAGTGAGTATATTTCTTTATCTATAAAATAACCTATTAAAAACACCCACTTTGTCTGCTTCACTGAGTTGCTTTGAAAATCAAATGAGATAATGTGTCTGAGAGTACTTTGAAAAACATATAGAGTTATATAAATGTAAGCCATTATTATTTCAGAGGGGGGTTCTCTCAGTTATAACCTTCCATGTCAGCTTGAATGTAATGGCAACTCAAGAACATTTTTTAAAACTAAATCTGAAAAGGAACTTGTCCCTTCTAGGCACAAATTATAAGAGTCCTGAAAAAAAATGTTTGTGCGTATTTTTTGTTTGTTTCTAAATAGCATAATGAGCTGTGGTCTTTCAGGGAAAATGTTGCTCTGATAGAAGTAATTCACAATGTAGAAAATTGCCCTTGTGTACTTTCAGGAAGGAATTGCAAACAAATGAGCTATTTTGTCTTTTCAAGCAAAGGGACTTACCGGGCATGGGTGGCAGCTGTTCAAGTCCATCTGGTCAAGAATTCACTAAGATCATAATGTGAAAGTTGCTCAAATGCAGATTTGCACAACAGCCTGCAAATGTTCCTTAGGAGACAAAGTGGTTTCTCAGTCTAATAATCTGCATTTTTAAAAGTCTCTAAATACAGGTTTATGAAATAATTCATTATGACTTTAAGGAATTTATGGTACACCAGAAAAGTCATCCATTTTGCAGGATAAACTTGTACTAGTGGCCAGCAAGCCTTTGTTTATAGTCTGCTTTGACTGAGCTACAATTTTATAAATAGTTCCTTATTTTTTAACAAAAAATAAGGCATTCAGCCCAGCATAACCACTGAGCAACATTCCCAGCCCTTTGTATTTTTTTTATTTTGAGACATGGTGTTGCTAGTTGCTTGAGGGCTCACTAAGTTGCTGAGGCCTGCAATCCTCCTGTCTCAGCCTTCAGAGTTGCTTGGATTATAAGCCTGCACATGCCCTACATAATTAATGAATTTATAGAGCACAATAAAATATTGTGAAGAAATAAAAGACAACCAGATTTTCAAACACTTTTGGTAATTTACAAGTGATACTTTAAAACTGGAATGAGAGAGATATGCTCATAAATAA
Source organism: Ictidomys tridecemlineatus (assembly GCF_052094955.1). Taxonomy (NCBI): domain Eukaryota; kingdom Metazoa; phylum Chordata; class Mammalia; order Rodentia; family Sciuridae; genus Ictidomys; species Ictidomys tridecemlineatus. The sequence goes on from NC_135483.1 coordinate 110,432,319, forward strand.
GAGGGAAGGAGAAACATTTGACTCCAAGTTCATAAAAGTTTCTCAGTGTACAAGAAAATGAGAGAGATAAGAAATAGAACCACAATCTACCCAAATAGTATATATTTTACTTTCTCAGCTCCTTAAAATATGTTTAGCACTTTAACAAGTTGTTGTTTTTTTTTTCTTTCTTTCTTTTTTTGGTGGAGGTGGTCCCAGGGATGGAACTCAGGGGCATTTGACTGCTGAGCCACATCCCAAGCCTTAGTTTTCATTTTATTTAGAGACAGGGTCTCACTGAGTTACTTAGGCCTTGATTTTGCCAAGGCTGACTTTGAACTTGCAATCCTCGTGCCTCAGCCTTTCCAGCCACTGAGATTACAGGTGTGCACCATGGTGCCCTACTATTTTTTTTTCCTTAATAGAGGACATGAAGAATGAATGAATAGATGTTAAAAGATGTTAAGTGACTAATTTTGTATTCCCATTATCTACAAAGCACAGCTGAAAGTAACCCTTAGGATTACTGCTGGTGTCAGGGACCATGGCTTTGGTCTACTTTGCTATGTGTCTCTGGAGTGTTCTATGCCCTTCCACACTGTAACTAAGGCCCTTCCCCCTTACTTTGGCTTTTCTACCTTCTCTCAGCCAAATACCTGAGTCTTCTCTTCAGAATCCTCATTAAACTTTAGAAAAATTGACTAGATAGGAAAGTTATTTCCAGACTTGTTTCAAAATTGTCCTCCAGGATGCTAAGAATGGTTCAGAATTCAGTGAGAATTGCAACAGAGCATGGAAAAGTTTCTATTAGTTCTAGAGTGAGGGTGACAGGCAGCAGGGCAATCCTCACATTTCCCTAGAATGTCTGAGGAATCCCTGATAAACCCATCTCAGACTCACATATCATTCCGTCAGTCAAAAGCCACGGGAGGCTTAGCAATGCAGAATTATGAAATGGTAAGTCCTTGGGCTGTCATAAGACACTTTGAGGGTCGCAGGGGTGGGCCAGTTGTCTCTTCTGTGAGTTCTGAGGTAGGAGAGACATCATGGTGGGCATTTCCACACAAACTCAAGGCAACTGTGCCACTCAGAGTTTAATGCTGACTTTTGGAAGTTGAAGTGGATTTATCACCCATATCTACTTCTACATGTTCTGTCAGGCACTGCAGTCAGCTCAGAAAAATATCTTGCCTTCAGAATACCTGACTCCAGCTAATCAGGAAGGGTGCAATGAAACATGCTGACATTCAGTTCAGAATTTGGGAAAGAAATGTGACTCAATTTCCTATCCTCCACCCTACTATAATTACCAGAATCCAGTGTATGCATGGATGCAGAAGGAGCAGGAGACAGTCCTAGAGGCTAACTATTATAAAGGGCTTTTATTGGAGTCTAAGGAACAGAAGATAAATATCATTTGTATTTGGAGGAAAAAGATCTTGGGTGCTTCAGGTCAGGGTGAATGTCTGGGTCTGACAGTTTTCAGAAAGGTCCTCTTGGTCCATTGTTGATGTGTAACAAAATGTCCTGAACACAGCAGGGTTTGAACAAATGAGCATGGAATAAATGTTTATGGGAGGGCGATTATTTGATCTCCAGTATTATATCCTAGTGAGAAAAGTTTCTAGAACTTACCATTTAATGCACTGTATTTTAATTGTCTTCTTTGTCATTTAGAATGAGTTTCTTTAGGCAAAACGCTATCTTCATCATTCCAGTGGCACATACATATCCAGGTGTCCAGTAAACAATGTTTTCAAAATGAACAAACCAAATATGAAATCATAGGTCAGGCAAGAAAGAACTGGAATTTGGGGAAAGACCTTTCTTGAATAGGCTGTAGGTGGATGGATACTGTCACAAACGTAAATGGAGACTAGAGCAACATGTCCAATAGGATAAGGTGACCACAGATATATGCCAGGTAAGTAGATACTAGGAAAGAGTAATAAATGAAGCATTGGCCTTCCAAGATGATGGGCAAAATAGGAGACTGGTTTAGATGTGGGGTGGACCTCAAAAATCTCATGTGTGAGATAATGCAAGAGGGTTTAGAGGTTAGATTAGATTATATCTTTTAACTAATCAGCACATTAATCCTCTGATAGGAATAAACCGGGTAGTAGGTGTAGGCAGGCGGGGTATGGCTAGAGGAGGTGGGTCATTAGGGGTGTGCCCTTGAGGTTTGTATTTGTCTGTGATGAGCGGATCTTTCTCTCTCTCTGCTTCCTGGTGTGATGTCCTGCACTACTTTCCCTCACCACACTTTTCCACCATGATGTTCTGCCTTACCTTGGTCCCTGAGGAACGGAGTCAGCCATCTATGGGTTGAGATCTCAGACACTATGAGCACCAAATAAAATTTTCTTCCTCTAAAACTCTTCTTGTCAGGTATTTTGGTTGCAGCTGTGAAAAAAGCTGATTAAAACAGACAATTCTTACGAGTAGAACGGAAGGATACCTGTCCTTACAGAGAAAGGTCCAGGAACCAAGACTGGGATCCCTCTTTCCTGGGAAGGATGATAGCAGGCAACAAAAGAGAATTAAGCCAGAGAGTAGTTATCAAATTTGGGTGCCTGGGGAACAGGCAAGAAAGACTTAGGAATAGACTGAAATCCATTTGCCAAAACCAAGACACTATATGCAAGAAGAGGAAAGAAAACAAGAACAAGCACAGCTTGCTGACATCCCGAAATGATCCAACGTTGCTGAAAGTCAAGTTGAAACTGCAGGAGGACTTTGGGTTGCCACAGGTCAGGGAGGAAGAGATGGAGACTAGAAACTAGGCCTAACCTTTACAAGAGTGGACTATATTGGGGATGTTCATTCTGCTAACAAATACCAATTTAATTTCCTGACATTTATTCCAGGATGTTTACAAGAGCTAATTTCCTTGGAAATAATTTTTTTAAACATCCATTATAGGAAATTCTTTCTCTTACTTGTGCACACCTTGGAAAAAGTTGCCTTATTTATAAAAGTTGAGACTTATTGAACTATTAAAGAGAGCAAGAGGGGAAAAAGCTTTCCCAAAATGCATTCTCTGCACCTTACAGAGATATTCTTAAAATAATTACTTGACATATTTATATGTACATCTTTAGTTTAATATCTTACCTAATTGTCCAACAAACTAATTCAATGTTGTTTGCGATGCATTAAATGAACAAAAGATAAACTGGGTAATAGAGAATGCAAAGAGCCTAGTGGCCCATGAAATCACTGGATTTGCAAAGTGATTTTCTTTTCAGGGCTGTGCACTGTCTGAGAACAGAATCTGTTGGCAAAGCACTTTAGTGGCAACCACTGGATTAGAATATACAGACATTAGGAATGCCACACAGGGTCAAACCAATGGGCCATCCAGGCCCACCTATTAGAGGAAACATGAAAGGGATTTTTAAATTTTTTTTAGAACAAAGTATCAGTTTATAATGTAGAAAGCATTTAATGCATTTTCCTCAAATTATCTGGTGAACTAACATGCAACATGGAACCCTAGCTACCATTTTATACAAATTCCTGGATTCCACTCCCCACCAGCTGTGTCCATCTTCATGTGACACATTGGTCCTCCCTTTTCTACTCGCAGACTTCCAGGTAATTTCCAATTTTTTTTCTTAAAAATCTATTCTTTCAGACAGTCCTTATCCCTCTTTTTTTTTTCAATAGTTCTCAAAGTGGAGTTTACCAACCTTAACTAGAAAAGTGTTAGAAATGAAAATGCTCAAGTTTTGCCTCTGGACCTGCTGAATCAGAAAGTCTGGGGTGCAGCTCAGCACCCTGCATATTAACAAGCTCTCCAGAAGATAATGAGACATGCTTACAATTGAGAACTACTACTCTGCCCTTTTTATCCATCTACCTTCTGATAAAAACATAATTCCATTTACTTTTTAGTTTGGTAATTATTTATCTGGTAATTTTCAATTCATCTGATGTTTCTATTGGTAAAAATAAATAAATAAAAATAAAAACACTGGAAGTTAGTATTCTGAAATGTAAGGTGGAAATGAAAAAGGTAATATTGGCAGTGAAATTAGTGACTATGTAGCTATTCAGGTCCATTTCAGATTTAGACCTCAAAAATCTGATGAGTATCACATTATAGAAACACAATCCAAGCAGATGATTTCAAATAATGTCCTTTAAGTCATAAGAAGAGAAACTCATACGTGTTATATCCAAAGTCCTCTAATCAAAGCACAGATTATTAAAGTATTTTAGAGGCATTCATATCAAAGTGAAAATAACAAATATATTTCAAAAATAATAAAGCAGAATTTGAATATTTACTTATTTGAGTATCTGAAGATGTTAGAAACATGTGTTCTTATATTACTCTATTTGCCCCATTTGTAATGTAAAACAGCATTCTCCATTAGCTTCTAAGCATGTTTTCCTGAGGCATAAGACAAGACTGCATAAACCTATGGTATTATACTAAATCTCACAAGAACACTGTCTTATCTGTTTTTTCATCATAGTGGCCATTCTTTACACATGAACACATGCGTGTTTCTTTTCTAATTTAAAGATGAATTTAAATGCTGACTTCACTTATACTCAGTTGTACCTCAGTACAGTAGAATTCTGACTTTGTGTTCAATGAGTGTTTGTTGAAGGAGAAAATGTGTTCCTGTGTTCTGTTGGGTATTTCTGAGGTCATATTGACAAGTGAAATACACAAATCCCAGACTAACCAAGTTGTAGATCAGCACAATGGCAGAAAGAAGTCTCCTAGAGTCTACATCCTTGTAGAGCCAGATCATTCTGTCAGTCAAGCAAGGAATTTGGTTCAAAACATTATTAAATTCAGTGAGAAAAAAGTTGTAATTTTCTCATATTCTTTGTCACCTACTCTCTGACATGTTTTTATCCACTAAGTTGCTCTCTTCTGGATTTCAAATAGGATTTCTAATAATAAATTTGAACCAATTCCATCATCAAGCTTCTCATGTTCTTTACATTTCTGCCCTTGATAATTATGTGCTAGTCTTTGAATATGAAGGAAGACTGCCTGTGACCCAGAGTTCAAAATGTGTGTGTGTTGAGTTATATTTTGCTAGAGGAATAGGTTTTACATTGATCGGATGCACTTTCTTTCCAAGTTTTCATGTGGCCAATAGCACCATTTAAGACAGTTGCCTGAGCATGGCTCACAACTAATACTGCAAACACATCAGCCAAGGAGATGTGGGAACTCAGGGAAGATCCTTCCTGAGCCTCACCAACAATAGGAACCAGCAAAAGGGTGTGGTCGCCCATCATTCGTGTTAAATAGCACTGCAATTTATCCTCAGAAAAATCCAAATTACAAAAAAAGACTATATTACCATAAATTCATTGCCATAGATACTTGGATGATTGAATATAAAATTGACAAACTTGGGACTTTGCAATGACCAGATTGTCAGGAAGGGTTTGATAGTGTGTTCTAATAAGAGAACAGGAGAAAGGAATGTCCTGGTGATATATGAATTTAAAATATAGTGGGGACATGTTAGGAAGAGGAGAGAGCAATCTAAAGACTCCAGAAGTTCTGAGAGAACTAGAGGTATCAAACTGGAGATCTGACTTTACAATTAATTTGGTTTTGTTGTCATAGACCAGATTATGGAAAGTTTAATTTTACTATTATAGATAGTGCATATTCACACTAAAAGACTTGCAGAAATGTATCATCCAAATTATAAAGACCCCTAAATCAAGGTGGTTATATATAGTGGTTTCCTCTTAACAGCATCACACTGATGGTTTCTGTTAAATATTAGCAGTATGTCCTTTTAACTCATAAAACTCTACAGGTGTGTGTGTGTGTGTGTGTGTGTGTGTGTGTGTGTGTGTGTGAGTGTGAGTGTGTGTGTGTGTTGCATGTGCACTCATGTGTGCATGTGCATGCACAAGTGTGTATATGCATGTAGCTTTTAAAAAAATCTTCATTTTGCAAAAATGGAATGAGTACATATGCACTTGGTTGTGAAACTGTTTCCTGAATATGTATCTTTAGAATCTTTATTTTTAACCTACTATATTACTCTCTATTGGACATAATTAGTTAACCCTCTATTAAAACTATTTGCATTGGTTCAAATTGCATTGTTCATTATTCCATATAATTTTGCCATCCATATTTTTAATCATAACTTTGTTTTAGTGTTTTGAAGGGTAAGATTTTGAACATAATTTTTTCAGATCAAAGAACACTAATGTTAAAATCATAATTTATTATGATTTATATTTTATATTTATATTATAATTTATATTTTTCCTGTATAGGCACATTTTGAATCTTCAATTAAATAACAGTCAACTAAACTTCAACTTTTTTTCTGTAACAGTGTTGTCACTTTAAACTAAGGAGTTTTCTATTTTTTAAGACCACAAGGATTTCAATATGAAGGAGCTCAATAGATATAACAATTCATTATGCAACACATCATTCCTTTTTGGAAACTGTAAAACTGGCAAAACAATTGAAGGCAACCTGTCCAGTATGTCTGAGTTTCCTTACATATGAAACCAAAGTGACCTCTGTAGTAATACTATTCTGTGAATCTGCATTCATGGATCCTTAGATTTTTTTAGGCCTGTATGAAATCAGCGAATGAGTAGGTGGTAGCCTCTTTTGTGGAGCTGGGGTGCTTGGTGGGAAGGAGTGCAACATCCCAGAATGAGTCAGCATGTAGCTGCATTGCTGGGTGTGAGGGACGTGCCAGCGCTGTCAGAGATACTCTCTTGCTCACTGTCTTCTTGACTTTTTGGTGCAGAAGCCCATGTCCATCTTCTTTTCCTCTTTTCTCTTTCTTTATTCTTCTGTGTCTCTCCACCCTGTAAAACCCAGTTTCTTTCTCACATTATCAACAAATGGCAAGTACAAGCCCTGAGGAAGACACAGAAGACTAAGTCAGAGCTCATGTCCATGATCTAGTAAGGGAGACAGACCTACAAACAGGATTAGACAGCCTGAAGGGGGCCATGATTAGGTACCTAAACCCATTAGAACAAAGAAAGTGGAACAACGAATGTTGCTAGGAGGAACTAAGACAACTTTATGCACAGGATATAGCATTTGTGAACTGTCTGGAAGCTCCTTCTTTTTTAATATGGGGACGGTAATTGGGCATACGAACCAGACTGTGGGCCCTGGGTTCTGACTGTACCAATATAGGCTGCAGCATGGAAGGCAGGTGAAGCTATCGCTACTCACTGTCCCTGGCCTCGCTTAACTCAGATGGCTGTAAATCAAGTTGCAATACAGAGGTTTCCATTTGTACTTAAATATGTCACTGTTAAATGAGGGGGAAGAAATGCTCTGGAAGAATTTTAGGACAGTGAAACTATTCTTTATGATAATAATGCTAGAAAGATGATCTAATGCAATTGACCAAGTCCATAGAACTTGGAGTGAACACTATTGTAAACTGAGGACTTTGGTTAATAACACCAGGAGTGAACACTATTGTAAACTGAGGACTTTGGTTAATAATAACAACATATCAGTATTGGTGTATCAATTTTAAAAAATGTCCCACATCCCATGCAAACAGTTAGTAACAGGGAAAACTATAGGTTGAGGGTTAGGGAGATGGTATATGAGAACTCTGAATTATCTGCTCTAATTTTCTACAAACTTAAAAATGGTCTAAAAATCAAACTTTATTAATCTTTTAAAACACCCCTGAAACAAGGTGTCTAGCTTTTGTTAGTGCCCTGCCTTTTTAAAATTAAGATCAGGGTTTTGGTTTTCCTTCTTTAGGAGAAGTATAATATTTAAAAAAGCAAACAAACAAAACTCCCCCCCCCCGTTACTTTTGACACTTGTAATTATTTCTTCAGTAATAGAGCCAAGCACTTCAATACCTCATTTTATACCAACTAATCTTCACTTGAAGCCTGTCTCCAAGGGCAGATACAAAACCTTTAGATTAGTACTGATCATCCTGGCTTAGAAGGAAAAAAAACATTGATAAGACTAGCATCAGAAGGGTGGGTAACCATAAACATCATTACAGTTATATAATCAAACACTGGAGCATTTGCTATGCCTGGGTTGAAAACTCTTAAGCATATTGTGTGTGTGTGTGTGTGTGTGTGTGTGTGTGTGTGTGTTTCCCTCAAAGTAATTAAAAGCATATTTCTCAAAGGTTCAATATTTCCCACGAAGCTTAGATATTATTTTGCATAATTTATTCCATTGCAGAGGTATTCCTTAATGATCTTGCTTTTCCGTTAGAGGTAGCCTCATTTTATTAATCTGCACAGGCTATGCTACAGTAACAAATAAACCTCACATTTCAGTGTCTTTAGGCATCAAGGTTTATTTAATGACACTGCATGGTCATTGCAGGCCTGTGGGGCCTTTGTACCACATTATTCTTATTCCAGAACTTAGGCAAGTGGAAATTCCACTGCAGGAAGCATCTCCAAGTGTAGCAGCAGGAGAAAGGTTTCTAGAGCATCTCAACTCATGGTTAAATGCTGTAACCAGAGAATACCACCCATTATATCCAGCTGTAACCCATTACCTAGAATTAGTCTAATAGCCATGCCAGATTTCAAAATCAAGATAAGTACATCTTATGAAAATAGTATCCCACAAATATTAATTAAGGTTGAGGCAACATAATTTCTTGATAGATTGGATGTAGAAATGAGAGAAACACAGGTATAAAAGCTGAGGTAGCAGAATACATCAGTCACTAGTATGGCATTATGGAAAAATGTGAATGTGTAACCTATGTGATTCTGCAATCTGTATTTGGGGTAAAAATGGGAGTTCATAACTCACTTGAAACTATTGTTTGAAGTATGATATGTCAAGAGCTTTGTAATGTTATGAACAACCAATAAAAAAAAAAAAAGCTGAGGTTTTTGGCTTGAGCAGGTTGAAGCTGGCCTGGAACTAGGGTGAAGTTAGTGAGATGTTTCAGGCAAAAAAATAAAATAATAAGGAAACATAGGATCATGCAAAATCAGGATCAGCTGTTACATGGCGCTTACACATTGTACCCAAGCCCTGGCTTGTTTCACCCTGTCCAGTTCTTGACTGGAAGAATGACCTCCACCTCAGCTGAGTTAGTCACCTGTGCAAAAAAGCAGGTTTGGTAAGGAAGGAAGAATATGAGAATCCTGTTTCTGGATGTGCAGGTTGAAGATGGCTACTGCACATCAGAGGGGAGAAATCAAGCAGTCAGTTGGGTCTGAGTCTGTATTTCAGGGCAAAGACCTAGACTGAAGCTATACATTTAGGAGTTACCAAGAGATTGGATGAATTCATAAGGGAAGTGAGTTTAGGTAGAGAGATTAGAGAGGAGGTTCAAGGAATGAACCTCTTCACATTTTACATTTCTTTAGAAAGAAGGAGAGGAACCAGTCAGGGATCTTGAAAAGGAAAAGCCCGTGAGAGGAAGAAGACTGGGAGTGGGGACTTCTGGAGAGAGAAAGTGTAGGACCTGCGGAGTAGGGAGTGATGGTGTGGTTGGTTCAACACGACCCAGAGAAAGGGAGAGCCAGGGTAAGAGAGAGAGAGAGAAAGAGACAGAGAGAGAGAGAGAGAGAGAGAGAGAGAGAGAGAGAGAGAGAGAGAGAGAGAGAGAGAGAGAGAAAGAGACACAGAGAGAGAGATAGATATGAGGGAGCAGATGGAGGGGCAATAGAGGTCCAGAATCTAATTCTTTCCAATTTTCTCCAACTTGCATCCCAAGCCCTCATCTCTGGGTTTAGCAAGGGACCTTCTGTGATCTTAACTTTTCTCTCCTTGGAAGGTAGAATGCGGGATAGAAGACAGGGATGTGAAATAACCAACATTTTATTCTGACAGGCAAGAAAAATTCTATGAGAGCTTTTCTACCAAGTCACATGTGAAAGGAAGTGGCACCATGTGCCAATTCATCTGAGATCAGCAACTTTTTTCTTCTATTTGAATTTGTTGATTTGGAAATTATTTGTCTGGCTCTGCAACTGAATCATCATTTGCTCTCCCAGTTTTTCTAAAGTCTTAACATGCTGATGCTAGTTAAGAAATAATACATTTTACTCTGTCAACTTTTGCTTACCAATGAGGATCTAAAAGTGTGTTCAGAGGTAATTTGAACAGACTCTTCCAAGATAGTGCATCTTTTAGTAGATCCACAGAACAGTAAATATAACTTGATAATCATGCCAACCATTTCTTTGCATTGTAAAATTGAATTGGCAGCTTTGCATAATAAAGGGCTAAAATTATGAACCACACAAGATTTGCCTGAAACTTGATTGTTCAGGCTCAAAATTCTCTGCTGAATACTCTTGTGCTTGCTTTTGTATTTAGCCATTTTCATGTGACTGCTTACAGCAGACATTTCTTTTTTTATCTATTTTCATAAAAATAAATTTAAACAAATATGCCAAAACCACTCCAATAGCATCCATCATGTCACATGTATTATACACATACATATTTTACTATCATAATTGACAAACCAGCATTTATGGACTCTATTCTTTGTGGTAGTATTAGGAGCAGCATCCCTTTATAGGATGTAGTATTTTGTAATCTTTTATTCTTTTATTTTTTGCTATGCCTTTAAAACTTTGTAAAATGAGGTGGGTTTTGATGCAAAATAAGCAACCACAGAGTAAAAACATAAGAGAAAGTAGAGTGAGGATCATGGGGAATTTATGTTTCTTTCTCAAAGTTGTACATTTAATTTCCATGGAACTTAAGAATCCAACAAGAGTAAAAACATGGAATGTTTGCTTTTCCCAGGAAGAAATTCTGGAACAGAATTATTTTGCTGCTTAAAAATTTTATCTTCTGTCTTTTAATTAAAATTAGAGAATCAGGAAACGGCCAGAAAGGATCTTAGAATTTATTTAACCTGCACTTATTGTGCAGATGAGGAAACTGAGTCATGTTTTTCTGTAAGGCACACTAACATGACTTAGAAAACAACAGAACCTAGGGCTCTGACTGTGCTAAGTATCCATCTCCTAAACCTACATTTATCAAGCACTGACTAGGGAAAAGGATCATTTAAACCTGCTCCAAAGGATACAAAGTTGAGGGAAACACTTTGCCCTTGAAAAACTCCTAATTCATTAGCAGAGAAATTCATTATCACATCAGACAGAAATTTTAATTTGTTAAGTGTCAGGAAAATGATGGAAAGGTATAAGAAGGAAGAGAGAAGATGAAGTTTGGGCAAGTCAGTGTAAAGTTTTCGAAGGAATAGCATTTAATATGTAAAGCGAAGGTAGGATTTTAAAAAAGAAGGTGGAGAAGAGGGATGGTACATCTGACCAAGGGAATGTCACAAGGAAAAACAAAAATACACTCTAATGAAAAAGAGCTGCCTAGCATGTGTGAAGCCCTGGTTTTAATCGCCAGCACTGTAAATAAATAAATAAAGTTTAAAAAGAGCAAGTAGTCTAATGTGACTGAATTCTAAGTTACTTCTCCTTTTTCCATCATGTGATTCCATGTCCATACATGGAAAATAACTTGAGTATATAACAATATTGTCTTGTTGCAAATAATAATCCACTGGAGCCTCCAAATGAAGATCCCATCCTCTGAGCTTTGTGAACAATAGTAAATACTTTACTGAAGTTTGTAATGTACTTTGGAAGGAAAGAAACCAGATTCTCCATGTCTCTACCACATGGCTACCAGTTAGGTTTGGCTAATGGTGTGGAGCTTGAGGGGCACAGGCATCAAAGGAAAGGAGAAGCCACTCACTATGCTTGAGGCAGTGGCTCAGGGATGATCACATCCCTTCTCTGGTCTCAGCTCCTGTTGGACAGTCTGACAACCTCAGCATTTGCTGGGAAGCTCTTCTCCGTGGTTACAGGTCCCACTGAAGCCTACCTTATAGACTCTCAGGATGCTGACCGCCTGTCTTTGAGATCCACGTCTCGCATGACAGAGACTTTCTGCCCTGGCTAACCTCTAGATGCTTTACTGTCCCTGGCTTGCGCTTTTGACTCTTCTAATAGCAGATATCCATTATCCATGTAACAGAAATGTTTAAAAGTGAGACTATCCTAAGATACAGTTAGACACAGGGTCTCAGTCATCATGGATCTGTCTCTGTCTCTGTCTCCTCTCTTTGTATTTTCCTATTGTAAGGCCAGGTCTTTCTTTTTAGATGGAAAGAGGATTGCTCATTGGCACAGGTTACTTCCTTGAGTCTCACAATCCAAATTTTAAAAAGGCTGTTTTCCAGGAACCCTGTATTAAATTTCAAGGTTCTTTCTGACTAATTTACAAGAGGGTGGGAAAATGCCATTCTCTGGTCATGGTCATTGGGTATAGCATGTTATAATTTCAACCTCATCAGAATTTTATTAAATAAGGAGCAGTGTTTACTCAAAAGAAAGGATAAGGCAAACAATAAGCACATAACACAGGGCAATGCTGAAAGTTCTCCATTTGTCTGTCCTCATTCACTCTTTATCCTTTGTTAACCAGAATTTGTGCTTGAGGAATTGACATCTTTGCCCCTATCCTCCTTTGCCTGTGACATTTTGCTGAGTGCAGCCAATGGGACATACCATAAGGGATTGGGAGGCCTGAGAACAGAAGCTGGGGGCTGTTTATTCCACCCCTCACCTCCAGACAGTGAGTTGGCAGTGGCAGCACCCCTGAGGATAGTAACTTCTATTGAGCAGGCCCTCCTGTCAACATTTTCTTCAATCTTTTGGTGAGAGACACCTCCTGTCCTGCCCCCATGGGCTGGATTGGAGTAATGACCTTCACCAATGCTAGTCCTTAGGATGCCACTCTAAGTCCTGGCAGACTCCTTTAATTCTGTCAACCCCCGAAATGACCTCTTCATCAGACTCCCTGCAGGTACTCTCTTTTAGCATGCCACCATCCCCAGCTAGACCTGATAGTTATAGGTTCAATGGTTATTCCCACTTTATAGATGAAAAAGTCAAATTTCCAACATTTTCAGAAACTTACCAAAGATCGCGCAGCTATGAGGGGCTGGAACTGGAATGAAAACTAATTTGTCTGCCTTCAGAATTTGGATAGTAAGAAGAAAATTTCTCCTTTTGACAGATTGTATTTGTATTTGTATTTGACAGAAGAAGGCAAAACTCATTGCCATTTGCCTTCTCTGACTACCAATGTGAGCTGGGAGGATGGCAGCTTTATTTAATAATGAGGTAACAAAAATGGAAAGAATATTTATAAAATTATGAAAATCTCACTTCTTCATGCATCCCCATGCCCCAATGTTGGGTAGACATTTTTTCTAGAAGTATAGGTTCACAAAGGGTTATTTTGAGGTAAGTTTGGAGCAGAGAAGGATGGACAGAGTTCCTTTGTGGTCAGTGTATGCTGTGAGAGGGGCCCTTGTCACTGTGAAGTGGGAAAATCAAAGTGATGCATATGCACAGCAGAGTAGCAATGATCCCTTGCACTTTCTTCTACAGAGTTCCAGTTACTCCCATAGTCTTCAATGCTCATAAAGGTGGAAGTTCCCTGTAATGGAAAAAGTACTCCATAGTTTGTGTTTGTGTGTTTTGCTTTAAGGCTGCAGGCTCCTTTGCAGTTATGAGCCCCTCAAGAGTAGAGGTCAGGGTTGGGGTTGTGACTCAGTGGTAGAGCGCTTGTCTATCATGTGTGAGGCACTGGTTCAATTCTCAACACAGTATATAAATAAATAAAGGTCCATTGACAACTAAAATGATTTTTTAAAAAAAGAGTGGAGGTCACCTTTACTCATCATTGTTCTTATTCTTTAGCTCAATGCCTAGACACATACTAGGCACTTAATAAAGAGAGTTCTGTTAATCTAATTTTAAAATTTTGATATTCTTTCTTCTTAGGAAAAGGACTTAGATCATACATACTCCAGAAAACTAAAAGTAAAGCAAACTAATATCACACGCACACACACACACACACACACACACACCAGTTAGTTTAAAAAAACAATAATGGTAAATTGAAGGCAATAAAACATTCATTTATACTGAAATTTAAAATACGATATGAAAAATCTTAAGGGAAAAGATTGAAATAAATGGAAGCTATGGGAAAAGATAAACCCATAAGGAATTTTTTTCATGTCTCCATGTCATTTTCCTCTAACATGGGGGTGAGATAGGATGCTAATGGCCGTGTTTGTTTTTTATAGTAAGCATCTCAGCTGCTGTCCATAGATAGTCTTGTCATTAAATAAATCCAAGACATTATGAATCAGATAGATAAGTTATTAAAATACAAAGAGGACTAGTGATTTGAATAGTTTCACCCCAAATTTATGTGCACTGGGAGTCCTAGTTTATATTGGGGTTTGGGTTTCAATATATGAATTTGAAAGGGACACAAATATTTAGAATATAGCAACCTGTAACATCACAATGTGACCTGATATGAAAACAGAATTTTTGTAGATATAGTTTGGACATAAAAAAGATCTTGATATGAAAAACAGTCTGGATTTAGGGTTCATCCAAAATCTAATGACTGGTGTCATTGGAAGAATGAAGCACACAGAGATGGGGGAATAAAGTGATTTGAAGTGAGAAGCTGTCACCAGCCAAGACATAGGGAACCTCCAGAAGCTGGAAGAGGCAAAGAAAGATTGGAACCTTCAGAGGGAGTCTCTTCCTACCAACAGCATGATTTTGGATTTCTGACCTCTGCAACTGTGCAAGAATATATTTCTGTTGTTTAAGCCACTTAATTCGTGGTACTTTGTTCTGGCAACTCTAGGAAATGAACATAGGGGTTTGTATTTAGCATACTGTAGGACAGACTTGAGCAGGAAGTCAGATTCCAATGAAGAGATACTTCTATCAACTCTGTATGTCAATGCCACATTGAACATTAAGAAACCGGCACTTCTAACAAGAACAACCCATGTTCTCATATTTTACATAAATAAATTCTATGTGTCACATTCTAACAGCATTTGCATTTTTGAGACAAGGCTTTTTATTCTATGAAATTCCTTTAAAAACTATATTATCATCAAATATCTCACTATAAATGAAGGATAACCCTTTGCTTCATTTCTACATAAGAGATTTATAGTTATCCAAATAAAAGAACACACTGAAGTAATTTCTAAACACATGCATTATTAGATCTTCAATAAAATAATGAAATCCATTTAAATGCTCAGATCTGGGATTTTATCTTGATACCTCATCTCTCAAATATTCTGAAGCTTCACTATAGAAGATCAGATTTTTTTTTTTTTTTTTGGTACAAGGGATTGAACCCCGAGAGGTTTAACCACTGAGCAACATCCTCAGCACTCCCCACAACTCTTTAAAAATATTTTATTTAGAGACAGGGTCTTGCTGAATTGCTCAGGGCCTCACTAAATTGCTGAGACTGGATTTGAACTTGTAATCCTCCTGCCTCAGCCTCCCAGCTGCTGGGGTTGCAGGTGTGCACTACTGCACCCAGCTGGAAGACCAGTTTATATCTACCTTTCCAGGGAGGTGTTTTTGAGGATTTCTGTTCCTAAACTGTCCCCCAACCCTCAGCAACATTAATTGCAGTTCAGGGGATGTTCAATTGGGACACATGCTTAAACAATTATAGTAGAACACATGCAGGACTATCTCTTTAACCCTTACATTCATTAACTTCATCATTCAACACGGGAAAAAATGAAGCTAAGGAGAGCTGAGTAAATTAGCCAAGGTTGACAAAGCTAGAAAATGGGAGAATCAGGTAGTGAACCCATCAGGTACTCTAACCCAGAGCCCTGTACCTTGTTTCTTCCCTTAAAATGTGCTTAACCCTGTTTTTTTTTTTTTTAATTTCTTTTCTTCTTGAGTTTCAGAAGAGCAAACACAGTCTGTCTATTGAAAACAAATTACTGAGTGTCTATTTTTTTGCCAGACACAGTGAGAGTAAACAGTGGTTTATAATCTAAGCTCAAATGTTGTATCAGATTAAATTTAATAATTCTTTTACTTCATTTAGATAGTCCAGTAGGATAACCAGAAATAAATTCCCTACATTTCATAGTCCTACAAGCAGAGTGGCCATGGGAGATACAGCATGGAACAGGTAGGGGAAAAAGAACGCAGCTTTGATAAATCAAAGTCAAGGTCTTCTGTACCCCTCTTTGTAAGTTATTCCCTGAAAGTGACTTAACAAGGGTCTTGTACTTCCAAATTCCTTTATCTTAATTATTTTTCAGTGCTAAAACAAATCTATGATAAAATAAAAGTTGACTACATGAATCATCTATAATTTGACAACCATCTTCCCCCTTAAATAAATTAATTAATTAATTAATAATACTAGTAGTAGAAAGACAATATTAGAATAAAATTTTGCCTACTATTTTTAAGGTATTTTTAAAAATTGTGATAAAATTTATATAAAATAAAGTTTACCATATATCCATTTTAAGCATACAGTTCAGTAGTATTGAGTAAGTTTGCATGGTTATGCAATGTTCCAAACTCCATGTGGCAAAAATAAACTCTATAGCTGTTAAACAACTCTACATTTTCTCTTTCCCTCTAGGCCCAGGAAATCACAGTTCTTTTTGTTTTATAAATCTGACTACACACAGTTCCTGATTTATAATGTTTAAACTTATTATTTTTAACTTTATGATGATGCAAAAGTGATATGCATATCTTACCTCAAATTATGAATTTTGATCTTTTCCTGGTGCTATGCCAGAGGATACTCTCTTAAGATGTTGAGAATGGACAGTGAGCTACAGCTCTCAATCAGTCATGTAGTCATAAAGGGGAAACAACAGACACTCCCACAGTGTACTGTGTTAGTAAGCAAGGATGCTCTCAGCAGGTTAGGTGAACTATCTGTGTTTTCAATTTATGACATCGCTAACTTATGATGGATTTATTAAGCAGCATCTGTACTTTAGATCCCTTATATAACATGAAATCATACAGTATTTGTCTTTTTGTGACTGGCTTATTTACCTTAATACCTTATAAAGTCTTCCAGGTTCTTCCATGTTGTAACATGTGTCAGTATTTTATTCCTTTTTAAGGATAAATTGTAATATTCCTTTGTATGCAGATACTACATTTTCCTTATCCATTCATCCACAAATGGACTTTTGGGTTGCTTCTACCTCTTGACTATTGTGATTAATGCTATTGTGAACCTAGGTATACAATTTATCTAGTATTTTAAATCACAAATTAAGCCCTTCAATTTAGAGAGAATTTATAGATGAACAGAGAATCTTTTTTTTTTTTTTTTTGGAAATGGAATTAGAATTTTAATCTTAGATGGAATAATAATTTTTTAAAAAAGTGATTTATTCTTTGCATTTCAGAAAATACCATCGCATGATTTATCTCTACTTCCCCACCCTTCCTTACTGCCACTAATGCCTTGTTTTGTTCCTTCAGACTTTTCATTCCTTTGGAAAAGTTAAATGAAATTTCAGAGTACTCTGTTGCTTTGTACTGAATTGTGTGTTTGTAAGTATCAGCCTCGTAAGGGGAAAAGGAGAACTGATAGTCAGCATTCACTTTCTCAAATCTGTCCCACCCAGAGAATGATGTCCTGGATGTTTCTGACCTTCTTTTAGAGACTGGTGGTTACTAAATGTTCCCCCCAGGGGTCATTTCCCACTCCTAAATTCACATACTTTATTATATCTCAGGAATCAAATTTTCTGAAGAAGTCTTTCCTTTGCTCTTGTTGGGTTGTAATGACTTTAGAATGACTACCTTACATAGGAAGGCATCTTAGTCACATAGGTTGACAAAACAGAAACACCCCAGGCTGGGTAGATTACAAACAATAGAAATTTAGTCTCCAAAAGATATAGTGTCTGGATTGTGGTTCCCAGGGGATGGCTGTTTTCTTGCTCTGTCCTTGTGCATTAGGAGTGAGGGATGCCTCTGGAGTCTCTTTTGTAAAGGCACAAATCCCATTCACATTCATGAGGCTCTGCCCACATTATCCAGTCCACACCCCCCTCCAAATGTCATGATATTAGGGGTCAATTTTTCAATATGTGAGCTTTGGAAAGACAACCATCCATTGAAGGTGGCATGATGATCTAATTCCCACTGTGGAGCAGAAGCTCTTGATTGGGCATACTAGATATGCTGTGTCTTACTCCTCCAGGAGATAAAGTTAATGTCCAAAAAACGTGGCCTTTCAAGAGAAATGGCTATTGGCTATACTTAATCTTACAAGTAGCCTCCTCCTCTTCTTCTTCCTCCATCTTTTTATTGTACCTTAAATACACAAAGTATTTCTGGTAAGTATTATTATTATTATTATTATTATTATTATTATTATTAAAATATAAACTCTATAGAGTTAGAAATCAGAGATATTATTACTATACAATCAGCAATATCTGTTAGTTGTCATAAAGTTACAATGCTTTGCTTCATTTGTTTTATTATAATTATACCATAACTCAAGAAACTTAAAATCACATTGTTCATGAGCACATAGACACGTCTTATATATAGACTGTTTCAATATGTCCACATTTTATGGATGAGTGTACTGAGGCTCAGTCAGTTATGGGACTTGGGTCATATATATCTATATCTATATCTGTATCTATCTATCTATCTATCTATCTATCTATCTATCTATATATATATATATATATATATATATATATATATATATAGAGAGAGAGAGAGAGAGAGAGAGAGAGAGAGAGGTATCCAAACCATTCCCATGTATTAAAATACCATCTATATGTACACACACATACAAACACACACACACACACTCACAAAGGCATTAAGGGCTTAGAACAAAACTCTGAGAAAGTATAGTATTTAGATTTTGTTCTTTTTAATGAGATTGCATTATAATTTTACTATAACTAGATTTATGTATAGTAATAAATAAATTTTTAACAATTTATTTTATATTTTAATACAGTTAAGTTCAGTCTTTGTGGTACACAGTTCCATGAATTTCAGCAAATGCATAATCTTGTATTTATAATTGTAATAGCATGCAAATACTTTCATTACCCCAAGTTTCCCTGTATTTACGTGTTTTAACACTTTGCTAAGCCTTTCCCCAGAAAATTATGCCA
Organism: Ictidomys tridecemlineatus; assembly: GCF_052094955.1. Classification (NCBI taxonomy): domain Eukaryota; kingdom Metazoa; phylum Chordata; class Mammalia; order Rodentia; family Sciuridae; genus Ictidomys; species Ictidomys tridecemlineatus. Next base: position 110,451,326 of record NC_135483.1, read on the forward strand.
CCATTTGCTAGAGTTATTGTATATTAACCAAAGGAAAATGTTTACATCCTAATTCTCAGATTCTTGGAAAACCCATTGATCAGAGTATTGCCATATGTAATATAGGTGAAATGTTATAAATGTTGGACTGAAAGTTTTGTTTGAAACACATCTGAAGAATGTTGCAAATGTGTGTGGACTCTGTAACTATCCCTGCTCCATTTCTTGTTTCTTTATTTTTAATCTGTCCCCAATCCAACTTTATGTTGGAAGCCTCTTCACATTAAACCAAGAAAATATTAGCTCTTCACGTTGATGTGGGAAACTAAATATTGATAGAGCACTCATATACTTTAAAATATTTCCACGTTTGCTAACCACATGCCAATTTTCTGAGTTATGGCAGATAGTATTTTTCTTGTTTTATGGAGACAAAACTGAAGCCCCAAGAGGTGAGTGACTGGCTCAAGTTCTTCTTACTAAACTTGTTAGTTCAAGGGTGGATTGGAGCGGCAACCTAATTTCCCTGGCTTCCATTCTGATGCTCCATGTTGTAGCTCTGACTGAAAAATGGTAATTCTGGGACTTTTCAACTAATCAAATCTGTTTAAATATTCAACACTCTTTTTTTTTTCTTTTTCTGATTCCATATAAACCAAGTGATTTTTTGCCTGGGTAAAGTACAGAGTAATCTGCCTTTAAGTGAGCAAGTGAGCACCTATGTGAACAGGTGCTGAATGGAACTTCAGTCCTGTGTTTTCAGTTCCCAGTTTGACATTACCACCGCTTCCTTCAAAACTTTCCTCTGCTTTTCAGAGAGTTTGGGAACTACATTTGCATAATCGCCTTCCCCCACATGCTTACTGATTGGTTGATCTACAAGAGGTTGCTTTCTCTGGGAGACTGAAAAGAATGAGAGGCTATCATTTTCTAGAAGTGTTTGTTGGACAGATGTGAGATTCTGAGAAGCCATATTAGAAAACCGCTCCCATCATGGTTGCAGACTGCAGTAGCTGCAGAGATACTTCTGGAGGTTCAGGGGCAAAGGTCAATGAATAAGGAACTGCTTAGTTGGATGTCTGAGGCTGAAGTTATCCACAGAGCTTTTTGCACCTCAGCTTTTTCTGTTTTCCAAGACTCATGTACATTTCTTGGTCACTGTACGAAGACTGTTTTTTTTTTTTTTTTTGAATTATGAAAAGCAATCAATTTTCTTGAGTCAACCTCAACTGATAATAATAATCATTCTTATGTAAGAATTAACATGAATTTGGAGGGGGGTGAGTACAGAGGATTGAACTCAGAGGCACTTGACCACTAAGCCACATCTCCAGCTCTATTTATTTAGAGACAGAAACTCACTGAGTTGCTTAGCACTTCTTTTTTGCCGAGTCTGGTTTTGAACTCATAATCCACCTGCCTCAGCCTCCTGAGCTGCTGGGATTACAGGCATGCACCACAGTGCCTGGCTAAGTACTAACATTTTGACTATGAATTTTATTCCTGTTGCTAAACTATAATTTCAAAAAGGTAAAATTAGGACTCTTATGCAAATATATGATGAATACATGTCAAGGATTTTGTTCAACTCATTAATTAATGAAGGAATCATTTAGAGGTTAAGACAAGTTCAAAGAATATTTGAGAAGCTAGGTATTTATAGATAATTTAATAAATTTTTTTTTCAGATAAGATATTTGAGATGTATTCAAAGAGAGTTAATATTTTGTAGGGTAATATATAATTACCTTTGGAGTTATATATTCCACAAAATTATTTGCCTGTCAGATGGACAAAAATCTACAATAAAAATCTATAATAAAACGTTTGGGATCTTTAATAAGGAATTTTAGAATCATCATTATCATCATCATCATTTTGCTCATGTGGTTCTAAATACAATAATAACATAGTCCTATCCCAGCAACTCAGGAGGCTGAGGCAGGAGGATTGAGAGTTCAAAGCCACCCTCAGCAACTTGGCAAGGCACTGAGCACTAAGTGAAATCTTGTCTCTAAATAAATACAAAAAAGGGCTAGGGATATAGCTCAGTGATTAAGTGCCCCAGAGTTCAATTCCTGGTACAAAAAAAAAAAAAAAAAAGAAAAGAAAAGAAAAGAAAAAAAGCATAGTCTTAAACAATCCAATTGTTCTTTCAACAATCCTGCATGTAGATTCTTATCATCTCCGGTTTTTGAAGTTTGAAAACTGAGCCTAATTAGCATGATACCTGCACAGGTAAGGGCTGTATTAGAACGAGAGTTTAAATCCAGAGTTGTCTGATGGACTCTGATTTCTTGCTGTCCCACTACCTGGTGTCCCAGTTAATTTGGACTCTCCTGACCCTATCTTGGTAAATTAACACAATCAATTGAGAGATGACAAAGCTGAAAACTAAGTATAGGAGCATTATTGCACACAAAATATTATTAGAAAAGATCAGCATAACTGAAAAATAAAAACAACATAATCTAAGCCATGTAAACCTTAGAGGGGAAAAAATGGGTAAGGGCCTTTGATTATTAAGAAAAAGAAATTTTTTGAAAAAGTTTTATCAAGCTGGTATTAAACTCCAAAATGACCATTTCTATCAGATTTTTTTAAATTATTGCCTGCTGTATGTAAAGAATAAAGTATAGAATTCAGCATAAAATGCAAGCTTCTGCCCTTAAGGAGCCCCCATCTAATCAGAATTTTTCAGGTTTGAAGAGAGACTGGAGTCTATCCAGTCTCTCAGATTCTGAGTCTCTGTCCTCTCATCTCAAGGTCGGTAGAGCACAGTTTGAGCCATGAATCATTGAGATTCATTGAGACCTAATTATTTCTGGTGTTAGAATAAAATGAATTATAAGTGCCTTTCAGTTGACATTTTCCCATTATTTGTAATATTCTTGTCTCATCTCGAGATAGTGTAAAACCAAAGTCTTTTAGTTTAAAAATAAATAAATCAAAACATGGACAAGGAAGATAAATGAATTAGTGTGGGTAGTGGTTGAAAGCATAGGTTCTAGAGTCAGGATGCCGGTGTTCAAATCTTGACTTTTCTAGCTTTGTGTCCTTGGATTGACCACTCAACCTCTCTGTGCCTCGGTATTCTCATCTGTGAAACAGAGTTAACAATAATTCTACCTCAGAGATTTCTATGAGGAAGAAATGATAATGTTCATGAAATATATGAAAGATTGAATTGGTTTGAACAAGTGCTCTTATTTAAAAGTATCTATTAAAGAAGCATTAACTTTTTAAAAAAGTGAACTTAGGAAGTTGACCCCAAGGAACACTTTGCACTACAGGAAAATTTGCATATAAAAACCAAACCTATATACTTCCAGAAAAGGGATATCACAAGCTTGATTAGCTCTGCCTAGCCTTTGTATTAGAAATGTAAACACTAGCTGTTATAAGAGATGAAGCCTGAAGTCTCAGTGGCTTAAAAAAAAAAAAAAAAAAGAGGTTTATTTTTCATTACATAAAATCTGATCTGCAGGGCTGGGGATGTGGCTCAAGCGGTAGCGTGCTCACTTGACATGCGTGCAGCCCGGGTTCAATCCTCAGCACCACATACAAACAAAGATGTTGTGTCCGCTGATAACTAAAAAATAAATATTAAAAAATTCTCTCTCCTCTCTCTCTCTCTCTCTCTCTCTCTCTCTCTCTCTCTCTCTCTCTAAAAAAAAAATCTGATCTGCAATAGAGGCTGTGCTGAGAGTGGCACCTACAGTTGTATTAGTGCACTTAGGATGCCATAACAAAACACCACACAGCATGGGGCACAAACAAGAGTAAACTGATTTTCTCTGGGGGCTACAAGTCCAGAATAAAGGTGTCATGACACTTGGAAGGCCACTGTTTCACTGTGTTCTCACATTCTCTTTCCTCTATGCTCTAGAGAGAGGCAGGAGAGAGAGAAAGAGAAAACAGAAAAGAACACAATGCAATCCATAATAATAACACAAGATAGTAGCGGTCTGCACCGTCTTTCAGAGATCTAGGTAAAACAAGAGCCACCATCTCTAGCATGGGGCTCAGAGGCTCCCTGAATGTCAGTCAATATGCAGCAGCAACAAGAGAAGAGAAGCAGGACCGTTCACAGGAGAGTAAGGGCTTCTGCTGTGCCCAGTTGGCTGGCTGCCCTCAGATGCTGCCTAACTGCAAGAGAGACAGGAAATGTCTACAGAGTGCCCAGGATGTGGGCACACATTGGGATTTGGTGAATCTTTGTTCAGTCTCCCTCCAGCCATTGGTCCACCTAGACATGGAAAGAAAAGCCTGCACCTTTCCTTAGCTCTTCCAGAGTGTTCTCTGGCCCATGTTATTGTCAAATTCTTTTTTCCCCCATTTTTTTCCACCTGTCTTTGCCTATGGAGCAATATGACTCAGGCAGCAAGTGCTTTAATATCAAGAGGAAGGTATGCAAGGCCACACAGCCTTGCGTGTGTGGCTTTAGGTCTTGAGGTTAAGGAAAAAGCCAGTGTCAGTTTGAGGATGAATGTGCTGTCAGTGGGAAAGGGTTTGCTCCATCTTGAACATCTGAGAGTGGTTGAGGCCTCACATTGCATGTTCAGAATCACTAGATTTGTGTATGGCATCTTTGTGCATATGAGAAAGAGTCCCTAAGTATGCTCTGTGCTTTCTATCATGGTGGGAATGGAAAGCAAGAGAGCTGGGACAAGGCCCTAGGAAAAGGCAATGGCAAAGCATGGCTCTTTCTCTCACTCCCTCTACTGTTTTTCAGGAAACACCACATAGACCTTGAGCACTGTTTTAGTCAGATTTTTGCTGCTTTGACCAAAAGACCTGATAAGAACAATTTTAGAGGAAGAAAAGTTTATTTGGGGCTCATGGTTTCAGAAGTCTCAGTCCATAGATGGCCAACTCCATTCTTTGGGGTTGGAGGTAAGGCAGAAGAACATCATGGTGGAAGAGTGTGGTGGAGGAAAGCAGCTCAGGACTTGGCATCAGGAAGGGTAGGTGGGAGGAAGAAAGAGAGAGGAAGAGAAAGACAGAGACAGAGATTGCAGACCAGGGAAAAATAAATACCCCCAAAGCAGTCCCCAGTGACCCACCTCCTCCAGTCACACCTTACTTCCCTGGAGATACCACCCAGTTAATCCATTCAAGTGGATTAATGCACTGATTAGGGTCAAGCTCTCGTAACCCCATCATTTCACCTCTGAATTTTCTTGAATTGTGTCACACATGAGCTATTGGGGGATACCTCATATCTAAACCATAACAAACACATGGCCAAGTCATGGTTTAGAGAGGTTTTATCTGTCCAACAAGGAGGTCCAGGGTACCCCCATATCACTGGTCATGGGAACTCTCTCAGGGACCACTGTCAGCATAAGGTATTGGTTGGCTAGGGTATGTGGGGAACCCCTCAGTACCAGTGAGATCATGTGATCACCTTGTCCTCCCAGTCAGGAAAGCAAATTGATCCAGGTCAGTGCAGGGCACAGGATATGCCCTTGATTACTTTGCTAGAAGTTCCTAATACACTTTCCATCTCCAGATAATTCTCCTTGAAGAATTAAGCTCATTATTTTTTGCTCTTCTCCAAAGAGTACAAATGAAGGGCCAATCATTTTCCCAGCAATCTGGGTTTAATAGTCTAAAACTCTAATTTTTTGTTTCCTAAAAGCAGTAAAATTCCATCACCATTTGTTTTGTTCCCACATCATCCCCATTATTGTACTTTCAAAGTGAGCCTTTTTAATAACACTGATGTGTCTTTGTCTTTAGGTTGTCAGTAAGAACAAGCTGGCCTCTTTGACTCAGTTGGTTGAGATATGAGTGCCCTGAGATTGTCCAACAGGCCATTGCCCAAGTTGCTGTTTTTCAATTTATGTTCGAGCTGGAAGAGTCTAAGGAGAATTCCACTCGTGTGGATTGCATAAGGGCTGACAAACAAAACTGAACTGGATAAGGATATAAAGAAAATAAGAGGAGCATAATATGTGATAGAGGCCACAGATACTGCAGTACAGAGAGGGAGACTTGACAAGGTGAAAGGGGCTGTGGATTTATTAACTGGCTCAGTCCTTCCTGAGAGATCCACACCGTATCTCCTTCACACAGGTACAGATTTTGCCTTTAGTTTTACAGAGATTAGAGGGGGAAAAAAACGAAGCTGCTTTAAAAACAAGGGGAAAATCAATTTCAGTGCATTGTCTCATATTGTGCCCCATTGTACCCTGTTATGGTCTATATATCAGTTTACTCTCACATTGTGCTGTGTATGTGGTAGCAGTTTAATTAAAGTCTGTTGTATCAAATTGTTCAGCCCTGCTCTCTCTTCTCCTGATTAAACCAGCACCACAAGCTACTTGCTACTTGTTGCAAAAATTATTATTCTTGTGTTTCTTCATTTCTCCAGTAAAAGCTCCAAAGGTAGCCCTCAGCCTCTAATTCTACCACTTCTGGAATCACTGCCTGCACCCATCCCCTGGTTATGTCACATTGACCTTTAGACCTATTGGAAGGCGGCTCTTTGTCCTCTATACCTCTCCATGTGTCCTAATAAGAATCCCTGAAGACAAAAGGCACATTGCATAATTGCTATTTATTATATTTAATCTTCCTTCCAACACAAGCATCATGTTTCTACATTCAGAAAGAAATAAATCATGAGTCATCATGGCAAGGCCACGGATTTTGGATTGACTGATTTATACTCTAATTCACTTGCACCTCTAGTTATGAAACTAGGAGTCAATTGCATATTGTTCACAGGCTGCTCTAGGGGCCTGCATCTTGCCAGCCATCTGGCCTGGAAAGGAAGCTGCTCCCCAATATCTGTATGATGCCCCATAACTACTTCCATGTTCATAAAAGACTTCTGTGTGTGATGCATGGTGGGGCAGTAGGAAGAACAACCTTTTGCTCTTTTTCTTTCTCCTTTCATCATTCATCAGAAAAGGAATGGGTAAGCTATACCTCTTTTGTTCTTTCCTATCTGAATGGAACTTTTCCTATGCCATTTCTTCCCCTTGATCTTTAACACACTTGAAGACTACAGTCTCATGGTTCAAGTTCAGATGGGCTGCAAGAAAAGAAATCAGTCACTCATAAGACAACTTAAGTGAGAAAATATCTCCCAAACCTTATCCCTGTTACAAATATACAGCCTGAAATATTCAATGAACTCAGTTCAGGTAAATAAAATACCATGCTATATGGTAACTTGTGTGAAAACTCTAAGTGTTATACTGCAAATTGAAAAATTCACAACATTTTATACGACAATAAGCAGATTCTTCTTGTCCATTGCACCAGCCAAAAGTGAAACTTCACTAAACCTTTTCTTGTTTAAAGATGTTGGTAAAGATCTTTATGATGGTTTCCCCACAGAGTCTGTACTTACAGATTTTGGTAAAAACTCCCATTGTTGTGCTAATCAACAGTAACTTTTAGGATAGTTCTTCATATTAACCTGGATTTCAAATATCTAATGAAAGAAAATATGTCAACCCCAGGGTGTGAGCTACTCTCTTCCTGCTTATTTGTGGATGGCTTTGAGTGACCAGGAAAAGAACTCAAACAGTTAAATACAACTTGTCAACCACAACAATGTACCTTTTTGACTTCTGCCTGATCAAGACGGGGAAGGGTAATAATTTAACCACTTCTTATATAAACATAACTGCATATTTTCACAGCTCTTTCTCAAGACTTAAGCTTCTCCAGCTGATCATAAATCGCCAGGAAATGTCTGCCCAGTCTATCACAGTGTCTTAATTAAGCAAATGCATAGGAATCACATGGGGGCATAGCCCATGCAATTCACCAGCTGTAGTGAATTCTGAAGAAGCAGTAGTTATAGGTTTCCCAGGGTGTGCTAATAATACACATAACAACAGATATAAGAATTTTTTTCCCTCTTTTCTACCAATCACCTCCTTTTTAAAAAGATGGTAACTATCCAACTTTTAAGCCCCAACTGTGGTATTAATTCACTGAAGAGATTCTTTGATTTCCCTTTTTCCAACTGTTAGGCTACCTGAATGAACCCTCTCTGCACCCCTCCTGGTAAACAGAATTACTGTTGCATAACCATATCTACCTTGGTCATCTTGTTATATGCCTCCCCAACAGATCTATTGTCTTGTTTTATTTGTCAGAATAACATATCTCTAGTAAATGTCTTGTCTATATGATCTCCCCTAAAATTGGGCAAATAGAATTCACAAAAGTCACCATTTTGAGCTATCCAGAGCACTTTAGTGACCATGGAGCAGAGAAGTTATTCATTTTTAATTTTTACTTTTTGTTTATGAATAGAGACTTCACTGCACAAACCTTCAGTTAATTCACTATTTTTTTTTTTATGCCAAGCTGAAACATTTTGGATGATTTTCTCCATGGGCTCTTTTGTTTCTAATATTTTACTCCTCAGAGGGCTTTACCAGGGAGCTGGGGGCGAGGAGCAGCCCACTGGTAAATGCAGATGCCCAACAGGCCCGAGGCATGTCTGACACAGAGATGACGAAGGGGATAGGAAAAGGGAAGCAGCAGTTCCTGAGATGACATATTTAAGAGCCAGAGGAGGTGCATCACTTTAAAATTACTGATCATATAAGAAATAGTTCCTGCAAATGGTGCACAGTATGAAACTTTCTGTCCATACCAATTCGTTGGGTAAACAGAGAAACAGCATTCTCCTTGGGTACTTAAAGCTCATAGAATTGTCCAGGGGAAAAGGGATGGTGCAGTAAGAAAGCCTGTGCAATTTGAAGCCTCACTTGAAGATAAGAGAGGAAGATGGAGCTAAGAGTGAACAGACTGGGGCATGAAACAGGAATAATATATGGTTCAGTACTTGTTCAAAGTAAGGGAGATAAATATTCACTGCCTTAGCAAAAAGTAAAACGTCCACCTTTCCCATGTCACAGCCCTCCTAGAAGAGATATTTTAGTTGTAATCAACCACTTTCTCCAAGAGCGTTCGGTTTTCTTAATGTTGAAAAGGAAGGAAGGAATGAAGGAAGGGAGGAAAATGCATGCACTGATGTACAAAAAGGGCCAGCAGAAGCCGAAACTCACCATACCAATGACTGCAGGATTGTGCTTTGTAGTTCAGGTACATGGGATTTGTGGCCTAAGAAAGGGCACTATTTGAGGAAGATCCATTTGGTTAATAATTGTTGACTTTCTATGCTCTTTGAAATTTGAGATGACAAAACCTATCCATACTGCATTATGCCAAAGTTAATAAGAGAGCACATACACACAAAAAAGAAGACTTCTCTGTCCCAAAGGAGTTTAAGGGTTTTGTTAAGAAGATCACACAAATAGATATAAGTCACTAAATAAGGGTATATGTGCTTGGCATAGAGTGGGAGATTGGCTGGAATCTGTATGGATTTCTGTTTGTGTCTAGGGTGAATACATGAGGCCATCTCATCTTTGCTCAGCTTAGGCAAATAGTGGGGTCTCTGCTTGGCACTGTCCTAGGAGACCCTGTGGTTTGCTGTCAGGAGCCACTGCCCTGAAACCCCAGAAGGCCCCTTTCAGTCTTGACTCTTCTGCCTTGACCCTCTCTCCTAACCCTCGTGCCCAGTGCTGTAATTCCAATTTACCTGCCAAAGGAAAATAACCTGCATGGTAGTAAAAATAAATGGCAATCCACACAAGGAGAGAAGGTGTCATGACTTTGGGTCAGAAGGACAGAGGTTGATTATGTGCCATTGGACAACTCACTAACTTACAGATTTTGGCCCTGATTTTCTCAAGAGCAGAGATCCCAATTGTAGTATAGACTGTGCTGGGCCAGTATTGTGGGTCCACCAGAGAGGACAGCCTTAAGTCCTTTTAGAGGAGTGATGGTTTGTTTAAATGCACTTGTTTCTTGAAGTTCTTTATTGGTGCACATGAGAAGTAAAATGCAGGTTATACTAATTAGCTCACTTTATTTGTGAGAATGTCATGAAAATTTGGGAACTGCAGTTTACATATAACAACCTTCCTCATAAGGTTATTATAATATTAAACACCAACTAAAAAGCCTGTAACAACAATGCTAAACATTTCTTGAATCTGTTATTCTGCCATGAAAATGTTATTTTGTTGACAGTGAAAGCAGAAAGCTTAGGGTGAAAAGGAATAACTTAGGTTTGCATTCTTAACCCAAGTTGGTGGCCACACATTCTGCACTCCCCTAGAAGCCACCTTAGCTGCCAGCTCTCCATACCTTGAGGCATTGGCTCCATCCTATTTATCTCTATACACTCTACATATCTAATAAAGAAGACCAATATAGATTTGTCAAATGAAAAATGAACAAAATTATAATGAGAAGTATAATAGAGAAAGGAACAGCAACACTAAAACACAAACAATACATTGTTCACCAAGGTCTTGTTTAGTAACCCACAGTTTGGAATGTTAAGCTCCTGGGGTGCAACATTAATTAACAAACAGCCAAGTGCTGAGTTCAGGAACAAGAGGAGATAATTATAGCTCTACTGCTGGGATGGCAGCTCTTTCATTGACATATGAGCCCTGCATCAAGCCTTGGAAATTTCCACTGTAATAAAAACAGCCTTGCAGAAGCACATGAGACAGGAGAATCTGTTCTTTACCCCCAGCAGTGTGGTTGTCTCCTAAAATAAGGTTTTTCGGGCCTCATGCAAAATCCTGATTGTAAGTTTTGTTTACATTTACAAAGCCACCTCTTAGGGCTCAGTAAAAGAGATCGGAGGTTGTAGATGTTAAACCTCCACGAGGCCTTCTTTCATACTGACTTGAGTATACTTTAATTTTTGTCTTTGGTTGGAGAGAAATAGCTAATTGGGGCAAATTACTGTTAAGCCAAAGCCAATGCCTTCCTTGTATCACTGAGGTTCTGAACTTGGGTGAACTTGGCCTCCCTTGCAGATTCCCTGCCTCCGTTGGTTCTCTCATACTCACTTGGTGTCTACTCCAATAGTAAGGTCTCTTTTGCACTCAGAGCCTTCTTTGGACTCTCAGTAAAACCACTCACTCATTTCCCCTTAAACATCTGGTTGAAGATCCGAATTTTTAGCAGTCTTCGCGATCTTTTGCAATTCAAAGAAAAGACCCTTCTTTAATAATTATTTGTGGAGTTGGAACCAGCAATTGGAACCCAGTAGTTTAGTTTTTCTGACCGACATTAAGGATGCAGTGAAAGATGAGCTGGCTAATTGGAAACATTTTTTATTTAAAAACTGTGCATGCAGAGTTCAACTAAGATAACTAAGATTCATCTTTGTGTTGGAAATAATTGCAGAAGTGCAGTGGAGTCCTGAAGTTGGAGAGGGGAGGCACAGTACAGAACTCTTTTTGTCCCTGTGATAATGGGAGAGAAGCTCAGAGGAAGCTAGTGTTTTTGTCAAAACTGTTGTCCTCAGGAGCTAAGGGAAGGCGTGAGTTAGGACAGCCAGAGTCTGAACTAATACAATGACACCCTGCAGTCCAGGGGCAGGTTAGCAGGCGAGGAATTAGTACAGGTGTGACCACAGTGAACAGAGGTGGCTCAGTGTTCTAGTAGGCCAGAGACCAGACTCTTTGGGAAGGACAGATCCCTGAGGATTAGAGAGTGAAGATAAAGGAAACAAGCCTGCAGTAAGTGTCCTAAATCAACCTGGGGAGGAAGTAAATAATGATAAATGCAATATGGTCTTTCTTAGGTTTCTAGGGCTCCTGGGACAAATTCCTACAATCTTAGGGGCTTGGAATAATAAATATATTATTTTATAGGTTCAAAGTTCAGAAGTCTAATATGCAGCTCACTGGGATAAAGTCAAGATGTTAGAAGGGCTGTGTTTCTTTCAAGGGAAGCTTTTAGCAGATAGTCATTTCCTTGCCTTTTTCAGATGTTACAGGCTGCCCACATTCCTTGGCTCATGGCCCCTTCCATCAAGTCTTTCTCAAGTGCCTCCTGTCTATTGTATCTATTCTTAATCCTTCTTCCACAGTTTTTTTTTTCTTTTTTGCCTCTTTGCTTTATTTTTAATAAAATATGCTTAAATTTATTTTTAACCTTTCTATCAAATTTATTTTGGTGATTGTATTTTTAATTTTATTTTTCATAGCACCCTGTCCTGGGAATATGATACCTTCTGTTATCTACTTGAAACTCTTACTGGCATTATTGTCTTGCTTTTTAGTCTTCTTTTCTTTGGACTACCTCTGCTTCCTTTGTGTTACATAATTAAGCTTAGGCTCCCTGGACCTCCTCCCTTGCCTTACTGGTAGTCAGGAGCTGTACTTTTAGCAAAGGTAGAGGAGTCCTCTACTGAAAAATACAGGAGCCCCAGAAACTGTATCAACATGTTATTGGTAAAGAGTTTCTTAGTAAAAGAGCCAAATCCTTGGTCAATGTATGAAACCCACTTGTTGGCAGAAATCACCTATATATTCTGAGTGGGGTTTTAAGAACCAGATTAAAAGCTCAGGGCCTGTGGGTATTGCATGCATGCACACTACATAAATTCTACTTTTATTCTCTAACCCTCATGGAATCTGATGTCCTCAAGATCTAACACACACTTATTCAATTTCTATCCAGAATCACACTGATAGGGTGTGGAAGAGAGGCATTATCTATTTTAGCAGCCATTAACCAAAAGAATATGTAGAATATAGAATCAAAAGGCCCAATGTCTAACCCTAAGAAGGTTAATCCACAATGGTACGGATCTGCATTTTAATATATATGGAACATACTATGATTTGAACGGCTGTCTCCTATGCCAAATGCATATGTTGAAACCATAATACCCAAGGTGAGGGTATTAGGAGATGGGGGTGGTCTTTGAGAGGTGATTAAATCATGAAGGCAGAACCCTTACAAGTGAGATTAGTGCCCTTATAGATAAGATCCCAGAGAGTGACCTTGCCTCTTCCTCCTTGTAAGGACCTGGTAAGAAGGGCCAATTATGAGAGCACAGCTGTCAGACACTGAGTGTGCCAATGTCTTGTTCTTGGGCATCTTCGCCTCTTGATCTGTAAGAAATAAATTTTCATGGTTTATGAGATACCCAGTTCATAATATTTTGTTATTGTAAACTAGAGCAACTAAGTGCACTTTTTTAATAGGCATATAATAAAGATTTGAGAAGGATACAATGAGGGAAAGCAAAATGCAATTGGTATTGAGACAGAGATGTTGCTTCTATTTGGAGACTATTAGAAGGTTTTCTGGCCTGTGGAACCGTTGAATTAGGAGGTTCTAAGAAAAGTGCTTTGGTAGAAGATGAATGGAATTTCCAGGGATCAGGAGACAAGAGGAGACATTATGAAATTTAAAAGTGGCCTATTGTTCTTGAGAAAGGATAAAAAGTTTTATAGGTGGTGAAATGTTGACCACGAGAGGAAACTTTCATTCTCAGAATCAAGAGCAGTAGCAGGTATGTACACATAACAGGCTGTTACTTCAGAAAAATTCAATGGTTTGCTTATTCTTTGAAATCTTTCAGCCTGCTCATCTTCTTCCTCTTTCTTACTGTGACTCTATCCTCTATCCCCTATCCCCTCCTCTTTCCTAAATGACTGTGTTTGTCACATTCCTTTATTCAGTGAACTAAGGAAAGAGACACACCAAAGTCAAGTAGAGCAGCCAACATGAGACCTATTGAATCAAATGGAAACAGAAAGAAGTGATTCAAAGATACATGATGGGGTTTGACATTTTAACCCAAAATGTCACCATCAGAAGTCTTGCTGCATTCCAGCACTGGCTACAAATTTCATAAGAAATTACTAAGGTATGCAGGTGCAATGCTACATGCCTGTAGTCCTAGTGACTAGGGGGGGCTGAGGCAGGAAGATTGCAAGTTTGAGGTCAGCCTCAGCAACTGAGGCAGAACATATCTTAATGTTCGGAATGCAGCTCAGTGGAACAGTGTCTCTTGATTCAATACCTAGTACCTGTACCACAAAAATAAATAAATAAATACTAAAATAAAATAAAATAAAAATTTTTAAAAAGGAAAGAGAAAAAATTGTTAAAGTGTAAAGTATACATATTTGTAGGTAGACGCTCTTTATATAATAAGCATGTCTCTGTCATGGTCTTCAACCTTTGCACCTCAACAACTGAGATCTTTGTTGTAGCAGGCCCTCATATGCCTGCTTAGGTGTGCAGAATCAAGAATCAACAGGAATTCTTCCAACAGTGAAAAGAGGGTCATAAGCCACCAGGTGGCAGTAGTTGTTAAACCTGAATACAAGTCAGGTTTCAGGCCTAGCTTTTGATTTTATTCACTTGTAAAAAGATAATCTAATCACACATTTCTTATGTAATCAGAAAAAATAGAACTTGTCTTGACTAAAAAAAGTCTATATCTATATATAAAAATATATCTATATATAAATATATCTATACATATAGATAAAGATATATACTTCTATCAGGATCAGTATCTGCTATGGACCCATAGCATGTTGTTACATATATATCTCAAATTCTCAAAGTACCTGTTTTTATTTGGCCATACTGTAGGATTTTACATGTTCTGAAATTTTATCTAACATATCCAGGTGAGTAGTTCTTTTCTATGGGCAATACCATTCCTTTAATTTCCCAAATTAGGCACTTTGAATTATTTTTTGCTCTCCTAATTCTTTAATTATTATTATCCAATTGATCTTTATTTCTTCCAAACCACAGTGTTATTATATGAATCTTCTCAAGTAGCTTCTGTCGTTTCTTAACAACACTGAATAGGATGCAAGCAAACCAGAGCTCGTAATAACCTAGATCATTCCACCTTTATGAGTATAGAATCATATGGTGGTATACACTAAATGTACTTCATAAAATTTGTACAAATTTCCGGATATATAAATTTTAATAGACTATTATACATAATGAAATATATATATATATATACAAATATCAATCACATATATAAAACATATTTAAAATATCAATCACTGATTTCTTAATTATAAATATGCAAACTTATATGAATGAAAATATAAGAGTTATTACCCTCCAATAATTATGATGGTATCTCTCTACATATAACACCAATTGTAAGTTAAGTCATTCAAAACCTATAAACCTTGGAGGTTTAAAATTTTTATTTTATTAAAATTTCAGATTCATCTCAGAATTTAACCACAGAGCCATGGTATAAGATGGTATTTCCTCTTGTGACAAGAACCAGCTTTTTCTTCCACAGGATAAGCTAGTTTGGTTCATTTATATCCAGGACACAAACTTACTAACTAACTTAAGTAATGCTGACAGTAATAATAATTTCATCTTGCATGTAAAGAATGATTTTAAAATGCATACAGTTGCTTTACTTATTATATCATTTGAGCCTCATGGGTATCAAATGAGATTGACAGAAGAATATTAGTTTTATTTTGTATAAAAGATAATTAAAATTCAGTAGAAATAAAGTATTTGTCCAAGATGACATGGTTAAGGAACAGTAGATATGTGATCCACCTTGGGTCTTCAGACCCCTGGTTACAAACATAAGCTGGACAAACTTTAAGCTATATTTTGTTTCAGAAACTGGAGTTATACAAAAACACACCCAATGCTCAGGCACACAATACCTTGTCCCTGTGGTATTTCAACCTAATAAAGAAGATTTTTATAAATTTCTTGAAGGACATGATCTAAGTTCTGTCAGAGAATAACAGTCTGGAGGAGGCTGGGAAGGGTACTGCATTGAGAGTTAGGTGGGCCAAGGACCATTAATCTGATGAAATGACTCTTAAGATATCATTGTTCCATGAGGGAATGAGGCCAGCTTAGTTCTGGAGTGGAGCCACCAGCTACCTCCATGTGTTTTCCTCAAATTAAAGGCATTTTCTTCCCTATTTAGAAAGAGGAGATTAGACAAACAGATGGGCATTTGCTCAACTGATTTGCTATTTATACTTTGAAACATATTGAGAAACACTGAATCCACTGCAGAAAGCAAAACATACATTTGGCAAACCAAAGTCTCTTGAGGAAATTTCTCCAGAACTGCTGGGGCCAATATTTCTTGAACTATGTCTGATTAATAGGACTAGATCTGTGTTTTTGTAGTTATCCTTCTTGAATTATCTGTGGAGTGAGACACAGAATAATTAAATGATATTTATCTCTACTTATCACCCTCTTCTCATAAGGAAAAATATGTTGGGATTTTTCTCCTTCAACACAAGGGAGATGAGATCCCAGGCACTATTTTCTGAGTTTGGATTTGAATGTGATACTGCCGTTTTGGAGGTGGCTTCTGGTTGGGAGAACTCTCTGCTGGTCTGTGCTGCTTATTTCAGTTGTTTTTTCCTAAACCAAGTAAAAAGAGAGGAGTGAACCAGTGAGTTCATCAGCATGGAATTAGCTGCAACTCCAACTCTAAAAGACAAACTTCAAGCTGCCTTCCTACCGACACCCTTGGGCAACCACCACAAGAATGTCACTGGGTGCAATCTTGCTGGCCAGTTGCTCTGAACCCACAGCAATCTGGCAGAAGGGTATGGACTGAAGCCAGAGCTGGAGCTATTATTCATTACCTCAAGTCCAGCTTTTCCACACTGTGGCTCTGTGACCACAGGCAATTCATTGTTCCGGGCCACACTTCCTCATCTGCAAACTGTAGGCCATGCGGACTGATGGAGTATTTAAGGAGCTAGATGAAGATTACTGTAAACCGTATCACAGTTTACAAGTATATTCAGTGATTTGTATAATATCTTCCTCTCTTTCTTCTCTTTGGACTCACAGGGGTCTTGCAAAAAAATTAAATAAACAAAAGATGGCTACTACTCTCCCCTCTCTCTGTGAACCTTTTGCATAGGCATATTGTCCCCACTCTTGAAATGCTCCTTCCCAGGTCTGAATTCTTTTCTTTTTTTTTCTCTTTTTTTTTATTAGTTGTTCAAAACATTACAAAGCTCTTGACATATCATATTTCATATATTTGATTCAAGTGGGTTATGAACTTCCATTTTTACCCTATATATAGATTGCAGAGTCACATCGGTTACACATCCACGTTTTTACATAATGCCATACTAGTGTCTGTTGTATTCTGCTGCCCTTCCTATCCTCTACTATCCCCCCTCCCCTCCTCTCCCCTCCCATCTTCTCTCTCTATCCCATCTACTGTAATTCATTTCTCTCTCTTGTTTTTTCCCCCTTTCCCCTCACCTCCTCTTATATGTAATTTTGTATAACAATGAGTGTCTCCTTCCATTTCCATGTAATTTCCCTTCTCTCTCCCTTTCCCTCCCACCTCTCATCCCTGTTTAATGGTAATCTTCTCATGCTCTTCCTCCCTGCTCTGTTCTGAGTTGCCCTCCTTATATCAAAGAAGACATTTGGCATTTGTTTTTTAGGGACTGCCTAGTTTCACTTAGCATAATCTGCTCTAATGCCATCCATTTCCCTGCAAATGCCATGATTTTGTCATTTTTTAATATTGAGTAATACTCCATTGTATATAAATGCCACATTTTTTTTATCCATTCATCTATTGAAGGGCATCTAGGTTGGTTCCACAGTCTAGCTATTGTGAATTGTACTGCTATGAACATCGATGTAGCTGTATCCCTATAGTAAGCTCTTTTAAGGTCTTTGGAGAATAGTCCGAGAAGGGGAATAGCTGGGTCAAATGGTGGTTCCATTCCCAGCTTTCCCAGGAATCTCCATACTGCTTTCCACGTTGTTGGCTGAACCAATTTGCAGTCCCACCAGCAATGTACAAGTGTACCCTTTTCCCCACATCCTCGCCAGCACTTGTTATTTGATTTCATAATGGCTGCCAATCTTACTGGAGTGAGATGGTATCTTAGGGTGGTTTTAATTTGCATTTCTCTGACTGCTAGAGATGGTGAGCATTTTTTTCATGTACTTGTTGAATTCTTTTCATCCTCACGATGAAGTTGAGGTATTGGCTCACAAGGTAGCTTTTGTGTGTGTGTGTTCAAAAGAAATCAGGGAATAATAGCAAACCCCAGAGAAGGGGGAAACTGAGAAGAGATGGGAAGGAGACAGGGAGGCAGAGATGTCAAGCCTATTTAGAGACACATCTAACCTAAAGCAAAACTGACACATACTTTCAAAATTGATGTTGTTTGCTTACTCATTTTAAAAAAAATCTACCTATAGTAAAATTCATTCTTTGGGGAGTTTTAACAAATGCCACCGCTATGTTCAGAACACAGAATGGCCCCATCACTCCAAAAAATTCCCATTGACCGTTCCTTCGGCAGCCCTCACCAACCTCTGCACAGCACTGACAGGCTCTCTGTTCTTGTTACAGTTTGAAAATTGAACATGAAAATTTTCCATCTGGATGGTAGAAGTGGTGTCCTGCTTACCTCAGCTTTGGCTGTGGTCTGGATTTTAGTTGTGCTGTGGCTCATAGTAATAAAGTTCAAAGAAACGCTATTGTCTACAGAGCATTCCCATCATTGTTTTGGCAAATGCTCTCTTGTCAGGATGCCAAGGGAATGTCCTGGGGGTGGGGAGGATATATTGTGTCTGTAAAAAATGAACAGGATCTCACAGAAAGACCATTTTCAGCACAGAATTGCAACCCTGCTATAAAATTAGAATTGCTTCTCAATGAGAAACAGCCTTTATTAAAGTAAGTACAAATTCTTTCAGGAGAATCCCAGGTTTGATATAACTTTTAATTAAGTTTCTCAAAAGCTGGAGCTCATTTATTCTTCCCTCTGTCTGTCATGTAGCGTCAAGGTGCAGAGCCCTGTATTCACTGGAGATCTTGCTTTGAATTCTAATTCCAATTTGAGTTTTTTATATATAATTTTAGTTCATTCCTTGTTTTGTTTTCTTTTTTTTTCCAGAAATTTTTTGCTTGATTATCATCAATATCTTCTTTTTGCCCCCACTTCACTCTGTAAATCTCTCTGGATATAGCCATTAAGAAGTTTGAGCTATCTCCTCTCAATATCGGATTCCACTTAGTATTTTAAATCCAAATTAAACAAAATGAATTCCCCAAACAAATTAAATTCCAATATGTGTTCATTCCTTATCCCGACTAGAGATAAAAAGGTGATAAAAATGAACCTTAGAAAATTGATTCTAGCAGCAATATTATGAAAAACACGTGAGCTTTTCAGTGTTTATCTGACTGGTGAAAAGTCCACATACTGTGAAGTTCCAACCAGCGTTCACATAGCATCCAAACCACTAATAGGCTTTAAAACAGCATGTGTTTGTGGGAGGCAAAAATCAGGGTGGTCTTTTTTCTTTTTCTTTGTTTTGAGGGGAGGGGCCCAGAGTTTTGGAGACAATATAGCCCACATTCAATTCAGAATTCTCAAGAAGCAAATTTTTTTCAGGTTACCAAATTAATCCCTAATACCATCATCATCTTTGACCCAAACTGCACTTTGCTGCTGCCAGAACCATACCAATGGAAGTATTATTTTGCACAAGTAGAAAAGAGAGGCATTAATTGCACTTTTGTGTATCTTGTGTGTCTCCCTTTAACCATATGTTTATTGACTACAAATTTCACTCGATGACATAAAATGCAAATGCCGAAACATAACAGCAGTTTGGTTTATAGAAGGTCAGCTTCTGGCTATTTGAATGAACTGGCACCCCCACACGTAATGTCTGATTATACCAAATACTGAGAATGGAGCTAGTTCATCTATAGGCATCAGCTATACTGGAAAACAACTCCCACAGTTCCATATAGGAAATAATAAAAATAAGCAGGGAATACATATGTCTTTTGTTTTTAATTAGCCAGATTGATAACAGATTTTAATTATTTTCTGTTGCCTATAAGCATATGGATAATTACAATGATCCCATTATGTTTTCCAAATGGTGAGTGGATCATGATGTCGTAATTTATGTTTAAAAATAAAAAAAGATAGCTTTGAATTTGAGTTAGAATAGGAAAGGAGAGTTATTAAAGAATCAGGGAATGAGGCACACACCTCAGAAATGCATCTTCCTTCAAACCTGAAATATTAGCCACATCTCTCATTAGCAGATTTAATCTCGAATAATCTTAGGATTTCAGAACTGAATGCAAGATAGCTAGTTCTCTATTCATTAAGAAACTCAAGCCCAGCTAAGTTAAGAACTTGCTAAAAGTCACACAGGAGAATAAGCAGGATAGCAAGACAGAAGCAAGGCTCACACGCTCCCTTAATTCCTGACTTGCTGTGAGTACTTGACAGGAAGGAACCAACAGACCCTGCTCACTGCCAACTTGGAAAATGGTGGAGGTGAGGGAAAATTTGAGTGCGTTCTGAAGGTCCATCAGGCAAGTTGTCAAAACCCTGACAGATTCCCAAGAAGTAAGTTTCAGCCAAATACCCTACTCATAAAACAAACTCATTTTTTTTAAATAACATTAGCTTTGTTTTGTTACAGCATCTTTTTAAAAAGACTTTTAAATGTATTTTAATTAGCTCTACATGACAGAAGAATGCATTTTTGCACTTTGATATATCATACATAGATGCAATATAATTTCTCATTTTTCTGAGTGTACATGTTGTAGAATCACATTAGTTATGCAGTCATATATACATAAAATAATAATGTCTGTTTCATTCTACTATCCTTACTATCCCCACATTCCCTCCCCTCCCCTCCCTTCACTTTCCTACCTAATCAAAGGTAACTTGATTTTTCTCTAGTGTCCCCTCCACTTATTATGAATTAGCATCTACATATTAGGGAAAACATTCAGCCTTTGGTTTTGGGGGATGGGCTTATTTCTCTTAGCATGATATTCTCCAACTCCATCCATTTACCTGCAAGTGCCTTAATTTCATTCTTTAAAGCTGAGTAATATTCCATTGGGGGGAAATATAGATAGATAGATAGATAGATAGATAGATAGATAGATAGATAGATATAATCTTACATTTTCTTTATCCATTTATCTATTGAAGGGCACCTAGGTTGGTTCCATAGTTTAGCTATTGTGAATTGAGCTGCTGTAAACATTGATGTGGCTGTGTCACTGTAGAATACTGATTTTTAAGTCTTTTGGGTATAAACAGAGGAGTGGGATAGCTGGGTCGAATGTTGCTGCCATTCCAAGTTTCTAAGGAATCTCCATACCTCTTTCCATAGTGGCTGTACCAATTTGCAGTTCCACCAGCAATGTATGAGTGTACCTTTTCCCCCATATCCTTGCAAACATTTATTGTAACCTGTATTCTTGATGATTGTCATTTTGACTAGAGTGAGATGAAATCTTAGTATACTTTTGATTTGCATTTCTCTAATTGCTAGAGATGTTGGACACTTTTTCATATATTTGTTGATAGATTGTATTTCTTCTTCTGTGAAGTGTCTGTTCAGTTCCTTAGCCCATTTGTTGATTGGGCTATTATTATTATTATTATTTTGGTGGGTTTTTTTTAGTTCTTTATGTATCCTAGAGATTAATGCTTTATCAGAGGTGCATATGGTAAAGTTTTTCTCCCAATCTGTAGGCTCTCTCCTAACATTATTAATTATTTCCTTTGCTGAGAAGAAGCTTTTAAATTTGAATTCATACCATTTATTGATTCTTGATTTTATATCTTGCACTTTAGGGTCTTGTTAAGGAAGTCAGATCCTAGGCCAACATGGTGAAGATTTGGGATTATTTTTTCCTCCATTAGTTACAGGGTTGCTGTTCTAGTACCTAAATCTTAGATCCACTTTGAGTTGATTTTTGTGAAGGGTGAGAGATATAAGTTTAATTTCATTTTGCTACATAAGAATTTCCAGTTTTGTCAGCACCATTGACCATTGTTGAGTAAGCTGTCTTTTCTCCAGTGATTGTTTTTGGCACCTTTGTCTAGTATGAGATAACTGTATTTGTGTCGGTTTGTCTCTGTGTCTTCTATTCTGTGCCATTGGTCTACATGTCTATTTTGGTGCCAATACCATGCCATTTTTGTCATGATATCTCTGTAGTATATATAATTTAAGATCTGGTATTGTGATGCCTCCTGCTTCACTTTTCTTGCTAAGGATTGCTTTGGCTATTCTGGGTCTCTTATTTTTCCAAATAAATTTTATGATTACTTTTCTATTAATATGAAGAATGTCATTGGGATTTTAATAGGAATTGCACTAAATCTTCATAATGCTCTTGGTAATATGTCCATTTTGACAATATTAATTCTGCCTCATCAGGAACATGGGAGATCTTTCTATCTTTTGAAGTTTTCTACAATTTCCTTCTTTAGTGTTCAGTAGTTTTCATTGTAGAGGTCTTTCACCTCCTTTGTTAGATTGATTTCCAGGTATTTTATTTTTTTGAGGCTATTGTGAATGATGGAAAGAAAACTTCAGACCAATATCCCAGATGAACATAGATGCAACAATTATCAATCCTCCAATAGTCCCAGAGAGGTGATGGCCATAGTCCACCCTCTCAGCCTTTAAGTTTTCATGAATACTAGCTTTCCTTTGACTTATAGCTGTCATAATAGCTATTTTTATTTACACTATCTTATTGTGATTATCTAGCATTTAATTAACACTATGTTCCAAATATTTTGCTTTATGTTTTTCTTTATAAAATAAACTTTCACAACAAATTAATGCAGTAGGTACTTGTGTTGGTCATTGCCTATTTACTACTGCATCCATATCTTGTCCTTCCCCTTCACTGTTCAGTACTTTCAGGGGTTTTATCCTACAAATTACATCATCCAAGCTTTCTTGCCAACTGGTTTTCAATTGGTTTTAGTCATGGAAAAACTTGTAGACATAATAGGGTGGGAAGAGGGGGAATGCTCAGTACTTCTGCCCATTTCCTTCTGTTTCAGTAGCATTTCTAAGAGAGGTTGTGTCCCTCCATTGTTCTAGCTCCTCGTAGGCAGCTCAGGCTCTGGAGCTTTGGTAACACCATGTTTTGTTTCTGTACCTCAAACCCTACAGGCAGTAGGAACATCCCATCCTGGCGGGTTGCTTCACCACCCCAGTTTGTACTTTCAACTCTTTCAACACTTTTATAATAGTGGGTTCTCAGTGCTAAAAATCCCCTATGGATCAGCTGACATAGATTCTATCATTTGGATTGGAACCTGATTGATATCATTGTCTTCATCTTATAATTGAAAGAACCCAAAGATTAGAGAAATCTGTCTTATACCAGAGTTTACTATGTGCTAGGCACTATGCAGATCACTACTACTTATAATTTTATTTAGTTCTCATTACATATCGAGGTAAGTATTATTATCTCTATTTCACATATAAGAAAATAAAGCTCAAGTAGCATAAATAACCGGCAAAATGTCATCTTGGTATCTGTTAGACTTAGGAGCTATGCTTAGATCAGTCCCTAGGTCATCAGAAGGGTGATTAACTAAGAGATACTGGGAGATATTGCTTCTTCTTCTAATGTTCACCATATATAATGATTAGTCATAGTCCTTAGAAAGCTCATGCTAGAGATTGGAGTAAAGAAGCCTCTACTGTAATACCACAATTCAGTAATTTAAGTTCATTATAGCTGCTTTGCAAATACTCACAGGGTTAATAACAGTGTTGTGCTGCTGATTGTTGAACAAGGTGTTCTTTGGGTAGAGGGAAAAAAAAGTTCTGATCCATAAAATTTCCATTGCATAAGTATTTTCACCATGATCTTCTATTGAAAAATATATGCAAGAATATTTCTACTAGCTTTATTTACAAGAGCAAATTTCTTAGCTCAAATGTTCATTAAGTGAAAAATGTTTTTAAAAATTGTGAAATATTTATATAATGCAATAATGTAGATTGTTTAAAAAATGAGAAAACTGCTGATATACCAAAAAAAAGGTAAATTTCAAAACAATACATTCCATATGTTCCTTTTACATGAAATTCGAGAACAGACAAAATTAATCTGTAGAAATAAAAGTCAAAATTCTGGTTATCTGTAAGTGGAGGCAGTTACTATATTTTGAAAGCAAGAGTTAATCTTCTATAAAACTGGAAATACTTGTCTCCATTTTTATCTGAGTGGTGTTTATATGGGTATATTCATATATCAAACTTCCTCAATGTGTATACTTGAGACTTGTGTCTTAATTCTACTTAATCTATGCTTTTATCTTTTAAAACAGAGTTCTCTCTGGGTTCTATGGATATGTGTATCCTTTCTAGTCTTGGGTTATGCACAGGCAGAGCCTCCCCAGTAGAAAAGAGTTCTCACCCCGCATGTACTTGAGCACATCCTTTTCACCAAGTAACACAGAGGTTTGCTTACAATACCTGTCTATAAAAATTCCTCTCAGAGCCCTTTCCCTGCAACAGATCCCCAATATACCACTAGACCTACTTCTTACGGCAGTCTTAGGGTGAGAAGTTTGCATAGTTTGTAACATGGACTCATAGGCTTAGCTTGTTGTTGTTGTTGTTATTAATGTTGTTTTGCTTTGATAGTTTTCCACTTATAACAACATTCAGGATCTGAATACTTTCTAATCTGGAAGGGAATATAGACCTTTCCAGGTGAAATTATAGAGTTTTCACTTATTAAATAGCACTTAGTTCTCAGACTATTTCTTGTCTCCATACTTGTTCCTTCCTTGTTTCCTTTCTTAAACATTTCAGATAGCTTTTGGCCTTTAGAATGCCACTACTTACTCTGTGTGTGTGTGTGTGTGTGTGTGTGTGTGTGTGTTTTAATTGTAGATGGACACAATATCTTTATTTATTTATTTTTATGTGGTGCTGAGGATCGAACCCAGGGTCTCACACCTGCGAGGCAAGTGCTCTACCTCTGAGCTAAAGCCCCAGCCCCAGCCCCACTACTTACTCTTATATAGCTTTAACACCATTTGTTCATCTTTTGTTACTCTTTTTTTTCTCAACTAATTATCCCTCAATTATTTCCTCTGAGTCATTTGGTTTGATATGTCCCTGATTGGGTATTTGGGAGCTTTATTTTAGTTCCATTTTGAGTTACTTGAAACAAAGCTATTATATATTCTACATTAATAAAGTGAAATTGAAACAACTATGTCATTAAAAATAACAAGATGCATGGCATTATTACCAACTGCATGACCTTCATCAATTCACATTGGTAAAACTTGGCTAATAACATTTTAAATAAAACCAAGGGGTCACTTACCCAGAAACTTACCTTTAGGTTAATATTTTTACAATTTACTGGGTAGTCTTTGGTTATAGTGAACTTCAAAGAATCTCAAAGATTGTTTAGCCTACCTTCTTTTCAAATTTTTTATATATGGAAACAAAGGAAGTATAGCAGTTATGTCACTGACATCATCATAAGAAACTAAGCTTGTATAACACCAAGACTCCTTGCTTCTTGATTTATTTCCACACTATGAGAAAGTTAGCCCAATGTTGGGGGCAGGGGGAGATTGCTGAAGTCCATTCTATTTGCCTGAAATTGCCAGTCTAATCCAGCTCTAAAATTATTATTAGTACAGTTTTTAAACTTTAATTTTGACTGATACACACAAAAATAAGAATTTTACATATTAGTTAGGTACCCTGTGATGTTTCAGTTCTAAAATAGTAGGTACTATGATTGCAAATCTCGCTTTGAGACCAAATTTGGGTCAATGTACCTATTAAATTTCAAATAAAACACCAGAGTAACTAAAACAGACAATTTGTTGAAAAAACCTCCCTCCTCCATTCTTGTGAAGAAAAAAAAAATTTGAGTTTTTAAAATTATTTCATTAAGATAATGAAATAATTTTGCTATTTTCTTCTATACAGGCAGATGGATAGAAGATAGGTTGATGAATAGATAGGTGAAGAAATATATAAAAGGTAGACAGATGGATGTCATACTATTTAGAACATGAGCATTAAACTAAGTATAAATATCCAGACTAAAAAAAAAACAGTGTTCAGAAGACTAAAGGTAAATGGAGCTATCTGGATGATACTGTGTACAATAAAATGAGTCCTGAAGATTTCGTTATTGTTTTTTTTCCTTCTCTTTTGTTCATTTATTTATTTTTTGGTTTAGCACACCCAGAGCTGGAATAAATAAGGGGAAGCCTTTGTTTTTTTTGTTTGTTCTGATCTAGCACAGATGTTATCCTATTAATAGGTGATAGGAAGAATAAAGAATTACTCCACTCCTCTTGTTCCTCCTTATTTAACAGGGAAAATAATCTTCATATTGGAAGGATTCAGAGAAGTGGGCCTTATACTCAAACATGAATTCGAATCCATATGTTGCTCTTAGAGTCAGGGATTTTGTGCAACTTATCTGCCCTGAGTCTCATTTGAGTAGTAGTTCTAACCCAAGAGGTTTAGGAGTATTAAATGAGATAATGCATGACAGTGTAATACATATATAATACAGAGGATGGAAACTCCAAATAGGTAATAAAATAAAAAAGACTTTTAAATTAGACAATATTTTAGCATTAAGAAGACTTACATCCCAGTGTGCTGGTAAAAATTGAAAAAACAAAAGTGATACTACTGCCAGTAACCTTTGAGAAGTTGTTGCAAATGCTAGATATGTTAGCTTATTGCTCCAATTTTCAAAAAGGAGGGAAAGGAGGATTCTCAAGATTTGGTAATTCCAAACAGTCAGATAGAAGTTTTAAGCCCCACAAAAATTCCAGATGGTTTATAGATTATAAAACAGATATCCTATGTGAAAACATTTTGAAGAAAATTGCGATTACTGAAACTGGAGCCTAATCCAATGCAAGTCATGCTGAAAACAAGACTTTCTTTATTTATTTATTTATTTTTTGAGCAGCTCTAATACAAATCAGAAAATGTCACAGACACATAGTATATCTGCTCAAGGGCGTGTGACAAAGGTGACATGAACTTTCAATATACTAATGCATGTTACAAATACCCAGAGGAAAATACTTGATATAATGCTTTCTAAATTATTTGACTACATAGCCCATTTTCTGCAAAGCATCTAATAAAGTCTTAAAGAAATTGGATTGGGCAGAACATGGGGACACAACAGACTAAGCCCAGATAGTAGTAGCCTCTATTGGTTAGGCAGCCTTTGCCTTGTTGTGTTTATTTACAAATGCCGCCCCCTCCACACTTTTTTTTTTTTAAAGGAACCCAGACAAACTATAATTTTTCAAAGAAGGAAACTGAAGTAACGAATTATATAAAGATATACCTTCCTAAAAGCAAGAATTATAAACCCTGGGAGAGACACCTGGGTACGAGGTTGTGGTAAAAATCAATTGCAAAAAATTTTCAATGAATGTCATATGGGAAAGGAATTGAATCCAGTGTGTTTCCTTAAGCAACCAAAAATAAGAGTTCTATCTAGAAGTTACATACAGGCAGATTCTGGCTAAATATAAAGATTTTTGTGAAAGTACTCGTCCTAGGACTAACCAGTCTAGAATTATACATCAACCCTGACACTTCTTAGATAGGCATCCTTGAACACAATCACTCAACTTCTTAAAAATCCAGTCTTCTTATCTGTACTGTGGGGAAGCTCATGGAGGCACAGAAAAGAATAAATCTCGTGCTAAGTTTGAAAAGAATCACACACCGTTCCTGGCACAGATGAAGAGCTCCATAAGTGGAATCATTAGCACTCCGAGTAACATGTGAAGCTACCCCAAAATGAAAAGGATGGAGTCCATCTGACAGTAGAGAAAAGCTCAATAGTGGAATTACATAAGCATATTTTTTAATCTTTCAAAAAAATTAAATGAATTTTAATTTAATTAGGGGGATCATATTAATTCAATTGATTGATTGTGTAAATTAATTTAACTAATCTCATGAAAATCAAAGAGGCATCAATAGAGTAGAGGGAAGAAAAGAAGGGGAGTGATGAGGGCAAGAAAAAGAAATACTGGGGAAATTTTATATATATAATATAGTACATTATGTTGCTATATTGCATGCAGATATGAATATGTAACAATGAATGCCACCGTTATGTACAACTATAGTGCACCAATTTTATAAAAGGGGGAAAAAATGGAAAGCTGATTGAGCAACCAAAAGAAAGTAGGTGTGACTAAGTTCAGATCACTTTGAGCTTGCAGTCACACTGAGCCTGGAAGTTAAAGGCCAATATAGTAAACAACCATAATGCAAGGATAAAAGCCTTCAAAGTTGCAAGAGGCTCAGAAATTACCAGAACAGATGATTTTTGAGGGAAAGATGGAAGGCTTCACGCTACCTTCTAGTTAATAATTCTCATTGTCCTCCTTGAGTTAAGAGACTTGCAGAGTTACACTGAAATCAATGCAGCAGGTGGACTTTTGTCAAAGGTTTCAGCAGCCCCAGATTTCTAAAAGTGGTGTCCAGCCTTGTAGCTGTCCTGTTTATCCGCCTGTTTTGTTGTCTTAAACAGCCACTTTCCCATTTGGAACCTGGGGCTGCTGCTGACAAAACAGGAAGTGATTTGAATGCAATCTGCTTTTGTGGGTTTCTGGACTTCAGGAGTTTTAAAATATGTTTTAGCTGTTGCCCAAAGTGCCTTGCTTTACTTCCTCTATTGCTTATGAAAAAAAAAAAAGTGCAACCCTGTAGGGGTTAAAGTATTGGCACAAAGTACAGAACAAATGCTGACTTAATGAATGTGCTTAGCTTTTTTTTTTTTTTTTTTTTTTTTGAAAGAAAACATTGGGGGTGGGGAGAGAAAAAGGGAACTGGGAAGAGAAGGAGAGGAAGTTAAACCTTGCTTCCCTCCCTATCTTCCTTAGAAAACCCAATATGGCATCTTCCATGAGGAGCTTGTTCTCTGACCACAGCAGATATGTTGAATCTTTTCGGAGGTTTCTCGACAATTCCACGGAACACCAGTGCATGCAGGAATTCATGGACAAGAAGCTGCCAGGCATAATAGCAAGGTAACAAAAAGGCACGTTTTTTGTCAAAGGGACAAGCGTCCGATCACTGTGCGCCAGTGATAGATGGGCTGAGCCCAGCCCCGCAGGCTGGGCGCGGGGATAAGGGGAGTTGCTGATAGCAGCTCCTAGCAGCTCCCCCTCTGCCTCTCCTCATGCCCTCTCCTGCCTGTCTCCTGCAGTGCTTTGGTTAGACGTTCTCTTTGCTTTAAACACTCAAAGGCTCAGATTTGTGCTGTATTTCCAGCTGCACAGAGATAAGTGTTAACTCTTTGAAGGCACAAAATCTATGTTCATGGGAAAACATAAGATACAAATCTTTGTAGTCAGATTTTTCAGCCCTCCTCCAAATTTTTACATTTCAAAAAAGTCCCAAGTGGAATACAGTATTCTTTTCATTAGAATCAAATACAAATAATTGCAAAATGCCATTGACTCCTGAGAATTGAGTGGGTACCTCTCAGTTCTCATAATAATATGCATTTAAATTCGTTTTCCTTTGTCCCTTATAGTTATCACTCTTCAAAATATTGTCTTTTCCTTTCAACTTAGTATTAGCTATGTGGTCCTTGAAAAAGAGCATTTTCTCATTATCAGTGAAACTGAACTGACTAGTTTTCTTTCTCCCAGACTCCCCCCTCCTTTTTTTTTTTTTTTTTTGGTGTGTGATTAATGTGTTCAATTTGTGCCAGAGCTGATAAGCATTATGAGAGTAACAGATTCCACATGCTAAAGATAATCAAATCACCTATCTGGGGATGAATTGCTACAACTCCCTCTGCTTCAGGAAATAATGATGGAAAACTGGGAAGAAATGACTGTGGATCCAATTTGCAGACAGCAAAGGAATGTGATATTTTATTGTTTGCTAATTTCTCTATTACAGGCCTGACATTCTCTCACCACAGCAGTATCAGGGTCTGATCAGAGCAGAGATTGTTGGATGTATGTAGAATTCTACTATTTCCATTTTATTGGAAATTTTTATTCAATTTTCATTACAGAGTTTACTTTTTAAATGCTGCTTCTAAAAAACAACAGTATTACATAATGTATTAAAATTAATATCTAGTGGAGTAGTGATATAAAAATCAAAGTAGATAGCAAAGACAGATAAATTCTTATTTAGGAACTAATTGTACATTATTTCTTTAGGTCTTTTTGCTCATTTCTAAAATTAAAGATAATGATTTAATTTCTGCATTCTTTTCCAGTCCTATAAGAACACATTCTTTTCTTTAGCTTATCCATATCCTTGGCTTTCTAAAGCCACACAACTTTTTCTGAAGAGGTAGCTTGGATCAATATAACATAATCAATAATCAATGATGGATGCCCCTTCCCCTCCCCTGTCTTCAAAGAATATCCAGATCTAACTGGAATGTTGAAAGTTAATTTTTTGAAAGGCTGATGAATTTTCAAAGTTATAACTAAATTTGCATTATAATGGCAATATAGAGTTAGGAATGCCTGAGTAAAAATATCCTTCATTAAGAAAGTAAATTTTTCCTAAAAGTAATGTTTGAAATTTGACTTTAGTTGAAGGACCTTTAAAGATTTTGCTTGAGGTTGTTTATAAGTTATGAGGCACTAAAAAGTGGTTCAGAACTTCACTGTGTATGTAAGGGTAGGGTTCACTGATTGGCTGTTAATTGGGTGTGGACTCAGCCTATTGAATTTAACATTTTTATTAGAACAAGACATGTTCATATTTTAAAAAGTCAGATGGTTCTAAAAAGCTTATAGCAACAACAACAAATCGTAGTCTTCTATCCTTCCCACTCTCCAAAAGCAATCACTTCCAAACCTCAAAATATTTTGTTGCTTATGGAATTTTTTCATAATCTAAAATACATATAATTCTTTTATTTCTTAAGTTTGTTCTACTAAAATAACTAACTAAACATACGTTTTCCCCATCTATTATGTCCAATTGTTTGGTTAAATAATTAACCAAATGGTATAGTGTCTATACCATTTTTTTCTGTTTACATATTATTCATAATTGAACAATATTTATACTCATTACATTTATTTTTCATGTGTAACTTTGGGTCTTGCCTATAATTGACAATGATTGTCTGGATTTTGGTTTTTTATGTTTCTATTACTACAATGATGCCCAAGCAGCAATTGCTAAAAATAATGTGTTTAGTTTTCCCATGGAAACATCTTTTCTGGAGCCTTCTGTTCTTTTCTGCAGTCTGGGAAGATTTACTTTTGGCTGGCTATATAGCTATTGATGAGGGAATGTGTTTAACATTCTAGAAATTTTTTTCTCTTCAGTATTTGATTGATTTCCTGATGATGGATTGGTGGATTTCAGGCCTTTCTTTCTGGATATCTTTAGTCCCCCCTGCCTTTTTTTTTAACCTGAGCTAAAGTTGTAAGAAT
Source organism: Ictidomys tridecemlineatus (assembly GCF_052094955.1). Lineage (NCBI taxonomy): Eukaryota > Metazoa > Chordata > Mammalia > Rodentia > Sciuridae > Ictidomys > Ictidomys tridecemlineatus. The sequence goes on from NC_135483.1 coordinate 110,482,459, forward strand.
TTTAAAGGTGAATGAGTGGTGGTAAGCTTTTTGAAATTTTTATGTTTAAAAATGCCTTTACTCTCTGTTTATCCTTTATAGATAGTTTGATTGGGTATAATACTCTACTGAAAATGATTTGTATCATAAATTTATTTTCTGTTTTTCATGTTTGGGGAGATACCCAGCTACCCAAGAAGTCTTCATTTTATATGTATATATGATCAATAATAATAAGGTACTAAAAAGTGGTTAGTACCCTATTTGTCTATGTATGGGTATGGTTTATTGAGTGGATCTCCCAGTTCTTTTCTGGGAGATCCTCAGGTACATAGAAGTTTACTACTCAGATTGCTTGTTTCCCCAAAGAGTAAATCTCCAATTTCTTTTCTGGGGTTGGAGGGTGGAGTAGGGTTCAAGGGTTGATTATAGTATATAATTGTCAGTAGTCAAGTTTGTTATTGTTGTTACATATAAAGCATATGTTTGTTTGCCTCAATAATACCAAGTATTCAGTAATTATTTGTTACCATTTTAATATATTTAATGGGACAATAATAGTATCTTACTCAGAGAGGAGTAAGTTGTGAGGGTTCCAAAAGTTAATTCATGTAAATCACTTAGCTATGTCCAGAATCACAATAATTGTTAGCAAATGTTGAGTGCTTGCCACAGAAATATAGAAATATATTTCTAAGAGATTTAGATGAATTAAATAATTTAATACAACTCCTGTATGACTTAGATACAATTATTAACAACCTTGTGAGGTAGGTAGGTGATATTATTACCTTGTTTAACAGAGAGGTCAAATAAGTTGCTCAAGGTAACATATCAGTAAGCTGGGATTTCAGCCTGGATGCTCTGCTCCATAGTCCCCCTGTGCTATCCACATATATAAGCATTTTTAAAAAGGAGCACAAGATATAGAAAGATGAAGATGAGTATACTAAGCCTCATGATTATAACGTGGAAGTTGATTGGAACAGTCTTTTTTCTCTAGCCTTCTAGCCTTCCTTGCTTCTTCCAGAACCAGGGTCTACCTGTCCCATTCTGTTGCTCCATGCAGACTCCTTCCCTTGAGCTGTATTAAAGGTGTTTATCAACCAACAGTCCAAATGTTGTGGAAAGCTCAGACCTTGTCCCTGGTTCCAATCCAATAGTGAGGACATGGTTTTGAGAAAAATGAAAAAGAAGGTGTATTACTTTGCTAGCAAAGGAGAAACACTGGGGACTACTGTCCCAGAGCCTGTGATTCTGCCCCTCAGCCGGAACAGGGAGCTTTTATTTTATTTTATTTTATTTATTATTTTGTAGTTGTAGATGGACAGATGGCTTTATTTACTTATTTTTAATTTTTTATTCTAACTTGTTATATATCACAGTGGAATGCGTTGCAATTCATATTACACAAATGGAGCACAATTTTTTATATCTCTGGTTGTATACAAAATATCTTCACACCATTCAGGTCTTCATACATGTACTTTGGATAATGATGTCCATCTCATTCCACCATCATTGTCTAGCCCCTTCCTCCCTCCCTTCCCCTCCCACCCCTTTACCCTATCTAGAGTTCATCTGTTCCTCCCATGCTCCCCATCCCTACCCCACTATGAATCAGCCTCCTTAAATCAGAGAAAACATTCAGCATTTGGTTTTTTTGGGATTAGCTAACTTCACTTAGTATTATCTTCTCCAACTCCACCCATTTACCTGCAAATGCCATAATTTTATTCTCTTTTATTGCTGAGTAATATTCCATTGTATATATATATCACATTTTTTAATCCATTCAGCTGCTGAAGGGCATCTAGGTTGGTTCCACAATTTAGCTATTATGAATTGTGCTGCTATAAACATTGATGTGGCGGTGTCTCTGTAGTATGCTGTTTTTAAGTCCTTTGGGTATAGACCCAGGAGAGGGATAGCTGGGTCAAATGGTGGTTCCATTCCAAATTTTCCAAGGAATCTCCATACTGCTTTCCATATCGGCTAAACCAATTTGCAGTCCCATCAGCAATGTGCCTTTCCCCCCACACCCTCTCCAACACTTATTTTTTGTACAGAATGCCTTTATTTTATTTGTTTATTCTTATGTGGTGCTAAGGATCAAACCCAGTTCCTCACACATGCTAGGCAAGCCCTCTGCCATGAGCTATGGCCCCAGCCTGGAACAGGGGTCTTCTAAAGCCTTGATTCAGAGGCTACCTTCTGCATGTTCTCTGTTGGAATTGTAATTCACTTGTTAATTTGGAAGATAGTCATTTCTGAGATCTTCTGGCACCTTCCTCAACACCTGGATTACTTTGTTCCTATAGCGGGTATGTACTCAGGGACAGATAAATTTATTGAGGAAGGGAAGGAAAGGTAATAGTTTCCCTGAGATTAGGGAGGGGTAGAGATTAGGGAGGAGCATGGACAGAGGAAAAGAAACATGTCCATTTAAAAAAATAAGTCCCAGTGGCAGAGCAGCAAGGGCTATGTTCAGATCATAAAATGGCCCACTGTTACACAAACACAAATATGTTTTCCTTCTACTTGTCACCTCTTCTCTTCTCACTCTTTAATCTGACGTTTGGCCTTAACTTTCTTTTAAGCCTGTTGTTATCAAACCCATTCATATTGCCAAATCCAATGTTCGTGTTCTCCTTTGTTATTTCTTTGACACTGCTGGTGGCTGTCTCTGTCTCATTCCCCTTGCACCTCTGAGCTCTGTCACTCTCTTTCCCTATCTCCTTTGTGTCTTCCTTATAATTCAGTGACTTTTAAAAGTTGGGTGCTACATCATCATCATCCCTCTGCTCTTCTCGATTGGCAACATTTTGGGGTGGTGGAGTGCACTCTCCTGCTTGGCCATTACCTTATGATGACTATTTTCCAGAATACGTCATTGGTGCCTGACCCTCTCCTACACAGTTAATTTTGCATGTCCAAGTATCTTCTGAATTCAGATTTCTGAATAAAAGAACTGACAAAAGGTAAACTTGCTGTGTCAAACTATATTCTCTGCAGCCCTTTACCCACAGAAACATGACAGTCATTATACACTTATATTTTTTTTTCCTGACCCCTTTCTATCCATCTACAAGCAGGTGCTACTAATTACTTGCCAGTTCATCTATTCTTCTCTGTTTCTAGTTCTTCTCTGTTTCAGGGCTTTGTTGTCTCACATTTCAAACTGAGAGCCAAGTAGTATCTTACTCATTTTTGAACCTCAGAATCTAAGGCTACACACATAAGAAATACATAATAGACATTGTTTATTGAAAGAAAGGTGGGAAGCTGGGCATATTAGTGCACACCTGTAATCCCAGCCGCTCGGGAGGCTGAAGAAGGAAGATTCCAAGTTCATAACCAGCCTCAGCAACTTAGCAAGGTCCTAAGCAACAGAGCAAGACCCTGTCTCAAAATAAAAAATAAAATGAACTGGGATGCGGCTCAGTAGTTAAATCCTTGGTACCAAAAGCAAAACAAAACAAAATGAAGGTGGGAAGGACAGGAAGACAACAGATACCACAGACATAGGGTGAACCTTCTGTCCTTTTCCCTATGTACTCTGAAGGTCACGTCACTGGACTCAAAAGTCCTCATTTATTTTTTCTTGTTCTCCAAACAATCTTCAAGCAAATGGTATGTCATACCTTTACAATGTTCCTAGAGCTGTGTTTAAAGTCTCCCAGGTCAAGACTGTTGATGAATGGAATCTGTAAGTTTACAAAGACACTCTAAAGAGGGCACTAGAACCACTGAAATAATTGAGACCTTTCATGTTAACCTAGTTTCTGTTTATTGTATTTTTAGTCTATTTTCTTCAAATAGATTTGGTAATCAGATTTTACAAAGCACCTTGCACATTTTTCGTAAAATACATATTTTTTTTGTTTGTTTTTCAGGATTGGAGATGCAAAATCAGAAATTAAGATTCTGAGCATAGGCGGAGGTGCAGGTATGAATAATACATTTTAAAAGTTTGTATTTTACTGTAAACATCATGCTATTTGATGGCTATCTTTTTTATTCTTTAGAAAAGCTATTTTGTTTTTGGAAAAGATCAGCACATTAAAACTAGCAATGCCATGTCAACTAAGATGAATGCCCCTATAGATTTATAGTTTAGGACATTAACCTTCATTACTATCTGTAATGTGGATAAGTGATGTGACTCTCTTATCCTTTTTACGAATGGGGAAACAGAATAATTTGGAAGTTTACTTTTATCCAAAATGATTTCACAGAAAAGAAGAAGTTCATATGAAGTTTCCTAGGTTTGTGCCACTGGAAGCCTGGTCCATGCATTGGTCACTGCTATATGAGCTGTGGTTCATCCAGGAGTGAATTAGAATTGTTCAACAGAAGGAGAGTTATTGGATGCATAGCTGCCTTCATTCAGAAAGCCTCACTAGGAGGAATAAGTGCTTGGTGGTGTAGTTCATTTACACTGTTGTGACCCTACTTTTCAAGTTGCATTAGCCTAAACCACTCCCTTTTTCTGGTTGAGTTTCAAAGCTGCCTTCTAAGCATTTGAAACACTCCCGAAACCTTTTAAATATGGTCCCACTATTCTTGGAGCTAGTGCAAAAATGTGAACTCTGGAAAGGCAGATAGACGTGATGTCATTTCTAATGGCCCCTAATGATTTGTATGTTCTAGGCTGAGACAAAAGCTGCAGTTTTCTCATCAGTAAAATGAGAATAATGGATTTTATCTCATAGAATTGTAGTGAGAATAGTATAGTTAAAATGTTTATAAAGTGTTTAGCATATGGTTTTTCCTATAAGGCAAGGGCTGTTCCCTTCTGCAAAAATAAAACAAACTTTAACTCATGACTTTGCCTCTTACCAATTTCCAAGTAGTATTTGCTTTATTTTTAAGTTACTAGTCATATGAAAGTTTGAGTTAATATGTTAATATTAAATATGTTATATATATATATATATATATATATATATATATCTTTTATTTAGATATTGTTTTCTTTTATTGGAGCACTGGCTTGGTAATGGTTACCACTGGTAATACTGATACTATACTTACAATTGTTACTTACTGCTAAGTGGTAATCTCCGGAGTACATGGGTTCCAGTGACACATGAATGAGTTGAATTTGGGCCTATGTTAACACAAAGAAAACCCAGAGCCCTCTAGCAAGATGGAGTGACTACTTTTTGATAACTTTATTGGTTCATTTTTTCACAAAATGCACTGTGATATAATCTAATAAGGACAAATCCTTAAAATCATTTTACTTTGTTATCATCTTTCACCAAGAAAACAGAAACCAACAAGGACAAATGAAGGATATTGTTATAGACAATACTATAGAGAGCATTTAAGCTAAAATACTCCATTATTGCTTACTGATATGATAAGCCGGGAAGATTATATGATACTGTAAGCCTGATGAATTGCCCAAAGAGTGTCCTATTAATTAAGTTAACCAAGACAGTCATTTCCAGTGTGTTTTGCATATGAATTTCAGGCAACCAACAGGCAAGGAGACTATGACTTGATAGTGTCACTTGTGCTTGGACAAAATGAGAAGTCCTAAAAGAAAAAGTAATTAAAAACAATCTCTATCATGACCCAGTTAATTGACCTTTTAATGTAAAGTTAATTGAATTTCTAATGCAAATTTATCCAGGTCCTTATGAGCTATCTAGAGAAAGGAACATTTGGCCTGTACAGCATTTCCTTACATCCAGGTACACCTAGAAGCTAATAGAGAGAACATAAGAAATAAAGGAAATAACCCTTGGAGTTCTTCTGAGAGAAGCTGGACATTGTGTGAATAACAGGCTCTGCCTTGGAGAGAATATGGGTGATCTTTAGGGTCACTCTTTATATGAAACTAATAGGAAACGTAAAAAAGAAATTCAAGTTATAGATACTTAGCTCTCACTACCTAAGTAAAATCCATGAAATCAAAAGTAATGTATTTAAAATCCCTAGGTCTAGGTATTCTTATTGTGAGCAAAAGCATTTTGAGGGGAAAGAACATTGTAGTTAATTTCAGTGCTCTTCTATTAACTGGGTGGTGATTATCTAATAACCTTTCTTTGCCTAACTGCAAGCATGTGCATGGAGGAACTGCCTATCCTTTCCTTAGAGAAATGGTCTCCCATGTATTATATGATCTACAGTGTGCCTGAGATTGTACATTATTTTTCCAAATCAATCATTTAACTCTAATGCTGGCAAATGAGGCCATTGGCCTTCTCCTGCACCTTGTGACTCTGTACTCAGCTCCCACAGTACAATAGTGCGATCCCACTGCAGTCTTGGCTGACCGGCCTCTCTGGTTTCACTGCCACAGTGTTCTCTTCTTGGTTGCCCAGACAACTGCAGGTGTTTTCTGCATAACTGTGATCATCTCTGCATTTGTAACAGTGCTACCATTTCTTCCAGCACAATTGAAAAACATACCCAAAGCAAACAAAGTAAAAACTTCCTAAGTGAAACTGCTGCTTTTAAGCCACTTAGTGCTCATGTTCTTTGGGGCTTATTTGGTTTCCTTTTCAGAAACATGAGCAGGGAGTGTGTGCATGTGCACCCTATCTATTAACCTCTCTTATTTAAAGGCTGGTGTTTGTGTGGAGAGAGTTCCTAAAAGGTGTTGGGCACTTCAGTTCAAAAGCCAAGCAATTATCAGGGCCTCTAAGCAGTTCAAAAGAAAGGAAATTGATGGTAAACTCTTTGGTGTAGGATTTCAATAATCTTTCACATCAGTAAAATACAATCGATAAGAAGCACTGTTAACCATAGATTATATGTTCTAGTGTTAGGAAAATGTGTGAGATAAATACTGTATGAACCCCCCCAAAAGAAAGTGGAGGAAAACAAATCATGAATAGAATTAGAGACCACATAGCTTTCAGAGAGCCCAAACTGAGAAATTGTGTGTGTATATATGCATGAGTTTGTGTGCTTTAATGAAACATAAGGAGTTGCTAGGATTGCTTTTTTCAGGGTCTCTGTGTATTCATATCATATTAATTTCAGCAATTGTTTTTAGGTTTTAAGAATAATTGCTTTGTATTCTAAATCTCACAGAATCTGCTTTTGGGTCCATCTTTAACATTAATGCTTCCTAAAATTAAACCACCCGGTGGAGCTTCATTATTATTCATCCTTTAATGAGTATTATATTTATGCTAGATGGTACATGGAAAAAAATAAGCCCATATTTCTTTTGGTAAGGGAGAATGCTATTAATTTACAGTGCATACATTTACGCCTGGAAAAACATTCCGGAAGGCAATAATGGGCAGCATGTTCTCCTTGCTCTGGACTTTGCTTAAATGAGAATCATTCCATCTGCCTCTCAGTTCTTATGTTCAAATGTCAGGAAGTTGTGTAAGGGTTAGACATAACTAAAATTCAAATAATTTTATTCTATCCAGTTTTTATTTCTGTTTTCATTAACCTCTAGTATACCAATGCAATTGCCATACTATGTACAATATCGTTGCATATATGTTTATTGATAATTATTTAATCCACTTAGGCAAATCGCATATGAAATGCATGTGGTATTTCATATCTTTTTGGTGATAATTTTACTGATATCTGTTGAGAACAGTTGGGTGTTTTTTTTGCTCTGCAACACTTAAATACCATCATTCCTATATAGGTTAAAAAACCGAAGAGACTTTGGAAACCATCAAAACACTCACTTTACAAATAAACAGCCTAAGAACCATTAAATTTGAATAAAACCCACGTCTCTTTAGTCCAGTCCAACAAGTTAACAGATATAAAAAGTAATTATTAACCTGGCCAAGGAGAGATTGGTTACTTAGTAATGACCAACTATTTGAAAATCTAATTTTATCAGATTCTTAATCTTGGCTCCTTTCATAAATGACATGTTAAAGTGACACAGAAATTTATAACTTTAAGCTAGTTGGACAGCAGTAAAATAGATGTAATTAGAGTAAGAACTAGAAGAGCCAGTATGTCAGGTGTAGAAACCAGGAGGTGGCAGGAAGCAAAGGTTAATGTTTTCCAGTGATCCAGTGTAAGCCAAGAGTGTAGAGCAACAAAATTAGGAATGATTAGGGAAAGATAAAGAACTTGGGCTTTTTCTTTTCTTTTTTAAAAATTTTCTCCAGGAAAAAAAAATTATTTAAATGCTCTTATTGCCATCTTCAGATAGATCCTGTTGAATAAACTGCAAAATACTTGCACCCAAGAGGCCAGTAGTTCAAAGTTCCAGGAAGTGGTCTCTCAGCTCAGTATAAGAAGTTGCTAATGATCAAACATGTCCTGAATTCGCAGCTATATCTTAGGCAATAGTGTCATCTGTCACTTTAAGAGTATCAGCATAACTGATAAAGTACCTCTCAGACATGTTATGGAATCTACTTGGACATTGATGCCTTGGGTGTTTGGATTATTAAAGGTACTTTCTGTCCTGAAAAATCTATGGTTTCTGAGAAACCTTTCAGGAAAGAGGTAGGCCTTTATCCAGCTGTATCATGGTTATGAGGAAGGTTGCTCAGAAAACACCAAGTCCCAGTTTTGTCCAAATTGAAGAGTCTTTATTTAGCCAACTGGCCAGTGACTGCTCCCCACAGGACCCATAACTGTCTCTTCAAGGAACAGCAGCAAGCCTGAGCATATGAGGATATTTAAAGGTAAAAACTGTTAAAACCATATCCGGGTTGCCCATATAGCCTGGCCCATAACATTGGCACATATTATTAGGCTTCCCATCATAAAGTGAAGGTAAGAACGGACTCCTCATGTCAGAGATGCATGTGCTGGTATTAAATGGCTTTAAGTTGCAAAGATTTACTCAGTAGTGAATGTCAAACAGAAATCTATTCACTAGTTAAGAGGTCACACCCCAAACTGGCACAAAACCCAACAAGAAACTGACCTTCAGGAAAATGCTGACCTTCAAGAAAACTACAATAACTATATAACACAGACTTTCAAGTAGATTGCAAATAATCCATACTGAATAAAAAATACTCAAATGCTGATGACAACAACAGAAAGACCTAGGCTCTACCATAGGACATATTTTCTTCTATCAGTATTACCTGTGTCCAGCCATTGCTGCTTTCTTATTAATTCTAAGGCTTTACAATTGAGTTTATTTGCTTTTCTAAGTATACAGTCATTTAATCTGCAAATAATGATAGTTTTGTCTCCACTCTGCTCATTATCCCTTGTTTTTCTGTTTCAAGCCTTATTAAATTAGCCAAAACAATCTTGTTCACTCTGCTTTTAATGACAATGACTCCAATGTTGTACCATTATGTTCCATTCTCTCAAGTCTGTAATGTACTTGTTTTTAAACAATACTTTCATATTCACTGAAGGTTTTAAATACAATACAATGAGGCAAAGACTTTTGGTAAGATTGCATGGGGAGAACTGTTTCTTTTTTAATTACTTAGTTATGAATGTATTTAATAATATTTTGGCCTCAAGATGTGATTATCTAAAGTAGTCCTAAGTCTTACAGATTATATATCACTATAGCTTATATATCCTTCCAATAATGGAATAACTGCTATCATCCTGTACATGAGTAAAACAGTTCTTACTCATTTAAAGTTACAAGCAATTAGAACCTGGACTAAAACTCGTTTGCATATCTAGACACCCTAGCAGAATTTCACTTCCTCCATAAAAACAAACATGGTGATTGTTATGGGCCAGGCTATATGGGCAATGACCAAACAGACTCCATTTTACCCTGAGACTCCATATCATGTAAGAAATGCTTCTCCAATGGGAAAGCCCCACCTCTGTACCCATTAATAGTTACCTAGCATAGCATACTTGGCAGCATAAAATAGCAATTCTTATACAATGTAAAATTGTTCTCTTTGGTTTCCATTTTTCTTGGGTAATGTACTTTGTCAGAGATTGATTGTCTAGACATTAGTAACCATTCTCTAACTTGTACTGAACTGGGGTCATTCTGATCTAGTTTCCTTCTGCTTGCTGCTGCTATGCCAATCTGGAAAATCCCATGGGAAATAATGTACCCATTGCATTGTCTCCTAAGCACCCAGTTCAGCTTCTGTACCTGTTTGCTTGCAGCTCTGTCAACCTGGTTGTGGTTTTTGCGGTTTTTATCTTTAAATATCCTAAAATGCTCAGGCTTGCTGCTTTTCCTTGCAGAGATAGTTATGGGTCCTGTGGGGAGCAGTCGCTGGCTGACCAGCTAACTAAAGACTCTTTAATTTAGACAAAATTGAGAGTTGGTGTGTTTTCTCAGCAACCTGCCACACAACACCACAAAGTGTTTGTGAGCTACAGAGATTGGCATCAATGCCCTGGGTGTCTTGTAACTTTATCCCTATTAACAGGGAAATACTGAAAAAAAATTGGTTAGGTGCCTAATTACATATTTAATACAAAATTTTAAAAAAATCTATTTGAAGAAAAGATCAAATTTCACTGAGAACAATTTAAGAAGATTGAAGAATCCAATTGCTATTGCTATGTGGAATCTTTCATGTAAGAAGTAAGGAAATGAAAAGAAGTTAAATTCTTCTGAAAGTAAATTGGCATTTGGTGTCAAGAACAGTTCTGATTTTCATCTAATGTACACTGGCATGGCCATATTGGTTGTTGAAATGTTGAAATTAAACCACTCCTCTACCACCCCACATGTTGCTCCAGCATCTCCTGGATGCCCAACCCCACCTCTCTGCTCCCCATGTCCAGGGCTCCAGCAAGTAGATTGGTGGTGCCCACCTAAGAGGGCCACCGACTGATACAGTTCAGGCCACATCTTTTCTGAGCAGCTTTGTACCCTTTTCCTTAAGCCTTTTTCATTTTTTAAACCTCTGTCTTTTTTTGTTGTTGTTGTTGCTGTTTGAATACCAACACAAATTAAGAGTCCCATTCTAACCATTAATTCTACTTCTCAGAATTAACCTGAAAAAGTTAAGATTTGCACAACACTTTGTGTTTTATTGTTGAGCTCTTCATAATAGTGAAATACCTAAAACTATATATAATTAACTATACAGGGTAAGTTACTTTTTTGGGTTTTGTTTTGTTTTGTCTTTTTGTGGTACTGAGTGTTGAACTTGTAGCCTCAGATGTGCTAGGTCTGTACTCTACCACTGTGCCACACACACAGCCCCAGTTGATTAGTCACCTCCCCACCCCCACACACAGAGAACAGTCATACATCATTTAACAATAAAAATACATTCTAAGAATGCATCATTAAATGATTTTGTTGTATGAATATCATGGGTTGTACATATACAGATTGAAACAACTATGATATCACTAAGCCATGTCAACTTATTATATGTATAGTCTGTTGTTGACTGAAGTATCATGGTGTGGTCTATGACTATATATTTAGCTTATAAAACAAACTGCATATAAAATATATTCCTTAATATATAAACATAAATAAAGCACATTTCCTTTTATAAGTATATGTAAATATGTATATATGTACTTTTATTTATATCCGATATAAATAAAAGGTTAATAATTAAAATCAGTTATTTCACATATTCATTTAAGAGAATATAGTGTGGCCACTGTAAGTAGCATATTCAGATACATTTTGATATATTCATAGTTTAACTGTCAAGTAAGAAAAGCAGAATCATTCATATAGATAATGATTTTCACCTGGTAGGCAAAAGAAAATGTTTTGCTTGAAGGAAACAAACAAACAAACAAAAAAACATAGGAAGAAAAACACTAAAACAATAACTTTTGCTTTCTTTAGCAATGAGATATTTCTTTCTACTTTGTACCATCTATGTCTCAAGTTTTCTGTGTATTTTATAGCTTGGGATGGGAAAAGTAACCTAATGAAAACTTGATTTTATATTTGAGACATGACAAACGGTCTGAACTCTCCAACTTCTTTCTTCTGCTGCTAAGTAGCAGAAGCCCACAGCACTGTCCCAACCTATGTTTTCATGAGAGTTCTCCTTTGTCAGACTTTGATCCACCTGTAGTAGTATTGTACTTGTATAAATACTTTAGGAGCATCTCCAGCTACCTTATAGATTCGAAGGGCTTTTCTTTAAAGCTCAGAGTTTCTTGTCTGTCTGAAGGACGTGCATATTAGCCATGATAATTAGGCCTGGGACAGGTGATGGTGGTGCTGATTGAAAGTGTGGGGCTTGTCCTCTGATCCGTGAGGTGCTAGGGTTTTTCTGTGGATGATTTCCTTGCTCCACAGGACAGCAGACTCCCAGACTCCTCACTCCGGAGTATAAATGACTGATAATTCTCTTCAGCAAGTTTTGTGTTTTAACCACCACTAATGGCTACAAGCTAATGGAGTGAATCTCAGTGAGAGAAGGTGAAAGAGCGAGCACTGCACAGATGAAGTCGCAGCCTCCTGCTTGTCTGGGACTACTCTCGCCAGTATAAGTAGTTTCATTTTACAAATCATGTCTTTGAGAGTAAAGATGCTAAGAGGATCGATTTCATTAAGTGGAGCTGAATGTAACTTTCAAACATTACAATAATGCATGTACAGAATTTGCCCCTCTTTATGTATGGCTGACGTAGAATGGCTGTATCTATCTATTTGAAATTTATAAACTAAAAGTTAAGGCACAACTCAGTCTTTTTCTAAGTCGTCTATGAAATATCTCGAACTTCAGTGTTTAGTACCCTTTGGAACATTTTCCTTCTTTCTTCCTTCTTTTCTTTTTTTTAATTCTATGAAATTATGCTTCAGTAACCAGGTTGGAGTCCTAAGAAAAGTAATACTTCATGGAACATTTTCTTTAACTTTATATTTCATAGTGCATTTTGGCTGTCTTTTCTTAGGTATCCAGCACTTGCAAACCATCCAGACAGTAGATTTCCTGGGCCAAGGGCCGGAAGACACATGACAGCAAATGGCAATGCCCTTTTGACTCAGAATTTATATTTATAATCCCCTTACTGAGGCCCTGCAGCTATTTTAATATTCAGCTCTCATTCTTCCATACTGACAGAACTGCTTCAGTACTAAGATGCTTTCTGAGAGAGAGAGAGAGAGAGAGAGAGAGAGAGAGAGAGAGAGAAACAGAGAGGGAAAGAGAAGAGGATCTTGTCAAGAATCTTCTATCTTCCACACTGCAGTTCACAATCAGATTGTTCTTGCTCTAGTTGCAAACTCAGAGCTGAAATAATTTTTCATCACTAAGCATGGAGTTATCTCAGCAATCTTTCTTCCTCGAAACAATTTTTCCCCCATATTTTAGGAAAGAGAACAAGGATGATAATAATCTTATTGCAACATGTAATATAATAACTTTTTTTCCTGTTGATAATCTCAAGAATTCATGTATATTTTGATATGAGAAATGAAGCAAGAATAGACTGAAATCAAATGGCAAGAGATATCACAGTCTTTAATCCTCCATTTTCTTGACCTACAGATTTTCTCATTTGGGGAAGCCCCAGGGTTTTCAGGCGGGGATTTGAGTTTCATTTTCTGTAGGATCAATCAGTGGGACAAGCCAGACATCACAAATATAAGATGAATGCTTTTCTAAGTTGTCATTTTATTATGGAGCTGCCCATTTAGAAAGGCAAATCTTCATTCTCTTTGTTCCTATTCTCCTCCAGGCTTCTTTTAAATGTCACCTTTTCCAGGAAGCTTATTTGACCACTCAATTGAAAATTACAAAGCCCTCCACCTGCTTACCCTCAGTTTTTGCTGCTTTGGTTTTCTCTATGGCACTGGTTGCCATCCATAAAGGCTTGATGTTTGGGTTTGTATTATTCATTGCTCCAGTGACTAGAACCTGACTTTACTAGGTGCCCAGAACTATCAGTTGAATTAATATGATTAATATGTAATAGCTTCAATTTAAGGAACACTTACTGTATATCATAAACCGTGGCAAACCGTCTCCATATTAATTCCTTGAACATAGTGACCCTGTGTTTTGTCTCTATAATTTCCTACTTTTTTTTCTATAGTTCCCCCCATCTTTAATTAAATGAACTTGGATTTTAAACAAAAATTCAACATTTCCTCTGTTGTCATATTAAATGTAACCTTGTAGTTCAGGTTGTAGAGAAAAGTTGTCTAGAAAATGAGACACTGACACCTCTCTTTTCCTAGTTTTTTGGATTTCTTTTCACTACCACTGTCAAAGGTCTCAATTAAGTGTCCCTCTTTAAACGTAGTCACAATGCATTTAAAATGTGGCTTGTATGAAAGCAAGATATTATAACTACAAAAATATGTGATCTTAAATAAAATGCTCAACATAGCCCAGAAAGGAGACTGGAATGGATTGCAGTTTGAGGAAACACATAGTGTAACAGAGATTTGCAGCAAAGGAGGTTTTAAAAACTTGGTGTTCGTTCATTTTCCGAAACAAAAAGTTAGCATCATTTGTTTGATAGAATGTATCACAGGAGTAGAAAGAACAGATAAAAATCCACAACCCAGCCTATAAGAAAACAGCTAAAATTTATTAACTTTTGAAGTAAATTATGGCCATGTAGCTTCCCCCAAATTCACCATCAATAGCTGTAATAAAAATTATTTTCTCCCCCTTTATCTGCTATAATAATATTAAACTGCCTTTGTACATTTTAGAAAAAGAATCCCAGAGGAGTTAAGTTCTGCTGCAGGCCTAGTCTTTTCTGGGTATATTATTAGGTATTTCATATGTCATCACATTTTGTTCTCCCGGCAACTCTGTGAGGCTTCACTAAATTGAAGAAGCTAATGTCCAGATGATGGGAAGCTCAGAGGACTTCAGATCAGGTAGTAGCAGGTGGTACAGTTGAGAGCCAATCTCAGGTCTAGTTTTCTGTAAATTCCCTCGTTTTCCCCTTATATCATGGAACCTATAGAACATACCAGTTACACATAATTACATAGAAAGTTCTAGAGTAAATGGTCTAAAACCTGGTGGAGAGCTAACAGTAGACACGCAGACTAGCCTAATCCTCTACAAAGGATTCCCTCCCCTCCTCACTGAGCTCTTTCTCCCTTGCTCATTACAGCCAGTAACTCAGCCAATTCACTTTCATTGCTTTCCTGACAAAATCCCATATGGCACTGTAATAATATGCACTTAGCGTGGTACATATCTCCCATTACCAATCTATACCTTTTTTCAAATTCTTCTCTCTATTGTATATTTTCTACTACGTACATTGTCAGAAATAAAAAGTACTTTTCTTTGTCAACCTTTATGAGTTTCCTAATTTGGATGGACTCCTTTGTGAAAGACTGATTAACAAGAGATAAACCAGCATGTTTACTAATGGACAGTGCTCATGATGTGAGAGAAACCTTCATGAAAAGTAACTCAAAGCAGTGGCTCAGAACACTGGTTTATAGAGCACCTTCAAGAAAAAAACAATAAATTTCTGGGGAGATGACTAGACAAAAGAAAGCAGTTTTAGTATCTAAGGGCAGGAAATATATGGGAAGGTGAATATATATGGACAAACTAAGAATAAGAATAAGGTTTGTTTATAAATTCCTCCAGTACTGTCTCTGGGCTAAGAAGAATCTAGAACTATATTCAATAAAAGAGAATTTGTATCCTGCCTTTAGATATAAAAACAAGGATAGGGAGATTTTTTTCTTTGTTCTGTTGCTACTTAATTGCCTTTAGCTCAAAAATAATTTTTATGTCAAAAGGCATATTTTGGGGTGACACATTCTGGTTCCTTCAATATATTACTAATTTTCATGCTTCTCTTCTACTGAGTACTACATTCTGAACACTCACATACATTGCTAGGTGTGCATATAATCTATAGATTCTGCCTGTTATAGAATACTTGAGTGTTGTGTGTACACCTTATTCTATCCAATTTTTTTTTCTGGTTTGCTTCCAACCTCATTTTATCACAAATGGCACTGTAGCAAACATCATGGTACAATATCTCTTCATCGACCTGTGAGAATTTCTTTGGATATTATGTTTGTATTTTATCTCAAATTCAGAGCATGTGAGTCATGGGTTGTGCATATATTTAATTGGAATCAATATTGTCAAATTAGTCCCCATAAAGGCCACAATAGTCTATATTCTTACCAGTCTCCATGAAATTTCATCTATCTGAATATTTCTGACAGCACTCTCCAGCTTTCTGAATTTTTTACAAGTTCAATAAGCATGAAGTGATATTGCATTGCCATTTCAATTTTCATCTTTCTGATTATTAATGAGTTGTTACAATTGTCAATGTGCTTATTAACTTTTAAAAATTATCTTTATCTAATCAACACTTTAGGCATTTCATGGTATATATTAGATCCTTAGCAGATGAATGGCTGAAGGAAAGACATTGTAGGATGCAAAAATCCCAAATTAGTCTCATTAATGGTTCTCATTAAGTAATTTATGGTACTTTTATTATTTCAAGATCTGAATGATAACTTTTGTAAATAATTTTTTGAGCAAATTAAGTATATTAACTAGTTGTCCTGATTTTTTGGTCAAAGATTGTTTATTAGTTTGAAATAGAATAATTAAATGAAACCAATATACAAAAATGAATTTTAAAAAATGTTGCCCTATGGCATAAGGGAGCGAATGAATGTACATTATATTTTCACATTTCATGGATGAAGAAATGAGGTCAGAAGAGGTTTAAATACCTTTTAAATTATGCAGAAATTTGCAAATCTGGGTATGCACTAGAGGCAGACCCAAGGAGCCAAATAACTGAGAATTAGGAACTTGCAAAACCACTGTAACACCATCCCTGGATTGCCTTGGGATCTCTGACAGCAGACATGTTTGTCCATCAATAAAGCAAGCATATTTTTAGGCAATCAAAGTTCCATTTTGTTGCCTCTTTTACTAATGCATTCACCAAGAACAGAAAGACAATTCCTATTCAGAGGACCAGTTCTTTGGAGTCACCAGATGAAGATCATACATGATTAAGGGATGGTCACATCTTCCATATATTAACATTTATGATAATGTAGCCATGTCTTATAAAATAAAATTTTTGTGTTTTTATAAAATTAAATATCCATTCAATATATGAGAAAACAGAATCCATTATAAAGGATCTCTTATTTAAAGATAGTTAATTAGAAACAGTAATAAGGATGGTGCTAATGTTGAAAGGTAATTATTATAGAGAGGTTAAATAATGATATTAAGCTTAATGCCAAATTGTGGTTCTTGTGAGTTGCTCCACATTTGGTTATAGATGCCTTAGGATAGTCATTTGCATATAAAATTATAACCATAATCAATTCAGACATGTACCTATTTTATTGAAGAGTTGTTTATTTAGTGAGATGATAAGAAGGTTTAATAAGGCTCTTCAGAGAAACAGAACATGGATAGACATCTTCTTTATGTATGTGTATATATATATGAAATTTGTTCACTTGTTTATGGAGGCTGAGCTATCCCAATGTCTATGGTCTGTAGGCTAAAGACCCAGGGGAAGTGGTAGTGTAAGTTCCTGTCTAAAAGCTGGCATCCAGGAGACCCAAAGGAACCTATAATTTCATTGAGTCTAAGGGCCAGAAAGGGCCAGTGTCCCAGCTCAGGATATTCTATTCTGGTCTTCAATTGATTGGATGAAATACATCCTCCTTAGAGAGGTAATCTGCTTTACTTAATCTATAGATTGAAATGTTAATGTTTTTTCATCCAGAAATACCCTCAGAGACAATTTAGAATACTGTCCAACCAAATATATGGGCACCTCATGGCTCAATAGAGTCAATACATGAAATTAACCATCCAGAGGATTTTTGAATTGGGAGATAAACACTTTAACATAATTAATTCAACTGAAGTTTTGTGGAAACAATTTTAAATTATAGATAAGAAACAAAAAAGGATTAAAAGTAACCTAAAATTTCACCATCCTGAGATAACCACTGATTATAATTCAGTTCATGTCTTTCTGAGCACTGTGTATTGAAATAAAGTGCTCTATAACTTATTGATTTATGCTGACATATGTTTGGATTTGCCTAACTGCTCAAATTCCACACATTGATCAATAGACAAAATCAGTTGTTAAATCATCATAGCATGCTCAGACTCCAAATTCATTAATTTGCTTTGCTATTCACAAAAGGAAGAAAAGGCGGGGGGAGGATAATACACAGGAATAGAGCTGTTCAATCTTTGCTATCTATTCTTTTGTCACAGAAAATTTTGCAGATATTTTAAAGTGTGAAGTATTTAATGGAATTTCTCATTTTTTGGTTTTATTTTGTTGTTTGTTTTTGGTATTGGGGATTGCATACAGGGGTGATTTACTACTGAGCTCTACCCCCAGCCCTTTTTATTTTTTATTTTGAGACAGGGTATGGCTAAATTGCTTGGGGTCTTTGTAAGTTGCTGAGACTGGCCTTGAACTTGCAATTCTCTTGCCTCAGCCTCCCTCGTCACTGGGATTACAGGTGTGTGCTACTGGCTTAATGACATTTCTTAAGAAGGCTTTAGCTAATCCAAACAACTGTTGGTGTTTATGTATCTTTTTTGGGAGGGCGGGGGTACTAGAGATTGAACTCAGGTCCACTGGATCACTGAACCACATTCTCAACCCTATTTTGTATTTTACTTAGAGAAAGGGTCTCACTGAGTTGCTTAACATCTTGCTTTTTCTGAGGCTGGTTTTGTACTCAGTATCCTCTTGCCTCAGCCTCCCAACTGCTGGGATTACAGTGTGTGCCACCGTACCCGAATATGTATCTTCAGATTGTGATGTCAAAATAAGTAGCTTACAGTTGTCATAGTTAGGACCAAATAGTGCCTAATGAGAGCTCATATGTGAAAGGAGACTAACTATATACTGAGCATATATCGTCACACTTCCCTTAGAACAGACTCCTGGCTTCTCCATGTCTTTCGTGTATTCCTGAAGATGCTGAGAATTTCTGGATTAATTTGATGGATTTGGGCCTAGTTTGGTTTCTTCCATCTCTTTGACACATGAGTTTGGCTTGTGTGCTCACTAAAAGCATTTATAATAAGGGTACTTAATACCGAACATAGGAACACATTTATAACATTTTGGCACAGAGGAATTCAGCTGAACAAGAACAAATGTTCTCCCTTCCTTCCTTCCCTCCTTTCCTCCCTCCCTCCCTCCCTTCCTTCCTATTTAACTTTCTTTCTTTCTCTTTTACTCCTGGATCATGGTACCATAGGGTTTGATAACCCCTGGTATGCTTTTCAGTGATTGATGATTAAACCAGCTCAGCTGTTATATGAACCTTGATTCTTTTTAACAAACTTACTGGAGCCAAGCCTTTGTTAGTGAATTAAATGAGTGAAGAAAAGCAATACTTTAGATCAAGAAAGACAAGTATGTTTTATCTGTGTTTCCTGGAAGCAGCCTCAGTGGGAAAACCCACCAGAACAGTCAGTCATATATGGCAGAGTTCAAGACCTCTGAATGTTAGCTCGATGATGTAAGGGAGCGAGGAATAGTATTCCAGGCAGAGGAAAAAGCATGGGCAAAAGAAAAAAAATATGGAAGAACATGGTCTATGGGGATGGGCTGGGGGAATGCAAGTGATAGAGGGTTCCTGAAGACAAAAGTTTCAAAACATGAAATTGTGAGATGAGAATAAGGAAGCTGGCAGGCTGACTAATGTTTAGTCAAGATGCTTGACCCTAACCCAACTGATCAAATTTTAAGCAGGTAAGTGATGTGCTCATTTAGCATAGAGTTTTAAATGGTTGTCATGGTGATAGCTTTGCAGGAGACAAGACCCGAGAGGGGTAGGCTGACCTTTTAAGATATTATTACAGTATTATTAGAGTTGGAATATTTGGGCTTGAATAAGAGCATTGCTATTAGTGACCCAAAAGGGAAAGCAAAGAATCCTTTATTAGGAAAACTACCTGATGGCCAGGGAAGAAAGACAAAGAAAGAATGAAGCTTATGTGACCAAACAGCATAGGTGAAAATTTCAAGAAAATATCTATAACTAAATACTAAATTATTAGTCAAGAACTAATACAATAGAAAGTCTCAACTATCTTTCTGACTTACTTTATTGTGGAGGAAGTTCATATATATCTACGTTTGTTTTAAAAACTATTTTTGGAGAAATTTTGAATTCACAGTGTTCTAATCAGCTTTTTCACTGCTGTGACTGAAAGGCACAACCAGGACAACTGTAGGGGAGGAAAAGTTTATCCATGACTCATGGTTTCAGAGGTCTCATTCCATAGGCAGCTGACTCCATTTCTCCAGGCTAAAGGTGAGGCAGAACAATATGGCAGAGGAAGGCAGTTCATTTGATGATCAGGAAGCACAGACAGAAAGAGAGAGAGAGAGAGAGAGAGAGAGAGAGAGAGAGAGAGAGAGAGAGAGATTTATTCCACTCTCCAGTTACAAAATATATACCCCTAAGGTACACCCCATGAGATCCACCTCCTCTAATCATACCCTACCCACCTACAGTTACCACTCAGTTAATCCTACTAGGAGAATAATTCACTGATTGGGTAAAGCTCTCATAACCCAATCATTTCTCCTTTAAACCTTGAATCGTCTCACACTTGAGCTTTTGGAGGATGCCTCACATCCAAACCATAACACGTAGCAAAATTGCGAGGATGGTACAAAGATTACCCTGATTTCCCTCCCTACATGTATAGCTTCCCTGTTATCAATATTCCCTAACAAATCTGTATCTTTATTAAAATTCATCAACTTTAATCATAATATCCTAAATTCATCTTTATATTCAGTTTCACTTTTGATGTTGCTGTGGTTTGAGTGTCTGCATTCCTGCCAAACTCATGTTGAAACTGAATTCCCAATGCAGCAGCATTAAGAGATAAGGTCTTTAGGAAGTTATCAGGCCTGAGGGCTCCATCTTTGAGAATGGGATTAGTGAACTTATCAAAGTGTCATCAGCTAGCCCTTATATTACATGAGGATACCTAAATGATGCCATCTCTGAAGAAATATCCAACCTAAAATCCTTTTGATAGAGCTGCGGAGAGTAGGTAAAAGGAATTAAAATTATCATAAATTTTAAAAATATGTGTGTCTTATTCAATTGCTCATTTGTTGTATTATACTGGTCAGTTTATGACATAGTTCCTTTTAAAAATTTTGTTTACAAAATAAAATGTGAAGAAGAATGTTTTGTTTAAAAGGAAAAAATTTGAGTCTACCAAACAAAACTAGATGGGTCCCTAGGACAACAGGCATAGAATGAAGCTATCTTTTGCAAGCAGGCAGTATGATTGGTCACAGTGTAAGTCAGCTCTCCATTGCGGTAACAGGATACCTGAGATACACAATTTAGAAGGGGAACATATTTATTTTGGTTCATGGTTTCAGTCTGTGTTCACTTGGATTAGTTGCGTTTAGGCCGGTGGCAAGGCAGTACATTGTGGCAGAAGCAGGTGACAGAGGAAAGCTTCTCACTTTATGGTAGCCAGGAAGCAGAGAAAGAGGTCTGGATTTCAATATACCCATAAAGGCATACCCCCAGTGACCTATTCCCTCCAACTAGACTCCACCCCAAAGCTTCCACCACCTCTTTTTTTTAAATATTGTTTTTAGTTGTAGATGGACATAATATCTTTATTTATTTTTATGTGATGCTGAGGATCAAACCCAGTGCCTCATGTGTGCAGGGCAAGTGCTGTACGACTGAGCTACAACCCCAGCGCTTGACCACCTCTTAACAGTGCCATCAGTTGAGGACCAAGACTTCAACAACATGAACTTTGGGAAGATATGTAAGATCTAAACCATAGTAGTCACCCTACCTATAAAGTCAGGAATAAGTTACATGTGCTTACTCCTGAAGAAACAGCTTCATTACCTCCTCTTGTTATTTGTTCATTTTTGCTAGGGATGTAACACACATGGTTTTGCACTCTAGCGGTTGCTACCCAAACTCATGGTTTGCTTATCTCAGTTGCTGTTCTAGCATTGCATCTTCTTTTAGTGTCCATGGAGAGGGACTGCTGGCTCTGAACCTGTCTGAGGCTGTGCTGGATGTGATCTGCCATTCTAGCAGATCTGAAAAGTCTGGATCCATCTTAGGAAGAGGAGATCTTATCAAGTCCCAGGGGGAGAAATGATGACATTTCAGTGATTTCTTTTAAAATGTTGACTTTGAAATCTTCATAACTGATTTATGAAAAATTGAAGATAGTGGATTGGATGACAGAAGCAGGAACAGGACTTTCATGTTTCAGTCCTTTGGGGCAAGCTGGGACCTATTTCCATTTAGCCTATAGCTTTTTTTTTTTTTTTTTTTTAAATCAACCATTTGTCTTAATTTTTTTCCTTCAAAAACAGTTGCTGTAGAGAAGAATAAAATACTTTTTGGGTACTTTTAGTATTCAGTATGTTCCTGTCTCTTAGCATGAAATAGAAGACCAAACGCTACAGATTTTAACAGATGTGCTTAAAATGTTAGATATATCAGTATCCTCTGAGTGAAGTTGACAAAATTATGCTGTGTGCATGTATGAATATATCACAATGAATTTCAATTTTATATTTAACTATAATGCACCTATTAAAAAGTAAATACATGAATATAAGGAAGACCAATAAAGTAGAGGAAAAGAACAGGGGTAGGGAAGAGGGGAGGAAACGAGGATCGTGAATAAACTATGTTATATGCATTTATGAATATGTCAAAATGAACCCCACTATTATATATAAGTACAATGCACTAAATAATAAATATATTATTAAAAATATTCAAATCACTTTATCTGATTTAAATAATTTGTAGTTTGCAATCAGGAGCACATGAGGTTCTAAGTAAAACATCTAGTACAATGTTTGGCAAAGAAGTGGCCAATAAATTGTAGCTATAATTGTTAGGTAAGGAATAAGAAATTTTATGTAGTAGTCCAAGCTTTGGAGAAAAATAAGTTTTTCATCCCCCACTTCAGCTTCTTTCTCACTCCCCTGCCTTCCTGTACATATGCACCATCTCTGGAACCCAAATCCATTGGCATTTCTTTGGACTACCATTATGACATTGACTATCCTGTTTTCCTAGCCTAGCATCTTCTGTTCCCAGTTTATCTTTCTCATTTACTTTATTCCAGATCTCCCAGTCTTATGATCTATTTTTCTGCCTGCAATGTCTAACCTTGAAAAGGTTCTGTTAATGTCATTTATGCCAAAACGTTAAAGTCTAACATAATTTTCATATGCTAATCTTGCCAAGAGGTATTTCCATTTTAATGAAGGTCAACATCATAACCTAATCGAATAAAAGTGCAAAACTTAATTTGGAGGCATTAGTAATAGGGAGAGAAGGAATGGTTTTAAAGACAGGGACTCAATGGCAACAATAAAAATAATTAATAGCTAACATTTATTCAGTGCCAACTCTATTTTGCACTGTATTCTATCTGCATTAACACATTTAACCCTCACGGCTAATAAATTATGTGTTCTTATTTTTTATATTTTTCTGATGAGGAAAATGAAGCTAAGAGAGGTAAAGCAAATTGACAAGATCATATACACCCAGTACATGGAGAACACCTGTTTGAAATGCAAGTCCATCTGCCTTACCACCTTCTATGCCATCACTTATAGACCTAGTTTCCATCAGGATGGGGATCCACCTGCTCTTGCATTTGCTATAGCCTAGTGCAGTTGCTGGCACAGGGTAAACCGTCAATTAGTAGTTGATGAATGAAATAATGGAAAAATATGCATTTTGTCCAAAATCTCCTCTCCACTTACCTCTTGGATTTCCTCTTGCTTAGAAGCCCGCCTCACCCAGTATTCTAAGTATTCATAGGTACTCTTCTACTTCCTGACTTTGTGCCTCTGTGTCTGCTCTGCCTACAATCCTTCACTTCCCATAAGTCTCTGGGCCACCTCCCTCACTTGGAGAGAGCGAGAGAGAGAGCTGGAGAATGGTCTCTTTTCAAGAAGCTCTGCTTATTCTAACTTCTCTTATATCTTCTCTCATGATTTCCTCTCCTCATCCCACCCTAGCCCAATACAGCCAGGATTGTTGCCATATCTGTCTCTTCCACTAGGCAGTGATACTTTAGAAGGCAGATGTCTGACATATTTTGTATCCTTTATTTGTACCTAACATATGTTTTTATGTTTTTTAAATTTTATTTCATTCTTCTAGCCTAGACAAGTTTATTCATTCTAAGCTATTTTTTCTTTATCTTAATGTCTCAGATTATGGTCAGTTGATAAAATCTTAAAATTATATTTAATGGTGTTTTTTTCCATACTTGGTAAAACAAAAATAGGGATTGTCATCTTCTGTAATCAATGACATCTTTGATTTAATAAAATGCAGTGATGGATATTAAATAAAGATTATATGTGTGAATGAATGAATGGATGAATGACATTCATGTTACCCCTCAAATTATATTATGAGTCCTACTGAAAACCTAGCTTTTCTGCCTTACAGGTATTGTGGCAGTGGAACAGTTTTGCATTATTCTTTCTGCTAGTCTTTTCTTGTGAAAGTAAGGCAGATAATAAATCAGCTCAAATTGTTCTTAACCACTTCTTTTTGTAATGGTATAATCTGTTCTGTATATTTATCTTCTAGGTGAAATTGATCTTCAAATTCTCTCCAAAGTTCAGGTTCAATACCCAGGAGTGCATATCAACAATGAAGTTGTTGAACCGAGTGCAGAACAAATCACCAAATACAAAGGTACCTGTAGCCTTTGGTGCTATATGCCAAATCTTATCCACAAAGGCTTATCATCTCATATTTTTTGCCTTGAATGATTAATAATACAGTGACTGTGGTATGCTCTTTGTAAGCTTCTTTGGAGAAGAACCTAATTAATTCTTAAAGGCATGACTGAACGCCTCAGCCTATGAACAGTGAATAATTAGACTCTTATTGACTCTTCATCCATTACCATGTCGTCATCAACTATTAGTTTTAATTTTTATTCTTAGGGTCAGAGTCATTCATTGATTCAGAATATGACAGAATTCCTGCCCTTAAATAGCTTATCTTTAATGGGTTACAACAAGAATTGGCTTTTTTTTTTTTTTTTTCTGAAAAGGGCCAAGTAGTAAATGTTTAAGACTCAGAAGGCCACTAGTCTCTGTCACAGCTAATTGACTTTGATGTTTTGGCACAAAGCTCGCCATAGACAGTATTTAAACTGAATATTAGTGTGTTTCAATAAAACTTCATTTATAAATGCTGACATTTGAATTTCATATTCACAAATTATGAAATATTGTCCTTCTTTTGATTTTTCTAGTCATTTAATAATAATAAAATAATTAATAATAATGTAATAGCATAAAACATGAATGACAGAGACTGTAAGTCAGGAAATAGAACAATATATGTTTTTAGTTTATAGTTCATGCAAATAGGTGGTAGACCAGATATAGTCCTGGGCCTTGGTTTTCTGCTCCTGATTTACACAGTCATATTACCTGTTTCATATCAACTTTACATTAATAAAATTTACTAGTTGATTCCCCATTAATACTAAGATAATGTAACCTATATCTAACCAGGTTCTCATAATTATTTCTTATTGACTCTTCCTTTTACCTCTAATTTTATTTAATCCTGGGAAAAAATCAGAATGAGCCCCAAGGTTTCCCAGAGCTGCATAAAAAAGAAAAATGTGTTTTATATCTGTTATGTATATAACATTGATTGCATTAAAATTCTAAATGGAAATTTGTTCCACATTTGCAATTAAAATTGATAGTGTGCCACCTCTTCTCTGTATTTTAGAGCTTGTAGCCAAGACATCAAACCTCGAGAACATAAAGTTTGCTTGGCATAAGGAGACATCATCTGAATATCAAAATAGAATAATGGAGAAAAAAGAGCTTCAAAAGTGGGACTTTATTCATATGATTCAGGTAAGAAATATTTATTATAATAATACTATCAGAAGGGAGATTTTTCAGAAATATTCATCAAGCATGTGTAAAATTTTAATGTTTTTTTAAATGAAAATTTTGTGATTTCTCATTTTACAAGGGAGTATTATCTGTCCAAATACAAGTATTGATAAAATTCTCCTTAACATCCCATAAGGCCAATTTTCTTTATTCCATAGTCATAACTATATCTATATATCTATATCTATCTATATTTATCTATCTATCTATCTAGATATAGTTTTCTGCAGTGAGAAACCCACACAGATTCATATACAGTAGAACGAATACATAGTAGAGTGAATATATGTCCTGGCTAGTTTTCCAGTGACCCAAATGGTCTGAAATGTACATTTTTTCTAAATCCTTTTTTGCTTTAGCCTTTAATAAACAGCCTGTATACTGTGTATAAAGCAAAAGGGGCAAGTTTTATGATTCCTCAGGTCAATAAAGTCTTACTGATATCAGCCAGTCATTCAGCAGGACTTTATTTCTATGTCTAGCACCAAGAGCCTAATGAGTGATAACTCTTGAATAGAGGACCAGATGAATAGTTGAATAGATGAATTTCCAGCCTTCAAGGATATTTCTGGATAGCATGAGCAATGTCTAGGCTTTGAGAGTTGGCTACTACCAGCAGATGTGCATATTTCAGATCTACCACTTGGTGAATAACAAAACACTTTTTCTGTTCTATAGACCACAACTATAGTTAGAACAAAGAAATAAACTCATGAAGAAACCAAAAGAAAAAAACGACCCCAAGGTTGACATGTTTAGGCAATCCTACAACTCTCTTCCCTTGGTTGATAAAAGCTTTTCTGCATGAGGGAGCACTTAATGTTGTTAAGCAAGCCTTGGGTGTTTGTCTATTATACTTGCTTTCCCCCCTGCTCACATAACTATTTCATAACTCCCTTCTTTCCTTATTCTCCTGCAACCTCCCCCTACCATTCATCCCCAACTGATGACCTCACTTCTTATTGTGTGGAAACCATATAAATTATCAGATGAAAACTCATCTCTCAACCTCTTAACTTGCAAACACAGTTGCATTTGTAACCATCATCTCCTTCTGTCTTATTGCAGAAGCCTCCTCTTATCAAAAGCCAGTTCTTCCATTAATTCTCTGATTCTCATTATTTTCCATGTTCTAAAATACTGTGGCTTTAGGCATCAGCTTCTTTGTTCTTTTTCCCCCCAGATTTCTATGTTTGTCCTTTCTTCCTTACAGCATCTCTCTTTCCTTTATCTACTCGACATTTTCTGAGCTCTATCTCTTCACTGCTACTTCAGTCCTGGCACTCTCCCGATATTCACAGTCAGCCCACAGGTCTCCCTGTGTCTTAGATAACAATTCAGGATGTCTGCTATGGGCCTGTCTCTTTTTCATCCAGGTCATGTCATAGGTATTTAGCCATCTTGTGGATCAGCCGTGTTGGTGCCTGTCTGCGCTCCCTGTAGTGGGCAATGTGGAGTGACCTGGCACTCAACACGGCTGCTGAGGCAGTATGGGCCATAAGCAGCTTCATTCTACTTCATTCATTCACGTGAGAGAGTCTACAGCTTAAGTTGTTTTCCCTTTGGGCAATGAATTCTGTTATGGACACACTATATGGAATATTGAATTCTTGTCTGAGAGAGAGGAAGGTGAGATATAAGAAGTGTATGTGGGGTGGTTAGCCGCTTGGGCATGAAAATCATTAGGGAAACTTTCCCACTCCCAGTGAATAATATCCCACTCTGTATGTTGGCTAGAGAGTTCTGCCCTTACTAAAAGAGGGTGGGCTGACCCCTAACACTCTATGTCCAAGCACGTAGCTTCCTGCTTTTCTCAGGTCAATGTCCTAGACATCAGAACTTGTCACATTTTTCTGTGACTTTCTTTTTTCTTTTTCTTTTTTTTTTTTTTTTTAAAAACAGCATCTGTGAGCACATGGAGAAGCTAGTACAAAGGACTTAATTTTAAAGCAACGTTCCATGAAATGGGGTCTGATTTTATGGTGCCAGCACCATTTTCTCCCAAAAGACTGCAGTTCACAAAATATAGAATAGGCAGAGGATCGATGTCCCCATGTGGAATGGAATCAAAGTGTCTCCAGCTATAAATGTCTGTGTTATAGAAGCCAGAAGTAAAATTTAAACCTATTTGGCTTTAATTGAACAAATGCCATAGTTTTCCATTTTCCCAAATATTTTCTCATGCTGTTGTCCTATCTCTCCATATAACATCTTTAATCTTTAAATGTCTTTAGAGTTTTATTGGATAAAAATTCACTGAACTTGAAAATCAAACCTTCTAGTCCAAGCAACAAAGACTCCAACACAGAGCAATGTCTCATTTCTCTTTTTTTTCTTTTTACATTTCTCTTTCCCTCCTATCTAGATGCTGTATTATGTAGAAGATATTCCAGCTACCCTGAAATTCTTCCATAGTCTCTTAGCTAACAATGCTAAGATTCTCATTATTCTTGTATCAGGTACGTTATTTTCGTTCAGCCTGAATTTTAAAATGGCAATAGTGCATGTATATATGGATTCATGTGTTTGAGGAGATCTAGTATATTTTGTCATTGTTATAAAATTCTTGCCTTAGTTTCTGACTCCAATCAATTATTTTTTATACTATTAAGAAAGTCTTTTGCTACATTCTTAGTTTAGGGGGTGTAAAGGAATTAAATATCTATTTACTTCTTTTTCTTGGGTAAAAGTCTTTGTCTTCTTTTATGAATTCTTCATACAACAGAGGAAAGTCAAGTGATAGGAATTTTAAAAAATATTTTATTAGTTATGGATGGACTTTTATTTATTTGTTTACATGTGGTGCTGAGAATTGAACCCAGTGCCTCAACATGTGAGGCAAGCACTCTACCACTGAGCCACAACCCCAACCCCAAGTGATAGGAATTTTTAAGTGAGCCTAAGAGTAGTGAATATTTATACTTACTTTGTGTCACTTGAGTATCCCTTTGCTTCTGGATATTAATTAATAACTAAAGGTTAAAATATTTAAGATGCTATCATATTTGATTAATTCCCATTTGTAAACCATTAGCAACACTGCTCATTGTAGCTTTTATCAAACACCTATAAAAAAGAAATGGCCCACATGGTTTGTTTTGGGATGATGCATTTGCCAGAGAAGCTTTTGATCCCCTCATGTGGCTTCCAGAGATACAGAGTGCCATGTAGAGAACATAAGTAAATGTTCTTAGAAAATGAAATGTCAACATTATTGAGGTCATTTATTCATTAGAGTAATCCTTCCATGCAGTCTTTGTGGATTGCCCACCTGGTGATAAATGTCTTGATTCAAAATGCACAAAGTCCCTATCATCCTCAGCCACATAGCCAACTCCAGACTCAATCCTTATGTCATAAAATTAACTTGTTCTTAAATATAATGAATAGTTTTCAAGATCGCAAAACTAGTTGCTGCTTATAATCCAGGGCTTGAACTTTTATGAGAGTTTGGCAGTGAGACCTCCTATACACAACCTGCTCCCATGAGAACATTTTGATATACTTTTTTTTTATCTCTAGTTAGTTAAAAGTATGAATTTATGTGGGAAAAGTCTGACTTTCCATTTAAAAGAGATTATGTAAACAGGATCCTTTCTACTAGTTTCTCTCTAAATTAGGACACTGGGCTGAAGTACTTTGCACTGCATTTAGGAACATAAAAGTAAAATTAGTTCTTGACATTGTCAAAAGTCTGTTCTTGATGATCTGCGTCAGTGGACCAGAAGAATTCTTGCATACATAAATAGCAATTCATCCATAAATAATACGGTTTGATTTTAAAATATATTTCATAGCAATAGCAAGTTCACTCTCATATTTATATTTGGTTTATTCTAAAATATTTTTAGGAATTAAATATTAGAGTATCAGAGTATATGAGTATATATTTATTAATTTTAAAAATCCAGATTTAGAAAGTGTCATGAGTTTTCTATGCAACTGAGAATTGACCAAGTAACCTCATAGACAGTGTTCTGCTGGCCATGTTATGAATGAGTTACTAGAAGCCATAGTTTATTGGCATCAAGAAATGTGAAAAACAGGGCTGGGGATATAGCTCAGTGTTAAAGTGTTTGCCTCGCATGCACAAAGTCCTGAGTTCGATCCCTAGCACGAGAAAGAGAGAGAGAGAAAGAGAGAGAGAGAGAAATGAAGACACACATAAGAATGATACATGGGGCAAGAAAACTAAGGCACTTGCCACTTATGTAAACTTGGTCTCTGAGCCTTAGCTAATTCAAGGTCTGTTTCTGGATAATCATACCTACATTGTATCTATCCATATATGTGATTCATATGTGCTATATAAATATGTACTCAGGGATTAAAAAAAAAATCAAGAGGGAGTAAAGACTCAAAAACAAGTTAGCTCTTTTTGAAAACTATTCATTGAATGATTGGTTGGTTGGATGATTGTGGTGTTTGGGATTAAACCCAGGACCTCAGACATGCCTGAAAAGAATTTTGAGGAAAAAGTTAATCAAGGTAGTTTGGATGGTGGAAATAAATATATATTTTCTTACTTTCTCAATATGCAGTTCACAGGTTCTTTTTATACTGCTTATAGTATAGGAGACAGCTGTCCTAAAGAGAAAAATATTGCAAACTGCCGTCATTCCTAAACATAAGAATGTAATAAATAAGAGAAGTCAGACTATGACACTGGGACTGATTTCCTCTTTCCTTTCCCATGGTCACTTCTTAAAAGAGGGCTTAACTGCCATGGAAGAAATACCACATCCATATCTTCTTAAAAGAAGAACCACTGAAGAAAAGAGAAAATAGATTTAGATCTTTTATTTGAATTCTTCACTTCTCTCTCTCCTAATGCTAAAATGACTCATATTTTTGCTATTATCAGAAGTGTTAAATAAATTAAAGATGTTAAAATGAAAGAAATAAACACACTTCCAAGATAATTTTCTTTAAAGTTCAAGAAAACATCCCATCTGAAAAAGGAATATGTTATATATGTTAATCCACTGAGTTTAAGTGGAATGCCTCCAGGTTCCCTAATCCTATAGGGTCGTACTTAACTCTTATAATTACTAAGTAAATGACTGAAGCTTTCATCCTAAGTAACATGCGTAGTCTCTCCTTCCCCCTCATCATTCCTATACTCCTGAGGATTCCTGGGCTCAGGCTTACATGCTCCTGATGGTTGCCAGCCTCTGTTTTTCAAAATTTCTGCTCGTAGTTCACCACTTGATTCTTTCTCTCTAGACCTTGCATGAGCTGCACCCACCCTTTCTCATCTTGTTCCACCATATACAGGCATGGACATAGTCTAACCTCCTACATTCTCCAAAGCATTATTCTTTGAGACCTGAGGGTAGGCAGAGCAGAGGACAGAATTCAGCATTAAGGTCTCACAGCCAATTTCTTTCTGGTCTTTCTCTTGCGAACTCAGGGCCCACCTCCCTTGGACCTACTCTCATAACTTCTTTTGACCTCCCTATATTCTTTTAGCTCAATGCTATGATGCCAGCTCCTCACTTTCCTAGTCTAATCCTTTTGTTACATGGCATAGTTTAAGTCCCTTTTGCTTTACCTCTATCTCCAAGATAAACCCGTGCACCCACCAACCTGCCTTACAACAACACATTTTCTGAGACAAGTTCTGTTGTCCTCTCATTGTCTGGAAGTAACTATAGTTTCCTTTTAAAAAATAGCAATATTTACTTGATTGTATCCAATATAAATATAGTTCATTGTTTTTAAAAGTACATCAAGCTTAGTTCCCAACATTGGAAACAAATTTAGCCACAAAAGTTTTTCTAACCAGATATTGTTATATCAATAAACATGTACTGAAATAATCCACATTGCTACTAGTCATTTCATGATAAAGCCTCAAATCCATATCTGCTAGTCTACTCTATGAATAAAAGACATGTTTAAGAACTCTTTCCAGACTGAGGTGCTCCATCTGTGTCCCTCCTACTCCTCCTATAGGAAGAATTGCCCTAGCCTGTCTTGCCAACCGAATTAATTCTTCAAACTCCATTCTCTATCAACTTGTCAGATTAAAACATTTAATCTGGCTGGAAGTGTAGTGTAGAGTACATATTTAGCATGTGCAAAGCCCTGCACTTAATCCCTGGTACCAATAAATAAATAAAATAAATTAAAAAGAAACAAATAGCTCATAAACTTGAATACTGGAATACCTAATCTGAAATGGTTCACACTGCACTCCATTTTTATCAAGATCTTGTGATCACCTTCTACATGGAATTTGCTTCAACAAACAACAAAGATGTTTCAGGATGTATTTCATTTGTTTTAGCATAATATTTTCATCCATATCTGCTCTGCAATGAAGAAAGTGGAGTACTCATTGTAGGTAGACTCAGAACAGCTTAGAGTTTATTTACTAAATTAAATTCCTAAGAGCACTCATCTAGCCAAGATCTCATCTAGGTAGACCAATGACGTTTCTGGAGAATCATCTTGCTCTAAAAGATCATCTTAGGTAAGCCATGTAGCCTGAGTTCTTATATGCCCAGCAGTCAGATATTAACCTATTCCCAGTTGGATGAATTATTTAATTGAATCTACCAAATTACCATTATTTGAGCATTATATGGACACTTATGATTGAAATTTATTAGATGTTAAGGTAATGAAATATGGAGTCATTTGATCATCTAGTTGGGTGAAGATGAGGTACGGGATCAGCAGTGTTCAAAACATACCTCAGTTCCATGTTTGCTGTATAGTATAGTTACTTGTGGATTTTGTTTGTTCCGTTTTGTGAGCTTGTACTCTGTCAATTGTAGGCTTTGAAAGGTACTGAGATAACCATCATATTTCTTTTTTTTTTTTTAAGCGGGGAGAGAGAGAGAGAGAGAGAGAAATTTTTTTAATATTTATTTTTTAGTTTTCGGTGGACACAACTTCTTTATTTTATTTTTATGTGGTGCTAAGGATAGAACCCAGCGCCTTGCGCATGCCAGGAGAGCACTCTACCATTTGAGCCACATCCCCAGCACCAAACCATCATATTTCTTCTCTTCTTTTGAGTGGGTGGAGTACTGGGGATTGAACCCAGGGACACTTAACCACTGAGCCACATTTCCAGCTGTTTTTTTTTTATTTCTTTTTGTATTTTATTTAAAGACAGGGTCTTACTGAGTCTCTTAGAGCCTTGCTAAATTGCTGAGTTCCTCCTGCCTCAGATTCCCAAGCTACTGGGATTACAGGTATGAACACCACACCTGGCTTTCCTCTACCTTTGAAAGACTCCTAATCTAAAGAAGTATTCAGATCTGTAAATACTTTAAGCAATGTGCTATTACATATAGGGAGTTCAGGAGCGTTTCTTGAGAGCAGGGTCTTTGCCTCTTAATTTTTTGCCAGATCTTTATTAAACCTTTGCCTGCAGAAGATACTCAAAATATGTTTGATCTGAACTGAACAGTTGTTTATTTCTACCTTGTGATATAAGAACTATAATTAGCTCTGAATGTCCATCCCCCCCAACAAAGGACATTTCCTTTTAAACTGCCTATAGGTATGTGGTGGCACATACCTGTAATCTCAGAAACTCAGGAGGCTGAGGAAAAAGGATCACAAATTCCAAGCCAGACTCAGCAACTTAGCAAGTCCATTAGCAACTTAGTGAGACCCTGTCTCAAAATAAAAAAATAAAAAGGACTGGGTATGCAGCATGGTGGCAAAAAAGCTCCTGGGTTAAGTCACTGTTACCAAAAAATAAAATATAAATAACATAAAATATACTATTTGCAGGTGGGTTTTAAAATAAACAGGAATAAAAGGTTCAATCACACACATGCACAGAGGAGAGAGAGAGAGAGAGAGAGAGAGAGAGAGAGAGAGAGAGAGAGAGAAATGCCCAGATAAAAACAATAAAGGGTAAACATGTAAAACTAATTGGGAAAAGAAAGAAATTGAAATCAGAATTAAATGACTGCATTTATGGATCAGTTTATTAGAATGCATGTTGCTTGAGGGGAAAGACACTTTTCTCTGTTCCTAAGCATTCGTTATACAACTAACCCAGCTCAGTAAATATGCACTTAGTGATAACTAGCAGCGATTCCTGATTATGAAGATGAAAGATTTGATTTGGGGGTGAAAAAATAGAAGAAAGAAGAACTAAAGATTTGGATTTTGTTTTAAATGAGGAGTATCCCCAACTAAAATGATGCTGGTGGCATAGTTCTGCAGATAATGTCGTCAGGTCTCAGTTGAGAGAGCTGCCAAATTGAAGACAGCCTATCTAGTCAAGGGAGATGACATAGAAGGATTTCTCCAAGTTTTCTGTCTTCTCCTAAGGAAGCAGGCAAATCGTGGTGTGTTATTTTTAAGACACAGGGAAAAATGGTTTATATCATGTTGAAAGCAAAAGTAACACCATATGTTGTGCCCACTGAGAGCCATTATGATAATGCATCAGTCAGAGAGTGTATAATTGCTAAGCTCAGAAGTGGCACTGAGTCACAGCACTGACACCAGCAAATTTTCCGCAATTGGTGTTTGATTCTTTTCTCTCCACCAGGTTTAATAATAATAATAATAATAATAATAATAATAATAATAATAATAATAATAACAACAGGGCTTCTCTTTTGAGAAGACAGTTTACTATCTTTGGTGTGAAATATTTAAAAATACATTTTCATAATCTTTTTTAAATTCAACTACAATTTAATTTTTTTTCTGCCTCATCCAGTCTTACCTTTTTAGAGCAAATCCTGCAAGTATCTCTCCATCTTCTGAAACATTAGTAGAATATCAAGTACCTAGAGTATTTATTATTTCCAATTTCCTGTTTTGGATAATCTCTTAGGTTGAATTAACTCTAGGAACATTAACTTAAACCACATGATATATCTCTTAGCTTCTATGCTGGGTTAAATTTTCAATTAATATAACAGATATTGCTAAACTGTCTTCTAAAGTTGGGGTGCAAAATTTGTAGCAAGCCTAGTTAATGGCAGTCCACAGCAGTGTCTTATAAATGGTGTATGGACATGAAGCTACCCTTTGGTTTGATTAAATTATCGTTTATTTACTGTGCTCTTTCCTTCCACTTCATTTAAAAAAAAAAAAACTCTTGGAGCCTCTCTTCTGATTTTCAGACTAACACAAACAACTACCTTCTTTATATCACCTCCTGAATATTCAGTAGGTATCTCAACTTTATAGTTCCCAAACCACATGGCTGTTGATACATTTAAATATGTTCTTTCCACATTCTTCCAAACTCGAATTAATAGCAATTCTGCCTTTCCCTTGTTTAGGCAAAAATCCTTGGAGTTTCCACTGATTCTTTTCATTTGTTCATACCCTAAATCCAAGCTGCTGCCAAATACCATTGGATTTAGGAGCATAAGATACAAAAAATGTCCAACCTCTTGTCTTTAGTAGTTCACTGTTCTGCTTCTTCTCTTATGTGCTTGGAGTCAATTCTCATCTGTATGGCCAGAGTGCCTTATTAAAATGAAAATTAGTCTCTTAATATTGTGTTTTCCAATATGGGAGCCATATTTGGCTATTGAAGTTGAAATTAAAATTGATTAAAATGAAATGAAACCTAAAATTCTATAATTCAGTTCCTCAGTAACAACTAATCACATTTTAAGTGCTGCATAACTACAGGTGGTAAGTGACTACCATAGTGGACAACACAGATAGAACATTTCCATCAGACCATAAACTTCTAATTTGTTTCTACAGTGGTTTCCAATATGTCCTCATGTGATCTGGCACTTCATCTGGAACACCTGCCACTCATCTAACCTCATCTCTTTCTACTCTATTCCTTGGTTACTCAACTCCAATTGAGTGAATTCCTGGTTGGTTCTTAAATAGGTCAAGCATGTGTCTGCTTTACATCCTTTGCGGTTGCTTTTTTCTCTACCTGGAGTAATCTACCCTCTGATGTCTACATGGCTTGCTATTAGGTCTTTGCTCAAATGTCACCTTAGTAAAAAGGCTCTCTGTGACCACCCTAGATAAAATGACACTTCTTCAAATTCATTAGCCTCCTCATCCCTTACTCTGATTAGCTTTTCACTTAGCACTTATCCTCATCTGACATGTCTACTTATTTATTTAACCCTCTCCTTCATCTGTGTTCCTTAAATTGACTTCCACAAAGTATGAGAATTTTGTTTTGTTCACTGCTCTTTCCAAACATCTAGTGTACTGGTTGGCAGGAGGTAAATGAAAGAAAGAATAAGTGAACATGTGAATTTTATTCTGTTACCCAGGGATCAGTGGCTGGGACAAGCTGTGGAAAAAGTATGGATCCCGCCTACCCCGAGATGACCTCTGCCAGTATGTCACATCTTCTCACCTTACTCAGATGCTGGACAACCTGGGGATCAAGTATGAGTGTTATGACCTTCTGTCCACCATGGACATTACTGACTGTTTTATTGATGGTAATGAAAATGGAGACCTGCTGTGGGATTTTTTGACAGAAACCTGCAACTTTAACACAACAGCACCACCAGATCTCAAAGCAGAAATTATGAAAGATCTCCAGGAGCCTGAATTTAGTGTTAAGAAAGAGGGGAAGGTCCTTTTTAATAATAGTTTGAGTTTCATTGTGGTCGAGGCGTAACTATCAATCATGGCAGCATATTCAAAAGTTATATTTTGAACAATTATTGATCATTCATTTTTATACTAAAATTACCAGTGCATCTCAGAGTAGAGGTAAGAGCATTGCGTATTTGTCATCTCGAAAATTCCAAAACACTCTTGGACTTCAATGCAGAATCCTATGGAATACTCTGGGTTTACCTATCCATGAGAGGCCACATGCAGACTGACTAAGCATCACATAGCTGGGAACAGGAGACAACTGAGATTCACAGGCCTATTGATAATATGATTCTTTCCATTTATTTACTGTAATGGAATTTTCTAGCATTTTAAGTAAATATATACTATGGATTTTTTAAATGCTAGTGAAATCAATACTAATTGATAATTTAATCCCAAAGAAAGCAGATTTTTCCTCCTCCTGTGAAGAAGTATTTGTCTTTTGTACATTATATTGTCATTCTGGTCTTACTTTTTATTGATTTTTTATTAAGAGTAGGCATTTTTAGAATATTACAAAATTAGCTCCTTGTCATATGCTATCCTTTCTTCCCATTTTGTTTTCTCTTGTAATTTTATCTATGATTTAGTTATGTTTTGCTTGTCTTTTTGATGTGTTGTAACTTTTGTATTTTATTCAGCCTGATTTAGGGTATTCCTTTTTTTTTCTTTTCTATTTTCCGGCTGACACACTTTAAAATATTAACATATTTTATCATAATTTTATAGTTTCACTTTTTAAAAAATAAAACAGTAATATGCTTGAAATTTATATGTTAAAGATTAAGATTGCAAATAAGGTATTTCTCCTAAAATAATAGCCACGTAAACAAAATTTATGGAAAAACAAACAATAAAACTCTCAACTTGAAATGCACTGTGATAATTTAGATATGAGGTGTCTCCCAAAAGCTCATGTGTGAGAAAATTTAGAGGTGGTCTGATTGGGTTATGAGAGTCTTAATCTAATCAGTGCATTAACTCTCCATTTGAATGGATTAGCTGGGTGGTAACTGTAGGTAGGCAGGGTATGGCTGGGGGAGTCAGAATACTGGAGTTGTGCTAGTGGGGTTTATGCTTTGTCCCTCGTGAGGAGAGCCCTCTCTCCTTTCTTGTTGCCATGTCCTGAGCTGCTTTCTTCCACCACACCCTCCTGCCCTGATGTTCTGCCTCACCTCAAGCCCAGAGCTATGGAGTCAGCCACCCATGGACTGAAACCTCTGAAACTGTGAGCCCCCCCAATAAACTTTTCCTTCTCTACATTGTTCTTGTAAGGTCTCTCTGTCACAGCAGCAAAAAAGCTGACAAAAACCCATACCTTGTACCATTTACAAATTTTGTATAAAACCTTGAATTTATTTTGATATTTTTTAATCCTTTATATTGCTTTAATACCTCTTCTTGAGGCCAAAATCATCTTGGACCGTAGATTTCAGGGGATTTTAAAAATTTTTTTGATGGTCCCTATTTTATTTTTAATAATAAGCCCTTGTCATTCTTATAAAAGCAATGCATCTTTTTAGGTAAATAATTAAGTAAAAATAATGGATTAATAATATTTTAAAGTAAGTAAATACTTAATACTCCCTGCCAAAAGAGAATAAAAGTAAGGTATTCTTACAAAACTCATAGATTCTCATTCTGTCAGTGAAAAAATCTCTAGCTCAAGATGGTATTCAATCTTTCCTGTTTGAGTATTTTCTCTCAGCACTGCAGTAGAGTCACTTTAAAAAGACTGGATACCCCTCCCTAATCCTCTAGCTCATTCCTAGGGAGTATGCAGGTACAGAGCCTATTTAAACTAACAAGTTACCAAGCTTTGTCTTTCATAATAAGTAAAACTGACTTGTATTGATCTCTTTTCTTGAACAACTTCATCAATGTTTTTTTGAATTATAAATTCCAACAAATAAAACGACAGTTATCTAGTCAGATTTCTGAATATGAACATTGAACCATTAATCATCTTGATGTGTACTACTGACAAAGGAAATCGGGGAGGCACACGTGAGTGATGGATATGAGACCAGGATGACCTTGAAAAGCTTCACCAGAAGAATAGAAATCAAGACTCTATACAGCAAATGATGGACTTCTGTACAATGCACATGTGCAAGAAGAAATAAAAACTAGAGCCAACAGAACCTATATGCTATTAAAAGTAGAAAATAATAGAAGTGCAATATAGATTAGCATTTATAAATATGACTATTTTTTCATCCCTATAAGGCCTTTCCTAAGAAACACAGGATAAATACTTACCTGCTTCAGTTTAATGGAGTGGGAATACACAGTCTTCTTTAATAGAAAAATGCCCACAAGGACATACTACTTAGTGACTGAAAGCTCTCCAGGTTCAAGGGATGGAACTATTGGCTTCTTTCCGGCATTACATGATGTTACACAGGTTTTGGGTCAGTCACATGTTGACTTTTTAAGTTTTTTTCTGTGATTCTGAAAGAAGCCTCATAAGCATGAACTTAGAATGTTTTATATACCATGTGTATCTCTATGTTTGTTATGGTGCCTTCATATGGTAGGTCCTAAGACAAAGGTAGGTGTGGTGGCACATATCTGTAATCCTAGCAACTTGAGAGGTTGAGACAGGAGGCTTGAAAGTTCAAGGCCAGCCTCAGCAACTTAGCAAGGCCCTACCAACTTAGCGAAACCCTGACTTGAAAAAACAAACAAAAAAAAAGTTTAAAAAAGGGCTGTGGGGTGCAGCTAGTGGTGAAGCACCTCTGGGTTCAAGCAGCAGTACCAAAAGGAAAAACAAAAGGAAAAAGTGATGGATAAATTCTTCCCCTTTCAAGCATCTATCCTACACCTTATCTGTTGATATTATTATTGTAAGCATAGCTCAAAGAACTCAAACAAGGGTCTGGGATAAAGCTTAGTGGTAGAGCACTTGCATAGTATGTTATGATGTCCCAGGTTCAATCTCCAAGACAGCAAAAGAAAAAAGAGGGAAAAAGAAACACACTCAACATGAATATGTGTTACCCATGCATTGCTGTGTACTTTAACTCACTTTGGACTGTTTCTCACACAATTTTTTAAATTTGTCATTAAACAGTATGGCTAATATCCAGAAAGAAAGTATAATGTGGGACCAATCAGTATTTTAGGGTCTTCATATTTGCTTGCTATAAAAATTGGTGACTTTCTTAACTGACAATTCTGCCATTCTGGGCCCCCAAATTAAGTAATATCCAGTGCACATCCATAAAAAGAGAGGCAAAATTGAAGAGTACTAGATCTTAGGTCTGTGAAACTGACAGAACCAAATGTATATTTAATGTATTTTAAATGTGTATTTAATAAGCATAGTTTGTACATAATAATCTTGTCATTTTGAAAACATATTTATATGTGTTTACCTCATGGGAATGTTTATTTCTAGGAAAATATTGACTTCCTATCAAGTGCTTGTGGACTGAATGGATAAAAATGGTCTTGTTAGATGAAGCTACAGAACCAGACGTCCTTGGGTTCAAATCCTGGTTGTGTTGATCACTCTCCAAATGACCCCAGGCAACCTATTTTCTCTGTTTTCACATTTCTTCATACACAAAATGAAGAGAATCATAGTACCTACCTCAGAGGATAGCTGTGAGGATTCCCAAGGTTAAGCTATATAGAAAATATTAACTATCAGTATTATTAGTTTCACATAGAATTTAATATAAAGTGCAGAATAAGAAACTAATATTAAGAAAAGTTGTAAGAGAATGGGGAGTTGGTACATGGAAGAGGCAACCTAGTTTCCAACCTTGTGATTCTTAGTCAAAGGCATATGGCCTCTCTCTCTTTCTGCCAGAGCAAAGCTGGCACTCTCAGAACCATCAGGGCTGGGCCATTCAAGGTCCTCCTTAAGGGATCCGCCTCCCTTTAGCCCTAGTGCTCTATGTGCCTGCGCTCTGCCACATGAAGTGGCCCCATCTCATCTCTGTCTAATCAGACCAAGGAATGGGCAACTGGCCATGGATGACAACTCACAGGTCAGCCAGAAATTGATTAGAGTCTTCTCTTTTGAAAAATATGAAATGAGTACATTAAATTCTCCTCTTAGAAATTTGGAATCACAAGTCAGGAACAGCTGCACATTCATTCACTCACTCACTAAATATACATTCTCCAATATTAGTTGAGTATCTCTTAGATGTGAGTCATTATGTTAAGCAAGAGATATAGTTGTTAAAAATAATAAAAAGTTTCTGACATCATTGACTTGATATATAATGAGTGAAAAAGATAAAAATAAATGTATGTCAGAAAGAGACAGGCAATGTTCATAAAATAAAAGTGAATAAAGGAAAAGGAATACTAGAGTAGATAGCACTAAGTGGAGTGTCTACGGAAGGTCTCATTAAAAAGGGACATCTGGGGGGGAGGAATGGAAGGACAGCCGAATAAAGTAGACATTATTATTGCTGTGACTGCATGACCAATGTAATTCTGCAAACTGTACACTCAGAAAAATGAGAAATTATATCCCATCTGATTCAAATGTATATGTCAAGGTCATTGTACTGTCATGTGTAACTAATTAAAACAAATTTTTAAAAGGGACATCTGAAGAGTGATTTAAATGCAGCAGTAAGGGAACAAGTCCTGTGAAGTGATGGGACAAAGTATCTGAAGAAGGAAGTACAAATGTGAAGGCCCTCATATGGGAATGAGCCTGATGTGTCTGAAGAGCAGTAGTGACATTTGTGACTTCCTATAGTAGCTGAGCTCTAAAGTCATCAGACAGATTCAACCCAGAGTGGCCACTGTGGGCCCATGCAGGAAGACCCAGTTAGGAAGCCACAGTTTGAACAAGAATGGACCAGTCTTGTGTAAAGAATGAGAGATGCCAGGAGTATAAGATGGCCTGACTTTTGAAGGGCAGATGAACTTTGGTTGTTTCAAGAATGCTCCTCACCATTCTACTTCCTCTCTATGTCTCTTCTGAAAACAAACAACCTTTTCCTGGCAGGATCTATGTGGGTGTCTACCTTGTGCCCTTCAAATGCCCTAGTTAGAGCAAATATAAGATCTCATGAGATTTTTACTCAATGAATTAGGAAGATCATTTGTTAATTATCCTACTTTTCAGGTGAGGAAATTTGAGATACAAGCTAAATAACAGCCTAGCTCTCAAAGCAGGTTGGTTAACAGGAAGTAAGCTAGCCTCTAGGCTTTCTGACTCCCCACTGTGCATTAGGATATTGGGCAAATTAACTTTATGATCTTCTTTCATCTTAGAGGTAGAGTAAGACTTCATAGAAATAAATCACCTTTGCCACTAAATGTCCATTTGTAAACTGAAAGGGTCTGATTACAGAAGGGACAAAGCAGCAATTGGAGGATCAGAGTAGTATGAAGAAGAATCATCTCCTTGAATGGTGAAATAGCACTCTTTCTGAACACCACACTTTACTAATAAGTTTGTGTTAAGCCAGCAGCAAATACCTGGGTTCTCCCATCCATTCACTTTGACTTGTATTTGCCTGTATTTCTCTGACTCTATTTCTACCTGTTCCCAGGCATCACCGATTTCATGTTTAAATTATCTGTCACACGTATTCTAGCTCCCCTATGATTCATACACTGTGTAATACACATCCATAGTACACGATCAACTAATGCAAGGTAGTTAAAGCTACGGATCATGTAATCCATTTCTCAGTGTGATATACACCATGAAAAGCCAACTGCAATAAAAGGGGGGATGTTGATTTACGAGGCTCCTTGGACAACAAGAGTCACAATTTCCAAACGTGCCAAAAATTCATTAGAGCTCTGTGTCAGATTGCTGTAATCTCTGTGGCAATGGATTAATAAATATAGTAATGCGCTGTTCTGGAGGCTGAAATGACACATTGTGGATGTTCTGTATAAGCAGTGTCTTCCCACAATCATATTCTTCTCCTGAAGAATTATCTGTGTTTCCTGATTCGTCTTAATGATACTTGAAGGACTTTGCAAACAACCTGCCTAGGGTAGAAAATGTTGAAATAAATCACGGGGGCCATCAACTGCAGACCAGGGTTGGTGAGTTCTCCAAAGACATTCGATACAGAAGACGCACAGATATGTCAGTACCTCTATTTATGTCCTACAGCTAACTAATTTCATGCTAATTTCATTTCTATACTGTGATTCCCTTTTCTCCATGTGTTGATGTATGGGTTTCATGAGTTAATTCTCTAGTTTTCAAAGCAGGCAGACTGGACATAAATCCCTGGGTTTTGTGGAAGAGGCAGTTGTTCCATGCTACTTATTATCGGCACAAGCACCTTGCAGCTGTAGCTTATTTATCAAGATATTGCTGTTCTTCTGCACATTTTCAAGAGACTTCATCTACCCTACAGTAGCTTTAATGGGAGGTGGCTTGCTATTTTTTTGTGATTGTTTATTATTATTATTATTTATTTATTTTTATTCTTCCAGAGAAGAATTTGGAATTCTTTCTCTTTGTTTAAAAGTTATCAGAAAATGAATTGGAGAAGGAAACTATCTAGGGCTTATTGCTCCATGAGAAGCCTTGCAGGATGGATTTATTGGGGAATTGGCAGTTCATGAGTTTCCCATCTGTGTGTCCTAGGGATGGAGCAAATCCTGGCTCTTCTGCTTGGCTGCTTCCCTCTGTTTTCCTTGGCCTCTCCTGATTTCCAGCTTGAAAAAGAGTTAATCATGGAGTAAGATTCTTTGCTAAATAAAACAGACCATAGAGAATTTTAAGGATTCCCCATTAACAATAATTAATATTTATAGAGGACTTCATAGATGTCAGGCACTGCTGTAAGTGTTTATATGCATTATATAATCTAATCCTTGTACAAGTTTATGAATGATTTAGTATTTTTATTCCAATTTCACAAAGAAAGAAACTGAGATTTGCCTGATTCATGTTCCCTATGTTCTTAAATCTTGTGGAGCCAGAGTTCCAACCCACACAAGTTAACCCCAAAGATGTTCATAATCACTGGGTCTTGTGGCTTTTAATGTACTGCTGTTGATTCTCTGTCCCTTTCTCTCTTCAATATTGATGGAGGAATTATCTCCTAGCGTCCAAATTTTCCTGTGCACTGAGCTCAGCTGAGGTCTCTGATATGAAAATAGCACCTGTTTGACTTAATCGGCTTTGGCTCAACAATGCATTATCTTCAAAGGTTAGCCCCTGTGTGACTGGACTTGCCGCTTGGACAGGGGAGGACAATCTCAGTGAATTGATCTATTATTTTTGACCTTGCAAAAACAACCTCAATAACTGAGTATCCATAACAAGAGACTATTAAGATAATGATTAAAACCTGTGTATCTCCAACTGGCAAGATGTGTGAGACCCTGCAGCAGAGGCTGTTGTTACTCCTACTAGCCCCCCTGCCCAATTCTATGCTAATGGAATGTCTAATTCTTTGCTAGGGACATAGCAGCCAGTAAGCATTTCTCATACTCCCTTAATGTTGCAGATATAACTATGTTCTAGGCAATAGGATGTGAGAAGTGGCAACACAATTTGTAAGATAGACTGATAGTGGAAGAAATACATTCTACTATTCCATTTGCTCCTGGATAGCTGCAATGTGGATGTGGTAGGGAGCTCTTAGACCATGCAGAAAAGGGCAGCAACATACTAGGAAATATGGATCAATGTGACAGAAGAAGTCAGTCCCATGGACCTGTGGGAGAAGGTTTAGGGGAGGACTGCCTGTCCTCTGACTATTATGAGACATAGAAATGATGTTTTACCTTGTACGTGCTATGTTAACTTGTTCGTAGTAATAGCAACTATATTCATATCCTAACTACCATAGCTAGGTTATTCTGACCCAAGTCTTCCCCAGCTTTCTCAGAATATTTTTTGTAATCTATAAAGGAGTATAAAAACATTTTGAAAATAATAAGAGCAAAAGTTTGAGAAATACAATACTGGTTGCGTTGGTGCTAGGAAAATTTGTGACTATTTCAGATAGGGCCAAAATATCAAGGTGAGAAGTATGCCCATGTGTCAGTCACCTGGATTCTAGATGTTTAATCTGCATGATGTCAGGTATCCACCCAAAAGATGACTTAGTTTGTTTCTACAAATAGAGGAACGAGCATTAACAGATTCTATAAATGGAACTCATGTGCTGCTTTTTAAATTTCAATAGGGTGAAGAATCACCTAGGAGGCTTTTGAGCTATGCAAATGGCATGGTTCAATACCAAATCGAACCATATGTGCTGTCCAATATAGCTTTATGATGAGATCAGGTGATTTTCTGGTTCACCAGAGCCTCTGAACCTATAAGATATTGAGGCTTATAAGGAATTTTGTAATAATAATGAAAAGGAATAAGTACATAAACATTAAATTATGAATTAACATATGTAGACCAGTATTTCTTCAAATGCTACTAATACTCTATCACTACTATTAATATTAATGCTATTTATAATGAATTGGGTACTTTTTATGTT
Organism: Ictidomys tridecemlineatus; assembly: GCF_052094955.1. NCBI lineage: Eukaryota > Metazoa > Chordata > Mammalia > Rodentia > Sciuridae > Ictidomys > Ictidomys tridecemlineatus. Next base: position 110,527,314 of record NC_135483.1, read on the forward strand.
TCAGGCACTATGCAAAAATCTTGATGTCTTATTTCACTTGAATTTAATTATTAAAAAGTCAGTCTCTGGGGGCTGGGGTTGTAGCTCAGTAGCAAAGCACCTGCCTAGCACATGTGAGGAACTGAGTTTGATCCTCAGCACCACATAAAAATAAATAAATAAAACGAAGGTATTGTGTCCACCTACAACTAAAAAAAATTAAATAAAAAGTCAGTCTTTTAAAATTATTCTCATTTTTTAGATTCAGACTCTGAGGTATAATAATTTTAGGTAGATGGGCACACTGTATAAGATATGTAGTAAAGCTGTCTTCTGGAAGTGTCTCTCTTCAAAGTCAAAATGTTTAATTCTTATATTCTAAGACCTCTCTGATTCTTAAAGCCATCATCATTCCGGAAAAAAAAAAAAAACATTGTTTTCTGGTTGTGATGGTTCATACCTGCAATATCAGACTCGGAAGGCTAAAGCAGGAGGATCACAAATGTAAGGTCAGCCTCAGCAACTCAGCAAGATCTTGTCTCATGAAAAATAAAAATAAAAAGGCTGAAGATGTAGCTCAGTGGTAAAGCACATCTGGATTCAATCCTCAGTACCACAAAATGATGAGAAAGAGGAGGAGAAGTAGGAAAGAAAAAAGAAAACTGTTTCAATGACTGTTCAAGTAATAAAAGTAACAAGTGCATGGGTGCTCCTTATGTTTGTACCTGCCATTTGAAGATACCATGTAGCACCTATGCAGGGAAAACATGAATTTGAAAATTTGAAGAGAAGGAAAAACATAAAAATGTGTTTTTGTTTTGTTTTTTAGTTTAAAAATAAACTTCAAAAATTATCTTAGCTATTTCACACACAACTTTTATAGATGTAAAGTTACTTTCAGGTATGCAAGATTATGAATGCTCTAAAATTCTCATAATTTTTATTTAATAAAAACTAAAAAATCTTTAAGTGTTTAATTGTCATAGTTGAATTTTACTGTTTTTTTTTCTTTTTGCCTGCATTTACTGTTAGGGTAAGCATTTTTCAATTTTGTCAATTTTCATACGTGTGTATATGTATAGAGACTGTGTGTGTGTGTGTGTGTGTGTGTGTGTGTGTGTGTGTGTGCTTCAGTATATCATACACACACATCGTTTATATATATACCTCCACATTTATACCATAGCCAGGGATCTTTATGGTGAGAGGAAGCATGATGTGGCTTATAAATTCATCTTTTAATTTAACATGAATACTTGTGGATTTTCTTAATTAAAAATAATACTCACATAAGCAAGACACCAGTGTCTATCAAATTCTAACAGGTCCTTAATTACAAAAGGAAATTAAACAAAGAAATTAACATACAACATGTTACTTTTAACTCAAAGACAATATATCTCGTGCTTTGTTTTATAGTAGGAATTTTTAACCAATGGTACTACTCAGAAAAGAAAAGAGTCTTCATTTTCAATAAAAATAAAAATGCTAGAATTAAATAGATTAATATCTAATTTTATGCCTTCATTTATATTGTGTGCAAAATTATCTTAAATATATGTTATAAATGAAGTGGCTTTCTACCAAATTGGGGCTTTTCATAGTGGAAAATGTTAACATAAATTGTAGCATAAATCATTGCCTCATAGAATACCAGAAGGCGCATATAAAAACTCATATCTTTACTGCACATATTTCCCATTAACCATAATCTATTAGTAATTGAAGTTCATTACAAATTCTTGTAGACTTTATTGCTATCATGCTGCATGACATACCGAACCTGGCTTGCATAACAAGAAGTCCTTGCTGGGAAATATCCTATTAACAATGACAGTGCATTTGTCATTGTGATAATAAACCCAAGAGCTGCCTGTAGACTATAAATTATCAAGGCGCCATTTGTGCTACCCTGGCTTGAAGGTTTGTCAGCGCTTCCATTTTAAATCCCCAATTTTCAGTGAGTTGTAACTCAACTATAGAATCTGCAGTGAGCTGCAACTTTGCGTCCAAGGACTCAGCTTCAGACTTCTTTTTTTTTTTCTTTGAAACAACTCTTAAGTATGATTTACATTTTCCAATCAGAAAGAACAGAGGTCTGCTGGCTTGAGCAAAATAGTGTTGGAGGGATATATAAGACATAATCATTTCCCATCAAGAAAAATATGTTTAAATCCAGCCGAGAACACCTATGGCTATTTAAAAATCAGGGTTTATAACATTTCCATTTTTGTGCCTTAAAAGGGCATTATTTAATTCTCAGAAGGGGAACTAGATGTAAATGTCAGGCATTTTAAGGCAACTACACATGCCAAGTGATTTTTCCTTTCTGCACGAGCCACTCCTTCTATCCCCTTCAGATCAATAATGTGAAAAATGGGAGAATTTACACGGAGCAGTGAGAAAATATTACTGTGAAGAAAGAGGGGCATTTGAGAAGCAGATGTAAATTTGAAACAGAAATAGTCACAACTGTGTAAATAGATGTGCCTTTGGCTTGGAGGCAAACTTTAACAGTCTGTGACATTTCTCAGCCAAGGAGCTGGAAGCCAGCAGGACCAGAATGCACTTTCTATATTACATGATGTGCTGATTCCACATCTTCAATCTTTCTTACTTACCTCAAAATAAGGTTGCAGATGATTATAGTTACCTGAACAAACTCCCCAATTCCCATATAATGTTGTGTGTACACTGTCCATTAGCCAAAACTCTCGTCTTGGGGTTCTATACAGGGTAATTGATGGATAGGGACCTGCCTTGTTTGGAAACTGGTGGTGTACAAAACCAGATGCTGGATACAATGGGAAGGCTAAGGTGAAGGAGAAGACTGGTGCCAGTGCTCAGAGATGTTACTGAGTCTGAAGGAAGACTGACATGTGAAAAACAACTATATTTCAAGATACAGTGAGATATGAATGCAAAAGTGAACTGTAGAAACTGCTTGAGGGAATGAATTCTTACTAGAGAAGTGAAGAAACAGATGTCATGGATAAGACACACTTGAGCGGGATCTTGAAGAGTGCCATCTGTTTTTAGAGACCCCCTCATCCCCACCCCATAATGCAATGCCCTTTCCTGGAATAAATCACAACATGAAGAGAAAAATAAATTCCTACTACAGGAATGAGCATAAGTTGGGGTGGGGTAGAGTAAATTATATTTGCCAACTTCTAACCTTGACCAATAGAAATCATACCTCAATGTACCAGTTGCATAGAGACAAGGAATGAGAGAGTGGGAATAGCCAAAGCATGGCGAAAGAAATAAATCTATTTACTTCAAGAAAACAAAGAATCCAGGTCTTTCTAGTCTCCTTCCAATGAGGTAATGGACTTTTAGTTGTTTTCAATCATTATGGGACATAAAGCAGAGCAAATGTGTTCTTTTATTAAATTTATTCCTAAATGTATTCAAAGGAAAATCAAATAGTTCAGGCAAGATTAGTTCAATTCTTCACATAACAGATATACTAGGAGGAACTAATTACACAATTCCAGATCTGTAGCCCAGACACTGTGCTAAGTGACATAATATGTGTTTCATTCTTGCAAATCATGAAATAGATTTTATTCTTTCCATTTTCCAGAAGAAACTAACACTTAAGCAAGCTGTAGAACCTAAGACAGGTTAAGACTTGCCTAATATCAAACAGATATTAAGTGGCACAGTGGGAATGGAAACTGGGGCCCTCTGACTGCATGAGCTATACCATACCAGCTCCCCACTTCTTCTTGTCTCTTAATTACTCTCCAACAAACTAGAGTATTGAGTGAGCCAGTTCACACCCCCTGAAATCAACTTCACATTACCAGTCATGCTTCAAATTTTCTTCTTTTTAAGCAGTTTGATATTTTTTAGATGTTTTGAAATGTCTTCTCAGACTCTTCAGTCTACAGGAACATAGTTTGGGGTGTGGTGCTCTTGTGGCTCTGTCTTATAGGTTTGACTATGCAATGTTAGGAGTAACAATTTACTCCTATAGTAGAGATCCATGATTACAGAAAGAATTCCCCATGAGGCTTCTGTCTCCTTGGCTTTGTCCAAGATGGAAGAGCCACATACACTGTACACTGTCAGATCTTCAAATTTAAAATGGGGGGTGCTGGGGTTGTGGCTCAGTGGTAGAGTGCTCGCCTAGCATGCACAAGGCACTGGGTTCGATCCTCAGCACCCTAAATGTAAAATAAAGGTATTGTGTCCACCTAAAACTTAAGAATAAATGTTTTAAAAAATTTTTAAATGGATTTTTGTGTTATCTTGCATATTTTATCATTGCAATTTAATTTTATTGTCAGAAGATATTTCAAAATATAGTGAGAGTTTAACTAAAAGCCAAATAATGAAACTATTAAACTATTGGCTCTATCAAAATTAAATTATCTTCCCTTTGACTTATGGAGAACAGAATCAATAATTCAAAATCCACTTTTCATTTGATTGATAATAGCTCCGATCTCTAGAAAGAATCAAGTACGTTGAGTTTGTCCGTGCCTGGATAAAAGTATTTCCCACCTTAACTTCAGATTCCACAATGTGCTTAGAGTCCTTCCTGCTAGCATCTTTGCCATTTGGTGATGGATATCTGCTCCTTCACTAGTTTTTTTCTCCCCAAACTGCATTCTTATGCTCTAATAAATCATTGATTCCCCTCTCACATTTTATGTCTTTTTATAGTGGTGAACATGACTTGCAGGGTACACAGAGTACTGAAATATTCTCAACAAATAGTGTAGGGTCATTTTGATTCCAAATATTTGCCCAGCAATACTTTGCCATTTGGAACCAGCCTGAAAGCCAACACAAGCGTGAGGAGCCATCTGTTCTTTCTCTCTTTCTCATTCTCAGGAATGTAAAACAATTCCTCTCCACTCATATAGCAACTTTCTTTGAAAAGAACACAATTACCAGGGAAGTTATTTCATTTTAAGAGTTTAAGTTTTTCACTGAAATATAAATAGGAAAAATTTCAAACTTACCAGGTGTTTTATCCAATGGTATTAAATTTCTTCTTTATGAGGACCCAGTGCCATGGTTCACACTTGTCATCCCTGCAGCTTGGGAGGCTGAGGCAGGAGGATCGGGAGTTCAAAGCCAGCCTCAGTAAAAGCGAGGTGATAAGCAACTCAATGAGACCCTGTCTCTAAATGAAATACAAAATAGGGCTGGGGATATGGCTCAGTGGTCGAGTGACCCTAAATTCAATCCCTGGTATCCCCCCTCCCCTCAAAAAAAAGTTCTTCCTTATAGGGAGCAAAAGAACAAGGGCATAAGATGCTTTACTCCAAAGATAAAGTTTATATCTTCAATAACAATGTTTTGCTCTCCCTGCCAGACCAAATTTCCATGTCCTTATGAGCTAAAAGTAGCTTACATTCATAGTAGGGAGGAACAATTGGAAAAATAGGAATGTTAGACACAAGGGAAAACTCTGCTTCGTTTTGGAGACAAATACCTATGTCAAATATGCGAGGTAACACAAAAAAAATCCATTTTAAATTTGAAGATTTGACAGTGTACAGTGTATGTGGCTCTTCCATCTTGGGTGAAGCCAAGGAGACAGAAGCCTCATGAAGAATTCTTTCCATAATCATGGGTATCTACTATAGGAGTAAACTAACATTGTATAACCAAGCCTATAAGACAGAGCCAGGAGAGCACCACACCCCAAACTATGTTCCTGTAGGCTGAAGAGTCTGACAAGAAATCCCAAAGATCCCATCTACTCTGCTCTACCACCCAGGTGAATGTTGTGGGAGGGTAGATAGAAGGCCACTGGTCCTCCATGGATCTCATGTTTGTGAGGAGCAGTCACAGGCATGGAAGCCTGCCTGGATAGGGGGATTGGAAGCAGGGGAGAGGACAGTGGGTACCAGTGATTATCTCGCACTTCTGACAGAGATCTTGGCACACTATTTTTTCATAGCACTATTGCTGTCCAGATCAGACCTAAGCACCAGTTCTCTCTCAGCAGTGAAGTCAAACCTCTGTGACTCCATCCTTAGGGCATCGATACTATAAGGGATGGCGGTAGAAAGTATTTCTGCATTTGTGATTTTACTTGAAAATGAATGAACAATCTCTTATTTGTCTGAATTAACCTAAAAGTGACTGGATTATATTTTCAACCATCAGGTAGAAATGAGGTTGAAAGTGACAGAACATCTGATTTGAAAAAAAAAAAAACCATAAAATTTTGTGGCTTTGTGGCTCAAGCAGTAGCGCACTCGCCTGGCATGCGTGGGGACCAGGTTCGATCCTCAGCACCACATACAAAGATGTTGTGTCCACCGAAAACTAAAAAATAAATATTAAAATTCTCTCTCTCTTTAAAATAATATATATATATACACACATACATACATACATACATATATACCTATAACTCTTGTAAGGACTCAAAATTTATTGTGCTTCTCCCCGCACTCTTGAAATCCGTACTAACACCAGGGTGTGACAGCTTATCCTTGGGGTAACAGTGTAAAAAGCATTCCATATAACTGGCCCAATTTTATATCTGAAATTCTCATAACTCCTTCCCAATTTCATGCAAATTTCTTTAAGTATGAAAGAGACTCACTACCCTGAGCTTTCCAATTTTCTTACATTATCTCTTAGGCATCGTGTATCAAGAGCCCCGTGTTTCTGTGCTACTTGGCCTTTGAGGAGAAATTTTTTTTTTTTTTTTTTTTTGCAAATCAGTCAATTAATTAATTAATTAGACAAGTCAGGAGCTAAAGAAAGTTGAAGTTTCTTCAAAAGAAAGCTATGTAGAAGTCCTGGATGCCAGACTATCCCAACTCCATGAAGTCTGTTTCTGATCATATCTGAAATCCTTAAACCCTTCCACTGTGACTTCTAGAACTTCTGGTCCATTAGAATTAAGAACATCTCTATTCTCAGTTCCTCATGTTCTAGAACTTGGCTCTCTGTGGAGGAGTCTGTGAACTCAGAGCTTTTGCAAACGGCCGCTGTCAGCCTTCTGCATTCTCATTCTCTGGGCTGGCAGGAGCCCGGGCATCCCTTTGGCCTCTCATTGCTGCTACTCTCCTATGGTCTCCTTTCTCCACGAAAGCACTCAGCTCTGAACCTCAGATTGCCAGACTACTCCCCGCCACAGTTGTTCTGGCTGCAGTTCACAACTCATACGTAATTCCTGAAGATATCAGTCCTGGCTTGCTGTCACTGTTTTATACCATGCCTCCTTCCTGGTGATTTCAATATCCTTCTAATCTAATATGGTCGTTGTAGTAGCCTGGCTTCTAAGTCAGTGACTTCCTTTCTCTTTCTTTTCCTCTCTTCTACATTCTTCAGCCATTTGTTCCTGTGATTATACCATAGACCTTGTTTTACCTGAATTATGCCCCCTAGATATACTCTATTTCTAGAATCACCCTCTCTGACCAACATCTACCATCTTCCCAGTTCACTTCTTCTGGTACCACTTCTCCAATCGCCCTCGATCCCATAAGAACCTATATTTTTAAAAAATATTCGTTTTAGTTATAGGTGGACACAATAAACTTTATTTTTAGGTGGTACCGAGAATAGAACCCAGTGCCTCATGCATGCTAGGCAAGAACTCTACCGCTGAGCCACAACGCCAGCCCCAGAACCTACATTTTATCACTGTTACCAATGACTCATTTTTTTCTAACCAATCTTAAATTCAATCTTCTTTTTATCCATCCTAAATTCTGGTGACCAGTAATTATAACCCCTCCCTTGTATATATCCGCGACTTCTTTGCCATTTTTTCAGCTTCATCATAGGCAAAAACACAGCTCTAGTTAAATGGAACTCTTTGTCTGCTCCACGGCCTGACACTCTGCAACTGAACACGGCTGGAGGAAAGCATAAAGCCAGGATGAATGGCCTCACTTTCAATTTGTGATCACTAATCTCAAGAGGGCTCTAACATTAACTGGGAATTATATTTCCATGTCCATTTCTCCCTCACTCTACCAGTGAAGTATTTCAGACTTTCAGTTCTTTCCTTAAACCTCCAACATCTGGGCCCCATCCTCCTTAGTGGATGGCTTGTTTCTTCCTTCTCAGCTTCATATTTTACTGAGAAAATAAAAGCAAAGGCAAAAGGGTCCTGCAAGCTCTACCACGTCTACTCACCTATGTCATCTGCCCTGCATGCTCTTCCTTCCCTCTCAGTACAGGGGGTCGCTGTGCATGCTCCTAGCTAACCAGCTCCTTTATTGTACACTAGGAACCGACTCCTCTAGTCTGCTCAAACACATCATCCTAGCTATTAATGCTTTTTTTTCCCCCAAAAATAATAATTCTCTCTTCACTCTTAGGTTTTACTTACTGATAGAATCGCTTCATGTTTATTTCTCTACCTTAGAAAATTCTTAATTCTACTTTCTTTTCTATTATTTCTGTCTTGCCTTTTACAGAAACTCTCTTCTGCATTCACTGTCAGTCATTTTTCTGCTTTCCTTCTCTCTGAGCATGCTCCATGTTTTATCCGTGCCACTCCATTGTCTTTGCTCTTGTTGGCATCACCAGTGACCTCAGGTGTGATGGTAAGGCCTCAGGCCTCACCTTTTCTTAATTATTCACACTATTTGCCACATTCTCTCTCGATTCATGCTCGATTTTTGCTAAACATTCAGCACACCGCTACCCCTTCACGCTTTGCCTCACAGCTCATTTTCCAAGGCTTCTTTTCAAGTTTCCACTCATCTCCCTGACCTCTTAAAATGGGAGTGCCAAAGACTCAATCTTTGACCTTTCACTTGCCTATCTGTGCTCACTGTAACTCCTCTGTGTTTTAAATGCTATGTAAGTATTCTTGATTTGCTGACAACTCCAGGATACACCTCTCTCTCTCTCCCCCCTCCCTCTGTGTGTGTGTGTGTGTGTGTGTGTGTGTGTGTGAGTCTGTCTGTCTGTCTGTCTGCCTGTCTCTCTCTATCTCTCTCTGAATTCCAGATTCATAGAAGCAGCTGTCTTAAGTGGCATCTCCTTCTAAATGTGTAATAGGCTTTCACGGTTTACATGTCTAAATATTAAGCTTCTAATTTTCCCAGTCCCAACCCTAAGCAAAACTCCTCCTCCTCATTGTTGCCCTTTTTCAACTAATAATGCCAACCTTCCAGAGGCTCTGGCCAGACATCTCACACTGCCCTTGGAATCTGCTGTATTTTTCACCTCCCTCCCTAATATGATGTCCTTTCCAATTCTCTACCTCAATGTCCTTTACTCAGAAGGCCCACAGCTCTTCCCTTCACCTCCTTCAGGACTTCATGTAAATGCCACGCTAAGTAAGGCCTTCTCATCTAAATTTTGAAGCCTCTCTTCCAAACACTTACTATTCACTTTTCTGCAATATTTTTCTGTATAGTATATATCATCATTTTAATTCTACTATTTGTTTTGTGTATTATCTCTTTTTCTCCCCCATCCCTCCCCCATATTATACACTCAGGAAGATAGGGTATTTTTTTTTTATTTGCTGATGATTCTGATCCCAGTATCTGAAATAACACAACATATAGTAGGCATTCACTCAATTGTAGAATGAACAAAGAAAGCAGTTATCCTTTAAGGTAATGGACACTGTCATATTATGAAATACTCCTTTCAAATAGCTATTTTGATCTCCCATCCTATGATAAAGCCTCTTGTCTCCTGCTACCCCAGTGACAAGAGCCCTTTCCTTCCCTGCTAGCATGAAGCAACTATCAGAGTTAGCAGTGTATGCTTGCAGGAGAGAAAGCCTGTAGTTTTGATGTGCTAAGGCCCTGGAAGTGATGAGTCGCCATCTTTAACCTGGTGTGTACAGACTTCCTTCCTGTCTGTAGTACAGCATTTGAGGGGCCAACAACACCTAATTTTCAATCTAAACCTTTTCCACAACAGTTCAAATCAAAATATGTTCAATCTGAGGAGATTTCCACAACAGAAATGTATATGTCTCCTAACATCAGATCATTTCATAGCTACTTTCTGTTCAGTTAAAACTCAGTGTTGATGAACCAACACACCATGCTCACATGAGTTTATGCTTCTGTCGACCCTACCACTTCCATTTTTTTCTAAAATCAGCTTCTATTAGACTGGGTCCAGCTAGAAAAACAGAAACCAGTCTGAATGTATAAAACACAGAGAGAGAATTGATATCCAAGTTATATAGGATAAACAGAAGATGCTGCTTAATCAACAGAAGGAGGCAACCCAGAGATAAGCAACCACAGGGAGCCCCTGCCACCTTATGTCTGAAGGAGCAAAATAGAGGTGTTCTTGTTGGTGCCCTGGGTTGGGGTGGGGGTCACCCATTGAAAACTGAGGTCAATGTAGGTCATTTCAAGGTTTCCTGGAGACAGAGGAGAAACAATACTCCTGGAAACCTACCTCAGGCACAGAAGTAGGAACTTCTCCCTTCTTTCCTCTGACCTCCAATTTCCATCAGTGACCTCCTGGGACAAACCCAACCATAAGCATGTGCCTATGGATAAACATAGGTCCCTGGAAAGCACAGCATTCAGAAGTCAGTCAACCTTCTTCCTTTACTGTCTTCTCACACTCTGTGATACAGACAGAGCAGAGGGGAAGCAGAAAGGTAAATGAGCTCCATGGATAAGCACATGAGATGATATTTTGGTCATTTCTAGCAACTAGAAATTAATTATCCCCAAGACCTGAAGATGTCTACAGGAATTTTCAGGATACAAACTAAAGGCAAGCTCACAAATTAACGTCTTGGGGTGGAGTGGTGGGATTTATTAGAGGGCACTGATGACAGGAACTTAGGGTAGTGAAGAAGAGGATGAGAACAGAGCTTCCTGTACTTTGAGGCTTCTTCAGATGCTATCTTTATTTGGACTGGCAGGTGAAAGGTCTGGTTTGGCTCTTAGGCACCATTACCCAGGCCTCCCCTCCCCAGTTGTTCACACCTATTTACAAATTTCTGGGACTCTCATATTTAAGAATCCATAAATTCTCAAAATGACCACTAATCAACATTCTAAAATTCAAAATTTTAAAGGCTATAATAGCTTACAGTAGGTTCCCAATAGGGAAGTGAATATGGGACACTCATTTTACAGGACATTAGATGTCAAGAAAGAACTGCGAACTGAGCAGAAATATATGATTTTCTGGAAAGAACGGTTCACATTTTTTATTTATCTGTAAAAACAGCATGCATTTCTATAACATGCCTCCTAATATCAGATTATTTCATTGCTACTTTCCATTCAGTTAAAACTCATTGTTGCTCAGTTGGTACAGTGCTTGCCTTGCGTGCCCAAGCCGGTAGATTCAATCCCCAGCACCACAAACAAAACAAAACAAAAACCTCATTTTTCATGGACAAACACTTTTCACTTTTGACCACAGACCACATTCTTGAAACAAGAGTTGGAATGAAGTAGAGGAGAGAAGACTGACTTTGAGTGAGACCAGATCCAGTTTGTATCCCAGCTGGATGTCCTTGTGGAAGCTGATTAAAAAAACTCCATTTCTTTATCAGTAGTAATGATTATAATTTTTATTTAGCCAGGTTCCTGTCTAAGTACTTTATATGTATTAACGGTTATAATTCCAGAATCCTATTACTGGTTTCATTTTGCAGAAGCAGATCTAGGTTAAGCAATGTACTCTCAGCCAAGTGGGGTGGCACATGTCTATAATCCTAGCAGCTTGGGAGGCTGAGGCATGAGGATCTCAAGTTCAAAGCCAGCATCAGCAACTTAGAAGGCCCTAAGCAATTAGGAAGATTCTGTTTCAAAAAATAAAAATAAAAATAAAAAAGGACTAGGTCTCAGTGGTTAAGCATTGCTGGGTCAATTCCTGGTAAAACTAACTAGATAGATAGGTAGGTAGATAGATGGATAGATAGACAGATCGATAGATAGATAATACTCTCTCACACAACTAAAAAAAATAATAATGATTTTCCTTGTTGGACATTACAAAAGGTATCCCATCAACCTTTCCTATTACACTCATTGCAAGCGTTCATATTGAGTACGACAATTGTTTGAAAAATTTTTGTGCATTATTTTAAAAATAATCAGTGTTCTATGGCACTTTTCTGATAGAAGGAAGTAAAGTATTTTTGATTAAAGTATACTTCTTAAAATTCTGCACAAATTTACAATATGAGCATCCAATGAAGGGGTTGGGTGTAATCAAGATACAGGTCTGGGCAATCCAGATCTAAGGAGATGTTCTCTAGCATCTAGAAGAATGTGAGATTCAGAGTTTATCATTAAAACAAAATAGGGTACAAGACATACATTAGGAATGTTTGTTGGCACACTCACAGTCTTGCATTTATTTAGCTGAGCCAACAGTCACATAAATGTACATCAGTGGTCACTGGACTAGGTGTCTTGGTATAGCTACAACCAATGACAGGTAAAAGGAATGCGAATCAAGGAGAACTCTTCTCACCAGTGGGAACTCAACCCCACTGTCTTCTCTAGAGATGCAGTCTCAATGACACATATTTTTCAGGGAGGAAAAGCCCATTCCAGGATTTGACTCCAAAGCCACAGGTACTCAATCCCTTGCTTCTAGATACCTTACCAGATCTCACAGGCCTTGATTTCAACACACTCCACTTGTGTGGGAGAACAACAATTTTAGATCTCACCAGTCTCAAACAAGGCCTTATATTTTCTGAATGTGATAAGAAGCTTGATGGTCTTCACATAGGTCCTTTGAAATAACTCTCCATTCATTTCTTCCCCTTCCACTAGTTTTGGAAGAATTCGCAGGAAAAAAAATTCAGAACTTGGCTTTGTTTTTGTCTACTTAAGAGACTTGCTGTTTGTTTTGCTTTACTCTTTGACTTGCTAGTTTTTCACATACTTTTTCATCTTGACCTTTTACTAAGAGTCAATCAAAGTATTCACCTGCACGGACACAATCTTTCCCTGATACATAAGGACAGTGTCAGAAAAGCAAAATGCATTCTTTTTTGGAAAAATAATAATTTTTTTCAAGACCCATTGCATGTTCTGACCATGAAAACATACATCAGTTTTCTTAGATAACCAGTATAGTATCAATATGTGTCAACAAGGGAAAGTGTAAAGAAAAGAGGCTTATTACTTTCACTACATAAAAGACTGGCAGACAGGCTTGTCAACGTATCATAAAATTATAATAATGATTATTTTAATAATAACTAAGAGGAATTAATCACCTAATAATAGAATAAATTCCAGGCAAATCTCTTTTTTCTGTTTAATATAAAGACAGGTAGGAGAAGTGTGACTGTGGCTCTCTGACCTTCTGGGAGGGAGGGAGAGCCAGCTAAGCAGGACAACACTGGGGGGACTGACACCTACCTGAGCTGAGAATGGACCTCTTAAGGTGCACATCTAAGCAGTCCGCATTATGGTGACAACTCTTCTGAGAAGAGGCGGTGTGGAGTTGTATGACTTGATAAGAATTTACCATGGATTGGAATAGAAAAAGCGTACTAAACAGTTTACTCTATTTTAAATAAAAGCACCATAAAGAATCAGCCCCATGAAGAATTTCTGATACCAACCAGATTTTGAGACCTTCAGATCCTAACTCAAGGTTGCAATCTAAGCATCAGTCCCTGTTCTTTAATCTTCATGCTACATAGTTTTGCTCTTGTCTCTTTCATTCCAACAGTCAGTGTTTAAACAAATAAAATAAATACTTGAACTTGGCAAAAAAGTGCACACACACACACACACACACATACACACACACAGGCAGTAATAATTAACTCAATGAATATGCACTGAGCAAAAACTGTGCCAGAAACTGGGTTCAGTACTGGAGAATTCATCAGAGATCCAAAAGGACAAGATTTGAGCTTTCATAGTGTATATTCCAGTGAGAGTTCCAAACCAAATAACAAACAACAAGGTATTATGTAGGGTACTCTATTTCTCTTCGTCTTGGAATTTTAACTGAGGCTCCAATGCTGAGAACAGTAGGCATCAAGTGCCCCCCCAAATTCTGAACCAAAGTGTAATATATTCTACGCTGGAAAGAAGATTAGAGAGAATTGGTTCTATTGTCTATTGCTCACACTCACCTTCTGGCTACAAAGAGAGCAAATCAAAACAGTCCTGGGAATAGAGCGATGGACAGAGCATTGTCAGTGAACAGCCCAGGGTGCCAGGGAGCAGGTTGTTTCCTCCTCAGAAATTCAATTCTCAGAAAGCAGAAGTCGGAGACATAGGGTCTGACATCTTACTCAGGGCTGATAGCCTCCAGCAGATTTCGTGGAACTTTTAGTGGCAGGTTTCATCAGAGAATATCTTTATGTCCTATGTTGACAGTGTGAAGCTCAGTAATCTTTTCCTGTTTCAGACTTGGAGCCTGGAACAAGGACCTGTATTTGGGTGAAGTGATCTCAAAATGTCATGTGGGAGAGCACACCATAAGATGTAGAGTTCAAGAGTATGTCATTAGCCAGCATCTAAGGCATCAGCTGTGTCAGAAAATGGCACAGGGTAAATCCCCAGATTGATAAAGGTTTAGCGGTTAGACATGCAACATGTCCAAGTCCCTGATGCCAAATTACAATCACCCAGCTCTGCCCTTGTTCCAGACACGAAGACTCAGAGAATCTGTACAACTACATGGGGCCAGGATGGGATTCCAAACTGTGAAGAGCTGATCATGCCCCCTTTCTCTGATGCAGTCTTTCCAGCTGGAGGTAGGCTCAGGCTGGGGAAACGAAAATGCTTTAACTAATGAAAATTAAAGAAATGAAAAAATCTAAGATGTTTCACTGGATCGGTAATACCTGAGAGGAACTAAGGGAGCTATAGGATTATCCAAAGTGGAGGATACTGAGCTGAGAGATCAAGGTTAATGGAAAATTGTTTCTTTGCTTTCATTCAGAAAATTGAGTTCATTCAATAGTCAGGTTTTCACAGAAAAAAATTACTTTGCAGATTGTGATTTATGCTGTGAATGAGCTAAGTAGGTCAAGAGAGGCCTGTCTCAGACGAGTGTCCTTGAACCAGAGACCTGAGTGACAGGAAAGAGTCAACTAAACAGATCTGGAAAGAGCATTCTCACCAGAGGAAATAGGAGCAAAAGAAGAGCTCTTAGAGAACTAGGAACAGACCAAAGGAAGTTCACATACCGCCAGAGAGAGAAAGGCCTCAGCTGGGGTCAGCATTGGGGACAGGAGACCTGATTCTGTAGTACCTTTTAGATCTTGGTCTCTAGTTTGTAAGTAATTATGAAGGCAGAGAGAAGCCATTAAAGAATTTTAAGATGATCATATTTATGTTTTTTAAGAAAAAAATGTGGCTTTTTTTCTCATAAATTGGCGGTAAGGATGAACATAGGGGCACCTGTAGGAAGTATTTTACTACTCCAGGTAAGACATGAGGGTAGCTTTTCCTAGGTCATTGGAAATGAAAATGGAGGGATATAGATGGATTTGAGATATTATTTGTAGGTATTGTAGAGCCAGTTAAGAATCTAGTATAGGACTGGGAATATAGCTCAGTGGTATAAAATTGCAAAGCAAGCGTGTGATCCTGAATTTGATCCCACTGCAGGAAAAAAGTACAAAAGTAAACAAACAAACAGAAACAGAATCGATTGCCGTTGCTATTGGAACCCTGCTGTTACCCTTTTTATTGGCAGATTACACTCATTCTCAGCTTCCATGAATGTCAACACTACTTGCTCACCTCTGTCATCTTTTATGGAGGAGAATTTGCCCCGGAAAGGCAGTAGAAGCTACAGTGCCTTAGAAAATTATGACTTCCAACCTCCGACTCCTGGGAAAGACTGAAGCCTGAATATGTGGTCACAAAAGGCCAGTCTCCTTGCGTTGAGGTGGGGCCAACTTGGTGTACAACTTGCATTCCAAAGCTCCCTATGGAACTCTATTGAAAATAGTCTCACTTAGATCTTTTCTCCTGTTTTCCTCACTCCTCTTCTCCTGAGAGTAGCCACCAAATAAATCACTCTAAGATCACTAAATCAATATCAATATAATAAATCATTTGAGGATCTTTGTCTGAGACTCTATTTATAGGGAGCCCAGCCTCAGAAAGAATTTAATTCTGAACATATTACTTATGACATGACTATGAGGCATCCAAGTGGTGATGTTAAGTAGGCAGGTTGATATATGACTCAACCTCAGAGATGGAGTATTTGGGCACCAGCAGCATGTGAATGCTGCTAACAGCCAGACGAATGGATGGAATCTGCAAAGGAGGTACACAATCAGACAGGAGAGTTTAAGTGGAAGACTTGAGAACCCTGACATGCAGAACAGGGTGAGGACTCAGCAGAAGAGAGGTAAGAATATTGAGAAAATATGATAAAGAGATAGTATTGGAACCTGAAGAAATCCTACCTTTATGTTTAGGTTTTGAAGTCATAATAGGGGTCTACTAAATGAAAATGTAGAAAGTATTGGACTCCCTGGTGACCACTGACTGTCTCCTTAATATGCAATACGGAGAAAATTCAAGAAATGTGATTTTCTGTTAAAGAGTCTTTTAATCATAGATACCTGCAAATGGATGCTTTCAGAGTCTTTGTAATTCTAGGTAAGGTTATTTCATGTTAACTGCACAATTAACTCATGTCATCAATGAAGCTTTTTTCATTTGAATTAAGTCCCCAGTCCCTATAAAATGAGAATTTTCCTCATTTGCTGAAGTCTTCCAATTACTTTCTAAGTTGAATTAGTAGTGCACTAAACTTTTATTTCCAGAGAAATGAGTTCAAGTAGAGGTCATCCATGCAAATGAGTTGAGTGATCTCAAGCTGGCATTTAAGGATGTCAGAAAGTTCTGTCTATATTGGTTTATTTTTTTAAGGCAAATGAAAGATAAAATATGGATTTTATGTATTTATTTAAGGAGCCAGTACTTTCACTTAAATCCCAGTACCCATCAAGAGAAGGCCTTAGAATTCCAGGATGAAAAAGTAACAAGCCAAAGGTACAATGACATCAAAGGTCCTCTGAGTTAGAGGTAGGTGGACGGTCAATCAGTAAATTTTTAAAGTTTATTTAAAAATAAGGAAATGAGCCTTCCTATGGTGAAACTCAAAGCTTATGTTCTTATTTAGCTTTCTAGAATTTTTTTTTAAGTTAGGTGACATTTTTTCACCTTAATAATGAAACAAATTATCAAAAAAAATAATCAAGTATTTTACTTGAGAAGTCAGAACCAGTAAGTGGGAGATTGTATTCTTTTTTTTTTTAAGTCAATTACTTTATTTTCTCAGGGAGATTATATTATAATCTAGATCACTTTGATCCTAAGGTTCATAATCTTACCCCTATACTAAGATTAACCATGAAGACCTAGTTTATTACTCTCAGATTTCCTAAGTCTCTTCAGTGTTGCAGCAAAGACCTGCAGAAGAAAATGGTCAATAGAGAAGTCATGACTGCAAACCAAGGCCCTGATGCTGTCCTTATGCTTGTGTCTCCTCCTCGGTGGGTGGCCTCACTCATCAACCCCTGCAATGCTCTTCTCCCTATAAGGTAAAAATGGCATTTCTTTTTGTCATTAAACAGTTTACATAAACATATTTTTTCTAAGAAATTTTCAGAAACAGAGATGTTAGTAACTTAAAATATAAACATTTTCAGTTCCAAAAGTCAGGTATAAAATCTCCAAATAACAGCATTTTGGCTGGGCCATTTCAGGAGCTTGGAGGCTACTGTTGAATGGAGTGTGCTCTTAACTTTTCTGTGTCTATTATAGTGTCCCCACTTTACGGAAGGGTGTGTCAGATTGAGATAAGGAATTCTGATCACCAGAAATTAAAACTTAGAAATATAATAGGTTATCTGAGGAATAGTGTTTGAAGATTGGATTGCAGAAGGAATTGTGTTTTCCTCAAGAATGAAGAGCCTGGCTATTTTCAATAGGTTCACTCCGAGGATTCAATTGTTGCAGGCTATTAGTGAGTCTAGAACAGTGGGCCATTTGATTATAGAGCTGACATCTGTCCTGATAATTAGCCAATGAGCCTCAGCACTTGGGAGTTTGTGTTATCTGGCTGAGGAGCCAAGTTATGAATAATAGAGGTAATGAACCTTTCCCTTGCTTTATTCAAATACAACAGCATATTTATCTTTTCACTATAAAGGAGCAATAATGAGGACTCCTGGACCTCAGGTACAGGGGCCAAACAGTGTTCCCCAATACTGGAATATTCAATAATACTAGAAGCTGCAAAGTTCTTTTCCCAAAGAACTATCATGGAGGCCAAATCCAGCTGCTAGTGTCTTGGGAATATTATTGTTATAATTACCCTCCTGTCTGATTCACTGTGTTAGCCCACCTACTGCCATGTTTTACCACCTTCTCCCAAAGACTTAAAGAGGTTTTTGAAACAAAGGTATTCTGGGAAGACTGGACTTACAAGGGAGTCATATAGAGATATCCAGACTGGGATGATAATGTTAGAGCAATCACAACTGTATTTAGAGGGTGCAACATTTTGTATTCTTGTTACTATCCAACTCTACTAAAATTACCTTCACCCCTCACAAACTTGTCCAATCTGACCTACCTTTGTTCTTTTCCATCTTCCTAATTGCCCTTTGTTATCATCCAAGGGCATCCAATGCTGATGGTGAATCCACTCAGAACCTAGTTTACTTAAAGGCTTTGTTCAACCTTTTAAGCAATTAAGAAAATTTACCTTGTGGCAAGTCAGTTCATAGTACTTTCACAATGTATACTAACTGTACCTCAAGAAACAGCAGAAGATAGAGCACATGCTCCATGGATGAGGTTACTGAATGACCTTTATCTTTTTAGTACTATATACCAGAACTAGATTTCTTTGTCATTTCAGATTTAAAGAACTAGGTAAGATAGGCAAGACTATCCCCATTTTACAGCCGAATAATTGGGGGTTCAAAAAGTTGTTGTTTTTGCTTTCTGAAAACAAATAAGTAAAAAAAAAAAAAAAGTGGGGATTTTTATCCAAGTCTGTCTAACTTCAAAACCTCTGCTCTTTCTGAAACATTTTGTAGCTTTTTCCATCCAGGGCTTATTTATTTGAGACCCTTTCAAAATTACTGTAAATTGGTGGTATAGCTTGAGATAGTCTAACATTAAGAGTGGTTTCCAGAGACTTATTAAAGGAGTGTAATCTTTATCTTTCAGTTTCAAAATACTTATTTTTTCCTAGAATCTTTATTTTCTTCCTAGAGAAAGATTACCAATATATTGTTACAAATATTTTGAGTCATATTTGTAGCTGCCTTTTTTTTAATATCTTCAGAAAAAATTTAGAAAGATTTTTAGAAAGCTGGACTTGACTCCTGAGACTGTACAGGTCAGTCATAAGTAATTATCAAAACATAGACAACAATTATATTTGCTGAATGTGAACTATGAGTATTATCTGTTAGACTAAGTTTGGCAGTCTCACCTGAACTTTTGGCACATTTTGGGGAAGATTCTAAAAGTTTCCATATTTATCCTGGTCAAAAGAAGTTAATACCTGTCATGAAAAATTGTTCCCCACAAAACCTCTTGGGATGACAATGTTAAGGAAAATAACCCACCTCCCAAAAGTCTTTTCAAAATTTCTAATGCACTCCTTGTTCTTTCTTCAAACAAAGTGAACAAAAGGCTAAGATTGTGAACATTTGTTATTGTCATAGCAGAAAGTAAACTATTTTCATAAATATGCAAATATTTCCTACTGGGCTTCTATAATGCTTCCAGCAACTCTGCTGCAGCGTATGTCTATTTCACATCTGATGATATTAAAAAGGAGAAGAAAGTGCAGAGCATGCAGCTTGGAATCATTTCTGCCCAGGAAAGCTAGCAATTAGAGCAGGGCATAGGCAAGCAGGCCTGGGATAATGAACAATACCAAGATAGCCTGCTTAATTTGATCTTACTTCAGGACCGAGGATATTGTCAAATCACAGGCTTCATTTCTGCAGGGAAAAATAGTGAATCAAGGACAATCTTATTATGATCTCAGTGTTTATGTACTCAGAGGTTTGTACTCTTTTAAGGAATAGTACTACATAGATTTAAGGTAGAGCTCCTTTTCATTATTGGATTGTATTTACCTATTTATTTATTGCACAGTCAGGGATTTTTTCTCTCCCCATTGCTTGGTGAAATCAGAGACTTGAGGACAAGAATGTCACATTCTCAGGCATGCTATTGAAGCAAGGAAGGCTCTCGTTAAGTGTGGGTTAAATGAATGGATAAATAAATGAATCAGAGAGATGGATACAAGAGTGAGTCAAGAGTTTAGAATCAAACAAAGCTGGGATTAGGTCTTCACTCTACCACTCCTGTTACTCAATTTTGAACAAGTTCATGATATCTCTGTGACTCATTTCTTTGCCTCTGATGTCTGTAACTCACCTGACATTGGGCACTAGATTAATGGCAGCTGTTACTAATCTCTCAAGATGGTGAGCTTCCTATTTGACATTGGGAGAGTAGGTCTCTTTATTTTTTAGTTAAAAAATACAGTAGAATTTACTGTATTTTTTAACTAAAATGATTTTTTGAGCACCTATTATTTGACAGATATTGCATCTATTTTCTGAGACCTGTAGATAACATCCATATTCTCACTACTTAGTGTACATATATACCCTACATGATAATAATAAGCATAGAATTCATCAGATATTATTAGAAAAAATTACTGCCACTATTAAAATAATATGATAAATTTTGTAATAGGCTCATGCACAAGAATCAATGGTATCATGTGAAACAGAATGGCAGGGAAAATGGATCCAATTGTGCTATGAATAAACCTCAGTGAATTTCACCTTTCTGTATATCAATAAAATATCAATTATAAAAAAATGACAAATAAGTAGAAGGAAGACCAATAGAGCAGAGGAAGGGAAGCAGGGAGAGGGAGGAGGGGTGGAATAAAAGGAAGTTCTGGAGACTGAAATGGAACAAATTGTATTCCATGCATATATGGTTATGTCAAAATAAACATCACTGTTTTGTACCACTCTAATGCACTAATAAAAACATTTAAAAAAGAATGTCAAGGAATATGGAGAGACAAAAATAGTTTTGTGAGGAAAAGGATAAACAAACCTATTATAAAAAAATAATTAATTTTTTTTGGAAATGGTTTGAGTTGAAGGTCATAGAACATATGCAGGACAATGACTAACCACCGCAAAGACACAAAACAGTGTTTTTTCAGTGTTCCTGGGAGGACTATAAAATCTCCTTCCCTCCAAATCTTTCCCCATCAGATGCTCCCTTTTCTGTTCAATACTGATCTATGCCTGAAAACCTTCCTGGGAGAACACCAGATGTCTGAGACCTTAATGTGCGTCAGTGCGGTGGGCTCCGTTCAACAGTTCTGTGGAGGAGATCAAGTTTCCCCAGGGAAGAACAAGTGAGCATACAGCCAGGAAAGTACCAAGCTTTATAACATATTCCTGATTTTAAAAATTTTTTCAGGAAGTAACCCCACTAATCTGCATATTTTAAGGAAATCCAATTTGGGGTGAACAGAAATTGCTTCCTATCCCATTTCCAGATACCACAGTTTTGGATCTTGAGCTCCCTCAAAGAGCTGCTGCCTCATCAATTCTACACCTGCATTTGAATTTGGAGAGGGCTGGGACAGGACCTGAGACTTCCCAAGAGAGATCTCCATTCTGGTCCCCAACCTCACTTTCCATTTTTTATTCTGCAAGTGTTTAAAAGACCTTTTTTAATGTAGAGATTAGTGAATAGTATATGCTAAAACAGTTTTAGGGTTTATAAAAATTCTGAATATAAATGGAGAGAATGAGTCTTAATGTTATGAGGATGGGGTGGGTGCCCAGTGACACAACATTTAAAAGATCTTGATTCAAATGGTGCTTCATGGGTCCTTAGTTGGTTTTTTGGAAACTTTCTTAGGTGCTGCCATGAGTCTCCAGACACAAGCAGATCTCTAGGCTTCTTTCCTTCATTTCTAGCAAAATAATCCAAACTTACCTACTACATTTATCAAGCTCTTATGCAACATTCTTTTAAAGAAAATGTTCCTGCCACTTCAAAAATTTGGAAAACATTGATCTAGAGCAGCAGTTATTTTACTTCAACAGACATCAGAGTCATGTGAAAGACCTAAAACTGACTGCTCCTCCTGCCTCCAAACTGTTTTGTGTCTTTGCAGTGGTTACTCATAATTAAATATATCTAGGATGGGGCTCAATAATTTACATTTCTAACAAGTTTCAAATGATGTTAGAGGTTTGTGGTAAAGAAGAAACAAAACTGGCTTGATAGGCAGGGGCACTTGATTCTAGGCCTAAGCATGGCACTATCTAGTGATAAAATTTTTAAGAAAAATCTTCCCCTCTCTGGACTTCAGACTCTACAACTGCAAAATGCATGAAATTGGGAGGCATGTGTTTTCAGATATCTATGATGCTTTTAGATGCTTGATTACCCCTAATGATTCCAACACCATTAAAGCTAGACTTAGGTTCTGCCAGTTGAGCACCTTTAGAGGGCTATCTCTTTCTCAATAATTCCAGCCCAAATATAATTCCAGCCCAAGTACGACGGATAGTGCTCATTTTCCAGAGTAGGTCAAGGTAAAAGAGAAATAAACAGATGAGGTATGTTCTCAGCCTGGGCAATAGACCCAATTTGGACACTCTAGCCTAGGACAAAACATGAGCAAACTCGTGGAATTAAAGGGTAAAGAAAACACAGTTCTGGCCATGTGGACCAAAGGAGACAGAGAGGCAAAAAGACTGTGACTCAGAATAAATCATATCAATGTTCTCCTCTCATTCTCCATTCTCTCTCTCCCTCTCTCTCTCTCTCTCTCTCTCTCTCTCTCTCTCTCTATATATATATATATATATATATATATATATGTACATATATATATATATCCCTATAATTCAACAGACAAGATTTTTTTTAAAAAAGAGAGAGAGAGAGAGAGAATTTTTAATATTTATTTGTTTTTTAGTTTTCGGCGGACACAACATCTTTGTTTGTATGTGGTGCTGAGGATCAAACCCGGGCCGCACGCATGCCAGGTGAGCGCACTACCGCTTGAGCCACAACCCCAGCCCAACAGACAAGATTTTGTGAAACTTTCTTTAAAGGGGTTTATGCTTTTAATGTTATTGAAAGTTAATGTTTTTCTCTTTTGCAGTATAAAATTATGTTGTCCATTTTACATACTTTTCAATATCCTGCTTCACCGTGGGTTATCACTCCTTAGATGGGATCAGGGCAGATGTTACAGAGGGAGAAAGGGTTTGGGAATCTGAACGCCAGCAACACCACTGACGAGTTGTGTGTCCCTGAACAAAGTCACCTTGTCCTTTCAGTTTCTGTGGAATGGGGATATCAATACCTATCTTACAAGGTGATGGGGAAACAAACTAATTTCTATAGAGCACCTGTCTCAATACAGAAACTCAACAGATGGAGACTGTTTTTATTATTATTGCCATGCTCCATGGGATCCATTTGTCAAAATGGTCTGTGTGCCTGCAAGAAGCTGCGGGTAATTTCAGTCTATGAATACCCAGACCCAGATA
Source organism: Ictidomys tridecemlineatus (assembly GCF_052094955.1). Lineage (NCBI taxonomy): Eukaryota > Metazoa > Chordata > Mammalia > Rodentia > Sciuridae > Ictidomys > Ictidomys tridecemlineatus. The sequence goes on from NC_135483.1 coordinate 110,550,820, forward strand.
ACCAATTTAAAACAAAGTCACCAATCTGACAGATCCGGTTTGCCCCTCACCCTGCCGACCCCCACTCCCACCTCGGAGCTCCCAAATCACAGGAATCTTGATATCTTTGAAATAAGGAATCTGGAGCATTTCTGAAAGTTTATAAAATAAGGTAGAAAGTAGCCGGGGTGAGATGAACATAAAAAATAGAAGGAAAACAAAGAGAACCTGGAATCAGTGGGAAACTTCATTTTCTTTAATTAGCATATTTAAGTGAAGCTTAGAAGCTGCTCCTTCCCTGAAACATTGCATTTTATTAAAAGCTGTTTAGAGCTCATAACCATTCTGCTGATTTTCTCAAAACACGTACTCCTTATAGGCCGGTGCTAAACTGTGCATATGAAATGAGCTCAGCTTAATGTTGTGTTAAAAGAATTTGGTCTCCAGAGCTGTCTCTCTTCTTAATAATATGTAATCATACTCCATCTATTTAGTTTTCTTTTAACTTGCCCCATGCAGGCAATGAATCCAGTTTAATTAAATGTGCCTTTAAATAGTCAAATGGCACTCATTTGCACCTAGCAAGCCTCCCTTTCATCCTATTAAGACCCCCTCAAGATATAAAAACCCAATAAAGAGGCCATGTAAGATGTGCGTCTGATAATGCAAAGGAAGTCTGACATTTGCTCCCTAATTTAGTAAAACCTGCATTAGCTTTTGGGCACACTGTCACAGTTGAATGGATCTAGTGTTGGGCCTCTTGGGTTCTGGATCAATCCTTATAAACAGCATATTGGAGACGAGCTGGTGAACCTCTGGTTTGGAGCCAATCATGCAGAACATGAGGCCGATTGAGACTCCAGGCAGCTGACATGAAGGCTCTCAAGAGACACGAAGGACGGCATGGCCTGTGCCTCTGGTCCTGTTACCTGGGGACACCACGGAAATGAGGCTCCAGTTTTCCCTAATATAAGATTTGCTAGGAGAGAAGTGAAGCCCATCCTAAAAATTAAAAGCAGAGAGTTGGGTGGCATTTTTCAGTCAAGGAGGGATATACATTATAGTACAGAATTGCTACAATGATCCTTCTTCTCATTAAGCCATTCAGTTAAGAAATGGGCTCTATTCGACATGGTGCTTCACTGTTCATGCCTTTACCACATTATTTCTTGAGGGACTTCCAAGCCCAGCCCATTACAGACTAGGGATTCAATGGCAAATGACACAAAGTACTCGTTTTCTTGAGTCTTATATTCTAGTTGAGGAAGACAATGAACAAGCAAAAACAAGTATACAATAAGCAAATAAATACATGATGTCAGGTTGTGAGAAGAAAGAAAATAAATCTGGTTAAAGGGTCAAGAGTTTAATGGGATAGTGAGCTATGGGTTGGGGTGGATGTCATATCAGACATATCTTTGGTTAAGTAGTATTTTATAGGGTCAGATTTGACATGCTTCTGTTGGCTGCATGCTCTGAGTGGAACTCAGTGCCATGACATTCATACTTTGATTCATAGATGAGAAGTTGGCTGTGATTTGTCACTCTGTTGGTGGACTTCTTTAATCAGGTGGATTGGGTGGGTCCTCGTTTTTTTTAAAAAAAAAAAATTATTGTTCTTCTTCCTCAAAATGAAAAAGAGGATTTTTTCCAGTTGTTATTTTCCTGGGGACATATAAAGTGGCACATATATTGTTCTCTATGAGTTCTAGTTATGTAATCTTTGCTTGTTTGGTGAGAAAAATGCTATTTAAGGACAGAGACACAAGACTTTTATTTACTTATTTCCCACTCAGCAGGAATACCTGTGTATACAGAGTAGCACAAACTTTAAAAATGTAATATGGTTTTTAAAATTTACATTTTGGTAATTTATCATTTTAAAAGACTGTCACGTGTATCACTGCAACAGTCCTATGGGGTGGAGGAGATATGTAGTCTTTGGCAGGTTCACCCATCAACAAATATGACAGTAGCATCAGGGTTAATTTTCTTGAAATTTAGTTTTCTCATTTAAAATCTAATGATATTAATATTCATTTTGCATGACGGGAGAGAAAATGACATAGTAAAGTGAGTTAAGGAACTAGCACAACACACACAGTAGGTACTTAAAAATAAGAGCTAGCCATGTGTATAGTTATGGGTATGGGTAAGATGCTGATTAGCAGGAGAGAGAAACATAAGATATCAGATGAAAGAAACAGAGACCAGATCATGATGAATTTTATAATCCAATTGTGATTAGGGTCTCTTAAAATATTTCAAGTGAGGAAATAATCATGGGATTGTTCCAGAGACTATGTAGAGAACAAACTAAAGGAGTTAAGAGTAGAAGCAGAAAGACCTTTAGATGACTGTTGCAGTGGTCTAGGAGGGGACCCATGTGACAATGGAGATGAAGAGAAGGAAATAGGCATGGGTGTGGTTTGACAGGAGAAGGGACAGAGCTTGGTGTTGCCTTGAATGTAGAAAGGAAAGGGAAGACTCCCAGTTTTCTGAGTTAAGCAATGAGGCCATTTTCTGCAGGAAATAGCCCTCCAGGACGAGTGCCTAGGCATTCTGTTTCCACAGATCACATTGGGAATCTTAATGAAAACACAAGCAAATGCTGAGGAGATAATGCTGGGTGAGACAAAATGTTTGTGTCTTTAGCAATAGATGGTATTTGAAGCCATGGGATAAGCCTGGAGGGAAAGTGATGCATGAGAAGCAGAGTGGGCTAGGGTGGGGGTCTCTGAAGTATTGTACCATGTAAGGGCCATGTAAAGGAGGAGGAAGGGGTGAAAGACTGAAAAGTGGCCAGTGATACAAATGGATCTCAGAGCCAGGGACAGAGGGGAATGCAAGAATAAGGTAGTTTTCTTGTTTTGACAAAAACCAGAGAAGTAAAATTAGCTGAGGATTTCATAAAACATAAGTCATTGAAGACTTTGATAAAAGGAGATTCAGAAGGTAAGAGGAAAGGCCAATTTGGAATGAGTATGAAAATACAGAGGAAGTGATAAAGTGGAGGCATTTTTCAGGAGATAGCTATTGAGACCGACTACACGAAAGCACTGCTCTGGATGGTGGAGCTGAGGGGTAAATTTAAGATGCCTTATATTATTTCTGCAATTGAGGGGAAACAGACAGTAAGGAAACAAATAAATAGGTAAAAGGTCAGGTAGAAAATAGAAACAAAGTGGCATTAAAGGAGCTAGGCATTGCTGAGTTGGGGAAGGGTGCTATTTTATAAGGAAGTCATATAAGTGGTCAGGGAAGTCCTCTTTCTTAAGATGGCATTGGAGCACAGACCTGCAGAAAGTGAGTGAAAGAATGGGAAAGAGAGAGAGGAAGGGAGAGAGAAAAGAGAATGTACCAAGAGAATTTCTATGGGCCATGTATTTTGGGCAGAATAAACAGTACATAGAAACGAACTGGTATAGCTTCATTTTTGAGAAACATCAGTGAAGCCAGGCTGACTTGAATGGAGTGTGTAGATGCTAAGTATGATAGAAGGAGAAAAGTCAAGGAATAATATTTTCTATAAATGATTTAGAAAGTTGACTGTGAAAAAGAATTGAAAAATACTGGGCAATGACTGACTGAGGACAAGAAAAAAGGTGGGTAGTTCCAAAATGTGTTTGCTGATGAGAAGGATTCTGTATTAGTCAGGTAAGGCTGCTATAACAACAACAACAACAACAACAACAAAAATCAGACTGGGTGGTTTAAATAACAGATTATTTTTCTTCTGATATTTCTGGAGTCTCAAAGTCCAAGATCAAAGTACCAACAGGGTAGGTTTTCTCTGAGAACTTTCTCATTGGCTTGTGGATGGCTGCCCTGTTGTTCTTCAGGGGTCATCCCTCTGTGCATCCTTCCCTGGTGTCTCTATCTGTGTTTAATCTCCCATTTATATTGGGACATCAATCAGATTGGATTAGAGCATACTCTCCTGGATGCACTTTAATTTATTTATCTTTTAAAATACTCTATCCCCAAACACAGTCATATTTCCAGATACTGGGAGATAGGCTTCAAAAAATGAATTGTGAGTGAAACCCCATAGAATGCATATCATTTGATTTCTACTTAGCAGCAATGGGAAAAGATGAGGAATGACATGAAAAGTAAAAAGTTCTCCCTATTTTCAGATTGAAATATTACCTAAGGACTAGACTTGGAATCACAAGGGTAGCAGTCCAGGGACAGAGGGTCTTATAGCAATAGGAGTTTTCAAAAATATTTTCAGGATCAGTATGGAGAATGTGTATCCATTTTTTTTCTCCCTAAAATCAGGTTCTGGAAATCGGAGTCCACAGATTTTGAACTTTATCTTTACTGAAAAAAATTTTCTAAACCAAGTCTGAGAGAGAGAGAAAGTATGCAAAAAGAGAAAGTGAAATCAGGAAGGGAAGTAATAGAAAGTGAATGGAAGTGTACATTTGACCTTAAGCACAATAATTAATCATTTTTAATAAAGAAAATAAAATAAGACTAATTAGGTGGTTACCATTATCATCTTATTAATACCTTATTAAGGTGAATTATAGTAGAAAGTAGATTATAATGTAATAGTATTTTGAAGATACTTCTTTAAAAAGTCAAAATAAGTCAATAAAGTTGGGTGTGGTGGCACATGCCTTTAATCCCAGTGGCTCAGGAGGCTGAGACAGGAGGATCACAAGTTCAAAGCCAGCTTCAGCAAAAGTGAGGCACTAAGCAACTCAGTGAGACCCTGTCTCTAAATAAAATACAAAATAGGGCTGGGGATGTGGCTCAGTGGTTGAGTGCCCCTGAGTTCAATCTCCAATACTATAAAATTTTTTAAAAAAATGTCAATAAAAGGTCAAAAGATCAATATTGAAGCCACAGAGTGGATTAATAATTTAATATTCAGATTCCGTTCTTACACAGGGCATTTATTAGTATTTCACATCTCCACTAATTTGGGGGGTATTTACCCCACCTTTATCATGTTAAGGCTCCAATTTTCAATGTAACACTTACCATGTGGCCTGGAAAAAAATTGGTTACCTCAATCTCAGTTTTCTCACCTATAAAATGAGGAGGAAGAGAGCAGGGCCCCCAAGGGCTGCCACAGTGTTTGTGTGAGTAATATGAGTGAAGTGCTGGGTACCAGGTTAAGTACATATTGACAGCCTAATAAATAGTTTAAAATGACTGTTGATGAAAGAGGAAAAAAAATGAACTTGGTCTCTGAGATGTGTATGAGTAGAATATAAGCCAAGGCAGAAGTTATAGGCCATACATATGTAGGTATAAAAGACCAGGATGAAGTGGGGAATTTGTGGCAGGTGCCTCCCTCTCACACAGGACAGAAATGAAATGTGAGACCCTTGTTCGGAAAGCAGGAAAGGAGTGCCATTTTAGAAACAAAGCTTTAACTTTTCTTTCATGCATGTTTTTTATTCAAGCATATGCCAGGGTGTCTCATTTGATTCCCAAAGCATATATTCAAGATCAAATTTTTAAGACTTTCAAAACAGTAACAGCAAAATATTAAGCCAAATGTGAGATCCTGTTAAGACCTGCTTTCACTGTTCCACAGTAATAAAATAAGTTTGAAAATGAAGATCATCAAAGATAATTAACTAAGACATTTCACATCTAAACAAGCAAAGGATCTGAGCAGTTTTCCTGTTCTATGGATCACACAACGTGAGTTTCCTATTTCCTTCAATAGGGCTAGGTCACCAACAGCTTCATTCTGTTGTAATGTCATACTCAGAGATGTCCAGAGGAAAATGAAATTCTGAGTTACTTAGCAAATATCCTCCAAGTGAGGCTGCCAAGCACATCTTGAAACTGGGTTTAACTAATTGGGAAGCATCCCGGGTTTAGGCTGTGCCACCACAATTAGATTTATAGGAATTTGCAGAGCTCTCTTGCCTAAGCCATATGGACTTCTGGTTGTTAATTTGGGAACTTTATTAAATAATGAATTGGGATTTAAAGGGAATTCCTCAGAGGGTGAGTAACCCTTGTTTGGTCAAATGAGAGAATTGGTATTGGACAAGAGAATTGAGTCTGAGCAGGCTTGTTTCAACACTACCCAACTCATAATCATTAGGGAAGAGGAAATGAGTACACAGAGGATAAGTAGCCAAGAAGAGACGAAAAGCAAACTAATAATATAGTAATTAGAAACCAGGCCAAAGCAGGACTTGCAGGTGTTTGGTGTTAGAGACTCAAAAACTTTTGCTGTCTTTAAAAATAGACTGGTCAGAACAAGTTTTACATCAGTATACATTGTTATACTAGGATCGGGGAGGAAGGTAATAAAGAAAATATTAGCCTCATTGCTAGGATTATTTGTGTAGTAAAATATGTGCAAATCCCCTTTCTCCTTTTACAGGGTAATTAATACTGAAACTGTTGTTTTCCAATATGGCTGCTTAGATTTGCAAAGTAACACATTTGAAAAGGGAGACAACTTAAAAGAAAGCATGTCTGTATTCTCATGATGATGCTTATTCTGTACCTTGACTATGACAGTAAATACACAAATCTACATATGTGATAAATTACATGGAACTAGATACACACCAGCACACAAACACACACAAATGAGGTTGAGTAAAATGGGAATTCTGAGTAGAATTGGAAAATGCTACTTGTGATATTGTACTATGGTTTTATACATGTATTGCCATTGAAAGAAATCATGGTAAAGGACTCTTGGGATCTTTCTGGGTTATGCTTTAAAACTGCATGTAAATCAATAGCTCTTCACAATAAAAGCCTTAATTTTTCTATAAAAATAAAGGAAGAAGAAAGAAAGAAAGAAAGAAAGTATGTTTGATGCCTAGGGAACATACAAAGTTCGCTTTCTTTGAATAGTTATGTTAGGTATCTTTGCCTCAGGGGCAAGTGGGGCAAAAAGAGAACCAATTCTAGTTTCTTTTCTGCTGTTTACTTCATGTGATCTTTATTAGATCTTACTTTCTCACTGGGCTTCAGAGGACATTTTCTGTCCAATAAAAGGACTGGATAATTTCCAAGCTTCTTCTAGACCAAACATTGTTACTCTTTTCTCAGAAAGATCCTGCAAGGCAATGGAAGAATAAATAGCATCTAGAACTCTAAAGTAGGCTGTGAATAGGTTCAATCACCATGCATGTCCTACACTGTGCTACACTTCCGCATCTCAGCTCCACAGTCTTCCTCTGTCCTTTCCTTGAATATCAACATACACGATTGACTGCCAAAATCATAAAAACATCACCATAAACTTAAAAGTTCCGAGGATAGGCTTGATGATACACTTTATTTCTCCAAATTAATATGGAACCCAATCAACCCCAGAGGAAGTTTTCTTTGAAGAGTGGCAGCCATCCTTCTCCCTTGACTTCCTCATCCCCGCAGGTGAGGCTGGCTTTCTAATCAGCCTGTTGCTGCATCTAAGGCCAATGGGTTTGCATTCCAGAAGAGTCTGCCTGATAACATGCAACACTGCAGGTTTTCACTAGAGCAGAGGCTTGTCATGATCTTTCAAGGGAAGAAAAGGTTGACAGTGGCTCTGTTGCTTGGTGTTGCATGCAACTCAAGGGCAGCCTGCTTGGCCACTGGCGTCTGCTGCAAGTTACTCTTCTGTGAAGGGACACAGAAGGTTCATTTTTACTCTGTGAAACACATTTTTTTCCACTTCTTTTCAGGACCATAAGGTTTTACTTGGCTGCCTTTCTCAAGGATGTTTACATGCATTGTTTTTAAGGAACTTCCAACTCCTAAAAAGTTGGCAATGTGGTTCCAGAAACATCTTATACAAATAAAATTACATATGGGATAACTAAGTATTCTATTAAAATCCTGTAACCCCTGCATGTCCAATGGGTTTGCATTCCGGAAAAGTCTAAATAATAAAGGGCCAGGGTATAAGACAAAGTAAGAATTCAAGCTAACAAATGTTTGCTAAAATCTGCTTTGTAGAAGCAACCTACCAATGTGTGGGAAACATAAAGATGAAGCCAACTCTGACTTCTAGAAAGAATTGGTGGTAGTGGGAACAATTAATATACAACTCTAATACAAGCCTGTCCATGAAACTGTGATAGGTTTTATAACAGAACAAAGTTTGATGTTTAAGGGTGGAGTGGTGATAAGAGTGCTGCAGACTGGTTCTTTGGGAGGTTTTGGATTTCATTTTGACTTGGAGGTTGGTAAGAATGTCAGCAGTGATTGTACTAAAGGAAAAGCAAAGCTCATTAGTAACAATGGCTAATATATTCTGTTCCATGGTATTGCTGCTTTTCATTTTAGGGAGGAAAATTATGCCAAAGTATCTTTTCTATGGCATTTCAGAAACAATACTTGAAGAATGTTTGGCATTGAAGCCTGGATTCATACCTGAAAGAGAGATTACATGGGGAAAGGTATGTTGTGTCCCTAGTGAGGGAAAGAAGGTAGTAGAAGATGGGAGGATAACTTTAGTCCAGATTTCAGAAGCCTACGACTCTCAGACTACATCTGACATTATCCTTATTTGAACAACAAGTTCATTATTTGAACAATTAGTTAATTTCTTAAACTGGGAAAACAAAACTAAAGAAAAGCAATGATTATTAATAATAATGACTAATCTTTTCTCAATACGTATTTCATGGTATTACTGTGGATGCCCACTTAGGCTAGTACCTCAATGAATCTTCCAAATAATTTGCTTTTAATATATTTAATATATTTTAAACACTCAAGGGAGAAGCACACCACTATGTGGAGAATGATGCATAAACAGGGCCAAGAAAGATAGCCTTTCATATCGTTTTCTAAGTTCTGGCTCCAAATTTATGTATAAAAGAAAAACAAAATCCTGTCTTAATCCATTTGGGCTACTATAACAAAATGCTATAAACTGGATATCTTTTAAAGAACAGCAACTTTTCTTCTCACAATTCTAGAGACTTAGAATTCCAGACCAAGTTTCCTACAGACGCAGGGTCTGTTGAGGTCCATTTTCTGGTTGATAGGTGGTACCTTCTAGTGTGTCCTCAGGGCGCACTCTGGGTCCTCTTTTATAAGGGCATTAAACCCATCATTTGATCTAATCACCTCCCAAGGGCCCCCCTCTCCTAATATTATCACATTAGTGATTAAGTTTCAATATAAAAATATGGGGGAATTCAATTACTCAAACTATAGCGAAAAGCTCTCCATTGATTTGGAAAATTAAAGAAAAAAACTTATAAAGTATTTAGTGACATCAATCATTTTTTCAATGAAGTCTTCAAAGGCTCCCATTTCTTCCCCAGAATGTTGTTAGTTTACTAGACATTTGTGATATTTTCTGGCTGCCAGTGTCTTTTCCACCACCATCCCAAAGAAGAAATCACTTTGCCAGCTTCCTCACAGCTGGAATTCAGGAATGTGTTGTAGACTCCCCCAACTCCCATGTGCTTTTGTGAAATGTGATAGAAAATAAGCAGTGCGAGAAAGCAAGAACTGCGCGTCATCCATTTTGCTGTCTTTGTTGTTTTAAGATTAAAGCATAAATGTCCAGCATTTGGAGTCTGTGATGGCTGCAGAAGTTGCAAAGTTCTTTTCCTGGAGTCAAGGGGGCATCAGAGCAGTCAGCAGTATTGATTCCATAAGCAGGGAGTTCTTGGTACATAAGTTGGTAGTGATGCAAATTGTGTCATTTAGGGTGCAGTTTTCTTACCAGGCCAGTGTTACAGTGTGGTTTTGAGGCATTATCCTGACTGCGTAGCTTCCAAGTTGCTTCAGTGATTCTGTGATCTGCTAAATATCTTTTTAATAAACTCCTTTTCTGCTTAATCACTCTGAGCTAGCTTCCGTTGCTTGGAACTACAAACCTCATCTGGTATATAATGTCCTTTCCTTTCTGATAAACTCAATTTCCTCTACCTTGTTCTATATCCAGAGATGTTTTCAATCCTCAACTGATGGTTTGGCAGCTCACATGGATGGGTGCCTCAGGCAGCTCTTGTGCCAACCTACTACTGAATCTGGAACTAAACATGAGCAAATCCAGAAAGGCAGCCAGGGAGTAGTGAAAGGGCATGGAGTATTGTGTGGTGGAAAAATGGTGGAGAGCACAAAAAATGAAGGTTTAGCTCTGGGATTGAAAAATACTAGGCTCTGGTTTATAATTTGTCTTGAACTAGTTTTGAGTGTAGCTATAGTAACATTTGATTTGTCATTTGCTGCCTTCTCCCTGTTTCCATAATACATGGCATACCTTATTATTATAACATTACATATCTTATTACAATTATTCATTTACTTGTCTGCTGCTATCACTATAATTTGAAGCCAGACACATGACATTGCATGTGCATATCCACACCATGGGAGGCTTAATAAGAAATATCTCTCATCACCAAATAATGTAAAAATTGATAGACAAGATCAAGAAGTAACAGCAAACACTGACTGCATTTTCCTAAGCCCTTTCCATTAGTTCATTTAATTTATAATAATACCATAAAAGTAGGTAGTAGATTTTAACCCATTTTACACATGTAGAAACCAAGAAACAGATTAAGTAGCTTCCAAAGATCACAGGGCTTATAAATGGAAGTATTTCTAGGGTTTACTACAAGCAGAGAGAGGTCAAAATGTCAAAAAATTTCAATTGTACAGCTGATAGAGATTGTGTTTAAGCAAAAAGCAATAGTTGAGTTCATAATACTGCACCCCAAATTCAAATAACACTAGAAAACTCTAGGACTCCAAAAGAAATCTCAAGCACTACTCAAGTCAAGAACAGATAAAAGCATGTGTTCTGTAAAGACAAAAAGAGAAAAAAAAAAAAAAACAAAATAAAAGTCCAAGAAGGGATTTAACATGCCTAGTTCCTCTCCCTATCTTGCCAATCTGTTCCTTCATTCCATAGGTCTTGGAGAGAAGTAAGAGGGGAGGGAAAAACTCAGAAGTTTGGTTATTATCACCTCTTCCATGGACTCAGGACTGGCTCAGTGCAAAACTGTAAAATAGCTGAAGTCTTATCTTTTGAACTATGTCCCATGGTCAGTTCTATATCATCAATTTCCATGTGATAATGCTTCTGTCATCCATCTTATGTGTGTAAGGAACTATTAATGCTGCCATTAAAACAACATGGCTCACTCTAATATCTTTTAACAAGGGAACAGGAAGGTGGATGGAACATGTTATTTGGGTTTTGTTGTCTTATATATCCCGAAAACTTTTTGTGTTTATTACATGATAAAACCCGAGGAACAGAAAAGAACTCACCCCTTATACTAAACTAAGAAATGCAGTGATGTACAATTATTATTTCTGTCAATGGACTTAAGTGTTACAGATGGTGGGTCCCCTCCAAAAATGGGAAAGTATGGTCCACAGCTTGATTGCAGAGGAACTGGTTTCTGTTTTCTGTTTCTAAAACAGAGCAGTTCTTTGGCCTGTCCTTCAACATCTGAAAAATTAAGAACTAAAGGATTTACTCACACCAACTGGAGAAATCAATGTGAGTAATATTTGCATATTAATGTTATTTGAGTAAAAAATAAAATGACTCCACTGAAAACTTGTCTAAAGTTTGTCTTGAAATGTTTGGACTTTTCTCACTGTCTTATAAAAAGAACCAATGAATTTGAAGTCTGAGAAGAACTTGAGGGTCTCCCATATTATTGGACAATACCACTCCGAACAGATAAATACTAACTCTTCAGGTTGCTTTGTTTTTGGACCTCTCATTTTCCCACTGCTAATAGAACTAAACAAGAGGCCAAGTATTTAAGTATCCTTAACTCTGAATTTGTTAGACTTGACTACATTTATCATGCTCTTTTATATCAGTTGATGGGGTCAAAAACCACATCCCAGGTAGTTAGACTCAAGGTACTCAGGCAGGTGTATGGTTACGTTCTAAAGCCTTCTCTCTTCAGTTCACCTTTCCTGCCCAGCCAGCCAGCAGGCTTGCCACACTCTTCTGGGTATAAAGTTTCATTCCTCATTTCTTCTTTTTCCATCTCAAATTAAACATTGAATTTATTTTTAGTGTATATTAACTTTGTAAAAACTGAATTCCAGTTCTTGTTGGTGCAGAGTCTCTTTCCTCCTCTTTTCTGGATCTTTTTTGGGAAGACTTTTCTACCCACTTCTACCCAAAATCAACTTACTCCTTACCTACATTAATGTTGAAAGTGTTGGTAGCTCTATATTTTAAAGTTTCAGGTAGTCTTATATATAACATGAAGCAACAGGGCAAAGTGTTAACACACACACACACACACACACACATCTATACACATACATACACACACGTATCTCCCTATACTTTATGCTGCAGATCCATTTAAGGTATCCAGCATATTTAGGCTTTCTACCTGCTTTTCTGAAGGAGGATGGGAAAGAAATAACATTGAACATACTCACACAGTGGTGGCCTAAAGAAGCCTTTCTATCATGATTTGGCTTCACCAGAAAAAGACAGGGAGAACATGGAGATTGTTCACTTAAAAAGACATATATCCCTAGAAAAGCAATGCAGACTGAGGATTGCTAGAGAAGCTTCTTACTTCCCCTGCTCATCAAATCAAATCTGCTTTACCATGAAGCCACTTGATCATCATCTGAGTTCCATTTTCAGGAAAGGATTCAAGAAATTAGTAGACCATGTAGGATGGACTAGAGGTCTTGAACAATATATTTTCCAACCTTCTTTTCTTATATTGACACTTTCCCATTTCTGTTTCTTTTAAAATAAAAGATACAGAGTAAATTATCATACAGGAGAACTAATTTTTTTTTAAGATAGAAACAGAGGTACTTGAATCACTATTGTCATGTATGTAAAAAATAAATTTAAAAATACAATTAAGTATAGTAATGATAAGATTCAAGGCAGTAAATTAGCTTGGGATTCATGAAACTTTCTTTTTAGCCATCTCAATTCTCCCCACTTCTCCCCATAAAGAAGGAATGCTATTCTGGGCTAAGGGCTTCTGGGATCCTGAGCCCTTCTGGTTTCTGTTAGCTGGGTGGACTTGTAACTTTAGCACAGGAGAACAGTGGAGGTTCCCTGTCTGTTTCCTGCTTAGTACCAGGAGAGCATTCTGGAGGAGACTGAAGCCCATTTGCAGGTTGATAATGTGCTGGAAGAAACTTGACCTGTTTTCTGTAAAGGACAGCTGGTCTCCTGGTAATCACCAAATTTCAGGTCAGGAAGGAGGAATACATAAGACACAGAGGATGAGTAAAGTAATAATCAGGATAAGATGAACAGCAGTGGAGACTACACACATGAATGTATGCATGACAGGTATGAAAATATCCTAAGTAACATTTACAAATAATATAGGCTTAGGAAACTTTCATATTTAATTTTAATTGTGTTACAAGCAAATGACAATTAATCTCCTAAGTGGTTGCTCTAGAACTCTTTCATTGTATTTCATTCCCTTTGCAACTGTTCTGGTTCAAGTCTTTAACATCTTACCCTGGGCCTTATAGCTACCTTAGCAGTGTTCTCAACTCCATTGTCCCCACCTTCCTGTCCACAGAGTCACCAGAAGGATGTTCATAAAACACAAATCTGATTCTGATGCTCTGCTGTTTAACCTCCTCAAAAGCCTCTTATCACTACATGATTAAATCCAAAATCCTTAGGAAGGACTCAGCCTAACTTGTCTCCCACAAATTTCCAATACTAAGATTCTATCACTTCACAAATACATATACTCTGTTATCTTAAACCAGCATGCCTTTTTTAAAAAATCTTTTTAAATTTTGGACCAATTTTAGACTTATAAAAAATTGAAAATAGTACAGAGACTTCCCATATATCCTTCACTCTTCTTTCCCTCACATTTTATACAGCACTAATCCATTTATCAAGTAAAAGAAATTCATACTTTGAAAATATTATTAACTAAATTGAAGACCATACTCAAGAACTGGGGTTGTACTCAGAGGTAAAGCACCTGCCTGGCATGTGAGAGGTACTAGGGTGGATCCTCAGCACCACATGAAAATAAAACAGACATATTGTGTCCACCTACAACTGAAAACAAAACAAAACAAGCAAACAAACAAACAAAAAAACCTTACTCAATTTCTACCAGTTTCCTGTAATGTTTTTTTTTTTTTTCTGTTCCATCTACCCAGGAACCCACTTGCATTTAGTTATTTTTTTCCTTTATTTCCTATAATCTGTAATAATTTCTCAGTCTTTCCTTAACTTTCATGACCCTGACACTTTGGAAAACTATGGGACAATTATTTTGTGAAAAGTCCCTCAGTTTTGGTTTGTCATGTTTTCTCATAATCAGACTAAAGTTATGTGTATTCTTTTGGCAAAAACAATGTGCCATTCATAGTGCATCATATCATGGAGTTCAAAATGTGGATACATGTTATCACAGGTAATTCTGACTTCTACTCTTTAAAAGGTGATTTCTGCTATAGTTTTCTTCTGCAGAATGAACCTTTGTCTTTATAATTAATAAGTACCTTTGGGAAAATATTTTGAGACTGTAAATTTTGGTTTTTTTTTCTTTTCTTCCTCAAGCTTTTCCCTGCTGATTTTAGTATCATCAGTGAATTTTATCTGCAATAATTATTTCTGATGCATTATCTATTTCTCCTTTTTTCCCTTTTGTCTCCACTTTTCCCTCTCAGTCAATTCCTACGCTGCACACATATTCCAGCTCAAGATTGTTTCTCCTCTGGGAACCCTTTCCAGATGCCCTAGGTAGACAAGAATTCCCTTCTCCATGCTTTCTTAGCAGCCCCATACTTAGCTTCACAATAATGTCACCATGGTTTTGACCATTTTTGTTTCTCTGAGTCATCTCAGATGACTGCAAACTCCTTATGGGGGACTACACTGTCTCAGCTTCTTTTTTATACCAATACCTAGTGCAGAGTCTGGTCTCCAAAAGACATTCAATATGTGTCTGAGAATAAATGAATGAATGAACCTCTAACACATTCTTTCCAAAATTCATTTCCAGGATAAACAATTTAGAATTTTTGTTGTTACAGTTAGAAGAATAATGTCATTTCTAAATACATGGTTCTGATTTTCTGCCAATTTTTTCCTCCTTTGGGAAATTTACTTTGTGATGTTCCTGGCATCAGCCTTCTTTAATCCTCTAGAAACCAAGCTAAACCCTGCTTGCTTGCTGTTTTTTTTTTTTCTTTCCTCCCCTTATGTAATAGCCTCCCTTCCCCCCTCCACTTGTTTTTCAACTTGTGAGTATGTTTTCATGGGCAAAAGTGAAGAAACTGCTTTTTAAATTCTTTTTATAAGTTTCTAGTGTCTCCTACTCTGATCCTGACACATGAACTTCCTTAATCTTTGGTGATATATTTCCTCCTATATGGTTTCTTTATTCTGTAAATTCAAAGGAGTTTTTTTAATATTTATTTTTTAGATTTAGGTGGACAAAATACCTTTATTTTATTTTTATGTGGTGCTAAGAATCGAACCCAGTGCCTCACGCATTGTAGGCTACTGCGCTACCACTTGAGCCACATCCCTAGCCCTCAAAGGAGATTTTTAAAAACTAACTTTAATACCCAGAAGAAGCAAAACAAACAGCAGAAATTGACTCTGGTTAATTGTTATCATCGTAATAGACTGTAAATGGGTGCAGAATGAATGATGGAGGAACAGTTTCTAATCTAAAGCTATTGCAGTGGATTAGAAGGATCAAAAAGAGTTTTTTAATTTTAAAGTCCTGATTTGAATCTAAAGCAATGCAAATCACTTCCTAGCTCTAAGTTTCAAATTCCTCATCTGTAAGTGGAGTTAGTATGGAGATTGAGACCATATATGAAAAATACCTGACACATAGGAGGAATTACTTAATAATTACCTTTATTTCATTCAAAGCAGTATTTTTTAGAATCTGTAACATGCTAATTCTCTGAGTGGCAAAAATCAGGAATAGAAAGAGTTACTAAAGCATCCCTTACCTTTATTGGAATTAGCAGATCAGTTCTTAGGGCAATAATTATAGACAAGAAAATGGACATGTAAAACACATTGTGATAAGCAGGCCCCTCATAATAGAGAAGAGCAAAATATGCAATAAACAGATGAAAAAAAACTCGTTTATCATCATAAAAATACAAATTAAAACCACAGTGAGTTTTCATTATGTCCATATGTAAAAGGAACTTATTATAATTTTAATTTGGGTAAAATTAAAGATACAAACACTACTAAGTATTGGTAAGTACATACTTAGTATGACTCTCTCATATAGGTGAAGGAGTGCAACTTGGTCTAACAGCATTAAAGGAAATTTTATGAAGTACCTACAACATTTCAACATACATATACCCTGCAATGTAACCATCTCACTCCTAGAAATATGCCCAACAAAAATAAGTTCTCATGTCCAAAATAATGTACAAGAATATTCACAGAAGTCCCAAACTGGGATGAAACCAAATTGGGAAGAAGTCTCAGCAAACTTTGTGAGATAATGAAATTATTCTCTATCTTGATGTGGCTACTGGTCACACAGATATATGCATTTGTCAAAACTGATAGAATCATATTTTTAAGATCTGTACTTTTCTATATATGTAAATTATACTTTAGTAATAATAACATCAATGGAAAAATAATAAAAAATAATGTGCAAAGCATGTGCTTCCAAATTAAAAGTTATGTTTTTTAATCATACTCTGGTTTTAGTTGTCTTTAAAGATAACACTATATCTTAAGATATGCTAAAACCCATCCTCATTCCAAAGGAAAAAATCTTAATTGATGCATTATAATTATACATGATAGTAGGATTCATTATGCCATATTTGAGCATGCATATAATATCACTTGATCAACCACATTTCCCAGTACCAAAGAAAGTTTATGATGACACATTATCTCAAGAATTCTCCTCACATTAAAAAAAAAAGAACCCAGTTGATAAGTGGACAGAGGAACTAAACAGACACTTCACAGAGGAAGAAATACAATTGGTCAACAAATATATGAAAATGTGTTCGACATCTCTAGCAATTAGAGAAATGCAAATCAAAACTACACTGAAATTCCATCTCACTCTGGTTAGACTAGCAATTAAAAAGAATAAAAGTAACAATAAATGTTGACAAGGATGTGGGGAAAGGTATATTCATACATTGTTGGTGAGACTGCAAGTTTGTGCAACCATATGGAAAACAGTATGGAGATTCCTTAGAAAATTTGGAATGGAACCACCATTTGACCCAGCTATCCCACTCATCAGTCTATACCAAAAGGACTTAAAAATCAGCATTTATAGTGTTGCAACCACATCAATGTTTATAGCAGCTCAATTCACAATAGCCAAGCTATAGAACCAAACTAGGTGCCCTTCAACAGACAAATGGATAAAGAAAAACATACATATACCCTGCAATATATATACTTGGCACAGAATATTACACAGCCATAAAGAAAAATGAAATTATAGCATTTGCTAGTAAATGGATTGAACTGGAGACTATCATACTAAGTGAAATAAGCCAATCCCCAAAAAGCAAAGGCCAAATGTTCTTACTGATATGTGGATGCTAACCTCCAACAAGGGAGGGTGGGAAGAGGAAGAATAGAAGTCCATTGGATTATACAAAGGGGAATTAAGAGAAAGGGGGGCAGGAAAAGAAGAACAGTAGAATTAATTGGACATAACTTTCTTACTCTTGTACTTGAATACATGACCAGGGTAACTCTGCATCATGTAAAACCACAAGAATAAGATCCT
Source organism: Ictidomys tridecemlineatus (assembly GCF_052094955.1). Lineage (NCBI taxonomy): Eukaryota > Metazoa > Chordata > Mammalia > Rodentia > Sciuridae > Ictidomys > Ictidomys tridecemlineatus. The sequence continues at coordinate 110,568,498 of NC_135483.1, forward strand.
AATTAGAGTGAGTTACACTAACTACTGAAATATTGTTTTTTTAAAAACTATTTTCTGGGGGCTGGTTTGTGGCTCAGCGGTAGAGGGCTTGTCTCACTCATGTGAGGCACTGGGTTCAATACTTAGCAACACATAAAAATTAATAAACAAAATAAAGATATTTAAAAAAACAAACAAAAAACTATTTTGTTTTCTCTAAACATATGGTAGCATATGCATTTAGCAAAACTCTTTGGAAATATAATAAAATTAAAAGCATATACATATTATCATTTTTAAAGCTATTTAAGTTTTAAAATTAAAAGATAAATTTGATAATAAAAAATCAAAATCACAATTCCATCACTCAAATATAGTGAACAGCATAGAACTGGAGCCATAGAAGAATTGCTCATTTCTTTGATTGCTCAGGTTTTGCATCTGTGTGTCTGGGAATAATATAATGGATTGTAGGACATATTCTTATCTGGCTTCATCTGCAAAATAAATATTTCAATTTTTCTTGATCTTTGCATCATATTCTAGTTTCCAAATTTTTATCTTTTGTTGTTTCTATAGTTTTCATATATTTACAACTATATTTTAATAAAAATTGGAAGATGGTATGGTGGTGACTAGCTCCTTGCCCTTTTAAAGAAAAAAATCTAATGTTTTAAAATGTGGAATCCCAATGAATTAGATAGTGAGAAATATTGGTAGCAAAAATGTTTCTGTAAAACTTGGGTTGTTAAGGATGCTAGATGTAATTTTTGGAAAAAAAAAAGGCTAAAGTAAAAACTTTCTAAATGCAAAAAAAAAAATATATGGAGAAGATTGTCCTATACTTCTTATACAAAAGTAGATTCCTTTGTTGGTCACCCTATAGATGCCTGTATGGAGAAATGAGATAGATTTGAGCAGACCATTCTGTCTCATTGGAGTTAACTTAGACTTCTACTTGGTGACATTTGCTTCAGATCACTAGCAACTAAGAAAGCAGGGTGTAACCTGACAGAATAATTGAAGTGGGTACCCTGGTGTGCAGTTTCCCACTAAAGATCAAGTTTCAGATACTGAGGAATTTGAAAATAGAGGGAAAAGCAGTTGCCTGTGGGAAAAATAATGAGAACTTCATTCAAATACTATAATTTTATTTGGCATAGAGATAATTTCCTTCTCTTACAAGTGGGAAATTCTGAATATACTTTAGTTGACTTCTGTGGCTCTAAGTGATAGTTCCTCATGGAGAGGCTTGTAGGTTGGCTGCTGCCAAATGTGCCACTTTTATGAATCATAAATGGTTCTCTTCTTGAGAAAGAGAGCTAATTTCATCAGAAATGGAATTCTAACCCTCTGAATATTCTGAAGGTCTCCTACAAAGTTTGACCTTACATAATCTAAAATAGCTCACAGAACATTGCAAATAAGCAGGATTTTATATAAATTTTATATAAAATTTACAATATGAAATTATTTCTCTATAAGCAAGACTATCTGGCAATATAGCATTGGACAAAATGTCCTGTTGCAAACATCTCTAGCCTGGGCCTAAATCTAATTCTCTGCCTACTCTGGACATCCTGGCAAAGGAGTGGTTGAACATGGCTAGAGAAAAGTCATGCAACTATGTTAACTCACATCATTTCATTTTTAGGACTATCAACCTGAAATTGTCCACTGTTTAGTTATCTTCATGATAACTGACACAACAAAGTGTCAGACTTTGATCTAAATTCCCAAACAATCCTTTGATATACTGTCATTACCCATCTGTATGTCAGGAAACTGAGGCACTTCGCTACTAGGTCCTCAAAGTCATGGCATAACTTACACAGCCAAGACTCAGCAAAGTGTGACCCCAGGGCCAGTTCAGAGTAGCTAGTGCACTACACTGCCTCCGCTATCTTCTTTCATTTCCTAGTAAATTTATGTTTCCACTGTTAAAGACCAGTATTTGCTGTCTCACTTAAAACCTACATGTATGCTTCCCTGTTCTTCATTCTTGGTGACCTCGATTTTTATTTCCCCAAGAAAATATCCATCATTGAATCGCCCAACCACATCAGTCAAAATTCATATACTCTTCTTTCTTTCCTGATACAATGGATAAAATACCCTACTCAGATAGATTGGTAAAACTAGTTTTTCCAAAAGTACACTGATTTTAATCTCTTCTGAATGGGTCAGGAAATTGACTTTTTTTTTCCTTAAGAAAATTGATTCTATGTGAAATTTACTCTTCTTATTTGATAATTCCTGATGACTTATATAATAGAAGCAGTGATACTCACTGAAGATTTCTTTTGCCATCCCATGGTTCACAGGTCCTTTCAAGTTAGGCTGGTCATAGGATTAGTTCTGACCAATTAGATACACATCACTAATGGGCTGAGAGTGAAAATTCCATCACTGATTCTTTTTTATTTTCATGGTGCAGGAGCTCAAATCCATGGCTTTCAGCCATGCCAGGCAAGTGCTCTACCACTGAGATACATCCCCAGATCCCATTCATTCTTTTCTAATCTTTATTTTCTGCTTTAGTAATTGAGAAGGCTGCATATTTGGGATGGTGCAGATATAAGACAATATAGCCTCAGTCAAACTGCTAATCAGAAAAACTATAAGGAGGCAAATCTCCAACTGACCCTCCTTGAGCATGAAGCTTCAGTGAGAAATAAACCTTTCTTGTAGGCCACTTAAATTTGAGTATTATTTTGTTACTACAGCATAACCTAGCCTATCCTGACTAATAAAGCATCTAAGAGTGTTGCAAATTTTTAAAAGTTTCTAGATCCTATATTACTTTACTGCTATCTTCAATTTTTTTCTGCTAACTTTAGAAAAAAATATTGAATGTATTATCTAATTCAGTTTCCACTTACTCACCTTCCATTTTCTTTGTAGGCCTTTTGTCCTCACTAACCATTCTTATCAATGTTACAAACACTTTATCATAACATACCCATCGGTCATTTCAATGTCTTTATATTAATCAAGAAACCAGCAAGTTTTGAGATATAAGTTTCATTTTATTCTCTGTGTAATTTATTTATTTTTTTTAACAGATCACTTCTCTTCAGTTTTATTTGCCAGTTTATTTTTCTTTACTTTTTCCTGAATGTTATCTTTCTCTCATTCTTGGGTTTTGGTCCTATTCAAGATCTTATCTGGTATGTATACGCTACTGGTGCTCTAATCAATATCCTCCATCCAGACCACTCCTGGACTCCAGACTCATCACCAACTTAGTAGTAACAGTAATAGTTCACATGTATTTAAAATAAGTTTAAATACAAATTCTTTTTTCCTACCTCAACCCCAAATCTGCTGTCCCTTGCTACTCTCATCTGAGGCATCAATGTTGAACCACATTGCCCAGTTTGTGTACAGATAAAGGGAGTGCCCTGCACAATTCCAGACAGCTAGGCACTGAGATAATTCACTCCATTATCCCAAGTCTTTCTCCCACCCCACCCTCTGTATGTCAATCCACCAGAAAGTCCCAGTAGGTTTATTCTCAAAATATACCCAAGTCATATTACTTCTGTTTACTGGTTTCTATATCACACTCCTCTGAGATACCATCTCTTCCACAGACTTTAGACACTTCCTCAAAATCGTTCTGGTTGCTTCTCCTCTTCCACATGTCAATTTATTCTCCACTGTCATCAGAGAGCTCCTTGAAACCACACCTTTTGTCCTTTCCTCTGCATTACTCTCCCACAGCCTCTTATCAGAGCCCACTCCTTACTGGAGGCCCTCTTGGCCTCTGCTGTTCTCTAACTTCAACTCCCTCTTCACTCCTGCCCACCTTCTCCACCTCAGCCACGCTGGCTCCTTGAGGTGTTTATACTTCTCTGAGTTAGTTTCTACTCCGAGACCTTTACACCTATGAGCCCGTCCCTTTGGACTATTTTCTCAGAACTTCACACATCTTGCTGCTTCACATCTTCAGATACCTGCTCTTTAGAAAACCCTCTCTTGAAACCCATTCTAAAATGGCCTTTCCATTTTCTACTCCACTTCCCCTTTATTTCCTGGTAACAGCAGAGTGTGGAAGAATATTCTTATATGTCCTTGTTTGTCTAAAAAATTTAGACTCTGCCTCTCCTATTGTAATTTAAGCATAGGGACTATTTGTGGTGAGGGGCTGGGGTGCTGGGGATTGAACCCAAAGCCTCATGCTCCTTGAGCATGCTCCCTACCACTGCTTATGTCCCTGCCTCCCTGGTGTAGAAATTATTTTATTTATTACATGATTTCCAGTCCAGCCTGGCATCTAATAGGTGTTTTATGTATTACTATTGTATTAATGAATGAGTTGATAAGTCACACATCTAATTTTACACATAGTTCTTTTGGAGTTCCATCATTTTTATTCATATTTTAATTCCCCAGAAGAAAAGATTCACTGAAGCAAAAAATCTCCCTGACACAGAGAAGATCAGAAATGATCCCTGACTGAGCAAAGAGCAAGTCTACAAATAGTTGACAAATTGGCTGGGTTTCGGTCAATTCATTTTTTAAAATCACCTGCTGAATGTGTAGGTTTTTGCAGTTACTGGATCAGCCATGCAGTCAATCCAATTCAGTCTCAGAAGGAGGATAGATTGAGTGTTTTAAGCGTATATTTTTTACTTTCCCAGTGTGGACAGTCTTTACTTTTGACAATTTATAATATAGAAACTGCAACTTCATGGAAAGCTTTGTAGGATTTAACCTCATTGCCTCCACTTTCCGAATGCTGTATGATTTCCTTCTCACATTCAAGTACTTAGAAAACACATTTGCCCTTGTTATTAGAAAAACTAAGGTCAGGAGCAATTGATTAGATTCTACTAATCTTCATGTTTCCTGAATTTGTATTAACAGAAGGGAGAGAGACCAACAGCCCATGTGAGGTCATTCCAAATGAAGCCTCATCTTCATCCTCACATTTGAGCACTAAATTTAAGAGCAGAATTCATCACAGAGCAGCAAAAAAGGGACAAGTTTTAGAAGTTAAGCTTCAAGCTGACTTGATCCGAACTAAATGCTTTGTAATCTCTCTTTAAACAAAAGCTTTAGCTTCAGTAATCCTCCTCTTTATCTATCCCTATGAAGCCTCCTGAGGCTGAAGCTGCTGTTCATGTCATTTTTATAAACAGCTGAGCTCTGTGCCCACAAATTGCTTTCCAAAGATGATGTCAATGGTGTCAACTTAGTGCAGGTGTCATGAGTCATGTTTCCCTCCCTTTGGAGACACCTGTCCAAGCAAAGCCTGAACATTCTTTGCTTGCAGTGTTATCTTGGCACTGACGCCCTGTTACAGAGCAGTCATTCAGCTAAGAGTCTAGCTCATTAAAGCATGTCTGAGAGACTATTGTGTCTGTCCCCACCTTCTGTTCTTGAAATCCCAAAGAAAAGCTTCCATTTGTTGTGTAAATATGCACTGAGCTGCATTATACCCCAGCTCCACCAAAAATCTGGTGCCTTTGATGCGGTCCTTTAGTGCCTGTAAATTTCCATTTCTTTTCCTGAGAGAAAGAGGCAAGGAGACTCGGGTGCCATGACACCTGAAAGGTGCTCCTAGGAAGCATGATCTGGTCAGAATTGAAATGACTCAGAGGGGTCCAGTCTCCATGGACTTTCCAACAGGCCTCTTTACTATATGTTGCTAAAAGCAACTTCATATGGAGTTGATGAAAAGCATCACTTCAAATAAATAAAAACACAGGTCTGTGTCAAAACATAAGAGAGGGCTTTCAACTTTTGTTGTACCTCATAGTGTCACCATCTGTGCTCATGTGTGAATGTGCACACACATATACACACTTACCTGTACACATTTTTCAATTCTCCAACAAGGAGCAGATGCCCTATCTTCACAAGCCCAGGTTTCAGCCATCTGTGGAAGAGAAATGATCTCAAGGTAACTCTTCATACAATGGACTTTACCTTTGACTTAGAACTGTAGGCTCAGACTCATTGCTAAGAAAGGAGCTCTTAATAGAGAAGATTGGGTTTTTAAGAAGCATCCCAGTTAATATCAGGAGGATAGACTTTGGAATTAAACAGACCTGGCTTTCGGTCTCTTATGGGCTATTAATTAATTGTGCCATTGATTTGTTGTGCAGCTATAAGAAAGACTCTTAAACTCTATAAGCTTTGTTTTCTTTTTAAGCATGATATTTCTTGGAAGCATTGAAGATGGTGTGAACGAAGGTGTACAGTAAGACCTAAATGGTAGGTACTTTTTTATGAGCCAGTCCTTTTTCATAGTGGACAAGACATGTCACTTATTTTTTGGCTCCAATTTCTTAAAAAAAAAAAACCCCACAATTCTAGCACTCAAAGACTCAAAACCTAGAGTTTATAGTCTGGGAAGAAGAGTGATAGAAAAAGTCAAGATTTTCTGGACAAGCTAACGAATCTTCATCTCCTTGGTATTCCTGGATGGGTGTGGATGCATACAAGTTCTGCCTCTGTGGATATGAACAGGTGCTGATAAGTTAAATTGAGGTGATCATTAAATTCTCAAGGAAAAAGTAATAGCATGTTCACTCTCATCCAAGCTTTGCTCACTCTCCCTCTCTGTTCTTTTCTCTAAATTTCAAATTGGAGACTATAATATCTCAGCCTTGCATTTCTTAGAAATTATTAACATTGACACTCTTCTAGAACAACATACAAGTTGTTGTTGGCTACATAATCATTAATGCATTTATACCTTTAATACCCCCACTCTTCATGCCTGTAAATTGTGTTCAACTATAGACTCTTATAGAAAGTAGCAGTTGAAGAAAAGTCAATGCTACATAGAGAATATTAGATGAAGAAAGCATGCCTTGTTGCAATTGGGGAATTTTTTCTAAGAGTTCTTTTCTCCATACCCATATTTAATTTACACCAGGCAATTTCAACTCTTGCCCAAGAGAGAGGAAATTTCAACATTTCTCCAATGTTGAAAAAGGAAAGCAAGTTTTAGGAACTGAGAGCTAATTTATGTAGATCTTTTTTTTTTTTTTTTACTGCCATTTGACACTTCCTACAAAGGTAAGTGGACTCAAAATATCAATGTTTTTAAAATGAGGCATGTATGGTTCCCTTAACCCTTTATTTGAATGTTTTTAATAGAAATGAGATGAGATTAACCAATGATGAATATTATTTTGAACTGCCTAACATTTTTCACTTGCTTTTTTCAGGTGACCAATCTATTCTAAAATTGCCTTCAAAGGATATGAACAAGTCTCATTTGGACATTGGGATTTTCCTTTCCTCTTATATTTGTTATAATAACTATAAAACAAACCAATATCCACAAGGTGAAACTAATCTCTCTATCTCTCCTGGGCTGAACAGCTAATGAATCCAGTTGTCACTTTTTTTTTTAACAAAGTAAACTATGTTTAATCTTGAATAATTGCCTTATTCCCACTTATTTTCCAGCTTGAAGGCATTCTTATGAGTCAAAGTTATAACTTCACATACTAAACCCTCAGCAAATCACTTACTAAAAGCTAGAAGCCACCACCCAAGAGCAAAATGCTACAGGTAAAATGGAATGTTACCACTTCAGCCTGTTCCGGCTTGATTAATCTCTAGCTTTATTTTGATTTGTACCTCTGGATGGTGTAATAGTTTTCTGTTTCTGTATAACAAATTACCATAGATTTAGAAGAACGAAACAACGCTCATTTACTATCTCACATTATTAGTGGGCAACTTGCTGGCTGGAGGCCACCTTCAGCTCTTAGAAACCATCCTTAGCCATTAGAGGGTTCCTGCAGTTCTTTCTCCATGGGAATTTTCCAACATAGCTGCTAACTTGGCATAAGCAAGTGCACCTGTGGAGCAAGTCAGCTAGAAAGTCAGTCTTGAAAAATGTAATCACAGGGTATCGTTCATTGGTTAGAAGCATGTCACAGTTTCCAGCCACACTCAAAAGGAGGAAATTAAACATGTGCTCTTGTGTAGTTTTCTTGGATACCCAGAAGCAGAATACATAGGAATAGGACCCACCTTAGAAAATAGAATATGTCCACAATTGGTACAGAAGGCAAAATATTCAGAAGGGTCTAAAGAAGCATTTGGGAGCAGTTGTACTCTTCAGGAGAGGAAATGTGAATTAAAGCTGGAGATGATAATGTGGCCAGCTCAAGGAGGCTAATATTTGACACATTTTCTAAAGCTATATATCAAACATATTTGCTCTATGCTTATTTAGAGGAGAAATGAAGAGATACAAGGGGTGAAAAAAGCAAAAAGTATTATGAAGACTGCAGTCTAATTCAGACAGTAAATTAAATCTTCATATTTAGCTTTCACCTTCTAGAAAAGGTATACTAGTCACCACTGGTTATTACTCAGATCTCTTCTCCTTGGCTTCATCATCCCAACCCAATGCAGCTTATAACATTATTACTTTCAACTGTAGATAATACTCATTTTTAGAGAAATTTTGGTGTATTAATTTTCTCTAACTCTCCATTTGCCACAGTATTATACCAGAGCCAAATATATGCACTTATGGCTAAATGAATGTACCCATAATTGGACTTTGTTTTTATACTTATTTAAACTAAGATATGGGAAGGAGTTATGATGGGTAGTAACCTTAAATACTGTTAGGTTTTTTTTTTTCAAGTGTCACTTGGAATGGCTTCTAATTAGGCATATCCTTTTTCCTTCCCTCTCTTTCTTTCTTTCTTTTCTTTTCTTTTTTTTTTTTTTTTTGTGGTACTCGGTAATGAACCCAGGGCCTCCACACACTAGGTAAGTACTCTACTATTGAACTCTGTCTGTAGCCCTTTTCTAGATTTTAGGTTGAGATGGGCTCAATAAGTTACTGAGGCTGACCTCAAACTTGTGATCTTCCTGCCTCAGCCTCCTGAGTAGCTGGGATTACAGGTATGCACCATGGCACCCAATCTAGATGTCTCTTTCTGATTTAAGTTTCTATAAATTTCATTTTAGTAGAACTCAAGGTTGAAGAGTTTAGCATCCTATCAGGAAATTTGAGTGGGACATTTGCATTATAAGTGCAACTATGGAAATTCCTATGAATATTTTTATGTTCTTTAAAATGAAATAATATTGATGGAACAACAAAATACTCATTATATCTAGCTACCTTAATTTCTTGGGGAAAAAAGGAAACAATCTTCACTTGCCAATACTTCTTCAGAGTTCTTTTTGAATTCACCACTTGGGTCAGCAAAATTCCTGAGATGACAGCCCTAAATACGTGGAGCTTCCTATTCCCTATAATTTTGCCTCCATTTATGCTATCTTCCTAGACTCTTGGACACACTGCATTGTAACCTCAGGTTGAGAATCTCATTTTATTATTCTACTGTTCACTCTTTTTCAGAGGAGGAAATGGGAAAAGCGTTCTTGTCTAAAACTTTATTCAAAATAAAATACCAAAGTACTACTTTGACTTAAAATACTTGGAACCAAAATATTCATTGTACATTAAAAAAAAAAAACACAAAATATACACCAACACCTTTATTAACTAAAGAAGAACTTCAAGGAAGAGTACAAGTGGTGGAAGAATTCCAATATTCCCAACATGGCCCTGCCATCTGCCTCCTTAATAAGAGGCACTGGCTTAGGTCTGGCCGGCTCTTCACAGCCCTATTGGGACCATTCTCAAGTCTGACCATTTGTTCTCTCACCAGTCTCCTGCCAGGCTGCCATTATTTACTCCTTCCTTGTATCAAAGTCGGGCCAAGCCTTCAGGGTTCATCTCTAGGTCCTGGTACTCTTCCTCTGCTCCAGTGGTTCTCAAACCTGGCTGTGTAATAGAATCTTCTTCATTAAAATGAAGAAAGAAAGAAAGAAAAAAAACACTGTTCAGATTCCAAGCAGGCTTATTTAATTGGTGTTGAGTGGAGCATGGACATAGGCGTTTTTCAAGAGGTCCCCAGGTGATTTTAATGTGCAGCAAGGTTTGAGGACCATTGTCTCACTCAACTCCACTCAATAGGAATCATCACATTCTGCTTTGTAATTTAAATGCATTTTCAACATTTCTATGCTCCAAGGTCTTAGCTCTGAATGGAAAAACCTCTTATTCTTCTAATTTTGAAAATGTCTTTGCTCACCTAGTCAAAAAGGACTTTTTTTTGTCTAAACTTTTAAACAGACTCAGGTTGCATTGAGTTTTTATATTAAAAAGGAGGGGGAAAGTCACACTGGGGTATGGGGCTGAAACATTCCATACTTTAACAGTCATCCCATGCAAAGAATATCACGCCTTACTTCTGTGCAGAGTAGGGGTTAACGATGTGGTAGAATTTGAAATGTATAGAGAAAAATTTTATTTAAATATCTTTCTTACTCTTGGTGCCACATTAACTCAACTTCTGTCATTAGAAGTTCTTTTATTTGGATTAAGTTTTCCTCTCTTTAGTAGCTTTTCATTAGTCATAAATAATCCTAGAAGGAGTCATCAAGACCTTTGTGTGAGAGAGCTCACCAGGTCATGGCTGCATGTGACAGAAAGAGTCAAATCCAATTACCATTTGCAATGGCCTTTAGTTTGGTTTTTCTTTTTTCCCTAAACTGTGTTCTCCATAAAGGCAGGGAATGTGTCTGCATTAATCATTATACCATTAGCACCTGGTTCTATTTCTGGGGCTAAAAAGGTTCATAAAAATGTTTTTGAATGAATAAATGAATGCATCCCTTGAAACAAAGTAGGCTGTATTTGTAAGTATGGAAGTACTGGAAGAAGGAAAGAAAGAGAAAAAATAATTCTTGAAGGTAGACTATTATGATGTCATAATTTTCCTGGCCACCTAAGGTCCCGCCCATCTCATAGAGAAAATACATTGAAGACACAATAATAGTTTGCATTTTGAGGCTGTTGAATTCTTTGCTGAGATTTCCTCCCATTCTTCAACATTAATAATAAGGATAATCACAGCTATCATTCACGGAGCTTTTATTAAGAACTAGGTATTCTGCTAAGAGTTTGAATTAGGTATTTTATTGATCCTCCCAATAAATCTAGGAGGCAAATATTTTCTTTACCAATTTACAGATGAGACTTAGAGAAGATATGTAAAAACGAAACTCAAATAGCAGAGGTAGGATGTGAAGCTGGGTTCCTTGCCTCTTGGTGCTCCTCCTTTCCTCTGCTCTCCCTATCCCAACCCACAGTCTTTCTCTTCATATGCTAAAACATACAAATCAGACACCAGGACTCAGTTGACCTTGTCAGAGTGTGCGAAGGCCTGGACATTTGACAAACCATTTCTTCCTGATGTCAGTTTAAGACATTAAATCACTATTGTAATTTTCCAATCCAAAGCTAAAAGAGTGACATAGCTTTAAATAATAGAAGATTAATTAAATAATGGAGTTTGAAATATACATCCCTCAGTTTGTGTAAGTATCACCAACTTTTTTTTTTATGGTTTCTTGTTCTGGAGATATGTTTTTTTTTATGGTTTCTTGTTCAATTCCATCTTATTTCTCCCCTTTTCTTATCCAACATGATTTATAGTGAAAAAATAAGATGAGAGAAGTACAGTTTAGTCTATTTCTTCTTTATTTAATGAAATATAAGGTCTTCCTATTATCTGCAATGTCTACCATTAAAAAATTATATATCTGAGATATTACAAAATCTGAAACAAACAAAAACTAGCAACAACAAACTATGTCATGGTTTGGGTGAAGGTAAAAAAACTTTACCCAAATAAACATTCAGTACATTGTTATTATACCCATCCCTATTCTGCCTTACACCACTATATGGAATTTACTTTTTAAAACAATTATTGGTATTATTTTACTCTTTATGTATTAGTCAAAATCAGGTAGACTATCTAATTAGCCTGGATAAAGTTTGCTTTAGAAATTGACTAAGATGTGTCCTGTCTCACCTTCATCCTGAGCAAACCAATAAAACCCCATAGACCATAGAAAAAAGGTCAGGTGAGGCCCACTCATAAGTCTTATTTGATTGGCATGATGACTTCAACTATTTCATTGAAGTGCTTGTGCCCAGGGTACACATTCCTATATCACATCATTTCTCACCACCATTGCCTAATAATGGGCAAATTCACACATTTTCATCCTCAGCCCACCTCCCCATGCTCATCTCAGTGTAAGCCTCTTGGACACAACACTCATTTAAATTTCTCCTACATAAAGCATGCTGAGGTAGCTGACTTTGGATCTAGAAGCCATGCCTTCTGATCCTATCTCTCCACCTCTTTGAATTTGGATGAATAATGCAAAAGATCTTGTGATTTTGTAGGGATATAAGAATGGTAGTTCCTGGCTTTTGCTAGCTCTGAATGTGAACTATAATAAACATAATTTTGAGATTGAAGATTGAGAAAGCAGGACAACTCCAAATATCTGTGTTCTCTCTGTCTCCAACAAGAACTTGTAGTGATTTATAGAAATGCTAAAAATAATGTAACTGGAAAATCAGAGTTTAACTGGGAGAGATTAAAGAGGATAAAAATAAACATTCCAACAACAGAACAGAGATCAACATAGCTTTTGGAACTGAGTATAACACTGAGTTTCCCAGCAACTAATTTTCAGAGGGTAATATGTTAAGATATTTTAAAACATTTGGTTTCCAAAAAAAACAAAGCTTTTCCTCAAATTGAATTTTGACATAGATTTTTCAAATTGAGAAAGGTACATATAAGATCTAAAATAAAATATTCTCAGCCCTAAATTCACATTAAATGCAGAAGATAAATCAGAGGACAGATGACAGTCCTTACAGGAACCTTTGGTATAAGTCTAAGGCTTTATATAAAAGTGAAATTTGATAGTTTTAAAGATGCCATGACAGATATCAGCCTGGTCCCATTATGTTGCTTTACTGAAGAAAGGCAAAAGTATAGGGAGGTCTTTGTGAGCACAGTCATTTATTGCACCAAGAAAGTACAGGACATAGTACTGAAACGTAGCTTAATTTATGGTTCAATTTGTTACACAGCAGTAGAAAACTAATACAGCAGCTATGACAGTCACTCCTGTATTTTGTCTCATTATCTGAATTTCCTCCTTTCCAAGACAGCATTCTAACTCTCTGTGACTGGGACCAACTATGGGACCAGTTAATTGAAATAGTATATGTGGTTTCTGGGCAAGAGTATTTATTTAGTTGTATTGGACAGAGCATAGTTCTAATTACTATGCTGCCGGGATCTTGAAATCTTTCAATAAAGTGGAGCCTCCATTAGTCTTGCTCCTTGCTTGATGTAATGAGTAGATTCACCGTGTGATAGTTTGGATCTTAAATCTCCCCCATAGGACCATAGGCTTGGTCATCAGCCTGTGGTGCTATTGGGAGATGAAACCTTTGAAGGCGGGACCTAATGCAAGGAAATTATATTATTTGGGGTAAGCCCTTGATAGATATTGAGATATATTTTTTTCACATCCCAGACACCTGAGGTACACAAACCTCCTCTGCCATGTACTCTCGCCAAGATATACCGTGCCACCACAGGGTCATAGTGATAGCGCCAAGGAATCACAGACTGAAACCATGAGCTAAAATGAATTCTTCCTCCTTTTAAACTTTTTATCTCACATATTTGTTAAAATAACAGAATCTGACTAATACACAGTGTTGATTTCATTAAGACATTTAGTGAGAACAAGATATAAACATAGGTTGAGACAAACTTTTGGGATCTTTGTGGTGCTTGTTATTTCAACATGATCTAGTCTATACTGTATAATATAGAAGATAAGAATACCAAGAGATTGGGTGGGAGACGGGGGACATATTTTTAAAGAGAGAAAATAAGGCTCCTTGAGTGGGTTACACTGAGCAGAAAACTGAATGAAGTGATGGAGTCAGCCATGTGAGGATCTGGAGATGACCTTCCCTAAGCTTTGGAAACAAAGTTCAAAAACAAGAAATGGGCTCAATAAATAGGATAAACAAGAAAATGATTCTAGCGAATAAAAATCAAAAAGCAGATAAATCACATGGTCCCATAGGACCACAGAAGGGGATTTGAATTTTATTCAAAATGTGGTAAAAACCCATCAACATGGGATTCATTTCAAGCAGAAAAGAACCTGGATCAAAATAGAGAGGTCATATTGCTGTAACAAAAAGAAAAGTTCAATGGCTGAACACAGATTTTTGTCATGATTGCATTTTATATTTATCAGGATTACCTGGCTGCGTGGGTCTATTTCCTATACTGATTATTGTTACCCCCACTCAAGACCTTGTTTTAGTCAGATTTTTTGCTGCTATGACTAAAAGACCCCACCAGAACAACTATAGGGGAGAAAAGTTTTATTTAGGGGCTCACAGTTTCAGAGGTCTCAATCCACAGACAGCAGACTCCACTCCCCTTGACTTGAGGTGAGGCAGGACATCATGGTGGAAGAGTGTGGCAGAGGGAAGCAGCTCACATGATGATCAGAAAGCTGAGAGAGAGAGAGAGAGAGAGAGAGAGAGAGAGAGAGAGAGAGAGAGAGAGAGAGAGAGACTCCACTCTTCAGATATAAATATATATATATATATATATACACCCCATAGCCATACCAGCAATGAACCACTTCCTCCAGCTATACCCCACCTGCCTCCAGTTACTACTCAGTTAATCTCATCAGAAATTAATCCAATGATTTGGATAAAGCTACAGTGCAATCATTTCTCCTCCAAACCTTCTTGGATTGTCTCATACGTGAGCTTTTGTGGGACAGCACATCAAAAACATAACAGACCTAGAATTATGGAGCCACCACCACCTGGAACGTGCCAATTATGTGGCAATGGGAAATGTAGGAGTCTCTAATTCTGCAATTAAATGCTGAAACCCATTAATGTAAAGGTCGTTTCTACTCACAACCCACTGGGTCAGTACCAGTCACATGACCTTACCTCCCACAAGAAGTCAAGTAAGTGCAACCTCCAACTTACCCAGAAGCACAGTGTAATACGTTCAATAGGCAGCATTTGATATAATTTCTATTTGTAAAATATTATCTTGGTTGTTCTTCTGTGTCTATAATATGAAGCAAGAGTGGAGGCAGAGGTACCAGTTACAAAGCTATTTCAGTTACCCATAAAATACATGATGGTGACAAAGAGTTAACAGAGGCTAGAATAGATATCTCATTTTAAAGTATAACAAATACAACTTGGTAATGGATCGAGAAAAAGATGGCTTAAAGACAATTACTAAGTTTTGTTAGAGCATTCATGACAATAGTTGTATCAGAAGTCATGGTGAGAATAAAAAAGCTCACTTTTATTTAACATATTAATTTACAATGTCTGGGTTTAATGAGAATTGAAGCCCAAGCAAAAGATTGAGAAACCATCACCTTAAGATGGTGTATATGTCCAGGAAATCACATGAGACCATCTAAAGAGTAAAATTTATAGAGAAGGTAGGAGAGCAAATATTGAGCTATGGAGCACTTCAAATTTTAGAGCTCAAGATTCAGAAATGGGCTCCTGAGTCAGAAATGAGGCTGATAGGAAACAGTGATGTAAGTGGAAAACCAGGAGACTATGCTGGTTCCAAAGCTAAGTTCAGAAGTGCTTTGGAAAGAAGGAAGGATTGGAGGAAAGAAAGAAGAAGGAAGAGAAGAAGGAAGGGAGGAAAGAAGGAAGGAATAACTGTAAAGAGATGAAGATAGATAATTAACCTATGTCAAGATGGAATTAACCTTGGCAATATGGAAGTCAACAACCTAAATCCAGCCTGATTGGAGAAGGTTGAGAAGAGATGATAAAGGTTTGGAGATTGTCATAATAGGAGGATTTGTCTATGAACAGAGAAATAAGGTATAAAGTAATTGTGAATAAAAGTGCTTTCATTTTCACTTGTTGATACTGGAGATAAACAATGTGTTTGTATTATGAAGGGACATACTGAGGCAGGAGAAAATCTCTTAAGACTGGGAGAAGAATTAGGATGCAATGCATGCAAACCCACTTTCTGCCCTATGTGCTAATTCAGCAGAAACAATTAATGTCCTATTGAAAGAAAAACTCAGCTCTGACTTTAAATTGATAAACTCTAAGGAAAAAAAACTATAAAAGTGCATTTAAAATTTTTGAGGTACAAACAATCTTAAACTTTCTAAAACCTGGGGCCTGGCATCAACATGATTTAATTTTTTGGTTAGGAACTCCAGGATATTTTAGTGACCCTGTGATCACACCAAGAGTGCCTGCTTCATTGCTAACATCCTTGTAAGATTCTTCTACCTATTTCATATTAGAAACTCCCCAGAATTTCCTTCAGTTATAAAGCAAATAATTATGCCCTAATTAGTATGCATAATTATGGGTATTGTAGTATGGAGATGATCTGCTTGGCTCTTGGAAATTTATGGTAACCAAGTTTCAGTAGTGCTCTCCTGGGATTTCCACACAGCCTCTTGTTCCTCGGTCATTTTTTCCTCCTGCTATTCTAGGAAGCAGGATTATACTCACTCCCATTTGACTTTCTATCCTAGTGCTATATGCAATCATCTTTCACATCTTCTGAAAAATGTGATTTCAAGTATAACCTTTCAGTAATGACAATTATACTAGTCAGTTGAGGCCATCATAACAAAATACAACAGATGAGGTGGCTCAAGCAACAGAAATTCCTTTCTCACAGTCCAAAGCCTCCAAGTCCAAGATCAAGATGTCAGCAGGTTTGGCTTCTCCAGAGGCCTTCTTTGTGGTGTGCAGATGGCCACTTTCTTGCTATGTCCTCACCTGACCTTTCCTGGGTGGGTGCACCGTTCCACAACATTGTCTGTGCTTTGGGTTCTCATATTTATGACCTTATTTAACCTTAATTACCCTTTTAAAGGCCCTTTTTCTAAATACAGTTATATTGATGGTTAGAGCTCTAGCATACAAGTTTGTGGAAAAGGGGAGTACTGTTCTATCCTAACAATCATCTTGCTAAAAGATTGGGTAATAACGATTCAGGCTTTACTTGGAGATTGTGGTTTATTTCATATTCTTGGTAAATATTTCCTTCCAAAAATTCTTTTAAATCCCCTTTAGTTTCCATAACACTACCCTTTCCTGGCTCTGGATATTTAATTGGCACTCCTATTCGGTTTCTACCCAGATTTCCCTTCTCACATGTTCTCCTAATTGTTGTTAATCTCTAGGCTCAGTCCTGAGCTGTGTCCTTATCTTCGTTAAAATGATTTCCCTAAGGTATATTAATCATTTCATAGCCTCAAACATGATCTACTTGGTATTGATACAGTTTTATCACTTTATTCCAGACTCTCTCTTAAGCCTCAGAATCACATGACTCACTTTGTGTTAGACATCTTGGAAAAACAATATATATCATTCATTCAGAAAGCTCATTGATTGCCTGCTAAATACCAAGTACTGTTGCAGGTACTTGTAATATTTCAGGATCTGAAGAGACCAATCTTCTTGGCTCAAGAAACTTCCATCCTAGTAGACAGCAAGCAATGGTCAACATACATATTTAATAATTTCACTTATGATTATGGGTAGAAGGCATTAAATACTATGATTAAAGAAAAATAGATGAAGGAAAAGAACTGCAGAGATGAATAAAGATGGAGTTTGAAGGATTAAATTAGACAGTTGTGAGAACTGCAGTCTCATGCAGAAAAATTTTTTTAAAAGTTTTTTAAGGAAGGTACACGAATAAATACAATTGCAACAGAGTCATCTCAAATATAATAAATATGTCTAAAACCTCCCTCAATCTGCCTTTTTCCTATATTTTCTAAGATGATTTCTGTTTATCCTTTTACTAGGGGGACCTGTTAGAAAATAAAAAGGGAGGACAATGGGTATAAACGTGCCCAGCCCTAGACAAACTTGGCTGTACAGATGACGAGATGTGAGCCAAGGCAGAAACCTATTAGTCATGATTACTTCCTCCCACCTCTCACCACTCTTTCCCCATTTTCTTCCAATAGATCACCAAGTCTATTTTGACCTTAGTCCTAGAATATCTTTTCTCTATTTCTACTGCTGCTTTCTTAATTCAGTATCTCAGAATTTCTTACTAGTGCCATAATTTAAATGTATTCCCCCAAAGTGTCAGTAATTTAAGTAATTTAAGTCTCAAATTCATATACTAATAGTATTTGGAAGCAGGACCTTTGGGAAGTAATTAGGATTAGATGAAGTCATGAGAGTGAGACCCAACAATGGCATTAGTGGCTTTATAAGAGAATGAGAGATCTGTTCTGGTAGACTTGCTCTGTCTCCCCATGTGGTGCCCTCTACCATGTTCTGATGCAGCAAGAAAGCCCTCACCAGATGCTGGCACCAAGCTCTAGGACTTCTCACCCTCCCGAACCATGAGCAAAACAAACTTCTTTTCTTTATAAATGACCTGATCTGTTATAGCAACAGAAAACAGACTAAGATACCCTAGGATAGACACATGGGCTCAAAAGTGTTCTCTCTGCTCATCTGTTCCCACAGACTAGTTCTCAATCCCTCCCTGGAATCTTGACAGAGACCTCTGAAATACTCATCCTGACAATCTTATGTAAAATCTTCTTCAGGAGAAAGAGGAGCGAGAAGAATCTGGATAGATAGCCCAAAGAGGGACTGAGAATGGCAGGCCCTGCCAGTCCCAGGCTACTACCTCCTCTGTCACCTACCTGCCATGATGTGTAGGTCAACTCTGTCTCTGAATCCTGCTGCAATCCAGCCCTACTGAATGCCTTCTCTGAGAAGTAAGAGCAAGGGGAATCAGCCAGTTTATCTTAGAAATCCACAGTTTCTGTAATTTCAAGTCTGAAACTCAGTGCCTCACAAAGATTAAATGCCCATTATTGTCCTTAAGATGTGGGAAATTAAAAATATATCAGATCACTCTATATTTCCTATTTCAGCCCAAATGAATCCAATTAGGTTTCACTGCAAACTATAAAATACTCTAGGCCTATTTCCTCTTTAAATTGATTATAAATGTTGATGCTCTTAAGTATAAGTGCAAATTAATCTAGGGAATTCCATGAAATTTTATTTCTTAATTAAGCAATTTAAACTAAATTACTTAACTGAAATGACTACTCTGGCTCCTAAGATTGTTCAAGGTCAGACAAATGTAATCAAATGTAACATAGTGATTTTTTTCACTTGCCATAAACCTTTTCATCAAACTCATTTCAGTAGTTTGGACTTGACGCCGAGGAGAGGTTTCACTCTTTAGCTCGGAGACTGAGATCAAGATTCTAGGAGGCAAGACATGGTGACAATGCTCAGGCCAACTGTAAGAAAGTCGCCTGGAAAATAGAAACGTAGTCTCCATTAAACTGAGAAAGGAGCGGGTGTTTAGACTGTCCAGAAATTAAACTTTCTACTGGTTTACAACTGGCATCGCTCCAGTGAGCACAATCCATTTGGCCAGCCAGATGGACTAGCCCTGGCAGCTTTTCAGTCTCCCACACAAAGCACGTTGTCAGGCCAGGGAAGAGAAAAAATCCCCAAACAAAAATATAAATAGGGAAGATTCAGCACTGTGGCTAAACAATGGGGAAGACTCCTGGTCTTACAAATGAGGTTCCCACAACATTGTCTGTGCATTTCAGACATTCCAACTGTTTCTTTTTTTCTTGATTTTTTAATAGCTTATTTATCATGGGTGAAGGATGAGATTACTTATCTGAGGCTCCATGCTTTTGGCAGAAACCCTTTATAATGCTCTCTCTTGGAGGAAAGAAGGTGATTTCTTGCTTCTTTCTGAGAAAACATATTAAGTAATACCAACAAAGAACACTGATAAGAATCTAAACTGAAAAAAAGATCATTTTGGAAGTTTAAACTTCCATATTGTCAGCTATCAAAGAGACTCAGGCTGAAAGCATGAACACATCAAAACGATATATTTTTTTTTCTCATTTGGGAAGATTTATTCTTTCTGTTTCTAGTAGCATGTGCCTGATTCAGGTTCCCCATTATCTTGGATGAGAATTATCTTCTGTCAATCAGCTCTGCCTCTGAGTTGAAGTCCATTGATCATCTTTCAGCTGAGCTGCCATGCTCACTCAATAACCATGGCTGCTTCTCCTGCTGAAGTCAAGAGCTTTGATGAGGGCATGCCAACCACTGAACAGTCTAGCCATCTTTCTTCCTTTCTTGTCCAGAATTTGCTGAGGGAGGAGAGAAATAGAAATTCATTCTTTGTAAGCATCTCAATAATTTATGCCTTTCAAAATTATGGACTCAAAATTATCCTCAATACAATAATCCTAAATACTAATCAACAGATTATTTAGGGAAATGGTTAGAGTGGGTGAATTAAGTGAAAAAGTGTTAGTCTTATTTATTGGACTTTTTAATCAAATGCTTTTTCTATTTACTCTCTTTGGGCATATAAATTCAGTAAGAAGTTAAAATGTGGTCCTTTCTTCGCCCCCGCCCTTTCCTTCTAACAAATATTTACTTAACTCCCACTCTATTTCAGGTACTATGCTGAAGGATTTGTGTGAATTTTCAATAAAATAAGCCATTTTGGGTGGATTCTAGGAGTACTAATATACCACCTGCCTACATTTTCATTAATCTTCAAGTTTCTTCCATGATTTACCTCTTGATGTGATGTCAAGTTTTGTATCAAATATCACAGATGAAAGCTTCCATGTGGAGCAATTTTCAATTTTAGATATTTGTGGTTGTGGTTATGGCTGTATTTGGCCACATTTAGTGTGACTTGTTTGGAGGACTCGAACACATAAAGGAACGTCTGGAATGCTGATGTTCCTCTATGATCTAGTTGGGATGCCAGTTACGTGGGTGTGCTGTTTATGAAAATCCATCATGCTACATGCTAAGACCATTTACACTGTGTACTCAAGTGTACTTCAATTAAAAAAAAATACAATGATACAAATAATCTCCAATGCATAAGTAAGGGTAATGCTTTAGGTGAGAACTATTTTTATTTGCCATTTTGTTACTTCTGCTTTATGATCTCTGTCCTATTATTATTATTAATTTGACCTGGCATCTTACTATGTTGTCCAGTTTTGTCTTGGACTCTCAGGCTTAAGAAATTCTTCTCCCTCATGCTCCCAAGGAGCTGAGAATATAGGCATGCACCACTGCACCAAACTTTATACCACCAATTAAAGAATATTGGGATCCCACACATGAAAAACGCTTTCTGAAATCTCTCCATCACCATTTGTTTTAAATGCATCCCAAACAAATAGGAAATAATTCTACCTAGACACAAAGAATTTACTCTAATTTATGACAACATTAGGAGAAACCTAAAGGTCTCCTAGTTGCAAATCCAACACTCTGCATACGTATTTACTGTATCTTTTGCAAAGCTCTTTGCCCCCCCCCAAGAGCCAATTTTAAAACCAATGTTATTTATTTATAATTTAAATGTAATTAAATATGTTCACTCATTTTAATATGTATGGTTCAATGCATTTTGACAAAGGTAATGTGACTGCCATCACCACAATCAAGTTATAGAACACATTCATCACACTCCAAAAGCTCCCTGTGTCTTTGGAGGTCAGCACTCCACCCACTCCACTTCTTGACCCTGGTGACCATTGATCTGCTTTCTGTCCTATAGAGGTCTATGGTTCTAGAATGTCATGTAATTTTTTACCACATAACATGTTTTCTTTTGTTTTGGGCTTTTTTTGGTCATCAATTCTGCTTTCAAGATTCATCCATGATTGTGCCTTTTAGTGTGACTAAGTTCCATTTTGGGGATATTATATTTTTCAGACATTCACTTGTTGATGGACCTATGGGTTGTTTCCACTTTTTAAAATTTTGCTTTGTTCTACTATTTGAGTAAAATTGTCATATACTTATGTGTACATATATTTGTGTGGTTACGTCAGTGTTCTTTTGCAAGAAAATAATGTTTAAAAATATCTAAGGGCCATAATTTCAGAGACGAAGGAAAAGGCGGGTAACATAAATGAATGAAACTGGCTAAGTGTAAAATAAAGACTAGTAATTTCCCACAAATACAGTTTTTAACTCTTAGCTTATAGAAATAATGTTAAGAAAGCTGAAATGAGGGGCTGGAGTTGTGGCTCAGTGGTAGGACACTTGCCTTGCACACATGAGGCACTGGGTTCTATCCTTAGCACCACATAAAAATAAATAAATAAAATATTATGTCCATCTATAAGTAAAAATATATTTTTTTTAAAAAAAAAAGAAAGCTGAAATGACAATGTGCTCAAATGTCAAATATAGAGCACTACAATAGGTCAACTAATTCTTTGGATCAGTTAACAGCCCTTTAGTACTCGACCTCCCCCCACAGACTAATTATTTAGAAAGAATAACTGAGAAAACTAATTTTTTTAGATAGCCTTGATCTCTACATACTAACTGTGTGACTTTAGACACATTTACCACTTTTCTCAAACTTTGTGGCTTTTTTCCCCCAACAAAGTGGGGACAATAAGAATATTGTTAATATCGCAGCATGGAGGTAAAGCATTAAAAAAAATTATAGTATATCTGGAATTAGCCTAAATATCCTAAAGTTCTGGCATATGTTATAACAATTGTGTGTCCTCCACATGCCAAGTCCTGCATGTGAGGAGCTTCCATGTTCTCATTTTCTCTCTCTTTTTTTTTAAATCCGTTACCTCATTTGCTAGACAAAAGACTGAGGCTGAGAGAGGTTGAGAACCCTTTGATAAAGGCAGGGAAAAGAACCCGCTATCTCTGGCTGGCATTTACCAGGCTTCCTCAAGCAGACGCCAATAGCATAACAATTGTCACTGACTTTCAAAGTATTTCACAGGGCGGGGGAACACGCACAGGTGATCTCACATCTTTGCAAGCATTTCAGCTTCTGCTGTTGTGTTCATTAAAAGCTCCAGCAGGCAGAGCTTTTTTGCAAGTTTGTCTTTGGGCAAGCCTACCCTAAGTGTCAAAAATGTGTCTCCTCTCTGAAGCTGTGTTCCCTGGTATCTAGTGGAGGGCCTGGAACTTCAGAAGAAGACACTGTTTCATGGAGCACATCTTAAACCTAGTTCTCACACTGAATTTAGCATCACAATCTCTCTCTCTCTCTTTTTTTTTTTTTTACTGTTTATTTGTTCCTTTTAGTTATACATCACAGCAGACTGTATATGGAGTATCACTTCCCATTCTTGTGGTTGTACATGATGTGGTGTTACACTGGTTGTGTATTCATGTATGAACAGAGGAAAGTTATGTCCAATTCATTCTACTGTCTTTCCCATTCCCATCCTCCTTCCCTTCTCCCCCATTGCCCCTTGTCCAATCCACCCCCTCACCCACCCCTGCCTATTGTGAGTCAGCTTCTGCATATCAGAGAGAATATTCTGCCTTTGGTCTTTTGGGATTGGCTTATTTCACTTAGCATGATAGTCTCCAATTCCATCCATTTACTGGCAAATGCCTTGATTTCATTCTTCTTATGGCTGAGTAATGTTCCATTGAATTTACCACATTCTCTTCATCCATTTATCTATTGAAGGGCACCTAGGTTGGTTCCACAGCTTAGCTATTGTGAATTGAGCTAACATCACAATCTGGATTCCATTTTATATATTACTAAAATATTCATAATAGTTTTAGTAGATGAACATCCACTTGGGTGGTTTCAGTTGGCCTTATGACCAAATAAGTATAACACAAGTTGCTAATTTAAAAAATGATATCACTCTCCCCTCTCTAGATCTCTGTTATTTATTTGTTTATAAAATAAGATTCTTTACACCTTTAAGTTCTCTATAATTCAAATGGTGCCCAATGGTTCCTCTTTCAGTTCCCATAATTCTGATGTAGCCTGGCATTTTTCTTTTCTTTCTTTCTTTTTTTTTTATGCCTGGCATTTTTCTAAAAGTGGGTTCCCACAGAGCAATGGTCCTGAGAACCCTCAGGACCAGCAACATCAGCACCAAGAGGAAGTTTATAAGAAGTGCAAATTCTCAGGACCCTTCCCATACTCATAGAAACAAAAACTCTTTAGAGGTGCGGGGAAGCAGCAACTTATTCTAAGCAACATGGTTTGAAAACCCCTCCTATTGAAAGGGACCACATCACCTCTTTGTCTTCAGTCAGAAGACAATGTTGTCATTGGCTCTAACCCTACAGCAGCTATCAGCTATCACCTCCCTGTTTTCTGTCGAAAGTTCCTGGAAGTTTTTAAAATTCCACTCTCCTACCTCTGTAGCCCAACACAACATCTTGCCAGCCTCATTAAAGATTTCTGAGGTTAATTTCACTTCCCAAGATGTACATGACTTTTTCCAAAAGAAGTGTCAGTTCATAGACTATTGAATGGCTGCTGCCTGGTCAAAGGGAGAAAGGAGAGGAGGTGTTTATTGTAGGTATATGTGGCAGATTGAAGTCAAGAAGAACTTTTGCTTGAGTCTCATATTCATGAAGAGCCTTGAATTTAGAATTTTGACATAATTTCTAAATCAGTTTATGTGTAAACTCACAGAGGTACACTGACAAAGAAGATCATCATTCTATTGGGTCTCATGACTGGATCACATGGCATATTGCATATTGATTTTTTTTTTTTTTTTTTGGTGTTGGGGATTGAACCCAGGGAGGCTTTACCACTAAGCCACATCCCTAACCCTTTTCATTTTTTATTTTGAGACAAAATCTCAGTAGTTTTCTTAGGGTCTCGCTAAATTGCTGAGGCTGGCCTTGAGCTTACAATCTCTGTCTCAGACTCCCAAGTCACCAGAATTACAAATGTACCACCATGCCTGGCTACTATGAATTACTATTTTTATAAGAGAGAGAGAAAGAGAGAGAGAGAGAGAGAGAGAGAGAGAGAGAGAGAGAGAGAGAGAGAGAGAGAGAGAGAATTTTTTAGTTTTCGGCGGACACAACATCTTCATTTGTATGTGGTGCTGAAGATCGAACCCAGCGCCTGTGTGCATGCCAGGTAAGCACACTACCACTTGAGCCACATCCCCAGCCCTACTATGAATTATTTAAAAACAAATACTGTACTTACCTTATAGACATCATATTTATATTGCATTGGGTTTTCATAAAAGTGTTTAAATTTGTCAATATGTTATATTCCTGGGCCCTGTTTTTGCAATTATTCATGATAGTAGACTGAGAGCCTCAATATATTAACTTTCCCCGGCCTCTCTCCATTGTAAGTAGATCTGAGAAGATATTAGTAGCCTCCCTTTTAATACCCAGGGTACTTCCTAATCTCATGCATTATCTAATTCATATCAAAATTCAACAAACATTCATCAAATTCTTACTATGTGCCAGACAATGTATTCATGCTGAGGAAACAAAGGTGAAAATGAAAGGCTGTATTGCCAAAGTGTTCACAGCTGACCAGGAAAAAGACCCAAATGACAGGAATAATTCATCATGGCAAGGACTGTAAGACAAGTATGATACAGAAATTCATTTTAATTGGAGAAATATAAAGTTTGCTGGAAAAACATCCCAAGTAATGCTTAAGACAATTGTAAGGAGCCATCATTGTAAGTATCTGGGTTATAGACTGTATATGACAATGAAGTGTCACTCACTCCAACACTTGATCTCTATTTGTTGAGAGTTTTCTAGCTAAGCAAACCTAGGGTGTCAGAGACCAGGACTTCTTGCGCTCCTCCCTCCGTGTCGACTGGGGTGCCCAGAAGCTGTTGTCCTGGCTACTAAACAGCTGCACAGTTGTAGGCTGCGACCAGACTCCAAGTTCTTCTCTCTGGAAGGCATAGAACATTAAAAAGGATTTTTTTAAAAGTTCTGTGTTAGTGCACACAGATCCATATATCAGCAGAGAGTTATCAAGGTTAATGAGAAAAATTATCTCATCAGAACAACCCCAAATGGAGGCGCGGGTGCTGGAGCTGCAGCATCTCTAATCTGGGAGTGCTGGGTCTCCTGTGCAAAGTGATCCATCAAAGTCACTTCCTGGCTGCCCAGTCTTCCCAGGAGAGCACAGCCCCGCCTTCTCTGACTGGGAAGGAAATCAGTGAGGAAAGATCCATGCAGACAGACAGCAAGGCATAAAAGGACAGCAGGTTTTCCAGGATTCAGAATAGAAAGCAGGGGTCTGCACCCCAAACCTCCTTCTGCCTGTGAGGGAACCAAAACCTGAGGATACCCAAGCAAATGTCAGAGCAGAGAGAGGTGCACTTTCCATGCACACACACATCTGCAAATACAAGTGCATGCACATCTCACACATATACATGCATGCACACTACAGACTGCACATGCACATCTACAAACATAGGTACACACTATAGCACAGTACACATACAACAACATGGCCTATACTCTACACATTCATACACATACCATCACACCCACATGTACACACTATGCACAAACACATACTGCACACATGTGCATAGAGTACACACACATGTACTCATGGACATGCACACTTGTACCCATAGGCATGCTCAGTATCCTGCTGTCATTTGTTTTCAATATCTCATTTCCTTATGGGATATAACAACTGTTTAGTCAGATGCGTTTTCACAAATGTTTGTCCTTATGGTTTCTTTGGCTGAGGCCTGGACTCTCCACCTGGTGCCAATCCAGTGGATAGAGAATCTTTTTGTTTTGCATGGTTGTAATTGTTGTGGTGGTGCCGATTCAGTCTTGCTTTGTGTTAGGGCAGACTAGAGGAAGGTAGTGAAGTAGCAAGGAAGCCACAGGCTTTACCGTTGGACCATCCTACATGCACAACAGTTTGCCCAGGCAAAGGCCCACTCACAGTTGTGGGAATGCATTCACTGGGTCTAAGTTCATGACACTGTCAATGTCAAGCCTATCACCAGCAGGGAGCTCTGCTTAATCCAGGCTTCCCCTGTTCCTTACTCTTCTTCTCTTTCCTCAAGCCCCACCTCCCATAGGAAGCTTTTAGTCTTCACTGATCTTTCCCCTCCTCAGGCGTTCTGTAGTTAAATTACAGTAACTTTAGTGCTCTCCTGTAAAGCACAGTTTAGCCTGTAATTTATATCGACTTGTATTCTCACCAGATTTCAAGGATGTCAGTCTTGACTTCTTCAGCCAGCTTGCAAGTGACTGCAGGGCATGATCAGTGTTTCAAAGCATTCTGGCATGCTCCCTCAGCTCCTGGCAAAATACAGGGAGCTGGGCTGGGATTCTCATCTTAAGGCATGACCAGTAGATTTTATAATCATTGTATATTTTTCTTTGACAAGAGTCTTCACTTGAGAAACTTTGTATTTTTCCTGTTCTGATTTCATATATTGGTAATAATTCATTGTCCTGAACACACAGTAATTATTAATATTCTTTAGTAATGAAGCCTTTGGGAACCACAGGCAGAAAAAAAGTCTCAGAAACCATGACCCCTAGTTCTGAGAGCTGACCTGATATAATGACAAACATATTCTCCCTGGTTTCCAGGCAACTTGGTGAAGTTAAAAAAATCCTAAACAAATTAGTTTACTAGTGCAATCAAACATGGTGCAGCTGGGGGTGTGGCTCAGTGGTAGGGTGCTGGCCTAGCATGTGCGAGGCCTCTGGACTAGGCACTGGATGTGTGATTCTAAACAAGACAACTATGAATTTTAATTGGCAGTCTAGAATTTTAATTGGCAGTGAGCATCATGAAGGCTCTGGAGGACCCAGGTGCCAAGAGAGCATGTGGATTGGGGTGAAAGGCAGGTATAGTAGGAAGCAATTTATAGAGGATGAGGACATTTAAAGTAAGACCTAAAGGATGAGAAGCAGTTTGACCTCAGAGAACAGGGAAAGAGGTGAATTGTCAAGTGAAACTGTTGTTTTGTTCAGATCTATAGCCACTTGTTATTCAGGAAAGCTGCCTAACCAATCCTGGTTCACAGTTCTAATCACTAACTATCATTTATTGCTCTTCTACAATATGCCATCCTTACAATATGGCTCCAGGTAAGCTTTTTGCAAATGAGGAAAGGGGAGTCAGGTAAAGGGAGAGTGGTAGAGATTCAACCTGAGTCTACTGGCATCCAGTGTTGTGTGCCTTTTCTACCTTGCTAATTAGATATAAGAGAGTGAGTGTGGCTCAGAGCCACCTAACTTCAGTCTGAAAACCTGTTAAAAGAGTGCTTCCTATCTCTCTAAATGAACTCTTAAACAAATATCATCTGTTTCGCTTATAAAAAATCAAAATATGTATGTAAAGTATCTTTAGAAGTAGAAAAGGATCAAAGAATTAAGGAAGTAACCTACACAGTTAAGAGTGGTTGCCTTGCTATGTATTATGTACTAATGTTTATAGGAGCCTATCTTACAGACAACAGATAGTCATTGCAGGTTCTTATTTTTCCTTCCTTTATTCTATGGACACTTTTAAAGTACCCGCTGTATGCCAAACACCATGGCAGGAGCTCGGGATACAAATAAATAACATAGTGCTATGCTGGGTTTTACCTGCACTGATTTGGTGAACAGAAACACAATTATCATATGATAGTGAAAATGCTGAGACAGAAGTCACCAAAAGATAATATAGGCATCCAGTGCAGATTGGGAGGAGGAAGTGTTAGGGAGAGGGTCAGCAAGGGCTACTTTGAGAAGGTGGTATGTGAGCTGAATCCCCCAAATACTAGTGGTCATTAATCATTTAGAAGCTAGAAGTGGAGAGTCCAAAAAGATACAGCATGAAATATTATGGGAGTTTCTAAGAAGCCTTACATATAAAGCATGAGGCTAAAACAATAGGCCTGGTTAGAAACTTAGCCAGAGACAAGACCATAATAAGCTTTCTGTACTGTGGTCAGAAGTTGGAATTCTATCCTGAGGACTATGGTAAACCATTGGAAAAATGTTTTTATAGAAATTTCTTTGACACCTTTGTGGAAGATTAATTTATCTTAAAGGAAGGGTAGGGATACGGTTCCTTTATATACCAGCACTGTCCTAGCCATGGGACTCTAACTATGAGCAAGATAAGCATGGATCAAACCAGCTAGGAAGAAAGAAACAACATTTCATTGACAGATCTTGTTTTAGCTTCATGACCAGGAATGGACTTTTTGTACTGCCCAGCAACCATGTTACAAACTCATTCATTCCTTCACTCCTGCAGGTACTATTCCATCTTTTCTCTGCTTCCCTCAAATTGCAGTATGTATCCTCTCCAACCTCATACTTAGTCGTTGGCTGTGGTTTCTCATTCATTGAGAAAATGGAAGCAAGCAGAAGGGAACCTATAGAGTCTTAAGTACCGTATCTCCCATAGGATCCTGACACCCCTATGCAGTAACCAGAGGTAAAACAGTTGTGCTCTTGCCTAAAGCCAATCCTTCCATGTGAGCATTAAATGCTGCTTCCTTGTATCAGAGCAATTGTTGCCACAATCTCCAGAGATATTTTTCTTGTCCTGTGGATCATTCCCATCAGCATACAAATATGCTATTATTCTTCCTATCTTTTATTATTATTTTTTTCTGGTACAAGGAATTGAACCCAGGGGTGCTTTACCACAAAGCTACATACCCAGTCCTTTTTTTTTTTTCTTTTTTCTTTTTTTTTTTTTTTTTTTTTTTAGTTTTTATTTTGAGACAGTTTTGCTCACTTGCTAAGGCTGACCTGGAACTTGTGATCCTCCCACCTCAGCCTCCTAAATTTGCTGAGATTATGGGTAGGTACCACATGCCCAGCTTATTCTTCCCACTTTAAAAGTCATTTTCTCCACCCACCAGGTACTGCACGTTAGGGTAAATGTGGTTCCCTTTTATAGCAAATGTCTTAAAGCTCGTCTATATTCACTGTCCCAATTTGTATCCTCCCAACTGCTTCTTGTAAACCTACCTGTATCACTCCACAGAAGTTATTTTTTTTTTCTAAATCCAAAGGTAAATTCTCAGTCTCAGTCCTTATCTTAAGAACTATCAGCAGTGGTACAGCTACATAAATCCTCTTCTCTGATATCCTTTTTTGATCTTGCTTCTAAGGTACACATTTTCTTGTTTGTTCTATCTGACTGGTCACTCCTTTATTCTATTTTTTTAAACATTTTTGGTGATTCCTTTTCTATTCCCTAGGTCTTTACATTATAGTGCCCTGGGCTGCCACTTGGATTTTCTTCTCTTTTCTCTGGATAGCTATGTCCCCTATATGTTGATTCTTCCTCCACATTCCTGCCTCCTCACGTATGCAGCAGCCTTCATCAGCTCTCCACAGGACATCAGATAGATCCTTCAAACCAAATGTGTCTAAAGTGGAACTCCTGATGTTACCCCATTACAGCTGCTTGTTTAGCAGTTGTCTCTATTTCTGGAATAGCGACTCCATTTTTCTATTTTCTCAAGCCAAAAGTCTTAGGGACCAATGTTATTGTTGGTTGTGTTACCCAAAGGCCCATGTTTCAAAGGCCAGGTCCCCAGCTAGTGGCAATATTTGGAGATGCTGAAACCTTTTGAGGCCGGGATCTAGTAGAAGTCAGATTATTTGGGCCATGACGTTGAAGAGAGATTTGGAGCTCAATTCCTCCTCTTCCTTTATCTGGGTTCTGTGAGGTGTGTAGCTTCTTCTTCATATGCTCCCACCATGATGTGCTACCTCACCACAGACCCAAAAGTGATGGGCCAACCAACCATGATCTGAAACTTCCAAAACTGTGAGCCAAAACAAGCCTTTTCTCCTTATAAGTTAATTTATCTCAAGATTTGTTACAGCCAGGGAAAGCTAACACAACCATCTTAGTTTATCCATGCCTTTCACACCTTCCAATCCATAGACAAATCCATTCTGCCATCACAAAAGGGCTATAATCATGCTACTTCTGGCTACCTTCACTGCTACCTCTTGGTCAGAGCCATCATTGCTTCCTACTAGTTTCTGTTTTCACTCTTGGTGTATTCAGCACAAGGACAATTCTTTTGAGATGTTTCACTCTTAAAAACAACAACAACAACAAATATCAATTTTTTAAAAAATAAGGCCGAATTTGGACACCTTATTTTAAATGGCAATCCCTTATTGCCACCTAGATTCTTGTATCCCCTTTATTCTGTTTTATTCCATAACACCACCTTTTAACTTATCACATAATAATGTACTTATTTATTATATTCTATGTTTGTTATCACTCTCTCTGCCAAGGAGGATATAGGCTTCTTGAAAGTAGAAATCTTGGTATACTTGGTTCCATCGTGTGTCACATGTGCCTAGAATACAGACATTTGGGTTTGAATATAAAAATGTCCTCCAAAAAGTTCATGTATTAGGCAATGCAGTGATGTTCAGAGGTGAAAAGAGTGGATTATGAGAGCTGTAACATCACTGGATTAATCCATTTGATGTACTTATTATTTGAATGGACTACTGGGTGGTAACTGTAGATAGGTGGAGTGGGGCTACAGGAAGTAGGTCCCTGGGGGCATGCCCTTGGGGATTATATCTTGACCCTGACTCCTTATTCTCTCTTAAAATTATTTGTATTTGTTCTGTTTAGATATACATGAGAGTAGAGTATATTTTGACATATTATACAGACATGGATTCTTTCTGCCTGCTTCCCTGTTCTTATGAACTGAGCAGTTTCCCTCTGCCACACCCCTGACATTAGGCTCTGCCCATCTCAGATACAGAGCAATGGAATTGGCTGACCGGATTAAAAACTCTGAAATTGTGAGCCTAAAAGAGACTTTTCCTCCTCTAAGTTGTGCTTGTCAGGTGGTTGGGTAACACTAAAGAAAACTAATACAAGAGTCTTCCATGTAGCATGCATTTAATGAATATTTACCAAGCAGATGAGTGTTAATTGTTAAAAAGGAGCTGAAAGATGCAGGTCTAAAATGTGACTGTGCCAATGCAGAGAAGGGACAAGGTACATTAGATTTAAGAAGGTAAAATTAAATGATCCCTTTGAAACATTTGGGGATACAAACTAGGAGTAATATGAGTCTGGCCTAGTTAGGCAGGCAGCAGACAGGGTCCTGGGCTGAGGTGGGAAAGCTGCTTAAATGAAACTGGGAAACTCTGGGTTCCACACAGGGGATTAGGGTGTGACAAAGGTGGTAGACCTTGGGGATAATTTGATCAGTGTTAAGATCAAAGTGGGGGTGGGGCAATTTAAAAATAATTGAGGAAACCCTCAGGAATTTGTCTGTTTTCTGTGACAAAAGAAGAAATTCATTGAAAGACATTTGCTAAGTGTGAGGCAGGAGTCCTGAGGGATTAGTGAAGGCAGGGGGACAAGGTGCTAAAGAGGAGGAGAGCTCACCAGGCATGCTTACCGCATACCTCAGCAGTGGTCAAGGTCCTGGGTTAGTAGTGGTTGTAGCAATTTCCATCCCATAGGAAGTAACTAGGGAGAGATGCAGAGGAAAGCAAATGGGTGAAGGGAACTAGCATTGGATTTCTGCAGAGTGGGAAGTTGTTTTAGTCAGCTTTTCAACTGCTGTGACCAAAATATCTGACAAGAATAATTAAAGAGGAGGAAATATTTGTTTTGAGGATCATAGCTTTAAGGTCTTGGTCCAGAAATGGCCAACGTCATGCTCTGGGCCCCAGGTAAGGCAGGACAATGTGGCAGAAAGGTATGGTGGAGGAAGGTAGCTCAGGACCTGATGATCCTGAAGCAGAGAGAGAGACTCCACTCACTAGGAACAACAACATATATACTCCCAGAGCATGCTCCCAATGACCCACCCCTCCAGCCACATCCTACCTGCTTTTAGTTACTACTCAGTTAATCTCTAATTGGGTTAAAGCTCTCAGACGCTAATTATTTCACCTCAACTTCCTCCCATTGTCCCATGCATGATCTTTTGGGGGACACGCACGTATCTAAACCATGACAGCAATTCAGAAGTTTCAGAGAAAAAAATGGTGGAAGAGACTAAGGTAGGTCATGATATGTGAGTTGAATAGGAAACAACAGAAACTAAACCTTCTAAAGCTTTTTTTTTTTTCCTCTTCTTCTTGCAATCCAACTTTAGTATATAAATAAGCAGTGCAGAGAAAGCAAAACACAACAAAGGCACAGCAGAGAGCCCAGCATCTTTTTTTTTTTGTGTAGGTATTCAACCTTACCTATCTCAAAATAAATAAAAAGCATTTTCAGATGTTTTCTTAACAGAGAACTATGAATAGTTATACAATGTCATAAATATCTGTTTATGTTGCAATCTGTTCCCAGGGAAGAGATGAGTTTAGCTGCAATAAAATTAAATAGACCAAGCACTGAAATCTAAAGCGATTTTTTTATTCATTTATGTTTCATTGCTAAGGTTTCAGACTTATATTTACTTTTTTCACAATAAATATTTCGTTTTGTTTAAATTATGACTAACTAGTTGCCCTCATCATTAGTTTCACATAACTGACAAGATTGAACAGAATCGTCCCTTTGTCCTGTTTAAAAAACTTTGCATTGCTAATTTTAATAACTTGTACAATGTGTCAACAATTTTTGATGCTTTTGATTTAGATGGGAGTGTCAGTTTTCCAGAACTGTTCCTGAGTTCCTCATACCATTATATATAAGGCAACATGATAAAGGAAAACTAGGGATTCTCAAAATGAGTTTCACAATGATTATAATTAAGCATCACTAAAATGTTAGATAATATAAGTGTTATTGAAAATAGTTCAGCCCAACTCCCTAGCTAATGAAAGGAATAAGTGAAGAAAAAGAAGGACTTTCACATCAGACAGGCATCATATAGCTGTGTTTTGTATCATGATCTTGTTGCCCTAGTTATTGCAGTGCTCTCCCCACGTGTGTGCATGTAAATCCTACTGATTTGCGCAACTGGTCAGTTTGAATCCCACTTCTTCTGGGTACATTTCAGTGGGATGGACTCTAATCCCAAGGTAGGATGTATTCTGTCCCTATCCAGCCTGTATGATCTGACCCAGAATTTTTCTTCTCATTTCACCCCATTCTGACTCCTGCTCACTACGCTCCAGGCTCCTGAGTTTTGCATCAACATTTTTCAATTTCAGGGTCCTCTGATATGCAGTGTCTCCTCTGCTTGGAAACCTCTTTCTCCATATCTTCTTTCTGGACATCATTTGGGTATCTGCTCAAGTTGTCACATGTTCCTGGAAGTCCTCCCTGAAATTAAAAACTCCTGTTCCCATAAACTAATTCTTCACCAACGCATTCTGCTTGTTTTCTTATTAACTCTAATCAAAGTCTTGAATCATGTGGTTTGTTTTTGTATGTGTTTTTGGCATCTCCTCTCTTCCTTAGTTCTAGATTCCAAAATAATTTCTCTCTCTCTCTCTCTCTCTCTCTCTCTCTCTCTCTCTCTCTCTCTCTCTCACACACACACACACACACACACACACACACACACACACACACACACACACACAGTAGTGGATCCCTGTGCCCAGAGAAGAGCATAGAAAAATACAAAATCTTTTCTACCTCATATTCAGTGGTCTGAGGAACTTGAGAAGAGTTCCCCAAAATTGGCACACCCTAAATTTATTTAAAGTAGCTCTTACTGCATAGCATGTAGGGGAAAAAAAGTAGAGAGGCTAGTATGGTAGAACTCAGTCTTGAATCTGCATCTTTTTCAACTCAAGAAGAAAAGTAATGAGTCCTCTTCCTACAAAATAAGGATCAAAGGGGATAGTGAACATGGAGGTGTCCTGAATGTGCATATTATGATGAAATATAATCATATGGTGGGAAAACTGTTATTGTACCCTACAGTCCCACTTTGTATCGTACTTTATTTTCATTTGACAATTTATGAGCACCATTTCATGTTATTACTCTTTGCCACATGATTTAGTGCTTTAATAGTGTGGATGCATGATTTTAAATCTTCCCTGTATTGCTGGACATTTAGAGTTATTTTATTTATATTAAAATTACCCTGTGATACACTATAATAAATTGAGCATGTATATGATTATTGTTTCAGGATGGGTCTCCACACAAATAATTAAAAATCAAAAGATTGGAATTTTTATGGTACTCTGAATATAATATAAAACTCAAGACTGTTTTCCATTAGAGGTTGTACCAATTTTCACACTATCTTCTAGGTATTGAATGAGAATTATATTTTCCTTTAGCACTTTTAAGGGTAGAAAATAATTTTCTGTTATTGTTTAATGGACATTTCTTGGATTACTAATGGAGCTGAGCATTTTCATATTTTTATTGGACTACTACAATTTGTAATATTGAGTTTAAGGATTTTTTAAATTTAATCAATTTGAGCACATTCCAGAGTGATAGCTCCTATCATTAGTTGTCAAAGTTTCAAATATTTCTTAACATGTCATTTATCTTTAAATGGTATATATGACAAATTTTTCCCTTTTTAGCAGTCTTATGTACTGATAGTTTTTTTGTAATTCCTTTCTTTGTTTTTATGATTAGGAAGCCTTCCTTATTTTTAGGTCAGATAATTATTGATATTACCCACCCCCCACCCCCACTTTTGATAGCATTTTATTAGTTTCTTTAATTTCTAATCCTCCTGGAATTTATTTGGTACATGAATGGGAGATTGTTCTCTACCCCGTCATCTAATCAAGCATTGCATGTCCGTCTTGCTATCAGTCTCTAGATATTGAATGTTGCAAAAGTACATGAGGTGTTCTTTATTCTGCTCTGATCTGTTGATTGACGCTTTTGCCAACAGCATTTTGTTTAAAATCTTTAAGAAATTACTACACAGTTTGCCATCAGAGTGAGTTCTTTACTTTTTTGTTTTGTTTTGTTTTAGTGCTAGAGACTGAACCCAGAGACCCTCAACCACTGAACAAAATCCCCATCCATATTTGTTTTATTTTGAGACAGAGTCTCACTAAATTACTCAGGGCTCACTTAGTTGCTGAAGCTGGCTTTGAACTTGTGATCTTCTTGCCTCAGCCTCCGGAACCACTGGGATTATAGGCCTGTGCCATGGTGCCTGGCAGAGTTCTTTACTTTTTAAAAACAACATTTGGTATCTTCACATGTTAACTCATTCAGGTGAAATTATGATTTTTTTTTTCCAGTGCTGGGGATTGAACTTGAGGAGCCTCACACATGCTTAAGTAAGAACTCTACCACTGAGCTACATACCCAGCCTAAATTTAGACTCTTTAACTTCTAAAAAGTTTATTTATAATTGTTGTTAAAATTATATTAAACATTCATATTAATTGTATAAAATTCTATATTTTTGACATTTTTAGCCTTAAATTGCAGAGTCAGTAATCTTTCTTTCTCTGTTTATTTCAAGATTTGTCTTAAGATCCCAGTAAAAATTTATAGTTTTGTTTTGCAGGTCTTTTCAAATTTTCATTAAGTTTATCACTTGCATATTTTGCATATTTGATTTTGGTTCTTCTTTGGACAACCTTGATGTTATATTGTGGCAATTATTGCTCACTAATATGTGTTTCTCACATATTAGGATAAGAGTTGAGGGAGAAAAATCTAGAAAGTAGAGAGGGGAAATATGTAAAAAAAAAAAAAAAGAACAGAGGATTCAGGTGTGGAGCCATTTGCACCCCAAGACAATATTTGTAAAACTTCATATGGCTTGATTTATTTCCCACTGTGCCTGATGTTTCACTTTTAAACAATCACTCCTCTAATTTAAGGTATGGTGGAAATGCACATATTATTGTCATCTAATACAAAATTACTAAATAGATTAGTAGATATAGGAGCTAAGAGTTGATAGTAGGTGAGCAAGAGTAGAGCAGTAATAATACAGGTGTGTCAGAAGAAAGGGCTCAGCCAGTCCTGATATTATCTTTGTGCTAGTCATGGTTCAGAGGTAATATGAGTTCAAAACTAATGTGTCAAGCCAAAAAATTGTCAGAAATCATGGCCAGGGCACCAGTCAAAATAAAAAATGTGGTTATTAGCCTCTGGGTAAAATAGTTGAATAGAAGTATTAGCCATTAAAATATGTAACACTCCAGCCAAGATATTAAAGCAGTTTTGGAAGAATCCAAGATGGAGAAAGGAGGTGATAAGGTGACATAAAATTAAGAACTATGCCAAAAATAACAGAGTAGTCTCAGAAAGGAGAACAGACATTGGGGTCCTTGAAATCCTAGCTGAACACGATTAGCTCACTAAATTCTGGCTCAAAGTGACTTAGCAGCCCACGTCATATTCTTCTTTTTGTCATCTGAACAAATTGAACGAATGGCAAGATGGCTACCCTGGCCTTGGTCCTGGACATCCATGAATATCTTAAAGACACTGAAAATCAAGTCATAAGCATCAATAGAGGAGAGAGCATGACCCAAGATGGAGTTGGAGTGAGTACACCAATCGCAGACTGCATGTAGCTTACAAGTTTGCCAAAGATGTTGAGTGGAATGAGAAAATCTGTGTTGGTGCCATGTGACTTTAACAACACTTTGTGTTCACATGGTATGTTGCAGTCTACAATGTATTTCCAAAAATACAAAAGCATGATTTCCTGAAACCTCTTCAGAATACTGAGGACTGGCCTACAAAATTTGAATTAACTTCATTTTAAAACTAATGAAAATGAGGCTGTGAGAGATTTAGTGACAAAGCCAATAAAGTGCAGAGATTCTGAATCCAGTCATTCCTTTGTTTCCTCTCCACCATCTGCCTCCAATTCTGCTGCTCCTTAAGCCTCGGCACTGGTTTTTAAAGTTGGCTTCTAAACACCTGGTTTCCACTTCTGTAGATTCAAATTTATTTGGCGTGTCATGCAGCCTACACTTCAGGTTTCCCATGAGATTCTAATGGAGCAAAGTTTGAGAACCGCTGTCATCAGACAAATGCTTCTTTCAAAAAGGCATCTGGAGATTTAATGAACCCATACTGGCCAAAATATGCCATTTCAAAACAACTGGTTTGGTCAGTGGAGGTGGGTGGTGGTCTCTCTTCATCAAATGCAGCGCTAATGAGCATTAACTAGAGATTATAAATCTCTCCCTTTCCCTTTCTTCATACTCCTCATTGGGGGTATTTTCTTTTTACTTCTTTTACCAAGAACAGTAGCAGATGCAGATTGGTAGGAGAATGATTGTCAACACAGAATCACCTACTAAAGAAAATCCTTCAACAACAACCAAGGTAACTAAGATGGGCAAAAGCAGTGCTCAGAGGAAGAGTCCACCAGGGTGTGGGAGCCAAGACAAAGGAGATGAACCTACAGTAGGGACAAGGGTGGGCAGGTGTGTGTGTGGTGGGGACAAGGGGCTTGGTATGATCAGGGGAAGGGCATCCATGTAAAATTGCATGGGTTGTCAAAGTAGTCAGACTATGTGAGCTAGCTGGGCAGGGATAGTAAGGACTGAACCAGAGAAATGTGTTCAAAGCAATGGTGGATATCTTCAGCCAAAGGAAGAACTGGTATTGTTAGGCACATGGAGCAAGGACTTTTCCTCTCTGCTGATAGGAGTTCTCTGGCCTATGCATCTCCTCAGCTCTTTTACTTTTTAAAGTGATTTATTAGTTCAAACATGGACCCACTTATAAATTGCTACTGCTTCTACTTAACACAGAAATAAGTGATTCCTTAAATATTTTCATGCACATTTTTTTTCAATCTTATTTTGATGTGAAGTAAATTAAAGACTGTGTTTCTTATTGAATACAAACTGTAGTACTGGAAGGCAACTCTGAACACTTCTTGCCTTTCTAAAATTCTGATTTCTGAAGGGGGTGGTTTTCATCCCCCTTCCTCCAGGACCCTGCAGACAACAATCCGAGTCTGCATTCTGTTCAGCATCTGGGTCCTTGTACTGGTCTTGTCTAGGACATATCGCCCTTCACCTGATCTCTTCTTCTTTTTTCTCATCCTGTTTTATCAAGTCACAGCCCTTTCTATCTGCTCACAAAAGTGAACTCATAAGTGCTGGTTTGTGATCAAGAAGCAACAAAGCTGTCATCTCCCTAAATATATTTTTATATTTTGCTTGGGGTTGTCACTATAAATAAGAAAAACTATTGCTGATGGGGGTTTTCATGTGTGTGCTCTCTGTCTCTCTCCCTCCTCATTCACTTCATCATCCCAGGCCCCCAGAGCTGTGTCACCACCCTGAAACAAACAGGGGAAAGCAACCAATTGCATTAAAATGCAATATAAATAGAGGAACAAGACATTTTCAACATGGATTTCTTGAAAAACTGGTCAAGGGAAGGGAACAAACAAGGAAATCATTTGACAGTCATTTCACCTGAACTGTTATAAGTATCTCAGTGGCCCAAGAGGAGAGTCCCTCTGGGTCTTTTTGCTCTTGTGAATAGTTTTCATTTTTGTCTCTGCCTCTCATTTGGGAGAGTGCAGAGACTGATGGAAGGCATTTCTGGTAGACTCTGAAGAAAATTATTCTGGGAACAGGATCAATGAAGAGGGTTGTAATAAAATGAACACGGAGACTTAAATCCCTAGTGTCTTTTAGAAATGAAAGGATGGGAAAAGATAGAAGTAGCCTTACACAGCAACTGTCATGTGCTCGCCAATCTCTTCCAGCAGGCAATGCCACTAGTGTAGTCATACATTTGGCAGGCCCTGGAAAAGTGAGGGGCAGGGTTGATAGTCACATCACACACATGCTGCAATCTCCCTTGTTATGCCCAGGGCAAATGTTTACGAATTACAACCTTCTCTTTCTCGTAGCCCAATTTGAGCCTCAAAATCTATTTCAGCACAGTATGCCAGACACATTACCTATCAAATGGCATTAGTATGCCAGGAAAAAATTTATATGCTATCCATGACCTGGGATATCTCCAAATTCCTGCCTGTTGATTTAGCATGATTTACGCCCGAGTAAAGCAAACAAGCACCTGCAGTATGAACCTGGGACCTCTGCTCCTGCCATAGGCACAATTACACCTCCCACATGAGTACCCAATTGGCTTCTTTCCTTCCTCTTATTGTCACCTCTACTTGATTTTGCTTTTGACTACCTGTTAGCTCTTGCCTCCATAGAACCCAAGGACAGTTTGGGGATTATTGAGGAGAAAAAATGGAATGGAGTTGAAGGAGACGGTTCAGAGTTTCTCTATCTCTATCTAGACCTAGGCATTCAGGGGTCCTTGATGTTCAACTCTGGCATTTGAGATATGCAGGGATATTGCCAGATGCCCCAGTTGGCATTCTACTCAGATCCTATAACATTCTTTTCTCATTAGGTCACTTGTGGAAATCCTGGAATTAATGATGGCCCTAATGACATCTACAAATGATTTTTCCACAAATAATATACTAAGACACCAGCTACAAAAATGACAATTGAGCTTTACTAGTTATACATAAAGCCTAACTTGCTAGCACCATAAAACTGAATTATATATATATATATATATATATATATATATATAAAGTATATATTCTAAGTATGTATTCTAAATATATATGTTATACATATTATATATACATATATAATAAGTATAGTCTACCTCCTTTGTTTCAAACAACCTCCATAAAGTTTTATCAGACTCAGCAAACTGATTTCTGAAACCTAAGTCCAATCAAACTCTATTTATCCACACTAGTGGAGATAAATTTCAATACTGATAATCAAAAAGAATTCTGAATAATGATTATAAACCACTAAATCATACTCATCTTCATAGTGAATGCTGTACTTCTCAGATATTAAAATGAGTACATTAGCTAAAAATGCTTGGAGACAGTTTGAGGGAAAGAGGGACCCACAAGCACAAGTGTTTTCTGAGATTCTTGAGTTTGAGAAGGTACTTTCCTTTAAATTTGATTTCTTATTTATTTATTTATTGGTTATTCAAAACATTACAAAACTCTTGACATATCATATTTCATATATTCAATTCAAAAAATAAGTCAATAAAGATAATTAGGAGTAGAAGAAATAGAAGCAAATGGTTCAAACTCCAGATCATGCATGCTATGGTTTAGATATTAGGTGTTGCCCAAAAGCTCATGTGTGAAACAACGCAAGGAAATTTAGAGATGAAATGACTGGGTTATGAGAGCCTTAACCTGATCAGTGTGTTAACCCCCATAAGGATTAACTGGTGGTAAACTGTAGACTTGTAGGGTGTGGCTAGAGGAGGTGGGTCACTGGGGATGTGCCTTTGAGGTATATATTTTGTGAGCTTAGTCTCTTTCTCTGCTTCCTGGTGCCATGTCCCCAGCTGCTTTCCTCTGCCACACACCTTGGCCATAATGTTCTGCCTCACCTCAAACCCTGAGGAATGGACATAGACCTCTGAAATTTTGAGCCCCCAAATAAACGTTTCCTTCTCTAATTGTTCTTGTCAGGCCTTTTGATCACAGCAGTGAAACAGCTGATTAAAACAATGCATATACAGTTCGGGGTAAGTGGGGTTAGGAGTTCTGAAATTCTTCATCTCCAACTTGGCTCTTAAATTTCCCATGGACATAAGACAACTCTCTCCTCTTGGAAGAGTCACCCATTAAACTCATTATTTAATTCTCTTTTCAATGAAAAGTAGAGTGAACCTGAGCCTTGATAAGGGAGAAGCATTAGGCTCCTGAGCCATACCCTCTGTTCTAGTTGGAATGACTTTTTTGACACTTTGGGGATATCTTGCCATCATGGGAACCACATTTTTCCATGACAATTTATAAGTTTCCAGAATATTTTCACAAATCATATTTCTAACAACTATATCCTCGATGGCAGCTCAGCTCCCTACCTCAGCCCCACCCTAATATTCTGTACCCTCTGCCACATGCTAAGCACATGATCTCTACTCTTGACCACTTTTACTTTGAAGTTAATTTTGTGATGTCTCTTTTCTCCAGCAGTGTTGATTAGGTGGCAGGTCTCTTCCAGTGTCACAGTTCGTACTCCCTGCTAAGCTACTCACTACATTCCCATTTCCTAGAAAAAGGTGTCCTCCTAGTTTTCTCTGATAGGTGGCAATATAACAACATGGAGACATGGCATTAAGTCCATCTGGGTTTTAGCAGCCTAAGGTTCTGAAAGCATCAATAGTCTATTAGCTGTGACTTGAGCTACATGGAATAGGATAGAGACTCCTAGCAGACTTAGTTGATTCACAAATATAAATGAAAACCACTTTGATGGTTTCAGAAACACTAGTGGGGTAGAGGAAATGCAGAACCTTGAAGAAGATATGCTAGCATCTGAACTATATGGGGTGGGAAGGGGTGTTAATGAGCTACGTCGGTCCTTCTATCCACTTGAACACACTGGTGCTGGGCTTCTGATACTTAGGGACATTTGGTTTATCACAAGTGCATGACTTCCATGGGTATAGAGTCAATTTTTCTTCTTGGAAAACATGAGACTCCCCACGAGCTTTGAAATTACTTTAATTTTTATAATTGTTCACATGAAAATAAATGCAAAAAAGCCTCCCAGGTTTGTCTTAATATGTCAATCAATTCAACAAATTATCTCTACAGACCTCCATGAATCTAAATCTCATTACTATTTGGCTTAATAGATGAGAGCTCAATTCTGCATCTACATTCAATCTCTTGTTGTGTGTTGTTTTGCAGAAATACATGAATAAAATATGGCCTTAGACATAGATGTAGCTGAAAAAGTAAGGATAATTCTAAGAGCTTTTTCAGATAATAGTAGAGATCCTTTGGGATAGAACACCAAAACTCAATACGTAGTAGTTTCTTAAAAGTTAGGTTTGTATGGAAACTAAAATGTTATCAATGAACTTTTCTTAATTCTGTTATATTACAATCTGTTAGTCTACATTACAATTCAATAAATCTTTTTACCAAACATGATTCTGTGATCTGGAAAATACTAGTTCACAGAATTAAGCAGATCTTCAAATATTGACACTTTTCATTTTACAATATCAAAAAAATCACATTTATTAATAATGCCACCAATTTGAATAGAAAAATCTTTAAATAGTAGGAGGTTGCCAAGCTCATGATGATGGATACAAGTTTTTTGAAATTCAAATTTACGTGTAGTCATTTGCCTAGAAGTGAAAGACTCTTTTTCATTTTCATGACATCCCCCAAATACCTAACTCTGAATAATTTGTCTATTCTTCATATAGTTTTTCTCTTTTGTATTTCAAGTAAAAATGGCAATCCATGAAAGAAATGAATGCTTCAGCTCACTACTCTAACAATGTACTCTTCTTTAAGATAGCCATCAAAATATGGTTTGCAGCAGAAATGCATAAGTTCTTTGTGTATACTTTACATATTGTCACCTCGAATATTTGTAATGGTTGATTTTATGTGCCTACCTGAAGGGTGGTTTTGGTTAACTCCATTCTTCCTCATCCCTTCTGAAAAAATAAAAGGAGCAAGAGATTTCTATAAACTGAGAACCAAATGAACAATGGTGAAATCAGTCCCTAAGGCAACTCCTCCTTTCAACATTTAAGCTATCTGAGGGGGCAT
This sequence comes from Ictidomys tridecemlineatus, assembly GCF_052094955.1. Lineage (NCBI taxonomy): Eukaryota > Metazoa > Chordata > Mammalia > Rodentia > Sciuridae > Ictidomys > Ictidomys tridecemlineatus. Next base: position 110,611,737 of record NC_135483.1, read on the forward strand.
AAATGCAAAGCCAGGTCTGGTCTCTTTCGGTGCCATTGCAGGTAAATTTATCTTGGTAAGGGGTCAGTACCAACCTTACTCTGCCAATTTGCGCATTTGCTTCAACCCAGTGGGGCCTCGTTAAGTAAGAGCAAGTATGTCTGTAATTCCAAACCTCATTTCATGCACAACTGGCGGTGCGTAAGAAACTTTATCAGATTCCAAAATTAAAAAAAAAAATTGATGAGGTTGAGGTCCTTTATGGTTGTAGTGGATCCACATCAGGATAAGGAACCCTTTAAGGAGAAGAATATGATATTTTCATTTGCATAAAGACAATAAAACTCTTTCAGCAGTCATTTCCCCATATATAAAGAGTGAGAACATAGCACCTCAGTGACACGGACATCTGTTACTTAAACAGATGCCACCTTCTAAACTCACTCAAGCAACCCTCTGCTCCAACCAGAGACCCCTAAACCAAAATTCAATGTGTGGGTAGAGCAATGTGTGGAAAGCAGAGGTCTGAATAATGGTTGATTTTGCTTCCCAGAATCATTTTAAATTTGCTTGACATTTGTGTTTTTTTACTTCAGCAAAATCTCTCTTATTTCCATCAGTAATTCCTTTCTTCTAACTTAATCTCAACAATCTGCAAAATCCAGTAGTACCTACTAAAATTCATTTCTGATTAACATTAGCCTTTCAAAAGTCCAGATAACCATAGTTTCTGTTTGTTTGTGACTTCTTGCAAATGTACCTTAATGATTTCACAGGGCTCTAGCGCTATCAAAGAGAGAAATGAAAGTTGGTTTAGTTTTTTCCAAGTAGAACAAAGAGTCCCAGGCTGATGTTTCCAGAGAAGCAATACTTCCCCAGCCTGAGACTGATAAGCGCCTTCAGAAGTTAGGCTTACACTTCTAAATCAGCAGTTCATGAAAGGCATTACGAAAAACTATTATACTGCTATAATGGATGACAGCACAGTTGTATATGTTACACCTTGAAGTAAGCAGTAGGATTTTCAATCACTTGATAACCTTGAAACTGCTAAGGTATCAAATTGCTATCATGAATATTGTGCAGGAGCAGAAATAACTCAGGAAGCTGCCTTTGTGAATAGTAATCAGAAAACTGCAACATTTTTACTGAGAAAATGGATTTGAGGCACTGGTGTATTGACAAGTCTAACAGGAAGCTAAGGTAGACATTACAAGTACATTTGCATGGGACTATGCATCAATCCATCATCCAGCATTAGGTTTATAAGATCTAATCAGTTAAGAAAATGTATTAGCAGATAATTTATATGTTGTATGTTCAAATTTCAAGGATAAAGAATAAAATGGTCCACATTTTTTAATAGCTAAAACAATAAAAATATTTGTTTTAATATTTGAATGTACTTTCAAATCTTACTCATTTCAGCAGAGTATAAATAGGAATTGGTTAGGAAAGTGAAGATTTGCTCAATAGACATTTGAATCAATTACTGTATGATGACATGTTAGAGGCAGTGAATGTTTATGAAACATCTCTTTTCTCTAAATGCATGTGTTTAATTTTACCAGATTACAGCGCTGTTCATGAGCATAGCACCCATTGTTCATCTGTGGCATTTCCATAGGACAGAATCCACAGAGAACCCTCCACAGTCATGTGAAAACTCAATGTCTGGAGTGATTCATCATTGTGTCAGACTGGCCGGCACTTTGTCACAGTGACTGACAACGGGAGAAACTTGGAAATAATACAAAGATCCTCTGTTCACTGATAGTGTCCGCACCGTGATTAGAGAAGGAAGCTTTGAGACTGTGAGGAGAATCTTAATTTTTCCTCCAAATTAATTTTGATGTTTTACCCTTTGTAGGTCAAACCCCACCTAATATGTCCCATTGTGTCTTATTCAAAAGTGGCCATTTTTATTTAAATAGCTTCTGCAGCCTGATTACTGACTATCACTGCATATTTGTCAGCTTATTGGGGCACAGTTTTCAATAGTGAGAAACCAACTCTGCTGGCTTTATACTGGGCCACTCTATCCAGTTGGAAAAGATAAGAGCCTGCCAGCTAAATGTTGTCTGAATTGACTGGCTAGACTGCTGGTGTTGCTGGTACAACCTAAATTAACTCATGCTTACCCTTTTTCTTGGAGTCTGGAACCATTTTATCCTGTTCAATTTTGAAATCCTAAAAGGATCATGATATTGATTCCCTATATCAGGTAAAATATTATTAATTAATGTGACACAGTGCATGGATGTTATATTTAGAGGTTTAGAGAAGCAAATATAAATGATTTAAGGTAAACCCATCCTCTCTGTTTTAGTCAGGCTTCTAATACTGTCCCAAAAACACCTGAAAAAAATCAAATTAAAGGAGAAAAGGTTTATTTTGGCTCATAGTTTCAAAGGTTTCTCTTCATGGTCATTCGACTCATTGTTTCTGGCTCTGTGATGGGACAGGACATTGTGGTAGAAAGGGTGTGGTAGAATAAAGCTCCTTACCTCATGGAGAAAGAGAAAGAGAGGGGAGGGGGAGGTAGAGAGGGAGAGGGAAAAGGAGAAGGAGAGGAGGGGTATGGCTAGAAGATATACCCTTCACGGTCATGCACCCAATGATCTACTTCCCCCAACTAGACCTCACCTCTTAAAGTTGCCACCACCTCCTGATAATACATCAACTAGAGACCAAGCTTTCAATACATGAGTCCCTCAATACATGATCCAAACTGTTAGATCCTCTATGGAAAAGAAATAAAATAATATCTTCTATTGATAGCAAAACAATGTGCCACCTCTTATTTAAAAAAAAAAAAAAGAAGCTAAAATGTATGCTTTCCAAAAACTTTGATTGCAAAAGAAGTAAGTCATTGTCAGGGGTAATGATCAAAACTAAAATTGATTGAATTAAGTGCTTAAAATTATTAAAATGATATTTTATTTATTCATATTATTTGTTTATTCTTTTCTAAAAGAGAATTACCATAATCATTTTTGTAATTTTAACTTTTTTTACCTTTGGTAATTTATTTTATTTTATTTTATTTATTTATTTTTAATTTTATTTATTTATTTTTATTAGGTATATGTGACAGCCAAATTCATTTTGATTCCTTGTACACAACAGCAGCACAACTTTTTCTCTGGCTGTGCACAGTGTAATGTCACACCATATGTGCAGTCATACATGTACCTAGGGTAATGATGTCCATCTCATCTCATCTTTCCTGCTCCGATACCCCCTCCCCACTTTCCCCAATCAAAGTTTCTCCATTTTTTCCATTACTCCCTCCAATTATGGATCAGCATCCACATATCAGGGAGAACATTTAGCCTTTGGTTTTTTGGGATTGGCTTATTTCGCTTAGCATTCTATTTTCCAACTCCATCCATTTACCTGCAAATAACATAGTTTTATTCTCTTCTTTTCAATTTGATTTTTTAATACTTGTATTTTGTATATTTATTTTATTTTTTTTTAATGTGGTGCTGGGGCCAGTGCCTCAGGCATGCTAGGCAACTGCTCTACCACTGAGCCACAACCCCAGCCCTTATTCCCTTTTAATGCTGAGTAATATTCCATTGTGTATATATGCCACATTTTTTTATTCATTCATCTATTGAAGGGCAACTAGGTCTGTTCCACAGTTTAGCTATTGTGAATTGAGCTACTATAAACATTGATGTGGCTGCATTTCTATAGTATGCTGATTTTAATTCCTTTGGGTATAAACCAAGGAGTAAGATAGCTGGGTCAAATGGTGATTCCACTCCAGGTTTTCTAAGGAATCTCCATACTGCTTTCCAGAGGGGTTTGCAGTTGTTGGTTTGCAGTCCTACCAACTATGTATGAATGTGACTTTTCCCCTACCTCCTCAATGTGAGGTCCATGTAAGATAAAGTCAAGGAATTAAAAAAAAAAGATATGTGATATGCAGTCAAATATCTATCAAAGGGATGGCCTCAAAATATAAATCTGGGTGTAGTGAAGCTTCTGAGACTTCTCTGGTACAGGATGTTTTGGGATGCTGGGAGGCCTATTTACAGAGAAGTAAGGAGAAGGAGTAGGCCACTAAATAAGCTTCCAAAATGATGTGTGCACCAGCTATCTCGTAGAAAGACAGGACTGAAAACTACCAAGGCATTTCTTACTGAGTTCATGAGCGAATTTATGGGAAAACTCAGTGCCTACCAGTTGACTGCTGAGGCTGTAAGAACCATCCTGGGTTCCTGTGACATGGATTACCTTGGCCAAGGCAAAAACAAACAAACAAACAAACAAACAAACAACAACAACAACAACAAAAAAACAATTTCTAACGGGAGAGGCACAATTCTGAAACCTTTTTTGTTGTCTATCCTACAGCAAAGACTTCAGTGAACTTTTATCAAATCCCAACATGTGGAGGTTAATGGTATCTCCACCTTTGTGATTCTATTGGCTGCACAGTTTCTGAAGCAGGTAAAGCCATACATGGGGAAGGTTTGTACTCCCAGATCATCATCCATGCTTCGGTACCATCACTCCTTTGGCAATTAACAAGATCATAAAGATCACTGTGAATGAGAATAAACAAGATAGAATGGAGCAGAAGAAGCTACTAGAGAAGTGTGTCATGATTGCTCTGAGCTCCAAGTAGATATTTTAGAAGAAAACTTTCTTTTCTAAGATGGTGGTTGACATTATGATGGGTGGATCTCTAGAAAAGTTTCTGCTTATGATTGGTGTTGCATTCAAGAATACTCTCTCTTACATTGGCTTGAAATGAAACCTAGAAAGAGCAATAACAACAAGGTAATCCCAGGATTACCTTCTTAAAAGTTAGATGCAAACTGCAAGCTGAGAAATATCATGCTAAAATCAGAGACCACATAGTTTTCAGGATCATCGGAAAATTGTTGATATCCACTGGAATATTCTCTATGACAAGTTAGAGAGGATTCATCATTCTGGAGCCAATGTCATCTTCTATAAAATCCCCATTGGGATTGTGGCCACCCAGTACTTTGCCTACAGGGACAAGTTCTGTGCCTGCCAAGTGACTATAGAGGATCTGAAGAGGACAGTGATGATGTGCAAAAGTTCAATACAGATTAGGGTGGATGCTCTGTCAGCAGATGTCCTGAACCACTGCCAGGTGTTTAAGGAGACCCTGATCAGAAGAGAGAGTACAATTTCTTCAGTGATTGCCCCCAAAGACCTTCGTTTTCATCCTCCATGGTGGCGTCAAGCAGTTTATGCAGGAGAGAGAACAGTCCCTACAAGTTGTCATCATGATCATCAGGAAGGCCACTGGGAATGACTTGGTGGAAGTTGGTTACAGGAAAATTGAGATGGAGCTCTTCAAGTATTTGAGGATCACTAATGACTACTTTAGAAAAACAGTTGCTGGGGATTGGGACGTATGCCCAAACCTTGGAGGTTATCCCACACCAACTAAGTGACAGATATTTGCAATGAGCTGTGGGCTCAGTATATCCAGGGGTTATTTATGGGTTTATTTATGGGTTCAATATGGGGTTAGCATCAGCACTGAGGGCAATGACAACTCTGAGGCCTTCATATGGGATCTGGCTATGGTGAAGATCAATGGCCTGACAGAAACTCTGAGTGCCTTATCATGTATGCAGATGAAACCATCAAGAACCTCTGTACCACCATGATTATCTCCCAGGGAGCCAGCACAGTCTGAGCTTGAGGCCATTCTCATTGTAAACCTTCCCATCCATCACACACCAGCTGGCTGAAGGTGTGCTTATTCTCCCTGGCTTTGTAAGGAACTGGTAGGCATTAGCCCACTCTGCTCACTGGAGGTTGTTTAAATAAAACAAAAGACTTAGTGGGGGAAAATGCAAATCTAGTCATATCATTTTCTTCCAACTCTCTCTCATGTCCCCCCAAACTTCCTTAATTTTAGGTTAAAGAAAAAAACAGCTCCTTGGCACAACTAACAAATGCACACATGATCTAGTGCATGGCTACCTCCTGAGCCTCATCTTCCACCACCTTGCCCTTCTCCCTGATGTAGTCCCACCATCTACCTGGTGATCCTTTATATCTGGCATGCTCCATTCTAACTTTTGCTATTTCTAGACACTGAAATTCTCTTTCCAACCTATTTACTTACGTTCTTTCATTCTCCATAACTCAGGTAATACAAGAAAGAGGTTGAATCCCACTTATCCAATGAGCCACATACCTCCTATACCTGTCCATCTATTGTATTTGTCAAAATGTTAGAATGGTTATTTCATTTATATCTCAATATAAATTGTTACTACTCCCAGTGCCTAGCTCTAACTTTGAGAGTAAATGAATGAGTAAATTGTTATTTCTATTTGTGCTTCTTCCTATAGCTTGTAGTAAGACCCTTATTTAATTTTTATTTTTTTTTATTTTATTGATTTTTAAAAAATAAATGACAACAGAATGCATTACAATTCATATTACACATATAGAGCACAATTTTTCAGATCTCTGGTTGTATATAAAGTATGTTCACACCAATTCGTGTCTTCATACATGTACTTTGGATAGTGATGTCCATCACATTCCACTGTCATTTCTAACCCCCTACCCCCCTCCTTTCCCCTCCTATCCATCTGTTCTATCTAGAGTTTGTCTATCCCTCCCATGCTCCCTCTCCCTACCCCACTAAGAGACAGTCACCTTATATCAGAGAAAACATTTGGCATTTGTTTTGGGGGGATTAGCTAACTTCACTTAGTATTATCTTCTCCAACTCCATCCATTTACTTGCAAATGCCATGATTTTATTGTCTTTTATTGCTGAGTAAAATTCCATTGTGTATATAGGCCACATTTTTTCTTATCCATTCATCTACTGAAGGACATCTAGGTTGGCTCCTCAGTTTATCTATTGTGAATCATGCTGCTATAAACATTGATGTGGCCATATCCCTGTAGTATCTTGGTTTTTAAGTCCTTTGAGTATAGACTGAGGAGAGGGATAACTGGGTCAAATGGTGGTTCCGTTCCAAAGAATCTCCATACTGCTTTCCATATTGGCTGCACCAATTTGCAGTCCTATCAGCAATGTATAAGTGTACCTTTTCCCCCACATCCTTGCCAACACTTATTGTTATTTGTCTTCATAATAGCTGCCATTCTGACTGGAGTTCGATGATATCTTAGAGTAGTTTTGATTTGCATTTCTCTAATTGCTAGAGATGATAAATATTTTTTCATATATTTGTTGATTGGTTGTATATCATCTTTTGAGAAATGTCTGTTCAGGTCCTTGGCCCAATTATTGATTGGGTCACTTGGTTTTTTGGTGTTTAGATTTTTGAGTTATTTAGACACCCTAGAAATTAGTGCTCTATCTGATGTGTGAGGGGTAAAATTTTTCTCCCAAGATGTAAGAGCCTCATTTAATTTTTATAGCAACTCAAGAATGAAATGAATGAGGTATCACTTTCCCATTTTACTGAAGAAGAATTGATGCTTAGAGAAGTTTAATACTTACCTACATATACATTAGTACTGTCAAAGTCTGCTAAAACCCAAGCTTTCTGAATCTTAGTACAATGTTGATTATACCAAAGCCTTATTGTGTCATCAGTGGAAATGCAACTTTCTGTTATCCTCCCATAACAAAAAACAGAAAATGGGAAAAATGTGCAAAATAAGGTCTTCAGTAACCAATCTCAGAGGATGAATCCAAAATTTGAGTTAGGGAGCTAATTTTAAATGCTGAATGAGTGTAAAGTGTCCAAGTTCCAAAACAGAATACACTTTTGGTCAATTGTTTGTGCAGAGGAAGGCAGTACATTTCACAGAATTTTGCAAACTGGCCTCCAGCTTTGGACCACAGAAGCCTTTCATGTAAGGGAAAAGGGCCTTTAAGTTCAAACACAACAAAGCCATAGGCTAGACACATAGGCTAGTCCAAATTAACTGGAAAGATCAATGCCATGAATTTGCAGACCTGGTCCACTGGAGTTTTGAGCCAGTTTGGACCAATGTAGACAGTATGTCTGCAGTTACAGATACAATATCAGAACAAGTCTGGATGTACTAAGCCATCGCAGACCTGCTAACTGCTGTTCCTGGAGCAAATGCGTAACAGAGCCTGACCACAGACCTCTAACCACAGCTGCCTTTGCTCAGCCTAATGCCTTTACTTCAGCACTGCTCTTCTCACAAGTACTGCCTTTTCTTAAGAGAAAATGTAGTTAATAGTGAAATCGTTTCTTGTTTTCTTGCCAAGACCTCCCTATGTACTTTGCTCCAAGAGTTGGACCCTTTTCCATTTCTTTCAGATAGAATAGACCAGTCTACCACACTGAACTATAAACTAAAAGTCCAGTGTTGAGACCACCATTATTTCAATTCTTCTGATACCATGAACTGTGAGGTGACTTGCATAAGTTCTGCCTCCTGAGCTTTTTTTAATAATGTGTAATTGTCTTGTGGTCATAGTCTCAGCACAGCTAGATCTAATCCCTGGTTTCAGCTTCGTGGAAAACCTAGGATGTATTTCAGTGGAGTATTAGTGACTTGATGAATTCCACCTCAAACTTCCACATTGCTGATTTTGCCTGGTGAATGTCTGGGTTTCCCATTGCTACTATTAAAGACAACTCCAGGGTTTTGTCCTCACAAAGCAAGGGGAGAAGCCCTTGGGCAGGTCTAAGACTATAAGAAAAGCATCATCCAAAGAAAAGTGTCCGACGTTTTAATTGCACCAGGACTCAAACTGTCATTCCATTTAATCTGTACTCCTCCATTGACCCTGAACCTCTGTACCAGATTCCAGATTCTCTCCCCAAACTTTGTGGACTTTTTGTGGGTTTTCTTCTTTCGTTTAGACATCTGGGTCCTATTTGAAATCTCAGGCTCTTGTACTTTGTTGCTGGTTGCCACTTGTCTCTCTGACCCAAATTATTGACTCCAAGTGTCTGAAACAGCCTTTCTAAATGTCAATGGAGGTTGAAAAAAATTAGAACTGCTCAGAAAACTCTTTCCATATAAACTAGTGTGGTGGGAATAATCGCATGAGTGATTTCTGTGTGCACTCAAGGTTAAGAGTGAATGCAGCACATTCTTAGAATTCAGCAGAAACTGTATTTCAGGGAGGGGGGGAATGTGTGATGGAGAGTAGATTCATAAGATGGAGGAAATGAGTGGGTGGGAAAATGATACACAGTGGGGCAGAGGGTATCTAACAAAAGGGAGAGGAGATTAAATAGAAGAGAGAAGAGAGAAACTATGCCCCAGGGACAATAAAAAAAGATGTTCAGGAGGCAGGCAGATGAATAAAGTCCAACCTAGACCTGTAGATATAAAACACCGATACAAGCACTATCAGGACACGGGAGCTCGCATATTGTCAATCTGTGTAACCAGACACCAGCAAGCCTTAGGCTTGTAAGCAATGCCAGAGGCTACAGAACAAGTTTGCATGGCATCTCTGAACGTTTAGAATTATTTCATAGGGTCTGGGTATGTAACTCAGCAGCAGAGGTAGAATGCTTGCCTAGCATGTGGGAGGCCCTGAATTTTGTCTCCCACACCACTCAGAAAAAAAATATATTATTTCATGCTTTTAATAATCAAATTGCAATAACAACCAGATCTCATATTGATTTTCATTTTTGTGGCAGTCCTGTGAAGTTGGTGGGAAAGTTACTATTTTTTAACCTCCTTTTTATTGATAAGGTTAACTGACACTCAGAATGAGGAAGTGATATTCCCAAGGTCATATAGTGCTGAATTCAAGGCAGGACCAAGATGGAAGCTTAGATTTTCTCTTTGTAAACCACAACTCCTTTATTTCACCATGCTGTATAAAAGGATGGAGAATCATCTACAAGTACCAACTCAATTTACACTGTGACGTTGCGATTTGTAAGCCCTGGGTGGGTTGCTGTCTTTCAGTGGGTGAGGAATGATAACCAGGACTACTCTGTCTCCTCATGAGTTGGCTCTTACGTGGAATGCTACTGCTCTTTTTGGTGCATTTGGAAATTTATAGGTAGATTATTTTTTGTTTTCGTGATGATAAGGAGTCACTACTGGCATTTAGTAGGTAAGGGCCAAGGGGGTGCATCTTTACTTTCTTTTGTCAGATCATATTGAATGCCCTAATAGATATCACAAAAGTAAAAGAATTCTGTTTATACTGGCCAGAGTCAAGAACAAAACTCCATTTTACATATAAGCACAGACTATTTTTGTAATGCTTTAATGGTTACTGAAATTTCAGGGATATGTCTTTTAAATAAATCCAGAAAAAAACTTAATTTTTTTTTTTTTGGAAATTTTAAGAGCTATTTGTCATTTTAGAAAATCATAATGCTATGATTTTTCCTTGACTTTTTTTTTTTTGCTGAATTTATAATCTCACTCTGGAGTTGGGGGTTATAAGGTTCTCTGCAAAGCTACCAGAAATTGACTCTTGCTCTTCCTTAACTTGCAATTTTGAATACCTAAAAAACAAAGGTTACCATTAAAATGTAGTGAACTTTATTTTAGAAAACATAACTAATTTCACAACAATTATACTCCACTAATAAAGAACCTAAATTTAGGCTGAAATAATGGGTGGATCAGCTCTCTTTATTGGATTATTCAGAAACCCAGGTGACAAGCTTGAATTTGAAATGAAAATACTTTAATTGGATACCATTCCACAAAGTCAGCTTGTTTTTCTGTATTTTTTCTAGGAGAAAAGATGGGAATTTGGGTCTGGCTAAGACATTCTGTCACAGATTCATTTCAGGCTCATGTCATAGCTTGTGTATTATTTAGAAGTAATTTAAGATTCCTATATATGGTAACACATATTGGAACTTTCATTTCACCTACTGCACTTTCTCCCTGAGCTTCCCAATTCCGGTCTTTGTTTTGGAATGAAACTATTAAGCTGCAATATGAAGTTAAACACACTCGACAGGGAAGGGTGTGTGAGTCAGCAGTTTGTAGCTGCCAAGAAAGGAGTGAGAGGGCTTTCAAATTCATGTTATTGATGTGAATTATTTTGAAGAATGTATGGTTGGCGGTTTCCGTGAACTTTGGCAGGGATCAGCAATTTACTGATGATGAAAATAAACTAACAAACAACATCACTTTCTCTAAACAGTCAGCAAAGCTGATCATTTGGCTATCAAAAGTAAAGGAGATAAAGCTATAGGTGATCATTTCAGAGTGAAAGGGTACCAGAGAAAGGCACCCTGAACTCAGTTCATTGTCTCCAAAGGGCAGATTTCAGGTTCACAGTGACTGATGAATATGCCAAATATCACATCTGGACTGCAATTTCTTAATCTTTTTTTCCCTCCAACTTCTTCTTTGTTTGTTTGTTTGTTTTGTAAGTTATTAGAGTTCTTTTGTGACAATTGCCTTGAAATCATTTCTAACTATAATATTATCATAGTAATTATGGAAAGATCCTAAGCATGGGAAAAATCTGATCCAGGTCAATTGCATCAAGATCTTCTGCTGAGATTAAAAAAAAAAAAATACCAACCACCACTACCACCACCACCAACAACAACACTCACCACACAAACACACAAAATCACATATATCACGATTCCCAGGCACAACTCCCAGCACAGGGGATTTGGTAGCTATGGTATTGGGTTGGGAATTTGTATATTAAAAATACTCACTGATGATGTCTAAGGTGCCAACAGGTGAGGTACCTACTGCTTTTGACCACTAGTCTATAGATTGAACAAATCAAAACAAAGTAGAATTTCTGTGGATTCACTTGAATAATTTGTAGTAAATTCTAGATTTCCTCAGCTATTTTACATATTTTATTTGAAGAAAAAACATTTAAAATTGAAAATGTCAAAAACAAAAGTAGCCCACTCACTGTGAACAAAGTCAGAAAGAAACAGTGCTCAGAGCCCATGCCTTGTGGCTCAGGGTAGAATAATGATGTATGAATTGCAGTGAGCACCTTCTCCAGGCATAGGAATAGCCTCAAAGAGACAGTGTTAATGGCTATCCCTAATCCATGGCTTAACTTTTAGGGAGCACAGTGTTTCACTCATAGGAAAAGCTAATAAAGAATTTAATTTCAGAGCACATAAGGAGATGAATGTAACATTTCTACCCAGATAGTTTCCAGACTCTGAAGGGATATAGAATCCCCTGCGCTTCTGCCTATCAGACAAGGCAGAACCATGTTTTAAGTGGTTCCTCCCTTCTGCTCAAAGAGTGGAAGTTAAAGCTTAGAGAGTGTGAGCTAATATACTATAGTAGTTCAAGAGAGTTAAGCTTAATAACTGAATACTTCTTCTAACTGGGTCCTGTTGCCTAGTGCAGAATTATTTGTTGATTATATAGACTGAGCTGACACATATTCTCAGACTCTGGTCTCAGCTTTTCCAAAGTGATAAAAACTTTCTGTAGCAGTAAATTCTAAAATCTGGAGTGAAACCAATTCTACCTATTTTATTCCAGCACCAAAATATTGAGGCTCACAAACAACAATGACATGTTCTCTATAACCGGAGATTCATAAAATATTGAGGTCTTAGCTATAACCTGGCCTGCTCTTAACTTGGAGTCATCCCTGACCCTTTTCCTTGTTTTTCTATTTTAAGAGCATGACTTTTAAAAATTTAAATGAAATTTATTTTAATGACACATAATAACATAAAGATTACAGATATTGATGGGGAACCAAGTGATAACTTTGACCTCTTTTTTTCTATTATACACCCCAAATCTATCAAGCAATTCATCAGCAATTCTCTAGCCTCTACCTTAAAAATCCATTCAGAACATTTCTCTCCAGCTCTACAAGAGTGGCCTTAGTCAGAGATATCAGAGAGTCTAGCTTGGGTTCTGCAATCCCTTCCTAACTGGTGTCCCGAATTCTATTTCTATCTTTGTGTACTACAGAGGTGCCATCTTAGCCAGGGGTGGTTTTAAAATAGAAAACTCACTTTATCATTCCTCTGGGCAAAAGGCCAGTCCTCATATGACTTTCAAGGTTCCGTATTATTCTTTCCCCAGTTACTTTTTCAATCTCATCTCCTATAATTTCCTAACTGTTTTCTTTACTGAAGACACAGACTGGCCTCTTAGTTGTTTGCTGGGCATTTCAAATCCAATGTACTAGTAGTTTTTCTGCTCTGAATTCTTTGTCCATGTGTCTTCGTGTCCAATTTGTGTCCTTTAAGACTTTCTCAGCAGCTACTTTCTCAGTGAGTCTACTCTGATCACCCAAGTTAAAAGTCAAACTTAGCTCCCTCCCTTCACTTTATCCTGAACTGCATAGTACCTATTGCTTGTTAAAGGTTCTCCACTGAAATCTCATACTAATCATGAGTGGAATTCTTTACCATCTCCCAACTTGATACTTTGCTTAATGGCATCCATTCTACAATGCAATTCTGAAATTAAAATTTATTTGGTAAAGCTCCTTGTCAAAAACTTTATGCATTATGTCACTTGATCATTTCTCTAGTACTAAAAACTCAATATGCTTATTGGCTTTCTGACATATACTTACATAATTTTACATAGCAAATAAATGAAATATATAGGTACAGTAACATTTAGATATCTAAAATAGTCCCAATATTGTATACAGATTGATGAATATTTCAACATGATTTAAAATTTAAACCTCATAAAACATATATGTGTATATATAATGTTTTAATATATATATATATATTAAAAGTTTCACTTTTTATTTGGAAGCCAAATTCTCTTAAATTATTCTAATTTAAAGCAAGATCATCAAGGGTATATTGTATATATATATATATATATATGTGTGTGTGTGTGTGTGTGTTATATAATGTTTTTAATATATGTGTATTAAAACTTTAACTTGTTATATGGCAGCTAGATTCTCTTAAACATTGTAAGCATATAGGATTCCAAATCTACTCTTGTTATTTAGCTAAAAGAAATACTGCAGGTTTGATTCTTTGAACATCTCTTAGTAAATTTTAAATGTCTTTGAGTTCAGGAAGAAAATATTTGTGTCATGCCAATCAATTTTGAAGAATAACTTCTCAACTGATTGAGATTGTAAAATCATATTTTACAATTATTTGGGTCACAAAATTATCATTTTAACTTTTGTTAATTACATAGAACATAAAATTAGAATATATAATTAACATAATCTTATTGTAGACCTATTTGTGACATCCTGAGCATTATTTATAGTCTATAATGGCCAATTCAGTACTTAAATTAGGCTGTTAGTGTGTTTCTCTGTCTACTTAATGTTTGCAACCCTGCCTAGTAAGATTACTCAAGTAGATTTTTTTTTTGTATTTCTTGGGTCCTGAAATGTGTCCTTTTATCCTAATGTCAAAGATTTTTGAATAAATGAATTTGGTTGTTTTATTTTTTCATGTACAGCCTATTTCCTAGAAATCCATAATTCTTATGAAGACTTAAATGGTGATAGATTTCTAGTTCTTCTTGATGGCATTGCTTGACTCTTAGGTAAATATTGGGCTTTGGCTCCATTCTGGAAGGCCTTGGACCAATATGTCCTGGAAGTAGAGAAAGGACAAGGAAGAGTGGCTGTCACATTGGTCTGAACACCTGGTTTATTTTGAAAGAGAATCGGACCTTTTACATCGTCTGGACTGACAGATCTGTGAATCAGATCTGTGCATCATAATGGTTTTAAAAATCATGTTTATGCTGCTTTGTTACCCTAACCAAGGTTGGAAGATGTGCAAAGAGTTAAAGTAAAGGTGTTCCTGCACCTCCTTCTTCTACGTCCATGCAATTCAATTGTGCACCACTAGCTACATGTAGCTGTTGAACTCTTGAAATGTGGCCAGTGTGACTGAAAACTGAATTTTTAACTCTGTTTAGTACTAATTCATTGAAATTTACCTTCAAAAACTTAGTTAGTAGAAAACTTTTAAGAATATTTGGAACAAATTAGGTATGTGAATCTACCCTTTTAACTGAGAATTTTATGAAAACTAAATAAAGATTCAAATATAGAAACAAAGAATGAAAATTTATTATTTTCACTAAGATATTCTTTAAGTATAAAATGCACACTATGTTTTAAGATTTTATATAATAAAATGTAAAATGTTTCATTAATAACTTTTAGCTGATAGCATGTTAAAATGAAAATATTCTGGTTTTATAGAGTTATATAAAATAAAGTATTAAGATAAATTTCACCTTTTTTTTTTTTTTACTGTTTTTAGTGTGGGTGCTCTGAAGTTTTAAATTGCACCATGGCTCACATTATCTCTCCACTAGACTATGACCATCCCAGGTGTACCTACATCCACACAGCACAGGGCTTCTTCTAGTCCCAGGGCTCTTCTCACATTTCTGAGCATTTACTGCCCTACAGAGGGGAGAAGAAATTATTATCTTTTACTTAATTCCATAAGTTTTCCCCTTTTTCATTATCAAGTATTTCCCATTTTAAAGCTTTCTTCATCAAACTCCTATATCCACTCTTTATAGAACTTCAACTGTGAACTTTCTATGTACAATTTGTTATAGGTTTCTTAAACCATCTTTCATAGCAGACTGTAGAAGGAAAATTGAGTGAGAAGATTTAGGCAGCTGTATTGGGGAAATTTTATGAGAATGACAAAAAATTGCCTAAAATTGGCATTTTTAGAACACCTCTGATCCTCAGATCACCTTCTACATTGTGGAAATAATAATACCTGCTTCACAAATTAGATGTTAAAATGAAAAGATATATAAACTATGAACACACTCGGTGTAGGAGTATATATGTTTGGATTGTTTAGATTTATTTTTTTTAAATTGGTTTTTGCTTTCACATAAAACAATCATGCAGAAAAATGCATAAGTCATAAGACAAACAGGTGATGAGTTAGCACAACATGAATGCATCTGTATTCCTGCTACCCATGTCAAGAAATATATAATCAGTACTGATTCACTCACTCATCCCTCAACCACAACCTACCAGGTATGAGTTCAACCTGTTTCCAAACATATCTATAAAATTCATGTGTCATGCATTCTTTTGTGTTTTTCTTTTTTCATTCCACATAGTATTTGTGAGATATATCAATGTGAGTGTAGGTCACAGTAGTTTGTGTTCTTTTTTGTTGTTATATAGCAGTCCACCTTTATCTGCTCTTTCTCCCTTGATTGCTATATAATCAAGCACAGAGATAGTACAAATAATTGCTACAAACATTCTTGTACGTATTTACATATACATCCAACTTTTGTTGGATGTATAACCTGAAATATTAATTGCTGGGTCACAACATGTTTTCATGTTAAACTTTAACTGGTTCTGCCAATTACTTTTCAAAAGCAATTGTACTAAGTTTATGAAATTGTCGTACATATTTCATATCAGCCATTTATGCAAACTCAAATTGCTCCATATCTGATAACACTAGGCATCTAATTGTAATTTTAACTTGTCTATAATTATTAAAACAAATGAGCCCCCTTTTAATCTCAGTGCAACTCTGGCAGAATTGATGGTTTCTTGTTAATGATTTAGGTTGGCCTAGATCTACTTTCCATGGTAGCAACTGACTAGTTGATGTTCTTAGAAGTTTTTCTTCAAGTCTACAGGCTTCCTAACTTAAAAATAGCAGCTGTGTTACATTGATATCTTCTTTATGTAACAGTATAGTTAAAAATCAACACATTTTAAAAATATAGCCTTTAACATTTTTTTTCATCCCTGTACTCTGATAAGTATCTGGTGTGGGGGTAGGTTAATTTTACTGGCATAAATGAATATCTCATAATTATCAACAAAAATACATTCCAACTATACTTCTCAAACACATTTTGCATCAAAAGTTACCTAGAATGGCATGTTCCCTGAAAATACCTACATTTTTTTAAATCATTACCAGCTTCACCCACTCTCATCGTGGAAGAATGGCAGGAACAGATTCAGCTACCTAAAGGTGGCAATCATGTGCAAAGAGAAACCTGTGAAAAGAGATGGATTTAGATTTTTGGCTTCATGTTCCAGTTCAATATTTTCTGATCCAAACTTCAATTGATTTTAATCTCCTTTATACATTATGATTAGTCAGATCAAATATGTACCTATAAAGAATTGTTCAGATACATGATGCTACATTTGATCATAATAAAATTGTTTGAAGACCCAGACAACATGTTTGATTTTTAAAGGCTCTGTTGCGTCTCTGAGAGAATCTTTGTTTATATCACTTCATTAGCCTGCCAAGAAATCCCCTGTGAGTAAACTGGAAATTGAGAACCAGAAACAATGCCAAGAGCATTGCTATATCAGGGACATTTAATTTTGTGTACTTACTGGGTTTTTTTTTTTTTTTTACAGCAAAAACTCACTTAAAAAAAGCTCAGTGGTCTTTAGCAAGATCTCCATGATGATTTGGGTAATTGTACAGACAGTATTAATTCCTTGCCACTCCTACTGTGGGCAGAGCAAAGTTCTTCACCTTGTTGATACTGGCTTTGGAAAGTTGGTCATTGTGACACTGTCAGAGACCTTTAATATGATTGCATGCTTTGGCTTGGCTTTAGAACACCTGGCATTTGTCTCGGAAAAAAAAAAAATATATCCAGGTGGTCACTAATTCAAAGAACACAAAAATCACACGAAGCACATCTGATTCCAAACTGGATCCTAGTGCCCAGAGCCTGGAGCCCAGCCTAGCCAATCTGAGCTGCAGCCAAACTGCAAACTCACAAAAGGGAAATGAGATCCTGAGTCACCACGTTTTGGTGTGGTTTGTTATGTACATTATTGTGCCTGACGGAGACGAGTTTTGAGTTTAAGAATATTGATATTAAAGTTCTAAATTATAAAAATCCATTTAGTCAATTAGTCAAGAATATAAAAGTTCCAGCTAAAGATATTTACTGAACTTTTATAATATGCCAGTCACTGTGCTACGTACTGCAGAAAGATGGTAAAAAATAGACATGGGGAAACTTGAAAAGATAATTACAGTATAATGCAATCTGTTTCTGATATGGATAAGCACCAATTATGGGATGATTTAGAAGGGAGGCTGGAACTAGTCTTGACAATTCAAGGAAGTTTTGTAAGAAATAAAGCACTGGTAGGAATTATTCACATTGCTGTAGTCAGAGGCACTACTGTAACATGCCCTAGAAATGAGAAGGCACAGTCATTCAGTATGACAGGGACTGGATAGAGTTCACAGAAAATTATATATGTACAGGTAAATAGTTTGAGTGGGCTGAGTAAGTGTGTCTGAGGCTTCTAGGAGCCATCCTGCATACTAAATTTAAAAAAAAAAAGTAAAAAGAGACAAAACTCATATGATATCATTGGTTTCTAGGAGTCAGTTTTTCATGGAACAAAAGACAGGAATCTTACATTTAGGAGATGAAATGAAGCAATGCATTCATTAATTTAGCCCACATTTGTTGATCACTGTGAATGTGATGATAAATAAAAATAAAATCACTTCCCTTAAAGAGGCTGCTACCTATTTAGAAACACAGAGAAGCAAAGAGACAATTCTACACCTATTGTTGAATATAGCGATGTAGAAGTATATAGGACAAAATATCTGGGGAGAAGGCCAGGAAAATTTCACAGAGGAAGTGAAAACTAAGCTAACAGAGGAACAAGAATTACTTGAGTCAAGAGTAAGAAAAATATCTCTCCAAATAGAGAGAATGTGA
The DNA here is from genome assembly GCF_052094955.1 of Ictidomys tridecemlineatus. NCBI lineage: Eukaryota > Metazoa > Chordata > Mammalia > Rodentia > Sciuridae > Ictidomys > Ictidomys tridecemlineatus. Next base: position 110,630,364 of record NC_135483.1, read on the forward strand.
TGTTTCAGATTCTCCAGGATAAGAGGAAAAATGATGAGTCTACACAGGGGGTATTTTTTTTCTCTCTTTTAAGACAAACTGGGAGAGAAAATGGGGCCAGATCATAAGTTACATTACGGACTTTGCACTTCAATTTGAGAACTAAAACAACTTGGGGGGTTTTAAGGAGAACGGAGACGTGTATATCAGGTGCAATTGGCAGAACTTGCTGATTGACCACGTGCCCGAGTTAAAGAAGAGGAAAGACAAGGGGACACTTCACAAATGGGCTTAGGCCAATCAGTGAGTGGCGATGCCCTGAGGAGCACAGCACGTGGCACGGGGCTGGTGACAAAGACTTAAAGGTAATATAAAAAAAGATCACAAGTAGCTGGTAGGGGCAAAGTAGGAGAATCAGGGTGATGGCTCTTTAGGAGCCAAGACAGGACAGTCTTAAGAAAGAGGAGATATTTATCAGTGCCAGTGTAGTAAAGGATCTGAGGATATGGTGGAAGAAAACATGCGGCCTTGGGTAGTGGGAATTTGTGAATGACTTGAGAAAGTAGTTGCAGCAAATTGGTGAGAACAGAGACCATAAGATGAGAAGTGAGTGTATAATGAAGAAATGGAAGAAACAGTGGGAAAAAAAATCATGGATTGGCAGCTTAAAGAAACAGTTGTGAGAGAAGGGAGTGTTAGGAAAAGAAATCCAAGGCATCCTGGGTGCTAAGAGGAAAGAGCCAGGCGAGAGGAAGAGACTTAAGATAAAAAATGTGTGTGTGGGTTGCTGGGCCATGGGGTGCTGGTGTGGGCCTCTCTCCAAAAAAGAAAAGGATATTAGGATTCCCCCAACACCTGCCTCTATCTTTGCTTCTTGGCAACTGTGTAGTAAACACGCTTCCTCTGTTAGGTGATCCTGCCATGATGTACCATGCTGCCCTGGCCCTTAGGCCCAGAGGAACAGGCCCAAGCAACCATGAAAGCTCTGAAACTGAGGCAAAAGAAACCTCTCCTCCTTTGAAGTGGCTTTACTCAAGTATTTTGTCACAGTGATGGAAAACTGGCTAACACACTTCTTATTGCTATTGCCATTTCCCTTTGCTTGCTAAATCCTTGGGTATTAACAGATATGATTCCTTTTTAAAGTCATGCTTTCAAAGAATATTGCAGCTATTTGTTGTAATTGTTTTGTTTTATATGTTGTATGTTTTCTCATTTGTGACTTCAGTTATGAGATTTCACTTTACTCCAAGTAAATCCAGCTATGAATTTGTAAAAAAAAAAAAAAGTGTGGTGTGTGTGTGTGTGTGTGTGTGTGTGTGTGTGTTGTGTTGGGGTTGTTTCTAGAGCAACATTCTAGAGGAAGTGGAAAGTTTGAGCTCTTCCTGAAGACTGGAGAACTTGTCTCTGATAAGAAGCAGAGACATTCCATCCTCAGAGACAGAAGGATAGGAGGGACAGGATAGCCAAAACAATAAGAAATCTTTGGGTGATGAAAAGAATGACTTAAGGAGCTGCTGTTTCTTAACTTTAATTCTAAAACAGCAGAGGAGGCCATTGGCTAGCTGAGTTTGGGAAAAGCAGATAAGTTTGAAATCCATTTTCCAAGGAAACTGGTAAGGAGATGGTTCTTAGCTGCAAACTATAGATTCTATTGTGGTTGGTTATGGTAGAAATGAAATTTATTAAGAGATCTTAGGTGGCTGACATTATCAGGAGGACCAAAGAGTCACAGCCATGGATGAAGCTCAATGCATGACAATAACAAGTAAAAATACCAGTGCTGTCAAGTCAACATGTCACACCTATGTATCATCAAAATGCCTCAGCTTGTACCTTTCAAGGTCAGGATTGAACATTAGATATCTGCAAAGAGTCAAATGCTTGGAATCACCTGGGACCACCATCTGCCTAAAGATGATTCAGGGAGCGTGCATGACATCCTTTTGCTCCCTTCTGAAGGAAAGACTGCTGCTCAGACCCAACACATAGTTTCTCCTTCCATTGGACTAGAACGCCTAGTCACATGGCCAACTGCTCAGAGTGAAAACTACATTTCCTAGACTCTTTTAAAGCAAAATGTGGTCATGTGCCTAAATTTTGATTAATGGGAGATAAAAGTATTATGTGACAGCTTTTAGGAGAGTGAGGATGTGTCCCTCTAGAGGATTGTGAAATAATCATTTGGAAGGAGTCTGTGTCTTTGTGTCTTTCTTAGAGTCATTACACCAGTCCAGGATGACAAAGCTTCACTTTTCTAGAAAAGAAAAGGAAACTTCTATCTTATTTTACTAACTCAAAAATCTTTTCATAGGTGTGTGTGTGTGTGTGTGTGTGTGTGTGTGTGTGTGTGTGATGAGTAACACAAATGCCTCAGCTTTACCCACATAACTTGGGAAGAATGAAGAAAATAAATTCAGCGTCCATCTCTGGCTGCCAGGATTCCTAATGCAGGGAGTGTTCCCCACGGAAGAAGTGTTCAAAATATATGAGGTAAACAGTAATAAAACAAATGCATCAGGAGGGAGGGCAGGAAGGAAAGAAGGAAAGGGAAAAAAAAGTGGTAAAGGGACTCTAAAAAGCTTGAATTAATCAAGAACAAATTTCATGGCTTTTTTAAAAAAATAAATTCTTGACACCCTGAAGGTTGGGAACAGAAACTACTCTTAGCCTAGTGAAAGTATTGTTGAATTTTCAAACTTAAAATCAAACTTAATATAAAAACAAACAGAGACAGAAGGGACTGGAAAGTAAAACACATTTCCCTGAATTGTTCCAGGTCCCAGAGGAGGGTAAGTAAGTACAGGCGTACCGAGTGGAGTTTGAAGCAGGCAGAGGTTTGGAGTCAGATCTCTGTCTAACACACTAACTATAAAACTTAGGCAAGTTATTTGCCCCTTTGAGCTCATTTTCTCATCAGTAAAATGGAAATAATTACAGTACCAGCAAAATATTTGGCACAAGTGATAGAGGATGCTCAGCTCTCTCAGCAGGGTGCCTGGTACACCATAAGCCCTCTAGATCCTGGTAAACATCTTGGTGAAGCTCAAGGGCTTCTTGAACTCTGTCACTCTCATGTGACACTCTCTGTCACTCTCATGCTGTCAATTTTAGGCAAATAAAAATGCCTGGTTCTGGCTGGACTGAAAACCATTCAGTACAATTCAAGTCATTCTCAGGAGCAGAGGGTGTGGAAATAATAGTCATGACTCACAATTAGACGATGGAATCCTCAGGAAAAAACCAACATTAGCATCTAAACAAGAAAATGAGCTTATTGACATTGAAAAATGTTACTATGTTTTCAATTTCATTAAAGTCTCCAATAGACAAACACATTTATTTCTGTGCTATGTGTCTGATAGCAAGAAGAAGAAAAAAGCATCAGTCTACAAGCTCTGGGACTGTAGACCATGACAGTGCTGATGAAATATATGTTTCCTAAGAAGATGTACAATCCTATCTGTGACCATTGAAATATTAAGGAAATTACTTATAAAACAGATAAAAATCCATTATGGGAGCATAGCCTAGGAACTGCAAAGGAGGATGGGAAGAAGTAATTTCCAATCCTTCTTTTTTTAAAAAAAATTTTTTTCCTGTTATTATCCTCATGAAATTAAATTTCTTTGTGCGCTTCTCATCTTCATAATTACCAGGTTGCTTTGGAAATTAGATATAAAAAGCCACCTCATATAAAGGTAGCAGCTGATTTTTCTAAATATTATATTTTTAAAATGATAAAAGAGGAGTAACATTTCAAATGATCATTTTAATCACCATGCTTGTTCTGTGTCAGCCCACCCTCCCTAACTCACCACACTCATTTACAGGCATTGAGGCAGGATATCTACAGGGACATCTCGCCAGGCCCTAAAACCATCCAGATCAGTGATGGAATTGGATCCCCCTGGATATGTATTTGAGTCTCTTAGAGAACTCCAGAGGATGTGGAAGCCTGGAAATCTATGGTACTTAAAAGAAATAATAGGTTGAATGATTATTTCCAAAGATGTCCACACCTTAATCACATGAAATCTATGAGAATGTTACTTGATGTGGCAAAATGGACTTTGAAGATCTAATTAAGGTTATGACCTTGAGATGGGAAAAAGGACCTGTATTATCAAAGGGAATCCAAGCCAAATATATAAGTCCTTAAAAGCAAAGACTCTATCCTGGCTCTAGCTAGAGAGAGAGAAGAGAGAAGAAAAAGTGGACTAGGCGGAGGAGGTGGAGAAGGTGAGAGGAGGAAAGGAGGAGGAGGCGAATCATAAAGATGGTAATATGAGAAGTATTTCCCCAATGGTGTTGGCTTTGAAGATGGAAAAGGTCATGAGCAAAAGAACATGGGTTGCCTCTAGATGCTGGAAAAATGAGAAAATGGATTCTTCCCTGGAGCCTCAGAAATGAAATGAATGTAGTGCTGCCCACGCCTTCATTTTCATTGAGTGAGACCTGTGTGAGACTTCTGACTTGCAAAACTGTAAAATAATAAGTTTTGCCTTGTCTAAAATCACTAAGTTTGTGGTAATTTGTTGCAGCATCACAGAAAACACAAAGGGTTGTAGGATTCCATTACTGAACATTTTCCTCTTAGTTCTAATTTTGTTTGTCTGATCTTATTATAACTCTGCTTTTCCTGCATATTTGTTCTGCTTGCCAGTGCACAGACTGGGTCTGGAGCTCTGCTCTTGTCCCCCTGGGGTCTTGACATTATGCCTGCCTCTTACTAGCTTCCATTTGGGAAGTAGAATCCCTCTCAGTGAAAGCACTAGCCAGCTAATGTACTACTCCAGTTGTAATGAATTGTGTTGCTGCATCCAGTCCCAAAGATTCCTGGAGCTCCTCTTCGTTTCTACAACATAGAATCCATTCAAACATGAGGCAGAGCTAGGATTCACCCACCCCTCCTCCCTTCCTTCCGCCCTTTCTCCCTTCTTCTGTTCCATATCAATGATGATGTTATTTACTAAAACATTTAAAAAGGTACTCCTTATAAAATGTAATATATATTTTTAAAGAAGTATGACATTAAAATCACTAATAGATATGAACTTCAACAATATTAGACTAAATCATTGAATTATATATATATATTAACAATGAGTGAAAAACTTACCAAAGGTAAATTATACCTCAGTGAAACTGTTTAGAAAAAGAACAAAGGTTTGTTATAAAGCTTTTACTTCTTATCATTGTCATCCCTACTGTCATCATCATCATCATCTTCACCATCTGTGAACACAGGGAAAAAAATGAAAACAGATAGTAGGGAAAGCATAAAATGAAAATTATATTGACCTGTCTTTTCACGAGTTGCATTCTCAAGATGATAATGCTTTTATAAATGCTAACTTTTTATTACATAATTTTGAAGTTCATAGAAAAGTTGCAAAGATAATGCTGAGAATTAATTATCATATATACTACACTAAGATTTCCCCCAAATGTTAATTTCTTATATTATCATGGTTCATTTATCAAAAATATGCTTTTTGTCATGGTTATTTCTTCCATAATTTTAAATAATATGCTTATACCTGAATTAATTAATTTATCAAATGGACTAAATTCTATGTCTGTCACTGTCCAATGCTGAGAGTAATCCCCATCCTCTTAATGTTACTGTAAAACTTAGTTTTAAAATATTTTTAGTATTTGACTGTTTGATTTAAAAAATAACACACATAAGGAAATTGTTCCTTGTGGTTGTAAGAGTGCAGTTGAATTTCCCCCATATACTATCAGTTGGGAGCCACTTTCAGCTCCTAAAAGTTATCCTTACTTATTGACACGCTTACTCTTCACAAGCAATCTGCATGTGAAATCCCTTTCATACTTGGAATCTCTGATTTATCTTGGCTCTGACTTTTTAGACCCAGATTTAAAGGGCTCAAGTGGTTGTGTTAATGTCACCTGAATAATCTCCATTTTGAGTAATTAAGAATTAACTGATGACAGACTTTAATTATATCAGCAAAAGCTTACATGGTTACATTTAATGTAAACTAATCATGGCACAGCCCAAGCAATCTTAGAATTCTGCCTAACTCTTGCAGAAGAGGCTAGGATATGGGGACATTATTCTGGAGTGCCAACATTCCCAGTAGAATTTCTAATTATTTTCAAACAGATTGTTCAGTTTTTTTGAATGGTCCTGTTTCATCCCTACCCAGTAGCTAAGTTCAGGACTAGCACTGACCTACATACATGGTAGTAAGTCAGGACACGTAGCACAGCTCAACAGAAAATAGCTGTGTACCTGTGTGTGGTCAAATGCTATGTTATCTTCTTGAGTTTGGAGCTATTCCATGGCTTTTCCAGGAGAGAAGGGACAGGAATGGGTAACTATGAATTGATGCTTCATGATGCTAAATCCTTTGACCATCCCATTTAAACAAGTGTGTTCATCTTTGAGTCACTTTTGAGCCATAACTTCTATGAGAAATGTAAACTAAAAATCAGAGAACTGAAATTAATGGCCTAAAAGCAATACCCTAAATTTCCGGCTTCAGCTGACACCCTTTGTTTCCTCTATTGACATATTTTATATGAGAGACCTCTTAATAATACATGATGAGATCAGTTCTGCTTTCCATCTGCCAGTATAAATGAATAAATATGGAAATTCAATCAATGAATATGGTTATAAACGTGGATGAGAGAGAAAAGTGAATGTGAAAGAATAATCCTGTGGCTTCTGCAGACACACCTGTGTTCTCACTTCAATACTCCTTAAAATTCTTACTAAGTTTTTAGATGTTGGTTTGCATAGAACCTCCTTTGAAGAAGCACAATTTTTCATATCTTTGGTTGTATACAAAATATATTCACAGCGATTGATGTCTTCATACCTGTACTTTGGAAAATAATGATCATCACATTCCACCATCATTAATAATTCCATGCCCCCTCCCTTTCCCTCCAATCCCTCTGCCCTATCTAGAGTTCCTCTAATCCTCCCATGCTCCCTCTCTCTATCCCACTAGGAATCAGCCTGTTCTGGTCTAAGCAACAGGATGGACTTATCACCAAATCAGCTGAGTTAATCAGAGGCGTCTTAAAGACTGGATTGAAGCAGTAGAAGAATAAGGTGGAATAACTATACTAAAAAACATACTAGAGAGGGCTAGAAAGGAAATCAGAAGACCTAGGTTTCTAGGGTTGCTCAGTGACATTTTCCTAACTTGGAGTCTATTTCTCTTGACAAAGTTTATTCAAATTCTGATGTTTTGTATCTTTTCCAGCTTCCAAACACTATTGTCCATGTGAAGTACTTTGTTTTATTTTTATCGAAAGCATGATTTTTAGGTAAAAGTTATGATTGATAAACAATCAACAATAATAGTAACATGACATTTACCCAAGAACATTCTTTGTCAGAAACTTCTCTAAACATTGCAAGTTTCTGCTGTCATTTATTCTACACAATGTCCCAATGGTGTGAACACCACAGGGAAGGACCACCTCACTCAGAATCATGCCTTAAGATCAGTCCTTAACTATTTACTGAGTATCATTATGATAACTATAAAAGCCCTAGAGATAAATATGAGGTGGTTAGATAATTCCAATGAATCCTTGCTTTTCTAAAGATTTGATTTCTTTCTATCCTAGTATTAAGCCTCAATAACCTTAATACATGTGATTTAAGCTAATTGCATAGTGAAATCCCAGGAGCAGAGTTAGAATACTTAGTGGAACCCCAGGGGAAAGTTGAGCTATAGAAGGAGCACACCCATTAAATGCATCTGCAAGCTGCATTTTATATTTCGGGATGTTGAAGTTAGAGAAGATAAGTGCATTTCCAAGGTCAAGAATGTAGCAAATCCTGGAACTGGGCTTCAAGCCAGAGCCCACTGATACCACCACTGTATGATTCACAAGTCCAGTGAAGGCAGCATTGCATATAAACTTCAAACAGATAATAATAATTTCATTTTTTGGTAGTCTAGAAATGGAATTTTTCTAAAACAGTTAAGAATTATGTATATTTAAGCAAAAACATAAGTGCAAAAAGCTTTATGAATAAAAGTAGGGAAGTAACATTAGCAAATTCACCAGTTCTTTGGAGGAATAATTGTCTGAATTATTAATAACTCCATGCCCCCTCCCTTTTATGTACATAAAAGTCTCTGTTTTGATGAATACAAGAAAATAATAAGTAATGTCTATGTGCTAGGTTTTAAAAGTGCTAAATTTATAAGGTATTTACAAAATTCAATAAAAACTAAAAAATTTGGTGTAAGAGACACTGAAATAAGTTTACTAATTGATTTTTTTTCTATTAGTCACTCAACATTCCCAGTCAAACCAAGGAATTTTTGGCTCCAAATTAAAATTGGTTTTCAACTTTCTAAAAAATCCAATGTGGAGCCAGCAGCAAAAGTCAGTAAGTTTTTGGTAACTTGACCAGGCTGGATCACAAATTTCCCAGAATTGAGACAGGTTTGCTTCCTCCTGTAGTCTTTTGGCTTCCATTTTTGATGGTAAAATCCTTAACTTATCTCATTGACAGGGAGTGCATAGGACCAATTTTAGGGTCCCAATCATTCTATTTGCTTTGATTCCTACTTGGATCCTACAGAAATTCTCCAAATTTCAGAAATTACTTCAAGTTCCTGAAAGAGATTTATACAACATTTTAGCATACTCCATTAAAAGTTTTAAATATGAATAGATATGTTTTTATTTTTAAAATTAATTATAGTTCATTTTTGCATTTTCAAAATTAATTCCTAGTCATCAGGCTGGTGACATTTTTGCTTTTAAGTATTTTTTATTTAGTAAAAGTTAGTAGAATCTGAAACTTTTCATTTCTTCCTTTCTGTTTTAAAGAGCAAATATATCTGCTTCTCTCAAAGAAAGCCCATATACTTTGTCATATGGGCATCATGACTATGATAATTTCCAGGGATTTGCTCCTGAAATTACTGTGTCCCTCTCAATTGCTTGTATCACTTTCATTACCAAAAAAACAAGTTCAATCAACCATCTTTTAAAAATCCTTACCTGACATTAAATATTCCTACTAGTCCCACCCTCATTCTCAGCCCCCAATTCAGAGAAAAGTTGGAAAAGTCACTGTCAATATTTATTGTCTCTTTTTCCATTTTTCATTTCCCATTCACTTTTCTTATTACAATTTATTTTGAAACGATTTTAAATTAATAGAATATTTGCAAGAACAGTACTAAGAAATCCCAAATATCTTTACCTAACCCCTGACTGTTTAGACTTTACCACATTTGCTCTAGCTCTCTTTCATATATATATGGATATATATCCATCCCACACTCATTGTGATTTTTCTGAACAACTTATGGGCAACTTGCTGATATGATATCCTTTTCTTCTTAAATACCCCAGTATATATTTTTCAAAAACAAGGACTGTCTCCAACGTAACCACAACCTGTGGTCATCCAAAATAGTGAATCTACACTGATGTGTCACACCAACCCAGACCCCAAATCTCCAGTCACATTTTTTCAACTCTCCTACTTATTAGATCACTTTTCTCTTTCTGGTCTAGGATGCCATCCAGGATCATGTTTTGCATTTAGTTTTGATGTTCCGTGAGTCTCCTTTGATCTAGAGCAATGCTTCAGCTTTTCCCTACTTTTGATGACTTGATTATTTTAAAGAGTACAAATTTTTCATTCTGTAGGGTAATCTCTCAGCTGAGGCTCCCTATGGTTTTCTGGGGCTCAAACAGAGTGATAAACTCTGTACCACAAAAATGATATGGTTTATAAGGAAGATCCTTCCACAAAGGGATGTAAATATCCAGTTGGTGGCTGTTTGCTTCCTCCACTTTTGCTTCCCTATTTCGTCTTCCAAGTCTACTACAGTGACCTTATAAAAATGATGTGAGTAATGCTTTTACCCTCAGAATCTTCAACAATGTACCATTTCATTCAAACCAAAATCCTACATCTTCTCAGAGCTACAAGCCTCTACATTGTCTGCCCCTGCCTCCTACCTCTCACGTTCTTTTCCTTTTTTACTCTGGGCTTCAGCTACTGCAACCTATTTATTTTTTCTACTCAGAGAAGCCAAAGTTGTCTCCTCCCTATGCCTTTGAGCATGTTCTGAAACACTTTGAACTTGCTCTGAACAAATTTCTTTGGCTGCTTGCATCTCAGCTCATCTATCACTTAACTAGAAAAGTCTTTCTGGTGGTATAAAGCAGCATCATTCGGTTCAGCCACTCTGAAAGATAGTACCCTGTGAATGTTTTTCATGATATTTGTCAGAAAGTATGCTGTTTATCTGTTTATTCAAATATTATCTGTCTACCACAGGGAGAATAGTACCTACATGAGGCCAGGGGCCATGTCCACTTCATTCAGTGGTGTATCTCCAGTACTTAGTACAGTACTGTATTTCATACTAAGCATGTGCTTGATAGGTACTATATTATACACAGAATACTCAAAAGCTGGGGAAGATATCACTTTATAAAGGACCTAGACTCTGAGGTTAGTTCATGCATTGTTGATGACATAGAAACCTATACTGTCTGTCTAAACTATTTGCCTGAAAGTAGGGTACTTAAGAATAATATTAAATTATTCTACTTAATAACATTAAAATCTCATTCAGATCCTGGGAGAAAGACATCATTGCAGAAACAGTTTTGTCTCCACTTCCCTCCTGGTTGGTAGCCTGATTTTTTTTTTTTTTTTTTTTGCAGTGAACATCTGGCAATCCTCTTCTACTGTGAATTAACATCCTGCCACCAAAATTTAATTTATCATAATTACCATCAACAATAAAATTCCTATTCCTTATTCCTCTCCAGGTGGATGTCTTCTTAACAGCTTTGAATTAATTCTTTTGCCAGCAACCACAAATGAACCAAACCCTTCTGTCTCAGTGGTAACACCTCAGTGGGGAAGATCAGGTACTCTGGTTCCTGATTCCCGTGAAGGTCCTGATCACAAGGATCTTACATCAAACTGGCACAAGGGGTAGGATCAAGGTCAAGTCTCCTTGGACATGATCTTTGAAAGCTTTACCTGTTCCCTGGCTGGTTTCCTATGTTCCAACTAATTCCAGTATCCTCCTGGTGTTTTTTTTTTTTCTTGTAATCTTTTAGAACCTGACTGAAAACAATGTTTAGGGTGACATTTTCTGTGGCCAGTTTGCTAAGTTAAACTCCTATATACAGCTTAAGAAATTTAAGAGCCTCTGGCTAAAGGGCTAAAATATAACAGGAATGCTTAGGAACCGTTTGTATGCTTGATTTGTTTTACAGTGTTTTTGGTCTTTAGTTTTGATTGGATTGTTTTACTGAAACATGAAGGGCATTTAGAAGGCAAGAAAGCGAATAGGATACATTTGCAACAATATGCCCTAAAGCAACATCTTAATGTCAGAAGTAAATTATAACAACTTACTTTGCTGATGACATCCATTATAATTCAAAGCCAGAGAAACTACATCAAGGTTGTTCATACTATGATATAAAAAAAGGTTTTCTTTGTATCATTGAAAACCAGATGAAGACCTTTATTGATGAAAATAATATCAACAAAAGGTAATAGAAGAAAATATACATCTCTTGTAATGCAAGAAACATTTTTTTCTGACTTCCCAATGTCTTTGATCTGTTTCACCGAAAAACGTTCTTTATTTCATGAAGAGTATGGAAAGAATCCTTTCAAATATTATATATGTCACTCCAAAGATCTCCATAGGAAGAAATCTGGAGTTAGACTTGATCCATTACTGATAGACATATTCATTTGATAATTATATAAGTAGTGATGATGGAGAGTAATGCTTATAGCTAACTTAGAATTGTTAGCGTCTCGCATATTCCTGATCTCCTGAAGGTACCTAGTGGGGTTTTTTTGGCCAGGAGAGATTCCATCATTCTTACACAGCTTTGGCTTTGTTAGCTGAATACATTGACTTGAAAGACTAAAGGATATTTCTTTCTTTAATTTGGTTGTACTATTTCAACTGTCCTAGATTGGCCAGCTCCTTCTATTGGTATTCCCAGGACCTGGCAAAGAATCCTAGAATGTCAGAGATGAAAAGAATTTGGAGATCATCTAGAACATTGCTGGCAGCTATGGTTATGGCCCTTCAGGAGAAAACCAACTCATAGCATTCATATGCTCATTTAACATGAATACATGTTATAATGGTTATGAGTTTTGTCTGTGGGGTGTTCTAGTATCATTAGTTCCCTGGAAAACTGAGAAAGGATACATTCTTTTGCTTGTTTTCTTGCTGATTTAAGGGCAGCTTTATTTAAGCTTTGCCCCTTACCTTTCCAGTGAAGGGCGGCCTAGAGAGGTGAAGTTCTTTTACACCTGAAACAATGTACCTTTGAACCTAAAACAGATTCAGAGCTATGCTTGGGGATGAGAAAGTAGTCACATGACTATTGGAAAGAAGCCATGTTTGTTGGGGACTGTAGAAATGATATTAAGTCAAACAACATCAGCCAAAGGCATAGACCAGATTGGACTCAGGAGGCAGGGTTTCTACAGTGAACTTATTAAGATATTCAACTGTTGGTAGAATGTTCCTACCATTACATGTATGTTTATGACATAATAAAGTTGGTTATTATTAAGTCATTTTCTCAATGAGAAACCTGAAGCCTAAACTTACTGACTTAATAGTCAATGAAAACCAACTTTTCTACTTATATGTATAGACTTGCTACACATGTTCTGTAGATGACACCCTGTTCCTAAACTGGAAGCATAGTGTAAGGCAGGGTACAATACTATAGGTTTGTAAGGGACTGTAAATTCATCTGGGGGCAATGAACCCAAGTGATGTATTAGTCTATTAGATATGAGAGCTATGGTGTTGGCATGTTGTTTCTCTGAGCCACAACTGGGCTTGATAGGCACATGCACAATATTATTATACTGATAAGCAATCCTAGTGCAGTGACTACAGGCCCAGGCCTTTCTGCCAAAGGGTCTGGCCATCATTACTGGTTCTTCATCTGATATGTGTTATAGGCAAGTACAATCAGCATTGAGGTAAAACCTGCCGTACTGGGTTGTCTAAGTATCAAATGAGATCATGCAAATAGGATTACTTTATTGATTCCAAAATTTTACATGAATGTTTGTAATTGTGGTGATTTTAAAGCACATGCACTGAGGTCATCAAGAAAAATATGATAGTGGTAATTCCAAACTAGTTTTGTTGGATATTTTAAACATTTCTCAGTCTTTAATCCCCTGTACATAGATAAAGGGAGTAATAGTGGTTCATTCAGCAGTATTTATGATGAAATTCTTAAAATTCATAGAAGTACGAATTGATGCTTATATAAGGGAAGAAATATCTAATATGTGTGTGTGACACATCTTCTGTGTATCCTTGGGTCTTTCAAGTTAATCTCACCATCCTTAAAACCTGTCACTTCCAAACTGCACGAGTGAAGAGAAAAATCCCCAAATCACTTCACCTAAAGTAATGAATCTTTCTACAAATATTTGTGAAATCTAATCAGATTGGGTTTTATTAAAAATATTGTTATAAAAAATATTCAATGACAGTAAACAAATTTTGTTTTTCCATATAAATTAACATAAGCTCCAATGACAAGACCTATTACACCTGCATAGTTTAAAAAGTTTTCAAGATGATACTAAAATTGAACATTTGTTTCAGTTTTACCACACACACACACACACACACACACACACACACACACACACAAAGTAAAGAGAAAAAAGAAAAGAAAAAAGAAAAAAATAATGCATTACATCTGTATCACACTTTGGAAAATATGGCACTTTTTTACATCATCTTATTTGATCTCTAGCTACAGCTGTGCATTCAGAGGTTTGTCTCAGCCTATGCTGTCTCCCAGCCAGTAGCAGGGTTTCTACTCTAATCAAGCACTTCTAATCTCAGAGTTCTTACTCTTTATTTAACAACATGATTAACATTTCTTACACATAGTGTTTCTGCAAGGGTACTTGTGATTTTTCTTGTTTGGGCAATTTTGTGTGGGAATTGAGTTCTTATTACATGCTTATAAATATGCTCCCTTGTGCTCTCTATGATTTCACTGGTTTAATTTCAAAATGTCCACTGTCACAGTGGCTTTAAAAACATCCTTAGATTTATTTTTCAAAACCAATGAAATGAAAGTTATTTCTGTTTCAACCACACACAGAAAACAGGAGTATTGCAAAATAAGTGTTGGCTGCATGTAAATCTAATTAGAAAAAATAACTGTAACTTAAAATTAATGAGTAATAGTTTTTCATTGCCAATTTTCGAACAGGTAGCCAGACTCAGATACAAAAGTGGGAGTGGATCTCCTAAAAATCAAAGGGAGATCTGATCCCTGGAGGAAAGGGACTATGGGTGGGAAGCAGGGAGGGTGGGAGGGCAGAGTGCTGGGGAGTGATATTGGCCAAATTGTATTGCTGTATTATGTGCATGCATGAATATGTAACAACAAATCCCATCAATATGTGTGACTATAATACACCAGTTAAAAAATATGGAAAAAAAGTCACACTCAGAGAGAATGCTGTAGTAGTCAAGACCATGACCAAGTTTTAAAATTATTTTAAAGTTAATTTGAAGTGTATTATTCCAAATAGTTGCTACTAGATTTCATGGCACAAATATCAAGCCAAATTATTTTTTTTAAAGGGAGAGAGAGAGAGAGAGAGAGAGAGAGAGAGAGAGAGAGAGAGAGAGAGAGAGGAGAGAATTTTATTTTTAATATTTATTTTTTAGTTATCAGCGGACACAACATCTTTGTTGGTATGTGGTGCTGAGTATCGAACCCAGGCCGCACGCACTCCAGGTGAGCGCGCTACCAGTTGAGCCACATCCCCAGCCCTAGCCAAATTATAATTAATCATAAATTACTTTTTCCATTTTTTATAAAGATTTTTCTAACCCTTATGTCCCTATACATGCTTTCTTATAAATAAAAGTACCAATGTGTTTTGACTCAGTTTATAGTCATAACAATACCAGAAAGCTATGGCACCAAGTTAGACGATCAGGGCGAAAGGAGCATTACCTGAACCAACAATAGCTGTGCTTGGCTTGCTTACATGCTTAAGTCCAACCACTGCCCTGTTGTACATCAGACCTTGGTGTAGAATGTTGTTCTTATATTTACTCATTTAAATTAATATTTATTATTAATGCAAGATATTTCCCCTTAAATTGTTACCTATGCTCTAACTAATGTCATGCAATTATTTGTGTATATATATATATAGAGAGAGAGAGACATATCACATAATTATATGATATGTACATATATATACCACATCATCATGCATTTTGAAGGAAATCCTTTCACTGAAGGAAGACCCCAAACCTCCAGTTACTGACCACTGGAAATTCAAAAAAAAAAGCTTCCAAAATTTGAAAAGCTGGTTTGAGACTTGGAAATATAGACCTTCGAGGTTGTATCCATTGTATTTGCCCAATTCTCCCAAACCACTATTCCTTGGTATCTGCCAATTATAGCATTCTTAGCTTTGTAGGGAAATAAGGGACAAAAAAAAAAAAAAGGATTATAAGCAGAAAACAATCTTCACAGGTAAATGAAGACTTTTCCTCATAGACTTCTACTTTCAGTTGACTCAAAGCCCTCTTTATCCATTTAGTAATTGTTTACTGAGCAACAAGTGCCCAACACAGCAGCTCAACTCTTAGACAAACACGCTCGCCTACTTTGGTGAAAACATCAGTATGTGTAAGTACATGGGTTCTCGTATCTTTCAGAATGGACCTAAAATTTTACTAAATTTCATGAAAGTAATGCATGCATACAATTTAAAAGGGCAAATTGTTTCTGAGACTTGCATAAAGACTAGCAATATCTGCCTCTGCCCAAGTCCTACTCCCCAGAGGCTGCCATTTTCTGTTCCTTAGATGTGCTGTCTGCTGTTTATGTTTTTAACAAAATTTATTTTTTAATTGAAGTTTCTTATTTTGTCAATTTAGATTCTTTTTACTTTTGAGCTTTATTAAAATATAATTACTCATAATAAACCATACATATTTAAAGTTTACAATTTGATGAATTTTGACATAAATACACTGTATATTTATATAAACACACACATAAACATGAAACAATCCTTATAATCAAGATAATGAATATTTCTACTATCCCAAAAGGTTTATTTTTAATCCACCTAGCCCTCCACACCACCCTCATTTTCAATTCCAAGCAACCATGGGTCTGCTTTGAGTCACTACAGATTAATTTGATCTTTCTAGAGATTTTTATAAATGGAATCACATAAAATGTATGTTTGTTTAACCTAGTTTTTTCACTCAGTGTAGTCATTTTTATATTCATCCATGTTAAACTGGAATCCACAGTAGCCCTTTTTATGGTTGGTCATTATTCCATTTTAAGAATATGTAACTCTTTGTTTATTCAACCATGGACATTTCGCTATTAAAAATTAGGCTACTATTAGATATTAGATCCACTAAATATTACCATTTTTGATATTGGCATATATTTATTAGATATTACCTTTTTCTTACCTGATAGCTAAGAATTTAGCTGCTACTATGATTTGGATCTCAAATGTTCCCCAAAGGTTTATGAATTGAAGACTTGGTTCCCAATACAGAGGTGAGGCCTTGGGAAAGAAATTGGATCATGAGGGCTCTGCTCTCATCAATTGATGAATCCCTTGATGAATTCATAGTTTAATGGTATTATTGGGAGGTGGTGGGAATTGCAGGAGGCAGGACATAGTTTAAGAGAGTGGATCTTTAGGGAGTATATATTGTCCCCAGTCTACCCCACCCCTCTCTCTGCTTCCTGACTACAATGAGGTAAGCTTTGCTCTGCCACACCGTCCACCATGATGTTTTGCTTTATCACAGCCCCAGATACAATGGAGGCAGCTAATCATGAACTGAAACTTCTGAAACAGAAAAAAAGTATCTTTTTTCCTCTTAGCTGTTTTTCTTAGACATTTTGTCACAACAATGAAAAACTGACTAATAAAGCCCTCTTGCACAATTATTTGCATTCATTGTTTTCTAACTAGTTTCAATTAAATGTAACATTTGTAGTTATATTACCATTCATTATTTACATATTTTTCCAATGCAATATTTTTCATTGCTGAGTCAAATGGTAGGAATGACATTTATTTGTTATAGCATTTTAACTGTTGCTTCACTTTTTCCATTTGTTTGTTCTCGTATAGACCAAAAAATTATTTCTCACCATCCAGCAGCAGGCTTTCAACACTATTTTTGCAAATGGTAAAATGTACTGGATAATCTATCATTTCTGTTTTATTAGTGAGATACTTTTCTTGGAACTTTACCTCCCTCTTCTACAACTTGAACACTTGCTCTCCAGGAAGCTGCAAAGCTACAATTCCTACTGCTCTTGTTTTAGGAATTTCCTTTTTTTCTTTCTTGGATCAGTACTCTATTTTTTATGTTTTCTATTTTTGCCTTTATTTTGTTAAGTCACCTCTCTCAGTATATTTCTGAGACATGTACATGGGAAGAAGTGTGAATATTTTTATTTCACATATGAAATCACTTTATTTCAGTAAGTTTGCCTGGGGGAGAACTGTTGGTTGAAAATTATTTTTACTCAAAATTATGAGAACATTTCTTATTGTTTTCTAACTTCCAATGTTGTCAATGAGATGATCAGCATCACTGTATATTCTTTTTTAAATTTTTTTTAGTTGCAGTTGGACAAGATACCTTTATTTATTTTTATGTCGTGTTGAGGATTGAACCCAGTACCCCACATGTGCGAGGCAGGCACTCTACCATTGAACTACAGACCCAGCCCATCACTGTATATTCTTTTTGTGTATGACCCAATTCTTTTTCAACTAGAACATTTTAGCATCAATTTCTTATTCCTTATGATACAATATTTTGTAATAATATATATTGCTGGATGCATTTTTCAGAGCATCTTGTAATCAATAGAATTATATCCTTTATTTCTATAAAATCATCTGATGTTGTTTATATAATAATTTACACACACACACACACACACACACACACACGTCCTATGCTTTTATTGCTTTTTTTATCTTTCAGAAATTCTAATAGTATCTTAGGTCATTATTGACCTTATGTTTGCTTTCATTTGTTCTATAAAATGACAATGTCATATGTTTCAATCTAGAATATCTAGCCATAAGTATATGTGTATGTGTATTTGTATATATTTTTCTCTCTTTTCTTCATTGTCTCTCTTTAAGTTTTCAGTTGGCATTTATTGACTTTGAGCCCCACTTTGGATTCTAAGGGTCCTTATTTGGTTCCTAACATTCTTTTCCTAAGTGTTTAGTGATCCTGAACTGATTGTCTTCAATAAGGAAGAAGGTAGCTACAAAGTGTCCTTATTTGTGTTTGTGAACGTGGACTTCAATGAAGGGTGTTGTTAGGTAACACAATTACTATACTGGTGAAGCCCTCAATGTTAGTCTTAGTTGATTTATTCTCTCACAGCGCAGAGAAAGACCTTTCAGTCTCTTCCTTCAGTGCACAAACCTGGCTCCTGACCCTCTGAGAAGAAATTTGAGATCTAACCATTTTCTATGCACATTTTTACTCAAGTCATCTGTTTCAAATCTAGCTTTATACTCTGTTCTCCACTGAGTCAAGTGTTTACCAATCCAGAGCCTGCTTTGTTTAATTTATGCAGGGTCAACCTCTATTCTTCTATGAAGATAGAAGATTTAGCTGAGAATGGAACTGGCATCCTCAATTCTAATTAATGGCTATGTTGGCTTTCAATCTGAGGTAGACCATGACTAGGTCTGCTCTAGGTCTTACAGAACTCAATAGTTAGGATTACCTGGCAAGAATTTCTTCATGCAGTCCTAGCCAGATATTTGGGAGAAAATAGTCTCTTACCTTTTGCAATAGTGTAAAAGATATAAGCTTACTAGGATCTTCTGATCTGTGGATTTCTTGCTCATGAAGCTGTTGGACCACAATTCTAATGCATATGTGGTAGAAATACGGAGAAACTGGCAGCCGGGGCACTCCTTTCTATTTTGTTTTGGGATTATCTTGGTAATGGTTTGTTACTACCAATGAAAAAACAGTCTTGAATCAAGTATGAGTTCTTATTCTCACCAACCTTCAAAGCCAGGTTGACTCTTTCTTGGCCTGATCCTTGATTGCCCTATTTTTCTGCTCTGTACGCCCGTCTACCCTTTTGGAAACCCAAGACCAGTTTCTGGGAGCTTCTGTTGTTACCATCTTCTGAGGGCCTATGGCTGCCTACTATTGATACCCACCTCTGCAGACATGCAAGATTTAGATTCTTCTGGTTTGTTTTCTGTCATTCTGCATGCTACTGGAGATTCTCCGTAATAAGTTGTCTTCTCCACTCCCAGTAACTTTGCACTAATTGATTTATGGCTTTTTTTTAAAAAAAATGATTTCCTTCTATTTGTTTTGGTAGGATTTTAAGAGGAAGTGGTTAAAAATGGATATGCTATCTTCCATGTTTATTCCATGGTCTTATATCTTAATTTTCAAAAATACTTTTAAGTATTATATCCATAAAATAAAATTCATCCATATTAAGTGTACAATTTAATGACATTTTTAGAACTTTGATGTTTTATTACTTTACTCAATAGTCAAATAGAAATACCAAAATTTGATGTCTCTATCATGAATCCATACAGGGAAATATATACATTTCCCATGTAGAAATGGTGGGGGATTTTTGTGCTCTCAAAATTTAGAAAAAAACAACTGAAGATTTTTTGCGTAGGTCTAGATGAAATGGGGGATCAAATAGGTGGAAATATATCTAGCTATATTGGCCAATAACAGAAGTGATTTTTATTGATAAACAACCATGCAAAGAAGAAAAGAAAATGATGTACTACATTACTCAGTAATTCTTATTTGGTTCCTAACATTCTTTTCAAAGAACAAAAACAAAAAAAGCAAGAGGAAAATAAATCCACTAGTTTTCTTGAAGTAAGAAAATGAGCAAAACTGAGATTTGACCAAGTGATTTCTGCCCCAAGTGGCAAAAAAAAAAAAAGAGACTGTGTAAAAACCTCAGGGAGGCTAAATATTTGTGGCAGATGCTCTTTTAACGGCTACTGATAAAGCATGACAGGCACTTTGAGAGCATCTGATACATTCCTCACAAGTAGTCCATGTTCTCTTTGTAAATATGAGAGGAGGGGAGTTTACAATATATCTTCCACAATTCTAAACATATATGTTTTAATATTATTTTTAATTTTAGTGCATTCATAATTGCAGATACCCTGAATCTGTTTTCAGTGATAAAGTCTTTAGCAATGGGTCTCTTAGTCAGAACTACAAACTCAAATGCCTGCAGAAGCTGGTCAGGTACATAAATAGAGATGTAAGAAAAAAGAGAGTGCAAGTTACAGAGTAGTATAGCCTTCTAAAGACATCCAGATTTAAAATGTTAGGAGTACAAAGAAGCTAATGAAAAATTCAAAAATAGATAAGTTAAAAACAGAAAATTGAATAAAACAACCAAACATTTAGATTCCTGTAGACTGAAGGCCACCAGCTTATCTTTTAGTGAGGGCAGTGGTGGGTGAGTTCTCAGGTGCTCACAGCCTGAGGGAGAAGCAGGTATATCCTCTACCTAATTCTCCACAAAAAAAAAAAAAAAACTTACTTAACTTTCCTATATAAAATTTTCTTGGCCTTTTTTTCCTTCCTTAGAATGCATTTCTTATTTTTCCTACTTTAACAGTGTTCACTCCTTGTGCCCTTGTGCTTTCCTCTTTGTCTGCCTTTGCTCTCCTTGAACTCTCCAAGGGGGTGAATTTCATATATAAATATTGCTACAAATCTTCAAGCAAGCAGAATCCTCCTTGTTGGCTCATTTTCCTTTTTAGAAACCCTTGATGGTTTCTCCTTACCTGTAGAACAAAGATTGTCTTGCTTATCTGCTATCCAAGGTCTTCTTCCCCTGACCCCAGCTTGCTTTGCCAGCTTTGTCTCTCAGGACAATAGCCCTTCGGTGTCTCAAACCCTCAAGGCCACTGCTGACAGCGAGCCTGGAAAATAGACCACTTATTCTCCACCAGTCATCTGTGTCCGTTCACTTTGCCTGCAACATGTCTTGAATATTGTGGGTGTTTAATAAATATGAGGTGAATTTGAAATTTTTTTTGTTAGCAACTTGAAAGCTAATGAGTAGAAGGACTGCTATTTTTCAATGTGATATTTTAAAGCCAATTAAATTAAATCACATTTTTTATGACTGATTTTTCCCTCCTTAACATCAAAATAAAGTCTTTAAAAACATACAAAAGGAAATCATGTTTGCATTTCCATAACCTATTGCTTTACCAGTCTGATTAGACAGATGGCACTAGGTGTTTGATTCTAGCATGTGGTTGATGGGCTCAGATAAGAAACAAAAAGTGACACTGCCATCCAAGTTCAGGAACTGTTGACTAGTAGACCATGGTTCATTTTCACTGCTGAGATCTTTTACTGCCAATGTTTTAATCATTCTGGGCTCTTCTCCATTACATGAATTTGTGTATAAATTCTCACTTTCCCTTTTATGTAGTACACCTTTTCTTTCCTCAATTCTCTGGATAGAATCTTGCAAAAAGAGTAAACAGACATTTCCTTGCCATTTACAAAGGACTTTTTTTTTGCCCAAGAAGTCCACAATTTAGGCTCCAGTGAAATAAAAAAATATGCGACATTATACTTAAAAAATGACCTTAAGTTAATGTCAAATATGGAGACTGAGTGTTCAGGGAATTTCAAAGTTTTTATCCAAATTTTATGCCTACTTCACTGACTCCTTCTCCACACTTGTATGTCTTGGTGTTTTATAGACATTAATATAAAAAGAACAATTTAGATCATTTTAAGAAATCTAAAATCTGATTTATCTGTGAGACATACTTCAGAACACAAACCAATTTTGTGATAGTAATACCATGTCAATATTTCCTGACAGAAGATAAATGTTGTTATTATTTCAGCATTTCTTACCTTTGTAAAAGTTTAGAATTTCACAAAATGACTCTTCTTTACATGTCAAAATAGTAAGTTGATGAAAAGTTTTAAAAAAAATTGCAGCAGTTTTTATATTGGGTAGCAATGATAGATAATCTAGGTGTGTTGAATTATAAATGGGACACAAACCATATTGACATTAAAAATAAGTAAACACAACTTTAATGGAGAAAAGTATCTTTCCACCAAACTCAGAGAAAACAACTTTTTAAATAAAAAGATGACTTTAACTTATTTCAGTTCTAATTTGACTGATTATTCTCCATGACCCAAGATTAAAACCAGGACTGTCATCAGTCTCTACCCAATGGTTCATTGGCTGACAGGCAGAATGAATAGCAGGGGAGTTTATTAGCACTCAGTAAAATGGAGAAAGAGAAGAGTGCTTCTCATCCTGTGCCTTTCCTTTCCTAAGATTTGTTTTCTAGACCCCCTTTCCTGTTATCCACACCATAACACACACACACACACACACACACACACACACACACACACACACACTCAATGTTCTCTTACTGTCATAGCCTTTTTACAGAGGAAATTTGATAAATTGTTTTAGGGTAAGTACTTCAAAATTTCATGTATTATAGTGCTCAGAAAATTAAAAATTAATAAAAAACACAAGAGGAAAGACAATACAAAACTAATTAATGTAGAATTGCAAGAAATAATCTGCAAGAGACTTCCTAGAATTTCAATCTCAAAATACAAGCAGACAGGTCTTTATTCAAAGCCATTGGCCACAAACTTGATGAAGAACAATAGTGTTAAAGGAATATTTCTTGAGTGCTCTAGAGCTTGTGATCAGGAGAAGCAGCATAGCTTTGTCTTCTGGATCTTTTAGTTGGAGGACTCCCAGTACCTTCTCCAGGAGGATATGACATCCTCCAGTTCTGCCCACTTCCTTTTATGCACCCAATGAGTGTCACCTACTTCATTTTTTTCAAAGAACAGGACATATTCTATATAAGCTTTCTAATCTCTATATAAGCAGTTTTCTAAACTGATCCTATCAAGTCCCTCTGTAAAACAAACTGGTTCTCATGGAACGCTTACATCCCTTGCTAAACTCTGGAATGTCCATAAACCAATTTCCCATAATTTCACTTGTTTAGTCCTGAACCATTTATGCCAGTTATAACTATAATTATGTAACTTAATTAAAAGGTACATAAACTATGAAAAAGTAAGAGAAAATTAAACTAAAAAATAGTATATAAACATGAAAATAAGAAAAGAAAGTTCATCATACCTATAAAAAATAAATGCAATGTTTTACAAAGACCCAGTAACTATTAATCATAAAAAATTGAATTGAAATAGGTAAGGGCAAAAGATAGTACACAAAAATTAAAAGAATTCCATATCTGGTTGCATTGAAAAGATCTTTAGGCATTTTAAATTTTATTTTGTTTGTTTCATTTTAAATAAGTAAAACTAATTTCTTTTGTTTATAATAGTCAGTCCATGGTATTTCGTTATGCCAGTCCAAACTGACTAAGATAGCCATCTACTACTCTGGGTGTGTACTTCTTTTGTGTGGTAGTTTCTTGTTTCTCTTCCAACTAAAATATAAGCTCCATAGGCAAGAAACACATTCTTCATGCCTGGAATAGAGCCTGGTATGTTACCGGTGTTCAGTGAGTGTAACTGCATCATGGTCCTGAATTGTTTCTCTACTGTCCTTGTCTTCTCTTCTACTTACCTCTTAGTTCTAACAAAAGGTCTCAGACCTCTCCATAGTCCAGGAAGACAGTCAGACTTAAGGAATTTTATCTCTCCTCAAGATTGTGATTTTGTTGTTCATTTCACAATTAGTACCAAGAATGACATTAAAAATTTTTTTTAGGATCCTCAAAAGGAAAGCAATGGAAAAATAGACTCTTATCTTAAGCCACTTTTCCCAGAAGCAAATGCTTAGACAAGGATCTATCAAAACCACAGCAACAACAACAACAACAACGATTTGTTAGGAGAATGTTGTCAGGAGAAACAGGTAAGTGGTGTAAGGTGTAGGATAGGGGGAAGAAGACACTAAGAAAAAGTGCAAATTGACATATCATCCTATTCTCAACTTGATCTCACAGGGAGGTCTAGACATTAAAGTCTGCAGGTAAGAAATCAGACTTCTGTACCTTGTCTTCTGCCATCCATCAGCTATAGACCTCCCCAAGTGCTATAAACTCCAAGGTATTTCAGGGAGGTGGTTCCTAAGACTCCAAGCGAAATTTTCTGTAGAATGTTCCATTTGTGAGTTGTGACAGCTAACACACAGAGACTGTGAAGTGGATGCACAGATCTAATAAGGAGGATCCAAGGTAGCTGGAACAGACATTAAGGACATTAATGCTACTGAACTGGCTCATCTGTCACCTTCTAGTCCAGCTAGTGATGGTGGACACATGAACATAGAGTGTTCTTTGGGTTTCCATCTGATGCTTTCATTCCTGTCCACTTTGGTCTGTTTTATTATTAGGTCACTACCATTCCAGTGAAGAATATTTGGCTTATTATACTTTTCTTAGGTTGGCGTAGGGACATTTTAAAATATTCCTTAAAATAGGTTCATTGGCAAGATGTGAAGACTAAGATGATCTATTAACTATTGTATGCTCTGAGGTTGGGTTTGCTATTAATTACTGTAATCTACCTCCCAGCTTCACATGGGATAGGTACAAGGGTAAAATTATTTTTGTGCTACTGAAATTATGAATATTCTCTAACATCTAATAGATAGTTTTAAATAGATTTCTAAAATGTTATAATAAGAATGCCAAACCTATCATGAGTGTATATTCTTCTTTTTATTTATAAAAAGTGATGTTTTCCTTCAGAAATGCAAATGTAGTTTTATCTTTTACTTAAAGGTAAGCAGCAATAGCCATATAATTATAATCTCTTTATATAGCATAATCTACTTATATGTATATATAAATAAGTCTAGGAGTCAGTATAAGAGCAAACAATCAAAACAGACATGCTTTACCAAGAAAAAGGTTGTTTTGAATATGTTCCATAATAAAAAATAACATAACAAAGAGTCTATATGTCTTTGATACTCTAGTCTTCATATTATAAAAATCTAAATTATTTAACCATATAAAATCAAAACTAATCCACAGATATTAGCAAATGGAAAATGAAGAGGAACTTCTGAAAACTGACGTATTTTTAGGAGGTGTAAGAAAAGCAATAGAAACACAAACGACTGAACAGTCTCCTGGACATTAGGTCTTGTACATTCTAATATAAAACAACATAAGAGTAAATGCACACAATGAGCTACATATGACTCTGCATGCATAGTGACGTTTATTAAAATGTATTTGTGAAAATTTTTCTTCAAATATTTTGAGTCCTTATTCTAATAAATGTAAGTTATTTTCACATTTCATTCATGTAAAGTATTTTGTTTCTGAAAATAGAAAAATTCAATATTGTCCTCTCTCTTCTTTGAAGTTACAAATGTCACTTTGTCATTAATTTATACACATTCCTTAAATAACTAGCAATTTTATTTCACAGAGAGGAATTTCTGGCTAGAAAAGTAAAGTTATAACATGAGAAAGTTTTCAGTTTTTCTGAGTTTCAAATTACTGAATTCAAACAGAACATGAAGGGAACAAGGTAACTGCTGGAGTTGACCTACAGTAGGTAAGTGTTCACTTTGTACTTTGGACACAATTTGCTTCAGGTTACTTCAAAACAGGGTCATTATGACTCCAGAGTAATCGAGGCCCATGTTAGGCCAAAGCTCCCTTGAATGTTATCAAAGTGGTCAATTAGAATAAAACCACATAAGGAGGACTTTCTTTTTTAATTTTTTAATTTGTTTTAATTAGTTACACATGACAGTACAATTATCTTGACATATCATACATTTGAATCAAATGGGGTATAATTTCTCATTTTTCTAAGTGTACAGGTTGCGGGACTTTCACCCTTCTCATAGACGACAAAATATTTACTTTAATATTGATCCCTGATGACATAGACATCCCACAGGGAGGTATGAAGTACACTGTAAATGCTGCAGACTCACCAGCAAAGAAATTCCTCTCTTAAGTGCTCCTATCTAGCCTTCTAAGGTGGTGCAAATTCATGGTATCATGGTTAGTATAAATCTGCTAGACCATGGGTTCCGAAAGAACTAGGTCTATAATTTTGTGTTCACTGTTCCCTCGCCCACATTTAGATGAGTGGCTGGGAGATACCTACCTTATGATAATATTGGTTGAATAAAATTATCCAATATCACCATGAACACACCCTCTTCCATGACTTGAAAAAGTGGCACCAAATCAACTGTAACACAATGGACCCAGGATTAGACAGGAATGATGTTCACAGAGCTGAAACAGGAAAGCTCAGCATAAGGAAAACTATAAAAACCAATTGCATAGAAGACTCAGAATTTGAGGGAACCCCGTTTATTGATTCAATAGGGGACAGCCTCTGTAATGTTTAAAAATTAGATATTGAATAAAATTTTCCCTTTCAATTTGTATTTAATGCAGTAGCATGTTTAGCCACTGAAAATATTCATAATACTCAAAGCTACTGCAAAGGAAATATTAGAACTGTGGTTGGTGGACAGTAGTAACATTAGAAGACTGATCAGCTTTTCTTCCAATGTTCCTGTATGTAACTTAGAATGTGCTCTAGGAATCACTAGTGTGACCACAAAATGCTGTCTTGGGGGTGAAGTGAGGAGGAGGAGCACAAAAGTCTATGTGAGCATTCAGTGCTGTTCTCAGCACAGGGCTGACACATGCACAAAACAATATAAGACCAAGCAGACAATCTCTGGTTGAGGATTAAATGCTGAGAGGAAATACCACAAGTTACACAAGCCAGGGAGATGATAGGATTTGGGGCCATTTGGAGTGGAGAGACCACATAAAGACCAGCCTTAAGAGTACAGACCATATGTAAAGTAAGGATCATGTTCAAAGTAAGGTACACATTCTAGAGTAAGGGATCCAGCCTAAGACTAAGTTAAAATATCTCACTCTAGCACCAGATAGAAATTCAATTCTACAAAAAATCCAAACCCCAGGAAAAGGTTAAAGTGTGGCTCACACATAAAAGATTACCTTTTAATTTCCTCTATTAATCTTATTTAATGTAAAATATTAACCCTAAGCAGATTATGATAAATTAGAATGCTTATTATAATGAGAATAGAAATAGCTTTCAAAGAAGAATAAAATTAAAACAGAGTGCTAAATATTCATTTACAGCAAAATATGTCAGAAAAGGGTTAACAAAGAAATAAAAATCAGATGGGACAAATAGAACTCAAATACCAAGATTGGACACAAATACAACTATATAAAAATTAGAAAATGTATATGAACTGAACACCCCAATTATAGAGCACATATCTCAGACTGGATGAAAACATAGAACTCAACTATTCTGTCTCTGTAAGCTATATATTTTAATTATAAAGTCAGAGGGGAAGAAAAAAAGATGTAACTATATATACAAACCATGCAAATAACAAATATAATAAACAAAGCCATTGAGAATATATTGATATAAGATAAGCTAGACATTAACCTAGATAGCAAAAAACATGGAGGGGCATTTTATAATATTAAAAGGGCTGATAAATTAAGAATATATAAAAATTATAAATGTGTATGTACCTAGTGAAAAAGTTTCAAAATACATTAAAACTGCCAGAACTAATGGAAAAAAATAGATGAATTTATAATTATAGCTGGAGAAGGTAATACATTTCTTTAATTAAACAAGTAAGAATATAGAAGATTTGAATAATGCCATCAACTGACTTTACCTGTTATTTATAGAAAGATAAATCTAACAAATGCAAGACATAGTTTACTTTTAAATGTACATGAACCAGGCATTAAGTGAGATAATATACTGAGCCATAAAATAAGACTAAATGCCTTTTAAAGGGCTGAAATTGCAAAGAGTTTATTCTCTGACCATAACTGAACTAAGTAGCTGTCATTAACAATATAAATACAGAAAAATCCTCAAATATTAGAAAACTAAATAATATTCTTCTAAATACTGTATGGACCAAAGAAGAATCTCAGAGAAATAAAGAATTTCAAACTTTTATATTAAGAAAACTAAATGGCAATATCTTCAGGATGAGTTAAAGCAATGTTTAAAGGAAAATGCACTGTTGTACATGCTTCTATTAAAAGAGGAAAAAAGTGCTCTAAAATCAATGATTTAATTTTTAACCTTAATGAGTTCATGAAAGCAAAGAACACTAAAACCAACATAAAGATAAAGAAGAAAGATGAAAGTAGAAAACAATAAAATTTTAAAAATCAAAAAATAGTTTTTAAATGCACAAAACTGCATATTTAAAAGTTTAGCAAAATACTAAACCTCACAGAGCATGAGAAAGTTTTCAGTTTTTCTGAGCAGAATGATCAAGAATAAAATCTCAGTTTTAACTAATGTTACCAATTATCAAAATTACCAACATGAGGAGTAAAAGAAAGGCTATCACTACAGAATCTACAGCTATTGAAAGAGCATTAAGGAAATATTACAAACAAATTTCTCCAAACAAATTCAATAAACTTAGGTGAGATTCAAATAACTTTTAAAAACACAAGTTATTAAAATTGACAAATTATAAAACAAAAAATTTAAATAGACATATATTTGCTAAAATAATTAAATTTAAAAACAAAAAAAATCTTCACAAAGAAAATCCAGCCTTTGATAGTCTCATTGGTTGATACCATCATATAGTTATAAATTATGTAAAACCAATCTCACACAAAATGTAGCAAAAAGTAAAAGCAGAGAAACTACTTCTCAGCATATTTTGTAAAGTCAATCCAATCTTACACAGTATACATCAAAAAGTAGAGAAGAAACTGTATATTTTGTGAAGTCAGCTTCACATTGGTGCTAAAATAAAACATTAATATAAGAGAAAAATAGACCAATGACTTTAATAGTGATTAAAAACTCTTAACAAATTAGTAAACAATTTAAATATAGCAATATAAAGACATAGCAATATGACAGATATTATGGAAAAGTAAGTGGGTCGTCCTCAATTCAGGAATGGTAGTTTGTGTTAAACTTTCAAAAATTAATCAATGTGTCCCATAGTATTAGCAAAATGCCAAAGAAAAATTATCATCTCAGTAGACACAGCAAAAACAATTAATGGCATTCAATACACAATAATTATAAAGTTCTTGGCAAAGGAGGAGTATAATTTAATTTTCTCAGTCCAATAAAAGGCAATGATGAAAAGCCTCAGCTTTTATAATATTTAGTTTTGAAATTTTATTACTTTCCAGCAAAAACTGTGAACCAGACAAATATGTGAACTCTCTCCACTTAATATCTAACATTTTATTGGAGATCTGAGCCATTGTAGTAAGGCAAGAAAATAAAACAAGTAGAAACAAGATAGAAAAAAACTGTCTTAATTTATCAATACTTAGACTGTGTACACAAAGACCCTTGGGTATATACAAATTAATTCCTAAAATTAATAAGTGAACTTAGTATTATAGCAGTGCATAAGATTAATATATAAAAATTATTGTATTTTTATATTTGTATATAAAATCATTCTATTTCATTCTATTTCTAATTTCAATTAGAGAAACATAAAAATCCTATTCCATTTAGGTAGCATCAATACCAACAAATATTTAAAATAAATTTAAGAAAATGTTTAATATCTGTCACCTAAAACCTTCAATTATTGCTGAGAGAAATTAAAGAGCTAATAAAAGAGAGATACACCAGCTTATACACTGGAAAACTCAATGTTGTTAAAATATTGAGTTTTACTCAATTCATTTTCTGGATTTAATGAAAGGCCCTAAAAGTATTTTTTTGTAAATTGACCATCTAATTAGAAACTTTATATGAACATGTAAAGAATGTTAAAGAAACCTTTAAAAAGAGCAAAGTTAGAGTAATAAAACTTGAAACTTTCATGAATTTATAAGAAACCAGAGAAAAATATCTTGAAGGATAATGGGGGAGAGAAAGATTATATAGGACACAAAATGCAGTAATCATAAAATAACAAAAATTAATTAACTTTATCTAAATTTAAAAGTTTTATCACAAAAGACATTATTAAGAAAATGAAAGGCATAATTTAAAAAAAATATTCATTTTAGATGTATATCTGATAAATATCTTTGTATCTGGATATAAATAAATAAATAAACCAATGAAAACTGGGCAAAAGATCAATAACACTTCTCAAAATAAAATATAGGCATGTTCAATAAGGATATAAAATAGTGTTTATTATTAGACATCTGGAAAATACAAATTTAAAAAATACACATGAGTTACCATTTTTATACCTCCTAGAATACCTAATATTAATTTTTGACAGCACTAAGTATTGTCAAGGATGGAGGGCAATGAAAATTTTGGCATATTACTAATGGAGTTTAAAATTACTACTTTGAAAAAAATGTTTGAAAGTTTTGTTAATTAAGTAAAACATACCATTATTCTACTACCAGCGATTCTACTCTGAGGTGTTTACTCAAAATAAATTAAAGCATACTCACAAAAAGACTTGTAATAAGGATGTTTATGGAACCATAAATCTCAGTATCTCCAAATTGAAAACAACCCAGATGTTCAACTATAATAGAACAAAGTCTGCTATATTCATATAATGAAATACTATTCAGCAAAAAAGACCCTTCAATAGGTGAATGAATTAAGAAAATGTGATATATACATGCTAAAGTACTACTCAGCCATAAAGAAGAATGACTTTATGACTCTTGCCAGCAAATGGATAGATCTGGAGACTATCATGCTAAGTGAAGTAAGCCAGTCCCCCCAAAACAATGGTCAAATGTTTTCTCTGGTAGGTGGAAGCTAAACCACAATAAGGAGTGGGAGTGAGGAGAAGAATAAAAATTCCATAGATTAAACAATGGAGAATGGAGGAAAGGGAGGAGGGGATAAGCAAAGAAAAAACAGTGAAATGAATCTAACATAGTTGTCCCATGTACATATGTAAAAACAACACAGTGTACATTAATAAGAATGGGAATATAACTAGAATAAGGTATATTCCATGCTTGTATATCAAAAGGGATTCTGGTGTCTTATATAACTAAAAAGAAACCAAAAAAATAATCAAGTGAGATAAAAGGAACAAAGAAATAAAATAAAAATTTCTGAAATACACAACATGTATAAATCTAAAATTGATATTGAAGAATATAAATCATATACAAAAGATCATTGTACTTTTACAAAGTTAAAGAATAGGCAAATTGATCTACGACAGAAATCAGAACAGACATGGCCTGTGGGAGTTGTGGATTAACTGGATGGAAGTAAGAGGTGACCTCCTAAGGTGATAGAAATATTTTGGTGCTAGGTGCATAAGTCTGATGGATGTGCATTTGTAAAATATCCATTACATTATGCACAAAAGAGCATGGATTTCATTGTTTATAAACTTTATCTTAATAAATTAAAATAGCATATGTCTTGCAAACTTTGGTCTCTCTGTTATTAGCAGTAACAAATTACATAAACCCATTTCCCTCGGGACATATAAGGATGAGAATTACTACTCTTGAGTTGTATGACAGGAAGCCATGTGTGGAGTCACTCCTAGAAGGAACCTGGAGACTGCAATGCTACATTACTTTAGCAGAGGTGCCCGAGATGAAAAGCACTGAGAGCAAAATTCAGGACCTACATGGCTGTCATTGCCTACAGTATCAGAAGTTCTAAGTTTCCATCAACAGAACCCACCATTTATTCATTCATTCAAGCAAATATGTAATCCTTTTATAATATGGAGCTAGCACTGTCTTGGGATCCAATGGCTAAGTTCCCTAACATTATAGGACATATATTGTAGTGGGAAAGACAGACATTTATCACATAATCATACTAGTACATGTGCTAATATATAGAAATATTAATATTCCCTAATTAGTACTAAAATGATAATGTGAACAGAGCAATAAGACAAGGCATTCAGGAATATGAGAGTTCATAACAATAATACAATCCATTATATTTATTTCTTACAACAACCATACAAAGTAATTGAAATCAGTATCATTTCTATTTAATGGCTTAAGAACTTGAGTCTGTGAGAGGATTGTCCAAAATGATGAAGCCAGCAAATGGTCAATCCAGAGTTTTCGTCCAGACCTTTTATCACTAGTTTTGTGGCCTTGACCACAGTGATTCCAGTGTATATTCAACTGACCTGGATATTCTAGAAGAATTCATTCCTGTAATGTAAATCTGTTTAAGCTGAGTCCTGAAGGATATGTAAGAATTATGTGGAAGAAGGAAGAGAACAGAGTGCAAATCTCCAACATGGTTGAAGCATGGCACAGCTGAGGGATGAGAAAGCTCTACATATCTGTTAGTTCCATAAGAATCTGAGTAAATTTCAGAGGTGATAATAATAATCTTGAAAGAGAGATAATATTGACCTTAAAATTTCATTCTGTCTTAGTTTGTTTTTATCATAGAATACCAGAGACTAGATTAATTATAGAAAAAAAAAGAGTCTATTGAGTTCGTAGTTCTAGAAACTGGAAGTCTTAAGATCATATAGCCACATTTGGCAAGGGCCTCTTGCTGCATCATGACATGACAGAAAAGTAAAAAGACAAACGGGTAACTACGAAGGACAGGGGCAAACAAGAGGACTGTGCTTACTTAATAGTGATCCATTCTTGAAGTAATAAACCAAAGAGAATGGCATTAATCCCTCTTAACAACTCCCTTACCAACTTAAGGTCCGACCTTCCAATGTGACCACAATACCAATAAAATTCCAACCTGATTTATGAAGGGAACAAAGTATACTCAAACCACAGCAATTAATTTGTACTCTTCCTAAATTAAAAAAAAAATCTAAATTAAGAATGAAATATTCATCCCCATCAGCAACTGAACTCCTTTAGGTATTTGTCCTCCCTGAGGAAGAGGAATGGGCCAACCTTCCCTGTTCTAGAACACTTTCAAACTTAGAAGCCAGTAACGTTCACCATTATTAAGCGCTGAGATTGCATTGCCTGCTGAACTGCTGGCCACAATTCTTTTTTCTAATGGAGCTGAAGAAAGATCTTTTCCCTACCACTGTAGCTCATTGTTTCACAGACTCTTCCCTAAGAAACATGAAACAGTTAATTTACCCTGCCAAACACAGCAGGAAAGTAATACTTTTCTCAAATATCAAATCAGTCCAATTTCATTTAGACTTAAATGATTTTTCTGGCCCCTCTTCATGTAGATACCTCTGCAGTCAATTAGCATTGTCACTTTTAATCTTCTGTAGTCAGATCCTGGTCATTCCCCATTAGAGTTCTATTAAATAGATTCTTCTGGCCTGGCTGAACTGACTGCAGTGCAGAGCCTGTAGGAAGCTCGCCAGCCATCGTTATGTCTTTGGCATTTACTAAAGGTCAGATATTACCAATAACCTTAATCACAAATTATGCTACATTTCCTGAAAATTGACTCCTGGATTTCCTTGCCACCAAACCCTAATGCTCTTGGCATACTCAGGCTGTGCCTGAATGGAAAGGCACCTTGAATCATTATGCATCTCACCTCAGACCACTTTAAACTTGTGGCCTTTGAGTCAAGATTCAAAGATCCAGGGCTGTCAGGGACAGAAGAGCCTGAATATAACTGCATGCCAAGCACACTCTAGCTAAAAAGGAGGGAGGGACACGTTGGCCTTGGGAAAAGCACCCTGTCCTACTGTGGTTTTATTCAATCCCGTTGGACTTTGCAAATAAAATAACAATGCCGCTGTGGAATACTCAAGGACAGAGAAAATATATAGAAAATTTACATATTCTAAGTGGAAATACAGGGCAAAATCAGAGTAACTCAAAACATATGGCAGATACAAAATAGTATCTTCTAATGGAAAAAGCACCATGCCAGGTGTCAGGAAAAACAGCTTCCATATACCCAATGCTAACTGCTCGTGTGACCTTGATAAGGATCACCTAATTCCAATAGGCCTCTTGTTCTGGAATTTCCTGGTTAAATATAGGTAAAGATGTAGATATAGATGTAGATATAGATACAGATATAGATAAAAACAGAGTACCTAACAAGTTACTGACTGATTGGCACATGCTATTAGCAAAACTTAGGGAAAAGAAACATGAAAAGGAGGCAGAGGAAAACAGCACTCTGCAGCTAGGTTGGGGCTCTGAATGGAGAGGCTTCAGTAGACAGGCAACTACTAAGTCCTAAGGACAAACAGGCAGGACTGCAGCACTAAAAGCCAGCTGAGTCTGTTATGCAGCTTTGTTGGCAGCCAGTCCTAGGGAATACAGACCCACCAACAGATACAGCAGTGCAAGCTGTCTATGGAGTGCCTCCCCCTTTGTCTATGTATTCTCAGGCCTCTTTAGTAGTTGCTTAAACACTTATGAAATTAGAGTCCTTACCCTTTAATGCCTTATGCAGAAGACAGAAAGTCAGACCTGGTTTGGACAGATAGTTCCAGAGACAATCAAAACTCACGTCGTCATCTTTCCTTTAGAACAAAATTCTTATGCTTCTTCTAGATTTGATCCCCCCCCCAACTTCTGATTTGCAAAGCTCCATCAGTTTCTTCCACAGCTACCTTAAACAAGCAAGCAAACAAACCCAAAACTCTTATGCATAAACTTCATAAGCAGCAAATTAGACTCCTTGGAAGTGGGGTAGATTTGAAAGGCTATTGAATATTTCTAAAGGAGTGGAGTATCATTGTTTATCATACCAGAAACTCACTCAAAAAAAATTTTTTTTTTTTAAAAGAGCCTCCAGGCCAGTCCTGCTGGATTTACCTTAGTTAGTAAGGGGCCAAAGTTTGTAACTGGTCTAGTAGCAAATGCTTACAAAAGAGCTTTAAAACCAAATTTTTAAAAAAATATTAAGCACCATTTCTGAAAATATCTCTGTCCTATAAGCTTTCCATCAAGTTTTTTTTTTTCATAAAGCCAACATAAATCAGTTTAACAGAGCCAAGTTGTGATCACTTTAATGTACTAAGGCAGATGGTAGAGGTGAAAAAAAAAAAGTGTTTCTGGAATTGTCAGAGAAGGTTTCTTAGAGGACACCTCCGTTGTATGTAAGGGATGAGGAAGAGTCCAATTAAACCAAAGGAAGAGGAAAACCATTTCCAGGAGGCAGGACTCATTCACATGATGTTGGCCAGAGGAGCGCGGATCCGCCTCCTTGTCACAAAGCCCAGAGCAGAAACAATATAAGGTCTTTGGGACAACATTTTCCCTCCATTTAAAATGAAAATAGCTTCCCTGAGTACTAAGGATGAAAAGTACCTATTCTAACCAAACAGTATTCAATTAAAAAATATAAATAAACAACAAAGACCCACTGTTGTATACAATTATAATGTACTATAAAAAAAGATCTAAAAAAGGAATACTAAAGAATGAATGTGATAAATATTTATGTTTGCAAATGTACTTAAATATTCATTTACTAATAAGTTATCACATGTAATATCTTTATAAATCTATGAAAGAAAATAAAGGAAATAGTGCACATAAATAATAGAAATAAATACAAGTGGCGTCATTTTTAAGCTACGACATTATCAACACCGTGATACAAGTATTTGAGAAGGAGCGATATCCTTGCAGCTGTATTATATTTTATCCTTGTGTAAGTTTAGATCCATTGAGAAGCAGATGCTAAAATGTGATTAGACGTGCAAGACATTTATTAAAGCAAATGCCTTTGAGATGAGAGGGAGGGAGCTGAGAGAGGTTGACAGAGCTGTCAGGCTGTGATACAAGTCTGACCCTGAGTGAAGGAGAGAGAGGCAGGAAGGAAGATTGGGTAGAGCATCCTAGACTGCAGTACAGTTTTAAGGAGAGGTTAGCAAGGCCCTGGAATTCCTCAAGCTAAGATGACCTTCCAGAGAAGTTCCATTTCTTTCTGGCTAGGACCTACCCTAGCATCACCTGTGCTTCATTACTGTCTGCGAGCTCCTCACAGGGAGTATGGCCTCTGCATGCACAGACATGGGGGGAAGGGTACAGAACAGCAGTTAGACCCCTGTTCAATCATATTTCAATCACACCTCCTGCCACTGGGAATCTAAGAGGCATTTTCTCATGGCCCCATAATCCTAAAATATGACTTTGGGTCCTACACACAACTTGAATCATATGTGACTCACCCTAAATTGTAATAATTTTGACTCAAAGGGTTAATAATAATAACACATAACCCTAGTGAGGCACTTTGTCTACTCATGACACAACCACAAAGAAAGCATTGCCGTGCTGACTTTATAGATGAAGAAACATAGTGGACAAAGAGAAACCCAAGGACCTAGATCTCTCTCAAAACCAGGCCCCTCTGGCTCCACCTCCACTTGCTTCCCACCACCTGTTAGGGTTAGGAGTTGGTCATCCATCTGTAAGTTACTGAAGGGCACTGCTAATAGTATACTATCCAGGTGACAGTCTGAATTATCAACAAAACCAGGATGCTTAGGAAAGGGAAAGGAGTGCTGTTAGTAATTCCCACAGGACAACACTTTCTTCAGTGCACCTTTTTCCTCACTTCCATTTACAATTCCATAACTTCCTCCATGGACAGGTACCTATCATCAATCCTAACCAAAGCACCTTCAGACTTAGGAAATCTTTACAAAAATAACTGCCTCTAGGCTCAGAGAGAACTGTCCCCAGCTTCTTTCTCACCCTGGCTTCTTTTCTGAGGGAACAACCCAGATCCTCTGGGCCAATCCTCCTGTTCCATCAAAGCACCTGGAACTTCTGAACCTATACTTTGAAGATTTGTTTTAGATCTTAATTAAAGATTAAGTTTCACATTTATTTAGCATCTTTGCCATCAACCCCTGCATTTCATTTACAGATGGCTATTTGCCTACAGTATCTTATTTATTTAATTGATTGCCTGTGTCAGTTTTCAGAGTAACTGTTTATCTCAAGTGGCATAACAGTATGCTCTGTTCCCATGCTCCTTTCTTGAAGAGCATGCTGACTGTTTAGAATAAGTCAATGTCTCGTTAAAGTAAAGAAACTGAAACTTAGTTCCAGAAACTCTTAGCCAGGGTACATGTTCCTCAAAGCTTTGAAGATTTGATCTTTTTCTGATGAACTGGTACATAGAACTTGTCAAAGACTAAGTCAATCAAGTATCTCAGAGAAAACATAGTTTTCACAATTGTCTTCCAATATATTCAACATCTTTTTCTTAATAGATTGTGAATTTTTAGAAAAATGTTTTCTATTGTTGATGGACCTTTATTATGTTCATTTATTTATATGTGGTGCTGAGAATCAAACCCAGTGCCTCACACATGTGAGGCAAGCGCCCTACCGCTGAGCCACAACCCCAGCCCTAGATTGTGATTTTTATTTGTTGCTGTCAACTATTTAACAAAATGTAGGAGTTTCTACTCTATAACCATAGGCCACATGGGTCTCTTTAAATGCAACCACAGATAGAGTCTGGCTCTTACATCATGCTTCTAATAGTAGTTGGTAGTTGACCGACTTCGGTAAGTCACTTTCAGCCTTTTCTGCATTAATGGCATCCAATGTCCTTTTAATTGTGACTGCAGCTATTTTTTCCAGCACTTGAGAGAGGGCAAAAAACAGTGGCATCCTTTCTACCTCTATTCCAACCCAATTTTCCACAAATGAGGGTCCTAAAAACTGTAATATGATGGTATCCCACGCATTCCCAACACTTCAATTCTCACCATCAATGACCTCCTTTGGTCCATCTGGCCAGCAGGTGATCCCATTTTTGAACCTCCTTCCTGAGGATGATCTTTTTAGGAAAACTGGCATAATAGATTCTCACAAAAATGATTCTAGTTTGGTGGCCTCAGAAAGATTTAAATGCAAAATTAGAAGTTCAGGGAACATCACCAGGAAAACCAGGAGATGATAACAGAGAGGAAGGAAGGCAGTCAAAAAGAAATATATTATTAAGCCTCCTCTCAGAGATGGGGAAATAGATGCTAAAACTATGGGAAAATTCTAGGAAAAGCACAAAACACACATCAGAATTATCCTGAATGAGTCAGAAAGGAACAGGGACATTTTTATTCCAACTTCCAGGATTCCTTGAGGAGAGCTCATCTCAGGAGTGTTTATTCCCTAGAAACGGGGCTTTGCCTTGCACAAGGGCACCACGGCCTTTCTGAACTTCCAGATGTAGGCATTGGCCACTGGAAATCATCCAGAGCATGTTGAAATGGTGGAACTTAAGGGAGATAGATGGGACTCTGACAACATCTGCTACATTAACACTTTGAAGGATGAAAATGTTAAACACTTTTGACTTAAACTAAATGCTATAACTTAGTCCCGGCTCAAATTCTGTTGCCTTCTCTCAGTACTAGGACTGCACGTAAGACCTGGCTGTCCCACAAGCAATCTCTTAGATTGTTGTTTCATTTCCTCTGCCCTAAACTGTAGTGATGAGAAAGAACTTAGCTGTGGAGTCATTCAGACTGACCTTTGTATGTAAGGTGTCCTGCTCACTATCATGGACAAGCTTCTGAGAGCTGGATAAGTCTTGGATAAGTTTCTGAGAGCTAGATAACTTGGTTTTCCAACCTGTAAATAGAAATAATAGTATTCCTCCTATGTTCAAGTTTTCAATTAAATGAGAACCAAAGAGAATATGGAAAGTACTTTAGCGTTTTTTGGAATGACTGATCCAGAATATTCAAAGATAGCAGGCAACGAGAAACAGACCAGTTCCAAAAAATGCCACCAACAAACAAAACCCTTGCAAGTGGTTGGACAAGCACGAAGGTGGGATTCTATTAGTGACCAAATGACAAGAATTTATACACAGTCTGGAACAAAAGTAACTTCCAAAATGTACCCAGCATCCCAGATTCCTTTTTTCACCGAATTTCAGGAAAAAAAAATGTTTAAATTAAGTTTGTTGCAGCTGCTCTGTCAGGAACTTACCAAGCGCTACAGCCATCGGAGCAATTAAAAAAAATTGCACAGAAGGTAATTAAAAGCCTTACTGGTTCTTGCGATTAGACTGACATTTTAAATGCCTCTGGATGTTTTATTGTGCCAATAACCTATTTCCCTCGTCTCCAAGAGAAATACAACTGACATCAGTAATTTACCTAAATACTCTACAGGTAACATGTGCCAAATACAAACCTGCACTAAATTAGGGCCAGAATTCTCCTCTGTGCATTCTGTATGATACATCTTAATGGGAAAACTGCTGTTTGCAAATCCCTTCTATATGTGTGTGTGTCAGTGTTCACAGCCCTCTTTGCTCAGCTCCAAGAACACAGCCTAATGATAACAGATAGCTGACATACATCAGACCTATGGGCAGGGCAATTATTTTCAGTTTTCACATGGATATGCAAGGATAAGGCTCATGGCTTTGGAGGACAGGGCTTTATCTTGTCCTCATTATTGAATAATGATGATTTATTGGAGAATGTGGATCTTTTACTAGGATACTCAGGCCATGGGAATTCTGCCCTCCTTTAGTCTCAACCCTTGACTGAGAATAGAACATAGGTTTGTTATTTTGAAAATACTGTAATGAAAATTTTATCACATGATTAAATTTAGGAAACCAACCTGACTCAAGAACTGGGAACTTTGAGAACATGTCCTAATCTGGAAATTTGTTACTCTCAATTTTCTAAAATTCTTTTGAGGAAGGGTTCCAGAAGAGTTGACGGCTCTCAATCATGGTAGGCCAGACTGATATTTCCTAGGAAATGCAAAAACACACACACACACACACACACACACACACACACACACAAAACTAAAACCAAACAACAGGAAAGATGAGAAACTGAATTGAAAGTGGGCAAGATTATTTCTTGATAATGAGACTTTGTAAAAAAATAAGAGTTAGAGTTACTCTCAAAACACCAAAACTAGGAAAAAAGAACATCAGATGCTGCCCCAAGTTTCTTCTCAGCAGATAGTGAACACTAAGGGTGAACTAATTTTTAAGCATATCTCTTTAGACTTTCTAGGAGAGACATTTTAATTTGCTCTCTCAATATCTCCCTGTGCTGAATAATCTAAAACCGATATACATGGTTCTGCCACTCAAGCAGACTTTTTATGCAGGTATGTGGTAATGTTCTCCAGGGATCCCCTGTTCTTTCCATAGCCCTTGCTTCCTCTAAGTAGCAAACATACACAGCACCTGGCATATTCAATTCTTCAGGCTCAGAAACATGTGGCAGGAAAACTGAAGGCTATCAACATGAAAGAATTTGTATATAGATTTTGTAACAGAGTTAGCAAGAGTAAAGAGCATCAGTGGGGCATGGTGACACCTGCCTGTTATCCCAGCAACTTGGAAGGCTGAGGCAGGAGGATTGCAAATTTGAGGCCATGTCAACAATTTAGTGAGACCCTTTCTCAAAATAAAAAAGGGTGGGGGATATAAAGTTTAGTGGTTAAAAATAACAACAACAACAAAAACAAACAGACAAAAAAGACCAAACAAACCCTGGGTTCAATCCCCAGTACTTCCCCTTCAAATCATCAGATTATTTTTAATGGTTAAAGTAAAATGCACAGATTTTATGACCTGATGAGCAACTTACAAAAGCATCATGAAGGGCAAAATACAAGATGCTCAAAACCTATCAAATACGAATTAGAGTGTACCCTGTGAAGATATAAAAGACAATGGATACAAATTCCTTAATGATATTAAATGGAGTTACTATAAGAGCAACAGTCTCCCCAGCACTAGGGAACAAGAGACCCCTACTGACAATAACAACAATAATCAGAGGTAGGAGTCCATGGGCTTATTGAGCAGTTTCTTTTGCTGCATACATGAGTTTTATTATATGTCCTTAAAATATTCTTACAACTGTCCCAGAGACTCTGGCTACTTACCTGTTTCCTTCTCCAACTTTATGCATATTAAGTAGAAAACAAAGGACATTCTCTCATTCTCACTGGAAATTGGTGCACTAATTATACATAATGATGGGATTCATGGTTACATATTCATACATGCATGCAACGGAATAATATAACTTGGTCAATTTCATACCTCCCTTTTCCTCCCTGACTCCCTCCCTCTGTTCCCTTTCTTCTCCTTTACTGGGCTCCCCTAAAGGACATCCTTACTGCCCAGATGAATCCAGTCAGTTCCCCATAGCCTGCTTACCAGGTGATCTGTATATCTGCAGGACAGGCACAGGTATATTCCCACAGATATTTGAAAGTATGGGTACTTCATACAGAAGTTAGCAGCAAAAGAAGATTATAAAACCTACTCCTGTAGAAAATTTTCAAAAGAGGATAAATTCCAATGAACCCAAGATGATTAATTAGAGAAATATAATCTTTCATTAAACAGAGTGAATTAAAAGTGAGTTTAATTCAGTAGTAAAATTTTAGTGGAACCATATTATGAAAAAAATAATTTAAATAAATTTTCATTTGTATAATGTAGTGTTATAAAAATATGAAAATCATCTAAGCATAATGCAAGAACAAATTGGTCTTTCAACATACTGGATGACCCGATAATAATAATAATATAACATCTCAAAAATGTTAACTGAGTTTATCTGATAACGCAAGTCAACAAGAGAACTTAGTGGGACTTTTACTGTGTCATGTTAATTTCAAATTAATTGATCAAATCCTTTTTGTCAGGTGTGAAAATGACATTTTTACTTATGTAGAAAATATTTTAAATGAAAAATTAAACTTCACAAATTATAATTTCTGTCAAAATTTAAAATATTTTAAGTGAAAAATTAAACTTCACAAATTATAATTTCTGTCAAAATTTCTAAAGGATTTGGCTTGTATTATATATACAAAGACACTGAAGATGTCATATAAATTAACAAATCACTTTAAGACCACTATGAAGAAAATGTGTAATATTACATTTCAAGTATTTAACTTCAGACATGTAAACTCTTTATATATGCAAATCTAGAAAGAAATAAGCAATCAAATTTATAAAATGTATTTTTTTAAATACTTTCTAGTAGCTAGACACAGTGGTGCACTCCTGTAATTCCAAGCAATTCAAGAGGCCAAGGTAGGAGTATTCTAAGTTGGAGGCTGGCTTGGGCAATTTAGTGAGACTCTTGTCTCAAAATAAAAAATAAAAAATAAATTGGGCTGGGGATGCAGCTCAGTGATAGAACATCCCTGGTTCAATCCACGGTTGGTACCAAAGGGAAAAAAATGAGGAAAAAAATAGTAGGAAGTATAAATAACAGGTAAGCAATGCATGCATAAAATGTAGAGAATGCTAGAACTAAAAGTATGGACAGAATTCAGCCATACTAAAGGACATAAAAATTCATGTTATTTTTGCACCCAACCATCTCTATTCTTGAAGTGGATCTGAACTGAAAATTGTAAATGTATTAGCTCATCTATAACAGTGTTATCCAAAGAAACAGAGTCAAAGTGTGTGTTTGTGTGTGTGTGTGTGTGTGTGTGTGTGTGTAAAGAATTATTATTATGGGGCTGGGGTTGTGGCTCGGAGGAAGAGTACTCACCTAGCACATGTGAGGCACTAGGTTTCATTGTCAGCACCACATAAAAAAATGAAATAAAGGTATTGTGTATACCTACAACTAAAAAAAATTAAAAGCTTAAAAAAAAGAATTATTACTATAAGGAATTGGCTTATGTAATTGTGGAGTCTGACAAGTCTCAAGATACATAGTCAGCAATCTGAAGACCTAGAAGAGACCCTGTTGAAGTAGTTTGAGTTTGAATAAGGCAGGCTCATGGGAAGAGTCAATGCTTCATTTTGAGTTTGAAGGCAGGAAAAACCCAATGTCCAGCCCAAGGTAGTCTGGATAAAGGACTCACTTCTCACTCCAATTAAGGCTAGGGATGGCCTTTTTATTTTATTCAGGATTGACTGATTGGACAAGGCTCACCCACTTAGGGAAGGCAATCTTCTTTAATTGGTCTACCTATTCAAATGTTAATCTCAGCTATAGCACCCTAGCAGAAAAAACCAGAATTTTGCTTAGCCAAATGTGTGAGCATCCCATGACCCAGTCCAGTTGTCACATAAATTAATCACTTCACTTTTAAGCCAATAATCAGAAAAGTTTAAAAAGTTACATACAGACATTTGGAACATTTTCTTGTACTTACAATCTAGTTACACTGAATGACCTGTCTCAGAGTGTAGGAATGGTAGAATACCCAAGAGTGAATAAGATAGAATGTGATGTATTCATAGGAATACACTTTCTCTTCAATGGAATGAGTATTAAAAGGCCATTCTAGAATCATGTTATTAAGGTTAGATTCAGTATATAAAGTGTTGTTCTTAGAACTCATAATAGGCACTCAATAAATGGGAAGAAGATGAAGACAATGAATGACTTCTTTCAAAGTAGTTTGCATCAGCTGAAGTGAAAATTTGTGTAGAATGTTCAAATGTTGACAACACAAAAGGTTATCATTTGCCCAAATGAGCAATAGATTTGCCTAGATGCCTCTTTGCACCCATCAGAGGCTACCACACCATCTGAAAATTTTGCTGTGGCTGAATTTAGTTCTTTTTTTAAAAAAACTTCTTTTTTTTTATTGGTTGTTCAAAACATTACAAAGCTCATAACATATCATCTTCCATACATTTGATTCAAGTGGGTTATGAACTCCCATTATTTACCCTAAATACAAGTTGCAGAATACAACAGTCATTAATTAATATGGTATTATGTAAAAATGTGGATGTGTAACCGATGCGATTCTGAATTTAGTTCTTAAGGACATTTTCTATACTATGAGCACCATTTTCCATTTTGAAGCCTTTCATTCTCTCCTGTTTTCCCTTCAGTTATTGGACTTTTGCAGCATTCCTGAGCTCTTAGTGAGTGTCTGCTCCTCTTAGTGTTCTGATTCATCGCAGTGTGAATTTTGATTCAGAAAACTGCTTCTCAGATTAGACCTCCATTCGCACACAGGATTCTCCTCTCCATCCCGTGCCTGCCCACCTCTTCTGGCACAGACCAGGCAATAGAGATCTAGATATTAAATGAAAACAAACAACAACAACAACAACTGTAAGGGACTGGTGAACGACGGAGGAAGAGACCACCAAGAGACCAACTCATGCAACAGC
The DNA here is from genome assembly GCF_052094955.1 of Ictidomys tridecemlineatus. Taxonomy (NCBI): domain Eukaryota; kingdom Metazoa; phylum Chordata; class Mammalia; order Rodentia; family Sciuridae; genus Ictidomys; species Ictidomys tridecemlineatus. The sequence goes on from NC_135483.1 coordinate 110,674,523, forward strand.
AAAAGGGGGTTTATTGAGGATCCAGCGTGCTGGGGCTCCAGGCTCACTCAAGAAGGGAGAGTGGCCAAGAGCCCCGAGCAGGGGTTGAGCAGTGCTTAAGTACACTTTTTGGGGAGGGCGGGGGCTTTGCATACATCAGAACAAATCATCATGAGGCGCGGGAAAATCAAACAACAACTCTCAAACATGATTAGTACATTCATTGGCAAGAACAGGTCGGGCGGGGATGATAGGTCAGTCCTAAAGCGGGGTGGACATTCAAACTGATTGGTTTGGGCCCTGAGGTGCCTACGTGCTGAGCTGCACTGGTCCAAGTTGTTAAACAACTAAGTGGTCAGGGGGGATTATCTAATGGGCAGTCCCGGGAATTGTCCTAACAGCTACAGGAATTTCAGGTTTTGAGTGTAGCTTAGAAACTTAACAATACCTGGTCCTTTACATTTTAACTTCAGTTTCTTTTATCCTTTCACAACAAAAGTAGAGTTTCCCTACCCAGAGTCATGTTTCCTGCTTGGCACAGAGATCTAGTCCCAGCAGATAAAACTGTGATTGGCTCAGGTGATACAGCACTGGAGAATCAGGGCGCATCACAGGTGCACCTTAGGTTACTTGATAACACCCAGAGAAGGACAGAATATTTCTGTGAGCTTGACTCACATCTGAGATTTTTTTTCCCCCTAGTATCTGGCAATTGTATTAAATGAATATCACCTGAGTCTTTTTATCTTCCCTCACTTCCAAATCTATTTCTCACCCTTCTCATTCAAAAATGAAAGTCCTGAGGGCCTGTCATGATAACAGATGTTTTGTTCCTTTACATTTTTAAAATTAACATAGCACTTGAGTCATAGCCTCTGAGGGCTTTGGAGAAGAAACATGAGTTTAGTATACATGAAAACAATAAAACTAGATGAAAAGTTTGTTTTTGTTTTAAAAAAACAAATGTATTTAATTCTTTCAGAACACAATAATTACCATTCCTAGCCAGACTGTGTCTGAGAAAAGTAGCAAATAGTGTTCAGTGGAGGAAAATAGTTGCTCTCCATAAGGTTACATCCATACAGCCCAAGGGAATAATAACACGTGATAGAAAGAGTAGCTGAACTGAATGCAGGTAGACCTAGATTCTTCATGTAATTTATCTATGTCTGAGATAAGTCTTATTTGGCCATTACTATGTTTCTCAAAGTGTATTCCATAAAGAACTAGCTTCTTCGAGATTTTGTAAGGAAAAAACAACAAGGGTACTGTAAACACTGGTATCTGGGAAATTATATATCCCATAACTCTCAACTTGGAGAGAGAGGATACTTAATAACATGGAGAACACCTGTGACAAAGAGACTTGATTGATTTAATTCAGTGTTTCTAAAACATTTTGGACAATACAGTTTTATTTACTAGTAATTTACTGAGTGCCAAACCTCTGTTATTTTGATCATTTTGTCTTGTTTTATTATTTCAGTAATCATAAATATATTTGTAATTAAAAAAAAGCAAAAACAATTTAAATTTAGCTGACTTCTAGTAGTTCATTACCCATTAGGTGTTACTACGTTTGTTTTAGCTAAGTTTACCTCTCTACAAAGTACTCCATGCCTCAATTATTCTAGGGTTTTATAAACATAAATTTTGTTTCTCTCATGACATGTATTATTGTTGTTGTTATTGCTACTATTATCTTAACTAGATAAAAAAGTCTTTAACAATTTCATGTTCAGCAACATCAACATTCTCACAGCTATCATTTATTCACCATCTTCCACGTGTCAAGGAGTATGCTAAGTGTATTATGTACATTGTACACTTAATATAACCATTATGGCAACCATGATGTGTTACAGTTACCATTCTTATGTTGAAACTAGGTAAAACATATCTAGTTTACTTCAGCTCTGATAGATGTAAGTGGCACACCTGAAAACACACTCAAATCTCCATCTGGCTTCAAAAGTAGGATCTCATTCACATGACTTGAGATTTTAGTGTGTCTCCTGATAGGATCAAGGAAGCATACAACTCACCCAAAAGAAGAAGTAAGATACCTTTAAAATAATGAAGTAAAAAGTTTCCTATCAATATTGCAAAAGGTCCCTCCTCAGCCCAACTACATAGAGACACACGGGCTTCATGCATCTCTCATCTGAATAATTGCATCTCTCCTGGTTTCCTTCCAGAGACCTATTCAAATATGTTTAGTACATTCCTGATTTGGCTCTAAGGCTTAAATTTCTTCTTTATGCCTTTGCAGTCTTAGTTTTGATTCAATATTCCTTAAATTTGTCCTGTTGTGTGACATGCTATCCATTCTTCACAGTTTTCTTTTTGAACACAGACTCTGCTTTATCACCCAGTAGCTTCCTCCTCCTTATGAGAAAATTCTCCAGGCTGGGAGATCTTTACTGCCACTACCTGGTCTCCAGATCTGCATAGTTCTAATTCCGTATATCCTGACTACATTAACCCTGGGCCTGAGAAGTCCATTCAAATCCTCTTGTCTATTTTGCAGACTCTTCTTTCAATGTTTTCCAGCTTCTTTATGTTTCAATTGAGTGGTAGCAACACAAACCATGCAATATCCCACTATAGGTATACCATGTTTATATGGAAGTATGGGTAAGGAGAATTTTCTTTTTCTTCTGATATGATCCTCAATCATGTCACACAACTTTGTTTACCACTTAGTTCTTATAGCAAATTCAGCTAATTTTGTCAGGGAATGCGTTCCCCAATACATGTTCTAAATTTTGTTTACCAAGTCATAAATCAAGACACAACCTTATCTTTCTAGCTTCCTTTGAAAATTTGGACTAGTAATAAACTATCAGGGCCTCATTTTTCCTCACTTGTGAAACTAGAGAGATTTTACATCTGCTATTTTCTCCTGTGTTCTGAGAGCCATGCTTTCTAGCAACATCCAGAGCAACACTGACACAGGAGAAAAGGTGATGATTTGAGAATACCTGACCATGAATCTGACTTATAAATTAAATTTTGGGGGAAGCATTTTATGTTGAAAAAACAGAGAGGTTCAAAAAATAAGTCTGAGCAGACTAAATAAAGCATTGCATTTTCTGCCTTTTGCTCTATAGGAAACTACCCATTTCCCTTCCTGGTCCTTGACAGGTACCTCAAATGTCACCTTCTTAAGAAGCTCTCCTGAGATCGCTCAGGCTACATTTTCTGTGTAGTACTGTTCTTGAAAACAGCACTTGTTATCTAGTATTTCAGGTTAAATGGCTCTGTCACTCCCCAATAAGCCAATAACTATGCTCTATTCACATCATGGTCTCTAATGCTTGGCCCTATGCTGTGTGTATAATAGGTACTCAACAATTATTTACATGAAAAATGAATAAACCAGGCATGGTGGTGCACAACTGTAATCCCAACCATTCAGAAGGCTGAAGTAGGAGGATTCTAAGTTTGAGGCCAGATCTGCCAACATAGAAAGATCTTTTCTCAAAAATAAAGTAAAAAGATGTAGAGCTGAGGCTCAGTGGCAGAATGCCCTTGGGTTCAATCCCAAGTACCAATAAACAAACAAATAAATAAATAAATAAATAGCTCATCTACTGAATAAAGGTCTAGAGTATTTCCCCCAAAACTAACACGGCCTTATCCACTCTGAAACTAAAGCTCAGTTCCTATTTTTCAACTTACTCCCACAGTCTCTCAAGATGTTCCTGCAACTGATTCATGTCACCCTGGCATTTCAATATGGGTAGAGCCCGTGTCATCAGCAAACTTGGAGATGTCACTGTGCACTCCATCTTCCAGATCACTTCTAAAAATGTTTTCTGAGAACCATCTCTCAAGGACTTTGCAGTTCACATTATTTGCATCTAGAATATTATTACTCATTGTTTCACAGGTAGAAACTCAGTCCCTAGGTATGCATGATGACAGTTTTTTTTCCTTCCAAATCTGATCATCAGAATTTTAAAAGCAACTGTTGGACGTTTTCAAAAGTTTTTTGAAGATCTGCTTCAAAATTTAGAGTAGTGTATAAATTTAGAACTTTGCTATTCTGTATTCACCTAGATGTTCCCACATAGATGTTCAAACCACTGTGTTACTTTGGGAGGTAATGAAACAATGTATAATCTTAGGTCAATACAGTCTTCCTGACTGTATTATCTGGCTGTATGAACACATACTAAACTACCCATTCCCTACCTGGATGTGCATTAAAAGCAAAAATGTGAAATTGTACCTGGTTCTGAAAATACACTCTGGAAGCTACTTTAATCTTCCAGTTTATTATCAATTTTTATATTTTAATCTTACCTAATATATCAATTTAAATTCTAACTCATTTTGTTTTTCATCTATCATTCAACACAGACACACACACACACTGACCACTCATGCATACACACTCAAAGCACATAATGATAATTTGAGCAGCAATTATATCTGATTTCTAATAAGAAAAATATTAACCCTTCTTTCACATTCATATCCCCAAATTGTATACCTATAGTTTGATCATTGAAATCATTGAAATAGCTTCAATATAATTTTAATACTCAAGTAAACTAAGATCAGTATAGATTATCAAATGTAAAAACATAAAATGAGAGGTATCTTGGAGTATAGAATATAGTTTTCTGGCTGAGGTTTTATTTTTAATTGCCATTATGCATCAAGTAAAAACTATAGACTTTCCAAAACATAATTCTCAAATTGAACTGATTGTTCCTGGAGTAGCTATCTTTTCTCATCTTTATTTTTATTGTTGTTGTTGTTGTTGTTGTTGTTATTTAGGTATTTATTTTAGTGTTAATTATTGTCGATTACCTGAATGAAGCCAAATTTTCTTTTGATGACCTCTATTTAAGTCCCCTTTCTCTATAGCAAGTTCATTGTTTATTTGGGGGGAATTATATTATATTCTAGGCATACCTGATTTTTAAAAATGTTTTCAAATCTACCATTAAGACAAATTAGCTAAAATTTTAATGTGCTTTTCATGGCCCTAGCTTTCTAACTTCAAGAGAAAATATTTTAAATAATTTTCAGGAGTATCAATTCAACTTCTCTTTGCACCATCAACTCAATTAATTCAATAGCCCCATATTTCAAGAGGCTAAATCTGTATCTGCTCAATTTCTGCTTCTCTATTAGAATTAGTATACTATCTAGACCAAATTGTAGTCTATACTATAAAAAACTCTCTGGGGAAATGTTTTGAAAACTCTTAATTCTAGTGTACTTGTTTCAGACAATGTCACTATAAAACACTTGAACAATAACAAAAATGTGAACAAAAATTTGGAGTTTTCTTGCAAAAAAATTGGCTACATATACATATTCAGTTCAGATTCATTGTAACTCACAAATATTGTGGGGATCAAACTCAGGATTCTGTGTATGCTAGACAAGCACTCTACCACTGAGTGCATAATCAGCACTTTGTCTTACTTTTATAACACAACATTTTAGTGATAACACATAATCACCCTTATAATAATCACCTGCCCCAAAGTTTTTCAAAATGAATCCATGGGTGTCATCTTGATAACTTTTAATTTGAATGTCATATATGAAAAGAAATTACACAGGAAAATGTGTAATTAATAAATTTGAAGACCTTTTAATTAAAACACGTTAGCCTTGACTTTAATCCTTAGTCTACAAATAACAACTGTAGATATTTGGATAATTCCTTAGCCTTCTATTCCCAATTTCCCCATTTAGAACAATAGTCTTCATGTACTTTGCTTGAAAACTTTCCAGGAGTCATCTGGATTTGAATAGGTTTAAGAATCCACATTTGATCCTCGACTTCTGTATTTATTGGGTTCTATAGTTGATCTATCTGGTGTCAGGGCATTATGCAAATTCTCTTTCCATCACCACCCCCTTTCACAATTAATTGTTCTTTTCTCATTTTGGAAGAAAATGCAGAAATCTCATCAATTTCCAATTGATGTGCTCCGTAGCTGTGAGGATAAGAAAAAAATCTCCGAAAGGACCAGAGTTTTATATGAAGGACTAGTGTCAGTAAAGCCTTCTCTGCAGTATCAGAAACCAGAAGGAAATAGGTAAGCTTTCTAATTCTAATTCTTCCTCATTGTAAATATTTCCTTCAGAGACAAAACAGGGTCAGAAACATTAGCCCATGATGGCATATTTTGAATGCAGGTACATGTAGAGTGGGGCTTGGAGGGGTGCTGCGGAAAATGATGGAAATTCTTACAATCTCACCTCTTCCCTCACCTAGTCACTGTGAAAAAAATGCATTAATAGGGTAACAAAGCACAGGGAGCTCAGGAGGATGGGTGCCAAGCAAGACTTAATCCAAGCAAGATTTACTGACCCATTCATCCATCTATCTAGGTAACTCAAAAAAAAAAATGAACACCAAAAAAAATAAAATAATCCAATTTTAAAATGAGTTAAAGGTTTGAATATACATTTCTCCAAAAGAAGACATACAAATGTCTACACATAGAGAAAAGTGGTGAATTATCACTAATAATCAGGGAAATTCAAATAAAAACCACACTAAGATATCATCTCATCTTAATTAGAATGGCTACCTCCAAAAAGGCAAAATATAACAAATGCTTGCAAAGATGCAGAGAAAGAACTCTGACTCACTGTTGGTGGGAAAGTAAATTAGTACAGCCATATGGGAAAAAATGTGTGGAGATTCCTTTAAACTACTACATGGTCCAGCTATCCTGCTACTGGGTTCATATCTAAAGAGATAACTATTTATTAAAAGAATCTATGAGCACACACTTGTAATCCCAGTTACATTAGAAATGAAGGCAGGAGAACTGCAAGTTCAAGGCCAGCTTGGGGAATTTATTGAAATCCTGTCTCAAAATAAAAAATAAAAGGACTGGGGGTAGTAGTCCAGTGGTAGAGGATCCCTGTGTTCAATTTAAGTACCCAAACAAAAGAAAACAAAACCAAAAAAAAAAACCCTTTATTTCAAAAATGACTAGAAGAGTATGGAATTCCCAACACATACTAATGATTAGTATTTGAAGAGCTAGAAATACTTATTGCACTGATTTGATTTTTATATATTATGTACATGCATTAAATTATTATAATATACCCCATAGAGATGAACAAGTATTATTTTTCAATGAAAATGTAGCTTCATATAATTAGAATCACTCAGATGTTGGCATGTTGTTTTAAATCTATCAAATACACAAATTATAAATTCACTATCACTCAACTGTGAAGTAAAATCACTTACCTATTTTTAATAATACATGAGTATACTCCTTTCTGTCCTTCTTCTACACTATTTTTTGTTCTTAAAAAACCTATGAAAACCAAAATTCATAATAAAACACTCGTCTTCAGAACCAAGAAAAAATTCCTAAAATGATTAACCTCCTGTCTATGATGTTGATTCATCTCAATTTCATCTAATTTTATCTCTAGAAATAAAGTCTCTATATTAAAGAGCCACAAGTTTGATTAATACTTATTGATTCTTGTAAAGTTTTTTCCTTTGTTAAAATTCCCAAAATTTGAAGAATTTAATAAATCTAATAAATGAGTAACAAAATATTTTTTAATACAGGTGGTAAGTAGCTTCTGATTATTCATTTTTAACACTGAAGAACTTATCATTAAAAACTATTGATTATAAGTATATTATTTTGATATATAACTCAGAATGACTTCAATAATTTATAGACATTGATATAATAAATCAATCTTTCTATACTTATATAACAAGTTTGATCATCACCTCCATCTGCTAAAATGAAAATAGAATAGAATTAAATAGAATTGTTATTGAATTCTGTTAAACTCTAATTCTTTTTTTTTTCTTTTTTTATTGGTTGTTCAAAACATTACATAGTTCTTGATATATCATATTTCACACTTTGATTCAAGTGGGTTATGACCTCCCATTTTTACCCCGTATACAGATTGCAGAATCACATCAGTTACACTTCCATTGATTTACATATTGCCATACTCACTCATGTCTGTTGTATTCTGCTGCCTTTCCTATCCTCTACTATCCCCCCTCCCCTCCCCTCCCCTCCCCTTTTCTCTCTCTACCCCCTCTACTGTAATTCATTTCTCCCCCTTTTATTATTTTTCCCTTTCCCCTCACTTCCTCTTGTATGTAATTTTGTATAACCCTGAGGGTCTCCTTCCATTTCCAAGCAATTTCTCTTCTCTCTCCCTTTCCCTCCCACCTCTCATCCCTATTTAATGTTAGTCTTCTTCTCATGCTCTTCTTCCCTACTCTGTTCTTAGTTACTCTCCTTATATCAAAGAAGACATTTGGCATTTGTTTTTTAGGGATTGGCTAGCTTCACTTAGCATAATCTGCTCTAATGCCATCCATTTCCCTCCAAATTCTATGATTTTGTCATTTTTTAATGCAGAGTAATACTCCATTGTGTATAAATGCCACATTTTTTTTATTTCCCTATGAGGTTTTTTTTATTGTTGGTAGTTCAAAATATTACACAGTTCTTAATATATCGTATTTCACAGTTTGATTCAAGTGGGTTATGAACTCCCATTTTTACCCCATATACAGATTGCTGTATCACATCAGTTACACTTCCATTGATTTACATATTGCCATTCTAGTGTCTGATGTATTCTGCTGTCAGTCCTATTCTGTACTATCCCCCCTCCCCTTCCCTCCCCTCCCCTCTTCTCTCTCTACCCCCTCTACTGTAAATCATTTCTTCCACTTTTATTATTCTTCTCTTACCCCTCCTTTCCTCTTATATGTAAATTTTGTATAACCCTGAGGATCAACTTCCCTTTTCATGCAATTTTCCTTCTCTCTCCCTTTCCCTCCCATCTCTTATCAGTGTTTAATGTTAATCTTCTTCTCTAGCTCTTCATCCCTACTCTGTCCTTAGTTACTCCCCTTATATCAGTGAAGTCATTTGGCATTTGTTTTTTAAGGATTGGCTAGCTTCACTTAGCATAATCTGCTCTAATGCCATCCATTTCCCTCCAAATTCTATGATTTTGTCATTTCTTAATGCAGAGTAATACTCCATTGTGTATAAATGCCACATTTTTTTTTATCCATTCATCTATTGAAGGGCATCTAGGTTGTTTCCACAGTCTTGCTATTGTGAATTGTTCTGCTATGAACATCGATGTAGCAGTGTCCCTGTAGCCTGCTCTTTTTAGGTCTTTAGGGAATAGACCCAGAAGGGGAATAGCTGGGTCAAATGGTGGTTCCATTCCCAGTTTTCCAAGAAATCTCCATACTGCTTTCCAAATTGGCTGCACCAATTTGCAGTCCCACCAACAATGTACAAGTGTACCCTTTTCCCCACATCCTCGCCAGCACTTGTTGTTGTTTGACTTCATAATGGCTGCCACTCTTACTGGAGTGAGATGGTATCTTAGGGTGGTTTTGATTTGCATTTCTCTGACTGCTAGAGATGGTGAGCATTTTTTTATGTACTTGTTGATTGATTGTATGTCCTCCTCTGAGAAGTGTCTGTTCAGGTCCTTGGCCCATTTGTTGATTGGGTTATTTGTTATCTTATTGTCTAATTTTTTGAGTTCTTTATATACTCTGGATATTAGGGCTCTATCTGAAGTGTGAGGAGTAAAGATTTGCTCCCATGATGTAGGCTCCCTATTTACCTCTCTTATTGTTTCTTTTGCTGAGAAAAAACTTTTTAGTTTGAGTAAGTCCCATTTGTTGATTCTAGATATTAACTCTTGTGCTATGGGTGTCCTATTGAGGAATTTGGAGCCCGACCCCACAGTATGTAGATCATAGCCAACTTTTTCTTCTATCAGATGCCGTGTCTCTGATTTGATGTCAAGCTCCTTGATCCGTTTTGAGTTAACTTTTGTGCATGGTGAGAGAAAGGGATTCAATTTCATTTTGTTGCATATGGATTTCCAGTTTTCCCAGCACCATTTGTTGAAGATGTTATCCTTCCTCCAATGCATGCTTTTAGCCCCTTTATCAAATATAAGATAGTTGTAATTTTGTGGATTGGTTTCTGTGTCCTCTATTCTGTACCATTGGTCCACCCACCTGTTTTGGTACCAGTACCATGCTGTTTTTGTTACTATTGCTCTATAGTATAGTTTGAAGTCTGGTATCGCTATACTGCCTGATTCACACTTCCTGCTTAGCATTGTTTTTGCTATTCTGGGTCTTTTATTTTTCCATATGAATTTCATGATTGTTTTATCTATTTCTAGAAGAAATGCTGTTGGGATTTTGATTGGCATTGCATTGAACTTAAAGAGAACTTTTGGTAATATCGCCATTTTGATGATGTTAGTTCTACCTATCTATGAACAGGGTATATTTTTCCATCTTCTAAGGTCTTCTTCTATATCTCTCTTTAGGGTTCTGTAGTTTTCATTGAATAAGTCTTTCACCTATTTTGTTAGGTTGATTCCCAAGTATTTTATTATTTTTGAGGATATTGTGAATGGTGTGGTTGTCCTCATTTCCATTTCAGGGGATTTGTCGCTGATATACAGGAATGCCTTTGATTTATGTGTGTTGATTTTATATCCTGCCACTTTGCTGAATTCATTTATTAGCTCTAATAGTTTCTTTGTAGACCCTTTTGGGTCTGCTAGGTACAGAATCATGTCATCTGCAAATAGTGATAATTTAAGTTCTTCTTTTCCTATTTTTATTCCTTTAATTTCTTTCGTCTGTCTAATTGTTCTGGCCAGTGTTTTGAGAACTATGTTGAACAGAAGTGGTGAGAGAGGGCATCCCTGTCTTCTTCCAGATTTTAGAGGGTGTGCCTTCAATTTTTCTCCATTCAGAATGATGCTAGCCTGTGGCTTAGCATAGATTGCTTTTACAATTTTGAGGTAAGTTCCTGTTATCCCAAGTTTTTTGAGAGTTTTGAACATAAAGGGATGCTGTACTTTGTCGAATGCTTTTTCCACATCTATCGAGATGATCATGTGGTTCTTATTTTTAAGTCTATTGATGTGGTGAATAACATTTATTGATTTCCGTATATTGAATCAGCCTTGCATACCAGGGATGAATCCTACTTGATCATAGTGCACAATTTTTTTGATATGTTTTTGTATCCGATTCGCCAGAATTTTATTGAGGATTTTTGCATCTAGGTTCATTAGAGATATTGGTCTGTAGTTTTCTTTCTTTGAAGTGTCTTTGTCTGGTTTCGGAATCAGGGTGATGTTGGCCTTGTAGAATGAATTTGTAAGTTCTCCCTCTTTTTCTATTTTCTGGAATAGCTTAAAAAGTATTGGTATTAGTTCCTCTTTAAAGGTTTTGTAGAACTCTGCTGTATACCCGTCCGGTCCTGGGCTTTTCTTAGATGGTAATCTTTTGATGGTTTCTTCTATTTCCTCAATTGATATTGGTCTGTTTAGGTTGTCTATATCCTCCTGACTCAATCTGGGCAGATCATAAGACTTAAGGAATTTATCGATGCCTTCACTATCTTCTATTTTATTGGAGTATAAGGCTTCAAAATAATTTCTGATTATCTTCTGTATTTCTGAAGTGTCTGTTGTGATATTGCCTTTTCACCCCTTATGCTAGTAATTTGAGTTCTCTCTCTTCTTCTCTTTGCTAGCATGGCTAAGGGTCTGTCGATTTTATTTATTTTTTCAACGAACAAACTTTTAGTTTTGTCAATTTTTTCAATTGTTTCTTTTGTTTCAATTTCATTAATTTCAGCTCTGATTTTAATTATTTCTTGCCTTCTACTTCTTTTGCTGTTGTTTTGCTCTTCTTTTTCTAGGATCTTGAGAAGAAGTATGAGATCATTTATTTGCTGGTTTTTTTCTTTTTTTTAAGGAATGAACTCCAAGCAATGAATTTTCCTCTTAGAACTGCTTTCAATGTGTCCCATAGATTCCGATATGTTGTGTCTGTGTTTTCATTTAACTCTAAGATTTTTTTAATTTCCTCCTTGATGTCTTCTAAAACCCATTGATCATTCAGTAACCTATTGTTCATTCTCCAAGTGATCCATGATTTTTCCTTCCTTCTTTTATCGTTGATTTTCAGTTTCATTCCATTATGATCAGATAAGATGCATGGTATTATCTCTACTCCTTTATATTGTCTAAGAGTTGCCCTGTGACATAATATATGATCTATTTTTGAGAAGGATCCATGCGCTGCTGAGAAAAAAAGTGTAACTGCTTGATGTTGGGTGGTATATTCTATATATGTCAATTAAGTCTAGGTTGTTAATTGTGTTATTGAGTTCTATAGTTTCCTTATTCAACTTTTGTTTGGAAGATCTGTCCAGTGGTGAGAGAGGTGTGTTGATGTCTCCCATGATTATTGTATGGTGGTCTATTAGACTCTTGAACTTGAGAAGAGTTTGCTTGATGAACATAGCAGCACCGTTGTTTGGGGCATATATATTTATGATTGTTATGTCTTGTTGGTGTATGATTCCCTTGAGCAGTATGTAGTGTCCCTCTTTATCCCTTTTGATTAAATTTGGCTTGAAATCTATTTTATTTGATATGAGTATTGACACTCCTGCTTGTTTCCACAGTCCATATGAGTGATATGATTTTCCCCAACCTTTCACCTTCAGTCTATGTATATCTTTTCCTATCAAATGTGTCTCCTGTAGGCAGCATATTGTTGGGTCTTGTTTTGTGATCCATGCAACTAGCCTGTGTCTCTTAATTGGTGAGTTTAAGCCATTAACATTTAGGGTTGTTATTGAGATGTAGTTTGTTCTTCCAGCCATATTTGTTTATTAATGCTACTAAACCTGATTTGTTTTCCTCTTTGATTATTTCCCCCCTTTACTGTCCTACCTCCCACTGTTGGTTTTCATTGTTGTTTTCCATTTCCTCTTCCTGTAGTGTTTTGCCAAGGATTTTTTTGAAGAGATGGTTTTCTAGCTGCAAATTCTTTTAACTTTTGTTTATCGTGGAAGGTTTTAATTTCATCTTCCATCCTGAAGCTTAATTTCGCCGGATACACGATTTTTGGTTGGAACCCATTTTCTTTTAGTGTTTGAAATATGTTATTCCAGGATCTTCTAGCTTTCAGAGTCTGTGTTGAGAGATCAGTTGTTATCCTGATTGGTTTACCCCTAAATGTAAACTGCTTCCTTTCTCTTGTAGCTTTTAAAATTCTCTCCTTATTCTGTATGTTGGACATCTTCATTATAATGTGTCTAGGTGTGGATCTCTTCTGATTTTGCACATTCAGCATCCTGTAGGCTTCTAGGATTTGGGATTCTGTCTCATTCTTCAAGTCTGGGAAGTTTTCTCGTATTATTTCACTGAATAGATTGTTTATTCCTTTGGTTTGGAGCTCTGTGCCTTCCTATATCCCAATGACTCTTAAGTTTGGTCTTTTAATATTATCCCATAATTCTTGGATGTTCTGCTCATGGTTTCTTAGCAGACTTGCTGAGCTGTCTATGTTCTTTTCAAGTTGAAATACTTTGTCTTCATTGTCTGATGTTCTATCTTCTAAGTGATCTACTCTGCTGGTAGTATTCTCAATTGAGTTTTTAAGTTGATTTATTGCTTCCTGCATTTCTAGGATTTCTATTTGTTTGATTTTTATTACCTCTATCTCCCTGTGAAATTGATCTTTTACTTCCTGGATTTGTTTATGTAGTTCCTTGTCAATGTGATGTTTCATTGTCTGATTTTGCTGTCTCATGTGTTCCTTGAGACTCCAGATCATCTGAAGCATGTATATCCTGAACTCTTTATCTGACATTCCATCTGTTGCAGCTATTACCTCTTCTAAAGTTGAGTTGACCTGCATTGCTTTTGGTCCTTTCTTTCCTTGTCTTTTCATACTGCTTGCGTTTCTTTCTGCTTGGTGAACCTGTTGTGTTTTTGAAATTTTCCCTCTATTTATTTATATGGCTCTTGTATAGTTGAAAAGTCTCCCTTGCAGGGCAGGTAGTGGCTGTGATCCTCCTCCAATTGGGGTGATCTGTCTACCATGCTGGCAGGCTGCTAGGTCGGCTCTGCCGGTCGGTCGAAAGTCCGCCTACCCAGCAGGCACCTGGGGCACCTCTGTCACTCCGCAGGTTGCTGGGCCTGACCTGCCCATGGGTCGCAGGTCCGCCTACCTTGCAGGTGCGGGGGGAGTGGGCGGCTATGCCCCTCAGCAGGCTGCTGGGCCTGATCTGCCGGTGGTCACAGTCCCGCCTACCTTGCAGGCACTGGGGGAGGGGGCGGGCCTGCCCCTCAGCAGGCCGCTGGACCTGTCCTGCTGGTGTGTCGCAGGTCCGCCTACCCTGCAGGCGCGTGGGGCAGCTCTGTCACTCTGCAGGTTGCTGGGCCTGACCTGCCCGTGGGTCGCCGGTCCTCCTAACTTGCAGGCATGGAGGGAGGGGGTGGCTCCACCCCTCAGCAGGCCGCTGGGCCTGATGTGCTGGTGGTCAGAGTTCCGCCTAACTTGCAGGCACAGAGGGAGGGGGCGGCTCCACCCCTCAGCAGGCCGCTGGGCCTGATGTGCCGGTGGTCAGAGTTCCGCCTACCTTGCAGGCACGGAGGGAGGGGGCGGCTCCTAAATGCCACATTTTTTTTATCCTTTCGTCTATTGAAGGGCATCTAGGTTGTTTCCACAGTCTTGCTATTGTGAATTGTTCTGCTATGAACATCGATGTAGCAGTGTCCCTGTAGCCTGCTCTTTTTAGGTCTTTAGGGAATAGACCCAGAAGGGGAATAGCTGGGTCAAATGGTGGTTCCATTCCCAGTTTTCCAAGAAATCTCCATACTGCTTTCCAAATTGGCTGCACCAATTTGCAGTCCCACCAACAATGTACAAGTGTACCCTTTTCCCCACATCCTCGCCAGCACTTGTTGTTGTTTGACTTCATAATGGCTGCCACTCTTACTGGAGTGAGATGGTATCTTAGGGTGGTTTTGATTTGCATTTCTCTGACTGCTAGAGATGGTGAGCATTTTTTTATGTACTTGTTGATTGATTGTATGTCCTCCTCTGAGAAGTGTCTGTTCAGGTCCTTGGCCCATTTGTTGATTGGGTTATTTGTTATCTTATTGTCTAATTTTTTGAGTTCTTTATATACTCTGGATATTAGGGCTCTATCTGAAGTGTGAGGAGTAAAGATTTGCTCCCATGATGTAGGCTCCCTATTTACCTCTCTTATTGTTTCTTTTGCTGAGAAAAAACTTTTTAGTTTGAGTAAGTCCCATTTGTTGATTCTAGATATTAACTCTTGTGCTATGGGTGTCCTATTGAGGAATTTGGAGCCCGACCCCACAGTATGTAGATCATAGCCAACTTTTTCTTCTATCAGATGCCGTGTCTCTGATTTGATGTCAAGCTCCTTGATCCGTTTTGAGTTAACTTTTGTGCATGGTGAGAGAAAGGGATTCAATTTCATTTTGTTGCATATGGATTTCCAGTTTTCCCAGCACCATTTGTTGAAGATGTTATCCTTCCTCCATTGCATGCTTTTAGCCCCTTTATCAAATATAAGATAGTTGTAATTTTGTGGATTGGTTTCTGTGTCCTCTATTCTGTACCATTGGTCCACCCACCTGTTTTGGTACCAGTACCATGCTGTTTTTGTTACTATTGCTCTATAGTATAGTTTGAAGTCTGGTATCGCTATACTGCCTGATTCACACTTCCTGCTTAGCATTGTTTTTGCTATTCTGGGTCTTTTATTTTTCCATATGAATTTCATGATTGTTTTATCTATTTCTAGAAGAAATGCTGTTGGGATTTTGATTGGCATTGCATTGAACTTAAAGAGAACTTTTGGTAATATCGCCATTTTGATGATGTTAGTTCTACCTATCTATGAACAGGGTATATTTTTCCATCTTCTAAGGTCTTCTTCTATATCTCTCTTTAGGGTTCTGTAGTTTTCATTGAATAAGTCTTTCACCTATTTTGTTAGGTTGATTCCCAAGTATTTTATTATTTTTGAGGATATTGTGAATGGTGTGGTTGTCCTCATTTCCATTTCAGGGGATTTGTCGCTGATATACAGGAATGCCTTTGATTTATGTGTGTTGATTTTATATCCTGCCACTTTGCTGAATTCATTTATTAGCTCTAATAGTTTCTTTGTAGACCCTTTTGGGTCTGCTAGGTACAGAATCATGTCATCTGCAAATAGTGATAATTTAAGTTCTTCTTTTCCTATTTTTATTCCTTTAATTTCTTTCGTCTGTCTAATTGTTCTGGCCAGTGTTTTGAGAACTATGTTGAACAGAAGTGGTGAGAGAGGGCATCCCTGTCTTCTTCCAGATTTTAGAGGGTGTGCCTTCAATTTTTCTCCATTCAGAATGATGCTAGCCTGTGGCTTAGCATAGATTGCTTTTACAATTTTGAGGTAAGTTCCTGTTATCCCAAGTTTTTTGAGAGTTTTGAACATAAAGGGATGCTGTACTTTGTCGAATGCTTTTTCCACATCTATCGAGATGATCATGTGGTTCTTATTTTTAAGTCTATTGATGTGGTGAATAACATTTATTGATTTCCGTATATTGAATCAGCCTTGCATACCAGGGATGAATCCTACTTGATCATAGTGCACAATTTTTTTGATATGTTTTTGTATCCGATTCGCCAGAATTTTATTGAGGATTTTTGCATCTAGGTTCATTAGAGATATTGGTCTGTAGTTTTCTTTCTTTGAAGTGTCTTTGTCTGGTTTCGGAATCAGGGTGATGTTGGCCTTGTAGAATGAATTTGTAAGTTCTCCCTCTTTTTCTATTTTCTGGAATAGCTTAAAAAGTATTGGTATTAGTTCCTCTTTAAAGGTTTTGTAGAACTCTGCTGTATACCCGTCCGGTCCTGGGCTTTTCTTAGATGGTAATCTTTTGATGGTTTCTTCTATTTCCTCAATTGATATTGGTCTGTTTAGGTTGTCTATATCCTCCTGACTCAATCTGGGCAGATCATAAGACTTAAGGAATTTATCGATGCCTTCACTATCTTCTATTTTATTGGAGTATAAGGCTTCAAAATAATTTCTGATTATCTTCTGTATTTCTGAAGTGTCTGTTGTGATATTGCCTTTTCACCCCTTATGCTAGTAATTTGAGTTCTCTCTCTTCTTCTCTTTGCTAGCATGGCTAAGGGTCTGTCGATTTTATTTATTTTTTCAACGAACAAACTTTTAGTTTTGTCAATTTTTTCAATTGTTTCTTTTGTTTCAATTTCATTAATTTCAGCTCTGATTTTAATTATTTCTTGCCTTCTACTTCTTTTGCTGTTGTTTTGCTCTTCTTTTTCTAGGATCTTGAGAAGAAGTATGAGATCATTTATTTGCTGGTTTTTTTCTTTTTTTTAAGGAATGAACTCCAAGCAATGAATTTTCCTCTTAGAACTGCTTTCAATGTGTCCCATAGATTCCGATATGTTGTGTCTGTGTTTTCATTTAACTCTAAGATTTTTTTAATTTCCTCCTTGATGTCTTCTAAAACCCATTGATCATTCAGTAACCTATTGTTCATTCTCCAAGTGATCCATGATTTTTCCTTCCTTCTTTTATCGTTGATTTTCAGTTTCATTCCATTATGATCAGATAAGATGCATGGTATTATCTCTACTCCTTTATATTGTCTAAGAGTTGCCCTGTGACATAATATATGATCTATTTTTGAGAAGGATCCATGCGCTGCTGAGAAAAAAAGTGTAACTGCTTGATGTTGGGTGGTATATTCTATATATGTCAATTAAGTCTAGGTTGTTAATTGTGTTATTGAGTTCTATAGTTTCCTTATTTAACTTTTGTTTGGAAGATCTGTCCAGTGGTGAGAGAGGTGTGTTGATGTCTCCCATGATTATTGTATGGTGGTCTATTAGACTCTTGAACTTGAGAAGAGTTTGCTTGATGAACATAGCAGCACCGTTGTTTGGGGCATATATATTTATGATTGTTATGTCTTGTTGGTGTATGATTCCCTTGAGCAGTATGTAGTGTCCCTCTTTATCCCTTTTGATTAAATTTGGCTTGAAATCTATTTTATTTGATATGAGTATTGACACTCCTGCTTGTTTCCACAGTCCATATGAGTGATATGATTTTCCCCAACCTTTCACCTTCAGTCTATGTATATCTTTTCCTATCAAATGTGTCTCCTGTAGGCAGCATATTGTTGGGTCTTGTTTTGTGATCCATGCAACTAGCCTGTGTCTCTTAATTGGTGAGTTTAAGCCATTAACATTTAGGGTTGTTATTGAGATGTAGTTTGTTCTTCCAGCCATATTTGTTTATTAATGCTACTAAACCTGATTTGTTTTCCTCTTTGATTATTTCCCCCCTTTACTGTCCTACCTCCCACTGTTGGTTTTCATTGTTGTTTTCCATTTCCTCTTCCTGTAGTGTTTTGCCAAGGATTTTTTTGAAGAGATGGTTTTCTAGCTGCAAATTCTTTTAACTTTTGTTTATCGTGGAAGGTTTTAATTTCATCTTCCATCCTGAAGCTTAATTTCGCCGGATACACGATTTTTGGTTGGAACCCATTTTCTTTTAGTGTTTGAAATATGTTATTCCAGGATCTTCTAGCTTTCAGAGTCTGTGTTGAGAGATCAGTTGTTATCCTGATTGGTTTACCCCTAAATGTAAACTGCTTCCTTTCTCTTGTAGCTTTTAAAATTCTCTCCTTATTCTGTATGTTGGACATCTTCATTATAATGTGTCTAGGTGTGGATCTCTTCTGATTTTGCACATTCAGCATCCTGTAGGCTTCTAGGATTTGGGATTCTGTCTCATTCTTCAAGTCTGGGAAGTTTTCTCGTATTATTTCACTGAATAGATTGTTTATTCCTTTGGTTTGGAGCTCTGTGCCTTCCTATATCCCAATGACTCTTAAGTTTGGTCTTTTAATATTATCCCATAATTCTTGGATGTTCTGCTCATGGTTTCTTAGCAGACTTGCTGAGCTGTCTATGTTCTTTTCAAGTTGAAATACTTTGTCTTCATTGTCTGATGTTCTATCTTCTAAGTGATCTACTCTGCTGGTAGTATTCTCAATTGAGTTTTTAAGTTGATTTATTGCTTCCTGCATTTCTAGGATTTCTATTTGTTTGATTTTTATTACCTCTATCTCCCTGTGAAATTGATCTTTTACTTCCTGGATTTGTTTATGTAGTTCCTTGTCAATGTGATGTTTCATTGTCTGATTTTGCTGTCTCATGTGTTCCTTGAGACTCCAGATCATCTGAAGCATGTATATCCTGAACTCTTTATCTGACATTCCATCTGTTGCAGCTATTACCTCTTCTAAAGTTGAGTTGACCTGCATTGCTTTTGGTCCTTTCTTTCCTTGTCTTTTCATACTGCTTGCGTTTCTTTCTGCTTGGTGAACCTGTTGTGTTTTTGAAATTTTCCCTCTATTTATTTATATGGCTCTTGTATAGTTGAAAAGTCTCCCTTGCAGGGCAGGTAGTGGCTGTGATCCTCCTCCAATTGGGGTGATCTGTCTACCATGCTGGCAGGCTGCTAGGTCGGCTCTGCCGGTCGGTCGAAAGTCCGCCTACCCAGCAGGCACCTGGGGCACCTCTGTCACTCCGCAGGTTGCTGGGCCTGACCTGCCCATGGGTCGCAGGTCCGCCTACCTTGCAGGTGCGGGGGGAGTGGGCGGCTATGCCCCTCAGCAGGCTGCTGGGCCTGATCTGCCGGTGGTCACAGTCCCGCCTACCTTGCAGGCACTGGGGGAGGGGGCGGGCCTGCCCCTCAGCAGGCCGCTGGACCTGTCCTGCTGGTGTGTCGCAGGTCCGCCTACCCTGCAGGCGCGTGGGGCAGCTCTGTCACTCTGCAGGTTGCTGGGCCTGACCTGCCCGTGGGTCGCCGGTCCTCCTAACTTGCAGGCATGGAGGGAGGGGGTGGCTCCACCCCTCAGCAGGCCGCTGGGCCTGATGTGCTGGTGGTCAGAGTTCCGCCTAACTTGCAGGCACAGAGGGAGGGGGCGGCTCCACCCCTCAGCAGGCCGCTGGGCCTGATGTGCCGGTGGTCAGAGTTCCGCCTACCTTGCAGGCACGGAGGGAGGGGGCGGCTCCTAAATGCCACATTTTTTTTATCCTTTCGTCTATTGAAGGGCATCTAGGTTGTTTCCACAGTCTTGCTATTGTGAATTGTTCTGCTATGAACATCGATGTAGCAGTGTCCCTGTAGCCTGCTCTTTTTAGGTCTTTAGGGAATAGACCCAGAAGGGGAATAGCTGGGTCAAATGGTGGTTCCATTCCCAGTTTTCCAAGAAATCTCCATACTGCTTTCCAAATTGGCTGCACCAATTTGCAGTCCCACCAACAATGTACAAGTGTACCCTTTTCCCCACATCCTCGCCAGCACTTGTTGTTGTTTGACTTCATAATGGCTGCCACTCTTACTGGAGTGAGATGGTATCTTAGGGTGGTTTTGATTTGCATTTCTCTGACTGCTAGAGATGGTGAGCATTTTTTTATGTACTTGTTGATTGATTGTATGTCCTCCTCTGAGAAGTGTCTGTTCAGGTCCTTGGCCCATTTGTTGATTGGGTTATTTGTTATCTTATTGTCTAATTTTTTGAGTTCTTTATATACTCTGGATATTAGGGCTCTATCTGAAGTGTGAGGAGTAAAGATTTGTTCCCATGATGTAGGCTCCCTATTTACCTCTCTTATTGTTTCTTTTGCTGAGAAAAAACTTTTTAGTTTGAGTAAGTCCCATTTGTTGATTCTAGATATTAACTCTTGTGCTATGGGTGTCCTATTGAGGAATTTGGAGCCCGACCCCACAGTATGTAGATCATAGCCAACTTTTTCTTCTATCAGATGCCGTGTCTCTGATTTGATGTCAAGCTCCTTGATCCGTTTTGAGTTAACTTTTGTGCATGGTGAGAGAAAGAGATTCAGTTTCATTTTGTTGCATATGGATTTCCAGTTTTCCCAGCACCATTTGTTGAAGATGCTATCCTTCCTCCATTGCATGCTTTTAGCCCCTTTATCAAATATAAGAAAGTTGTAGTTTTGTGGATTGGTTTCTGTGTCCTCTATTCTGTACCATTGGTCCACCCGCCTGTTTTGGTACCAGTACCATGCTGTTTTTGTTACTATTGCTCTGTAGTATAGTTTGAAGTCTTGTATCGCTATACCGCCTGATTCACACTTCCTGCTTAGCATTGTTTTTGCTATTCTGGGTCTTTTATTTTTCCATATGAATTTCATGATTGCTTTCTCTATTTCTACAAGAAATGCCGTTGGGATTTTGATTGGCATTGCATTAAACCTATAGAGAACTTTTGGTAATATCGCCATTTTGATGATGTTAGTTCTGCCTATCCATGAACAGGGTATATTTTTCCATCTTCTAAGGTCTTCTTCAATTTCTCTCTTTAGGGTTCTGTAGTTTTCATTGTATAAGTCTTTCACCTCTTTTGTTAGGTTGATTCCAAACTCTAATTCTTATTTTTGGATACTGTTCTAGTCAGCTTTGTGACTAAAAGACCTGACCACAACAATTACAGAGGAGGAAAAGTTTATTTTAGGGATCACAGTTTCAGAGGTCTCAGTCCATAGAAGTCTGGCACCGTGCCTCAGGGGCTCCAGGTGAGGCTGATCATCACAGCAGAAAAGTGTGGCAGAGGGAAGCAGCTCACATGATGATCAGAAAGCAGCGAAAGGCTCACTTGCCAGATACAAATATACACCCCAAAGCCATGCCTCCAATGCACCATCTGTCTTCAATCACTGGTCAATTAATCCTATCAGGTGATCAATTCACTGAGTGGGTTAAGGCTCTCACAACCCGATCATTTCCCCTCTGAACCATCTCACATTGTCTCACACATGAGCATTTGGGTGACACCTCACATCCAAACTGTGACAGATACATTATAAAAATAGCCCCACATATTATCTTGAGATGCTCTTATAATAAAAGTTTACATTTTACACATAATTATTGTGAATAAATTCACAAATGTACTTGTTGTTTCCATCAACTCTGTACCAGTTACAATTGTTATGATTATTCAATCCAGAATTTTAAATCCAATAGACCTAGGAAGGTTTTTTAAATGGTAAGAGTTTCAAATTCTTTTAATTTTAGAGAATTATGATAAACTAAGCAATAACTTTTATGTATAAAATATGTTGTATTCTGATAAAATTATGCATGAGAACTGAATTAAAAACACAAATTCAAGGAACAGAGAAGGTTGACATTTCTGATATCAAAGAGTTGGCCTATTTCAATGGATGACCTGTTGTTAAGTTGTTTTCATAGGTTAGACGGTTTTCAAATAAGAATCTTAAGGTGAAATTTTTAATTTAAATAACATTGTACATAATAGGCCAAAATTTACATTATTTCAAGTCAGGAAATAGATTTTTAAGAATTATCTTAAAAACGTGTACAGGTCGACAGGCTCAGTAGAACACACCCTAATTGTAGAGGCTGAGGCAGGAGGACTCCAAGTTCAAGACCAGCTTCAGCAACTTAGTGAAGCTCTGTTTCCAAATAAAAAATAAAAAGTACTGAGAATGTGTCTCAGTGATTAAGGGCTGAAGATGTGGCTCAGTGGTTAAGCACCTCTTGTTTTTTTTTACCAGAAAACAAAACAAACAAACAAACAAAAATGTGCACAGGTCATATGTATTCTTCCAAATTCTATTTGGAGACAATGAGGGAAATTTTACATGCACTAACCCAGAAAATGGAGTAAATATTTGGCTTGTTTTCTTCAAATGGCTTCACCAGTAGCACGAAGTGTGAAATGAAGTCTATTATGTAAGATATTATGATAACTATACAATACTATTTTTAAAATCAGTTTTTAGTTTTAATTGATAGTCATATTTTATATGATATTGAGCAATACTATCTGCAAGGAGCTAATCAATTTAAGTGATCCTGGGTGGCAATGACCAAAACTTGACTCAAATCACTTATACATTTGAGCAGCTTTTAAGCCTGCTCTTACTAGAACTCAATCTTTGTTTCAAGAAACAGTTCATTCACGACATTTTCTCTCAGGAGAACTTGAGTTTAAAATTACTAGTTTGTTTTTTTTTCCCCACTGTCTCTATACAACATTTATGTACATGGACTTGGTTTTAAGCATTAAGAATTAAGGTATTTAGACCACATGAAACTTAAAAAGTCTTGATTCAAGAAATGTAAACTTTAAAGTAATTTAAATGAGAAAAGATAAAAGATGAGAAAGGAAATCTTCATTTTGAATGAAAATGCATTTCTCCAAGTCCTAGCTTTTTGACTTTGTTGGATTAAATACAACAATCTTTATTTTTTTGTGCAAAAAAAAAAAAAAGCATGTCACATGATAGCAGGTAGCATAACAGGCACCAGAATTGTCCCTGGATAGAGAAAGCCAATAGCTTAAAACTTGTAACCACTGATAGATTTTACACCCCTTTTAAAAAAATCATTTACTTCACAAATTGAGGCTTGATTTTTATTCTTTGGAATATTTCCAGTCAGTGTTCATTTTCTGCCTTTTTATTGAATTATTACCAAACATAATTTAATTAGCCTCCTTTCAAAGGTTATCAGATCTCAATCACTGCCATGCTATGTTCTTGACAATTTTGACTTCAATTTTAAAGTAGCAACACGATCGACATGATTGTTTCCTTAAGATATGTGTGGACTAGTATTGGATCTCATTCTCCTTCTTCAACAAACTATAAAATGAAATGGTACAGCATCACCCCTGCAAACATGCATTCTTCCTTAGTCATTCTGCAGTTCTCAATCCAGTCAATGTCAGAGTATTTAATATGACCCATTTTTCATAGAGAATAGTAGTCCCATTTACAGTGCTGAGATTGATAGCACGGTATGCTATCAATCCCAAAAGCTCTGATGCGGGCCATGGACCTCTACCAAAAGATTCCTTTCTGGGCTATCAATCTCCCAGCTCCCCACTGTCTCCAAGCCCTAAATCAGCCTGCTTGATATCTCTCCAGTTTTGTATTCCTGCGTCAGCAGTCTGCCTAAGCACAGCCATCACTCACTAACACCGTTAACCGCACTTGCTACAAAACACCAAACCACTTTCCTCATCCTGAGGCCAAGTGTGAAATTCCTGCTATGTTACATCGTTTATGAATCCTTGGGAAAGAAGAACCCATTTTGTTGCTTGGCCTTTGAATAATTAGAAATTTAATGGAAGTATTTTTTCTTATATTGCAGTGGGACTTGAAAATAACAAGCAGTGAGACACGGAAGCAAAAATACTTCAAAAAGCAAAGGTTAAGAAGTTTCATCAGTAAACATGCACTTTTGTTTCTATTTAGAAAGAGGACCAGTCCATTCTAGAACTGCTAATTGTTCTTGTCAATGAAATTTCACGGGCCAGTTCCATCGCTAGTTCTACATATGTTTATTCAAAGCCAATGAGTTCCCACTAAAGGTCTGTTTCAGTTAAGTTCAACGGGCGCAGAGGAGGGTTGAACCAGGAAACTGAGCTCTCCCTGTTTTGATTCTGGAAGCATATTCAATCCCATCCATTCATCTATCTTCACAAATCCATTTTTTCTTGAGCTCGATTGAGGGTCATTTCTACTTACATTTTATTGGCCATGGTTGTGCCACACTTCAAATTGCAACCTTTCCAGGTGCATATCAGGTAGAAATAACTAGAGCCCAAATGTTACCACACAGGACATTTTGAAAATTATCTTTAATAAATACAAAGTAGCAGGTACTACTCCTGGTATAAATAATCATGCAATAAATAGTAACTTTCATTACAGTGAGGACTTTTCAATCAAATGGCTTCGGTACATGAAATCAACCTAATTGCCAGTCTTTGAAAAACTGCATCTTATGATAATTAGAGTCTAGTGTTAGGCAGAAGCAATCTCTCTGACTAATGAATTGAAGGAAGGAAAGTTCTGATAGGTTAAATAGTGATCTGTCCCCCCAAAAAATTGATTATCAGTTTTCTTCTTTCCATACCAGGACTGAGTATCCTTAACAACCTAAAAAGAACTGAACTGATCATTTAATGGTCCAATTGTTTAAGGTATTTAATTATAACTTGCACATTGTCAGCTACACAAACATAAAACCTTCACCATATTATTTCTACCCTGAAGAAGTCAAACATTTCACATTTTGTGGTTGAGGGTATATCTGAATAGGAATAGCAGAAGCTGACTCACCATTTGAGGAACTATTTTTGCAGTTATCCAAAGAGCAATATGTGCATACATGGTTTAGTTAGGTTGTATATGTCCTTATTTTATGAACAATAATAACCAAGAATTTCCTGACACTTTGGAAACCACTCGAGTGGCTACCTTTTAAAGGAATAGGGTTATTCTCAATTTTTCTTTATTTATTATGTCGTCTTTCTTTCAAATAAAAGATTGACACTCTTTTTCTATTCTTTTTCCTTTTTCCTGTTACCTGTTCTGGATTTTATTCATTTAGGACTTTTTTCTGTCTGAAAAGCAGGTATTTAACTATCAATATTATAACTCCCCCCTGTTTGTGTAATAAAACATATTTGTGTAATAAAAAATATTTGACATTTTCAGGTAATATGGTGGAAAAGAGTTCCCTAATCCTAGGGCACACATGTATGTAGAATTGCTCAAATAGAGTTAGGAAAACCAGTTTCTGCTCTAGGATCTGTCACAACACAGCTATAAACTTGACAGGCCATAACTCCTGGAGCTCCGTTTTCTATTCTTAAAAATGAATGAGTGGGCCTCATGTTATCATCTACATGCATACATGTTGTATTCTCTCTGTAATATGCTCCCCAACCTCCTCCCATCCCCCATGGATTTACTGTTGACTTCTAAATTTTTAAGCTGCAGATCAGGAATTACTTCTAAAAAAATGCTTCTCCAATTTCAAACCACAAAATATTAAAATGTAGTTCCAACCTTGTGCTTAAAACATTGCTATTTCTTGTTTTATGTACATTTGTTTACATATCCTTACCACCCCATTTATACATTGATATATCCCTACCACAACTGTACTGTAAACTCCTGAAGAGACATGTTCATATCTAATTTATGTTTGAGTTGTTCGAAAATAATTATGTATTAAGGACATCTATTTAGAATGAATAAATGAATAGAAGAAGAAATGAACACAAATGAGTGAAGTAGGTGGCTTTTCCAAAATACTTTCTTGCTCAAACTTTGAATTACTCCAAATAATATAATGCAGGAACAGAGATAGTTGGAGAATTTGTCTCATTTCAAATCATTACAACTAGGAAGCTACCCAGGCCTCTGTTCTTAAATTCTCTCATTGTGGCTGTCTCACTCCCCTCCCAATTGCTATAAAATTAAGTGGGGTCATTAGAGAAATGTATGGCTTTGTTCTCATCCATGTTCTACAGCATCTGAGCAAAGAATCCCTTCACCTGTGAGCAGCTGAGGATGTTTCAAACAAGCAGATGACAAAACTCTTAGACAAAGGCTGAGTTGGTGCCGATGGGGAGCATTTGTCTGGAGGACATGGAGGAATTTCATTAGGACTCTACATATTTTATTATTGCTGTCTCAGATAAACATGAAGGAAAGGAGCGTGGGAGGCACACAGAGACTAACTGCTGATCAAGAATAAATTCATCTTTCATCCACAAGATGCTCCCTCCAAGCAAATGGGTTGATTTGTCATCACCAAAATAAATCATAAATTTAATTTTCTCACTTCTCATAATAGTATCTCTGCCTTTTTTGTCCCTTTAAGTTCCACCTTTCTTCAGGGCCAAACTCCAGTTCTCCCTCATCTACTGTAGACCACTCCAACACCTACGACTGTGCCCTTTTTGGAACACACCCCATTTGCTCTTCCATTGAATACTTTGTGCTGTTTTGTGATGTCATGCAATTTTTCCACATTTTAAAATTTAATTTTTGTGCCATTATTTAACTACGCATTTGTTTATGTATGATCTCTTTAACTATAGTGCATTTTCTTAGAGGGAAGTGACTGTATCTAGACACTTGAGAAATCTGAATCATCCTTGCAAGAAAAGCAATAACCATTAAGTGATTGAAGATCAATTATTTCAACACGGGACAAGAATACCTATTCTGTTTTGACAATGATCCAAACTAAGTATACTTTATATGTGACATCTTCTTAAATTATTTGAAAACTTTTCCATTTATAAGATAATTTTATTCTCATAAACTTCCTTTGAGTTAGATAGTACAGAGGAAAGTATCACTTTTCAGATGAAGAATTTATATTCAAAGAATAAAGATTCTAGCCGTAGTAAGAGGGCCAAAGCAAGATTCAGTTCTCATTGCTGGTATTTCACTGCTCTTTCCAATATAATACATTAAATTCACGGGACAAGAATACCTATTCTATTTTGACAATGATCCAAACTTCCCGTGATTCCCATGACAGAGTTCCTTGAACACACTTTTACCACATACAAGTGAACTGTTGGGTACATCAAGAAGTTCTGTGACTATATAATCTCTCCGTGACAGATTAGCACAAGCCAGAAACTTCCCTCCAAAGAAAGAAATGAGTGCTAATGCTGAAAACATTCTCTTAGTTCATTAGTTGGGTTATAGAAAGACTATCATACTGCTTAGTGCACTTGCTATTTGCTCTGAAACACAAGGAAAAAAAAACTCACATAAGCTCCAGGGTACATAGTCTTGTGTTTGGCTCTGCAATATATAGAACAGAATAGAGAATACAAATTCAATTTCAAATCTACCTCTGAAAGATTAAAACAAAAAACAAATCCAAACCCGAAAGATTTTTTTTTTTAATACAGCAAGGCTTCTTAACTGCCTGATCCACATAGATTGAATTTATTTAGTGAACACACGGATTCATCTATCAGAAATGTAGTCATTCGTTTATTCAAATAGAAATCAGTATTCATGCAAAATAAATGGATTCCACTTTAATTGTCCACTGGCTGTGACTATAAAGCAAACTACACGAGTCTTACAAGTGAATCTTTACCACACACAGAAAGGAGGATATAAACCTCTAAAATACAGTTCACTTGGGTCATCTTTTAAGATCTCACATCCCGTCCCATACTTCAAAGTAAATTATATCATAGTTATGATGTGATTAATCACATCATATCTTACACACATTCAAATGAAAAATATCATTTTATCTTTATATTCCTTATTCAGTGAAAATTGCTCAGTTATTCTCAGTGTTGAATACTACAAAAGGAAGTTAACTACTTACCTACGTGATACTTTATTTCTGAAGCCAAACATAAGCATATGGAACAACAATAAAGGTAGAGAACAGTAAATTACATAAATAAAATCATGTTTCCATTTGTGGGCTATATAACAAAGAAAGCCTGACTTTAAAAGCTGTTAATATGGGTGAATTAAAGTATAGGAAGGTCACAAAAAATAAAGGAAACATTTCTTAACAGAAAAAGTTAAACAGAAAAATCTATATCACATTCAATGACATTCATTTACTCACATTTCATTAAGTGAAATGGATTTCATTTATTACAAGTTATCTTTAAATATGTAGTATGTATCAAAATTTTGAAATTCAGCCAAAGAATTTAGGAAAGTTGATGCTAAGTGTACAGTGAGTAATCTCTTATTTAGGTAGAGATTTTGTGCTATGTTGATGATAAAAATCTGTAATTTATATTTATACACATTTATGTTTTTCATACTCTGTCAAGTAAACAGCCACAAATTAGCTTGAACAAATGAAGCTTACATATTTATTTTTGTAACATCAAATTCAGTAAAGTACCTCGGAATGCTTTAAAGTAACTACGTCCCATGTTTCACCTTGTTTCCTGGTACTAAATATGAATTTTTAAATAATTCATTTATTTATTTAAAAAAATTTTAAGAGAGAGAGAGAATTTTTTAATATTTATTTTTTAGTTTTCGGCAGATACAACATCTTTGTTTGTATGTGGTGCTGAAGATCGAACTCGGGCCGCATGCATGCCAGGCGCGTGCTGCGGCTTGAGCCACATCCCCAGCCTGAATTTTTGAAGAATTTAAATTTAACTAAATATCTTTGTGAACTCTTCTGTTCATAGTGAATGTGTGCCTGCAGTGAAGATCCTCATCTCACAGCCTGCTGTCATGGAGAAATACTGAATTTATGGGTCAGAAAGTCTGGATTTTGGTTTGGCTCTCCATCTCATAAAACCTTGGATTAGAGCAAATCAATCAATTGTGGTTCCTCCTTTATAGGACGGGAATAAAAATACCTTCCCTACTTCATTCAGGAATTTCAGAATCAAATCATATAACAATCCATACCAATGTAAAAGATTATCTCTTACAAAATATTAAACCCATTCCTCCATCATTTCAAAATGTGTTTATTAAAAGCTTACAATGAACATACTAACCAAAATTGCTCCGGTTTACAAAAGAAACGAATGGCTGTGTCCTGAGAAATCTCTCCATGTCTGGACAGAATATGCTAGCATTATTTATCTCCCAGCACAACCTTAGGCTAAGTTTGCAGAGATGCTTCTACATGTTTCTCTCTCTTTTTGTGTGTGTATGGTGATTGAACCCAGGGCCTTGTGCATGCAAAGCAAGCAGCTCTATGCCCAGCCCCATGTTTCTCTCTTTTGCAGAGACTATTTTAGTCCTTACAATTCACCAATAAGCTTCTGAGACCTCCTGTCTCACAATAGCTTTTGATGATGGCACACAGGAGAAGCACATTAATGCTTGCTTGGCAATTGTGAGTGGCTAAGAAATGTGTCCAGTTGAGTGGAAGTCTACTTTGGTCTAGGCTGGTCTTTATGTGTGCCTAATGTGCAAATCAAATAGTGAGTGCCCCCTGGGCTGTTGGCCACCTGATTGGCTGTGGGACAGCTGATAGATCTAACATACACAGAGTGTCACAAAGCCTTGCTATCGATAAAATGTGGTGTTTCCATTGTGTATAAATGCCACATTTTTTTTATCCATTCATCTATTGAAGGGCATCTGGGTTGGTTCCACAGTCTAGCTATTGTGAATTGTCCTGCTATGATCATTGATGTGGCAGTATCCCTGTAGTAAGCTCTTTTAAGGTCTTCAGGGAATAGTCCGAGAAGGGCAATAGCTGGGTCAAATGGTGGTTCCATTCCCAGCTTTCCCAGGAATCTCCATACTGCTTTCCAAATTGACCACACCAATTTGCAGTCCCACCAGCAATGTACAAGTGTACCCTTTTCTCCACATCCTCACCAGCACTTGTTGTTGTTGGCTGCCAATCTTACTGGAGTGAGATGATATCTTAGGGTGGTTTTGATTTGCATTTCTCTGACTGCTAGAGATGGTGAGCATTTTTTCATGTACTTGTTGATTGATTGTATGTCCTCCTCTGAGAAGTGTCTGTTCAGGTCCTTGACCTATTTGTAGATTGGGTTATTTGTTATCTTATTGTTTAATTTTTTTGAGTTCTTTGTATACTCTGGATATTAGGGCTCTATCTGAAGTGTGAGGAGTAAAAATTTGTTCCCATTATGTAGGCTCCCTATTTACCTCTCTTATTGATTCTCTTGCTGAGAAAAAACTTTTTAGTTTGAGTAAGTCCCATTTGTTGATTCTAGTTATTAACTCTTGTGCTATGGGTGTCCTATTAAGGAATTATACACAATGGAGTATTATGCAGCACTAAAAAAATGACAAAATCATGGAATTTGCAGGGAAATGGATGGCATTAGAGCAGATTATGCTAAGTGAAGCTAGCCAATCCCTAAAAAACAAATGCCAAATGTCTTCTTTGATATAATGAGAGCAACTAAGAACAGAGAAGGGAGGAAGAGCAGGAGGAAAAGATTAACATTAAACAGAGACATGAGGTGGGAGGGAAAGGGAGAGAAAAGGGAAATTGCATGGAAATGGAAGGAGACCCTCATTGTTATACAAAATTACATATAAGAGGTTGTGAGGGGAATGGGAAAAAAACAAGGAGAGAAATGAATTACAGTAGATGGGGTAGAGAGAGAAGATGGGAGGGGAGGGGAGGGGGGGATAGTAGAGGATAGGAAAGGCAGCAGAATACAACAGTTACTAATAGGGCATTATGTAAAAATGTGGATGTGTAACAGATGTGATTCTGCAATCTGTATTTGGGGTAAAAATGGGAGTTCATAACCCATTTGAATCTAATGTATGAAATATGATATGTCAAGAGCTTTGTAATGTTTTGAACAACCAATAAAAAAATGTGGTGTTTCCAGGTGACTTTCATTGAATATGTCCTATAGAGCATGCACTGTCCCTGTAAAAATATGAGCTATAATGCATTTTAAAATTCTGCCACATAGGGACACAACAGATTGCAAAACATCACATTCCCCGAGAAACACCTGTGATTAGGCTGTGTTGACAACAGAGAAAAAGGCAGAATGAAAAGTGAAGGAGAAGGTGAGAGCTCGGTAGAGGAGGTCATGGATACAACAGAACAAAAGGAAGGAGTACGAACAGTAAAGAGAGGGCGAGAGATGGCTGGCTGGAAAGCAGAGAAAGAAGAGTAGGAAAAGCAGCTGCCATCTTGGGACGTGCTTTTGGTCAGTCTCATCCAGGGAGATCTTTTTCAGGGATTCTGATGGGTTTTCCTTCAAATCTACCTTCCTCACAAAAGGTCATCCATTTCTTCCTCAAAAATGAGAAAACTGTCTTTGAATCTTCATTCCAAAGAGTCTTTCTTTCTTTTTTTTTTTAAACTTGACTTTTCATTGTGCTCTCGTAGCTACTATTAATGAATCTTTTCTTTGTGCATTGAAAAGCACCTCTGTCACTACAAACTCGCTCATGGAGTTGATTGTGCCCCTTTGGGTGGCCATCCAGCTGGCTTCTGAGCGCTGCTGGTTCAGGTGGCCATCACTCTTTAATCACCCAGAGTGAAAGCCCAAAGAAGAGGACATCGATGGGTGTGATGGCACAATTGTGTGGACACTTGTAAGACTTTTCATTTTATTTCTGCTCTTCCAGTATTTGAGCACTTCCAGTAGAACCTTGAATATTTCTTGCTGATCATATAAATATTCTGCAGGGTGTGGAGAGAAACGTGGACTTCCTAGAATACATTATGTACCTCCATACATACTGCAATTTAACTAGTGGAAAATATTTGACTACCAAAAATTAATGTGGACCACGAGGAAAATGTAGAGTCTCCATGTTGTACAGCAAGGTCATGCTACCTATGTTGATGTGAATAGGTTTTTTCCTTCTCCCCCCACAGTTAGCAAAGAAAGATATATATATATATATATATATATATATATATATATATATATATATATATATATATATATCACTTAATCTTCCCCATGTTTGTTTCTGAAATAATGTGCTAGTGAAGAGCTTTATGCTCAGATTCTCTGAGCTGAGCTTGGTGGATGAGGAACATGCACTGAGAGACAGAGGGATTTCGTCCAATGAATAGGAAATGCCAAAGGTTAACAGGGAAGAAAAATGGATGTTAGTGGGTGATTGCACTGTTTCCTTGAGAGGGAATGTGTGCATTAGGGCTATGAGGGACAGTGCAAAGAGGGCCAATGCAAGAGGTATTATTCTTGCCCATAGCCACTTGAACCTGTATTTCCTGAGAGTTTCTCTTTCCACAAGTTTTCTGCCCTACACCCAACAGGAAAACAGGAAGGACTGCTATATAGACAGGTCAAGAAGAATCTGAACAGAAAGGACCAGTTGAGCTTTCTCCTTCTGCCTTATTCCACTAAATCATGCTGTTTTTGTTCAATAACATTTCTACAAGGCTGTTCATTCTTTTTTTTTTTTAGTTTAAATACACAACAGCAGAATGCTTTACAGTTCTTATTACACATATAGAGTACAATTTTTAATATCTTTGTATATAGAGTATGTTCATGCCAATTCATGCCTTTATACATGCACTTTGGTTTTTTGCATTACAATTCTCATTACATATATATACCACAATTTTTCATATCTGTTTATATATAAAGTATGTTGACACCCAATTCATGTCTTCATACATGTCCTTTGGATAGTGATGTCCATCACTTTCCACTGTCCTTGCTAATCCCCTGCCCCCTCCCTTTCCCTCCCACCTCTCTCCCTATCTAGAACTCATCTAATCTCCCCATGCTCCCCCTACCTACTCCAAGGCTGTTCATTCTTTTTTGAACACAAAAACAGACTGTTTTCCATGAGTCTTTGGATCTTCATATCTGAAGGTTCCCATGTCACATAAAACTTTGAATAAATAATTTTGTTATCTTTTTTTTTCTCTTGTTAAACTATCTTTTACTATAGGAATGTTAGCCAGGACCCTCCTGATTGGAAGTAAAGGCATCATATCTCTCTCTCCACATAACACACCATATCCTATAAAAGCAATGAGAACAAGAAAACCAGCCAAGAAAACTTAACTGGTAATTGAAGAGTGGGGTGGAGGGGAAACTATAGGGACAGTTGAACCTGGGGATAAGCCGAGAATTTAACAAGTTCCCAACCCCTCTATGCCAATCCAGAACAATAGTTACACACTTAACTGGATACTGTAACCTTTGGACCAAGTTTTTCTAATCTAACACATGCATTGAACATTTGGGTAATTCAGTTGCAGTCAGGCAAATGCAAGATAGAAGGGATGTGGAGGACCTAGAAATCAACTTAACTTTTTAAAAATACAATGACTTCTATAATTAATAAACATATACACATTCATAGGTATACTACACTAGACCAAGCATCATTCCTTGCATCCTAGTCACATTAAACTCTTCATTCAATAACATAGGGTTAAACTAATGCCTTAAAGACAGAAGCTATGGGTACTCGTGGACAAATAATTATTTCAATTAGTATTTCTTGAGTCTGCAAAATGCAAAACCCTGTCCTGGCTTTGGAGGCTGACAGATTGATGGATTAGATGAAACCCTTATTTTTAAGAAACTTGGAATCTGGTAACAGTGTAAGATAAAGCATAGCACTATACCTGACACAATAATTTTCATGCCTGGATGAATAAATGAGACATATAAACATATACAATAGTCACCCCCTGATCTGAAGTTTCAAGTACTTGAGGTGAACTAAGGTCCAAAACTATTAAAAGAAACAAACAAAAAAACTATTATTCAGAAGTATAAAATTTATGTTTTAAATGCAGTGCCATTCTGAGTAACAGGATTAAATCTCATCCCATCACCCTTCCTTACCACCCCACACCAATGGGGTGAATCATTCCTTTCTCCACTGTATCCACACTGTATACACTACTTACCCATTAGTCACTTAGCAGCCATCTTGTTACCAGAATGGCTGTCACTGTATTACAGTGCTATGTTCAAGCAACGCTTACTTTATTTAATGATGGCACAAGAGAAAAATAGTAATGATGCAGGGAATTCAAATATTACAAAGAGAAACCATAAAATCCCTCTTTTTTAAGTAAAAAGGTGAAAGATCTTGACAATAAAAAAAAAACTCATGCTCAGGTTGAGATCTATAGTAAGAATGAAATAAGCACCTATAGGATTTGGTACTGTACTCAATTTCAGGCATTTTAATGTGTCCCCTTCCAATATGGGGTGACTGCTATTTGAAAATGTAACAGGGTGAATTATCGAAACACACAGAGTGACAAGAAAAAATATTTTAAAAATAGCTTTCAGCAGCCATATATGGGGAAAAGAAGGCATCGTTTATGCTACCTTTAATTCTCATGATCAGAGGAGAAGTAAAGAGCTTTTAAAATTCATGTCTATTTCCAGAAGAACAAGGTGGATTATCTCAAAAGTGGATGGGGTGGGGCAAAAAGCTTTAAGAAGGTGAGATCAAAAGAGATAGGGAGCATGGGGATGTAGCTCCGTAGTAAAGTGCTCCCCTAGCATGCATGAGGCGCTGGGTTTGATCCCCAGTACCATAAGAAAAAATTATAAACAAATGAATTGAACAAAACGAGTGGGGAGAGGGAAATAGGGAACAGCATTTTTTATGATTTCCTAAGTACAAAAAAAACCAAGAATTTATTTGAAGAGTTTGGTAACTGGAGAATTCTATTGGTGGGTGAGTTCTATGGCATATGTGTGGAGGTTGTGGGGGAGCATAGTGACCTTCTGTCTAAGGCCTCCTGAAATGAATATGTGGACAGAGGACTGGAACTTCCTTGGGGGTATCCCTAGATTTTCCCCTAACAACACAGTCACTGGGTCCTAGCAAATCCTTTTTAAAGACAGCACTGGGTAGGGGAGAGAGCAGTTGGGGAGGATATTTCCACCATGAACTAAACTACTTCCTGATTTTCAAACATTGTAAAACACCCTACGTTTTCAATCGTCCCCAATATGTGGTGGGCTCCCTGAGTCAAGGAACACCTTGTTAAGGCAAGAGTGCTCTACAATCGATCCCTACTTTGGTCTCTGGGTAGGCGGCATGAAAGTCTCTTTTATCCTGTTAAGTAGAGTAGGATGCCCTAAATTCAACTGAGATTAAACTTTCAATCATGCATATAGTTGAGAGCTCAGAGGAAACTTACATGACATAAAGAATTTTAAAAATGTGATGGATGGTTCCTAACTATTGAGATTAAAACTGAATTCTACTGCAAACTAAAAAGACAAAGAAAGCCTTTGTAATAAGGGCCACAAATAGAATTCAAATGTTTGGATAGTTTGGATGTGCTAATAAAAACAGAAAATAAAAATTATTTACACTCTCCACAGGCTGTTTGATAAATGTTAAACCAAGTCAATGATAGAGGGTAATTCTTACAAAAACTAACAATTACTATTCACTCTTCTACCTGAAACCAATTTAAGTATCTCCTTTGTGATGAAGAAAACCAATGAAAAGAAAGACAAAATTATACAATAAGAAGGCTTCAAGCTGCAATTTAGCACCAATTTAGCAATTCCATTAGGAAGCACATCCAGCTCATTAAAAAATAGCAAGCTAACCTGTCTATATATTCTCTCACCATAATCAAATATTGGCAAAATAACTAAATAGGAAATACAGTGCCTTTCTGAAGTTTTAGCAATTAATCATAAAATAACTAGTTTTTCTAAAATGTCATGCATTTTACTATATACTAATATTTCTTAAATTGAACTGGAAGAAGTTTCTTTTTGATTTTTTTAACTCATATTCTTCAATCAGTTTTTAAAAGACATTCAAAAGTTCCCTTCTCCACAAATGTGGATTACATTTATATAAAAACTGAACTTAATTAAGCAGAGTCCTTCAATAAAATTTAGATTTATAGTGGGACAACGTTTCAGATATCAAACAGACTCCTAGAAAGATACTCCCTTTTATAAGACCAAGCCAGGGAGGGACATTAAAACAGGCATCCCAGAGATGTATATAGAGATCTCTTCTGCAGCATCTTTGATTTGATGTTGTTTTCATAACTTGGGAAAATGGACCATTTCATTGCTAAGTGTGCATTGCATAATGTTAAAAAGTTCCTTGTTAATTGAAGTAAATCCTATATTTGCACAATTCCCACTCATTCATGCTCATTTTGCCTTTCAGCAAAACAAAACTACTGTCCCTTCTATCTTAGGACATGAGAAACTTTCAAAGACTGCCCCATACTTTTTATTAATCTTCTTGCCTCCAGTTGTTAGAGCCACATCATGGGGTTCTCAATTCCTTCACTCTTTATAGTGTGTGAAAGCCTGCAGAGGTATGAATGTGAGTTTGAGTTTTTTATGTCTTGAAAGAAAAACTAAGGTTATGAAATCACTTTGGCTACATCCAAATTAAGCTACTGACTTGACCATGGTTTCTCCTCTTTTGACATGGAAGGGATATCCATTTTCTTGAAAGATTCTAGAATGTGCTAACAAGGACAAGCTCCTTCACAGGCTAAAGTGTGTATTAACATACCCACTTCCATTAATTCAGAATTACCTACGTAAACAAACACTCTAAGCATCTAATAAATCAACTTATTTATCTAGTAAATTCTTTAAAATTTATTCAACCACTATTTATTGTTAATTGAGAACCAGGCTTTGTGCTAGGTACTATGACAATGAACAAGGACAACTTCAGATCTCAACCTTAGACTCTTCTGAGGAAGGAGCCATTGATTGAATAGCCACGCACAGGGTTAACTGCGATATGTTAGAAAGAAAACTCTCAGAATCCATGAGAGAACAGAGCTCAGGGTAAGCTTTCCCAAGCGGATGGCATTAAAGCTACAACATGAAGAAATGAGTAAAAATCAACTAAGTGAACTTGGCAAGAAGTTGTGGTGGGGAAACAGCCACATGTGGACTCTGAGATGGGGAGTGGGAGTGCAAGATGAATCTGAAGAAACTGAGTCCAAACCATGCCAAAACCCCATGGGTGTCACGATGGGCAAAGGTGCCACTTATGAAGTCGAAGGGGAGAAATAAAGAATGTGCATGCGCTTCTGCCCTTTGCAGGGCTCTATTCACTCAAATCACTCAATACAATTTCACTCTATAGGTTCTTAATCAAGAAAATGACAATCCTTAAGGCTAGGCACTGCAATAGACATAATCCATTCAAAGCAAACAATTCTAAGTTAACTCTAAGCACTGCAAACGCACTTAATCATGACAGACTTTTACAGACATTCCCTCTGCGTGCTAAGCTTAAGTGCCAGATCTTAAGATCTTAAGATCTTAAGCCTTAGATCTTAAGCCCAGCAGATGCACACTCACTCAGACCAGTAATCAGGACAGGAACCCATGGAGGCTTCTCCTGGGGTGGAGCTGACAGCTGGTTGAGGAGAGGGTTGTAAGAAGAAGTTGATGTTCTCACCAAGGTCAAGGTGTGGCTGTAGAATTTGACAGTGGTAAGGACAATGCAGAGGATCAGGCAGATGATGAGAAGAGTTGGGATGTCCATCCAGGTCCTCATCAGGCTCTTTGGTATGTGGGCATCAGTGTTGGCTGGCTGAATGTCTGTTCATTTGCTTCATCATTTATACTAAATTTGGGGGCTTCTGTTTGCTGTTTCAGTCCCTAGCAGCTGTTATGGGGTTTCTTAGTAACATCTTGCATTCTAGGGTCAGGACATATGGTTTGGTGGGTTTTGCCCTGATTTCACATCTCTGACTCAGAGTGAAGGCAAATGACAGTGACTTCATTCTGAGTTTTATCAGGGTTGTAAAAAGTGACTTGGTGGCATATTGCAAGGCTCTGTAGACTGGCGCCTGGTGAAACTGCAGGTTTATTTAAAATGGAATTGCTTAGACTAAGACTATCCTTACAGTGGGCCATGTTAGAGATTGCCTTCCTTGTTCTAAGAAGTAAGAAATCTCTAAAAGATTTTTAGCAGAAAAGTCTTGAGATTTTTTTTTTAACTATGGAGAGCAAACCAGAGTAAAGTGCCAGCATTAAATTAGAATAACTACTCTAAGTGAGACATGGTAGTGGGTTAATGAACAGAGATGGAACTTATCAAGGATCACCCTTCCAATTCAATCTTGTGCAACTGAATGGATGGTGGTGCTCTTGAGCTGGGGACTCAAGCACAGAGGTAGTAGCAAGTATGGGAACAAATAAAAGGAGTTTGATTTGGGAACACCTTAGTAGACAGGCCTGGGCTCATGAGTGTTAGACATGTAGATGATAACTAAAATAAAAATTCCCCCTTACTACCCTCTGTAGATGGCATCACCAAGGATAGTACAATGTGTGATCCTGGAGTATACAACCCCTGCCACTCATTCTTCCCATATAATCATTACCAAGAAGGCTATAAAATAACCCATCTCTAATGATGTTTGGAATATTTATAAGTTTCTCAGTCCCAAGAAGACTTATGTCCCGTAACCCCTGTTGAAAGTGAAGTTTCTTCCAGATAACCGGAGAGCTTAAGAATGCATCTGTGGATTAGCTTAAGATAAACTACCTGTGGCAAGCTTTGCCTTGCAGCCTGTAACATAAATCTACCATTTGTCTTCTCATCTGCAAAAATCACTACTGTAAGGTTGTCTTCCTAGAAGAAATTCCAGACCATTTCTTTGTTGCCACGGATTGCGAACTAACAGGAAAAGAATAATAGACCTGAAATGGATCTTAGAGGTCATCAGAGAGAAGTAATTCTAGCCTAAAAAACATTTAGACTATGTTAACAGCAATCTCCTCTTCTTATTCTAGCCCCCTTCCTTTTTTTAGTTTTTGTTATTCGGTTTTTTTTAGATATTTCTAAAGTGAGGACAGAATACTCTGATAGCATATTATCTACATGCCAGTATTTGAAAGAACAATCTAGTGGATTGAAGTAAGAGATAATGTGTTCTTGACCTCTCTGCTTTCTGATACTGCTGCCTGGCAATTAGTAATAAAATTTATTCAAGATATTGTGTTAAGTACTCCCTAGAAGTGTCAGGCTGGTCGGTGGAATGGATTTCTTAAAATTAGTGAGTAGGAGTGAGTAGCTAATCTTTTTAAAGAACATCTATTTATTTCCAAACTATAAAAACATTCATATAGTATCAAGGCTCAACCTCCAACTCAATGGATTACTCTTAGAACAAAACTCTAGAAAACCTTTATTTATACTGTGAGCATAGGCTAAGCAAAGGCTTCGTTATCATTACCTTCTTAGGCTCTGGGAAAGAATGAAATATTATTAATAAAAAAAACAACCTAGCAGCTTGGTTCTGCTTATTCTTTAGAGTTTTAAATCAAAATCAATGTGACTTTTTAAAGTAAGCCCTGGGTAGAGTTTAAAATGCTGGATATGCATGAATTATGCATGTGTACAAGGCCTGTAGCCTCAGGTGTATTGTTAGTAAATCAAATGCCATAAATATAAATCCATTCCAATAGCCTATTTGAGGTGACTGGGCTGTTGCCCCATGTAGCATGATGTTAACATGGTGGATAAGAACAGCACCGTTTGCATGGAGTGATGTTAATATATGTAGGTGCTTGAAGTGATTATGCTATTAATAAAAGCTAAAGTAATGATGGTTGAGAACTCTACTAAGTCATTTGATGATTTGTCCTTAGACTTTTTGTTGATTACTAGCTATATACAAGTTCCCTCTTTTGGTCTCACAAGTGAAGACAGTTGAATTCTTCCCACTATTAAATTCTAATCCACCAGGTAATTTACATGGCTATTTACAACAGTGCAAAACAAAAGAGGAGCAGTGAGAGAAGTCTCAAGCTCTGTTCAAACTGGCTGGCTTTGTTGTCTTTCAAGTTCCCAGAGAAATCATTTGTGATATAGTTACTATGATGTTTGATACCTTCCAA
This sequence comes from Ictidomys tridecemlineatus, assembly GCF_052094955.1. Classification (NCBI taxonomy): domain Eukaryota; kingdom Metazoa; phylum Chordata; class Mammalia; order Rodentia; family Sciuridae; genus Ictidomys; species Ictidomys tridecemlineatus. Next base: position 110,714,633 of record NC_135483.1, read on the forward strand.
ATTTATTTGAGAACTTACATAACCATTTTACGATGATCTATCGTATAAAGTTGCTTATCATAGTACTAAATAATTAAAGTTCATCTAGTCTTTTTAAAGTTATGAAAACTAACTATGCATAGTGGTACAGGTTTATCTATAATCCCAGCAATTTGGGAATCTGAGGCAGAAGGATTGCAAAATCAAGGCCAGCCTTGAGAACTTAGCAAGACCCTATCTCAAAATAAAATTAAAGGTTGGGGTTGTAGCTCAATGGTAGAGCACTTGCCTAGCAATTGTGAGGCACTGGGTTCTCTATGTCCATCTATAACTGAAAAACTTAAGTAAATAAAAAAGATAAAATTAAAAGGGCTAGGTGTATTACTTGGTGGTAGAGCACACCTGTGTTCAATCCTCGGTACAGTAAAAATAAATAAGAAAATAAATATAAAAACCCAAGGCTGAGTTTGTGATAGAATAATTTGCTATGATATTCCTACCATAATATATCATATTAAATAGGTATGTATGCATATGGATTCATTAATATTTATATATTTATGTTTAATATGACTAATATATATTCTGATATATATTTGGGAACTTACATAACCATTGTACAATGATCTATTAAATAAAGTTGTTTATCATAGTACTAAAGAATTAAAGTTCATTTAGTCCAAACCAGCCTTTTAAAATATAATGCCTATTTTTATATCATTTTATAAACATACATGTACATATGCATTTATGTGTATATACATATGTGTGTAATTTATAGGACAGTGTTTTCAGAACTATCACTTTTACTGTATTAGAACCAATTAGTTTTGGATCTAAGGTAATCATTTGCCAAAATAACTGTTTAATGTATTTTTGCATCTCTTCTTTCTTGAACCTCATGAGTAAAATGAATTCTCTTAAGCAGTCTGGAAAGAATAGCTATGAATGATAGAACTTCCATGATCCTCTAAAGATAGCATCACCTAGGTTAAGTAATATTTATGACCAAGCCATCATTTTGTCTGGAACACATATCAAAATAATTAGACTGTGGAACTCAGTTTTCTATAAAACAGGGAATGGGCTGATAGAAGGCTATCATCCTCTGTCTCATTTGAAATGGACTGAAGAAATAGTGACAAAGGGAAATTTAATTTGTAACTGAGGAGTCAAGAGATTAGATAGCCTCTGCAGAATGAGCTTTGAGACTTGGTGGAACTTAAATATGAGCCTTTTATAGCAGGGATTTATTAAACCCAACCATCTCTGTGGACTCTCCCTTTGCCAAGATCAATCCCCATTCTAATATTTCCCCATGGGCTACACAAATGGTAACAGAAAAAAAAAAAACCTGGCTCTGTCACCGTAAAAACTGTAGGCTTGTTTCATATTTCGTTCGTGTAGTAAGCTGTCCCTGAGGAGACATGAGGCTGTGGGAAAAGGCGGAGAATCAAATCGATTTCTGAGACTGCGACAGGGAGGCCATTTTCAGAGGCATCACAAGGTGAGAACAAAGAACTGAGTCTTCCTCATGAAAAACCATAAGGCTGATGGGTCCAAATGAGGCTACACAACCTGAGCAGTCTGTGTGGGGAGAGCAAGTCCTTCTTAGAAAGTAAAACATAACCACACGCTAGGTTCTATCTAATACAGTTCTTTCTTCTTAAAACCTCAAAGCATTTTTCCTCTCTCATTTGTCTCAGAGACAAACAAAGAACCAACCCATCATTTGAGCTCCTGAGAGTGAACTAGACACTACCAATTTTTGGATCTGCATTTTTGAGAACCTTGAGCCCCACCTCTGACTTCCCATCTCCTCCTACTCTCACCTTTATTCAGACAACTTCCTTTCTTCAGAGGCAACTATCTGAACTTTCCACTGCCATTCTCTCCCCACATGCACCTGGAAACCTCAAACCAAATTTCTTTACATTCTCTGACCAGTTGGCTCCAGTTAATCAAGTGACTATGCCTGTCATATGAATGCAGGTGGTAGAATTTTCTGGTAAATAATACATGGCATGTGTCAAAAATCATTTTGTGCCAAATCTACCTTATTCCTGCCTTACCTCAGTGCTCAGTGTTGCAGAAACTAGGCTCTGCTCATATCCATTAAAAGGACAACTTTAACTTTCAGAGCTGAGAATATTTCTCTGGCACTTTTGTGTTGATATTCTTTTCATTCAAGATTCTCTCTTTTGAGATTCAACTCAAAAAGTTAATTGCTGTAACACTTCCCATAAGTAAGGGAAGAACCTAAGGAATTTGTATAGGTCTTTTGTTGGTCTTCATTTAGAATTTGGCTCAAAAAAAAAAAAAGCTCAAATTAAGTAAACAAGAATTGTTAAATTTTTCAATTCTCCATGGGGCAAAAGTAAGATGGGTTAAATTTCTATGTGTACAATATAATACCCAGATATGATTACCCACTAATTTTGATGTAGCAGATAATAAAATTAACTTTCTTAGTGTATCTTCTAAGTGTATCTGGTACAGTAGGATATAGTTTTTGTTGTGTTTGAGGCAGTGATCCATCTAACTAACTACTAACTAACTACATAGCTTGGCCTCTTTCTCTTATCTATAGGTAACAGACATATTTTTTTTTTTTTAAAAAGCTTCATGACCACCACTTTCTTCAAGGGGATGGGCCTATTTTGTCTGTTCTCTGGGTACCAAAAGCTGATTGCACTCATCAGCTGTATCCATTTTTTTTTCCAGAAAGAAATATCATAACCATGGTGAATATTCATTGAGCATTTCCAAAGTACCACTATTTTAAGGGTTTTAATGTGTACACATGTGTAGTTTTGATGACCACTCTATGAGAGACCATTATGAACTCCATTTTAAATTTAAAGAAACTATGGCAAAAACAACAACAAAAGCTAACTGGCATGTAAGCAGGCAGATCTAGGTACTAATACTTGGTCTCTGAACCGTGTTGTTTATATCCACTGTTTCTCCTTCTATAGCCATTTCAGGCATGGAAGGGCTAGGAAATTAAATACCACAAAAGATTTTGAATGTTCTCAATATAAACAGATGATAATGTTTGATATGGTGAATAAACCATTTACTCTAATTTGATTATTTCACATTGTATACATATATCGAAATATCGCATGATACACCATAAATCTGGACAATTATGTCAATTGATTTTTTTTTTAAATATTGGAATGTAAAAGGTGAAAGGATTCATTGAGAATGTATAAATTCATCCTAAAATAAAATTCTATCCAATTTATTTCACAGCAACTCTAAGCCTGAATGGATACAGAAAAATATTTGCATTATACAGTGGGAAGGATTTATCATTAAAGTTGGACACTCTCGTTCTTAAAAATAGTTTGCAGCCCTAGTCATGGTCTGTGTCCACACTATCCATGATCATCTCTTCCCAGCTACTTCATCCATGGGAAGCGAGCAATGACCAGTCTCTGTACTCAGAACATGCCCAATAATTTCCCTAATACATACTGATTTTCCATTGCATGACTGCCCTTCTAGTTCTACCTCCCATTTGCATCTTATATCTGCTTCCTAGTCTCTTTTTACCTTCACAACCCTTTCCATTCTTTTCTGTGGCCTATGAACCTTAGCACCCTGCACCTCGAACGTTTCTCAACTCTGTGTTTTGTAGATCTGAACAATCCCTGTATTTTTGAAAAAGGGACTCCAATGGCCCCACTCTTGCAGAATTTCTGGATTCTCCTCTTGTGCCAACTTCTCTGCCACAGAGTGTATCCTTGCATTGGCTGAAGTAGGCAGCCTGTGCTGTGACAACAGCTTACACATGCTTCTCTAATTTCTCTCTGGAGCTTATGTTCATGATTATGTCCCATCAGAAAGCAAAATCCTTGAGCAGAGGAGCCATGTCCTCTATGTGCCAGAGTACCTGGCACATTTTTGGCATGTGATTAAAAAGCTCACTGAACTGAAATAAAATGTACCTCTTCTTTTTCTGCCAGATGAGTAAGGAAGTGGATAGTTTGAGGAAGAGGAAGAACCAGATATGTGGCTCAAAATAAACCAAATAAACACATTAAAATGCAGGACTGGTCCAGGAATATAGCTGATCTATAGAGTGTGTTCCTAGCATGCATGAGGTCCTTGGTTTTGTCCCCACCATTGCAAGTTAAAAAAAAAAAAAAAGGCCCAAAATGCAAGACTGAAATTTCAAGAATAGGTATGGAGGACATTGATTACCAAGGAGAAAGAAATATCTAAAAACTATGATAATACAGTATAAGTGTAGGAAAACCTAAATGTTTAGTGGTATAACTCAACTAATGGGACAAGGAAGCCATAAAACTGTGTTTGAAGATATTTTGATGCTGATGACAAGGTATAATCATCTATCATTTCCTAAGCAGCTGGGATAGTCATAGCATTATGCTATTCACAGGAAATATTACAGATGTGTTCAGAAAAAAAAGGAGAATGTCCCTTTAGAGATAACGATCCTCCTTAGGAAGATGAAAACAATGCATAAAAAACTATTAGACAACCATAAAAACTAGTATCCAATTAACTACTAAATTATGTAATATGGATCAACTGCTTCATTTGCTTACTCATTCAATAATAAAGAGAATTCTTTGAGTATTTTCCTGTGTCAGGCATTCACTTAGAAAAAAAAATTGGCAAACTCAGCGTGAGAGTGAAAATTGTTCCTATTTTGATGGTGTTAATAGCTGTCAAGCCTATTAAAGGGAAGCTGTAACACCTACAACTGCCAAGAAAGAGTCAGATATAAAGTCCAGATGGATCCTGTTAGATACATGCTGCAGAACACATCTCTGTTACAAGCATCTGAAGAGTTGAGGAACTGTAGAATATTAAGGTTGTTTTGGTCTATTCATCATAGTGTTTTGTTTTATTGATTATGTGTATTTATAATTCTACACAAACTGATGATTAAGACTCAAAAAAAATCTTAAATCAGTAAACTGTCTCAGAAAACCTAAATATATACTGCTACATATAGGATATTTGTAATAGGATAATTTGGAATCTGGACATCAGTCTCAACTCAAGAAATTCTCCCAGTTCATTTTTAAACTGATTTTCCCTGAAGTTTCATTTGGGAAAACTACATAAGAATTGTTGTGCTGCAATGAATCTAAATGGATGTTCCAATCCAGCTCCAGGGCTGTGTTAAGTCAGTGCTCAGCAGGATGCAGCATCTGTGAAGAATGTCAATATGATGGAACACTAGCTATAGGAAATAAATTTTAAAGGCTCTACATTTCTAAATCAGGAGGAGCCACTTTTACTGCTCTGAATGTTCCTCCAGATGACAATCTATGGGATTCCAGAAATGAAATGACAAACAACTCCACTTTGGAATTCTATATATTGAATTGTGATTTACAGAATGGTCCATCTCTTTTAAGAAAAGAAAATAAATCTAGCCTTGTGGTTTATGACTACAAACTCCCCCCCACCCCCCACCCCCACACACATAGTAATATAATTGTTGTTTGGAGGAAATCAAGAAGCAAAGGAATGAATTAAACAGACTAGGCTTTAAGTTTCCCACTGGTTCTTTCCTTAAAAGTCGGTAAGATTGTTTTGAAGTCCACCCCACCACTGTCTCCATTCCTATCCACAAACAGTTCTGCTTTGAATTTTCCTAATTCTCCCCTCTGAATTTCTTGTGCAAGAGGCCAAATCAAAGATTTTCTTGAGACCTAGAGGCAGAGCATTATATAGCCAAAGTATTTCTAGATGAAGCTCAACTATTCATTAAAATTTATTCAACAAAAGAATTATAACAATTTAATTGTGTAGACTCTCTAACTGCTGCCATACAATATTTAAAAATATCTCAACTCAGGGCTGGGATGTAGCTCAGTGGTAGAGTACTTGCCTAGCAGGCTGAGGCCCTGGGTTTGATCCCTAGTATGGAAAAAAAAAAAAAGTCTTAATTTAGCTTGGGAGCCTTGATTCATTCAAAAAGTTTGAGTCTTGTAGACAGCCCCAAGATGGTATATAATGCTGATTCTTTTTTTTTTTTTTCACAGAGAACTAATCATTAGACAGGAGAACGGCAGCCAAAGAAATTTACATTCCAAATTTATATACTGACAGTGCACCAATATCCTTTTTTTCTGTTACATTTGTTTTTAAAGTATAACTGACATGCAATAAGATCTAAATATATAGACCTAAACAATCAGACCAAAATATACAGCATAATCTAAAATATAGAGACCTTAATTTTCACTTTTTACATTTTGACAATTTTTACACCCATATAACTACCACCCCATCAAGGAATAGAATATTTACATCACTGTAGAAAGTTCTATAATGTCCATTCATTGTACTATTGTACTCTTCCTTTCAGGCAAGAGGCAATTGTGTGTGTGTGTGTGTGTGTGTGTGTGTGTGTGTGTGTGTGTGTGTTTTCTAGATGTAAATCCTTCATCAGATATAGGCACTGTAATTATTTTTTCCCAGATTGTGGCTTCCCTATTTACTTCTTTTAACATAGCTTTCAAAAAGATGCTTAATTTTAGTTATATTTTTGGATTCAGTTTTTCTTTTCTGTTTTATGCTCATTATGCCCTACTTCAAAAATTCTTATCTAGTTCAAGATCATGAATACTGCTTCTGGTGTCTTCTCCCAGAATTCTTACAATTTTATCTTTATTTTTACTTCTAGGATCCACTGAAAGTTAATTTTGCCTATCATGTGAGATAAAGGTTGAGGGATTTTGTTTGTTTGGGGGTTTTTTGATGATGTTTTTTTTTTTTTATACCGGTAATTGAACCCAGGGGCACTTAATCACTGAGCCACATTCCCAGCCCTTTTCCACTTTTATCTTTTAGTTTTGAGAGAGGGTCTTGCTGAGTTGCTTAGGGCCTGGAGAAATTGTTGAGGCTGGCTTCAAACTTGTGATCCTCCTGCCTAAGTCTCCCTCACCACACCCTGGCAAGGTCCACTTTTTAAAAATAAATATCAAGTTGATCAAGAACCATTTATTAAACATTCAGTTATCATGGTATCTTTGTCAAAAACTGATAATACATGTGAAGATAATAAATCTGGACTCTTTAGTTCCATTATTCATTGGAACAATGCCACAATACCATATTCTTTTGTCTTAGATTTATTTATAATAAGTCTTGAAAGCAGCTAGTTTAAGGCTTTCAACTTTTTCAAGTTTGTTTTGACTATCTTAAGTCCTTTGCATTTCCATATACATTTCAGAATTAGTTTATACATTTGTATTAGTAGACTGCTGGATTTTGAGTAGGTCCTCAGGTCTAGCACATCACTCATTAGAAGGATGTATTTTGATGCAAATGAGAAAGTTTTAAAATTTTATTTTGAATTCTTATTTACTACTTTATGTCCTATGTATCCTGTATATAATGTGATCTTGCTAGTTTTAGTATATTTTTGTAAATTTCTTAGGCATTTCTGTACAAACAAACATGTCATCTATAAATGCAGGCACCTACATTTTTCCCCCAATTTTTATGGCATTTGTTTTTGTTTTATTGAATTGCCTTGGAATTTTAGCACAATAATAAAAATAAATTTCCTAAATGGAATTTTTAATTTTTATGACTAAAGCCAGAAAAATTGTAATAACTAAAGCACAAAATTCTTCAGTAATTCATAATGCTACGAACAGCTTATTTTAGTGCCTGTTTCCTTAAATACTTGATAAACCTGGAAGTTATCACTATTTTAAACTTTTATCAATCCAATGGATGACAGATGGATATATAATACTTTTCAAAAGTACAAGAATATAAAAATTTTTATAACAAAATTTACTAATATATCGTAAATATAAAAAAAATTAAATAAGCTTTCTCTTTATTGCTAGTACGCAGCTGGAAGTGGAAAAATGAAAACTCAGTTGCTAGACTTTTTTTTTTTTCCATTTATTTAGAAAATGATGGATAGAATTTTTTTTTTTTAATTGGTTGTTCAAATCATTACAAGGCTCTTGACATATCATATTTCAAACATTAGTTTCAAGTGAGTTATGAACTCCCATTTTTACCCCAAATACAGATTGCAGAATCACATCGGTTACACATTCACATTTTTACATAATGCCATACTAGTAACTGTTGTATTCTGCTATCTTTCCTATCCTCTACTATCCCCCCTCCCCCCCATTTCTCTTTTTATCCCGTCTACTATAATTCGTTTCTCTCTTTGTTTTTTTTTCCCCCTTTCCCCTCACAACCTCTTATATGTAGTTTTTTATAACAATGAGAGTCTCTTTCCATTTCCATGCAATTCCCCTTTTCTCTCCCTTTCCCTCCCACCTCGTGTCTCTGTTTAATGTTAATATTTTCTTCCTGCTCTTCCTCCCTACTCTATTCTTAGTTGCTCTCATTATATCAAAGAAGACATCTGGTATTTGTTTTTTAGGGATTGGCTAGCTTCACTAAGCATAATCTGTTCTAGTGCCATCCATTTCCCTGCGAATTCCATGATTTTGTCATTTTTTAATGCAGAATAATACTCCATGGTGTATAAATGCCACATTTTTTTAATCCATTCATCTATTGAAGGGCATCTGGGTTGGTTCCACAGTCTAGCTATTGTGAATTGTGCTGCTATGAACATCGATGTGGCAGTATCCCTGTAGTACGCTCTTTTAAGGTCTTCAGGGAATAGTCCGAGAAGGGCAATAGCTGGGTCAAATGGTGGTTCCATTCCCAGCTTTCCCAGGAATCTCCATACTGCTTTCCAAATTGGTCGAACCAATTTGCAGTCCCACCAGCAATGTACAAGAGTACCCTTTTCCCCACATCCTCGCCAGCACTTGTTGTTGTTTGACTTCCTAATGGCTGCCAATCTTACTGGAGTGAGATGGTATCTTAGGGTGGTTTTGATTTGCATTTCTCTGACTGCTAGAGAAGGTGAGCATTTTTTCATGTACTTGTTGATTGATTGTATGTCCTCCTCTGAGAAGTGTCTGTTCAGGTCATTGGCCCATTTGTTGATTGGGTTATTTGTTGTCTTATTGTCTAATTTTTTGAGTTCTTTGTATACTCTGGATATTAGGGCTCTATCTGAAGTGTGAGGGGTAAATATTTGTTCCCATGATGTAGGCTCCCTATTTACTTCTCTTATTGTTTCTCTTGCTGTGAAAAAACTTTTTAGTTTAAGTAAGTCCCATTTGTTGATTCTTGCCATTAACTCTTGTGCTATGGGTGTCCTGTTAAGGAATTTGGAGCCCGACCCCACAATATGTAGATCTGAACCAACTTTTTCTTCTATCATATGCAGAGTCTCTGATTTGATATCCAGGTCCTTGATCCATTTTGAGTTAACTTTTGTGCATGGTGAGAGGAGGGGATTCAGTTTCATTTTGTTGCATATGGATTTCCAGTTTTCCCAACACCATTTGTTGAAGATGCTATCCTTCCTCCATTGCATGCTTTTAGCCCCTTTATCAAATATAAGATAGTTGTAACTTTGTGGATCAGTCTCTGTGTCCTCTATTCTATACCATTGGTCCACCCGCCTGTTCTGGTACCAGTACCATGCTGTTTTTGTTACTATTGCTCTGTAATATAGTTTGAAGTCTGGTATTGCTATACCACCTGATTCACACTTCCTGCTTAGAATTGCTTTTGCTATTCTGGGTCTTTTATTTTTCCATATGAATTTCATGATTGCTTTGTCTATTTCTACAAGCAATACCATTGGGATTTTGATTGGCATTGCATTAAACCTATAGAGAACTTTTGGTAATATCGCCATTTTGATGATGTTAGTTCTGCCTATCCATGAGCAGGGTATATTTTTCCATCTCCTAAGATCTTCTTCTACTTCTCTTTTTAGAGTTCTGTAGTTTTCATTGTATAAATCTTTCACCTCTTTTGTTAGGTTGATTCCCAAGTATTTTATTTTTTTTGAGGATAACGTGAATGGAGTGTTTTCCCTTATTTCCATTTCAGAAGTTTTGTCGCTGATATACAGAAATGCCTTTGATTTGTGTGTGTTGATTTTATATCCTGCCACTTTGCTGAATTCATTTATTAGTTCTAGTAGTTTTTTTGTAGACCCTTTTGGGTCTTCTAGATATATAATCATGTCATCCGCAAATAGTGATAATTTAAGCTCTTCTTTTCCAATTTTTATGCCTTTAATTTCTTTCGTTTGTCTAATTGCTCTGGCCAGTGTTTCGAGAACTATATTGAATAGAAGTGGTGATAGAGGACATCCCTGCCTTGTTCCAGATTTTAGAGGGAATGCCTTCAATTTTTCTCCATTCAGAATGATGCTAGCCTGGGGCTTAGCATAGATAGCTTTTACAATGTCAAGGTAAGTTCCTGTTATCCCTAGTTTCTCTAATGTTTTGAACATAAAGGGATGCTGTATTTTGTCGAATGCTTTTTCTGCGTCTATCGAGATGATCATATGGTTCTTATTTTTAAGTCTATTGATATGGTGAATAATATTTATTGATTTCCGTATATTGAACCATCCTTGCATCCCAGGGATGAATCCTACTTGATCATGGTGCACAATTTTTTTGATGTGCCTTTGTATCCGATTCGCCAGAATTTTATTGAGGATTTTTGCATCTAGGTTCATCAGAGATATTGGTCTGTAGTTTTCTTTCTTTGATGTGTCTTTGTCTGGCTTCGGAATCAATGTGATGTTGGCCTCATAGAATGAATTTGGAAGAGCTCCCTCTTTTTCTATTTCCTGGAATAACTTGAAAAGTATTGGTATTAATTCTTCTTTAAAGGTTTTGTAAAACTCTGCTGTATACCCATCCGGTCCTGGGCTTTTCTTGGTTGGTAATCTTTTGATTGCTTCTTCAATTTCATCCATTGATATTGGTCTGTTCAAATTGTGTGTGTCCTCCTGACTCAGTCTGGGCAAATCATATGTCTTAAGGAATTTATCGATGTCTTCACTATCCTCTATTTTATTGGAGTATAGGTTTTCAAAATAATTTCTAATTGTCTTCTGTATTTCTGTAGCATCTGTTGTGATATTGCCTTTTTCATCCCTTATGTTAGTAATTTGATTTCTCTCTCTTCTTCTCTTCGTTAGCATGGCTAAGGGTCTGTCAATCTTGTTTATTTTTTCAAAGAACCAACTTTTAGTTTTGTTAATTTTTTCAATAGTTTCTTTTGTTTCAATTTCGTTGATTTCCGCTCTGATTTTAATTATTTCTTGCTTTCTGCTACATTTGCTATTGTTTTGCTCTTCCTTTTCTAGGGCTTTGAGATGAAGTGTGAGCTCATTTATTTGTTGGTTTTTCCTTTTTTTGAGGAATGACCTCCAGGCGATGAATTTCCCTCTTAAAACTGCTTTCATTGTGTCCCATAGATTCCGATAGGTTGTGTCTGTATTTTCATTTATCTCTAAGAATTTTTTGATTTCCTCCTTTATGTCTTCTGTAACCCTTTGATCGTTCAGTAACATATTGTTCATTTTCCATGTGATATTGAATTTTCCCTTCCTTCTTTTATCATTGATTTCCAGTTTCATTCCATTATGATCAGATAAAATGCATGGTATTATCTCCACCCCTTTATATTTACTGAGGGTTGCCCTATGGCATAATATATGGTCTATTTTTGAGAAGGATCCATGTGCTGCTGAGAAAAAAGTATATCCTCTTGATGATGGTTGATATATTCTATATATGTCAGTTAAGTCTAGGTTATTGATTGTGGTATTGAGTTCTATAGTTTCTTTATTCAACTTTTGTTTGGAGGATCTGTCCAATGGTGATAGAGGTGTGTTGAAGTCGCCCATAATTATTGTGTTGTGGTCTATTTGATTCTTGAACTTGAGGAGAATTTGTTTTATGAACTTCACAGCACCATTATTAGGTGCATAAATATTGATAATTGTTATATCTTGTTGTTTAATGGTTCCTTTTAACAGAATATAATGTCCTTCCTTATCCCTTTGGATTAATTTAGTCTTGAAGTCGATTTTATTCGATATGAGGATGGCCACACCTGCTTGCTTGCGAGGACCGTGTGCGTGATATATTTTTTCCCAACCTTTCACCTTCAGCCTGTGTATGTCTTTTCCAGTTAGGTGAGTCTCCTGGAGGCAGCATATTGTTGGATTTGTTTTTTTAATCCATGTTACCAGCCTATGTCGCTTTATTGGAGTGTTTAAACCATTAATGTTTAGAGTTACTATTGATATATGGTTTGTTCTTCCAGCCATGTTTGATTATTTATCTCTCTTTTTTTTTTTTTTCAATTTAGTTTGTTTCTCCATGATTTGCTTTCCCCCCTGTCTGTCTTTACTGAGGTACTTCCCACTGTTGGCTTTGGTTATTGTTTTTCATTTCTTCCTCGTGGAGTGTTTTGCTCAAGATGCTTTGCAATGCTGGTTTTCTGGCTGCAAATTCTTTTAGTTTTTGTTTATCGTGAAAGATTTTTATTTCGTTGTCGTACCTGAAGCTTAATTTTGCTGGATACAGGATTCTTGGTTGGCATCCATTGTCTTTCAGTGTTTGGAATACGTTGTTCCAGGATCTTCTTGCTTTCAGCGTCTGTGTTGAAAAATCCGTTGTTAACCTTATTGGTTTAGCCCTGAATTTAATCTGTCTCCTTTCTCTTGTAGCTTTTAATATTCTCTCTTTGTTCTGTATATTGGATATCTTCATAACAATGTGTCTTGGCGTTGGTCTACTGTGATTTTGTATGCTAGGTGTCCTGTATGCATCTACAATTTGTATATCTGTTTCCTTTTTTATTTCTGGAAAATTTTCTGTAATTATTTCATTTAGTAAATTACTCATTCCCCTGGTTTCAATTTCTATCCCTTCCTCTATCCCAATGACTCTTAAATTTGGTTTTTTTATATTATCGCATATCTCTTGTATGTTTCTCTCATGATTTTTAACCATCCTATCTGAGTTGGCTAGACTCTTTTCAAGTTGATATATTTTGTCTTCATTATCAGACGTTCTGGCTTCTAGTTGCTCCACTCTATTAGTGATACTCTCATATGAGATTTTAATTTGGTTTATAATTTCCTTCATTTCTAAGATTACTGTATGATTCTTTTTTATAGTCTCTATCTCCTGATATAGATGCTTAACTTCTTCCTTTATCATTTTATGTAATTCCTTCTCAATGTGTTCTTTAGCTGCTTGAATTTGCTGTCTTGTGTCCTCTTTAAGGTTCCATTCCATCTGTCTAAGGTGTTCCCTGAGTTCTTTATATGACCACTTTTCTGATGACTCTATGTCGTTCTGCATATTTGGGCTGTCCTGTGTTGTTTGTACTCCTTTTCTTCCTTGCTTTTTCATACTGCTCATTTTGCTTTTTGTTCTGTTTGACTGTTGAGTTACTGTCTACTCCTATAAATTTATTTGATGCTTGGGAGGAAAGGTATTAGCAGGGAAGGGAAGAAATCACCAAAGAGAATGAGAGTAACCAGGTAGAATTCCAGGAAGGGGGAATAAGAGAATTGAAAAGAAATGGAAAGACAGAGGAAGAGAAGAAAGAGAAAGAAAAAATTGAAGATTTAAAAGAATTAAAACAAATAACAATAGTAATAATAGAGATGAGGATTAAAATTAAAAAATAAAATAAAATAAAATGAATTTTAAAAACACTTTTTTAAAAAAAAAAACAGCAACAACAACAACAACAAAAAAAACCCAACCACAACATCCACCAAAAAAAAAAAAAAAAAAAAAAAAAAAAAATTAATAAATGCAGTCTTAGAGTCCGATTCACTATTCTTCCATTAGGTGAAGCTGTGCCCACCAGGCTAAGCTTCTCTTCTTAGTAGGCGGGAGCCTGTCACTGTGCAGCAGCTTTTCCTCCCGGACTGGGCGGGTCTGCTCACCGGTAATGCTCACCACAATACTGGCTACACGCCAGGTCTGCTGCTCCTGTGTGCCCTGTTTTCATGGCCACCTGGGCACGCTCTCCCTGTTTGCCATTCCCTGGAATCCTAAGTTTGTAGGGCTTGGGGTTGAGGACCCGCGGCGAATTTGCTTGCCCTCTGGTAGTCACGCCCCGGGAAACTGGTGCAAGAGACCTCAGATGTTACCTCTGGTGGGAGCCGTAGCTGGGAGTTCCGTGCGGTGGGTCCCTCGCCACTCCTGATTCCCTCGTGCGGGCAGGGCTATTCGAAGTGCCCAGTGGTCGGGACTATTTGTCCGTTTGCCTTGTGGTCGGGGCCCTTTGCAGAGCTCAGTGGGCAGGAGTTATTCACAGGAGCGGGGTGGGGGTGGGGGTGGGAGGTCGTGTGGTTTGCAGCTCCGAACCGGCTGGGGGTGGGATGGGGGGGGTGGGGGTGTTGTTTGCAGTGCCAAACCGCCAGAGGCAGTTCACAGACTCAGGCCTGCGGGGGGCCCAGTCCGCCGCGGCCGTTCGTATGTTTGCTGCAGTTCGCTGCAGTTTGGCCGCGGCCGGCGGGATTGTGTCCCTGATCCGCGTTGCTCCGAACCGGCTGGGGGTGGGGTGGGGGTGTTGTTTTCAGCGCCAAACCGCCAGAGGCAGTTCCCAGACTCAGGCCTGCGAGGGCCCAGTCTGCCACGGCCGTTCGTACGTTTGCTGCAGTTCGCTGCAGTTTGGCCGCAGCCGGCTGGGTTGTGTCCAGTTGCTAGACTTTTAATTGCTTAAAAATACATTTAATGAGAAGATGTAGAGCCTATGAAGAAAATTTTAAATATAAATATAAAATGCTATTAAAGATACTTAATGCGATCACACTGTGAATCTTAATCTTAATTAAAGAACAAATAAAATTCTTTTAAACTTTAGATAATGCTAAAGCTCTGAGAACAACAGTAATGAAGAACACTAAAAGAGATTGCCTTGCACATGTTAAAACTTACTGTGAAGCCACAGTGCCCGCTGAAAGATAGGCATACAGGTCAAGACAGCAAAAAACACAGCCAGAACAGGGAATGATCAAGGCTGCCATTTTGGTTTAATAGGTTTTTATAAAAATGAATAATTGTAATATTCCACAATATTTATCTGAAAGAAAATAAAGCCAATTCACCTTCTATTTTATGCAAAAACACATTTGGTATAATTGGCAATATAAATATTAAAAATTGTTCTTTTATTTGTTCTTTTTAGAAACACATGACAGTAGGGTGTATTTTGACATTATTCATACATGGAGTATAACCTCCCATTCTTCTGGTTGTACATGATGTGGAGTTATACTGGTTGTGTACTCATATTTGAACATAGGCATGTTAAGTCCAATTCATCCTACCATCTTTCCTATTCCTATCTCCTCTCTCTTTTCTTCATTCCACTCTTCAGAACACACAGGAGGATATGTATATAACTTTGGACAGCAGACCTTTAGCAAGATAGGAATTTCAGAAGACAAAAGGGAAATTAATATATTATCCATTATACTATATTTTAACAATAAATATTTAATGCTAAACAATAATTTATATTTTATCATATATATATACATATATATATATAAAATAACAGACACTATAAAAAATAAGAGTAGGGAAAATATTGACAACAGATATGATTGAAAATGAGTTTTTATAGTAAACAGAAGATTTCCTATATAGAGATAATGGCAGAAAATATACAATAGAGAGAAACAAGGAAAGGGTTCACATATTTACTCCACTTAACACAAATCCAGTGGAGATATGTATGGATAGATGATTGATAGAATTTATTTTATTAAGGAAAGTCAATATTCCTTTTATAATGGTAACATTTGATCATTATAAGAAATATCAGCAGGGCTAAGAATGTAGCTCAGTGGTAGAGCATGTGTTTAGCAAACTTGAGACTCTGTGTTAATCCCCAAATTGCCAGTACTAAAAAATACATATTGATGTGATTATACAAGCATGGAATATATCTTATTCTAGTCAGAACCCTATTCTTATGGACATACATATTGAATTTCACTATGGTGTGTTTATGTAAGTACATAGAAAAATTATTTCAGATTCATTCCACTGTCTTTCCTTTTCTTATCCCTCCTCCCTTCCCTTCATCCCCCTTTGTCTAATATACTGAGTATCTATTCTTCCCCTCCCTCCCCGTTTATTGTGGGTTAGCTTCCAAATATCACCAAAAACTTAACAAAATTCCCTCTATTATTTAAGCATCTAAGACTAAAAAATTACAGTACATTTTTATGTATTTCAACAAGTTTTAAATGTATTTCTTATGTTTTTATTATATGGGATAAAGTAAATGTTGAGTTAAAATGTATTATGTCAAGTTTGCAAAGTAAAATGTTACAAAAGAACAAAAAATGTGTATTTTTTGGGTACCATGTGGTATTTTAATATATGAATATGATGTGTAATAATCAGATCTGTGTAATTGGAACATATATCATCTCAAACATTTATCACTTCTTTGCGCTGAGAACATCCCAAATCTTCTCTAGTGGCTATTTAGAAATATATAATTCAACATCAACCATAGTTACCCTACTACATGATAGAACATTAGAAGTTATTCCTCCTATCCAACTACATCCTATACTCATTAAACATGACTTTCTACTCCTCTACTCCCTGTCCTCGTGTTCTCTAGTAACCACTACTTTACTCTCTACTTCTGTGAGGTCAACTGTTGAAACTTGTACATGTAAATAAGAACATGTGGTATTTGTCCATCTTTTTGCCTATCTTATTTCACTTAACATAATATTCTCCAGTTCTATGTATGTTGCTGCTGAGGACAGAATTTCTTCCCTTTTTGTGATTGAGTAACATTCCCTTGTGGGTATAAACCACATATTCTTTATCAATTCATCCATCAATGGATACTAGTTGGTCCTCTATTTGGCCATTCTGAATAGTGTTACAATAACCATAAAAGTGCAAGAATTTCTTTGACAACCAATTTTTGTTTTTAATTTTAGTCCTAGTTTAACAAAAATCTAGACATTATAATTTGGCACATCCACAAATAGAATGGCTTAGTGGATCAATATAAATACTTTTAGAAAAAAATGGTTCATGATATATGTGAGTTTTTTATTGAATTCTGTTTTGCTTGAATTTATTAAATAATAATAATACACAGAAATAAAAATGAAACCAGTGTTGGACTTTAGAAATCATTTCTTCACCCAAAAGAATATTTTTTTTCAAGATCATTTATAAGGTTGAGAATTTTTTTAATAGTAAAAAACTGGCATCATGTTTTTAAAAAACTATGTTTATGTTTAAAAGATTGTGACATTTCAGGTTTTTTAAAAAATAAGAAATTCACCCTAATGATAAATTTAAAATGAATTCATGGTAATTTATTTCATTGGGCACATCTTGGTATAGTGATGAGAAGTCAAATTAGTCAGAATGTCCCCCCAAGGAGCAAAAATAAATAAATAAATAAATAAAAGATATTTGAAATCTCCATGGAAAAGACAAAGGAAGGTGAAAATGAGAATGAGAAATTAAAGCACTTGGATGGTAAAGGAAAGCTGAGGAAAGATGAGGAACCAGATTAACACACAAATTATCACCAAATGAATTTAGGAATGAATGGGAATTTTTAAAAGTGAGATCTCATTATTTTAATGCAGGTTTTAGGGAAATGTTGAAAATTCAGTTCAAGTTCAACAAATTTTATTTTCATGTGCATATAAAAAAGTGTGGAATATGAGTTTCCTATTAGCTAAAAATTTCAAATGTTAAAGAAAAATGTCCTTTCCAGATGGGGTGACCCACACAGGAGACTGAAGCCTGAAGGAGGATGGCAAGTTCGAGGCCAGTCTCAGCCACTGAGGAGGCCTTAAACAACCTTGCAATATCCTGTCTCAAATTAAGAAAATATTTTTTTAACCTTTTTTAATTAATCAATCTATGAATGAGGCTAAAGATGTTGTGGTGACCCTGGCAGGGTGCAGGGGGGAAGGGTTGGTATTGATGAACTGATTGATTGGGAGGAGAGGCAAGGTGATTTGAGGCTTAGAGCTATAACTCATAAAATTTATGGAATACATCCTTCATGGAGTCATGGAGCCCAACCACAGGGAGTAGAAATAAGTGGGTTTTCTTTCATGTAATTTCTGACATGGATTTTTGTTTTTTAACTGCTCTTGAATGGCCTTCATTCTCCTGATCTCCACTGAACATCTTCCCATGTTCACAGGCTCTATTCTAGTATAATCTGGCAGGTGTCAGAACATAATCATAGGGGCATAGCATCAAAGTGCATACCAGTTAAATAAATCAGAGAGGATAAAAGTAGCAATGGGAATATAGAGAACATATTTTGAGGGTTAAAAAGCATGTCTATCTATCTATTGATACATAACTAATGATTGATTAACTTAGTGATTACTGGATGTGTTTTTCTTCCATCCTTTTCAATATCAGAAAAATTTTCAGTTAAAATAAGCCATATGTGCAGATTTAGTGGTGGTGAACCACAACTAAATGGAGAATTAAGAAGCTATTCGGGGGCTGGGGTTGTAGCTTGGTGGTAATTGCCTACCATGTATGAAACACTGGATTTGATCCTCAGCACCACATAAAAATAAATAAATAAAATAAAGGTATTGTGTCCAAATCTACAAATAAAAAAAATAAAAAGAAGCTATGTAGCAATGATTTCTTGACAGTACCTCTCCTCTATTTGCTCATGTACATTGACCAAACTTTTCTTAGACTTTTATTATAACAATTATGTTATCACACTTCCCCTCTTTATATATTTAATGTCCCCATCTTACTTACTTTTGTAGGCTGCCGGTTTCTAAATAGTTTCTAGAAAAGAAAAGGTGCATAAATATTTTATTAATTGAATTAAATTTCAAGAAAGTAATTTATACTTTTCATATGCTCTACTTAGGAGTATAAGAAATTAATTCCACGGTTACAAGGCAGAGCATATATAATTCTATTAAATGGCAACTTCTAGATATAAAGTCTTTAATACATTTTTCAAACAGTATATTTATGATTTACCAGTTCTTGGGAAATGTGTCATTAATAGATTTGTCACACTTGGAAGATCAGGGGAGAAAGTTGGTGAAGAGTCTTGAAGGAGAAAAGAGTACAGCACTAAAATTGTGGATATTATTGGCATATGGATTTGCACCTCTTCACTGAACTCGAAGGACACTCCATTCTCCTGGAGAGTTATTTGTAACTCTGGATGGCCAGATAATTGCCTGTTAAATAGTGAATGAAAATTGTCAGGGGGTGACTGAAAATGCAAGCCATTTACATTCCTCAGGAGAATTTGCAAAGTAGTTCCACAGCTCAAAGTAGTTTAAGAGAAAGTGGGTTGAAGGGTCATTGAAGAGAGATGCAACTGATAAAGGTTGATTGGAATTTCTTGTCATATTAGCCGGTTAATGATGTATTTAAATTATCCTGTAGGCCCTTTCATTATACCTTAATGTTCAGAATTTAACTCTTTTTTAGTTTGAAAGTCCTAGATGAATTTTTAAATCTAAAGATGAATAATTCAAGCATAGGATGGAGAGTACTGCTTAGAGCTAGGTACAAGATAAAAAGAGAAGAATTATATGTTGATCACAAACTGAGGAAGGCAGCAAAGGCAGGTCCTTCCCCAAAGCTGCATTTGTGTTCGGCAGGAGTACAATTTTTACAATCAATTTTGGCACTTATTTTTGGAAAACAAACACAAACATTCTCTGCATTTCTGCTTAGAGATCTACCATTAAAACTGCCTAATATATGTTCAAATATAAATGTGTAGGTATTTAGATTGTTCATAATAGCAAAACAATGGAAACAAAATGAATGCCAAGCAATATGAATGAAGTTAAATTAATTATTCTGCATTTCAATTAACTAATTTCATATAATGGAGAGAAAAAAGGAAATCAAATATTATGAAATATTGAATATGAAAAAATGAAATATTTATAATATGAAAAGGATGAAACATTATGCATAAAATATTGAGTAAAAAAAGCCACAGAGCAATATGTATAGTATATATATTGTTTACAAAGCCTTTACTGTTCATTGAAAAGGGGAGAATCATTCTTACAAAAAATTGCACAAACACTTATTATCTGGAAAGAACATAAGACTTGGGTTGAAGGATATAACAGGAGGGGCTTTATCATTTGTGTTGTATTTTAGAGGGATTTTAGAAGAAACATGCATTATCTTATAAAAAAAACTTCTAAAAATAGTTTATTGATGTTTGTTGTAACTTAGTGATTTGAGGCTTAGAGCTGTAACTCATAAAATTTATGGAATACATCCTTCAAAAATTTAATCCTGAGATTACCCTACAAAATATGGATTAACATTCAAAAATGTTTTTTGTGCAACATTCCACAGATCATTAAACATGTACTTCTCATTTTTATAAACAAATTTAATTAATATTAGAGGATATGTTACTAATTTATATAAAATCATGTTTTAGAACAACTTTTAGATGACCTCTGATACTGTTCTCAGTAATCCTTGATGATTTTTGTTTTATAGCTTTCTAATTATAATAAAAAATCTTATTCCAGTAGTTTTTGTCCTACACTGGGACCAGCTAGCCAGCTCTGAGCCACAACAAATAATATCCCAAAGAAATTACCTTTGTGCCTGAAAATTTTTCTAAGATGCTGCTTCCTTGCCTTCCCACAGATTTTGTTCTTTCGCCTATGGTCTTTTCTCCCTTCAGGTAAATTTGAAGAGATAGAAAGCATCTGTGCACTAGGACATACACGGTGCTGTTGTTTCTGAACTTGCAGGGTCAACATCACCTGGGAACTGGCTAGATGTCAGGCCCCCAGTTCCTACCTGACCTTGGGAGGCGGGGTCAGAGCTCTGCTTAAGGAGCTTGCCAGGTGATTATGATATACATTCTAGTTCAAGAACCACTGAGTTACAGACCATGACTAGATTCATCTATAAAGAATGACAACTTCTTACTTAGTTTCTTTTTATTTTTCCTCCTCTTTCACCAATTCATGGTTTTAAAAATTTGGCGTTACACTCCTTAAATTGTTCTATCCTTTTTGACTCTTAGGAACCTCTATTCTAGCCTAGGGGCCGAGGGGCTGAGGTAGGAGGATCTTGAGTTCAAAGCCATTATCAGCAAAAGGGAGGTGCTAGCAACTCAGTGAGATCCTGTCTCTAAGTAAAATACAAAATAGGGCTGGAGATGTGGCTCAGTGATTCAATGCCCCTGAATTCAATCCCCCAAAACAAACAAACAAAAAATCTTTTATTTCTATTCTAAACCTTTATTCTAGAAACTCCAGAGTTGTTTTCTTGAATAGCCAATATCCTAAATGAGGAGCACAATATTTTGCAAAGTATAAGAGATTTGCTCAAAAGATATTTAAGCAGAATTCTGCTTAATTCTTGTGAATAAGCACTGCATAGTTAACAATACATATCTCATTTTCTAATTGCATAGTTAACAATACATATCTTGTTTTCTATATTAAGCAGAAAATTAAATTTGAGAAGCTTCATAAGAAAAAATATACTAAAAGAAAGCATTCTACTTTACTTATTTTATGTGGAAAGGCTGTGGGAACCAAAAATATTTACTCTAGAGTTTAAAAATTAAAGTTATTGAGTGATTCTCTATGTCTAGTGATGTTGAATAAAATTAGGTTAAATCATAATTTCAAAAAGCATGATCAACTTTGATTTTTACAAATACTCCTTTAGAAATGAGTTTTAGTACTACTGCTTACACAGCCAGGTTATAATTGTTACAAATTTTTAGGAGAGGCTGGAGGGAATCACTATATTTAATTTCAAGTAACACATAACCAGAAAACACCCTGGAAATATCAACTGGGAGGCAGGAATGTTTCTTCTTTAAGAGCACAGTGAAGAGTGAGTGCCCACCGAGTAGGAAAAATTATGTCTGTTTTTTTGTTGTATTTCCTCTGTGTGTGAAAAGAGTTTAAATAACTTTGTACTCTTCTTTCAGCTTACTACTTACAAAGGAAAATAAGAGTCTAAAGAACAGCAGATTTATGAGAATTATTTCAGCAGTGAATTTTGAAAGGGTAGCCAACAATAAAATTCCTCACATGTGTTCCTGGACTTTAGTATACTTAAGTCTCCACTACTGAACAATATTAAAAGTCTGATTCCAAACCCACCTCTCAATTGAGTCCCCAGCGATTCCAGCAGACCAGGAATAAGTAACTTGCATTTTTAATAAATATACTCAGATAATTCTGACAAGACAGTTAAAAGTTCATGCTTAGAGAAAAATGACCATTATGTGATGTCTCCATAGCTTACAGGAATACAAAGCTGCAAATAAATTAGTAGAAAGTAAATTTGAAATGTGACACCAGAATTTAAAAGAAAAAAAAAAAGTTTTCTTTGGAGCATTAGTTTTGGAATTTCCTGGGATTGGTGCTCAAAAAAACCAAAGACTCTGCAGTCAAAAATAGTAAGAAAATGCTGCATTCCAAATCTTCCCTTTGGAAATTGGATTCAAATAGTTCATTAACACATGAAAGTCCTCTGAAAATGCCTTAATTTTAAAAAATGTTTTTGTATTTTGCCTAATATTTAAACATCTTTGCAAGAGAAGTAACATTTAGCTTCTACTATTGCTTTCTCAGAAGTTTTCCCAATCAAACCTGTTTAAACCAGATTAGGCTAAACTGTAAAATTTTATCCTGTGACAAAAAGAAAAATCATTCATATATATATAATGTTATAGCATAGAGAAGCAGGTAGGTGAAAACCAGTTTCAGACTCAATCCCAAATCAGGAAGCTTCTCTATTCTCCCCATCAAAAAAGGAGTTGAATAAATTTTTCCCTCTCCATCATCTTGGATCACACAGATTACAAAACAGAGCAAAGCGGCAGAGTCAAGAAATCTGTAGATTGAGAGCAGTTAACACTAATAACTAGTAGTCTGAACAAACACAACACAGTGCTGGCAAAATTTGTACTGTTGACTTCCACTATTCCTTGACATTCTACATAGTTGAGCAGGATTTATTCCTGCACTGGAAAACTTTGGAAAGTTCAATAGCATCTTCATCTTTCATTTACAATGGAGGTATTTCAGGCTTAATCTCAATTCAGTAATTCAAAAAACATTCATAATAATGTTATATAATATATAATAGCATCTATTCCATATTGTATTATGTTGTAAAAGTATATTTGCCTCATGTTGTAAAAGTATATTATCTTTAATAAAAATAAGACTTCTCCATAAAAAAATAAGTCTCCCCTGCCTTGCTATCTATGGCCCTTGTTAAAAGAAAAATTGTGTACAAGCTTCTCTCTCAGTTACCTTATGCATCAATTGTTACTTTGAATCTTTCCAGGGTTGAACACCAAGAGAGAGGGAGAAAGAAAAAGAAGCATACTTTCCTGCTTCATAAAATTACTATCTCTTACCTTCACACTCTGAGCTAGGTGGATGCTTAAAACTTCCTCTTTGTCTTATGGATACTTCTCTTGTTTGTTTGGAGTCATCTGTGCTACCCCTCTGACACAAATTTTTAATGATACATGCTCTCTCTCAGGTCTTACTTGTCCTAAACCCAGGTTTGCAGGGGATCTGTCCCTCTAAGAATCATCTACTGGAATCCCATTGACCCCTCAGGCAACCCTCTTGGATAGAAATCAAAACAGCCCTAATCTTAAGTTTTTCTCTCATTTGTCTCCAATCATGATTACAGATCCCACCCACATCCTTTAACTTGATAATTTCTGAGAATAGAGACAAGATTTCAAAGCAATGGCATCTTTGCTACTATAAGAAAGTTCAAACTTTCCCTCTAAATGTCAATAATTGAGTCTGCCAAAATAAATTAACGGCAGATTAACAGAAAAAAAATAAAAACACATACAACATTACTAATGTTTGAATGTGTATTGGAGTCACCTGAAATATGAAACCAAAAGAAGGGTTAAAGGTTAAAATTAAATATTCTTCTCATAGGGAACCAGGAATTGGGAGATGTAGGCATGTTTTAAGGTAGTAAATGAATATCAGGAGAGAAGAATGGATTTGAAGAACAGGTTGGAACAAGTTCCTCTGAGCTCTAGATGTGGTATTTGACTTCCAGTCTCTTTCTCTGTGATACAAGTATTCACTGTTAGTGAAATTTCAGTAAGTAGAGGAAAGGCAATTGGGTTCCTCTTGGGTAGATCTGGTCCTTTAAATAGATAAAGGAACAAAAGAGAAAAAAAACATACTCAACATTGGCTGATCTCCCAGCACTTTTAGATTAAAATAATCGGCATTCCAAGGCACCAGATTTTGGAGTGTTTTTTCTGACCCTCAGCACTGCCAAAGCAAGTTACAGTTTGTTTGACTGTTAGATTTCCTGAGAAGATCTCGGTCTAATCCATTTTGTCTGTTATTCTTCCAGTAAGTTCTCCATTCAGTCCTATGAAACTCTCTTTAAACTTGAAATAATGTAGGTAGAACTCCTCTTCTCTTTGTGGAGGTGGGTAACCATACTTAAAGCCCAGAGAATGTTCTAGTCCAAGTAGGATTGCCAGAAAAATATATAGGCTATCTAGATATACTGAAATTACACTTAAATTTCAGTTAAACAGCCTTAAAAAAAAAGAAGTATGCCCATGCAAGTACTTAGAACACAATTCATAAAAATTATTCATTTGTGGAATGTTTTCTCTAACACCAAGCAGTTCTCCAGCCCCCCAGACACTAACTAGATGTTCCACAATTCATTTCTGACTCTACTCAGAGTTAGCACAGGTCCCACAACATAAGGGTTCAGAACAAGAGACTATTAGATGCCAGCTGCAGATCCTGGGTTTCCTATTCTTCCATCCCACTGACTATAAATTTGGTGTTTTCACCTTACCTTTTCAGGTTGGATAATTTGCTAGAAAGGCTCAGAGAAGTCAACAAAACAGTTTAGCTACTATTCTGATTTAGTATTCAGGATACCATTCAGGGAGTGTCAGATCAAAGAGACACATGGGGCAAGAGATGGAGTCGGGAGTTCACAGGGTTTGCTTGTTCTCTCTTTGCCACCATTGAAGCATCTTACTGTGTACACAGGCTCAGAAACTCATTCAAGAATTTTTATGGAACTTAAACCTCCATCCTCCCTTCTCCCCTTTAAGAAGATCCATGGTGTAGTTAAAAGTTTAAACCCTCTAATTTCTTTTCTGGTGACCCCTCATTCTGAGGCTGTCTAGGGGCCCCACTGTACCTCACCTCATTTGCACAAACTCAAGTGTAAGCAAAAGGGGGTTATTATGAAAAACAAAAACAAACAAACAAACAAAATCCCATTCCTTTCATTCCTAGAAATCAAAGAATTTCAGAAGCTCTGTACCAAGGACAAAAGACAAAGATCAAACATATTTCTTTTTATAACACAGTCTGAAATTCAAATATAACTGGGCATCCTGTATTTTTACTTGCTAAGTCTAATAACCCTAAACCCAAGAAACCTTTCATATCCACTCTTTATGAAATAATTGG
Source organism: Ictidomys tridecemlineatus (assembly GCF_052094955.1). Classification (NCBI taxonomy): domain Eukaryota; kingdom Metazoa; phylum Chordata; class Mammalia; order Rodentia; family Sciuridae; genus Ictidomys; species Ictidomys tridecemlineatus. The sequence goes on from NC_135483.1 coordinate 110,740,011, forward strand.
GGAGGGGTCCTGGGTTTAATCCCCAATTCTTTCATATCCACTCTCCAATATTTTTATTCTCTAAAGTGAGTGATGGATTAGAAGAGGTACAAAACTGTTTCTCTGTATTTTTCAACTTAGTTTGCTTGAGCACCTTACTGTAGAATTTTCAAAACTTCATATCCTGGCACACCAATTGTAACACAATTTAGCAACCTCTCCTAATATTAGCAGTAGACATTTTCCAGAGTATTGGAAAAGTAACCCTTTATAAGAGTATTCTTAGTATTTTGAACATTCACACAGAGATGGAAATAGTTATAAAACTCTTCTCTGACACACAAAAAATTCATATATAACAATGCTCAGATTCAGAAACAAAACATTGAAAAACTCCAGAAACCCCCTCATACCACCTTCTAGTCACTACCAATCCTCACAAAAATAACTTCTAACACCAGTCTATTACCCCTCATCTTCTCTGGTGCCTCACAACTTAGCCCGTAAATGCCACCACAATGTTGCTTTCATCAAAGTTTCACCAACAACAGTAGTCACTAGCCATATGTAGCAATTAAATTTAAAACCTAAATAGTGTTGGGGATGCAGATACAGTGGTAGAACTTTTGTCTAGCGCTTGCCACAAGGCCCTGGGTTGAATGCCCAGGATAAACATCAAATAAAGATAAATAAATTAAAATAAAACTAAAGCCAAAGCAGGAATAAATAATACAGAAACAAAAACTGCAATAATAGCACCATAAATTAAATAATTGCTTGTGAAAATAATGAATTCAATATATCATTCGTTAACCAACTCAAAAGAGAGAGAATGCAAATACCTAACAATGAAATAATAAGGAGAAAATAGCCACAAAAGCAGAGAAAAACAAACAAAAAATCATAAATTATTAAATAGTTTTATTGGTTTTTGGGGTTCTGCAATAAATTTGACTATGTGGGTAAAATACAAGACAGAAAAGTTCTCTGGTTAAATTTTACACTACCAGAAATTATCCATGGGGATAAAAAAGAAACGAAAGCCTTAAAAATGTCAGCTAGGCACAGTGGTATATGCCTATAATCCAGTGACTTGGGAGGCTGTGAAAGAGGAACACAAGTTTGAGGCCAGCCTTAGCAACTTAGAAATATAAAAAATGAAAAGCATTGAGAATGCAGCTCAGTAGTAAAGTACCACTGGGTTTAATCCCCAGTACCCCTCCCCAAAAGTTGTTTTGCTCATGCTTGATTAAAATATTAATTGAAACCATAAGACAGGAGTCAAAATTTTATTCAGTTAAAAACCTTGGATAGGAAAGAAATTTGTTAACCCATTTGATTTTAGAATATGAAGTCTAAGGTATTCTTTAACTTTTATTATAATAAACCTGTTACGAAAAAGGTATAAAACTAACAAATCCAAAGAAAATGTTAGTGTTCATGTGAAAAAGAGGGAACATTCTATTTAAGTTCTATTTCTACATGCTGTCTTAACATCATAAGACTGAGTACATATCTGAATTATCTTATAAGAGCAAGATCTTGAATTCTGCTTTTTAACTACAAATAATTTATCACCATGAGTTTATTACGTGGCCTAACCTAGTCCCTGTAAGCATTGTTAAACTTGATTTTCTTTTTATCACAATAAATTGTATGAATTTTAATATGATGATTTTAAGAAACTACTTTATTGCCTGCAGCTTGTTTAACAGGAATCCTCAACACGTATGTTCACGTCCTAACACTTGGAACCTGTGGCGGGTGATTTTAGTTAGTAAAAGAATGTTTGCAGATGTAATTTAGTTGAGGACTTTAAAATAAGATCACCTCAGGATTTTTTGAGTGGTGTCTAAATTCAACACAAGTCTTTTCATTAGAAGCTGGGAAGAGACCAGAAATATTTGATGCTCTCCTACAGCCTCTAAGAGAACACAGTCTTGACATTTTGAACTTGATTTTGGACTTCTAGACTCCAGAATTGTGAGAGAATGGCATTTCTGTTGTTTTAAACTAAAGGCTTGTGGCCATTTGTTATGGCAGTCTTAGAAAAGTAATATATCACCTCTATTGAACTGTTCAGATTACTACCGTGATGATAACCTCATTATCTATAAGTTCACTCTACTTTGGAACTCTACACCGTAGGTGTGGTATAAATTTGCTTTCCAGAAAGAAAGCACTAAAATATATTTGCTTGAATTTCTTAGTAGAGATCTGCTTGAGAAAAAGAAATTGGTTATCCTAGCAGATTTATTTTGAACCTAAACACAAAGTTTGTATCTTTGACAAGTGAAATGAATATAAAATATGCACAGAGCATCAACCATGGACAAAGCTGAGGATGTTATTGAAGTTCTGTTCTTGCCCACTCTTCTGCCCCTTGCTATGATGTCAGATTCAGAAAGTTTCACATTTAAAATTTTAGCCATTTGAGTAATGGTTAATTCCATAATTGAATTATGTGATAGTAAAATTTAGAAAGAGAAAACAATTCTTGAATAAATATAATATATCTAATAAGAATGCAGAAAGAATAAAGATATACTACTATATTCCTTTATGAATGCTTATGAAAATTTTTATAATTAGGACATTAATAGAACAAACCTTGTCCAAATTATCTTTTAATAATAAACTGTCTCAACATAAATGTAGGAAAGCTACTGTACTAGGTGAAAGAATGAAAATAATGAGTACCTCAATTAAAGCCAAAAATGTATAGATAAAATTTCAATATCTTACATAAACTTTTAAAGCAGAAATAAATGGTAATAGCAGCATATCATAGCTTCTGATAAGCTATTGAAAGTATTCCCACTGAAACCATTACTTTATAATATTCTGAAAGTTCTAACCAATGTGACTGGATGATACAAAAAAAGTGTAAATACATGAATGGATGGATTACAAAAACCTGTTTTAAGAGTATACAATTCATTATATAGAAAACAAAGATAATCACTAATCTAGAAAACTGTCAGTAGTTTTTCTATATACAAATGTTTAGAATAAAAAAATACATATATTTGTTACTAATAGCAACAATATAGTTAAAATGTATTTCAGTCAGCTTTTTCACTGCTGTGAATAAAAGACCCAACCAAAACATTGGTGGAGGAGGAACACTTTATTGGGAGGTTCACAGTTTCAGAGGTCTTAGTTCATAAAAGACCAGCTCCGTTTCTCAGAGCTCCACAGGAGATAGGGCTCCAGATGAGGTAGGAACAACGTGGCGGAAGAGTGTGGCAGAAGAAAGCAGCTCTCACAAGTGACCAGGAAGCAGAGAGAGACTCAACTCACCAGATACAAAATATATACCCTATAGTGGTGCCCTCAACGCTCCACCTCCTCCAGCCAAAACCCACTTGTCTCCAGTTCTGATTCAATTCATTCCATCAGGGATTAACTCACTGATTGGGTTAAGGCTATGATCCAATCATTTGTCCTCCAAATCTTCTTGCACTGTCTCACACGTGAGCTTCTGGGGGACACCACATCTAAACCATAACAAAATGTATTGTCAAACTTAATGTTTAGAAATTTTATATCAAATAAATATTTTTAAACTATGATTTCAATGTATTTTAACAAATTTTAAAAAGATCTCCATTTATGGCAAAGTTTCGGATCAGATTATCTGAATTATTATCTTGCTTAAAACTTTTTTAAAATTTGCTGTTAAATGAATAAATAACCTGGCCATAAAAAATTCTCAGAAAAAAGACTTCAAAAAGATACTAAAAATAGGCCAGACACAGTGTTGCTCACCTGTAATCCCAGCAGCTAGAGAGCCTAAGGCAGGAGCATCACAAGTTCAAAGCCAGCCTCAGCAATTTAGCAAGGTCTTGTAACAAAATAAAAAATAAAGAGGCTGGGGATGTTGCTAAGTGATTAAATGCCCTTAGGTTCAATCCTTGGTACAACAACAACAACAACACAACAACAAAAAGGTACTAAAAAATGTAAAAGTGAACTCTAGAAGTATGCAAGTATTAGAGATGTCTTTTCTCTAAATACTCTAAATAATTACTAAATATTAAATACTAAATATTAGTGATCCTAAACTTCTGGCTTGATTGTCAAAGAACTGGAGAAGACTTTTGATACCTACAACATATAAAAGAGGGGAATGAAGAAGACTTCTGTCTAAAGCTGGAAAATAAATAGATCCCATGGGGGACACTGAAACACAGAAAAGATGACAAGAAAACCCAGCTGACATCATGTTGGGACTAATCGAAGAGGGAGAACATCATCTCCTTTTTGTGTCTTGAATTCACACTACTCTATCTGAGCAGAATAAAGTAGGAAATTATAGTGATTGAAGTCAATTGGTGGGCTGAGGATGTGGCTCAAGTGGTAGCGCGCTCGCCTGGCATGCGTGCAGCCCGGGTTCAATCCTCAGCACCACATACCAACAAAGATGTTGTGTCTGCCGAGAACTAAAAAATAAATATTAAAAATTCTCTCTCTCTCTCTCTCTCTCTCTCTCTCTCTCTCTCTCTCTCTCTGTCTCTCTCTCTCTCTCTCTCTCTCTCTCCCTCTCTCCCTCTCTCTTTAAAAAAAAAAAAGTCAATTGGTACCCAAGCTAATTTACAGAAACAAGTGAAAACGTTCTTTGAATAAAAACAAATATATAAAGACAGGCAGGGATAAAGAAAAGAAAGGAGAAACAAAGGCTTCCAAAAGTCATCTGAGATAAGGTTCCAAACAACATACATTCCCAATCTACAGATAATAAAGCAAGTCATCACAAAAATGAAAATAAGCATAATACTGAATATCCAACTATAATGACTACAATTTAAAAGAGATTGATGATACCAGGTACCACTGAAAATATGAAGCAACTGGAACTTTCATAGATTGCTAGCATATAAAAGTAAATCTACTTAGGAAAAAATGCTTAATAATTTATTATAAAGTTAATATGTATTTACTACATGGCTGAGCAATTATGTTTCAAAATAACTTCCTAAGAGTAACATGTGTCCATAAAAAATAAAATGAACATGAACATGAATATTCATAGCAATTTTATTCCTATTTGCCAAAATATGAAGAAAACACAAATGACTATCAGTTGCTGAATGGATGAACAAATTTTGGTATATCTGTACAATGGATTGTCACTCAACAACAAAAAGGAACAAATTATTAATATAAGCAAAAACCAGGGACAAAATAAAAGTTGAGATAAACAATTCGCTACTAGATTGTAAACATATTGAAGAAGTTGAAGCAAGTTATGAGTTCACTTGAAAATATAATCAAAGCATATTCTTATTTTAAAAACATAAATAAGCAATTTGTCAATGTACTTACCATCTCATTTCTGTTTTCAAAGAACAATGACAAATATATACAAATGTGAATAGATAGGTGTATGGTAGATAGGTGTATGGATGAATGGATGAATGGATAATGAGCAGATGGAGGAAGAGATGGACAGATGGACATAGAAATGTTTAAGAATTACGTAAGTCTGGAAGGATAAGTATTAAACTCTTGACATGGAGTACCTACTCTGGTTATGGAATTATAAGTTTCAATAAATGAAGATGAAAGGAAAGAAAGTTCATTGTTAAATTTACAAGAAATTTTAGCCCTGGAACATTATGGAAGAAAACTGATAGCACAAAGAGAAGGTAGATAATAAATTAATTTTATTATCTCCAATCAGACATGTTTCTTACCTTTGTCTCTGGGCATTAGCATGTGAAGCAAATAGTGTGTTAAATACTTGTTTTCCTTTGTTGTGAAGTCTGAGTTGAGAGTCTAATTATCTGGCAAAAGGGTTGACATTCATAATAAAGTCAATAAATGGACTGCTTGTACCATGGGCCATACGATCAACATGCCACAGACTCAGAAGGACCTGCAGCCTGCAAAAGTACCTAGTCATTAAAAGAATGAAACATGTCAGAATAACTGAGGACATTAGCAAAAGATGTCATCACAATGCCCTGATGACAGGGCAAATGAATCATATCCCAGGGGATGGTATACCAGGTAGTTCAGTCTTTAACCAGGTCTGGCATATAAAAATCATAACACAACAAGACCAAGTTGGTTCATCCCAAGAATGCAAGTTTAACTCAATACTTAAAATATGACTATAATTTCACCATGTTAACAGAAACAAAAGGGGAAAAGATGCATACAATGAATTTGATAAAATTTTGTATTCAGACATTACCAAAATTCTCAGGAAACAAATAATATAATAGGATGTCCTCAAGTTGATAAAAATAAATACTATCAAAATACCTACAGCTCACTTCAAATACTAGGGTGAAGGACTGAAAGTTTATCTCCTTAGATCAGGTAAGATGTCTGCTCTTGCCCCTTTTATTCAGCACTGTACTAGAAGTTCTAGCTAGACAATATGGGCAAAACAAAAGATACCCAGGTTGGGAAGAAAGAGGTAAAACTACCTTTATTTGCATAAGACGTTATAACACAAATTATACTAATTTACTAAAAGTGGTAAGTGAGTTATGTAAGGACCTAAGGTACACAGTCTATATAGAAAATTTAAGTGCACACTAGCAAAGTATAATTGAAAGAGGAAATTTCAATTGCGGGATCTGGAGCAAATCTTTTAAATTTTCTGGGTGCAAATATGCTGTCAGTTTGGCTGTTGAAACAGAATACCAAAGTATGGTTGGCTTAAACAACAATCATTTTTCCAGTTCTGGAGACTGGAAATTCCAAGATCGAGGTGCCAATAGATCTTTCCTGGTGTGTGCACAACTGTCTTATTGAATCCTCACATAGTCAAAGAGAAAACATCTCTTTTCTGTTTCTTCTTATAAGAACACTGATCTCACTCATGAGAGCCCTGCCTTCATAACTTAATTATCTCCCAAAAGCTCACTTCCAAATACCATCACACAGAGAGGTTAGGATTTCCAAATACAAATTTAGGGAAACACAAACATTCAGTTGATAACAGTTATCTAAGTAATGAAGGAGTCAGAGTAGGATGGAATGGTCTCTACAGGCTCCTTCTCACTTTAACTGTTAGTGGTTCACTAGTTTGTCATGACGTGAGATCAGAAATTCTGTATTGTTTGCGATTTCATCTCATAGTCCTTGAACCCTGGGTAGTCAACAATTGCTTTTTTATCAAGAAGAGAATGAAACATTGAAATAAACTATGAAGGAACAATAGCAAGATTCCACTTTTCAAGATACTTTATGAGGTAAATAGCTGCATCTAGAGAGTCTTATAATTCTAAAGTCAGAGACTAATCCATATGGTTTCTTAAAGTCACTTTTGGCTCAGATTATTCCTACCTGAGAAGAACCATAATGAAAATCAGCCTTCATTCAGAAAGCTATTGTTTAGGGCTGGGCCTGTAGCTGAGTGGTAGGGCACTTGGTTTCCACATGTGAATTCCTGGGTTCAATGCTCAGCATTGATGGAAGGAAGGAAGCTAACTTGAACCTGGTAGTGCATTAGGTACTATGAATGAGTAAGAGATAGTAAATTGTTTTCTCTGAGAGGCAGAACTAAGGATGGATTGTAATTATGTTGTATTGTAAGTGGTCAGGAGTCAGAAGCTCAACTGTTTGTAAAATTATACTATAACATCTATTTCTTGAGTCACAGGAAGCAAAGACCTTTGGCTATAATAACCTCAAATCACAGAATACTTAACCTAGTTTAATGTGCAAATGACTTTGAATGGATCTGAGATTTGCATACTTAATTATTCTTTTGATAAGCAGGCTCTATAAAAAAAAAAGTTTCAGCCTGCAGGCCTATGGAATAATCATTGTCAGAATGTGTACTTCACCAAAGTTAGTTATGCTTCACAGTACCTCTGGGAGGAGTTCAGAATAAAACTACCTGAAACACACACAGAGACACTCACATACAGAGAGAAGCTAAAATCAATAAATTATTTTTTATTTTTTTCTATATTTGTATTGGTGCATTATGTTTTGTACATAATGATAGTATTTGTTGTCACATATCCTTACATTTACACAATATAACAATATAATTTGGCCAATATCTATCCCTGGTGTTTCCCTCTCCTCCTCTCTGCCCCTAGTCCCTTTCCTCTACTATATTGATTTACTTAACTGAACCACAAAATCCCTCCATCAACACCTTTTCCTTTTTCCTCTCTGGTTTCCATATGATAGAAAATATATGACCCCTGACCTTCTGAGTTTGACTTATTTCTCTTAACACAATTTTCTCAAGTTCCATCCATTTTCCTGCAAAAAGACATATTTTATTTTTCTTTATGGCTGAATAAAACTTCCATTATGTATGGTATATATACCATACTTTCTTTTTCCATTCATTTGTTGATGAACACCTAGGCTATAAAACGAAGTATTTAAATAATAAGGAACTGAGAAATAATTTCTAATGGACCAATATATACCAAACTCAGGGACAGACCATTCTAAAGAATCTGTTGTCAAATAACCACTGAAAGAGTTGCAAAACATAAATGTATGCAGTATATGTGTATGTGCATGCACATGCTCACATGTTTATGTGTAAAAACATTTAGCAGGAACTCATTTCAAAGAGAGAACAGGATGATTGAGAAAAACAAAAACAAAAAATGTCCCCTAGATTTCTAAACATAGCATCCACACAGTCAAAAGCACTTATATGGGTAAAAGATATTAAAATGGAATTGTTAAATAAGGTGAAGGTTGCAACCATAATGCACCCCTTTTCTCTCCCTTTCACTATCCACTTAAATTCCTTCTATTTGTGGATTAGTCATGGTCCTACAGAGAAATAAAACTTATAGGATATTATTGTTCCCCCTTATCCAAGGCTTTTGTTTTCTGCAATTTTATTTCCAACAATCAACTGCAGCACAAAGGTATCAAATGGAAAATTCCAGCAATAAGCAATTAATAAATGTTAAATTATATGCTGCTCTAAGTAGCATGATAAAATTTCTGTTCTATCTGAGGAATGAATCAAATCTTTCTCCAATTCATTCACACTGTACAGGCTACCTGTTGTTGTTAGTCACTTGGTAGACTTCTCCATTATCAGATGGACCATTGAAGTCTCACAGTGCGTATGCTTATTTTACTCAATAATGACCTCAAAGTAGGGATCCTAGTACTTCCTCTAGGTGAAAAGGTAAAGTTCTTAACTTAAGGAAAGAAAAAGTTCTAAGCTGAGGTTGCCAAGAATTATGGTAAGAATGAATCTTTTACATGTGAAATTGTAAAGAATGAAAAACAAAATTCATGCTATTGTACCTCAAACAAAAGTTATGATCACTATGCCTCATAAGTGCTTAGTCGTTCACCTCATTCCATCTCATGATGTAGATATTTTACCATCTCATATCATCACAAGAAAAAGATGGGTGAGAACAGTTTGATATTTTTTTGAAAGAGAGAGAAGAAAGACATTTATATAACTTTCATTACAGTATGTTGTTTTGATTGCTTATTATTAATCTCTTATTATGTCTAATTTATAGACTAGTCATTTCCTAGCTATGTATTAATAAGATTCATAGAATTCATTACCATTCATGGTTTTAGTTGTATGCTAGGAATCTCGGAACATATCCTCTACAGATAAGGAGGAACTACTAGGTCTACCTATGGATATGTAATTTTTACATATGTGCACATGCACATGCACAAAGAGATTGATTTTAAGAAAAGAGATTGACTTTCAGCCAATTGGATGAGCATGACTCGTGTTATAAAGCTTATCTGGTTTACTCAGTCTAGTGATTTAAGTGCTAATCACATTTAAAAATACCTTCACAGAAACCATCTAAACTAGTGTTTAACCAAACAAGTGGGTACCATGGTCTATCCAAGGTGATCTATAAATAATCATCAGGTATGGATGAAGACAACTTGATCCAGAGGTTACATTTGTCTCTTCCAGACTCTTGGGGAACATTACACTAATCAGAAATCCATTTGAAACAAATGTTTTGGGCTTGTTGTTTTTGTTGTTAAGGTATTACAAAGCTTAACGTTTCCTGAAAAATGCAAAAGATTCTACTTGAGTTTGCAATCCATGACACATGGAATTTCTGGTTGATCCTCATTTTGAGCATGTAGTTCTTTGGAATCACAGCTTATTTAGGGTAATGTTGTCTCTTAACCCTCAACTTCTCCTAGTCCTTGGCTTTGATTTCCCCCCCCCCAATCTAGCCTAAAATTGTTTCCAGAAGCTAAATCTGAAATTTTCAAATACTGAAATAGAAGATGGAACCTTCAAACGAAATTGCCTAATTATCAAAATACAATTAAAATATCGAAAACTGATGGAAATAATAATTTAAAATTTTAAGCAAGAATTTCCTTAAACTTTGCTCTAGAAAATGACAATCACTGTGTGAAGAAGAGGTAAAGGGAGGAGAGGTGTCTGGGGTCAGGTGAACTCTGTAAATGTTGTGATAAATATTTTCTTTTTGGATTTCTCTGAACTTCATATACTATTCCCGCCTACATAAAGGAGAAATAAGTACATACATTGCTTTTTCTTCTGAACTTATTTTATAACCAAATCTTATTTTTTCATGGAGCATTCCTGTTATGGTTTGGATCTGGAATGTCCCCCAAAAGCTCATGTGTTAAAGACATGGTCTCCAAAGCAGCAAAGTTCAGAGCTAGTGTTGCTGGGAAGGGGTTGGATCCTAACAGCTCTAACCTCATCAGTGGATTAATCCATTTGATGGATTAATAATTTGAATGGACTCTTAGGAGGAGATGAAAACTGTAGCAGGTGGAGCCTAGTTGGGAGAAATAAGTGACTGGGGTCATGAGTGAGGGATTACATTTTGTCCCCACCCTTTCCTGCTATCTTCCACCTTCTTTCTGCTTCATGGCCATCATGAGCTGAGCAGCTTTCCTCCTTCACACTTCCCACCATGATGTTCTACCTCACCTTAGGCTCAAAGCAATGGAGCCAGCTGCCTGGTCTTAAACCTCTGAAACTATGAGTCAATGCAAAGTTTTTCTTTTAAGTTGTTTATGTCAGTTATTTTGGTCACATTGATGAAAAGCAAGTACAATCTCTAAGAATTTATTTTCCACAAGCATATGTTTTAGAAAAGTTGCCCAGTGTTAAGAACTATGTTTTTCTCTCTTCTCCTAGGCTAGAGAATCCTCTCTAGCCTGCCCAATTCTGCTATTCACAGAACAGTGGCCAGAGTGCCTGCCCCAAATCCCAGAAAAAAAGTAAGAAGCTCAAAAGTGACCACAGGAGAGACTGTTACAAGGTATATAAAGGTATATAGGAGATGTATGAGGAAGTTTGTCCCATTTGGGAAAAGTTTTCCAAGAACACATGATTCTCTGTCTTCCCACCTATCTGGGTCTTCATGAATATCGTTATTAAAATCTGTGAGTGCCATGCATTAAAGGCCATGATTTCAGGCACTGGATGCTTTCCTGTGTGACAGCAGAAAGCAGTAACCAGGAGACAGAGGAATTTTAGGAGCCCAGCCCCCAGCCCCAGGGAACTTATATGTAAAACCCATTTTCAGAGCATCCAACTATTCATTCTTGGGTGGTTTTCAAGAAGAGAGTTTCTTCTCTTATATTTTCTACCTTTTCTATTCTGGGGACTGCTTAATTGTAAGTAATTCTGTTTCTAGTTTTAATTTAGTAGAGAATATATTTTTCTCATGACTTGTAACTTGCATATCAAGTAAGTCATAGTCTGCTTTCTGCCTACTCTCAGGATTTCATTGTGTATAAATTTTACCACGGAGACAAACCAAAGAGTATTTTCATTATTTTTATGGCTGAGAATCATTTTTATATGTTGGCTTGTTTCTTCTTTATTCATCATGGTTCTAAAGGCCATTTTACTCCATTCTAAAGCACACTTTGTAACATGGTTATGATTGATTAGTGCAATTCCCTCCTGATATTAAGCATTTTTCTTTGTTCCTATTCTTTCATTTAAAAAAAGTGTGTGTGCACATTGTGTATGTGTCCATATACCTTTTAGTTATTAATGTTTCTTGGAAAGTGCTAATCTAAGTGAAATAAATGTATAAAATAGTGTAGATGAAAAATTGACCTTCATTAAAAATATTGAGGTTTCCTGTAGGAATTGGTAGATTTCTCTATTCAAACCTTGAATTCCCCTCTCTACATTTTAATGATTCCATGAATCTGCTGAACATGTCTCAATTGTGTGTAAAGTCTTTTGACTCTGTGCTATGCTATATTTAAAGTGATGCTATATTTGGTTGCCAATGTTGTTTCTGTGTTCTATACTCATGATTTCTCCATCAGGCAGACAGTCAAGTCATCTGAAAATGCCACTTGGCCTCTATTTCTGTTATTCTCTTTTTTTGGTCTAAAGGTATTGCCTGTTTCCCTGAATCATAAATATTAGCAGGGGGAAGTAGTTTCCTTTTTTCATCCCTAATGACAGTGAGAGAAGAATATGACAGTGGATGCTCTCCTTTTGAGATCTGATCCACGTTAGAGAATTATGCAAAACGCTCCCGATTTTTAAAAATCTTAAATTAACACAAAATACTGAATATTAGAAAATATTTTCTATTTCATCATCTGAGCTGAGCATATGTTTTACTACTCTGACATACTAAATATTGAATTTTCTTTACATTCTTGGAAAGAAGCATACTCAAGTCACAGCCAAGCAAAGTAGCAGCCTGGTTGCTGGCCTCTTCTTCAAAAGATCTGATCAACAGAATCCAGGAAATATTTTGAGGCCACCTCAGTTCCTAATTAAAGATTTGTGGAATTTAGAAATGATAAATTCAACTTCCAAGGAGACTTTCCTCACTGAATATATTGCACACATATTGCCCTTTATCTGTGCTAAGTCTTTGGTATGTTTTGTTTTATTTGTTTAGGGCCTCACAGAATGAATTAGAAAATACTCCCCTTTATTTTTAAGTGTTTGTAAAGGATTTGTATTAATTATTCATTATATATTTAGTAAAATTCACTAGTTGAAAAAAATAGGTACGATTTTTAGAGGATATTGCCATGTAAGTTTATGGTAATTATTTTCCTAATATTTATGTATCCAATTTTGCCAATTTTCAGTTGTTAAGTACTATTTGATTTTTTATTGCTATCTTTCAATAAATTGCAAAATACTATTTGTTAAAAGTTAAAGCCTACTTTAAGGTATGGGGCACAGGCCTCTAATCCCAATAGCTCAGGATACTAAGGCAGGAGGATCATGAATTCAAAGCCCATCTCAGCAACTTAGTGAATCCTTTGCAACTTAGTGAAACCTTATCTCAAAAATAAAAAAAATAAAACGGACTGGGCTACGACTCAGTGGTTAAACATTCTCAATCCATGATACCAAAAAAAAAAAAAAGTTAAAAGACTGACAATGACTCTAATTTGTTAAATTTATTGGCTCTAAACTGATTTTCTTTGTGTTTTCAGGCTGATCTTTTAGGACCCTAACAACCCTTGATTCGATGTGATTTCAAGATAAATATTGGCATACAGCATTTCAATGTTTTTCTAATGAGTCTCTATGGAGTCTATCAGAATTCCATTTTGATATTCAGTTCTCTTATAGATGGTACTAACAAAAATGTATAACTCTAGGTAGGAAAACTATAAGGTAAATGATTTTAGATAAGGTAAATGTGAAAAAATAAAAATGCAACGACAGTTTCTGTAAGTTGAATTTTAAGTACACTTTCTGAATTTTTTGGATTGAGAATGTAGCCCAATTTCACTCTGTAGCCACCAGAATTAGCCCCATGACAGCTCACTAGCACTACCTGGCACTTTGTTAAGTATTCCGTATAAATTCCTGCTTTCATATGCAGAGTTTTAATTTTAATTAATTTGCACTGGTGCAGTGTTCTTATGGTTGGGATTTTGGATTGATTTCTTAAGTAATAGTGAAGGTTACTAACAAAAGACCATCCAGGCTCACATCATCTCCTCCCATACTCCCAATTTAGAACATCAAATAAGTTTAACTTCCCCATCTCATTTGCAATTATTTCCTTAAATTGCATTATATCTAAAGGGAAAAAAAGCTGTGTTATTCCTATTTCTCTTACCTAGTTCTGGATTACATTTCAAAATGATGACAATCAACAGGCTATAGAAAATGGTGTATTTATAGCAACATGGTAACCAACTTAATTAAGTAATATCAGAGATGAATTGAAATCTCCAAGTTCTTTCTCTTGATTCAGACAATTTTTGTCATGATCTGAATACTCAGATGGAATTACGTGGCTTGATTACTTTTTAAAGTGATTATTGAGCTCTCCAGATACTTTTTGGTTCCTCAGGATCAGTTATCCACATTTACAAGTACTATATGTAATCGGCAAAAAATCCATTTCACTTACACTTTTTTTGAATCACCCCATTGTTGGTAAAATTGTGTTTGACAGCCCCAGATTTCATTATATAAAGTAATTTAATTAAATATATGATTTAGGGTTCCCTTAAAGCTGTATCTCCGATTATACAACTTGGACAATTTGGACAGACAAGGCTAACACAAAGACTAGAGCTTCCATAATCATATAACATTCCATAATCATATTATGGAATCAGTCTATATTCTTTGTAAATAAGGACCATAGCAATAGCTTAAAATTTTATTTGCTGCAGTATAGTTTATACTATGGGCAAACTCAAGACACTACCAGAACAATAATATTGAGAGTTAATAAATGAAGAAAGCTAGTTTACTTGATGATATGAGCCTAAAGGCAAAATAGACATCATTGATCATCTAGCACACCTTGTAGTTGAGGCAGAAATCCCCTCTTCTATGTACCTGGTAAGAACTCTTCATTTTTTATTCAAACAAGTTTAATAGTATTATACATCACTTGCTCACAGAGAATTCCACTACATTTCAAAGCAGCAGAAAGTCATTCCATCCTCACAGTGAAGCTGGTATCCTCTGGAGCCAGACTGTGTAGGTTCAAATTCCATTTCTGCTATCTCCTCACTGGGAAGTTAGGTGGATTTCATAAAATCCTTGTGATTCAATTTTGTGATGTGTAAAGTGGATTTCTATAAAGATAAAGCTGTTAACTATGTATAAAGAAACAGCTAATGTTGTATAAATACACAGAATGCTCTTATGAAAGCAATAATATTTTTTAAAAATTCTTTACACATTAAGGTCAAATATCTGTCTCTCAGTACCTTAAACTCTTTGGTTCTAGTTCTGATTCTAAAGCTGTACTATGGAAAATGTATCCCTCATCTACATTTCCAGTCTTGGCTTGCTTTTCTACAGGCAAAGCATTACCAAGTCTCTAACATTGTACATCAACATTATGTTGAAGTAGTGGAGGCCTAGACTAGGACTCATATATTTTTTGAATTTTTGGCTGATTCACTGGCACTCTACAATGCTTTTAAAACTTTTATTGTATGAACCTTAGAATATATCACATGTATTTAAAAATTTATTTACATATTCATATTAGCAAAAATTTAACCACTAAATTTAGGATGAGGGAAGTATGCCACATTTTAATATACAAACACAAATACATGCACACATACATTTTGCTGCTTTACGCACTATAGATATAGATAGAGACATGTTTTAGAAGCCCCATTTCCCCTAGAGAGGCTTCTTAAATCTTAGGAAAAGGCTGAACCAAAATGAATTGCAAGGCCTTGGGGTGTAGCTCAATGGTAGAACAATTGCGTAGCATGGGCAAGACCTTGGGTTCAAGCTCAGCACTGTAAAAGAGAAAAAATAATCTTTGCTATTGTTTTAGTCAGCTGTTTCATTGCTATGACCAAAGGATCTGACAAGAACAACATAGAGGAGGAAAAGTTTTATTTAGAGTTCACAGTTTAAGAATTTCTCAGTCCATACACGGACAACTCCTTTGCTTTGGGCCCAAGGTAAGGCAAAACATCATAGTTCACAGGTATGGAGGAGAAAAGCAGCTCATGACTTGACAATCAGGAAGCAAAGAGCTCCCCTCAACAAAGGCACACTCCCAAAGACTACCACCTCCAGCCACATGCTACCTGCCTATGGTTACAACCCAGTTAATCCATTCAACTAGATTAATATACTGATTAGGCTAAAGCTCTCATAACCCAATCATTTCACCTTTCTTGCCTTGTCTCACACATAAACTTTTGGGAGGCACCTCATATCTAAACATATAGTGTCATATTTAAACATTAATTATGTCATCAAGTTATGATAGGGAGAACTGATGTCACAAAATTAATAGTGAGTAATTAATTATGACTTCACTTTCAGAAAGCAGAATCATTTGCTTTTCCAGAGTACTCTACTCTTACCAAGACTTTAAGAGGTCAGAGGTCCTCATCATGCAGAAAACACAGAGGAGAACAGCATTCTTTAGTCCTAACAATTTAGACTGTGAAGCCTGTGGTATAAAGAATGGAGCTTACTCCTTACAGCCTTTGAATTACAAATACAACCATCAAGATGATTCTCACAAATGATGTTTAAAAACAAGACCTTTTACCAGACAGATTAGAGGTTAGCATGAAATAAAACATACCAAAATTTAAAAATCACTCTGAAATTATAAAGTAAAAATCAAATTATCCAGGCTATAGTTGTTGGCATCATTTAGATTTAGGGTCTAATGCACATTTTCTCAATATCTAGGTTATTTGTACTTTCCAAAGCATTCATACATGGCTTTTGGGCAAGAAATCTGTACCAGATTTTTTAGATTTTTCTCTGACTCTTGTATTCATTTGTTGTTTTCCCAAGTTTGGACTGAATTCTCAGAGGGTAAAAAACAAGCCTTCTTATGAGGAGACCACAACAAGAGCAGCTATTTCATAAAGGTAAGTAAATATATCTTGAGTCCAAAAAATAGTGAACCATCAGAGCAACAATTCTGTACTGCTTCAAAAGCTACTTTGAGAAAATCTAAGGCTTTAATTCAAACATTCATCAAGAAAAAAAGTTACAAAAACACTAGTATAGAAGCAAAAAACATTAACATATTTGGAATGTGAAAAGAATGCCAATATTGAGTACTCCCTTTAGAACTTTGATAATAACAGCAATCTTATTGGCCGTGGAGGCACATTTGACTTCTGTTCTACTCTTGTGGCACATGGTGAGTCTTCAGGAGGCTTAGCTGAAAAATTGAAAGCAGATGGCCCTAGAAGAGAATACAGTTGCTTCTCTTGCTTCAAAGCTCCTGATCAGGCCATCAATCTGTTGATGTCATGCCAGTTTCATCACCAGGAAGTAATGGCTCAGTGAAAAGAAAGAAAGTATTCCTGAGAAATGCCCCTAGATATTCTAATATTCTAGTGTCTACAGCAGCAGAAAGCTCTGTCAATGTTTTTTTTTGTTTTGTTTTGTTTTGTTTAGGTTCACAGGCAAGCATTACCTTTAACTAAGTGAATAAAGATTTCTGATGTTTCATAGAATTTTCACTAGGAGTAAGGTATGGTTTATTCATCATTCTTTTATTCAAAAGAGATTTATTTATGTATCTATATATTAGGAACTGGTGGGGAAAAAAATGGTTGATAGGCACACTCTGTTCGTGAAATGACACAGTCATAGTCCCCAATTTTAACTAAGCATCTTCTGAGACATTTTTTTAGAAACAAAATTCCTTAGCCCCCGCCTCCAGACTTTCTAAATCAAGAACTCTGGTGATGGTGACCAGTAATATGTTTTTAAAAGGCTTCAAGTGATCCGATGTCCCTGAGACAGACAAACCAGACATTGAATAAAAAAGTATAATATTGGAAACTTAACAAGCAATAAGGGAAACTTACTGTGGGAGCTTAGAAAAAGTAGTTTCTTACAGACAATTCATTACAGGTACTGATTTTGAAGGCATGAGGTCACCGATAATTGTGAACAGAACGGATTTTTCAATAGTAACTAAGCTTTTTTTAATCACAAAAGCCACTTGTTAACCTTGTCTGTAAAATCTCTGAAGGCTTAGTCCCTCAATGCTAAATGGCATTTTCTTCCATTGCAGGTCGAATGAAGCACAGCTTGGATGAGGTACTGACCCAGGTCTCAGGGTCTTGTGAGTTCTCATGACAGTGCTTTTCCCTGACTTACGATGTGGAGCCCATGTGGAGGGCTCTATTGTGCTTTTTGAGGAGTCTTTTTGTGCATACTGACACATTCTACAACAGCATTATACAGTCCGGGTTTCACAAGCATGTGCTTTTATAAAGATGATCTGATACTAGGTGATGGAGTTCACTTACTTTTACAACTGAAACACTGGTTTGCAGTCCTGGATCTAGGTATAAAGATATATTGTGGAGCTTTTTAAAAGTACCTAAGCTGAGACTTCAACCACAGAGATTCCACTGTCTGAAGAAAAAAAAATCATCACTTTTAAAAGGATCTCCAGGTGCAGTCAGGTCTGAAAAGCACTCAGCTTTGCTACTTAAACTTGATGTATCATATTATGAGGATGCTTGCAAGAACTGTGAATCTCAGGATCTGCTAAACCAGAATCAGCATTTTTAATTTTTATTCTTTAACTGGTACATTATAATTATACATATTATGGGATTCCTTGTTACATATTCATGCATGCACACAACAGAATCAGTATTTTTAACATTAAGACCTCCAGGTGATTGCCATATTCATTGTCATGAAATACTAGCCTGAAGGATTTCTAATTAATTCCTCTCTTCTGAGGCATCTAGACCACTAATCTGAAATCTCAGCACACATATTATCTATCCCAGCCTGAGTGTGGTTTGATATACCTTGGGTATCTGTAGTTTGTCCTGAAACATGCCTTTTGTTTGTTTGTTTGTTTGCTAATGCCTCAAAAAAGTTCTCTGGGCATATGAAAATACTCATTAAAACACATTTATTTGGTTTAGAAGCATATAGGAATATGATCCCACAACCATTTGGGGATGATTTTAAATACCAAATTGTGGATTTCTTTACAAACCTCATATGCAACATGTAAATGAGGGAATATTGTATCTGGTAGTATCCTCTACTGTCTAGGCATCAAGTTACCAAGGCTAAGTTATTAATTTCATTTAAATAATGCTTATCTCTACAATAACCATGCAAGCAAAGTATTATTATGCCCATTTTTGCAATAGGGAACTGAGGTCTCCGGAGGGGAGTGGTTAAATTGCCTAAAGTTACATAACTGGTAATTAGCTTAGTAATCTTTCAAACTCAGCTACCAAAACACTAAAGACCAAGATCTTTTCACTGCTCTAACTTGACTGCTTTAATTCTGAAACCTTTAGTAAAGTGTTACACAGATCCACTCCTATACATATCCTCTAGAATATATTAATAATTTCCTCTCTTACTATTAATAAGTGATAACTGATTGTATCTTTTCAAAACTGTCCTTCAGTATCTGTTGAAATGCCAAATACCCTGCACTTGGTCCTAATATGTCCTTTAGTCAATTGAAATACTTATTTGCAGAAGAATCACTTTTGAATATTAATAAATTATAGACAAATTTGATTGTATCTGGCATATTTTTGAACCAGACAAAAAAATACCTTTTTGCCATTTCTGTTTTTTTTCCTTAGCTCTACTAAATTAATTCAATTACAGGCCTTGTCTGGCTGCAGAACACTGAACTTTGGGTGCCTGCATATGTTTATAAATTAAAAGTGCGACTTTACAGTTTGCTCATTACTCTGGATTTGATGTATACCTGAAGAAAGCAGCAAAATTAAAGTAATAAAGCCTGTCTTTAAAAAGGCATTTAATCCCTGTAGTTCTGATTGGTGGAAAATGACCTTGGCTGAATCTTTCACGCACCATTGCATTTAGCTTAGGATGCATAATTCATACAGCATCAATTAGCCAACAGTAGAATCTGCAACAAGAGGGAATGTTTCATATAAATCACTGTTGGCCAAATTGCTGGGACAATTAATAAAGTAGAAAATCTGTGGACATCAATTCATAGGCAACACAGATTCATCAAAAGCAATTCAGTTTCCTACACTTCTTGGAAAGAAATCACACACAAAGAAAATACCAGATATTATTTAATCACTATTTCTTGGGAAGGGCTGATCAAGATAATATTATTTGTTGTTTTTATTTATGTGAACAGGTGCCTAACATAAGTGGCTCATTTGTTTGGCTTAAGGCACTAAATAACAGTGCCATTCTATGAGTTAAAACACAGCAATCAAAGAAAAGTACCCCTACATGTGAAGCATTTATAATCTAGTATAGATGCCCTATGGGCCCACAGGGCAATCTATAGGCTTCTTCAAAATGCAAATCATCTCATCATGCCAAAGTTGAGCTTCAAATGCTATTTTCATTATTTCCATATGTGTCACAAGTAATCTAAAGAGCTAAAGAGCTTAAATTTGCCTATGTTTGTTAGAGATTTATGTATAATTTATATTAAACATATACATATCATTTGTATATATAATCAATGTGTGTACATGTATATATATATGTGTGTGTGTGTGTGTGTGTATAATCTGCACATATATATGGTTTTTAATATACAGATTAAAAATATGTCTAAAAATAGAATATATCCAAATACCCAGGAAATTGGTTGTGATGTACACAGTACATTTCTGTAATGTCCCAAGGTTTTAGTGTTGTTGAGGTTTTTGTTTGTTTGTAAACAAATGTGAATCAGTTATTCAGAGTCAATAATTTTTCTAAAGAAGTGGATAATTGAAATTCAGTTCTTTCTTTTATGAATATCTTAACTTTCTAAAACTATTTGTTAAAAATCCTTCTTTTCTTTTACTCATTGATATGAAATGTAATCTATATCATGCACTACATTTTCACATAAGCATTAGTCTATTTCTGGAGTTTGAAATATAAGTGAAGAAACTTATTTTTGACATGTGTGCTATCCTTTTTCCTTGTTTAAAGAAATGACTTTGTTCAAAAATAACTTGAAACCATATATAGAGCAATTAAAAGTAGAGTAACATCTTTTTAAATCACTGATTCCTCACAAAAGAGTCACATAGGTGTTATTTTTATTAACTGGAAGAAGAAAAATGAGGGAGACCTTCATATATAAGTAAATGATTATAACTTGGCTGTACATCAGTCACATGGAGAACTTGCAAAATCTAACTATTTCTGAGCCCCATTTCCTGGAGATACTGATTTAGTTATTATAGTCTAAAGCCCACCAACAATATTTTTAAATATCTAATTTGAGTTGAATGTGTAGAAAAAGTTAGGAACACGTTTATGATTAGTATATTATAGGGCAATGTTTCTCAAGTTTGAAGCTGCATAAAAATCACCTGGAGAATTTTATTTATTTTTAGATTTTGATCCACTAAGACTGGGGTTGACCTTGATAGTCTACCGGGTTCATAGGCTCATTTTGCTGGTCCTTAGACAACTTTAAATAGTAAGAGGCCATAATTCTTATACTTAGCTGCCCCATTGGATCCACTGGAGATTTTTAAAATTCCATTTCCTGGGACTCACCTCAGAGATTATAAATTTCTGAGGAACTGAACAGAGGCCCAAATGCTATAAACTAACTCCAGTGAGAAGGGACACCATAAAATTTTAGAAACTTAAAACCTGCAGTCACAACAGTCATAATAGTCATAATAACCAAAAAAAAAAAAAAAGAAAGAAAGAAACAACGCAAAATGTGTGTCATGTGGGTAAATGCAATGTGGTCTATTCATCCAGTGGGATATTATTTGCCACTAAAAGGAATGAAATACTATTTCCTGCTGTAATACATACCTTGAATACATTATGCCACATGTCAGAAGCCAGACACATGGTGTACAATTCCATTGATTTGAAATGCCCATAATAGGCAAACCTATAGCTTCAGAAAGATTAGTCGCTGTTTAAGGGATGAAGATAGGAAGGAGACCTAGAAAGGGGAGTGGCTGATAATGCCTGTGCAGCTTTTCTGGGAGGGACGATGAAAATTTCTACAATCAATGGTGACAATGGTTGTAAAATTCTGAGAATACTAAAGACCATTGAACTATTGTATACTTAAAATAGATGAATTGCACAGTACATAAATTATATTTCAATAAAGCTGTTATTATTTTTTTTTAATTCTGCTACCTGGACTCACCCCAGAGATTCTAAATTTCTGTGGAGTGCAACTTGTGTATTTGTTTATTGTTTGTTTGTTTGTTTGGCTATTTTTTAAGATCTCCACAGATGAGTCTAGTGTTTGAAAATTCCTAGTATGAAACAGTGATTCTGAAAATTACTCAAATTTTTTACTTTCTCTGGAGCATTAATATGCTAATACCCCAGCCTCAGGCCAGACTAACCAATTCAGAATTCCTGGGGTGGGTCCAGGCATGAAGATGTTCAAAAACCACTCCCCATGATTTGTGTGTGCAGTTAAGTTTGAGAACCACTGATACAGATGAGATCGAGAAGTGTATTAAGAGTAGCCCAGGATGGTACCACAGTTTAGCTATTGTGAAATGTGCTGCAATCATGGCATTTGCAGGTAAATGGATGAAATTAGAGAAGATAATGCTAAGTGAAGTTAGCCAATCCCCCAAAACCAAATGCCAAATATTTTGTTTGATATTAGGAGGCTGATTCATAGTGGGATAGGGAGCCGGAGCATTGGAGGGATAGAGGAACACTAGATAGGGCAGAGGGATGAGAGGGGAAGGGAGGGGGCATGGGGTAATTAATGATGGTGGAATGTGATGATCATTTCTTTTTAAAGTACAAGTATGAAGACACAAATTGGTGTGAATATACTACGTATACAACCACAGACATGAAAAATTGTGCTCTATATATGCAATAATAATTGTAATGCATTCCATTGTTATATATAAGTTAAAAAAATTTTCAAAAAAATATTGAACAAATTTTAAACTGTTTCTCCCTCCTTCTAATGCCATTTTCTAGCATGTTCACAGTAGCAATTAAAGTACAAAATATATAATAGTAGAATAAAACAAAAATATATGGAGAGGATTTTACACAACAAAATAAGACATGATAAGAGATGATAATAAATAAAAATATAATATTTCTGGGTTATAAATTTGCATGTTTAACTAAATATAATTTCAAAATTGATGTAGGACTTCTTAAAATAATGAAAATACATAATTATTCAGCTCTTGTAATGGGCAAGAATAAACAAAATTTTTTGAAAAA
Source organism: Ictidomys tridecemlineatus (assembly GCF_052094955.1). NCBI lineage: Eukaryota > Metazoa > Chordata > Mammalia > Rodentia > Sciuridae > Ictidomys > Ictidomys tridecemlineatus. Next base: position 110,763,112 of record NC_135483.1, read on the forward strand.
AAAGCATGGGAACAAACTTCCAAATATCAAAATATACCATAAGGCCATAATAATTTGGTCCAATAACGCAGCCAAATGAGATTTTCCTGCTGTGAATCCACAATCATCCAGTCTCATGTATTTAAAGCCTTCAGAGTTTTTCTTCCCATTCTCAAACGTAAGCAGGTAATCAAGTTATAAAACAGCAAAGAAAAATTTCTACTAAGAAAGATAAAGCCTAAAATAAATAATTGAACAAAAATAACTTGAACACAATAGACCATGCAGAGGAGAAAAGTTAAATGAAATCAAATTGTTATCAATATTCCTCGAGATGAATATTATGCCCAAAACACAGAAAACCAAATCAAAAATAGGCAAGTGGAACTACATCAAGCTAAAAATTTTTGTGCAGCTTAGGAAGTAATCAGAGTGAAGAGGAAACCAATAGCATGGGAGAAAATATTTACACACTAGATATCTGATAAAGGCTAAATAGTCAAGATATAAAAGAGTAATAATAAATAATAAGCCAGTTAAAAGTGGAGAAAGGATTTGAATAGCCATCTCTTCAAAGAAGACATAAAAATGACCAACAGGTATATGCAAAGGTGTTAAAACAATTAATCATTAAGGAAATGGAAATAAAATTCATAATATGATATTGTCTCACCCCTGGTAAGATGGCCATTAGTTTTTAAAAATCAGAAAATAATGTTGGCAGGGAATCAGAGATACACAATACTGTACACTTTTGGTGCAAATGTATTATGGAAAACAAGATAGAGGCTCCTCAAATATTAACAAAAGAACTACATGATCCATTATCCAAAAGAATTAAAAATAGGTTATTGCAGAGGTATTTCCATTCCCATATTTAGTGAAGCAACCACGTAAGTGTCCATTGACAGATGAATGGATAAAGAAAATGTGGTATGTACATAAAATAGGTATCATTCAACCTTAAGAAAAACAAGGAATTCTGCCCTATTCTACAATATCAATAAATCTTGAGGACATGATACTAAACGAAATAAGCCAGACACAGAAAAATACATGCATCAGGATTCCACTCACTGGAGGTATCTAAAATAGAGAACAGAAGGACTGGGAAATCATTATTTGTGATGGTTAACTTTATATATCAGCTTGACTGGACCACAGAGGATCCAGATATTTGATAAAACATGATCCTGGTAATATCTGAAGGATTTTTGGAAGAAAGTAATATTTGATTTAGACTCAATAAACCTGATTGTGCTGTCTTAAGAGAACATAAAGGATGACTGGACTGTGAGTAAAAATGAACTCATCCTACGTGTTTTCCTGTAACACTACCTGTCATATCCTGTCTTTGGACTTCAAAGTGTAACATCAGCTCTTCTTGAGTATTAAACCTCATGACTTTTGCTCTGCAACTTTGCCATTCCATTGGCAATCCTAGGTCTCCAGCTTGCCAACTGTAGAACCTGAGACTCATCAGACTACATTGTCATGTGAACCACTTAATGACAGGGTTACATTCTGAGAAACGTGTAGCTAGGTGATTTTGCCAGTGTCTAAATATTATAGAGTGTAACAAACTAAGACAGCTACAGTATCAACCGGGCCATATAATCTTATGGGACCATCATTTCATAAGCAGTCTATGGTTAATCAAAACATTTTTTATGCAGCACATGGCTGTACTCTTGTGGTTCTGTTTCTCTACACAACCCTAACCAATTCAGATGTACAGAGTGTCAGTCATGAAAGATGAAAAAGTTCTAGAGATTTGCTGTATAACAATATTCATCTAGTTAACCAGTCTACATGGTGGTAAGAGAGTAGATTCAACATATGTGTTTTTTTTTTTACTATGAGAATAGAAACAATCATAGAGATAAACACAGCAACGATGAAATGAGAATGGATGGTCTTATTTTTTTAAAAAAAAAGAGATTAGAAAAAACAGAGAAAATTTCTCAAAAAGTAGAGCAAAATATAAAAGTGGAAAATATATTTTAAAAGTCAGAGTATCCGTCAATAAGTCTAACATCTGGCTAACTGGCATTCTGGAAAGAGAAAACAACAAAAGATAGAATGCCATCATCAAGGAAATATAAGTTTCCATAACTGAAAAGTACACTCTCAATTGAAAATATGTTCCAAGATCACTCCAGTATATGGATGAAAACAGGTGTTTGCCAAGGGACACATGGTGAAATATCAGATCACTGAGGAAAAGTCTCCAAGCTTGCAGTGGTTTAGCAGGTGATATATGAGTTTTAAACACCAGAATTAATTGATTTTTATACTACTTTTTTCAAAACTTTAATATCCTGAGATAGGTAAACAGAGACAAAAAAGAAATTAAGATGAATAGATTGATAAAACAAAGAGTCTCCCCTGGTTTGTCATATGTAGGAAATAAACACTGATGCCTTCAATATTTCCCACCCACCTCTGGGTTGCTGTGCTCCTCTAAGACCCTCTGAAGGAGCAATGCTTCCTAGGCAAAAATTTGGGAGAAAATGAGGTGATATGGTTGAAGAAAACTGCCATGAATCCTGTTATCCTGTGCCACAAAATAAACCTGAATTCAGAATACCACAATCTAAGCCTAAGTACCATTTTTGTAATATCACATCTTCTCTTAACAGAAATATGTTATTGTGTTTCTGATGGGAAAAAAATGGCACCTGTTTAAAGAGGACTTCGATGACACTGATAGTTTAAATTATCCCTCTCTTGGTGCCCCAGAGATTTTAATAACTGATGCAATGTTGCACAACAAGGATCAGAATGAGTAGGAGGAACACCTACCTGGTTTTATTTTGCTTGTAAAGCATAAGTAGTGTAATTGTAAAACTGGAAATTGAATAAAGAAACAGGCTTACCTGCTGACACATTCTTGAAGGAGACCACTTTTAAGAAAAATCCATATGGACACTACGGATCAGGAAACTGACTCATTTAAAACTATCAGTATGCATGGTATACCTTACACACATCCAGGAATACACATACTTTGGGTTGAAGCCACTGGTATGGGAAAAATTACTGATTCCACAAAAAAAAAAAAAAAAAGGATTTCCAGGTCAGGAAGTAGACTTTGGACTGTAGAGAGTTATTACAGGAGAGTCTTTAGAAACTTTGTGATAGTTGTAGAGATGCAGACACTTAGCAGACATTTAGAAAATGAAATCAATAGAAACATGAATTATTGGATATTGGGAAAATGGAGATGAAGGTGTCAAAAATGACTTACAGGTTTCTAGCTTGCAGATCTAGAAAAATTTTTATTATTTTCTAATTATTTTTCTGAAAAAATATAGATACAATGTGAAATTAAAAAAAAACTTTTTAACATAAGGAACATAAATTTTCAAAAGTAGACAATTTGCTTTATTATACCAGAAATATAATATCATGTTTACAGTGCAATCATAGATAATGAAATTTTTTTAAGCAAGATGACTGACATTTGATATTCCACAAATGTATTTTTAAAAAAGCAAACAAGTGTTGGACTGGGGTTATAGTTCATTGACAGAGCACTTGCCTACTATGCAAGAGAAACTGGGTTCAAACCCCAATACCACAATCACACACACACACACACACACACACACACACACACATACACACAGAAAAACAGGTTTTGCCTCTTAAGTACTTGTCTTTGAAATATTAACATTGGCCATCTTTCCAATGGTAGCAATGCATTACCCTTCCATTGTAATTCTCAAAGCAAAACCATTTCTCAAGTGAACAGTTGGTCTCCCGTTCTAAGAAACCAGCTCTCAATATTGCAAATGAAGTAACAATTCAACATCAATGTTATTTTTTTGACCTATATGTCTTCCACCTTATGAAAACTGAAAATAATACTATATCATCAAATTATCCACTTTCTTGCACAGTTCATCTGGACAAAAGAATCAAATACCACATTGCTGGAAACACTATCAATTCTCCTGTGGTTATTTTACAAATAAATTTCTTTTTCTTTACTTTTATATAACACATAAAATTTTCATATAGTTGAAATGAACTGTGCAGAGGAAAAGGTAAATGCCAGCAGGCATCTAAATATTGTAGCATCTGTTATATTTTACACTCTGTAATCACAAATCTTATAAAGCTTCATTGCATTCGAGGCTGGATTCTTCACAAATTATTGAAGATTGATAGCTGTAGTAATTGTCATTACACTTATATTTTTATTAGATTGAAATGCACAACCCTTCTAGCTTTTTCTTTTGTTGTAATATCTTTTCTTTCTCTAGAAAACTAATTTCCAAATGTCTGTTTTATATTTTCTTGTGAATGTCTAACATTCATATGATGGAAATTAGCATTTTTCAACTAAGTGTCCAAAATTTGGAGGCTGTTTGTGCACAAATGCATGTTTGAGTGTATGTCGGCAAATATTTGCATGTGTGCACACATGCGTGTGTGTATCATCTAATTAACAAAAGGTTTTATCTATACAAAGTAGGCCAGCAATGACCTTTTGTTTGGGTTTTACACCTCTGAGCAAACATCATTTTTTTGCTTTCTTCTTAACCACTTGTTAAATTCCATCTTACCTTCTATCTACTTTCAGGTCTAACAGTTATTAAGCACCTACCTACTATGAGTTTGTACCACATTGAGTGTTGTTATGGAAATAAACTTTTGTGAAAGCTCATCTAATTACATAGGAACCATATCTGACAGGTGAAATCATTTTCATTTTATAGAAAAGGAAATCAAGTATCAGAGAGACCCAATAACTTTTCCCAGTTCTGTTTAATAAGGTCTCTACATTACTCGCTTCAGGCCCACTGTGTAGGGCCACCCATGTGTGTACTGTAGAACTCTAGGGAGCACCATTCAAGAATCTATTATAGGAATGGTGCCCACTGAAGCTATCCAGTGCTACAGTCCCATATCTGTCTGGAAAAACTAATCTTTTATTTAAAATGACACTACATTGCCACCTTACTAACTCATTTATACTAAAGTAATGAGAGCAGACAGGAGATGGGAAAAGAAAATAATAAGACTTGAATTTTTCATTTCACTTTTTGAAAACACTACTAATATTTCTATATAATTATTTTACACAAATTAATCATTCAAGGAAACTTAGAGTTTTCTCATATATTTAATTGCTATGCCTTGAATGTGTTCTGAATGTCTATGTGTTGAGAATTTAATTCTTAAATTCCTATACTGACAATCTTGAAAGTGGGGCCTTTGGAAAGTAATTAGAATTAGATTAAATCATGAGTCTTCACAATGGCATTAGTAGCTTTACCAAAAAAAGGGAAAAGAGACACAAACTGGCATACTTTTCTCTGTCCCATCATATGATAGGCTATATGTCATTTTGTGATGCAGCAGGAAGGTCCTTATCAGATGGCAAGCAGATACCAACACCATGCTCTTGGACATCTCAGCCTACAGAAGCATGATCCAAGTAAACTTCTATTCTTTATAAGTTACCTGGTATTAGGTATTTTATTATAACAACAGGAAACAAACCAAGACATTCTTGCACATTACAAAAATAATGTATAATCATTTGTACAAGTTAAATTACCATTATAGACTGCTTCATAAACTGTATGCTGTGAAAATTTTTATTATCACTGCATAAACTTATTAGGGAGTCTGAAATGACCTTTTCATGCTCACAATTAATCATATATTGATATGCAATTTGGAACTCACTTGAAAAAAAGTATGTCTCTTTAGCATTTTAATCTACTTATTAACTTCTTCTTTATTCAAAATCGTACATCTCTAATTGATTATACATAGAGTATGCCTCCCAACTAAGAGATGTATTAAAATAGTGAACATCTGCAGTGACATGGTTAAATGAGCAAAGACAATTCGAAGGCATTTTCTGTCCTAATTCCTAGCAAGTTGACAGACAATGCCCCAAACTCTATCAGATCCAGAATGAACTCATAAGCTAATCAGAGCATAACAAGCCTTTGCCAAATGACTTCATAAGAGAACTCTAAGTATGTTTAAGCAGTACTCATGGGTTTTTCTCACTCGACATGTAAACTAATTGTGAGAAATGTTGTTAAATATTGGTAAATCCATGGAGTATACTATTTTCACTGGTGATTAGGTCTCTAGGGAAGAGTGAAACTGAAGAGATCTAATTTCCCCCTGGAACTGTGAACTCTCGGATAATAAAGTTCTAACTATGTGTCTGCTCAGAACTTCTAATCTTTAAGCTGAACATTGGGGCTCCCATTTATGCCTAGTTTTTCATGGCAACTCTCCAGGGGCTTATGATCATGAACAATTTGGTCATGGATCTATTAAGCTGTTGGAACTTTTCAAGAAAAAATCCTTTCCTTCACTTTAAGACTTTGTAGAATAACAAGTTTATGAGGCAAATCTAAAAACTGTAGGAACTCTGCAATTTGTTAACTAAAGTCATTATCTTAAGCCTAAGGGAGCTTGTGAATCATAAAGTCATCAGAATTAATGACAGTTGGTAAACAGAAAATTAGTCTCATAAATAAATATCAATAATTAAGAAATGTAAGAATGGCTTTATAAAATGTTCCATTTGTGACTGAAGAAGTGTTCATTGTGTTACTTTGATCACATTTAATCTGTGTGTACTTTATTTCTCTTATGGAAATTATTAATCATATCAATATAATGTTCATATAATGTACAGATTAAGTGTAGCATATGTGTGCTATCTCTGTGCAGACAAAATCAGAATCACAGTAAGTAAACTGTGGAGTTTTGTGTTCTCTGAACTAACAAAAAGAAAAACCTTAGAAAATATCAAAAATATCATTCAATATATTCCTCTTCTTCTCATCCTTCTCCCTCTCCTCCTTCTTTTTTAGTTTTAAGTTAAATTTACAAACCAAGAAGAAATAAAAATCTCTATCCTTCTATAATCAGAATTTGATTTCATAGTTTTATTCTGTATTTTATTATTCAAACCTCAGAATGGTTAAAAAAAGACACTATGATTTTTTTCCTACTAATAATTTAGGAAATATTATAATTTAAAAATTTTCCTTAAGGTTCATTCTTCTATATTTCAGAGGAAAGAAAAAGGAGTAGATTTTATCACATGAGCATATAAAATCCCAACCCTCTCCCAAACATGAGAGTTTTCTTCAAGAGAAGAAAAAAATTGGGCTGGGGATAGAGGGTTTTCCTGCCAAATGCAAGACCCTGCACTGCACTTTACTCCTTGCACCAGAGGAAAAAGAAAAGTTTCTCAGATGTGCATTAAAGCAGTCACAGAAATATGACAATTTTCATCTACAGGTATTTTGTTCAGGGAGTCTTTCTAAATTTTCTAAAATAATTCTGATTATATTATTTCTCAATAGTCTATCTTGAAATGGCCAGTCTTTTCATTTAACCTTTTTTTATGAGCACAAATATTTAGAGAATAAATTCATTTCGAACCAATGCATATCAGTTTTCATGCTGAAAATTGCCTATAGTATGTCCAAGTTGATTGATTTTGCTATTCCCATTATAAGGAGGGACAAAGTCGCACTCTCTATCTCCATGAAGAAACCTGGCTAACAGACAATTTACAAGTATATGCTGTGAATAGCCAATACTGCCTTTGTGTTTTGCCTCCATCCAAAGGATGGAAGAATTTTAAAAATAATCCCTCATAGAAAAAAAGCACATTTTTCTGGAGAAAGACTTCAATTTTGATAAAAAACATGCCCCCCAAATATAACTGTGTTCCATCTGGTATAACAACTGTATAGTCTTACCCATAGGCCAGCAGTCACTTGGCTGAAAATCAATGTTTAATGTATCTCATATATAAACTTTCTCTTCACCCTTTACTCTTCTCCTTTCTTTCCCTTATCTAAAATGTATATAGACACGATTTTTTGACCTCTACTATACATAAAACAATACTTGCACATGGTTTGCAGAAAGAACCAGACAATTTGAATGTACATGAAACAAACATGACCAAAACCAGTGTTTGTTAAAATAAAACTTGTCACATTCCTTTATCTGCATCAACTTACCACTCTGAAGAATCTTTCTCTGGCATTAATATTATAATTTATCAAAAAGACAATGAATGGCATGGGGACCAAATAGCATATTTATTGTGTCCCCCATTCTAATACCAGCACTTAGTACAGTACTTGTTACTTAATATATAGAGATGATCCTCAAGACAATATTAATGGCAGACAAACTTTCTTAGTCATTTAGTTTTAAAACCTTGGAAACACATGTGAGTCATAGTTAGACAGCAAACCTTAATGACCAAGGATTTGGTTTCACTTTCAGAGTCTATCACTTTGAATATGTATGATCTTGGACAAATCAGTTACACTCAATGGGTCTATGCATTAAGTGTATGAGGGGTGACATCAAGACATTAGGTACTTTATTAGGATAATTACTTAAAATGTTAAGTCTTAAGATTTATCTTCCGAAACACCCATGTCTAGACAATAAGAAATATATTTATTTTCCAAATGTTTTGTGTCTTCATCTCGTCTTCCCTATTTCCCTTGTCACTTCCCTGGGAGCTGGGTTTTAGAACCTCAGGTTTGAATTAATAAACCACAATAGATCTTTTGAGCTTCAATTACTCTGGCCTCTTCTTTCTCTGTAACCCAACAGAATAATCTTCTTTGAGCTTTTGGCATAGTGGTTTTAAAGCTCTTGTATGCCACAAGAACATAGGGTGCTTGTTAAAGAAAACTATTCCCTAAACACACTTCCATATACTCTAATATGGCGTGGCCAGGAAACTCCATCCTACAGAAGTAACCAGAAGACCATATTTAAAGAATTTCTTGACTTCAGTAAGTAGAAAATATGCTAAAGAAATATGTCTTATATGTATTTACACATATGTATATGCATACACATATATAATGTATACATGTACGTTTATATAGTCATGTGCCACATAACAAAAGTTGGCCAATGATGGATTGCATCTTCAATGGTGATCCCATAACATTACAAAGGAACTGAAAAACTCCTATTATTTTTTACTAGCATTTTTACTATACCTTTTGTATGTTTAGATATATGAATACATACCATTGTGTTACATTTGCCCACTTTATCTATACCATCATACACATCTGTAAAATATGTGGAAAATGACATGCTATATAGGTTTGTAGCCTAGGCTATATAGTACAAAGTCTACGCATCTAGTAGAATATTGTTATGTTAATTGAGTGGTAACTAAAGGCAGGCAGGGTGTAGCTGAAGGAGGTGGGTAATTGGGAGCATGTTTGGGGGTATGTATTTGGTGAGCTGAGCTTGATGTCTCCCTGCTGACTGATCATCATGTGAGCCACTTCCCTCTACCACATTCTTCTGCCATGATGTGTTGCCTCACCTCAAGCCAAGAAGAATAGAGGCTACTGTCTATGAACTGAGACCTCTGAAACCCTAAATCCCCAAATAAACTTTTTCTCCTCTACAATTGTTCTGGTTGGGCTTGTACTCACAGCAGTGAAAAAGCTGACTAAAACAGATTATATCATCAAGGTTTGTGTAAGCATATTCAATGATGTCCATACAACTGCAAAATCACCAACACTGCATTTCTTAGAAAATGTTCACATTTTTGAGACACAACTTCATGCATATTTTATTTAATTATTAAACTGTTGTCTTCTTAAACCTTAGCTGATCATTTGGTGTCATCTTTAGTACACTGACATCTCATGATTCAGGATACACAACTGTGACTTAAAAATTCACTTAAGATTTTTCAATCTCCTTCCTGATATCTTCTGTTATCCATATGTCATTCAATAGCATATTGTTTAGTCTCCAGGTGTTGGATAGCTTATCTTTTTAATTTTATTATTGATTTTTTATTTTATTATTATTGATTATTGATTTTATTATTTATTATGCTTTGTGGCATAACATAAGGTCTATTTTGGAGAAAGAACCATGTGCTGCTGAAAAGAAAGTGTATTCACTAGTTGATGGATGGAACAGTCTACATATGTCTCTTAAGTCCGAGTTATTGATTACATTATTGAGTTCTATAGTTTCTTTGTCTAGTTTTTGTTTGGAAGATCTATCCAGTGGTGAGAGAGGTGTATTATTGTGTTGTGGTCTATTTGGTTCTTGTATTTCAGAAGGGTTTGTTTGACATATATAGGTGCCCCATTGTTTGGGGCATAGATATTCATGATTGTTATGTCTTGTTGATGTATAAATCCCTTAAGCGTTATGAAATGTCCTTCTTTATCCCTTTTCACTAGCTTTGGTTTGAAGTCCACTTTGTCTGGAAACCCTGCTTGTTTACATGGTCCATGTGAGTGGTATGTTTTTTCCCAGCCTTTCCCTCCAGTCTTTGGATGTCTTTTCCTGTGAGATGAGTCCCTGGAAGGTAACATATAGTTGGGTCTTTTTTAAATCCAATCTATTCATCTGTGTCTGCAAGACTCCTAAAGCATAAGCAATAAAATAAAGAATGAATAAATAGGATGAACTCAAACTAAAAATCTTCTCAGCAAAAGAAATAATCAATGAGGTAAACACAGAGCCTACATTTGGGGAGCAAATTTTTGCCACACACACACATCAGATAGAGCACTAATCTCCAGAATATATAAATAATTCAAAAAACTTAACACCACAAAACAAACAACTCAATCAATAAATGTGCTAAGGAGCTGAACAGACACTTCTCAGAAGAAGATATACATCTGACCAACAAATATATGAAAAAAATGTTCAACATCTCTAGGAATTATAGAAATGCAATTTAAAACTACTCTAAGAATTCATCTTATTCAGTAAAAAATGGCAGTTATCAAGAATACAGGCAATAATAAATGTTGGTGAGGATGTGGGGGAAAAGGCACACTCATAAATTGCTGGTGGGATTGCAAAATTGATGCAACCAATCTGGAAAGCAGTATGGAGACTCCTTAAAAAACTTGGATGGAACCACCATTTGATCCAGCCATCCCACTCCTTTTTCTCTACCCAAAGGACTTATAAAACAGCATACTACAGGGAAATAGCCACATCAATGTTCATAGCAGCTTAATCCACAATACCTGAACAGTGGAAGCAACCTAGATGCCCTTCAGTAGATGAATAGATAAAGAATCTGTGGTATATAACACAATGGAATATTACTCAGCCTTAAAAGAGAATAAAATTATGGCATTTGCAGGTAAATGGATGGAGTCAGAGAGTATCATACTGAGTGAAGTAAGCCAATCCCAAAAAAACAAAAGCCAAATGTTCTCTCTCATAAGTGATGCTGATCCATAATGAGGAGGGGGGCATGGGAAAAATGGAGGAATTGGGGGCAAAGGGGAGGGTGGGTAGATAGGGTGCATGGAGGCAGGAAAGATGGTGGAATGAGATGGACGTCATTACCCTAAGTATATTTATGACTGCACATATGATGTGATGTTACATTATGTACAACCATAGAAATGTAAAGTTGTGCTGTAATTGTGTACAATGAATCAAAATGCATTCTTCTGTCATATATACCTAATTAAAATAAATAAATTAATTAAAAATAACTAAATAAAAATTCACTTACAAATTGACCTCTGAATCACAACAGGATCCCTCTAAATTGACTGTTTATCATGTGTTGATTGTTATTACTTCTCCATGCTTCATGGGATATTGTTCATACCTTTATCTATGTATGATTAGGTAATATTTATAAATATTATTTTTTAAAAAATCTTTGCATTTCTATATTTTTCCCATTCCTTTTCTTCCTGTCCAAACAAATATTGAGCTGTGTGCTCACAGCCTTAGTGAGGAAAAGAAAGCCAAAATAATCTTAATGGATTTTGCTTTCTATATTCCTGGAGTGGGAGAATGTGGTGCACAACACAGTGTCTACACTAGTTGGGGAGAACAGGGTTTAGTCCCACTCCAAACACTCATAGAGATCAAGAAAAGAATAAAATCTGAACCCCCAATAATACATGTAGAACTATATAAAATTATTAAAACTTTTGTACTGTTAAACAAAATGTATTATCCTCATATATTGAAAATTTACCTTCATAATGAAAAAATGTGGGAAGCTAATATTTAAGTTTTAAAACATTCACAAAATATCAGGTATGATTATGTAAAATTTTATATGTATCTGTTCTTACAGCAATGATATTTTGATTAATGATAAAATTTGAAATACATTATAATCTATTACAAACATTTTCCCTAAAATTTTTTCTTGCTTTTAGTACAACAGCTGTTTTAATCAAATTGTCACAAGATTTTTGTTCTATTGACATTAGTTTAAAAATTGTATTCTAATTGTATTCAAAGTCAATTAACTTTAAATATACTTTCATAAAGTTATAAAATTAAGCAATTATAAAAATTGTAAAGATCAATTATCTTTATTTAAAAATGTGAACAGAAACCTCCCCAAGGAAAATGACAAATAAGTACATGAAAAGATTTTAAACATCATATGCCATTAAGGAATTGCAAATTAAAACAATGAGATATCACTACACACCCATTAGAGTGATCAAAATCCAGAACACTGATAATACCAAATGCTGATGAAGATGTGAAGCAATAAGAACTATCATTTGTTGCTGGTGGGTATGCAAAATGATACAACCATTTTAGAAGACAGTGGCTGTTTCTTACAAAGCTAGTGTTACTCTTACTATACCATCTTGCCAACAATTTACACAAAGGAATTGAGAATTTATGTCTACTCAAACATCTGCACATGAATGTTTCTGGAGGTTTATTCATAATTGCCAAAAAGTGAAAGCTGTCAAGATGTCCTTCATGAGATGAGTTCATACATAAGCTGTAGTACATCCAGACAGTGGAATGTAACTCAACACCAAAAAGAAATAAACTATCAAGCAATGGAAAGACAAGGAATAAACTTAAATGTGTATTACAAAGTTTAAAAAGCCAGTCTGAAAAGGCTACATACTGTGTGATTCCAACTATACAATATTCCGGAAAAGATAAAACTACTCATGGTAAAAATATCACTGCTTGCTATTTAGTTAGAGAAGAGCTTGGATGCCTTGGTATGCACAGAGGATCTTAAAGGCAACAAAATCATTCTTCATGACACTACAATAATTGATATATGTTATCATATATTCATTGAACACTCATAGAAGATTCAACATCAAAAGCGAGCCCTAATGTAAAGTGCGATCTTGAGATGATTATGTGTCCACATAGGTTCATATGTTTGTAACAAACATACCTCTCCACAGTGAGATTTTGATAATGAGTTAGTCTATGCATACATAAAGGCAAAGAGTATTGGAATATCTCTGTACCTACCTTTTAGTGTTGTTGTAAACCTAAATTTGCTCTACAGATATTTTTTTAAAAAGTCTGCTAAATCATAAAAAAATATTTCAAAAAGTTATTTTTCCAAAAATATCCAAAATTATCTACAAAGTTAAACTAAAATGTCATCTAGCAACTATTCAACTTTTACTAAAACTATCTTTTCCACCTAATGATTTAATTTTTAAAAATTTGATGAAAAAATATGAAACATTTTCATAAAATTCCACTATTTACAATTCTAACATTCCATTTATACCTAGTTGCTAGTATAAAAAAAATATAATTTAGCACTCTTTTTACATGTAGACCTATCTATGTAAAAGAGTCAAAGGAAATATAAACTAATATTATAGGGTGTTTGACCTTTATGTACAAACGCTGTGAATATCAAACTCTCTGCTGAGACCCTTCCACTGGAACCATTAATTATATAGTGAAGCAAATAATTTGTTCATAACTACTAGAAAGCAATACTTTCTAATTCATTAGATAAGAAGCTATTTCAATCCAACTGTCCTAGAGAAAGAATTACAAATCATTTGTTTTCTTCTTTTACCTACACCTTTCCATTATTGGAATTCTTTTGTACACCCACTGTCCCTTTCTGACCAGCAGTGACATGACCCACAAACCTTCTCCTCTTTTACTTTCTAGAACTTAGGGACAGAAACACAGAGAAAATATTTTTTTAGACTTATAGGATATTAGTCAAAAAAGTATATGCTTTGAAGTAACAACCACGCACAACCAGTGCAGACCCATCAGGTCCCAAGGAATAGAGACTCTCACATGGTATATCTTTATAACTTGTAGGGTCCAGGAGACAGGGGCCCCCTTGCCTAAACATGTTGGCAGCATTGTGATATGTTTTCTTGTACAGGATAACAAGATTACTTGAGTCTGGAGCAGAAGGAAAAGCAGCATTACAGGTAGGTCCTGGAAGCCTGGAGGTCATAAAATGAAATGGTATGGGAACATCAAGCCAGTGGTTTTGAAAATGAACAGTAGATTAGAGTCAACTGGACAGCTTCAAAAAATACTTAATCTCATCTGGGGAACTTTAAAAACAAACAAACAAAAACACTAAATCTTACTTCCAAAACCAATTAAATCATTACCTCAAGGGTGAGTTGAAGGCTCAGGCACGGATATTTCTTGACAATTTGGGGGATTCTAAAATGAAGACAGGACGAAGAGTCTCTAGACCAGGCAACACTGCGGGCCATCTTGACAAATATTCCTGTGGCTTATAGCTCAGAAGCATCAGAGGGTGGCCAGAACTGAAGAAAGGCACTGAGGTGGACCATGAAAACAAACTGCTTGCCTTTAGACCCCCTTGTAAGACACTGGCCCAACATACAACCTCCAGGAACTTAATACAACCACAGAGTGGAATTCCCCAAAGCCAGGATGGGAATATTCAGCTATCCTGGTGAGATGAGAGTTTGCAATGAAAACAAAATGACAAAAAGGGAAGGAATTTACATTTTTAGCATACCTGGAAAAACTTGTGGATAACTTGCCATATTATTCATGAAAGTATTCATTCATTTACCGTTTCATACACTAATTTAGCAGCATTTTGAGGACAAACACCACACAGTCAATACACATTAACCAATATCTTCAGCTCCTAAAATCGCACTAGCAGTTCAACCAATGCCCATTACACTGAACTGGATTGGTGGAAGAGTCAAAGAAAAAATTAAAGCTGGTCACGTTTCAACTAATTTCAAAGTTATAGAAATAAACTCCTTGCTGGAGGTTAGTTACTTGCACGATGAAGAACTTTGGCCCAGAGAAAAACATCAAGAACAAGTAATTCAAAAGACATTGGAGACTCTTTTGGTTATCTCCAGTCATAGTCATCAGCTCTGTACAGGAGAAATCAATTTTTTTTTTACATGCATCATCTCTGGGACAAAAAATTGATCCCATGATTTCTTTTGAAACAAACTCTTCTGACCATTTGAGGTCAATTGCAGAATTTGATGGAATCCACTTACATGAGTATTTGGTTATTGTAAATTATGCTGGTGTTCTTAAGGGAAAGTATAATTCCTAAAACATAACTCAATTAAGAAAGCATAACCATTTATAAACTATAAAAAGAATTTACTGACCAATCAGAAAACAATACAATATAATCCATCAAGCATGGAAAAAGGAGAACAACAAATCTAATTGAAGTTCAGAAACTAATCAAAAATGAAGTTGGCTTATTAGTAAGGTGTATTTGAGAAAAGCAGATAAACCAGCAATGTTCATAGGATGTGATGGATTCAGGGCAAATCCTAGTCAACAATGATATGAGGAAAGTGAGTTTTTGAGAATGAAATTTGGTGGGTTAACCATGTTATAGTTCACAGTGATCACTCAATGGTTTAAACATAAAGACCAAGGATCAAATGCCAAGAAGAGAAAGCTACCACATACAAAGCATGTTTTCAAGTCCAAGCAAATAATTCAGACATGATGATAAATTGGTGTGGGAAACAAGGCACTGAACTTCAAGTCCACTTACACAAACTGGTCAAAGACTATGAAATGAGGGAACAAGGATCCCAGAGTTCCTCTCAGACCAAGAAGGTATTTGGTCTACAAGAACAATTTGAGTGTAGGTCCTCAACTACAGAAAGTAGAACAAATCTCCTTTTCTCTCCCTGAGTAGGGCATTTTCTTTCTTTCACTTAACATCAACAATATCATTTTTGTACATTTCTCTAATGGATCTTGTTATGGTTTAGATATGAAATGATTCCCAAAAGCTCATGTGTGAGACAATCCCCCAAAATTTCAAAGGTGAAATGATTAGATTATAACAGGTAAAAACTAATCAGTGGATTAATTCACTGATTTGGATTAACTAGGCAGTAACTATAGGCAGATCAGGTATGGCTGAAGGAAGTAGGTCACTAGGAGTGGGCCTTTGGGGTCTATATTATGTCCTTTATGATCACAGTTCTCTTTTTCTGCTTCTTGAAGCCATGTTCTGAGCTACCTTCCTCCACCACACCATTCCACAAGAATGTTCTCCTGTACCTCAGACCAAGAGCTCTGGAGTCAGCTGACCATGGACTGAACCTTTGAAACTATGAGCCAAAATAAATGATTTTTCCTTGACTTTGTTCTTGTCAGGTCTTTTGGTCACAGAGAAGCTAAGCTGACTAAAGTAGACCTTCACCAATTGTATGTTTCTAATAGCTATAGGTTGATTTTTAGTTCATGGAGGTTGGGAAAGGAGAAGCAGGGGTCAATATTTCTTTCTCAGAGAGCCATTCATGACATTTGTGTTTTTCGTGTCTCTTTCAAGACTGAACAAATAACAAAGGCAAAGTACTGGTCTCACGGTAGTTGTAAAGTTTTTAGTCAAACTTGTTTTGCTTCTAGATAAAAGCCACCAAATTACATTTTGTGTTTATTTTCCAACTAATTCCTGGAGTTTCAGTAAACCAGATTTCCTAAGAGATGGAAGGTTCAATATCCTACCCATATAGGGTATGTCCCTTGCTGCTGACCATTTGCAAACCCTGAAAATAGAAGGAGTTCTGGCAAAAGGCCATTTCAAAATGAGGACAGAATGAGGTCACTGGGTACAGGCATTCTGTAAAGTTATTTTCACTAATAGTCTCACTTGCTTTTCTTTATATTAACTCTCTCTACAAGCTAAATCTGGGGGTCTCCACCCTAAAGAACAGCTACCCATCAGTTGAACATTTTCACAGGAGCTTGCTTAATAGTGGCTCCCTCCTGGGTGACTCAATTTTCATTATGATGCCTTATATCTCCAGACTTCCAAAAATTTATTAAAACCTTTTCTGTGGGTTGTCACTCCTTCCCATTATTTTTTGCACTTTTATTAGTGAGTTTCTCATTCTCTTTCTTTGTTATCTTGAACAGAAATTCCAGTGAGAGTTCTCACTACATGTAGTATTTTATTGAGCTTGTGAGGGATTTTAGCACAACCTGAAGATAAATTGTTTTCAGCTTTGTTTTATAACCAATTAATGTGCCCAACTGAATCACAGCATCCCTAAAGCCTGATGCTCATTCTAAAACTCTTTCAGGAATCTTAACAAAAATTATAGACTAAAAAAACAAGAATGAGACATTTTGAAGAATGATAGGACTTGATAATTGGATAGCAATAAAAAAGAGTTAAAGTAAGGTTGGTTTGGGGGACCATTAAATATATGAGAATATCAACTTTTTAATAAGGTTAAAATGGGCACATCAAACAGGTTAGCCCCTTGGTATAAACATTTCATACTAACATTATTAAATCCCATAAGATCCTTATCAACAAAGGATTGTTTTCCTCACATTTCAAATGAGAAAACTAAGCCAGAGAAGCTAAGTAATTTGCCCAAGATCCACCACAGATAACTGGCTTAAGAAGGATTTGACCCTGTACAAACATGACTAAGATTTCCACTTCATTTCTATAATATTATAAAATGTGTACTTGGTCTCTGGTCCCAGTTCCTATCACAGAACTCCGAACAACCCTTGTAATTTTTTGAGTGATGGAGGTAATAGGAGCATCTTATGTAGAGCTCATAAATTCCTTGATTATCCCAGGTAACAAGATCCTTCTGGGCAACTCATGGTGAATTTTTGAGCAGCTACAGGATGGGGACTGGTCACCAAAAATAGCAACCCATGATTGAAATTTTGAGGAGGGAACCCTACTCTCCATTCTCCACACAAGCAGGGGGAGTGGTCAGAGGAACAAATGAAAATTGAATTAATAATCAATTATACCTATGTGATGAAATCTTCATAACAATTCCTGAGCTACCAAATTTGTAAGGCTTCAGGGTTGTTGAAGGCATCCATGTGTGTGGAGAGTCACACCTACTCCACCAGGACAGAAGCTCTTATGCTCTCCACCTTTCCAGACCTTGTGCTTTGTATCTATCTGGCTGTTCATCTGTATTTTTGTAATAAATAGATGAACATAAGAAAATGTTCTCTGAGTTTTTGTGGGCCATTCCAAGAAATAATTGAATGTGAGTGGGGAGAGAGTTGTAATAAACCCCAACTTTATAGTCAAGTTAGAAAGAAGTGTGAATACTCCCAGAATACATAAGTTGTTGCTGGGGTGTAGAATTAAGGTTGTCTTGTTGGACTGAGGCTAAACCTATAAAGTCTGACACTAACTCCTAGCAGTTACTTTCAGAATTGAGTTAAACTATAGAATATCCATTTGATATACACAGAATTGGAACATTTATTAGTGTGTGAAACAAGATCCACACATTTGGTGTTAAAAGTCTTGTGAGTACGGAAAATTTTCCTTTTGTTTTATTTGTCTCCAGTGCCAGAGCAAGTATCCATAGGGGCTGGGAGGCTTGAAATGAGACATCCAAAACATGGTGGAAAATGGAAGTCAGCTTGCAATGCTATCTCTATCCCTGAAATAGCACAGTCCACAATTTTTTCCATGTTCCTAAAAGAATTTGAAACTCCTGTGAGAAAAATCTATGAGGGTCTAAGGGTATTACCTGGCAACTATGAGGCAGAAGTGCTATGATATGCTTGGTCCAGGAAATAATGTTTCACAAGCAAAATGCAACATAAGGTAACAGTAAGGATAGCTGTTTGATAAAGAATATTGCAGTTATCATAATTTTACTTCATTTGTTTCAATCACTTATAGATTTATCTAAGAAAGTTACATCCCGTGGATAACTGTTCATTTGTACAATCTAATAGTTGTGTGGTATACACTTTTTTCCTCACTTATTTTTTCTTTTTTTTCTCTCCAACTTTTACTATTTTAACATTTTTAAATTTTTCTTAATAAATATGTATATTTGTCTTATATACTCTACTGTCTTCCCTCTTACCTATCTACCCAAAATTACTACCTCTCTGTTCTCCTGCTACTAACCTTCTTCTTTAGATTTCTCTTTCACACTTCTTAAGATATAATAATTCTATATCCTCATCTCATACCTCCAAGCATATCATCCTACTCCTCACCCCTGGATCTTTGTCCATCATCAGAAACTGTAAACCCTATTACAACAAACCTACTGATTATTTTGTAGATAATAATTGAATTCACCATTTCTGTACATTGTGACCAAACTGTAAATATCTTAATAACAACTATTTGTTTTTAGGTGGTAATTTTTTTATACTGGAAATCAGTTAACATTATTCTTCCCCTCAAAGGTGAGGTATTGGAACTCTTCAGGGACACTATAAGCCTATAGGATAAAAATGGTAACACCTCGGATTCACAGAGCTAGAAAAGAAGACAAACAAGCAACATGAAAAGATAAGGGAATAAATTGCCCCAAACAAATAAAGATACCACATAATTATAGAATACATGGCCAGCACAGCAGATGAAATGACAGAGAAGGAGTTCATATGTACATAATTAAAATTTTCTGTGAATTTAAGGATGGTATAAGAGAGCAAACTACAAGACATAACAATTATAAATATGTATGCCCCAAACAACAGAGCATCTATGTTCATCAAAGAAATTCTTCTCAAGTTCAAGAGTCAAATTCACCACAATAGAATAATTCTGGGTGACTTTAACATACCTCTTTCACCACTGGATAGATCTTCCAAACAAAATTTGAACAGAAAAACTATAGAGGAGCTGGGGTTGTGGTTCAGCACTAGAGCACTTTCCCAGCATGTGAGAGGTCCTGGGTTCCATCCTCAGCACCATGAAAAAGTAAATAAATAAAATAAAGATATTGTGTTCAACTACAACTAAAAAATAAACATTAAAAAAGAAACTATAGAACTCAGTAATACAATTAATAACTTAGACTTAACTGGCATATATAGAATATTTCATCCTTCAATGAATTAAAACGCTTTCTTCCCAGCAGCACGTGGATCCTTCTTTAAAATAGATCATACGTTATGATACAAAGCAACTCTTAACAAATACAAAGAAGTACAGATACTACCCTGCATTCTATGAGATCACAATGGAAAGAAATTAGAAATCAATGGTAAAATAAAAACTACTCCAACATATGGAGTCTAAATAATATGCTATTGAATGAGCAAGGAGTTGCAAAAGACATCAAGGAGGAGATTAAGAAATTCTTCGAGGTAAACGAGAACACTGATATGATATATTGAAATCTCTAGGACACTATAAAGGCACTACTAAGAGTAAAGTTCATTACATGGAGTTCATTTCTTAAAAGAAGAAAAACTCAACAAATAAATAATCTAACACTACATCTTAAACCCTTAGAAAAAGAAGACCAAATCAACACAAAAGCAAGAGAAGACAGAAAATAATTAAAATCTGATTGAAATTGAAACAAAAGAAACATTTGAAAAAATTGACTAAACAAAAAGTTGGTTCTTTGAAAAAATAAATAAAATTGACAAACCCTTAACCATGCTATCAAAGGAGAAAGAAAACTCAAATTTTAAAAACTCATGATAGTTTTCATTGTATAAATCTTTCACCTCTTTTTTTAGGTTGATTCCCAAGTATCTTATTTTCTTTGAGGATATTGTGAATGGAGTGGTTTTCCTTATTTCCATTTCAGAGGTTTTGTTGCTGATATACAGGAATGCCTTTGATTTGTGCGTGTTGATTTTATATCCTGCCACTTTGCTGAATTCATTTATTAACTCTAGCAGCTTCTTTGTAGATCCTTTTGGGTCTGTTAAGTATATTATCATGTCATCCGCAAATAGCGATAATTTAATTTCTTCTTTTCCTATTTTTATCCCTTTAATTTCTTTTGTCTGTCTAATTGCTCTGGCTAGTACTTCGAGAACTAAATTGAATAGAAGTGGTGATAGAGGGCATCCCTGTCTTGTTCCAGATTTTAGAGGGAATGCCTTCAGTTTTTCTGCGTTTAGAATGATGCTAGCCTGAGGTTTAGCATATATAGCTTTTACAATGTTGAGGTAAGTTCCTGTTATCCCTAGTTTTTCTAGTGTTTTGAGCATAAAGTGATGCTGTATTTTGTCAAATGCTTTTTCTGCATCTATCGAGATGATCATATGGTTCTTGTCTTTAAGCCCTGTTCATGGATAGGCAGAACTAACATCATCAAAATGGCGAAATTATCCAAAGTTCTCTACAGGTTTAATGCGATGCCAATCAGAATCCCAAAGGCATTTCTTGTAGAAATAGATAAAGCAATCATGAAATTCATATGGAAAAACAAAAGACCCAGAATAGCAAAAGCAATTCTAAGCAGGAAGTGTGAATCTAGAGGTATAGCGATACCAGAGCTCAAACTGTACTACAAAGCAATAGTAACAAAAACAGCATGGTACTGGTACCAAAACAGGCAGGTGGACCAATGGTACAGAATAGAGGACACAGAGACTAATCCACAAAGTTACAACTATCTTATATTTGATAAAGGGGCTAAAAACATGCAATGGAGGAAGGATAGCATCTTCAACAAATGGTGTTGGGAAAATTGGAAATCCATATGCAACAAAATGAAATTGAATCCCTTTCTCTCGCCAGCCACAAAAGTTAACTCAAAATGGATCAAGGAGCTAGATATCAAAACAGAGACACTGCGTCTGATAGAAGGAAAAGTTGGCTCCGATCTACATATTGTGGGGTTGGGCTCCAAATTCCTTAATAGAACACCCGTAGCCCAAGAGTTAATAACAAGAATAAACAAATGGGACCTACTTAAATTAAAAAGTTTTTTCTCAGCAAGAGAAACAGTAAAAGAGGTAAATAGAGAGCCTACATCCTGGGAACAAATTTTTACCCCTCACACCTCAGATAGAGCCCTAATATCCAGAATTTACAAAGAACTCAAAAAATTAAACAATAAGATAACAAATAATCCAATCAACAAATGGGCCAAGGACCTGAACAGACACTTCTCAGAGGAGGACATACAATCAATCCACAAGCACATGAGAAAATGCTCACCATCTCTAGCAGTCAGAGAAATGCAAATCAAAACCACCCTAAGATACCATTTCACTCCAGTAAGATTGACAGCCATTATGAAGTCAAACAACAATAAGTGTTGGCGAGGATGTGGGGAAAAGGGCACACTTGTACACCGCTGGTGGGACTGCAAAATGGTGACGCCAATTTGGAAAGCAGTATGGAGATTCCTGGGAAAGCTGGGAATGGATCCACCATTTGACCCAGCTGTTGCCCTTCTTGGACTATTCCCTGAGGACCTTAAAATAGCGCACTATACGGATACGGCCACATCAATGATTATAGCAGCACAATTCGCAATAGCTAGACTGTGGAACCAACCTAGATGCCCTTAAATAGATGAGTGGATAAAAAAATTGTGGCAGCTATACACAATGGAGTATTATGCAGCACTAAGAAATGACAAAATCATAGAATTTGCAGGGAAATGGATGGCATTAGAGCAGATTATGCTAAGTGAAGCTAGCCAAGCCCTAAAAAACAAATGTCAAATGTCTTCTTTGATATAAAGAGAGCCACTAAGAATAGAACAGGAAGGAAGAGCATGAGGAAAAGACTAACAGTAAACTAAGACGAATGAGGGGAGAGAAAGGGAGAGAGAAGGGAAAACATATGGAAATGGTAGGAGACCTTCAGTGATACACAAAATTATAAGAGGTTATGAGGGGCAAGGGGGAGGGGGAAAATAGGGGGAGAGAATTGAACAACAGCAGAGGAGGTAGAGAGGGAAGATGGGAGGGGAGGGGGGGGGATAGTAGGGGATAGGAAAGGTAGCAGAATACAACAGTCACTAATATGCCATTATGTAAAAATGTGAGTATGTAACAGAAGTGAGTCTGCATTATGTATTTGGGGAGTTCAAAACCCAATTGAGTCAAATGTATGAAAGATGATATATCATGAACTCTGTAATGTTTTGAACAATCAATAAAAAAATGGAAAAAAATATATAAACAGGGTTGGAAAGTGAGGATCATAGTTCAGTGGTAAAACATTTAATTACCAATAGAGAAAATAAATAAATAAATAAAAGAATGAATCTGAAAAACAAAATGAAAGAAAAAGGTGAAAAAAGGGTAAACACTATGTAAATATATGTATAAGAATTTTTGGAATAAGTAAAACTCATTAATGTTGAAAATCAAAAAAAACTCATGATAAATCAGGAAAATCAAAACAGACACTACAGAAATACAGAAGATAATTAGCAATTATTTTGAAAACTTGTACTCTAATAAAATAGAGAATATCAAAGGCATTGACAAATTTTTAGAGTCATATGATTTGCCCAAATTGAATCAGAATGACATACACAATTTAAACAGATCCATTTCAAGTGACAAAATAGAAGACACCATCAAAATCTACCAACCAAGAAAAGCCCAGGACTGGATGGATATAGATCCGAGTTCTACAAGACCTTTAAAGAAGAACTGATACCAATACTCTTCAATTTATTTCAGGAAATAGAAAAAGAGAAAGCACTTCCAAACTCATTTATGAAGTCAATATCACCCTGATTCCAAAACCAGGCAAAGACACAACAAAAAAAAAGAATACTTCAGACCAATATCTCTAATGAACATAGATGCAAAAATTCTCAAAAAAAATTCTGGCAAATTAAATACAAAAATATCAAAAAGATAGTGCACCATGATCAAATGAAGTTCATCCCAAGGATGCAAGGTTGGTTCAACATACGGAAATCAATAAATGTAATTCATCACATCAATAGACTTAAAACTAAGAATCACATGATCATCTCAATTGATGAAAAAAAGCATTTGACAAAATACAGCACCCATACATGTTCAAAACACTAGAAAAACTAGGGATAACAGAAACATATCTCAACATCATAAAAGCTATCTAGGCTAAGCCACAGACCAACAGCATTCTAAATGGAGAAAAATTGAAAGCATTCCCTCTAAAAACTGGAAAAAGACAGGGATGCCCTCTTTCACCACTGCTATTTAACATAGTTCTTGAAACACTGGCCAGAGAAATTAGACAGATGAAAGAAATTAAAGAGATAAAATAGGAAAAGAAGAGCTCAAATTAGTACTATTTGCTAATGATATGATTTTATACTTAGAAGACCCAAAAAATTCACCAGAAATTTTCTAGAACTAGTAAATGAATTCACCAAAGTAGCAGGATACAAAATCAACACCCATAAATCAATGGCATTTCTGGATATCAGTAACAAATTCTCTGAAAGGAAACTACCCCATTTACAATAGCCTCAAAAAAATAAAATACTTGGGAATCAACCTAACAAAAGAGGTAAAAACCATCTACAATGTAAACTACCGAACACTAAAGAAAGAAATTCAAGAAGACCTTAGAAGATGGAAAGATCTCCCTTGTTCTGGGAGAGGCAGAATTAATATTGTCAAAATGACTATAATACTCAAACCATTGTACAGATTTAATGAAATTAAAAGCAAAATCCCAATGATATTCCTCATAGAAATAGAAAAAGCAGTCATTAAATTCATCTGGAAAAATAAGAGACCCAGAATAGCTAAAGCAATCCTTAGCAGGAATAGTGAAGCAGGTGGCATCACTATACCAGATCTTAAACTATACTACAGAGCAATCGTAACAAAAAGAGCATGGTATTGGCACCAAAATAGACTGGTAGACCAACGATACAGAATAGAGGACACAGAGACAAACCCACATATATCTTATATTAGACAAAGGCACCAAAAACTTGCATTGGCGAAAAGATAGCCTCTTCAACAAATGGTGCTGGGAAAACTGGAAATCTATGTGCAAACAAAATGAAATTAAACCCCTATCCCTCACCGTGCACAAAATTCAACTCAAAGTGAATTAAATACCTAGGAATTAAACCAGAGACACTGCACCTATTAGAAGAAAAAGTAGGCACAAATCTCTATCATGTTGGATTAGGCCCCAACTTCCTTAATGAGATTTCTATAACATAAGAATTAAAATCAAGAATCAATAAATGGAATGGATTAAAACTAAAAAGCTTCTTCTCAGCAAAAGAACAATCAGTGAGATGAATAGAGAGCCTACATTTTGGGAACAAATTTTTACCACTCACACATCAGTTAGAGCACTAATATCTAGGATATATAAAGAATTCAAAAAACTGAACACCCAAAACACTAAATAGCCCAATCAATAAATGGACCAAGGAACTGAACAGACACTTCTCAGAAGACAATCAACAAATATATCAAAAATGTTCAACATCTCTAGCAATTAGAGAAATGAGAATCAAAACTACTCTAAGATTTCATGTCACTCCAGTCAGAATGGCAACTTTTAAGAACACAAACAATAAGTGTTGGTAAGGATGTGGGGAAAAAGTCACACTCATACATTGCTGGTGGGACTGCAAATTGGTGCTGCCAATATGGAAAGCAGTATGGAGATTCCTTAAAAAGCTGGGAATGAAATCACCATTTGACCCAGCTATCCCACTCCATGCTCTATACCCAAAAGACTTAAAAACAGCATACTACAGGGACACAGCCACATCAATGTTTATAGCAGTACAATTCATAATAGCTAAACTGTGAAACCATCCTAGATGCCTTTTAGTAGATAAATAAAGAAACTGTGGTATATATACACAATGGAATATTACTCAGCAATAAAAGAGAATAAAATTGTGGTTTTTGCAGGTAAGTGGATGGAGTTGGAGATAATAATGCTAAATGAAGTTAGCCAAACCCCAAAAAACAAATGCTGGATTTTTTTTCTGATGTAAGGAGGCTGATTCATAGTGGGGTTTGGAGGAGGAGCATGGTAAGACTAGACAAACTCTAGATAGGGGAAAGGAGTAGGAGGGGAAGGAAGGGGGCAAGGGGTTAAAAAGATGGTGGAATGAGATGTATATTATCAACTTACATACATGTATGAAGATATGAATGTTGTGAATATACTTTATATGCAACCAGAGATATGAAAAATTGTGCTCTATATGTGTAATAATAACTGTAATGCATTTTGCTATTATATATAACAAATTAGAATAAAAACATAGATAATAAAAAAGAAATATACAAACATACATAACACTGTGTAGTGACATAAAAAAGCAATGATTGATAGAGGGATTAATTGAGTTCACTTTTGGGAGCTCACCTTTCCCCTTCCAAATAACCTTAAGGCACTAACTTATTGTGGCTTTGATTAATTTTCAAAGTGTAGAGCATATAAAAAACATACAATTCATCTTACTTTCATCATCAGTGTTAATAACTTTTATTTTATCCTTATTATATTCTCCCTTTTTCAGTCCTCCCCTTTCAAACCCTTCCAAACTTGCATTCAAGTACTACTATTTACATGTACTGTATTCTTGGAAATTGAAGAGCATCTTTCATATGTGCTTTTAATGTGTGTAAGTAATAGTGTTGTGTATTATTTTTCTTGCTATTTTCATTCACCACTCTTTTTGAGGTTGGATTATTTCATGCTCTCAAAGGTCAATTTAATTCCTAAAAAAAAGCTAGGAATGGAACCACCATATGATCCAGCCATCCCACTCCTGGGTATTTTCCCCAAAGATCTAAAATTCACATACTATAACAACACAGCCATGTCAATATTTATAGCAGTACATTTCACAGTAGCTAAATTATGGAATCAACCCAGATGCCTATCAATAGATGAATGGATTAATAAATTGGTATATATATACAAATTGTAATATATATATATATATATATATATAGAGAGAGAGAGAGAGAGAGAGAGAGTTAGTTCTACTCAGTCATTAAGAAATTATGTTATATACTGATAAATACATGGAAATGTAGAATATCATGCTAAGTGAAATTAGCCAAATTCAGAAACCCAAAGGTTGAATGTTTTCTCTCATATGTGGAAGCTAGAGTAAAACAAAGGAAAGGGGAGGGAAGAAAAAGATTAATATGAAGAACAATCAAATACAAATTAATAGATGAGCAAAAGAAAGTCATATAGAAGAAGTGGGAGGGGAGACGTGGAGAGGACAGGAGAGTAGATAAGTGATCATGAACAGTAATTGATTTCCATGCATGTCTGAGTTTGTCAGGGTGAACCCAACTACTATGTATAGCCATAAAAATCTAATAAAATAAAAATTTTAAAAAGGTCAATCTGAGCTGAGGATATGGCTCAAGTGGCAGCGTGCTCATCTGGCAGGCGTGAGGCACTGGGTTCGATCCTCAGCACCACATAAAAATAAAATAAAAATATAGTGTCCACCTAAAGCTAAAAAATAAGTATTAAAAAAGGTCAATCTAAGCTCCTTGTTGCAGACCACTCATGCACCTGCATTCCAGCATATGCATACACCTCATTTTAATGGCCAGACCCTCAGATTGCTCATGATGTTCTGCAATCACAAGCAGGGCTACTAAGAAAATGCTCTATCAACCCCTAAGGTTTTTCATGAGTTGGGCTATAGGGTCCAGGTATGGTTATTTACTAGGTACTGTCAACTTCTCTCAAGCTTTTATGTAACATTTTACATTCCCACTAGCTACACATATAAATTTCTCTTCCTCCTGCCTTCTAATTCCTAATAGTTTGGTGATTATAAAGTAGTATTTTACTGTTTTAATTTTCATTTATATAATTAGTAGTGAGTTTGAGAATTAATTTACCTATGTGAATTGTCCTTTTGTACTATACTTATTTTTATACATTTTCAGTCATTTTTATATGTCTTAAATATTAAACAGTTTTCACGGTTATAAATTCTATATTGAAACTTCCCTGTTTTATTAAACTTCTCTATTCACATTTCTGCTTCTTTTTTTCTTTGTTGTTCTTGTTTTTATTGCCTGTGTTTTTTCTTCTCTAAGATCTTTCCCCAGCTCAAAATAGATCATGACATTCTCCTAATTCCCCTTCCTCCTTTTCTTTTTCTTTTTTCTAATACCCAGACTTGCCAAGAAGGCAATTAAAATTCAACTTCATCACTGACTGTCACCAGTACACAAATGAGATGGATTTTTTAGCACCAAATTATAAGGAAATAATTTCACAATAAGGAAATAGTCAGTTACAGTTAGATAAATTCTGTGCCTTGAAAAACATGCTTGATCTTTTCTCTTAATTTTGCACACACTAGTTTCTGGACCAACAGTTGGGACCCAATGAATTAGGACACTCCCCAGAGAAGTGAGTGAAGGGAACCTGACTGTGAATACCTGGAAACCTGACAGCTTTGGTAAAGCACGTCTCTGGTGCCCTGATATTCCTTTAGAGGCTGGCTCAGAGTAGGATCCTGGGAACCTCTTATTGGCTTTCTGATGCTAAAAATTAGATCAGTGTCTTCTAGGGTTGGATAAAAATGGAATCAGACTCTATTTACTTCATGGCATATGCCTTGTTCTACAAAGAATTTTTTTAGTGTCATGCTGTGTGCTTATCAGTGTTTTTTTTTTCTGTCAAATAGTGTACCATTGTATGAATATACCAGAGTGTTTAGCCATTCACCTACAGATGGACATTTGAGCTGTTTCCTCTTATGAGATTACTACAGCATAAATAAAGCTGCTATGAGTTTTTTGTGTAAGTGTGTGGACCAAGATTTTCATTTCTTTTGGGTAAATAGCTAGAAGTTAACTTTCCAGGTTTTAGGGTAAGAATCTGCCAATTTTCCAAAGTAATTGTACCATTGCACATTACAACCAGTGATATTCGAACATTCAATTTGTTAGACATTCTTGACACCATTTGATATTATTTTTTGCTTGGTTTTCATTTGTTTGTCATTTGCTTGTTTGTTTTGAGACAGGGTCTTTTTATGTTGCCCAGGCTGGTCTCAAACATGGACTCAAGTGATCTGCCTGCCCCAGCCTGCCAAGTTCTGAAGGCTATAGGTACACACTACCAAATATTTTTAATTTTAAACATTCTAATGGGTCAATGAAGTATACTTCATTGTGGGTTTAACTTGTGTTTCCCTAAAGAACAATCATTTGTATTGTGTTTTCAAGTTCATGTTGTATATTTATGTATTTTCAGGGAGTTTTCAGATCTTTTGGCTGTATTTGAAGTTGAGTTGTTTTATTGTAGTTCTCCACACATTCTAGTTATAAGTTCTTTTTAAGACAGATATATGGAGAACATTTCTTCCAGTCTATGCTTACCTTTTTGATTTCTTAGTTGTGCCTTGGAAGAGCAGACCATTTTAATTTTGATCAACTTTGATTTATCAATTTTTTAACAGCTCATGCTTAGCAATTTTTAAGAAATCTTTGCCAAAAATAAGGATTTTAATGTTTTTCTCCAAAGTTTTCCTAGGAATTTTAAGTTTCAACTTTTTTTTTTTTTGGTGGGGGGCGGTGGGGTATATAAGGGGACTCAATCACTGAGCCACATTCCTAATCTTTTTAAAATTTTATTTAGAGACAGGGCCTCACTGAGTTGCTTAGCGCCTTACTGTTGCTGAGGCTGACTTTGACCTCACAATCCTCCTGCCTCAGTCTCCCAAAATGCTACAATTACAGGTTTGAGCCACCATACCCGGCTTAAGTTTTAACTTTTACATATAGGTATATGATCTGTTTTAGTTTGCGGAATGAGATGCAGAGAGTTTATTTTTTTCTAACAAATTCGGTTCCTTTAGCACTATTTTATTTTTTAAAAATTCCTTCTTCTATTAAATAAATTTGACTTTGTTGAAAGCTACTAAAATATTTAACTTGTTTCTAAACTACCATTTTTATTCTTTTGATCTACAGGTAGATCCTGATATCAATACCAAATAGTTTTTAAAATATAAGTCTTGAAATCACACTTCATGAGCCTTTCATGTTTTTTAAACTGCTTTACATATTAAAGTTTCATTGAATTTAATGTAAGTTTTACAAACAGCTCATTGATTTCAACAATAAAAACTTGAGATTATATTGAATAAATAAAGAGTAAGATTATGTTGAATCTAGAAATCTTTCAGAGGAGAATTAAAGATGGTATATTTCGTATTTAAATATATTTTTTTAATTTATTCAGCAGAATTTTGAAGTTTTAAGGGGATATATATCTTTACATATTCGGTGACCTACATCTCCAAGTTATTTTATAATTCTTGGATGCCACTGTGAATGGTATTTATTTGCATTTCTACTTCCAATTATCCATTGCTAGTATTTAGAAATGTAACTGATTTTTATATTCATATTTTGGTGTATTTAAATTAATCTTTATGTATATAAGGGCCTTATTTTTCTACCATATAGATCATTTATCTTAACATTTCCTTTTTATAATATAAGCCTTTAATGTTATAAATTTCAGTCTGATCCAGGTGCAGTGGTGCACACCTGTAATCCCAGCAGCACAGGAGGTTGAGACAGGAGGATTGCAAATTCAAAGCCAGCCTCAGCAACTTAGCAGTGCCCTAAGCAACTCAGTGAGACCCTATCTCTAAATAAAATACAAAAAAATAATAATAATAAATAAAGGGCTGGGGCTGGGACTCAGGGTTAAGTGGCCCTCGTTTCAATAGAGCACAATTTTTTATATCCACCACCCCTCGCAAAAAAGAAATCTTTCTGAGTCCTGTTTGACTTACATTGCATATATTTTAATTCATTTTTATTCTATTTTTGTTCATTTACAACTATTTTCTATTTTTCCTTTTATTTTTGATCTACGGTTTAATTCGACATCATTTACCTTTCAAAAATCTGTAGATGTTCCAGTTTTCTTTCTTATATTTCTCCATTTTGATCAGTAAACATCATATTTAAACAGTGAATAGTTTTATCCTTTTTCATTCATATAGGAAAATTTTCATCCTTTACTATCCTATTGTATACTATACTATTGTTCACCAAAAAGGTCCTGCCAAGGTCCAAGAGGAGATCACTGTTGAGTGATCTTAGCTATTCACAGTTCTTGTTACCTTATTACCTATAATTTCTGTTAATTTTTATTAGTAATTTGATTTTATAAGTTAACCTTGTATCCAACAAATGGCTAAACTCTCTTATTATTTAAAATAATTTGTAAATGTTATGTTATGCCAAGGAGTAATAGACTTGGAATATTAGTACCAGATAGTGCAGATATAATTGGAGTGGGAGTTTTACCAGTAAAAAAGCAGTGGACATGCAATCCTATGAACTCTCATTATTCAATATCTTAGGCAGTGAAAAGTTGAAAAGTCGGACTACATGTTCCAAGGCCAATGTTCCAACAGAAAGGAACACTGCTTCCTGCAGTACTCCAGACATCTATGAGACAAAGTCCAAGGAAGTTTTGTATCATGTTTAAAGGGAAGCTCTAATAGAAATGGTAGTCTCTTTAGAAAGGGGACCTTTGAAACTCAGCACCCATGTCACCTTGTACTTCCATTGAGATAATTCAAATTTCCTGAGTCAGCTATCAAATCTTTCACCAAGAGGAGAAAGAAAATAGGTATCATCCAAGACCTCTAGAGTTTTATGTTTTTAGTTTGATATATAGATAATCTGGAAATAATAACTTATTTCTATTTCTTCATATCTATTACATTTTTCCTGTCTTATTTTTGCAATTTCATTGGTATTATATGAAACACATCAGTCCTATCTACCTATCTATCTATCTATTATTATTATACTATTATATGTATATATAATAGTACTGAAAAACTTAGGAAAAATGCACACAAAGACTCTACATTGTGTATTCACTCTGTTTTGTAGTGTTTTCTGTATAAGGCTAAGAAAGCTTCCTATTTACACTGCCTCATGAAGGATGGAATTTATGGAAATAATTATGGAACTCATTTTCCAATAAACCATATATGTGAATTTTTGGATACTTGTGTCAAAAAATATCCTTTGATTCATAGAATAAACCCTACTTGGTCATTATATACTTAAAAAAATAAGTAAATACATAATAAGTGAATAAAAATAAAGTTTTATTTTTAAAGAATTTTTCATCTTTGTTTATATGTGAAATCACCCTATAATTTTGTGTACCAGAACTATCATTTTCTGCTTTAAAAATCAGGGCTATTAAAGGATTAAATAAAATAAGAGTATTGTCTCATAATTGTGTAAAAACAAGTAGTCTGAGCTGGCTGGGGGTGTAGCTCAGGGATACCATGCTTGCCTAACTTGTACAAAACCCTGGATTTGATCCCCAGCACTGCACAACAAAAACAAAACCAACAACAACATTAAAAATAAAAAGTAGAAAAATATGAAAAATAATCTACACTAAAAATCTCTGACAAGCAGAAGCAAATTAAAGGACAGTAAAAACAAACAGATTAGCTTAATACCAAAGTCTATCATGATAACTATTCTCATAACACAAAGATAAAAAGTCTAGTCCTTTCATAGGTTCAATATAAATGATGATGATAATAATAAAAAGTTTCTACACTCTTAGAAGAAAAATAAACTACCACAATACATATTTTAAAAATGGGGTAGGGGGTGCAGAGACACAAATAAGAGAGTCTATGCTCCCAACCTGTCTCCTTATTACAGTGAGCTGATAATACAAAGACTGGGAAACAGTGGCCTGACATGTCCCCAAAGTTGTTGACACATCCTGAGGTAGGTTCTCAGAGGGAAACATGGTATAGCAAGAAGAGGGAATAATGATAGCATGTGAGCATGTGCAAGGCCCCAGGTTCAATCTCCAGTTCTGCAATATTATTAAAAATAATAATAATATGATGTTGATGATGAAGATGATGATGAAATCAGGCTTCTTCTGAATTTTGTATAAAAATTTAAATCCTCACCTACATGTGTTAGACTACCTTAGGCACTATAATAGATGATAGTGGAGTCTTCCACTGACACTGATAACAGTAAGGAAATAAACCGGATATCTGTATAGTGTCACCTTAGCTATTCCATTATTCCACAAACTAATTGGCCTCATTTCATAGGGTGGGTGGGAGGAATGTATCTATGAAGTGATTTGTGATGGAAGAAATCCAGACAACCTGAAATTTGAACTGTTCTCCTGCTTCTATTATCACCCAAGAGGGTTGGAACAACTTTTCTCTTTCTTTATGATTTGAATCAACTTATTTATGATAGAAAGTTTCTGTGCCTTGAACATTTGACAATACTCAGGGTTTTTTTTTTTTTTTTTGCTGGGGGGGGGGGAGGCGGGGAGTAGGGGTAGGGTAACCAGAGATTAAATTGAACCTAAAAGCACTTAACCACCGAGTCACATCTTCAGCCTCCCCTCCCTTTTTTGAGAAAAGTTCTCACTAAATTTCTTTTGAATTTGCAATCCACCTCCCTCAGCCTCCAAGCTGCCCAGATTACAGGAGGGCACCAGGCACCTGGCTATAGTACTCACTTTTAAGCTGTTAATCTTTTGCTTTTTTGTGGGGAAAAAGAATGATAAAGCAAATTTTTAACTAACATTTAATTTTCTTCAGTAATTAGCATTTTTGTTCACATGCCACAATTTTTTTCATGAAAAATTTGTGTTTACACAAGTAAATATTTCATCAAGATTTTCAAATTTGGGCTGGGAATGTAATTCAGTGGTAGGCACTTGCAATAGTCCTTGGATTCCATCGCCAGCACTGTAAAAAAAATTTTAAAAGGAGATTTTTCAATTCTTTAAGGTAAAGTTGATCATTACAGCCTCATGATTTTTATTCTTTGTTATGTCTTTAACAAATTCCATCTTTATACTGCATTTTGTAATATTGAAATCATCTCTTTTTCTCTTAATCAGGTTTACCAGAATCTGTCTTATCATGCTCAAAGAACTTTTGCTTTTTAAGCCTCTATATTGGGTTTTTATTATTCTCTATTTTTAAATTCATTCTTTGTTATTATTGTCTCTAAATATTTAATGTTAATTTGGTGAAATTTTTTTCTACTTTCTTTTTGTTCTTGTTTGTTTGTTTGTTTTTTGCTACTAGGGATTGAATCCAGGGGCACTTAACCACTAAGTTACATCCTAGACCTTTTTTATTTATTTATTTATTTTATTTATTTATTTTTTTTTTTTTGAGACAGGGTCTGCTGAAGTTGCTGAGGCTGACCTTATACTGTGATCCTCCAGCTTCAGCCTCCCAAGTCACTTGGATTATGGGCATGTGCTACCACACACAACTCTAGCTTCTTGATATAAATATTAATCCTATTTCTTTTCTGTTCAGCTTGTTTTATCATATATTCCAATCTATATATTTATCCTTAACTATAACTGTAGATTCATTCTGTGAATATTATAGTCAAATAATATATCTATGTTAACTAAGATTTCTATAATTTTTCTTATGATTATTTTAATGAAAATCCTTTGTTAAAATTTTATTTAGTATTCAGGCATATGGGATTGTTATATACCTATTTCCAACTTTACTGTGATCTATGTAATATTGATTAATTAGATTATAACAAAGCCTTCCTCTGTGGCAGTATCTGACCCATTTTTACAACTGCTCCTTAGCCTCAAAAAGAGTGTATAACTTCTATTTGAGATGATGAGTAAACATCTATGCATCTATTTAGTTAAGCTCAATAATTATATATTTTTGGTCTGCTTGATTTGTCAGTTTCTGAGATTCATGTATTAAATTATCTAATTGTAATTGTTGATTTATCTATTTCTCTCTCTAGAGCTGCCAATTATTGTTATGAATATATAGTATTAGGTATGTAAATGTTCATGATTGTTACACCTACTGTTCCGGTTACCAGTGTCCTCAGTGTCCTTTATGATGTTTTTTCAGTCCAATATTAAAACTTACTCTGATCAAAGGAGAAATTTGAATTCATCTGCTGTATTTTATCACTATTTTCTCCATTTCCCTTACCTATATCTCTTTGTTTTAAACATGACTTTAAGACAAATATTCCTATTTTAAATCATATTAAGAAATATTTGTGCTATTCTCTTTTTGCCTCCCTCTTTGTTGCAAAATTGCTCACATATCTCTCACCATCATTTTCATGTTCAAGGCTTGAAAGTGAGGATGGACAGTTTAGGTGACTTCTGTCCTTTATATCAGTGAAACTCTCCAAGAAACCACATCAGCAGGCTTCTGCTTCCATCTCATCAGCCAGGACTCCCTTGTATGGCCACCCTCAGCTGCAAGAGAGGTTAGTTAAGTGAGTATTTGTTTTGCTAGGTTCTGTAACATATGTGATTTACTATTGAAAAAAATGTCACCAAACCACAATGTCTGCCACAGCACTTCCTCTAAATGTCCCACTATGATATGCTTGGATGTGAGTGTTCTTGGTGCCTCTGAATGAGTCCTTTCAATAAGTTCCTATGTCTTTCTAGTGATTTAAAGAAAAGTTCAGGAGTTCTCTCTATTTTTATTTTTCATTTTTATCTACTTCTTCCTCATTGGGACTTTGTGAAACATACACTGGCACATTAATTTTACATCTGTCTCTTAACTATTCTCTCATTTTTTCCAAGTCTTTTTCTTTATTCATGTCTCCCAAGAGAGTCCCCCCAACAAAATATTCCCCCATTTGCAACATCATATTTCAGCTGTGTTAGTTTGGGGATTCAACCCATCTACTGACTTCTTATTTTGATAATTATAAGTTTTATATTCATTACCTTCTAATAATTGGCCTAATAATGTTACTGTTTGTGTTTACCATCATCTTTTCTCAGAGAATATTCTCATGTTTTTCTAAGATTTTTATTTCATAGCAAAATTGATAGAAATGTATAGAGATGACCTACATACTTCTTGTCTTTACACATGTAGAATCCTCCAGTTATTACCATTTTCCACCAAAGTGGTGCATTTGTTGCGACTGATAAACCTACATTGACATGTAATTTTTCAACCATAGTTCACAGCTTGCATTAGGTCCAATATTGTTTTATATATTTTATTGGTTTGATCAAAAACTTACTGACATATACTCACCATTGTAGCATCACCAGAGTATTTTCAATACTGTAAAATTCCTCTGTGCTCAACCTAGACATCCCTTCCTCCCTCCTAACCTATGTTAAACACTGACCTTTTTTTACTATCTCCATTTGTACAGTTAAAATCATGCAATATGTAACCTTTTAAGATTGGCTTCTTTCACTTAGCAATGTGCATTGAAGTTTCCTCCATGTCATTTCATGGGTTGATAGCCCACGTCTTTTTAGAATTGAATAATATTCCTTTGTCTGGATGTGCCACAATTTATCCATTAACCTACTGAAGGACATCTTGGTTTCCTTCCAAATTTAGGCTACTGTAAAAATGCTATTAGTATCTGTATACAGGATTTTAAATACACATAAAGTTTCATCTCATTTAAAAAAGTACCAAGAAGTATGATCAATGGATTATATACTTAGACTGTGCTCAGTTTCACAATGAACCACCAAACTGTCTTTCACAGTGGTTGCACCATTGCCATTTTCGCCAGCAACAAATGGATGGAGTTAGAGAAGATGATGCTAAGTGAAGTTAGCCAATCCCAAAAAATCAAATGCCAAATATTTTCTCTGAAAAAAAGTGGGGTAGGGAGGAATAGACGAACTCTAGATAGGGCAGAGGGGTGGGAAGGGAAAGAAGGGTATATGGGGTTAGAAATGATGGTAACTAAGAACAGAACAGAGGGGAACAGCATGAAGAAAAGATTAACATTAAACAAAGACGAGTGGGGGGAGAGAAAGGGAGAGAGAAGGGAAAGCATATGAAAATGGTAGGAGACCCTCAATGTTACACAAAATTACATAGAAGAGGTTGTGAGGGGAAAGGGGGGGAGGAAACAAGGGAGAGAATTGAACAACAGCAGATGAGGTAGAGAAGGATGATGGGAGGGGAGGGGAGGGGGGATAGTAGGGGATAGGAAAGGTAGAATACAACAGTCACTAATATGCCATTATGTAAAAATGTGAGTGTGTAACCGATGTGATTCTGCAATTTGTATTTGGGGTAAAAATGGGAGTTCATAACCCAATTGAGTCAAATGTATGAAAGATGATATATCATGAGCTTTGTAATGTTTTGAACAACCAATAAAAATATTTAAAAAAAAAGAAATGATGGTGGAATGTGATGGACATTATTATCCAAAGTATGAAGACACAAACTGGTGTGAATATACTGTGTATACAACCAGGGATATGAAAAATTGTGCTCTATATGTGTAATAAGAATATGTGTAATGCATTCTGCTGTCATATATAAATAAAAAAATAAGTTAAAAAAAAGAATGTTCCTGTTGCTCCTTGTCAGTACTTGGTATTTTCAGTGTACTTCGTTTGGCCATTCTAATGGGTGTATAATTGTATCTCGTTGTTATTTTAATTAGCACTGCCCTGATAACACAGAATATGGAGCATCTTTTCACATACTTATTGCCATCTATATCTCTTCTTTTGTGATGTTTCTGCCCATTTTTAAATCAGCAAATGTGACTCTCCTGGCTCCAATCCTGATTACCCTCAATTGGTGATCTTGATTTCTTTAGTATCCTAGTTTCATTTTAAAAAATAATCATTGATCTACCTCTCAATATTGTGAGACTGAAAGATAATATTTGTGTAAGTGTCTGCTCCATGGGAGGAAGTTGGTATTAGTTGCCCTGTCATCCTATTGAAATCCTGCCACAATCAAATATTATTTCTCCAGTGAAGACTTCCTCTATCACTCAAATCTTTTGTCTTCTTCTAACTGAAGAAATTTTAATATTCCTGAACTCACTTTTAACAAATCAAAATATGTTACAACTTGAAAGTGTCTTAGAAATCTGGTAAGCATCACTTATTTTAATAACATGCATGGTCACTGACTAGGTCAAACGCAGAGTAGAAATAGAACCTGACTATTAAACCATCACACCACACTATGAATAATTCAATGATAAATTGCATTCTTTCTTTTCTAAACACCCTGCTTCATCTCCTTTGTGCTGCCTCCATGGCCAGCCTATAAATTCATTCATTCATTCACTCACTAACTTATCCATCAATCAGTTATTGATCTTGTACATAAATCAGACACTATTCTAGAGTCTAAGAATATAAAAATGAAAAACAAAGGGAGCAGCTATCAAGATTTATACATATCCAATTATATTACTAATTACATATGAACACCTAATTACTCAATAAATACTTGTTTGATTGATTGAACTTTAAAGACAATTGCATCTAGCAGTAACTAAATAAGCAATTATTTATGATCTGAATTTCAAAGTAGAAAAGATATCAATCTTTTGCCTGGCACTCTTGCCTTTAGACCAAGTTACTTTTTTTTCCAGGATTAGTTCTGTCCTGACCATCTCAAGATTGAAGCAAATTCCTTGATAAGTCTTTCTTGATCACTTCTCTAAACACAGACATCTGAACCCCAGAAGTCATATGGCTTGGGATGACATTTATAGTTCTTAATGAATTAAAAGAAAAATAAAAGGCACTTTAAAAGTCAAAAAATACATGAAAGGAATTCTATTCCTTAATTCATATAAGAAATATACTGAAAGTGACTAATAATATTTACTAATTATTATAATTCAGGTGCTATTAGGCAAACTGATTTTTAAATTGAATTTAGAAAAATCAATTGTGATTAAATAAACCTCTGGTGAATTGTCCTGATAGAAATGGTAGAAACTTCTTTATTGTAAGTATTTCCACTGAACT
Organism: Ictidomys tridecemlineatus; assembly: GCF_052094955.1. Taxonomy (NCBI): domain Eukaryota; kingdom Metazoa; phylum Chordata; class Mammalia; order Rodentia; family Sciuridae; genus Ictidomys; species Ictidomys tridecemlineatus. Next base: position 110,801,921 of record NC_135483.1, read on the forward strand.
CCTGATATTTGGAAAACTGAAGTGGCAGGAAAATTTGGTATTTGTGTCCTGTACAGCTAAAGAGTGCAGGTCAGAGAAGTGTATTTCTACCCCTACCATCTCTCCCACACTGGTCCTCATTGCCCCCCTCCCCTATACTTTATAGCAGAACACTCTGCTGAATCACGAGAACCCTAAAGACAACTTAAACTAAAGAAAACAAATTTTTAATGTGAATGGAGGAAAAGAAACAGTGGTGTGATGGAAAGATCCCAGGGAAAACATACAGGTGAAGATATAGTTTCATTGAGTGGTGGCTATCTCTAGAGACTGTCTAGCTTCTGGTTCTGCCTTCTAAGACTTAATGTTTACACCTGTGAAATGTGCTTTCTGGCCCATTATAGAAGCTTAGTAAATGATAGCTATTACCACCATCATCTCAGCAGCAGTACCACTACCACCATGGAAAAAGATCAAAGAGCCTTGTAAAGACTAATCTGAATTGTCAACTTGATTGGATTAAGAGAGGCCTAAGATTAAGAGGCTTCTGGGTGTGTCAGTGAGGCTGTTTCTAGCAACGATTGGCATGTGGAACAGTGAAGGGAAGCAGAGACCCATTCCAAGTGTGAGCAGCACTGTCAAATAGGTTGGAAGCTTAGATGGAACAAAAGTTGGCAGAACAGGGAAAGCAGCATCAGATGCAAGCCTGAGTCTTCTAGAACAGATTCTTGATTGCTGCTGTGATCACCTGAGGACACAAGATATGATATATATAAAAAATATTATATATAAATAATATAATATTTATATATATATTTATATATAAATTATATATATGTATACATATTCTGTTGTTTCTCTTCCTTTAGAGAACCTTGACTAATACAAGTATCAAGTGAGGCTATTTACAATAATGTTTACATAATTTATTTTTCACAGATAAGAGGTATATACCACTGCAAGAATGTACCTCACTTACCTTAGAACATGAGTCACTGTTGGGCTGCTGTACCTCTCACCACCTCTGTCTTTAGCCCTATTTAATAAAAGTATTCACTCCCCAAGCACCTAAGGCAACTTTAATGGCTCTGATTTTTTTTTCTGGTTATCTTCTCTCCTGTTTCTCTTCTTCATTCTGTTCTTTATTTCTCTGGATGTCTTTCTTCCTTATTTACCTAGTTTTCTTTCTTCCTTTTCTATAGCATTTAAACTGAGGCTGAAAATGTCAACTGAAACACAGCCAAGACAGTAAAACTAGAGTCCCTTCTTTGGAGTGAGAATGATGATGATGATGATAATGATGATGATGATGATAATGATGATGATGATGATGATGATGATGATGATGATGGTGATGGTGATGGTGATGATGATAATAACTTAATAACAAAAGGAATTCACATTTTGAGCACTTAATCTGTGCTAGTCACTTTTTTTAAGCTTTTTTTTCCTAGTCGCTTTTAAACACATTTCAAACATTTAATCTTCACAACAACCCTTTGAAGTGGCTATTGTTTCCCTATTTACAGATGATAAAAGGGAGACAGAGAAAGTTGGACCATTTATCTAAGAAAGAAAAAAGTTACCAGATATCAAAACTGAATTTCTCCAATCCCAGAGTGCATACACTGGAAGGAATGCCATGCCTCTTCTGGAGTACATGATGTTGGAGTTTTTTCCATTGGAATGTGGTTGGCCAGGGCCTCTGACATTACAGCATCCCACAGAGAAATAACTCAGGTCAGGCATGTCAGGTATTTACAGGTAAAATCTGCATCATTACAGCAGCAGCTGAGGTTTCAGTTGCTTATGAGGCCGACTAGAACAAACATAGCTTGCAATGTTTATTTTATGTTCATATTATTTGCCAAGAGGAACCATGCTCTGTTGTCCCCAAGTAAGATGATGTTGACAAGTTCTTACATTCAGCATTTAATGAATAAATCCATAGCCTATGCGAATCCCATTGTCTTGAAAGTGAGGGAAATAAAACCACCAAGGGCCTCATTGAGTTCAGAATTATGAGAAGTCCCTGACTATATTACAGACTATTTATCCAAATAAATTCCTGATCATTCCACAATATGTCAATTCTAAGTGCCTGTACACACGCTTCAGTTGCTCCTTGGGGGCCATTTTTCTACATAGAACATGTTCCTAGAAAATAAAGTACGTGATGAGAGAGACTTGCCAAGCTGAGGATGATGGGGTTTGTTGGTGGGCACATATTCCTTAGGAATTCAGGAAGTTCTGAGCATAGAGTCTGAGCAAAAAAAAAAAAAAAAAAATGTAGTCCTACAATATGCACTTGGCTGTCAGTAAAGGCGTGACGGAATTACTCAGTGGCACTAAGGAAACAGGGAATAAGATCTGAGTACCTTAATTCGGACATTCCTAGCACATCTCAGACAAAATTAGTTAAATGGTGATTATGGTTTTGCTAGGAAATATTAACTGAGCAGCTTCATTTTTAGTAGAAAATTGTTTTTCTTTTTTGGATTGAATCCAGTGCCTCCCACAAGCAAGATAAATACTTTTCCACTGAGCTATACCCCCAGTCCAGAAAACATTTTTTCTTATCACAAAGGCTACATGGGTTTATTATATAAAATCCAATAAAAACACAAAGGAGAAAAAAAATGAGCTGTAATGCTACTTATCGAACGATATTATCATTTTGCCATATAGATTTCCAGATGTTTTTCTAGCTATTCCTTCAATGATATTTAAATATTGCCTAGAGGCCAAGAATAGCATATGACACCTCACAGGAAAGGCAACAGGGAAGAGTAAGAGATCACCAAGAAGAGAAAGGGGGGCAATCCAGAGATAGACAAGTAGTGTGTCACCACACCTAAGTGGGAAAGAACATGAGATATGGCAGAGTTGGGTGTAGTCTGAACACAGGGTTTTGTTGAGAAATAGAAGAGACTGTGGAGAAAGACAGCAACCAATTAGGAAGGACCAGGTAAAGGAAGTTGAGATTGGGGCTTTATTCTGTAGGTTACAGAGGAAATGCTAAAGAGTTTTAAAGGTCATAGAAACAGATCTGAGGCATTTTGTAGGGGGGAAAAAACATGAGCAGTGATATGAAATCTAAGTAAAAGCCTCAGGGTAGGGCTCCCAAGTCAGACACTGCTCACTGCAAATTTAGTTTAAAAAATTGATGAGTTTACATTGTGAACATGTACGGATATGTAGGATATGTAACAACAAATCCTTCATTATGTACTATAATATACCAACAAAAAATATGGAAAAAAAGATATGAAGAGGGCCTAAGCTAAGGAAGTGGTATGAGCTCTAAATCATGCCCAAGACTAAAACATCTCCCTAATTGAATAAGATTTTCTGGACAGATGATGTTAGTAAACGGACAAAACTTGAAGAGTAATATTAAATTCCTTAATATTTGCCACTGATCAAAATGGACAAACCATGCCATCTCATTTCATGTTAGTCTTGTGTTCAAACAGTGTTATTTAAATTAGTCATAGCTGAGATTATTAAAGTATAAGCCATGTCTTGGAGGCATTTTCACAGCACATGGGGTACTAATGTGAGTCTATAAAACTATTGACTACTATGAAGTTCTGCCCATCAAGTCCCCTGGAAGGAAGTCAGGGAGGATGACAAGCACCATGAGGGAGAATCTGAACACTCCTCTAATCCAGGTCCAGACCCACTGAAATCTAAAGGCAACCAAACCGTGGGCCCACCTCCTACTAGCAGCCCTGGCTCATAAAGAGTCCTGGTATGTGGGAAAACCCTTCTGCCCCCAACTCCTGATGTGAGAGAAGATCCACATCTTTATGATACAAAGACTCCACAATCTGATATGACTAATTACCTCTGACTTGACTCCAAGAAAACACCTACTGGAGTCATTCCTGGTACTAGAACATTGTTTGCTTAACTCTCCACTTTGCTTCTGCTTGCCTAAACAAGCTTTCTGCTTAGACTATGCCTGCAGAGAGATTACTTTGACCCTAGCTTGTCAGCCAAATCAAAAAAATCTCACAAACAATTTCATCAATAATAAGACATTTACATGATTTATCTCATTTACAGTTCACAATGGCCAATGGAGTAGATATATTTTTATCCCAATTTTACAGATGAGAAAACTGAGGTTCAGAGAAACTAGTTTAATTGATCAGGTTAATATATCTAGTAACTAGTAGAAACTTAGTGTGAACCAAGGAAATCCAGCTCCAGAGACTCTGTGTCTCTTAAATACTATGAGTTTCCCACACTCATAGTATTTAGACCTCCTCTTGGTCTTCTAAGAACAGAGATGTTGGTCCAATTAAATGATCACTGTGCCCAAGTAAACTGATAATTTTAAAAGCAGGAATCTGCCAAAACGAACTGTAATACTATTTCTGAAGTAGCCACTTAGAAATTCTTGGAATGCTCCTGCTCTGTATGGTCTCAGATTCCTAACAAATAACAGACCTTTTCTGAGACAAACAGAACTTCAAAACATTGGTCTTTCTAGAAAGGGAGAAACATTTATCCTTGTCAGGAGATCTTCAATTCAGATACATATTAGATTTTGTTTTAAATAGAAGAGTTGTATAATGTCCCAAGACATCAAATTTCTTTAATGATTTAAGTAGAAATTAGGTATTAAAGCAACTGTTCATGTTTTTTGTTTTGTTTCTGTTTTTGAGTGTTTATCAGGTGAAAGTCCATTGTAACTGGCATTTCTTTCTAAAGGATGCTGCAGCAATGAAGCCACAAAATAATAACTCACAAAAGAGTTATGGGTAGAACAAATATTTGGAGGGTGAATTTTTTTGATTGAAGAAAGGAATTATGGATCAACCACATACATGAGCACTCAGAAGACTTTTAAGTGAGACACAGTGATCTGTCACAACACACAACCTCTAGATACACACACACACACACAAACACACACACACATTATTACTACTAGTTCCACAACCTATCTGCCCCTGTCACCTTGAAGAAAATGGAACTCTTCCACTCCACCTTACTGTAATAGAAACAATCAAAAAAAAACAAACAAACATACAAAACAAGACAAAACTTTGTATAATATGTGAGTTTGCCGATTATTGGATTGAATATTTAACTTCAAAATTTGAATAAGACAGGTATCTGTGAAAAATTAAACTATTCTGGTTATAAAAATTATGGTATATGGGATATTAAAAAAACCCAAGATTATTTTGATGAACCATTTCTAGCAAAAATACACCTTATATTGAGAGGAACTATTTGCTCAGAAAGTGGTAATTTCCATTTTAAATGAATCTTAGATTTCAACTATTTTTAGTGGTACAAAATTTTTACAACCTTTGACTCAGTACCTCCTACTAAACACATCCTTTCAAAAGCATGAAATGTTGAAGGTCTGTCTATATTATTCAAACCAGCAATTAGAACCAGATGTTACTGCACTTTATATTTAGACACCACATTTCAATATCTAAAAAAGAAAGAATACTCATGAAGGACAGAGAGAATAATTTATAAACGCAATTAAAGCATATTGTTTAGACTCCTTCTCACTAATTTACCTGATTGCAAAGTAAAATTAAATGAATTCATATTTAAATGCAAAATTGGGCCAATGAGTAATGAAATTTTTTTAAACTGTGTGTATAAGGAAAAGAATATGCCAGGTATACAATTGTTGTGTCAGATACATTTCTTTATTAATTTTATACTTTTTACTATAATGTCTTTCATCTACTTTACAAGGCAGTCAAATTTGAAATAGGATGATGGATATATCTAAATTAATTTTAAAGAAAATATGAGGATTGTTAACAAAAGAGCAACATGAAACTAACTATATGCTGTCAATAATAGCAAAGCTTTTAATAGGGATCTATAAATATTGCAAATGTCATATGCTTTTCCTGAAATTTTAGAATGTTCTTCATCTAGGGGAATAATAGAATGGAAATTCTATGCTCCAGTCAACACTACTTGAAAAATATGTCACACATGTGGAAGAAATTAGGGACAGGCATGGCATACAGAATAGAGTTTATTCTTAAAGTTAGGTTGACTCAAATTACTGATGCTTAGAAAGAAAAGAATTGTTAACCATCTCTACCCTCAAGTATCAAAAAATCCTATAGGCAATTTTAACTCAGCAAAACCATTATGGAATTTTCATGACAGTGGGTTTTCTTCTTAATCATGGCTTTGGCTTTGGCTAATATTGAATATGTTGAGCTTTTTAGAGCATTTACTGATGGCTGGTGGTACAAAAATACCCTGTGTTTGTTAGCTGTAGTAGAGCTCACAGCAGTCAGTTCACAGACTGATGTCCTGATAAATGCTACAGGGTTGAGAACTAAAATTAGTCATCATGTGAACATTCACTAAATAGTGAGTAGCAAATGACCACTGTGTGACTCTGTTTCCCAAAAGACTGCTATATCCAAGTAATCACCAGAAGAGAAGATTTCTAATTAGTTTGTTTGTACATTTCCTATTATCTTCAATTTCTTCATGGGCTAGATGCTCCCATATTTGGCTTCCATGAGGATCACATAGAAACTTTCTAAACCTAGTAGTTACCTGACTCCACCTAAGATTTACCAACTCCAAATCCTTAAGAGTAGAACCCAAAGATATATATTTTCAGGAACTTTCTAACTTTTTAAAATTTACAATCCATTTGGTTGATTCTGCTATAAAGGCAGATTTGGAAACCACTGGCATACCCAAGCACAAATCTCATGGAAGATAATGTTGTCCTTGCTTATATAATAAATAGAATACATAGAAGATTTGGATGTTCTCTGAATCTACAAAAGAATATGGCACTCAAATTTGTCATATGCAACTCTATGTGTTGTCTAATATTATCCAAAGAACACTAAAATTAATTCACTACTATATAATGATTTAATTAAGGTTCATAATAATAAGATAAAAGTACTACAAGATACTCAAGTACCTCTGGCATAATCAAAGAAAGATTAAGCTCAATTCAATAATATTTTATATAGGTCTTTTATTCATTCTAGTTCTTTGGAAGTTAGTATTATTTTTTTTAAAGAGAGAGAGACAGAGACAGACAGACAGAGAGAGAGAGAGAGAGAGAGAGAGAGAGAGAGAATTTTTTAAATATTTATTTTTTAATTATCGGCGGTCACAACATCTTTGTTTGTATGTGGTGCTGAGGATCGAACCCAGTCCGCACGCATGCCAGGGGAGCGCGCTACCGCTTGAGCCACATCCCCAGCCTCTGGAAGTTAGTATTATATATGTACTCTGGTAACTTTATTAATCTGAATAATAACCTAAATAATCTAGCACCTAATTTTGCTTAATAAATGAAAATCATCTGCTTAGACTAATGCAAAATTTTTGATATAATAAATTATGGACTAAAAATATTGGACTATATGAAATTCTAGAAGGCCACAATACAAACAATAAGAAGGGGTATGGACTTTGAAATTAGCAGACATAGATGCAAATTCAAGTTCATGAGCATGTGAGAATAAGCTCCTTAAGCTCTCTGAGTCTGATTCCTGTTTGCAATATGTGAATACATCCTTCTCTCAGGGGTGGCCTGAACATACCAATCAGATTATATTTGTAGTGTGCCTGGTAAGTATTCAAAATTCAATACATGAGCTAATTACCATTCGTATGAGACACAAATGAGAAAACCAGAAGCTGCAAAAGAGACCTCAGAGACCTAAAATTGAAGTAATCACTATACTTTTAAAAAAATACCAAGAACTATAGATATTAAAATTTTAATTTAATTTAATTTTTAAAAAAACCAACTACTGGTCCCAGCACAGAATTCTTAAGAAGGAGTTCAGGGGCCTAAGGAGTTTAATATTTAATAAACATTTCAGGTGGTTTTGATGGGTGCTGTCAGCAACCCTCACTTTGTTCTAGCCCAATAGCTGAAAGCCTGCTTTTTGTGTTTCTACTATTATTCATCTACACATTCCCCTTTTTGAGGGAAATCTTTCCTCTCCAGCAATTAAGCACCACTCTATTTCTCTTGCTTGATCAGAATGCCACAGGAAGTCGGCTCTGAAGAAAGGCAGATTGTCCCTTCCATTTTAAACCAGCAGACCTGTATTATTTTGAAATAGAATTTCCCTCTTGTGCAACAATTCCTGAAGGACCAAACAATGAAGACACTTCTAAGGAACCTCAATTTTACTTTCTTTTCAAAAAAGTTTGCGATTCTTACTGGAAAGCTCACATAAAAGGTCTTCTCAACATGTACCTCTGACTCTGAAACTGAGGAAAAGAGAGAATGTCATCAGAAATTTGTAAATGTCAAGGCTTGGAAACAAAGTGGTAGTCTTGGCTATAAGAGAATATCACAGACTGGACAATTTATAAATAAAATAAATATATTTCTTATAGTTCAGTTCTGGAGGCGGAACGTTCAAGGTTAAGGTCCTGTATCAGGTGAGGCCTCCCCTCCCCCCCCCCCAATGAGCTGATTTTATTTATTTATTTTTATTGGATTGCTTCTTTTTAGTTATACATGACAGTAGAATCCATTGTGATATGATTATACAAGTATGGAATATATCTTATTCTAATGAGAATCCCATTCTTGTAGATGTACATGATGGTGAGATTCACTGGTTTATTCAGATGTGTGTGTGAGTATATGTATGTATATGTGTGTGCGTGTGTGTGTGTGTGTGTGTGTGTGTATAATCATGTCAGATTCATTCCACTATTGTTCTGGCTTGATCCCACTGTAGAAAGTGGAAGGATGAGAGAGCACACATGGGAGAGGACTGGGATCAAATTTTCCCTTTTTTTCAGGAGTTCATTTCTATGATAACTCACTCACTCTTGCAATAATGGTATTAATGCATTTTTGTGGGAAGACCCCTCATGACCTACTCACCTCTTGAAGGTCCACTCCTCCACCCCACCCACTTTCAACACTGTTGCATTGGGGATTAAGTTTCTAACACATGGACTTCAGAGGGGACACACTCAAACCATAGAAAGTGCTCATACTTAAAAGGGCATTCTTTACTTGAACATTGGGAATTGAGGAAGAGAATCAAAGGACAGAGACCATCCAACTTCAAAACTACCATAAATTATAGTAATTTGTATTCAAAATTAAGTGCAGGACTGGCAAAGTAGACAAATAGAACAATGAAACAGAGTAGAGAGCCAAGAAACAGACGCACACAACACAATCAACTGATCATTGACAAAGGAGCAAAGGTGACTCAGTGGAGAAAGGAGTTTTTGCTGGAACTACTAAACTTGGAAAACAAAAACAAGAAAATAAGACTAGACATAGACCTTAAACCTGTCAAAAAAAATTAACTCAAAATGGATCATAGACTTAAATGTCAAACAAAACTCCTAGAAGATAACATAGGAAGAAATTCAGATGACTTTCGATCTGGTAAAGACCTTTTATAGATACAGTACCAGAGGATGATTCATGAGAGAAAAATTGTTAAATTGGACTACTTTAAAATTAAACATTTCTCAGTGACTGACAAAATCAATAAAATGAAAGAGAAAATAAATCACCACCTAAGAGAATACATTTGCAAAATACATAATTGTTAAAAGACTGCCATCCAAATTATACAAAGGACTTTTAAAATTCAACAATAAGAAAATGAACAACCCAATTGAAAATGGGCAAGGGACCTGAAAAATACCCCATCGAATGCCACAAAGAGAAGATAAATAAATATAGGGAAAGATGCTTAATATCATATGTCAGTAGAGAATTGCACATTAAAATAACAGTGGCTGGAGCTGGGTTGTGGCTCAGTGATAGAGCACTTGCCTCAAATGTGTGAGGCACTGGGTGCAATTCTCAGCACCACATATAAATAAAAGATAAAAGTCCATCAACAACTAAAATGAATACATAAATAAATTTTTTAAAAATAATAACAATGGTTAAAATCCAAAACACAAACAACACCAAAGAACAGTTAGGATGTGGAGTAATAGAAGGACTAATTCATTGCTGATGGAAATGTAAAATGCTATAGTCTTCAAAAAAAGCAGTTTGGAAGTTTCTTAGAAAACTAAACATTCTATTACTGTACTAGGCAGAAATCATGCTCCCTGGTATTTACCCAAATGAGTTGAAAACTTAATTCCACACAACAACCTGCACATGAATACTTGAAGCAATTTATTCATAATTGCCAAAACTTGGAAGTAACCAAAATATTGGGTGAATAAATAAACTGTGGTATTAAATAGACAATAGAATATTAGCCAGCACTAAAAAGAAAGAAATTATCAAGTCAAACACAAACACACAAACAAACCAAAAAACACAAAGTTACCTTAAATGTCCATTGCAAAAAGAAAAAAGCCAGTCTAAAAAGACACTGTTTGATTTACACTATATGACACTCTGGAAAAGAAAACAACTAAGAAGATGGCAAAAGAATCATGGTTTCCAGGAATTGAAGGGAAGGAGGGAGAAGGTTAGGTGGAGCATAAGGAATTGATAGAGCTTTGTTTTAGTCAGTTTTTCAACACTGTAACCAAATGACCTGATAAGAACTATTAGAGGAAGAAAAGTTTATTTGGGGGTGTTTTAATCAAATTTTCACAGCTGTCACTAAAAGACACAACCAGAACAATTTTAGAGAAGAAAAATTTATTTGAAGATCCATGATTTCGGTGGTCTCACTCCACAGACAGCAGACTCCATTCCTGGGGGTTCAAAGTGAGGCAGAAATCAGGTGAAAGAGTATAGCGAAGGCAAGCAGCTTACATGATGATCAGAAAGCCAAGAGAGACTGTACCTGCCAAATACAAATATGTACCCCAAAGTCATGCCCCCAGTGCCCTACCCCCTCCAGCCATACCCCACCTGCCTTCAGTTACCACTCAATTAATCCCACCAGGCGATAAATTTACTGATTGGGTTAAGGCTCTTATAACCCAATCATTTCTCCTCTGAACCTTCTTGCATTGTTCCACACATGAGCTTTTGAGGGACACCTCACAACCAAACCACACCATGGGGGATGCTCTTGGTTTCAGAGGTCTCAGTTCATAGACAGCTAGCTCCATTCCTTGGGGCCTGAGGTGAGGCAAAACATCATGGTGGAGAGTGTGGAGGGGGAAACTGACTCAGGACATGGCACAAGGAAGCAGTGAGAGAGTTCTTCTCAGCATGGACAAAATATAAACCCCAAGGGCATACCCATAGCAACCTTCCCCTTCTAACCACACCCTACCTCCTATAGTTCCCACCAAGCTGATCACTGTCAGAGGCTGAGTGCATGTATAACCCAACCATTTTGCCTCTCAACTTTCTTGCATTGCCTCACACATGAGCTTTTGGGAGATACAGTATATCTAAACCATAACAGGCAGTGAAACTATTCTGTATGATACTGTAGTGGTGGATATGGGCCATTATACAAATTTTCAAACCTACATAACACATAACTCCGGAAGAGAATTCTAATGTAAAATAGGGTCTGTGGTTTGTAATGCTGTATCAATATTGATTTATTTATTGTAACTAACATATCACACTGACTTGGAGTATTAGTGGGGAAGGGGTGTGTTGTGTATGTGTGTGTGTTTGTGCGCTTGTGCGTGCACATTGTGGGGGGATGTGGTGACAGTGTTCTTACTCTGTCCTTTTGATTTTTCTGTGGACCTAATACTGCTCTAAAAATAAAACAATAATTTTCAGTAAATCAATCAAAGAGGTAAAAGCAAGAACAAGAGTCCTTATCAAGAGATTTCTGGTTCCTTCTCCAAAATCAAATAGAGCATTAAAGAGACAAAGCTGGGAAGAAACCCAGCTGTCAGCAGCATGAGAATCACAAAACAGACTAAAGAGAGAGCAATTTCAGAGAAGGTCAAGCAGTCAGCATAGGTCATACTTGAGGAAAGCTCCTTGGCACTTCTGCCCACTACATGAGTGACAGGGAAGACCTCTGACCGATAAAACCAGAATGAGTAGCATTTAAGTAGCAATTGAAAGCAAGCATATAGAAATGAGCAGGTATTTATATGGGCCAACTTGTAGCATCCACTTAAAAATTTCTTTCAGATTATGTGAACATAGGTAATTAGTTGTCAATATGTATCTAGTTTTTTAATAGTCATAATTACATGATTTTAACAAAGATACTATGACTGTCTTATGAGCATTGATATCTTAACACTGTTTATCTCTTGGATTTATGCCAGTCTAACATGGGCCACTTGGAAGAATGTTACTAAAATTGCAAGTATTCATTTGGTTTATAATGCTCTAATTAATTTATTGATGGTAACCCTGACATATTTAAAGTATGATTTTTTTATTTTATTGTTTATTCAGCAAAGAAACATTGAGCACCTCTTTTTCTAAGCTGTGTGCTTTCCCAGTTACTTTTCTGCCAGTCCTTCTGGCAGCTAACCCAAGACTGAGGGTGGCTTGCTGAAAGATTACATTGCCTCTGAATTGTTATGAGCAAATATGTTATTGGTTTTATCTCCTGCCACACACAAAGAATAAGAGTTTCTGGAGGAGATCCAAGATGGTGGGCCAGAGGGAGGAAGCATTTTGCGTCCATCTGTGACCTGGGACTCAAGTAGTGAGAATATTGCTTCTCTGACAGTGATATTCCTGCTCCCACGTGGGAATCATGAACACTGTGCCTGTCTAGGGCTCCAAGCCTCAGCATCAGATTAGGTCTCCCAACTACTAGCCCATGCATGACTACCAAGTGCCCACACAGAACTTTAAGCCAAGCAGAAACCACCAATGCTGCTCCCATACAGGGAAGAAAGTGCCCCAAACAAATCAAGATACCACATTATTAGAATTCATGGCCATCACAGCAGAAGAAATGATATAGAAGGAGTTCAGGGTATACACAATAAAAATGTTCTGTGAATTAAAGGATGATATAAGAGTGCAAATACAGGCAGCAAAGATCATTTTGACAAACAGCTACATAAACAAATACAGGAAACAAAAAATTACTTGAATAGGGAGATGGAGGTTCTAAAAAAAAACATCAGAAATTCTTGAAATAAAGAAAAAAATAAACCAAATCAAAAGTTCCATTGAAAGCATCACCAACAGATTCAATAGAAACTCAGACAATGAAGACAAAATATATAATCTTGAAAAGAATATATACCATACAGTGAAAATGGTAAGAAACCATGAGCAGAACATTCAAGAAATATGATAGCATAAAAAGACAAAATTTAAGAGTCACTGGGATAGAGGAAGGCATAGAGATCCAAACCAAATGAATGAGTCCAATCTGTTCAATGAAATAATATCAGAAAATTTTCCAAACATGAAGAATGATTTGGAAAACCAAATTCAAGAGGCTTACAGAACGACAAATGTACAAAATCACCAAGTCACATTATAATGAAAATGCCTAACACACAGAATAAGGAGAGAATATTAAAAGCCACAAGAGAAAGGAATCAGATTACATATAGGGGAAACCAATTAGATTATGTGCAAATTTGCAACCCAGACTCTGAAAGCTAGAGATACTGAACCAACATATATCAAGCTCTAAAAGAAAATGGATGTCAACCAAGAATCTGATATCCAGCAAAATTAAGCTTTAGATTTGATGATGAAATAAAAGCCTTCCATGATAAACAAAAGTTAAAAAAGAATTTACAACTCAAAAACTTGTACTAAAGAAGAGGAATTGAGAAACAACAATGGAAATAAGCAAAGGGAGGTATTACACTAAAGAAAAAATCTAATCAAAGGAGAAACCAAGACAAGTTAAATAATAAAAATAAACAAAAATGGCTGAGAATACAAATAATGTCTCAATAATAACCCTGAATTTTAATGGCCTAAATTCACCAATCAAAAGACATAGACTGGCAACTAGATTAATAAAAAGACCCAACAATATGCTGCCTCCAAGAGACTCATCTCATAGGAAAAGACATCCACAGACTGAAAGTGAAGGGTTGGGAAAAATCATACCACTCACATGGACAGCAGAAGCAAGCAGGGGTTTCCATCCTCACATCAAATAAAGTAGATTTCAAGCCAAAGTTAATCAAAAGGGATAAATAAGATATTTAATACTACTTAAGTGAACCATTCATCAAAAAGACATAGCAATAACAAATTTCTATGCCCCACAAAATGGCTCATCTATGTTCACCAAACAAATTCTTATCAGTTCAAAAGTCAAATAGACCACAAAACAATAATTCTGGGTGACTTTATCACAACTCTTTCACCACTGGGGAGATGATGCAAATAAAAGCTGAAGAAAAAAACTATAGAACTAAATAATACAATCAATAACCTAGTCTTAACTGACATACATAGAATATTTCATCCTTAAAGAATGAATACACTTTCTTCTCAGCAGAACATGGATTCTTCTCTAAAATAGACCACATATTATGCCACAAAGCAACTCTTAGCAAATATAAAAAAGTAGCGATACTACCCTGCATTCTATCAGGTCATAATGGAATGAAATTAGAAATCAGTTATAAAATAAAAAGCAAAAACTACTCCAATACCTGGAGATTATAAGGAATAGGGGTGGGAGGGAAAGGGAGGGAGAAGGGGAATAGCAAGGATAGTGGAAGGAGACAGTCATCATTATACAAAATTCATGTATGAAGATGTGAATTTGGTGTCAACATACCATATATACAAACAGATTTGATAAATTGTGTATTAAGAATTTTAATGCAAAAAATATGAATTTAATGTACTCCACTATTGTCATGTATGTAAGAAATAATAAAAAAGAAAAAAAGACTTTTTCAATTTAAAAAAAGGAAGGAAAAAAAAATAAATGATCTAACACTACATCTCAAAGCCCTAGAAAAAGAAGAACAAATCAACACCAAAAGTAGAAGACAGAAAATAATTAAAATCAAAGCTGAAATCAATGAAATTGAAACAAAAGAAAAAATTTTAAAAATTGACTAAACAAAAAGTTGGTTCTTTGAAAAAAGAAATAAAATTGACAAACCCTTAACCATGTTAATGAAGAGAAGGAGAGAAAAACTCAAATTACTAACATACGTGATGAAAAAGTAAATATCACAACAGACACTACAGAAATTCAGAAGATAATGAGAAATTATTTTGAAAACTTGTACTCCAATAAAATAGAAAGTATCAAAGACATTAACAAATTTCTAGAGTTAGGTGATTTGCCCAAATTAAAGCAAGATGATATACACAACTTAAACAGATCAATTTCAAGTGATGAAATAGAAAACACTATCAGAAGCCTACCAATCAAGAAAAGCCTAGGGCCAGATGGATACACAACAAGTTCTGCAAGACCTTTAAAGAAGAACTAATACCAATACTCTTCAATTTATTTCAGGAAATAGAAAAAGAGAAAGCACTTCCAAACTCATTCTAAGAAGCCAATATCACCTTGATTCCAAAACCAGGCAAAGTTAAATCAAAGAAAGAAAACTTCAGACCAATATCAATAATGAAGAAAGAAACTAAAGAACTATAGATGCAAAAATTGTCAATAAAATTCTGGCAAATCAAATACAAAAACATATCAAAAAGAGTGCACCATGATCAAGTGGGGTTCATTCCAGTGATGTAACATTGGTTCAACATATAAAAATCAATAAATGTAATTCATCACATAAATAGAAATAAGAACCATATGATCATCTCAATAGATGCAGAAAAAGCATTCCATAAAATACAGCACATCTTCAAGTTCAAAACACTAAAAAAACAGGGATAACAGGAATATATCTCAACATTGTAAAAGCTATCTATGCTAAGCCCCAGGCCAACATCATTTTAAATGAAGAAAAATTGAAAGCATTCCCTCTAAAGACTGGAACAAGATAGGGATGCCCTTTTTCACCACTTCTATTTAACATAGTTCTTAAAATGCTAGCCAGAGCAATTAGACAAATGAAAGAAATTAAATTGATACAGATAGGAAAAGAAGAACAACTCAAATTAGCACTATTTTCCCATGATATGATTCTATACCTAGAAGACCCAAAAAATTCCACCAGAAAACTTATAGAACTAGTAAATGAATTCACGAAAGTAGCAGGATACAAAATCAACACCGTAAATCAAAGGCATTCCTTTATATCAGTGACAAATCCACAGAAAGGTAAATGAGAAAAACTACCCCATTTACAATAGCATCCAAAAAATTAATACTTGGGTATGAACCTTATGAAAGAGGTAAAAGACCTCTACAATAAAAACTACAGACCACAAAGAAAGAAATTAAACAAAACCTTAGAAGATGGAAAGATCTCCCTTGTTCTGGGAGAGGCAGAATTAATATTGTCAAAATGACCATACTACCCAAAGCATTGTACATATTTAATAAAATTCCAAGCAAAATCCCAATGATCTTCCTCATAGAAATAGAAAAAGCAGTCATTAATTTCATCTGGAAAAATAAGAGACCCAGAATAGCTAAAGCAATCCTTAGCAGGAAGAGTGAAGCAGGTGGCATCACTATACCAGATCTTAAACTATACTACAGAGCAATCGTAACAAAAAGAGCATGCTTTTGGCATCAAAATAGACTGGTAGACCAATGGTACAGAATAGAGGACACAGAGACAAACCCACATAATTATAGTTATCTTATACTAGACAAAGGCACCAAAAACTTGCATTGGAGAAAAGATAGCCTCTTCAACAAATGGTGCTGGGAAAACTGGAAATCCATATGCAACAAAATGAAATCAAACCCCCATCTCTCACCATGCACAAAAGGGGATCAGGTACCTATGAATTAAACCAGAGACCCTGGGTCTAATAGAAGAAAAAGTAAGCCCAAATCTCCATAATGTCAGATTAGGCCCCTACTTCCTTAATAAGACTCCTATATTACAAGAATTAAAATCAATAATTAATAAATGGGATGGATCAAACTAAAAAGCTTCTTATTAGAAAAAGAAACAATCAATGAGGTGAATAGAGAGCCTACATCTTAGGAGCAAATCTTTACACCTCACACATCAGATAGAGCACTAATCTCAGGGTATATAAAGAACTCAAAAAGCTAAACACCAAAAACACAAATAACCCAATCAATAATGGGCCAAGGAACTGAACAGGCACCTCTCAGAAAATGATATACAATCAATCAACAAATATATGAAAAAATGTTCAACATCTTTAGCAATCAGAGAAATGCAAATCAAAATTACACTAAGATATCATCTCACTCCAATCAGAATGGCAGCTATTAAGAATAAAAACAACAATAAGTGTTGATGAAGATGTGGGGAAAAAGGCACACTCATACATTGCTGGTGGGACTGCAAAGTGGTGTGGCCAATATGGAAAGCAGTATGGAGATTCCTTGGAAAACTGGGAATGGAACCATCATTTGATCCAGCTATACCTCTCCTCAGTCTATACCTAAAGGACTTAAACACAGCATACTACAGGGACAAAGCCACATCAATGTTTATAGCAGCACAATTCACAATAGCTAAACTGTGGAAACAATCTTTAATAGATGAATGGATAAAGAAAATGTGATACACACACACACAATGGAATATTACTCAGCAATAAAAGAGAATAAAATCATGGCATTTGCAGGTAAATGGATGGAGTTGGAGAATATAATGCTAAGTGAAGTAAGCCAATTCCAAAAACAACCAAAGCTGATTTTTTTCTCTGATATAAGGAGGCTGATACATAACGGGGTTAGGAGGAGGAGCCTGGGAAGATTAGATGAACTCCAGATAGGGCAAAGGGGAGGGAGAGGAAGAGAGGGGGCAAGTGGGTAAAAAAGACGGTGGAATGAAATGGACATCATTACCCTAAGTACCTGTATAAAGACATGAATGGTGTGAATATACTTTGTATATAACCAGGGATATGAATAATATGAACTGTATGTGTAATATGAACTATAATGCATTCTGCTGTTATATATAACAAATTAAAATAAAATAAAAGTTTCTGGTGGTAAATCCCTAAGTTAAATGTGTTAAATGTGTTCACATGGCACCTGTGTATATGAGAGAGTTTTCATGTATTTGCTACATTGTGCAAGCACAAAGGACAATCCCTCATAATAAGTAACAAAGCCCTGGGAAGGTGTAGGAGACCCATCTTGTGCTGGTAGGGTCAGTCTGAGGGGATAAAAACCTCAAAGAATCAGAAGTGGTTTGGAGTCAGAATGGCTGAGAGGAGAGGGAGAATGGAGCAAGGAGAGGAAGGGATGTGGAAATTCAGTGCAATGTGGGAAGGAAAGATTTGCATCTTGTATCAGATTGCATCCAAAATCTCTGTGGGATCACAGAGGCCAGTGTAGTCTCTCAGGATTATCAATAGGAAGAAAAAAAATGCAAGGACCGACACTGGCATCAAGATGTTATGTGTGGAGAGGATGACATCACCTGGAAATCTCAGCAGATTAAAAACGAAAAATGGCAGATGCCTCACACGGAGGTGGAGTGCCTGCCATGAATACCTGTGGGGCCCCCTTTGGGAGTATTCATAAAATAGTGGAAAGTCTGTCAGGAAATTGGAGTTCTTGGTCTGCTGTCTAAAATTAAATGTGACTTAGAAGAGGTGCCAGGAAATTTTCTTGAAAGCAAACTGTAAGGGATGTTCTTTGCAGGTCAAAGTTCATGCTTAAATAAGGCAATGATCAATCCAATTATAGGAAAGGCTGCCAGTGTCTCACCAACAGGTAACTCTTGCTTTATTTAAAGTATTTTCAACTTATTTGGGGCCCAGGAAAAGTCAGAAATAAAAGCCCATCTATATAAAGGAAAACATTTGGACAATTAGCAAGATTTTAATAGTCGGTTGATTAGGTAATAATGCTGTCTCAAAATTAATTTTCCAACTTTGATAACTGCATTATAGTTATGTGAGACAATGTCCTTTAAGAAATAAATGATGAAGTATTTTGGGAAAATGAGGCATCATATTTGCAACTTTAAAATGTCTCAGTAAAAGGACTGTGAAGAAAGTGGAGGAAAGAGAAAATGATAAAACAAATGTGGCAAAATATTGAAAGTCAAGGGATGTAGGTAAAGGTTATATCACAGTGCTCTGCATTATTTTTCCAACTATTCTAAGTTTGATGTTATATCAAAACAAAAGTTATTTTAACAAGACTTTGCCAATAACAAAACAGCTAACAAATTGGAGTTATTCTGAAAGGTAGATTAGGGCTTCTTGAGTCTTGAGACACTAGCTATGGTTTGAAGTGTGACATGCTCACTACAAAAATACAACCTTCCTCCCACCCAACATTTTTAGAATTAAAATTAAAATTTTTAACCCCATTTATTCCTAGGGGTTAAAAAAGTTTTTGAAAAATCTCTCTATAGAAATTAAAATGGTTTAATTAGAAGGGTAGAGCCTGAATTTCAGCTCATTATTCCAATGCAAGGAAGTAGGACGCTAAGCAATCTTTTTCTCTCTCTGGCTTTTGTCATTCTAACCCTACCAATGGCCCTGACCTCCATTTCATGAAGATACACTTTTGTTTCATTATTTGCATAAACATCACATTAAGTTCTCTGTGAAAGAATAGTAACAGAAATAATTTATTTAATGTCACAAATAATTTATTTTGATTAGATGACATACTTCTTGAACAAGTTTCCAAAATCTTGTCTGTACATCTTAAAATCAGCAGACAATAATGCTAATGGCTTGGTAAAATATCTGCAGTCTTTTTTTTTTTATGCTTAGTCCAATAAGGATTTGGTATTATAGTCCCTGTTTAATGATAATTATCATGATGATTTGGAGGGAATCACTTGTTACATGTTTCATATTTAACACAGTATATTTATTAAGACTTTATCCAATGCTAAAGACAGTCATAGATCAAAACATATTACATATATTTTCTAGGTGTCTCTAAAAGTTCTCTTTGATTTCTGCTCTAGCACCCCAGCTTGAGCTCAGAAAATTAAAGACCTCTGCCTATCTCAAAATTTATTCTCTAAAGGAAGATTGACAACATCTCATGGATGGAACTGGAAAAACAAGAGCATTATTAACTGGAGCCTTTCTCTTCTCTCTGTTTGGAACAACTAGGATGTGTTCCTTTTTCTCTGTTCCTGTTCCCAATGGCAACCACACTAGGATCAGGACAAAGACCTACTTTCTAGAAATAGTTCTGAAGGGCCATCTCCTTCTTTGTTTGGGAACTCAGAGATAATAATGCAGCCTTCCTCAGCAAGTTTATTTGCTCTGGAGAGATCACCTTATCCTTTCCAATAATAAAAACCAACATTCCATTCTTTGTCTTTCTGATACTTTTTCTTTTGGCATGAATTTGTTCAAAACTCAGCAGAGGGAATACGTTACTTATTGAACCTCTAAAATCCCATCAGTTATATATGCTAGATTTTCTGCTTCCAGATTTGTGAATTTTATTTTTTTCACTCATATTAACATTGAAATTTGAAGGCAACTTAGACTTCTACTGGGGGTGGGTTAATTAACAACGTGTTTACATCTCAAAACAAAGTGGTAAGTGTTCATGATAGCCACTAGTGACCATTAGGAAATGCAGTTCATTTAGTAAATGCTTTATCTGAACTTCACAAATTAATGAAAAGTTCCTTCAACAACTTCAAGGAGAAATCTCTCTGTGAAGTCAAGAAACAAAACTGGACCAGGACAGAAGGGAGCCTGGCTATGTGCCCCAGAATGGAATTGGCACCCTGGACCTGGTATTGACTTGGTCTCTGAAGTAGGAAGGGCCAGAGAGATAATCCAGCCACTCAGCTTTGTTGCCTGAAAGAGGTTGATCAGTAGTAGGAAAGTAAATTATGTCTTCTTTTAGAATTTATATTTTGACAAAGTGAGACTAAATCTGAGAATAACACCAAACTCTGAAGGGAACAAAACAAACAAGAAATCAACCAAGTGGAACAAATTTTGGAAACCCAATTAGATTTCCAAGTCAAGTTACAATGCTTGGACTTTTAGTTATAAGAACCAGGAAGCACTTTTATTGCTCAAACAAGTTTTGGTTGACTTTCACTATTTTGTGACTGAATGAGTATTAATAGAAAAGACCAATGTATACTTTTCAATTTTCTTCACTTTACTCACAAATTAAAGTCTATAATGACATATCATCTAGTTTGAAACAAAATTTAAAATTTCACTAAGAGGAAAGAGGAGACAATACACAGAATTGATTCCCCAGGTCACTAAAGAGATGAAGGACAAACAGGATGATGACACTGAGTCAGTAGGTAGCCTAAAGGAAGCAGGTTACTGGAGCCCAATGCCAGGTTCCCCTAGAGGAAATTGAAGCCCCAACAGATCTATCCATTGAGAACTAGATCCATGAAGAAACCCAATCACTTACAGAGATACTAATTCAGAGGGAGAAAAATTTTCCTGGCTTTTCCTTTTTACCTTCTCTGATCTGTCAATGCCTAGGGACTTTCACTGGATAAATTCAGCTGATGAGAGAGCCCAAGAAACACAGCCCTATAGGGATTGCTCTCCTACCATCCACCTGTCCAAAGATACTGTGTGTAAAAGAGGAAAGGATGAGAGTTCACCTCAGTGAGAATTCAGAATCACAAAATCCAGTGTGTTGAGCCACCATGAGAGACAGGAGAAAGTTTCAGACATTAAGGGGCTCTGACAAATCTTTTACAGAAAAGCCAAGGTTCAACATAAGCATTATTTGTAAATTAGCCAATATTTCCAAGGGTCCAATGTTTATTCTAATGCCTTCTAGCCAGAAAAAAAATGCAACAACTATATCATTTTGTTCCTTGTTTTTCCCTCTCAAACCATAAGGAACACAACAAAGAAGTCAGTTCTGTATATTTTTAAATTCTCTAGGAAGTTGAGATTATGTATGTACCATCCCTTCCCTGAAACACTGTTCTACATCCTGTTAAAATTTAAATTTTAAAACAGTGTATTTACATGGTAGTATTCTTGATGATTTCCTCTTCTTTCCTACTATAAAATTGGGATGGAAAAAGACACAAATTATCAAACCAAGGAAATTTTACTTAGTAGTTTACTAAGCTAGGAACTCCAATACCATGAAAGCCGAGTTATTTTTTAATTAAAGCTTCATGTCAGAGAGTTTATAAAACTGAGAGGAGAAAGAAATTGAAGAAAACACAGTGGCATTGTGTGGCACTTCAAAACAAAACACTTTTTAAGTGCAGGTTTCAGGAAGACATACATTGATTTGTATGCTTTAAAAGGGGAAATGGCATTCTACCTGACCTCTTGGTCCATAATAGGACTCCTTGGCACCAACTGTAAAGATATTGTCCTAATCCTACCTGTAATGCTAAAAAGCAGAGGCAGCATAAACTGGGTTTGGAACTAGGGAACAATTAATTCCATCCAAGAGTGGAAATTTTATGAGTTCAGTAAATGAAGAGTGTCTGGTTGAGCACTTTGGAGGACAGGGGGAATCCAGTGTAGTAAAGTCATAATATACTACTTACTTGGGACCTTCTAAAGGCATCTAAAGGTCATCTGCCTCTTAGTCCCAGAGAAATACAACACTGCAGAAACCTCCCAGGCCATTTATAGCTTGCCTGACTAAGCCTTCCCTCGGGACTTAAAGGACTGACCCAACTGCCAACTCAGGCAGACAGACTCTCCTGAGGTCTTTTCTAAATCCTTTATAAATGACCTCCCCTGTCCTACACAGAACACGAAGCTAAGAGAATACCCACAAATGTGTCCAGGCTGCAGTAATCAGATTTTGTCTGTGCCCTGGGAGGTGGTATTTGGGCAAGTTATGGAGGAGTGAATAATGGGATTCCTAAAATGATCATAAGAGCCATTTCTGTAAAAATTCAGAAACCTCAAGTCCAGTGTAAGGAGACACATCAGAGACAAGAGAGGATTTCAGATATTGAGGGGCCTTGGAAAATCTTTTCCAACAATCCCTTCCAAATCAACATGGAAAAAATTCATGGGGTGCCTAATTCTGACTTCAGCTGTTCCCTGGGGACAGCTAAATAATCTCAGAATGCACTGAGGACAGAAACTTGAGGTTCTATTTTTGTGTGTGTGTGTGAGGTATTTACTTTGTTGGTTTTATTTACTGAAAGTGAGAATATAACTGTTTAAATCAGCTCTTTCACTGCTATGACTGAAAGATCCAACAAACAACAATTTGAGGGGAGGAACAGTATATTGGACGACTCATGGTTTTAGAGGTCTTAGTCCATAGAAGGCTGGCTCCATTTGTCAGGGCTCAAAGTGAGTCAGGACATCATGGCGAAAGAGTGTAGCAGAGGGAAACAGCTCACATGATAATCAGAAGCAGAGATTGAAAGACTCCACTCTCCAGATACAAAATATATATCCCATAGCCACACCTCCAATGAACCACTTCCTCCAGCCACACCCCACCCGCCTCCAGTTACCACTCAATTACCACTCAATTAACTCACTGATTGGGTTAAGGCTATAACCCAATCATTTCTCCTCCAAATCTTCTTGCATGTCTTATTCACAAGCTTTAGGGGGGACACCTCACATTCAAACCATAACAACTAATTTCCTTTCATCTTTATTGACTATCTTCAAAAATGAGTATAGGCTAAGGAATGAAATTAACCAAATTATGTCAAGTGCATGGATAGCTATATCACAATGAATTTTATTAATATGTATAATTATAATGCATCAAGAAACAGGATTTTAAATATTTTTTTAAAAAAGAATGCACTGGGGACCACAGAGTCCTAACACATTCTTGAGATCTTTATCTCTCATATTGGTATTATCCATTCATTTATTCCTCTGACATTGGCTTCCGTTCCTCTCCACCATTACATTTACAAAATAGGTTTGAATCACTAAAGAACAAAATTAGAAGTCATTTTCCAGGCTAACAAAGTTCTCTCATATGGGACTTATATCCTTAAGAGCTATTCTTTGAGGGGTATTTGGTGCTTTTCAATAACAAAGTCATCTTGCCAATTGCAAAGTCACTTCTCTTGGTTTACCTTATTCTAAATTTTTAATTTAAGGATGCTCAATTCATTTGTAATTATTAGTCAATGACTGATTGATAATTCTCACTCTATTCAACAATGGTTTTAATTTTTTTATAAGGAAATGTATATTTTATTAAGATATCATAGAATAAATATATGTGAAAAGCAAAGAAACAAAAAAGGATAAGAAATAAAATTGTGCTAGAAGTGAAACAAATACCAACACATGTACAAACACACACAGATACACATCAATATAAAAACAATCACATTTTAATAGGTAGCTTAAAAGTTTATCTATAAGCTTTTAACAGACCACAAAAAATTGTAAACATAGTCAATTGATCCATTAGAAAATGTACAAACTCCATTAAATAAAAGTATCTAATCCTGACATGAAATTTGAAAGAAAATATACTCCTGTAATGAAATAAAGGTTATCAATAAAAAAAAAAACTCACAAGCTGGGTGGAGGGATTCTCACCTATTATCCTGAGACTGGAAGCTAAGGCAAGAGGATGGCAAGTTAGAGGCTAGCTTCATCAGCTCAAAATAAAATATTAAAAAGGAGTAGGGATATATCTCAGTAGTAAAGCACCTCTGGGTTCAATCCTCAGTACAAAAAAGAAAAAAAAAGAAAAACACCTCACAATTACAATATTCTAGGCACATTTCTTATAATACTCTTTGATATAAACCAATATCATCATAATAAAACCCAATTCTTCCAGAAAAGTGGAATAGGTTCAATATATAGGGATTAGCTCTGTGTTGGCATAAATTAATAAAGGTACAGTTTTCATAGAATTTGGAAGTAAAAATGGACTGTTTAAAGGAGATCAAATCTTCTTTAAAGGTTAATTCTATCAGATGAGCTTTGACAGTTATTAGGGAACAAATATGTGTTAGCCCTGTTACAAATACGTGTTAGTCCTGTTGTGTTTTTAGTTATACACCAATCTCTGTGCCTTCACACCAGAGCTCAGTTTTATAAGACAGCACTCCTTCATAAAATTTCACCTTTCATGAATATGTATCCTGTCTTTGTTCAGAAATTGACAAATAGTAGGATCAAGTTTTCCTTATATACTTATTTGGATCAACTTTAATATTCAGACTGTAAGATTAGAGAGATACCAAAGTTCTACCATGTTTAATTTTGATGTATTAAATTTGGCCTGGGAAAATATTAACATGGTGATGAACATTCATTCTGTAAGTGTCTAAGGAGCCCCTGTTGTCTCAGACACTTTTCCAGATACTGAATAGCTGTGAACAAAACAGACAAGTCTGTTAAGGATCTTAGCAGATACTTAGCCGTGAATGGATCCCTGAATTGGTCATTAACAAATTTCAATGAGACATTCTTTGACAGTTTGGCTTTAAGAAAGCCCATTTCCTAATGTACTATAAAAATAAGCTGTTTGAAAAATTAAAACTATACCCCATTGACTAAATGTATACTTTTGTCTAAATTTAATCTCTACTTTGCAGTCACTTTGGAATGTTTTTCTTATTACATTTAATGTTATATCATGGATTTTTATCATCAGTTTTTACAAAGGGACTCATAAATACAGACTACAAATACACAAAATCTTATTTTTGCAACATTTCAT
This sequence comes from Ictidomys tridecemlineatus, assembly GCF_052094955.1. Lineage (NCBI taxonomy): Eukaryota > Metazoa > Chordata > Mammalia > Rodentia > Sciuridae > Ictidomys > Ictidomys tridecemlineatus. The sequence goes on from NC_135483.1 coordinate 110,827,468, forward strand.
GAATGGTGATAGTGTATGAATTTTAGGAAGCATATTTTTCTATTTTATTGACTTGCAAGCTTTAGAACATTTTTATCAATTTTTTCAGAAACCCATTCTCATTCTAGTAACAACTATTTATTATATCTGATAGCTTTATAAAGGATCTTTTATATTCCATTCTCTGTGATTGGTGTCTTTATACTCATTTTTTCTAGTGTATATGTTAAATGTTTATAAATCAACCAAATACTAGATTCTATTCAGAAAGAAATTGCAATTAGTCAAAGATATTATCTAAGAAGTGAGGAAATAGATTATAATTTCAGTTTTTTTTAAAAGATCTGATGTCTAATTCATAGAATACTGGATTATAAAATTTAATAATATAAAGAGATTATCTATATACCCAAAATTGTGGATTAAATTGTACTACTTTTTCAAAATGGAAACATAAATATTCCATTTTGCCTGTTATTTTGGTTAGGACTGCATTGTAATAAATTGTGATTCAGACATTTCAAAAATTATATATTTTACATGAAATACTCCAATGATAAGTAATTGTTTGGGGATATATTCTATTTTAAAGAAATGTTCTTTAGGAAAAAAGTTTGTTAAGAAGTCACAAAAATGGAGGAAAATAGGAAGACATACTCATGGGATGCAAAACAATTCTTTAATGTACAAACTGATGTAAATTTTATCATTTTTAATCCTTACAATTATTTGTAATTTAGACTGTAAGATTAGAGAGATCCCAAAGTTCTACCATTTATCATATTTTAAAAATAAATGTATGGATAATCCTTATTATTTTTAAGGATTATCCATACATTTATTTTTAAAATATGACTAAAATTGGAAGCTATTGAATGGACTTAAAAACATTCAGGGGAAGGTGTTCTTTGAGGCAAACTGGTAATTAGGTGAATTGATAGGTAGGAAAATGGTTTTGTTTTATGGAGAAATTTTCCCAAAAGCAAAAACTGCAGAACAGGCCAAAAGGAAACAGAAAGTCATTATAGCAATTAACAATTGAACTCATTATATGTATTTTAAAATAACAACAGAAAAAGATCTTTAGCAAGAGAGATGAGAAGGAAAATAGCAATAGACTTGATGTCTGCCAAGTCATTTTTTATTCTCTCATTTAGACTTCTGGGGTCAGAAACACTGTTACCTCAACTTTTCCCCCTTTAATATAGGGGATTTAATCCAGAAGAGCTCTAACATTGAGCTACATATATCACCAACCCTTTTTATTTTTTTATTTTGAGACAGGGTCTTGCTAAATTCCTGAGAATGGCCTCAAATTTCCGATCCTCCTGCCTCAGCCTCTTGAGTTGCTAGGATTGTAGGGGTGCACCACCATATCCACTTGTTATCTCCATTTTACAGACAAGGAAATCAGTTCACAAAAACTCAGAGAAACTTGTTCAAGCTCACACAAGTGTAAAGTTGTAAAATTGATCTTGATCTTAGGTATTTGAGTTCCAGAATCCCTATAATAGCCTTAATGTTATAACAGGTATTAAAAATAATATTTAAAATTAAATTCTATAGGTACATTTATTAAAATAGTTAGAAAATAATAGTGTCTGTTATATCACCTATCATTTGCAAATTCAAAAATGCAAAAAGGAAGAGGAAAAAGTTAAGAAAAACATTTGAAGTAGATGAAAAATTATACAAGCTTGTCTACCTAATACCTGGTGGTGGTGCTGGAGATTGAAAGCAAGGTCCCATACATGCTAGACAATTACTCTACTAACTGAGCTATATTCCCAGCGCTCTACCTATTATCTTTGATGTGCAGGTAACATCTGTAAGATTTATATATGCAAACATATTTATTGGTGCATATATCACTACATATAATAAATGTTTAATACATATTTGTAGGACAAAGAGTGAATATATGCATACAGATGGTTCCGAACTTACAATGGTTCAATTTGTAATTTTTCAACTTTAAAATAGTTCAAAAGTGATACACATTCAGTATCAGAATTTTGACTTTCGATGTTTTGCTGGGCTAGTCCTATGTGATACAATAATCTGGAGATGCTAGGCAATGGCAGCCTTTCACAGATCCCAGTCAACTACATGATAGGAAAAGAAGAACTGAAATTAGTACTATTTGCAATGACATGATACTCTACCTAATAGACCCAAAAGGTTCTACCAAAAAACTTCTAGAACTAGTAAATGAATTCAGCAAAGTGGCGGGATATAAAATCAACACTCATAAGTCTAAGGCATTCCTGTATATCTGTGACAAACCCTCTGAAAGGGAAATCAGGACAACCACCCCATTCACAATAACCTTAATACATTTTTAACTTAAAATGCTTTTAACTTACAATGAGTTTATGAGGATGCAGCACCATCATATCTGAATATCTGCTTATATATTTTGGAAGCTATATATATATGCACTATTTAAAAATGGCAATCTTCGATAAGGAGGGGTAGGATGAGGGAGGAAGACTTTTACTTCTCACTTTCTACCTCCTGGTATCGTTCACGTGTTCTACCAGTACACATGTATTCTTCCTTATTTGTTTCATGTCAACTGTGATTCTCTAGAAAGCCTGATTATGAGACATTGTTGCTTGTATTTATTATACTAAAATAATGATAAATGTTAAGAAAAGCAATAATACTTATAATCACTTTTCGATAGCATTAAGAGTCTGAGGAAGAACATATACACCTTAAAACTTACAAGAACTAACTCAGAGAGGTACAATAAATACAGTACCTGAAAGAACGAAGCTATTTTCTTTTTGGTCAAAAAATTCATTCTGTAAATTTCTAGTTTCCCAAATTAAGTTGATAAAATATCAGAGGTGAGAACATCACCAAGTTCAGTTGATACATACAATTACCTACATTTTTTACTTTTAAACCTAAGTGTCAACTTCTATGAAACCACTTTCATTTAGTATGTGGATCTTTGTGTAGCAGCCATAATTTAAGTGTTAAAACTGAAATTCTCTTAGAAATAAATCCACTCTCTCTATCTCTCTTCGTTTTGCCCTCAGTAATTACTGTACCTGTGGGCAAGTGGTATCAGGGCTATGAGGTATTTTAATAGATTTTTTTCGCTTCATGATTAACTGATACAAAACTGAAGTTTTACTCTCTTAAATGTAATCAAGTGAAGATTATGATTTTGATTAGCCATTGAATAGGTCCAGAAACATAATCAGATACTTGCCTATTTTGTCAACCTCTGATTTAGGGTCTTTATTACGATTGAATGGCCTTAATCTACTAACAAATAAGATATCTGATTTAAGTAGACAAGGAAGAAAATGGTTTGCTATGAAAAGTTTTCATCACTCTTATGCAAAGAGATGGGCTCAAATCTTCCTAATGACCTACTAGATACCATAAGAATTTAATATGGAAAACAGGATGACTTTCAAGGCTCTGAAACTCAAATTTTTATTTTATCACTTTTTTCTGAAAAATACATCTTGGACTTTTGTAATATAAACACCCAAGGTGAAGGAACCATGATCTCTATTCAAAAATGTTCTTCCCAATAGAAAAATAAGATGCAACTAAACAAGAAATAGTATAAAATTAAACTCTCTATTGAAGTATAAAATTATGCCATATAGACAATAAATCTTCACATACTTTGTCATTCTTAAAATTTTTAAAAAACAGTTCCTCTACTTCTAATCTTGGATTTCTTTAGGCTCATTTTTCACATGTTTCTCTACATACTCTTTTGTTCTTTCCTGCAGATAGAAAACCATACAAATTCTGGTGCTTCCCAAATGTATGCATCTAGTACAAACCTCAGATATGATTGCCTGCTGCCTGTCTATACACCTGCTTAGGCATTTCAAATATTCCTAAGATTTAGACAGTAAAATTTTTTAACTCTTGGTCATTTCTTCTCCACACCAAATTGCCCATCTCTAAATTTTTCAGTCTTAACTGTAAAATCTAGACAGCAAAGAATCATCCTTAATAAACTGACATTTTCCCTTAACTCTTCTATATCCAATTCATCTGAAAGTCAAGTCAAATCAACTTCCAAGTATTACTTGACTCCATCCACATCTTTTTTCACTTTTAGTGAAAACTTATTCTCACTAGCATTTAATCTTTTTGCCTCCTCCTTCCTCCAATCCACTCTCCACAGGTGGCTGACCCGTGGATTTAAAGTAAAAATCTCTGTGGTCACTCTTTTTCTTGAAATCTTCAAAGGCTTATCTTGTCTTTTAAGATTAAATCTGAGTCTAAGTCAATTGCATCTGTTTAGATATGTTTAGATATGTTTAGATATGAGGTGTCTCCCAAAAGATCATGTATGCAAGTATTTTCAGAGTTGGGTTGATTAGATTATGAGGTGTGGCCTAATCAGTGAATAAATCTACTGATATGAATTAACTGGACGGTAACTATGAGCAGGTAGGGCATGGCTGGAGGCATGCTTTGGGGGTTTATATTTTGTCCCTGGTGAGCAGAGCCGAATCTGCTTTCTTGTTGCCATGTTCTGATGTGTTTTCCCTAGTTATACACTTCTCCCATGATGTTCTGCCTCATCATGGGTTCAGAGCTCTGTGGTCAGCTGACCATGGACTGAACCCCTGAAACCATGAGTCCCAAGTAAATTTTGTCTTCTATTGTTCTTGTCAGGTGTTTTGGTCACAGCAACAAAGAGGCTGGGTAAAACTGAAATTGGTACCAAGAAGCCGGCATGTTACTGTGACTTATCTGACCATGACGTTCAGAAGCATCTGGAGCTGGTTTATCCAGGGGAAGAGATTTGAAAAGTTTAGAGATGCAAGCTGGAAAAGCTTTAGAATGCTCTAAGAGAAGACTAATGGGCAATTCTGGTGAAAGATCACAAGACCAGAAGGCTATAGAATTAGCTGACCTAGGACTGAACCTTTGAAACTGTGCCCCAAATAAACTTTTCTTTCTTTAAAATTGTTCTTGTCAGGTCTTTTGGTCATAGCAATGAAAAAGCTGACTGAAACTACATCCTTTGGCATCTTTATGTCTCAAATGAAATCACTAACAAAATCTATTATAATTTATTGTAAATTCTTTTTTGCTTTTTTGTATGGTTTTGATTTTGACTTAGTTTTATTGGTTCTTCAGTTTGTTTATTCATCTCCTTCTGGGCTTTAAGTGCCAGGTAGCAAGGATCATGCCTCTTTATATACACAATCTCATTTACACAAAGTAACCCTACTTTATTTTTTATCCTAAATGTACAGATGAGGAACATGTGACTTAGAGAAAATGAGTGATTTCCCTTAGGACACACATCTGATATTATAAAAAACTAGATTGAAACCAAGATCTATTGTAAACTGAGGGTTATATACCATCATCCCCTAAAAACCTCCTAAAAATCAGTTTTACTAAGTAATGTCTGCATATTATCAACATATTAAAATAAATATGAAAGGAAGCCTGCAAAATGTCAAATGTCAAACACTTTTTTTAGTGGTACAATTGTGAGGAAGGTCAGGTAAGAAACTGGCTGCTTGCCTTTTTAGGGGAAGCATACAGAGTATTTTCATATACAAAAACCTCAAGCACCAAGAGCTTTTAAATCCTAGTTCCTCCATTTTAGTTTCCTACTATGTAAACGGTTTTAAGATTTTAAAATTAAATTAGATAATATGTATGAAGCATTAACATAATCTTAAACTCAAATATTATTTATTAATCAGTCTTTTGAAAAACTAAACAACCATCTACTGGAGTAGGGGAAGAGTCATAAGAAGGTGAGTTTTCTGCTTTAAATCAGAAGGTTCTAATAGTGCAGAGATGGGTTGACTGTACCCTAGCAAAATGGAATCTCCAAGTTTTAGAGTCTAAGAAGAATAAATCCCTGGGAAAAAATAACTCCAGAATCTATGGAGAACTTTACAGATGACTTGGTATTTTCAAGTCTCGACTCTCTCAGCTGTAATTGTAGAGATCCTTCCTACTTTATTCTATGTGCTCATTCTCTCTGGCCAGGTCCTTCCAGGACTGGCTCATGACTGGTTCTTTTCTGTAGTCCCTTGAAATTGGTTGTCTCAGGTCTGCCTACCTGAACCATGAAATATCATATAGGGAAATACTGGATTCCCTGTTACTCTAATCTGCACTCCTGCTGGGAATGCTTTACCAGTTTTAGTGATCATGATTTGGACACCTTGTTCTACTGCTCACACTCTGCTCCTCCTCCCCCTTCTCTGTCCATCAATCAAGGGGTAGGTTTTGATAATCACCAGTATACCATGTGTGAGTGTAATGCTGAGATCATGTTAAGTCCCTTTATTCCCTAATGAAATGCACTTAACTTTTTTGCTAATTAACCCCAATTAAAAAGTTAAAATTCTACATATGCAAGACACACACAGTGGATACTTACAGGGGGAAATATTTGGGAATGGGGAGAATTTTCAACATCCCTCCAAAATATAGCTAATATATTCAAAATAGTTAATTAATAGCATAGTTTTTTTTTTAATCACAGAGAAACTGTCATTTCTTTAGGACTAATGTTAAAATCTAGTTAGGAATTAAAATCATTAAAAATAACCACTAAAAATAGTTTTGGAAAAATTTTTAAATGCTCATTTGTATTACTGGCCTAGGGGAAAAGCAAGGAGGGAAATCAGATTCTGAAGCCCTCTCAGTTTTTCTGAAATTGGCATGCTCTTATTTTTGATAATCCTTTCCCTTTCTCTTGTGATACATAATCATCTCCACTGGGGATATTTCTCCAGTCTGTTGTTTGTATTCAGCAGGACTCCCCACCCTTATCACAGACCTTTCCTTCCCTGGCCAAACCCTGAACACACTTCTCTAGCCCCTGGTAATAACTGCTTTGAAATCTTCTTTCTGGGTCAAGTATCACAAGGCACAGAATGGGCCCAGGACCCGGACACTCATGGACTTCTATCATGACTTTCTAATGTACTTATGTATTTTCATTTAACAGTTAGATTCAGCCAGATTACTAACTTTGCTTCTTAATTGTAACTATTTATGGCAATTTAATAAATGACAAGTAGGGCTTATGGAGGAAATGGGACTGATCCCTTTCCACTAACCTCCAAAGATATTAAAACAAATCAATGTACTTGCAAGGGTGGGGCCAAATGCAAATTCTAACTTGGAACAATAGCCCCTGGGAAGAAACCTAATTATTAGAATGGAAGGGGTTTTGAAGCAAGAGTTTTTCTACTCATCACAGCTATGGATGTGTTGAGTGTGCTGATCTTCCCCCACATACTGTGGAAAATTTAATTGTTACTACCATGATTAGTTTTAGTAATGTGAGTATATTTCAAGGGTCATAGCAAAATGAAGGCCTCTGAACTGAAAGAGATTTTACCACTTATGAAGCTATTATCACTGGAAAAAATCAACTTGAGATTCATGGCAGAAAGATATACAGAACCATACATGGGCAGATTTCTTGATGCATTGATTGGAAGTCGGAGTCTCAGAAATAGGGACTAGTATTGTGTTCTCCCACAAGGGACATCAATTTCTGCTCCTCCAGAAAACAAAAAAAGTATCAGTGGTAACAAATGGTTCATGAACATTTAGATACTTCTCTGGGAAGGGTCAAAAATATTTAGGGGCAAAATTACAGATATATTAGAAATATTCTAGTAAATTTGAAAAACAGAACAAAATTCTTATAATTTACAATAATAATGTAAATGTGTTCTTTTTTTAATCTGTAGGTTGGAAAGTTTGTAAATAAGTAGCTCAGGGATCAAAAATCACACAGTCAACTAGTTTGCTTGTTCAGTACTATATTGTTAAGTATTTGAATTTGAAGGATTGACAGGTGCTATTGTTCAAATATGGTTTATCCTCCCCAAAATACTGCAGGAATTTAATCCTCATTGTCTTCTGTTAATAGTATTAAGAGGATGAACACTTAATTTCCTTGTAGAAAGTGGAGGGTACCTTGTACTAGTAAGTTTTTGTCTTTATTGTTGTTTGTTTCTGTAAATGACATACTTAAGGCAGGCTATTTTACCAATAAAATAGGTTAGGGTTCAAGGTCCTGGAAATTAAAGGTCCACAAAGCATTGTGCAGGTTCTGGCAAGGGCTACCACATTGTGCATATATAATCCCCCTATTTTGTTTACAAATAGAACCTTTGGGAAGGGACTAAGTTACAAGAGGTAATTTGGGTGGAGCCTTCATAATTGAATCCTGCGGCTTTCTAAAGAGAGGAATAGAGACTGCCCAGATACGGAGACATATACATGTGCTCCCAGCACAATGTGGTAGCCCTTTCCAGAACCTGTACCATTCTTTTTGGACCTTATAGCTCCAGAACCCTGATCCAAAACCTCCTTTATTTGTAAAGTAGCTTGCCTCAGGCATTTCATTCCAGAAACAAAAAGCTGACTAATACATACAAAGACAACCTCCAGCTTTCCCTGTTGTATTATTCCTTCTTTTCACATATTCACAAATTAAGTCCCTGGCCCAGCTGTTATTGCCTAAATCAAATGCCTTAGAGAACAGAGATCACAGTCCCTATTAAATAGTCATTCAAGAAGTATTAAGGCAAAATGAGATAAAAATCATCCTTGCTGTTTTTGCTCTATCTAGGGACTAAGCTCAAGAAAAAAAAGAAAAAAAAAGAGGAGTTATAATATCCCTGGAGTGTTTGCATTCTAACAAGTTATTTTGATACCATAAAATCTTCAATAACTCCTCAAAATAAGGATTTAAGGATAGAGCTATTTTAAAGATACAAAACAACTAACACTAAAATAGTTCAAGTGCTTTCCTGAGTTCTTCACTGCACCCCAGGAATACCAGAACAGAAGGTGGAGGAACAGGGAACAGGCTTTGATTATGACCAGTTTTATAAAAGGAATAGCAATCACTACTGCCTCCCCAGCAAGTGATAGAAACTCCCAGTCAAATTGTCACCTTCCTCTTCCTCTTAATTTTTGGCAGTATCCACAGTGGAGCTGAGAGGTGTCTCAAAACACAAAATTGCTTTTGCTAGACTTTCTAACAGTAAACGAGAAGATGAACACACATTTGGAAGTGGGGGGTTTTACTTAACCCATTTAAACTTGGTATATATCATTATATAAGAAAAAGAAAGACATACTGCCTAGGAATATGAATACGTTTTTACAATTGCTTCAAGATTCAGAGCATGAATTTTTTAATACTTAATATCCTAAGTTGTTTTCTTCATTTCCACCAAAATAATTCTGCAAGTTCAGAGTTTATTTTTTAGACTATTTTTCCCAAATCAGTGGGATAAAATTACCATATCTTTCATCAATATAAAATAGTTTTACAGTTTAGCACTTGAAAAACAACCCCATCAATCACCAGCAGTAACCTATGTGCTTTATATACCAGACAATTTTAGGCCTTAGATTGGAACCTCACTGATTGGTGACAAAACAGTTTTTTGCCTTTCTACTTTCTGGCATGTCTTCTCATCAATAGGTGTTAAGTCTAAGGTAAAGACAACCTTGTGGCTTTATTCAAAATATTTCTAGGCCTTGGTGTAGGTGGTGAGAAAATCCTATCCAGTTATTAAAAAGTGTAACTACAAATGTTTTCCTGTAAGTACTGCTTGAGGAAAATTCCTTGAGGTCATTATTATCTGTCTAACACCTTCACAAGAAGAAGTGTTTAGTGATCTTATTAAAAACTGGTGGAATCTGCTAAGTAATAAAAGTACATTTTTTAAGGAAATGAAGTTGCTTATTCCTTGCATGTAAGTGTATTAACATGAAAACCAGTTATCCTCCAAACCCCGCAAAAGGAAAAGTCAGTTTCTATTCTTGCATACTACTCTCTGTCAAAGTGTCTGTTTCTGTTCAGTAGTTAGGAACAAAGTTACTTTTGTGAGAAACATGCTGGAATAGTGTTTTAGAACATTATTGTTAACAGATATCAAACTTCAGTTAAGAAATGTGAATGTTACATGAACACACTTAATTTCAATCCATGTTATATTGTGTATGTATACGTATTATTAGTACATATCTTACATTGGGAACTCAAGACAGAGACACAGATCATATATAATGAAAAATATCAAATTTTAAAAATGTTCTCAAGCTAGTAAATATTTTCCTTTTATCTCTCCTAAACTGGAGACCAACCAATTTCACAGTCAGCAGCACTGGAGAAATACCCCATATAAAGAAAGAACAGGGCTAAGTAGCAAGTTTTCTCTCTCATATTTTTTCATTTAAGAAATATCTGTTAAGCATCTTCTCTGTGCCAGGCAGGGTAACTGCTGATCCACTATGGCATATAAAACAGACAGTTCAAGGAATAGTTTGTGATCCTTGGAAACTACATAATAATTCAGGAAGGTCATTCCACGTCTTCTCCTAGGGTCGAAGAGGAAGATCCTCAGGCACATAAAACAAGTTCCACTTCCTCTCCCTTTATGACCCAGTCAGTGTAATACATCTTCCCCAAAAGAAAGTAAACCAGGAATGTAGACTACATTGAAACATGATGAAAGTGTGGAGGTTTTCATGGGTTGCAATTTTCATTAGATTTTTGTAATAAATTATAGAGACAGTGTTAAAAAATTGAACAGTTTATAAATATGAGCTCTCATTAGCATATATTAAATGTTATTTATTAGAATGTTAATAATTTATTAATTTTAAAATTAATTATCAATGCTCTTTACACAATTAAGTCTAATTAATGCAGAGGGATTTTAGAGGGAAGATGTTGTAAAATCCTTTCACATTTTAAAAAATTATTATTAGGGACATAGCGTGAGTCAAGGTTGTGAAACAGCCCTTAAGTACAACTCAGTTATTGGGCAAGGAAAGAGTTCTGTGGAACAGCATTTTCATTGTTTAGTACTAGGATCACTTGGGGCTCAGGAAACAAACTGCTCTCAGGGTAATCACGCAATAAGGTGAGAAACTGAGGGCTGTTGCGTGGCTTTGTGCCAGTTTGAGAGAAACTCCTATAAGGAACTCTAATGTTCCTATTTCTGAATCCTAGAGTTGCAAACTGCCACACTGGACTCTATGCTTCTCAGGGAGAGGAAAGCGTCTCATTCATCTCTGCATATTGACCTTCATAACAACAGCTGACATGAGAGTAGCCCCGTGATTAGTTGTCAGGTGAAAGGACAATTTATTTCCCAAACACCAGGCTTTCTCTTTCAAATAAACATTTTGTCCATCTACTGTATATCAGATATCTCATAGCAAGCTGTTATAGAAGACAGTTAAGATTATCTGTTTCTGCATTTAAAAATATGAAAAGAGTGCCTCCTTAGTGTTATCAGAATAAATGAAATAAAGAGAACTTAGCTTAGTGTCAAATATGGGAACCACTCCAAAATTTTAGTTTTCATACTGTCTCAGGGTGCCATGCCACAGATCAAAACTAGATTTTTTTTTTCTGATGACAGATGCCAGGAATTTTCATAGGTTTACTCCTTTTATTGTACAGTAAAACTGGGGCTAGGGGAAGATAGGAAGAGAAGGAAGACCCAAAATTTAAATATAAGAGTTCGTGTCAGGGTGTCAGTGCCACCCTGTACCAGTACAACATGGAGAAAGCGCACCTCCTTAAATTTTGCACTCTGGGTGCTTCCTCGACTTCCACAGTATTGAGGAACCTCACTGATGAAGATGAGTCACCTGAGAACTATTGAAATTAGCCTTCTTCAGGAGGGCGGGAAGCTATCCTCACTTTGTGGAAGAGGTATAAGAAAATGTTTCTATTTTGAAGACTTAAGAGGAGACTGCTTTTATTTATTTATTATTTATTTTAGGAAACTGCTTTTAATGGGTTGCATAGTGTCCCCCAAAATTCATGTCATCAGGAACTTGTGAATATATGATCATATTTAGAATTCAGGTCTTTCCAAGGTAAGATAAAGTCATAATGGATCAGGGTGGGTCCTCAATCCAATATGACTGTTGTCTTTATAAGAAAGGGGACTCCAGACAGAGACACAGATCATATTGGAGAAGGCCATGAAAAGACAGGGACAAAGATTGGAGGGATGCATCTATAAGCTAAGGAATACTAAAGATAGCCCACAACTACCAGAAGTTACAAGAGGAGAGAAATAATTATTTCCTACAGCCTCTGAATCATGGCCCTGCTGACACCTTAATTTCAGATTTCTAGCCTTCAGAACTGTGAGACAATAAATTTTTGTTGTATAAAGCTACCCATTTTGTGTTAATCTATTATGACATCCCTAGGAAACTACTGCATTGTTTCATCATTAAGTGTGAATCCCTGGAGAGGGAAGGAAGAGCATATTCTGTATCTGCAAATTATAGGACAGAAACAATTTCGACACAGTGTTTTCAGGGCCTTCTCTTTTTCTAAGAGAGAGCTATGCATACAAACTGAAAGAAAAAACCAATAAGTTCTGAAATCATGGGAGCCAAAAGTAGGGGCACCTGTGGGGTACTTAGCATTGATGTGGGAGGTGCCTCCCTTCTTCAATGGAAGTCCCTGGAAGAATCTCACTATGAATGTCAGGTAAGTAGAAGAGCATTCTAGGGCAAGGGCTCATCAGGGACAAAAGTACCAGCAAAGATCAAAAACACAGAAGTTGTATCTCTAAATGATTATGGAAGTTCTCCCTTCTTTGGGCTAACTATACTCTTGCAGGCCCTGGGCAATTTGAAGATAAACAGTACTAAGAAAATTTGATGCATGAAAAGAAAAAGCTATGAAAGATTTTGCAGAAAGGTGACCAACTCTGAAAGACAAATGGAAGCTAACCAAAAGAAGAATAGATGGAAGGACATTTCAGGTGGAAAAGATAACAAAAATAAGGACCTAGACTTGGTAGTGAAATGGCACACTGGACCTCTAAAAAGAACTGAGAAAGACCAACACATAGATGAAGAGCAGGAGTTTCCAGGCATAAGATGAAGTAAATTTCTATGAGGCAGACTGGGGAACATGCGGACTTTGTGAGGGTAGAGGAAAAACACTGGATCTTAAAACCAATGATATACTGGAGATAAACTCCAAAACTATTTCCAAATGTAAACCATTGTTTGTTTCATTAGAACTTTAGTATCACCTGACAACTGCATTGTGGGCTTAATGGGTGTTAGTGTGCTAGCCTAAGAATTATATCAATACTTTTGATAATATTTCTATATGCTCCTGAATTCCAAATAGCCAATTTAAAAACAAACGTACTCTATTTCTAAAAGGCAAGCTAGCTATCCCTAGAAAAGTGCCACACCCAGAGACAGGCTTGAATCTGAAGAAGAAAGACAATTCATCATAAATGATCCTCTGGTACCATAGCTTTCTGAATAGCTGATGAACAAATCTATCACTTTTCTTTAATATTCACATGCTCTTTTTCATTGGTAAAGCCAGAAATGCCACCACAGGTCTTGATAAAATTGAACCAGGAACCATAATTAAAATGGTTTGAAATATTCCCTGATCTCCCTACTCCTAACATGAAGCTGTAATAGAGCCGAGAAGGTAAAAGGCAAGAGAATCCCTTCTAATCCCCTGACCAAACCGGGTGATTCTTGGACAACCATATTTTCATAAGAAACCCTAGAAAATTTCATTCTCTTAGTTTTAATACAAAGGAAGCTACATGCCTATGCTCCCAGACTTGCCAGTAAAAAGCAATGGAGATTGAATAAGGGCGACAGCGGCCTTCCTTGAATTCTCTTCCTGTCCATGAATTAAATCCTCATAGAGGTGAGACTCTCATCACCACACAGCCCCAGGAAAGGACATGACTGATTGAGTTTATATTATAATACCTGGTACCTCTCATGCCTCCAGGAAGGAGACATAAAATAAAGATGCCTGTACCATGAAATCATCAAATATGTTCTTCAGAATTCAAGGACTTAAATTATTCATTGACTAGGGCATTTCTTTTTTTTTGAAGGAGAATTAAAGGTGAAAAAAACCCTAATCTTTCTGTCACAAAATAAAATATCATCCCTAATGTTCAAATTCACCCTCAGAACACAGTATAATCCCATATTATAACCAATTTTGCAAAAGTGAAAGTGTATGCAAAATAATATAAACAAAAGGAAAAGAAAGCAACTGAGTATGAGAAAATAGCTAACAGCAAATGACATTTGGAATGAAAGATAGAAAACCCACACTGTTTTGTTTTATATATAAATAGATCGGGAGCAGAAATTCACTAGAGACATTTGATAATCAATATAACATTACCCTGAAGGCCATATACAACTATAATCTTAAAAACAAAACTCAAGGAAATGGAACATTTAAATTAGAAGGACTTTTAGAAACAAAATGGCAAAAAGAAATGCCTTAATGTACTTCAATATCGGGGAATTTTTAACTTTAGGATTATTTTTCACAACCAGTTTTGCCAAGCAATGTTAAGGAGAGAGGGGGAAAAATGTCTTCAGTCTTTCCTGTCACTGTAGCCTTCGTAATCACCACAACTCAACATGACACCATAACTTGTAAGAAATTCTCCCTGGCATCCATTTAAGTGGACACTAATTGGAAAGTTCAGTGAACAGAAAAAGGCTGTGAACAATATATATTTCAACATGCTACACCCAATCCTGACCTTAAATGACAAGGAGGAGAAAAAAATGGCTCAACACAGCCTCTGCCTTCATTTTTATGCTGTGAAAACATGGTGTGCATTTGTTCCAGAAAACAATGCCAAGCCCATGGTGAGACCTCAATAAAACCCAAAATCCCCATGAGAATCGATCTGCTCCACACACGTCTCTACAAAAGGAGTATCTGTGTCCCCTGCAATGAAGTTAAGGGCTCCATGTGTGAGGAGGCAATGGTAAGACATTCTCAAAGACCTGAGCTCTGAAGACAGGCAAGCAAGGAGGTCAACTTTGCTCCACCTATTCTTGGGAAAAGCACTTCTCCTCCGAGTTTCCATCTGTGAATTGGGCCCAGAGAGGACAGTTGGGTAAGCTATTGTGAGGGATGTTGTTGATGATGTGAATACAGCACAGCACCTACCAAATAGTTAGTGCTGCCTTAATTGTGGTAACACACACTGAAAATCACATTAAGTCTTAAGATCCCTGTTCAAGTTTTCAGAAAATGTATGCCTATCTGAAATATTGTTGGCTTATGTAGCTTGTTATCACTTGGAAAAACTACTCTTGTCTCTCACATTAACCTTATAAGATAAATAGTATGACTATCTCCATTTTGCAAAGGAAAAGACTAAGACACCGTGTGAAAGAATAATTTGCCTACCATGGCACAGTTGTTGACCGATGATACCCTGACACTTTAGTAGGCATTCTGTTTTCAGCTTTTACATGCTGCATCTCTTTCCATTTTATTGAATAAATAAAAGGAAGTAATGGTATTTATTCAGGGAATAATTCTGGGAATTCTAAGAATTTTAGGAGGCTGTTGATGAAAACAATTTTGGGAGAAACTATCCCAAGGCTGCTGGATCTTCTGATGAAACAAGGAGAACTGTAGGAGACTATGGAATGCATTGTTTCTATGGCCCAGCATTCTTTGTAAACGTTGACTTCTGTGAACAGATTCTACCCCATCGTCATTGGGTTTAACATTCATTCAGGCCCAATCAATTACAGAACTTGTTTTCTGGGCACAGCGAGTAACTTCAGAGAAGGACACATAAGGGAAGCTAGTCAGAATCCTCTCCTGGAGCTGCCAGAGTTACAGGGAGAGAAAAGTTTCCTTTCAAGTAAGATTTCAAAGATGTAAGTCCAGGGTATTTAGTGTCAATCTTCTGATTCTTCAGTGTCCATATTTCATGCTGTGGGTCAAAAGTCTATTTTCAATGCAGGCAAGACAGAACAAGGAAAATAAGAGATGCAAAGTGAGATTCCTAGTAAGAACCAGTTCTCTAGTGCTCCGTGGCTCAGTTCTTTTAATCCTCTGAGCTTGCCCCAGTACTCTTCCCAGCCAAGTGAGGTAATATAGTTCTTTTTTTTTTGTAAAAGATAGTCTGCCACTAGAGTCTTAAGGTCCCTGTTCAAAGTTTTCATAAAATGTAGGCCTGTCTGAAATCTTAAATGTAGGCCTGTCTGAAATCTTGTTGGCTTATGTAGCTTGTCATCATTTGTCTCCACCACTGCTCCCTGCATTGGAATGTCTGTTAGTCAGCTTTATGTCACTGTGACCAAAATACCAAGATAATTTAGAGCCAGATGAGAAAGTGCATGCCCATAATCTCAGCGACTCAGGAGGATAAGGCAGGATAATTATAAGTTCAGTTCAAGGACAGCTTCAGCCACTTAACAAGACCCTGACCCAATGTTAAACATTTAAAAAAAAGCGGGGGGGGGGGGGCTTGGAATGTATCTCTGTAGTAAATTACCCCTGGATTCAATCTCCAGTACCAGAAAAAAAAAGAAGAAAAGAATATATATATCATATGTATATAAAATTTAAAGAAGGGAAAATTTATTTTGGCTTATGGTTTCAGAGTCCATGGTTGGTTGGTTTCATCGCTCTGGACCCAAAATGAGGCGGAGTATCATGGCTGAAGGGTTCAGGGTAGGAAAGCTACTTGGCTCATGGTGGGATCAAGAAGCTGAGAGAGGAAAGGAAAAAGGCCACAGGGAAGATGAACCCTCCTTCCAGGTTATGCTCTCAGTAACCCACCTCCTCCAGCCATGCCCCATGTGCCTACAGTTACCACCCAATCCATTCAAACAAGGATGGACTGATTAGGTTTCAATTCTCATAATCTAAACATTGCACCTCTGAATACTTATGCCCTGACAGGAGTTTTTGGAGGACACCTCAACACAAACCATAACAGAATGTGATCTCTATGAGAGAAGAAATCTGGAGTGTGTTTCATTTAGGCTCTATCTCCAGCACATAGAAGAGAGATCAGCATATAGGAAGACTCAGTAAAATGTGGAAAAGTGAGTGGACAGATGAACAAGTAAGTGAAGCATATTCAAAGTCCAGGACTAAATTATCTCCAATGATGCATCTTATGAAGACACACTCTGAAGCTAATGAGGTCAAGATAGCTCAGCAGAACTCTGTGCAGACCAAGCCACTTTAGGTACTCAAAAGAGGCAAACCTCCCATCCCTTTGCATGGAAAGTCAGTGAACAGGGTTTTCTCCAGCCACTAGGAAGCCTCAGGCAGACATCTATTGACTAGGCAAGAGGTCTGTCTACACTTGATGGGCCTTCTCACAGAACCAGAAGCAATTCAGAAGGGTGGGTTTTTTTGTTGTTGTTGTTTTTGTTTTCTTTTGTTTTAAGCCCATATAGGTTGTGTTAAGGATAATAAAAAGAGGCTTTAGAATTGCCTATGTCTTAAATACCATAAAATTCAACTCTGCCTTCTTTACCAGGGTTGTGAGAAATGATCTTGCATACTAGGTAGTAAATGATAGTAAATAATGGATACAGGTTTCTCCAGTGGAAAAGAAGAAAAAGGTGAAAGAATAACTAGAATAACTGCACAAATTTTATTTCCAAACCTACTTTTGTGTTATTAATATTCTCAAGACAAAACAATTTTAACTCAATTGAGATTTTTTTTGTGTCTGTCTGCCATTTGATTTATTGGGTTTTCTTTTGTACTCTTTTTTTTAAGAAGGATACAAATTCAAATAAATGACAATAGACCATGGGGGTCCTGTTAAAGGGATTGTTATGGTGGAGAAGAAATTTACATTTGAATATTTAAAAACTTGATTTCCCACAAGTATTTGTTAAAATTGGCCTTATAAGGTATTTTGCAGGACACTTTCATAGGATTTGAAATTTTGAGAAATGTAAACGTGTTTTTCCTCCCAAAGGAGGAAGAATAGAACCTAACATTTAGGGAGTACATATGTTGTCAGATGCTGTAAGTGTATTATCTCATTTAACTGTTATAACAAATGATGAAAATGTACTAGTTTTATATCTGCTTTTGAGGGAACACTAAGCAACTTGTCCAAGTACACACAGCTAGGAAAGAGCAAAACTGGGATTTTAAAAAAGTCAGACTCCTACACCTTTGCTTGTATCTGGTAAGTCTTTTCAATACTAAGTTGCCTAGGGAGGGATGTTTGATAATAAGAGCACAAACAGAAGAGCCAAAGAAAGCAGAAGCTGTTTTTGCAGGTTTGTTTGTTTAATTATTTGACCCACCTTGGCAGCACATATTGAAGGGCTGATGTAATCTGAAGGAGACCGGGTTGTTGAGGCTCCCAAGCTTATTTTATACATGAACCCTACATCTGCACGAAGTAAAACCATCTCCCAAAATTAACTACAAATGCTTTAGGAGTCTTCCAGACTTTGCTGATGTAGTCCAGAAGATGGCAGGCTCCAGAAAAGGGAGTCTCCTCATATAAAAGAAGACCCCAAAGGCATGATTTTTTTTGTAAGAGAGAGTGAGAGAGGAGAGAGAGAGAGAGAATTTTTAATATTTATTTTCTGGTTCTCGGCGGACACAACATCTTTGTTGGTATGTGGTGCTGAGGATCAAACCTGGGCCGCACGCATGCCAGACGGGCGCGCTACCGCCTGAGCCACATCCCCAGCCCAGGCATGATATTTTTAAGCATATTTTATGCCCTGGATATTATTCTTGGTCCTTAGGACATAATCATAAACAAGACACCCTGGGGCTTACATGGAGGTACACACTAAAAAATAACTAAACAAATTTATCAAACAAACCATTGCAGCTTAGTAAGTGTTAGAAGGTTCAAGAATGGGATGCTATCATAATAAGGAACAGAACCGTGGGAACAGCTACTTTTGTATTTTGTGGTCAGCAAAGGCATCTTTGAGAAAGGGACTCTTGATCTGAATCCTAACAAGAAAAATAAAGCCATGCCAAGAAGGGCATTGTAGACAGAGAATTCAGCAAACAAAAAAAAGGAATGAGCCTATGCTAAGAAACAAAAAGAGACTGGGGTAAAGCAAAGGAGTAAGAGGCAGAGAGGAGGATGAAGGGATATGGGCAGGACCTTGTGGTCTATAATAATCTGGATTTCATTCAGTAGGGACTCAACAGATGCAAACCTCCTGTCCCTTTCAGTAGAATGAGAAGCTCTGTAGAATTTTCTCTGGTGTGACTAATATTTGTTAAAAGATATTCTGGCTGCTGTTTAAAGAATCACTGAGGAGGGCTGTTGAGGAAGGGTAAATGGAAGTCCCCCATACCTTCAATCTGTTTGACATTGCTTTTCAATTTGTTCATAGCATTCAATTGGTTTATTAGATTAGGTGCCTATTGCAGGAACCCAGTTACCACAGGGTTAGATTACAGTGATCTTTTTCTATGGGAAAGTAGATGCATTTGTTAAGGGTAAGCATCCCTAATCTAAAATCTCATATGCCCCCAAATTCAAAACTTTTTGTGTACCACTGTGATGCACAAGGGAAAAATTCCACACTTGACCTCATGTGCCATATTAGTCAAACTATAGTAAACTAAAAGTATTCTATAAAATTACCTTCCTGCATTATGTATAAGGTATATTTGAAACAGAAATGAATTTTATGTTTACTTGAGTCCTGTTTCTAAGGTGTCTCATTATCATGTTATGGTTTAGATGTGAAGTATCCCCCAAGTTCATTAAAACAATTAATTGCTATCCTATGGAGCAATTAATCCATGTGCATGAGCAGAGGAAGTTCATGTGTGAAACAATGCAAGGTTTGGGTTATGAAAGCCTTAACCTAATCTAGTGAATTAATCCCCTGATAGGTAGGGTATAGCTGTAGGTGGGTTCTTGGGGGTGTGCCTTTGGGATTTGTATTTTGTCCTTGTTGAGCAGAACTTCCTGATGATCATGTCCTTAGCCACTTTCCTCTACCATACACTTCTGCCATGATGTTCTGCCTCATCTCAGGCCCCAAGCAATAGAGTCCGCCCTCTATGAAATGAGACCTCTGAAACCATTAGTCCCCAAATAAACTTTCCTCCTCTAATTGTTCTTGCCAGGTCTTTTGGTCACAGCAGCAACAATGTTGACTAAAATACATATGCAAGTTTTCTAATATCTGAAAAAAAATTCCAAATCTGAAATACTGTCCCAAGAGTTTCAAATAAGGGGTACAATAATCTAAGTCCACCAAATCTGCTGTGATAGACTAAGAAAGAGATGAAAGATGACTCTCATGTTTGGACATGGTTCACACTGGTATGTACACAGAGGAGTAAGGAAGGGGGAGGGTTGAAAATTTTTAGAGCTCTATTTTATCTGAAGGAATTTTGACTTTATTTACTAGATATTAAAAGAACTTTGAAAAGATACTTATTCTTTTACTTTGTTTATAATAAAATGTTAGTGAAATATAATTAATGAAAGAATAATTAATAAAGGGCTATGGTTCTTCCTATGGAAATGTCCCATCTCAAAAGAGCATGTGGTGACTTACTACTCTCCTACTGCTGTCTTGATATTCTTAATAATTTTATCATTATGTGTGTATGATTTTTTTTTGGGGGGGGGGAATGTTACTGAGGATTGAACTCAGGGGCACCCTGACACTGAACCACATTCAGAATTCCTTTTTATTTTTTATTTTGAGACAGGTCCTTGCTGAGTTGCTGAGGCTAGCCTTGGACTTGAGATCCTCCTGCCTCCCAAGTCACTGGCATTACAATTGTGTGTTACCATGACCTGCAATAATTTCTTCTTTGAACTCGTGTTTTGTAATGATAGCCTATGGAGCAATTAATCCATGTGCATGAGCAGAGGAAGTTTGCAGAATATGATATCTACTGTTTCCTTGCCATACCATTTGCATATAGCATTTGTGGTGCTCCATGAGCATGGAATTTCAATAGGCCCATGAGCCACAGAAGTTTAAGAAGATGCAAGTGAATACAAAATAAGTGTACATGTAAATCAAGCTTCCAAAGAGTTTTGGTAGTATATGAACATATCAAAAAATGAAGCAAAATTTATTTATTATTATACTATTGATAGATACTGAAGTGTCTTCAATTTGGGACTGTTATGAATTGTGCTACTATGAATATTCTTGTATATAACCTTTAATGTACACATATATCCATTTCTGTGGAGTGTTTATCTACATATAGAATTGCCATGTTATAGGGAATGTATATATTCAGTTCTAGATGATAATAGTCAGTCTTTCAAAGCAAATGATGTAAATTCTCGTTCTCTGCCATGGATGATAAATATTCTACCTGCTTCCATGTCTTTTCCAGCCCTAGTATTGTTGGGGTTTGTTAACTTTCCTGGTGGGTGTGTGGTGGTATTTAATTGTGGGTTTAGTTTGTAGATCCTTACTTTTTAAAAAAGACTTAGCATTTTTCAGACTTTTATTGGTCATTTGTATATCCTCATTTATATAATGCATGTTACCCACATTTTACTAATTTCCTGCTTTTTCTAATTCTTTTGTAAAGTTTTTATATAGGTGATACTGCACCTTCGTTACATGGGTGTATTACAAATATCTTCTACTCAGTAACTGGAATTTTCACTTCTTTGTGTTTCTAGTTTTAAAATAATTTGATTTATTAATATTTTCTTTTTGGTTAATGATTTTTGTGTATGTTCCTTAACTGCCTTATTTTCCACATTTATCTCAATGTCCCATGTGGAATTGATTTTTTATATGTGATATGAGAGAAGTGTCAGCATTTCATTTTTTTCCACATGGATAGCCAATTGACCCAACACTATTTATTGAAAAAACACCATCTTTCTCCACTGCACTGAAGAATTATCTTTCTCATAAATCAGGGGAATATATATGTATGGGTCCATTTCTAGAATTTGTTATGTCTATACTATTGCAACAGTTCTTTTGTTAGATCAGTTTCTCATTCTCATGCTTTTTATGTATCCCAAAACTATTTGTCTATCCTTGCCAAATATCATATTTTCAGAATTCCATTTGATTTCTTGTAGCATAGCTTATTTGAAGTATATATTGGTATCTAGTATTACAGACCTTCAATTTTGTTATTCTCCCTGGATTGTCTTGCCTATTCCTGGCCACCATCAAATGTTTTTAACAAAGAAAAAAAATGATTATTGTAGTATCTTAGGAATTTTATGTCATCAGTGATATTGTGACAGTGATCAAAAAAATGGATTTCTAAGAGCCAAAACACACAAAAAAAATGAATGAGAATAAGGATCTACAAGTACCTTGACATCAGAAATAAAAATTAACAGATCAAAAGATGTTTCAAAAATGGGATCATAAGGACTCTGCCTGATTGAATGTAGGAAAGGAAATAAAGGATGAAGTTAACCACGACTGCAAGGTTTGAAGCCTAGATATCTGTAAGAATGGTAAAAACAATCATTGAAATAGGAAACAGCAGAGCAAGAGTTGGTTTGAGGAATAGGGGGAAAAAAGAGTTCCACAAACAGCATGTGAAATTTAGAGGATTTAAAGAACCATACCCTCAAGCATCCAGTAAGGAGTTGGAGATGTCGGATTGGAAGTTGAGAGAGATCAGGACTAGAGAGAATATCATAATTATATGAACGTATTTCAAAATGTCATAGATTAAATGTGAATTCAAGGGGAGAACACATGGAGAAAAGATAGGAGAAGAAGGGCTGAGGTTGAAGCTCAGTGGTAGAGCACTTGCCTAGCATGTGAGAGGAACAGGGTTTGATCCTTAGCACCACATTAATTAATTAATTAATTAATTAATTAAGGTATTGTGTCCACTTACAGCTAAAAAATTTTAAACAGATAGGAGAAGAAGGGATAATTGATGGTGAAGATAAAAATAAAGATATCCAAAACAGAAAGAGCTAAATGAAAATTGAACCAAGAATGAAGGAAAAAAGGAACAAGGGAAAGAACAAATAGGAAGAGAAAGAAAAATAATTTAAACATGAGTTTATAGAAAGAGTTTAGCTTCATCTTTATTGCAATGTTAGATCCATATAGTGATTCAAGCATCCTACTACAAAGTTATTTTGGCAGGACATTCATGTGGCAGAGCCTTTAAAAATTGTACCACCCTCTGGCTGTACTATTGTTACCATTGCTGCTGCCTTGCCAGCCGAAAGTAGAGGTTTGGGGCCACTGGGTTTCTTGTTGACATGTGTAGAACTGAAGTATAGCAGATGTGGGTAAGTATAGCAGATGTCCTGTTTCCTTACATTATTGGAGTGTTCTTCTGAAGAATTAATGCCTATAAACTGATCAGAGATCATAAAAAAAGTGTTACATATTAAATCATAAAAATAATGTTTTGCTTCCTGATTACACTTGAGAATTTTTATTATATTATCTTTTATTCTATGTAGTCCAATTTGGGGATGTTGATCATTTACAAATAAAGACTATTAAATGTTCTTGAAGCCTGTGTATCAGATTAATTTATACTCTGGAAGCCAGATGAGGTGTTAACTACATTCAGGTTGCACTTCAATGGTTTGAAAGGTAATTGTTTTATATTCCCAGAACTTAAAGGAGACTTCCAAAAATAGAGTAGACTGTCAAACACAGAGACAATAAAACATTTGAATTGTTATTTTCTTAACATTCCTTTCAATTCTGTGATTTATCTAACATTAAAATACTTCACCAAAAATAGACAACAGTGAAAGGTAACATCATAAAGTTCCACCATCGTTGATTAGAGTTGTGTACTGATATTTTTTCTGCTTTAGAAAAAAGTAGAAAATAGGGTTTAGAAAATGTGGAAAAAGTTGAAATTCTAAATTTGGAAAATGCTTTTGCATCTCAATAGACTCTCAGTATAAATGTGATGACCTGAATCATATTCAGCAGCCGTGCTCTTTCCTCTGTTATCTGTCTGATATTTGGGATATGGTATATAACATGTGAAGACACATTAGCCCATATGACACTGTGGTATTGAAAAAAAAGCAGCAAGCACACTCATTTCCCCCTCACTCATTCTTCCTTGAAGCAGACCATTAAATAAGTTATGAAATTTTTCATTCCAGAAGTGCCTATTCTATACTGAGCGGACAGAAATGGTTTTTTTTCTCTGAAGACACAGGGACATAGAAAAAACTCTCTGAACAAATAGGCTGTGCTAAGTTCCCTCTAGTTTATTGTCATTAGATCATAACCCCTTTGGCCAATCATATTTCTGCATAAGCATATATTTTATCACCAAAGTTAGCTTTAAAATACACAGATTTTCCTGGTTGGTTTTTTTGTTTGTTTGTTTGTTTGTTTTAGTTTTTCCGAAGCCCCTTGTGTCATACAAAATTTATGCTAATTATGCTATGTTTTCTTTGTATATAACCTTTTATTATTATAGGGGTCTCGGCTGTGAACCTAATAATAGGTGAGAAATCTTTTCTCCCCAACAGGAAAGAGAAGTTGGAGGTAAATAATGGAAGATTTCTCTTGAGTAGCCTTAGTTTGTGTTTTGCTCCTATAATAACATATCACAGGATGGGTGCTTAGTGTGGACTGTGAATGTCCTCCAAAGGCCCATTTGTTGAAGGCTTGGTCCCTAAGATGTCACTACTGGGAGGCAATGGAACCTTTAAGATGTGGAACCTAATGGAAGGTCCTTAAGTCACTGGGTGTTATAGGACCCTAGCCATTCCTCATTTTCTTCACTCCCTGGATAACAAGGGTTTTTTGTTTGTTTGTTTGTTTGTTTTGCTCTGTCATCTTCTCCCCATCATGGTGTGCTGCCTCACCCTTGGTCCCAAGCCATTGAGCCAACTACCCATGGAGAGGAACCTCCAAAACTCTGAGCCCAAATAAACTTTTTTTTCCTGTATAAGATAATTATATGGATATTTTGCTACTGTGATAGATAACTAAGACATTGAGAAATTTATAAACAATAGAAGTTTATTTGGCTCATACTTCTTATGGGTGGAAAGGTCAAGGCTGAAAGGTTGCATCTGGCAGGGCCTCCTGGCTACATCATAACACATTGGTAGGCGTCACATAGTAAGGAGTCCATACACACATGTGCACAAGAGAAAGAGAGACAAGGTAGGAGAGAGCATGCAAATAAATAAATTCACTCCCATAATAATAGTATGAATGCAAATTTGAGAGCAAAGCAGTCATGATCTCATCACCTCCTAAAAGTCCTGCCTCTTAAGTCTGTTGCACCAGGAATTAAGTTTCCAATACAAGATCTTTGGGGGACATATTCAAATTATAGAAAGTAGCTTGCACTAAAAAGTGCATTCCTTCCTTGGACATCAAGATATAAATAAACACCAACAAATAAGTTCCCTGACAACATTTTTCTCCTCTCCCCATTTTCTTAAGAATAACTGTTGAAAATACAAATAGTGAACACATCAAGGTACACACACACACACACACACACACACACACACACAAATTCCAGTGGTCCAGAGATGCTGTATCATGTCTAATAACTTGATTTCTAGAGTAATTATCTCAAAAGACAGTTACTATTGTGGTCAACATCCAAGATATTTCTACATACATTGACAGTTCTCATGACTAGATAGGAAATCAAAATATAGCATTTTAAAAAATATATTACCAAAACAAAACAAATTATTTGGACAAATAAATAAATCTAGGCCAAAAATTCATAATTACTCTGGCTTATAGATATTTTTACTACTAAAACCTCAAACATCATGCCTTATTATTGTCTTTGCATTCTTGAAGTAACAGATAAGAGTCAAATATGTATTACTTTTGCTTGCCATTCAATTACCTATAAGTATATGATTCATTATTCTGTAGTCAACTTGATTAATGAAAGTCAAATATTTTCAAGTGAGCATTTCAGATTTCCAAAATTAATTTGTTAAAAATAAGAATTAATGTTTAAAACAATCTAAAAGACATTGGGAAACTATCTCAAAATGTTGATTTTCTAACCAAGCAATTGATCCTGAAAAAAAACATTCACAACCCAATTAGCATCACTCATGACTTTATAAAGTCTTTCTTTAATATTTTCAGGAATAAAACAGCTTGAGTTAGATGAAAATTAAAATTCAGAGGTTGAATTCAGCTGTGTACTTGAACATTGTGTAAATTCACTGAGCTCAGACACACATTTGTTTACTTGAGAACTTTTCAATAAGATTCTTATAATATGCTTGCAGCTCCAAATAAGCTGTGAAAATCACAAATTCTAAAACTATGAATATATTTTTGTGAAGTGATACACTGAAATTAACACTATACTTTTTGAATAAAAAGCTAAGGAGATACAAGAAATGTCTTCAATTTTCTTGGCTAAGGAAACACAGCTGAGGCTGTGTCTGTCATGTTGCTGGGTAGCAATTTCTTAAGGTAGCACAAAAGTAACTTCCAGTCAAAGATAAAAGTCATGCTATGCTGAGCATGCTGTGAAGGCTTCTACTTCACTCATTCCTTTGACTTGTGAAACACCTGGCAGTTTTCCTAATATCACCTATTAAATTTTCCCCTACTCTTCAGGAAATCACAAAACCACACTGTATTTTCAAATCGAGTAGATCCCATTTGAATTGTTTCCAATCCCCATTAATCTAATAGAGAGCACATATAAAGATGAAAGACCTTTCTAATTTGATACTAAAAAAAAAAGAGAATGGCTAACATATGACATACTTACTGTGTATTAATCAAGGCAGTAACATGTGACTTTATTTCATGTAATCCTTATACTAGCATACGAGTTATATTCTATATTTCATCAGTGCTTTATGACTTTTTTAAATATACAACTTAAAAAGGGGGAAATATTGCCAAATAAACTATAATTTGATGTTTTCTTATCACTTTGAATTTTTATTTTATACTCGTTGAGAGAATTCTCATGTTATACAAGTCTCTCTGTTGCTTTGCTTTTTTTTTTCTCATCTATTTCAAAGAAACTTGGAATTTCTCCTGCCTTCAGTTGCATAGCTTGGTGGTGATAAGTATTTCTCTTGCTGCACCTCAGTAACAAAATGTAATTCAGGATCAACTACTTGTGGATATCTTCTTTTCTTGAGTATCATAAAGCATTTTTTTTCTTTGCAAGAAAATTTGGCATGATGATCATTCTTTTTTTTTAGGAAATGGTTAACCAATTACTTCTTATGCACTTCTTTTTTTTTAAGAGAGATTGTGTACTTTATTTCTCGTCTTTTTTATTTACATATAACAGTGGAATGCATTAAAATTCTTATTACATATAAAGAGCACAATTTTTCATATCTCTGGTTGTATACATAGTCTATTCACACCAATTCATGTCTTCATACGTGTACTTTGGATAGTAATGATCATCACATTCAACCACCATTAATTACCCCATGCCACCTCTCTTCCCCTCCCACCCCTCTGCCCTATCTAGAGTTCATCCATTCCTCCCATGTTCTCTCTCCCTATCCCACTATGAATCACCTCCTTATATCAAAGAAAATATTCGGCAAATGCCATGATTTTATCCTATTTTTTTGTTGAGTAATATTCTACTGTGTATATATGCCACATCTTTTAATCCATTCATCTGTTGAAGGGCATCTAGGTTGGTTTCACAGTTTACCTATTGTGAATTATTCTGCTATAAACATTGATATGGCTCAGCAGTAGAGCATTCACTTAGCAGGGCCCAGGTTCGATCCTTAGCACTACATAAAAATAAAGGTATTGTGTTGTGTCCATCTACACCTAAAAAATAAATATTAAAAAAATTGATGTGGCTGTGTCCTTGTACTATGCTGTTTTTAAGTCCTTTGGGTTTAGACGTAGGAGAGGTATAGCTGGGTCAAATGGTGGTTCCATTCCCAGTGTTTCAAGAAATCTCCATACTGCTTTCCACATTGACTGCACCAATTTACAGTCCCAACAGCAATGTATGAGTGTACCTTTTCCCCCACATCCTCGCCAACACTTATTGTTGTTTGTATACATAATAGCTGCCATTCTGACTGGAGTGAAATGAAATCTTGAGTGGTTTTGACCCTGTGTCTAATAGAAGAAAAAGTAGGCTCTAATCTCCATCATGTGGAATTAGTCCCCAACTTCCTTAATAAGACTCCTATAGCACAAGAATTAAAACCAAGAATCAATAAGATGGATGGAATCAAACTAAAAAGTTGCTTCTCAGCAAAAGAGACAATCTGTGAGGTGAATAGACAGCCTACATCTTGGGAGCAATCTTTACCCCTCACACATCAGACAGAGCACTAATCACTAAGGTATACAAAGAACTCAAAAAACTAGACACCAAAAAACCAAATAACCCAATCAATAAATGGGCAAAGGACCTAAAGAGATAGTTCTCAGAAGATGATGTACAATCAATGAAAAAATGTTCATCATCACTGGCAATTAGAGAAATAAAGATCATTCTTCTAATGACAAATATTTGTTTCCCAAATATTGAAATTTAAACTCACTGCTCTGCTTCTGCTTATATAATAACTTTTTTTTCCTGAATCTGATTTAAGTAGCAAACTAAACCATCATGTGCAATGACATTAATGCATGTAACTGAGGTGAAGTGATGACACCATGAACAATAATGACCAATATTTGTGCTCAGGCAATGCCAACAACACTTCAGCTGCCATGTGGCAAATTATTATGGGCTAGACATGAGCTGTCCCCAGAAAGTTCAGAGGCAAAATGATTCGATTATGGATCCAAGACCTAATCAGTGGATTAACCCACTGACGTGGATTAACTAGGTGAGAACTGTAGGCAGGTGGGGTGTGGCTGGAGAAGGTAGGTCACTGGAGGCATGCCTCTGGGGTTTATATTTTGTCACTGGTGAGCAGAGCTCTCTACCTCCTGAATGTCATGTCCTAAGCTACTTTCCTGTGCCACTTCAGCCAAGTTGTTCTGCCTCATCTAGGGCCCATAGCTACAGACTCAGCTGACCTTGGGCTGAGACCTCTGAAATGTGAGCCAAAATGAACTTTTCTTTCTCTAAGCTGCTCTTATTGGGTCTTTTGTTCACGGAAATACAAAGCTGACTAAAACACCAATAGCGATCATAACATGCCATCAACTGTACCAATAATATGGGTTTCTGACATGTGACAATGCAAAACACTGTGTTTCTTAGAATCTAAAATGTATGGTGTGTTTAAAGTGTCCCACAAGTATTAAGAGGCCAAGCCAGAATGGTCATTTAGGAAATCCAGCTTTGGGCTCTGCTCTATGAATTGTCACATTATACTACTATTAGAGAAATAAAGAAAATAAATCCATGCCCTTAACTTTTCCATAATGAACGAAAGTTGGAACTTAATATAAATTTTCACCTTAGGTCTGTGGATTTAACTTCAAACCTTTGCTACTGCTGCTACTGCTGCTGCTGCTACTTATATTTTTATTAAGTAGTGTTACCAGTATTTGCATAAAGAAGCAATAGTTTCAGACTGGAGAGTTTATGATCTAAGTTAAACAGGACAAAACCAGAAAGACAAAAGAAGAGACAGTGAGAAGCTGGTGTTGGTTTCAATTTGCTTCATTTTCATGGTGCCAATTTTTGTAACACTCTCAAATCAAACTTCCCATCTCTTTTTCTGCCAATAATTTTTGAAGAATGTAAAGCAGGTAATATGCTTCCTTGCTTTAAGTGAAGAATCTGAGCAGTATACCTATATTCACACAACTAACAAGACAGTGAGATACTCCTAGCTCTGATACACTTAGTAAATGGGTGAATACAATCATCATATCCTGTCACACAAAAAGTCTCCTGCAAAAGCAGAATTAGACCAAGCACTAGATTCTAATTATTTACCTTGAAGTTTAATAAGAAAAAAAAAAGGTAGAGTAATTAAGAGCAGGTACACTGGAGCCAGCCTGTCCCTATGCTGGCTCTGTCACTAACCAGCTTTACAAGTTTGGTCAAGTTATTTAACTTCCCTGTGCCATAGTTTCCTTATCAATAAAGTGTGAATAATAATAGCAACAAAAACATTAAAAAGGCTAAAATTCTCAATAAATTTTAATATAAGATACTAAAAAGAATCATCTTTAAAATAGAAATAGTGAATAAAGAAATTCAGGGACTCTTATTATTGTTTTAAACTAGAATTGACAAGTAGCTCTCCTTCGTTTTTTATATATGCTATTATTCATATATATATATATATATGAATTTTCTACTGAGCCCTTAAAGGTTATCAATTCCCAGACACAAGTCTTTTGCTCACTGAATAATACTTCTGTTTAAATTTCAAGAAACATACCCACATATCATTTCCATAGTCCCAGTACTATTTGTTTATGCACCTCAGCACGTACATCTGATAAATACATGCTTTCTTTCCTTAAGCCATGCAGTCTTCTTCATATTTGTGAGTATACTCAGGAGACTTAGCAGCAAGTGAATGCCCTTTGAATTTCCGCTTTCACCTCTTCCCCTTTTAGAAAAAGAGATAGTTCCACCTCTTTTCAAGATTTTAAAAGTATGTCCACATGAAGGTAGTGTATAGAAAAGCAATATCTGATTCATCACTGTTATTACAGTGCTCCAAAAGGGTAATGGTGAAGAAAAATAGTACAGCTGTGGTGAAGTATCTTAATTCAGCAAGCAGTTTATTTCCCCAATAGGAAAATCTAGGCTTAATATATATCGCATAGGCATGAAACTACAGCTACTGCACAGTTCACTCTTCACATTAATGCTGTGTGGGAGGGCAGTGAATAATCTTGAGCTTCAGAAAATAATAATGCTTTCATTTACAGTAGACTATGTGAGCACAAGCTTGTCTTTCATATCTCTTCTTTGGATAATAGGACTCCTTTTCTTCTTCCCATGATTGAAGTACAGAGTTTTCAGTGATGTAAGCTGTCCCCCTCCACCACCACATACCCACTCACAAGGACCAGCACCTGGTTCAGCCTCATCAAACAGAGAGCCCCATTCTGCAGGGCACAGTGGCTCAAAAATATGCACATCACCCACTTGGTGGTTCTTCAACTTTCCACTTGAGCTAATAGGAAAGATTCTGTTTTCCCTTCTATTAGAGTGTTGGAATCATACATGCTAGATCTCCTTGTGGTCATATTTCCCAGGCTTTGGGAAGAAACTTACCTGACATGCAAGATAATATGGAATAAGAGGGGCAGCATCAAGCAGAAATGAGAACATGTCTCATCCCCCAAAAGCACCCTTTACCCTGTTCCACCTTGTGCCCTACTTGGTGCTATTCCCCTAGATATGAAGAGTGTCCTATGGAGTTGAGACCCAAAGTTAGTCTTGGTGAAGAGAAATAAAAGGCATCCAGGTCACTTCCAAAATCTTATTACAGCCTCTTAGGACCAGGTTCCTCTCATTTTTCCTCCAGTCCTATTAAAAGTCCAGTTTCATCAAGAACTAACTCTGCTTACCTTCTTAGCTAGTTTAAGCTGAACTTCCTTCACTTGAAAATGAAAGAGTTCTGAGGAATATAAACTTTCTATAACATAGCAAAATGCTCTCATATCAATAATTGCATTTCGCATAAAGTTCTATTGTCTATTTTATGGATGGGGAATCAAAGAGGTTAAGGATATGACTGTCACTATAGTGGAGCAGAATGTTAAAACATGAACAACAACAAAAAAAGGTAAAATTATATTTTCGTTTTTTCCATGTGGGTTCAGTGAGTTTTCCTTTGGGTTTTACTATACCACACCTATTTGTCTCCAAATTCAGGTATGGATTTGAGAGGCAAGCATTTCTGAATCATCACCCACTTATTGCTGCTTCATTTAAGCATTCTTCATTTCCCCTAGTCACACTCTAGGGTAAGGTGCCTGAAGAGAAGCTCACTACTAAACTCCTATGGTATTCGCCAATGCTCATTAATAGTTAATATTTATTAAGTACTTACTATGTACCTGGTACTGTTCTAAGCACTGGATTTATATTAGCTCATTTTATCCTCAATAAATTCTTGAAAAAGAGGTATTAAAATTATTTCTATTTAATGTTTGAGTAAAAAGAGGCATAAGGAGATAATGTTACTTGACCAGGACACAACATTAGTAAGTGGAGGAGTGTGGATTCAAATGGAGGAAATTGGGCTGAGGATGTGGCTCAAGGGGCTGAGAATGTGGCTCAAGCGGTAGCGTGCTAGCCTACCATGCGTGCGGCCCGGGTTTGATCCTCAGCACCACATACGAACGAAGATGTTGTGTCTGTTGAAAACTAAAATAAATAAATAAATATCAAAAAAAAAATGGAGAAAATCATTCTGTTCTGAGATCTGTTCCTTTGCTCACACACTCATTATGGTCTTCCTTAGACTCTTGTAGATATTTTATATCACCTGTGTACCTGGGTACCCTTTTTAATCCCCAATCTCACATTTTGGATCTGTATTTCCTATTGCATAATGACTGCATTCTGTGGAACCTGATTGTTTCTCCTCATTTGTCCTAACTGGTCGATCACTCTCTATGCAACTCATCTGACTGAAGGTAAACTAATCTTTATTGCATCTGCCCAGAGAATATTTCTGGCACCTAATCCCAATGTTCAACATAAAATTGAATTGGCTATAATTTTTCTATTCTCAAATAAAATTTCTAATATCTTCATGTACTTAATTTGTATTTGGTTTATTTTAAATTCAACTCCAGGCTTAGTGAGAGTAAATCCGGTTGATAAAAAATCTGGGCATCTATTTATAGTCCTCAAAAGGCATCATAGCATCAATGCACTTTACTTTTTAACATTCAGAATCTTACTCTATCTGCACAAAATTTAATGAATTCAAAGTTAACTCTTGGGTCACTTTCTTTTAATTCAAAATTTTGATCTTAATATTAGGTAAATTAATCAAAATTCAAGAGGTTATGAGCACAAATATACATGGTATATTATCCAAGATGTTCTGTCAGGCACACTACTAAAATTTCTTGAATCCTTTTTCTCAATATGTGAATTTTATAAATGGCATAATCCTATACTTTCTTCAAGTAAAACTGTCTAATTATCTCAAGGGAATTAATCTATCTCATTAACTTTTACTGTATATTTATACATATACCCCTGGCTAACTTTCTTGATCTTCTAAACACAGGTATTTAACATTCTAAAATTATTTTCTGCTAGGTAGAAAATGAACTTCTGAAAAAGATTGTCAATTACTAAAGGAAGATGCTTATTTTCCAATAATTTATTTGCAAGCAAGTTTACTTTATTTTAAAAAGACAAATTGTAAATATGTAGTAAGACTAGATCCCACTGACTTGCAGTAGGAGCCTAAGTTGGCAATTTATATATCGAATCTTTCCTAAGTATAATTAAATGAGTAATGTATGCAGAAGCACCATAGCTTTGAAGCACCATATAAAAACAATCATTTCTCAGGCCAAATTGTTATTAATGACTATACTTACTACTAGCTTTCATTCATTCATTTGTTTAACAAACATTTTGCTTAAAACTCTTTACCAACAAGACATTTTCTTTGAGTGCCTTTTCCTTTTCCCTGCCTACTTCCCAGATTAAATTTGGTCAATCTCTACAGCTCCATAATTCAGTTCATGATCTGAAACACAGCAAATATTGGATAAATATTTATTAAATTATTATAGCCAGTCTCAGCTTTCCAATTCCCTCTACTTCTCATAACTTTTATTTTCTAAATTATGTTTTAAGTTACTCGGTAAGTCCCAATTTTATTCCATAATGACCCATAGCCTTGGAAAAAACATTTTCAATTTGAATTAAATTTGCCAGCATTATTAAGGTAATTAATGAGCATTCATACTTTGAATTTTATATCTTCATTTAAATCCTCATATTCTCTCTCTCTCTCTCTCTCTCTCTCTCTCTCTCTCTCTCTCTCTCTCTCTCTCTCTCTCTCTCTCTCAATTTAATCTTGAAAGGCCTACCATATCATCTTGAAAAGCCATGATGATTGTTTAGATAGGGAGAGACCAGTGCTCCCTCTGCTGGTTCTTCAGAGAAAAAAAAGAAAACTGGAAAACCCTTTGCAGAGTCACACTGATATTCTGGGCAAAGGCTTACCCACTTGAAGGACAATTTTAGAATTTTAAGAAAGTACATAATGACTGAGTTTGTTCTACATCCTGAACTGAACTAAAACTTCACACTAATATTCATGCTTGTCACACGTGAAAGCTAAGAAAAGAGATATTTTAAATTCAAGATTAGAAAAGCTGCTATTTTTTAAAAATGAAAGCTAGGAGAATAAAAAATGTAAAATAAAAATTGACAGCTATGTTAGTCAATTTTTCATCATTGTAACAAACAGATCTGATAAAAACAACTTAGAGGAGAAAAAAATGTATTGGGGACTCATGGTTTCAGGGGTTCAGTCCATGGTCCATCAATTTCAATGCCCTGAGCCTAAGAGGAAACACATCATGATAGAGGGTCGTGGTGCAGGAAAGCTGATAGATTCATGACATCTGGGAAGCAGAGAGAGAGAAAGGAGCCAGGGACAAAATATAAGGCCCAAAGGCATGTTCCCAGTGACTTACTTCCTTCAATCAGACCCTACCTACTTAAAGTTAATATCCAGTGTAGTTGTCCTTTCAAATTATTTATCCATCAAATGGATTAATCCATTTATTAAGTTATCTCTCTCATAATCTAATACTTTCACCTCTGAATATTCACGAATTGTTTCACATATGGGTTTTCGGACAACACTTGATAGCCAAGCCATAATAGCTTTTATTAAAATTAAGTGTGTAAAATAATCAAGATAAATTTTCTTGGTGTAAGTAGACGTAAATTTTGCAATCCCAAGATATGGTGTGTGCAGGGTATTTTAAAATTGTAACAGATTAATGAGCAGTTACTGATTCTCACAGTAAATGCTTGAAGTTAATAGGTCATAAAATATTATCATCATTGTTCCTTCCATTTCAAAGGAAAAAAATCTCTACAATGATATTTAAGTTTTCTTCTGAAAAACTGTCTCAAGACCATTTCTGGACTATAAATGTTAATCAAAGCTAAGCTCTAATGATTGCTTACTTTGACCAGGTTATATAACAAGCAGTTTATGAACATCACATTTAATCCTCATAACAACCCTATGAAGGAGGCACTATTATCATTTCCATTTTGTAGATGAGAAAATTAGTGTGCAATCATTTCTCAGGCCTAATTGTTATTAATGATTGTTCTCCAACATCTAGGGTAAATCATGTGAAAAAAACAAAATCCAAAACAAATACAGGAGATAAATTATTTAGAAACCATACCACACTTTGTAGAATGACATGAAATGTTATATTTAGTTTTATTTTACAAAGTAGAAAGAAATTTTAACAGAAACTATTACTAATACACATATACATCTATGTTACCAACCAAATCATATTTATATTACATATGTTTAAACAAAAAAACAAGATATAAATAGACTCCAAGTTTGGAGAAGGATCTTATATTCCAGAATGCTTTCAACTCTGGTAAAAATATATATCCTATGTTTTGTAAAATTATCATTCACTTACTGAATTTTGCAAAAGTTGGAAAATTCTTCAGGATATATTCCAAATACTTTCACTTCAGTCATGAAATTCTTTGTTATCATTTAGATGTGAGGTGTCCTCCAAAAGCTCATGTGTGAGACAATGCAAGAAGGTTCAGAGGAGAAGTTATTTGATTGTGAGAGTCATAACCCAATAAGTGAATTAATCCTATGATAAGGATTAACTGAGTGGTAACTAAAGACAAGTGGGGCGTGGCTGGAGGAGGTGGGGCATTAGGGGTGTGGCTTTGGTGTATATATTTTGTATCTGGCAAGTGGAGTTTTTCTTTGCTTTCTGATCATCATATGAACTACTTCCCTCCACCACACTCTTCCACCATGATGTTCTGCGCCACCTCCAGCCCTGAGGAATGGAGCCAGCTGTCCCTGGACTGAGACCTCTGAAACTGTGAGCCCCTAAAGAATTTTTTCCTCCACTACAATTTTCCGGTCTGGTCTTTTAGCCACAGTAACAGAAAAGCTGATGAAAACAGCCTTCCTATACCATTTGCAAGGTAAAAATTGGCATCAACTAAAAATTTAGGGGAAAAAAAGCTTTATTTATGCTCAATATGTTTTCCCTTTAGGTATTCAAATACACTTTGTTAAAATTTTTGCTTTTGAAATGACTTGAAATAACATTAGCCATGACAATAACTGAAGCAGAATAAGATTGAAATCAAAGACTTTTTGCTCATTCTAATTTTTAGTCACATTGTCCCATTTGTTTTGACGTATTCATCCATAAGGCTATTCTGGGCTTTTATAGGCAACACAAAAGTTGTTTGGCATCTCTAAAATGATAAGTTCTCTACCCTCCCCAAAATAAAAAATTTTCAGAAAAAAACATTTTATCAAATTAAAACTATATAACAAGAAGCCAATTATTTTATGATACTATGAAATAGCTTCATTGTCCAGTTTTTCACTTTATGCTTATTGTTTATCCAGATGTTTGTACCACTGAGCAATCAACCACAGTTACCAAGTTCTTATAATAAAGCATATTATGAGATGAAAAACTTCAAATTCAGAAAATTCTACTCATAAACGTAAATATTTTCTGAGTATTTTGAAAAATGCCAACTTGGTTAAATTTTGTAGCAATACTTCAGTGTTCTGTGGGAGGCTAATTTGATAATCATGTTTCATTGGATTCAGACTTTTGTTTTCCTTCCATTCCTGCCTCAAAATGGAATTCACAGGAATTGTCATACAGGAAATAAAACTGTGCTGAATTACTTTTAATTTTATTTTATATTTGAATGAAATTAAATTAAATCAAGCCCCAGTGGATTGGCTCATAGGAAGCAGAGTATGGCAGAAAAAATGTGCTGACCAGCATGCAATTTATATAAAGTACTTGTAAAGAATTCTTTAAAAAGTCTATGAAGACTAAGCGTGGGCTAATGTAACAGCATAGAAACTCTGGAAGCCCCAAACACATTAGCATTTGGGATTTGCTTCGGGGTCTTTTCCAGGGACCTCTAAAACATGCTCATGAGAAATATGGGGACCCAGAGAACTGCTGACAAAGTCCATTAGTACAGACCTGGAGAAGGCAAATGGCTGCTGCTATAAGGAAAGCATGAACCCCAGCCACCGTGTGTACATCATTCTCTCACAAAGAACAAAAGCTTTCAGCCTCTGAGAGAGGGACCCAAATCCCTGCCTATCCCAGGAATATGTAAAGACCCAGTCTACATAAAGAACACAGATGAAAGATCTCCTACTCCTGAAAGAAGGTTATGAGCAGTCCCAGGCCCAACCCTAGGATCCATATTAATGCCATTAGAGGTGTCCCATCCCCACTCAGGAGGGCCAGGAAGCCATTTCCTGCACCAGGACTCAGAAAACCCCTTTTCCTTTACTACCATCATCTATCTCCACTGTCAACATAAAGTTATTGTAACAGCCAACAATTTTATTCCTGGGTATTTACTACAAAGGAATGAAAAATGTATGCACTCCAAAAAACCTGTACACAAATTACACAGCAACCTTATTCATAATTGTTAAAAATCACCTAAATACAAAGAATCTAAATGTCTTTATCTGGTAAATGAATGACAAAGTGTTATTTAAATATTTTGTGGAACATTATTTGCCAATAAAAAGCAATGAACTCTTGTTATGCACAACCATGTGGAGAAATCTCAAATGCATTATGTTAAGTAAAATTAGGCATACATGAAAGATTGTGTAACTATATGCTTCTCATAGCATTCTAGAAAAGCAAACTATAATAACAGTGACAAAAAAAAAAGTTCAGTGTTTGCCTGGAGATGAAAAGGTAGGAAATTTGACTAAAAAGAAGTACAAAAAAATGGGGGAGGAGTCAAAAAACAAAAGTTCTATATCTTAACTGTGGTGATGGTTATATACTTTTTCAAGGACATTAAAAAGGGTGAATTTTATTGAATTTAAATTATACCTCAATAAATGTAACTTTAAAAAATTAAGAAACATATATTTAGCCTATCTGTTAAAAAAAAAAAGTTCAGTTCAACCAGCTTTGAAATAATACTTACTATGTGCTGGGACATGTTTTGATGAAAAGGTGTGGCTCTCTGGGCATACAGAGAAAAATAAGATACTTCATAAGGACTTCTTCAGCAATTTATGTATTAAGTACGAAGTCCTAATGTAAATTGAAATACTTAAAATTATACTGCAATGAATAACATCCTTTGAAAACTTGTGGCTGCAACTCAAAAGGTTATTATAAGGAAATTTATTAACCAGAAGCATTTATTGAAAAGCAACATATGGCTGGGGCTGGGGCTCAGCTGTAGAGTGCTCGTCTAGAATGTGTGAGATGCTGGGTTTGAGGTATTGTGTTCAACTACAACAATATATATATGAGACAGGAGTATCACAAATTCAAGGCCAGCCTCAACAAGTTAGTAAGGCCCTCAGACTTAATGAGATAAAAATTAAAATTAACTAGTAAAAAATAACAAGAGCTAGGGATATAACTCAGTGGTAAAATGCCCCTAGGTTAAAGCTCAGAGGAAGAAGAAGAAGATGGAAAAGGAGGAGGAGAGGAAGAAGAACAACAGCAACTGGTACATGAAGACAAAGCCTCTAGGTTTATTCCAATATGAGGCTCCATCCTGCAGCCCCAGGCTCCAGTTGAACTTGCTCTCTGGACAACCCCACCACCAGGCCTACTTCCCCAGATTTTGAGCCTCTCAGCTCCAAATCACTCTTAGTGCTAGATTGGCCCCAGTGGCTTTAGGTTTCAGGTGTTACTCCAGCACCAGCCTAATCCTTAGTACCCTAGTCAT
This sequence comes from Ictidomys tridecemlineatus, assembly GCF_052094955.1. Classification (NCBI taxonomy): domain Eukaryota; kingdom Metazoa; phylum Chordata; class Mammalia; order Rodentia; family Sciuridae; genus Ictidomys; species Ictidomys tridecemlineatus. Next base: position 110,866,112 of record NC_135483.1, read on the forward strand.
CAAATCTTCTCCTGTGGGTACAGCCTCTGAACTGACACCTGGAGATATAGATTCCAGGCCCACCAAATGCCCATCAAGTTCCTGGGACCACAAACTTTTGGCCAGTATACTTGAATTGAACTTCCAAGTATTCCTTGATACCAAGAAGGATCTCCTGGTCTCAGGGATCCTGTGCCTGTTCCAGTATCAGGCTGACCAAGTGGCTCTAGGTTCCCAAATAGCCTCAATACCAGGCAGGAAGACTCAGGCTTCAAGCACAAATTTGCACCATGCCAGATCCTACAGAATGAATCTCTGGGCCTAGTCCAGGACCAGATCACCCCCAGTATAGCAGTAAACCTATACTCAGAAATACTAATCAGCCTACCTAGAATCTTAGGTGCTTGGGTGAACTGTATGTGTGTGTGTGTGTGTGTGTGTGTGTGTGTGTGTGTGTGTGTGTGTGTGTGTACAAAGTCCTAATGTAAATTGAAATACTTAAAATTTTATATATATATTTATATATATATATATAGTGAAATAGAGAAGGTCACTTTCACTTTCCTGGCTGCTCCATGACAAACCAAGAAATCAGATAGGCAGCTTCTCAACAAGGTAAGTAAACAAAAAAAAAAAAAACCAAGGTGAGGGACTTTACTGGAATTTAATACTGGACATGCAAAGCAGATCAGGGACTCAGGAGGTTATATATGGTAAAACAAGCATTTCTTCCAGTAGAGTGGCATCACAGCCACGGCCACCAGCCAGAGCAGTTCCTCTGCAAGCAAAGTAGAGGGATAAGGGAATTAAAGGAACCTGTATTTTTAGGAGGCCTTAGGCGTGTCTGAATGTGGACAGTGCAGACATCAAAGACACTGTCTGACTAAACTAAAAGGTGTGGTGCACAATATCCTTGTGTGGGAAAGAAATTGCATCTCTCCTGGCTGCATACAGAGGAAGGAACCATTTTGCAGCCATGGCACAGGAACCAGAAGCTGGGGAGCTGATTCCTGGCAAACCCTAGTTTGGCCTGAAATCCAAGCCTGGTAAACCCACACTGCACAATATAGAGTGTGCTTAAGTGACCAGGAGAAAACCAAACATGGAGAGAGGTTTACACAGAAGACTACTGATCACAGAAATCCATCCAGCTCTCTCCTTCCTCCTACAATCTGACTGCTTATAGGACCAGCTGGGAAAGATGTATCTGGCTGGAAATTCAAAAGGGTGGGGGCAGGAGAGATTAAGGTTGGAGACTGAACCTGAGACCAGGAAAAGTGGGGTCCACCGGTGATGTAGTATACTAAGAATATAGTGCACTCCACCACATGACTGGAACCTTGGGGTGCAGTCTTCCAGCATGTACTGGCAATTGCTTGGCCCTAAAGGTGCACTAATTTAAAATCTACAGACTAATTGTTTTTAAGCAAAGAACCTGGAGTCTACCTAAGCTTAAACCCCATTTCCAAGTGTTCAACTTGCAGGATTAACTCTCTCACTCCAGAAACACCAACCTGAGGGTGGAACAAGCATCAAGCTCTAGACAACCCTAACAGTGCTGAAAATGGAAACTGAGAGTCTCTTGAACTCCAGCAAAAACAATTATTTTCACCAAGATTTTTTCTTATTTTTATTTTGTTTTTTTCCTTTTTTCTTTTCTCTGATTAATTGTGACCTTGATGATTCATGGACATTTATACATATTCATTTCATATTTTTCTCATTTCTAGTATTTTTGAATAATTTTTATGGATCAAATTTTTGAGGAATAGGATGTTTGTTTAGTATATTTTAGTTTTATTTTCTATTATTTCATTTTTATTTTTGAAAATTTTTACTTCATATATTTTTTCTTCTCATTCATCTCTTTCCCTTGCTTCTCTTTCTCTTTTCTTTTGCTAACAGCCCATCTCTATGGTTCTCTCTTTTACCCTTCCTTTAATTTTTTACTTCTACCATCTCTCCTCCTTCCTCATAATCATCACATCTTACATCATTTCTGTTCCCCCTCTGTCTACTATTTGAAATTGTAGACCCTTTTGCAAACTTACTTTTTTAATGCAATAAATGATCATAAATTTCCTATTTATTGTGACAATTAACATTGTAGATGTCATAGCAAGAAATGTTTGTTTTATTGCTGTATATTTTTTGTATTGGTTATTATTATTTGTCTCCCTCTAGACAGTGAGGTAATGGAAACTTTCATGAACGCTATAAGTCACCAGGGTAGAAATTCTACTGCCTCAGATTCATATTGTTAGATGGGTAAACAAATACACACACACAAAAAAAAAACATGAAAAGGCAAGAGAACAAAGCAATCTAAACAAACCAAGACACTTCAATAACAAAATCCATTGACACCACAAAAAAGAAATGTCAGAGAAAGACTTTAGAGTGTGTATAGCTAAACTGATCTATGAAGTAAAGAATAGTGTAAGGAGTGAAATCAGAGACAATATATAGGAAGTAAAAGATCAAAATTATAATTTCAATGGACTAGACCACTTCAAAGACAAGTTCCAGCACTGAAGACAAAATATATAATCTTGAACATAAAGTTGACCATGAAGAAAAGATGTTAAGAGACCATGGTTAGAACTTGCAAGAAATATGGGATAACCTGAAAAGACCAAATTTAAGATTCACTGGGATAGATGAAGGCTCAGAGATGCAAACCAAAAGAGTGCACAATCTTTTTAATCAAATAATAGCAGGAAATTTTCCAAAGCTAAAGAATGAAATGGAAAATAAAATACAGGAGACTTATAGGGCCCCAAATATATGAAATTACAACAGATCCAAACCACAGCACATTATTATGAAAATGCCTAACATGCAGAGTAAGCATAGAATTTTAAAGGCTGCCAGAGAAAAATGACAGGGCATATTTAGAGGAAAACCAACTCAGATCTCAGCTGATTTCTCAACCCAGAACCCTCATAGCTAGGAGATCTTGGAACAATATATACCAAGGTCTGAAAGAAAATGGATGCCAGCCAAGAATACTATACCCAGCAAAAATTAATCTTCAGAATTCATGATCAAATAAAAAACCTTACATGATAAACAAAATTTTAAAAAATTCACATCTAGAAAGCCTGCATTATAAAATGTACTCAACAAAATATTCATGAAAAATAAAACTGAAAACCAGCAAATGGAGGAACTACAATGGAAGAATAGTCAATCAAAGGAGAAATTAACTCAAATTAAAATCCAGAAATTGATCAAAGTAACAGGGAATAAAAACCATCTCTCAATAATAACACTGAATTTACATGACCTAAATTCATTAATCAAAAGACATAGACTGTCAGATTGGATTAAAAAACAAGACCCGGGCTGGGGATGTGGCTCAAGCGGTAGCATGCTCGCCTGGTATGTGTGCGACCCGGGTTCGATCCTCAGCACCACATACCAACAAAGATGTTGTGTCCGCTGAGAACTGAAAAATAAATATATATAAAAAAAACAAGACCCAACTATATGCTGTCTCCAAGAGACTCACCTCATAGGAAAAGACATCCACAAATTGAAGGTAAAAGGATGGGAACATCATTCACATGGATCTCATAAACAAGAGGGAGTGTCTATCCTTGTATGAGATAAAGTGGACTTCAAGCCAAAGTTAATCAGAAGGGACAAAGAAGGGCATTTTATACTGCTTAGGCAATTATGCATCAATAAGACATAACAATACTAATGTCCCAAAGAATGGAGCATCTACAGACATCAAATAAACCCTTCTCAATTTCAAGAATCAAATAGACCACAACAAAATAATAGTGGGTGACAAACCTATCTTATAGCTAGATAGATCCTTCAAAACAAAACTAAATAAAGAAGCTATAGAACCAAAAAATATGATTAATAATTTAGACTTAACAGATTAATAAATTATTTATTATATATTTATTATATATTATATAATTTAGACTTAACAGATTATTATAGAATATATATAATATTATATATAATATACGATACACATTTTTCTCAGCAACACATGGATTCTTCTCTAAAATAGACCATAGCTTAGGGCACAAAGCAACTCTTGGCAAATAAAAAAAAAGAGATAATACATTTTGTTCTATCAAATCATAATGGAATGAAATTAGAAATCAATAATAAAATATAAAATAGAAGCTACTCTAACACCTGGAGACTAAATAATATGCTATTGAATGACCAATGGATAGCAGAAGGAATAAAGGATGAAATAAAAGAAAACAGGTAAATGAGAAGAGTAATACAACATCAAAGTCTCTGGGACACTACAAAGGCAGTTCTAAGAGGAAAATTCATTGCATTGAGCTCATTCTTTATAAGAATAGATAATCACAAAATAAATAACCTAACAATACAGCTCGAAATCCTAGAAAAAGAACACATCAACACCAAAAGCAGTAGAATACAGGAACTATTTAAAATCAGCGCTGAAATCAATGAAATTGAAAACAAAAATCTATTCAAAATGATGAAACAAGATGTTGGTTATTTGAAAAAAATAAATAAAATTCATAAATCTTTAGCCAAGCTAATGAAGAGAAAGAAATTTTAAATTACTAAAATTCATGATGAAAAAAAGAACTATCACGATAGATACTATTGAAATACAGATGATAATCACAAACTATTTTGAAAATTTATACTCTAATAATATAGAAAATTTTGAAGACATTGACAAATATCTAGAAACATATGACTTACTCAAATTGAATCAGGAGAAATAGAAAACTTAAACAGATCAATTTCAAGCAACAAAATTGAAGATGCCAAAAAGCCTACCAATAAAGAAAAGCCCAGGACCAGACAGATTCTCAGCCAGAGTCCTATCAGTTCTTCAAAAAAGAACTAACCCAAATCGTCCTCAAATTATTTCATTAAATAGAAAAGGAGGAAGCCCTTCCAAACTCATTCTATGAAGCTAGTATCACACTAATACCATGATCAAGTGGGGTTCATCCCAGGGATGCAGGGTTGGTTCAACACACAGAAATCAATAAACATAACTCATCACATCAATAGACTTAAAGATAAGAATCACATGATTATCTCAATAGATATAGAAAAGGAGTTTGACAAAATACAGCATCCGTTCATGTTTAAAACACTAGAAAAACGAGGCTTAGTAGAAATATACCTCAACATTGTAAAAGCTATCTATGTTAAACCCAAGGCCAACATCATTATAAATGGAGACAAATTAAAAGCATTCCCTCTAAAAACTGGAACACGACAAGAATGCCCCTTTCACCATTTCTATTCAATATAGTCTTGGAAACTCTAGCCAGGACAATTAGGCAGAAGGAAAAAAATAAAGGGATGCAAATAGGAAAAGAAGAACAAAAACTATCCCTATTTGCCAACAACATTATTTTATATTTAGAAGACCCAAAAAAACTCCACCAGTAAACTTCTAGAGCTCATAAATGAATTCAGCAAAATAGCAAAATATAAAATTAACACACATAAATCAACTGTGTTCGTATATATCAGTGATGAATCAACTAAAAGAGAAGTTAGGGAAACTATCCCATTCATAATAGCCTCAAAAAAAATGGAAATCAATCTAACAAAAGAGCTGAAAGACCTTTACAGTGAAAACTACAGAACACTAAAGAATAAACTTGAAGAAAAGCTTAGAAGATGGAAAGGACTCCCATGTGCTTGGGTAGACAAAATTAGTATTGTCAAAATGGCATACTACCAAAAATACTATACAAATTTAATGCAATTCCTATTAAAATTTCAATGACATTCTTCAAGGTAGTACAAAAGGCAGTTGTAATATTTATTTGGGAAAATATTATTTTTAATACACAAAAAGTTTCCAAATCACTAGAAAGTTCAAAAAAGTTTTGGCAATAATACTACTAAAATAAAATATCATGAATTCCCTTAATTCCTAAGTTTCACTTTCTATATGTACACAAAGAAATATACACCAAAAGACAATATGTACAACATATCCATTTTTATAACATTGAAAACTCATGAAATCAAGTGAATACTAGATCTCAATTGATAAGCTATTAGCATACCCATATTATAGAATTCATCAAGAGAGCTTTAAAAGAATGAAGTAGATATATCTATACTTATGCTGAAAACTTTTGTATATACATTAGATTAAAACAAAAAAATGGAAGAAATATATACATTCTTCACAATAAAAATAAATTTTTAAGGTATCTTTTTGTACTTCCTATTTCCCTACTTCTCCCTGATGGATTTCAGTGTAAAGTCATTACATGGGGAAGAATGAAGAAGTCGACCCACAGAGACAGGAGATGCTGTGGTGATCCATAGTGAAATGGCAGTGCCTGAACAGGGTGGTCCTGTGAGCTTGGGAGGGTAGAAAAGGTAGAAGATTAATTACCCTCAGGAAAACTGATATAAAATATATATATCAGTATATATTACAGATAATGGGATTCAGTTATAGCACTAAAATAGGGCTCTATAACTATAACAAGAACACTAAATTGAATTCTGTGGTTTAGGACTGAATTTGAAAGTGGTGGATATGAATTTGTAATTTTCAATATATACCAATAGATATAGAATATGTATCAGAAAAAAAATTCAAATATATGTGCATATATATACATACACTTATATGCATACACATTATCTGTATATACTTGTATATACATACACACACTCATTTATACACATATATTTCCTAACTCTATTACTAGGTGCTGGGAGTAGAGAAACTCTAGTAGTAATAAGCACAGCAAATGCTCAGATCCAGGCTTGTAAATGTTACAATGTTAGATTATTCTGAATTTTAAGGTAAGCATACATTTCCTGGTGAATTTTATACTGTCATGTTTTTGTGTTACCAAGTGGTTTCCTTTCTTTCAGTTCGAAGAACCTTTTTTTTTTTTAAGACAGGTATGGTGGTGATGCCCTCTTTCAGCTTCTGTTTGGGAAAGTCTCTATCTCTTCATTTCAAAGAACACCTTTGCCAGCTTTGTTTGGTAATTTTTTCCCTTCGTCACTTTGAACATACCATCTAATTTTCTACTGGTCTATAAGGCCTCATCTGAGAAACATGTTTCTAGTCTAATTAGAATTTCCTTTTGTTTCTTTTGTTGCTTTCAGAATGCTGGCTATTCTGTGTTTGACAGATTGATTATGCTTTAGTATATTCTTTGAATTGAGGCTCATTGGATATCTTTGACCTTCTTGTATTTACATATTTATATCCTTCTCCCAATTTGGAAAGTTTTTCTTTTCATATTTTTTACTTGTTCTTTTTAGGTATACATGACAGTAGAGTGTATTTTGGTATGTTATTTATACATGGAATATAATTTCCCATTCTTGTGCTTATACATGATGTTTAGTTACACTGGTCATGTATTCATTTATGAACATAGGAAAGTTATGTCTGAACATTTATTTCTTTAAAATGAAATTTAAAAGACAACATTATTGAAATAATAGCTACAATCATTTGATAAGGGATACCCAATATAAAAAGATGTACACTGTGATATCAAATGTTTTAAATGTGGAAGGGATGATGAAATGAATGCATAAAAGTTTTTATATGCCAAACTAAGTCAGACTTAGCAAACTTTGAGCTACACTAAGGAAAAAGAAAAAAGACACAATAGAATAAAATATGAAAGTAGAGACATTAATAAATGCTTTTACTAAAAACTAAAATATTCTAAGAGACTTCTATGAACAAGTATGCACAAACAAATTTGATAACCTAGAAGAAATAAATAAATTCCGAAGCACATACAACCTACCAAAACTGAATCATGAAGAAAAAGAAAAGTTGAAATGACCAATAACATGTAAAGATATTGAATCAGTAATAAGAGGTCTCCCATCAAAGAAAAGCCCAGGACTGACGGTTTAATTACTGAATTTTATGAAATATTTAAAGAAGAACTAACATAAATCTTAGCAAAATGTTCCAAACACATCAAAGAGGAAATGCTTCTAAAGTCACTCTAGAAGAACAGCTTCACTCTGATACCAAATTCAGACAAAAACATGGCAAGAAAACAAAATTACAAATCAATATTCCTGATGAACATGCATGAAAAAATACTCAACTAAATATGAGCAAACAGAATTCAGCAACATGTTATAAGTGTCATTCACCCCGATCAAGTGAAATTTATCTCAGGAATGCAAGGAAAATGCAGCTTATGCAAATCAAAAATGTAGTACACCACAGTAACAGAATGAAGAACCAAAACTATGTCATCATCTCAGTAGATGTAGAAGAAGCATTTGACAAAATTCAACATCTTTTCATGATAAAAACTCTCAAAAATTTGGTGTAGAAAGAATGTACCTCAATACAATATAGCCCATAATGACAATACCACAGCCAAAACTATACCTGCAGGAAAAGTTGGCAGCTATTCCTCTACATCAAGAACAGGACAAGGATGCCCATTTGGCTGTTTGTATTCAACTTGGTACTGGAAATCCTAGCCACATCAATAAGGCAAAAGGGTTGGGGGAGGTAGACCAATAGGGAAAGAAGAGATTAAATTGTCTTTTTTCAAATGACCTAATCCTATAGATAGAAAACCCTAAAGATCCCATCCCCCCAAAAAATATTATAACTAATAAACATATTTAGTAAAATCTCAGTAGTAGAAAGTCAATATACAAAACCCAATAGCATTTTTATACACAAATTACAAACCATCCAAGAAGAAATTAAGAAAATAATGTCATGTCCAATAGCTGCCCCCAAAAAATCAAATACTGAAGAATAAATTAAGCCAAGGATATAAATGATTTGTAGACTGGAAATCATAGGATATTGATGAGAAGAAGCCACAAATAATTCAAAAAAAATATCCCATATTCATGGACTGGAAGAATTAATATTATTATAATGCCCAAACTACTCAAAGTGATCTACTGATTCAATGTACTCCCTAAAAAGTTCCAATGCTACTTTTCACAGAGACAGAAAAACATCTAAATTTTATTTGAAAACACTAAAGATTCCAAAAGGCAAAGCAATGTTGTGTAAAACAACTAAGTTGTAGAAATTACTCTACCTTACATCCATATATACTATAAAATTATTGTAACAAAAACAGCATAGTACTGACATAAAAACAGACATGTAGACTAGTGGAATAAAGTGGAGTGGTCAAAGATAAATTCACACATTTACTGCCAATTAATTTTTTTTTCCACATTGCCAAAGAACAGTGAGGAAAGGACAATTTCTTCAATAAACAGTTGTGACAACTGGATACCTACATGTACAACAATAAAACTAGACATGTATGTCACACAAATACGTAAGTCAACTCAAAATGTATTAAACACTTAAATGTGGTAGCTGAAAGTATAAAACTAGTAGAAGAAAAATGGTAAAGCCCTATGATTTTTCTAGGTGATGATATTGGGATAAGAATGCTAGATCTGTTTTTTCCATAGAAGATGGTGAAATAGAGAAGGTAGGGTTCCTGGATGCTCCATGGCATAAAACCAAAAAAGCCGACCAGTAGCTTCTCTGCAAGGAGAGTGAACAAAAAGGGGTAGGGGGTAACTTTACTGGAATCTAAAAGTGGACATTCAAAACAGACCAGGGACACAGGAGGTTCCATATAATAAGACAAAAAAATCCTCAGTGGCACAGCCACTGCCACAGCTAGGCCAGAAGCTCCAGCCAGAGAGGGATAAGGGAATTAAAGGAGCCCACATTTGGGGGAGGCCTGAGGCATGTCGAAATACGAAGTGTTGAGAGACAAAGGATATTACCCAACAAACCTGAAGAACCTGCCGCACGATATCCATGTGTGGGAAAAGAGACCACCATCTCTCCACGCAATGTGCAGAGGACAAAGGAAGGAACAATTTTGCAGTTGTCCATTAAATACACACTGCACAACATAAAGAGTGTTTAACTGACCAGGAGAAAATTAAACATGGAGAGAGGGTTACACAGGAGACAAGGGTCCTGTAAACCCACCTGGCTCTACCCTTTCCCCTCCAATCCAACTGCTTTCAGGGCATGCCACATCTGGCCAGGAACTCTGAAAGGCAAGGGCAGAGATTTAGTTTGGAGACTAAATCTGAGACATGGAAATGTAGGGTCTCCAGTGACGTAGGGAACTAAAAATTGGTTCCCACACCACACAAGTGGAATCCATTGGAGACCCTTGAGGTAAAGTCTTCTGTCATGGACCAGCAATTACTGGCACTGGAGATGAACAGATTTGAAATCTTCAGGCCAATTAGCATTCAGTGAAGAGCCTGAAGCCTGCCTAAGCCTAAACCTTGCCTCTAGGAATTCTGCCTAAAAGATTACCACTCTCATTCCTGCAATCCAGAGAGTGGAGCACCACACTCCAAACAACCTCACCTAAAACTGCTGAGAAGAGAAGCTGGGGATATTTTGAACTCCAACGGAAAGAATTCTTCAACTTTTCACCAAGATTTTTTTTTAATTTTATTCACTGTTTAATTGTGGACTGAATGGTACATAGACATTTATACAAACTCCTATTTTTTTCCTTCTCATGTCTAGCATTTTTGAAGCCAGTTTTTTCACATATATTAGTTGTTTTGTGAACTAGGAAGTTTGATTAGTATATTTTAATTTTGCTTTGTTTCCTTTTTTTTAAAATTTTTGCTTCATGTCACCAGCCATCCATGGGCTGTATGTGTGAACTATTGCACATCGTAGCCATATGAGAGGATAGGCCTGGCTTTGCAGGCTCCCTGTCAGGGAGTGATTACAAGATGCAGGTGTGCCTCCCCATCTAACTCTGCCTTAGATCCCACACAGCACTTGAGATGGGTGTGACTTGCCAAGTTGTCAATTAATCTGCTGACCACAAGACATCACAAATCAAGACTCCACCCTTAAAACCTTATCCCTGCTTCTGATGTCCCAGCTATAAAATAAAGAAAACACAGACTCTTTCCAGCATGGAGGCTGACCATTAAATTCGCAGAGCCATCCTGCCCTTGATTTGAAAAACTTATGTCTAGGTCACATAATTTTTCGCCGTTTTCTTAATGTTGCTGTCAGCTCTTTTAAACACAGTTTGTTTCATCTGTGCAGGTTGTGGGTGAGAACTTTATGGATATTTTTTCCTGTTTCCCTTGATTCTCTCTTTTCTTCTGCTAACAGCCCATCTCTATTGTTCTCTTTCACTCTCCCTTTAATCTTCTATTTCTGTCTTTTCTCCTCCTTCCTCATAATCATCACATTGTATATCACTTTTGTTCTCTCCTTACCCATCATGTGAAAATGTAAACTCTTGCAAACTTGCCATTTTTAATATAGGCAATAAATGATCATATCATTTCTGTTTATTGTGATAATTAATACTGTAGATATCATAGTGGGTACTATTTGGTTTAATGCTACAAATTGTTTGCACTAGTTGTTATTACTTGTCTCTTCCTAAAGAGGAAGTGAAAACGTTCAGAGATACTCTAGTTCATAAAGTAGAAACTATACTGCCTCATATTCATACTATTAGATGGGTAGACATACAAACAACATGAAAAGAAAGGGAACAAATCATCACAAGCAAACCAAGATAATGTAATAACAGAATCCATTGACACCACAAAAAAAGATATGTCAGAGAAGGAGTTTAGAATGTACATAGTTAAACTGATCTACAAAGTAAAGGATGATGTAAGAGAGCAAATATAGGTAGCAAAAGATCACCTCAATAAACAGACATAATGGAGTATTACTCTGCACTAAAAAATGACAAAATCATGGAATTTGCAGGGAAATAGATGGCACTAGAGCAGATTATGCTAAGTGAAGCTAGCCAATCTCTAAAAAATAAATGCCAAATGTCTTCTTTGATATAAGGAGAGCAACTAAGAACCGAATAGAGAGGAAGAGTGTGAGAAGATCACCACTAAACAGGGATGAGAGTGGGGAGGGAAAGAGAGAGAGAAGGGAAATTGCATGGTAAAGGAAGGAGACCCTCATTGTTACACAAAATTACATATAAGAGGAAGTGAGGGGAAAGGGGGAAAAAAACAAGAGAGAGAAATTAATTACAGTAGATGGGATAGGAAGAAAAGATGGGAAGGGAGGGGATGGGAGGGGAGGGAAAGGGAGGGGAGCGGGCATAGTAGAGGTTAGGAAAGGCAGCAGAATACAACATACACTAGTATGGCAGTAGGTAAAAAAGTGGATGTGTAACCGATGTGAATCTGCATTATGTATATAGGGTAAAAATGGGAATTCATAATCCACTTGAATCAAATGTATGAAATATGATATGTCAAGAACTTTGTAATGTTTTGAACAACTAATTAAAAAAACAGAGTTTCTGAAAAAATAAATAAATAAAAATTCTTGAAATGAAGGAAATAAAATAAACCAAATTAAAAATTCAATAGAAAGCATCACCAACAGACTAGATCACTTGGAAGACAGAACCTCAGGCAATGAAGACAAAATGCATAATCTTGAAAATAAAGTTGACTATAAAGAGAAGATGTTAAGAAATAATGAATAGAACTTCTAAGAATTATGGAATAACATAAAAAAACAAATTTAATATTCATCAGGATAGATGAAGATTTGCAGGTGTAAACCAAAGGAATGCACAATCTTTTCACAGAAACATCAGAAAATTTCCCAAGTCTAAAGAATGAAGTGAAAAAGCAAATACAGGAGGCTTACGGAACCACAAATGTGCAAACTTACAACAGACCCACATCAAACCACATGATACCCTAGCATACAGAATATGAATAGAATTATAAAGACTATGAGAGAAAAATATCAAATTACATATAGGGGAAAAAACAATATAAATCTCAACTGATTACTTAACCCAGACCCTTAAATCTGGGAAATCTTAGAATAACATACCAAGCTCTGAAAGAAAATGTATACCAATCAAGAATACTATGTCTAGCAAAATTAAGCTTCTGACTTAAAGATAAAATAAAAACCTTCCTGATTAAAAAAATTAAGAGAATTCACAACTAGAAAGCCTGAACTTCAAAATATTCTCAACAAAATATTTCATGAAGATGAAATTTTTTTTTAATGTGAAAATGAGTGAAGGGAGTAATTAAAGGAATAGTCAATCAAAAGAGAAACTAATTCAAATTAAAAACTAGAAATAAACCAAAATGACCAGGAACATGAATCATATCTCAATAATAATCTTGAACATTAATGCCTAAACTCATCAATCAAAATACATAGACTGGCAGATTGGATTAAAAACAAAACCCAACAATATGCTGTCTCCAAGAGACTTACCTCATAGGAAAAGACATTCATAGACTGAAGGAGAAGGAAGGTAAAAAGCATATCACTCACATGGATCACATAAACAAGCAGGAGTTTCTATACTTATATCAGATAAAATAGACTTCAAGCCAAAGTTAATCAGAAAGGCCAAAGAAGGACATTTCATACTCCTTAAGGAAATTATACATCAACAAGACATAACAATCATAAATATTTATGCCCTAAACAATGCAACATCTATGTACATCAAACCAATTCTTCTCAACTTCAAAAGTCAAATAGACCACAACACAATAATACTGGGTGAATTTAACACACCTCTCTCACTACTGGATAGATCTTTCAAACAAAAACTAAACAAAGAAACTATAGAACTAAATAAAACAATCAATAATTTAGACATAACAAACATATATAGAATATTTCATCCATGAATGAGTGAATACACATTCTTCTCAGCAGCACATGGATCCTTCTCTAAAATAGATCTATCTTATGCCATAAAGAAACTCTTAGCAAATACAAAAAAAAATAGAGATAATACCCTGTGTGCTATCAGATCATAATGGAATAAAATTAGAAATAAACAATAAAATTAAAAATAGAAGCTGCTGTAATGACTGGAGATGAAATAATATACTATTAAATGACCAAAGGATAGCAGAAGAAATCAGGGAGGAAATGAAAAAATACTTAGAGGTAAATGAGATTATTGATAAAACATATCAAAATCTCTGGGAAAGTTCATTGCATTGAGCATAATCATTAAAAGAGTAGAAAGTCAATAAATAAAAGACCTAACATTACATTACTAAGATATAGAAAAAGAAGAAAAAATCAACACCCAAAGCAGTTGAAGACAGGAATAATTAAAGTCAGAGCTGAAATCAATGAAATTTAAACAAAAGAAAAAATTGACAATACAAAAAGTTGATTCTTTAAAAAAATGAATAAAATTAATAAACTCTTAGCCAAAAAAAAAGAGAGAGAGGGAAAAGCAAAGTTACTAAAATTCATGGTAAAAAAAATGTCATGACAGACACTACTGAAATATAAAAGATAATTAGAAAGTATTTTGAAAATTTATACTCCAATGAAATAGAAAATCTTAAAGACATTTACAAATTTCTAGAGAAATACAACCTAACCAAACTGAACCAGAAAGACATACACAATTTGAACAGATCAGTCTCAAGCAATGAAATAGAAGATGCCACCAACAGCCTACCCACAATGAAAGCCCAGGACCAGAGAGATTCTCAACTGAGATCTACAAGATTTCAAAGAAGATTTAACACTAACCATCCTCAAATAGAACTCTTCCAAACTCATACTATGAAGCTAGTATTACTTGATACCAAAACCAAACAAAGATACATCAAGGAAAGAAAACTTCAGACCAATATACCTGATGAATGCAGATGCAAAAATTCTCAATAAAATATTGGCAAATTTCATACTCTCCAAAAAAATACATATTTGAAAAATAGTGAACCATGATCAAGTGGGTTTCATCCTAGGGATTCAGGGTTGGTTGAACCCACAAAAATCAATAAACATAATTCATCATATCAATAGACTTAAAGACAAGAATCACATGATAATCTCAATAGATTCTAGAAAGTATTTAACAAAATACAACACCCTATCATGTTTGAAACACTAGAAAAACTAGGGATAGTAGAAACATACCTCCACATTGTAAAAGCTATTTATACTAAAACCAAGGATGACATCATTATAAATGGAAAAAAAATTTAAACCATTGCCTCTAAGAACTGAAACATGACAAGGATGCCCTCTTTTGCCATTTTTTTTAAGAGACACAGAATTTTTAATACTTATTTTTTAGTTATTGGCAGACACAACATCTTTGTTTGTATGTGGTGCTGAGGATTGAACCCGGGCCACACACATGCCAGGTGAGCGGCTACCCCTTGAGCCACATCCCCAGTCCTCTTTCACCACTTTTATTCACCATTTTTATTTTATTTCAAATTGTCTTTGAAACTCTAGCCAGAGCAATTAGAAGAAATAAATTAAAGGGATACAAATAGGAAAAGAAGAACCCAAATTATCACTATTTGTTGATGACATGATTTTATATTTAGAAGATCCCAAACATTCCACCAGAAAAGTTCTAGAACTGAAAAATGAATTCAGCAAAGTAGCAGGATATAAAATTAACACTCAGCACCATTTGTTGAAGATGCTATCATTCCTCCATTGCATGCTTTTAGCCCCTTTATCAAATATAAGAGAGTTGTAATTTTGTGGATTGATCTCTGTGTCCTCTATTCTGTACCATTGGTCCGCCTGCCTGTTTTGGTACCAGTACCATACTGTTTTTGTTACTATTGCTCTGTAGTATAGTTTGAAGTCTGGTATCGCTATACCGCCTGATTCACACTTCCTGCTTAGAATTGCTTTTGCTATTCTGGGTCTTTTATTTTTCCATATGAATTTCATGATTGTTTTATCTATTTCTACAAGAAATGCCATTGGGATTTTGATTGGCATTGCATTGAACCTATAGAGAACTTTTGGTAATATTGCCATTTTGATGATAAATATATCCATGAACAGGGTATATTTTTCCATCTTCTAAGATCTTCTTCTATTTCTCTCTTTAGGGCTCTGTAGTTTTCATTGTATAAATCTTTGACCTCTTTTGTTAGGTTGATTCCAAAGGTTTTTTTTTTTTTTTTTTTGAGGATATTGTGAATGGGGTGGTTGTCCTCATTTCCGTTTCAGAAGATTTGTCACTGATATACAGGAATGCATTTGATTTATGCATATTGATTTTATATCCTGCCACTTTGTGGAATTCATTTATTAGCTCTAGTAGTTTCTTTGTAGACCCTTTTGGGTTTGCTAGGTATAGAATCATGTCATCCACAAATAGTGATAATTTGAGTTCTTCTTTTCCTATTTTTATGCCTTTAATTTCTTTTGTCTGTCTAATTGCTCTGGCCAATGTTTCAAGAACTATGTTGAACAGAAGTGGTGAGAGAGGGCATCCCTGTCTTGTTCCAGATTTTAGAGGGAATGCCTTCAATTTTTCTCCGTTCATAATGATGCTAGCCTGAGGCTTAGCATAGATAGCTTTTACAATATTGAGGTACGTTCCTGTAAAAATTAAACAATAAGAAAACAAATAACCCAATCAACAAATGGGCCAAGGACCTGTACAGACACTTCTCAGAGGAGGACATACAATCAATCAACAAGTACATGAAAACATGCTCACCATCTCTAACGGTCAGAAAAATGCAAATCAAAACCACCCTAAGATACTACCTCACTCCAGTAAGATTGGCAGCCATTATGAAGTCAAACAACAACAAGTGCTGGTGAGGATGTGGGGAAAAGGGTACCCTTGTATATTGCTGGTGAGACTGCAAATTGGTGCTGCCAATTTGGAAAGCAGTATGGAGATTCCTGGGAAAGCTGGGAATGGAACCACCATTTGACCCAGCTATTCCCCTTCTTGGACTATTCCCTGAAGACCTTAAAATAGCGTACTACAGGGATACTGCTACATCGATGTTCATAGCAGCACAATTCACAATAGGTAGACTGTGGAACCAACCCAGATGCCCTTCAATAGGTGAATGGATAAAAAAAATGTGGCATTTATACACAATGGAGTATTACTCAGCACTAAAAAATGACAAAATCATGGCATTTGCAGGGAAATGGATGGCATTAGAGCAGATTATGCTAAATGAAGCTAGCCAATCCCTAAAAAACAAATGCCAAATGTCTTATTTGATATAAGGAGAACAACTAAGAACAGAGCAGGGAAGAAGAACATGAGAAGAAGATTAACATTAAACAGGGATGAGAGGTGGGAGGGAAAGGGAGAGAGAAAGGAAATAGTATGGAAATGGAAGGAGACCCTCATTGTTATACAAAATTACAGATAAGAGGAAGTGAGAGGAAAGGAGAAAAAACAAGGAGGAGAAATGAATTACAGTAGATGGGGTAGAGAGAGAAGATGGGAGGGGAGGGGAGGGGAGGGGGATAGTAGAGGATAGGAAAGGCAGCAGAATACAATATACACTAGTATGGCAATATGTAAATCAGTGGATGTGTAACGGATGTGATTCTGCAATCTGTATATGGGGTAAAAATAGGAGTTCATAACCCACTTGAATCAAATGTATGAATTATGATATGTCAAGAACTATGTAATGTTTTGAACAACTAATAATAATTTTTTTAAAATTTTTTTAAAAAATAAAATTAACACCCATAAATCAAATGCATTCCTATACATCAATAATAAATCCACTGAAAGAGAAATTAGAAAAACTACCTCATTCACAATAGCCTCAAAAAAATAAAATATTTGGCAATTGATCTAAAAATAGAAGTGAAAGGCTTCTATAATGAAAACTACAGAACACTAAAGAAAGTGCTCTTCAGTTGAAGAAGACCTTAGAAGATGGAAAGATCTACCAAGCTCTTGGATAGGCAGAATTAACATTGTAAAAATGGCCATAGGACCAAAAGCATTATACAGATTTAATGTAATTTCTACTAAAATCTCAATGACATTCTTCATGGAAATAGAAAATGCAATTTTGCAATTTATTTGGAAAAAAAATAAGAGACCCAGAATTGCCAAAGCAATTCTTAGCAAGAAAAATGAAGCAAGAGGCATCATTGTGATCTTAAGTTATACTACAAACCCATAGTAACAAAAACATCATGGTTTTGAAAACAAGCAGATATGTAGACCAATGATACACAATAAAAGACACAGAGACAAATCCATATAGATACTGTTATCTCATATTAGACAAAGGTGCCAAAGGATACATTGGAGAAAAGATAGCCTCTTTAATAAATTTTGCTGGGAAAACTGGAAATCCATATGTAGCAAAATGAAATTAAACCACTATCTCTCACCCTGCCTAAAAAGCAACTCAAAGTGGATCAAAGGCCATAGGCACTAGAAAAGAGACCCTGCACCTAACAGAAGAAAAAGTAGGCCCAAATCTCCACCGTGTTGGGCTTAGAACCTAACTTCTTTTTAACAAGTCTCGTAAAGCACAAGAAGTAAAATCAAGAATAAATAAATGGATGAAATCAAACTAAAAAGCTTCTTCACAGCAGTGGAAACAATGAATAACAACAGAGAGCCTACAGAATGGTAAAAAATCTTTACCACATACACCTCAGCTACAGCATTAATCTCCAGGATATATAAAGTACTCAAAAAGCTTAACACCAAAGAAACCTCAAATAACTCAAACAATAAATGGGCCAAGGAACTGAACAGACACTTCACAGAAGAAGAAATATAATCAATCAACAAATTTATGAAAAGCTATTCAACATCTCTAGCAATTTCAACATCTCTAGCAATTAGAGAAATGCAAATCAAAACTACACTGAGATTCCATTTCACTTCAGTCAGAAAGGCAATTATCAAAAATACAAGCAAGAATATGGGGGAAATGGTGATTGCTGATGAGGCTGCAAATTGGTATAACCACTATGAAAAGCAGTATGGAGATTCCTCAGAAAACTTGGAATGGAACCACCATTTGGCCCAGTTATCCCATTTCTTGGTTTATACCCAAAGGACTTAAAATCAGTACACTACTGTGACACAGCCACATCCATGTTTATAGCAGCTCAATTTACAGTAACTAAACTGTGGACCCAACCAAAGTGCCCTTCAACAAACAAATGGATAAAGAAAATGTGGTGTATCTATACACAATGGAATAGTACTCAGTCTAAAAGAAGATTAAAATTATGTCATCTTTAGGTAAATGGAGGAAGCTGGAGAATATTATGCTAAGCAAAGTAAACCAATTCCAAAGAAACAAAGGCCAAATTTTTTTTTTCCAATATGTGGATGCTAATTCACAAGAAGGGTGGGGAAGAATAGAGGTACTTTGGATTAGACAGAAGGGAGTGAGGGAAGGGTGGGGGAAGGGTATAGGAATGATATTAGAATAAATCGGACATTATTACCCTATGGGCATTTATGATTACATGACCTGTGTAAATTTACATCAGTACAACCAGAGAAATAAGAAGTTATACTCCATTTATGTATGATGTGTCAAAATGCATTCTACTGTCAATTATAACTAATTAGGACTTAAAAATGTATTTAAGAAAAGAATGCTTAATCTACAGGCAATAACAAAAGAAGAGATGGACC
Source organism: Ictidomys tridecemlineatus (assembly GCF_052094955.1). Classification (NCBI taxonomy): domain Eukaryota; kingdom Metazoa; phylum Chordata; class Mammalia; order Rodentia; family Sciuridae; genus Ictidomys; species Ictidomys tridecemlineatus. The sequence continues at coordinate 110,885,536 of NC_135483.1, forward strand.
AATGAGTTTATATTAAACAAAGAAGTTCTTCACAGACAAGGAAATAATCAATAAATATTTAACCTTCAATGAGAGAAAATATTTGCAAGCCGTATATCTTATGAGGAAACGTCCAAAATACATAAGGAACTCACCCAACTCAATAGTAAAAAATATATAAATAAATAAAAGGCCTGCTTTAAAAATGGGTGAAGGCTCTGAATTGACATTTCTTAAAAGAAGATATGTAAGTGGCCAGTGAGTATAAGAGAAAAATGCTCAACACAGCTAATTATCAGGGAAATACAAATTGAAACCACAATGTGTTAGAATGCCTATTATCAAAACAACAAAAGATAATTGTTGATGATGATATGGAGAAAAGGGGACTCTTGACACTGTTGATAAGAATATAAATTAGTGCAGCCATTATGGAAAACAGTATGAAGATTCCAAAAATTCAAAAATAGAACTATCATGATTCAGTAATACTCACTTCTGGGTAAACCAAAGGAATTGACATTAGTATGCTGGGGAGATATCTGCATTCCAAGATTCATTACAGCATTGTGATAGTGGCCAAGACTTGGAAATCAACCTATGTGCCCTTCAATGGATGAATAGGTGAAGAAAATGAGATACATATACACAGACACAAAATGTAATATTATTTAGCCTTTTAAAAAGAAGAAAATTCTGTCATTTCTTACAACATGGATGAACCTGGGGGATATCATGCTAAGTGAAATAAGACAGACACAGAAAGACAAATACTGCATGATCTCACTTATGTGTGGGATCTAAAAATGTTGAATTAATTAAAGCAGACAGAAGCATGGTGGTTACCAGTGGTTGAGAGTAAGGTAGTGGATGTTGGTTAAAGGACACAAATTTTCAGTTAGAAGGGTGTATTAGTCAGCGTTCTCTAGAGAAACAGAATCAACACAAAGAATAATTATAAAAACATGGTTTATTAGATTGGGTTACATGACCAGAAGCTGAATAGTCCACAATGGTCCTCTGCAGGAGAGAGAGCAGGAGGAACTAGTAGCTGCACAAAGAGGCTGAAGCCTCAGAAAAGTGGGATCAACTGTGCTACCCCAGTCTTAGACAAAAGCTTTTGGAAATTCCCTGGAGAAACACTGGCAAAATCCCCTTTGGAAAAGTGAGGGAGCAAAAGGCCATCGCAGCAGCAATCAAGAACCCGTTCAAGAAGAACCCAGTTTGCATCTATTGCTGCTTCCTTGTTCTTCCAATTGTTATTTATCCAAACCACCATCCTATTGGATGGTACTGCCCACACTTAGGGAGGGTCTCCAGTTCACTATCCCACATGGCAATCATTCTTGGAAAGACCCTCACTGACACACCCAGAAGCCTCTTAATCTTTGGCATCTCTTAAACCAATCAAGTTGACAATTCAAATTAACAATTACAGAGGTAAAAAGTTACTAGATGTATTGTTCAACTATTGTGACTATAATTAACAGTGTCATATTCTTTTTTTAAGCACTGGGGATTGAACTCATGGTGCTTTACCACTGAGCTATATCCTCAGCCCTTTTTATTTTTTATTTCAAGATAGCTCAGGGGCAGAGTACTTGCCTAGCACACATGAAGCACTGGATTCCATCCTTAACACCCCATAAAAAAATAAACAAATAAAATAAAGGGCTGCTGTCCATCTACAACTACAAAAAATAAATAAATAAATAAACAAACAAACAAAAAGAGAGGGTCTTGCTAAGTTGCTGAGACTCTCACTAAATTGCTGAGGCTGGCTTCAAACCCACAATTCTCTTGCTTCAGCCTACTTAGTTGCTGGGATTACCGTTATGCACCACCATGCCTGACTTCCCATATTTTATTCATAAAAATTGTAAAGAATAGATTTTAAGAGGTCTCACTCACCACACAAAAATATAAATCTATAAAGTGTGAACATGCTAATTACCTGTTTTTTGACATTCCACAATGTATATCTATTTCAAAGCAATGTTATAGATGCAAATATATATAATTGTCAACTAAGTAAATAGTTACATGAAATAACAGAAATTATTTCAAACAAGAATTTTTAAAATTTATAACTATGTTCTATAAAAATTATCTATAAACAAAAGAAAAAGGATAACTTGATACAAAAGTGAGAAAAGAAAGCCAGTCTCGGTGGTACACGCCTATAATCCCAGCAGCTCCGAAGGCAGAGGCAGGAGGATCACGAGTTGAAAGCCAGCCTCAGCAATTTAGCAAGGCACTAAGCATCTCAATGAGAATCTGTCTCTAAATAAAATATTAAAAAGGGGTGGGGATGTGGCTCAATGGTCCAGTGTCCCAGAATTCAATCCCTGGTACCCACCCCCTGCAAAAAAAAAAAAAAAAAAAGATTGAGAAAAGAAATTATTTGAGAATTCACAGTAAATGAATCTCTGGATTTATTTAATTTTTTTATTTTTTAATTTAGTTTTGTTATTGTTTTTGTTTGTATTTTGCTGTGCTGGTAATCAAAACCAGGGCATGGTATATGCTAAGCAAACACTGTATGTTTATATATGACCTATAGTCCCAACTCCTATTTTTATTTTAAGTAAATAAGACAAAAAAAATAACGGTAACATGCAAATCATAAACACTTATCAGGGACCTATGAACAAGTGCACTTCCAATGCAATGGTTTTGGTTGGCTTCTCTGATCATGACTTCCCCAACTTATGAATCAAAGTCAATGTTACTATTCCTCAATAATAAGAGCAAAGCTACCATTATTTTTAAAATTCCAACTTGTGTTTCCTGACACTTTGGTTAGCAAGATACCAGACAAATTGAGCAGAACCATTTTAACTAAACTAGTTCTACTTGTTTAGAAAACTGCTTACAAAACAATTTTTAATCTGATGCTGCTGCTTTGTAGGAAAAAATAATTGAGGATTAGGAGAAAAAGTCATTTATTTTAACATGATCCTGATGTCGGAAAAAATATTTTTTAAAAAACTATTCACTCTCTAATGAAAATGGCTTCATAAAACTAAAAAGAGTTAGTAATTTGAGCAACAGCCTATGAGAAACTGGTTATTATCAACAGTCAGTGCCTAGTTTGCTAGTTAATGAGGTGAGAAGGAACCAAGAGTGGTTAATAATCCCACAAAGTGATCATTATCAAATCATTACAGTGTTAATTATGGAATTAAGAGGATTGTATCATGAAAATAGAAATACATACAAAAATCACTGCTTTTATCCTACATGTGTAAAGCTTATTTTCTAAAACTAGATGGGGCTCAAAAGATGGTACTTGTTCTGCAGAAATATCTCCTTTAAAAAAAAAATCAGGTTAAGTGGGTTTAATGAAAGCTTGTAAAAATTAGTTCCTTGTTTTTCCACCTAAAGAAAAAAAATTATCAATATATTGATGTACTTAACTCCCTAGATATATATTCATAGGGCAGGTCATTAGTAAGACAAAATATTTTCTGATTAAATTGGAAACTAAAATCTCTTTATTAGATATATAACTTTGTTCTCATTCGCTTATATTTTCAAAAGCTGTCTTCCCCTGTCTACAATGTTGATACCAATATTCTTGTTTGTTTACATGGCACTAACAGATTTTGTTTAATTATACATTTTAGTGGTAACCTCAGAATAATTGCTTCTTTTCACTGGAGTTTTCTTTTGGTAGGCAAAGTGTATTGCTGAAAATTTAACTGGATAAAGACAATGCATACTCTATGGGCCATGAGAAGATAAATGTCTCCATAAATTTTTTCATTCAAAATGTACTTTTTCCTGAACATAAGGTAAGCCATTTTTATTGGAAAAAATTGGAAAGCCCAAAAAGTATAGAGACAAAAAAGAAAAAGGTCATTATAGTACTACAAATTAAAGACAGCTATTAATAATTTTATTCTTTCCCATTCTTTGAATTCATCCTCTTTAAATATTTAAAATCATAGAAATATGCAAATGTTTTCACTATTCACACTTAAAAATGATTAAGAATATGCATTTTCTATACTGTTTCTTGCTGCATGGAATTGATTAGAATGTATAAACGATAGTTTATTTGATCATTACATTATTAATAGATTTTTAAATATTTCTAAATTTTCACTATTGTATCAGGAAAGATATCGTAGACAGATGAACGGTAATGAAAAGTTCAGGCAAAACTTTTAGCAGACAGATAAAATTCAAATCCTGGCTCAGTTGCTTAGTAATTTTGTGAATAAGTGAATTACATCATTTAAATAAAGCCTGTTACATAGTAGATAAATTAAAGGCTCTGATTATTATTATAATGAAGCTTTTCCTAAATTTTAGAATATTTTGTCATCATAGATGCCCTAAGATTGAACTTCTCAGTTAAATACTGTAAGCATTTTTAAGATTTTCATACATATTATCAAATTGCTCAACAAAATGGCGTATATTTCCCAGTATTACAATATTTTTTGTTTGTTTTTGTTTTGGCCCTGGAGATTGAACACAGAGTGCTTAATCTCTGAGTCACATCTCCAGCCCCTTTTCTATATTTTATTTAGAGACAAGTTTTCACTAAGTTGAGTAGGACCTCGCTAAGTTGCTGAGGCTGGCTTTGAACTGGTGATCCTCCTGCCTTAGCCTCCCAAACCGCTGGGATTACAGGCATGCACCACCAAGCCAGCCTTGTTATTATGTTTTAACGTATAATGGTATATATAAAAATTATACATATATAACTATTACTGAAATAGGCTCATTTTGCCTGCTGCCCAGTATGCTGTCACAGACACTGAATTTTGCAAGAAGAGTCAATTTGCAAGATGGTCAAGGGCAGAGGTAGAAGACCCAAGTCTCAAATCTGCCTCCCTAAGGATAGGGTTTGGGGTAAAGAATTGTTGTGACTGAAATCTTGGGGAAAGGTAACTACTGTACATGCATAGTCACTTTTTAAGACTTTGCATGGAAAAAACATGTTCAGAAAACAGCTGTGCTTATATGATTTGAAGGTGGAGTTTTGGGCTCCCTGATCTCAAAAATTTTTGTGAAGAGTTGGAGTTTTGACAAAAGCACCCTTCAGGACCCTGAAAACTAATCCAGGCAACTGTTATCCTAATCAACATCCAGAGGTGTTATCCTAGTATAGTATAGCTAGCAGGAAATTAATAATATGTGGCTCAGTGTGTAATCTGAATAATTAGTGATTTTTTAAATCAACTTAAAGTAAGTAACAAAGAGGAACTATTGGAGCTGAGTCCAAGAAGTAAAAAGTATACAAAAGGTTGGCCCATGAAAGTGAGACTAGGCCAGCTGTGTTTGTTGGCTGGTAATTATTAAAGTCAGAATCTGTCAACTCATAAAGCTCTTGGAGACCAAGGTTTTATATTGTTGATGGTTATATTCTTGAGAATGGCTCTCGGGTCCTAGAGAGATGCAAAAGATACTTATTGACAATTGTAAACTCTTCCGTAAATACCTAATAGAAGGTTGTAGCCTATCAAGCAAGAGCTCAATTTTATAATTACATTATGTCCAATCTCACTGGTACTATAAGAGAATTATATGTAGCCTGATCTTCAACAACACTGAGTTGTTTTCATATTTCTAATTCAATATGTAAAAATGTTATCTCATTTTAACTTCTAACATTTTGAGCATTTGATAACATTTCACATGTTTTAATTAATCATTTGTACTTCTAAAACAAATTATCTATTCAAGTCTTTTGCTCATAAACATATAGAAATTATATCAATTTATACAACTGCTTTCAATATTAAGGTTATTAATAAATTGACATAAATGTAGTTAAATAACTTCTCAATTTTGCTATCGTTGAATTCCATTCATAGTAATAAAAACTGAGAACTGTTCTACTTTTCTATATTCAAATATTCTCTACTTTTTGAGTTATTTATCTGTTATCCAGAAATTGGAAAATAGTCACTTTTATTCCTCTATATTAAATTGGGCTTGATATTCTACATTTACTTTTTTTTTTCTTGGTCTGGGAGAAGATTCTTGCTTTACAGGCTGAGTTTATTTTACTTCTGGTTATAAACAATGTAGTATATACACACATCTGTCCAAGAAATCTTGCAGAAATGTGGATTTTACACTAGGTATCTTGCACAAGATTAAAAATAAGACCAAAAGGTGGGAACTTTTAAAAGAGGAAACAATCAAGGCTCCAAGATTTCACTGCTCTGGGAAGAAGAGATCACATTCGTTGAATGAGGATCACAAAAAGGTCCAAAACATCCATAAATATCATTGGCTCCTACTGCAAAATAGTATTTGCTACCAGAAACAAACTGGGTAAGAGTACAAGCCCTGGGAAAGGGAAGTGACTTTACCTCCCCAGTCTTTTTCCATTGTGAGAACACAGTGGCACTGGGTTCCTCATAGTAAGCATAGAGTCGGTAACTCCGCAGTAGCACAGCTTCAATCCACCTCCAGGATACTCCATGACAGTATAATGTCATTTTGACTGAACTTGTGCTAACTTCAAGTGTAGCTTCTGAGGTATAGAGGTGCTGGCAGCTTCTGATGTGGTTGTGGGGCTTCTGGTAAGGGTGCCGGTGCACAACTCACAGGGACTCCGTATGCACTTGCAGTGGTTGGTGATGCGCTGTGAGCTGAGGACCTGCTGATCCCAGAGTTAGTCCATTGTTTACAACATATGTGGTAGTTTGAGGCACTCAAACTGTAACACTCTTTTGAAGGTTGACCTGAAGAACAATAAGAGCCTGCATAAGAGTTCCCCGGAGGGGAGCCTGAGGTGGTGGTGCTGGGAGAGTCGTAAAAACCACCTGATGGTTTCCAGGAGCTCTTGGCACAGGGAGTCTTGTGGTCACCTGAGTTATTATATGATGTGTTACATTCAAGGTGGTTGGAGCTGTAGGTAGCAAGTGTGTTGTTTGAGATGGTCCACCTGTTAGCACCTCTGATGCCTGAAGAGGTGGTGGTGGTTGTATGGGTTGCAATGGTCAAGACATAGCTAAGAAGAACCCATGGCTGATACAGGAGTGTGATTTAGCTTTTTTGCATCTCGTAAAGCTCCAGTTTCTTCGTCATCCATTGTGAGATCAATGACACCACTTGAATCACTGCCAGTGGCTTTTCCAGTCTGTGATGTGCTATCGGCAGCTTCTTTATCAACAGAAGCATCTACTGTTTTGTTGGTTTTCAATTCTTGGGGTGATAGTGCTGTTTTGTTCTGCAGAAGATGAAGTACTAAAAGCAGAAATTGGAATTCTCATCTGTATAGGACCACGGTTATTTGATGGACTATAGAGTCCTGATGGGCCTACTGTATGTAAAGTCCTTGTGGCTTGTACAATAGAGTGTGCTGTGGGAACAGCCTGTACGGCAAGCGTTGTTCCTAATGGTTCCCTTGAATACTAGGACTGAGCACAGAAGGACCCTTGTTTGGTTTAGCGGGATTTGGCAAGGATACCTTGCCAGGATTTGGTAAGGATACAATCAACAGTAAATGTTGACAAAGATGTGGGGAAAATGGTACAATCATATGTTGCTGGTGCAACTCCAAATTGGTATCACCACTATAGAAAGCAGTATGGAGATTCCTCAGAAAACTTGGAATGGAACCACCATTTGGCCCAGTTATCCCATTCCTTGGTTTATACCCAAAGGACTTAAAATCAACATACTACAGTGATGCAGCCACATCTATTCTATGAATGGAAGCTCAATTCACAATAGCTAAACTATGGAGCCAACCTATGTGCCCTTCAACAGATATATGTATACAGAAAATGTGGTACATATACACAATGGAATATTACTCAACGTTAAGGAAGAATAAAATTATTTGCAGGTAAATGAATGGAGCTGGAGACTATTATGCTAAGTGAAATAAGCCAGTCCCAAAGAACCAAACACCAAATGTTTTCTCTGATTTGAAATTACTAATTAACAATAAGGGGGGGCAGCTAGGGAAGAATAGAAGTACTTTGGATTAGACAGAGAGGAATGAAGGGAGGGGAAGGGATATGGGGGTAAGAAGGACAGTAGAATGAATCAGATATTATTACCCTATGTGCATATATGACTGCACAATTAGTGTAATTCAACACCATATCTTCATGTACAGAGAATGAGAAGTTACCTCCACTTATGTATGATGTATCAAAATGCATTCTACTGTCATATATAACTAATCAGAACAAATTAAAAAATCTAGGTTCCTTTAAAAAAAAAAAGATCTCTGCTGCAGTCAACACCCAAATTATCTCATCCAGCTGGACTTAAGTGTTTCCTGAAACAATAAAAATGGATGCACAAAGGAGACTGGAGAACTACTGGAATTTTTTTCTACACTTTAATTTATGGTCAGTCCTTTTTTTTTACTTTGCCTTCAACACATCTGTATCATTAGTGGAATGGAATAAGATCAAACATAGGTAACATTTACCAAGCCCTTAAAGTATTCCAAGTATTTTCATTCCCTAAAGATAAAAGGTAGATATTGCTTTCCTAAATTTTCAATTATGGAAACACATTGAGCCATTTAGTGAACTCTCCAATGCCACCTAAGCAATATGTAGTCAAAATAGGACTTGAAACTAGGTCACCCAGTATCAAATATTTGGGGTGAAAAATACTTTTAAGTTGGAAAGAAAAAAGGCACACACATACTCATACACCCACATATGCTTGAGAGATTATTTCTTTTCCAAGAGCATTTTTTAATCTTCACAGATTGTTCCAAAGGTCTACTAAATATTTATCCAGTAGCATATACTGTAACTTAGAGTTTTTATAACTCTAAATTATAAAACTCAAGTTTTTATAACTCTAGAGTTATAACTCTAAGTTATAACTCAAGGGTTAAGTGTGCATTTAAAGTTGGAAAGATGAGAAGGAAGGAATTTCATGATTGGGAGAAGGAAACCTTCAACAAAGGAAGAGTGTAACTCTTAAAATCAGCATACTACAGTGATACAGCCACATCTATTCTATAAATAGAAGCTCAATTCACAATAGCTAAACTATGGAACCAACCTATATGTCCTTCAACAGATGAATGTATAAAGAAAATGTGGTACATATACACAATGGAATATTACTCAGCCTTAAGGAAGAATAAAATTATTTGCAGGTAAATGAATGGAACTGGAGACTATCCTATCTTTGGTTAAATGATAATGTGACTATATCTCAATAGATGACTGGTGTCAAGGAGGATTGTGTTAACACCAGATAATTCTAGATACAACTTAAAGGATGCAGCAGATGCAATAGTTTGAAACAGTGCTAACAATGGCCAATACTTACTAATGCCACCCATGACTGTGTCTAAGGCCCTCCAAAGTAAAATAGTCCTGATTGTGTCAACTTCCACGTAAAGTGACTGAATAATCACTAAATTTGATTGAGTTTTAGATTTTTTTTAATAATAGGGGCTTGCTATGGTGTCAAACTGGCCTCTAATTCATAATCCCCTTGTCTCAGCCCCCTGAATAGTGGAATTACCAGCATGCCACACCACTTCCAGCTAGATTGCATTTTCTCAATAATTAAGAATGGGGATTGGGCTGGGGATGTGGCTCAAGTGGTAGCGCGCTCGCCTGGCATGCATGCGGCCCTGGTTAGATCCTCAGCACCACAAAGAAAGATGTTGTGTCCGCTGAAAACTAAAAAATAAATATTAAAATTCTCTCTCTCTTTAAAAAAAAATAAAGAAAGAATGGGAATTGAGGTTCACAAATTTTAAAACACTTCAGAAAATAATTACAAAACTTATAATAGACACACAGGTAACTAGGCACTACTCAACCTAGATTAAAAAGAAGAGACACTGTGAGAAAGAAAGCCATAGACAGGCTGAAGATGCTCCCATGGAAGTGAAAACAGGGAAGTGGAAAATCAGACTTGTCTGTGAGTCTCCAGGGACTCAGGTTCTCTTCCTTTTCTTCTCCATTAGTGGCTACATGCTGCTCCTCCTCATGACCTCATCCTGGACAAGGGTGGACAAAGAGCTGCTCTCTGCTGACTGCATGATGTCATTTAAGAAGTCTCCAGCTTATCACACTCGTGGCTCCTGCCATTTCAAATCGCATTTGCTCCTTCCTTGCTTGATATTTCTGACTTAATGCACTCCTACTGATTTCTTACTCATCCCATTCTTCCTTCCTCTTTGCCAGCACCCTTCCTCATTACACCCTGATGCAAATGTCATTTACATTGTCATTTGGTGGTGATAAAACCCATGGATTCTCTGTGTGTGTGTGTGTGTGTGTGTGTGTGTGTGTGTGTGTGTGTGGTATATGTTTACACATGTATGTGATATATAACACTGGGCTTACAGATCCTTGCTATGGTCCATATAATATGTATTCACCTTATTATATGACGTGGTTACAATCCTCAGTACAAAACTTATGTTTTGCAAGAAGCATAACATATGTCTTTTTCTGTAACTGAGCTCAATTTCTATTTCAAGTCCCCATTCCGCTGTAGGGGTGGAAACTCAAAGTTAACCAGTTTGTGCCCATGCTCCTCCCTTTCCCTGGGATTTTTCCAAAGTTCTAGAGGTTTATACAGTGTCAAGAAATTGGAATGAGATTTCTAAAAATCTCCCAATTGCCCACACCAGCTCATTACTAAACTCACCTTCACCCCATGCACTGCCCTGGAGTCTGAACAGAATGGACCACATCAGCATTTGGAAAACCTCTGGTTTCCAATTAGAATCAGCTTCCTCTGCATGAATCCTTTTGCTTCTGGTTTCCAGAATTATGCCCTCTCCTCATCCCTTCCAGCCTGGTGGTGGCAACATTTCTGCTGTATCTAGCTCTGGGTTCTTGAAACATATATTGTATCATTACCTTTGCAATCAATCCTTTTGTAAATAATACCTGTTCAAATTTCCTACCGATGTAGTGCCAGCTCTTTCCTGCTGTGACCTTGACTGATTCCCTGTCCTAGATGTCCATTGTCCACATGACAAGTCTGAAGTGTCTTTTATTCTGTGTGCTTCCGTATCTGACAGAGCACAAAGTTTACGATACGCCTCGTATTTTTTCACTTCCCTATACAGTTCTCATAACTCACCCTGCTTCTGTTTCAGTGCCACACTGGCAGTCAAAAATCTCTGTAGTGTTGTCAAGGCCTACTCTACTAACACTCTCTCCCTCTCTGCAACCAGAATGGAAAACTGCAGAGATCCCTCTCTCTGGGGCCCATCCATATCTGCACACTTTCCACCCTGTTCTGCCTGCCTTACATAAGCCATACTGGGGGATAGGTTTGATTGATAGAAGATGAGGTGAATATATGTCATAATACACACATATGTGTTGATACAGGTATTTAAACATCACCACCCTATAACAAATCCACAAAACTGAACATTTACATAGCTATTAGAATAATCCTGCTGTGGATTCTAAGAATAAGGATTTAAACATTCCTACTGCCAAATGCCAGGTACTTCATTCATATAGCAATTTTAGTTGGCAAAGTGCTTTGAATATTAAAACTGATTGGTTCTCCATGAGAATCTAAGAGGGCCATAGAATATACTCCATTTTATAGATCAGGAAACTGAAGTTCAGAGGAGCTATATGGTCTGCCAAATACTCACAGTAATTTATTTATAGTAAATTATTATAATTTTAATCACAATACTCAAACTTGGGTTGCTCCTCACCCTATATCCCTTCTCTCATGAGATGATTGCAAGTGCTTTGCACCTGTACAATATTATTGCCATATGAGAATATTCATGAGAATATGTGTGTAGATTTCTTCAAAGTCAAGCAATGCATCTGTGGGCTTAGGCCACCAGGTTGTGGCTGCCTCCAGGCTGTTTCCAGACTCCCCACTTCCCTCCTTCCCTCCACTCCATCTGCTCCCTTTCCACCCTTTTCACACTCCCTGTCAATTTCCAGAATTACAGTTTCATTCAGAAGACTCTAAGAGGGAAATGAGAGAAAAAGAGCCTCAAGTAGCAAGTTAACTGCACAGAAGTACTGCAAAGTACACAGAGGAGAGGACACGACTGGAGATTGAATGCCCCAAACAGGGTCTGCCCGAAAAGGAGGGGAAGGCAAAAGCAAGAGAAATTTCCAATTTAATTCTAAATCGAAGCACAGGAACTATAGATTGTGTAGTAGTGCAGTGAGCTTAATGAACTAAGTAGAAATGAGAAAGTTTGGGTTATGGTCTCAGTTAGTGGCTTCTCTATTAGGAACTTCAGGTGAATTAATTACTGAGCCTCTGTCTCCTTACTGCTGCATAATTAGATTAGAGCCAAGGTTTCTTCTAGCTCTAACATTTGGTAAGACCTATATCTGATGCTGTAATTTCGTTTTTCTTTTTCTTTTCTTTATTTTTGTTGTTGTTGTTGTTGTTCATTTGTGAATGTGTGAGTGTATTTGTGTGTGTGTACGTCTGGTACTAGGGATTTATCCCAAGGGTATTCTACCTCTGAGCTAACATCCCCAGCCCTTTTTTATTTTGAAAATAGGGTCTCACTAAATTGCCCAGGCTGGCTTCAAACTTGTCATCCTCATGCCTCAAACTCCCCAGTTCCTGAGATTATAGGCATGAGCCACCAAACCCAGAAGTTCTGTGCTTTTCATGGAAGTATAAAAGCTCATCATAACATTCAGCTGCCATTTGAACCTTATCAGGTTTTGATACTTACAAGGAATGACATTTTAAAAAGTAAATAATAATCCTTAACTGTAAGAAATGTTATCTTGAACTCAGTCTTGTTATAATTTCAATGAAATAGGAGGTAAATTTGACTTATTGATTTATTTAGCTGTAATCATAGCAAACGTTACATTCATTTACTCATTTGCTTATCCAAAATTGAAGAAACACCTAGTAGGGACTAAGTACTTACTGTATCTGTCTTTAAGAGCTCATGGTCTTCCTAGTGAGAAATGGAGATAATATAATATGCTAGATCATGCTAAAATACAGGTAACTTAAAGAGGCACCAGGTAGTCCAGTTCATGAAAGGAGAATGAATAGCCCATCAAGACAAAAGGAGCAATTTTTATCATGTCTCAGATAGGGGTGGACATAGCCAAGGAATCACAAGGAAATAATTTTTCAGCCTGTTGAAAGGGCTGAAGATTTTGCTAATTAAATCATGAGAGATGCATATACTACTTGTAGATGAGCCCAAACACAGACGCAAAATTCCTTAGCTGCTTGCTTCCCTTGTGAAGTTTCTCTGATTCTTGTGTGAATCCTACATGTCGGTGCCTAGTACTTATTACAGTTGCCCTTCGGGGGATCAGTTCCAGGACTCCCTTGGATATCAAAATCTGTAGAATACCCATATACCTTATTAAAATAGCATAATATCTACATATATTCTTCACACACCTTCCTGTATACTTTAAATCATCTCTGAATTAACTTCATATCTAATATAATGTACATGATATATCAGCAGTTGTTATACAGTATTGTTTATAGAATAATGAAGAGTGGGAAGGAAGTCTTTCCACAATCTGTACAGACACAATTTTTTTCAAATATTTTTCACTCATAGCTGGTTAAATATGCAGGCACAGAACTTACAGATAAAGAATGAATATCCTGACTTGCTGTGGAAAGCACATATGCCTGAAATCAGAATCTGCTGGCCCAAGACATTCACTGAGAGAGAGAAGCTAATTACCTACCACTAGATCTTACAGCCCCAGAGCCAAATCTAGATCCCAAGTATCTGGGTTCTCATTTTAATGTTCTTTGTATTTCTCCTTCTACTAAACTTTCCTGCACTCCCTGCTAGGGTTTTTAGAGGAACTCTAGAAAATGAAGTCAAGCCTCTCTGTCATTCAGTGACCAGGCAATCAATAACTTAGGAAGCATAATAGACAAAATATCCTAGAATCAACCATGATGATATGACAGTTATCTGCTTGTTCCATACTCTGAAATTTCTGTCTTGACTTGAGAGACCAACAAAGGCAGTGTGAATGAACACTGTGATAAAACCATATGAGGAAGTGGATGGTGGCAGATGATACTGAATACTGACTCATTGTTCATTCAGCAAACATTTCATAAGCACCTAATACATGCCAGGCACTGTCCTAGACAGTGAGAAGCACCAGTGAAAAACAGAACTACCATGATAAGGCAGCGTCCTGGGCTCCTTCTGCTTATCTACTGAGCAAAACAATAAACAATGAAATACATATAATGTTAAGCAATAATAAGTATATGACAAAGGCTTTAAAGGCAAAGAGTGAAGAAAGTTTTCCTAAATTTCTTTAGGGAGCAAAAAGTATAGGAAGAAGAAAGTGTATTGACTCACTTCCAGAAAAGAAAGGTGGTTGGATATATTGAAGTCTTTCACATTTACTTTCCTCTGTCATGGAATCATTCTTAGAAACAGAGTGGGAAGAAGTAGGAGGTACTCTCAAATTTCTTCTGAAAAGTCAAGAAACATCCTCTTACCTCTTATCAGACTGGTTTTGAGAGACATCAGTACTTTCTCCTCTAAACTTGTGGGGGAATCTGCATTTTTATAGCAGTGTGCAATGGCTGTTTTAATAACCTTAGAAGATTTCACAGTCCCCTTTGACTATCTGATTTAATTTATGTATTTGTTTCTTTAGGTACTGGGGATTGAACCCAGGGGCACTTTACCACTAAGCTGCATTACTAGTCCTCTTTTAGTTTTTTTTTTTTTTGAGACAAGATCATGCTAAGTTTCTGAGGCGACCTTGAATTTGCAACCTCCTGCCTCAGCTTCCTGAGTTGCTAAGATTAAAGCCACCATGTCTGACTTGAATATCTGACTTAGAGACCTTTCCTCCCAGAAACACTTATAAGAACCTACATACACAATGTTGCATTAATGTTAAGGAAGTTCACTGAAAATAATTATGATAATGCTATTGCAGACTCTTCAAAAAAAATCACATTTCTTTGCATTACAGAGAGTGGGTTCAAACTGAGAGATAAGCTGCATTCCAAGAGTTCTCATGTTTGTCATTACACATGTCCATTCACATGTGTAACCTGCAGTACTATTAACTGTAGGCTATTAAAGGCCAAACAGGATATTGATCCTCAGAATTTTAAAAAGAACTTTAAATTATATACATATGAACTTAGTTGCTCCTGAAATTCTTAGAATAAATACAAAAATGAAATCCTTAAAATAGTGGTGTTCAACTCTATCCTCATGACAGAATTAGGAGGAGAAATATAAAAAGATTGATGCTCAGGCTTATATCAAACAAATTAAATCAGAAACTCTCAGGTGAGGTTCAGGAATTGGTGGTGTTTAAAATCTCACCATATGATTCTATTGAGGAGCCAGATTACAATCTACCATTTCAGAAATGGAGGCTGATCTTCATGTTTTATGAACCTGGCTTTGCTTAATTAAGAAGAAAAATGTTCAAAACTAAATCCAGCTGATTAGAGAGTTATTTATTTAGCTTATCTGAATGGGAAAGCCAACAGTTCTAACGGTTCTGAATAGTCCTAACAACTCATAGAATATAAGAACAGAAAACACATCAATAGGTATGTAGGTGGTTTCCTTCTATGAACCAACACAAAATAAACAGTTTTGAGCAAAGATTCTTCCTACTCCTTCCTGGAATTCCAGTACCTAATATAGAACTTGGCACATTGGAAGCCTTAAGTAATGTTTGCTGATTAAACCACACCATATTTTTTCCCTCCCTCCTCCATCAAACACTAAAGGCAGGAGAGAGTTCTGATTACTTAGTAGATTATTTAATGGGGCATTTAACTAAACTCTTGAGAAGTAATGTTGTTGAATTCATTCTTTCATTAAAATATTGATTGAATATCTACCATATGCCTAACAATGTAATTGGAGCTGGAGATGATAATGATAACTTAATGCTTTCAAATTGCTTTAAGATACTTACTGGAATTTGGTAACCCAAAATATTAACACTCTAAAACACAGAAGGAGTGTGTGACAGGGTTAAACTAGCACTCCTATCTGCTAGTTCAAATGTGATGTTTTCTGGTAAAGAGCAAAGCATATTATTTTTATTATGTGCAAATTTTAAAGAATAAGACTGATTCTAGAAGCAGACAATAGTGAAATGATCTGTATGAAGAACTTTCCAGATTTATCAGTCAGTTTTGTGTAAGCCAGTATGGGATTCAATGTAGATTTCATGTTTGGATTAAAATGAATTTTATTTTTAGAGCAAAGAATATCAAGTTCTACATAAAAATAATTATTTCTGATACTCTAGGAAAATACATAAGATGAATAAGAGCGGTTGAAAGTAGTCTAGAGGTTTTAAGAAGCATGCTCCTGTAATCCCCGTGCCTTGGGTGTTGAGTCAGGAGGTTAGCAAGACCAGCCTCAGAAATTTAGTGAGGCCCTAGGCAATTTAGCAAGACATTGTCTCAAAATAAACAATAAAAAGAGCTGGAGATATATCTCAACAGTAGAGGAGGTAGAGAGAGAAGAGGGGAGGGGAGGAGAGGGGAGGGGGGATAGTAGAGGATAGGAAAGGCAACAGAATACAACAGACATGAGTATGTCAATATGTAAATCAATGGAAGTGTAACTGATGTGATTCTGCAATCTGTATAAGGCGTAAAAATGGGAGTTCATAACCCATTTGAATCAAAGTGTGAAATATAATATATCAAGAACTATGTAATTTTTTGAACAACCAATAAAAAAAAAAAAAGAAAAGTGCCCCTGGGTTCAATCCCCAGTACCTTCCCCGGCCAAAAAAGTCTCTAATCTCAAAAGAAAACATGCAATTGTTCAGAGATTTCTACTTATATGTTGTTCATGACAACATATAAAATTAAGAAAGGGAAAACTCCCCACTAATTACAAATAATAATCATGTCTCTGACTTTGTCTCCCACCACTCTTCTCATTCTCTAGCTCTAATTTTCTAATAGTTCCTCATGAAAGCCAATAGCCAACCCAACATGCATTTCTAGATGAAATTACCTTTCCGAAATTCTTCATAAAAGGCATTCCCTTCAAAAGAGGCATTCCTGTTGCTCAATAGTCCCTCCCAAAGAGGCATTTCTGACCACCTGATCTAAAATTGAGGTCTTTCACTCTATCCTTCCTTATCTTCTTACACTGCTCTATGGTTTCTTTTGAGGATGTGCCACTTGATAAAGTATATTATATCCTTGTTTATATAGTAATTTTCTTCACTAGATGATAAACTCCATGGTGACCACAATTTGGGCTCTTTTTCATTGATGCATTTCTATCGCTAGAACAATGCCTGTCTCACTGCTTTTGATAGTTGTAGAGGAAGGAGGGAAGGCTACCAAGAATCACATCAGCAAAGATGATGCCTGCTATTAATTATATCCCTCTTGTGCACTGCCCCGCCACAGTTGATCAGACTGGGAATGGACACTTGACTGAGACTGGTTCAATGAGCCCATTCTCCGGGGAATTTTGGATTCCAAGCACATTGATCTGATTTTGTAAATGGAAGAGAGTTATGGAAGAGATCCTCAAAGCTATTTTTCTCACATCTGGCCTGAGAATCAAAGAAGCCATTCTCTAGAAGGAAAACTGAATGAAACAGATACGCCCCCGAGAGGCAGATAAATTGATGGAGGATTACCTGGGTCACTATGGAGCACTAGTCTTTATAGTCCATCTGATCTCTGAATCTTATCTGCATGCCTACCATTAGATTCCATGGAATACCCAGTTATCCCTCTTCCTATTTGGACTTAAACTGGCTAGGGTTGGTTTCTGCTAATGTAACTGAAAAGGTGGTAATACAGCCACTTTGTAGGAAATGACATGCAATTTAGACTTGTGTTTTCTGTTGAATTTGTTTTTAATAGTCAATATGTTTTAGTCAACTTCTTCGAGACCAGAACAACTTTAGGGAAGGAAAAGTTTATTTGAGGGCTCACAGTTTCAGAGGTCCATAGACAGCAGGCTCCATTCCTCCAGGCTTGAGGTGAGGCAGGACATCTTGGTGGAAGAGTGTGGCACAGGGAAGTGTCTCACATGATGATCAGAAAGCAGAGAGAGAGTCTCCAGACACAAAATGTACACTCCATATCCATACCCCACCTGTCCCCAGTTACCACTAGGTTAATCCCATCAGGGATCAATTTACTGATTAGCTTAAGGCTAAGACCCAATCATTTCTCCTCCAAACCTTCTTGCATTGTCTCACATACAAGATCTGGGGGAACACCCCACATCCAAACTATAACACAAGGTTAGAGACTTATTAGTCATACTGCACATAAGCTATCTGGTTAAATTGCCCCTGTCTTTGCATATACAGATGCCCTTGATTTACTATGGCACTAACCCTAGTAAATTGTTTGTAAATTTAACATATCATTAAATTGAAAATGCATTTAGTGCAACAAACATACTGAATATCACAGTAGAGCAACCCAGCACACTACAGTGTATCACTTATTTACTGTGGTCACATAGATGACTGGGAGCTCCTGCTCACAGTCCTGCCCAGCATTGCAAAATAGAATTGTTCTGTGTATTGCTAGCCAGGAAAGAGATCAAAACTCAAAATACAGCTATCACCTTGAATTAATTGTGTATCACTGTTGTACCATCATAAAGTTAAAAAAATTATAATCTCAGCCTTTGTAAGTTGAGAACTCTCTGTATAACACTCCTTTTCAGTTTTGATAATTTGTTTATTCTATTCTCACTATTCCAAATACCTTCACCATATCTCATGCCCAAATTCCCTCCATACATGAGGCTTGGATATAATGCCATCTCTTCCATGCAGTCTTCCGTGTCACCCACCCAAAAAGAGAAAGAAAAATAAAACATACCTAGGTTTCCTTATTTGCACCTTTTGTGTTTCCTTTTATTCCTTTAAATTTTTACAGTCCTTTATGTATACTTATTGTCTTCCTTCTTAGGCATATGAAATTATTTAAGAAAGATATTTCTATTCTTATTTGGCACCATTTCAAGAAACATTTACATAAATAATGTAAATATATAAATTAATTCAGCCTCTTTGAAAGGATAGAAATACAAGATATTAATAATATTTATCAGTATTTTTCTGTTTTTAATAAAAAATCACTTTTTTAAAAGTAAAGCTACATCACACATACTGCTAAAAGAAAATATAGTAGAAAACTTCATCCCCCTGGGTAAAGCAAAGGCATTAAACAGGACACCAAAAAGCAATTATAAAAAATAATTAAATGTGAATACATGACACTAAAAATAGTTTAATTAAGAATGTAGTTTCATTAGAAAACATCATTAAGAAAGCAAAAGTTAATCTATGAAGTAGGAAAAAATATTTGTAACATGCATTAAAGATGGAAACCCAGACATAAAATATCTCCTATCAATCCATTAAAACAAACAAATATTCACAACTACAACAACAAAAGGACAGAGATTCTAATGGGAAAATAGGCAGAAGATTTGGTCAACAACTTCACCAAAAAAAGGATATCCAGATAGCCAGTAAGTTTAAGAAAAGGCGTGCAACATTGCTTTGTCAGCTTTTTCGATACCATAACTAAAAGACCCAACCAAACAATGGTAAGGAGGAAAGGTTTATTTGGGGGCTCACAGTTTCAAAGGTCTAAGTCCATGGACAGCTGACTCTATTCCCTGGGGCTTGAGGTGAGGCAGGACATCACGGCAGAAGAGTGTGACAGAGGGTTGTGGCTTACATGGTGATCAGGAGTGTAAACTGACACAATCATTTTAGAAAACAGTTTGGCA
Organism: Ictidomys tridecemlineatus; assembly: GCF_052094955.1. Lineage (NCBI taxonomy): Eukaryota > Metazoa > Chordata > Mammalia > Rodentia > Sciuridae > Ictidomys > Ictidomys tridecemlineatus. The sequence goes on from NC_135483.1 coordinate 110,905,229, forward strand.
CTATCAACTAAGACTTAACACAGGAATACTCTGTGATTCAGGAATTTCAGCTATGGATGCTTGCATGAGTACACCAGAAGACGTGTTCATAGCATCACTATTAATAGCAGCCAAAACCTGGAACCAAATGTCTATCAACAGAAAAGTGGATAAAGACATCCTGATACATTCATACAGAGGCACACTTTATAATAAAGGGAATGAAAAAAATCATTGCTAACCCCCCAAATATGGGTGAATTGCATAAACATAAAGTTGAGTTCATTTGTTTAAAGTAGGCATAACAATTTTCTTTACTATGGGGTCCAACTTATTGTAAAGTTCAATACCAGAAAAACTAATTAGTGGTGTTATAAGTCAGATTGTGATTATCTTTTTGAGTTCATAATAACTGATAGCAGGAAGAGGGAAGATTTTTGAAGTAGTGATATATTCTATTTCTTAGTCTGCAGAGTGATTATACAGGTGTGTTACTTTCTAAAAAACGTGTGTTACTTTTTTGTTAAGATTCAGCAAAATGTTCACTTGTAATTTGTGCATATTTCTGCCTAAAGTTGTACTTCAATAAAAGATTTTTAAGACAAAATTTCTTACACATTATTTGTAGCAACAATCCTATTGCCTTAGGCATCATGCCAAAGGGCTGTGTATGTATAAATTACATATCCTTTAGGTAGCACAAAAAAAAACATTAAAATCAATATTTTTATATAACACCTTTAAGAATTAAGAGGTAAAAATCACACCGTGATTTACTCAGCAGTACAAATAGGAACAATAATAAGTTTTTATTGATTTTGAAATTATGCAGTCCTGTGAGCTTAAATCAGTTTCAGTATGCAAAGCAAGTCGTTTGTTCAAACGACCTTGGTAGTTATGATTAGCAGGGAGTTTGATTAAACAGGAGAATATGTCATCATCTTGCAGTGGAAAAGTTTTCCCCCATTCCCATTTTCCCCCTTTGGTATATTGTAGGGTTTGAATGTATTCCCTAAATTCAACATGTTGGAAACAATTCCCAAATTTATATGTTGGTATTTGGAAGGACCTTTCGGAAGCAATTAGAATTAAATAAAGTCATCAAGGTGGAGCCCCCATGATGGGACTGGTGACTTAATACGAAGAGAGAAAAGGAGACCTAAACTGATTCACTCTCTGTCTTGTCACTCACACTTCCATCATATTATCATGCAACGCTGGCCCGAGGCTGAGCAGGTGCCAGCATGCTCTTGGACCTCCCAGCCTCAGAATCATAAGCCAAACAAACTTCTGTTTCTTATAAATTATCATGTCTTGGGTAATTAGTTAAAGCAACAGAAAATAAACTAAGTATATTTGACTTAGAGTGTTCTGGGACTTTCATTAACATTATAAGCATAATTGGAAAGGTAGATGATGCTTAAAATCCAGCAAGTTAGGCTAGGACTCTATCAAAACTCTGAGAAAGAAACAGAATTTAAGTAATGGCAATTTGTCTATGCCAAGAAACTGCTATATTCTTCTCCATAGAAGAAGGTGCTTTTTCATTCCCTCACTCCACAGAATAATCTCTAGAACTTTGAGGCCTAGAACAAAACATGTTAGGTCTTTCTGGTTTTCAGAATTTTTACTCAGTTATTAGATTTAATTTAAACAGACACTGGTCCAGCCTTGAAAGATAACAGAAAACACAAAGGGCAAAGAACAATGTGCAGCCAGATGCCTCAGAGAAGGAGTGGTTGCTAGTTAAGGAAAGAGTAGTCTTTGAAATGCTATATATTTTTTAAATCCAAGGATGTTAGTAATAGCTCATGCCAGCTACCCCTGACCTCCAAGGCACAAGACTTGTAGTTTGAGTCCTACAAACTTAAACAAAGGGAAACTGTGCCCTTACATGGTGAAAGTTTGAGGGTTGTGCTAATTCCCATATCAGAGTCAGAAGCTGCTTGCCAGTCGCTATGGATTCAATATGTCCCTTCTAAAACTCGGGTGTTAGAAACAAGCAACAGTGTTGAGAAGTGTGCCTTTGGAATGTGTCTTGGTCATGAGGTTTCTGCTCTCACGAATAGATAATGCCACTACAAACAAGGATTGCAGGAGTGAGGTTTCTCTCTTCTGTTCTCCAGCCAAGTGTGGACACAGCCTTCACCTCCCTCTTGACTGTCTTCTTTCTGCCTTGTGAGAATGAAGCAAGAAGGACATATGAGTGTCTTCATATTAAACTGCCAACCTCCAGAGCTGTGAAAGAATAAATTTCTGTTCTTTATAAATTATCCAGTCTGTGTGAAACAGTCTTAGACACCAGTACAGGCAGGAATTTAGTGGCAGAAGTACTTAGATAACTAACTCACAAATAATGTACTTGATAAAATCTCAGCATGAATGCAATGGATTGCTGCACAAACATTATTTCTCTGTACTTTTTCCTCTTTTTCTCTTCTACTCTGAATCCAGTGGTACTCATGACAAGCACGGCATTCATAGAACATGCATACTACTGATGAAGTCACAGTTTATATTCTTTTTTAATGTGTATGGATGTTCCAAACATGATTGCTATCATTATATTGGCAACTAAATGACTACTAAATGCTACATTTGCAAATAATTTTGTTTTTATTTAAAAAGTAATAGTATATAATTATATTTTCCAAAAATTAATTTATCAACCTTAATTTTAATTTTGCTAATTTTAATTTGCTTTATGCTCTTTTAGTAGACATTCTGAATGTTTTTAAATAAGTTTTTGAAAGCTTGACAGTGATTTCACTATTTTCATATTTAATCTTCAATACATTTTAAGTAAAAATATACTCAAATTTATACTTTCAGAATAGCTATCTCATTTTTATTCCTTCTTATCATTACATTATGCCCTCACTTATGAAAAAAATCTCATCATGATAATCTAGCATGTAATTTTCTTGAAATGGAAATAAAAATAAATTTTATGAAACAAATATATATAATTTATGCATATCTGCATTTTATTACTCATTGAAACTTCACCAACTATTTTTTAATAATATTTCACAACTATTCCATGTGTTTTTTCATTTTTAGTATTGTCTTGATTTAGTCTGAAAGTAAAGTTATAACATAGGTACTATTGTCGTTAGATGCAGATGAGAGACTTGGCACAGAAAGGTTGAGTATCCTGCCTACATCCTCATACACCTGATAACTAGGCAGAGATAGAGGTACAAACTAGGTCTCCAGTTACATGACCAATTAGCATTTGCCCTATGACACACAATCACAAAAAAATCTTATCATCTGCAAGAAAATGTCTGGAACTGGAAATCATTGTGTTACGCAAAACCAGCCAGACTCAGAAAGATAAGTTTTGCATGTTGTTTTTTTTTTTTTCATATGTGGAATTTAAAAGAGAGAAAAAATATAACACAAAAGTATGAGGGGGAATTTTAGAGAAGAGGAGGAAGACCATGGGGAGGAGTTAGGGGTAGGTAAGAAAGGGTAGTGAGACAGACATGATCAAAGTGTATTATATATGCATCTACAAATATGCCATAATGAAAATCATTACTCTGTACAATTGAAAAAAAAAGAAAAAAGAAACAGATTAAATGAAGAGAATATGTTTCAGGTTCATGTGCCTATGGGTGGACTGGGATGGCTCCACAGCCCCTCTTGTGAGTCTCTTCCTGGGACTAAGGATAGAAGAACACCAGGCATGATCCTCTCCTGACACTCCAAGGCAAAGGGAGCAAATTCAAAACTTGGTTTGCATCCTATTTTCTAACTTGTGTGAGTTAAAACAATTACATGACTGAATCCAAGTCAAGAAGGCAGGAAGCACACACTATATAAAATCAACCTATAGCAAAGAAGTGAATAGATTATTTTAGTAGAGCTAGAAGCTCAAAGGTACAGTTCTTTCTAACAAATTTCTGCTACATTTTACTATTTTGACTTTGGAACTTCTAGCATAGGCTTATTTTCATGGTTTCCCATGGCTATTTTAAAAATGCTACACTGGGAAAAAAGTAATTTTACCAAAAAAATGTACAATTAAAAGCTCATCACAAATAAGTATGCCACCTTTTATTAAAAAATGATGAAATTAGTGCCAAATATTTAAATAGATAAAAGAATAATATAGTTCAGCAACTGAATCGATCATAAAACAGTATTTCCAAATGCTCAACATCTCTAGCAATTAGAGAAATGCAAATCAAAACTACACTGAGATTTTATCTCATTCCAGTCAGAATGGCAATTATCAAGAATACAAGCAGGCCATCCAACATGGCGGCCGGCAAGGAAGCAGCACTTTCAATATCTCCACATTAATGGGATCAGAAAGACCCATTAAAACAGCTACATTCTACCTACTGAGGAACTTCTAGCAAAATTCCGCTGAAAGGAGACCTGCCGGGAATTAGTAAATTTATTAGAGGTGACAGTTTGTCCCAGACAAGTGAATCTTGGCTGGCCACACTGACGCAGAGGTCCAATCCTGCGACCACCGCCCACGGCCAGCGGCCTGGAGCAGCATGGCGAGAAGGGTCCCCACCTGACCCGGCAGACAGCCCCCGCCATCCCGGCTCTCCAGAAGGCCCCACCCGCTCTGCGAACGGCCACCCCACCCGCCCGCCCGGCTCTTAGCCACGTGGCCTCAGCTGCCTGGCTCTACAAGTGGCCCCCAGCGGCCCGGCTCAGCAAGAAGGGTCCCCGCCCAGCTGGCAGACAGCCCCTGCCATCCCGGCTCTCCTGGCAGCCCCACCCGCTCTCTGAACGGCCACCCCGCCCGCCCGGCTCTTAGCTACACGGCTGCCGCCTGCCCGGCTCTGCAGGCGGCCCCCGGCAGCCCAGCGCAGCGAGAAGGGTCCCCGCCTGGCCCGGCAGACGGCCCTGCACCCTCCCGGCTCTGCTAACGGCTCCCCCCCCAGACGACGTGAAGGGAATCTAGCCAAGCCTTTATGAAATAGCGAACTGGGAACTAAAACCAGAGATTGTGTCAGATCAGAGACAAGCCAGTTCCACCCCTCCCTTCGGACACTCCAGCAAGGAGCCAGGGGCCCGCCATAGCAGAGAGGGGAAGTCACCAAAGTTCGGCCAAAGAGATTCCTTCCCAGTGGAATCGACTTTAGCAGGTGTGTGACTCCCACCCAGATCAGATACAAACAACCAGGAAACTTCAAAATCTCTCCAAGGGCATGACCGTAAGGGCCAAAGGACTCTCGACCCCCAACTCCCCCTACTACCAGTGACGTGGGCGTGACTGTAGGGGCAGAAGGAAGCAGAGAAGACTCCCCACCCCCAACTCCTCCAACCGCCAACTGAGAGGGCACGGTAGGGGCGGAGGGAAACAGAGGACACTCCAGACCCCCAACTCCTCCTACCGCCAGCGGAGTGGTAGTGATTGTAGGGGCTGAGGGAAGCAGAGGGGATCCTCGACCCCCAACTCCCATTACTACCAGAAGCGACACCAATGATCTTAGCTGCCAAATTCTAAAGGTGTGCCCACCAAAGGGGTCCGGAAAAATTAAACTATTGACTCCCAGACCACAGCTCCACAGCACTGGGGCTTAGATGAATGACAGAGAGAGTTCTTAGTCGTTAGGGAAATAGAGCACTCGGTGGGGCTGAAAGTGTAACCAAATCCTTGGGGAACTGCCTCCGGTGAGCAGGACCTGGCTGGCTGGCAGGAGGAAGGGGAGGAGGGGGCAGTAGAAGTGAAACAGCTCTGGACCAACAGGATTGAGAGACTCCCAGGAGCCGCCTTACAGGGATTGCTGTCAACACATAGAGGGCAAAACTCAGCCTGGAGGGCACAGCTTTGCCCACGGGAAGAGAAGAAAACGGATCTCTAAGACCTAATTTTATTTCTTATTTTATTTTATTTTTTTCTCTCCCCTTTTCCCTCTTTCTCTCCCCTTCCAAGTTTTATTGTTCTTTCCACTCTCCTCTATGCTATCTATCTCCCTCTCCTTCTTTCTTTTCAAGAGCACCTTCCTTCCCCTTCCCCCCAACTTTCATTCCAAGCATTACGTCCTCCATTTCATGTAACTGTCTAAATGCAAATAGGTGAATGTTTCGAGGCCGTCTATAGTGCTCCTAAATACCTAGCTACTACCAACACCCTGATCCAATCGACAGTTAGTATCCCCCTTCAGTAGAGCAATCTTCTAAAGTAGCCAAGACATACTAACCCTTATACCTGCATAGCACCTAACCTAAAGTCCTAAGAACAAAAAACAAATCACTATATGCATACAAAATCCGGAAGCCCTTTAGAAATTGAATGAATCAGCTCTAAAGTACAATAAAGCCCAACATCTATAGGCATAATCTCTCATCACAAAGGAAAGTAACATGAACAACATGAAGAAACAAGGGAAAAAAGGACTATAGATAATGTAGGACAACTTAAATCTACAGGAGGACCTAGAAGCATAAGAAACATGGACAGGGAAAGAAATCAAGGCATACCTAACTCAGATGGAACGGAATTTTAGAGAAGACATGAGACAGCAAGTCCAAGAATTGAAAGTATATTTTGAAAATTAACTAAACAAACAAATTCAAACTGCAAAGAACGAGCTTTACCAGGAGATAGAGATCTTAAAAAAAACAAACAGTAATTTTAGAAATGCAAGAAACCATAAACCAGATTAAAAACACTAACGAGAATATTACAAATAGACTAGATCAAGTAGAAATCAGAACATCAGATAATGAAGACAAAGTTTATCAACTTGAAAAGAGTATAGTCAACACTGAAAAGATGCTTAAATCTCACAAGCAATCTATCCAAGAGATATGGGATCTCATCAAAAAAACAAATTTGAGAGTCATTAGGATAGAAGAAGGCACAGAGGTTCAAACCAAAGGAATGGGCAACCTATTAAATGAAATAATCCTAGAAAACTTCCCAGAGATGAAAGATAGAATGGATTGCCAAATCCTGGAAGCCTACAGGACCCCAAACATCCAAAACTGTAATAGACCAACTCCAAGACATATAATTATGAAGATAGCCAACATACAGAACAAGGAGAGAATATTAAAAGCTATGAGGGAAAGGAGGCAGATTACATTCAGGGGTAAACCAATTAGGTTAACGGCTGATTTTTCATCACAGACTTTGAAAGAGAGAAGATCCTGGAACAATGTATTTCAAATGCTGAAAAATAATGGTCTCCAACCAAGAATACTGTATCAAGCAAAATTAAGCTTCAGATTTGACAATGAAATTAAAATCTTTCAAGATAAACGAAAGCTAAAAGAATTCGCAGCCAGAAAACCAGCACTGCAAAGCATTTTGGGCAAAATTCTACAAGAAGAGGAATGGAAAAATAGTGCCCAAAACCAACAGCGGGAGGTATCTCAGTAAAGGGGGAGGAAAACAACCAAAAAGTAAAAACCAGCCAAACTAAAATAAATAAATAAACATGACTGAAAGTACAAATAATATTTTAATTGTAACCTTAAATGTTAATGGACTAAACTCACCAATCAAGAGACACAGGCTAGTAAACTGGATTAAAAAAGAAATTCAACAATATGCTGCCTTCAGGAGACTCATATGATAGGAAAAGACATACACAGGCTGAAGGTGAAAGGTTGGGAAAAATCATACCACTCACATGGACCTCGGAAGCAAGCAGAAGTGGCCATACTCATATCGACTAAAATCAACTTCAAACCTAAGTTAATCAAAAAGGATAAAGAAGGACACTATATCCTGTTAAAAGGAACTATCCACCAACAAGATATAACAATTATCAATTTATATGCACCAAATAATGGTGCAGCAATGTTCATAAAACAAACTCTCCTCAAGTTCAAGAGTCAAATTGACCACAACACAAAAATTATGGGTGACTTCAACACACCACTCTCACCATTATACAGATCCTCCAGACAAAAGCTGAATAAAGAAACTATAGAACTCAATGACACAATCAATAACCTAGACTTAACCGACATATATAGAATATATCAACCATCATCAAGTGGATACATGTTCTTCTCAGCAGCACATGGATCTTACTCATAGATAGATCATATATTATGCCATAGGGCATCTCTTAGTAAATATAAAGGTGTGGAGATAATACCATGCACCATATCTGATCATAATGGAATGAAACTGGAAATCGATGATAAAAGAAGGAAGGAAAAATCCTGCATCACATGGAAAATAAACAATATGTTACTGAATGATCAATGGGTTACAGAAGACATAAAGGAGGAAATCAAAAAATTCTTAGAGATAAACGACAATTCAGACACAACATACTGGAATCTATGGGACACAATGAAAGCAGTTTTTAGAGGAAAATTCATTTCTTGGAGTATTCCTCAAAAAAAGAAAAAAAACAACAAATAAACGAACTCACACTACATCTCAAAACCCTAGAAAAAGAAGAGCAAAACAACAGCAAATATAGCAGAAGACAAGAAGTAATTAAAATCAGAGCGGATATCAACGAAATTGAAACAAAAAAAAACCATTGAAAAAATTGATAAAACTAAAAGTTGGTTCTTTGAAAAAATAAATAAGATCGACAGACCCTTAGCCATGCTAACAAAGAGAAGAAGAGAGAAAACTCAAATTACGAACATACGGGATGAAAAAGGCAATATCACAACAGACACTAGAGAAATACAGAAGATAATTAGAAAGTATTTTGAAACCCTATATTCCAAAAAAATAGTGAAGACATCGATAAATTTCTTAAGTCATATGATTTTCCCAGATTGAGTCAGGAGGATACACACAATTTAAACAGACCAGTATCAATGGAGGAAATAGAAGAAGCCATCAAAAGACTACCAACCAAGAAAAGCCCTGGACCGGATGGTATACAGCGGAGTTTTACAAAACCTTCAAAGAAGAATTAATACCAATACTTTTCAAGCTATTTCAAGAAATAGAAAAAGAAGGAGCTCTTCCAAATTCATTCTATGAGGCCAACATCACTCTGATCCCAAAACCAGACAAAGACACTTCAAAGAAAGAAAACTACAGACCAATATCTCTAATGAACTTGGATGCAAAAATTCTCAATAAAATCCTGGCGAATCGAATACAAAAACATATCAGAAAACTTGTGCACCATGATCAAGTAGGATTCATCCCTGGGATGCAAGGCTGGTTCAATATACGGAAATCAATAAATACTATTCACCACATCAATAGGCTTAAAGACAAGAACCATATGTTCATCTCGATAGATGCAGAAAAAGCATTTGACAAAATACAGCATCCCTTTATGTTCAAAACACTAGAAAAACTAGGGATAACAGGAACTTACCTCAACATTGTAAAAGCTATATATGCTAAACCTCAGGCTAGCATCATCCTAAACGGAGAAAAACTGAAGGCATTCCCTCTAAAATCTGGAACAAGAAGTGGTCTCTATCACCACTTCTATTCAATTTAGTTCTCGAAGTACTAGCCAGAGCAATTAGACAGACAAAAGTAATTAAAGGCATAAAAATAGGAAAAGAAGAACTTAAAATATCACTATTTGCAGATGATATGATCCTATACCTAGAAGACCCAAAAGGGTCTACAAAGAAACTACTTGAACTAATAAATGAATTCAGCAAAGTGGCAGGATATAAAATAAACACGCATAAATCAAAGGCATTCCTGTATATCAACAACAAAACTTCTGAAATGGAAATGAGGAAAACCACCCTATTCACAATATCCTCAAAAAAAATAAAATACTTGGGAATCAACCTAACAAAAGAGGTGAAAGATTTATACAATGAAAACTACAGAACCCTAAAGAGAGAGATAGAAGAAGATCTTAGAAGATGGAAAAATGTACCCTTTTCATGGATAGGCAGAACCAACATCATCAAAATGGCAATATTACCCAAAGTTCTCTACAGGTTCGACGCAATACCAATCAAAATCCCAATGGCATTTCTTGTAGAAATAGATAAAGCTATCATGAAATTCATATGGAAAAACAAAAGACCCAGAATAGCAAAAGCAATTCTAAGCAGGAAGTGTGAATCGGGAGGTATAGCGATACCAGATTTCAAACTGTACTACAGAGCAATAGTAACAAAAACAGCATGGTACTGGTACCAAAACAGGCAGGTGGACCAATGGTTCAGAATAGAGGACACAGAGACCAATCCACAAAATTACAACTTTCTTATATTTGATAAAGGCGCTAAAAGCATGCAATGGAGAAAGGATAGCATCTTCAACAAATGGTGCTGGGAGAGCTGGAAATCCATATGCAACAAAATGAAGCTGAACCCCTTTCTCTCACCATGCAGAAAAGTTAATTCAAAATGGATCAAGGAGCTAGATATCAAATCAGAGACTCTGCACCTGATAGAAGAAAAAGTTGGCTCTGATCTACATATTGTGGGGTCAGGCTCCAAATTCCTTAATAGGACGCCCATAGCCCAAGAGTTAAATACAAGAATAAACAAATGGGACTTACTTAAACTAAAAAGTTTTTTCTCAGCAAGAGAAACAATAAGAGAGGTAAATAGGGAACCTACCTCCTGGGAACAAATTTTTACTCCTCACACTTCAGATAGAGCCCTAATATCCAGAATATACAAAGAACTCAAAAAATTAAACAACAAGATAACAAACAACCCTATCAACAAATGGGCCAAGGACCTGAACAGACATTTCTCAGAGGAGGACATACAATCAATCAATAAGTATATGAAAAAATGCTCACCATCTCTAGCAGTCAGAGAAATGCAAATCAAAACCACCCTAAGATACCATCTCACTCCAGTAAGATTGGCAGCCATTATGAAGTCAAGCAACAATAAATGCTGGTGAGGATGTGGGGAAATGCATACACTTGTACATTGCTGGTGGGACTGCAAATTGGTGTGGCCAATATGGAAAGCAGTATGGAGATTCCTAGGAATGCTGGGAATGGAACCACCATTTGACCCAGCTATTCCCCTTCTCGGACTATTCCCTGAAGACCTTAAAATAGCGTACTACAGGGATACTGCTACATCGATGTTCATAGCAGCACAATTCACAATAGCTAGACTTTGGAATCAACCTAGATGCCCTTCAATAGATGAATGGATTAAAAAACTGTGGCATTTATACACAATGGAGTATTACTCAGCACTAAAAACCAATAAAATCATGGATTTTGCAGGGAAATGGATGGCATTAGAGCAGATAATGCTAAGTGAAGCTAGCCAATCCTTAAAAAAAATGCCAAATGTCTTCTTTGATATAAAGAGAGCAACTAAGATCAGAACAGGGAAGAAGAGCATGAGGAAAAAATTAACATTAAACAGAAACCAGTGGGGTGGGAGAAAGGGAGAGAGAAGGGAAACTGTATGGAAATGGAAGGAGACCCTCATTGTTACACAAAATTACATATAAGAGTTTGTGAGGGGAAAGGGGAAAAAAAACAAGGGAGAGAATTAAACAACAGCAGATGGGGTAGAGAGGGAAGATGAGAGGGAAGGAGAGGGGGGATAGTAGGGGATAGGAAAGGTAGCAGAATACAACAGTCATTAATATGGTATTATGTAAAAATGTGGATGTGTGACCGATGTGATTCTGCAACTTGTATTTGGGGTAAAGAATGGGAGTTCATAACCCACTTAAATCAAATGTATGGAAGATGATATGTCATGAGCTTTGTAATGTTTTGAACAACCAATTTTTAAAAAAGAATACAAGCAACAATAAATTTTGGTGAGGATGTAGGAAAAACATATTGCTGTATTGCTGGTGGGACCACAAATTAGTGCAACCACTATGGGAAGCATTGTGGAGATTCCTATTGACCCAATTATCCCATTCCTCAGTTTATACTCAAAGGATTTAAAATCAGCATACTACAGTGACACAGCCACATCAATGTTTATATCGGCTCAATTAACAATAGTTAAACTAGGTGCCCTTCAACAGATGAATGGATAAAGAAAATGTGGTATATATACACAATGGAATATTACCTTAAAGAAGAATAAAATTATGGCATTTGCAGGTAAATGGTTGAAGCTGGATAATATCATGCTAAGTGAAATAAGTCAATCTCAAAAAACCAAAGACCCATTGTTTTCTCTGATACTTGGATGCTAATTCACAATAAGGGTATGGGGAAGCTGGGGAAAAATAGAGGCCCTTTTTGATTAGGCAGAGGGCAGTAAAAGGGAGGGGAGGGGATATGGGGTAGGGATGACAGTAGAATGAATGTAGTTTTCATTTGCATTCTACTGTCATACCCTGTGTGCATATATTACACGACCCAACCCATGTGATTCTACATCATGTACAACCAGAAGAATGAGAAGTCATACTCCATTTATTCATAATGTGTCAAAATGCATTCTACTGTCATGTATAATTAATTAAACTAAAAAATTAGAATGCCAAAGGACAATTAATACAAAAAATATACAGTATTTCCCATTGAAATTTGTCTGTCAGACTATAAACATTAAAGGGCTTTGTTTTAAGCAAACCTGCAATAAGAGTTAAATAGCTAAGAATTTATACAGTTGTGAAATATGAGCTTAGAGGAACAAGAAAATGTTTATACATGTTTCGTCTCTAAGTCCATATCTTCGGGTGATTGTGTATTTTGAAGTTCTTTTTGTTTTCTCTTCCAAACAGTTACTACGAAATTTGGGGAAAGTAGGTATGCGGCTATACCTACTTTGTGTGGTTCTGCTCAGTTCTGTTCGCTGTGATGAGACTATACACATTTCCCATAAGTACTGCTGTCTTTACATGGATTACAAGTGAAGAGACAGAAACAAGTTTCAGATGACCATTGATAAGCCTATAATGTGAGTGAGAAATAAAATCCTGTCATTTTAAGCAGCTAATACTTAGCCAAACAGAGCCAAACTATAGCACATTTTTGTACTAAACTTACTTATAGAGAAATTCATCCCCAAAGTGAGATGCTTCTGTAACATATAACCCCAAACATATAGCATTAGCTTTACTGCTGGATGGTAGATGACTCTGAAATTTGTTTACAGAAGAAATACAATGACCCTTGTTATGTAATGGCAAACAAATAACCACGGGGAAAGACTGTACTAAATGAGCTTGTGACTTTAAGTAGAGAAACTTGGGAGAGCTAGTAAAGTATTACAAGAAAGAGATCAACTTAGAAAAGAACTGGATATCTTGTGAGAGTAAAAGGAAATAAAGGAAGCACAGAAATCTGTGGGGCCTTCAGTGTTTAAGTATGCAATTGGATGTTATCTACCACTAGTAGAAGATTACATCAAAAAGAGACATTTTGGATGATCAATGTGAATTTTAAAAGTTTCATGGGAAAGGTAAAACCAAGCATTTCACTATAAGCCCATTTTGAAACTTCTAAATCAATCAAGAGAAAAACAAAATCCTTTTTTTAGATAAAGGACAAGGGGAAAATACACTAAAGGCATGACTCCTACATGAAATCTGATAGGTTTAAAGTAACAGGAAATTAATTTCCAAGAAAGATGCATGTATCAAAAAGAATTATTAGTGTGGGTGTTGATACAAAGAAGTAAATAAAATTATATGTACAAAAAGCTATGTAAGATTTTGAGAATTATATTCCAAAAGATCATCCAGCTGGACTCAGAAAGAAGATGACTGAGCTGTTAAATAACTCTTAGTTCTCGCCTTGCTGTGGGCAGTGTGCTTATAGAGGTTAAGTCAGGAAACCAAAGCCACTATGCGGATTGCAAGAAACAAGAGATTTAATATGAGAACTATAGTTGACACAAATGTGGATGGAGTTTAGAAAGTGTACATCTTAAAAGTAGAAGCTGAAGACAAATAGTCACTAATGACTGTTTTCTTGAAGCACGAGCTGACAAGTTGAAACTGCAGGAAGATATAAGAAACCTGTGTATCTATTACCAGAGAGGGACCTGAGGATCTAACAAGGCAGAAGCTCAGGGAGAGCATTATACAAACCTTTGTGGATCTACAGCCAAGCTCATGGAGGCTTGAGGCAGTTGTTGGTTAGCATGGTCAGGAAATCAAGAGGATGAGCTAAAGCAGGAGAGTGAGAACCAGAGGCTCAGGAGATGTCTTCATGCAACATATCTGACACCAAAACCTCCCAAGAGTGACAGCCTCTGAATTTCAGTCCCATGAAGTTTCATCTACTTGGCCAATTCCATCTCACAACCTTAGAGAACAGGAGATTAAGATATTCAATTCCCAGCCTTAGCCCAGGTGCCAAGGTGCCAAGGTGCCAAGTCAACAATAGACAATCCAGCATAGGAAGGAAGCAGGCTGAGAAACTGCTCAACCCAAGAAGAACATTTTCATACGTGGCCAAGGTTGATAATGGAAAAGATAGGAACGTCAGAAAGAGGGACTAAAGGTCATAGAATGCAACAGACTGAAAATCTACTTATAAAGACAGAGACTACAGTGTAAACTTGAAACAGTGCCCACTTCAGTGTGAAAGGATCTTGCTTAATAAGATTTCAGAATTTCCATGGACCAGTAACTGCTCTGTGTGTTTCATTGTTCTCCTTTCCAAATAAAAGGGTCATTGTGGTTATCCTATCCCTTTTCTCCCATCTAATCAGTGCTCAACTTGTCTCATATAATTTTTAATAGTTTGTCAAGCGTCAGCAAACTATCGCCTGCAGGCTGAATCTGGCTGCTGCCCATTTTTGAAAGTAAAATTTTATTGAAAAGCAGCCACACGTTGCTCCTTTGTTTATATATTGTTTATGACTGTTTTGAATAACAAGGACGGAGTTGATAGTTCTAACTAAGGCTGTATGACCGACAAAGCTGCAACCATGTACTAATTACAGAAAAAGTGAAGTCATGATTAAGACCTGTATATTATATAGGGTAGCTGTGTCTCTTAAGTCTCTCCTTTAGCCTAGTAGTTTCATAGATGACTTGATGCTTGTAGATTGATCTTTCTCATTTCTCTTAACTATGGTATATTGCCTAATTGTATGGATGTAATATAGCATATGATCAGTCCCCAAACGATGGGCATTTGAATTCTGCAATGAATAACCTTGCACAAATGTCTTCTTGTTTTTTCCTTCTATGGTTCATTTGAAATAGGTTCCCAAATAGTTTAACAATCTTAAACTCATGCTAACTATAGCTCTAATTCTAGTCCTCATTCTAACTCTTGGCTTATGAATGAATCCAAAAAGGCCTAGAATAAATTAAATATGGTAATTAGTTTAAAATAAGTGATTTTGACTCACTAGACTATGAGCTATCTAATTACCAAAATGCCTGCCATCAATTTTAACATCTTTCTAGCTTATATAACATCTTTTTTAGGTATATTTCTTTATCGATCCTACCTAATGTCATTATTATGCTTAGAAGGCATAAAATTATCCATGCTTTTTATGAATAAGACCTTTTTTATGGTATCAGGTAGCTATGTCTCTTAAGTCTCTCCTTTAGCCTATTAGTTTCATAGATGACTTGATGCTTGTAGACTATTCTTTCTCATTTCTCCTAACAATGGTATATTGCCCCCATTGTATGGATATAATATAGCATATGATCAGTCCTAAATGATGGGCATTTGAGTTCTGCAAAGAATAGCCTTGCATAAATGTCTTGTTTTTTTCCTCTATGGTTCATTTAAAATAGGTTCCCCTAAGTGTGAATTCTATGCCAACTAATAAGTATTGCCAACTTGTCCTCCACTTGACATTACACATTTCTGTGCCTCCACCATCAATATATGAGAATATCTCACTCAGCCAGAAGGGGAAGCTGTCAAGCTTTTGGATTTAGGCCAATCTTATAAACAAGAATGGGATCTCAGTGTAGTTTTAAATGTTTAAGCCCTGTACCAATGATGTTAAGCAACTTTGCAAATGATTAGGGACTGGTTGCATTTCTTCATCTGTTGTTTGTCTACTTAAATCTCTTGCCCACTTTTATACAGGATCTACATATTGTTTTTCTCTCCAACTTAAAAGCTTTAAAAGCTCTTTCTCTTTTCTTCCTTCCTTTCTTTCCTTCTTTTATTTCTTTCCTTCCTTCCTTCCTTTCTTCTTTCTTTCTCTCTCTCTTTCTCCCCCTCTTTAGTATTATAGATAAAACTCAAGGACTTTCGTCTACCAGGCAAGCACTCCAGTACTGAGCCACACCTACAGTCCAACACTTTTGAACTTTTGATATTAAAACTACTATCCTTTGTTTTTGATATAAATTGCAAAATTTTCCCAATTTTGTCAATTTCACTTTGCTCATTGTGGGTTTTCTTTTTTAAGTTTTTTTTTGCCATACAGAAATTTGTTGACGTTATTGTTAATCTTTTATGCTCTCAAACTATCAATAGTTTTCCAACTACTATCCCTCCTAGTAGAGGATAGGAAAGGTAGCAGAATACAACAGTTACTAATAGGGCATTATGTAAAAATGTGGATGTGTAACCTATGTGATTCTGCAATCTGCATTTGGGGTAAAAATTGGGAGTTCATAACCCACTTCAATCTAATGTATGAAATATGATATGTCAAGAGCTTTGTAATGTTGTGAACAACCAATAAAAAAATAAATAAATAAAAATAAATAAATAAATAAAATAGTTTTCCAAGTGCTTTTGTATTTTGAGTCCTACTTAGAAAGGTATCTTATGCCTAGGCTATAAGATATTCACCCATTTTTCCTTTTAGATTTTTTATGGTGTGATTTCTCTCTCTGACATAATTGGTCTACTTTTCCTTTCTAGTTGTGCTTTCATGCTATATTATTTTAATTATAGAGGTTTTATAGTAAATGATATGGTTTTTAATATATTTTAGGATTAGTCACCTTTTATTATTCTTTTCATTTAAGGTCCTCATGTCTATTCTTGCTTTTTTCCTTCCAAATCAACTTTATAGACAAATTTTCTAAAGCCAGAAAATAAAAAGTGGTGGAATTTCTCTTGAAATTGCCTTAATTAATTGAGAAATAACTGTTATCTTTAGGGTATCAAATTTTCCCGTTCAAAACATAATATATCTCCCCCAATTGTTTTGGTGTATTTTACAGTCTGTCAGCAGTGCTTTATGGTTCTCTTTATAGAAGTTTTGAACACTTCTTGCTGTGCTATGTCTAAAGATATCTCTGTGTGGGTTTTAAATCATAAATTGGGCCTTTCATTTTCTTTAATAACTTCAAGTAATTTTTTTTACATATTCAATTTTATATATTAATTTTAATACTGCTTTATTGCTTGTGGTAGTTTTTACATAGATTATTTTGGGGTTTCAGTGATATACTATCTGAAAATAAAGATGATTTAACTAAATGCTTTTATTTATTGATTAAAATTTTAATTCTTACTTATTGATGATCAAATTAATCTGATTAACCAGAGCAAAGAGGTCTGTTTTTGCCTTTCAAAAGCCATGTAAGATTCTGAGTTGGAAGATTGACTTTTTTCTTCCTTTTATTGTTAGTGTGCATACTTTAAGAAAATATGTGACTTCAAGTTTGCAGGTATTTTCTATTACATAATTGGACAAAAGTTACAAATAGAGAACAAGATTAGCTCTAGGTAGAATGGTTAAATGGTTAGTTTGTACTCTTCTATTATAATTAATAAGCCATTCTTAAATCCTCATTTTGTGCAAAGGTCACTTCTCATACTCTGGAACACCTCAAAAGGAATCCACCCAATGTTGGATATCCTTCTTGTTTTTGTCCAATCTGGCTCACATCTAAGGCTAAGCCAGTGTTTAAATACAAACTTTATCTCAGCAATAAAAATATATTTTTACTATTTTATCTAACATGTAATTATAGTTCCCAAAAGAAACCAAAAAATAAGCAAACCAAAATAAACCGGAGCAAATGTGAAGGAAGCACTGATGACTGAGTAACTCAGAATGTGAAATGACCCTTCAGACCTTCCACAAAAAATGATGCTTGTTCTTCCTTAGTCAACAGTCAAGTTCTGGAAAATAATCTAGCTTCACTGAACTTTGTTGTTGTTGTTTGTTTGTTTGTTTGATACTGGAAATTGAATCCAGGGACATTTTACCACTGAGCTACATCCCAACCCTTTTTATTTTTTATTTTGGGGCAGGGTCTTGCCAAGTTGCTGAGGCTGACTTTGAACTTGCCATCCTTCTGCCTGAGTCTCCCAAGTCACTAGGATTACAGGCATGGGCCACTGTACCCATCTAGGAAGAATTTTCTAAGTAGAGTCATAATAGTCATTTAATTCAAAGATTCCTTTAAATTTCCTCCTATGGGTCTTAAAAACAACTTTTCTTCTCCTTATCTGACCTGGAGATTAAATAGCTGTTTAAGAGGTACAGCAGTTCAAAGAATTCATGATTTGGATACACATAATTTGTGTCCTAACTAGCCATTTTCTCTTCCTTGATTTAAGCTGATCTATATATTCCTCCAGCAAAGGAAAAAAAATTAAAGAAACTTCTGAACTGGCTTTATTGAAACTGCTCAACACATTCATTGACAGTCCAGGTTTTGGAATTAGAATCCCTCGGATTTTACTCAACTTTGACAAGTACTATTTTGAAATTGTATTTCACTTTCACCATCTAAAATGTAAAGAATCACATCTACTTCACAGAGTAGTTGCAAGAAATTTATAACAAGATAAAGCACTTAAGAGTTCTGGCCTAAGTAAATGCTCAATAAATGATAACTTATTGTTATTAGAATTATTATTATCATTAGCCTGATGAGAACAATATTTCCAAATTCCATGTCTTCCATTTGTACACATATTTATTTTTCCAAGGACCTATTTTCCCTTTCTATGTCCCTTAACATGTTTCATGGAGCCCCTTTAATACTCAGCTGGTATTTCTTACATGTGTGTTTTGTCTGTCCCAGGACACAAACCCATATGTCCACTTTATTCTCATGACAGAGTGTCACACTCATGGTCCAGAGTCTGGGCCTCTTTATTAGATATGATTATAAGAGTGATGAACACTGCAGAGGACCTTTCTCTGAGAGTATCATTATTGATCAACTGGGTTTCTGTCGTTTTCAGTGATTCATTCTCCTGTGGTAAGATTAGTCATTCTCTCCACCACACTCCCTCTTTTAAGCAAAAATGCCTCTGAACATGAGTAACTTACTAAACCATTCGTATGAACAAATTCTCAGAGAATGAAAGAAATATAGATCTTTGAGTGCATTGGATTTTCTTACGAGAGAGAATTAAAGTTCTCCAGTGTGTGACTTGAGGTGTCAAAAGCAAACCCATGCATTAGATATTTAAAGATGGCAAAGAAGGCTTCCAGTTCTTTTTTGAATTCATCTTGCATGCTTTCTTGCTATTGCTGGAACCCCCACTCCCAGCCCCAAATAAATAAATAGGCAACGGTCTTTACTTTTGAAATCAAGTGTTTAGAAGTATATGTAGAGAAGACAGAATTGTCTTTCTAAACACATGATTTCACCTGAAAAATGTTAGCTCCATGATCTTCCCAGGATTAGGGTTAAAATATTGAGCACAAATATCTCCTGTTATATACATAGTGATGTCATATAGATAACCTACAATTAGTTTAGGCAAACCAAATTGATAAACAATACACAATTTCACATGCATGTATCTCTATGAAGTGTCTAAACAGAATCAAACACACAGACTCTAAAAATTGAATTTAAGACACTAGTCATCCACACATATTAACTCAATCACATTGGTCTAATGGGCACCATACAGGTACTCAATCTGCATAAGTTCAACACTAACATTAAGGAGACAAACAATGGTGAAGGCTAATTTCGTGAGAGTCTCTTTCAACAGTAGGGAGTCTGGGTCTTCATTAAATTAGCTGACTTGAGATCCCAAAGTTGCAAAATGAGCATCTCCACCCTCCCAAAGCCATCACGATGCAGCATGGCCAATTACACTCAACAAGCATCAGCATGTTTGGGCTTTAAAAACTGCAGTCAGTTGCCGTAGACGAGTTGGGCACATTTCCAATGCCTTCCTAAGAATGAAAATAAACATATATTCAAATGAGAGTAAATAATGACCTAATGGGAAATGTTCAGTGAAGCATCTGACAACCAGTTTAGACTGGCACCTTTATCCTTTCAGTTTCATCTGCCCCGCCCAGTTAGTGGCGTGATGAGGTGCCAGTAAGTGTTGAGGTGGGGAAGGGGTTGGTGGTCCCTGAGGAAGTCCAGGTGTTTTGCCTAGACAGGGATTATGACAGTGTATCCAACAGTGGCAGGCATTCTATCTGCAAAAGCCTGATAACTCTATCAGACCTGGCTTGATCGAGCGACTCCAGAGGCCCTCTTTTCATCCTCAGCTTGCAGCAGATCTCAGTGGGCTGAAGGAGTATGAGAAACTGAGATAAGTACTAGCTACAATTATAGCGATATGTTTGTGCTGCTGCAATTAAGGTTGTGTCAGCGCTTCTATTAACCTTTGCATTGCCAGCATTTTCCCATTTGGCATTCCAAGTGAGTAACAGCATTTAAATTAAGAAGGAACACAACCACTGTCTGAGTTACAAGCCCATGAAAAATGGACAGCAGTAGATAGGATGGCCTCTACTTAGCTACTAAACAGGTAGAGCAGGGACTGGGAAGGTTTACGAGAGTGGCTCCCACACCATTGTTACTTTATTCTTTGATGTTGAAATGATTTCTGGTGATGAGGTGGCCTATTACTGCATCACAGAGCATCTGGGCGCTGGTAGGATCTCAAGAATTTATTGGGGCTTTTCCCTTGTCTGTGTTAGTTTCCTTGAATATTTCTTTCAATTAGTTTAGAATGATTTTTAGACCATTTTGAAACAAAATCTACAGAATATGTGATTATCAAATTAGTTTAATAACTCATGTTCAACCCATATCTCATAGATTATATGTTGTTACTTCCCTTTGACAGAAATTGAACATAAAAAATAAAGCACTTGAGGAAGTTGTTCCAAATTGCACAGCAAGTTTATTGCAAGACCAGCCTAAACCCAAACACACTGACAAACATCCAGAAGAGATTATGTGCATTAGTCTTCACTGCTCAGGACCAGGAAGCTAAAGCATCTTTTCTTCTCTTTCCACAGAACAACCTTTAGCCACTTCACCAAGAAAATAAAACAATAAGGCTCTGGCTTTCAGAAAATTTTATTGTAACTACCATTAAGAAGCATTTAGGGGGTTGGGGCTGTGACTCAGCGGTAGCACACTTGCCTGGCATGTGTGAGGCACTGGTTCAATTCTCGGCACCACATATAAATAAATAAAATAAAAGCCTATCAACAACTAAAAAAAAATCTATTTAAAAAAATTATTTATAAAGTATACTATATGTAACACATAGATTTGTTTCGTTACTACCTCCTCCAAAATCTGAAAAGTTTTTCACCAAAATACTTATTCACCCTCCTGTTAAGTTCTTAAATTCTGCTAAAACTGAAAACCAGACAATATTCTCCTAGAAATCAGATTTTTATCCCCCCTCCTATATAATTTGCTTCAAGTCTAATTCTCTTCCCCAAAAAGTTTGGTTTTAGGTATTTAGAAATAACACTAATTTGAATTCAGTTGTTCTTTTTTTATTAGTAGGATTAAAATTTTCTGATGTTAAATTTTGATCACTTTACTCTGATTTGGAATGGTGATTTTTTTCATCCAAACAAAAGCCCAAGTTTATCTGATCCCGTGAGGTCACAGACATTTCCAGATGTGTGTCAAACCAGTTTGGATTGTACAAATCTGAGTTGATTATCAAGATTTCCAAGTCTGTGTTTCAAATGACTTAGGGCTAAATTAGTGATTTCCAAACTTAGTAATGGTAAAAATAGCCTGGGGCCATTGTTAAAAACACAGATTCCCAGACTCTTCTAGAATCTTCAGTTTTAAGTGATTTAAAACTGAAAACTAGGTGATTTCTTTGCTGAGCTACATTAGAGAAACATTGTGCTAAAGGTTAATGTTAAGTGGAAATTAAATGTAAAAAGTACAAATCTTGGTTGACTCTTTTAGGGGCTCACCTTAAGAAATTGAAATTAAATTTTTTCAATTGAACTTTGGAAAATAAAAATATTATGAAATATGTCTATAATTCACTACATAATGTATTTTACAAAGTTTTTGTTATGATTTCTCTGAAGGTATCGATCCTGTTGAAAACTTGTGTTTCCAGCAGCTAAACCAGGTTTATACACTGTGTTTGGCATAGAATGCTTAACTCATTTCATTAAAGAATGAATGTTGAAAATGACTCAAGTCCACACTTCTCCATGAAGTCTTTACCCATTTTTCCAACTACCTGTGATATCCTTCTTTCATATATCTATTTTAAATCTAGCCTACTTCATCCCACAATGTACTTGATTCCATTGTATTCTATTATTTCTGTAAGGCTGCTCCATGTAGTACAAGTATATATGACTTTAGATCAGGATACACTTAAGCAAATATCTTAAGTTCAGTTCTTCACAATGAGGCTATGCCAAGTATCTCACAGAGCTATTGAAGGAATTATATGAGTAATGTCTGCCAAGTTACTTTATTTTTACGTATTTTCTCTTTTTTGATTTTGTTTCATTTTGGGTTTGGGGTTTTAGTACTAGACTATAACCCAGTTGACAGCATTTATCTATGTCTTCTCAGTACTTAATATGACACAAAGGTCACTTTACTGCAAGAACTAGGTTTATCATATTTTCTCTTTACCCTTTCTTTCTTCCTTAAAAAAAAAATCTATAAATCTCTCAAAATTAGGAGACAGGTATTACAGTTTTCAATATTCTTTTGTTTTGATCCTTCAACAGTTACACTGAGTACAAAATATATGTTCAAATAATTGTTGATCTAGAAGACACTGGAAAATAAGAGGAGAAAAAGAAGAGAAGTACTAGGGTTTGGGTCTGGATTGTCCTTCGGAGGCATTGGTCCCCAGTGCAGCAAAATTCTTACGTAGGGATTATGGGGAAGCGATTGAATCATGAGGTCTCCTACTCCTTCAGTGGATTAACACACTGATGCATTAGTAATTGGATGGCATTACGAGAGGGTGGTAGGGCCTTTAGGGATAGCGTCTAGTTGGAGAAAGTAGAGCTGGGTGGGGGTATGTCCTGCTAGGGTATTTCTTGCCTCTGCTCACTTCTCCTCTCTCTGCTTTCTGGCTGCCATGATCAGCTTTCCTCCCCGATACCATCTTCTACCATGATGTTCTACCTCCGGCAAGCCAGTGCAACATTGGACTGAAATCTCTGAAACCATGAGCCAAAATAAATCTTTCCTCCTTAAAGTAGTTTTTCTTAGGTATTTGTCACAGCCTCACAAAAACTAACTAACATAAGCTCTGAAGAAAGAAAAAAATGAAAAAAGATACAAAGGAAAAGAATTACATGTTGGGAAGAGTTGTCTTTCTCTCAGTTATTACCTCAAGCCCCATGGAAGTAGGCCTTGTGCAGATCAGAGTTGACATCCTAAGACTAACAAGCAGAAGCTGTTTCTCACAGCAATAACCATTTGCAATTTGTTCACTTCCAGTAACTTAAGTTTCAGGTACAACAGTGAATTTTTTATTTTACCCATATATATCTTATTACTTACTCCTCAATATAGTTTTTATTTACTAGGGTTTCTATGTCTATTTGCAAAGCTCAAAGTTTTGCTTTTCAAATATAGTTCATGAAATTTTTAATTTTTAATGTCAAAAAAGTATTACATACTACATGTAACCCAGAATTCTCCGTGCACCTAGCTCCAATACTGAAAACAAATGGAAATGAAAGTGACTTTCATTAACTTCAGGATTTCCAAGTTGAATAAATAGAAGAAATAATTAGCAGTAGCCTTATCTTTTTATACATGTGATCCGTAAAAAATCTATAAATCCAAGAAGATAAGTGACTCATCTAATAGCAAATAAATAAAAAGTCGTTACCAATATGAATCATTTATATTTATGTAAATTTTATTAAATCATTACATTGTAGTGATTTCTATGCTCACAAAAGTGAACACAGAAACCTTCAGGTCTAACACATCACTTCCAAATACAAACACCTAATACCACATCCCTCATGGTGCTGCCAGAACATTACGTGGGAGAGGTAATCACTACCTACAGTAAACCAATCCATTTAGTCTGTGAGATATTTCACTTATCTGCCAAACCATAGTATCCTTCATTCTACCTTTTTGTTCCTAGTGCTGATCTTTGAGCAATAAATGAAATATGCTCCCTTTTCTCTTTAATACACTCACTGTTCCTTCCAGCATTTTCTTATCTTCTAGACTTCTAAATATTTCTTGACCTTTGTTCCCTGTAGATATCCAGTAATGAGTCAGCTTTGATGAAGATGATAATGAAGAAAAAATAACAATGAGGACTACCTATATTTGTTGACTATTTTCTGTGTGTCACACATTACAAAAACCATTAGCATTTACTATATGCTTTGTCCAGTGCTATATTAACAGAGAGTAGAAGAGGTGCCTGGCATACATGAAACTTGCAGTGAACATTGACTAACTGAAGGAATTCTCATCAAACTGTTTGAGGTAGGCATAATTGTCCCTTTATCAAAGAGCCAATATATATCAAATGGAATATAGAGTTAGGCATTTTGACTACATAACTTTACATATGCACATAACCACTGTTCTTTATACTTAAAAATGTTCTTTTCTGAAACAGTCATAAAGATATGAACAATGATTTCATTTATTGGTGAGCATTTGTAAAAGTTCTGCATCTAGACATAAAAGGTTGCATTCTCAACTTTTGGCCTTGGGAGTTGATTCCTATAACATACAAAAAAAAAAAAAAAACAATTTTATCTTGACCCCTGACTTCTGTAAGCTACAACTCCATTTTTTTAAAGTTCCTTTTACAAAAAAAAAAAAGTCTCTTATAGTATTATCTACCTTGCTGTCTCTAATTCCTCTTTTGAAATCCCTTCCTTTACTTTTCCCCCATATCTTCCACTAAAATTGCTCTTGTCAAGATCTTCAGGGACTTTCACTGTACTAAAATCCAACAGTCAATTCACAGTCCTAATTTCCCTTGACTTATCCATCATATTAAACACAGATCATCCCTAACTAGATGGTTAGAGTTCATTCCACCATTCTAGCCAGGAAGCATCTTGACTTTGAGCAATGAATGAAATAGAACCCTAAGGAGGTTCAGAAACTGGTGGTGCCTGGTGCTTCTAAAATTAGGAAGTGAAAGTAGGACTGAAAACAAGAAGGTGCACCCAAAGTCTGAGATTCCTCTGTCTCTCCTTCTTGGAGAGGCAACAGATCCTGCCCAACCATGGAATAAGAATAAAGGTTAACATGATAGTGAGCCTCCTTAGTGATGGTGAGCCAGAGGACTAGAGGACTGGGGGATATGGGACATAAAAGAAGCCATAAGGAATCTTATCATAAACCCCTAGTCTAAAATGAGAATGTATTTTTCTCAATATTTCTCATAACTATTTCCATGAACATTTCAAATACAATTTTTAGAATATTAATACGGAGCAGTATAGACCTGGTTAAACAGCTTAGTCCAAAAATTAATGAAAATGACAAGCCTGCATTCAAAGACAAACTATTTAATGACTAATTTTTTTAATTGGTTCTAGGCTGAGTCCTCTTTGTATAACAAGTTTCAGCCTGGAGAAAAAAATTTATGCTGCAGTTTTAAACCTCTGATAATAGAAGATTTAATGGAATTTCAAAAAGGCCATTAATTATAACATGCCAATATAATAATAAGAAGATTAAAATATGTCCAAACTAAACAAGTTCAATACAGCTTAAGTACTTTGTCTGAAATTAAACTTTCCCAACTATATATTTTGATATCAAATCTCAAAAAGTTAAATACTGAAACAGATAAGAAGTTTGTGGAACAATTTTCCATAAAATATGATTGAATACCTTATTCTGACTATAACAACTTTGCAATGACATGAAATGAAAATTAGATCAAGCATAAAATAAATTTGGGATAAAATAATTCCATTATGTGTTTATTTATCATTTCTTGGGCTTTGTAAAGGAAATTTTTGTGGAAATATGAGTTAATTTTGAGATGTTTGTGACTTTTAATTTCTTTCCCACAAAATAAGTTTACAAAGTAGGAAAAAGGATTGGATGCAATATTGTTATAGAGTGTATTAAACCTGTATAAAAACAGATGGTGCATAGAGGAGCTTATTCTGTCGTGGGGAGATAAAGGAAAGGACATGGGTGGTAATACCTATGTTGTTGTTTTTCTTAGGGTGATGCAATGGTGTAGAGAGAATTATATAGATTCCAGCTGTATTTTGGAATTGATATCAAAAAGACTTGCTGCTGAGTGGGGTGTGGGAGGTGAGGAGAGGGAGGAATTAGAGATGACGAACAAGTTTCTGGCTTGAGCAACTGACAAAATGATGATACTATTTACTGAAAGAAGATGGGAGTAGGGCAAACAGGTTTGTGAGGTGAGGAATGACGAGTTCTGTCTGGGACTTCCTAAGTTGGAGATGCTTGTGAGTCATCTAACAGGTGAAATCAGGTAGGATAATGAATTTCAGATTCTGAAGTCATCTCCACCAAGTTAAAGATGTCAGCATCATGCAACATGAAAGCTGATCAGGTTTAACATTATGTGATCACAAAGCAATCATACTGAAAACTGGTGTGGTGTAGGAGGAAAAGTCCAACAAGAAAGCAAAGAAAGGCAGGTATTTTTCCCCTTTCTACTACACAGATGGGGGATACATTCTAACTTTCTTGAACACTCAGTGGTGTGATTGTCTATAATATACACTTAAAATTGAGAAAATTAGATTCAAATTCCTGTTCCAGCTCTTACTACCTTCATAATTTCAGGGGGAAAAAAAAGAGCAATTAAGCTCTCTATGCCTCAGTTTTCTCATCTATAAAACTAATGATAACTATTTCACAAGATTGTCTTGAGAATTCATTTAAACATATATACACACATTTTAAATATATATACACACATTTAAACATATATACACACAGCATAAAAATACACACACACACACACACACACACACACACACACACACACAAACCATCACTTAATGTCGTTCCTAGCATACAATAAATGCTATTTGAGTATTCACTGTTATTATTATTATTATTATAAGAAAGATTAGATGAAAATAGAAACTTTAAAACCTTATTGTAACATACCTTGTTCTAAACAATATTATGCAGAAATCTAATATGTGAAAGAAATAAAGATAGAACACCAGTGGCTGGAAGGTAGGACCTAGATCACCAGTATAGCATTTTCCCTTCCCTCTCTGAGGGAAGACCTTCTGAGAGTCTTTTTTCTAAAAACTATCAGACGAGAAACTCTTTCAAAAGTGAGAGAAAAATAAAGATGTTTTCAGATGTACAAGTAATGAAGAGTCCACCATCCACATAGCCTCACTAAAAAAAACTCTATGCTTTGGCAATAGGAAGAGTGAAGTTGGAAATTCAGTCCATCTTCCCGGAAGGATGCGTCTCCACCCCTCAAGTTCCCTTTCATATGAACAGTCCTCCACTTGCATCAGAGTCCTCACCTCCCACACCCACCCTACTTCTAGCCCACTCAGTCCTTCTCTGAATTAGAGTGACTTAATATGATTGGAACAATCTGAAAGGAGAGATTGAATTGAAGGAGGCCATCTTCTTCTCTTCTTGGGAATCAGGTTTCTTCAGGAAGTACCTTACACTATCTCAACCACATGATGTTACCAGGGCACAGTGAAACCAAGTGGGCAGGCCTCCCCTCACTCATTCAGCACTCTCATGACTTAGTTATTATGATCATCTCATTGTGATGATGATAGGGTGATTGTAAGGGTGATAGGAAGCCCATGTGTCCACTGGTGGACAATTTTCCAATATCACCTCTATTAGCAGTAAAGGTCATTTATGCCTTATACATTTGCCATGATTCTCTACTGGTTCAGAACTTTGATAAGAAATGTGCTGTTTAGAAGTCCTCCCTGGCCCCCCAAACACAGAGTGTGGGACCAAAAAAAAAAAGAGTGAACTCAGAAATAGATCAAATACATTGGCAAGTTCCCAACATAAGAAGGTTCCAAGCTTCCGAATCACAAAAACAAAATGTATTTACAATAAAAGGAAGCTGAATTTTATCCTATAAAAAAATCAGTCATTAGACCCTTTGAATAAAAAAGACATGGAAAGATTGTATACTTGATTATTTTCTAGATAGTTCAGAGTAGGAAAAAAGAGTAAGGAAAACTGGGCTCAGGGTAGAAAAAGAAGTTGACATTTGCTGAAGGCCAAATTCATGTCCTCTCTACCTTTGTCTAACATTGATGTCATGTTTTCCCATCTTATTGCCTATTTTAAACAGGCAGTCATCTGGCTCCATAGATTTTATTGAGTTAAGTCATCAAAGAAAACATGAACCACATTTGGGATCACCCTCAACCCAAACCCTCCTGTTAAGGATTGAACCCAGCATTTCAGGCATGATAGATAAGCACTCTACCACTGAGCTAGATCCCCAGTCCTTTATTTGGGATCTTTATCATAGTGTTTCAAAGATGCTTTACAATTTTCCACTTAAGAAAAAGAATGTATTAATATTTCTCTCTTAATCTCTAAAGTTTACATTTCTATGGCATATTCTTGATAAAGAATTTTAAAAGTCAAAAAACTGACAGTGATAGAGTGATGGCTTGAAAGTCAAAATATATGAGGATATAGAAGGTAGCAGTTGTCATTCAAAAATTCAACTCAACTTTAAATTTTGATATTAAATTGATGTATACGACATTGTAGCACTGTTTTTTTTTTCTCCCTGGAGGCAATATTTTTAGAATACCAGAATATGTCATGCCTGATCATCCCCCTCAGCCATGAGCTGATACTTGGTTCCTAATCACTGAGTCCTTTCCTTTCATGCCATTCCTTTGAGCAAGATGCTTATATCAGAACTAAGACAACCCATATTCACTCTGAGATGGTTAGTGGTGTATGCCAAAACAGTTTTTAGGTTCCATGGTTGTCCATCCCTGTACAAAGCACTGAGAATACTGTGATGGACAAGACAGAAAGGATGTTGTCCATAGTCCAAAGACCTTTTGGGGCTCTTGGAGAGATTAAAAAGCATAAACAACCAAACAAAAGCAGTAGTGATAACAATCCATTCTCACTTCCCAATGGATTCCCCCTCCATCTGGAAATCCCCTGACCTGTTCTCTACCCACGTGATGAGGAACGCTGTTGAGGAAACACAGGTGGAAGAAAAGGATACTCACCTAGTTCCACAAATCAGACAGTAGTCTGGGATGATACCTTCATCATTATAGAATGTTCTACCTCCAAAAGGGATCACCAAGGACATAGATCACTCTTCTCTTTTGTTGTGTTTTTTTGTTGTTGTTTTCTTACACACAGTTCCTTTCTTTGTTGATTATTCATTCTCCTCAATAGAGTTCTTTTCTCCAAAGTGCAAGTCTAGCTATTTCTGAAGTCCAGCTATTTCCCTCTCTATCAATCCCTAAGAAACAAAATGAATTAATAAAGGAATTCTTGTAGTAACAAGAGCCCTATCCAAGCAAGTTGAAAAAAGCAACTGACTTGAAACTCAAGTGCAATAATTTCATGTGTGGCTAGATCATGGTGCTCAAAATATGTCCTCAAGTATTAGGCTTTATCACTCTACCTTTATTTTTCTCTGCATAGATTCTTTCTACACAGTGGCAAAAATTGCCGTAAGGGGCTCTAGTCTTCCATTATCCTTACAGATAATAATTCTGTCCCCTCTCTCCAAAAGGCCAATTGCCTCTTTCTTACAGTGTCAGCAAAATTCCTGGATTGTCCCCAGAAGAAATTCCAGAAGGAAAAAAAATGTATATTCACTTTACACAAACCTCTATAATATTTTCTAGAAGATTTTTACTAAAGGCAAGAAAAATAACAAATATGACTTGGTTATATAATACTATGTGGTTTTTTTTTTTTTGTAGGCTTCCCTTTGGACTTTATAAAGTATAAATGGCATGAAGACAGTCATTCTTAGCTCCTTTTACTGACTCATTTCCCATTGTAATGTTTAGAACCATCCTCACCCAACTTCTTTATTTGGGTTTTCAATGCCAGGATGATGCTCATGGATTTTTCCAATTTTATGGTTGCCATCCTTTCTTCCTAATTCTCAGAGACAATAACAGAATGGAATTACATAGTCTCTCATAGATAATAGATCTAAGGAGAGTGCAGTAAGCTTTATACCTTTAGAAAAAATCTCTAGTCTACCTATCTATGCCTATCGTCTTCTGGTTTTACATAGCAAAATCAAATTATTTAATTTCTTGATGCTTGACCTATTCTTCACTCAAACATTCTTCAACAGTAGTTTCCAGAATCACAGCTGGAAGTCTGTCCCTTGGGACTCAAATACATCAAACTAGTGCCAGAGATTGAAAAACCCTTATAAGGGAGAAAAGAGACCAGGCACTCCAAGGAAGATAGAGATCTACATACATTCCTTTTAGCTGAGTTGGTCTTTTGACTGCCAATCTCTCAGGCTATAGAAGAGCAGTTAGCTCTAAGCAGATTAGCTGGGCACAGTGGCACACACACCTATAATACTAGAATCTTGGGAGGCTGAGGCAGGAGAATGGCGTGTTCAAAGCCAGCCTCAGTGACTTAGTAAGACACTGTCTCAAAATAAACTATAGAGAGGGCTTAGGATGTAGCTCAGTGACAGAGAGCCCCTGGGTCCAATTTCCAGTATAATAACAATAATAATAATAAACTTAGCCCAACACTTCATCTTAGAAGAAAAATCCTTCCTGTGTGGCAGGAAAAAGGCACCAACATTATTACATCAATGGAGAATTACCTGAACAGGATCAAGATTAAAAAAATATTGCACGGCAAAAAATGAATATTTAATATAAAGTAAAAGAACTTAACTTAGAAGAAATAACAACTGAAATGAGATAGAAATACTTCACAATTACTGTCAAGTTGTAAATAAATTTAATGAGAACATAAATTGAATTTTGTAACTGAGCTTAAAAATGACTTGATAAAACAAGAGTATGAAATGAAAAGGGAGTTTGCAGACCTGAAAGCCAAACAAGCAAGAATAAATAATATTGTTCTTTAGCTGTAAAAATCCCTGGGCTCTTCTCTCTTCCTTCAAATAAAATAGAGCTTATAAACTTAGAATATAAAGTAAACTCATTGCTTGGGGAGATTCCCTAGGATGCCACCTGTTTCCTGCCTTGAAGATAGTTCCTTCCTTTCTAATTAGAAAAGATCAAGTCATCTTGAAGACATTGGTGGAAACTTGGGAGGTGTACACACACACACACACACACACACACACACACACACACACACACAATACTAAAATATTCCACTGTACATAGGATGCTTCTCAGAGAGTAAAGAATATAGATAGCAATACTAAATGTAAAAGAAAAAAGGAAAAGAAGAAGAGGGAAAAATTTGAAAGATTAGAGACAAACTAGAAGACATGAAAGACAAAAAAGATTTAGCATAAGGATATTGGGTTATATAGAACCAAATAAATAAAGCAGAAAAAAATCTTTGGAAATATAAAACAAGAAATCTCCGTATAATGAAGAAAATAAGTCCTACAGACTGAAAGAGCACATTATATTCAAAGTAAGCTTGGTGAGAGTAGTCAGTGCCAATTTCTCTTCTAGTTACACTATTATCAAAGAAAAGGGAAAAGTATTTCAGCAAAAAGAAAAACAGCCATTTGCTACCTGAGGAAATAGCACAGACTCCTTTTCCACAAAGATTGGTTCTACAAAGTTTTGAGAGAAAGGCAGTCATAGATATAACATATTAAAATATTTCTATTGTGTTAAAAAATAAATTTTAACAAAACCCAGAAGGTGAACTGTGTATGATGAATAAAGTATGAGATTGCCCAGGTCCTCATCCTTTGTAGCAGGGAAAAAAACTATTAAAACTAAGATGCTAAAAAATGTTACTCCAATTTATTAAAATTGATCTTGTTCCAAATTTTTTTCCACAATCTTGGAAAGATATTTTAGGATGGTCTGGGATTATGGTTAAGTGGCAAAGGGCTTTCCTAGCATGTGTGAGGTACCAGGTTCAAGCTTCAGCACCACATAACAAATAAACATATTCTGCCATCTACAACTACAAAAAATTTAAAGATATTTTAGGAAGTATCTTTTATGTAGAAAGAAAAAAATATTTATTTGAAATTCCTACTTCCATGAGGCTGTGGGGTTTTAGCTGTTGTATAATGTTGGTCAAATGGAAATTTGTTTTACTTTTAATAAACTATAATAGGATCATATTTTTAAAGTATTTTATTTTTGTCTAGAACTCTTTATTTGTACTGTGGATTGAACCCAAGGACATTTCACTGACTTGTATACTCAGTCCTTTTTATTAATGTAATTTTCATTTTGAGACAGGGTATCGTTAAGTTGTTGAGGATCTCACTAAGTTGATAAGCCTGGCCTCAAACTTGCCATCCTCCTGCCTCCTGAGTAGCAGGAGTATGCAGTCACACCCAATTAACTCTCTAGTTCTTACCAAAATATGCCTGGATAAAGCTCATTTAATTCAAATCAAGTTTGTTTCTATGTGGTGGTATTTAACTGATTTTTAAACCATCCTCTTGGTGCTTTTTGTGATGTTTGAATTTTTTCTAATAAGTTTAATTAGTATTTACAAGACAAGATAGAATAATATATTTTATTAAATATAAGACTGTAAACAAGACAAAATGTGAAGAAACTAAATAACAAACAGAAAAAGATTCTCCAAAGAAAATTAGTTGTTTTCAGGAATAAGCAGAAGAATTTGCAAACACAGGACAAGAGTATCACAGCAGAACAAGTCCTGATGATGGAGACTGAAACAAGAAGAAACAAGTTTTTTTTGGTTTGGTTTGTTTAGGTCTCGGTTTTTCATTTGTTTTTTGTTTGTTTGTTTTGTTTTGTTTTGTTATTGGTGTTTTTTTGTTTTGTTTTGTTTTGTAGTAGGGATTAAACCCAATGGTGTTCTAACACTAAGCTGCATCTCCAATTCTTTTTATTTATTTATCTGTTTGCTTGTTTATATATTTATTTCATTTTATTTTTGAGACAAGATCTTGCTAAGTTGCTGAGACTGACAATCCTTCTGCCTCAGCCTCCCAAACACTGAGATTACAGATGTAAACCACCTTGCCAAGCAAGGGGAAACTTTCAAAGGCAAAGAGAGAAGACATGCAATTTGTTTTGAAATAAAAAACAGGGATTACAAGGACTTACCCATGAGTTGACTTTAGCTCATTGGTGGAAATAGTTAGTATATCAGTAAAGTTTTCTTATCCATTGAGCTAGCTGTCTTTGTTGACTCATGTGGCAAGCTGCAGTTTGGAAAGTCCTTGGTTGTTCTTGTTACAGGCATCTGTGCATAAAAGCCCTTCAGGTAGTTTTTGTAATAGTTATCATCATAGACATATGAAAGGCCCTCCTTTACAATTTCATAGATTTATTGTTGGTTTGGATTTTACATCATTTTGACTGACAATATTTACAACTGACAATATTTACAACATTTACAATATTTAATATGTAGAGGGCAATTAATCATTTTTTAGTTGTTGTTATTGTTCTTTCTTTACTTTTTAATAAATGTTTGTTGAGGATCCTGAATTTGAGGCTAGTCTGGGTGGCACAGTGGACTCCCACCTCAAAAACAAAAGGTTTGTTTCATGTCTGCAAAACTTTTCAGTGTTTTTATTTATTTTGGATCCCCTATGAGAATTATGTAAGTACTTCCAGGCAATAATTACATTATTTTCTGTTTCCTTGTTTTTCATCTTACTTTCTCTCATCTTTTATTTTTTATAGTCTTCTGATGTGAAAGTACATTTTCCATGGAACTACTTTGAGGTTATTTTGTTTGGTCTTCGGGCAACCTTTGATATGGACAAAGAAATCATCATCTTCACAGTTGGGAAAATTATGGCCATGAGAGGTTAAATGAATATCTAAGGTCATTCAATGGCAGAGGAAAGACAGTTCAAAGGCTTATTCTTCACAATCTTCAGACCTCAGGCTATGATATCTTTTTCTAGAAACCTATGTGGACATCACAAAAATGTTGTTATTGCTATGTTTTTACAATCTTTTTATAACCTGATTTTCTGTCTAACGGTAAGAACAAAATTTATGGTCATTAATACAACTTAAATCTCTTTCTCCAGATACTAAGCACAAACCTGTTATGAAATTACTATGTATTTAGCATTGTGTTCTGTCTATGAAGAGGCTTTTCTCTTTTCATTCAACTTAAAAGGGGGTTACAAGCTTAATAATGAACTGGACAGAGAGTGTTTAAGGGAGACTCCTTAGAATATACCTGTTTTCTGTTTTGAGTCCAGTAACTTGTCTTAATAAAAAAAGATCCAGGCCTCATAAAGATGCTAGCGGAGGACTGGAATTGTGGCTCAGCGGTAGATCACTCGCCTAGTGCGTGCAAGACCCTGGGTTCAATCCTCAGCAACACATAAAAATAAATAAATAGATAAAGTAAAGGTATTATGTCCAACTACAACTAACAAAATATATTTTTAAAAGATGCTAATGGAACTTCAGAATTTACTTGTGTCTCACATATATAAGCATGTACATACATGCAAGCATATGTGCATACACATCAGGGGAAAGTGGTAAATATCTGATATCAATATTTTAATATAAAATGTTGATTTGTGTATAATCCCTTAGAAAGGTAACATAGATTGAGCAGAAGTACAAGATCATGTGCATTAATTAGTCATCTTCAACTTGCAAACACAAAGGCCAGCACCTGCAAATTTGAAGAATGAAGAATTTAGAAGGATATGAGTAGCTTACAGAAAAAAAATAGAATAACTGCAAATGTTTGCTCAGAAAATAGCCAAGGGCATGTAGGTATCAAGAACCAGTAGAAGGACCAATCAGTGGTTTTACCAGGTTCAACTGTGTGATGAATTAGCTCATTTTTCCTGCTGTTAAGCCGCTCCTTTCTTTTTATATATTTTTTAATTTGTTCTTTACATATATACATAACAGTAGAATGTAAATTTGGGGCTAGAACATCTGGTTGATTCATGTACTCATTCCTTAGCCAAATGACTTAAGAGGGACAGGGGGATTTTAACTAACAGTTAACAAGTCTGCAAACCATGGGCAAGATATAATTCCCAAAAGGAATCCAGGCTACCGGCAGAAGAAAGAAAATGATTCTGGACTGTTAAAAAAATTTAAATTAGGTTAAAGACTAAAATGTTTTATGTATATTTAATGCATTTTATATGAGGAAAGATTTATCTCAGATAAACTAAGTAAGTTAATTTAAGATCATCTCATTTAATCATTACAGAGACTTATTCTAGAAAATCCTCAGTACATCAAATTAGATGTAATTTTATATTATTCTCTCAGTGTGTTACTAAGAGAAGTAGTTGCTTGTTTTATTATTATTAAACCTGTCATTTAAAAACATAAGCAACACAATATAGTTCATTCTAAACTACAGTTTCTTTTATCATATAATTACATTAGAAAACACTAAGCCTTCTGCTACAATAAGATAATACAATTCCTAGGTGTTCAAAGACACATGGCAAACAATGCCTAAAAGGGGAATGTTATCTTACAGTAAAATATGCCTACCTCTGAAGGCTTTGTTTTACCACCGCTAATGTGCTTTCAGAATTCTGACAGAGATGTACTTATAGGAATGCCATTGACTGACAAATCATTACACACCAAATTCCCAGAGAAAAATGACGCTAAGAATTCAAACAAGACAGTGTAGTGCATTTTGAAATAAATTCTGGAAAGCATGCATGGAAATTAAAATGTTTTTTGCAAACTGCCATAACCATTTCCCTTACTATAATGGGGGACTTTGGTAGAATTAAGTATTTGATATCTAAACTCATTTAAAAGATTTGGAATCTCTGGAGATAAGAAAAGAGAACTTACATTTTAAATACGATTTCTTTTTTTTTTTTTTTTTTTTTTGGTCCTGAGAATTGAACCCAGAGATTCTCTCTCTACCACTGAGCATCATTCCCAGCCCTTTTTATTTTTCATTTTGAGAAAAGGTCTGGCTTAGTTGCTTAGGGCCTCACTAAGTTGCTGAAACTGGCTTTGAATTTGCAATCCTCCTGCCTCAGACTCCCAAATCGCTGGGATTACAAGTATGTGCCACCATGCAGGCCTACCATCCAGTTCTTACATATACTTAAATCCTTGAACCAGCACCTGAGGTAGATAGAAATCAAAAGTATATGTGGATTCAAACACCTTAAAACTCACTCTCAAAAAATCTGCTCATTAAAAAAAAGAAGAAACAAGTAAACAAAACACATAGTTATGCAAAATCTATAAAGTCCTACAAAGGACAACATTTACCTGTAGAAACCTAGTTAGTATTTGGCTATACATAGTGTGTTGGAGGCTAACTGTTGAAGGGGTTATAGTCTTCACAGAAAAAGTGCTCAGAAACAAGGAGGGATGAACTAGAATCAGACTCTAGGTGTTGGGAGAGGAGGTAGTCCAGTGAAACATTGCCTTCATCTCACCCCAAGATCATGAACAGCAACCCAATATAAATGAAGTTTGAGACAAGCTTGTTTCATAGGAATCTTTGGATTCTTGAAAAGTTTTATGAAATGTGGGCTTTAATATGCCAAAGTAGAATTAAACTAATTGTATGAGCCTTAAACCAATATTCTAACACATATTTTCATAAGAACTAAATACCAATGTATCCCAGAGCTCAGTCTCTGGATCTCTACTTTTGCCTGTCTTCATTCCTTCCCACGGTATATTCTCATGGTTTTGCATATATCACCTATAATCTGATGATAGTTAAATTGACTACCTCAATTGTCTTACCTAAACTCTAGATACATATTCAACTGCCTATTTGACATGACTGCTTGGATATCTAATAGGCATCTCAAACTCAATATTTCTAAAACTAAACTGTTCATCTCTCTCCAAGACTGTTCTTCTTTCATCTTTCACCATCTTGGTTAATTGCAAATCTTTCTTTTGAATTGCTCAAGCTAAAATCTTTGGAGTCATCTTTAATTTCTCTTTCTTTTTCATCCTTAATTAAATTCTTCAACAAATTTTTTGTTGCACTTTCAAATAACTCCCAGAGTCTGAACTCTTTTCAGTATTTCTACTACTAACACCTGATCTGAGCCACAACCCTCTCTTGCCTGGATTATTGGAATAGTCTCCTGCTTGCCCTGGTTCTACCCTGTCTTCACCCTAATCTATTCTCAACCCCCAAACCCAGAGTATCCCATTTAAAATTAGCCCAAAGATAATGCTCTTCTGCTCTAAATTTTTCAATGTCTCTTTATCTCAGTCATTCTGAATAAAAACCAGAGTGCTTATGATGGTCTTCAGAATGATGTACATAGCTGGTTCCTCATGACCTGTAAGACCTGTTATCCCATTATTCTGCATCTGGTTCATTCTTCCCTCAGGCACTTGGCTCTGGCCTCCCAAAGTGGCATCATGCTCCTCTCTTGGAGATCATGTACAAACTTTTCCAAGATATTTGCATTACCTCCTCCTTTACTCCAAATTATTCCTGATAAATGTCACTTCTCAGTGTGTAACTTCCTAATCACCTTACTTGAAATTTATCCTGTGCCCCCCAGAACTTTTCCTTACCATTATTTCTTGCTTTATTTTTTCTCTCGTGTCATTATTTTCAATATATCTATATTTACCTTTTCATTTTTATTGATTATCTGCCTTTATCCACTGGAATTGAACTCATCAAAGCAATAATTTTTGTGTCCTCTTTTCTTCTTTTCTTTCTCCTTTCCTCAATCCCTCTTCTGTCTTTCTCTTCTTTCTTTCTTTCCTCCTTCCATGCCTCCCTCCATTTTTCCTTTTTTTTCTTTCTTGCTGCTGTATTTTTAGTACCCAGAACAGTTCCTGGAACAAAAGAGGTTTTCAAATAAATGTTTTTTCATTTATTTATAATATTTCATTATTATCTGTTAATAGTTAAAGAAGCATAAGCACCTCCGTGGCCCTGACAGGTTACCAAATCTTACACCCTC
The DNA here is from genome assembly GCF_052094955.1 of Ictidomys tridecemlineatus. NCBI lineage: Eukaryota > Metazoa > Chordata > Mammalia > Rodentia > Sciuridae > Ictidomys > Ictidomys tridecemlineatus. The sequence goes on from NC_135483.1 coordinate 110,943,244, forward strand.
TGTGCACTCATTTGTAAAATGTGAGTCATGATTCTTATAAAAGATCTCTTCCATTCTCTGAAATTAAAGTCATGGTCATAGTTCCATAGAAAGGAAAAGAAGCCCAATGAAGCTCTGAGGCAGAGACTCAATATTTGAAGCCTTGTAAAACTGAGCTAGAATTGTTGTGACAAAGGCACACATGGTCCCTGAGATACAGACTAAGTTACAACGTAACTTACTGCCAGGATGGATCTGAGGTTGCACTATCCTGTCTCATAGTCATGAATAAAATCTGTCTCATGTTTTTGTTTTTATATCTTTTTTGCAACTTTGGACAACCCGAGCGGTGTTCACTTCCTCCACTCAGTGTGATTTTGTAAATGCTAGCCACACTACAGAGTTTAAAGATGAGACTTCTGGTGGGAATTGCTTTCAGAGAGCTAGAAATATGACTGAACAATTTTTAACAAAAAGATTCTGAATCTAAAAGTCAAGGGAACTGGATCCTAAATAGGGTTCTATTTTTTGTGTGACTTCAGAGAAACCTCTTAATCTTTATGCCTCAGTTTCCTCATTTGTCAATTATGGATTTTCCATGCCCCACATGATAACTGTGAGAATTACATAAAATAACACACATATAAAACAATTTTAACACTAGGTTTAATCCTCATCACCACATAAAAATAAATAAATGAAGTAAAGGTATGGTGCCCCCCCCAAAAAAAGAATTTTGGTCTTTTAAGTTTTTCAAATGAATGATTCAATTGAATATGTGTTCTTTATCATAAGTCATCTCAATCTTTTTTCCTTTGAAGAACATGGAAAATAATAAATCCAGCTAATTTTTTTAAAAAGTGCTATAAATGCCCTACATGTTTCATCTTCTTAAAGCACTAATCATGTGTTAAGTGCTGAAAATGACAGAGAATTAATTGTGATCTTTGCTCATAAAACTGTGGGATGCAGTTGTATAGATTCACAATTTACCTAACAGGATACAACATGAATACTGGGAGATACTCCAGGAAAGAGGCTGTTGACACAGAGAAAAAGGCATATGCAATTACAGTGTTGAATCCAATCATTGTCATGAGTTCAAGGTAGATATTTATGGATCATCATGGGGATCAGGAGGAACCTGACATTCTGAGTGGGTGGCAGGAGAGTATTTTCTTCAGAAAAGCAAAGTTATCAGAGACAAAGTCACTTCCAACTTAAGAAATTGATATTTTACAAGTTGTATGGCTCATCTATTTAATAGGCCCTAGCATTTGCTGCATGAAGAGATGAAGTATGGTTGCCATGAGAGCACAGTAGATGTTCTGAGTACCACACAGTAGATGTTCTGGTACCAGCACAGCGTAATGAGGACAGGCTGCAATCAGGATATTTTCCTCTGGTTCTATAGCTACTGACAAAATCCATGTTTTCTTTTTCCAGGACCCATTTCAGAAATCAGTGCTGATCAAACAAAGCACACATTCCCTTTGGCACTAAATTTGACTCAGCGGAGTCTGTATGAGGATTCTGGCAAGCAAGAGAATCATTTTTCTAAGCCATGGCCAGTCCCTGGAAACAAATCTAATCATAGTATGCTGTTCCAAGAAGGGAAGTGAGAAATTCTCAGAGATGGGCAGAAGGAAAGATATAAGAATAACCATAAGAAGATTCTTAGGTGAGAAAGTCATATTGGATTAACTTTAAACGCCCTATAGCAGCTACATAGTGCCAAAGTTAAGTACCTTTGAAAAACTAAATGTCTGTGTTAATTCATGAAAGGACAAAAGCCCAGTTAGGGTCAGATAAAATTCTATAATTGTATTCATGTATTTGCAGAATTAGAACATTCAGGCTTCAGAATCACAGGGGACTGGATCACCACTATATGGAGAAACAACTGTTATTTCTGAATGCCATCCATGTGGCATAACCACTGAAATGAAGCACCATTCAGAAGAAGCAAATGTGTATTCTATGTTATGCCCAGTCTGATTTGGACAAGCTCACACAGATAGGTTCTATAAAGGAAGCATTATTGCCATTGTCACAAAAACACAAACCTACTTTTAGAAAGCAAGTACCTTATAAACACACCAATTGAAAAACAAGCAAAGTGAATTTAAAAGCTGTGTGACAATGAGGATATTCTTAAGCAGAAATACCCTCTTCTGTCTCTGCCAAATCTTCTTTCAACCTTTAAACTCTAAAATCTTCCTGTTTCACATCCTTGATTCTGGTCCTTTCAATAATCAGAAAGCTCTTTAGCACTTATACAGAGGAACTTCTACTAAATGATAAAGTCAGGAACTACAATAGCCAGATCCTACAATATTCTGGTAAATGGAAAGCTATTCTTCTGCCATACCATATAACATTTCTAACAGATTTTCAATAATAATAATAATTTATTATATTATGATCATATTTCTATATCTCTGTTGAATATAATATTTTAGCGACTTACAAAGTACTTTAGAAGCACGGTATAGATGGATTTTATTGGTGTTCACAAAAGCAAAACATTTGTACCAAAGTGTTCTTGAGTAGAGCATTATGTTTAATAGATTCCTGATAAATACAACATCTTTTTCTCCCAAACTATTTGTTATACAGATAGCTCTTTGTAAACCAAAGCATTTTCTATTGACATATTTATAAAAATGAACTCTAAGTAGTTTTTCCAGAGCAAATAAGATTAGGTGTGATTCTATTTAGTATACTTTAAAAAAATATATTTACCTTTGATTATGCTCATTTATGCTTCAAGGATTTTTTTCCCCATAAGTCTCCTTCTTATGTTTTCATTTGAAATTTTCTCCAGGCTTTTTTATTTTACATGGCAATTTCTTCCCCTTCAATGTTTACTTCAAGGCTATGCACAAAGTCCTTCCCAAACCACCCCTATCTGGTGCTGTCTACATTTTATATGGAAGAAAAAAATAACCCATGAGTTATTAAGCCAGTAACCAAAATGTTCTTATAAATAATATCATTGTCCATTCCATACCCTCAACCTATGCAACTCTCCTTATCTGTTTTATATACTGGAATCCCACATAAGGTTTTTTGTAAAATAAATTTCATAGCATAAAAATAGTTTGATAACAAGTCATGTTGACTCAACAACTGATTGACAGTGAATATTTCACCTTGATGGATCACTTATTTATTGACAAAGCTACTATTGATTAATGGCAATGATGTTGACAAGTCCTTTGGGGTGTGGAACTATTTTAAAATGTTTTTTTTTAAGAGAGAAGAGAGGAGAGAGAGAGAGAGAGAGAGAGAGAGAGAGAGAGAGAGAGAGAGAGAGAGAGAGAGAGAGAATGAGAATTTATTTATTTATTTTAGTTTTTTTCGGTGGACACAACATCTCTGTTTGTATGTGGTGCTGAGGATGGAACCGGGCAGCACGCATGCCAGGCGAGCCCGCTACCACTTGAGCCACATCCCCAGCCCCTATTTTTAAATGTTTACCGGGAGTTCAATTGTGAATGATGCCATGTGCTCTCTCAATGATTACTGTTCAAAGTAGCATTAGGCAAAACATTTAACTTAGCTTTTACGCTATGATTCTAAAGCTAAGCAAAAAAAAAAAAAAAAAAAAAAAAAGGCTTGTCATTACTTTCAAGATTTGGGTTAGAATTATTGGAGAAGCATGTTCACATGCAGTTTGACGCTTCTCCATACTGGAGTAATTACCCCGCATTGTAGCTGGACTCAAGGGATTTTGAATGCAGTAATGAATTGCTGCAAACCTTCCAAGAAATACAGAACCATATGTCTTGGGGACTGGGTTGGAGGCTGCAGCTATAGATAAGGATATGGGAAGGGAATGCTACTTCTTCTAAAGCCAACTGTGTAAGGTTATGAATTGAAATTCATTGCTAATGTAGATGAAGCTGGAATGCATTTTTCCCATGCTGTTCAGGGTGGAATTTGTTAGAGTAGTAGGAAATTGGCTGCTAAACTTTATAAGTTGCTGTCTAATGATTAAATAACAGAATTCCAAATTCTTAGAATTTTCTTACTAGGCCAGGCACACACCTCTTATCCCAAGAAATCAGGAGGGTAAAGTAAGAGGATCACAAGTTTAAGGTTAGCCTCAGCAACCCGGTGAGATCCTGTCTCAAATAAAAGTGGGAAAAAAAAGTTAGGGAGGTATGGCTCCGTGATAGAGCACTCCTGTGTTAAATCCCCAGTACCCCCACCATACACACACAAAGAATTTTCATACTAAAAGTTCAAATATATAATTTCTATTATCTGGATGATTATAATAAAAAAAACTCTCAGAAGCTGAGGCAAAATTGGAAAAATAAAAAGGCCAAAATATGAGAATGAATCTAATTAGAATTGAAATGTGGTGAATAAAAGAAGCCAGCCATTGAATTACCATATTAATGAGATCTTAGCTAGGGATGTAGCTCAGTGGTAGAGTACTTGCCTAGCGTGTGTGAGGCCCTGGATTCAATCCCAGCACCACAGACAATACCAAACAAAACAAATCATACTTTTCAGCCTGGGGCAAGACCCTGTCTCAAAAAAAAAAAAAAAAAGTCTGGGGATGTAGTTTATTGATAGAGCACTTGCCTACCATGTGTGAGGTCCTATGTTTACACACACACACACACACACACACACACACACACACACACACACTTGCAGTATATGTACACAAACTCACATAAAAAAGAGATATGGTTGCCCCACCCAAGGGGATTCAAATCCATTCAACAAATCAAATATAAAAAAAAAAAACCTTAACTTAATCAAAGAAAAGGATGTGTTTATAGAAGTACAGCTATTTACATTGAAGCTAGAAAGGTTACCAAAAATAAAGATTTAGAAAATTTGATTCAGCACTGTTCAAGAAGAAAGACTAAATCTAGATCACCTGAAGTGAATTCTAGAAATGAATAAGGACAGCTCACCAAAGTTTCTTAGAACCTCTGTACAAACTCTAGGACCTTAAGAAAGAATAGGAAAAAAAAATACATTCACCATCAGCTGACTTCAAGTTAAAGACATAATCTCAGACAGTCTGAATGGACCATCAGTTGAGAGGTTTTATTGCAGATCTGAAGTTTTCTGGAAGAAGAAACCCTGCCTGTGGATGGCTGCTTCAGCTTCTGCCAGCTTTCTAGCCTACCCTACAGATCTGGGACTTGCCTGACCAGCTCCCACAATCAAGGAGGCCAGTACTTTAAAATACATCTTGTAGATACCCACCCCAGCCTCTGCAGGGCCCAGGCACACAGTGGGTCAGTTCCACCCCTTTCCTGGTGGGGCAGACACTCACCAGAGCCTAGCCTCTGGTGCAGGACACGCCTTCTAACTAGTGCACTACCATGAAAGCCGAGATCCAGCCCAGATGGCTCACAACAGCCCATGAGGGATCCAAGATTTTAATAAGCCCAGTTCACCCCTCCCCCAGCTGGGCAGACACTGCCAGAGCCTAGCAGACTACTTTAGGAGGTCAAGCCCAGTGGCCCAGATCCACCCACTCCAACTTATGCAGGTTCCAGACTCAGGATGCAGAAGCCTCCGTTGAGGGATACCAGCAGGATCTGGAAGCCCAACATCAAGGTGAGATACAGACAATCTGCACAGACACTACAAGAATATAGGGAAGAAACTGTAATATCTCAGATCCACAATGCAAGAAAGGGAGACACGTAGACAACATGAAAAACAAGGGAGGAAAGTGCCCCAAACAAACCAGGACACTATAATAACAGAACCTATGGACAGCGAAGTTAATGAAATGTCAGAGAAGGAGTTCAGAAGGTTTATAATTAATAATCTGTGAATTAAAAAATGACCTAAATGGACAAATACAAGCAAAAATTGATCACTCCAACAATGAGATAAGAGAGCAAATACAGGTAGCAAAAGATTACTTCAAGAGAGAGATAGAGACCCTGAAAAAAAAAACAGAAATCCTTGAAATGAAGGTTACAATAAATCAAATAAAAACTCAGTAGAAAGCATAGCCAACAGACTAGATCACTTGTAAGAAAGAACATCAGATAATGAAGACAAAGTGCACAATCTGGAAAATAAAGTTGATCACACAGTGAAGAAAGTTAGAAACCATAAACAGAACATCCAAGAATTATGGGACAGCACCAAAAGACCAAATCCAAGAGTTATTGAGATAGAGGAAGGTACACAGTTTCAAACCAAAGGAATGCATAATCTCTTCAATGAGATAATATCAGAAAACTTCCCAAGCATGAAGAATGAATTGAAAAACCAAATACAAGAGGCTTGCAGGACATCAAATGTACAAAATAAACAACAGATCTACACCAAGGCACATTATAATGAAAATACCTAGCATACAGAATAAGGATAGAACCTTAAAAGCTGCGAAACAGGGGACTCAGATTACATATAGGGGAGACCAACTCATAACTCAGCAGATTATTCAACCCAGACCCTCAAAGCCAGGAGATCGTAGAACAACATATACCAAGCTCTAAAAGAAAATGGATGCCAACCAAGAATCTTGTATCCAGCAAAACTAGGCTTTAGATTTGATGATGAAATAGAAACCTTCCATGATAAACAAAAGAATTTACAACTAGAAAGCCTGCACTATAGAACATCCTCAGCAAAATATTACAAGAGGAGTAAATGAAAAACACTGATGAAAATCAGCAGAGGGAGGGATTACACTAAAGGAAAATCTAATCAGAGGAGAAACCAAGTCATGTTAAATACGAAAAATAAATAAAAATGACTGTGAATAGAAATCATGTCTCAATAACAACCCTGAATGTTAATGGCCTAAACTCACCTATCAAAAGACATAGACTAGCAGATTGGATAAAAAAAAAAGACCTAACAATATGCTGCTTCCAAGAGACATATCTCATAGAAAAATACATCCACAGACTGAAGGTGAAGGGTTGGGAAAAATCATATCACTCACATGGTCTGCAGAAGCAAGCAAGGGTTTCCATTCTCATATCAAATAAAGTAGATAAACTAAAGTCAATCAAAAAGGATAAAGAAGGACACCACATACTGCTCAAGGGAACCATTCACCAACAAGAGTTAACAATTCTAAACATATATGCCCCCCAAAATGGAGCAGCTATGTTCATCAAACAAAGTCTTCTCAAGTTCAAGAGTCAAATAGACCAAAAAAACAATAATTTGGGGTGACTTTAATACACCTCTTTCATCACTAGATAGATCTTCCAAATAAAAGCTGAACAAAGAAACTATAGAACTCAATAATACAATCAATAACTTAGACTTAACTGACATATATAGAATATGCCAACCTGCAAGGAGAGAATATACTTTCTTCTCAACAGCACATGGATTCTTCTCTAAAATAGACCATATACTATGCCACAAAGCAACTATTAGCAAATATAAAAAAGTAGAGATTCTACACTGCATTCTATCAGATCATAATGGAATGAAATTAGAAATCAATGACAAAATAAGAAATAAAATCCACTCCAATACCTGGAGACTAACTAATATGTTACTGAATGAACAGTGGGTTACAGAAGACATTAAGGAGGAGATTAAAAAGTTTTTAAAGGTGAATGAGAACAGAGATATAACATATAGAAATCTGTAAAAGCAGTACTAAGAGGAAATTTCATTGCATGGATTTCTTTCCTTAAAAGAAGAAAAAGTCAGCAAATAAATGAATTAATACTACATCTCAAAGCCCTAGAAAAAGAACAAATCAACACCAAAAGCAGCAGAAGATAGGAAATAATTAAAATCAGAGCTGAAATCAATGAAATTGAAACAAAATGAACAATTGAAAAAAATTGACTGAACAAAAAGTTGGTTCTTTGAAAAACTAAATAAAATTAACAGACCATTAGCCATGCTAACAAAGATAAGGAGAAAGAAAAATCAAATCACTAACATAGGTGATAAAAAAGGAAGTATCACCAGAGACACTACAGAAATATAGAATACAATTAGAAATTATTTTCAAAAATTGTACTCCAATAAAATAGAAAATATCAAAAACATTGATAAATTTCAAAAGTCATTTAATTTGCTCAAGTTGAATCAGAATGATATACACAATTTAAACAGATCCATTTCAAGCAACGAAATAGCAGACACCATCAAAAGTCTACCAACCAAGAAAAGCCCAGGACCAGAGGGATACACAGCCAAGTTCTACAAGACCTTTAAAGAAGAACTAATACCAATACTCTCCAATTTATTTCAGGAAACAGAAAAAAAGGCAGCACCAACAAACTCATTCTACGAGGCCAATATCACTCTGATTCCAAAACCAGGCAAAGACACATCAGAAAAAAAAAAAAATTCAGACAGGTATCTCTAATGAACATAGATGCAAATATTCTCAATAAAATAATGGCAAATCAAATACAAAAACATATCAAAAAGATTGTGTACCATGATCAAGTGGATTCATTCCAGGGATTCAAGGTTGTTTCAACATACAGAAATCAATAAATGTAATTCATCACATCAATAGACTTTAAAGATAAGAATCATATGATCATCGCAATAGATGCATAAAAAGCATTTGACAAAATGCAGCACCCCTTTATATTCAAAACACTAGAAAAACTTGGGATAACAGGAACATATCTCAACATCATAAAGGCTATCTATGCTAAGCCCCAGGCCAACATCATTCTAAATGGAGAAAAAAGTGAAGGCATTCCCTCTAAAAACTGGAACAAGACAGGGATGCCCTTTTTCACCACTTCTATTTAACATAGTCCTTGAAACACTGGCCAGAGCAATTAGACAGATGAAATAAATTAAAGGGATACACATAGGAAAAGAAGAACTCAAACTGGCACTATTTGCTGATGATATGATTCTATACATGATAGACCCTAAAAGTTACACAAGAAAACTCCTAGAACTAGTAAATGAGTTCAACAAAGTGGCAGGATATAAAATCAACACCCATAAATCAAAGGCATTTCTGTATACCAGTGACAAATCCTCAGAAAGGGAAATGAAAAAACTACCCCATTCTCAATAGCCTAAAAAAAAAAAAAAAAAAAAAAAAAAAAAAACTTGGGAATCAACTTAATGAAAGAGGTGAAAAATCTATATAATGAAAATTACAGAACTCTAAATAAATAAATCAAAGAAGACCTTAGAAGATAGAAAGTTCTACTTTGCTCTTGGATAGGCAGAAATAATATTACCAAAATGACCAAACTTCCCAAAGTACTCTACAGATTTAATGCAATTCTTATCGAAATTCCAATGACATTCCTCATAGGAATAGAAAGCAATCATGAAATTCATCTGGAAAAATAAGAGACCCAGAATAGCTAAAGCAATCTTTAGCAAGAAGAGTGAAGCAGGTGGCATCACTATACCAAACCTTAAACTATACTACAGAGCAATAGTAACAAAAACAGCATGATATTGGAAACAAAACAGACTAGTAGACCAATGATACAGAATAGAAGTCACAGACACTAACCCACAAAACTACAATTATTTTATATTAGACAAAGGTGCAAAAAACATGCACTGGAGAAAAGATAGCCTCTTAAACAAATGGTGCTGGGAAAACTGGAAATCCATATGCAACAAAATGAAATTAAATCCCTATCACCATGCACAAATCTCAACTCAAAACGAATTGAGGACTTGGGAATACAACCAGAGAACCTGCATCTAATAGAAGAAAAAGTAGGCCCTAATCTCCAACATGTGGGATTAGGCCCCAACTTCCTTAATAAGACTCCAGTGGCACAAGAATTAAAATCAAGAATCAATAAGTGGGATGGACTCAAACTAAAAAGCTTCTTTTCAGCAAAAGAAACAATCTGTGAGGTGAACAGAGAGCCTACATCTTGGGAGCAAATCCTTACCCCTCACACATCAGATAGAGCACTATTCACTAGGGTATATAAAGAACTCAAAAAGCTAAACACCAAAAAATCAAATAACCCAATCAATAAATGGGCCAGGGAACTGAAGAGACACTCCTCAGAGGATGATGTATAATATCAATCAACACATACATGAAAAAAATGTTCATTAACACTAGTAATTAGAGAATTGCAAATCAAAACCACTCTAAGATTTTATCTCACTCCAGTCAGAATGGCAGCTGTTATGCATACAAACAACAATAAGTGTTGGTGAAGATGTGGGGAAAAAGGTACACTCATACATTGCTGGTGGGACTGCAAATTGGTACACCCAATATGGAAAGCAGTATGGAGATTTCTTAGAAAATTGGGAATGGAACGAACATTTGACCCAGCTGTCCCTCTCCTCGGTCTATAACCAAAGAACTTTAAAACAGCATAATATAGGGACAAAAGCCACATTAATGTTTACAGCACCACAATTCACAATAGCTAAACTGTGGAACCAACCTAGATGCCCTTCAATAGATGAATGGATTTAAAAAATGTGGCATATGTACACAATGGAATATTACTCAATAATAAAAGAGAACAATATCATGGCATTTGCAGGTAAATGGATAGAGTTAGAGAAGATAATGCTAAGTGAAGTTAACCAATCCCTAAAAAACAAATGATAAATGATTTCTTTGATATAAGGAGACTGATTCATAGTGAGATAGGGAGAGGGAGCATGGGAGGAATAGATAAACTTTAGATAGGGCAGAGGGGTTGGAGGGGAAGGGTGGGGCCATGGGGTAATTAATGATGGTGAAATGTGATGATCATTACTGTTCAAAGTACATGTATGAAGACACAAATTGGTGTGAATATACTTTGTATACAACCAGAGATATGAAAAATTGTGTTCTATATATGTAATAAAAATTGTAATGCATTTTGCTGTCATATACAAATAAAAAATGTAGATAAAAAAATAAAACACCAAAAATACATACATCCTGTAGAATATATTGTCTATTGGTTCTGTATTTGTGGCTGAATTCATATATTCATTCTCACACAAACTTTCTCAGGCAACAAATGAAGAACATATTTTCTCAAAGAGAAAGTATATTAAAGAAAGAGGAATACTAGGGTCAATTATATGGGATTCAAATTTAAGAAATAAAAAAAGAATTCTAGGATGATGACGACTAAAAGTCCCTGGGATGATAGCTGTATACTGCTTTAGTCTTTTTTTTTTTTTAATGCTATTGCTGAGACCAAAAGACCTATCATGTACAATTAGAGGAGAAAAAAAATTATTTGGAAGCTCATGGTTTCAAAAGTCTCAGTTCATAGAAGGCTGGCTCCATTTCCCAGGGCTCACATCATGGAGAAGAGTGTGGTAGAGGAAAGTCCTGGGAACATGTTGCAGGAAGCAGAGAGCATTCAACAAGGAAAACATACATACCTCAAAAAAGAAAGTTCCCAATAACCCATCTCCTCCAGCAACACCCTACCTGTTTTCAGTTATCTACTCAGTTAATCTCTATGAGGGGATTAATTCACTGATTGGGTTTAGGCTCTCATAATCCAATCATTTTATTTCTAAACCTTCTTGCATTGTCTCGTAAATGAGCTTTTTGGAGACACCTAATGTCTAAATCATAACAGATACTTATAAACTGAAAATTACTAACAAGTTTCAGATTAGTGTGGATTAACAGTTTGAGAAGAAAACAAAAGCCAGACATATTTTTAAAATAATACTGTAAAGAGTCACTAGTGACTAAGACAAAACACAATTTTCCTGGCATAAAGGCAGGGAACCTTTATTGGTGAACCACAGAAATCTGTCTGTTACAGTACATCATAAGCCTAGGAAGCAGGGACAGCACTGATACTGTTCCAGGGCCTTGCATGTACCATGATGATGCTTTGCCTGAGATTACTGTCAATTTTGTGTTGTGAAGAAGAATGTATTCTTTATTACAATGTGCATAGTAAGGAAAGTCTGAGCAATGAATGCTTTTACAGGGGTTGGTATATTGGCTAAAACAAAAGTTTCTGAATGGGTTACAGAAATGATCCAGGTGAGGTAGACTTCACAGGTAGGGTGGGGCAGAGGCAGATGTCATGCAGCACAGGCTGGATCCCTTTGGACAGCATGTGAGGAACCAGGCCCATGGTGCTGAGAGGGCCATCCAGGGCTAGAAAGAGCACCCTGCTGAAGAGGTTGCTCCAGGAGCATGTCTCTAATTTTTCTTTCCCCTATGACTAATTATGGTCTTCAGAATTGCAAAATAAATTTTTTCTTTTTCTGCAGACAAAAAATTCCCCATATGTTAAAAGTTCAACGTCACTTTCTTCTAATTCTCTAGCTTTTCACAAACCAAGCCATAATACTCTGAAAAACTAAGCATGCTTGACTACCAGAGAAAAAGCCAAACCCACCAAATTTGAAATTCACACCGGAGTGTCCCTGTTCTGGCACCATCTGCCCCCACATACGACTAAATCAGGGTCATTCCAAGTGAATTGGGTTGGCACTGAATAATCATACAGACACAGAAAGTGCCTTTTTCTTGGGGTCCAGAGAAGGCTCCTCAGCCCCAGATCCCACAAGGGAAGCGAGACAGACAAAAGAGAAAAAGCACTCCTGAAACCCTATTTTTTGAGCAGAAGACACCCAAATGAGGCAAGGGATTGGGTTTCAGGGGGGAGTGGGGGTGTAACCTAGTCCCATTGACGCCCACTCCTGGAGCTGTAATTTCTTGCCCAGCTAAAGTGAGGTCCACCTGCTCTCGCACTGCCACCGGAAGCCAGTTCCACACCTCCATCGCGCGCAAGGCTAAGGGTAAGTGCTCAGCTCCTGTTCGTGCTAGCCCCTGACAGTTTGGCAGCGTCTTTGGTTTCAGTGTATCCCATAGGACGAGGGACCCGCGGCCTGGAGAGGAGAATGGCAGAGATTCTACTTTGTGACCAAGGACGTGATGCAGCGTGACATCGCCTATAGGAACTTCATTGAATGAGTTCTCAGGGAACCTGTATGGGACAAGCAAGGCGGCCGTGCCGGGTGTGCAGGCCATGAATCGCATCTGTGTGCTGGAGGTGGACCTACAGGGCGTGCGCAACACCAAGCAGACAGACCTCCGCCCCATCTACTTTTCTATGCAGCCATCTTCACTGGACTTGCTGGAGCAGTGACTGCGCCAGCGCAATGTAGAATCAAAGGAAAGCCTGAGGAAGCTGGCTGCCGCTGGGCAAACATGGGCAGCAGCAGAGAGCCGGGCCTGTTCAACCTGGTGATCATCAATGACAAAATGGATGAGGCCTATGTCGCACTGAAGCAGGCACTGTCTGAGGAAACCAAGAAAGCTCAGGGGACAAGCCATGCCTGAGGACCAGCTGTCCATTCTACAGGTGCTTCCTGTGCCCCACATCTGTCTGGGCTCCAGGTGCTGCCTGGCTGGGCTCCTGAGGATCCACGCAGGACCCAGGATGGATTCCCATTTTGGGGTAGGCATGGCTACTCCTTGCTGGCCACAAGGCAGTTCTACACCTCAGCTGTTGGGGTGGGATTGCTGCCCACCTCCCTCCCTCACTGTGGCTGGAGAACTGAGGTGCCTCCCATCTGCCCTCCCTTGGTTGTCTCTGTCCCTTCCCCTGTCACTCCCGCTGGAACAGGGCTGACATCCTAATAAAATGACAGTTGGCTTAAAAAGAAAAAAGAAAGAAAGGAATGATCCAGAAAACATGCCAGTAAGGAAAAAACATTCTTAGAGGCAAAGGAAAATTAAAACTTGTGTTTATAGAAGAAAATGTTAACAGATTAGAAGAAACTCAATACTAACAAAGTTGTGCTATGTAGAAGGAAGCTCCAGTCTCAGAGCGATAATTTGGGTATCAGAATTTATACAATAAAACCACATTATTTTGATATTAGCATCATGGTTTTTTGCTCATCTAAGTCAAAAACTAAATTTAAAGAACTTCAGGTATGAATCTTGATTGTTAGGGAAAAGAATGCTTTCTGACATTCTGGGAGTCCAGAAAACATCAAGTCGAATGTAATTAAGTAACGAGCTATAAGAAATAAATTAAATCTTTTAGACCCCAGGTAGATATCTGAACCTTTCTTTAGTCAAGTCATAAATCCAGAAGTGTATTACAAACCATATATAATAAATACAGTTTTCTGATGTCAATTGAGTAGTGGCTTCCAGGACTCCAAGAGACTTTAAGACACTTTTCTTCCACATCAACATCTGAGGATTCTAGCAAAAGTTGGAGATACAATGAAGTCGAGGCCTATTTTCTGTTGCTATAACTAAATATAAAAGAGTGAGTAATCTGTAAAGAACAGACATTTATTTAGCTCATAATCTGGAAGTCCAAGGTTGAGGGTCTGGTATCTGGTGAGGGCCTTTTGTTGCATTATGACACAGTATGAATTATCATATGGTCAAACAGTGTGACTCAGTTCAGGTCTCTTTTCCTTCTTACAGCCACCTGTTTCTTCATGGGAGCTCCTCCCCTAATGACCTTAATTAATTCTAATTACCTCCCAAATGTCCTTCCTCTAAATGCCACCAACATATGATTTTGAGATTAATTTTTTTTCAAAAGATGAAATTTGGGGAACACATCAAACCATGGAAAATGCCTTATGTTTTAGTACATTTGTCTTAAAGTAATGGAAGCAAGTGCATTTTGTGTGCATACAGGAATAAAGATGATAGGATCATAAAATAGGCAGACCAAGACATGAGGCAGAGTAGGTACCTTTGCAACTCATAACAACAAAGGAAAATCTGAGACTGTGAAGAACAGGGCATTAGAATACCAGCAAATCTTGAACAACTAGCTATTAGGACAATAGCCAAGTTGAGTGCCCGGAAATCAAAAGATATGGCAGCTCAAGGCGGAGTCACTAAGGGTCTCCATCAGTCAGACAGGGAACAGCATAATGAACCTATTGATTATGATTCTTCACATCAAGCTTCTTGCCAAGAGCAAAGGTCCATAAAAAAAGGCAAGAAAAAGGCTTGGTATAAGCCAGATAGGGAGTTAGAATCAGAGCCAAGTGAATTGTGGTTTAGGGAGTATATCAAGCCTAGCTAGAAAAACACTGCAAATTCATGATCTGGATTCATATGTCAGGAAACAAATGAGGGGGAAAAAAAACTTCCTGCAGCAAAAGCTCATATGCTCTAAGAGCTTCAGGGTCATGCCAATTACAAACCAGCAAAATTATTCTACACTATCTACAGGTAGTGCTAATAAAAATGCTTTAACCTCCTCACCTGGTCAACCTGTTAGAGAATGGTGGTCAGCTTTGTCCAGCTGGGAGGACCTATGTATAACAAAAGTAAGGAAAATGAGATCATTATGGACAACAGGTTCATATCTGGAGCTTCATAAAAGAAGTGACACTTTAGTCCTATTTCAAAGCTGTATATATGCTGAGAGTCCAAGGAACTTTTGTCAGTGAGGTCAGAGTTTCTAATAAATAGGGTTGTTGGAGTTCTATGCTATACATTTCCAAGAACTATGCTCCTTAGTAGGCCAATGAATAGAAACGTCTGCACATTTACTCAGACAGATATTTGTTCAGTGTGATAACAAGATTGCTAGGTTTTTGATCTATGTAACAGTTTATGAAGCCTACTGGAGAGTCATGGAAAGAATGATCAAAGCAAGGACACAAATAATCTATATTTTTTTTTCCTGTAGAGCCTTAAAAAGTCTTTTTTATGCACCTTTCATTATCCTTTGAAAAAACTTGTAGAGGAATAAAAGCAGATTTCTGGAGAAGTCATCAAGAAAAGCCACAAATCAAAAAGACATTTCAAACAGACATATTTTTAATGAACTGACTGAAGGTATTTTTCCCCCTGTTCCATCCCAACTGATCTCAAAGTGAAGGTGGCAGGTATTCTATCAATCAGCACTTCTCCAAATCTAACTGTGCTATCATGCAACTTTCTTTGGTAAGACAAGACTTACCAGCACCAAATGAGTTTTGTTTGGTTGGGTTTTTTGGTGTATGGGTTTGTTGTTGTTGTTGTTTCTTTGTTTTCAGCAACTTAGTACACCTGCTTTCCTCTTATTGCACAGGTATAGCGATGTGGCTTGGAAAACTTAAATCTATCCCTCTATTGCACTTTTAATAGAATATGAAGTCCCTCTTTATAAAGGCTTTTCAATGGCTTTTCTTGATTTCCCAGAGTTGTAGTCTTCAACAACAAAATGAAAAGATTTTTCAATAGGTGGGATTTTTTTCTGTGTAAAAGGAATAGGTAATTTCTTCTATTTAGAGGTTTTGGATGGATAGATTCATCATTTCTGGATAAATAGTCTCCATCCAAAGAGTCAAGTAATTTCTATAATTGTCAATTCTTAATATGACTCTAATTCTAAGTCTGCCAATTACTTTAGTGTTAGAAGACGCTGGTAAGATTATCTGACCTTTCTTCTATGTTCTAATCAATAAGATATAATTGCCCATGAGTTCATTTTATGGAGTGAAGTTTAATACTATGCTAAGGTTTCATGGCTTAAAATAAAAGGACATGAGAATTCGGACACCTGCCTATTGTGTAAGGCTTCGATCTGCCACACTATGCTCCTTCTCTTCTGGAAGAGTGACTAATTTAAGCCATATTATAATATGCCAGGCATGTACACATTAACTCAATAATTAAATTCTGTGAAATTTCCAAGCTAGATTAGATGATTAAACAATGTCTTCATAATAATTCCATAATTTAAACAATAAAAAGTTTTGTAGAGTGAGAACAGTTGTACACATAGCTTTTTTTCTTCTTAAAGCAGTAAATAATAATGAAAAGCATTGCTAGAATTATTTAGATGATCAAACTAATGTATATAATTATATAATTCCCACATATAATGGTAAATATATCATGGTTTAGGATAAAATTCAAGTTAAGAATTGTAATCAAAGAAACAAAAACAATGCAATTGCTATACCACCATATCCAGTTTCTATATATATTCTTATCTTGTTTTAGAATAAATTATTTTTTTCATATTTCATGGAAAAATGCAGGTATTTAAAAAATAGGATTTACAAATTAAGTTTTCAAACATGATAATGGTGTTTTAAAAGCATATTAGTATAAACTGGACATGATTATTATACTATAAAATTATTTTATTTATTCATTTTATATTTATTTATTTAAATACTGGGGATTTAACCCAGTGATACTTAATGCTGAATTATATCGCCAGCTCTTTTTATTTTTTGAGATAGAATCTCACTAAGTTACTTAGGGCCTTGCTAAGTTGCTGAGGTTGGCCTCAGACTTGCAATTCTCCTACCTCAGCCTCCAGAGTCACTGAGATTACAGATACACACCACCATACCTAGCTGTTTTTATTTTTATTTTTTAATAATGTTTGTTTATTTGTTGTTTTAATTTCATACATGTAGGTAATAATGTTTCTGGAGAACATGTTCATACTTACTTATTTATGTAAATATTAATTTATACATAGCCTTGTCCCTAAAGGAAGGTAAATTTTAAAGACAAACCATAACAATGTATTTTTAGATGGTTAGTTTAATTCAAGGATATATTGTAAATACTTTTGTTGGTATAGGTTAGATTCTAATTTGGTTAAAAGAAAAAAGCAAATATTCATAATTAAAAAAAAATAAAGTCTTGGTTTTTTTGTTTACTATAAGTCTGTTGTGGGTCAAGGTGGCTCTTCAGGCAAATGTCCTTCATATAAAGACTCAAGCCATTGAGCCTGCTTTTACTATCTTGCAACAATTTTCAGAGCATATCATTTTTACCTTTGAAAAATATTTTGAATTAGAGGAAGATACTCCACCCCTCTATATTGGATTTATACTCCAGAGAGCATCAGCTGTGGCAGGTTTCAGTGGTTGTGGGCCATAAATCCACTTCGTAAGTGTGGGCCTTGGTCCTTCCCAAGTATTGTGCTCGTCTTGTTGGGTTGTGGACTCAGGGTGTGAAATAGTTGAAGGAGTTGGTGTCCACAAATGTGACATGGATGTCTGGGGCTTGTCCATTCACTGACTCTATCCAGAATCAGGAGAATCCTACCATGTCTGACCTTATGTCAGCTTATGAGACATCTGGGCAGAGGCTTGTGGGATCCTAAAAGGAGAAGTACCACATGATCTCATGCATATGGAATATAAAGAAAGCCCATCTCATAGAGGTTGAGGGTAAAATGATGGTTATTAGAGGCTAAGGAAGTAGGGGAGGGATGTAGCAATGGTTAAAGGTCAATGGATAGGTATTAAGTCACATTTAAGTAAGAAAAAGGGTTCTGGTGTGCTGCTGAACAACAGGGGACTTTAGAAAACAATAAACAATAAAATACTGTACATGTCAAAAAAATGGAAAAAAGAACTTGGAAAATTTTCACAATAACAAAATTATGAATGTTTAAGGAGCTAGATAGGTATAACCTGATTTAAACATTACACTGTGTGTGTGTATCAAAACATTATGTGATACCTAATTAATGTGTATAATTTTAATGTTTTTATGTATCATTTAAAAGTAAATCTAGGCCAGGCACAGTGGCATATGCTTATATCTCAGCAGCTACAGACACTGAGGCAGAAGGATCTCAAGCTCAAAGCCAGCCACAGCAAAAGTGAGGTGCTAAGCAACTCAGTGAGACTCTGAACACTAAATAAAACACAAAATAGGGCTATGGGAACTCAAGTGTCCCTGAGTTCAATCCCCAGTACCACCTCCCCAAAATTTAAAAATAAATAAATAAATAAATAAATAAATAAATCGAAAGGGGCTGGGTTTGTCATTGAGTGGTAAAGGGCTTGCCTAGCACATGCGAGGCACTGAGTTCGATCCTCAGCTCCACATAAAAATAAATAAATGAAATAAAGGTATTGTGTTCATCTACAATTAAAATATTTTTTAATTAAAAAAATCTAAAGAACTATAGATAAATAATAGTTTAAATTAAAAGAAAAATCTTTTTAAAAGCATTCTTTAAATGTATCTGTATAAGGCTATCAATTACAGTTTTTATTCTAAGCCACAAGTATAAATCTGTGGAATGTCTTTAAAAGAGTACTTTAGAGGGAGATTTATACCATTACATACTTATGTTAGAAATTCAAAATTTTTAGTCAGTTGTAGTGCATGTATTTAATCCCAGCAACTGAGACAGGAAGATCACAAATTGAGGCAAGCCTCAGTAACTAAGTGAGACACTGCCTCAAAATATAAAGGTCATAGGTTGGGGGTGTAGCTCAATATCTTTGGGTTTAATCCTCAATACAAAATAAAAATAAAATAAGAGAAGAAGAGAAAAAATAGTCTTAAATCAATAACTTTACTTCACCATAAGGAGCTAACAAAGAAAATTAAGTCCAAAGTAGACAAAGGAAAAAAATAATGCAGATCAAGTCAAGATAAATGAAAAACAAACATTAGTGAAACCAAATGTTTGAGATCAATAGAACTAAAAATCTGCAGTCAGGAATAAAGGAGAAAAAACAATCCCACAAAACCCCATAACAATAATATCAAGAATGAGAAGGGACCTCTCTAAGAATTCCACAATTCTTAGATAGTAAAAGAATAATTATTAAAGGATGTTATGAACAACTTTATACCAATTCATTTGAAAACTGAAAAAAGTGAGTATATTTCTTGAAAGACACTAAAGAAGAAATAGATAATCTGAAAAATCCATATCTATTAATGATATTGCAAGTTCTAGCTTAAAGGCTTTTCTTTTTTTTTTTTTTTGTTTTGGGGTACCAGAGATTTAACCCAGGTAGTCTCTGATTTAACTCAGGGGCACTCGACCACTGAGCCACATCCCTAGTCCTATTTTGTATTTAATTAGAGACAAAGTCTGAGTTGGTTAGCACCGCGCAAAATTGCTGAGGCTGGCTTTGAACTCTTGATTCTCCTGCCTCTAGCTTCCGAGCTGCTGGGATTAAGGCGTGCACCATCACATCTGGCTTTAAAGGCTTTTCATAATGAAAATCAAGTCCGAGATGGTTTTACAGGTGAACAGCCCTTTAAAGAAGAGATAATATCAGTACTATCCAAAAAATTTGAAGAGAATATTTACTGACTCATATGAAATCAGCATTATCCCAATATCAAAACCAGACAAAAACAGTACATGATTAACTCCTAAAAAGAAAAATAGGGAGCTGGTAGTCTCTGATTCCAATAGCTACTATAAAGACACAGAAATCAAAAATACCATGATAGATGAATTTAGCAAGGTTGCAGAACACAAGATCAATATGGAAAAATCAGCATATTTCTACACTAGCAATAAATAATCTGAAAATAAAATTAAGAAAAGAATTCTATTTATATTAGTATCAAAAAGGTGCTACTATATAGCATTTACAAACCTTACTCAATATGGGTCAAAAACCTAAGTTCTTATATTGACACTGGGGGAGGGGGGGATTTTTACCCAAACCATAACATAATGTGCTGGTTGTATAGCTCAGCAATAGAGTATTTGCCCAGTATACCCAAGGTGCTGGGTTCAATTCTCAACACTGAAAAAACAAAACAAAACAAAAAAATTCCAAACCATAATATAAAGGTTAATTTATAAATTTGACACAGAAGAGATTAATAGCAACTAATTTATAATAAAATAGAACAAATATAATATAATAAAAGTTATATGAATATGATCACTCTAAGGTAGCAAACTGCTATTGTACTGTTTCCATCCTTCTTGTGATGATGTAAGATGATGCACTGCCTACATGATGAGATAAAATGAGATAAACGATGTAGATATTCTGACCTAGTAGTTTGAGCTACTACATATGGCTCATTTGAACACAAGTCTTGCAATACTTTGGCAGGAGATATGATAACCAAGATAGCTATTGAGTGACTAATGGGAAGGGAATATATACAGCATGGATATGCTGGAAAATAGGATGATTCACACCCCCAGTGGGGAATGGGACTCCTCAAGATTTTACTATACTATTAAGAAAAGCACACAATTTAAAACTTGTGAATTATTTATTTCTTAAATTTTCCCATTTAATATATTCAGATCATGGTTGACCACAGATAACTAAAACTGCAAAAGGCAAAACCATGGATAAGGAAGAACAACTGAAAGAGTTATAAATCCCATAGTATTTAGTTATTGGTTTTATTTAAATAGCAAATTATGTTTACTATTATATTTATTTCTTAAAATAGATAATAAAAAAGTGCTTGATGTATTTTATCCCTTTAGTAAACAGTTCTAGGAATCATTATTTCTGTGTACATACTACCAATATTTTTATCTGGTATCATTTTCCTTTTGTCTGAAAAATAGCCTTTATTTTTTTTTATAGTATGCATAAGGCAGGTAATGAATTCTTTCAGCATTTATATGTTTTACTTCACCTTTGTTTCTGAAAGATATTTTAGCAGGGCATATAATTCTAGGCTGGCTTTTTTTTTTCTCCTTTCATTACTTAAAAATGTTGCTCCCCTGTGTTGTAACTCACACTGTTGCCAATTTTTAAAATCTGAAATAACTCTTATTTTTGGTGCTCTATACATACATGTTTATCTCTCTATACTTTTAGATTTATTTGTCATTGCAGTTTGATGTTGATAGGCATTGGTATCATTTTCTTCATGATCCTTTCTCTTGGATTTCATCAAACATCTTTGATGTGGGTTGATAGGTTTTATTCAGCTTGAAAAGTTTTGTTTATTATTTCTTAAGGTTTTTTTTTTCTCCTGTTCTCTCTTCTTCAGGAACTCTAATTACCCATATATTAGGCTACTTACTGATTTTTTTTTAATTTTGGGGTTTTAAATTTTTTTTTCTCTGGGTGTTTCATTTGGGATAGTTTTTATTGCTCTACCTTCAAATTTATTAATCTATCAACTTACATCTAATGTTTTTGTTAATACCATTCAGTGCATATATTTGAGATATTTTTGCTTTCATATCAAGAAACTTCATTTGAATCTTTTAAAAATACATTTAATTTCTGCTTAGCTGTTTGAACATATGGAACACAGTCATAATAATTGCTTCAATGACATTCTCTGCTTATTTTATCATCTGTGTCAAATTTGGATATGTCTTGATTGGTAATTCTCCATATTTTGGGTTGTATTTTACTCTTTCTGCATATGCCTGGTAAAATTTTATTGCATGCATACTTTGTGAATTTTACATTGCTGGGTCCTGGACATTTTAGGATTCTTATAAATCTTTTGAGCTTTGTTCATGGATGATGTTAAGTTGTTTCAAAAAGTCTGATTCTTTTAGGTCTTGCTTTTATGATTGGTTTGGCAGGTTGGAAGTAGTTTTCAGGCTAGGGCTAATTATCCCCTTCCGCAAGGCAAGATTTTCTGGAGTACTCTACCCAGGGCCTATGAATTATGAGTTTTTCCAGTGTGGCTGGTAGTAAGAACAAGCACTATTCCTGGGTCTGTGTGTGCTCTAGGCACCGGTTCTAGTTCCTCCAGACAGTGCTTTCTTTCGGTAGTATGTGTACAGTCATGCACCCATCAAAACTCTGCTGAATACTACAACCCCCCCATCCCCACCCCACCCCTGTTTCTCTGTGCAGTTCCCTCTCCTCTTTGTAACTCTGTCCTGTGAACTCTTACTTCCTTGATCTCCATTCTGAACTCTGTCTTCTATTCAGAATATAAATTGGGCCCTACCTCAGTTCCTCTACCATATGTCCTGACCTGAAAACTCATTAGGAAGGTGGGCCAACAGTAAGTCTCATCTCTGTTGTTTCTTGTCTTTCAAGAATCACTGTCCTCTATTGCCTGATAGCCAGTGTCCTGAAAACTATTGTTTCATGTTTTTTTCTTCTATCTGTTGTTACTGATGTAAGGCTAAATACAGTGCCGTTGCTACATTTTGCTCATATATTCTAATCAGAGGTAGCAGGGAGGCTTTGAAATGGCCCATGATCGATGTTTTTCTTTCCTTAGGATGAGAATGAGGGATTTTACTTAGATCATTTCTAGGTATATTTGAATAGCTTTGTCTTTCTCAGATCTTAAAACAAAAGTTGGGGCAAGCACAACCTCATACGGATTCCTTTTCCTGAAACAAAGAATTCTACTGGAGGACATACATTTATAGGTTGAAACCCTAGAACAAGCTCCATTCTAGAAGAGGTTACAGATACAAATGTCTACATAGAGGACCAAAAAATGGGAACTGTAGGTCAAAAGTAGTATGTGATCAGCTGAGGAAATGACCTGGAACTGGAGAGGTAAACCTAGTCCAAAGAGGTAAGCACAATAGTATGACAGCAAATAAAAGTGCCCTGACCTTCTGGCCCAGCTGAATCTCACATTAAGTTTGCAAACTCAACTCCCATCACCCAACTCAATCATATAATTGTTTTTATTACCTTCTGACAAAAATATGTTTTAAAAAATATAGAAATTATTATAGCAATACTATTATTAATAACTTCTTCAAATGAGGTTCATAG
The DNA here is from genome assembly GCF_052094955.1 of Ictidomys tridecemlineatus. Lineage (NCBI taxonomy): Eukaryota > Metazoa > Chordata > Mammalia > Rodentia > Sciuridae > Ictidomys > Ictidomys tridecemlineatus. The sequence goes on from NC_135483.1 coordinate 110,966,584, forward strand.
TCTGTCAAAAGATTAATCAGGAGAATGCAAAATCATAGAGGTGGGAATGAGTATAATTCTTCTGAAGCAATAAGTATTCTTTTTACTGGTTTTAGAGGTGTATGTGCACAAAGCTTAGCAATATACTCATGTCAAGGACAGAACCTCTTTTCTGACTTCTCAGGAAAGGAAACCCATTTGCTCTACAACCTGTTTCTCCTGTTTTGCAACTTGCTTTGGTCAATATTTTCTTAAGCTAGAAATAAAGCTAACTAACACAGTTGGAAATGAGATACTAATTTAGGAACCTATTGATATAAACTAGCAGAAACATGTTTGGAAATCTGATATCAATGTTTTAAATATAATAATTTCTAAAGTTTAAATAGTTTTGGTTTGATTTTTCACTTCTCTAGAAATTAAACAGTAACTAAAAGCATTATATTAGCATCGGTCATATGAAGGATTCTACAAATTATGACCCAGCTGTGATGCTCATAAAATTCTAACTCCTGAAGCTATTCAAGGTAGTCTATACAAGTACAGACTCAAAATATCTGAGTCATGTTATGTGTGAAAGATGCTCCCACTAATATTCAGAGTTTCCTTGTCTTTTACAGGGCATCAAAAGATTTCAACATGCAAGAGTGAGATAAAAAGTATTAGTGTATACTAATACTTTAATACAAAAAAAATAACAAAAAATATTAACTGTATGAAAAAGAAAGCCATCCTGGATAGGCAGTCCAACCATATTTATCAGGAAGATTAATCTCTCCAACATAAACAGTAAAAAATACCTCTGCTGTGACAAAACCCAGACTTTCAGTGTAGGATTTATGCATCTCAAAGACATGACCTAAATTGCATTTTTTAAAGTCTTTTTCTAAAATCTTCTTTGGAAATCCAGACCCCTTGAAATTATTGTTTTAAAAATTTCAAGTAAAAAAAAAAAGATGACTTTTTTTTTTTTCCTAAGTTTTGTTAGATCAGTGGTTTTCAACCTAGGGGGCTTTTATTGCCTTTCTCCCAGGGGACATTTGGCAATGTCTAGAGACATTTTGATTGCACCAACTAGACAGGTGGGTGCTATTGGTAGAGATGCCACTAAACATCCTAAAATACTGGGTGGTCCTTAACAAAAATTGTTATTCAAAAAGGTCAATAGATCAGATGGGAGATCATATGTTAGATAAGGGCTATAAGATGATATTAAACTTCTGTATAAAATCCAGTTGAGAAGTATCTTTGGTGCTAACTTTTAACATCATTTTTTCAAGAAAAATAAATAAATTAGGCTTATTTACTCTTTAAAACAATAACATCTGAAGCAGGGAGATACGCGGCTGCGATCAGGTGGAATCCCACCAGCGAAGCCCGCACTGACCCCCGGGCTGAATACGGGATTTTAGACGGGGAAGGAAGCGGTACAGTCCCATCCCTCACAGTGGACACTCCACCAAGGCAATCAGCAGCCAGCATCTTGAAAAGCTGAAATATCCACCACCACTCTCCGACAGATCCCAACAACAAAACAGGTGTGTGGCACTCAGCCCATCCCCCATACATCAGGAACTCCCATAAAACCTCTCCTAGGCTTTCCGGGGGAGGGAGTATCAGAGTGAGCCTGCATAAAGACTAGGGGGGGAACTAGAGGCACCAGACCTGCAACCCCCCTCCCCATCTGCAGCCAAAACAAAACCTGTCTAGCTAGCGCTGGGGGAGGGGCAAGCAGGAAAAATCAAAAGGACAGAGTGCCTGGGATCCCAATTGCCAACTGTGGGACCCTGGAGATCCAGGCCGACTGACTCCTGGGGCCTGCCCTGCGGCTACAGAAGATGTGGAAGGGAGTATCAGAGTGAGCCTGCATAAAGTAAGGAAGCACTACAGTTCTATCACCCACAACGGAAACAAAACAATAGAGTGCCGGGGTTCCCAATAGTCACCCTCCACACCCAACAAACGGCAGGCCCAGAGTATAGTTTGAACTGCCGAGAACCATCACTGAGGGGAAATCTGGTCTAGCAGGAGAAACCAAGACTAGCAAGAGAAACTAGGACGCTAGAGGCAAGGCACTCGAGACTGGGCAGCTGGAAACCGCAGGCCCGCCGGCGACAGTTCACCCACTGCCCGCATAGCTGGGCGGTAGGAGAACACCCACCCGCAGGCGACCGATCACCCGCACGCGGCCTGTGATACTGGGCGGCTGGAGACCGCCTGCCTGCCGCGACTGGGAGCTGAAACCAAACAGAGACAGTCCAGTCACACCCCCTCATCAGGACACCCCGGCAAGGAACTGGGGCCGGTCATAGCGAAGTAGTGTCGTCACTGGAGCTCGGACGTCGGAACTTCCTTCACAGCGGAATCCACGTTAGCAGGCATAGTTTAACAACACAAAGGAGAGACATCAGAGTAATACGGAACCAAAACAAATCTATAGAAGAGAGCAGAAACACGACAATCAAATAGAGCTGGAAAGCAATGGGACAACATGAGAAAACAAGGGAAAAAAGGAGTACAAACAATGCAAGACAACTTAATTCTACAAGAGGACATAGAAACATCAGAAGCAGGGATAGGGAAAGAACTCAAGGCATACCTAACTCAAATGGAAAGGAATATTAGAGAAGACATGAGACAGCAAGTCCAAGCAATAAAAATATATTTTGAAAATGAATTAAACAAACAAATTCAAATGGCAAAGAACAAGCTCTACCAGGAGATAGAGATCTTAAAAAAAGAATCAAACAATAATCCTAGAATTGCAGGAAACTATAAACCAAATTAAAAACTCAAACGAGAATATTACAAATAGACTTGATCAAGTAGAAGTCAGAACATCAGATAATGAAGACAAGGTTTATCAACTTGAAAAGAGTATAGTCAACACAGAAAAGATGCTTAAATCCCATGAGCAATCTATTCAAGAGATATGGGATGTCATTAAAAAACCAAATTTGAGAGTCATCGGGATAGAAGAAGGCACAGAGATTCAAACCAAAGGAATGGACAGCATATTAAATGAAATAATTGTAGAAAACTTCCCAGAGATGAAAGATGGAATGGATTGCCAAATCGTGGAAGCCTACAGGACCCCAAACATTCAAAACTATAATAGACCAACTCCAAGACACATAATTATGAAGATAGCCAACATACAGGACAAGGAGAGAATATTAAAAGCTACGAGAGAAAAGAGGCAGATTACATTCAGGGGTAAACCAATTAGGTTAATGACTGATTTCTCAGCACAGACTTTGAAAGCGAGAAGATCCTGGAACAATGTATTTCAAACGCTGAAAAATAATGGATTTCAACCAAGAATACTGTATCCAGCAAAACTGAGCTTCAGATTGGACAACGAAATTAAAATCTTTCACAATAAACAAAAGCTAAAAGAATTTGCAGCAAGAAAACCAGCACTGCAAAGCATTCTGAGCAATATACTACAAGAAGAGGAATTGAAAAATAGTGCCCAAAACTAACAACAAGAGGTATCTCGGTAAAGGAGGAGGAAAATAACCAAAAAGTAAAACTAGCCAAACTAAAATAAATAAAGAAGCATGACTGGAAGTACAAATCATATCTCAATTGTAACCTTAAATGTTAATGGCCTAAACTCACCAATCAAGAGACATAGGCTAGTAACCTGGATCAAAAAAACAAATCCAACAATATGCTGCCTTCAGGAGACTCATATGATAGGAAAAGACATACACAGGCTGAAGGTAAAAGGTTGGGAAAAATCATACCACTCACATGGCCCTCGGAAGTAAGCAGGAGTGGCCATACTCATATCGAATAAAATCAACTTCAAACCTAAGTTAATTAAGAAGGATAAAGAAGGACACTATATACTGTTAAAAGGGACCATCCACCAACAAGACATAACAATTATCAATTTGTATGCACCAAACAATGGAGCTGCAACGTACATAAAACAAACGCTCCTCAAGTTCAAGAGTCAAATACACCATAACACAATAATTATGGGTGACTTCAACACACCGCTCTTGCCATTAGACAGATCCTCTAGACAAAAACTGAATAAAGAAACTATAGAACTCAACAGCACAATGAATAACCTAGACCTAACCGACATATATAGAATATACCAACCATCATCAAGTGGATACACGTTCTTCTCAGCAGCACATGGATCCTACTCAAAGATAGACCATATATTATGCCATCAGGCAACTCTTAGTAAATATAAAGGCGTGGAGATAATACCATGGACCATATCTGACCATAATGGAATGAAATTGGAAATCAATGATAAAAAAAGGAAGGAAAAATCCTACACCACATGGAAAATGAACAATATGTTATTGAATGATCAATGGGTTACAGAAGACATAAAGGAAGAGATAAAAAAATTCTTAGAGTCAAATGATAATACAGACACAACATACCAGAATCTATGGGACACAATAAAAGCAGTTTTAAGAGGGAAATTCATTTCCTGGAGTTCTTTCATCAAAAAAAGAAAAAACCAACAAATAAATGAACTCACACTACACCTCAAAAACCTAGAAAAGGAAGAACAAAACAATAGCAAATGTAGTAGAAGACAAGAAATAATTAAAATTAGAGCAGAAATAAACGAAATTGAAACAAAAAAAAACCATTGAAAAAATTGATAAAACTAAAAGTTGGTTCTTTGAAAAAATAAATAAGATAGACAAGCCCTTAGCTATGCTAACAAAAAGAAGAAGAGAGAGAACTCAAATTACTAGTATACGGGATGAAAAAGGCGATATCACAACAGACACTACAAAAATACAGAAGATAATTAGAAAGTATTTTGAAACCCTATATTCTAATAAAATAGAAGATAGCAAAGATATGGATAAATTTCTTAAGGCATATGATTTGCCCAGATTGAGACAGGAAGACACATACAATTTAAACAGACCAATAACAAAGGAAGAAATAGAAGAAGCCATCAAAAGACTACCAACCAAGAAAAGCCCTGGACCGGATGGTATACAGTGGAGTTCTACAAAACCTTCAAAGAAGAATTAATACCAATACTTTTCAAGCTATTTCAAGAAATAGAAAAAGAAGGAGCTCTTCCAAATTCATTCTATGAGGCCAACATCACTCTGATCCCAAAACCAGACAAAGACACTTCAAAGAAAGAAAACTACAGACCAATATCTCTAATGAACTTGGATACAAAAATTCTCAATAAAATCCTGGCGAATCGAATACAAAAACATATCAGAAAACTTGTGCACCATGATCAAGTAGGATTCATCCCTGGGATGCAAGGCTGGTTCAATACACGGAAATCAATAAATACTATTCACCACATCAATAGGCTTAAAGACAAGAACCATATGATCATCTCGATAGATGCAGAAAAAGCATTTGACAAAATACAGCATCCCTTTATGTTCAAAACACTAGAAAAACTAGGGATAACAGGAACTTACCTCAACATTGTAAAAGCTATATATGCTAAACCTCAGGCTAGCATCATCCTAAACGGAGAAAAACTGAAGGCATTCCCTCTAAAATCTGGAACAAGAAGTGGTCTCTATCACCACTTCTATTCAATTTAGTTCTCGAAGTACTAGCCAGAGCAATTAGACAAAAGTAATTAAAGGCATAAAAATAGGAAAAGAAGAAATTAAATTATCGCTATTTGCGGATGACATGATAATATACTTAACAAACCCAAAAGGATCTACAAAGAAGCTGCTAGAGTTAATAAATGAATTCAGCAAAGTGGCAGGATATAAAATCAATGCGCACAAATCAAAGGCATTCCTGTATATCAGCAACAAAACCTCGGAAATGGAAATAAGGAAAACCACTCCATTCACAATATCCTCAAAGAAAATAAGATACTTGGGAATCAACCTAACAAAAGAGGTGAAAGATTTATACAATGAAAACTACAGAACCCTAAAGAGAGAGATAGAAGAAGATCTCAGAAGATGAAAAAATGTACCCTGTTCATGGATAGGCAGAATTAACATCATCAAAATGGCGATATTATCCAAAGTTCTCTACAGGTTTAATGCGATGCCAATCAGAATCCCAAAGGCATTTCTTGTAGAAATAGATAAAGCAATCATGAAATTCATATGGAAAAACAAAAGACCCAGAATAGCAAAAGCAATTCTAAGCAGGAAGTGTGAATCTGGAGGTATAGCAATACCAGAGCTCAAACTGTACTACAAAGCAATAGTAACAAAAACAGCATGGTACTGGTACCAAAACAGGCAGGTGGACCAATGGTACAGAATAGAGGACACAGAGACTAATCCACAAAGTTACAACTATCTTATATTTGATAAAGGGGCTAAAAACATGCAATGGAGGAAGGATAGCATCTTCAACAAATGGTGTTGGGAAAATTGGAAATCCATATGCAACAAAATGAAATTGAATCCCTTTCTCTCGCCAGCCACAAAAGTTAACTCAAAATGGATCAAGGAGCTAGATATAAAAACAGAGACACTGCATCTGATAGAAGGAAAAGTTGGCTCCGATCTACATATTGTGGGGTCGGGCTCCAAATTCCTTAATAGAAAGCCCGTAGCCCAAGAGTTAATAACAAGAATAAACAAATGGGACCTACTTAAACTAAAAAGTTTTTTCTCAGCAAGAGAAACAGTAAAAGAGGTAAATAGAGAGCCTACATCCTGGGAACAAATTTTTACCCCTCACACCTCAGATAGAACCCTAATATCCAGAATGTACAAAGAACTCAAAAAATTAAACAATAAGATAACAAATAATCCAATCAACAAATGGGCCAAGGACCTGAACAGACACTTCTCAGAGGAGGACATACAATCAATCCACAAGCACATGAGAAAATGCTCACCATCTCTAGCAATCAGAGAAATGCAAATCAAAACCACCCTAAGATACCATTTCACTCCAGTAAGATTGGCAGCCATTATGAAGTCAAACAACAATAAGTGTTGGCGAGGATGTGGAGAAAAGGGCACACTTGTACACTGCTGGTGGGACTGCAAAATGGTGAGGCCAATTTGGAAAGCAGTATGGAGATTCCTGGGAAAGCTGGGAATGGATCCACCATTTGACCCAGCTGTTGCCCTTCTTGGACTATTCCCTGAGGACCTTAAAAGAGCGCACTATACGGATAAGGCCACATCAATGATTATAGCAGCACAATTTGCAATAGCTAGACTGTGGAACCAACCTAGATGCCCTTAAATAGATGAGTGGATAAAAAAATTGTGGCAGCTATACACAATGGAGTATTATGCAGCACTAAGAAATGACAAAATCATAGAATTTGCAGGGAAATGGATGGCATTAGAGCAGATTATGCTAAGTGAAGCTAGCCAAGCCCTAAAAAACAAATGTCAAATGTCTTCTTTGATATAAAGAGAGCCACTAAGAATAGAACAGGAAGGAAGAGCATGAGGAAAAGACTAACAGTAAACTAAGACGAATGAGGGGAGAGAAAGGGAGAGAGAAGGGAAAACATATGGAAATGGTAGGAGACCTTCAGTGATACACAAAATTATAAGAGGTTATGAGGGGCAAGGGGGAGGGGGAAAATAGGGGGAGAGAATTGAACAACAGCAGAGGAGGTAGAGAGGGAAGATGGGAGGGGAGGGGAGGGGGGATAGTAGGGGATAGGAAAGGTAGCAGAATACAACAGTCACTAATATGCCATTATGTAAAAATGTGAGTATGTAACAGATGTGATTCTGCAATCTGTATTTGGGGTAGAAATGGGAGTTCAAAACCCAATTGAGTCAAATGTATGAAAGATGATATATCATGAGCTCTGTAATGTTTTGAACAATCAATAAAAAAATGGAAAAAAACCCAATAACATCTTATATTCCTTAGCACTTCATAATTTACAAAATCCTCTCACATGTATTATCTCATATTCTTCTCATAGATCTATAGTGAAATTACCTTTCCTAGTCCAAGGGCACTGTTGTGCAGGAAGAGGCTAAGAAATTCAAACAAGGCTAAGAAATTCAAATTATGAATGAGAAATCCAGTGCTTTTTGTTGTTGTTGTCATTGTTATCCTTTAGCTGGAATATTCTTGTTAAGAGCACCATATAAACTGTGATGAAAACCTGTAATCCCAGTGGCTCAGGAGGCTGAAGCAGGAAGATCACAAGTTCAAGGTCGGCCTCAGCAACTTAGTGAGAACCTGTCTCAATATAAAAAATGAAAAGGACTGGGAATATAGTTTAGTGGTAAAGCACCCTTGGGTTCAATCCTTGGTACCTCCACCCCCCCCCCAAAAAAAAAAAGAAAAAAAAATTCATTGTATACCTATGAAGGTGTGACTCCAGAGGAAAGATGTCACGTGCTCTAAGGCTAGAGAGAGTGGGAAAGGACAAGGTATGGGCTGGGGAAGGAAGGTGGGGAAGCAAGTATGGAAAGAAAGTTGTGGATAAAAAACAATGATTGGTCTGGCCATTAGGAGGAGCAGACAAATTCCTATGTTTCAGGCAACTGCTTTCATATGAAAGTTCACTCCTATAAGCAACGTAAAACTGTTATGAAAACACAAAACAGATACAAGTACTGCATCCAACTGGACAAACAGAAACCACACTCATTAACTACAGAATTTTACACAAGGAATCCACTGCACAGTTGATGGAAAAACTGAGAAGAGTCTAGGGATTAGCAACCATAGGAAGCTATTTCAGTTTCAAACAGGTAGAAGGGAGGAGGTAGTATTTCCAGAGCCCATGCTTATTCCATGGTAGGCCTGTCCAGAAAGATCGAGCTTAGTAGGAGACTCGGAGAATGATGCCAAAGGCAAAAACAGAAGGGGAGAATATTCTGGTTTCTCCCATCCTCCAGTCACTTGCTTGACCTGTTGACCTGACCAGCAGGAAGCCAGCTGCCACAGGGCTCTGTGCAATAGCCTGCAGGAGCCAGTAGAGATAAAGAACAGAGAAGGAGAAGACAAAGAAGACTCTGAAGGCAAACAGGCCCAGAGTCATCTCATGTTTTTGGATGTTATGGCAATAGAAGAACACTGAGAGTTGGTTTAAGACATTAAGTAAATATTCAGCACTTTAACTAAGTTCTCCTTCAAGGCAAGATGTCTTAAGTGGACCAAACAAATAAGTAAAAAAAACATCAAACTCAGAAGAGGGAGGGAATGTGACAAATGAAACACAGTAACATTTTACATAAATATCCAGATCTTTTAGGGTTAAATGGTTACAACAGAGCAATTTAAAAATGAAAAAAAGCTCAAATTGGTGTTCAGAAAGGAAGTTGGGATTTTGTCATGCCTGTTGTGCATAAGATAGGTGCCACAGTCGAAATATAAGCAAATACTTGCTGAGCTCCTGACAACATGATCATAAAAACATTTATCACTGGGCTGAGACTGTAGCTTATTTGTAGAGCTTCCGCCTCCAACGTGTGAGGCACTGGGATCCTCAGCACCACATAAAAATAAAGACATTGTGTTCAACTACAACTAAAAGAAAATTTTTAAAAAATTATTTAAAAAACCCACATTTATCACCTTTCGTCTCAAAATTGCAGACAATGGCAGAACACAAATATTTTAAAGGTTAGCCTAAATCCTGGAAAGCAAAAGCCAAACTGTTAATGGCTATTTCAACTAAGTAATGGTTAATATTTAAAAGAGATATCATCTGGAATAACTGCAGGGGACATTTTAGCTTTCTTAAATATGTTCTGGATCTGCATGTGGAATGATTAGAAAGCCTGCAGAGAAGTACACCAGTGATGCTGTACAAAAGGGAGGCATTAAAGACCTCCCAAGAGAAAGAGGCACTAAAGCACAAGGAAAGTGGGCAGAAACTGAAGTAAGGAAATTTAAAAGTGTGGTTTCTGATCTCTCTCCTGCTTGTCAGTCCTAGCAAGCAGAGCAAAACTGAAGCATCCAATATGCAGAAATGGACCTGGCTCTTAGAGTTGGGGAAAAGGGACTGACAGCTTAAAGTAGCAACAGACCTAGAAGAGTGCAATGGAAAGAGAACATCTTCATCTCTACAGAGTCAAGCAAATAAATGCTACAGTCCAAAGCAATAGTCACCTGGGGAAAGGGTGATGGAAGGACAGCTCAGAAAGAGACTCCAAGGGTTGGTGATGCTCTGCAATCCGGTCAGGACACTTGATCTGAATATGGGGAGTGTTGGGTGCATACCACTTGCAAATGTGAGCAATTGAGGCAGGGGATGGAGGAGAGAAGCCTGTGGGTTATTTAAAAAAAATGGGCAAGACAGAGATTTAGGTGATAATGGGGTTTGAAACTGAGTTATAGAGACCTAAGAGAAACAGGAGATGATCCAATCAGAGATCCAATCAGGAGTCTTAGAGAACTGTACAAGTGCTTACTCCCTTCCCCGCCTCCCAGAGCAATTTTTTTTCTTTATGCTTTTAAGCTTCAGTATCTCACTATAGGTACAGTGTGCAAGGACCATAACAGCTTCCACTTTTCCTTGTTTGAGAGCTGGAGAAAATGTCTTGGCTCTAAAACACAAAGAAAACTGCAAAATAAATAAGTATTTCAAGAGAAAATTATATAAATTCCCTTTTTCATAACAAAACATTAAAATTTACACAAAGGATAGGGCTATACTTTCCAGTGTTGGATAGGAAGTGGGATAAGGTCTCTAAGAGAATATCTAAGGCTTATGTAACACTTGAATCGGTGCTACTTTTAGTTGGTGTAGTTCAGGGAAGAAAGGTTGAGTGTGCCGAAAGCCTGGGCAGACATGAAATAGAAGGCAAAAGCTCATATCACCATGGCCAAAAATGTAGATGAGAGGCGGGAGACTTGGGGGAAGTGTCTGGGTCAGTTGCAAAGGTTGGCTTGACTGAGGGCTGGGAGGTACAGGCATAGTAACTCTAGAGATGGTGCAGTCTGCTAATTTTGGAAACGGTGGTATTAGGGTTTCCAATCTGGCAACCTGGTCTTTGACTAGCAAAAATCCATCTAGAGGCAATGACTACTTACCTGTTGTATACGGGTATGAATGCAGAATTGAGAAAAGGGAGACAGCAGGGATTGATTACTAGAGTAGGGAGGTAGCAGAAGGGAAATAAGGAATTAACAGTACTTTGTAGGAGAGTAGATCAGTGGAAAATCAGCCAATCAAGGCACAGAGCTTCCAAGGCTCCGAAATTCACTTAGTGTCCAGCTGCAAGGTAATTTCAGGAACACAGCAGAAACTCAACCAAAGGGACTATGCTTCTAGATTGCTGGTCTGAGCACAGGGTCTAATTCTATATGCTTCTTCTTTGAGAGGCCCAGGCCTAAGTCTGAGAGAATCAGGAGGTGATCCAATTAGAAATCCAATCAAGGCAGAGAATTAAGATAGGGAGCTCCCGTTTCTTGAGTTCAGAGGCAAATGGGGTAAAGTGGCCCCAGTGTGAGAAGAAAAAGGATAAAGATAGAGAACTACCCAGTTGGTGGGTCAAGGGCAGAAGTTTAAATAAACTTCTAAACCAGGTATTGCCCTGATAGGGAGAAGGGTGTGTCTCTCAGGGAGGGGACCACAGACCCTGACCTGGAGACATTGTGATGACTGAGCAGAGATAAAAGAGGAGGAGGAGACTGAACAGCTACACTTTTAGAGCCATTCAGGGCTGCTGCAGAGGCTGGTGACCTCTGGCTGGAGAACAGAGTGGAGAGTTCCAGGCTTCCCCTGCAGTTATCTCCAGGGTACAGAGTCAACTGTAACTTCTCAGGTTACCTGAAAGCAGAGAAGGAACAGGGCCAGGGCACCAGAAGAGAGAAAGATTAGCTAAAGAGAGGTCATCAGGGAGTGGATCATGGCAGCAGCAACCACCTCGATCCTGGCACAGTAAGACTTCCAGCAACTGTAAGTAACCTAGGATGAGAGTGCTCAAGGGATGCCCAGAAGAATGCTTAGGGTTCTTGGGAAATCCTGAAGAAATCATTTTTATTGTTTTTCAGATATTACCTTGTGAATAGAGAAGCCACAAGTAGGATGACCAAAGACTTTTCCAAGATGATATATTCCCAATTTTAGATGACACCATTTCTAATTCATTAGGCACTTAATGATTCAGAAGCTAGGGATTACTAGCATTTCAAGAATCCCCAAAATATTTTAAACCTGATTAAAATTAATATTTGAATGGCTATAAACTGTAGCAGTATGCCAACTATTCAACTGCAATTCACCTTTTACTCTTCACATGTTAACAGAATAAAAACAAATCTCTGCTACTGACCTGACACATTATTCAAAAACCCAAATGTTAAATGAATGAGTTTAATTTGAAATGAGGGATCTCTCTGAAACATTTGACAGTATGTGGCTGAGGAGATAAAAGAAAGGGTGTTAATGAAGAACCTAAAAAACTAAAAAATGGTCCTATTTTCAGAATTCTGGGTTGGCCCTCTTCTCAGTTCTCTAAGAATTCTTTGTTAATAACTTTTGAGTGGAAAGTACATCAAACTTAGGAACTTTTTTTTTTTTTCTGCTGTAGGCAACACCACATAAGGATTGTGAATATGTACAATATATGTGCTTGTGTATATATACAATATATATGCTTGAGTTCTAAAGCTGGTTATATCCTTAAAAATTAATATAATGTAATAAAAGTGTCACAAACTAGGAATTTACAAGGAAGGGCAAAAGCCTGAGATGGAGAAAGAAACAGATATGAGAAAATAAAACAAAATTTCATATATGACAAATTACAAATTATTAAACATAGATTTTGGTATTTCCAGGTAAAAGGCCTAATATTTATAAATGCAAAAAAATTAACAAATGAGTTATCCTTTTCTTTACTATTATTTCCAAAAGCCAAAGTCATTTTAAAGATATGATCATAAGTATTAGCTTATAGAACTAATGGCTGAGTTTGGTTCCCTTGATGAAAATATAAGACAAAGGGGATAATGGTTAGAAAAATATGTGGATACCAGCTGACTAGCATAGGAATGTGGTAGACCATATTTGGGAAAAGGTATAGGCAATAATGTCTGGGGGCACAAGTATGAAGAGTGTATCACTTAAGATTCTTAAGGGTCATGTATTTGCTAATAAGTTAATTTAAATGACAGTACAAAACAGAAGGTGGCATGGCAGGGAGTGTTGACTCCATTGTTCATACCCAGCACCCAGCCATGGAATGTGACCATCTAAGGCTTTTAATTTACAAAAGAGAAAAAGGATGCTTCAGTCACTAAAATACCAAAATGGGAAGATGGATTGGCTTTTCAGTTTGGGTAAAGGAGTTCCAAAAGTCTAGAGCTCATGTATACTTAGCAAATTCAGAGAATGTGTTAAGTAGGAATTCCAGATAAGCCACATGCACTGAGGAATATTAATGATTTTCTACAAAAAACGGACCTCAACTGGGTACAGTGGTACACTCCTATAATCCCAGCAAGGAGGCTGGGGCAGGAGGATCACAAGTTCAAAAGTGGCCTCAGCAACAGAGACCCTCAGCAACTTAGAGAGAACTTGTCTCAAAAACAAACAAACAAAAAAAGGAGTGGGCTGGGGATATAGCTCAGTGGTAAAGCACTCTTGGGTTCAATTCCCAGGAATATATAAAGTTCTTTGTGTATTGGTAATATAATTTGAATAAAATGAAGATTTAATACAAGTTTATTGGTCATAAAGCCATCTGCCTGCTTTCTTTTTCCTCTCTCCCTTCATTTCTTCCTGGCACTGGGGACTGAATCCAGGGGCACTCTGCCACTGAACTACACCACAATCCTTTTTATTTTAATTTTTTGGAACTGGGGCATTGAACTCAGGAGCAGTTTACCACTGAGCTACATCCTCAACCTTTTTATTTTTTTTGAGACAGGGTCTCATTAATTTGCTGAGGTTATTCCAACTTGCGGTTCCCCTGGCTCAGAGTCCTGATGACTAGGATTATAGGCCATACAACCCTTTTTATTTTTTGATGCAGGGTCTCACTAAACTTTTCAAGTTGGCCTGGAAACTTGCCATTCTACCACCTCAGCCACTTGAGTTGCTGGGGTTACCAGCTAAAGTCATTTTTTACTTTGCTAAACAATCACAGTTTTATTATTTACTAGCCATGTTCATTCTTGATATTACTACTTACTGTCACTTTATTAGTGGATAAAGTCACTGAATATTGTGAGGAAGGGAGGAATGGCATATCTTAACTAACACTAGGGCAAGGTGATAGCTTAGGGAAGTGACTACGGAAATACCCTAAGTGACAATTTAACATCCTTGTGGCTGAAGTTTATTAAATCAATCCCCAGGCTGAACTGTTAATTGTAAAGAATCCGCAAATATCATTCATATCTTAACTCCCAATTGTAACTCTACCTGAAGGACTTATAATTTGATTCTTTGAACATATTACATTTATTAGTTGCTTAATATTTAATTAGTGGAAAAGGGGTTGACATACTATTCAGGGTTTAAATAGTTAAAAAAATTACATATAACTTCCACTGCCTCTATGACATATTTAAAATAATAAGACTCACAATGAGTTTAGCAAACAGTATTTGTTGGTGTTTAGAGATGGTGAAATGTTTGCACTAATATTTCCTCTTACATTCCCCAATGCTTTTAGTTTTGTTGTTGCTGCTGTTTTTGTGGTGCTGGGGATGGAACCCAAGGCCTTGCACAAGCTAGGCAAGCCCTTTCTGAGGAAGCGCTGTACCACAGTTATATCCCCAGATTTCACTTCCACTTATGTTTTAACTTTTAGAGTTCCTTGGTCTGCATTAACATTCAATCTACTCAACCCAAGGCAACCTTGAACTCTGGTTAAGTCGACCTTATTGCTTTTTGAAAAAGTCTGGTGATGCTTCTATCCCAAGCATGTTGCATCCTAACTACATGAATAATACTGCCAAGTATTAAAGTGAGGGGTATCTGCCTCTTCTTAAACTCTAGTAATCTTTGAGTGAATTTTAATCCTCGGTTTTTTTTCTGTAAAGGAAAAGGAATGGGAGGAATTTCTACCATGAAGTCATATAGAAATTGAGAGGATTAAAGAGAATGATACGTATATATGCTTTGTGCAGTGCTTGTCATATAGTACTTAATTTTTTGTTCCTCTTCTCTTTTTAGGGAAGCTAGGTAAGAAATTCGTTGATTGAAGCATAAAGTAAAAAGAGTTGAAATCTTTGAGTGAACTCCATGTCAGCACTGGCAAAACAGGAACTTGTGGTCCCTAAAACCTCTTTAGTGAGGTTGACTCCTGTCAGCTAGAAAAGTGTTTCGCCCCATGGGCGGGCTGAATAAAAAAGTTCTATTGTCACCCTTTTCTGTAAACTCTAAACGACTGAAGATACTAGGTGGTCCCTACTTCTCTTCAGGCATCTGTTGAAGTACCAACGTCCAGTCCTGGGTTGCTCCAGGTCTTCAGCAAGTCCCAACCATCTCCGCAGACCCTCTCTTCTGGCCTGAGACTTGCAACACATCTCCTCCAGCCGAAAACTGTAGAATTGTTTTGAATTGTCTACCCAGTGTTCTCGATTTTCCATGGCTGTCTCTGTACAGCTGTCTTGTGTTAAGGTGGTTCCCAGAGTTCTAGGATCGCAACAGGAGCTCTCAAAAGTTGTACCTAGGCTTTCTGGAGACTGCTACAACCCCGTGGGAATCGTGCACAGGTTCCCTTCAGCGGATTAGACAAGTTAGGAGGCCTATATGAGTGGGCTTTTAAGCAAGGAAGTTTTCCTACTTGGAGAAAGTAGAGTGCCAGCAAAGCGAGGCCCGCCCTCTCTGGTCTATGGCTGCCTGGGTCGGCTCTGTGCTCAGTGCCGGGCAGAGGCGGCGGCTTCCAAGACCCGGCGGCGGATCCGGGCCGCCCGGAAGTGCCGGGCGCAGGAAGAAGGCAGGAAGAGCCTCGCGAGCCGCCGCCGCGCACGCGCCTTCCCGGGCTGGGCTGGGACTGGAGTCGTAACTCGGAAGCCGGAGCCCGGACGGGCCCGGGGCGGGGTGGGGGGGCGCGCGGGGGCGGGAGCGGCGGAGGCGGCCGCCCCTGGTGGCGGGTTTGTTTATCCCGGAGAAGAAGTTTAGGAGCGGCAGATAGGGAAGGAGGGTGGACTGGGGCGGAGGGATGCGGCTCGGCAGAGGCGGCCGCCACAGGGACTCGCCGCCATCGCCCCCGCCGCCGCCGCCGTCACAACCTCGGCTACCGGGGCCCTCTCGGCCGCCGCCTCAGCCGGAGAGCAGCCGCCGCGAGGATTGCTCGCCGTCGCCCCGCAGGTCCGGGTAGGTGCCCCTCCCCCGTCGGGGTCCCAGCGCGGCCCGGGTCGCTCGCTCCTCCCCCTCCCTTCTCCAGGCCGGGCGGCCTTCTCGGGGCCCTTCGCTGCGCCCGCATCCCTCTTGGAACCGGAGCCCGGCTCCTGCGGCGCGCCTTCGGCCTTCACGGAGGTTGCCTCCAGCCCCATCCTCCGCCCCCCGGACCGCCCTCCATCCGGTGTTTCTTACTTCCTCTGGGGATGTCCTCGTCCCTGCTTGGTTTCCCAGCCTCCGCCTACCAATAGCCCCCTTAATTTTCTCCACGACCTCGCCCCTTTTACTCTTGCCGATCTCGCTTCTCTCATACCTGGGTATCTTCCCCTTTATACCTTCTTTTCTTGCCGGTCCTGCGTACTGCCCTGAGGGAGAAACTAGCCCCGCCGCCCCACAGCGTTCACCTCCATACCTCCTCATCCCAGGCACGGACCCTTGAAAGTATCGTTCTTTTAGCTCCTTTTAGAGTGCGTTCTCAGCTTTCCAGACCACTCAATGCCTCTACCCAGTGGTCTTGTCCTCAATCTCCAAACACACATTTGCCATCTCATAAATTCTCACTTTTATAAGGGTACATTAAGCTAACCGTGTGGTTCAGGGGTCCAAGTCTTGAAGAACCAAATTTGACTCTGCTTTCTTGCTGCTACCCTTTTCCCTAATTCTTTCTCTGGGATCTGTTTTTGTGCACTGATTAACATAAAGGAAAAGGGTAGTAGAATTTTCTCCCTCAAAGCAGTCATAGAGCCCAGCAGAAATAAGATTAATCTTCTGCTTATCTTAACTTTTTGCTTAATCTTCCAAAACCAAGACCGGGAACATTATCATTAAGCCCTCTGCCATCCTTTTGAAGCTCCTGATGCTTTTTTTTTGTTGTCTGTATTTGCATAATCCTGGGCCTAGTTTGCCCCAATATAATACTCTCCTTCCTTATAATGGAATCTTGGTTCTTGGATAGGAAACTGAAGGAGTAAAAGGATTATACCTTCACCATGATGGAACTGGTGGGATATTTCAGATTATCCCATCATTCTTGAGAGAAATGTTGCCTGGTGGTTAAGGGCTCAGATTTTATAGTGTAATTGTCAGGATTTAAACCTCTACTCTACCACCTTCCAGCTCTGGCTTTGGGCAAATTATTTAACTTCTCAGGGCTTTAGTATTCTTGAACAGTAAAATGGGATGGTTCTCATAGGGCAGTAAGGATTGCACATGTTAAATAAAGTACTTAGAACAGTGGCTCATTAATAAATATTAGCTTCTTAGCTTGACCGGACTTGGCTATTAGGTTAATTTTGAGAGGAAGGTGAGAATGGAATGCTGTTTTCTTACTCTTATTTGACACCCTTTCTGGTGTTACGATTATTTCATTACTGTATGAATTAATTTCTCTTTATTTGAAAAAGGCAAGATTTTAGCTCCCTATTTTCTGTTTTTAATTTTGTACTGGGGAATTGAACCCAGGGGCACTTTACTACTGATCTACATCCCCAGCCTATACCATTCAAAGCCAAGAATGCAAACACTAGGAAACAAAGGAACAACTACAACAACAATAACAACAAAATAAAAACTTTATTTTTTTTGTTTTGAGACTGGGTCTTTTTAAGTTGCTGGCCTTGAACTTGTGATACTCCTGCCTTGGCCTCCCAAGTCTCTGGGATTATAGGCTTGCATTACCCAGTGGAGGGCTAGCTCTTGGTTTTCAAGTGAATTGTCGGGCTACAGATAAGTCACTTCTTATTTTGTTTCTCTATTTGGAAGTTGTAAAATTTTAACTTCACTTTGAGAATAAGTGAGAAGTTGAAGTATGTAGCAGATTTGTCATACTGGAAAATGAAGATTTTATGCATAGCAATTTTAGTATTAGAAGTGAAATATTCAAAGCTGGTGGGTATCTGTCTTTTATCTTGAATCATTGCAGGAGAAAGCTTTGTCTTCATTTAGAAGACTGGTACTTTTTCTCAAAACCTGTTATGTTCTTTGACATTCACATACTTTAGCTCAGTATTTATCAGATTTTATTAACTTGTTAAAATGCTGTATTGCCATATTTGCTTTCCTCCTGTGCATCATTATTTACTTAATACATTTTTATACGATTTAAAATGTAAGTAGGTATTATTTACTTCAGTGTTCTAAATAGTAAAATCTGAAATATCAATTTAGCATCCTAGTTACATGTAAAACGGGTACATAATTATCAAAATAAACATGTTTACCATTTATAACCTAAAATCATTTTTGTACTGCCTGGCGCTGTGTACTTTGGGTGATACTGCCTTTGCTAAGGCTGTTTCTTGGCCTAAAATATCCTTTGCTCTCTCCTGGGTATCCATATTCTACCTGTCTTCTACCTTGTACTACTGCATAATTCCTGCCAACATTGCTTTTTTGTTGTTGTTATTGTTGTTGTAGTTGTTCCTTTGTTTCCTAGTGTTTGCATTCTTGGCTTTGAATGGTATAGGCAGCACAGCTTGAAGAAAATGACTTTCCTAGAAACGGACTCTTGAAGTTTATAGAAACTTTGAAGTGGTAGAATAAAATTGACCTTTAGTGCAGAATTGCATTTCATTAGTTTTTTGGTTTTGTAAATATACATTCTCTCCAAAAGTATTTAATGAGCATCTGCTGTATGCTAGGCACTAGGGATACAAGAGAGTGGCCCTTCTTAGTCATAGTCCCAGTAAAAATCAAGTTATATTACTTACTTTTCTATGTACCTTTCATGATACTAGTTGTATACCATTTTTGAGAGAAATGAGTAAATAGTAACCCAAATGAGTTTTCATAGTCCATAATTCCTGTGGGACCCTGGTGGGAAACAGTTCTATCAGGGAATAATAATAATACAAACTCTGCTTTTTTGTAATTTATATTCTAGTATGGCATTGACAAACAGAAAAAATTTAAGTGAGAACTGTTAATGATAATGATAACTGCTAACAGAACACTGCACCAAGCACTGTCAAATTTTATATATTCATTTAAACTCATAGTAAACTTTTAAAGAAGGCTTTGTTAATACCACCATTTTACAAATGAGGACTTTGGAAAACAGATTACTTAACTACCACAAAATCTTAAGTTTATTAAGCAATGCAGCCAGGCAGTATGGCTCTAGAGTCTATTACCCTTAGACCTGACACTTTCTTGTCTGCTTTGTAAAATTCTTTACCTTTTTGAAAATCCTGTTTTTAATGGAACAATGGACTTTTCCTGTCTTTTTAGGTGTTTTTTTTTTAAGATCAATAAAGAAGATATAACTTTTCTAAAGCACTTGGTACCCAATTTTATCTCAAGCCTTACATATGGCCAGATATTGAAGGCATTTATATTTCATCTACTCACTGTTTCCTGAGTTGGATTTGCTTGCTTAGCAAAAATTATTGAATCTGTGTACATCTGTGCCATGTACTTTGCTAGGTTCTGGTGACATATGATAATGAAAAGAGGGCAACTGAATTCGTGGAGACAAAAGTCAGTGGGGAAATAAAGAAATTAAACAAAAAATAATAATTAGATGATAACTGCTATAAAGGAAAATTATTTAAATAATGAAAGCCCACTCATCCTTAAGAGAATGTTTCTCTGAAGAGATAATTTTAGTCTGAAACCTAAAAGGTGAAGGGTAGTTACCCAAGTGATACTGGCTATTTCAATTTTCTAGAATTGGAAGGTTCAGTAGAGACTGGACCTTACCACAGGGTGGTTTATCTGAAATGAGGCTAAAGCAGATCACAATGGCCAAAATCCATGGTAAGCATTTTGTACTTAACCCTAAGGGCAACAGGAAGCCACTATTTAATAACTGAATAAATTACACAGATTTTTGCATGAAAAACATCACTGGACTGCTCTGCAGAGCACAGATTGGAGAGAAGCAAGTGTAAATGCAGAGACCCCGATTTAGACCTGTGCTTATCAAACTTAACTGTGTGAAGGACCAATTCTGTTTGAATTTCCAGTTTGTACTAGTACTTTAGTGACCTATAAAATGTATGTTTTGATCTGTCAAATTGTTATATAAAGTTTCTAAAATTTGTGGGCCAGTATTAGTTCACAGACTACACTTTGAATAACATTGAGTTCAGCTATTAAAGAGTAATCTAGAGGACTGGGAATGTTTCTTAGAGCGCTTGCCTGTCATGCACAAGGACCTGTGTGTTCCATGTGTGGCACCACCATAAAAAAAAAGAAAATAGGTAGGAGATTATGATGGAATCTTTAGTCCAGGATGACAGTCATAGACTTAACAAATATTTGTGAGGTAAAATTGATAGAATTTGGTGATACTTAAGATTAGATTAGGAGCCTAGGGAAAGGAGAAGGCTGATTTCCATAGATAGTTTTTTTTTTTTTTAACCTAAGTTAGGAAATATTGGAGGAGGTTGTATGGTAGTATCAAGAAACGGGGGAAGTAAAGCTCATAGAGTTTAAAAGAGGGAGACAGACAAGTGGAGATGTCTAGTAAGAGTTGCATATGTAAGTTTGGAGCTCAGGAAAGAGATTTGGACTTTAAGTTTGGGAAGTCAGCCTATAGTTTATCATTGAAGCCTTGAAGTAGGAAATGAGTTGCCTAAGGGGGGGAAAAAAACAGAAGATAAGGCAGCTTTGGTCTAAACCCAGTGAATCTTCCACATTTAAACATAGGAAAAAGGAAATGAAACAAAGGATATTGAGAAAGAGTAGCTAGAGACTAGGGGAGATTTTCCTTTGCATTACTGAAGCTATGGCAGTAAACTGTTTGAAAGGGGCAAGAGTGGGCAGTCAACTATTTTGAACGTAGCTGAAAAATCACATAAATTTTGGACTCAAGAATACACATTGGATTTAGCAACATGGAGAAAATTTTGTATTTCTCATTAGTCCATCCATAAACCATTTGATGATGAATTTTGTTTTAATCTGCCAAAGCTACATCCTGAATTTAGAATAAAATTATCATATCTATAGCATGAGCTATATTTTCCTTCCTTAGCTCAGCCCCATGTTTTCTGTTTATAACCATCTGGATATTCTATAAGTATCACAAACTTTTTTCCACACCATGTATTCATTCAGACTATCGTTTTTAAAGATTTCACTATCATACACTGGATTCTAGACTTTTAGGTATGTGATTAGAACTCAAGAGTCTAGGCAGTTAACTATTAGTTATTCTATTGCAAATAGTGCTGTTATATCAATTTATTTGCATGGCCTCTTAGATGCAGAGAAGGGGCACTGGGGAAGACTTTCAAAGGAAAATGACACTAGGGCAGAGTGTTTCTGAAAGGCAGTTTAAACTTAGGTGGAGACAGCAGTGCAGTACTAGAGGAACTTAAAGAAATGATATTTCAGTTATTCTGAAAGCATGCACAGACAAGAATTATTGATACTGTAAGTGACAAAACCTTAATTGGTGTAGTTAAGTTCCCATAGAAAACAGTGAGATAGAAGGGAAAATGATGTTAATAATAGATTGTTACAGCATAGTAAATGAAAGTTCTAAAAGGAAGGTATAGGCTTTAAAGTAAAAGAAGAGTAGACTATCAAAACCTGCTACTGAAATGTTTTGTTGAGTTATTTTAGAAGCATTTTTATATTCTAATCTAAGGTAGTCTTCCTTAAATTTTATGTTAAAAATTATAACTTTAAAAATATTGTTTTATAAGTTATTTATTTATTTATTGCTGCTGGGAATTGAACCCAGGGGCACTTTAACCCTGAGATATATCTCAGCCCTTTGTATTTAATTTAATCTTAATTTTTGTTGTTGTTTTAAGATGGGGTTTCACTTAAGTTTTTAAGGTTGGTCTTGAACCTGTTGTTCCTGCCTCAGCCTCCCAAGTTGCTGAGATTGCAAGGCATGTACCACCCTGCCCAGCTCTTTGTGGTTCTTACTAGTTGACAATTTTTAATATTATATTCTAAATCATGTAATATAACTGAGATTGGACTTTACATAGGCAAAGGCTACCAGATTTAAACAGTTTCTGATCTTAAATAAAAATCACATTACTTCAAACTGTGATTGGAATTGGTCTACATACACCTGAAGAAAAAAGTACAATGGAAAAATACATCTGTGCAATATGAGTGTATTTATAAAATATGTCTACCCTTCTTTGGATTATTGTGTTTGTTTACATTCTATATTAGATAAAAGATAAATATAGTTAAGTATAACAGTTACAAAGGTTTCATTCTCTTAATAGTTAATGCAGATCTGAAAGGTTGTAGTGAACTAAAAAAGTACTAATAAGCTTTTAAAATATAACTTGAGGTTTGTTAATAAAGAAGGAACCATTGTTATTTGGTCTGGGTGTATTTTCTGAAGCAGATTTATTTGTTTTTATCTTGTATAAAATATACTTATACCTCTCCTTCCTTGCCCTGTACTCCAAGTAATTGATTTAAAAAAAATAGACTTAATTATTTTAAAAGCTATGTTAGATTCATAGCAAACTTGAGTAAAAGCTACAAAGATTTCTCAAATAACTCTTTGCGCCCACACATACATTACATCCCTCGTTATAACAATGACATACCAGAGTGGTACATTTGTTACAGTGATGAATCTATTGATGTATTGTTATCACCAGTCTATAGTTTACATTAGGATTCACTCTTGGTGTTATATATTCTATGAATTTGGGCAGATTTATTATGGTATGTGTCATTCAAAGTAGTTTCCTGACCTAAAAGTCCTCTTTGCCCCCTGTTTATCTTTCTCCCATTACAATGGCCATAGGCCCCTAATACCTAATTACTATTTATGTTTTTTACTGTTTTGTATTTTAACAAATGTGATAGAGATGAAGTCATAATCCATGTATCCTTTTCAGAGTAGCTTCTTTCAGTTAGTACAAGTTTTCTCCATATTTGTTTTATGGCTTGATAGTTTATTTCTCTTTAATGCTGAACAATATTCCATTATCTGGATGTACCACAGTTTGTTTATTGTATTACACAACATCTTGATTGCTTCAAAGTTTTAGCAGTTATGAATAAAGCTGCTGTGAACTAGCTGATCTTTTTTATGAAGACAGATTTTTATCTCCTTTGATTGGATGGTATAGTAAGAATATATTTAGTTTTATAAGAAGCTGCTCAACTGTCTTCCAAAATAGTTGTGCCATTTGGCATTCCCACCAGCAATGTATGAGAGACTTCCTTTTGTTCCACATCTGCATCAGCAGTTGGTGTTAGTGTTCTGGATTTGGCCACTATAATAGGTATATGGTATATCACATTGTTTTAATTTGCATCTCCTTGATGACAGATGAGGTGAAGCTTCTTTTCATGTGCTTGTTTTACTGTATTTATATCTTCTTTGGTGTAGTGTCTATTAAGGAAGTTCCTTTTTTTCAGTTGATTTGTTTTCCTATTGCTGAGATTGAAGACTATATATAGTCTTTTATCAGGTATGTCTTTTACTGTAAGTATTTTCTCCCAGTCTGTGGCTTGTCTTCATTCTTTTGCAGAGGAGGAAATTTTAATTTTTATAAAGATTAGCTTATCAATTAATTGATGTCTTGTGCTTTTAGTTTTATCTCTAAAAAGTCACCACCAAATCCAAGTTCATTTGGATTTTCTCCTCTGTTGTCTTGTAGGAGTTTTATAGTTTTGCATTTTACAGTTAGGTGTATCTATGATCTATTTTGAGTTAGTTTTTATGAAAGGTATAAAAAAGTCTGTGTCTGGATTTTTTATTCTTACGCGAATGTTCAGTAGTTTTGTTATGGGGGAAAGGTGTCTCCAAGAGTTCCAGGAGAGAAAGGGGGAACTTGACAGAGGACTAGTGAGGGTTATTAGTTTACATGAGAGAAAAGAATTTATTCATGTATCAGGTAGAGGAATAGACAGATTTAGGAAAGTAGATACATTTTCAAGGGAAAATGTGGGCATTCTCAATGCCTATGAGGTAAAGCAAGGAATACACATTCATGGGAGAATATGGGCCATCTCAAAAGTGAGAGAAATGGTTTTGGGGTTCTCCAGTTATCTTTTAAAGGAAACTTGGTGAGGGGTGGGTATGGGGAAGTATATAGAAATAATATCGGTTTGGTGATGTCAGGATGGTTTCTGTGGTCTGGTCAATCTCAGGATTCTGATATGGTGGTGTTCATCATCTTATTTCCTTGTCGTTTCTTTATGTCTCTTTTCTACTTATTTCTTTGGGTCTAGCACCATTTGTTGAAAGGACTATTGTGATATAATGTGAAATTTAGCTTGTCTCCTGTTTTGTCATATAGCTCCTAGAACACTTGGAATTTCCTGAGTGGTAGAATATCTTTTTTTTCCCCTCATAATGAGCTCCTTTGATAACTTCTGAATATATGCTAATGAGGTTACTGAGAGTGGGCTCCCTTAGATAGCCTAAGGATGGGGCCAGGCACTGAGAGCAGATTGAATGGTTAGAGCGTTCAGCCTCATCCACTTGACCTCTGGGAAGTGTGTGTGAGATAGGCTGAAGATCAAGCTCTGAAAATTTCTTTTTTAAAAATTTTTAAATTTTTTGAAAATTCTTGAATAATATTTGATCCCTTAACCCATGAGATCTGATGCTCTATTTAGATAGTGCCAGAATTGAATTATTTATAGAACATTGAGCTGTTGTCTACTGGTGAATTGGTGTCTGGGAGGTCACCTAAATGAATGTTTTTTGTTGAGCATGAGAGCATACAAGTTTGTTTTTTCCTCTTATAACTGTATTTGCTACATTGTATTTCCTTTGGTTCTCTGTCAAAGATCAGTTGATCATTTGTTCTATTTCTGGGATCACTGCTCTATTCCATTGATCTGTATGTATTCTCTTCCACCAATATCACACTGACCTGATTATTGTGAATTTATAGTAAATCTTAAAGTTGATAGTGTCAGTCTTCCAACTAAGTTCTCTTGTAGTGTTGTGTTGACTGTTTTGGGTCTTTTGACTCTTGACATAAATTTTAGAGTCAGTATCCACAAAATAACTTGCTGGGATTTCAACTAGAATTCATTGAATCTGTAGATCAGTTGGAAAAAACTGACATTTTGACACTTTGTCTTTCTGCCCTTTGATATGGAATATCTCTCCATTTATATAGTTCTTTGATTTATTTCATCAGAATTTTGTGATTTCCACATAGATCTTGTACACATTTTGTTAGATATATATCTAACAAATATTTCAATTTTGGGGGTGCTAATGTACATGATACAGTATTTTTAATTTCAGATCCTACTTGTTCATTGCTGGGTATTTAGGAAGGTAATTGACTTTGGCATATTAACTTTATGTCCAGCAACATTGCTGTAGTCACTAATTAATTCCAGTAGGTTTTTACTGATTCATCTGTGAACAGTTTTATTTCCTTCTTCCCAATCTTTATCCCCTCTGCCCCAACCTTTTTCTTGTATTTTTGTATTAGCTAAGCCTCCCTGTACAATGTAGAAAAAAAGCAGTGGTAAGAGGGGACATCTTTCTCTTCTTCCTGAATTTACTGAAAAGCTTCATTTTTTTACCACCAAGTATGATGTTAACTAGGTTATTTTGTAGTTTTTTTGGTTGATTGGCTTTTTTAAAAAATCAAGCTGAGAAAGTTTCCCCTATTTCCTAGTGTTAAAGATGAAGGGGCATTTAATTTTATCAGATATTTTTTCTGTATCTATTATATGATCATGAAATTTTCCTTATTTGGTCTGTTGATATATGAGGTGATAAATTATATTAATTAACCTCCAGATACTGAATTAGCCAGTATTCCCAGGATAAATTCCACTTAGTTGTGATACCCAAGTTTTTAAAATATATTTTTAGATTTGATTTGCTAATATTTTGTTGAGGAATTTTCTCTCTGTTCATGAGAGATATTTATTAGTACTTTTCTTGTTAATGTCTTTGGTTTTAATATTCATACAATAAATTAGGAAGTATTATCTTTCTTTCAATCTTCTAAAAGAGTTTGTAGGGAATTGATAAAAATTTCTTCTTTAAAAATCTGGTGGAATTCACCGGTGAACTCATCTGAGTTTGGTGTTTTCTGTTTTGATAGGTTATTCATTATTTATTCAGTTTCTTTAGATTTAGACATATCTTGGTGGTCTATTTTTTCTTTTCTTTCTTTTTTTTTTTTTTTTTGGTAGTACTGAGGATTTAACCCAGGCCTTGTGCATGTGTCTCACTTTTTCTTGGTTAGCTTGGCTAGAAGCTTTTTGTTTTTTCAAAAAAAAAAACAAAACCAACAACAACTTTTGTTTTCATTGATTTTTTTTTCTCCTTTTGATTTCCTGTTTTTAATTTTAGTGATTTCTCCTCTAATCTTTATTTTTTTCTTCTACTACTTTTGTGTTTAATTTACTTCTCTTCTAGTTTCCTAAGGTGGAAGTTTAGATGATTTATTAAATTATTTTCTTTTTTAATAACCATTGTCCCTTGATATCTATGGGGGGATTCATCTTAGGATCTACTGTGAATAACAGAATTGTGAATGCTCGTGTCCCTTATATAAAATAGCATAGTAATTTCAGATAATCTATACACATTCTTCTGTGTACTCTACATCAACTCTAGATTACTTATAATACCTGATATGAGGTAAATCCTTTTTTTTAATTCCATGCTAGGGATTGAAAGTTGGTGGTGCTGAACTAATGAGTGACAATCCCTAGCCCTTTTTATTTTTTGTTTTGAGATGGGGTCTCCCTAAATTGCCGGGACTGTCCTTGAACTTGAAATCCTCCTGCCTTAGTCTCTTTGAGTTGCTGGGATTATAGGTGATGTGCCACTATGCACAATGTAAATCCTATATAAATAGTTGGTATACTGTATTGTTAAGGGATAAATGACAATAAGAAAAAAATACTATAATATTCAGTGTAGATGCAGTTTTTCCCCCCAATTTGTGGAACCCATGGATACAGAGAGCCAACTATATGCCTCTGTCATTACTAATTTCCCTCAAACTCTGCTTTTACTGCACCTCACAAATTTTAATAAGCTTTGTTTTCATTTTCATTTAGTTTAAAATATTTTTATATTTCTCAGTTTCTTCTTTGACCCTTGTGTTATTTAGAAATGTGTTATTTAACCTCCAAGTATTTGTACATGTGTCTCTCACTACCTTTCTATTTTATTAATTTCTATTTTAATACTGTTGTTATTAAGTTGTATTTAATAATATAATTTCTATTTTAATACTGTTGTGCTGAGAGCAGATGGTATTTCTTAAGGTGTGTTTTTGGCCCAGGATGTCATCTCTTGGCCATTGTTCCATGTGTGCTTGAGAAAAACATTTATTCTATTGTTTTTGGATAAAGTAGTCTATAGATACACATTATATTCCAGTTAATTGATGGTGCTGTTGAGTTCATCTTATTTCCTAACTAATTTCTTCCTGCTGGATCTGCTCATTTCTGTTAGCAGGGTTCTTGTGTGTTTATATATTTCTATTTACAATTCTATCAATTTTTGCCTCCCATATTTTGATGCTCTGTTGTTAGATGCATGCATATTAAGGATCTAATTTTTTATTTATTTGTGAGAATTGACTCCTTTATCATTATATAATACCCCCTTTTATGCCTAACAAAATAACTGATTTTAAAAGTAAATATTAAAGTACTCCAAGTATTTTTTCAACTGTCATTTGGATGCAACTTTTTTTTTTTTTTTGGTTTAGGGCGAATTCCCTTGAAAGTTAAATAGTTTTCATGCTGTAAGACAAAAAATAAAAATAAATAACAGTGAATATAAACTTGTTTTGAAATTGCTAAGAAAAGTACAAATACAACAAACACTTAAATGAATTGCGTTTCATAACTTGAATTCAATTTTGGGTTGGCATCTCTTAGGATAAGTTTAAACTTTTAAGTTCACAAATTCAACATCACAATTAAGTTTAATATGTCTAGTTTTACTGGAAAAGCTTTAGTGGAGCATAGATACTTAAGTAGAGTAAGTCCATCTTTTAAAACATGAAAATTTTAATTTGAGCATTTTTATCAATGGCATTTGAGAACTGGCTTGAATTAAGTAGTATTGTGGTTTATGCTTTATTGTTGTTCATTTTTATGTTCTAACTTGTCTGGTTTATTTTCATTGTTGTTTTATTTGCCTCCCCTTCCCAAGTCTTTTATGAACAAAAATGTCTTCTCAACTTGTATGGTGAAATCAGTATTTTTTTCTTAAGAGTTTGTTTGAACATGATCCTGGTTTATCCTAACCAGGTTAACTTGAAAATGAGCCTGAGAACTTAATAACTTACTATAGTATAAATGTAGCTTTGCACTAAATTTCCTCATAAATCATTTTAATTAAAAGGAAAGACATGTCCTTTTTATTTTTATTTGTTTTTTTAATATATATTTTTACAATACTAGGAATTGAACCCAGTTGCTCCCTACCACTGACCTATATTCCCAGCCCTTTTTTTCATACTAGGTATTTAACCCAGGGGTACTTTACTACTAAGCCACATCCACAGCCCTTTTTATTTTTTATTTTGAGGCAGGGTCTCACTAAGTTGCTGAAGGCCTTGCTAAATTGAAGAGACTCTCCTCAAACTTGATTCTCCAGTCGTGGCTTCCCAAGTTGGTAGGATTAAAGGCATGAACCACTGCTCCTGACTCCTTTTTATTTTTTATTTAAGACAGGGTCTCAGGCTGGAACTGTAACTCAGTGGCAGAGCACTTGCCCAGCATGCATGAGGCACTGGGTTTGAACCTCAGCACCACATAAAAATAAACAAAGGCGTACTGTCCATCTACAACTTAAAAAGTGTTTTTTTTTTTTTTTTAAAAAAGACAGGGCCTCCTGAGGCTGGCCTTGGATTTGCGATCCTCCTGCCTCAGCCTCCTAAATTCTAGGGATTATACATATGTGCCCTGGTGCCCAGAAAAACACATATAAAATATCTTGAATTATAATTGCTTGTCAATTACCAGATGCATTATTATTTTATGGACCTAAATAGAGAACACTGTGAATTTCCAATTGTTAGATGCTATCTATTTCAGAAATGTTAAAATGTGACAAAATAGATGTCTTAGAATTGGTGAAACATAGAATTAATACTGACTTATTTTAGGATTGTCACTCAAGATCTTCAGAACAACTAAACTCCCAATATGGAGTGAAGTCAGGACAAATTTTGCTCAAGAACTTTCCAAGCACCATATCATAGAGGTTAAGAGCATCTGCAATCTGCATTTGGGGTAAAATTGGGAGTTCATAATCCACTTCAATCTAGTGTATGAAATATGATATGTCAAGAGCTTTGTAATGTTGTGAACAACCAATAAAAAAAATAAAAAATTAAAAAAAAAAAAGAGCATATGCAACCATCCTGCAATTTAACAGACTTTTGACTTTAGGCTGGTTATTTTGTCATGGTTTTCTCCTTTGTAAAATTGAAATGATGATTGTACCACCTCCTAAGGTTATGATAACTAAATGAATTATATTTATATTTAAACTGTACTTCCCATGCAGTTAAGTTTTTGTATATTTTGTTAATTAAAAGTATTCATGCCCAAGGTATACAAGTAGAGGATTATTTAAAGGAAGAGGAAAAGGACCTTATCAAATGGTTCTTTCATATTTTGTGCACACAATAAAATACTTTCTTGATTTGTCTTTTAAAACTAATGTAAGATTGTAGCCTTTACAATTCTGACATCAAAGTTATATTTTTATTTTCATTAAAAATAATACTGTGAATGTTTTCTCTGATATAAGGAGGCTGATTCATAGTGGGGTTGGGAGGGGAAGCATGTGAAGATTAGACGAATTCTAGATAGGGCAAAGGAAGGGAGGGGGCGGGTAAGGGGAGGTGTAAGAAAGATGGTGGAATGAGATGGACATCATTTCCCTAAGTACATGTATAAAGACAGGAATGGTTTGAATATACTTTGTATGCAACCAGAGATATTAAAAAAACGTGCTCCATATGAATATTATGAATTATAATGCATTCTGTTGTCATAGGTAACAAATTAGAATAAAAAATTAAAAAAATAATATTATGTAAAGGTTCTGAGATCTGGTTTCCTTTTTATCTCTGATAATACTGATTTAGTCAGAATATTAATGAGCTATGGTAGTGATCTTAACCTTGATTGGCTTAAGATTTCTGTCAACTTCATAAGGAACTCATTCGTGAGTAATTTTGAAGTGTTTCAATATTGCAGACGTTTAGTTTTAGTTAAAACATACCACTTTTGTCTTGTGGTATATGTGAAGAAAGGTATTACTGAGACTGTTTTTATTTTAATGGTTTTCTATGCACATGACTTTGGTTTGTCTTTAAGATTTAAAGTCTTGTCATATTCCTTGGTAACAAAAATAGCTTAAGTCCCTACTTTGAACTTCTTGATTTTTCCCCCATTCCTCCTATTTTTTACTTTTCCCCCATTGTGTTTTTTTTTAATTGAGGGTAATAGCATTAATTTACTTTACAGATATTTATTGACCAATTATTAAATTCCAATTTCTGTGTTTATAATGATGAATTCACTCTTTGGGCTTTATAAATAGTTTCTTAGTTATTGAGTACTTAGGCATGGTGCTGAGTAAAATACATACACATACATGCACACACCCACACACACTGCCTCTTTGTTTTAATCATCCTAACTACTTTGCTTCTCAACTGTTTCTGCAAAGTAAATGGCAGAGAAGAGAAACTGTTGGAGATGAAAAAGGAGGTATAGATTTTAGTGTGGTCAGGTTGGTGGGGGAAGGGGAGACCTTTGATATTAAAATTCTTTTAAAATTTTTTCAAAAATGAAAAAAAATTTCACTTTTGCATTGTATTGTCTTAATATAATCTTCTTGGTTTTAATACCAAAATGTTTTAAATTAGCATGAGAATAGACTTAAATGTGTTCAGTTTTACTGGGTAAGGTATAGGCAATGGAAACAAGACTTTATTATAAACTTCAAGGTATTGGGGTTGCTTATTTATTTATTAAATATGTCTACTTTTTTTCAGTAAACTTTGAAATATAATAGCCATTCAAAGACATGTACATCATAATATAGCATGTATATCTATTCTGGTTTCTTACCCTGATTATATGTCATTGTGATCAGCCATGTCGTGAGTAGCAGTAGCATATTCATTCTCCTTTTATAGTATTCCATTGTATGACTGTGTATATATGTCATAATTTATCCATTCTCTTGATGGATAATCTAGGTTGTTCCAGTTTGGAGCTATAATGAATAGGGCATTATATAATATTTTTATATTCCTGTACCTGTCTTTGGGTGCACAGATATACATTTCTCTAGGGAATGTATCTAGTAGTATAATTGTTGGGCTGTATATATGCTTTTGTTCATTTTTAGTATATATTCCCCAATGATTATCAAAATTATAATCTTCTAAATAGTGGATTAGAGTTAATTGTCCCACACACTCTGCAACATTTGCTTGGTGTTGTGTCTGATTCTTTAGCTATTCTGGTGGGTGTTAAAGGGGTAGTACATGGTGAGTAGGCTGTTTTCTTTAAATAAACACCATATTCCTTTTCCATGGACACTTCCCATGTACACACACAGTGAAAGTGGAATAGAGGTCTGTGTTTTTCACAAAACCTGTAAGATGATTCCAACCTTTCCAGTTGGTAAGATACAGAATATAAAGTAGTAAGTATTATTTAAGGGAAATAAGACTACCATGAAAATTATAGTGTAGCTTACTTCTTTTTGACAAATAGTACATTTTTACCTAGCTTGCTACAACATAAAAAAAAAAAAAAAGTTTTGAGATTTTGCAAGCTGTTGAAAAGTTTTGTAGCCTGTTTCATTTTATTTAGTAAGTCTGCCACATTGTCCAAACATTTAATTACTGAATGCTTAAATGCACTTGATCTTACTTGAGTGACTACACAGATTGTACGTTATGTTCATTCATAATCTTATGAGGTTTTGCTATCCTTTAAAGAAGGTAAATGCTACATAGCAGAACTTAACTCAGTTTTTAGAAATTGTAAGTAATGTTGAGAAGATAATCTACCATATGCTTACAGCATGCTGTATGTTGTTTTGTATTTTATTTTTTGTTATTTGTGGAATTTTAAAACACTAAAGGGAATGTTAATATGTATTTTTCAATATTATGTATTGAAAACGAGGAATGCAAAAAACGTTTCTGTGTTCTTTTCAGTGTTAGGACTGTGGCTAGACTTCTCATTTCTTGATGAGTGTAGATTACTAGAATTATATGTAGGGAAATGCCATTTCTGTACTTCTGGGGCATATGATTTCATTTATTGAAACTCTTGACTGCAGATAAGCTCGTTTTCTAACATTTTCATGTGACTTTATATTGCTAATATTTTTATATATGACTTCATTTCTTCCATCTGCAAAGTCCTATTCCAAGACAGAGCAGCCACTTGATGAATATCTACTCTAGGTATTCATAAACAGTTACCGAATTTTGCTAGTCACCGGACTCTTAATTAACTTATCAGAAGAGCTACAATGCCATTCATGTCCTTAAAGTGTTCTCCTCCTCTTCTTCCTCTTTTTTCCTTCTTCCCCTGCTTGTCCTTCATCTCTAACTCTCCCTCTTTCACTTTCTTTCTGGTAAACTAAGGAACTTTTCTTTAAGGAGAATTAAGCCATTTTAATGTCTGTGGATAGGTAATGTGTAATTTCTATTATGCTTTAAGGTTTGCTGTTTTGCCCAATTTTCTCCCAGAACTTTTATAAACTTAAGAGTTCCCAAAAGTTTTTCTAGATGAAAAACTAGAAAAATTTTTTCATCTAGAAAAGTTTTTATAGGTCCTGCTTTAGTGTGAGGCAGCCAGTTTGTCTTTTGCCCCAGTGTTACAGGGTCCTAGAAATACTCGATTTTGTGTTCTCCAAGAAAAGATTTCAGATGAGGCACAGAAGCAGTGCATTTTGGGAGCAAGATTATATTAACCAAGAAGTGAAAGTACACTCAGAATATGAAAGTGGGTCATCTTAGCAGGAGCAACTCAGGATTTGGGTTCAGTCTTTTATTGCCCAGTCTTGTTTGAGTTTTGTTCTTACCCATTCCCTAAATCACATGATTGGCAGCTGTGATTGACAGGCTTGTGTTATAACTCCTGGGCCAAGGGCACATGTACTGTCCCAGCATTCCCTTCGAAAGCCAACAATGGGATTCAAAACAGTATTGTTAGTGATATTACAATTTGCCATGGTTTACTACCTTCAGATGTATTGCAGTTTATTACTCCTGCTCTGGGGACATGTTTGAACTAGTTTGAGGTGGTGAGAGGTTTCCTGATAAAACATTTCCTTCTGGCTGCAGCTGAGCTTGGTTTTTGTGTTACCTGGTCTTGAGACTCTTCTCTTGGCCTGCCCCTTATTTCTCCTTTTACACCCCTTTCCTTGATGCTGCTCATATATCCACTAACACCAACATCCTGCTTGATTCAATAGTTGTACTAATATTTATTTTTTTAATGAAATGCTTTTATTGATAATTGCATTATGATAAGCCTGAGTGGGTTTGGGTAGACTTGACTTACACCTTCTAAGATAGTCTATAAAGATGTGAGGTATATGTGCAGTGGTAAGAATTTACTGTAGTAAAACATGGAAGGTACTTACTGAGGACATGTCTCTTTCCCTCTTTCAAGGTACAATGTAGCCAACACTTTCCTTTAATGATAATTTAGGATGATCTCCTTGATTAGAAGTGGATTAGGAAACTAATAATTAGGGGCAGCTAACTCCTGTCTGTCTTGAGTGATGGAAAGATAGACATTTGATGCTTCTGCCCTTATTGGCCACTTTGGATGTATGAACACAGAACATTTTCATTGCTGCTCCCTTGAAGGATTCCTGAAGTCACCAAGATAGCAGTAGACAAGAACATTGGGAAATTATAGGTTATGTGAACTGAAATTTTGACCAAGCAGTCTTCCCATAGAATATGTTGAGTAGCTCTGTTGAATAGAGGTTTGTACCATGAAGGAAATGTTCTATAATCTCTGCTTTCCAGTATGATAGCCTCTAGCTACATGTGTCTACTGGATACTTAAAAATTTGAGTCAAATACAGCTGAGGCACTAAATTTTTATTTAATTTAAATTTTAATAGGTACATTCCTGATTACTGTATTAGAAAGAGTAGTCTAAAAGCTCTTGCTACAGTGTTTTTAGGTATAAATTTACAACTAATTATTTCGTTATTTGGTATGATTTTTATTTGGGACAGCTGTTAAACAGAAGTACATGTTTAGTGAAAGCATATGCTTATAAAGCTGCTGTTCTGCTTCTTTTTAAGATCCTCTACATCAGAATGTAGGTCATTAGGTTAATATGGGATGGAGGGATTGCTGAATGGTTGTGGTAAAAGATCAGTGAAGTGTTAAGAATGCCTGCTAGGGAGTATTTGAAATGTTTCATTGTGTGCTTGGGTTTGGTAAGCAAGGAAACAAAGACATATAGGGATTAATAAGAATAATGGGAAGAGGTCAAGGAATATTGGCAACTAGGTATTGATGACAGAAAAGTTCTGTTGTAAAAAGGTCAACTGAGGTTCATTTTGAGAAAATATTTTTTAAAAAATAAGAGAAAATGTTAAATGGGCAAGATTATTCAGAAAGGTCAAGACAGTTTGATGCTGGTAAATCAAAAGATTGCAAGTATGAAATCATTGCAGGTAATGAAGGGAATAGTGAAGATGATGAAGCAGGGGAACAAGTACTGAAGTCTTCAACAAGGGAGCCCAATTGGAAGAGAGGTGACTAGATGGTAGCAAGGGAGAAGAACATAAGAAAGTATGCTCATGCAAGTTGGCAAACAGTTTCGGTAGAAGTGAAAAATAGGGAGCTGGAAAAAGTAATTGCTCCCAGGTCCGTTTTCTGGACTCTTTACAAATGTAAGAAAAGGATATTATTTCAGCAGTTCCGCTTCATCTTTAGTATTTGGGTCTCTAACCTTATTTTTGTTTCACCAGTGCCTGACCTTTTTAGGTATTTAATAAGTGTTTGTTCAGTAAATGCTAGACAAATGTAAAAATGTAAATTCTAGAACAAGGAGTATTGTTGAGATATTTTAAAGTGATTTGAACTCTAGGAAAGGAACTGTTACTTTGACACCATTATATTTTCAAAGTATGGAGTTAACTACCATAATTGTAATGAAACATTTGTCTTCAGAGAGCTAATACAGGAAATAAATTCTATAAATGTTTACATAAATGGATGAATAGTCATTTCTTGATAGATTTCCAAGAGTAGTGGAGATGTTGGAAGGACTATTTTTAATTTTTTGAGATTAGCAGGATATTGCAGAATTAATGAATACCTTTTATAACTTTCAGCAGTTATTACAAGTGGAATATTTGTTAACTGTTTAGTTTCCTTTCATTGGAGCATTAGACTTTTGAGCAAATTACAGCAGGTTAGTTTTGGAACAGATGAGTAAAGATGATGTCAGCAATTTAAGGTCAAAGATTATGACTATCTTTAAATGAAGCAGGAGAAGAAATAAGAAATCAAAAGACTCATGATTTTATAAAAATTTGTGTGGGTTCTTGGGTATGTCACACTAAGGAAATAAGGTCCATACAATAACCATACAATGGAATCAGTTGTGGTTCCCCTCAACAAATGAATGAATAAAGAAAATATCATATATCTACATAGTAGAATATTATTCAGCCATAAAGAATATTAAATCATGTCATTTGCAGGAAAGTAGAAGTAGTTGGATATGGCAGTATATGCCTATAATCCCATTGATTTGGAAGGCTTACTCAGGAAGATTGCAAATTTAATCCCAACATAGGTAATTCAGCAAGACCCTATTTCAAAGTAAAAAGGGTTGGGGCTGTGGCTCAGTGATACAGCATACTAGGTTTTCATTCCTAGTATTAAAAAAATAAAAAAGATGGAATTGGAAAGTATCATGTTAAGTGAAATAAGACAGAAAAAGACAAGTATCTCCTGTTTTTTCATATGTGTAATCTGGGGGAGGGGAGAGACCACCTGAAAGTAGTAGAGGGATTACTAGGAAAGGGGAGGTGGAAGGAGCGAGTAAAAGAGGATACTATCAAAGCATCGTATATACATGTATTGAAAGGTAATTAAATTTGTAAGCATGATTTGAACATACTCATTAATTTGTATGGTTGAACTGTTGGGGTTTAATTAAATATTTAGCCAAATTTTCCTGGAATAGAAAAGGTTTGGGAAGGGTATGAGGGGAGAGGAAGAAAACAATTTTTTTTTTAATGACTGTTTGGTAGTCAGGTGGGTTTGGACAATGCCTAGATTTAATATTAGTGAATCGTGTATTGTCAACTAATTGTGCAGGAATTATCCTAAATACTTCGTAGATCTTATGTCCTTTAATACTCAAATGTAATCTTTCTGTGAGGAAATTATTCCCTTTTTGAAAATGAGAAAGCTGAGGGCCAGAAAAGGATAAAGTTGTAAAACTATTTTAAAAACGTTTTAAAAACTTTTCAAAGTTTATACACATATCTATCTAATAGGTATATTTTAATGAGTTTTCAAGGGGTATTTAACTGTGTTAGCAATAGCCCAATCAAAATATAAATTATTTTTCTTACTCCAGGAAGTTCCTTCAAAGGTTACACAGCTCCCAAGATGTTTTGGGAAAGTGAATGGAAGCTGTTAGAGAGATGCAGTATGAGAGCAGCAGCAGTAATGGCAGATGTAATATCTGATGGAGAGTCCAAATGATAAAAAATTTAAAAGGCAAGAAAACTCTCAAAAACTGTATTTAGGCAAGGTTAATTCTGCTATCCTTCATAGTTCCAGAGATAATATTACTATTTTGTAAACTAGTTTTATCTCTGAGTTTCATATTGATATTAATAAAACTAATTTATGGAATGCTTCCTTCATACCAGCCACTACTAGGTGTTTTCTGTACATTCCTATTCCTTATATTAATCGTTGTAGATAATTACCATTTATTATTCTTAATAAGAAAATTAAGGCCCAGAGATTTATCGTTACACCTACTTCTAATATCAGAAACTAACCTCTTAGCCGTGATGTTCTCTAGATCATTCTATAAGAGTAAATTAGTTTGAGTACTTTGTCTTTGAAGGCAATGAGTGAAAATTATGTACTTTTAAAAAAATATATAATTCATTATCAGTGATTAACTTAAAATCTAGTCAGTCTTTGCATACTATCTGCCATGTTCTGTACTTGGCAGTGATAGATAGAGACGCCATCTAGATGAAAATATAGTAATCAGAAAGAGTTTAGAATTGGAAAAGTAGTATTTTCAATTAAAAATTCTGGATTCAATTTCTGATTTGCTGGGATTTTAAAAAAATTTTTTAAACCTCTGTAACCGTAGATCATATTGTTTGGTGTTTACATTTCTTTATCTGTAAAGTACACCACTTCACAGGACATTTTAGAAGATCAAATAAAATAACATGTAAAAGTAAACATCTAAAGATTGAAGGAAAATTTTATGATTATTGTACTAATTACAGTAAATTCTGGTCTGTATTAGAGGCATGCACCTAGGGAGTTAAATCCTTTTGCCAAGGAAAGTTACAGAAAAGGATATATTTAAAATGGGCATATACCTGTAATCCTAGCAACTCGGGAAGATGAAAAACAGAAGGATCACAAGTTCAAGGCTGGCCTGGGCAATTAGTGAGACCCTGTCTCAAGATGAAATTATTTTATAAAAGGGCAGGGGATGTAGTTTAGTGGTAGAGCACTTGGCTAGCATGTTTGAAATCCTGGGTTTAATCCAGTACTGTAATAAGTAAATGAATAAATAAAGATGGGCGGATTAAGATGCTGCATAAGGAGAAAAGAGTAAATGGTTATTACTCTTTAAATGAAATAACTTATTTCTGTCCGAGCTAGATAAAGTATTATTATAATTTACAAATTAAAGAATGAATTGACTTTAAAAACTTAAATTGTATCAAAATTTGTGTAGTGTATTACTTAGTTTAGCCAGAAAAAAAAATGTACAGAGAATTTCTTATTTCTGTTTTTTTAGAACTTTAAACCATTGCTGAAATTTGCAGAATTTTGTATGCCAATGCAGAAGTAAATTTGCTCTTAAAGGAAATAGTGAAATTGAATGTAATACTTTGTTAAGAGTATCTGAATTATTCTGTTCCATCATACTTGTGCTTCTTATTTACATATACATATGTACAGATATGTATATATGGGTGACAATATTTGGTTTTAGCAATTTGAAGCTTTTGGGGGGTGCTGGGGATTGCACTCAGGGACACTCAACCACTGTGCCATACCCCCAGCCCTATTTTTGTATTTTAGAGACAGGGTCTGAGTTGCTTAATGTCTCACTTTTTCTGAGACTGGCTTTGAACTCATGATCCTCCTGCATCAGCCTCCTGAGCCCATGGGATTAGAGACGTGTGCCACTGCACCCCACTGATTTGAAGCTTTACCAGCAAAAGTTATGGTTTTGCTTATTCTCTTGAACACATTTGACGTTATCAGAAAATTTTAAGTAGAAGACCTCTGAGAACTAGGTCAAATTATGAGGTCAGGGATTTGTGCCTTGCACATATGTTAACACGTAAGTAATAAAGCAATTAGCCTTCTAGCAACTGGCAGGATATAAATGTAGTTATTTGCAAATAATGACTTTTAAAAATGGTTCTCAGATACCTAGTATGTCTATAATTTATTATGCTATAGGATATGCAGTCAGTCTGGAATGACCTGTAATTGATTTTTTTTAAAAGAAGTTAACTGCATAGTCAAGATATTATTTGATGGTATTAAATAAATCTTAGTCTATAAACCTTTATTAATGTACCATAAAACTGGACCGGACTTAGTAATTTCTTTCTTTTTTCTTTTAATGGTACTGGGGATTGAACCCAGGTTGTTTACCACTAAGCTATATCCCCAGACTTTTTCTTTTTTCATTTTCAGACAGAATTTCACTAAGTAGTTTACTGCCTTGATAAATTGCTGAGGCTAGCCTTGAATTTGGCCATACTCCTGCCTTGGCATCCTAAATCACTGGGATTACAGGATTACAGATGTAAGACAATAAATAAAGGGGAGGAGATGGAAGGAGAGTTTAATATGAGCTGATTATGGCAACTAGAAACTGGTTTCATTTTTCTAAATGGATGTACTCTTTTTTTCCCCTGCTTATAATACTTTTTAAAAAATAAAGTTGTATCATTTTTCACATTACATAAGAGTGAAGAGAGTTAATCACCATCTGACTCTGAGATTCAATTTAGAGTGATCCCCACTCTAAATTGTTCAAAACTATTGCTCATAGTTTTGCTCCTGGTTTCTACTGATGATTTTTTTTATGTTAATCAACTCTAAATGTTACCTATCTCTGAATGATAGTCTTGTTCTTATCCCCTGAACCTCCCAGTTATTAGTTGCTAATTTTACATCATCAAGGTATTTGCATATTGTACTATAATTTCTTTTTTAGTTTGCTTTGGAATCAATTCTAAAAACTGAATCTAGAAATATAATGTGATTATAGAAATGCTTACTGTAGAACAAAGTGGAATGACCCCACAGTGAAGGAAATATAATCCTATGTACATGAAAACTTCACCAGTTGACCAATTTGGGGTGGGTCGGGGAAGCCTTCACCAGTTAAGTTTCCTAGGTGACAAATTGTAGTAGATGCTTTTAATTTCTTTGTTTCTTTTTTAGTTTCTTTTCCTTCCTCTGAGTTTTTCTTTTTCATTTAGTTAGAGCCCTGCTCTTCAAAATGAGGCATCCACATTAAAAAGCTACCCAACATAATTTTGGGAGATACTAGAAATTATCTGTTAAGTTTTATCTAATTATTTTAGAATGCTTTACAAATCTGCCTACTAGCATAATATGTGTGTTAATGTATAAATAAATGTTAATGTATAGATTTACTGAGAGTATATTCTTTTTTTTTTTTTTAACTCAAGGGTGTGCTGTATGAGAAGGTTCAGAGAATTCATTGGTTTAGTAATTTTCAGTATAAGGTAACAACAAAGTATTCATTGCCCGAAAATGTTATTTTGTCATTCACTTGTGAATAAATTTGACTACAGAGTTCTAAGTTAAATTTTTTTTCCCTGAAGACCTTAAAAACACTTATGCTTGTCTTAACAGCATTCAGACTTGAGTCTGATGTTTTCCTTTGTAGATAAGAAGATAAATTTTAGAATTTCCCTTTTTTCAAAAATTCTGACCTTTTACCAGGAGTTGTATAAGTATAGGTCTTTTTTCAGTTATCATTCTTGGCAATTGGAAAGGCCTGTCTATGAACTTGTGTCTTCCTTCACATCATGGAAATAATCTTATTTTTCCTCTTATTGCTATTGTTTATATTTTGACTCTCTTCAGGAACACCTGTTAGATGAATATTGGACTATCAGAATCTGACTTCCTGGTTCCTAATTTCTCATATTTCCTGTATTCCTTAAGTTTTTATTCTGTCTCATCAAAGATAACCTTTACCTTTTTTCTTTCAATTTCATGCTATAGCCATTTTATTATTTATCTTGCACATTCAGTTTATCTTGCCTTTTGTTTTTAATCAAGAATTCTTGTTTCTGAATCACTTTTTTTTCTTATGTTTTATTCAGGTCTATTTTATAAGAAAGAATTTGTAAGTGCATCATTCTGTTCTGTGAATTGTCTCTATTTCTATAAAGTTTTATTATTTGGGGTTCCCCCCACTACTACCATTTTGGGCCTTCTCTTGTATGCCATTAATTTTTCCCAAATGTGTGTTGGCCTTAGTTTTCTGTTTATATTTTAGGATAAAGGACTATGTTGTTAAGTAATGTTATCTGGCTGGCATTGTTTCTCTGCAGTGGTACAGATCTGTTTGCCCAGCAGTCCTCTGATAAGGCTATGTGTATGTTCAGTATAAGTAAGAAAGTATCTCAAAATGATGACTTTCCCTCTAGATTTATTGGATAGTTTAGTGACCCCTGACACACATGCCAAAGTAAGGAGGCCTTTATTTTGCATGGAAAAGTGCTTTAATATTTAATTTGTATTAGTTATCTTTTCTCCCCTTCTCATCTCTAATGTCTGTTATGCTATTCAGAGTAAGTTCCATTTGTATCCTATTTGTCTCTGAGGAATTGACATTCTCACAAGAAACATACCAGACAAATGTTTCACTTTTAGAGGGCGGTTCTTGGACTTTGGCATGAGGTAAAAGCCAAAACCTGCAAGCTTGGGAAAAGCCAGCTGTCTCAGGTAGCCTAAATAGTGTTTCTAAAGTAATTATCTTGATGATTGCCACTTGGCCTTTTTCTGCTCTTTGTGTTTAGTAAAATGTTGTTTTATCTTTGTGTTTCCTTGAAATAATTGTGGATATATCTAATATCTTGGAGTGTGATTTTTCTTCTTTTATTTGTCTGATTTTTTCCCATTCATTGGTCTTGAATTTCTCAAATTTCTAATGTACTAGTATCACTCTTTTCACTTTACAGCTGTGATATGTCTTCATTTTTTTTTAGTATACTAGGAAATAAATGTTCACTTCACTGACTTGAACCATATACTATTTTTAAGTTCCATTGTGGATATAGTATCTGATCCAGGTATCAAGAAATTAGAAAATGGATAGAAGCCTGTATACCTTAGTCCCATAGGAATTGAGAAGAGAACATGGAACACCATGGTTCTGGGTTTTTTAAATCAGGCATTGTTTTTATTAATGAGAGAAAGAATATGTCTTTCAAGAAGTTAGCGCAATCTTGGGCTCAACCCAGGCAAGCACTGCCACATTTTAGATCTATGACCTTGGACTTGTTACTTAGGTTTTTTTTTTTTTTTTTAAACACTCTTAGCTTACTTTTCTATAACACTGGCAGTAATGATTATCTTCTTAATAGAGTTATTTTGAGGATAAAATAAAAATTGAAATCTAGCATAAAAGTTTTTTCAAAAATTTGTTATTTTAAAATTTTCTCTCTTCAAGAAAATGTTAGCTGCAATTTTTAACCCTTTACTTAAAGAATAGGTTTACTTTCAGAAGAAAGGTTGGCCTTGCAGCAAGTTATTGCAAAATATATTTTCATAATGTGCTTCTTTGTTAATATTAAAAAATGCACATGTAGAGAAAAATTCCCTTGTTATAGAAGATGAAAAATTTAGGTGAAGAAGTTTGTTGGTGGCTTGCTGGAATCAGTAGCAAACATACTTGGACAAGTTAGCTATTCGAGGTTTGTCACTTTTAATCAGCAACTGGGATTAATAGAGCTCTTTGCATGATTGAGTTTATAGGAAGTTGTCAGTAATCTTCATCTCATTGTATCATTTTTCTGTGAGTGCATTTCTGTATAGCCACTTAGAATATGTTAATAATTTCCCTCTCCCATTGATTAATATGGCAGGCAGTAAAGTTGGCCCTACACCCAACTTCTTATTCTGTTACATTGAATTCTCTTTGTTAATTCTCAGTTTTCTGAACTACAGATGTTGATACCACCTTTAATCCTTCAAAGTCTTGTCACTTCTGCCATATGATATCTGTGATATATAACTTTTTATAGCATAAATTAATTTTACCTGTTTTAAAACTTTGTGCATATGTCTTTTACAAAGTCTGGCTTTTTTAGTTCAGTGTTTTGTCTGTGAGGATATTTCCATGGACATATTTCTGAAAAT
This sequence comes from Ictidomys tridecemlineatus, assembly GCF_052094955.1. Classification (NCBI taxonomy): domain Eukaryota; kingdom Metazoa; phylum Chordata; class Mammalia; order Rodentia; family Sciuridae; genus Ictidomys; species Ictidomys tridecemlineatus. The sequence goes on from NC_135483.1 coordinate 111,009,403, forward strand.
AGTGATACCACCTCAGTAAGAAGCTCAGGCAGGTCCTTCAGGAGTTATTCAGAAGAAAGCATTTTCAATAGAAGACAACAGTTCCATGCATTACTGCCCATGAAAATGTAGTGGAACAAGTTGTGGAAGGCACAGACATCAAATGATTCTTACTCTATGTAGGTCTAGGCTAATATGTGTATCTGTATCCTAGTTTTAAACAAAATAAGTTTTAAAAGCAAAAAATGAGGTAAAAATTTTAAATGGAAAAAGCTTTTAGAATAAGACTATTTAAAAAAAGCAAATACTTTTGAACAGCTTTAATAGTACACTTTTGTTTTAAGCTGTTACTATCAAAGTCAAAAAATGTTAAGTATCTTAAGTGAAACTAGGATTATAGTAAACTAGAATTTATTATTGAACAAAGAATTATATTTGTTTATAAATCTATTGTAGCCCAATTTATAGTCTACAGTAGTGTGTAATAATAATCCCAGGCCTTCACTTTCCCTCAGTGATTCACTCAGATTAACCTCCAGTTCTAGAAGCTCTGTTCATTATAAGTGCCCTATAAAGTATGCCATGTTTTATCTCTTTACTGAATTTTTACCATATCTTTTTGTGTGTGTTTAGATAGAGAAGGACTTGCCTTTGTCTTATAATTGCCTGTAGTATTCAAGTACTGTAACATGCTCTATAGGATTATAGCCTAAAGCAATAGGCTGTACCATTTAGCTAAGGTATATAGTAGGCTTTACCATCTAGGTATGTGTAAATACCTTCAGTGATATTTGCACAATGACAAAATTGCCTAACTTTAATAACATTTTTTTAAGAACACATCTCAGTTGTTAAGCAACATATGACCATATATGTATATGACTGTTACTGGGCTTCTATTTTTTCTTCATTGTTCCATTTCTATTTTTTCTTTTTAATGCCAGCAACACTCTTAATTTCAGTTGTTACCCTTTATATTGATATTGATAAGTTGAAATTTTATACTGAGTCCTTCAGCTTTTCAAATATTGTATCTCTTTTCCTTCTATGACTCCACTTACATATATGTTTGATTCTCACTGTATCTTAGGTTCTTTTTCTGTATTTTCCTTTACTTTTCTTAAAGTTTTCTAGCCCTGCCTTTTACTGTTAAGGCTGCTATTATTATATTGTTTCTAATTTCATTATTTTTTAGTCCAAAAATTTCTATTTTTTAATTTAATTCTCGATAAAACTTGCCTGTTTTTTTTTTTTTCCTCCTAGTGTTCATTCATATGTAGCTGTCTTTTGACAACTTGGTAGTTATTGACTGAATGTCAGTTAGTTGGAAAATTGTAAAGGCTTCCAAAGATACCTTTTTTTTCACAGAGAATTCATCCTAGATGTAACATGGAAACTGATAACTTTTATTCAGTTAGGAACTAAAGTGAATCAAGACTAATTTAAATTTGTGTGTGCGTTTGATTTGTCCTTCTACTATAGTTTAGCTTCTCAGGCTTTCCTATTAAAAGCAAGATGTTCTTACCTGAGTCCCTTTCTATGTCAGATCCTGAACTTTATCTTCTTTGCAATATAAGTTTTCTGAAAACTTTGCTGTACTTGAGAGACCTGCTTCAAGAAGGGTCAGACATCTTCAAAGGTACTTTTCACCAGAACTTAGCCTGTCAGGCATCCTGTTTTTATCTCCAGCCCCATAAAGCCAGCAGAATATTTGCTGATAATTTCCTGCACTGGTGGTGATTCTCATTCTGGGCAAAGCATGAAATCTCACTCTTGTATTATGGCTAGAATCAGCAAATGATTTCTGATAGAAAAAAAGTATCTATCATCTGTTAGCTCACCTTCAGAGCGTTCCCTTTTTGGAATCTTGGAACCATTTACTTGGAACCCTAATTACTTGAGCAGTTCAAAATTTCTTTCAACATATATACATTTATTTTTATCCAAGTTTTCTTTTTTCTTTTTTTTTTTAACTTCTCAGTAGAACTTAGTTCTTCTTAGCTATTCTGTCATATTTGGAAACAGAGCACTCCATGATAATCTTTTTGTCTATTTTAATTATTTGTCTTGGTAATTACTACCCTTAACTGTCTGTACCTAAATTATTTATCCTCATATGTCACCAGTGAAATTTTGCTTACTATGCTTAACTCCAGTACAGCTGTCCATCATGTTATGATGGGATTCTGTCCAGATAAACCCATTGTAAAGTTTGAAAATAAATAAGCATTTAAGTAAAAATGCATTTAAAATATCTGTAGAATATTGGTTGTTTACCCTCACTATTGTGTGGATGACTGAGAGCTGTGGATCACTGCTACTGCACAGCCTCAAGAAAAAATATTTTACTATAATTGCTAGCTTAGAAAAAAATCAAAATTCAAAACACAGTTTCTATTGAATGCTTATCACTTTCACACCTTACTGAAGTTGAAAATCCTAAAGAAGACTATCTTTATGTCCGGTACCCTCTGTATTCACATTGTGTTTTGTGTGTGTTTGTGTATGTATGTCTTTGTGTCTATAATCTCATGTCACCAACTATGGAAGAATGAGTAGACAAAAGGAAAGTTTAGTCTCTAAGATCACAGAATTCCTGATAAAAGCAATAATTCACATTGGTCTCAGCATAGAACTCTTGCTATTAAAATTTATCTTGTTTGTAATCATCCTATAAACTTGTGGAATCTAGCTCAGTGACTCTCCTCGGGACATTCTTCCTGTTGTGAAAGTAAATCATTGTCAGTCTGTTCATCCCTCCCTCATCATATTGAAAGTATATTAGTGGAGTCTGTCTCTACTGCTTTATTATGATCTTCAGAGTAGAAAATGTACTCCCTCCCCTATGTTAGTTAGTTTTCTGTTTTGTTGCTGTAACTAATGTAATAACTAAATGCTTGAAGATAGTTTTTTTGTTTGCTTTTATTTTTTGGAGACATAATTCTTTTGTGTCATCTAGGCTGGTCTCAAACTCGTGGACTCAATTGATCTTCCTGCTTCAGCCTCTCAAGTAACTAAGACTATAGGCACACAACTATCATGCCTGGCTCCTGAAGCTGGGTATTTTATAATGAAAAGAGGCTTATTTAGCTCACCATTTAGAAGGCTGAAAATTCAAGATCAAGTGTTTCTAGCTGTTCAGCCTTACCTTTAGCTATCTGGTTTTGGATCACTTTGCATTTATACTGTTTGGAGTTCATTTAACTTCCTAAATGTATGTGTTTTGTTGTTGTTGTTTGTTTTTTTCTTCATTTTTCAAAATTTTAATTTGTTATATGACAGCAGAATGCATTACAATTTATATTATACATATAGAGCACAATTTTCATATCTCTGGTTATATACAAAGTAGACTCACACCATTCATGTCTTCATACATGTACTTAGGGTAATGATGTCCATCTCATTCCACCATCTTTCTTTTCTTACCCCCGTACCCCATCCCTTCTCCTTCCTCCCCTTTTCCCCTTTGCCTATCTAGAGTTCATCTAGTCCTCCCATGCCTCCACCCCCCACCACATTATGAATTAGCAGCCTTAAATCAGAGAAAACATTCAGCACTTGTTTTTGGGCATTGGCTAACTTCACTTAGCATTATATTCTCCAACTGCATCCATTTACCTGAAATGCCATGATTTGATTCTCTTTCAATGCTGAAAAATATTCCATTGTGTATGTATACCACATTTTCTTTATCCATTCATCTACTGAAGGGCATCTAGGTTGGTTCCACAGTTTAGCTATTGTGAATTGTGGCTGTGTCCCTGTAGTGTGATGTTTTTAAGTCCTTTGGGTGTAGACTGAGGAGTGCTCAAATGGTGGTTTCATTCCCAGTTTTCCAAGGAATCTCCATACTGCTTTCCATATTGGCTGCACCAATTTGCAGTCCCACCAGCAATGTATGAGTGTGCCTTTTCCCCCACATTCTTATCAGCACTTATTGTTGCTTGTATTCTTAACAGCTGCCATTCTGATTGGAGTGAGATGAAATCTTAGATTGGTTTTGGTTGACATTTCTCTAATTGATAGAGATGTTGAACATTTTTTCATATATCTTTTTGATTGATTATATATATTCTTCTGATTAATGTCTTTTTAGTTCATTGGCCCATTTATTGATCGGGTTATTTTTTTTTTTTTGGTGTTAAGATTTTTGAGTTCTTTATATATCCTAGAGATTAGTGCTCTATCTGATGTGCATGTGTTTCCAATTGTAGGCTCTCTGTTCACTTCACTGATTGATTGTTCTTTTGCCGAGAAGAAGCTTTTTAGTTTGAATCCACCCCATTTATTGATTCTTGATGTTAATTCTTGTGCTATAGGAGTCTTATTAGGGAAGTTGGGGCCTAATACAACATGATGGAGATTTGGGCCTACTTTTCCTTCAATTAGACAGAGTGTCTCTGGTTTAATTTCTAGGTCCTTGATTCACTTTGAGCTGAGTTTTATGCATGGTGAGAGATAGGGCTTATATGTTGTTTTTTAATAAATGTATAAAATGTTTGCTGTTTTTAAAATAAATTTGGAGGATTTTCAGACTCTATTTCTTTTTTTTAAATTTTAACTTTTAAATTTAAAAAAATTTCTTACATACATGATATTAGTGGAATGCATTACGATCATAATTATCCACTCACAACACCATTTTTCATAACTCTGTATATAAAGTATGTTCATGCCAAATTATGCCATTATACATGAGCTCTCTATTATTATTATTTTTTTGCATTACAATTCTTAATACACCTTTATACCACAATTTATCATATCTCTGAATGTATTTAAGGTATGTTGATCCCAAATTCTCATCTTCATACATGTATTTTGTATAATGATGAGGGTCTCCTTTTACCATCCATGCTATTCCCCTTCTCCTTCCCTTTCCCTCCCACCCCTATTCCCTATCTAGAGTCAGACATTATTTCTTTAAATATTTTTCTACCTTTTTTGGTTTCTTTTTCTCTTATTTCTATTGGGTAGTGTCTTCCCAGGCTCTTCTGTTTGGCTGTTGCTTGTGGCAGCTCCTATTGCTCTAGCAGGCTGTACGTAATGTAGTTTATTCTAAATCCTTTTGATAAATGTCAGATCCCAAAGTCAGGCCTCAGTGGCACAGTGTTTGCTGAGCATGTAAAAGACTCTGGGTTCAATTCCCAGCACTACAGATATAAAATAAAATAGATGTCAGAGCCCAAACTAGTCCTTCAAGAGAGTTTCCAGACTGTCCAAGCACACAACCAGAATTCTTTTAGAATAGGGTCCATATTGTTCTCTCTGGTACCAACACCTTCTACCAAAATTGTTGAAATGATTTTGTGGCTGAACACTGAATTGGGGAGAGGCTATAGTAAGCAGGTGTGTTAAAATGCCATAATGCTTTCTCACTGAAATTCAGTAGCTTCTTTCTTCATTAAGAATATACCAGTGGCCGTAAGTTTTTTATTAGATTTCAGAGTTCCAAAAAAAGTTGATTCTGACGTTTTTTTTGTTTTTTTTTTTTTTTTTTTTTTGCCTGCTTACTCATTGATTTTTGCAGAGGGATAGAGTTTTGGAATTCTCCACCATTTTTTATCACATCTGTGTGCATATTTATTACATCTCTGTGAACTTCTACCTAGAAAGTTAGGGACTCAACCGTATGTAGAAAGAATATGAATTCATTTATTGATATAGTAATCAGTGAAATCTTCTGGGAAGGAGAGGAAATTTGATGGTGTGTGCATGTATGACATGTTTCTATTTTCGAATTATTTGAATTTTTTCTAATAAGATTAGGTAGCTTGTATGTGTATGACATATATTTGCAGAATATTAATTCTAACATATAAGATAGAAAATCTTGTATATTCTTGATTTTCTTTAATAAAAGCAGGCAATATCACACCTAAAATTCCTAAAACATGTATAGGTAGTCCCTGACTTAGGATGCTTTAAGTTATGATTTTTCAACTTTATAATATTGTGAAAGTGATATACATTCAATACTAATCATGCTGTGTACATTTAGTAGTAACCATTTTGAATTTTGATCTTTTCCTGGGATAGCGAAACACAATAAGAAACCCTCATGATGTTGGGCTGTGGCAGCAAGCCACTGTTTCCATTCAGCCATGCAGGTAAATAACTGTTACTCTAGAGTATACTGTGTAATTAAGCTCTCATGTTCAGTAGCTTAGATATTATTTTCAGTAGTATCACACGCATTTTCAAAAAGTCTATAATATTTTCAATATTTGATGGATTTATCAGGATGTAATCCTATTGTAAGTCAAGGAGCATCTATATACAATAGAATATTGAAGCAACCCTTTTTTGTTGATGTGTAGATTGATTGATAGGGGAAAAATATCAGAAATGATCACTGAAACAGACATTGGGAGATCATTTCTTTATTCTTTATACTATTATTTATCTAAACCGTTCAGTTTCTGTTAAGTCCATTTCTGTTTTCTTGATCCTCATTTATAAAATTCAGGCTTGGACAGATAGGTAAGACCTGTTTAAGCCCTATAATATCTGAAGAGCAGCATGATTCTGTGGAAAAAGCATTGCCAGATAAATTGTATTGAACCACTTTTTAATTATCTTACTGCTTAAAATAAGCTTTTGGAACTGTCTAAATCTATTTCCTTATAATTGAGATTATCACCAGCCATCCCATAAAATTACCAAAGAATAAAGTAAGTTCCTAATACTTTATAATACAGTGGCCAAAATGTAGTTTGTTCACCATCATTCTTCATACCCTATCTTTGCAATCTTTTTATTCAGTTTGCTTTTTGTAGTTGATTCTGTCTTGCCTCTTTAGAATAGTGCTGCAGTAAACATGTGAGTGTTTCTAAGAATATCCCCGATGTCATCACCCTGTCTGTTTTTGTTTTGTTTGTTTTTTTTGCTGTCTGCTTGCTGATTATCCTATGATCCCCCTGTTCATTGTATTGTGCTTCGAGCATATCACATGATAGGAACTCTTTAGTATTTGAGTTGTAAATACATTTGGGTGAGTGCATTAGTATAGAAGCCATTATTAAAAAGGGAAGGGACAAACAATCTAATTATAAAGAAGTAATTTAAAAATTGTTCCACTTGAAGTTTTCTTTGATGTTGTACCTAACACTCTATTGAAACCAGTCCCCCAGTCAGTCCCTAGTATTCTTATACTTAACATTCTCCATTTTAGTATATGGCATTGTCATCCTCCCAGTTCCTTAGGTCTCAAACTAGGATCTATCTTTGATTTCCCCCTTCTTTTAATTTTATTCATTAAAAATTCTGTTAATCTAAAATATTTGCTTCAATTGAGGGGAACCTTTCCCTATCTTTTCTGGTATATCATTCATTATCTCCTCAGAATACTACTCTTAACTTCCTAATTAGTTTTCCTGCTTTTATTCCTCCCTATCCTTTATTTTCATGAATCCTTTGTTCTGAATTAATACTATATAAATTACAGGGTTTTTTCCTGTTTTTCTTTTGATACTAGGGATTGAACTTAAGGGTGCTTAAACATTGAGCTACATCCCTATCCCTTTTGGGGGCAGGGTCTCCCTGAGTTACTTAGGGCCTCTGTAAGAGGCTGAGACTGGCCATGAACTTTTAATCCTTTTACCTCAGCCTCCTGATCTGTGGGATGACAGGTGTGCACTGCCATGCCTGGCTAAATTGCACTGTTTTTCCCCTGAGTGAAATTTTTCTGTGAAATCAACGACATTGGACTCCTTTTTCTTGAAGTATTCTCAAATCCTTTCCTGCCCCAGGACATTTGTACTTGCTGTTCTTTTTTCTCAGTTACAGATATCTCTTGGCATTTCTACCTTTTCTTATTTTTGGTTCTTCAAGGAAACCTTGTTACCCTATCTGAAGTAGCCTCTGTGCTATTTAATTGAAAAATTTTTAGCCATTTCATAGCAATTGCACCATCCTCTTTTAATTTACTAGTTTCTTATCTAGCTTAATATTTATTTAGTTATTATACTTTTTTTCACCAAAATGTTTCTTGAACTTGAAGAATATATTGTAATATATATATTAGAATGTATTATAAAGCTACTTTTAAAAATACCAATAGATGAATATTTTATAATGACTTAAGCAAATTTTTTTCCTTTGAAAAAATTTTAAATCAGGTTTTGAATCAGCTGTTTTCTTGTTTATAAGAATCAGATGAATATGTTTTCCTCACTTATGTATTTCAAAACTAAGTCCTGGGCCCACTGATTTTGTGCCTTAAAAATAACTTATTTCAGCCAGGCAGGCGCAGTGGCAAATGCCTATATTCCCATCAGCTTGGGAGGCTGAGGCAAGAGGATCATAAGTTCAAAGCCAGCCTCAGCTAAAGTGAGGGAGCTAAGCAACTCAGTGAGATTCTGTCACTAAATAATACAAAATAGGGCTGGGAATGTGTCTCAGTGGTTGCATATCCCTAAGTTCAATCCCCAGTACCCTCCCCCCCTCTGCCCAGGTTTCATACTTTTACTTAGTATTTTATCCAGTTGACTTATTTTGTCACACTCTTGTAAGAGTTGTTTTGACCTGCAAATTCAGTTTTAAGACGTGAATTTTTTTTGCACATACTTGAAGTGCTATAAAATTCAGAACCATTATATAGAGGTTTTTGTTTTTCCTCTTGATTTATGTGTTTTTGGCTAAAAAGTAACTCAGAGTGAACTTATCTCCTCCACTCAACAGTTATGAGGGAAGCATACATATTTTACACATCTGGAAATGAAATTTTACCTTTAAATACATGAGCAAAAACATGATTTATTGTAAAACTCTTGTGCTATAGCCTTTTCCCCACTTAGAATTCTATAGTGATTATTTTCTTTTTCTTTTTTTTTCTTTTTTTTAATTGGTTATTCAAAACATTATAAAGATTGCAGAATCACATCGGTTACACATCCACATTTTTACATAATGCCATAATAGTAACTGTTGTATTCTGCTGCCCTTCGTATCCTCTACTATCCCCCCTCCCCTCCCCTTTCCTCCCCTCCCATCTTCTCTCTCTACCCCATCTACTGTAATTCATTTCTCTCCTTATATTTACCCATTCCCCTCACAACCTCTTATATGTAATTTTGTATAAAAATGAGGGTCTCCTTCCATTTCCATGCAATTTCCTTTTCTCTCCCTTTCCCTCCCACCTCATGACTCTGTTTAATGTTAATCTTTTCCTCCTGCTCTGTTTTTAGTTGCTCTCATTATATCAAAGAAGACATTTGGCATTTTGTTTTTTAGGGATTGGCTAGCTTCACTTAGCATAATCTACTTTATTTTTCTTAAGGCTTTTAGCAGATAGTAGAAATATGAGGCCATCTTGATTTTCTTTTTAAAGAATACATATTTGTAATTTTTTTCATTTGAATTTCATAAAAATGTATTTCAGTGGTGGTTTCTGATTTTATTTGATTATTGAAAAGTTCAGTTATACCAACCAAGTTCTTTATTCAGTTTAAGAGTATGCTTCTTTAATATTGGATTTATTACTGCTTTTTCATTTGCTTTTGATAGAATAATTACTTGCTGAGTAATTCTGATTTTGTTCTGTCTTCAATATTTTTTATTGTTTTATCATTTTCTCTGGGTTTTATACTGATGTGATGTTTTTCTCCAGTGTTGAATTTCTTCACATACAGATTTTAATATGCTTCTTTGTTTATAGTTTTACATGTTTTTATATTTTCTTTAGCTCTTTTATTTCTCAGTGTCTTTCAGACAGCTTTTTTCAGTCTTGGTTTTTTAATCTTATATTTTTCAGTAGAATAAAGAGAAAGCAAAACTTTCTCTGCATTTTGGTTGATGTCCTTTTTTTCTTTTCCTAATATTTTCCCCTCATTGGAGGCATGTTATTTTCTTCACTTATTAAGTTAAAAGCTGGTTCTTCAGTCTTAAATCCTTTGGTAGGAACGTAATCTTGAAACACTATGACTTCTATAAAGTATGGTATTTATGTAGCTCTTTAGTAGACTTTTCAAGTTGCAAAACTTCATCTTTTCAGTAATATTCTGACCAGGTTATAAGAAAACTTTATGATATAGTACATCTCAGTGAGAAGCACTCTGATAGAGACAGTCTTATCAATGAGCCTGTTTGTTAGAGATAGATGTAGACTTTTGTAGAAATCTTCATGAAAACTGGAATCTGACAAATGAGTAACTATTTATAATGATAACTCCTTTGGTTTTATAATGATAACTCCTTTGGTTTTCATTTGACAAATGAGTAACTATTTATAATGATAACTCCTTTGGTTTATAATGATAACTCCTTTGGTTGTAACTCCTTTGGTTTTCATAAATAGCTCAAGGAAAAGGTGAATCAGATATCAATATCATTAAAGTTTCATGATGTGATCTTAACTCTTAAGCTATGTGGGCCTTGTTTTGTGAATTTTATATATATATATATATAAAATTAAAATGGACATATATTTATATAAATGCACATATATTTGGAAAACTTTCTTGAAAAAATAATGTCTTATCTATAAAAGGTTTGTAGATTTCAAGTGTCATATGTTACAAGGCCTTATGATTTCAGTTCTTAAAAATTATTAAAATTATTTGAAATCCTTAGTCCTCCAAATCTAATTTTGAATTATTACTTATGTATCTTTCTTCTTGATTCTGTCAAACTTTTAAGACTTTATTTTCTTTGTAGGTAGAGTACTCAGCTGTGTGGGTTACTGCATAAATCATAAAAGACTATAATAAGGTGATAATGTCTCGGGAACCCAGCCCACCTCTGCCTGGAGATATGTCCACTGGTCCTATAGCAGAAAGCTGGTGTTACACACAGGTATATGCTCTTAAAAAAAATTTATGTCTTTTATAAGTGTTACAGTATCTTAAGAACATTATTATAAAACACTCTGGCATAGTTATTAGAAGGGAAGGAAGAGTGAATCATATTATATTTAACATATGACGAGTTAAAAGCATAGAATCATTATAAAAAGTGACTTTCTGAATCTCTAGGTTAAAGTAGTAAAGTTTTCCTACATGTGGACCATTAATAACTTCAGTTTTTGTCGAGAGGAAATGGGTGAAGTGTTAAAAAGTTCAACATTTTCATCTGGCCCAAGTGACAAAATGAAATGGTAAGATTTTTGTTTAGTTTGGATTGTTTTTTGTTTTTGATATGATTATCAGCTCATTATAGTTTCTTGTTATTGTTGCTTTTAAGGGGGTGGCTGTTAGTATGATGTTATATTAAATTGGTAATAAGTTCCTAATGGTATGGAGAAATGTAAATAACTGAATATTTACAGGAGTGTTATTTGTAATGTTAACAGATTACTTCAGTATTGCCTCTCTTTTGCATGCTTCAAGTATAATATTCCTCCAAGTGAGCCTATTGTTTTATTTTAGGTGCCTGAGGGTAAACCCAAAGGGATTAGATGATGAAAGTAAAGACTACTTGTCCTTATATTTGCTTTTAGTCAGCTGCCCCAAAAGTGAAGTTCGAGCAAAATTCAAATTTTCTCTTCTGAACGCTAAAAGGGAAGAAACAAAAGCAATGGGTAAGTGATTTGCAAATCCAGTGAAGAAGTCTGTGTAGGGCCCCCTCCCCCGACTAAAATCTACCTAGCCCAAAACATTTAATGTTCATTTTTAAGTTTTAGCACAAAGCCGTAGTTGTTTTGCTAAGTCTTATACTTCATAAGACCTAAAAGGACAGTTAATATTTTTACTTCTTCATGTCTTGAAATTACATTAACTTGTCATTTGAAAATATAGTTGGCTGTTAGGAAAAAGTGCCTTGTTCAGTACCTGGCAGGTATAATAAAGTGTTCAAGAACTACTTCTCCCATTTCTTTTTTTGCCAGGTAATAAAATCTGGCGAACAATGCAGAAGAGATGGAATGCCCCAGTATTTTGTCACTAGAATTTTTTTGAGCAGTGAACTCAATACTGACCAAAAGAAAATCAGTTCTTAGAATCAGGAACTATTAAATTCAGTCCAGCATCCATATATTGTCACCTGGAGCTTCATAATAAAATAATAATAGAATATTATAGAAAATGTAGTATGTGTAATAGGAAAATATCTCATGAATTGATACATTAAAATTTTAAATATTTTCTGAAGTGAATCATAGTGAGTTACTTGTAACTCACTCAAAAAAATGTACACCTTTTAAATAGTATCTTTTATTATTGAAGGAACATATATTTTCACAAATGTCTGCATTTAAGATAGTGGAGTATTTTGGTTATTAGATTACTGGTTTTCTGCCTTGATTTTTTTTTTTCTCCATACAAGATGATGAATACTTTCTATAAAGGATCTTGTTTTTTCATAGTACATACTTGTACAGTACTGTAGGCACTTGAAACATTTATTTTGGATATTTATTCATAAAATTATACTAAAATCATCTTTTGAACTTCAAAAGTTTTTTTATGGGATGAGATAGTTATGTCTAAAGACTTAGTAAATACTACTTTTATCTTTTTTCACCAGTTTATGGTTTTTTTCTGTAGTTTAGTAAAGCTTAAATCAATGGGATGGATATGCCAGGAAAGCTTAAAAGATTTTGAGTGATGTAGAGTATACGTTTTTAAGGGGAGAAGCAGAAACAAGAAATATGTTTCTAATAAAGTTCTGATATTAGATAATGAATAGTATGCTTTTCCAACATATTTGGTTCTATTTTAATTTAGGCTCAAGATTGTTAAAAAGATCTCCATGGGATTCTATTTGCTTTTCTTCTTAAGAGATTCAGAGTCTGAAATTGAGCTCACTGATCATGACCAAAATTTGAGTAGCAATGTGATCTGTTTTCTCAGACTCAATACTTAATGTATGAACACATATCTAGAATTTTATGATGCATGTATTAGCCAAGTGCTATGTTTGTATATTTCATTTACCTTTGCTATCATTAAAAAAATGTCTCTTGGATACTTATTTTATTTAAATTTCTGTTTTCCACCAGAAAGCCAAAGAGCATATCGATTTGTGCAAGGGAAGGACTGGGGATTTAAAAAATTCATTAGAAGGGATTTTTTGCTTGATGAAGCTAATGGTCTTTTACCAGATGACAAACTTACATTATTTTGTGAGGTGGGTATATTTTATATTACAAGAAACTCCATGGTTATATTTGGTGATGTGGTAAATATATAAACTAGATATATATATTAGGTACTTAAAAATTAAGTAATTGATATAAGGTTTCATTTGTAAATGCTTGATCAGAAAATGGGAATTAAATTATCTTAGAAATCACTTTGGGTGCCCCAGTCTGAAAAAATTCTTTCATATCACTAGCTGCGAATTGCATATGTATATGTATATTAAATTTTTCTTTGTTTTGAAGAAAGGACATGCATATTTATCATAGTTTGAAAGTTTTCAAGGTTTTGCTGTCAGTAATTTATACTTATGATTTGTCTTAATGTGAGGTTAGAGTTTGCTTCCCTCATTATTATCATTAAGTAGTTTTGTCTATATGAATTTCTGAAGTTCATCTTCAGAGTGAATTCATGGGTGATATTGTTACCAGTATAGTTTATTGAAATATTTAAAGCAATTGATAATTTGTATAAGAAAGCCAGTTGAAAATGATGTAATCAAGTTATCTGACATAAAATACCTATATATGTAAAGTACATATATATGTAAAGTAGGGATTGATCCATGGGTTCTCTACCCCTGAGCTACATCCCCAGCCCTTTTTATTTTTTATTTTGGACAGGGTCTCTTTAAGTTGCAAAGACTTGAACTTGCAATCTTCTTGCCTCATCCTCCCAAGGTGCTGGGATTATCATTAAATGTGTTAATAAATTAATGTGGACAGCTGAGTGTCTTAGAATGACAATAACTTTCTTAATTGATATGTTAGTTTTTACCTCTTTATAGTGAATGTGCAAAATTTCTTGGTAAGATTATAATTAAGTGTGTGTCAAGTTGTATCATAATCAAATATGTGTCACAGTTGAAATCTGGCTTTAGACATGATATAGTTTGACTTATTTTCACTTGGATAAGGTAAATGAACTATATAATTAGTTACAAATGAATCTTGTAGTTGATATAGCACATACCACAGTCTCTTGAGCAAGGTTTATTATTAAATTATTTGAGGGGAAAAATAAACTAAAACATTTGCTACCAATAGGCAGGTATTCTAAGTAGCATTCTAAATAAATATGGTTTACAGAATTTAAAAATTTTAACACCCTTAATGTAGAACCTTCCAGAATTTTAGCATTTTCTTAAATTTGAATGTTAATTTTTTTAAAATGTCATCTTAAAATTTAAGGGTCCTTAGGTTATTTAATTCAATTTAAACTAAAAGTTTGGTACATGCTAAGCAAATACTCTATGTCTTCTGTGAATGACTCTTTTTAGAAAATAATCCTTTTTTGAGAATTGAAATATTATTTGCAGATTTTTCCTAATTGTATTATACTGGAACCTAGACAACCAAGAAATTCAGAATTAAGGCTGAAATTAAGTTTATGACTTTTTGATATATTTTTTGAAATATTCTTGGTATCCAGATTTTTAATAATACATGCTAGTAACCCCCTAAAAGTAGAACTCACTGTTACAAGCATTTTTTAAGTTGGCATTGATCGGATCCCATTCTACATTCTGAAATATGCACTTTAAAAAAAAAAACTAATTTAGATATTTATACTCTGGGCATCATAATTGGCATAGGTGGGCAAAAAAGTGCTTTAAAATAACATTCTTCATGCCCTCTATCATTTCTTCTACCCCTCTCATGGATGCCCTTCCTTCTACAGCATCTCCAGCACTGCTTGCAGAAGAGGAGGAAGCATTGCACTGCCCCACCTAAAGAACTGCCTCCTCTCCCTCCCCTGCAAGTGGTGCTGTAGACAGGTAAGGCAGGTGGGGCTAACCCTTACGTGCAAGACATAGCTTAATCTTGCAAGGTCCATATAGTGGCTCTACTGGCCAGAGGTAGGTGGATATTTCTGTATCCTCTATCCAGAAGTGATGCAGAATGCAGGAATTGATGAATAAAAAGGGAAAATAGAGAACTGGTTGGATTAATCTTTGAAACCTAAAAGATTTTAACTACTCTTATAATCTGTGGACCCA
This sequence comes from Ictidomys tridecemlineatus, assembly GCF_052094955.1. Taxonomy (NCBI): domain Eukaryota; kingdom Metazoa; phylum Chordata; class Mammalia; order Rodentia; family Sciuridae; genus Ictidomys; species Ictidomys tridecemlineatus. Next base: position 111,024,460 of record NC_135483.1, read on the forward strand.
TGCAATTTCATAATATACAGAAAAATATATGGATAAAATAGATATGCAAGGAGCTTTCCATAAAGTTAAATTAATTTTTTGTTTGTTTGTTGTTGGTTGATTGGCTGACTTTTTGTTTTTGTGGTACTGAGGATCAAACCCAGGTCGTTGTACATGCTAAGTAAATACTTTTTTGCACATGCTAGGCAAATACTCTACCACTGAGCCACATCCCTAGCACAAACTGATTTATTTTTAAGAACACATCAGGGTTTTTTTTTTTTTTAATCTTATTTTTTCCCTAGGATATAAAGTGCCTTTCTATTTAAAAATACTTGTGGTTATGGGTGGGAATTGGGTATTTATTTTATTTTATTGGTAAAATGAAAAGTTGACTACACTATTTCTGTTTCCTGAAGGTTAAAAACTCTTGAGACCCAATGTTCTAGAAAACAATATAAAGTTGGACTGTTAAAGGTTTCTTGCTTTAGAACCATTGTGGAGTGGGGTGTAGGTAGTTGATTAGAGTGCAATATTGTAGTATTGTGCAGCTTTGGAAAATCCTATTTTAGGATTAGTTTGAAGAATTCAGATTTTTCAAAAACTGATACTGGTATTCACTTTACATACTGGAGAACAATCAGAGTTTCAGGAGAATCACACAGGAGATTAGATACCTCAAATGTCCACATTCAGTCTAAATTATATTTCAGGGTTGAGCCAGATGCATGTTTGAAAAATGACTATCAAATGAATTAAATCAGAAAAGAGTCTCAGCCTTCTTCCTGAATTTTTAATCTAGGTTCCATATCTAGGTCAATATCTTGACCCCCATATTTAGAAAAACATCTATAAGATTATTGTAATAATTGCTTTTGATCATACTTATGTTATAAAGCATTACCACTAATTTTAAATAATATGTAAAAGTATTGTTTAGAGTGTTCATAACCTGTTTTGAATCTGTAATAGAGAAAACTAAATTTTTATCATTTTTTAAATTTTAGATGTCAGGAAAACAGTGATCAGAAATCTATACATATCAATTTTTAATTAGGTCATTAATTTCTGCTCTATAAATAGTCCCATGAATACTCTAAGGAGTATTCATGGGACTATTTATACTATTTCATACTCTAAGGAGTATGAAATCTTAACTTTGTGTCTTAGTTCAAATACGTGATTGCTGTTGTAGTAGTTAAGTAGATAGGTATATCAATAATACAAATCTTTCTGAAATAGGTTGTTTTATACAGAATATAAATATAATATTAATATGTATGCCTTATAATATCCATATTTTTTCATCCTTTTTTCTATTACCTCGTTTTGCCAAATTTTTATGCTAAATATGTTATTTTGAATTAATAGGCAATAAATAGCATTTAAGAAACTTGGCTAAGTTAAATATATCATCACATTTTATGATTCTGCTGCATACTTTATACAAGTAATTGAATAGATCCAGTTCTTTCTGCCTATAAACTTTAAGAACAATGCTTGATAAGAACAAATAAATACTGTCTGTATACTAAAACACTGATCACTAAACCTTGAATGTTGACACCAACATTTCTGGTTTTGTATATCATTAGCTTATAATATGTAGTGGAACAGAGCAATCAGATAAGGATTAGTGAAGTATTAGTTTCCTGTATTATAATTACTAAAATTGTAGAGAATGTTAATGATTAAAAGCTATGAGATAGAAGAACTTCTATTAGTGGATTTATTTCCATATACAATATCTTGACCCCCATATTTAGAAAAACATCTATAAGATTGTTGTAATAATTGCTTTTGATCATACTTATGTTATAAAGCATTACCACTAATTTTAAATAATATGTAAAAGTATTGTTTAGCATAAGAGCTATAAAAAAGGAATCTGGAGGTTTAGGTCTAGTTTTTTTCTAATATAAACTAGCAATGTGATTTAGGCTACTTCATTAGTTTGTCTTGATCTGACTTAGAAATCTCTGTAAAATAAGGTGAACGGATTAGCTGATTTCCTATGATAGATAAGGTTCCAAAAGATGAATATGTCATGAGAAAAAGTGTTAGTAAAAGTATTTTCTGGGAAATAAGAGTCTTCTAATTTTTTTTTTTAGAATTGTTCATTAATTCATGCAAGATATGTGTTTCCACATCTGAGTGGATCATGACTTCAGACTTTTTACACTGGACTTTTGTTATGATTTGTATGCTAATATGTTGTTAGTAGTCTGATCCAATTTATCCACTTCTAATTTATATTTTCTGCATAGGTTGTACTATGTATATGTGTCCTTAATTATAACTTATAAAAAATGAGTACAGCTATCACTATATAACAAATGACCCTAAAATATAGCATCTTAAAACAATAGATAACTAATATAGGACCTTTTATTTAATTTAAAATAATGGTTCATTTACTTTGAAACATTTGCTTTATTAGTTGAACTAGTATTTTCTTTACTTTATTAATGTAAGTTGAAATTTCCAGTGTAACATAATAAAATACCTTTTCTTAAGAGTGTTGTAAAACAGTTTGGTGTGGTGGCCCACAAGTATTAATACCCAGACTTGGGAGGCTGAAGTGGGAGGAGCACAAGCTCAAAGCCAGTCTCAACAACTTAGTGAAACCCTGTTTCAAAATAAAAAATAAAAAGAGCTGGGGATGTAACTCAGTGGTAAAGCACCCCTGGATCTAACTCCCAGGAAGAGAGAAAGAAAAGAAAAAATGTGGTGTGGAAGTCTGAGTTAATAGTGTTTTAGGATTTTGGTCCAAATGTAGTCATCTTTAATGGAGGTAATTTGGCATATATTATGGTGAAATTTACATAAAAGCAATGTTGTAATCATACCAACTTTTATTTACTGGTTATTTCATAGGTAAATATATTTAACAGTCTGCAAATTGAACTAAATTATGTTTGTATTGCTCTTGCTGTTGATTTTCCGTAGAAGACTTCCATGGACTTGAATAGTTACAATTGTTTTTTGGAGTTATTTAAATCAGTTCTATACTTGAAACTTATAGGAACCACACGTTAAAAACTTCCCAGTTTGTATATAATAAACTATAAGTTTGTAACTTTTACTGTAAAAGTCATTATATTTTTTACATATATTTTAGTTTTACATATATTTTACTGTAAAACATTATATATTTTATACATATAATACATCCATTGTATGTATAAAATATGTGAAAAAGTAATATCTTCTTCCACCTCCCCAAAATATCGTCTCCTTTGAATTGGACATCATACTGTAGCTATTATGTTGAGAAATAGTTTTTGTAATTATAATAAGCTTTCCAATTAATTGATAAACTATTCATTTGCATAAAATGTCACTATTGACAAAGCTCTAGTTTGTTTCTAATATATCTAGTATTATCTCTCTCCTTTATATTCTTAAATTCAGTTCCACAGTATTAGTGTTTTGATCAGAAGTACACTGGATTATCCAAATGATTTTTAAGATAAATATTTTAAGCATAGACAGAGTAACTCATTATTCACACTAATTTCTTAAAGTGTTTTTCTTGCTGTCTCTTTTTTAATTAGGTTAGTGTGGTCCAAGATTCAGTAAACATATCAGGACATACGAATACAAATACTTTGAAGGTGCCTGAATGTCGATTAGCAGAAGATTTAGGTAATCTCTGGGAAAACACAAGATTTACAGATTGCAGTTTTTTTGTGAGAGGACAAGAATTTAAAGCTCATAAATCTGTGCTTGCAGGTACTTTCTACTTTTGGAAATTTTGTTAGTATATTTTTTAAATAAATTTGTGCACTGAATAATGATGTTTAATCTTTTTACAGCTCGATCCCCAGTTTTTAATGCAATGTTTGAACATGAAATGGAAGAAAGCAAAAAGGTAAACATGACTTAAAGGCTTAATATTTAATTTATACTCATGTAAAATAAGGGAATGTATATTTTTAAAATTAACAGTGCACTGTGCATATCCTCATTGCTATACTATGGTAAGTAGGGAAATTTTTAGAAACAAATAGATTGGAGAGGAGATATCTGCTGTAATAGAACAAAAGATGTAGCTTAATGTGAATTGTTCAGTGTATTCCAGGAAATCGCTATCATGATGCCCATGTGGGTAATCGTTATCATGAAGAACTTTTCAGTAACTGGGGACATAGCTCCGTGGTAGAACCCTTACTAAGCATGCACAAGGCCCAGGGTTTGCTTTCCAGCACAACAAGGGATGAGGGAGGAAAAAAATATTCGTTTTCTGGTCCAAAATAGAAAGGTCTCTGGTTAAGATGGATATGACCCCTTTCTAGACTTTTCAGGTTAATTTTGCAATTTGTTTTCTAGCAACAAAAATATCTGCATTCTGTTCAGCACTAGAATATTTATTTGATTTAACAAAAAGGACATAGGACTTCCACTAGACATATGGCCCACCTTTGTTCTTTATGCAGAACTGGAAGCTGCAGTGAAATAATGGCTTTCTTTCCTCTCATGGTTAACCTAGGGAGATGCTGTGATCAACATTCTGATCACTTCTAAGTGAGGAAATAACAGTGGTGTCAAGTATTGTTGGCAGCAAGGGTCAGGAAAGTTTGGTATTGTTTAGTGTTAGATGTTTAACTTTATTGATGTCAGGAGACAAATGAAATATGAAGATTAATAAATGAAAAAGCAACTAGTCCTCTTCGGATGTGTCTCAAGTAAGCAAGGAAATGCCAGTAGATAATATTATATGTCATTTTTGCAAAAGGGAAAGTTATGAGGTAGTGTGCTCTCTTATTATATCAAAAACCTGCTGTCCCTGCTTTTGCTTAATGTTGGTTATATGATCTTAGGCATTGTATTAGGACCCAGAAATTCAACAGGGAAAAAGTTACTAAAGGGCAGAAATTGTACACAGATGTATTTTGTTTGGCTTAAGATTTTATTTGTTTGTTTTTAATTATTGAGAAACTGGTATAATATAAGCTTACTGCTGCCATACGCTCATGGCAGTGCATGACTTGGTCTATCAGGGTATGGGCTTTCCAACTGGTCATGGTTCCCACCCACTTCTCACACAGTATATTCTTTTCTCTTAAACTTGCCTGATTAGTTTGGCTGATTACCTTACTGAAGATTTACTTAGTTTTAGAAATATCTGTATATGTATATTTAAGTGATAAAGTACTTTTATACAGATTTGAAGTTTTAAAATTACTGTCAGAGATTCATTTATATTTATGTATTCTTTAACTTTTTTTTGTGTTGTTTTCAATATTAGAATCGAGTGGAAATAAATGATTTAGACCCTGAGGTTTTTAAAGAAATGATGAGATTCGTTTACACAGGGAAAGCACCAAATCTTGATAAAATGGCTGACAACTTGTTGGCAGCTGCAGACAAAGTAAGTAATTAGGCTTTAAGGAGCTGAAAAATATCCTCAAGCTTGATGTATATAGAAAGCTATCATCAAATGAAAATTCCAAACATCTTGAAATATTGAGTTAATTTATACTCAAGATGGCTCTTGAGAGTTTTATGAAATAGCATACAGTGGGATAATATGGAAATTAGATTGTTTGGAAAATCAATAAGATAATAATACCTTGATTCAGGAAGAACCAGGGTTTTTTTTATTTGTTTTTGTTTTTCAGGGAAGATTAAACTTTAAACACAACTCCTTTGAGTGTATATTTACTCCCTTTAGAAGAACACACAATACTTTATAGATTTTATTGCAGTTTTTAGGTAGTCTTAAGATTTTGAATATGACCTTTGTTTTTTACAAAACAGAGAGAATATTGTCAATTTAATTCTCCATATTTGTAGAGTTGTTTTTTATTATGACAGCATAGGAGGAGGAAAAATAAAGTTTACAATATGATGATTTTCTGTTGTAAAGATGATTACTTGAAGGTAAGGGAACTGCAAATACATCAGAAGATCTTAAAGCCAAGCTTCTCAATCTGAAAATCACATTCAATATATATCTGACTTTTGTATTCATACTATGTAAAGAACTCTTCAAATTCAATTATAAAGAAAACATTATTTCTATAAGTGGACAAAATGTTTGAACAGACACATATTGAAATAAAATAATGAAGTATATTATATGTGTCCAATGCCATTAGGAAAATATAAAGTCATGGTGTACCTTGACATATGTGTTGTAATGGCTAAAAATACCAAGTATTATCAAGGATATGGAAGAATTAGGATTCTCAAATACTGCTCATCAAAGTATCAAATGATACAACCACTTTGGAAAATTGGCACTTTCTTCAAAAGTTAAATATAAACCTACCTATGATCCAGTAAGTCCTCTCAGGGTTTTACTCTAGAAAAATGAAAACATAAGTCCATGTAAGACTTATATTCACATGCATACCAGCTGTGTTTGAAATAGCTAAGACTGGAAACAACCCAAATGTTCATCAACAGTTGAATATATAAATTCTGGTAAAATATTCAATAGAATACTATTTAGCAATAAAAGTGAATGAACTACTGATTTATAGCCATTGACATGCATGAATCTGAAAATAGTTGCGCCATGTGGTAAGAGCCAGACCACTCTGGCTCTTACTGTCTGATTTCATTTATTGAAAACTTCAGAATATGCAGTCTAATAGAAATAGTGATAGAAAGCATATCAAGAGGTATTGCCTGCGATACAGTGAGAGGGAAGGACTACAAAGAGGTAGTGGGAAACGTTGGGGGATGATAGGCATATTCTCTGTCAGGAATGGTTGATGGTTTTATGCCTGAGTATAAAGCTGCAGTAAATGTTATATTACATGTCCACTAATAATTTTTTAAAGAATTTTTAGTGGTAGCGAATATGATTTCTTTGACATTTAATGAATTCATTATGTAAGCTTGAGTAGTGGCACAATGCAATGTACTGAATGGCACATTCTAGGTATGAAATACTAGAGAAGTAAAATATACTCATTAGGAATATTGAATAATAACGCAGCTTGTAGCATAACTCCTACTTGAAAACACTGTATTTTGCATTTAGGTAGATTGAAATTGCCTAAAGCAAACTGGTCTTTCTCCTAAATGGATGCATTTGTTCATATTTTCTTCATTTTAATGAAAACAATGACTTAATGACTTTTCAAATAACTTTAATTCAAATAATAATCTGCTTTATTTTCTAAGTTACAAATATCATGTATTTGAAAACCTAGTAGCTGAAGTAAATGTTTAATGATTATTTTTCTTTTGAATAGTATGCACTGGAACGACTGAAGGTCATGTGTGAAGAAGCTTTGTGTAGTAACCTCTCAGTAGAAAATGTTGCTGATACCCTTGTCCTTGCAGATTTGCACAGTGCAGAACAGTTGAAAGCACAAGCCATAGACTTTATTAATAGGTGAGGTATGCTTGTATTTCATTGGGCATGACACCTTCAACATTTTATCACTGGACTTTTTTTTAAGTGTGTTTAAATCTTCAATGCAGGTGCAGTGTACTTCGACAACTTGGGTGTAAAGATGGGAAAAACTGGAACAGCAAGTAAGATGACATCAGTTTCTGATCTGCATAATGAAATTAAGTGTTTGCATAGCCTTTTGTTCTTCTACCTTAAGTATGAATCCAGATGTTAGTTATAAGAAACAAATCTGCTAGTTATTTTTTAAAAATTATTTAATCACTTAGTGGATTCCTGAGGCTATGCTCCCTTGTAGATCAGCTTCTAATGCACACTGAAATGGATGCCCTAATTTCTTAAGCACATATGCCACATGGTATATACTGAGTCCAAGTATTACTAAGGACTACTAGAGATCTAGCCTCTGCCCCTTCATAAAGCATTGCTAAAAATTGTGAGAAATATTCACTTAGTCCAATTAAATATATCCTTCATATTTGCTTTGAAAGGTTTTACATTTAGTGTGAACTCACTGTTCCTTAAGTTGGTCAAGTATCTTGAATCATATGCTATTAGGTTGAGCTTCCTAATATTCTCAAACTGGTAGCAATTTGATTTTTCTTTTCCCTGGTAAATGTATAAGGGGATGAAGGCTTATCATGTTCTTCTAAGTATAGATCTTTGAATATGAACTCTTGGAACTTATTATACCCTACTTCTTAAAAACTTTCTTATTTTTAAGGTAACTTTTCTATATCTTTGCAATTTTTGAAATCAAAAAGGGAAAGTAGTTGATAGTTTGAAGATTCTGCATTTGTTTTGATTAGTTTTACCTATGAACCCTTAAATTCTATTTTTTTAAATTATCAAAGAGATGGTATATAAAAGCAAAAAAGAGGACAGTGTTAGACATTTAAATGAACTTGTTTGTTCACTTAATTATTTCCCAATACTTCCATATACTTTGATATATATGAAATTGATTAGCTGAAATCCTATTAGTTTCTGAATTTTGTTTCCTGGAAGTAAGAAGTAGTTGACTATTTTTAAATCATTGGTTGTCCTGTATATTGCTCAGTTCATAATTCAATTTCGACATGATATATATCCCTAGGGGGCAAAATAATTTTGAATTTTGGATTTAGAATGTCTGTATTAGCAGCAAAAGACAATTCTTTGATCCTTTCTACTTATACGTTTTCAAGCTTTAGTTTTACTCTGTTAATAAAATACATTTTATAACTTTTTTGATGTCAAAATTATTGGCATATTTAATATTTCATGGAAAAGTCATATTGTATGTACAGACCTCCAATAGATTTTTATGAAATCGATGAATGAAAAGCTCAGGTATATTAAAAATTTTCTGTGGTTATAAACAATTAGGTTTTAGACATAATGACACACTAATAACTTGATTTTGACAAGTAAAAATTTGTTTTTTGATATCTGCTAATTTTAGTTCAACATTTACCTAGCATTTTTTGTCTCAAGCACCATGCTTATGTGCTACAGATAAAAAGGCCTTTGAGGGAAAAATCTTTGTTCTTTAGAAATTTATCCATTGGAGATAGATACACAAATATATCATTTCATTATAATATGGTAAGTAATATAGAAGAGGATATGTACAGACATTGAAATTTAGGGATGGTTTTCCAGAGTTGAATTTAAAAAAAAAATGAACTAGAGTTAGCAGAACTAAGAAGGAAGTAGTAGACATTAATTAAAGACAGAAAGTATAGCATGGACTAAAGTATAGAAGTATGAAGTAGTTGATCGTTTGACAGATTCTTTTATTATTCAATAAATATCCAATTCTCTATGCTTAGTACAGACAACATAGTGGTGAACATGACAAGATGTTTTTCCTGACTTCAAGGAGTTAGTGGCAGATTAAATAACATGTAATTGCAATAAAGTGTGATGATAAAGAATGTACCCCATAGCAGAATATGACAAAGGGTCCTAATCTCATCTAGGTGACAGAAAACATCTTTAAGGAATTATAAAAATTATAAAAATAAGGACCTAAAATATTGATAGGAATGGTGAAGAAAAGAACAAGGAAAAGTATAGCCCCAAAAAGGGAAATAAAAATGTTCAAAGTTTTAGTGATGAGAGAGAGAGAGAAAGCGCGTGCGCGCGCATGTGTGCGCGCAGTATAGAGTTTGTATGTATGTGTAAGGTAGGGTAGGTAATGAGAAAAAAGCTGAGGCAACACACAAGAGCCATGTAACATTAGATTTTCAGACATTATTCCAAGACCAAAGAGTAATGAGCATACAGAAAAGGTTATTACCTAGAGTAGGGCATGATCTGGTTTGCACTTCCAACAATCTCTGCATGCGCATTGGAGAATGGATTTGGGGGAATTTGGAATGATAGAGGTAGTAAAAGGAACACATTTAAATACAGGTGGGCCATTTGGAAAGTTATTAGAATAGTTCAAGCAAAAAGATGAAGGGTAAAATTAGACTTGATTAGTTGACAGTATGACTTGTGAGAAATGAAAGTATAAAAGAAATACCCTGAAGGGAGAATCTATAATAGTTTTTGATTGGTTGAAGAGAGTGAAAAGAAGAGGAAAGGAAGGGTTACTAAATTTGTTACATGAGCAGTTATTTACTGTGATTGCTCAGTGAGATCATATTATATAAGCAATTTAGTACCTGAGTATAAGAAGCTAGAACATAAATTTGGGAGTGGAAAATGTACAGAGAGGAAGTACGGGACTAGTAATAAGGAGCCATTTTTCTCTTTTTAAAACTTAGAAACAGGGAATAATAAGAGAGAGAATGATATAGTCATGTTAACAAGAGTCATGTTACTAAGGCAGCAGTAAGGAGGCTGGATTGAAAGAAGAGCAAAATAGGAGACAGAAGACAAATAAGGAGACTTGTATAATAATCCAAATGTGAGATGATGAAGGTCTTAACCAGGGATTCAAGACATTGATGAATTAACATAGGACTTTAATGATTTAAATTAGAAAAGACAGACTTTGAGATGACTCTTGTTTTTAATTTGAATTACTGGTGTTGGTGGAAGCTTTAGCTGATTAAAAATGAAGGAGGAAGAATTTGGAGTTTGAGGCGAGAGATGATAGTCCTGAACTTGTGCAACATGAGGCACATGCAAATAAAAAGAGCAGGTGAGGGCTAGGTTGTGGTGAGAGTGCTTGCCTAGCATGCACAAGACCTTTGATTCAATCCCTAACACCACTAAATAAATAAATAAATAAAAGAGCAAGTAATTGAGAACAAATCTTGTGGAGAGGCCTAGCGTTTAGCAAAACAGTGATTATCATTGATAATTGTCATTGACAGCAGTCATTGAATATGATTGTTAAAATTGTGAAGAGTGGATGGGGTAGAACAGATAATGCACATTAAAAGACAAAAGCAGATGGCAAAAATCAGAAGTTGAGAAAACCTGCCTGTAAGAGGCAAGTTAAAAAGAGAAAGGGGCTCTTCAAAGAGCTGGTACAGAATGATAGCATAGTTTACAATAGGACTATGGAGACCATGTTGCATATACTTTAGGGTTAGGGTGTCAGTCTTCCAAAAAAAATAGAATAATTACATCTGCAACAGAAAATACCAGTAAGATGAAGATGATATTTTAATAAATTTAAATAACTTGAGTAGATAAAGAGAGAGAGTTTGAACATTTCAAAATTCACCAATTAGGGCTTGGGATATAGCTCAGTTGAGTGCTTGCGTCACATGCACAAGACCCTGGGTTCAATCCCAGCACCACAAAAACAAAAAACAAACAAAAAAACACCAGTTGAAAAAAGAAATGACAATACAAAAGTGCATTTTGAAAAGTATTCTTTAGTAAATGTCACTTTATTTTCTTTTTCAGCCAAGCAACCGACATAATGGAAACATCAGGGTGGAAGTCCATGATTCAGTCTCACCCTCACTTAGTAGCAGAAGCCTTCCGTGCATTAGCATCTGCACAGTGTCCACAGTTTGGCATTCCACGCAAACGGCTAAAACAGTCCTGAAATCTTCCATGAACAGTAGGAAAAAAAAGGAATTGACTTTTACTCCTCCAGGTCCAGAAGGATTCTAATACACAAACCATAAGCAAGAGTTGTTTCTGTTTTCTTGTCCACAGAACAGAAGCTGAAAAAGCATACTGCTTGCATTTCAGGTGGATAATTTATGGTTTATACTTCAGCTTTAAATTAGACTGATTACTTCACTTCAAGGCCTTAAATTATCTTCAATGACTTCTCTTGTTCATATAATAACTTTAATTTTTTTATTGTGCCTTGTCATTTTGACCAAGGCTATGCAGGATTGCACTAGCTCCATAATGCAGTAATATTGATAACTGAAGATATTAAGTTTCAAAAGGATCTTCCATTATTTTGGGGAAAAGAAAATGAATTTTATAAGGTTTGTCCTATGCTATCTCAAAGTTTAAAACTAGATTCTCCTTAAAAGCACTTCTATTGGAGGTTATCAGTAATGTCTCCAGTTTAAGTTCTAGAAATATAGGAGAACCTGCTTACCTGCAAGGTAAGTTATGGCAATACACTGCTTTGATTCTAATTTATTTTTCATTTCAGGGGGCAAATATGCAATGAGTTGGCCCAGATTTTTAGTAAAATTTGTTTGTCTGTATGTTAGCTGTCCAAGAAACTGTGGGTTTATCCAAGTTTACAATGATTGAAAACTGATTGAGGTTAAGATTTCAATAAGCAGAAAGTATGTATTGTGCTGAAGTAATTTTTTCTTAATTTATAATGACCTACCTATATGAAGAATTCTGTACATGTTAAAAGTAAGGATGACCAAATGTAAATTTAATGAGTGGGCCAATTAAGGAAGATATATATGCACTTTTAATGTGTAACTTTTGTATGCTGAATGGTACATATATTTTTTGCTTTGGGGGGATTATTAAGGTATAATTAATTGTGTTTCAATTTTTCAAAGAAATTTGTAAGACGGAGGCAACTGAGATGTTTGTGATATTAATAGATAAGAAAGATATCCACTATAGATAAATTGGTTTGGATTTCAGATATTCATTATTGAATTTATCCTTTTTTTATCACACTTTGGAAAAAGCAACTGAAAAATAAATGAATCCTGGACAGTCTACTCTCCACACAATTAACAGATATTTGTCTTATAGCGATTTGTCTGTGGGAGATGCATAGTAAAGAAGGGAGCCCTTAGACTATGTCAGGCCACACTTTGAGCTTTTTCCCCCTTATTATTTTCTTCTTTGTATTTCAGTTACTGTACTAACATTGTGGATGATTGAAATTCTGCATAATGTGAACAGGATAAACTATTTATAAACTGCTTTTCATGGGCCAGTTCTTTATTATACATGAATCTTAGCTTTAAACACACAGAAATGTCAGTGTTTGATAGTTGTGAGGTCTGTTCTGGTGTATTGTCCTAGAGAAAGAAGCAGGAGTGATCAGTGTCAGAGCACCACATCTGACTTACTGTAGCAGTGACAGTGTGCTTTTTAGGCAAGATTTTTATTTGACAACAAGGGAAAAAGTGTGTCACTGGAAAAAAATTGCATATACCTATATGTTTGCATATATAATTTTATTCTCAAGATTAAATTTCTGTAATTTGTTTATTTAGTTTTTGAATTCAGGACAAAGGAAAAAAATGAAGCTTGAGGTTTTAAAATAGATTTTATTTTTGCTATCTCTGTTAGATTTTGACTGAAGCAATCCTAATATATAAAGAGTGATTCCTAATTGCATCGAACAAACACTATCAAATAAGCATTTGTTATCCACAACAAACCACAGTTTGAAAAGATCATATTTTTCACGTCTTAGTTTCTTTCTGCATTCTTGATTAAGTCTTTGTTGTGGTAACTTAAATTTAAAATTAGAAGAATTCCTTGGAATACAAGCAATGGACTTCATCCTATTTAAGAATATTATGGCAAGTAGAAATTCACTTCCACCATAAGATTGAGCCTGTTAAATTTATAATGTGCAATTTTAAAAATACACATACACACACACACACACACACAAACAAACACACTTTTAATTTTAAGATTTTACCAGGATCTTAGAAGAAAACAAAAATTCCCTCCAGTTATAGAATTATGTTGTCATATATTAAAATATCTCTGGTGTATCCCATTATATCAAATGTACACCACCCCAGCACATTGTGAATTAATTTACTGCTTCAATCTGCACTTCTTACCATAGTGACTAATACCTTATAGTGAACATTTCAGCTTGCCCTTATTCTAGTGTTTGTTGCAAATCCTAAGAATTTTATTATAAGGATTTTTTTTTAGTTTGTTAGCACATTTTGTACCAAAAATGTCAAACACTGTGCTGTAAAAATATCCATGTTTGTAGAAATGTCCACTTTTCAAATAATATAATGCCTACCATTATACTAACAGAATCATATGGTAGTTGATTTATTTTTTTATTTATTATGTATATTTTTGGTATGGGTTCTTAAGGCAATGATTTAAAAAAAAGTATTCTTATGTTAGTGCTCTAAAAGCCTTTCCCCACCCACTGCCCCATTTCTAGACTGCGTACATTTTATTCATAATAGGCACAGTTTTTTGTCCAGAGCAGTCTTGCCTTTCAAACTATCAGCCTGCTCCCGTTTCCCTTTTGACACTTTTCCATATAAAGTATTGAGTGGTTTCAAATATTACTTATTATAAAAAGAACCATTGGATAACTGTTCTTTAGACTAAGATTTAAAGACACTATATTTGTGCCTTTTTCATTTTTTAATTTTAACATGTATTGGTATTTGGAGCACAAATATGAAGGTGCCATAATATGGCTTGCCAATTTTACCTCCTTGAATACTCATGTCATTGTCTTCAAATAGTGATTAGAGAACCTTGCATGAATTACGTGGTCATTTATGTGGAATGCGTGTGTCTGCGCGCGCACGCTAACGCTTGTGTATCTGTACTCGGGCTTGTGTGGAGATATGTTCAGAAAGTGAACCTCTGAAAATAGGACTCAGTTAAATGTCAAAAATTCAGGTTAGTTGAAATCTTACATTTAAGTGTGCTTTATTTTGGAGGATAATTTATTTGACAGGAAATTTTCATTCTCAAAAATGTGTCCAATGTACTGCATGATGAAATGTGAAAACAGTGCCTTTTTAGGACATCAATTTTAAGTGTTAAAATATTAACAAAGATGTCTGAAAAGTTAAGAACAATATTAACTTTTAAGCCAGATCTGAGAGCTTAAATTGTCAAAAGTGTAATTATTAATTTACCCATATAACATTTTATGCATAAATTTAATATTCAAGCAGAATTCTTTAGAAAATTATAGACAAGGGCTGGGGGTGTAGCCCAGTGCTATGGTGCTTGCTAGCATGAGGCCCTGGGTTCAATCCCTAGCACCACCAAAAATCAAAAAAGTTTGGATCATCTTGTTGCTAAAACATAACAGGTATTTTCTTCAGTAAGTTTTGTGAAAGTTCAACTCAACAAGCTTTGCTCACAGCCATGTATAAAGAGGTGAACTAGTCTGACGTGGACATGCATGCTCTTTGTTGGATAAAATAAATATTCACTGTACTCTTGTAAAAGGAGGTGGGTGGGTAAATGGGTTTGTCTTAGTGTTCTCAGATTATAAAGACAGCACTTTCAGCACACATAAGAGTATTTTGCAAACCTTTTTTATACAGATTATGAGCTCTACTTTATTTAAATGTTCATGGAATGATGTAAATTTTAGGTCCAGTTGAACAAATATTGAGTGCCTACCATATGCAAGACTTCCTCTCACTGGGAATGAAATCACACAGTGTCTTCTGTTTGTAGTATGTGAACTTTATGTTTGAAAAGGAACTCTTATATTATAAATCTTTTTCTGTTATTAGAGTTTATCATTGTATACTGTAACCCAGTTAATTTTGCATTCAGATTTTAAAAATGAAGATACAAAAGTCCCATTTTGAAAATATTTCTGCTGAAATTATTTAAATATTAGTTCTGAGGGAAGTTGACTTTCAAGATTCAAATGTATAAAATCTTATTGGACTTTCAGCCTCATTTTTAATCAGTTGATGTTAATGATAAGATACTACTTGTATCTTGTTGCTGAAAATATTTTTTGCATTTCAGCACGTTGAGTTAAAATAAAGTTGTTACTACTTATTCAGAATTAATTGACTTATTTTGTGTTTATTTGAAAAATACCATCTTCTCTCTTTAGTGTATTACGTTGCAAAAGAGCCATGCATTTGATAAAAACAAATTATGTGTAGTATTTGACTGTTCTACTTGGCAAAGCTAGTATTTTAGGGAACCTACTAAAGACCCTTTAATTGTGAGATATTACACATATTTATTTTTAACATGCGCATGCCATCCATATTGAATGACTTACTCAAATACCATGTATGGTAATATAAATTTAAAGATCGCCTTTTCTCTGGCACTTCTGTCCCTTTTTAATTTCAGTTATCCCAGACAACTTCATTATTTGCTTCTATGAAAAGTTAGATTTGGGGCAGACTATTCTGAACCAGCCAAGTAGCAGTAACACAGTTAGGTGTCATTTAGAAAAGCATAGTGAAAGTCTTTAATATACCAGCAACACATCTGAACATTCAATAATTGCCCTTAAAAGAATAACAAGTTGTGAACCTTAAAACATTTTCTGTGCAAGTATAATAAATAGGACAAGGGGCTGGGGTTATGGGCTCACTGGTAGAGCACTTGCTAGAATATGTGGGGCACTGGGTTTGATTCTCAGCACCACATACAAATAAATGAATAAAATAAAGATACATCAACATCTAAAAGTAAATAAACAGAAAAAATGGTAGATCATATTGAAAACTTTTCTAGTGAACTCCATATATTATCTTCCTCTCTGCAGCAGCTAGCCTCATTAATTTTTTGCTTTATAACTCTGGGGTGTGTTTTTCCTTCACCTACTACCTCAAAATGCTTTTGTTTCTAAGAGAAGGCCAAGAGTGGCATTTGCTTCGATCACTGTTTTTAAATAGAAGACAAATTAGTAGGAACTTTCACAAAATGTCAACTGCTGCCTTTTTGTGGTACAAGGAAGGTTTGAGTAAAAAAAAAAAAGTTTGACATTCCTATTGTATTTCCATTTCTTCCTCGCCTTCCGGTCCCCACCCCTTTGTTTTTTTTTATCAAGAATTCCGATGTAGTCTTGTGTCAGTCTGTGACATAACAACCAAACAATTTCAGTATTATCTAATCTTACAGTTTTCCTCAAATTCAAATTAGACCTTAATAGGTATGAGGCATGAGAAAGATTGCAAAATATATGAGTAACAATTATAGCACGTACACATACACACAGTGCCCTGAAGGCTCTTATGCTCACTTTGTTCTAAAATAGATTTACTGCCATAAGCAAAAAGTTTTTAGAATGTAAAAAATTTTGAGGGTCATTATGGAAGTATTATAGGCAAAGGTATAAAATGACACAATTGAAAGAGTAGTAAAATTAGATGCATTAAATGAGAAATAATTAGAAATGATAAAGGGGACATATTTGAAAAGTTTGAGAACTTGCCCCCATATCACAAGAACAAGAATAGGTATGTAAAAATAAAGATGATAAGTAGTTCAGATTCAATCAAGGCATTAAATAGAGTACTGAACACTGTGCTGAACTCTCTTTATGGTGATAAAGTAGAAATGGTCTGTGTCCTCATGAACTGTTTTCTTGAAGAAAGCATTTGTACTGATAGGAATACAAGAGGAATGCCTAACCTGGGGTGCGGGGTGGAAGTCCCAGTTAGTCCTCCTGAGGAATTGATGTCTAAATTGAGACTCAGAATTAGGCAGCTTTATGGGAGCATCATCTAACCCGCTATGTGAAGTCCCGGAGGTTGACCAAGGTTCATAAGGAACATTAATGGATGTGAAAATGAATATGGCTATTTCCTAGGGCATCAAGAGATGGGGCAACTAATGTTAACCAATAAGCTAGAGTCTTGGTTTTTAATAGGCCATATTGAAGGAGTTAGACTTAACCTGTGTGCATTGAAGGACTTTAAAATGGAAAAGGAGGTGTGTCATGATCAACAATCTATCAATCTTCACATAGATTAGGAAGCTAAGAAGAGAGTAGAAACCCTCTTGAGGTTAAAGATGCCTGTGTTCTTTGTAAGGTTTGAGAACATCACAATGTATCAATAGGAAATCTGAGAGGAAATATTGAAAGGATTTGAAAATAAATGGCATTTGGTAGAAGGGAAAGAATGACTCTCAGGTTTTGCATTTGGATACCCGGTGGAGGACATTGCCATTTGCTAATAGAATGGTCACAAGGGTGTGCTCAGTTTGGAAAGCAATATCATTTCTGAGCTTAAGGTTCCTATGGGGCATTCTGTTTGGCTACATGAAATGTGAAAATGGTATCACTTATAAAAGTTAGGAATCATTAATATGTAGATGCAACTCGGACAGAAACAAACACAAGAAAGAGAATCCTACAAAAGAGGATGAATTAATGTCCCTCCCAGAAGCCTGAGATAGAACGTTTCAGGAGAAGAAATGACTAATAGTGTCACATGCTGCTGAAGTGTAAGTGAGATTTTTTTCCAGCAGGAAATGAAAAGATTTTTCAGAATGAGGAAAGTAGTAGAATTGGAGTAAGGAAATGGATGCTCTAAGTGTATAACATAGGATGTTAGGTGAAGAAGGCAAATAGGAAACTGTAGCTACAGGATGGGGTTTAAATTGAGTTCTTTATTTAAATAGGTTTGTTTTCCTTTGATGGGATAGGGGAATAGAATAGTGTCAGTGTATTGAGGTGAGAATTAGGAGTTAGGAAATATAATACAGATGAGATTACTGAGATCCTAGTCAGAAGAGGAACATATCTCATATGGGGAGAATGCCCACAGGAGGGGAAAAATACATAGGTACAGAATATGATTTTTATACCTCTTTTTTTCCTTTAAGCTTATATTATACTCATATTTTATATTCTTTGTAACTGAGTAAAGGGAATAGGTGATAATAGGTTTAGAGGAGAGGTCTGTAAACCTATTTTGTAAAAGATGAGATAGTAAATATTTTAGTTTGCTGGTCCCTCATACTTAAGTGTACCATGGAAGGATAAAAGCAGCTATAGCCAATATACAAACAAATGAATATGTCTGTGTTCCATTAGAACCATTTACAAAAGCAGGCAGCAAGCTAGATTTGACCCTTGTACCGTGGTTTTCCAAGTTGATAGGTTTGAGGTGAGCACAGGAGCTTTGAAATAAAAACAAATGCCGAGTGTCTTCTCTGATATAAGGGGGGTAACTCAAAATGGGATAGGGAGGAAGAGCATGGGAGGAAGATTACCTCTAGATAGGGAAGAGGGGTGGGAGGGAAAGGGAGGGAGAAGGGGAATTGCATGGATGGTGGAAGAAGACCCTCATCATTATACAAAATACATGTATGAAGATGTGAATTTGGTGTCAATATATCTTATATACAAAAATATAATAAATTGTGGTATAAAGGTGTATTAAGAATTATAATGCAAATAATAATAATAATACTCATGTAAAAAATAAATAAATTAAAAATTAAGAAAAAAAAAACGGATGTGGAGAAAAGCACCTACATGACCCAGATGAGATTGGAGGTCATTACAGGGAATGAGCCGAGACCCAGTGTTTGCGTAACTGATGTTTCCAAAGAACTGCAATAGAAGCAATGATAAAATGTGGAAAGTCGTTTCTCTTTTTAAAATGAATTTTAGAAACGGAAATATTCATAGCACACAGAAATCAAAACATAGACGTACTATGTGATTTTAAAATTGGAAAAATAAATTATTCGAGCAACCTAGTGAAATAAATTTATTTATTTCAGATATACATGACAGTACAATGTATTCTGACATACATACATGAAGTATAATTTACTCTAATTAGGATCCCATTCTTGTGGTTGTACATGATGGAGTTTCATTGAACCTAGTAAAATTTAAAAGTCATATTTCTCTCATAATACTTTATTTGAACTGAAAAAGTATTGACCCCAAAACATTTATCTATGTAATGATTCATTTTTAAAGTTAACATACAAACTATATAGAGGTAGTTTTCAAGTTTATTAACATGGTACCAAAAACAAAGGGGATGCTAAAATTAATCCAGGTTTAGGAAGATGAATGTTAAAAGGAATGGCACTGAGTATTAAACTATTGGTAGGAAGTCTAATTTATTGTAACATTTGTTCATAAATATAAATTAAAAGAAAAATGACCACCTGTTATAAATAAAAAGGAAAGCAGGCAAGAAGAAAAGAAGTAGCTGGGGTAGGGAAATAAAAATACACAATTCTTCCTTTGCCATTAATGATGTTTTAAGCTGATCGTTATAAACATTTAAGGATTTTTATAAATAATTAGGAAACTTCATCTCTTTAGAATTTAAAATGTAGTATATATTCTCAAAAGAACAAATACTATTGCATGTGCAGCAAAGTGACACTATGTGTTTCAAGGACAGATAAAAATAGACACTTATGGAAGGCAAAGGTAACATTGTAAAGATTTAGCAGAATAACAAATTCAAGAGGTTGAACGCACCTACAGCATAAGAAACTTATGATCTTATTTGTTAGATTGTACTAGCTAGATATGACCTATTTTGATGAAATTTGATAAAATATCAACAACAACAACAAAAAAAGCTTGCTGGATGGTAAATTAGAGGGTGTTTGTTGTATAGCACATCAATTTGCTAGCCAGGCATAGAAGAGAACAACTATTTCTAAGAAAAAAAACTACTATTTCTAAGGAGAGGATGGGGTGATTCCAGTAACAAATTGAGCAGAGCTGAAAGGCAGTACTTTCTTTGTTGATTTGTGTGCACACACATGCATCCCTGGGCATAAGTGTTCTTTTTTTCTCTCTGCCTGGTGGGGTCTTGCTAGGTTGCCAAGTCTGGTCTCAAAACTTCTGGGCCCAAGTGATCCTAGTAGCTGGGAGTAGCTGGGACTAGAGGTATGCACCACCACATGGAGCTGAGAGATCTTTTTAAATGAAAGTAGGGATCCACATGAGAAAACTAATATATTAGTAATAGGACTAAGTCAGGAAAACTTCTTTAAGCTCTAAATTGCCCAAACTGACTAAAGGAAGAAATTGAAACAATTATCAGGTAATTACCTCCACAAAAGGCCTGGAAAGATGGCTTTTCTTTCTTCTTCTTTTTTTTTTTTAGACTTTTATTTTTTTATTTGTGCATTATAGTTGTACATGTTGATGGGATTTGTTACATTTTTCTGTATGCACACAATATAGCAACATAATTTGGCCAATATCACTCCCCAGCATTTGCCCTCTAAAGATGGCTTTTATATTACAATTATTTTAAACATTCTTAGACACTGATAATTCCCATGATATGTGAATTAAGTTCAGAAAACAAATACTTAGAAACAAGTATTTAAGTACTTTAAATCAAGCTAATATATACATTACATAATCTAAGAAAAATACAAAAAATAAATGAAGTTGTATAAAACTCAACGCAATGTCCTAGAGATAGCAGTAACCTAGTAAATACTGTGATAGTAGGAGCAAATGTGACTCCATTTTGTTTTATGACTTCATCCTGTAAAACAACCATGCCAAGTAGAAGAGTCATGACTGGAGCAAGATGTTCTTTTCCTTTTGCTATAGAAACCTTTAAGAACACGGAACTACCTAATGGGGTATTGTTTCTGTAACTAGGGTAACGGGGCTCTGTTTCTGTAACTGGGGTGACTGGGCTAACTGTGATTGGTTAGGCTTCCCTCCGCTTGACTGCACTGTCCCGCTTCTGTAACCTGGCTTGCTTGCATTGGCTAGACCCCCTGAACATCTCTTTTGCGGTTTTCAGGCTTATAAGGAGTGCCCTTGCAATTGCTCGGGGCTGATCAGGGGAACAGCTTTATGTTCTGGTCAGCCGCCACCAGTGTGCTTCAATAAAGGCTTGATTCCATTATACGTGAGTGGTCTGGAAGTCAGTTTATGCAACCCTGGGATAAAGGTTTAACTATAACAATACTAGTTCCCAGTCTCTTTACCCGTTTACTAAGAGAATATTCAAAAAGACTCAGACATTTCTGTATTATGACTGTTAGAATCCTACATACAATGCTAATAACTAGAAATCAGTAATACTAAGGAAAACAAATCACCTAAGGTTAACCTAGGACTCAGGATGGTTTGATATTAAGATTGGTTTTACTCTATTATCAAAAATAAATTAAAAGTTATGATCAATTGAATTCTATAAAATTCTACTTCCATTTCTCACAAGAAGTTCTTATAAATCAAAAATGAAAAAAATTCTTCATAAAACATAAAGGATAACCACTTTAATACTAGTACTCAAAAACATCAATGATGGCATACTAGAGATATTCCTATTAAAATCAAGGCCAGAATTGGGCATAGTGGTACACACTTGTAAGCCCAGCTACTCTGGAGGCTGAGACAGCATCTAGGCCAGCCTGGGCAACTTTAGGAGACACAGTTTGAAATTTTAAAAAATATAAAAGGCTGGAAATGTAGCCCAGTGACAGCTTGCCTAGCATGCAGGAGCCCTGGTTCAATTCTCAATACCTCAAAGTAAAATAAAACAGAACCAAAACACAGGGAACTTGACAATATGTTTATTACCTGAAATTATTATAGAAATTTTAATCTATTAAACATACTTTTAATAAATAAGCAATATACATGTGGAAAAGGAGGTCATTATGTATAATTCTGAGAAGAAACAAATAGAACTTAGAATTTGACATTAGTTTGTAACAGGAATATCTAAAGACAATTCACAAGGTACATCACTAGCAGAAACCATTCTTCTCAATCTAGTATTCCATAGGCAGAAAATAAAATAGGAAAGGCTTGAAATGGTCTTGAGATATATGGATTCTACAAGAGGGAAAATACCTTACAAAATTATAGTGGCAGGGAAAAAATGAATAGTACATAAAGTAAAAGGAAAAACCATACTATTATGTACCAATATTTAATAAAAATATGCTTGAGGGAAATATAAGGAAAAAACTGATAATAGATTTTGTCTTCAGATTACATATTGGGAATCATTTTTCCTACGTATTATGTTTTCTGAGCTTTTTAGAAAATAAATGTGTATTACATTACTAATAAGAAAGATTAAATATTTTAAAAATGTGTTCTCTGGGACAGTCAATAAACTATATATTTTTTTAAAGCTATCCATAGTAGTCAAGGTATTAAAATCAAGAATAATACATTAGACCAACCACTACCCAGCCTGGGGAAGGTAATCTTACAGTTCATTTGGTTGATTTGTAGTTGATTTGCCAATTTGTACTTTACTGTCCTGAAGACCACCATTACTAATGAGATTCTTAATCATTTGGAAGTGAAGTGAAAAGCAATGCTAGGAAAATGTAGATTCTTCTTATTTTAAAAAAGATTTTCTATAAAATGAATAAAAACTAAATGCTGCTATTTTCATGTGTGAGAGAATTTAGTGCATGAGACTTTTAAAAAAATTAGTGCCTTATTGTACATAATAGTGGGGTTTATTTTCTCATTCATAAATGCACATAGCATAGTTAGCACATCAATCTCTTGATCTGATCCATTCCTCTTGGGCTGAAAGGTTTTAAGCAGAATAAACTGATGTTTCTTGTTAGTTACAGTTGCAAAATTGAGGTTTTATTTGGTACCAGATGCTGGGGATACAATGTTGGCAAAATAAAACAACAAACACAAAGACATCTACTCCTTTCTCTTACCTTGCTCTGACAGATTAGAGGAATAGTCATTGACAGTGCCAAATCTTGCTAGGTGCTTATTAAAAAAAAAAGGTGTGGATTTCCTCTGTTGTTGAATCATTTTCTATTTCACTGATGTTTCTGTTGTTTTTCGTTGTTGTTGCTTATTCTTGTTTTTATATATTCTTCATTTCCTACTTTCTTAGATCATCAATTTTTAAATTTCTCCATTTCTGATAAACATGTGAAGGCATTGTCTTCTCAAACTACTATCTTAATTACATTCCACAATATTTTGTCTGTTGTATGTTCATTATCACCAGTTGGAAATATTTTCTGATATTCCTTGTAGTTTCATTTGGCCTATGGATTTACTTTCTATATTTGGGAGGATTTTTCTAGGTATCACATTTTTATCTGTTTCTTCTTTTAATCCATGGTGGTCAGAGAATATACATAATATATGTCCCTTTCCAATCAGTTAACATTTAGTTATTCTTCCTTTATGGCACAGAACCTGGTCTGTCTTGGTGAAAGTTCTACATGTATCTGAACATGTTTTCTGCAGTTGTTTCATGACATAAATGACAAGTAGAGCTGATTGATAATGCTGTTTAAATCTTCTATATGGTTATTCATAGTTGTCTACTTTCTAGCAATTGCTGAAAATGTTAAAATTTTCAACTTTATTTATGTTTTGGTCTGCTTGTTCCTTTATTTTTATTTTTTATTTTAAAATTCTGTTATTAAATTCTGTTATTTTTTATTTTGAAATTCTGTTATTTCTTTTTATCCTCTTTTTTATTAAGGCCACACATAGGGTTATGTTTTGATAAGTTGATCCATTTATCTTCATAAAATCTTCATGATGGTACTCATTTTGAAGTCACTAATGATTTATGTAGTCACATCTGTCTTGTATTGTTTTCAAATGTATCTTTTCCCATCCTTTTATTTTCTGTCTGCCTCTATCTTTATATTTAAAGTGTGTTTCTTACAAATAGCATATAACTTGAATCTTGCTTCTTATCCATTGTGAAAATCTACATTTTACTTGAGGTATTTAGCACATTTCTAATTAATTCGATTATTGATAAGCTTGGGTTCAATTCTTCCCTCTTGATGTCTGCTTTTTATTTATCTGATCCATTCTTTTTCTTCTCTTCCAGACTAAATAATGAGTGAATCCTACTTTAATGTCCTTAATCTTTAATCTTTCATATTAATCTTTCATATTGAAATTTTTGTTATAATTTTATCTGTTTTTGAATGGACCCACTATTTGTCTTTATCACATCTACCTTCAACTAATATCCTAATGTTTCACACATAGTAGTATTCTATTCCACGTTATGTGCTTTTTTTTAATGATTTACTTCTATTCATGATACTAACTCCATAGTACTTATATTTTTCTTTATTTTAAACAGGCAATATTAATTTAAATACATTTAAATTATTACATATATTTATATGGATAAAGAATTTTTTTACCAAAAAAAATTATTTGCATTTACCCAGGTATTTGCGCTTTTAATGTTCTTTGTTTTTTTCCCCCCTCAGATCTCTATTTCCATGTACTATAATTTCCACTTTGCCTAAAGAACTTCTATTAGCATTTTTTCTAATATAATTATTGGAGAAAAATTCAGCTGTTCTTTCTCTGAAAATGTCATTGTTTCTCCTTTATTTTCAAATGACTGTTTCACTGAAGTAAAATACTAAATTGATGTCTTTGGTTTTTTTTCAGCATTTTAACCATGTTGTTCATTGTGTCTTGGCCACTGTTGTTTTTTATGATTTGTATTATTCCCCTGTGTGTAATATATGTCCTAAACCACCGCCCTGCACTTTGGTTGCTTTAAAAGCTTGTTTTTTAATTTTTGCATTTCAGCAATTTGTCTCTAGGTATGTTTTTGTCTGAATTAATCCTCCTTGGAGATTCTTAAAATTTTTGGATGTATAAGTTGATGTCTTTCATCAATTTTGAAAAAATTCCTAGACATTATTTCTTTAAATATATTTCCTTTCCTATTTGCTCTCTTCTTTCCTTCTGTGACTTCAATTATGTATGTGTTAGGTAATTTGGTATTGCGTCACATATCTCAGATACTCTGTCTTTTTTTTTCTTTTTATCCTCTTTTTTAGTATATTATCTGTTGACCTGTTTCAAAAAGTTCATGGATTCTTGAGCTGCTGATATAACTTGGTAGAATGCTTGCTTTGTATACACAAGGCCCTAGATTCTATCTCCAGCACACACAGCCCCCCCCAAAATAAATAAATAAAATATTATGGATTGTTTCCTAAATAAAGTTCAGTTTGCTGCTAATTTCACCTTATATATTGTAGTTTTCATTTTCCAAATTTCTATTGAATATTTCATTTTCAATTGAAATTTCTTATTCTTTTTAAGCATATTGTTTATCTTCCCACTACATTCTTGAGGATTTTAGTTATAATTTCTGGTCCATTACTAAATCTGATTCTATTGACTCTTTCTGTTTTTTTGGTTTTTTGAGGGGGGAGGTGTCAGGGATTGAACTCAGAAGCACTCAACCACTGAGCCACATCCCCCAGCCATATTTTGTATTTTATTTAGAGACAGGGTCTCACTGAATTGCTTTATGCCTAGCCACATTGCTGAGGCTGGCTTTGAACTCCCAAACCACCTGTCTCAGCCTCCTGAGCCACTGGGATTTCAGTACACCGTGCACAGTTATTGACTATTTCTGTTCTTGAATGTGGGTCACATTTTTTTCCTTCTTAAGTTTTCTTGTAATGTTTTATTTTATACCACATATGAATTAAAAAAGAAGTAGAAACTCAAGTGAATGATATTTCCTTCCAAAAAAGTATATGCTCTATCGTGGTCATATCCTAAAGTGGGGCCGAGTCTATATGATTTGTAATGATTCATTTCTGGGTTTTGTTGGAGCTTTGGGTTAATGTTAACCTTTAAATCTTATAGTCACATAGTATACATCCTCCTCACCCCAATTCACTTTCAAATTACTGGTGTTTTTATATCTATAATGCATCTTTATAGACAACAATATGTGGATTTTACTTCTTTATCCAGTATCCAGTCTAACAAGCTCTACTTTTTTAATTGGTGTGCATACACTGTAAATATATATATTAATGATGTGTTTAAATTCTCACCTAGTATCTTTTTTTTTTATTTCCCTTCAGTTTTTCATTCTTTCCTTGCTCCTTTCCTAGTCTTAAGTGTCTTTTTTTTTAATATTTTTCATATTGTTTCCTCTTTTTTTGTGTGATATATCTTTTGGATTTTTAATGGTTTTTCTAAATACTGCAATATGTCCTTAACAGAAAAAAATTACGGTCCACTTTAATTAATGTTGCATTATATTGCAAATAAACTATAAAAAATACACAACTTTCAACTTCATTTATCTCTTCTCCATCCTTTGTGCTTTTCCCATCACATACTCTATTTTTACTTAAATTAGAAGACATAAAACATCAGGTTGCAGTTATTATTTGAAGGTAGTATCTTTTTAAAAATTAAAAATTAATGAAAAAATATTTTCTATTTTCCCACATACTTACCATTTCAATAAACTTTATCTGTTCTTATGAACCTGAGTTTCCAAACCGTGTTTTTGCAGATATTTAAGAGAGCCTGGCAGAGAGTTTGTAGAAACTTAATGACTGCTAATAAGAAAACTAAGCAAATACATAGGCAAAAGCATTTGCTAACTCCAGCAAACTAAAAGGGTTAAACAGAGATTAAATGCAATGGAAGCATATCATGTAGCTCAGCTGGGAACAGTACTACCTTAACATTATTGTAAATACTGAACATCACCATAGCCAAAGGTTGTGGTTTCATACTCTTATTTAATCTTTTCTTGGATTTATGTCTAACCCCCCCACACACACAAAAAAAAGCTGACAAAAAAGAAGACATTAAATTAAAAATCAAGAAATAGCCAGATCATAAATTTGGAGTTTGGAAAGAGAAAGGTAAGTTCTAAAGGGAAGAATTGAGGGATTGCAGGATTTGCCTCTGGGAATCAGAAAGAAACAGTAATGTAGGAGGCCACTCTTTCACAAAATAAGTTTAGTTTTACTGCCTGACTTTTTATTACATAGATGTATTACTCTTTAGAGAAACAAAAGTTAAGATAATGAGACTATCCCAGTGAGAGCGAAAGCATGGGTACACAAGAAAACAGGCCATGGGCAGATGGGTTATGTGAGATTTCTAAATATGCACAGCTGGATGGTATTCAATACAGTAAGTGATATCCTTAAAGAGAAGAAGGGACAGTTACTCAGGCCTATTTTCACAGAAATAAAGAAGTAAGATCTGAGCAGATGATGGTGCATTTACCATGAAATGAATTAAACTTGCATAGATGTTTGGTGAGAGATTCTAGTAATGCAAATATAAATTTACATGTTTCCATAAAATATGCAAAATCAGATATTTTGACTGCAGTTGATTAAGACTGCTCCCACTTAACACTCCAAATTTTTCTGTGTCACTCCCTAGTGTTTGAAGTAACCCACAAGCATTTTGAGGCTCCAAATAGGGACGCTGAGTTTGGAATGTATATTTCTATGAAATCTATGTACATGAGTGATAGAAATATCCATGTAGAGTTATTCCTATATGTTCTGGTATTATATAGCATGGCATCTTGGAATAATCCTGTCCACCATTCCAACTTCCTGAAATCATGTTAAAAAGATGTAGGGCTAGATTTTATATTGACATAAACAACTGACATTGAAGTATATAACTAATGATGAAGTAATGTTTGAAATGTATGAAGTCAAACAGCTTATGGAATAGTCTTTCAACCCTCAGTTATGTAAAATATCAGGAGGTAAATTAATTTCTCATTAATACCTAGACAAATGGGAATTTGTTCTGTAAGAATACATGCAATAATGAATCATATGTAATTATTGATGCATGATCACTTTTTCTTTTTTGATAGAAATTGTGTGAAATTTGTCGAAATTGCTTTACTAGAGAGCATGAAACCTGTAGAAGTACTGTCAACTGAAATCCAACTTGATGTGAAGTCATGTTTTATGTATCCTAACATAGCTCATCTCATTACCAGTAACAAGTTGTGAAAATGAATGTTTTTACAAAACAGTCAGTACTACAACCCAAATTTGATCAGCCAAATTTTAGAGTGGATTTTGTTTCTATTACCTCTTTAAAGACAATATTTTATAGAACTATCCAGATGAAAAAGTTTTCAAAGGTTATGCAGCCAAAAGATACCGTAGGAAGGAAAGAGTAATATGTGTCAGACAAGTAATAAAAATGTTATGTTGTTTCCAATGATTCTGTGATGTCTGTTTTTATCTGCTTTTAAAAGCGTGCAATTTATTGTAATTTCTCAAAGTAATCCAATTTTCTAACAAATACTAATTTTGTTCTTTTCTTCTTAGAGTTCTACTCAAATTGTATCAACTTCAAACCTCACAAACCCTGTAACGGCCCCCGACAGTGAGATAACGCAGGATAGAACAGTGTTTTCTTGAGGGGGACATTAGTTCACTCCTAATGCTGCTGAGGACTTCCAGTTAATCAGTAAACTGGAATGAATCATTCCACAGATAAGACTGCTTTCAGAAATTGACTTCTTTGCTTTTCCTACCTAGCTATGGAATCTTCATTCACCATAATGGATCAGCTGCATCCTATAGCAGATGTTGGCCAAAGCCTTTGGGTGTCCTTATGCTTAATAACTTTCTCTTATTGAAATGAGTCTGAGAACTCTCAAGCCTTCCTATTTCCTCCAAACAATATGGGGCGTAGGATCTTAAGATACCAAAAGAAAAGTTTATGGTGTTCTCTCTGTTATTGTTCCAAGGACACAGTTAACCTTAATTTTTCTCTTCTTTTTAATGAAAGGTGCACCTAGGGGATTGTTACATTTGTTATTTTAAAAATCAGAAATTGGGCTTGAATGATTTTTGAGGTACAGACAGGGGCACTCTGCAGCAGTGATCATATGTGAAATATTAAAATTGTGGATTCTTACAAGGTAACATTTTACTGCAAATGCCTAAGACTTTCCTCAACTAATTTTGTGTTGCTAGCCTTTAAGAGTCTCTAAACTTCTATAGGTCTTGTCATTAATTACACATTGAAAATTAAAAGCAAACAATCAAGTTTTCACTGTTTTTATTCTCATGCAGTCATAAACAGTAAGCCAGCCCAATAGACCAATTTATAATAGGATCTGTTCTCATTTAAGGGACAGTTGTCATCCTGCAGTAAGTAGTTTTCAGTGATCTTTATTCAAAGTTTTGCAGGTATCAATGTCTTTGTTTCTCAGAGCAAGTACCTTGGTACTTTCCTGGGAGAAAAATGACTTCAACACATAGATAACAAAGAAAAGGTGAACCAGAGCAAATCAGTTTAAGGAAGATTAGTTATTTTAAATTCAGCTCAAATCTCTTCTATCATAGTTGAAACAATCTGGCCCTTTAATAAGAAAATTTACACTTTCTTTCTCAACTCTTAAAAATAATGTTGAGCCAACTTCCTGAGCTAGAATGCACGGGAATGACAAGCCAGGCCAGCCAACATGAACTGCAGAATCTTGCTGATCTGTAAGTTTAGTGTTCTCATGTTCTGTATACCCTCTGCCTTCATCAGACATCTTCTGGCTGGCAAGTTCCATTCAAGGGCTCAGGAAGCGTTTGTTCCTTCTCTTCCTCTCAAAAATGTTTGTTTTCAGCTATGTGAAAGGTCCTTCAAGTGATGATGGTTACATTTATTCCTTTTGTACTTCCTATTATAATAAAATTTATCCCTGTATCTTATCTACATTTAAATTTAGTGATTTTTCTATCATCTTGGTCAAAATTTGTACTTCATAGGGTTTTGAGTCTTTTTTAAAATATTTTTTTAGTTGTACCTGGAAACAATGTATTTATTGTATTTATTTTATTTTTCTGTGGTACTGAGGATCGAACCCAGGGCCTTACACGTGCTAGACAAGCGATATACCGCTGAGCCATGATCCCAGCCCTGGGTTTTGAGTCTTTGAGTAGGAAGCAGAGAATCTCTTCCCAGAATGTTTCAGTTAAAGTGAACTTCTACTAAGTCTTCAGAAGTTTTGTTTTTTTAATTGCTCCCCCTTCTTTTCCTGGTCCCTTCTTGATTTCATTATCATTCAAGAAAGCCTGGGAGAGTAAAAAAAAATCACTCACTAGTTCTTATCCTCCTACTGGCACCCCAAAGTGAACTAGTCTACCTGGACAAGATGACAACTGGAGGCATAAGGCAAGGGGACAGTGTCTACCTAGAGACCACTAGGATCTGATCAGGGTTGCAACAAATAGTATAATCAAAGCATCACACTTACTGAGGAAAGGAGATTTTGTGGGCTAAGACAGAAGTGAGTGATCATGTGCCTAGAGAGAGGGAAGTATTTCTCAGAGCTGTAGTGAACCAGACTTACCCCTATTTCTGAAAGAGGCAGCACCTCAATTCTGCTTAAGATGTCATTTTGAGAAAATACTCACAGTGCAGAAAAACTTGAAAAATCTTGGATGAGATCATGTGTCTCTCCAGCCCCAAGTCTGAGGTCCACCCTGCATTTGTGTGTGTGTCTAATCCATGTTCTTCACTTGCTCCTCCAAATTTTTCTTAATAGTTTGTTTCTTAAGTCTTATGTCCTTACCCCAGCTGCTAGGGAGAATCTTCAGAAGCCCACCAATTTTACTATTTGATTACAACATATTCAGTGTTCTTCTATATCTCTCTTTTCCTCTTTTGTTTTTGCAGTACTGCCCATCAAAGCCAAGGCCTCACGCATGCTGGGCAAGTGCTTCAGTGAGCTACATCCCTGTCCTCATTTTTATTTTTTAAATTTTGAGACAGATTCATTAAGTTGCTCGGGATGGCCTTGAACTTGAGATCCTCTTGCTTAGCCTCCTGAGTGGTGGCAATTACAGGCTTTCTTCACCATACCTGGACTTTTTGTACCTCTAATGTGACTCTGTGAACTTTGCTTTAATTTATTAAGGTACATGTCACTGCTAAATTATTAAAGGTCTTCCATTACTTAGATTGCCAAGATCATTAGTTATACCAGATACAATTATTTTTATACCACACTGTTTATAAACAGCATAATACTATAGGATTTTCTTAAATTGTGAATTTAAAAAGAAAAAAGTGAGAGAAAGCATAATGACTATTAAACAGCAATACATGTTTGAGATCCAATTAGCCAAGGTAAAAAAAGAAAGCTAACAAATTCACAGAATGGCATAAAAGGAAATTACCAACACCTCAAATGACATCTTTCTGAATTTTGATTTGTTAAATTGATCAGATTACAACATCCCAATAATCCTGCTTCTCTCATATTTGCCAACATATTCACGTGTATTGAAAATTGGTAAAGTGACATTGATATTAAAAATTCATTTTTATTTGTCATAAAGAATCAAATATTGTGTATCTACTGTGGATTAATACCACATGGTGTTATAAAGATTAGTTATATAAGGAAAAGTGTCTCCGGCCTCTATCTTCATTCGAACCTAATGATCCTTTTAATGGTCTATTGTCTTCTTCCAGAGTATCTTTATACCAATATAAACAAATAATCATATATATATTCTCACAAAAAGGAGTATGCCATATTCACTTTTATGTGCCCTTATTTTTTAAAATAATTATATATCACTTTCTGTCACTCTCCTCCACCCAGAAATCCATTATAAAAAATGTAACTTGATTTCATTTATTTTTTAATTCAAACCACCACTTTATGTGTGGCAGTCACAGTTTGTCCTGCTTTCCCCAGGTTATCATCTCATCCAGGTCTTTCTAGACTTGAGTCACTTAAGGTGTCCTGCTCCCCTTGTCTTTAGTGCAGGGCAGGCGTCATATAGAGTCCTGGAAACTCTTTTAAGTGCTAGTGGTGAGGAGCATCTTAGCCCAACAATGCAGGTCCCAGGATGGGAAAAAAAAAAAAAAAAACATGTGGAGGGATAGATTACAGAAGTTGCCCCAAGGTTGGGTGGGAAATGTAAGGGCAAAGTTGTTCCTTGATTTTTCACTCTGCAAACTAGTCCAAGAATTTAAGGAAGTCCTGCCATTGGATGCAGCTGCTGGAATGAAGTGGCCACCAGAGTGGGTGAGGGATGGCTTCAGGCTAGCCAGATCCTCAGAAGGTATGACACAACTAGTGTTCCCAAAAACATAAGACTAAGGTGCTCCACAGGATGGGTTCCTTGAGGCCAAGGCCCCAGGAACAGAAACCAGAAAGAAGGATGAAAAATCAGGGCAAAGGGAAAAAAGGATCACCCACCTGACCCAGGATGCACACAAGGGCAGCCTGGCTGAAGCCAAGAAGTCCATCAAAAGGCCCCAGTTTGTCCAGTGCCTGTGCTACTGTTCCGGTGCTTCCTCCAGACACCTGCACACCATGGGCTATTCCAGTGCAGAGAAAATGTGTCTCCTGTTCCGAAATCGGCTGCTTCTCCTGAGGACAGCGCAGGGAGTCTGGCCTGGCACCCTCAAGGTCCGCTCTGCAGGGGACCAGTGCTAGACACTGAAGCACAAAAGAATGAGCTGTGCAGTCAAGTTGCCCCATAGTGGGCTACAGGAGCCCTGTAACATGATTTTACCAAGCATGATTGATGTGTTGGTTTTCCCCCACCAGTTTGAGGTTATTTTTTATGATAATTATTGATACCATCAGAAAAACTTTTTTGTATTGTAAACTGTGTTATAGTGGATAACACTAACATTATTTCTGTGTATGCAGATGTATGATCCAGATTAATTCTCAGAAAATGGATGAATCAAACAAAGAGTGTATTTGCAGTGTGGATGGTTACTGAGCATTGCTTCGCTGGAGCAGTTTGTGCTCCTACCAACATTGAATGAAAATGCTGTTGGGTCACCAGCACCCAGAGAGCTAATTCTTGCTTGGAGGTGTGAACTGGCTGAAAAAATTAAAAGTCTGAAAATAATCAATAAGGAACAAAAAACAAGAGGCAGAAAATAGTTTTAAAAGCTGGGGCCTGGTGGGTCTTCCAGCCCTGATAGGAACTAGAATTGAACAAGGAAAAAGGCCCAAATCCTCTGTTTAAGGGGAAATACACCAAAAGTTTTCAGTGTGGCAGGCTTCTCAAGGAAAACAGAATAAAGATGGAAAAAAAATGTGTTTTGGGGGGCTAGAGAGGTTACTCCTACCTCAGGGGCTGCATTTGAATGTAGGTCTATGGTATGGTGTCAGCTTTAATCTAAGCAATCTATAACTGGTGGATTCACAACAGGAATTCTCAGAAAAACCAACCCACTGCCCTTTGATGGCCCAAACAAATTCATAATTCATACACAACTTTCAACAAAATGCCATTTCCAGAACCACCATTTGACCTAGTTATCCAACTCTATAGCTTATACCCCCCAAAACTTAAAAAATCAGTGTACTACAGTGACTCAGGCACATTGATGTTTGTAGCAGCTCAATTCACAATAGCCAAGCTATGGAACCAATCTAGGTGCCCTTCAACAGATGAATGGATAAAGAAAATGTGGTACATATATACAATGGGATATTATGAGCCATAAAGAACAATGAAATTATGGCATTTACTGATAAATAGATGGAACTGGGAATATCATGCTAAACCAAATAAGCCAATCCCAAAAACCCGACGGCCAAATGTTCTCTCTGATACGCTCATGCTAACTCATAACAAGGGACGATAGGGAGGGGAAGTATAGAAATTTATTGGATTAGACAAAGAGGAATGAAGGGAAGGGAGAGAGGAATGGGAATAAGAAAAACAGTAGAATGAATTGGAAATAAATTTTCTATGTTCATATATGAATACACGACCAATGTAACTCCACATCATGTACAATCACAAGAATGGGATCCTAATTGGAAAGGGTTACACTCCATGTATGTATAACCTGTCAAAATACATAAGTCTACTTATCACTTTTTTTACTAAGATGCAGACCTTATTATCATTTTTCTAGAAATTCTTTGTATAGTAAGAAAATAAGTAGCAAATATGAATTATAAATAAGTTTCCCAGTTTTTCAGTTGTATTTCAATTTTGTTTATTTTTGTTATTTTAATAAGTACAAGATTTTATGACTATTTTGAATTGTGCTGCTTAACCATGGGCATGCATATATCACTGTAGTATAACTAATTCTTCAAAATAAAATAAATACTGAGGAGTGGTACAGCTGGGTCATACAGTGGTTCCATGCCTAGTCTTTCATAAAACCTCCATACTGATTTCCATAATGGTTATACTAATTTACAGTCCCACCAACAGTATAAAAGTGTTTCTTTTTCTGCACATTTGTTCCAGCATTTATTATTTGGTCTTGATGGCTGTCATACTAACGTGTGAGATGAAACCTCAGTGTAGTTTTTTTTTTTTTAAACCAGGAATTGAACTCAGTGACACTGAACCACTGAGCCACATCCCCAGCCCTATTTTGTATTTTATAGAGAGAACAGGGTCTCACTGCGTTGCTTAGCACCTCACTTTTGCTGAAGCTGACTTTAAACTTGAAATCCTCCTGCCTCAGCCTCCTGAGCTGATGAGATTACAGGCGTGTGCTGCTGCACCTGGTAGAATAACTCTTTTTAATGTATTATTCTGTTTTGTGTTGCTATGACGGAATATCTGATGCCAATAAAATGAAAGAGATTTAGAAAAGGAAAAGGCTGTGTATGTTGCATAAAGGGAGACCAAGTGCATGAGGCTCAGGACCACCACCTCCCCCTAGGCCCCACCTATTAGTCTCCATCACCTCATTACTGCCATAATGAAGACCAAGCCTTTAGAAAATGGCTCTTTGGGGGAAACCACATCTAAACCATAGCATTTAGTTTCTAAATTAAGAATGAACATCTTTATGACATTGAATCGTCCACTCAAGAATACCTTTTTATAAATTTAAGTCTTCTTAGGTCCTAAAATGTTGCTTCACATAAGAGTTACATAGTTTTTGTTATTTTCCCCCTAGGTATTATATCTTTATTGCTACAAATAGAAATGGCCTCCCCCCACAATGTATTACATTTCTTGACTTGTTTCTGCTACTTAAGAAATTTATTGATTTCTGTATGTTAATTTTCTACTCTGTTACCTTATTGAATTCTTTTGGTGCTCATAGTATATTTCCAGTTGATTTTTTAAAATTTTCAAAGAATAAAGTTATATCATCTAAAAGTAGTGGTAATTTCTTCTTTCAATTTTACACAAGCAATATATGAATATAATTACATAAAAATGTTAAATAATACAGAAATGTTTTGAAGCACATTTTGAAAGGAATCTTTCCTAATTTCTCTAATCAACCATCTTCCCCAGATGCAACTTCTATTTATCTAAAACTCTTTGTGAATATTTCAATAGAAATGAATATTAAACAATGCATAGTTTCTATTTTCATATTTGGAATATATTTTACATATCTTCTTTCACATAGTTGTCTTTTAAAATGTCTTTTGAAACAACCACAGGCCTACAGAGAAGCTGCAAGCGCAGAACAAAAACTTATTTTCCTAAATTTTTTGAGAGGAAGTTACTAACCTGACACGCCATAACCATGAATACTTCAGTGTAATCAACATCAATATATCTACATTAGTCAGGTCAGAGAAAAAAATCAATATGATATCTGCATAGAAAAGGAGCTGAATTATAAGACATTGGCTAACATGATTATGGAGGTTAAAATCCATGATCTGCTGTCAGCAAGCTGGAGACCCAGGAAAGCTAGTGATGTAGTTTGAAGACCTGAGAGCTAGAGAGCTGATGGTGTGAATTTCAATCTTGAGTCTGAAAGCTTGTGAACCAAGAGTGCCAAGGGTAGGTCAATGTCCCACAGCAAGCAGTCAAGTGTAAAGTGAATTCAACTTGTCTCTGACTTTTATTCCATTCAGGCCCTCAACAGATGGATGAAGCCCACCAACACTGGGGATCCATCTGCTTTACCCAGTTCACCAATTCCAATGCTAATGTCTTCCAAAAACATCCTCGAAGACCCACCTAATGTATTAACCAGTTTTTCATTACCATACCAAAATACCTGGACATGCCATGTGTGAAGAAAAAAGGTTTATTTAGCTCACAGTTGTGGAAGTTTAAGGACATGGTACCCACATTAGCTCTGTTCTAGTGAGGGCATTCTTAGGGATGTCATATCATGGCAGATGACAATGGTCAGATCCCATGGTCAGACAGGAAATGAGAATAGGTGGGTACAGTCTCAGGCTTTTATTTATTTATTTATTTTAATTTATTTTATTAGTTCTAATCAGCAGTACATGACAGTAGAAAGCTCTTCGATTCATTGTATACAAATGGAACAGACTATTTCACTTCTCTGGTTGTACATGAAGTAGAGTCACACCATTCATGCAATCATACATGTACCTAAGGTGATGACTATCTCATTCCACCATCTTTCCAACCCTTTGCCTGATCCAAAGTTCCTGCACCCATCCCATATCCCCCTCTTCCCTATTATGGATTATCATTCACTTATCAGAGAAAACATTCAGCCCCTGGCTTTTTGGGATTGGCTTATTTTGCTTAGCATGATGTTCTCCAACTTCATCCATTTATCTGCAAATGCCATAATTTTATTCACTTTTAGTGCTGAGTAATATTCTATTGTGTATATATACTATAGTTTCTTTATCCATTCTATCTGTTGAAGGGCATCTATATTGCTTCCACAGTCTCAGGCTTTTAAAACATTGCTCTTTTGAGAACTAATCAGGGTCCAGGAGAAATCGCTGAATGCCTTTTGAGGCAATGCCTCCAATTTCTAGAATTTCTTACTAGGCCATCCCTTTTAAAGGTTCTGTTATCTAATACTAACACCCTGGTAACCTAGCTCTCAATACATAGAACTTTGTGGGGACAAGCAATATTCAAACCATAGCAACCAGAAATAATGTTGAACAAGACTTATGAGCATTCTATAGTCCTGTCAAGTTGACACCTACAATTGACCATCATGCCATCTCATATGAGACCTTATTCACATTTCAAACAATTGTCTCAGTGTTCTTTATGGCAAAAGGACCCAGTTCAGCATCAGATATTGCATTTAGTTGTAATATCTCTTTAGTTGCCTTTATTTTCCCTTACCTTTCATGGCCTGGACACTTTAAAGGTAACTGGCCAATTATTTTGTAGAATGTTTCTCAATATTAACAAGTCTGATTATTTCCCTCTCATGGTTAAATTTCACTTACACACAGGAATGTATTGGTAGGAGTATTCCACAAGTGGGTCTGTGTTCTCAGTGCATCTTATCTGGTGGCACATGACTCCCACTTCTCCCATCACTTACTATAATCACTTTGCTTCAATAAGGTGGTGTATACTGGGCCTTTTCACTGTAATGTCATT
This sequence comes from Ictidomys tridecemlineatus, assembly GCF_052094955.1. Classification (NCBI taxonomy): domain Eukaryota; kingdom Metazoa; phylum Chordata; class Mammalia; order Rodentia; family Sciuridae; genus Ictidomys; species Ictidomys tridecemlineatus. Next base: position 111,061,976 of record NC_135483.1, read on the forward strand.
CCTTATCCTTTTGTAATTAATAAGCATTTCATAAAGAGGCACTTTAAATATACAGTATCCCACTCATCATCAAACTTGATCTGTTTAGATCTGTATGAACATAGTTTTTGATTCAGTTAGGTAAGTTATAATCTCTTACCATTGTCTCAGCACTGGCTCTGATATGGCCAGTAAGGGCTTCATTAAGCTGACTTCTCAGTCCTTTTGTCGTGTTGATAACATTCTTTAAGCACTTCATTGTTCCCTGATACATCAAAATGTTTCAAACTTACCTTAACTTTTCCCACTCCAACCTTATAATTAGCCATTTCTCCAACTAGTTTCATTTCCTTCTAGTGGAGAATAGTATTTAGAAGCCCAGATCTGGGAAGTTGGTATGCTTATTGCTACTAGAGTTTCTCTACTCTCAGCTCCTATTAATAGAGTCAGTATGATTAATAAAATAATATTTTATTTTAGTAGTATTTTGCAAAAACTTTTTTGAACTTTCTTGCTGATTTGAAAAGATTTTTTGTAATAAGAATATTACGGCTTTGTTTCACATGTTGCAACTCTCATTATTTTTTAGTCTGCCATTTTTCTTTTCATTATTTTATGGTGTCTTTACATTTTAAGGGGGGTTAATCTGTCTTTTCCTATAGGTATCTGTTATGATTTAGATGTGGTATCCCCCAAAAGCTCACTTGTGAGATAGTGTGAGAGGGTTCAGAGGGGAAATGATTAGGTTGTGAGAGCCTTGACCCAATCAGTGAATTGATCCTCTGATGGGATTAACTGAGTGGTAACTGAAGGCAGGTGGGATGTGGCTGAAGGAAGTGGCTCATGGGGGTCATGACAATGGGGTATATATTTTGTATCTGGAGAGTGGAGTGTCTTTCTCTGCTTTCCCATTACTATGATGTGAGCTGCTTCCCTCTGCCACACTCTTCTGCTATGATGTTCTGCCTCACCTGGAGCCTCAAAGAATGGAGCCAGCCTTCTATGGACTAAGATCTCTGAAACTATGAGCCCTCAAACTTTTCTTCCTCTGCAGTTGTGCTGGTCAGATCATGTAGTCCCAGCAGCAAAAAAGCTGACTAAATCCCATTGACTTTTGAGTGTCTTTTGTCTTTTGTTTGTTTTGATTTGTTTACAAGTTTCTTTTAGTTTGTTTCTGTTAGTTCTTCTTTTCCTTTCACATTTTAGACTGAATTATGACTTAAAATGCAGAGATCTTAAGTATACAGTTTAATGGGCTTTAGTTATTATGTACATTTTTGTAACCCTACCTCAACCAAGTCCCCTTCCTCCTATTTCTATCACCATGGATGAGTTTCATGTGATCTGGAGCTTCTTATTAATAAACAAATCCAGTATATATTCATCAATGTCTGATATCTTTCCCTCAGCATAATGTGGTAGAAATTCATATTTTGCATGTATTAGTAGTTTAATTCTTTTGTTTCTCATCTGCATTTCACTATATGATTATACAACAATTTATTCCTTAATGATGCATCATTATTGATGCATATTTAAATTGTTGTCATTTGAGAACTATCATGTATGAAGCTGCTATGAAGATTATGGTTCAAGTTTTTGTTGTATAAGTTTGAGGTATTTACATTTTTCTTGGTTAAATGTCTTGGAGTAGAATTGTTGGGTTGTAGGATAAGTGTAAGTTTTACTCTATAGTTTGCCAAAGAGCTAAACTTTGTACTTTCATTTACTCTCTGCAGAAAAGTGTTCAAACTATAGGCATATCTCTGCCAATATTTGCTATTATTAGATTTTTTTAAATTTGTTATTCTGTTATATGTGAAGCAATATCATTTTGGTTTTAACTAATGATACTGAACATTTTTAAGGTGCTATTTGTTGTTCACATGTCTTCTTCAAGAGTCTTCTCCACCTTAAATTTTAAAAATTTTATTTTATTACATATTTATGGTTTTATTTATTTATTTTTCTTTGTATAGTCCGGATACCCTTTGCCAAAAATATGTTTTTTCCCCCTTATCCCCAGTAAATGGCTAGTCTTCTCATTTCCTTAATGATGAATTTTGAAGAGCAAGAAATATTATGCTTTGAAATATTTTTCTGTTCTTTAAAATGATTAGTGTCCTGTAAAAATAAATTTTGCCTATACCATGTTCATGAACATGTTTTGTTTTCTGTTTTCCTTTGAGATATTCTAGTTCTAACTTATAAATCTGAATATCTGGTTCATTTTGTGTTGATTTTTGTGACTGGCATGAGGTGAAGTTCAAGGTTATTTTTTTTGTTTAAATTTCCAGTGAATATTGCTGTTCTGGTACCATTTTGTTGAAAAGACTCTTTCACCCCATTGAATTGCTTGATAATCTTGTTATTTTTGTTGCTTTTTTTAGAATGAAATTCATACAAAGTAAAATTAACCTTTAAAGTATACAATTCAGTGGCAGTCAATAAGTTCACAATGTTCTACAACTATCATTTATATTCTATTTTACAATATTGTCATCACTCCCAATCCCAGACCTATTAGGCAGTCACTTCCCATCTCTGTCCTTCCCTTAATATATCTTTTTTGAAAATCAGTGAACTGATCAATTCAGGTCTTGATTTTTGTCCTATTAAACAATGTATCTATTTATTTGTCAATACCAGGATTTTAAAATTGTAGTTGCTGTACAGCAAGTCTCAAAATAATGTTGTAAAAGTTTTCCAACTTTATTCTGTTTCAAGATTGTCCTTTGCATTCCTATATAAATCTTGAAATCAGCTTGTAATTTTCAACTTAAATAAATCATGTTAACATTTTGATTGAGATTTCAGTAAATCTACAAATAAGTTCAAAATGTGAGGAGGAAAGACATCTTAACAATATTGACCATCTGAAGCTCTGGATATGGTATGTTTATACATTCATTTATGACTTCTTTAACCTTTCTCAACAATGGTTTCAGTGAACAAAACCATTTATATCTTTGAGTTTTCTTTGTGGGAAAGTTTCTATGAATATGTGCCTTTCATAATAAACATAAGCTTATTCAAATTTATTGTTTTAGTATAAAGTGTGTACATTGTATTTTAAAGGTATTTCTCCATTTTACCTGTTATTCAATAAATGTTGTTATGACTTTCATAACATCTTCTTTTTAATTCTTTTAATGCTAATAAGCTCTGTAATAATATCTTCTCTTTATTCCTGAAATTGATCATTTATATTTTATTTCTCTTTATCTTGATCCAATTTCTTTAAGGATTCTTAATTTAATTGATCTTCTCCAAGAATGAATTTTTGGTTTTGACTTTTTGGGTTTGGTTTTTTTTTTTCACTTTTTTTTTTTTTTTGACTTTTTGGTTTTGACTTTTTGGCTTTTTCTTATTGTTTCACTGATTTTCATTTAATCTTTTCCAACTCCTGTCTTCTACCTAGTTTGTAAGGTTTGACTTTTTCTTCTTCATGTAGCTTCTTAAGATGAAGTTAGTCAAGACTTGTTTTATAATCTAGCCCATATTATAGGTAAATGCTCCATCTCATTCTGCAGTTGTCAGGTGCTCTTCTGTACAGTGTGGTGTCCAATGGACAAACATCAAGCTGGTCTGTTCCTTAGATACTAAATGTGTACCTTATGTTTTACTTTTATACAAAGTAAGACATAGGGATTTAATTATTTTGAAATACATCCCCCATTGTTTTAATACCTGTCATAGCTGATTTGAATTGTCACCATTTTATATTCTTGAATTCCTTATAACTTCTTAGGGATCAGATATATACTTACCCAATATGAAAACTGACATAAAAAATCAGTCCCAACAATAATTTGCTAGAAGAGTATTTTATACTATTAAACTTCCTCTTTGCTTCCCCAATATATTCCAGCCTATTTAAAATGCATTTTTTTATATTCTCTGTATTCTACTTTATATATATATTCTAATTATAAAATGACTAGATATATTCAGGGTAATGTTTCAAATCCTTCCACAGCAAACAGACTATGTAACAAGTCATTAAGAAATAAGTGTCAAGGGCAGTGTACTTTTAGAAAAGATATGCCTTGTACTCAATAAATGCTCAGCTGATGAGAAGTAATTTGAATTGACTTGAACTGCTGACATTTTTTTCTTTACTCCTAAACCTAATACTATTCAGAGAGCTAGAACCTTTCTATGACAGAGCACAGTCCCTAGGAAGAACTTGTTCTTACTCACAGTCCCTAGGAAGACATTGTTCTTAATACACCCTCCTCGGTCAACAGTGGGTAGAAAGCTCTGCTCCCACTGAAAGATGGCATGAGCAGTTGGCACTGGCTGTTCAAGAAAGAACGTGGGCATGTGGTGGGAGCTGAAAAGTACTTTTTCTGGCCTTTTTGCCTTTCCTGAGCCATCAGGGGGATTAAACATTTCTCAAAATGCTTAGAGGAGCTCTCTTAAATGTTGATCACGTATTGGTTTGTACTACTGTTCCAGGACATAATCTACCCAAATATTCCTCTTGGGGAATGGAACCATAGCTTAATTATCTTTGTCATTGTACCTGGCCCTCTGCTTTAGCACTTGGGAGGTGTCATGACAAAGCCTTTAGGATTACTGGAAGACAGGGCTGGAGGCCCTGCTAGCTGCCTAGATCCATGTGGCTCTCTCATGTGAAGAAGGGTGTGGTCTATTTAATGCTACATCTGGCTCCAGGACATGCTCACTTTAACACTCTTTAAACAGAGAGTCTGGTGTTCAGAGTGAGTTTTTGCAGGCAGGTAATGGAAGTCCCAATTTAAAAAGGGAGAGAAGAGGCAAGTGTTCAGGTTTTCTCTGCTCAGAAGGCCCAACCTGGTCAGAGTGTCACCAGCAGCTGTGCGCCATCTGTGAGTCAAGGCCTCAGGGAGAAGCTCTCTAACACATGTGCCATCTGCTTTGCTCCACATTGCTGCCTGGCTTTCCTTAATTTCAGGCTCCTCAGCTAAACGAAATTAGGAATCAAGTCTATGCAAATGGTCATTCCCCACTAATCTCAAATCTGTATGAAATGCATGAAGAAAAATTAAAACACTGAGGTTAAGGAGAAGAAAGAGGGGGAAAAAATGAGGTGTCCTTCTTGGGTCTGTAGGGAAAACCAGTTGAATGCCCAGGAAGACTGGATATTTTATTCGTCTTAAAAGATGTCTTTAATTTACAAATTAAAGGGGATAATTGAACCAAATAGCAACTTTTTACTCAGCACACAGGTGGCAAGTGAAATATATACTCAGAGAAGACTTCAGGTTTCAGAACCAGATGATCAACCCAGAAGGCAAGTTCCGGTTGTGAGTGAAGTACCCACGTGTGACAAAAGCTGTGTGCAAACAGCAGAACACACCAATCTGTAGCCTATTGAGTGTTATATTTTTAGCTACTAAGACTTCTCATTATACCATTAATAAATCCCACATCCTTGAGTAAGAAACTCAAACTGTCTATCACTTTGTTTTCCAGTTCCACCAAGTAAATGCTTAAACTAGGTTCTGTTATTTCCATTTTCTTTTTCTCTCCTAAATGCCAAGCCCAGTGTAGGACCATGGGCAGACTATGATGAGCAAACCACAAGAGTTCCTGCTCATGAGGTCACGTTCCAGCCTTGGGAAGCGCAATATCTAACTATGTACACAGCAAATCCAATAAAACTTTATCAGATTCTTTTTATATCTAAAAATTAAATTCTGTGACTTCATTGAGGAAATGAGATTCATGAAAGTAGTTTGAAAATTAAAAGCATTAGACCAATGCGAGTTTTATCATTACCATCCCTAAACCTGAAAGAACTTAAGTTCAAATTGAATTTGCAATTGATTCAGGGTTTTGTTCCCCTTAAAAAAGAAAAAGTTACAGACAGCGTGTTGTAGTGAAAATTTGTGCACAGAGAGAGGTGCATCTTTGTTTATAGAAAAATGACATTGCTCATTTATCTACTGATAGCTGAAGACCTTAAACAGATTTATATGAACTTTGGGCACCATTTGAATATAGTTAAAAGCAGTTTAACTTATGATATTCCAAATATATCCCTTTGAATAAAGCAGTTTCTCATGACTGAAAGTCATGATGATTTTAGTGTATGAATCAGTAACATTAGGAGGAAATTTGGCAATTTTTATCAAATTTTTTAAAAATGAGTATACTTTGTAACCTAGCAATTCAAAACTATTCATTCACTCTTTATAATCAATGTACACACCAAGATGTATGTACAAGGTTGTCTGATGCAGCATTTTTGTAATAAACAAATATAAACCGTCTAAATTCTATTTAATAATAATATCTACCTTTCTTCCTTTTATCATTTTAATCACCATCATTGTTATCATAAAATGATTTAAATTAAGGTAATGCAGACTATAAAAATAATCATACTACTGTGCAGACTTTTGTGTATATGCATATGTTGTTTATGGGTCCAAATTTTTGGATATGATTATAATGGTTACTTTTGTCTATCAAGCTCCTGTGATAATAATCCATTAGCCATGAGCTATACTTCGTGGTGTCCTGGGGATATTTGACTGTTGTACGCTTAGTCCTGGGCAAGATGGAATGTTAGAGGGCTCTCATGTCATATTCCCAAGACACTAAATTTCATATTTTATATCCTTGAAAAAAATAGGTGATTGTGAAGATTTGTGGGTTGGATCACTGCAAATTTTGGAGTCAGACACTAATTTGCAGTTGGAGAAGGATTTGGGTGGCAGGAGAATTTAGATAAGAGAAAAGACAAAGTAATTAACTTACCCAGTCTTTCTTCTCTGATATCATGAATATAGTGGGTTGTTGCCCAGATACACAGACACACACACACACAGAAGAAAGAACATCCAGATTTATTTGACATGCACTTGTGCATAAGGGCCATACAAAATATAAAACTCAAAGAAGGTCCAGATGGTTGAAGCTCTTCATAGAGGAGAGGGGATGGCCGGGGACAGGGCTGGCAGGTGACAGGCAATTTCAGAGGGTAGCAAGTGACTTTTAGGATAAAATGGACCCCAAGTATAGACAGTAGCCAGGAGGAAGGTCCTTAGCCCTGGAAGAGCTGGACATAAGTTCAGGGAAGATGAGGGGCAAAACTGCACTAGGAACACAGGTTGTCTTGTGCAGAAAAAGCCTGTAACTGGAGTGCTTAGAAGAGCAAGTGGAGATAGATGGAGACCTTGTAGTCTTCCCTTCTATGAGTTAATCTTCCCTGGCTAATGATATTTTACAGAGTGACTCCAAGAAAATTATATATATATATAATATATTATATATAAAATATTATATATAATATATATATGTAAATTTTTATTTTTTAAAACTTCCTTCAGTCAGACAAGGCATCTTCAGAAGGAGACCCTCTCTGTCAGCAAAGTATCTTTTTACGGTAGTATCCAGCATCCATTTTCTTATTTCCCTTTTTGTTCCAATTGTGGTCCAGATAGGACCCATGAATTAGTACTGTATCCACTACAGTGCACCTGACAACCAAGGAACATTTTGTAATATAAAATAACTTAAATGAATATGTGCATGTATGTGTAAACACATGTACACATGTAAATGCCAGAAATTTGTGTCTTCTTTACATTGATGACCATAGGACATTGAAAACCAGAAGTGACAGCAATTTTCATGATGAAATTAAATATGTTTTCCTGGGCTAATGATAGAATTTCATATGTAAATGAATTATAATATTTGAATATGATCTAAAACATTAATGGTTTATATATGAATTTAGGTGTTACTTTAACTATTTTGTTAAGAATTCCAGTTGCTATTGCCTCAGCAAAGCAAAGTTTCTGAAGATTAAAATTCATGAAAACTCCCTAAAAACAATATTCACTCAAGGAATTTGGTCTAGTTTGGTAATACTGTCAGTAAAACATAAATTATGTGGAAAACTGATAACAACAACGTAATTAGTACGTTTTCTGAAATCAAGGCAAGAAAAATAAATTCTATGGAATAAATATATGATGATTTATGAGTTATGTATGTCTTTATTTTATTGCTCATCACCAGCCCTTCAACAGAACACCCAGGCAGATTGTCTTTGATGTTTTGATGACTTTCAATAAAGTCAAAACTATAGCTTTCCAATTTGTTTTAAAATTTTGTAATAATGAAGTCAAATTTGTCAAAATAGAATGTATTTTACTTAACTACTTATAGCATGAAATATAAAAATTATTAGAAATTATTAGACACATGCTATGCAGATTTCCTTTTGTATTATTATGTATTATTATTCTGAGCCCTGCAAATGTTAGGGGTAGGCTGGTATGTTATGTTTCCATTAGTGACCTCTCTTCATATGCAATTGACAAATAATCCTAAGTCTTGTAAGTCTTGCCACAGGTGAAATAAGGCGTCCTGTGGGTGGTAGGAAGAGGAGGGCAGAGAACTCAGACTACCCTCTGCACAGCTGTGTGTTCTGCAAAAGTATCATGGTGTTTTAAGTCTCTGAGCCAGGCACATGACAGAATATGAAAATCTCCTCTCTTCTATTTTCACCTAGATGCCTCCTCCTATTTATTTTGTTTTAAAGGTTTTTTTTTTTAACTTGTTGATAGACCTTTCTTTTTTCTAATTTATTTATATGCAGTGCTGAGAATCAAGCCCAGTTCCTTACACAAGCGAGGTAAGTGCGCTTACCACTGAGCCACAACCCCAGCCCCACTCCTATTCATTGTTGATATGCCAATGGTGGGGTTGAATTGTGTCACCTAAAAAGATACACTGAAGTTCTAAATCCCTGTTTCTTTGAATGTGGCCTTGTTTGGAAAGAGGGCCATTGTAGTTGTAACCAAATTAAGATGAGATCATACTGGAGTAGGGTAGATCTCAAATCCAATGATTGGCACCGTCATAAGAAGGTTATCAGGAGCTGGATGCAATTCTTTAATCCCCGTGGCTCGAGAGGCTGAGGCTGGAGGATTGCCAGCCTCAGCAATTTATTGAGGCTATGAGCAATTTAGCAAGGCCCTGTCTTGAAAGAAAAAATAAAAAGGGCTTAGATGTGGCTCAGTGGTTAAGTGCCTTTGGGTTCAATAACTGGTAACAAAAGAAGAAAAAAAGACATTATCAGAAGCAGAGAGAGAGAGAAGGGGAAGAAGGCTGTGTGAAGATGAGGCAAAAATTAGAATTATGCCCCAACGTGTCAAGGAGTGCCAGGAACCACCAGAAAATGGAAGAGGCAAGGAAGGAGTCTTCCTTACAAGCTTCAGAGGCAGCAAGGCCCTGATGACACATTGATTTTAGACTTTGAGTCTCCAGAGCCATGAGAAAATAAATTTCTGTTGTTTGAAGACACCTAGTTTTTTAGTGTCTGGTTATGGCAGCCCTGAGAAACCAATGGAGTTAGTGATAATGGTGTTTTACTCCTGTGAGCCCAACCCTTTCTATTAGAACTACCTTCTCTTCTGTATTCACATGGATGTCTCCTGTTTATCCTTCACATGCCATGCATGGCTTCTAGGAAGACTCCATTAGTACTAGGGCAGGTCTGGCTTCATCCTGTCCAGGGAGTGGGTTGAACGTAGACTATGGCCGGGCAGGCGGAGTTGCTGCTGCTTCTAGCCTTGCATCAAATCATTTTCCCCTTTCAGTTGGAAGGAATTGTGTGCAGGATTGCTGCAGTAGCAAGACCTCCTGGTATGTTCCTGGCATCAAACTGTCTAACTAATCAGACTGGTTGACTCTTGGTTCCTTCCAACTCCACCCTTTTGGAAGGCAACAATCTCGGCAACAACAGCTGCTCTTGGTCACAGAAGGACAAATATCTTGACATTCATTTGTTTGTGGAAGAAAACAGGATTTTGGATCCTTGTGTTTCCATCAGATGCAATGGCCCAGTTTCTTTGGGAGCTCCAGAGTCTGAAATCTATGGGGCCATCTACCTGGCATCTGTGTCAGGAGCAGCAATTACAAAAGGACTCATGTCAGCAGTTGCTTGTGTGGGTAACACTAGGTGTAATCATCCATTTAAGCTCTCAGATTAAGACTTGATTAGGCCAATTGTATTCTGATCGTTTCCCCCCTATGAACAATGGCAGCTGCACAACAGGTTTTTAAAAAATTTTAGTCTAAAATATGAAAAGAAGGTATTGTTTTACTTTTTCTTGGAAACAGGAATACAGATTTGGGCTTGGTTCCAGAATAATGTTTTGTTTCTCCCTGAGTTCCAAAAGCAAGTCTAATATAATAGTTTGTAGAGAAGAAGAATTTTAACCTGAAGGAGTTTGCCCTCATAACAAATTGACATTTCCTTCTCCATACAACACTTAAGCTTGAATATGCAAATGATCCCCAAGTAGGAATTATCATTAGTCATTCTTTCACAATAAAGTAATAGATGAACATTGTGCTATATGACAGACAGCATTGAGATTCATCAAGTCCCAATTCTTTGAATCTCTCAGCTTGTCAAAAAGCAGATGTCTGATTTTGTGGTCCTGCTGGTGAAACACTGGACTCTTTCTCTTGGTGCACAGTTTAGACACCTCCTATAATTTGCTTTGAAATGAACAAAATCTACCATGGCACATGTTTGATTTAGTGGGCAATTTGACCAACAAGATGAAAAGAATTGGTGAGGAAGATGTTGTTTTTGCAAATTAAACTTGGCAAGATACTACTACAAGCAACTAATGAACTTACTCGATCTATCATGGGGATACATCATCAAACTCAGGAATGGCAGTTTTCTTTGCGAATGTTAATAAATTTACAGGAAAGTATGTCATTCAAATAGTAGCATTATAGAGATTCCAGGATGAATTCCAATAATATGGTATGATTCACTTTTAGATGAAAATGTAAGGAGATTGTAATTTAGTATAACTTTTACTGTTACCTACCATTTGGGATAGATACTGTCAAGTTAAGAAATCTTCACATTTAAGAAAGTTGTATTGTTTATTGTGATTGTTGTAGTCTATTTGGGTTTCTATAACAAAAATACAATGTACTGGTTGTCTTTAAGAATAAATGCTTACCGTTCACTGTTCTAGAGGCTGGGAAGTACAAGATCGAGGTGCCGGTAATTCAGCATCTGGTAAGGGTCTACCTTTTTATTCATAGATGACTGAATCTTGTTATGTCCTCTGAATCTTCATTGTGATACATGGAGATGAATAATAATATTATTCTTATCTTCAAGGGAATAATGCCAGGGTTTAAAACATTAACTGGATCACTGCAGAAGAACAGTCAGAATTCTATCTTCACTCATATGATTCTGGAGTTTGCATTTTTAATTAGTCACTGCATAAAACAGCTTAGTGCCCAGAGAAGCATTTATAAAACCCAAAGATTCACTGGATTTCCTTGGACCAGCAACCTAGATGGAGGAGACACAGCCTCAAGGAAGAGGCACAGTGTGTAGATGGCTTTTCTTTCTGGTTTTTGCTTTCTCTAAGCAAGTAGATGTGGGTGTCTCTGAAAGCCCTGTGCCTAAGGAAGAGGAAAGCCTCTGGGCATATGGATTCATGGGATTTTAATCCAAAGCTTTCTGTGGCAGATAATTCTAAATGATTCTTCTAAAATATTCCTAGCTCCCTTCTTGTCACTTTCTGACCTTCATATACTCAATGTTCCCGTCTCCTCAGAGCTGGGTGTGGTCATGTGACCCACTTCATGTGGAGTAAGTGCAAGTTTATAAGAGGTGTTCTGGGAAACCTTTTGCTCTCTTGATGAAGGGGTAAGAAGAGACTGTTGACCCACTGAACCAATCCCATTAAATACTTAGTCTAGTTTTGTTCTATGAGAAAAATAAACCTAGTTTCTAATTACTGTGAGTTGATTAGCTTATTTCTGTTACCCATACACATTCTCAACTGCTCTGGCTCCTGATACTTATCATACTTAAAGATTTTTTTATTCAGTTTAATTACATCAACAATCATACAGTAACTGGCATGAGGTTATCTCCATTGTAAAGATAAAGAAGACACTATCTAGAGTGACAAAGTTCCCCACCACAATAGCTGGAGTAGCAAGCAGTCCAGGCCTTCCAACTCTTGCCTGAGTGCCCTTTAAAACAGTCAAAGAGAGACTGACTGGTAATGAGCAGGATGTAAATGGTGTAGGACTTCCCCTGATCTTTGCCATTTTTACCATGTAAGGCTCAAACATCTTTGCATGTTGATTATTGCATGTATATATGTATGTGTGTGTGTGTGTGTATGTGTGTGTGTGTGTGTGTGTGTGTGTATGTGTATGTATTTTTTTCCTGGTGTTGGGGATTGAACTCAGAGCCTGGTACATAATGGACAAGCATTCTACACCTGAACTGTACCCTGGTCCTGCAGGTTTATTTAAAACCTAGATGGAAAAACATTTATATGCAACAGCTCTCTGAAAGATGAAGGGAATCATTTATGAAATAGAGTTAGGTCCCGGAATGCAATGAATATGAGAGAGAATTCTTCAAATATAAAGAACAGAGGGGTGAAGGAAAGTGAGCATAAACTTCGGTTAGTGAATAACCTAATGAATTAGCACAGGAAAAAAAAGGGAAAAGAAATTTACCTAAATATTCCCAGATGTTCCCTTTATTCAAACCTAAGAGAGCTTCAATTTAAAAATGAATCCTGGGCACAAAAAGGAATGAGAATGAGAGAAAGAAAAAAAATAAATGAGAAGGAGAGAGGAAGAGAAAGAAAGAGGAGAAGATTTGAGGTGTCTCTAAGCTGGAGCAACCATGTGAATTCCTTAATTGGATGTCATCGGGGAGGCCTAAGGAGTTATTGGAGATTTCTTGACTCAGAACAAATGGGGTTATCGACAAATATTACAGAAATGAGTTTAGGAATGTATTAGCTAGAGGTACAAACAAAATTTGGTAAAACAGAGACACACTCAGGGGACAAGGTGCAGTATCTCAGTGAGATGCTTTGAGGGTTCTCAGGCTCTTCTTTTAAAGGAAATTGGTGAGGGGTGGGTCTGAGAAGGCTTTTCAGGATATCAGTCAGGTGATCACAAGACAGTTTGTGGTGGTCTGGTAACTCTTAAGATCCTTAGGCGGATGTGATCTCCATTATTTGCTAGGTAGATGATGTTGGCAAGTACCCTATATTACAGGATTCTGGGAAAGTGTCCTATATTATTATATTAGTGGATTAATTAACAGTGCACAGGGCAATTATCATAAGTAGGTAAATTCCCAGTAACTTTAAGATTGTGAGTGAAAAATTGTAGATTTCCCAGAAATTTGGGAGTGACAGTCCTGGGAGAGAGAACTGGCTTCCCCAATGAAGGTCTGAGGAACATTAGCACAAGCCTTTTAGATAAAAGTTATCTTCTCCTTGTCCTTTCTTTTGTCTCCTTTCTACCTATTTTTAATCTCTTTTTGATTCTACTGCAGAAGAAATCATGAATCAGCTTACATAACTTAAGTATTCACCAACTTTTCCTTCTATCAAAAAAAAAAAAAAGCTTTCAAAAGGACTCTGTTTCAAGTTCACCCACAGACATCTGGAGAAAGGTGAATGATGTTCTACAGTAGGGATTGCAGGCAGTCACTTTTGTGATACAGATAGAGACTTCCTTTTGCAAAGACAGACAGCCTGGTGTTTGGTCTTACTCTGGTCTAAGGCCTGGAACATTCCATTAAAAATCAAACAACCTGACCAAGAGGCACAAGCCTTTGTCACCCAAAGACATACCAATTCAGAATGCACAATGGATATTTAAGTCAAAAGATGGGGCAAGCGAGACACAGTGGTTACTTGGAAGTGAAGGATATGGAAAATGATAACCCCCAGGACAAGGGAATGACAGTCCCCCAAATTGTCTGACCTGTAGGAAGGGGGAACAGGAAGGCAATTAACCCTCTTCCAGTAAATTCTTTCCCAGTAACAATGGACCCGTGGAAAAAAGCAAACTCTCATCCCTTCCTGGGTTCATTCCCTTCCTTTGGTTCATCTCCACCAAAAGCAAACATTCATCCCTTCCCAACAACAGTGGGTCCTGAAGGGAGGAGGCGGATATGGTAATGCTGGGTCCTGGACTTTTACCCTTTCCCACTGCCAATGAATGAGTCCTGGAAGGAGAATGGCAAATAGTGAAGCTCTGGATAACAGTGAGTCCCAGAACAAGAAGAAAAGCAGTGAACATCAATTTCTGAGCTTTTCCCAGTGACAATGAGTTTCAGACTTTTTTTTTTTTTTTTTTTTTTACAGATTTAGGGATCCACTTATGTGCCACATTTATTGTTGCAGTTCTTTTCCTAAACCACTGAAGAGTTTCAGACTTTTTACAATTTCTTTCCTGACTGTCCAAACCAACACGTCCTGCCTCAGTCTGCAAGGTTAAACCATCCTCATTATAAACTATAAAACTCAAACCCCTGGGCTGGGGTTGTGGCTCAGTGGTAGAGCTCTTGCCTGGCATGTGTGAGGCACTGGGTTCAATTCTCAGCACCACATATAAATAAAAATAAAATACAGGTAAACTTAAAAAATATTAAACAACAACAACAACAACAAAAACCCCTCAAACCCCTTCTGTAACCGGCGGCCATTTTCCTACACAGAAAATGAGCCCCGTGAGTGCCTGATTGATTGACTTCACTGCAGAATAAAGGAAAGCTGGCTGATCCATTTGAGGTCTGCTTCCAGCCTGGTTATTTGGGTTTTCATAATGGTGTCAAACCATGTTGGTTATTTATGCTTACAGGGGGACTAAGGCAGGAGGATCCTTACCTGGACAACATTGCTGGACTCTGTTTCTCAAAATAAATAATAAGTACATAAAAATAAAAGAAGGAGGGCTGGGGTTGTGGCTCAGTGGTAGAGTGCTTGCCTGGCATTCGTGAGGAGCACTGGGTTCAGTCCCCAGCACCACGCACACACACACAAAACAAACAAACAAACAAAACCCACTAAATTTTAAAAAATAAATAAAAGAAGGGGTAAAAAAATGAGGAGTTTGGGTGCAAAGGCAGTGGCACAAGTTTGGAAGCTGATTTTCAAGACTGGCTAGAGTGTCATAAAAGAGGGGGATAAAGCTATTCAAATGAGATGCACTAATTGGTCCAGATGACAGAGAGATGGTCAAAGAGCCTTATCTGAAGTAGATGTCCAAAATTCGATAATGAACATTATCTCTGAGAGGTCTCATCTATGCCATGGCTGTGGTATCATATTCATGTATATCTTTTGTCCAATATAACTTTTAGTTAAAGTCATTGGTTTCTGCTGCATTACAAAATATCTCAACAGCTCACTACTTCACAGGTACTGGCAAGGCAGTTCTCAGCAGGGTCAGGCTTCTGGTTGTGTGCAAGTCAGCTCCACATATCTTCCTCCTGAGGCTTAACCTGGACAGGCACTGGCCCTCTAAACATGAAAGGTCACAAAAGCACAAGCCCAACAGGAAAGCAGGTGTAAAGTCTCTGCAGGCATCTTGCCTACTAATGTTCTCCTGACCAAAGCCAGTTACATGGTCAAGTCCAAGACCAATGGGGTGGGGAAATATACTTCTCCTATCAATAAGAGGCACCGAAAAGTTACAAGACAAAGGATGCAGGTGTAAACTCCTATTACAAGTGAATAGAGAATTGGGAAGAATAATTCAGCTCCAGTCTCATGCTTCTAGGCGCCCTTAGAGATAAATGTATTTGGACGCCTTCAAGTCACTTTAAATTCACTGTGGGCAAAATCCAGTTTATGATCCATCTCCTTCTCCCTGCCATACATACACCTACAACCCATTTCTCCTCTGTTGTTTCCTGTCTTGGTGAATGGCACCATCATCCATCCACCCACCTGTGAAAGGCAAACCCCAGAAGTTGTCCTTGACATCCCCCTCTTCATCATCCCTCCTTAACTAATCAGTTACCAAGTCCTATCGATTCATTCTTCATTCCCAATGCCACTATTCTTTGCGTAAGTTGCCATCTCCCTTGGCCTGGGTTATTGCAGTGCATCCTGAGTGGTCTTTTTATATCTATCCTCACCAACCTCTAGTACATTCTTTGCACTATAAGTCAGAATCATTGTTTTTAAATATATATGCATCATCATCATTATTCTGTTTAATGCTCCTCAGTTGCTTCCTAGCGTCCTCATGATGGGTACTGAAGTCTCATTTGTGGTCTATGCTCAACCCAATCTGTTTCTCACTCTGCTGTTTCATTCTATGACAAGCTCTCCCCTTGCTTCCCACATTCTGGTAACAGTCCCTTGATAGATCTGAGCTTCTTTGACTTGGGGCCTCTGCCCATGTGTTCTCTATTCTAGGAACACTTTTAACCACATTCTTTGCCTTTTTAACTTTGATTCACCCTTCCTATCTGAGCACTATTGTCCCTTCCTCAGAGAAGCTTCCTCTGATCATAGAGACCATGACAGAGCCCTCATTGTTCTCTCTTAGCTCAACATACTCTTTTTTTTGTCACTGTTTTTATTATTTTGCAATTGCCCAGGAAGAAAATCTGTGCCATAGGGAACTTTTATGAAAAGAATTGGTTACAGAGGTGCTGACATGTAGGAAACAACTGTTGGGAGTCACTGCTGTCACTGGAGGGATAAAGAAGAGTGTCTTCGAGAGATGTGGAATACCCAGCAGCAGCTGAAATCAGGAGGAGGAAGTCTCCAAGTGGAAAGTAGAGTCACAGCCAGGATGTGGTGGTGGTAGTGGGGGCCCCTGGCTTCTCTCCTTCTCCATCTTCCAATGTCCTGCCAGTGCCTTCTGTCTACTAAGTCTACCAGAAAGACAGAAGGCAGAGCAAACACACAGAGCAGGGGAAGAGAAAGAAACAGCTTTGAAGACAAACAAGCCCAGGTCCATTATTGGCAAGTTATATACTTGTTTATGTGATTGTTTGTATTTCATTTTCTTCCATACTTGACTGATCTGTTTGAGCAAGGGGGATGTTATTTTCACTGTCCATTGACTTCTCAGAGCTTAACATTGGTCCTTAATATTTGTTAAATGAATGAATGAGAGATATCTAAAAATGCCTTAAACTGGGGGTAAATTATCTATTAAAATATTGGCAGTCTGGCCTAGTGGTGCATGCTTGTGATTCTAGGAATTTGAGAGGCCAATGATTCAAAATTCAAGGCTATTCTGGGCAAGTCCAGCCAGAGAGATCCTGTCTTAAAATAGAAATATAAGAATGAAAAGGGCTGGGGGTATAGTTCAGTGGTAGAAAGTCCATGGGTTCAGTCTCTAGAACCATAAAAAAATAAAAATAAAATAAAAATTTGGCTTGCACCGTTTCAAGAATGAGCATACTTTCTCCCTCCACCTCATTGTTACCCCCAATCCACTTTTTTTCCCCCCAGAGTTTTCCAATTACAGCTTTTCACCAACACTCTTATTTTTGGAGAAATTGAGAAATGTAAGAAAAAGTATCATACCAATTGTCTACCATCTCAAAGGCAGATATGCGAGCTCGTGCACCCACACAATACACACACACACACACATACACACACACACACACACACACACACACACACACACACACACAAACTGTCTCTCTCCAGTCAGTCACAGGAGGACCAGGGGCCCTGGAAAGGGTCTTCTTTAGTTTATAGAACCTGTTCTCACCAAAGCAGAATCTGGGAAAATGGACTGATGCCAAGCTCTTGTTCTCCAAGGCAAATGTTTAATTCTGGCTATCATTTCCTCCTCTGAATTTGAGCAATATGTAAAATACAACACAAATCAAAGTGCTTACAATTACAACAATGTTACAAGATGATTTAACAAATGACTTGAACATGTATTTTTGGGTTCTGTTTTAAAGTCCTTTAAACTGTTTTGTAGAAACACTGATATTTCCGATACGCAGTCTTTTGAAAATTATATCTTCAAGGAGGGGTTATTGTAACCAAAGCCTCAGATGTCAGGTGATGGTGGCAGAATCTGCAGGAGAATGAAATAAGCTACCAATGTCCTTTCCAATGAATTCCACCTGCTGGACCAAATTGTATAAGAACTACCCAGGATTTTCTATTTTGGAATTGGTAGCAGAGTTCGGCAAGCAAAGATCAGGCTTGTGGGCTCATGGCTGTTCTCTTTCTTTCTATGTTCTTTCTTTGATGCCCTTAGTGACCAACCTGGGAGAGACAGGGTATTCTCAAAACATTGCAGTTGCTTCCCTATATTTCCCAGCATCCTCACAGATAGGCAAGGTTACAAGATTAGCTATTAGTTAATAAAATGGGCCTTTTCCAGGGCAAGGCTTAGACAAATCACCACAGCACCTGAATTGAACTCATGTAGAGATGCACAGCTTGGATCACTGAGTCACACGAGAGAATGTTGCTCTAAGAGAATTATTTGGACTTACAACAGACACTGTGTGAGCAAGAAAGAAACCTGTATTATGTTAGGCTACTGAGAATTTGAGATTGTTACTGAGCATAAGCTGGCCTATTCTGACTAATAAGTATGGGTATAATAAAAAGAGGAAGACATCCATATTTGATTGTATTGTTTTCCTTTTCTTTTCTTTCTTTCCTTTGAGTATTTAAGGAAAATATATTGGACTGAAAATAACAGTCTAAAAATTGAGTTAATTTGGAATTTGGTTGTGACGGTCATTATTCTAAATATATTGAATCTAAGTCTAATAAATAACAGAAAGAACTCCTTGTTAAAGTGCCCAGGACAAATTCTTTGAAAGTCATTAAACTTTTACTAGAGACCACCTCCTATGGAACATTCCTCGACTGAATTTTCAGGCATCATGTAATGTGTGTGTGCAGAAGAGGTGTATAAAGGAAGTGCTAAAGAAGACACCGAGGATGTTGGAATGAACACCACAATACAGTTAAGGCACCATTTAAGGTTGTGGCAGCCTCACCTTCTGCACCAGAGGGCACTTGTTTGGCCCCAGCGGCTGCTGTGGTTCTGTTTGAATTCACATGGGTGCTAACACAAACCTGAGAGACAAATTTTTGGCCAGGGAGAAATAGAAACAGAGAAGACTCATCTCTCTCCTTTCTTTCCTAGACAAACCTGAGTCCTCATCAGGTCTCTCAGAAGAATGCACTTTTATACAGAAAGTGGCACTCAGCTTTGTGACTGTTCCTTCCCTGCCTCACGCCCTTCCTCCTTATTCCTGCCTACTTGGGTCTGTATACTCTAATAAATATTAGCACATATATTTTGCCTCAGGCTTGACCTCCTGGGAACCCAGCCTAAGACACTATCTAAACATTTTTCTCCCAGAGATAATGATAAACATCAAAAGAAAAATAGGACTTGACAGAAAAATATTTATTGTGCACATGTTTATGTTTGCACTAAATAATATAAAGAAAGGTCAACTACTTGCAAGACTTTGTGGAAGTTTGGTTGAAATGAAATCCAAATGCTGCCATCAGAAGTGTTCTCAGGAGTTGTAATGACAAGTGAAAGACAAGATAAAGAGAATCTGTACATTTCACTAGCAAGCTCTTTACAATTTCACAGCTCATTCACATCATTATATCTATACCTTCATAATCATACTACTTTTACATTAGAAAAAATTAAAAGTAGGAGGTTTAACTTATATGTTCAAAGCCAAACAATAAGAAGGCACTAGTGCATGGGATGAAATCCCAGGTTTTTAAAATTCCAACCAAAATTTCTTCCCAGCTTGCTTTTGTAGATCTAACCCTGTAAAAAAGCATGAAGATGGATGCACATGATTACTTGTGGGAAAACATAAGCACATTGACTAAAGTAAGTAGAAAACCTCAAACATTTGGCCTAATGATTTTAATCAAACCTAAAATTTCTAATATGTTACTGCTGATTAGAAGATAACTGAATTTTTCCAATTGTGCTCTGTCTGTTCTGAGTGACTTGTCCAAATGATCCTACTTAGGAGTTTGCATAGCGATTTAAGGGTATAAAAAAGCAGTCCAGGTTCTTTGTGTTAAATTTTATATGTGAAGTATTAGAACCAAGAAAAAGGAAAAACAATGAAATAGAAAAGGAGGGAACCCTTCCAAACCCTTTCTATGAAGGTAGTATCACCCTGATACCAAAATTGAACAAAAGACACACAAGGAAAGAAAACTTCAGACCAATATCCCTGATGAATATAGATGCAAAAATTCTTAATAAAACACTAGAAAATTGCCTAAAAAACATATTAAAAAGAGTGCATCATGATCAAGTGGAGTTCATCCATGGATGCAAGGTTGGTTCAACACATGGAAAATCAATAAACATAATTCATCACAAAAGTAGACTTAAAGACAAGAATCACATGATTATCTCAATAAATGCAGAAAAAGCATTTGACAAAATACAGCACCCATTCATGTTCAAAACACTAAAAAAAAAAAAAAACTAGGAGGAACATTCCTCAACATTATAAAAGCTATGTACCCTAACCCCAGACCAACAAATGAAAAAATGTTCATCATCTCTACCATTTAGAAAAATGTAAATAAAAACTACAAGCAGATTTCATCTCACTCCAGTCAGAATGGTAATTATCAAGAATGCAAGAAGGGGCTGGGGATGTGGCTCAAGCGGTAGCGCACTCGCCTGGCATGCGTGCGGCCCGGGTTCGATCCTCAGCACCACACACAAACAAAGATGTTGTGTCCGCCGAAAACTAAAAAAAAATAAATATTAAAAAAAAATTCTCTCTCTCTCTCTCTCTCTCTCTCTCTGTCTCCCCTCTTTCACTCTCTCTTAAAAAAAAAGAATGCAAGAAGCATTAAGTTTTGGCAAGGATGTGGGAAAAGGGGTACACTCATATATTGCTGGCGGGACTGCAAATTGTTGCAACCACTATGGAAAGCACTATGAAAAACAGTATGGAGGTTCCTCAGAAAATTTGGAATGGAACTACCATTTGATCCAGTTACCTCACTCCATGGTTTATATCTGAAAGTCTTAAAATCAGCCTACTACAGTGAAGCAGCCACATCCATGTTTATAGCAGCTCAATTCACATTAGCTAAATCATGGAACCAACCTAGATGTCCTTCAACAGATGAATGGATAAAAAAATGTGATATAGATACACAATGGAATATTACTTAACCTTAAAGAATAATTAAATCATGCATTTGCAGGTAAATGGATGGAGTTGGAGAATATCATGCTAAGCAAAGTAAGCCAATCCACAAAAAACAAAGACCAAAAGTTTTCTTTGATAAGTGGATGTTAATCCATAATGGGCAGGGAGAGAATGGAGAGACTTTGGATTATGCAGAGGGAATGAGAGGAGGGGAGGGGATGTGGGAATGGGAAGGATGGTAGAATGAGATGGACATTATTACCCTATATACATGTATGATTATACTGCTGGTGTGACTCTGCACCATGTTCATCCAGAAGAAGAAGAAATTTTGCTCCATTTATGTACAATGTGTCAAAATTCATTCTACTGTCATGTATAACTAATTAGAACAAATTAAAAATTAAAATTAAAAATGAAATCTGCATTATATAGTAAGGTGGTCGCATCAATGTTCATAGGAGCTTAATTCACAATAGATAAGCTATAGAACCATCCTAAGTTCCCTTCAATAGATGAATGGATAAAGAAAATATAGTACATATACACAATGGGATATTACTCAGTCATAAAGAAGAATAAAATTGTGGCATTTGCTGATAGATGAATGGAGCCAGAGACTATTATGCTAAATAAAACAATCCCCCCCCAAACCAAAGACCAAATATTCTCTCTGATATGTGGTGCTGACTCACAATAGGTGGTGCAGGAGGGAGAAGTGGAGGTTCACTGGATTGGATTGGGGGGATGGGGGAAGAAGGGGGAGGGGAATGGGGAAGAAAGGGGCAGGGGAATTGGGGAAGAAAGGAGGAGGGGAATAGGAAAGACCGTAGAATGAATCGGACGTAATTTCCCTATGTTTGTTTATGAATACATGAGCAGTGTAACTCCACGTCATGTTCAACCTCTGTGTATGTAGGATGTGTCAACATATATTCTACTGTCATGTATCTAAAGAGAATTTTTAAAAAGAGAGGAAAAGGGGGGAAAGTGCTGACTTACAATGAAAAAAGACTAAAAATCTCGAATTATTTCAGGAAGAAATTATGAATCTACAATTTTACTGTGCCATTTTTAATGTTCATTTGGCTGCATTTTCAGTTACCTCCCTTTCTGGGAATGTTGTTTGTCATCCACTCTGCAAGAGAGGGAGTATTTTCCTTAGAAATGGATGGGCCAGCTGAAGCTTCAGTTCTTTCACATCCTAAGACAGATGTTGGAGGCATAAGGAGGCTTATTGGTTGCTTTTTTATCCCAGGGACCTTCAGGAGGCAAGATTAGATTAGAGATAGACATTCTCCCTACCAAATGAGGCAGGCCATGGCCCATCGCCCACACTACTGCTGGACAAATTAGAAAGAGACACAAACCTTTCCCATGGGCCCTATTGCTGCTACTTGTGTGGTGGTTATTCTGGTGGTCACCGCTCTTCTCAGACAAAGAGTACTGCTAAAATTCCACTCACCTTAGGGCAATGGACAATACTCTTGGTACCCCTCCCAGCAGAACTGAGAAACACCGTGATATGACTTCTAAGCAGACTTGACTATACACCTGTGGAGAACAGATGCACAACACAGCCTGAAAGTTAAAGTTGCTACTAGAAGAAGTAGGCATATAAAAATTCAATATAATTGCAGTGCTCGTTCCTTGTCAGCTAGGTCCTGAGCTGTAGTCATAGGGCACAGATCATTCAAAGTGGCCCCCTCCCAATATCCACAAGCTCCAGTTTCCCTGGAATTTAGCCCTCCCCATCCTCTTTCCTAAAAGTACTCACAATACAAGCAAAAGAAGGAGGGCTCTCCTCATGGTGCTCATGCCAAGGAACTACCATGCCAAAGGACATTTCTCCTCGTGCAGTGACCTACTTCTCATGGGGTGGGGGACACACACTCTCTTCTCAGGGTGGACTCTCTTACTTTTCCTTTCCTAGTTTTGTTTGTTGAGCTGTGCAATGGCATTTGTAGAGATCAGTGATCCTGTCCCAGTAACAAGGTGCCAAACAGCCTTGTCATCTCTAATGTCTTTCCCTCAGCAGCAAGGGCAAAGAGCAGGTCTTTGATCCTCTCCTGAGTCACTCTGGTCAAACTTTATGAATAATCGTGAGGTTGCAAATTCACTTGTCTCTCTCAATGACATGCATGGTTTTAAAGCACAGGGCAATCTCATCTTGTTCTAAGGTAAAGAATTTATTAACACTTTGGGGTACACTGTACTAAACATCCAACACATGGCTCTATTGTTTCCATGACATTTTAGTTTGGGATATTTATATTTGTCACATTCAAGCCTTCCTCAAGAGCAATATTTGCTTACCTTATCTTACATTTTCCTGACTGAAAAGAATCCTTTCCTGAACAAAGGTAAGAGAGAGAACAATGACGAAATCAAGTTTCTGGTCCAGAATGCCAAAAAATGATACAGAACTACAGCATGACACATTTCCAACTTAAACAAATGGAACCCTCAGTCTTTTCTACTAGTAACTTATATTCATCTGAGTGCAAGCACTGGAGAATGCCTTTATCCCAGTGTCTTGAGAGTGTACTTTTTTTTTTTAATCCTATCAGGTCTTCATCTAGCTCTGTATTTTCTGGTTATTTTTGGTGTTCACCCTGGTAGATATTTCACATTTTGATGCACTCAAATATTTACTTCCTTATAGTAGGGTTAATATTACATAGGTAGAGAAGTCAGGTCTAATTCTGACACTGTGTACAATGTGTGTGTCGATTCTTTATACCTCCCTACTTTTTTTCTGCTCCCTGTTGGCTTATAGTAAAGATTCGTGCAATTATGAAACACAAAGAGGTTGATTTTCCTCTAATACACACTTTGGCAAAATGTTTAATTCAGCTGCCTTTTATTGAAAGGTGTTTGAGAAGAAGAGGGTGATTTCCAAATTAGCATTGTCTGTCACCATCGCCCCAAGAAACAATCACCAAATGACTTTCTGATTTGTACAACTGGACATTTTCTTTGGGTTGCAGCACTGTAGAACTGGCTAATTGACTATTTCAAGATAATATATACAGGGAGTACAATCTCTACTCCATATGATTGAAAAACCTACACACCCATTTTTTTTCCCCTATTATCTCTAGTTCTCACTTTCCTTTCTTGGTTTCAAAACTAGTTTTCCAAAATTTATAAACGTGCTAGAAGATATCTCCAACTCAAACGTTCAAAGCCATGCTAACCACCTTCTTTCATAAACAGGAAGCTTCTGAATAACTTATATTAAAGGTTATTTAAAGTAGCTGTTCATTTGTCAGGTTTCTTAACTCATCTTGGATGCCTCCCTCTCGTGGCTCATACCTACTCTATAATCAAGCCCAGGCATGTTTCCTTGATAGCCATCTCTTGACAGGTTCGCCAGCACTACCACTGAAGTCTTCCTTAGGCTCTGGAGGACTTCTTCAGCTGAGTGATGATTTACCACAAAATTCAGTCCATGGAGATTGGGAGTCACAGTGCTGCCTGGGTTGAGATCTAGTCTGCCACATTCTTTCTGGTCTTGATCAAATTATTTTACCTCTGTAAGCCTCAGTTTATTAGTCTACAAACTACAGAGCATATTAGGATGAGGATTAAGTGAGATTATGCACATAAAATATTTATAATTGTATGTGTCAGATAATAAGTATTAGCCTAACAAACACTATGAAGCCCAAGACCCTGTCTGCCTTATCAACTCTTCCAACCCTGGTGCAGAAGACATGGTGCATAGGGAGTCCTCACTCCTAAAGAATAGATGAATAAGACTTCACTGTCACTGTGATACCTCTTCAATTTATTCTGCACAAGACTTCCAGAATGTGACAAATTATATTATTATTCTTCAAGAATAACCCTGCTTTTCTGCTTTCCCTCTGGGAGCTAGAATTATTCTCTTCCCTATGGTATAGGCTTGATTGTGTGAGCTGCTTTGGTCCATGACATGGGAATGGAGTGTCACCATTGGAATGGAATTTTCACCCATGTGAAAGTGGTAAGGGCCTGGTCATCTCTTTCTAACTCTTCCTTTCCCTCATCACAAGATTAGCAATAGGTTCAGGAAAGGATTCCTCTATTAGTGGAGTTAAGTCAATTCAAGCTGAGCCACTGATAACAGTTATCAGACATGCAAAACAAATGAGAAACAAATTTTTGCTATTGTAAGCCACAAAGATTTCGGGCTTTTTCTTTATCCGAGGTTCTCTTGTCTGATCATTCAGAAACATACATAGAAATATGCTGTTCCCAATTAGCTTCCAAATAAGGGAGAGCTGCCCTTAGCATGACATACAAAATCCTTTCACAGTCCTTCATAATTTGTCCACAAATCGCCTCAGTCTAATTCTCCTGCCTGCCTGTTCTGAGATACTGTATTCTATCAACTCAAAACTTTTTTTTTTTTAATTTGACATTTCCTAAGCACTAGTCTGAGACCTGTTTCCACCTCTGTCTTAGATCATCTCTCCTTGATACCTACACTTAAGAACAACAGAAATACATTTGGATTCCAGTTAGTGAACTTCACAGCAGAATATTAAATACTTTACAGAATCATTTAGAGGACTAAAGAGAAATTGTAGACTGAGCTTCCAGGAATGACTCCAAAGGCATATCACAAGACAGGGCTGACAAGAGAGCCGCTATCTCACCACAACCACCAACTGCCTTTTGAGTTTGAAGTTACCCCTATAACTGTCTGTCAGGGGCTGAAGGTGCCACTGAAGTCACACTCCACACCAGATATACCCAGGGCTCTTTGCTTAATCCAATTCGGTATTATAGAAAGGCAGCTTCTATAGTTTGAATATGGTTTGTCGTCTCTAAAACACCTGTTGAAATTTAATCCCCACTGTCAGATATTAAGAAATAGGACTAACTGGGACCTATAAGAGTTGATTAGTGCTCTAATGGGTGTTATGGTATGTATCTGTAATGTCCCCCAAAGTCTCATGTGTTGAAGACTTGGTCTCTGATGCAGCAAGTTTCAGAAGTGGGGCATTTGGAAGGACCACGAGGGCTCAGACTTCATCTGTGAATTAATCTATCCATAGCGGAATGGACTACTGGGAAATGGTGGAAACTACAGGCAGGTGGGGAATGATGGGAGGAAGTAGGTCAGGGGTGCCCTTGAAGACTCTATTGTATCCCAAGGCCCTTCCTCTCTCTCTCTGTTTCCTGTTTGCCATGAGCTGACAGGCAGCTTACCATGCCCTTGCACCATGATATACCTTACCTCAGGCTCAGCGCAATGGAGTCAGCCAACCATGGACGGAAACCTCTGAAACCGTGAGCCAAATCTTTGCTCTTCTAAATTGTTTTTCTTAGGCATTTGTTACAATGATGAGATGCTAAATAAAACACTGGGTTAATCCATTCATGCAATTGATGGATAAATGAATTACTGGGTTAATGTGTTATATCAAGCATGGGTTTGCTATAAAAAGCCAGTTTGCCTGGGAATCTCTCATACTCCTTGAGTCTTTTGCTTTTTGATACCCTGCATCTCCCTACCCCCCAGGAATCTGACAGAAGAAGGCTATCACCAGATGTGGCCCCTTGACTCTGGACTAGAACTATAAACCAAGTAAATCTCTTTTCTTTATAACTTACCTGGTATGTGGTATTCTGTTATTAGCAGCCGAAAGCAGACCATACAGAATTCTAGAAAAAGGCTGTATTAAATGCTGAGCAGATTGTTACAGACTGGCCAACATACAACTTATTAATTTGATATGGTGCTTCACTTTTAATAAAGAACCTTTGTGTATCTTATGAAGATCCTTTAGGATGTATAGAACAAGGTTCCTGTTCCCATTTCTAAGACGAGAAATCTGAGACTTAGGGAAGCTTTATAGGGAAACCAAGACTAGGACTCAGTGTTCTGAATCCTAGTGTAGCGCTGTTCTGTTACACTCAAGAATCTAAGTTTTCTTAGGTCCTCGGGTCTGAGTATTGAAAATGCCGTGGTGATGGCTGCTTCTGTTTTGTAGCATAAGGCAGCATTATCAGCCATGAGGGAGAGAACCTGGGCGGGAAAGCCCACACTCTTAAAGGGTGGGGAGAGACTACTTCAGGGAAAATAATTAATCCTTCAGTTCCCTGATTCCTATTAGGATAGTGTCTCTCTCATTTGTTATCTTTAAATGAAGTGAAGTAGACGCTATCAGAAAAGTGGAGCTTCCTCCTCCACTTGTTGTGAAGTCGATGGGGGAGGGGTAGAGCAAAAATAGTTTCCACATTTTGATTTTCAATGGAAATTTTCAACAGAAGAGGTGAGTCTTTGTGGTTCACTCAGATACCTATTAAATCATCTTTGCTGTTATACAAAATTTGAGTAGAAGACAGAATTATTGATTTGCCTAGGAAATAATGAAACACCATGAATGGACATGTGTACATGTGGATGAAGAATGCCCTTCATGAGAGCATTACTGTTTTGTTGGACATTTCTAGAAAATGATTCAGTTCCAGTTAAAAAAGAAGTGAATTTTAAATTTCAAGGGTCTGAAATATTTTAATTTCATATCTTCTAAATTGAGAAATTATTGAATCCTAGAATGTTTGAGCTGGATTTGAACCAAATTTAGAGCAAGAAAAACTGTTTCTAACAAAAGTCACAACCAACCCCAACTAGAAGAACAAAACTGTTCTGTATGAGAGGAGGGGAGAAGGCCAAGATAGGTACTCAGGCCTTCTTTCTCACAGTGTGCCCACCACCCTACCTCACCAAGAAACCCACATTTCAAAAGCCACAGTTCAAGGCCTCAAAGATGGTCCAACTGAAGGCCACACAAATAATACCAGAATTCGAATTTGAACCCAGATCTTCCAATTTCTACCTCTGTCCTTGAAAAATTCCTTGGGCAATGTTCTCTTTGGCGAGTTTGCAGTTCTATTTTGTCTATCCCAAATATTCACGTCTGACTCCCCAAGCAGTTTTATAGTTGCCTGCGATTGTTCTATTCATGTGGACCTTGCCTTTAGGTGAGGCGACCTTGCTAGGCTTTAGGGATGTACCTATGACCCTCTTGAAGATAAGAGGAACAGTGTAGTGGGATACTGAAAGAGGAAAAGCCAAGACAGCACGAGGAATGAAAAGCTAGAGACTCAGATTTTTTTAGAAAATTTTAATCTTAGACAACTCCTGCATTGTGACTTTTGTGTCTTTTTCTAGGGTGAGACATGTAAAGGGATGGGGCCAAAATAAGTCATCCATTTGTGTCTTTTGCACTAGAGCAATGCTTGTAATCTTTTAAGGCAATGACTTTCAAACTAGTTTCAAAGTTAAATTCTGAGAGTGGCAAGCATTTGCATAAAAAATGAAGTTAATTGATAGAATTTTCTAAAATCAAAGTTTATTTCTCAAGATATTTTTTTAACCTTTGGTATCTACTGCTGCTTGTCTATTACTACTGAGAGCTAACAGGTGGTAAAAATTAATGAACATATAGCAAGGAATATTTATTCAAAACTTATAAACCACTGATCCTACACAGGTTAGCAGCTTGTTTCTTTGTGGATTCATGGGCTCACAGATTTACTACACCTGTATAGAATAAACTATTAGGTATTTGATAAGGATTATTATTAATGATTCATATAATAACTTTTATGGTTATATTTGCTTAGAATATCTCTGCACCATTTCCCAAAAGTTGTTAATAATGGTAGTTTCTGTGAAAGATAAACTGTCTTGGGGTGAAAGGCAGAAGAGAGACTTATTTTTTCATTTTACATCCTTGTTTATGTGTTGAGATTTTTACCACATGCATCTTTTCAGTTTTCACAGAAGTTGAAATTGAAAACATATACTTTAAACATACCGATCCTGAGATCTCTCCTAGATTCTGATGTAATGTATCTGGGATTGTGAGCTGGGCATTGAGGGTTTAAAACAACAACAACAACAACAACAAACTCTTCAGGGGAATTAGAATGGGTAGCCAAAGCTAAGAACTGTTGCTTTCAGCTGTTATCAGAAATTCTTTATTATTATAGATTGATATTGTATTATTTATAACTGTATTATTAAAGGCAAGAATTCCTAGATTTTTTTTATGCAGGGAAGGGCCTCTTCAATGTCAAAGACTTTCACAATCTCCCATACAACCCTTGACATATTTTATTGTGTATAAGCTGGGAAAATATGACATGTCAGACAGTAACTATGAATTAATCTCAACAAAACCGGTACACATTTGAAAAATAGTAATGTGTATTTAATCAACTCAAAATGTGTCAAAGCCCTAGGAATTAGACCAGACACTATGCAACTTTTAGAAGAAAATGTAGGATCAGCACTCCAGAACATAGGAACAGGCTTTCTACAGAGAGGTGGGGCAGGTGATGATGGTAGTGGAAGGGGAAGGCTGGTACAGTATTTTCATTTTGCTGCAAAAGGAGGAGCTGAAAATGTTGGATATGAGATAGGGATTAGGTAGTAGGGGTTGTTTTGTTTTGTTTAGAAAAAAAATAAAAAAGAGATGGTCAAAACGGTGATCATGAAGGTGTACTGCAGGAGGTCGCCTGGTGTTCTCGCCTGCTCTGTCCTTTGCATCATCAAAGGCAGTCAGAGGTGCTGACCACTGGAAGGATCCATGCAGTCAATTATCTGGGTTATTTTGACAATTATAACTTTGGTGAAAAAGCATTTTCAAGCAGTGTAAGCCCTGCTTAGGGTCAGGAGTCACCTAATGGTGGGATGTGGGCCAGGAGGCCTACAGGATCACATTTCTGATTCCCATTTTATTTTGTTATCCAAACCTAAACATCCACTTTTGCTACTAGATAACTGCTCTTTCACTGAGATATGATTTTATCTATAGAAATATTTTGAGATCAATGTACACATCAACTTTGTATGCATTTAAATGAACCTTTTGTTAAAATGAAGCACTATTGTTTAAATATTAAAAATAAATAAATAAATAGGATCCCTAAAGCTCAGGAAATAATGCCAAGAGTTCCTAAGTGGAAAATCAAATTGAAAAGCTTCTGCACAGCAAAGGAAACAATTAGGAATATAAACAGAGAACCTTCAAAATATGAGGAAAACCTTTGCTAGCTACTCTTCTGACAAGATAAATATCTAGAATATATAAAAACTCAAAAAAAAATTTACACCAATAAAAATCAAATAACCCAGTTAATGAATGAATCAAACAGACACTTCTCAAAAGAAGAAGTACAAATGGCCAATGAGTGTTTGAAAAAAAATGTTCAACATCATTAGCAATTAGGAAAGTGCAAATCAAAACTGCACTGAGAGGAGGATCCAAGATGGCGGGCCAGAGGGAGGCAGTGCTCTGTGTCGCTCGGTGACCTGGGACTCAAGTAGTGAGAATACTGCTTCTCCGTGCCTGTCCAGGGTTCCAGGCCTCAGCATCAGAGTATGTCTCCCAACTATATGCCCGTGCAGGGCTACTGGGGGACCACTGGCGGCAGCACCTATGAAGAACTCTCGGCCACCCACCTTGAGCAGAAATCACAGATGCTGCTCCCATGCAGAACACCCAGCAGCTTCCCATGAACTCCGGCCACCACCCCCATGTGGACCCCCATCTACCAATGTGGGGCTCCCTCCGTCATCACTGTCTTGGGACTCTGCAGGAGCAGGGATAGTCCCCTACATGCAGTAGCCTGCCTGCACCTGGAAACTTCACACAGGCTCTGAGGTCTGTCAACAGCCACATGCTGCAAGCCACAGAGCTCATCTCTGAAATCATCATCTAATGCCACCACTTGGGTCCCCCCACATGACCTGACATTCCCGCAGCTGAAAGCAGGCGCCTCCATTTTGGGTCACCGTCATCACCCTCTTCAGCGGGGGGCAACACCCAGTTTGGAATTCCAGCTGACCAGGTACCCAGTTTCTAGCTCCCCCTTCTTCCCAGCAGCTGCTACCCTAGCACAGTGACACCCTGGTTACCTTTATAATCCTGAGAGGAAATACCAGCTAACAACAGGCAACCCCACCTATTGGATGAGAAGGGAAGCAGGAAAAATCCAGCTTTCCAACCAAAACAATCCTGTTTCTTCCTTCAGGATTTTTTTTTTCTCTCTCTCTCTATTCTCCCACCCTCACACCCCAACATATGTAGGTGAAACCAAGTAATTTGCATAAATTAGGATTTTGAGGACTGGGACATCTGAATAGTATGTTGCACCTGTGTTGTATATTCTTTTTCTTTTCTTTTATCCCACCAATTTCTACTATTTTAACATTTTCTATTTTTCTTAATATATGTGTGTTTGTTTTATGTACTCTACTGTCTTCTCATCTGTGTACCCAAAATTACTTCCTCTCTCTTCTCCTGTTACTAATCTTCCTCGATTTCTTTTTTCATACTTCCTAAGGTATAACAACTCTATATCCTCACCTCCTACCTCCTCAGCATATCATCCTATCCCTCACCCCCGGTTCTTTGTCCACCACCAGAAATTAAACCCTTTTACAAACCTACTGAGTATATTGTAGATAATAATTGAATTTACTATTTCTGTACATTGTGACCAAACTGTAAACATCTTAATAGCAAATATTTGTTTTTAGGGTGAATACTGTTTATATTGGGATCTGATAACACTGTCCTTTACCTCAAAGGAGAGGTATTGGATCCCTACAGGGGCACTAGAGCCTATAGGGTAAAAATAGTAATGCCTTGGATTCACAGTGCTAGAAGAGAAGACACACAAGCAATATTGAAAGACAAGGAAAGAAAGTGCCCCAAACATAGCAAGATACCACATTATTAGAATCCATGGCCAGCACAGCAGAAGAAATTACAGAGAAGAAGTTCAGGATGTACATGATTAAAATGTTCTGCAAATGAAAGCATGATATAAGAGAGCAAATACATGCAGCAAAAGATCATTTTAACAAAGAGCTACATAAACAAATAAAGGAAGCAAAAGATTACTTCAGTAGGGAGATAGAGGTTATAAAAAAATGAAGAGAAATCCTTGAAATGAAAGACAGAATAAACCAAATTAAAAGTTCAATTGAAAGCATCACCAACAGATTAGGTCATTTGGAAGACAGGGACTCAGACAATGAAGAAAATATATAATCATGAAAAGAATGTAGACAACATAGTGAAAATGGTAAGAAACCATGAGCAGAACATTCAATAAATATGGGATAGCATAAAAAAGACTAAATTTAAGAGTTATTGGGATAGAGAAAGGAATGGAGTTCCAAACCAAAGGAATGAACAATCTACTCAATGAAATAATACCAGAAAATTTTCCAAACATGAAGAATGAATTGGAAAACCAAATTCAAGAGGCTTACAAGATGCCAAATGTACAAAATCACAACAGATCTACACCAAGACACATTATAATGAAAATTCCTGATATGAAGAATAAGGAGAGGATATTAAAAGCCACAAGAGAAAGGAATCAGATTACATTAGGGGGAAACCAATTAGATTATGTGCAGCTGTTTCAACCCAGACCCTGAAAGCTAGAAGATCCTGGAACAACATATATTAAGCTCTGTCTGAAAGAAAATGAATGCAACCAAGAATCTTATATCCAGCAAAACTAAGCTTTAGATTTGATGATGAAATAAAAACCATTCATGATAAATAAAAGTTAAAAGAATTTACAACTCAAAAGCCTGCACTACAGAACATCCTTGGCAAAATATTCCACGAAGAGGAATTGAAAAACAACAATGAAAACTAGCAAAGGGAGGTATTACACTAAGGGAAAAACTATCAAAGGAAAAAGCAAGTCAAGTTAAATAAAAAAATAAATAAAAATGGCTAGTAATATAAATCATGTATCAATAATAACCCTGAGTGTTAATGGCCTAAATTCACCAATCAAAAGACATAGACTGGCAGATTGGATTAATAAAAAAGACCCAACAATGTGCTGCCTCTAAGAGACTCATCTCATAGGAAAAGACATCCACAGACTGAAGGTGAAATGTTGAGAAAAATCATACCACTCACATGGCCTGTGGAAACAAGCAGGGGTTTCCATCCTCATAACAAATAGAGGAGACTTCAAGCCAAAGTTAATCAAACTGGATAAAGAAGGATATTTCATACTGCTTAAGGGAACCGTTCATCAACATGACATAACAATATTAAATGTATATGCCCCAAACAATAGAGTGTCTATGTTCATCAAACAAACTCTTCTCAAGTTCAAGAGTCAAATAGACCACAACACAATAATTCTGGGTGACTTTAACATACCTCTTTCACCACTAGATAGATCTTCCAAATAAAAGCTGAATAAAGAAACTACAGAACTCAATTATACAATCAATAACTTAGACTTAACTGACATATATAGAATATGCCAACCTTCAATGAGAGACCCAACAATATGCTGCTTCCAAGAGACATATCTCATAGAAAAACTCATCCACAGACTGAAAGTGAAGGGTTGGGAAAAATAATACCACTCACATGGTCTGCAGAAGCAAGCAGGGATTTCCATCCTCATATCAAATAAAGTAGATAAACTAAAGTCAATCAAAAAGGCTAAAGAAGTACACTACATACTGCTCAAGGGAACCATTCACCAACAAGACTTTACAATTATAAATATATATAACCCCCAAAATAGAGCAGCTATGTTCATCAAACAAACTCTTCTCAAGTTCAAGAGTCAAATAGACCACAACACAATAATTTTGGGTGACTTTAACAACCTCTTTTATCACTAGATAGGTCTTCCAAATAAAAGCTGAACAAAGAAACTATAGAACTCAGTAATACAATCAATAACTTAGACTTAATTGACATATATATAATATTTCATCCTTCAATGAATGAATACTTTCTTCTCAGCAGCACATGGATCCTTCTCTAAAATAGACCATATATTATGCCACAAAGAAACTCTTAGCAAATATAAAAAAAAAGTAGAGATACTACTCTGCATTCTATCAGGTCATAAGGGAATGTAATTAGAAATCAATGATTATTAAAAAAAAAGAAAAGAAAGCTACTCCAACATCTTGAGACTAAATAATATGCTACTGAATGAACAATGGGTTGCAAAAGACTTCAAGGAGGAGATTAAAAAATTCTTGGAGGTGAATAAGAACACTGATACAATATATGGAAATCTCTGGGACACTATGAAAGCAGTTCTAAGAGGAAAGTTCATTGTATGAAAAAGTCAACAAATAAATGACTTAACGCTACATCTCAAAGCCGTAGGAAAAAAAAAAACTAGAACAAATCAACACTAAAAGCAGAAGACAGGAAGTAATTAAAATCAGAGCTGAAATCAATGAAATTGAAACAAAAGAAACAATTGAAAAAATTGACAAAACAAAATGGTGGTTCTTTGAAAAAATAAATATAATTTACCCACCCTTAACCATGCTAATAAAGAGAAGGAGAGAGAAAACTCAAATTACTAACATATGTGATGGAAAAAAAATATCCCAACAGACTCAACAAAATATAGAAGATAATTATACATTATTTTAAAAACTTGTACTCCAATAAAATAGAAAATATCAAAGCCATTGACAAATTTCTAGAGTCAAATGATCTGCCCAAATTGGATCAGGATGATATACACAATTTAAATGGACCAATTTCAAGCAAGGAAATAGAAGATGCCATCAGAAATCTACCAACCAAGAAAGCCCAAGACCAGATGGATACACAGCCGAGTTCTATAAGACCTTTAAAGAAGAACTAACACCACAACTCCTCAATTTATTTTAGGAATTAGAAAAAGAAGCTTCTAAATTTCCAAACTCATTCTATGAGGCCAATATCCCTCTGATTCCAAAACCAGGCACAAAAAAATCAAAGAAAACTTCAGACCAATATCTCGAATGAACATAGATGGAAAATTTCTAAATACAATTCTGGCAAATCTTGTACAAATATATATCAAAAGAATAGTACACCACAATCAAGTGAGGTTCATCCCAGGGATGCAAGGTTGGTTCAACATATGGAAATCAATAAATGTAATTCATCACATCAAAAGACTTAAAGTAAGAACCATATGTCCATCTCAATAGATGCAGAAAAAGCATTCACCAAAAAATACAGGACCCCTTCATTGTTCAAAACACTAGAAAAATTAGAGATAACTGGAACATATCTCAACATTGTAAAAGTTATCTATGCTAAGCCCCAGGCCAGCATCACTTTAAGTGGAGAAAAATTGAAAGCATTCCCTGTAAAAAATGTAACATGACAGGGATGCCCTTTTTCACCACTTCTATTTAACATAGTTTTTGAAACACTGGCCAGAGCAATTTTACAGAAGAAAGAAATTAAAGTGCTACAGATAGGAAAATAAGAACTCAAATTAACACTATTTGCTGACAATATGATTCTATACCTAGAAGATCCAAAAAGCTCCACCAGAAAACTTCTAGTACTAGTAAATGAATTTTTAGCACAGTAGTAGGTGTTATAAAATCAACACCCATAAATCATAGGCATTTCTGTGTATCAGTGACAAGTCTTCTGAAAGGGAAACGAGGAAAACCACCCCATTTACAACAAACTAAAACAACAACAACAACAACAACAACAACAACAACAAACAGCAACTTGGGAATCAACCTAACAAAAGAGGTGAAATACCTCTACAATGAAAACTAGAGAATGCTAAAGAAAGAAATTAAAGAAGACCTTAGAATATAGAACAATCTCCCTTGTTCTTAGGGAGGCAGAATTAATATTATCAAAATGACCATACTACCAAAAGCATTATAAAAATTTAATGAAATTCCAATCAAAATCCCAAAGACATTCCTCATATAAATAGAAAAAGCAGTCATGAAATTCACCTGGAAAAATAAGAGAACCAGAATAGCTAAAGCAACCCTTAGCAGGAAGAGTGAAGCAGGTGACATAACTATAACAAACCTTAAACTATACTACAGAGCAATAGTAATAAAACAGCATAATATTGACACTCAAATATACTGATAGACCAATGGTACAGAATAGAGGACACAGAGACTAATCCACATAATTATAGTTGTATTAGACAAAGGCACCAAAAACATACAGTGGAGAAAAGACAGTCTCTTCAACAAATTGTGCTAGGAAAACTGGAAATCCATATGCAACAAAATGAAATTAAACCCCTAGGCACAAAACTCAACTCAAAGTGCATAAAGGAATTAAACCAGAGACACTACATCTAATAGAAGAAAAAGTAGGCCAAATCTCCATCATATCAGATCAGGCTCCTACTTCCATAATAAGACTCCTATAGCAGAAGAATTAAAATCAAGAATTAATAAATGCGATGGATTCAAATGAAAAAGCTTCTTCTCAGTAAAAGAAACAATTATTGAAGTCAATAGAGAGCCTACAGCTTGGGAGCAAATTTTTACAACTTGCACATCAAGGGTATATAAAGAACTCTAGGGTATATAAAGAACTCAAAAAGCTAAATACCAAAACCACAAATAACCCTATCAATAAATGGGCCAAGGACAGAAGATGATATACAATTAATCAACAAATATATGAAAAAAATGTTCAACATCTCTAGCAATTAGAGAAATGCACATCAAAACTAAGATTTCATTTCACTGCAGTCAGAATTGCAGCTATTAACAACACAAACAATAGTAAGGGTTGGCAAGGATGTGGGGGAAAAGGCACACTCATACACTGCTGGTGGGACTGCAAAATGGTGCAGCCAATATGGAAAGCAGTATGGAGATTTCTTGGAAAATTGGGGATGAAACCACCATTTGACCCAGCTATCCCTCTCCTCAGTCTCTACCCGAAGGACTTAAAAATAGCATACTATAGGGACACAGCCACTTCAATGTTTATAGCAGCACAATTCACAATAGCTAAACTGTGGAGCCAACCTAGATATCCTTCAAAAAATGAATGGATTAAAAAAATGTGGCACATATACATAATGGAATATTACTCAGCAATAAAAGAGAATAAAGCCATGGCATTTGCAGATAAATGGACAGAGTTGGAGGATATAATGCTAATTGAAGTTAGCCAATCCCCCAAAAACAAATGCCAAATGTTTTCTCTGATATAAGGAAGGTAATTCATAGTGGGTTTGGGAGGGGGAGCCTGGGAAAATTAGAGGAACTCCAGATAGGGAGGGCAAAGGGGAGGGAAGAGGCAAGTGGGTAAAAAGTTGGTGGATTGAGATGGACATCATTACCCTAAGTACATGTATGAAGACACAAATGGTGTGACTCTACTTTGTATACAACCAGAGATATGAAAAATTTTACCCTATATGTGTAAAAAAAAAAAAGAAAAAAGAAGAAAGAAAGAAAGAAAGAAAGAAAGAAAGAAAGAAAGAAAGAAAGAAAGAAAGAAAGAAAGAAAGAAAGAAAAAACTGCACTAATATTTACCAGGCCTGGTGGTGCACACCTGTAATCCCAGGAGCTCAGGA
This sequence comes from Ictidomys tridecemlineatus, assembly GCF_052094955.1. Lineage (NCBI taxonomy): Eukaryota > Metazoa > Chordata > Mammalia > Rodentia > Sciuridae > Ictidomys > Ictidomys tridecemlineatus. The sequence goes on from NC_135483.1 coordinate 111,099,325, forward strand.
GGTTAAGGCAGGAAGATTTCACATTCAAAGCCAGCCTCAGCAATTTAGCAAGGCCCTAAGTGACTTAGTGAGATCCTATCTCAAAATAAGAAAAGAAAAGGATTGGGGAAGTGGCTCAGTGCTTAAGCACTCCTGGGTTCAATCGCCAGTGCCCCAAAATAAATAAATGAAACAAAACAAACAAACAAAACAAACAAACACACAAAATACCACCCCCCCCCCGCAAAAAAAAAAAAACTACACTGAGGTTTTATCTCATATCAGGTAGTATGGCAGTCATCAAGAATACAAATAATAAATGTTGGAGGGCATATGGAGAAAAAGGAACACTTTACACTGTAAGTAGGACTGCAAATTAGTACAGTCATTATGGAAATCATTATGGAAGTTCCTGGAAAGACTAGGTATGGGACCACCATATGACCCAGCTATACAACTCCTTGGTATTCATCCTGAAGAATTAAGTCATCATACTATAGTTGTAATGCATAACCATATTTATAGCAGCACAATTTACAATAGTTAAACTATGGATCCAGCCTATGGAGATTTATTTAGCCATTAAAAAAAATGAAATTATGTCGTTTTCAGGAAAATAGATAGAACTGGAGATTATTATGTTAAGCAAAATAAACCAAATCCAGAAAGTCAAGGGTTGTGTTTTCTGTCATACGCAGAAGGTAGACAGGAAGAAAGGGAAAGAATGATGGGGGCTAATATCAGGAAAATCAAAGGGAAATCAATACAGAAAAGGCATCAAAGGGGTGGGGTGGGAGGTGGGGAGGATACCGGGAAGTGCTGGGGTGAGATGTTGACCAAACTATATTGTTATGTTGTATATTGTGTGAATGTACAAGTAAGTAACAATAAATCCCATCAGTACATACAACTATAATGCACCAGTAAAAACTGTGGAAAAAATAGTGGAATGTATTTAAATATACCTCAGCAGCAATACTAATACTCTCTATAGGTAACTGGTTTCCTATATCTTCTTATATAAGATTTGAGTCTCTCTTCATATAAAGGTCCTTGCAAAATTCCTGGCTCCCTAAAAGCCCACAGCCAACAAAGTAGTAACCACTGAGTTTAGGAATTTCTTTTCCTGAATAAGATTGTAAAGAGACATTTTGGCCCCTTGAGTAGTAAAGAGCAAACAGCAGAGTTTCCGTAGTGTCAACTTTAGTTCTGCTTGTTTTGACGTATTGCTTTGTTTACTTTTCTACTCATGTCTCAATATTTTCTAGAACACAAACCCAATCTTATTACAAGTATTGATTAAATATGCACCAGGCTGTTCTTTCTTGGTGATTTTGCTGGGCTCTTTGCTTTGTGTGGAATGATAGCAGAGCATGAACCCTCCTTCTTCTAACCTATGCCACCTGCAACATGTCCCTGCTCAGCCCAGCTGTTAGGAAACCCCTGTTGCACCCTTTATTAACATTGTGAGGCAATGAGCCCTTTAGATGTTGAAAGCTGGCCTGACTTAACTCTTTGAATATAAAGATCAAGAGGTCTATTGATCCTCTTGTGTTGGAGGTCAATGGAGAAGGAATTTTGGATAGGGACTGTGAGTCTCCTTCAGGATTACTGGCTACTTTAAGGAGCCTTTGAATCTCTTTTGTAAAACAAAAGTATGAATATTAGACCTTCATCAGAAGCTCATTAAATTGCCAATCCTGAATGTTCTTTTATGGCATCCCCAATTTTTGTGTTCATGAACTACATTTACTCTTTTCCACTTCCAATCAAGTTTCATTCAACCAAAATTAACATATGCTAGTCTAAGGAGGATTACTCAGTATATTGTGCTTGCTTAGATGTATTACCACACCATAGTACTTGGCACACATGTTACAAAGCCCTACACAATTTTCTGTCAGTTCTGAAAATTATGGATTTTTTTCCTCCCTTGTGAATATCTGAGTCTACCTTAAAGTTAAAAATCATTAAGGAAACAGAAAAGCATTTTCACCCTTTGAATGTGTAATAAATATAGAGTTCAAGTTTTTCCCATTTTGCAAGCAAGCAAAATTTCAGCCATCAATCAACCATAGTAACTTTTACTTAATTGCATTTTAAATCTTATGTGAGAGTAGTAGCTGAAAAAAGGCTATCTCACCTAAATTGCCACATAATAGGTACCTACTCTTGCCAAAGAACTCACCATATTTGATTCTAAATGTTCATGAAGGATGTTTGTTTCTTTGATAGATTTTTTTCCTTATTCTTTGTTATGGTTTGGATGTGAGGTGTCCTCCAAAATCTCATGTGTGAGACAATTTAAGAAGGTTCAGAGGAGAAATGATTGGAATGTTAGAGTCTTAACCCAATCAGTGATTTAATCCCCTGATAGGGATCAACTCAGTGGGAATTTAAGTGGTAGGGTGTGGCTGGTGGAGGGGGGGGTTGGGGCGTGGCTTTAGGCATATATTTGTTATCTGGCAGGTGGAGACTTCTCTCTCTGCTTTCTGATCACGATGTGAGCTGCTTCCCTCTGCCACACTCTTCCACCATGATGTTGTGCCTCACCTTGTTCCCTGAAGAATGGAGCTGGCCTTCTGAGGACTAAGCCCTTCAAAACCATGAGCCCTCAAATACATTCTTTCTCCTCTACAGTTGTGCTGGTTGGATCATTTAATCACAGCAGCGAGAAAGCTGACTAAAATATTCCTCATCTGTCCTTGTGAAATTCTGTTTATTTGAATCAAGTTTTTCAGCTTTGTTTCTTTATGCTATTTTTTTATATGACCATAAAAGGTAAAACATGTTTACTATAGAGAATTTTGGAAGAAAAAAAATGTATATTTAAAAATCTCTCGAAATCACCGACTCTACACTACACTACTTTTTACATTTGCTTACATATTTTTTTCTCTCTCTGCATAAATGTGTGTGTTTTCACATAGATACACATATAATTTATAAGCAAAATAGGAACCTGTGGTAAATATGGATATTTTTGGATTCTGCATTTTTCTTTCTCTCTTAAAGCCTTCTGCCAACATTTCTTTCCTTGTGCCTCTTTTCCCTCTTCTCTGTACTCACATTCATTGCCCAGTTCCAGGCCTCAATTCTTCTTTTCTGGTTTATTTCAGTAGCCTCTTTATTGTTAATTTTCTCAGTACTTATTTTCCTACTCCCCTAAATCATGGTCAATGCTGTGGTCAGAAGCATTATTCTACAACATAGTACTTATCATATCACTCTTCTATTATAAACACCTTTGACATGTTGCCTTTGCCCACAGAATAAGTCTAAGTACCCCTGTGTTATTGCATGATCTTCACCTCATTATTTAGGACTCTTTCAGTTATATCCATGTGTGTGTGTGCTCGCTCCCTCGCCTCCCCGCTCTGACTTTCATATATTTAATGTTATTGCAGCTTTTCTCAATGTGGACCCCAGACCTCCTGCTCAGAATCACAGGGGAACTTTTGAGCAATACATTCTTAGGTCACAATCTAGGTGCCTTGAATTAGAAACTAGTAAAGACTAAAATCATCTTCCCATCAGTTACATACCTCATTTGATCCTCATTGCATTGCACTAAAGTGAGTTTTATTGTTCTTCCACTCATTACACAAATGAGGAAACATGCAGACAATCAAAAGATATGAAAAGATTCGTCCAAACCACATAACCATGTAAATCTATGAACTTTCTCCTCTACAATACCAGCTTTCCACTGCTTTCTCTAATGAGCATAGCTTTGTGTCACATACCCCTGGTAAACCTCAGATCATTCTTCAAGGTAGAGACTGAACATGATCTGACCGTACACTCACTTTTCAGTGCAGGTGATTGGACAGCACCTTACTGTAAACACTTAAAGAGTTTCTTCTTAACATCTGTGTCATGGCCTGAGCAAGGAGCAGAGTAGAAGTGCGAGAGCATTTGTGTCTCAGGGAACCAATGATGGACAGGAGTGGAAGGATAAACACTCCACCTCCAGTGCCTGGGCAGGGTGAAGGGACACTGAGTAGTGTTCTACACCATCTCATTGAGTTCTCAGCAGAGCTCACAATGAGGGACTTGTCATCTTGTTCCTCCCCTCCTTAACTCTCCTCTGACACTTTCTGGAATCACCTTTCAAACAAATTACTTGAATTCACATCTACTCTGAGAATCTACATTGGGAGCCACATTTAAGAAAAAGACCTAGCTTGAACATGGCTTTTGAATTTCAAGTGACAATGACAAAAATTAATGCTCACAGAGCTGAGAAGTCCAGGTACAGATTTGGCTTCTGATGTGAACAGCTGAACATAAACAAAGAAAATGAGCTTTTGTATATCCCTCCCATTTTGCCTCTGGCCCTCGCTCTACCTTTACATCTCTTTTGTTTTTACTTGTATGGATTTACGCTCTGGAAGCTGTCTTGTGTTGAGCTGTGCTGGAGTCTGAGGCAAAAGAAAAAGTGAGTCCTATCACTACAGATGTTTTTATACATTATTTTAGTGGCTAAAATTTTTTCACAATTAGGTTTATAAAATGTGATTCATACTCTTATTAAAGTAAAATTATTTTACATTGTTTTCAGTATAAAGAAAATGTTTCAAGTTTTAATATATCTACTTATCAATTTTTAAATAGCATTTCAATTTTTTTCTATTATGGTTTAGATATGTCATGTTCCCCGAAAGATTATTGTGAGACACTGCAAGAATTTTCAGAGGTAAAATGAATAGAATATGAGAGACTTATCCTAATCAGAGAAATGGTCCACTGATCCAGATTAACTGGGTGGTTAACTGTAGGCAGATAGGGTGTGGCTGGAGGAGGTGGGTCTCTGGGGTGTGCTTTTGGGATTTATATTTTGTCTTGAGGGGAGCTTTTTCCTCTCTACTTCCTAGTGACCATGTCTTGAGCTGCTTTCATCCAACATTCCCTTCTACCATGATGTTCTGCCTCATATTGGGCTCAGAACTATGGTGTTGGCTGACCATGGACTGAACCTCTGAAACCATAGGCCAAAATCAACTTTCCTCCTCTATACTGTTCTTGTCAGATCTTTTGGTCACAATGTTGCAAAGCTGACTAAAACAGTTTTATATTCTGGAAAAATTAACATAATATAAAAACATGTACAAAGGGCCCATTTTTTCTTTAGCTTCAAGTTTTAAGATGGTCTGTTACTATTTGAAATTTTTATTTTTGTTCATAATTAAATATTTCATTTAAAAATATCAATTAAACTTATTGTATATGGTATATAATAGTTTTATATATAATACATATGACATATATAAATTAAAACAGTATGTATATGTGCATTTGATGGTTTTTTGGTACACTATTAAATTTTGTGCCCAAGGCCAAGACCTCACTTGCCTCACTTTAGTCTCAACCTATGTGTCAGTTAGAGATTGAAGAAAAGACCCTCCTCCAATACTCTTTTATTCTTACATTTGTTAGATACCATCCCTCTAATTAGCCCTGAATAGATTCCATTTTCAGCCTTCAACCAATAACTGCTGTTAAGAAGATGAAATATGATAATTTGCTAGTACATAATTTAGGAAAGATGCCATGATTGACAGTTCTGCTAGCACTCCGTGAGATAAAAATGCAATTGTTTTATAAATAAATATGTAAAATTTATATGTGCACCATATGAAATCTTTTCAGATTACCTGTCTTCCCATGGAATTTTATACATTTCTAATTATTTTGAACATCACATTGCATTATATTTAGATATTTATTCATCTCCCTGCCTTGATAGGCTGTGAACTACTGCAGGGTAAGATTTAATGGAATGGGCTGGGAGAACTAAATACAAAAAAGTGAAGTGCTTTACTGAATACCTGGCATATAATTGCCGAATAATACGACCATTATTATTACTTTTTACTTCATTCGTTTTGGGTCCTGGAGCATTATTTGTTGAATAAAAAAGTTGTTGTCATGCAATGTGTTTTTAATCTGTGAAGTTACAAGCCTCAGGCCTAGAATATACTTTAAAAAAAATAAGTAGGTGATCTTCACTCACGACTGGTTCAACAGAACCAGCCCCACCTCTCTGATGGCAGGATCTCTACAATAGTTGAATCCCACAGCTAGCTTGACCATTCTCTAATCTGGTTAGTAGCTCTGTCCTCTGCTAGTAGGACTATTGTATCCTACTTGTAAGACTGTTGCTCTTAAAGTTTCATCCATGATCTCCAGGCATACTCAACTTAAGTGCATTAGGTAAATATTGAGCTGGAATTCCTCTGTTAAGATTGGACATGAAGTGTTCTCCCAAAGGTCCTTTGTTAATGCAATAGTGTTTGGAGGGGAAATGATTGGATTGTGGGTCTGTAACCTAATCACACCATCCTAGTTTAAATGAACTGAGTGGTAACTCTAGGCAGGCAGGGTATGGCTGGAGGAGGTGGGTCATTGGGGGATTTCCCTAGAGGGGTAAATCTTCCCTGTGGCCCTTTCTCCCACCTTCCCTCTCTTAACTGGATTCCATGAATGGCATAGCACTCCTCTACCATGCTTTTCCTCCATAATTTTGGACCCAGAGCAATGAAGTTGACTTACCATGGACTAAACCTCTGACACCATGAGCCAAAATAAACTTTCCCTCCTTTAAGTTGTTCTTGTCAGATATTTTCATCACAGCAACACAAAGCTGACTAATGCATTCTTTTTATGGGTTGGGAGTTGAAACTCTTCCTATAGAGCTGATAATTTCAACAAAAAGATTTCAACCCAAGACTCTCTTGTCTTCAGGCATAGATTTCTCTATACAAGGGCCAGAATTACACTCCCCCTGGTCATGTCCTCTTAAGACATAACTATTAATTTCTTCTCTCTCCCCTCATTCCCGTCTTTTTTTTTTTTAAACTGGGGATTGAACCCAGAGTGCTTTATCACTGAGCTCAGTCCTTTTTAATTTTGAGACAGAGTCTTGCTAAGTTTCTGAAGCATTCACTGAATTGCTGTGGCAGGCTTCTAACTTGTGATCCTCTTGCCACATCCTCCTGAGTCGCTGAGATTATGGGTGTCTGACACAACATCTGGCTTCTTCTGTTCCTTTTGAACTCTGTATTTGTCCTAGGATTCCTCAGGATACTCAGACTTGGATCCATTAACAAAGATAATGATGCATTAAGCTCATTTCCCCAGTGGAACTAGACATACTTTATCCATGTGGTTTCTCCTTACACACCCAAGGCCAGCAAGCAACCAGTGCCCTGATGTAATCTCCTGGGTACTCTACAAGGCAGAGGGAGAAGACAGTCTGAGACTCTCCATGACAAATCTTGTTAACCATCTTCTTTCTCAAAGACAAACATAGTTTTTGGAATTTGCCTTCCTTAGGAACTCTCTTAGTTTTCTTAGACGTTTTCTATACACTAGCAGCCATCAACAGAAATTGGAGTAGAAAAGAAATAATGACATTTACAATAATGTGGAAAGTGTGAAATTTTTAGAGACAACTGTGACAAATGACTCATGAGAATACATGAGACCAATACATTGAAAATCAAACATGACTGACAGAAAGCACACATTGACATAAATTCATGGAGATATGTGCCAAGCATACATAAGTTGATGAACAGATACAGAAAGTATTGTATGTATACATAACAAAATACTGTTCATCCATAAAAAGAATGAAATTCTATAACTAGAAGAAACATGGATGGAAGTAAAGGTCATTTTGTTAAGTGAAGTAAGTCAGGCACTGAAAGACTAGGGTCACGTGATCTCTTTTACATGTGGAATCTGAAGGAAAAAAAAAAAGGATCTCACAGAAGTTGAGAGGTGAATAATGGTTATCAAAGGCTGGAGAGAGTAACTGGGAGGCAAGAGTGGTGAGAAACTTATTCTATCAGTAACAAGTTATAATTAGATAAGAGGATAAAGTTTTGGTGTTTTGTTGCACAGTAGGATGACTATAGTAAGGACAATACCATGTACTTCAAATAAGCTATAAAAAAAGGATTTGGAATGTTTTCATCATAAGAAAATTATCAGTTTTTTGAGAAGATATGTATGGGGAGATTTAAATGTTACATAATGTATACATGTACCAAAACATCACATGTACCCTATAAACTGCACAATTTTAATTTTATATGTCAATTTAAAAACAAATCCTGCACACAGCTTGTATCTCAGGATATTATAAAGTACTTCTCTTCATGAAAGTTTTGATATATCATATACACTAGAATACCACATAGTTCACTTAGTTCATTATTCCGCTTCTAGTTACAGCTGGACCAAAATCAAACTAACAGTACTGTTCTTGAATAGGTATCCCAAAGTCCAGATTCCTAACTAAATCATAAGAAAGTCATGATCTCCTTTTCCAAATGCTACCATTGCCTCTTTTTTTTTTTCTCAGAAATAGCATTTTATTTTCATAGAAGGCTTTTCACTCTTTCTTCAAATTCCTTTTTTCCCACCATTTATAGGATCTATTTGGTTCAGAGTTGTGCAACTACTATCATTTCTCCCACCAAAAGAAGTCCCTGCCCTTTACCAGTGGGCCTCACTTTCCCTTTTCACCCCCTCCCCTAGGCATAGGCCACCACTAATCTACTTTATGTCTCTAAAACATTGCCTATTCCTGGTGTTTCATACAAACAAACCATACCATATGTGGCCTTTTGTGCCTTGCTTCTTTCACTTAGAATAATGTTCATCTATGTTATAGCATCATCTTTCCTTTCTATGGCCAAATAATATTCATGGAATGGTTTTAGTGCATTCTGTTTTCCATTTATTTGCTAATACGCATTTAGCCATTTTATTTATTTATTTATTTATTTATTTATTTATTTATTTATTCATTCATTCATACATACAAACATACATACATACCAGGGATTGAATCCAGAGGTGCTCAGCCACTGAGCTACATCCCCAGTCCCCTACTCCCCTTTTTTGGTAGTATACATAGTATATTCACATAAATCTTCATATATGTACTTTGAATAGTAATGATCATCACATTCCACCATAATTAATTACCCCATGCCCCCTCCCTTCCCCTCCAACCCCTCTGCCCTATCTAGAGTTCCTCTATTCCTCCCATGCTCCCGCTCCCTATCCCACTATGAATCAGCCTCCTTATATCAAAGAAAACATTCAGCATTTGATTTTTGGGTATTGGCTAACTTCACTTAACATTATCTTCTCTAACTCCATCCATTTACCTGCAAATGCCTGGATTTTATTCTCTTTTATCGCTGAGTAAATATTCCATTGTGTATACATGCCACATTTTTTAAATCCATTCATCTATTGAAGAGCATCTAGGTTGGTTCCTCAGTTTAGATATTGTGAATTGTGCTGCTATAAACATTGATGTGGCTGTGTCTCTGTAGTATGCTGTTTTTAAGTCCTTTGGGTATAGACTGAGCAGAGGGATAGCTGGGTCAAATGGTGGTTTTATTTCCAATATTCCAAGAAATCTCCATACTGCTTTCCATATTGGCTGCACCATTTTGCAGTCCCACCAGCAGTGTATGAGTGTAGCTTTTCCCCCACACCCTCGCTTACATTTATTGTTATTTGTCTTGATAATAGCCACCATTCTGACTGGGAGTGAGGTGAAATCTTAAGAGTGGTTTTGATTTGCATTTCTCTATTTGCTAGTGATGATGAAAATTTTTTCATGTATTTGTTGATTAATTGTGCATCATCTTTTGAGAAGTGTCTGTTCAGGTCCTTGGCTCATTTATTGATTGGGTTATTTGTTATTTGTTTTTTGTTTTGGTGTTAAGCTTTTTGAGTTCTTTATATAACCTGGTGATTAGTGCTCTATCTGATGTGTGAGAGGTAAAGATTTGCTCCCAAGATGTAGGCTCTCTATTCACCTCACAGATTGTTTCTTTTGCTGAGAAGAAGCTTTTTCATTTGAGTCCATGTCATTTATTGATTCTTGATTTTAATTCTTGTGCAACAGGAGTCTTACTAAGGAAGTTGGGGCCTAATCCCATGTAACATCTAATAGAAGAAAAAGTAGGCCCTAATTTCCATCATGTGGGATTAGGCCCCAACTTCTTTCTTCAAATTCTTTTAAAATCTATTAAAAATGTTGATTCTCACAACCTTAAGGAAGTCTAAATCCACTAAATTTGTGGTTTGCAAATGTTTATCAATGCACAATAGAATAAGCTCAAAACTTGAGAATTAGAGTGTAGAAACTTACAGGAAGTTGAAAGAGACATTTTACTTCTATTGAATCTAATAATTCAAAACTGAGGCTTTAATTTTTATGTTTTTATTTTTTTCTATTTTTTTTCAAGTTACAAATTATTTTAATGAGAAATGCATGATTTGCCATTTTGCAGAATACTTGAATTTAATAGTAGCATAGAAAAATATTTACTGCTTCAAAATGAAAAGATTATTTCTCTTTTATTTATGAAATGTATAAATCTCTTGAACTCCATACAAGAAGAGTATTTACTAACAAAGAAAGAAGGTATCTCAAAATAATACAGAAGGTCAAGGGCACTGGGTCTGACATCAATGGAAGACTGCCTCTTCCATTTGCTAATCGTGATTTGGGAAAACTACCTATCTGAGTCTTTTTATTAACTTAAATAATAATAATGTCTTCATTATCAACATCCAATCTGCTTTTTAGTGTTATTCTTAGTTAATAAATTTAAAACAATTGATCAAGTCAAAATGGCAATAAAATAACCAAGATTTTCTTACATTAAAATGTTCCAATTATTTAGATTATTAATAAGAGAATTACCTTCTTGGTTTTGAATAATTCCACCATAAAGAAATAATAAATGGGGCTGGGGATGTGGCTCAAGCCATAGAGCGCTCTCCTGGCATGCGTGCGGCCGGGTTCGATCCTCAGTACCACATACAAAGATGTTGTGTCCACCGAAAACTAAAATAAATATTTAAAAATTCTCTCTCTCTCTTTTAAAAAAAAAGAAATAATAAATGTTTGAGCAGATAGATGATTTTTTTTGTATTATATATATATATGTATCAAAACATCATGGAAAATTATTTTATGGTGCCCCATAAATATTTATACTTTTTATTTGTCAGTTAAAATAGTACTACTACTACTACTTCTACTACTACTATTAATAATAAAATGATCTTCTCAGAGATGGGGCCTGTGCCATATCAATCTTTGCAATGCTTGTTTTACACTAGTACTTGGTGTACAGATAGCACAGAACAAATATGGCAGGTGCTGTGATCCTCAAGGTTTAGCATGCCTGACTCTTCTCACCATCCAATCTCAACATCCAGAGATCTTGTTTTGGCGACCCTTTCTTTGACACCACCTAGTTAGAAATAGCTCATTGTAGTCCATCACTCTCTGGCTCATTACTTGGTTTATTTCCCTCACAGACTTTAAGGGTCAGGGACTCAGAAAACTTATTTTTTATTTGTTTGTTTTTTTGTTTGTTTTGGTACTGGGGATTGAACTCAGGGACACTCAACCACTGAGTCACATCCCCAGCACTATTTTGTATTTTATTTAGGGACAAGCTCTCACTGAGTTGCTCAGCACCTTGCGGTTGCTGAGGCTGGCTTTGAACTCTTGATCCTCCTGTCTCAGTCTCCCAAGCTGCTGGGATTACAGTAGTGTGCCACTGCACCCAGCTTGTTTGTGTTTCTTTTTGTTTGTTTGTTTGTTTGTTTTAGAGAGAGAGAGAGAGAGAGAGAGAGAGAGAGAGAGAGAGAAAGAGAATTTTAATATTTATTTTTTAGTTTTCGGCAGACACAACATCTTTGTTTGTATGTGGTGCTGAGAACCGAACCTGGGCCGCACGCATGCCAGGCGAGCGCGCTACCGCTTGAGCCACATCCCCAGGCCTTGTTTGTGTTTTTGTTTGCTTCCTAGTCACCTCATTTCCCAGGACAGTTAGAGATTTAGTAGTTTTTATTTCGAAAATTTATTTTAAGAAAGTATTAGCTTGCAACTAATTGAAAAAGAAATTAAATAAAGTATAAACTGGTTCTTCCACACAGCAAGTTTGAGAGTCACTGTCTGTGGGGCTTCTTTCCATTTGCACATGTATATGAACTGACATGGTGACTTGCCCCCAAGGTTGACAGTGGTTATACCTTAGGACCTGAATAGTCTGTGGACACCTAATCCTTCTCTCCTGCTATTAAATACCTTGCCTTATAGCAGGATCATACTTTATGCTTCTCAGAGTGCATAGATGTGTGAGTGTTCAACTCTTCCATCTCAGGTGACCCATCTGCAATGTGCCTCTCATTTTGAATGCTTTCCAATAACAGTACAATAGCTGAAACCCCACCTAGTTGTTCTGGGACAGTAGCAAGCAGTTTATTCCTGACTCTCTTGAACAAGGCCAGGATTTTCATTAGTACTGGATTTGCCTTGCTAAGTAAACATGCTTATTTGGTTTTAATATATTAGGCTTTGCTATTCTGAACTAGATTAAATTGTCAATCATTTCCCCCAATATTTCACATTGTTTCCTCTGGGCAGGGGCATGTGTGATGTTACACATGTCTCGCCAATAAAACAGCCCTCTGGATTGAAATCTGTTCAGGACATATAGCAAGATGTCAAATTAATTGTACCGAAATAATGAGTTAGCAGCAAATGCTAATTAAATATTGATGAAAGTCATACTTTCAATTATCTTCATTATGGCACCATGTTTTATGCTGGCATTAAATGTTTGTAGTACGGGTATGGTCTGGTAATTAGCTGTGCACTATGGAAAAAAAAAAGCCCAAGTTATTGCCCTCCATATTAAAAGTGCTCAGAAACTACTTGGAAATGAAAACTCTGAAAGAATGCAGTCCTTTTTTTTTTTTTGGAAAATGTTTGAAATTCTATGAATTCAGTATTCTCTGTTTATAGTATTAGATACTCTATTTAGTTATTTTTTAAAAAAAATGGGTGATTTGGGAGTTAGAAAGCCACTAAAATTCTGGTAAGCTTCTCTGATGTATGGTTTTGACCACTTAGGTTAGCTTTTGACATCTTCTTAAACATCTAGTTGCCATCTATCTTTTTCCTGCCTATAGGCCAAATGCTTGCCTCTGGAAAATATGATCATTATTACCATCACTGAGTTGTGATTGAGATGATTCTCAGATTATAATTCTGGTACAATTGGCATTAGAATCACGGGGTTACTCAATGTGCAGACTCCCAGCCCCGACTATAGCTGAGCCAAGAAAGACAGAAGAGGTCAAGGGTATGGGCAGTGAAGTTTGACATCCAACATCTAAGCAGCACTTTTAACCTTGGATGCATGTTAGAATTGATGAGGGGTCTTTTAAAACATGTTGATTTAATTGGTCTTACGTGGAGTCAGAGAATGTGTGCCTATGTGTGAAACATACACATGTATATCACATAGCCATTCTTAAGTTATTTTAATGAGCAGCTGGGGTAGGGAATCATTATAATAGTTCTTTTGACAGTATATGCAAGAACATTATTCAGCTTTAAAAGGAAAGAAATTTTGACATACACTACAACATACATGAAACTTGAAGACCTTAGACTAAGCCAAAAAAGCCAGTCTCAAAAGTACACTGTGTGATTCCACTTATATGAGGGAATAGAATAATCAAAATCACTGAGATAGGAAAATAAAAATGTTTACCAGATGCTGTTGAGGTTGAGGAGAAGAAGGAACAGGGAGATATTGTTTCAAGGGGGCAAAATTTCAATTGTACATATGAGTTATGGATAGGATAGTGGTGGTGGTTGTGCAATATTATGGATGTATTTAATACCATTAAGTGGTACACTTAAAAAGGATTAAGGTGATACATTTTATGTCATGTGTATTGTACCACGATTTAAAAAATGTAGACAAAGGGCAAACACAACTTTCCTATGTACATATATGAATACACCCCAATGAATCTCCACATCATACAACCACAAGACTGAGATCCTAATTAGAATAAGATATACTCTATGTTTGTATAAATATGTCAAAATATACTCTACTGTCATGTATATCTAAAACGAACAAAATTTTTAAAAAAGTAGTATGTACATTCTGCATTTTTATTTTTCTGCTTGGCAGGTTCTTTTCCCAAAAAAAAACCACATGACACATTCCTTCACCTCCTTCAGATCTCAACTCAAATGGCGCTTTCTCAGTGAGGCCTCCCCCAACCACCTTACATAAAATTGCAGAACCCTCTGCCCAACGCTGTCTCTCCTATGCTTTACATTTTTTCATAGCATTTATGAACAGTTGAGTGCTGCCTAAGAAAGACTTCATAACATAATAAGGGCCCAATAATTAATTAATAATTTCATTTCATAATAATTCTGCAAGGTAGATATTATTACCTCATATTTACACTTGTGAGTGTAAATACCCTCAGAAAATTTAAATGCAATTGTGTGGTAGAGTGTAGACATAAATTAAGTACATCTGGCTTCCAATCTGTTTTCTTCACTCCTTCTGTGGTCTCAACAACTGTTTCTGCCTTTGGCAGACAGATCTCCAAAGAAGATGGGTTAGCTGGTGGACCACGTGGTGTGGTTTTAGGATTACCAAAGGCACGTATGACCACCAAGGACCCCTTCATTTGTCCTACAAGGTAAATGACCTCCCAAATGCTTTTCATGTTTAAACAGGCCCGGGTATCTTCTTACCTGAGAGCACAGCTAAGGAAATGGGGATGAGAAATGAGGGGAGGGGGGCTTGTTATCAGTGAGAAGAAGTAACTGAGGAGGGAGGCAGTGCCCTCTTTTCTAAAGATTGTTCATCTAGATTGAATTATGTAGCTGAAAGCAGGAAAGGGACTAGAGTATTTCTCAAGAAAGTGTTGAGTCCTCTAAAGAGCCAGGACCTTGTCCCACTCCTGCCATTTATCTATTAGTTTGTATGTAAACTGGAGTAAACTCTGACTGTGAGTTGACTTCCACCTTATATATTAATAAATAATAATTATATTATACAAATGTTTTATATTCATTCACTAAGTTGAGATCGAAATGGAAGAAAAAAATTAGAGTTGATTTCTGTCAATTAAAGCTCTGGCCTCTGATATACCTGAGGCCCCTTGTCATTTGTCACTCCTATCTCTCCCTAACTCTTGTCACTCCTCTACTCAGTCCTCCAGTGGTTTCCATGTTGCTTGGAGTAAAAGTTAAAGTCCTCACCTTGGCCTGCAAGTTCATGCATGATCTTGCCTAGGCCTCTTCTTCAGGGTTAAGTCCTATAATGTACTGTTTGTGCCAACTGGCCTTTATGCTCTTCCTAAGAAAACTGAGCAAACGCCCCTCACGATCATTACAGCTTTCAGTCTCCTCTGCCTGAACTATTTCTCCTCATCCCCATATTTATGGCTGGCTTCCTGCCTTGATTCAGATCTGCAAACTATCACCTCCCCAGATATAGCCTTCCTTGACCACTCTACATAGAACAGCACACAATCTCTGCCTCACTTGCTCTCCTCCTCTCCCTGCTGGATGCATCTATCCTGCAGGTATTTAGAGTATATAGGCTCATCTTACAAAGTAAACTCCATGAGAGTAGAGACTTTGTTGGTTTTCTCACATATTTGTTAGAGATCTTGACACACAGGAGGGAGTCCATATGTATGTGTTGAGTGAATTAATGAATGAAATCAAGGAGTGAGTAGGGACAGGGAGTTGATGTTGTTGACCACTTAATCTGTGCTGGATGATGCACCATGTATCCTAACTCCTCTTTAGATGACCATGTTCTTACCATTACACACATAGACTGTCAACACAAAGTCAAAAGGTCCAAACTCACAATCATGCACTTCCCCTTCAACCTGCCTTGCTTCTGGCACAGCCTAGGTCTGTGAATGGCAATTGCTCAGTTTGGAAGCCTAGGCACTCTCCCCTGTGCACTTCCCTTGCTTATTGCCTATGCGCAGTGTATCACACAGTCCTATTGATTTTGCCTCCCAAACACCTCTCAAGTCCATCTGTTTCCCTCCATATTCATTGTTAACACTCTACCAAGGAATAATTATTTTTCAGTTGGATTTTGTAATAGCTTCCTAATTGAGTACCTTTTTCTATGATTGCCCCTCTAATAATCCATTATTTTCACAGAGATCTGAGTAATCACTACAAAATGCAGAACTGATTATGCTCTGCCTTCTCTACTTGCTTAAATATATCAGTGATTTCCCATTGTTCTTAGCATAACACTAACTTCCTAATTTTGCCACCTGCTCCCAGGTTCTGTACCATCTTGCCCTGGCTTTCTTTTTGCCTATTTCTTCTCTGTTCACTATGTAATGGCCACACTGGCCTTGTGCCATATTTCTAATACTCCAGGCACTTTCCCTGGGCTGCCTGTACATTCTCATGACCCCCTTCCTTGCTGATCCTTGCTGAGTTAGTTTCTCATCCTTTAGATTTCAGTACAATTCTATTTTGAAAACGGTTCCCAAACCCCAGAGACTAAACTGATGTGGATCATCATGGACCATGTGGCTTCTCCAACAAAGACTTTGTCATAATTGTAACCAAGGAAAGGTGAAGTCATGCCTGTGTGTACTATTAAAATATAACATCTTAATAGGACATAGAGAGATCAGAGAGCTTCTCCCTGAAGTAGCATCCTCTTAGTCTATATTATGTCTATTTCTCTAGTACTCAGTGTACAGTTGTACTTAGAAAGAACTTGGTAAATATTGCTGGATTAATGAATGAGACACCATTTAATTTGTGGATTCCATGGTGTTAAACTCTGGCTTTGAACATAAAAATGTCCGATCCTAACTACACCAAAGTTCTTTCCAAATATACCCAAACCAAAGGTGCCCAAGCCTCCCAAAGGGCCAGGTAGAAAAGAAGGACTTGCCAAATGCTGAATATAGGGGATGGGAAGTACCTACCTGAGGTGTCAATCACCCCACTCATCAGCTGGAACCTGTTGAGATTCTTGTTGTTCAAGTTCACTTTTGATTTTTTTTTTTAACCTCTCTCAACTTTTGAAGCTGCAACAGAATATCCCTTTGTAGAAGGCATGCTGCCTCCCCAGGAGCTGTTAAATTAAGGGGAATGAAAGCATCATGAAATAGATGCTGTTGTACATCTGAGGTGTGTGTAAGAAAGCTAGACTTGTGAGAGCAGCAGCTGAAACTGGGCCAGGCTGCTAAAGAGCAGCTTGAATTCATGCATTAATTCACCCATGCATCCATTCATATGTTGGCAGAGCCCCTACTTTGTACTAGTCATTAATATGGCATGATATATACAATAGGAGCAAAGAAGAAAGAAACAACTGCAATTGTCCTTGTAAAGCTTATATGTTAGTGTGAAGAAGACAATACACATCAAATATATAACCACCTTAGGTAATAAGCACTGTGAAGACAAATAACATAGGGCAGGGGCAGTTAGTCTGGGATGGAAGTTGAACTGGATTATTTCAGATGAATCATCAGGGAAAGCCTCTTGGAGGAAGTGACATTTAAACAAAGATCTAATGAAGTAAACCATATGAATACAGGAAGAAGAGTTCAAGTAGACAAATTAAGTGACACAGGAAGCAGTTAATGCTTTAATTACAGGAGGCTAAATGCTACCAAATACCACTCAACCCACTACCAAAACTCAGTGGTATAACAGAAAAGACATTTAACCCTTGCTCATGCAGAGGATGGTGTAGTTTGGCCGATGTGTTTCTACTTATTATTGTTTAAGGCATCCAGAAGCCTTCCCTTAGGTGCTCCTACACTTTAGGTCCCAAGTCCCCTGCCAGGACATGTGTTGATGCATCTTTTAGCATATGAGGGAAATGGACCATTTGGGAGGTCTACAGGTTGTATTTGGAAATAGCACAAATTGCTTATTTTCTTTTTCTGTTGGACAGAACTCAGTCACATGCCACTAGTTCCTAATGGCAAAGAAGACAGAGGAAGGCCAGCTGGCTTTGTGTCCAGGAGGAAGAGGATCCAGGTTTGGCAAATTACTTGTGAATTTCCACAGCATATATAAAAAAATATGCAGAATGTCTGGATGACTGGTGCTGAATGAGTAAGAGACAAAAATTTGAGAAGTGGGCAAATGCCGGGGCAGTAAGGTCTTTAGGTCAGGTGAGGATTTTGAACGATGTTATTTTTCTAGTATATTAAGATGCTACCATAGGATTTTTGATAAGAATGTGTGATAAGCTTGGATTTTAATCTATACAAGCAACTTGAAATATCTTTGTAGATGCTACAGTAGGAGACAAGGAAGGCTATATGGTTATTTACGGGAAGCTTGAGAGTCTGTGGCTTGGGAGGCTAAGGCAGGAGGATTGTGAGTTCAAGGCCAGCCTCAGCAACTTAGTGAGGCCCCAAGCAACTCAGTGAGACTCTATCTCCAATAAAAAACAAAATAAAAAAGGGGGATGCAGCTCAGTCATTACATTGCCTCTGGGTTCAATCCCTGGTACCCCAAAAAGAAAAATAAGAAGATAATTCGTGGGGAAGGTAATGACAGCTTAGAGCAGGCCAGAGCCATGATCACGGTGAAGTGCTAAGAAATGGTCTGACTTGGAGACTATTTTTGAAGGTAAAGCCTATGGACATTACTGTGAAGTTGAATGTGCAGAGGGAAAGAAAGTGAAAAACCAATGAAATTTGCTAAATATCTTGTCTGAGAAACTAATTAAATGGATGGGTCATTTACTGAGATGGGGAAGACCCCAGGATTTCCAGGGGACAGACATGAAAAATTCCCTTCTAAAGTCCAAATTGGCAAAGCCTGTTGGACAGCCACACTGGGAGAGGAGGAGGGACTAGGGCTGATGTGGAGGAATCAGTGCGCTGCTGTGTGACACCAGAGACTGACTGCATGAGATCTTCCAGGGTCAGCCACCAAGAGGAGAATTTTTGAGGAGCATGCCTAGGAGTGTTCCAGAACTTAAGGTCAATTCATAGACTCAGAAATAAAAAGACCTTAAAAGATTATTAGGTTCAACCTTTCATTTTTTTCAATGAATTAACAAGTTCAAATGGTTAGGTTGCTCACAGGTCACGTAATCCATGCTGGCAGAATCAGGCAATCACATAGATCTTTGAGGTCCCTGCATAATGCTCTTACATTTATCTTATAATCAAAATAATAATCCCTGGGTTGAAGGATAAGAATGGATCACTGGGATGAGAGAGAGAGAGAGAGAGAGAGAGAGAGAGAGAGAGAGAGGAGAGAGAGAGAGAGAGAGAGAAAGAGAAACAGACAAACCATGCAGGATAATCTATTTCCATATCTGCTTTTCATCCTTATAATAAGGGAGGAGCACAGACAGTGTCTGGCATAGGGCATTAGGTGACTTGTATTGCTGCGGGGTCTTGGAGAAAAATCAACAGAGGCCAATCCTACAGGAATATTACCCTAAACACTTCTGATTATGTGGGGGAAAATATGATGAGATAGGAAGAAAAAGAAAGGAAAACTCATCACATGGAACCTGTATTGCCAGTGAGTGAGGGCTTTAGACTTGAGGTGTGCTTGGGGGAGGGAAGGCGAGGGAGGGCAGAGACAGGATGGAAGTAATGAAGATGGGTGGAAAAAGGTAGTATAGTCTTGGGCAGGCTGAACCAAACTGGGAGAAGGTCAAAATCAGGGATTGAAAAATGAGTATAGATAGTGATAAAATAGACAGCAGGCCAAGAAAGTATTCAGGATGATAAATAAGGTGCCCCTAGTGAAATGAAAGATGAACCTTGCCAGGATAGAAAGGGAGAATATTCCCATCTGCTTTCTGTGCTTAGCACAATGGTCAAATCAGGCATTGTCAAATGATTTTTTCAATTTCTTTTTAATTTATTAATTGATAATTATTTTGTGGGGAAGAGTTTTCCCTCCTCCTTCCTCATTTATTTATCCATTTATGTGGGCATGTACTCATGGGTTACTATGTTTTAGTCAATGGATTACAATGTGTTACAATCATTAATTTTATACTGGAATTGTCTTGGGTTTCACCAATGGAGACTCTTTGGGCTGGCTTTGTGCTCCTTTGAAGTCCTCGTCATTCTTAAGCGTATATCATTTTCTGGCAAAAAAAAAAAAAGATGCTAGTTTCATGATGAATTTTTCTATGAGAAGTCTTGAGTCTTTTTAATGGAAAGTAATATTTAGAAACCAAGATCAGATTGTTCACAGTGCTGTTGTTTCCAAAGTCTCCTGTAGGGCAGTGCTGGAAAATCTATGGACTCATGCACACTTGTACCTTTGCACTAGCCATACATCTATCTCTCAGAAGCCAATGTGATTCAGCACTCTGAGGTTTATTAGCATTCTTTTTCCTTAATCCTAATTCCCTTATCTGCCAATGAAAAACCTGGCTTCCATTATTTTAACGCACTCTTCATTTGCTCAATCTCCTCACAAGATCAAATGAAATTAGGACCCTGTACGTCCTGCTCTCTTCTATGGAATATATAGCCCTACTGAGAGCATTAGCTAAAAGTGTGGACCTGGCAAAGGGGGAGGGGAAAAAAGAAGATCCCTAATATTTTGGGGGTATCATTGAAAGGATTTCTCACATGTTGTCAGCTACTGATGGCAGGAAGCATCTGCCTTACTATCCTCTCTGGTTCATTTTCTGATGTTCACTTCTACTGCCTGCAAGGTCCATTTCTGAGGTCCCACTGTTAGAATTGCCCCAAGATGAACACAACTTTGCTCTCAGGAGCTAGTATTGCCCAGTGACTCCTCCGAGTCAAGGACACAGTGCTCCACCCTCACTTCTCTGCCTCTGACCATCACTTGGCCCCAAAGCCATCTGCGCTAGCTCAGAGATGCAGGGTCCCATCAGCTTCTGTCTCTCACTGTTCCCTGATGTCTCCCCATTGCTTTTATTCAATAACAAACAAACACACCAACAAAAATATTTGCATCTGTTTCTGGAGCTTATGTGTCTAGTCATGAAGACTCTGACCTAGCTTATTGGCCTGAATAGGGAGTGAGACCTTTCTGCTGCTGGTCTTTCAGGTCCTTCTTTGGGATTTCTTCATCCATATTCCACTCTACTCTGAATAACCCCCAAAGTTTACCTTCTTGACTGCAGAACAAAACATGTGCAAGTATAACTGATGGCTATAAACAGATCTTGCAAAAAGAGAGGGAAATGACATCTAGTTTTAAGCTTAGCCCCAAGGCCCTATCTCCTTGATCTGATGATCTCTTGCTGCTTTCAGTAACAGTTAAAGAATAGGCTGGCCCACCTCCCATAACCAGCAAAGCCCTGTGGTGCTCTCAAGAGAAATGTGGTGCTCTAGTGCAGCATCAGCTCTATGAGACTCACTGGAACCAGGCTGAATGGAAAACATGGAGGAGGCTGTGGAGATTGATGGGATTCCTTGGATCATACCATAAAGGTGGTCAGCTTCCATGTCTCTATAATTTAAAACACAGTTCTGAGTACTCCCTGTGTTTCAGACACAGTAAGTAGTGAGATCACAGGGCTAAATTTTAATAACAAGAATAAAGGGTCCCATTTCTCAAATAATTCACTGCTTAGTTTATAAGTCAAACAAATAAGCCCATGTTTATAATGCTCTTTATTTGCTGGGATGCCAGAGGTATAATGGAAACAGAAAACAGAGGGAGGCTGGCAAAGATGGTGAGGAAATACTTTCCAAACAAGGTCATGAGCTTTGGAAGGGGAGTAGGCATTGGCAGGCTGAGTACCCAGCAGGGACACGGGAGAGAGGTGACAGTGAACTGAGGCTTGCAGAAGGCTTGTGTCTACCAGCACGAATGTCAAGGCACCAGCACAGTCACACACTGAGGGTTGGCTTGTATGGTACAAGTTGGCACGATCTTTGAAAGGCAGTCTGTGTTTAATAATCTTGCCTTCTAATTGATTAATTTTACCTTTATGAATTTATGTTAAGGCAATAGTTTGGAAAAAAAACTTACACACAAAAGACTTTATCTCAATATTTGTATAATAGCCAAACATTAGAAATAACTGCTTTTTCTAAGTAATAAAATTAGAGTGGAATATTCATGGAGTAGAACATGACACCGTAGTGACCGTGAAGGCTAAATGTAGAATTTTGTCATGTAATAGTTATGATGAAGAAATGGTCACATTTTACCATTGTAATACCCAGTTGGTTGCTTTCCCAACATCTAAGCCTCTGCTGCTTCTGCCAAAGCAGCCTCATCATCTGTTTCAGAAATTCAATCCCTCTCTCTCTGAAACAGTCCCTGAATCTGGGAAGAATAAACCCTGCCTCCCCAGCTTCCAGCCACCAGCTCCTGGGTATGCTCTGGTGGGTATACCCTTCAGCTCA
The DNA here is from genome assembly GCF_052094955.1 of Ictidomys tridecemlineatus. NCBI lineage: Eukaryota > Metazoa > Chordata > Mammalia > Rodentia > Sciuridae > Ictidomys > Ictidomys tridecemlineatus. The sequence goes on from NC_135483.1 coordinate 111,121,564, forward strand.
CTCACTTCCTCCCTCAGGAGAGCACCTCACCTCTCAGGGATTCTGTTTAATGATTTATAGAGGAGTCAAATCTTCTCTTGATTCCCTTCTGCATGGAGTAGCACACAGGTCTAAAGTCCAGGACTGAAATGGCCTTTTTTTTTTTTTTTTTTTTTTGCAGCCTCAGAATGAATATGTGAAGCACAGAGGTGAAGAGTTGCAGAGAAAGAGTACTGAGTTCCTGAAAGAATCCTATTTTGGAATTTCCTATTACAGGAGTTAGGAGAGTTGTTCGATGGTTAAAGACCATCTGATTCGGTTTGGGTTACTTATATATGGAACTTACCTGATGCAACTAAGTAAAAAATGGCAGTGAATAAAGCTTCAAATAATGCATAGCTAATTCCTTAGTTTTGAACATAATGTATTGTTTGTGAGATTTTTTTTTAAAGTCCCATAAAAGGGGTGGTGGCAATGAAGCGGGAAGGTTTGGAACAAAGTTAATGAAGGGAAGCACAGAGGGAAGAGTGACAGGGCAGAGGTGGGGCCCAGGGAGGCCTCTGCCATGAAGGAGCTGGGTGAGCCTAAGGGACTACAGCACAGCCAGGGAGCTGGAAGGCATGAATGAGAGCAGGTAGGACCAACTGGGCCTGGGAATTTTGCCTGGTCCATTGTCTGCTATGTCAACTAAAGAGGCCTGTGTTCACTCTAAAAGCAAAGGCAAGTCAGAAAAGTTCTTACAGACTGAGAGGGCATGGAGAGAGGATCAGATGATCAGATGATCCCAGCTGAAGCTAATTGTCTTCTTTCTCCCATTTCTACAAATCTGGGTTATCTCTTCTTTTCTTCTGGTTGAACCCCAGTAATGGTCCCTCAACCCTGAATAACCTCCTCGAGGGGGACTATTTTCTTCCTGTGCTGGTTAGTCTCTATTTGCTGTTACCTCCCCAGAACGAGGGCAGTATCTGCTCTTCTTTGCCCTGTTTTGTGCCATCAGAATTTTACTTCTACATATTGCACTTTGTGGTCTCCATTGCAATTTGGCTTGTGGTTGGGTTGATCAGTGGAAGATACCACCAGCAGAGTGGAAGGTGGGAGGAGAAAAAGCCAAGGATATTTATCCTTCCTGCTCCAAGCTAAGTTCTAGTGGTGTAGATGTGTGTTGAAACCCCTAGTGGCTATAACCCTGTTGTGCATCTCACCTTCCATAGTTTTAACTCACTGGACCTTTGTGATACTGATCCCTTCCCTTCGCTCTCAGGGCTGGGACTATCAGTGGCTTCTTGCTGATGCCTTCATTGGTGCCTCAACCTCCCTAGATAGCTACCTACTCCTGCCACATATCTATAAGTAATTCCTTCATTAAAATTTCTTCCAAATACCTCTTTAAAGCATTTTCTGTTTCCTGCTGGAATACTGTCCGATACATCATCTTGATTTTTTTTTAAAAAATCATTTTGACAGATGGGATTTTATTAATTCTATAATTATGACCATGAATGAATATACCCACAGATAGTATTTCTAGTTTTTATTTTTATTTTTTTGGTACCAGGGATTTAACTTAGGGGCACTTAACCACTGAATCACATCCCCAGCCTGTTTTATTTATTTATTTATTTATTTTTTTGAGACAGGGCCTTGCTAAGTTGCTAGGGCTGGCTTTGAACTTGCGTTCTTCCTGCCTCATCCACCAGAGCTGCTGGTATTACAGGCATGTGCCACAGTGCCCAGCTGTTACTCTGATTCTCAAGTGAATTAAACATATGTTATTCATCATATTAGGGTCAGGCATTTTGCCAAATACTAAGAAAAGGCAATGCACAAAAGACATATGGTCTAAGGGAGATGATAGTTCAGTTAAAAGGGCAGCTCTTAGCTTATACAATTATACACCTTTTTTTTTTAATCATTTCATTATATTGTACCTTGGCCAGATATCTTGTAACTAAGGGTGTACATATCTCAAGGCAACATATATTAAATAGTGCATGGTCCAGACAGTTATTCTACTGTGTCATATTCATTACCATCTTATAAGAAAATCAAATAAAATAATAATTATTTGTGGTTTTATTGACCCATGTTTGGACTGAGTTAAACAGCATGGAACTCTTTATATTGTTACTCAGACAGTATCTGTATGAGAATCAGTTTGGAAAAGTTTGAGGATGGAATAGTTAAAAATTCCACATCTCCAGGAGGTGTGTTGAAATGTTTTCTCCTTCACTTGTTTCTTACATACTTATATTATTTGTGAGTGAATTAATTGCATCTTACCTGATCTGCCTCCACCTGTCACAACTGTGAACAGAAAGATAACCATTCTCTTATTTGCAGCAGATAGGGTTGTATTATATTGAATTAGAAAAGACCTGAGCAAACAATTTCTTCCTGATTTTTGCCAGAAAGAAAGCGCACACAGTTTATTTTTTTTTAAACTAAAGTTATTTTTGGTAAATGTCCTCAATGACTAAGAATGTTTTATTGTTAAACAGCTATTTCTCCCGTTGGCACTCAGTTTGGGTAGTTTATTTTATAAAATACATCAAAAATAGTCTTTTTGAAACCTAGACAATTGACAAGTAATTTATTGGGATTTTGTTTGGTGGAATGGCAGCTATTTGATTTCCTCAATCTTAGAATGATATTCAGGTTTAAACTATTGCAACCATGCAAGAAAATGTCGAGAACCTGAACTACATGGGAGGTTGAGGCAGGAGGATCACAAGTTCAAGTTCCACCTTGGCAAGTAAGTAAGGCCTTTAACAACTAAGAGAGACCTTGTCTCAAAACAAATAAGCAAGCACACAAACAAACAAACAAACAAAAAAACAGATGGGGGATGTAACTCAGTGGTAGAGCATTTGCCTAGAACATACAATGTTCAGGGTACAATTGCCAGTACTCCAAAGAAACAAAAACAAAACAACAATAACAACAAAACACTACCAAAAAGCTGAGGGTCCAAAACTCACTATTTTCTGTGTTAGAATTAATTAAAAATAACCTTTGTTGGGTGCTGATCACTTGACCTTGGTGAATTTGTCCCAACAGGATTTTCTTTTTCATCATCATTTTCTTTTACAGCATTCTATCGACATTCTAGTGAAAATCCTTGTTACTTTACATTCATATATACTCAGCTCTTCATAGTGCAATAGCACGGTCAAAGAAGAAATAAAGCCCTAAAAACTATTTTAAAACTATTTCCAAATTGTCTTTGGGAAAAGCAATTTATGTGTTGAAATGTAATCCGAACAGTGAGGTGGAAACTTAATCTGACTATAGTGTTTGGAAGTGGGGCCTCAGGGAGGTGATTAGGATTAGATGAAGTCATTACAGAGGTCCCAAATGACTGAATTCTAGTGTCTTTATAAGAAGAGGAAGGAGGAAGACAAGACACACATTTATACATGCGTGCTCCACCACTTTGGGACTCAGCCAGCAAGAAGGCCATCATTAGATTGGACCCATCAACACTGAACCTCCAAAACTGTGAGCCCAGATAAGCCTCTTTCTTTCTTTTTGTTTTTTCTTTCTTCCTAACCGCCCACCCCCGCCCTGTATTGGGATTGAACTCAGAGGCACTCTACCATTGGGTTACATGCCCAGCTCTTTCTATTATTTTTATTTTGAGACAGGGTCTCCCTAAATTGCTGAGGCCTGCCTAGAACTTGTGATCCTCCTGCCTCAGCCTCTAGAGTTGCTGGGATTCCAGGCATGTACCACCATGCCCATCATAAGCCTCTTTTCTTTATAATTCACCCAGTCTACGTTATTGTTACTGGCAAGAGAAATGGACTAGTACACCTACATACCTTTCAATTGGTTTAAAGTTTTTTAATATTTCCAATTTATTAGGTGAAAACAAAATCTTCATTTGCATTAATTTGATTAACAGTGAGGAAAAAAAAACTGTTTTCACATTTATTCGACATTTGTCTTCACAATCCTTTCTCCCCCATCTGCTTTTCTCCTGTCTTCCCTTCCTTCAACTGGAAGGCTCATGCTTATGTAAACACTGGTACTGGCTTCTACAATATTCATTCTCCCCAGCTTTTCTAGTGAAGAGAACTTCAACTCGATTCAGGGCTGTCATCTGCCAAATTAAATGACAATGATATTTCTCAGTTTATCTTGCAGGTAGGTGGGTCAAAGTCCTGCCTAATGAGGAGGAAGTAAGAGTTGCTAGTGGGAACTTTGGGGACAGTCCTTAAAATGGGGCAGATATGCCAGTGTGTATCAGTGGTGGACACTGTGTCTCCCCTCTTCCTTCTGCCTATGTATAACTGCATTGCTCAGCACTTGTCACCATCAACTGAGAAGGGGATGAAAGCCACCTGCTAAGGATGGAACAGCCAGAAAGGCTGGATCTCCAAAATGCTTACCTGTGTATGGATGTGTGTATGTATGTATCTATGGATGCATACATTGTGTGTGTGTGTTGGGGGGGATACTGAAGATTAAACTCAGGGCCACTTTACTAGTGAGTTACATCTTCAAGCATTTTTAAAGTTATTTATTTATTTATTTTTTAAATTGTGACTCAGGGTCTTGCTCATTTGCTGAGGCTGCCTCAAACTTTGGATCCTCCTGCCTCAGCCTCCTGAGTAGCTGGGATTACAGTGTGCACCACCATACCCAGCTCTATTTGTTTTGCTTTTAAAAAATGCAGCCTTCATTTGATTAAATCATTTAAGTTGGTTTTGCTATTAGGTGCAGTTCATACAATGTTCATTATCCTTATTTAATTGTGGAGACCACTTTTTGTTATTGACCTGGAAGGGGTCTTTGGACTTAAAGAGCAAAATTGTTTTAATTGATCAGTGTCAATTAAAACTTACTTTCTGTTGTCTCATTGCTATTTATTTGTGTGTGTGTGTGTGTGTGTGTGTGTGTGTGTGTGTGTGTGTGGTCTGTTTTGATATTTCAAAATTTCAGTTATCAAATTTATCATTCTTTTTTTTAATGGCTTCTGCTTTAGTATAGTATTTGGGAAAACCTTTTCTAGAACATTATTATTATTTAGTTACATTTCCTTAAATACTTGGTTTCATTTTTTACACTGACAAACCACAATGGCATATTACTGTTTCCCCTCCTGTACTCATGGAAGACATTGCTAATCAATTGTAACACTTTTTGTTAGTATTCACATAGCTACAAGAGCTACAAGTATATTTCTCTCTCTCTCTCTCTCTCTCTCTCTCTCTCTCTCTCTCTCTCTCTCTCTCTCTCACACACACACACACACACACACACACACACATACACACACAACCCTTAGATACTTCCAACACTTCCTTGGATAAAATGGAGAATAAGTAAATAGAGAGATGGATTTACTGTTAACCTTGAATACTGTTAATGAAGCACCAATGAGAACACACAATCTAAAATTAATATATATTTTTTTAAGACTAGAAAAGAAGCTAAGAGGAAACTTAGGGAGGGGAAAAACTGTGTAGCTTCCTGTCTAAGAAGTACAATTCAATTCAAGTGATGACATCCCTCCAATGACTCACATGCTGAAGGAGTCAATAATTATTTACACAGACACACATGCTTTCCTTTGGACGGAGTGCCACAGTATAGGATAGGGTCTGGGTACTGGAAGTGTCTGTGGAGCACAGGTGCCTGGGGTATTCAGAACCATGTCAATTTAATGGGAAAGATTTAAAGATGAGATGAGTGCCTCTGAAAAATTGCTTAGAAATCAGAAGTAGTTATTCATGAATTAGAATCAAAAAGTACAAATATTTAGGGAGCAAAATGTTCTGTAGTAGGATTTGAGAAGCTGAAAGTAAAGGGGGCTATTGATAGTGGGCCCTAGAAATGAATTATCAAGTGCATGGCATTTAGGTGCCATGCAGATTTTTTTTTTTGACCTTCAACTTGGCCTATATCTTTCACTTTCCCTCTTGTAAGTGGCCTGCTTCCGAGTGAACACTGGACATGCTGATGGCTGATAGGACTTTCCTCTGGCTCTTTGCTTATCAAGCCAGACAAAGGGGTACTGCTGGTATAGCCGCACATCAACTTTAAAGGAAATAATTTTTTTAAATAAACATTCCATAGATGCTTTAAAGGTTTAGTTTATATTATTGGGCCCTGCAAGAAAATGCCTAGACAACTTCTAAAAGCTTCCCTCTAGCCAGTGCCTGCCAGTTTGCCACTAACTGAAGATGAGTGGCTGGCCGCTCTGATGTTATCGATGGTGATACCATAGCATAAAGTAGGAAGAAATAAATGGGACCTGGCTTCATTGGTTTAACCTCTAGAAGAATCATGGAGCTAAGAAGAGGGGCTGTGGGAGGGGATCAATAGTTGACAAATGAAAAGAGTCTCAGTCAGTTGGAAGGAGCATTTATTTTCCTGTGACGTAGCAGAATAAATCACTTTGTAGAATCCAACAGCTCAGGATTGTCCTTAGCAAAGACAAGCTGTCTTTGTTCACCTCAGATCTTTGGGAACTAGAGAACAAAGCTATTTCCCCCCTCTACATTTTATAATTGGGGAAATAAGAATATAACTATCCAAATGGGTGCTGAATGAGAAGCAAATCTATCATCATTATCCTGAGCAGGTACTTGGTGTAACATTTAAAATATGTGGGAGCCCGTGAGGTGTCATGGAGCTTTCTTAGTAAAATATGACTCCTGTTCTCATTCAGAGTTTTCTCCCAGTAAAGAAGCTTATGGCCCACCAGTAACACATGGTGTCTTTGTTGTTTGTTTATTTATTTTTAATATTTATTTTTTAGTTTTCCGTGGACACAACATCTTTGTATGTGGTGCTGAGGATCGAACCCGGGCCGCACGCATGCCAGGCGAGCGTGCTACTGCTTGAGCCACATCCCCAGCCCTAGTTGTTTATTTATTGAGAGATTCTTCTCAAAACATTCTCTTGCTAATTCTTCATGTAAGTCAAATTTATCCTTTGGTTCAGGAGGACTTGTGGTTGGTTTCATGTGACATGAACTAATCTGAAACATTTTTTTAATTATTCAAATTTGCTCTTTTACTCTCTTTCCTTTCTCTGACATTTTGGCTAGTGGTTAGTAGCTTACATCAAGACCTCCATCTTTTTCTCATGAAATATGAGGGTTATGGGTCTTCTGTGGCCCAAGTTCCAAGTGTCTTCTCATTCTGGATCCAAGGATTTAGAGATAATGTTCTCATGATTCAGGAGAGACACTTAAGAGAAAGCCAACTGTTTTAGTCAGCTTTATCTCTGCTGTGCCAAAAGATCTGAATAGAACAATTTTAAGAGGAAAAGTTTATTTGGGGGCTCAAAGTTTCAGAGGTCTTAGTTCATAGATGGCCAAGTCCATTACTTAGGGTTTCAAGTGAGGCTGAACAACATGGCGGTAGAAAGCAGCTGGGGATATGGCACTAGGAAGCAGAGAGACTGTGCTTACCAGATAGAAAATATAAAACCCAAAGATACATACGTCTCAGTGACTCACCTCCTCCAGCCACACCCTACCTGCCTACAGTCACTCTCTCCTCCAATTAAATCCCTATCAGGGGATTAATGCACAGATTAGGTTAAGGCTTTTTCCCTCTAAACTTTTCTTCATTTCAATCATTTCGCCTCTAAACTTTCTGGTTTTGTCTCATACATAGCTTTTGGGGGAGTCCTCATATCTAACACCAAACAAACTTCACCAGTATACATAAAACTTCTCCTTGGATAAGACAAAGGTCAAGTCTGACTTTGATCAAGTGACTAAAACATGCCACATGATCAAACCTGAGGTCAAGCAGATGAGGACATGTTGCTTCCAACAGGATTCTCTGACCATCTGGGTGACCTTTGTTTCCTGCTAGGACTGTGATTAAATTATATTTTAAAAAGTCAAATTTATCACAATGATGCATGAAGCTGCCTTGTTGAATACAAAGGCAAGATTGCAGCCAGTCCTCGGGAATGAACCAGATGGAGAGAGTTGAGTCCATTAAGGACTCACCTTTTCTCAGTTGTGCTCCTTTCAGAATGCTTCCCTCTTTAGCAGGAAAAGTTCACTATCTCTCTTACCTACATATTGCAAAACATCATATCTAAGAAACCATAAATGTACTGTTCAAGATAAACTTGTCATTAGTTCTAACTCTGCATTCTCAGAGAAGACTTCTAAGTCCTCTGCAGTGCTGCACAGAGAGTGTGATGTCCAAGTTCACATTATATAAAGTAGCTGCTGGGATCCAGCAACATAACTACGTTGATTTGATAAAATTAATAAGAAAGGGACATCTAGACAGTTCCAGCCATAGGTTTCCTTTATAGATCATTATTCTGTTAAGCAGCTTTTATTAATTAAGTAAAATTAGTTTATTTTTGTTTTAGTTTTTGTTTAATGTAAGATTTATTTTCTACCTAAAGGAAATTTGAGTTTTATAATATGCTGTATCGTGGTTTTTGAATTCAATTTTTTGTTTGCAAAATGTTATATTTAAGTTTTCATTTTTCCCCCAAATACAGATAGAAAGAAAGCATCTTAAGTAGCTATCTCTCTGAAGACACCCGTGAAATTCAATTACTTGTCTACCTGCATATAGATATGGTATTGAGCCTAGGAATGAAGATGTTTTCACTGACTGATATATCAGATAGTTTTTGAGGGAGAGATTTTGAGTAAAAAGAAACAATGATTGTCTACACTAGGATTAGTATACCTATACTGCATAAAAGTATTAGCAAAAATACAAAAAAAAAATAGAAGCATTGTACTCGAAAGTTCTTGTCATTTCTTTTTGCTCATAATCTATGTGATATTTACCTTCACCTCAACAACACCGAGACAGGTGTTATAACTTCATTTTGCAGATGAGAACTGATGTTCAGAGAGGTTGAGCAGCTGGCTGAAGGTCACACTATAAATGGCAGATTCAAGATAACAAATCCAGGTTGGACCAACTCTAAATTCTATGCTTATTTGTAAAGTATCTAGCATATTGGTGTAATGAAGTAGATTTGCATGATTCTTTAATGAAATGAGTGGAATGGGATTATGATTACTGTGGGTTGCACTATTTCAAAAAGACAAAGATCAGAGTGAGGTAGGGTACATAGAGAATTGCTGAGGCGGGCTCCCAAGTGGCTGTAGTTAGGTTCCCTTACTGAGCTTTCCGGCAGGCTATGTGGTAGCCAGGGTTGGGAACCAACTCTGTTATGGTTAGTAAAAACCAGAAACACAGAGATTCAGCATACAGAATCAAGGTCATAAACATGTGAGCATGTGCCCCTCACCCCCTTATGTAACCTGTTGGCAGTGTGCCTTCTTTGTTTTGAGACTGCATATAAAAAGAGCCTAAGGAAATGGGCAAAGGGGAGGTGCTAAAATGGAATTGGCTGGGGGTTGAAATTGAAGCTGGTGGATGGCTAATGGCTATGGCTACCTCTGCATGCAGAATGACCACCATTCCCACCGTGCCTTGCATCTTCTTCCACTTGCTGAACCCCAAATCGGTTTCCTGGGTCAAGGCCCTGACACGACAAGAATATTTTATGCAATGTTTGTATTAGTTATGTCATAGGGAACTGCAGTAACAAATCCATCTTAAAAATTCATGACTTAAAGAAGAAATGTGTGTTCATTACTCATATAGGAATCCAGCGTGAGTTTGGAGATGTGGTAACTCTCTTCTGTGATAAGAAAAGCACTCAGGTTAGCAGTTGCTTTTCCCCTTGCAATGGGTCCCTTGGGGCATCTATCCAAGGGAAATATGGGGAAGGAGCACAGAAGAGCATGCGTGCACTTGGATGTCACTCCACTCTTGAAAGTGTACCCCTCCCTGGTTCTCACTGTAGCTCCACAAGGCGCCTCTCTATGAGAGTGGCAGGGGCATGCAATGTAGCTGGCCAGCCCATATACTTGACCTTTTCATTGTAATGGAAATATAGAACATATTGTGGTGGACATCTGGGAGTCTCTATCGTAGAAGAAAAACACCCATGTATTGGAGGAATGAAGAAGAGAAAGAATGGCTTTATCTAGTCCGGAAGAACAATAAGAATGATGAGGCTGTTAATCCCCATCAGGTTTCTATTTCTTTAGCTGATAAGCAAAACTTATTCTAGATGAATTCCAACATTGTTTCTAACTTTTAAGTGCCTATGGTTCTGGGAACTAATATTCAGTGGATACGGTGTTCAGCTGGAGCAAGTTTTTTTGTGCTGGAAATGGTGCAAAATAACTCTCACCTTGTGTGAAAAGAGTGGGTCTTGAGTAATCATTTTATTACACTGGAGATTAAGAAAATATCAAATAACAGATGCTGATGAAAAATTTACTTGTGATGGTTAATTTTATCTGTCAACAAGACTGAGTCATGGGATACTCTGATGTTTAGCTGGAAAGACATTATTTCTGGGTGTTTCTTTGAGGGTATTTCAGAAAGCGATTAGCATTGGAATCAGTAAACTGAGTAAGAATCCACCCTAACCAATATGGTGGGCATTACACAATGCATTGAGGGCTGGATAGAATATAAAAGTGGAGGAAACACAAATTCACTTTCTTGCTGTTTCTGAGCAAAGACATTCATGTGTCCTCTCCTTGGACGTTGAGGGCTCCTAGTGGTTACACCTTTGGCCTTGGACTAATCATACTGTCTGCTCTTCTAGCTCTCCAGCTTGCAGGTGGCACATCATAGGACTTCTTGGCCTCCAGAACTGTGTGAGCCAATTCAAATAATAAATATCATATATCCGTATAGATCTTACTGGTTCTGTTTCTCTGGAGCATCTTAGTACACTATTAGAAACCAGATACTTTGTCAGGTGCTGTGAAGGAGACATTCTTTTAGAGAATAGATTACATACTACTTTTTTAAAAAAAATATTTATTCTCTAGTTTTTTTTTAGGTGGACACAATATCTTTATTTTTTATTTTTATGTGGTGTTGAGGATTGAACCCAGTGCCCTGTGCATGCCAGGTGAGCGCGCCACAGCTTGAGCCACATCCCCAGCCCTAGATTACATACTATTTGTGGAGGAAGTTGAATTGAATTAAGAAAAAGAAAGATTAAAGCAAAACAGAATGGGATGTGTTCCCAGAGTTCCAGACCTCAGTATGCAGTGAATATGAAATGGTCCTTGAATATCTTCTAGAAGACCTTTCTGAAGACAAAAATAATAATAATAAAAAATAACTAAAAGAAAAGAAAAAAATATCTCTAGTAGGAGCTTATTTTACGGTGATTTGTTTTTTACATTGGGTCATATTAAGTTTCCATTCATTAAAAATTCTGATTAACTTTAGGTTAACTATAGTTTTATTGCAAATACAAATATATATAACTCTATCCTCTATTTTTCAGGTTGGGCTATTAATTTAATATTTTTTATGAGGTAAAATCAGGCCTTTATGCAATCAATAATTATTTCATACAACTTACCAATTTCCATGAAAATATTTTCTCAGGTGCTATAACCATCTGAAAACTCTGCCAAATGTAGTGTTATATTGCTATTAATTCTTCACCAGGTATAACTCTAAAATATTCCAGGACTCTGATCTTTGGATGTAATGTATCTTTTAATTTTTTTATTAATTAGGTTTTTGGAATTTGGGATTGAACCTAGGGGCACTTTAACCACTGAGCTACATGCCTAACTCCCTTTCTTTTATTTTAAGACCGAGCCTTGCTAAGTTGCTTAGGGCCTTGCTGAATTGCTTAGGCTGGCCTCTAACTTGCCATCCTCCTGCTTCAGTCTCTGGAGTCACTGGGATTACAAGGCCTGACCTACCGCACCTGCCTTAATGCCTCTATCTCAGCTTTACTCTTCTATGGTTGTAGTTACAATTTGTAAAAATCTTTTATTCTTAAGGAAATTGCAATCTTGTAGATTTTAGAGGAAGGCCATTTCAAATGTTTTTCTTTAGTTTTGGGGTAATGTATTGTTATAAACTCACTGTAATTATTTTTGTTATCTGAAATCCCTGCTTCAATTTGTCTTCCTGATGGAACACAAGACCTGGGACTAGAAGTCGGGAGAAATGCACTTCAATCAGGTTTGCCACTCACTACTGGGTGCATTCTTTACCTTAATGAGGCCTTGGGTATAACTTTCTTTCAAATGAGGGGATTGTGATAGCAAGATAAGGTGCACTCTTTAAAATATTATTCTTCTCTTTGTTGACGTTGGACTAACCACTTTTATTTATTTAGTTTCCATATGCCCATTCGTTTAATCGTAAATTCTAAAAAGTTGTGTTTCTTAATTTTTGAACCATTTATGACTGGGTGCAAAATTAGCTTATACAAGTGTCCTTTTCCTCATCTGCAGTACTAAAAGGCAAGATCGGCTTTGCAGAAATGTGTGCATTTGCATGTTTAAATAGGGTCTGATTTATACTGCGCCAAGCGCCATCACTGACAATTACGTAGGCTTGGAAATGAAATTATGACTTAGAAATACATGTGGCATATGTTCTACTCCAATTTAAAAATATGCCTGTGGGAAACTTTAAAAAAATTTCATAAACCCAACTAAAATCCACAGATTGTATAAATCAATTTACAGAGGTATTTTTCCTTTGCATGGAAATAATGTTTATAATCTCTCAACTTTGGAACATCAAATAGCTTTAAATCTCATTTGATGTTGTAGTAATTACAATCACATTTATAGTTCCTTACTAGGTGTCAGGCTCTGTACCATATGCTCTATGTGAATTATTCTTTTACTCTATAATCTCTACAGCCAAGATGCCCTATTTAATATGTACATTAGGAAAATGTTACTGTTCAACTGGTATTACACACACACACACACACACACACATACACACACACACAGAGAGAGAGAGAGAGAGAGAGAGAGAGAGAGAGAGAGAGAATCACCGAAAAGCAAGAACAAAGACTCTTTAAAATATAACCACCCTGAAATCATTGAGAGATCTAGCAAATTCTTTTTATTTACATAGAAATGTGTACACACACTTTCTCTGTACACAGAAAATTCTAAGTATATATACATATACGGTTCCCATGTATTTTACAATAAATAGTATTCTACTCTTGTTTCTAGATGAAAATAAAAAGATGCCTCAAAATATTACTTACTGACCACAAAATTACAAAAGCACCTGATGAACTCAGAGCAAAAACTTCAAGCCTGTACTACCACACACTAAGCCTAGTACAATTTTTACAAAAGACAAAATCGAACACTGTGCAGATATCACACAGGAAGAGAATGGAGATGTAAAAATATAGAACAGAGCTGTTGTTGGCTTTCTGAACAGTGTGGTAAGGGCATTTTTGTTGGTTAGGACTTATCTTCCTTTAGTCCACAATTGAATGTTTTACATTAATTGATATTTTACAGATAAGAAGGCCGGGGGAAGAAGTTAACGTCTATTGTAAATAGCAAACCATTCCACAAGCCCGAGCTCTAGAAGTCTCTCTCCTTGCCAAGCAGATCCTCTTTCTGTGCTAATCCATTGATCATCCAGTTCTACCATACAGGTTGCCACTGGTCCCTCAGGGAATTCGAGAAGGGCACTGGTTGTGAAGTGACATTAATTTGGAAGTAATTTCAAAAGCCAAGTGAGCCAGGTATCTTGGATATCAGCGCTTTATAATTAGAAATGTTCAAATATAACTCATTATTACCACATAGTTTCATCCTTCTTCCTAATAATTAACTAAATACAAGAACTTAATCTGAGAGGCTAGAGATTATGAACTCACAGTCCTGGAATTCCTTCCTTCAGCTTTCATTTTTACTTTTCCCATTCCAGTCTAAGGAATCAACCATTTTTGCTCAGTTTCAGAGTTGTTCTACATATGTAGATAATTAAATCAGACCATTAAATGAGTAGAACGAGGGAATAAGCTCTTAGGATGACTACAAATTTTATGTCGCTTCTGACAACCTCACAGCATTAACATTGGTAAAAGACTATAAACATCATGGTCTTCATTATTGTTGAGTGGACGTACCCAATTTGCTTTCCAGTACACCAGTATTATTACTCAGATGAGAATCATAAAGGTGGTGACCAACACGGGGTTAGGTAGGTGCTGAATCACATTCCACTGAACAGCTCAGGTTGCTCCTCTGTGGCACCGTAACTTTACACACGGGTTTTGAAACAAATTTTACCCCTTCCTCTCTCTTTATCAATACTGGCACCAATGTGGGGAAAGAGATAGCAATTTAAAAAAAAAAAGCAATCCATATCAGAAACACAATTCATCTATCAAATACCATCTTTTCAGGTATTTTACTAAATCTTTACCGAATTTGAGGTAACTTTCCAAAATATATTTCAAAGGCCGGCTCATTTCAAGAGCAATGTCTATCACATGTGAAATTGGCTTCCTTCTTTTCCCCACGTGGATACCTTTGATGCTGCTTTTACAGAAATAATATTTCTAGATCTTAGCCATCTCACATGAAAGGGATGGTTTTCATAAACAGTTTGACTCTTTAGATAAAGGTACTTATGATAGAAACAAACACATTTCACCTTGGAATATGTTTCTTTTTCTTTTCATTTGAAAATGTGATGGGAAACTATGGTTCACTGACAGAAACAAAAGGGATCCTGTACCATGGAAAGCTGGGCTTGTTTTTTGTTCATTCTAATTAAATATACATGAGTCTCTCATTTCTATCACTGTGGACAGATTCAGCCAGAAGATAAGTATGGGGTCTCACTATGATAATTATAGTCAGGACAGACCTTCTGCACAAGTTTATAATCAACACTGTAAAAGGCAATGTAAATGCAAATGACCTTGAAGGGCTTAGAGCATAACCAAGACACATGGCTCTGAGTCTGCTCCTGGTAGCAAATCTTGGATGGGTCAAAGTTGCACAGGGCGGTCTTCTTTGCCCGGTCTGTTTTTTCATACTCAATGCGACAATTGAAAGATTTGGATTCCTTGGTCTCTAAGGTCGACTGGGGGGAAACTTCAAATTCCACCACTTTGGAAGGAGGTACCAAGCTCACTGAAACATTGCCCAGGCCTGTTGAATTATGCCGGAAATAAACACTGAAGGTTCCATTTCCATGGTCGACAATTTTCCCTGTGATGAGAAGGTTGAGTTTGACAGTTTTAATGTTGGAATGAAAGTCACCCCATCCAAACATTTTCTTAAATTTTCCCGTTTTCACTATTGGCCTCCGCTTAGTTCTTGCTAATGGCTCCTGAGCCTCTGTGATATTGGCCAGCCAATCCCAAAAGTTTTCCATGCTGTCTGCATATGCCATGGGACCTGGCTTGGGCACTGGAGACTGTTTAACAAACAGGCGCAGAGGACTGATGATCCTTGAGTGCACCACATTTCCAACCAATGTCCCTGGGGTATCTTTGTCTTCCCAGTCCAGACCTTCTGAGGCATGCACCGCCTCTTTACCATCACAGAAGAGCTGTGGGGAAAGAAGAAAGAGAAATCAACTTCAGGTGGGCTTTGAGCATGCACACAGACTTGAAGGCAAAGCACAAGAGAGTTTCAATAGTATTTGGAGTCTTGTTAAATAGCATTCACACACACAGCTGGTCTCAGCAGTATTACGAGATGAGCATTTAATTCCAACTGTGAATAGAAAAATTAAAATGGTAAAGTTAGGAAGAGGGCATTTTATTTTGAGGGTTGATGGGATTTTTTTCTTTCTGTTTCCTCATCTTCACAATTTTTCTTTTCCAGATTGTGAAAAGTATCATGTTTTGGCCTCTCATTTGATAAAAACTGTTAAATTTGTGAGGTCTTTTCTGTTGGAAGACAGCTTTAGATGCTGAAAATTCCTACCAAGGAGCTATACAGCATTTGAATATAAGGTATTGATAAGTCTAGTAAACATATTTGAAGGATGTTATTATATTCAAAGGCTTAAGACATATAATTTTATAGTTTTTGATATAATTCTATCTCAAGTTGTTACAAAAAAAGGCATGTGATTAATGTTAAGAGGTTTTACAGAAGTTTCAGTGGGAAAAATATAATTACACATTTAGTTGTCTTAATAGAAACATAAATTAATGTTAAAAGTATAAATATAAGTAGACTTATATGATTTAATATATTTTATTATAGCAATATTATAATCAAAAGACAGGATTGCTAGGAAAGCATCATGAACATGTGTTTTACTGGTTCTACAGCATTTTAGTTCAAATCATAGTCACTGAAATATAGCACTTTGTTTGCACTTGATTTTCCTTTTACTTTTGTACTACAAGGGTCCTTACAATTTCTAAAAATCATTTAGTTGAGTCAATATGGATTTTCAAGGGGCAGAATCATTACATATGAAACTGTTGACTGGAGTGAATATTTATGGATGAGTTATAAAGTCTGGAAAATAGAGGTTCCTAGTGGAAACACAGATAGCCTCTTATCTCTAATGGCACAAACCACTCCTGTGATGATTCTACGGAAAACTGTCAGCATGATGAAAAGGATGAGGAGAGAAGAGACGCTGTGTTTATGTACCGTTGCTCTAGTCCTTTCATACTTGCAAAGCACTTGGTAGAACTGGTCTCAAATTACTCCAGAAATTATTGCTTTCAATACAATTTTGGGGAAAAAAAGGACACAGCCTGGATTATAAATATTGCACTCAGCTACACGGTGTAGTTTGATAACATGAGGTCCTCTTTTGTATGTTCATAAAATTTTAGAAGTTTAAGTTCTAACAGAACCTTGTGAAAAGTGTTTTTTTTACCTATACCTGTTTCCAAGATCACTTTGAGGGAGGTATTCAAGGACTCAAAATATATGAGTGGAATTGTGGGGTTTATTTTTTCCTTTGATGGGAGTAGTATAGGGGGTGTTGGATATACATTTCTGCCTTGATTAATTTTCTAAAGCCTTTTCTTCCCAATTTCTACAGTTTAAAAAATTATTTTCATTAAAATTACTGATGTTGGCAGAAGGGCAAATTAATGATGCATATGCTTACCATTAAGAACCCGTATAACTTCGTAGGGGCTTATACATCCTGAATTGATTATTTGTTTGTTTTTTCCTAGGGTTGTAAGGATGGCATATTCACTAGAGAAAGAAGGACAATCACTCAGGATTTGTGGCTCAAAATATGTCTGATACTATATAATTATAGCTTTCTGATGTTGAGCACTCTTAATTAGGAGGTAGGTAGATCAACTGAAAGCAGCCCATGGAGTTCAGTAACCTGGCTCCAATTCTGACTTGGGTTTCCTGAGAACTGATGAAGACTGGTCTAAGGGACATGTCCTGGCCTTGCTCCAAAGAGCTCCAAAGTCACATGCTCAGGCAAGAAGCCTCTGGGAGATGAAGGTCCGATTTCTCCACTCTGTGATCATGATTCTTTTTGCCCAGAGTCTGTCAACTATTTTTCACCTGTCTCCAGTAAGATTTGTCTTGCCTGGGAAATGCTGACAGATAACACATTCCATTTGCTCAACATCTGGTGTGCAAGAGCTGCTCCTTTGCTTCCCCATTTCTACCCCTTAATTTAGTATAGATTTCAAACTTCTTCCCTCATTCCTGCTTTCCTTTCTCTCTTTCATAGGACACATCCCTTCTGACATGTTCCCTTTGTCACATGCCTTTAAAACCCCCTCAGTTCTTATTCCTAAACCCCACTGTCCTAATTAATACTTCATTAGCAGAACTAAGATACATATTTCCACCCAAAAATATTTTTTCAACTACATGTTGAAACATTCATTGCTACCAGCAGCAGTGGTCTACTTTTTTTTTCTTCTTCTCTTCTTCTCAAAGTGTATGTTGTATGTTATATACTTTCCTGAAAATTTTCTGACTGGATAATTTCTCTTGATTCAGTGCTTTGCTTGATTTTTCTCACTTTCCGTTACTGAAAACCTATAAACATTGAGTCCATCTTTCAATGATGAGTATATTTTGCCATCACATAGATTCTCATCTGATTCTGATGCATTTTGGAAGACACAATAGGCCCCCAACATTTTAAGAGATTCTCCTTTTATTTCTAGGATTTCTGTTGTGATGGTTCCAAGATTATTCAATAATAATAATGTGTGAATATTTACTGAAATTTTTTTTAAAGATCTGAAGATTTTCCCAGAAGTCATTTATGTTGTAATATAACTTTACCCAAATATATGAGACTCACTTAAGAAATATTGGCTTGAAACAAAACAGAACAAAAGCTAATAGAGCCTATCAAATAGATAAATTGAATGCAATTGTTTTTTTTATAAAGACTCTTTAATTCCTCAGAAAAAAATTCTTCATGAGAACTTGAAATGGAATTTGATTTATAAAAAATTCTCTCTAACATATTACTCTTCAGGTCCAAGAGCTACTCAAGGTACCACTGCTTTTAAAGTTGGTCTACATAAAAAAAAACACTGTCTATTTATATGTATAAAATTATATCTATATATTTAGGTGTTTTTTTTTTTTTGCTTTGTCCTAGACCATCATTTTTTTAAAAAAATTTTATTTATTTTTATGTGGTGCTAGGATGGAACCCAGGACCTCACACGTGCTAGGTGAGTGCTCTACTGCTGAGCCTCAACCCCAGGCCTAGACCATCATGTTTTTAATGTGCTTTAACAACAAAATTAGACAAGCTGAGAAAAGCTGTGTACAACTTCATCTATTTATTATTTTAAAATACATGGTCAGTTCTCACAAGTGCTGATTTTCCAAATCGAAGTCCAAACTCAAAAAACCATTGGGAATTAATAGTACACCACTACAAGAGTATGATTAAAAGCGTAAAAGTATCTCTTGTGGTCTTTTACAAAGCTGCCTCCCTCTCTTCGTTTCCTTTCCCTTTGCTGTAACTTATTCAGCGCCAGCCTCTTGTCATAAATTATCACTTTATAACATCTTGGCTGAGAAGGTACCCTTTCCTCTACAAGGCTAAATGGCTCATGACTTAAGTCTCCAAGGCCATGATTAACCTCAGAAGAGCTAAAGGGGAAGATGAGGGCTGATGAGCCACAACTTTGTCCCCTTTACCCACTTACACCTGACTGGGAAACATTATGACACGACAGAAAAAGCAGTTTGGTACTTGATGACATCATCACCCCTTGCTCAAGTGCTGACCAGAACCCCAGTTTTCTCACCTATCCTTTGATGGTTAGTTGTAAGGACTAATCAAAAGAATGGATGGAGCCTACTTCTTGGCAAATGAAACTCAATGATTGATGGCCTTTCCATAGTCCAGTGGGCAGGCTTCTGCCTTTCACTGGCTATAACCCACATAGCCAAAGGATTACATGAATTTTCAAACCTCCAGAAAACTAATTAATAGCTAATTGAGCAACTTGTTTCACACTGTGTGATAAATTAATGACCAAGAAGAAATCAACCTTCTTAACTCCGGAACATGAATCAAATGCTTTCTCATGTTTCCATTTCCATTGGTCTCTGAGTCACACCTAGATCACAAGTACAGGTGAACTCTCTTTGCCAACAAAATGTGTTTGTGGATCTTTGATTCCAACCTTCCAAATGAGTCAGCCAAGGCTGAAAGTACAAAGTGTCTGGCAGGTGCCCACGTTCCCCCATGGATAATTTCTGTGATGCAACATGCTGAGAGAAGACTGTAGGTGGTTTTGAAGCTGTTGGCGACCCTCTGCGTTCAAGGCAAGTTAGACGTTATCTAAACACATGGCTGTATCCCCCTGTTTCCTTTCGTACTTGCTGGGGCTCTTCATGCTAATTTCAACATCATTGCTGTCTTCTGTCCCATCATATTACAATAATAATGCAAAACATTTAACTGCAAGCACAAAATGGAGTTTTAAACAGGGGAAGAAAGAGGAATTGCTGTGCTTTATCTGTTTGAACATTCCCTGATTTCAACACATTTATCAAAGCTTAAGTAATTTATGTCTTGGCAGGGTGTATCAATTTCACAAAGCACACACATTAGCTAGATACAATGATATCATATTAGCTTTTTCTGCATCTTACAGAAGAGCTCAAAAAGATTAATAAAAGCTCAAACCTTCATCAATTAAATGAAGCAGGTGGAAGGAAGGGGGTAGAAGAATAAGACTGTATTTCATTTCAGTTCTTTTGTTTTTTTGGGGGGGAGCTGACAGGTTCAAATCATTCATCATAACAAGCTGAAGTTGAATTTCACTGATAATTAAATGCATTTTTTCCCAAGAGGCAGAGAAGCTGCTATGAATTTTATAGTAGCAGATGTGAGAACTGTCACGAATTATGGAAATAATTTATAAACTAAAAGGCATCTTCCTCTGCAAACATCATATCAGAAAAGCCTTTTTTTCCCCTTCAACTGTATTTGCGGTGTTTTTTAATTAGCATTTTATTTTGGAATAACTTTAGTTTACAGAAAAGTTGCATAGTACAAACTCTGCTCCCAGTTTCCTCCATTGTTAACCTCTAACATTACCCTAGTACACTAGTAACAACCAATTAATTAATCAATACGGACACAATATTATTAACTGACCCCTATACTTAGTTGTCCTTACTTTTTGTTTAATGTCCTTCATCTGTTCCGGGATATCATTGAGGATTGCATATTTTATTTGGTTATTTTGAATCCATGGGGTTTATCTTGGCTATGACAGTTTCTCAGGCTTCCCTTGTTTTAGATGACCTAAATGTTTTAAGGAGCACTGATCAGGCACTTTGTAGAATGCCCCTGAATATGGGTTTCTCTAGTGTTTTTCTCATGATTAGACTTGGGGGATAGGTTTAGGGTAGGAAGAACTCATATGTAAAGGGCCACTTACATCACTTCATTTTAAGTGCACACGCTAGCAATATGGCTTATAATGGCTTATACCCTGTTGATGTTATCTTGATATCTTAGGCTTAAGTAGAAAAAATCGTTAAAAAAAGTTTTGTTTTCAGAATTCTCATAAGGACTATAGACTTTTTTTTAAAATATATAATTTCATTCCGAGTCCCTTGGGACCTCTAGGACCTCTCACTGCCCTGGGGTCATCTGCTATTTGGTGTTTTCCCAGAGAAGAAGCAAGGTTTGTAGTCTTTTACTATCATAAACTTAATTTAATTTACATTGAGTTCATTAGTACTTGGTTAAAGATTGACTTTTTAAAGTCAGAAACTCTAAATTATTTCAATTTATAACTTCAAAGAATTACTAAATTATCTAAAATAACCTCAGCTGTTTAGTAACTCAGATTATTTCTGAATAATTCTGGCAATTTTGCATGTTATAAATATGTTTGTCAACATCATTACCAATATTGCTATTTTATTTTTAGTTTATTAACCCCTTAAAAAATCAGGTATATTTTGATAATTAATAGCTCCATAAAGAAAAGTTTATTCTGCAAACATCTTGTGCAAAATTGGAAATATTTTCTGACTATGTCACATGTCCCTTCTTCATTTAGGAATCAGCCCATTGCACAGAAATTCTTTGCATCTAATGAGAAAGTCATCAAGCTTTAGATGGGATTTTCTTTCCAGGCCAACCAGTTTACCAAAGAGAGCAGTGCTAATGAAAGAAACTCTCCATAAGGACTCTTCTATATTCGGTGCTCCGGGTGGTACAGCACCATGAATGCTCTTGACTTCCCCTGGGTTCTGTGACAGTCAAAGCTTTGCCATACTTTGGGTTAACCCTTTTCTACGTGTTCATCATTGTGATTGCTTTGCCTTTTCTTGGTAGCTAAATGTTGGGCTGGTTTCTCAATTGTGGGGGAAAAATGATTCTTCAGCACTTAGTGAATAATAAAAGGGAAACTGAAATCTTTGAACTTTAATACCTATCATGCCATTATCAGTGTGGGTAGTGCTATATTTACAGCAGTCCTAACAGATGCTATTTTTCCTACTTGAAGAGGCGCTAAGGGAAGAGGGATCACCACCAGCCTTGCTGTCCTAGGCCAGGGCTTGACAACTCTAATAGACACATTTATTTAGCTTTTATTGACTCCTCACTTAATGGCAACAAGGGGATAGGGGAGGCCTGCATTCCTTAGATCATTCTAGCTGAGTCTTTTAAGCCCACTGTTTCTAAATATGCTTCTCCTGACTTAGCAGGAAGAGACTAGATGATATTATCATTCTGTTTAAGGAAAGTGGAAGTCTATAACAGTGCAGAAACAGTTTCACAGAAATATTATTTTATTTTTAGAGGATGAAGTTTGTTGCTTACTGACTTTTGTCTATACTTGCATTTATGGGAATGCTACAGGACTCCCTCGCTGCCCTCACAATCATTTGACTGGGACGAAAGGAAAACTAGAATGTCCCTGTCAAGTCTGTCTATGGTAGAAGAGTATATCACATCCATCAATGGCTGAATTTACCCAATCAGAAAAATTGTGCCAAGAGTTAAGGAACTAATCAAAGAAGCAGGGCAATGAGCTCAATCAGGACAGGTCTGATCAAAGAAAGAATGGAAAAGAGAGATGGGAACAGCAGTGGGAGTGCTTTGATTTAACTAGATGGCCTTGAGGAAAATAGAAACAGACATTTGACACGGTCATTTAACCATTCCAGCAACCTGTGCAAGCCAGGACCCTTCTCTGAGCCTGGTTTTCTTTTTTCTTTCAGTACCAGGGATTGAACTCAGGGGCACTCAACCACTGAGCTACATCCCTAGCCCTATTTTGTATTTAATTTAGAGACAGGGTCTCACTGAGTTGCTTAGCACCTTGCCGTTGCTGAGACTGGCTTTGAAGTCTTGATCCTCCTGTCTCAGCCTCCAGAGCCGCTGAGATTATAGGCGTCCACCACTGCATCCAGCTGAGCCTGGTTTTCTTTTTTTTCCTTGTTTAATCTCTCTTTAAAAATTTATTTATTTATTCTAATTAGGTATATATGATAGCAGAATGCATTCTGATTCGTTGTACACAATTGCTGCACAACTTTTCATTTCTCAGGTTGTACACAATATAGTGTCAAACCATATGTGCAGTCATATATGTACCTAGGGTAATGATGTTCATCTCATTCCACCATCCTTCCTGCCCCATGCCTCCTCCCCTTTGTCCAATTTTCCTTCATTTTTCCCATCCCCCCGCCATTATGGATCAGCATCCACTTATCAGAAAGAACATTCAGCCTTTGGTTTTTTGGGATTGGCTTACTTTGCTTAGCCTTGTTTTCATAACAGTGAAATGGTACAAAGCACAAAAGGAAATGCACTTTGCAGAGATGGAGGTGCCTGTGAGACAGACAGTTAATTCAAGTGGACAAGTCTGTGGTAGGGTCTCTGTAAGAAAGTGAGCTCTGCAGTGCAGAGAAGGGCGGGAACCCTCAGCCGTGCTCACAAACACCCTTACAAATGTCCGTACTAGTTCTTCAGTCACTTACTCAACACACACTTTTAGAATTTATCTGGGTGCCTGTATTTGTATTCTCAGCCTGGGAGTATGATGCTGAACAGGACACACATAGTTCTGCCTTATGCAGTCTGCCAAAGAGCAATCAAGCAGAAACATTAAAGAAATAATCATATATAAATAATAATTTACTCATTTACAGTTGTCATGAGGGCCTGCACGTATGTGTATACGCATCTTGGTATAACCAGGTGGGGAGTGCTAATACTCATTAAGAGAACAGTGTTAGCAACAAGGAAAGGAT
The DNA here is from genome assembly GCF_052094955.1 of Ictidomys tridecemlineatus. NCBI lineage: Eukaryota > Metazoa > Chordata > Mammalia > Rodentia > Sciuridae > Ictidomys > Ictidomys tridecemlineatus. Next base: position 111,145,094 of record NC_135483.1, read on the forward strand.
TAAACAGAATTGGGCAATTAATATCTTTATTCGGATAAGAGAAATGAAATCCAAGATTTACCAGTCGATAGCTGATAAAGAATGAATTAGCGACAAGAAAACAAATCTATCTCAGAATTTATATTCCCTTATCGCCAGATCCAAATTGTTTATTGATTTGTTTATAATTACTAATGAGACTGTGATAACATTATAAGGCTATAGTGTTTTTTATTTTTTATTTTTTTTAGTGGAAGGCTAATCTGGTGACTTTTCCACAATGATGAGTCTGCGGTTGCTGTTCAGTCTCTGCTGAATTCCAGACTTGCAGCTACAGTGCTAGAAAGAGAGGACCTCAGCTTCGCAGGTCTTTTACTCTAAGACTTCCAAAGAGCTATGAAAATGTTAATAATATATATCCTTGGGCCCTGGGACAGTGAGAGCTTTGCCATGATTATGGTATAATCCTCATTTTTGATTATATAAATTAATGTAATATAGTAATGCTATCGATGACAGCTTAGTTGATAATAAAATAAGTATGCTCTAAATGAGTACAAATATTCTTCAATAATATAGATTTGTTTTTATGTTTATAGGTGTCTCAAGAATCTAAAAGACAACAAATCTAGCTAATGTCAGTGATTATCACAGTTCTGATGAATGTTCTAAATGAAAGAAAAAAACAAAACAATCTAACTTTTCAACATAGTTATAATATCAAAGAGGCATCTATACTCAACAGAGTTTTCAGTTTTCTGTGTTTGCACTGAATACAAAATATTTATAGTCTATACAGGCTTACTGTGAAACACTTGGTGTAACATACAGTACACAATGCATAGATCATTTACCATCAAAAAGGAAGGCTGGAACTATTTTATAGTACACCAAAAATACGTACTACTCTACCCGTCAAAGAAGGGGATTTTGAAAAATGAGCTGTATGTTCCAAATATGTGGATTTGTGACAAGTTGGGAGAGTTGGCTTTTCCTTGACAAGAGGACTGGCACACATTGCAAGGAACAAGTTGATACAAATTTGTACAAATATTTTTAAAGGCAGCTGGTTTGCTTGTATCATCCCAAAGAGGGACAGTAAATTGCCAGGGCCCGAATGCCTCTTCTCTGTTCCCCCAAACCAAGCCAAGTTAAGAGAATGAGGAGAGGAAGCCTGGGCCAGTTAAGATACATATTAAGAAAGTTAAGATACATATTATTTTGAAGGACACTGGCTTTCTCTTACGCATACTGGGACCTAAGGCAAGGTAGTGTTACCCATATAAAGCTACTTTTTGCATGTATACCAGCACAGTTGCTCCTTGGGATGCTGGGCCTGCAAACAAACTAAGAAAGTTAATTCTAATTCTGCAGCCTAACGTAAAACTCCCTTCTGAGCAGGGCCTGGCGTGGAACTAAGGGCACTGTGGAAAGGGTATGTGTCACTCATCCAGTCAGCTATCACTGGACAAAACACTGTGAGATAGAGGAGGCAGTGCTTGGCAAAGCACCGTGAGGCACAGAGGTGCTTGTCAGCCTGTTGCCACTAAACTCTTGGGGCAGTCAGTGATATCTTGTAAGCTTTTCCCAATAAACCATATGTCTCTCCCATGCTGTCTCTGGGAACTTTCTTCGGCCTGTCTGCAACATACTCCCACTGAACTGGCACAACTGGGCTGTGGATGAGACACTTTGCCTTCTAGAATATCTTGGAAGCATTTATTAATGCTTTTTGAGAGTGACAACCATTCGTAAGTGCCAATTGGGAAAAATGGATGCTTAATGAATTTGTTTGTAGTGGTAACAATGGCATCTGTATAGCTGACCATTAATTATTTCACTGGGGGTATTAGTTTAAGCTGAGAACCCTAAAATGATCACTGTTAAGACAACCTGGAGGTGACTTGCAGATCCCTTCAGAGCTGAAAAATTAGAACTGATAATGAATAGTGATCCAAAGCCTCGCTTTTGTTGCTTACATATAGCTTACCTTATTGGATTGCTTTAACAATTCTGTCCCATATCCTGCAGTTAAAACTAAATAACAACTTGGTCAGCAGGAAAAAAAGAGAAAAACCTACAAAGAACAACCTTGCCATAATCGAACTCAGCATCCCATTAAATTTTTTTTGCTTGTAAATAAATCTTAGAAGGCATTTTCTCTAGGTAAAAATTTTACAGAATATCATCCCTGCTGACAAAACAGGAACACGTATCTGTTGGACAACATACAATGCTATATTGATGATTACTAGTATGGTTTGCCCTAGAGTCATATTTCTGGCGCTCCATTACAGAACTGTCAGAGCAGATTAAAAGAAGAACAACAAAAAAGGAATGAAGAATGACAGAATCAAACATCTTTCAATGTATTAATTATACCTATTAATATTTTGTGGCATTATATGGCATTATTTCAAAATTTATTTTGCAAGTTGGAAAAAAAATGATAGCTTAGGAGAGGAAAGCTAAACAATGGACATCCTTTCTGCTGAGAGTAGCAAATTCATCTTACCTTCCAGATATCTTTTAATAGCTACCCTTTACATTTTTCTAAATTGATACAGGAACTAACAGGAAACATAAATGTGAAGACAGAAATCTTAGCAGTAAGAGCCAAAAAGCTAGATTGCAATGCTTGGCAGTCATCTTATTGCTAAGGTTAAATATGGCAATTCTTATTTTATCTTGAAGACAGTAATCTGGAATATCAACAACACAAGTATCTGCAAAAAAATCAGTACACACTCCAATGCACCCTCACACACGTAATGTGACACACATAAATCATGCATATAAACACTGTGTGTATGTGTGTGCACATTTCACAATTTACTATAAACATTTAAGGGGATTATGAGGAAAAAACTTAGACTTCATTTTGTATTAGAAAGCTGAATAAAAAGGGCTCTTTAAACAAGTTTTAAACAGGTTGGAAGCATGTTAAAGATGTCTTGTGATAAGGGGCTGCTAAATATGGCATGACCATGTTTCCCTACTAAAACAGGGTCAGGAGGCAATCTCATTTAATACAGTTTATGCATAGTCAAGCAAGTTTTTTTTTTTTTTAAATCTAACAGACTGAAATAGTCCTTTTGTTACTAAGTAAATGAATCATCATGTTAAGTGGCCCCTGTCTGCTTTCACCAATGTGTCTTTTAAACCCCATCCAAGTTTTCAATGAGAGAGATGGCTTCCGATGATAGGAACACATAAATACTCCTGAAATATCATGGCTTGAGACAGACAACAAGAATCTGTGTCTTTGACCGCTAAGATTTGATATTTAAAAAGGAGAGTTGTAACCAAGAGAAGAGCAATCAGACGAGGAGTGGAAATGCCAGATTATTCTATTTCCATGTCAGTTTAGGCAGGGTGTCAAGGAGAGATGAGAAAAAGTGTGGGGAAGTGCAGAGGAGGCAGCAGGCCAGGGTTAGAACTGTGTGTATGTACAGCTTTGTGTCTTAATATCAGATCCACTTGGTATTTCAATCCGTAGGTACCATTGATTTGGCAATGAGCCTACACTGGCTGTCCTGGTCAGCTTTGTACTGACTTGGCTATTAAGCACTATCCTAGGCACTGGTGTGAAGGCATTTTGTAGATATGATTAACATCTGTATTAGCTGACTTTTTTGTTGCTGTTCATCATGTTAGCATTTATTGTTTATAGTCTTTCACCAAATGTGACATGTTAATTTAAATAATTTTTCAAGTTGCAGTAGATACACAGTGTAATACCATTCACAGTCTATTGGGGATTTCCACAGGATCCTATATAAATGTGCTGTTTGATTATGATCCAACTTAAATATGTTTTGTAATATTGGCAATAGTTCACAAATTAAAAAAAAACCCTACTTAATTAAAAATAAACACACATAACTCATACATGAAACTGATAACTGTTAAAATATTTCTGCAATAATCATTGTTGATATTTATATTGAGAATTAAAGTGTTGATAATAATCTCACTTGATTCTTACATTTACTCTTTGAGATAAATAGGACAAAAAAATAACTTTAGGGAGGTTAAATGACTTGTTCAAGGTCCAAGTATTAACAGCCAGCTATAAATCTAGAAATCAGGTTTTTGGGTAAGGTCAGTTATTCCTACACTAATGGTCTAATTGACCTGACACCAAAACACACACGTGCATGTGCACACACACAATACACCAAAGTATTTTGATTAATGTAATAAAATATCACAAATTTGCCTAATAGATTAAAAACTTTGTCTTTATAATGAGGTTTATTCTAGAAGACAAAAGTGAGAAAAATTAAAGTCTGATAATGACAATTACTATTTAAATGTTTAATTCATGATTTTCCTCTATGTAATATAAATAATATATATTTTATATATTTATTTTGAAGAAAACTATAGTCAGTTGTATAATAGTTTAAATACCCTGGAAGAAAAACTAATCTTGCTATTATTATGAATAAAATCTAAATTCAAATTAGTGTCGATTTTCTCCAGATTTCCTCCCTAAACCTTGAATGAGGTTTTCCTGTTCTAGCATTTGTCATCAAAATACAGATAGAAGGCTCCTGGATGGTTCTGGCAGGAGGAAGTTCACTGTCTTTTGGGCCCACTGGGGTGGCAGACTCACCCTCTGAGCCCAAGGAGGTCCCATCCACACCCTGGTCTTTTTAATCCATGATTTTGTCTTCAGAATTGCACTTTCTACATTTCTTCCTTCTCGGTTTCATTGTGTCTGTGCTGGCAACATTAGTGGGGGTGTGAGGTTTTCAACCCCTTGTCAATCTTCTGTGCAATTCACAGGAGTCCAAGCCATTGGCAAGAGGGTCTTCATATCCCAATTTCTGGGTTCTGCTGAAGTGGTGAATTAGATCCATGTGTCATAAAGCTAATGTTTCTAGTAAAAGTTGTCCAGCCACACCTTTGCTGTTTTCTCCAGAGCAATTAGTTGACCTAAGTCAAGCAGATGACTTTTCAAAATGCAGGTGGGCTGCCTCCGATTGGAATGCCTTGAAAGCACAACTGAACCTTACGAGATGAAACTGTGCCTCAAGACCTGATGCCCAAAGGTCTCCAGCCTGCTGCTCTGCCCTATGGATTTAGGGCACAGAGTCACATGAGCCAATTCCTGGAAAAAAGTTGTTTACACCCTTATCTCTCTGTTCTCCTGGTCTGTGTCTCTCGAGAACTCTTGTGATTTTAATTATTATGTGTGTGCATATTTTTTTTTATGACTCAATTAGGCCCTTGATTTCTATATCCTCTACAGAATATAGTATGGTGCCTGATAATGACTTAGTAGTCACAGGTTCGGATTTAGAGTTAAATATTTCTACCTGTTGCTCTTAGGGTAAACTATGAAAGTAAAGGTCACTGCACTTGTCACATTCTTTATTATTATCATTTTAATTGTATACACACAATACATACAGGTATACACATATATACATATATAGTGTGTATAAATGCATACACTATATAAACACAGATTTTGCTGTTATTTTTTTGTTTGTTTTGGAGTGATGGAGATTGAACCCAGGTCCTCATGCATGTGAGACAAATGCTCTATAACTGAGCCACACTCCCCCACAACTACTATATCTCCAGCTCCCTGTCACAGGGCCTGAATCCCCAATAAGGTCTGAGAAAATAATTTGACTGGCAGTGTATAACTTCCACAACCTTTTACTTTCTTAGGCTTTAATTTTTATGACTTTAGATGTTACTTTTATGCCATTTTGGGAAATGTTTTAAATTCTAATTGAAATTTAGTCACTAAAGCAGTCAAATAGGAAAAATAATGGAAATGGGCGGCAAGAAGTTAGACATTGTCAAAATGGAATAATAAGTAATGATAATTTGAGAGAAGTATAATGAAAGTTATATCAAAACATTTAAATAGAATTGGGAAAAGGTGGATCGTAATGATTTAAAAGATTAATTGACAGAGTGTAATAAAAATAACAAGGTCTATTGCTTTCCAGGGATAATTATCTACCCCTATGGTCTGGGATTGACACACAGATCCGTACATTTAGGCCAGATCTTTTCAACTAGTCTTCTAATAAATGGATCCACTTTAATGCAACATCAGTTTTGCACTTTGTAAAACATATGTGGTTCTTCTGTGGTAGTAATTAGTAATTAAAGAGGAGGCTAGGGGCTGGAGTTGTGGCTCAGTGGTAAAACACTTGCCTAGCATGTGTGAGGCACTGGGTTCGATTTTCAACACCACATATAAATAAATAAAGGTCCATCAATAACTAATAAAATATTTTTAAAAAGATGAGGATAAAAATTTTAAAAGTAGAGAGGGAGAAATCCTGGGTTCTTTGTGAGAGATCAACTGATCATTAGCACTTCCTTGTAGGAGCTGCACCTGGCTGGCGTTTTGCTTGCACTACCAAATAGACTTTCCCTACTTGGCTGACAATGGACACAGCTAAGTATAGCTGTGGGGAGCTCTTTCCAGCCCATCTGATACCTGACTAAGGTGGGTTGCGGTTTCTTTCTTGGCATCTGCAATTATTTACAAATGAGATAAAAATCTCGTCTCTCTGGTGATATCCTAGTGGCCCTCCTTCTTTCCCACCCAGACTGCTCTCCACACCTGGTTCAGGAGTCCTGGGAAAGGTCAAACAAAACTTGACTGGGATTAGATGGCTCAGGGCTACAGGGGGAAGGCACAGGCTCAGTCTGCTAAGCATGTGCTCACTGAATTTGTGAGACCTCCATAAGGAATAGCTACCTATTACCCAGAACAAGGTTTCATACATTCAAAGCCATGGAACATTTCCCCCGCTACAGTAAGCTTTCATAGAATTCCAATATATACAAGAAATGGATGTCACTTATAATGTATAATTATATGTGGGTTCAAATGTATAATTATTATCATTAACAGCTTTTTTAACATTTATTTTTTAGTTATAGGTGAACACAATATCTTTATTTTATTTTTATGTGGTGCTGAGGATTGAACCCAATGCCTCACACATGCTAGGCAAGCCCTCTACCTCTGAGCCTCAACCCCAGCCCCACTAACAGCTTTTGAATGAGAACAATTTTAGCAAATATGAACTTGAAATCAGAGGTTACAGATGATCACTGAAGTCACATCCCTCTCAAGATAGCTCATGGCAGCATCTCTTTCATAGCATCTCTTGACTGATGGACTTGGTCACTCCCTCCCCCAATTTGGGCTCCTGCCATTGTACTCCTATAATAACATTTGAACTGTGTGTGTCCCTACATTAGGCTGAACTCAAATACAAGGACATTTTCTTATTCTTTGCTGTATTCCTAAGGCCAGCACAATGCTTAAAATGAAGTATCCATAGTGAGTAGCATATGTTCCTGAAAAAATGTCACTTTCCCCATGAAGTTCCAATATCATTACAATATTGATTGAATGGTTTGGTTAAAATTTCCCTTGAGGTTTTATGTATTGCCAAATGACTCCTGGCTTGTACTCAAATGACTACATAATATTTTTAAATTATTAATAATTTTAAGAGGCTTCACTGACTGAAGCTTTTGTAGGAAACCTGGAGAATGCAATCACATTTGAGGAAGGAGCAAAGTGAGATGCTGCAAGCAATTCTTGATGGGTGTTGGCAGTTTTGGACCTTAGAGAGTGAAAAATAGTCCTGTAGGTCCCAGGGGAGATGGGTTGCTGAGTTTGGTTGAGAGGCATAGTCAGATTTAGGAAGGGTCCTGGAAGGGGAGGCTGTGACTTGCCCTTATAAATCAGAGAAAGTTTACTGTGAGGAGAATCTTCTGATGTCCTACAGAGAATTAATAGGACCCATTAAACTTGTTAAGCCTATCCGGGAGGATCCATGTCAAAGTAAAGGACTAAGGAAAAGTCACAGTATTGTAGGACCGCCTGATGGTTTCAGGCCCAAGTGTCCTGGACATAAGTCACATAGGAAAATTCTCTATTCCTCTCTATACTGCATTTGGCTTTTGTAGACAAATTTAACAATCTACTAAGTAAACCAGGATACTTAACAATCAGTGGCAACCTCCCCAAAGTGTGACTGAGGTGGAAGGAGCAGCCAGTTAGACCTACAGGGTCTTTATAGAGAAATAGTTAAGATATGAATTTATCAACTGGGCAGTTAAACTAAGCCTGTTCTGGTGCTGACTGAGCGAGCAACTATGATATGCACAGACCATACTGACATCCTCTGAAACTGAGAAGCTGCAGTGAAAGGGATGGGACTCCACGTTCAGGGAGCAACTTGAAGTGGTGGCATAGAGAGGAAGAGGTCAGAAAACAAAGTTATCCAGTGACTGGGAAACTATCTTGAAAACTCTCCTTAACAATGTTATCCCTTGTGCAATCACTAGGTCTTATTTTTTGCTCATATTGTCATTCTGATGTCCCTCTTGCAAATTATTTCTAATCCCATTTAGTGCATCTTCATCCACCAATGCTCAACCCAGAACCTTGAGTTCTTCTTGAACCGTCCCTTGTTTTCATCCTCCCACATCTAATTCATCACTAAGTCCTATAGTCTATCCCTAAATCTAATAATGACATTATTACTTTTTTTAATTTATTTTTTATTTGTTCTAATTAGTTGTACATGACAGTAGAATGCATTTTGACACATCATACCTAAATGGAGTATAACTTCTCATTCTTCTGGTTGTGCATGGTGTAGAATCACATCAGTCATGTAATCATGTATGTACATAGGGTAACAATGTCCCATTCATTCTGCTATCTTTTCTACCCCTATATCCTCTTCCCTCCTTCTTCACTCCATCTGCCTAATCCAAAATACCTCTATTCTTCCCCAGCCACACCGCCTCTCATCCTGAATTAGCATCTGCATATCAGAGAAAATATTCGCCTTTAGGGTTTTTTTTTGTGTGTGTGTGTGGGATTTGGCTTAGTATGATAGTTTCCAGCTCCATCCATTTACCTGCAAATACCATAATTTCAGTCTTCTTTAAATCTGAGCATTAAGCTCCAGGATATATAAATAACTCAAAAAACTTAATACTGAAAAAACAAAAACACTCAAAAAATGGGCTAAGGAACTCAAAAGAAGAAATACAATCGATCAACAAATATATGAAGATATGTTCAACATCTCTAGCAATTAGAGAAATGCAAATCAAAATTACTCTAAGATTTCATCTCACTCCAGTCATAATGGCAATTATCAAGAATATAAGCAACAATACATGTTGGTAAGGATGTGGAGGGAAAAGATACACTTGTACATTGCTGGTGGGAATGCAAACCCGTGCAATCATTATGAAAAGCAGTATGGAGATTCCTCGGAAAACTTGGAATGGAACCACCATTTGACCCAACTATCCCACTCCTTTTAAGTCCCAAAGGATTTAAAATCAGCATACTACAGTGATGCAGCCATATCAATGTTTATAGCAACACAATTCACAATAGTTAAACTATGGAACCAACCTAGATGCCCTTCAATAGATGAATGGATAAAGAAAATGTGGTGTATATACACAATGGACTATTACCCAAGTCCATTTTAAATCTACCTTTCTAACCTCCACTGACTCCTCTATGAGCAATAGCATCTCTCTCCTAATGCCTTCAGAATTCTCTTGTCCAATCTTACTTTTTCAATCAGCTTCACATACAGCACCCTGAGTGAACTTTACACAACCAGACTGCATCCCTCCAAAGCTCGTACTCTTCAGCTGATTCCATTGCACAGGGAATATCATTCAGCCTCCTCAAAAGGTTCTTTCAGCCTGACTCCTTCTTTGCCTTTTCAACAGGAAAGTCTTTGAATTTCTTTCAGTTATTTCTGAAAACCCTTGGAGAACTTTGCACATGGCTCTCATAAGGAATATTAACATTCTGCCTCATTTCTCCTCTGCTTACTAGATTGAAAGTTAGTCTGAGTCTCTAACAACAGCCTTTCCATACATATTTCGGGCATGCTGCTGTGTTCTAAGACAGGGACATAATGGTGAATAAGATAGGCACAGCTGTTAATTTATGGAGTATAAGGTCTGGTGGAAGAGACCAGGAAGAAACTTGTAAACAAATGCATTCACAAAACAAAGTGCAACTGTGAGACTGCAGAGAAGAAACCCAATAGGACTGTATCAGAAAATACGGTCACTTTGGAATGGGTGGGTAGGGAAGATGAATGATCTTTAGGAGATACTGTTTAAGCTTTTTTTTTTTTTTTTTAAGAGAGAATGAGAGAGGAGAGAGAGAGAATTTTTAATATTTATTTTTTAGTTCTCGGTGGACACAACATCTTTGTTGGTTTGTGGTGCTGAGGATCGAACCCGAGCCCCACGCATGCCAGGCGAGCGCGCTACCGCTTGAGCCACACCCCCAGCCCCTGTTTAAGCTTTTGAAGGGAGAATTAGCTGGAGTTTGTCATTCAAACACTAGAGAAGGAGTGTTGTGGGCAGAGGGGTGGTGTGTGAAAGCCCCATGGATTGACTAATCTCAGTGAATTGCAAGATCTGGGTGAAGATGTGAATGGAAAAAAGGACTCAAGGTGATACTAGAAATGTCAGAACATTTGAGCATGAGATTGAGTGGAACATTTAGTGGAGGTATTTAATAAATATCTGTTGCATTTTCATGAGGTGAATGTACTTCAACTGCAAAATTTATAGGCAATGGTATCAAGGTCCTTAAAATTAAGAGAAAAGTCTAGAATTGAGGTCTCCATATTCCTAGTTAAGTGCTATGTCTAGTGTCACTTGAGAAGTGATTATATAACATCAGAAGATGACCATTACAAATTCTATCACGCACAGATGAAATGTAACTTCCATATATTACTTCACCATCTTTTATTGGTATATGTCTCCTGGAGTCTTTTCATTCTGCAAACAAATACTATTATTAGCCTGAATATTCCTTTTGTCCAATTACCCCCATATTTTTTTCTGCATCAGGGAAGTGATTCTCCACTATTGAGGCCAAGTTATAATTCTCTAATATAGGCACTCTTGGAATCCAAATACCAAGTAAAAAGTCTAATTACTTTACTGGAAAGGCCATGTAAAGAGTCTGTGAAATTACATAGAGAAGGAAAGGAGCTCAGCTGAATTATCCCATCCCTTCCCAGGTATCAGGGAAGTGAAGGAAGCCATCCTAAGTACTCCAGACCAGTTCAACTGCCAGCTGCATGTCCCTGAGCAACCCCAGTTAATTCTACAAGTTCAACAGTCACCCAAGGAAGCCCTGTTCAAAATTCTGACTTATAACATCATGAAATATAAATAAAATGGTTGCTGCTTTAAGAAATCATGTTTTCCGTTATTTGTTTTTTGTTTTTTTTTTGAAACTTGGGAGCTGTTTTAGTCAGCTTCTTTGTTGCTGTGACTAAAGGACCCAACCAGAACAATTGTAGGGAAGGAAAAGTTTATTTGAGGGCTCAGGGTTTCTAAGGTCTCAGTCCATAGAAGGCTGGCTTGATTCCTTAGGGCTTGAGGTGAGGCAGAACATTATGGCGGAAGAGTGTGGCAGAGGGAACCCGCTCACATGATGAGCAGAAAGCAGAGAAAGAAAATTCCAGATACAAAATACATACACCATAGCCACACCCGAAAGGAACCACTTCATCCAGCCACACCCCACCTGCTCAGTTAATCCCATCAGGGAAAATTTCACTGATTAGGTTAAGGCTGTAACCCGACCATTTTTCCTTCAAACCTTCTTGCATTGTCTCACACATGAGCTTTTTGGGGGACATCCAAACTATAACAGGAGCCATATGTAACTCTACACAATGGTAGAGTAATAGACACGACACACGGGTCAAGGTAATCAGAACTTTGAACTAGAGATGATGTTGTCTGAATGTGGAATGCCCTGTGGGAAATTGCCTAGATACTTCATTTGAGTCCTGATTTATGGAGCCCCCACAAAGCCACGGAGTCCACCCAAACTCTAATTTTAAGATGTCATAGTTATTATTGAGGCAGATTCTTGAAAGTTCCACGTCTGATTCCTAGGTTTTTCCAGAACACTGTTGCCTAAGTCTAAACTGCTGATGTGAATTCTGTAAGAGGCTAACTTCACCGGTACTAGATCCTAATCAGCCATTGCAGAGCTTTGGCCAATTATATCTAATATTTCAATGATATTCAATATATGTATAAGAGAAGCTTGAGTAACTAACTTCAGATGCTAAGTACTCATCTCATTGTTTTGTTTTGCCTAAGAATTCCTATCGGTTTTGAGTCTTCATCAGGTATCTTTTTGTTGTGAAGAGAATTATAAAAGATTAATTTTGAACAACTAATGGGAAAAAAAATGTTAGGACAAACATTGCTAACCAGGCCAAAGAGACAGCAGATGAAACTCATGATTTTTAAATTTTTTAAAATTATATATTTACTTAATATACTGTACATAACATAGTTGATCATTAGCTATATTTCACTTCTCATCTGGCTATGACTAATTCTAAACAGTATGTGCCTTACAGTACTTGGAGATTTATAATATTCATAAAAGAATCACATAAATAATCAGAGGATAGAAGAAGAGGAAGCAGATAGAAGAAGTCTAAGTCAGTGGTCAGATTATAAGGAAGCCATTTCTCAAATTAAACTGCTTTCATATTTTTACAATGCATGTACATTACATTCCTATTTTATGCATATTTTCTTTTAAAACTAAGGCTCAAATGAGGAATTAATGCATTGCTAACATTTAATGCTTGCTGGCCCCCTTTGTCATTCAGCATTGCTGAATCACTTAAAAGTGGCCATCTGTTCTAACCACTTTGGTCAATCACCAGAGGGCTAAAAACTGTAAAGGTTGATTATTTACTTCCTCATCAACTATGTACCTGTAGGAGAAAACTCCCTGATAAAAAAGTGTGGAAGTCACTCCTTTACAACTATCGGCCAGTCTAAAATCACAAGGCAAGGCCTTGCCTGGGAGTAGGTTGGGTTGAAATAACAAAATCAACCCAGGTGTCCTGAATTTGGGACTGACTCCTGAGGCAATCAATGAGAATCAGGCTACTCAGAACTCACAAGCCCAAGAGTCCAACTTTACTGTGAACATTTCTAAAGTATCCTCCATAAATTAGTGGTATGAGGTTGTTGCATGAAAATGGATTCTTGATTATGGGTATATCTCATTGTTTTCATCAAATATGAGAATTGTTTTGGTATATCTGCATGGCAATAACCAAATGAGATATTTAGTGGGTTGCCCTTACGCCTGCATACTGAGACAATCAGTAGATTGACTGTGGCTTGGTAAAAGGAAGAGAATTCTCACTCGTCAATACAACAGCCTGCTCCTGTGATGGTTTTATGGGTTGAATTGTGTCCTTCCAAAAGAAATGTTAAAATCTGTTAAAGCAAAATTAAAATGGAGACCAGGCCTGAAAAATTCCTGAGCCAACAAAAACAGCTAGACCTTAAAAATAGCCTTAACCTTGCTTAAACTGCAAACATAGGCAAAATTTAACTTGGGTCATTTCTGGTAAATGCCTGTGTTAAAGAAAAGCAAAACCTAACCTTAGTCATCAGAAACAGCCAACCAGCATAAAATTATATGATCAGGGACTTCCCACTAAGGTAAACCAAAAATGTCAATTTTATAACTATAGCCAATCAAATAATTGCATTGGACTTCTGTGTTCACCCAGTGCTTTGTCAGCAGAGCATAAAACCCCCCTTTGGAATTAATGCTTCCCAATTCATAAATTGTTGTTTACTCAAACTCTTTTAACATTTTAATTTTGTCTCATATTTTTCTTTTAATAAGTCTTAACCCTGGCCTCCTGTGACTGTGACCTGATGTGAAAACAGGGATTTTGCACATGTAACCAAGTCAAGAAGAAGTCATTAGGGTGGGTCCTAATCCAACACCACTGGCGTCTTTATAGGAAGGGTGAAGTACAAAGGCAGGAGCCCCTGTGCCTGGAGACAGAATCTCAGAAGACAGCCTCAGAATGGAGTCAAGCTGTCTCCTGTGGAGGAATGCCTGGCGCTATGGGAAGCTGCAAGAGTCAAGAAAGGATCCTCCTCTGGAGGCCACAGAGGGTGAGTGGCCCTGCCAGCACCTTAATTTCAGACTTATGCCTGAAAACTGTGGAGGAATAAATTGCTGCTGTTTTAAGTCACCGGTGTGGGAGATGGTAGTCTCCCCTTACCTGTAGTTTCACTTGTTGAGGTTTTGGGCACTTATGGTCAACCATTGACCTGTGGTCACATATTATTATTTGTCTTGACTCTTTTGAGAGAGATTACATTCACATAACTTTTGTCACAGCATATTGCAGCAATTGTTCTATCTTGTTTAGTTTTTGTTGTTAATCTCTTAGTATGCCTAATTTATAAATTTATCATAGGAACATATGTACAGGGCAAAACATACTAAATGGGGGGGGGTGTTTATGTATGTAGGGTCCAGTACTATCCATGGTTTCAGGAAGCCATGGGGGGAGGTCTTATAATATATCTCCTGTGGATAAGGAGGTCTATGTACTTTGTTATGGCACCCCTAGGAAACTGAAACAGGCATTTTCTTCCTTGTCATTCAAGATGTTAAAGCACGGTACCTGTAATTACAAGGGAAATCCATAAACCCATTTGGAATTAATGTAGAATATTTCTATATTTCGATCCCAAATGATCTTCGTTTTAAATATAGTTTTGTACGGTCTATAAATTCTATTTGTGGTTTTAAAACTATGTACCTACTATTATTTCAATTATTTTGAACTGTTGCAGAAGTTGTAGCCAATTCAATAAGGCATAAAGCAAAATAACTGGAAAAACTCCTGGTAACAAAATGACTAAATTATCAGTATTTGTTAAGAAAAATAATTTATAGATAGGAAATCCATGGATAGCAAATGACAATGATTCCAAATTGATATTAATCCAGCCAAGAGGCCTGATGAAAGAGCAATAAGCAGAAATAGTTTACTATATTTTAAGAGTAACAACAATGTTAAAATGTAATTTGAAAAAGATGCTGGCCATATTCACATAGTTTAACATGTGTAAGAATAGGCTTGGGGCTGGAGTTGTGGCTCAGTGGCAGAGCGCTCACCTAGACATGTGAGGCACTGGGTTCAGTCCTCAGCACCATGTAAAGATAAATAAATAAAGGCATTGTGTCCATCTATTAAACTGAAAAAAAAAAGCTAAAAAATCATAGGCTTAATAGGAAATAGTTGCTGCTGCTTCTTTTATTTGTGTACCAGAGATTGAACTCTGGGGCACTCAACTACTGAGTTGGCAGTGGCCACATCCCCAACCCTATTTTGTATTTATTTAGAGACAGGATCTTACTGAGTTACTTAGTGCCTCACATTTGCTGAGACTGGCTGTGAACTCACAATCTTCCTGCCTCAGCCTCTGGAGCTCCTAGTTTTACAGGTAAGCACCATCGCACCCAGGCTCCAAGAAATATTTGCTTCTGTGAGAAAGTATACAGAACTTTTTAAGAGAAACAAGCCTACATTAAATGGAGACATACCATGGATATGGATAGTGTGAAGATGGATAGGAATAGATAGTGTGAAGATACTATTTCTACCTAAATACATGTATGTATTTCATGGAACTTGATTCTGAAATCCTAGCAGGATTTTTTTTTTACAGACTATTAAAAATGATGTTAATGTCTATTTTGCAACAAAATAACAAACATTAAATGGTTTATGACATCAGAAATCTGACTAACAAAGTTAAAATGCAAATGAACTGATAAACTATTTAGTATACCTATGTTTAGATATGGTAGAAAAAAGTATTATATCCTTATCATTCAAATAGATTATAAATACTAAGGAAAGAAGTAAAGTTCAATATTGAAATATACACAAATGATAAAAAAAAACACAGTCCACAAGATAGGCAAATAGACAATGAATACTGTGACAAGACATAAATAAGCATTTTAAAACAATGCTATAACAGTTTCCAAAAATTAAGTTGACAATTTATTTAAAGTAAATCAACCAATGTTGAAGGTTGGGAAAGTACCTGGAAGAATGAACAGCTACAATCTTACTAGAAAGAAATTCAGGCATATTCAATGTCCTTAAAAAATGAGATACCTTTTGAACCTAGTATCTCAAGTCTAGGAAATTATCATAAGTCAAAAATGATGCCCAAAGGTATTGGCATGTGTAACAACAGAAAAATGGAACCGAATGGACATCCCAGAAACAAAACCATGTATTTCAATAGATTTTTAACCAGGTTGCCAAGTTAATTAAAAAGGAAAATAGTTTTTGAACAAATTGTGTTGAAACATTTGAATATCCATGTGAACAAACAAACTTCTTGCATCATACATCACAATTAACTCAAAGTGGATCATATACCTAAATGTAAAAGTTAAAACTATAAGACTTCTGAAAGAAAAAAAATTGAAATAATAATAATTGAGATCTTGGGATAAGCAAAGATTTTTTTAGTATATAAAAAACAAATCACAAATAAAAAAATTGATAAAATTGCATGTCATCAAATTAACAATGTCTGCTCTTTCAAAGACATTATTAAAGAAAATAAAAGACAAGCCACAGACTGGAGAAACAGTCACATTTATCCAACAAAGGGCTTGCATTTAGAATATAATAAAGAACTCAATTCCACAATAAGAAGACAAACATTGAGTTTTTAAAAATGGGAAAAAAATACTGTTCGGCATCGAAGATATATTTCACTAAAGGCACAAATGTCCAATATGCTCATTATAAAATGCTACAACTTTTTAGTCATCAGGGAAACAAATATTAAAGCCATGTGAGACTGTACCTATGTACCCACCAGGATGGCTAAAATTAGAAAGACTGGCAGTATCAACAGTGGTAATAATAATTAAAGCCTTGTATATTGCTGGTGGGAAATTAAAATGTAAAAAGCAACTTTGGAAAACAATCTTTTGTATAAACTTAAAGGTATACTTCCAATAAGACCCAATAACTTTACTCCAAAATATCTATCCAAGAGAAATGAGTGTGTGTGTGTGTGTGTGTGTGTGTATACTCATTCCATGTATATATATGTGTATGCATATATATATATACATGTGTGTGTATAAATACGTATATATACACACACTCATTTATTTTTACATACAGATTCTCTTATAGTCATTAAATATAGACTTTTACTCACATATTTATAGCAACTTTGTTTGTAAAAGTTCCTAATGTAAATAACTCAAATGTCCAAATAATGAACCATCAATTGCAGAAAGTTTAAGTGAATATTCAAATATAAAATAGTTGATAATTAATTTAAAAACGAAATCAACAAAACTTAGATGAAATATAATAGTAGAGAAAATATTAATAAATAATTTCATTAAATGGAATTATGCATTAAAAAGAACAAAAAATATTCATAGCATTCTCCAAAATGAATGAATCTCAAAAAGATCTCAGAAAATAAAAGAGTATCACTGTATGATTGCATTGATACACAGTTCTAGAACTAGCAAACCTCTTCTGCAGGCAGATCATTGGTTGCCTTTGACTAAGCAGGTGGGGATGTTGATCACAAAGGGATTTAAGAGAAATGCTTGAAGATGTGGAAGCTGTAGCTTGATTCAGATGGTAGTTAAACCAATGTGAACATTTAAAATTTATTTAAAAATGTAAAAAGAATGATACAATTTATGTACAAGCATGTTAACTGTAGCATTATTCATAATGGAAAAATGTACAGTGCATACATTTAATGAAGCATTAAAATGTAATTTATATGGGAATCTATTAAAGTAATGTACATAAAGAATAATAATATGAAAAGTGAAATACTGCTGAGTGAAGAAAAGTGATATACTTTTGTAAAAAATAGATTATAAGTGTGTTACAAATTACTGAAAAAAGGGAAAAGATAAAAAATGATAAAAATTATTGGCAATGCATATACCAAAATAACTGGTTGTCTTAGGATAATAGATTCTTGATGTTTATTATCCTCTTTGTATTTGTCTTTATGTTTTCTTTCTATATTAAACTTACATTACTTTTCAAATCTGGAAAAATAAATCATACGAGCTATTGGAGAGTAAACAATTCATTAAGGATTTTACATAAAATGCCTAGCATAAAATCTGGCTAATAATCATTAATAAATATTCATTAAAATGAACAGAAATGAAAAAAACTAAAGACATGTTAATGTGTGTACATACATAAACAAACATACATACACACGAGTATTCTCCCAAATCAATCAACAATATGGAACAAACTTTCAACTGTTCAAGTAAAGAATATTGGAATGAATGCAAACCTATTTTGCAGTTGTCAATAAAGTAAAAATCTTCGTCTTTGTGGGCAGAAGGACTAAAAATTATCTACTGAAATAAAAGTGCTGTCCTACAGCCCTGGGAGAACAGTAATGGAAAGTTTTTCTTTTTCCCCCTCCTCCTCTCCCATCTTATTCAATCACAGTTGGCCCCAGGGTGAAGCTGTGAAAACAGAGAAAGTAAAGAAACAAAACAACCTGGGTTACCAGTTGATACTTTGTGAATAATTCATTAAGAAGCTCACCTTTAATAGTGCCTGGGAAGAGAGGAACACACTTCCCCTTTGGCTTTATGTATTATCTTGCAGTTTACTCTGTTAGAGGAACTTGCAGATGCTGGGATGGCTAAGGCCTAGGGCAGCAGGGACAGGTTTAAAGATGTTAGGCAAAGTTGGGGGTGGAGAAAGATGCTACCCTCAGGTGGAGGTGGAAGTGAGGGCAGGTCTGGCTGTGCCCACTGTGAGAAGGCTTGATGCTGGCACAGAGGGCACATTTTCTGCAGGGATTAGACTGAGTCAGAGCTTTGAGAGAGCAACTTTTCTACCTGATCCGTCAGTCTCCTGCTGGGGTGCAAAGCACCAGCAATAGAAATATGTTCATCTGTATTTTCTTGTTAATACCAACCTTTAATTAAAAATTCTGCAGGAGGCCAAAATACACTAAGAAACTGTGCCTAGTGTGCACGTCTTCCTCAATGCCTGCTCAATATTATAACATTTTTCCATTCAAGTGCTCTAATATGTCCTTGTGGTGGCCTGTATAGTCAGAGGGTATCACCAAATTCTTTTTCTCTATTTCCCAGTAAGCCATGTAAGGCAAATAGTAATAACTTCATTTTGCAGATGAGAGGTCAGGGCACAGAGAGTTTAAGCAACTAATCCAAGTTCCCCAACTAAGTGAGGCCTGGAAAATAAGCAGAGCCCAGCTCCCTTTATTACCCCTACAGGGATGTAGCTAATAGTCCATTTCAATCCAGCATTCAAACCATTTTTATCATTATCTATGACTTTTCCTTTAATTGAATAGTCTGCATAATAACTAAGCCCTCAGTAAAATATGTATTTAGCTTTATAAACATTTTAAAAAAATAAACCTTAACAATTCAACAATCTTTTCACCTATCAATATCTGGTTTCTAAAATTTCTATTTTGCTGAAACAGTTCATGATATTGCTATCAATTACTGCTGGGTATCATGCCACATAAATATTTAATGATGCCATTAATTTCTGAAAGAGAACTTTGACATTAGGTTTAAATGGATAAGAATTTTTTTTGCCATATTTTGCATTGATATTAACTTGAGGTTCTTGGATTGAAGCTTCACATCTATGATTGATTAGATTTTGACATGGCTCTTTAACATTTCTGTTCACCTTTAAATATGGGCTTCCCTCCCCTTTTGTGCAGCACATAAAAATTGGAACATTCAATTCTCTCAGACCAGCACCTGCTGACCATCCGTCTGTTGGACTTCTTCCTTAATGTCCTCCCTCCTGCTTGTTTTTCGAATGCCTGGGAGATTTCACTTTACATTTGCTAAGACTGGTTCATTAAAATACTAATTTTAAACTGTAATTATCTGTTGGTTCATATCAGTGGTTGAACCACAGTGGTGCTGATATCTTCTAACTGCAGGAGAATTTCACATCTGTTCTCATCCCCTGGAGCCTCAAGCAAGAGTTACTGTGGTGTAGTTGGAAAGACGTGTAGAGAACTGTGTTTTAAGAAAAGCAGCAAAGGCAGGAAGAATTGTAAATATGGCAAATCGATTCAATTGTAAAGCTGTTCATGATAATACCTCCTAGGGGAAAAAAAAAGCAAAAGCAATCAAATAGGAGCATGCCAGGTAACTGTCCTGTTGTCAATTTGGGAGAATTTTAACTATGCAATTGCTAATCTAATTCCAGGAAAACTTGCAATCTGTTGGCTCAAGTGGGTGGGAAGTCGGGTGGGGTGGGTGATTTCTTGTTTTACGATAAAGGTCAATGATATCTTTAGGCTGGAGTGGCATCAACCAGCTGAGGGAATGCCCATTGGTTGGCAGAATGAAGTGCAGTTCTCAGATTTAAAGTATAAATAAATGAGAAAAGGGGTGGGGGAGGCAAACAAGAAAACAGAAAGGGTTTCAAAAAGGAACTAGGGATAAAAAATTGGAAAAAAGACAGCAAGGAAGAAGGAAGACATGTTCTGGAAAGGAGAAAGTATATTTTTCTGAGCAGCCATTACACCAGGTACTGAAGGAAGGAGGTTAAAAGGGACCATTTCCTGAGCTATGGACATATTATCCACATTGTATAGATGAGGAGATTGAGCTTAGAGAGATCAGATTCTAGATGTGAGAATAGAATTTGTGGAAGTTCACTGCAAAATGTTTCATTTCTAAATAAATACATATTTATTCATTCCACATATTTAGGGAGTTCTAGCTTTTGTTGGGAGCAGGCCATGCACTCTGCCTATCATAGGATAGGAGAGGTGAAGGCACACTGTCATTTACTCTGGTTTAAGGCAAAGAGGGTGTACAGGAACTCTGGGCAATTTCTCTGCTACACAGAGGTCACTTACCATTTCCAGAGACTATTCTTTATTTTTTTAATCCATTAAATCACAAGTTTTCAATACTATGAATATTTCAATAAAACTGACACAAGTTACATTAAAAAAGGATTAGAAATCATAATCTAGAGTTGATGTATTATTATATAACATTAATTAAAGTTATATTAAAATTATATATTTAAATTTTTACAGGTGTTCCACATCTGGAATGATGGGACAAGATGAGTGACTATATCTTATAAAATTATAAAATTTTAGGTCTTAGCTTTCACAGAATTTTAAAATTGATCCACAGTCTCATGGTTAATTAACTGCCCACCCACTATCAGGAGCAACTACGAAAGACTCAAAATTGGTTAGCTTCCCACCCTCCATCCCTCACCTTACCATAACCTGAATAAAATTAACCTGAAGAAAAAAGAATTAGTGATGGAAACAGAGTAACAATGAGATCAGAGGGTGTGATTATTTATTTGCTACAGTATTCAGGGCTTCACAAATAGTAAAAAAAAAAGGGTGTTGCTTTGTCTATATATAAGAAGGAAACTGCCAGGCACTAACAATGAAAAAGAAAAAGTAAAGAGAAACCTCTGAGCAGACATAAGTGCTTTAACAATGGCAAAGTAAGAGGAAAATAGAGAAAGAAGTTTAGGAAAGAAGGAAAGGCAAAAGAACATCTCTTCTGTTTTGAGTATGGAAGGAGGTAAAGTAAGTAAGGGCAAAATTAGGCTTAATGAGTGGAATGCTCTACTGGCAAATTAATTTGGAAATAATTTGAAAAAAATGTGCTTCAATTTTTATTTATTTCTGCTGAAGAGAATGGGCCTTATACTCTCCCCTGTGTTAAATAACACATATTTAGCCCAGGAACTTAAGGTCCATTATATATATAAAATATCTCCAGGACCCTGGGACTAGATTGTTAATAACTTAGCTAATTGAGTAAAACCTAATGCTTCTTGAAGCAGTGAAATAAAAATTCAAGATTTCCTGTAGATATGGGATGCATAATATTTAATGCTTCAGAGATCATTAGTAAAAGAAAATATTACAGCCATACACACCCTCTGAGAGTCTAACTAATGAACGTCTCCCAGCTGCTGTTGGAAAATCAGCAGCAGCATCAGTACCAATTTCAAGACAAAGCACAGCTGACAGATGTTTGAAGGGATAAATCAGGCTGTACGAGGATTAAAATAATAAGTCCCTAGTGCCTTTTAAAGGCAGAGGTGCCATACAGCTAACTATTTCCACTCACTTGAGTACAACTGAGAGATGGATCCTGGGGATCATTATTGAGAAACCTAGTAGGTGTCTGAGTGGTATATTACTAAAACCTAGCATAGGTTTTATCTTTAATGAGTTTAAGGACAACCTTTGTTGATACCACTTTGTTTTAAAGCAAACTCAGGGTTTCCACTTTGGTTACAACATTTGTGACATGATGTGACTAAATGTGAACTGGACAATATAATGAAAAACAATGACACTGATTCTTTTATTTTTTAATGTACATTTTAATGAATACTAAACATGGTTAAGTAGCTCTTACAAAAAAATTGTGGCAAACCACCTCTTATTGAGAAACAGAAATTTTTCCAGAATACATTAGATTTCTACTTAATTTATCCCTTAACAAGGGGGGTTGGGGGACATGATTTACAATACAACTTGTTGGGGCTCATTCCAAATGTATGGACACCCTGTGAGTCACAGGCCCTTCCTTCACCACCTCTCTGGTTGTGACTTTATTATATCACATACTAAACTGCACTGTCATGGTTTGAATGCATGCTTGTTACCCTTTTCTTACACAAATTTGAATGTGAGCTTATTGAGGGCAAAATCAGGATCTAAGTCACCTTTAGTCTCTAAGAGTCTGAGATAATACCTGGGATGCAGAATGTTTAATAATGCTCTAGCATTTTCTTATGTGCATAGAATTTGCCTAAAGTGTTCCCGACTAAAAAATTGTCCTTGGGCTAAAATATTCAATTCTAGAAGATATGTAAGAAATCACAGGAAAGGCAATGACTGACAGACAATCCAGGCTCTCTAACCCATAATATGTCACTCTGGCTTCATGTTAGAGTAAGCACTCCTTAAAGTCGAATCAACAAACTGTTAGCAGTCCAACATAAATACTTCTGTATTCAGAAACTTTTGTAGCACTTTGACATTGCAACACACTGTTGTGATTTTTGCACTTTACAATAGTATAGGATTGGAATTTTAAAAACAACAAATATTGGTCATTTACACAGATGTTTTAGGAAATAATTATCCTAGAAAGTTTGTGCCACCTCAGACCAATTAAATAAGAAGGAGGAAGATGTCTGGACATCTCCAGGGTATTTAGTTCCTTGGGGAATTCTAAGATGATATTGGCTGGTCCAGCACTGGTACTAACCAATTGGTATGGTAGTTGGTCAGCATCCACCAATCAGAATGGAGACAGGCCAACCAGTACTACAGCATCAGCTCCAGCTCCAGGTCACCATTTCATGTCCAAGCCTCCCCATGGTATAAATCCTTAATGAAGAAGTCTGAGTTATTTGCACAGGTGCAACCACAGTGAAAAGAAAGATATACTGTCCCTTTTCTATGTAACTGTATTTGAAAGGGATTCTAAAATGGAAAATCTGTGGGTATTCAATGGTCAAAAAGTAGAGTAAAATTCCATTGTGGAATTGATAAAAGATATAGTGGGTGGGGCTCAAATTATATCTCTCAAAATATGACAGCTATGTAGAGTTGGACTGTTGTCTTGTTCCTCAATATGAAAATAAAAGGATGCCAGTACTATTTATTTCTATACTCGGAGAGCTACAATTACAGATTTTATTTCACAAGGTAGGACCTATTAACATTTTCCATGCTTTTCAGGGTAAGCAGTGTTAAGCATTATCAACCTTATATATCTATTTTCAGATTTGTATCTCTCTGAAATTCATATAATAAATCCTCACAAGGTGGAGATGCTAAATATCCTTTTCCAGAAAATAATATTGATATTTTTCTTTTTGATTTGAAGTATGTAATTATTATATATATATATATATATCTCACATTTCAGACATCTTGAGACAATAAATAATCATTCTCTTTAGAAAGAAAATATGTTTTTGTAAGTTAAGATGAAGCAATGACATTCAGGACTACCCTTATTACCCTTATTTTGGCAATCTAAAACTCAAGGAATGTTTTCTGTCTATGAATTCCCTACAATAGCTTGAATTTGTTCCACATCACCACTGCAAGTTGGCCATCCCGTCCATGTCTGAACATGTCTAGTGATAGAGAGCCGACTACCTCCCAAGGGAGCCTATTTCATCTTTGAATCCTCTATTAAAATCCACACTACTACTAACCTGAAATTTGTCTGCCTGCAACTTTATTTGATGGTCCTAGTTCTCTCTTTCTGGAGTCCTACAAAAGCAGCACAGTGATTCTTCCATATAATAAACCTTCATATATCTGTGAATGTTTGCATCGCTAAATTAGCACTTCTCAGACCAAATGCTGCCATTTCCTTCAATCATAAACTACCCTTCAATTCCTATAACCATTCTTGGGACTTCAGTCTGATTGTGATCTTGTTTCTTTATAGTCCTTACAAAAAAATATAATACAATTAGTTAATTCCAGAAACATTTCCTAAAAGCTCAAAGTGTAGGAGGGATACAGAGTTGAAAATCAGGAATCCTGCTCTATAGGAGTTTGTAATCTATTATATCAGAGTGGGAAAAAATGTTTTAAGGGAAAATGTTTAAAAAAAATCTAGATTATGACTACTCATAAAGTAATAATGAATATTTATTGATAATTTTCTCTGTGCTATGGACTATGTAATCTCATTTGAAACTTGCAACAGTCTCATAGAGTAGATGATATTATCTTATTATTCATATTTTACAAGGAGGAAACTGAGGCTTAAGGGACTAAGTTGGCAATGTCTACAAGGAGTAGCAGAGCTATGATAGTCTATATTAAGATGATTCACTGTAGAAAAGTGAAGGTATCCTTAAGCCTGTTAACCAACTGCCCAGATTAACAACCTCCTCCCTGGATCTAGCTGAAGCCCTCAGCACACTGAATGCTCAAGTTGTGGGCTCTTCTCTAGCATTCATCTACTTCTTTTGAGATTTTTTTTTTATTGGTTGTTCAAAACATTGCAAAGCTCTTGACATATCATGTTTCATACATTATATTCAAGTTGGTTATGAACTCCCATTTTTACCCCAAATACAGATTGCAGAATCACATCTGTTACACATTCACATTTTTACATAATGCCCTATTAGTAACTGTTGTATTCTGCTACCTTTCCTATCCTCTACTATCCCCCCTCCCCTCCCCTCCCATCTTCTCTCTCTATCCCATCTACTGTATTTCATTTCTCTCCTTGTTTATTTTCCCGTTCCCCTCACAACCTCTTATGTGTAATTTTGTATAACAATGAGGGTCTCCCTCCATTACCATGCAATTTCCCTTTTCTCTCCCTTTCCCTCCCACCTAGTGTATCTGTTTAATGTTGATCTTTTTATCGGAGTTAATTATTTGTCTCCATCCTATTTATATCAGTTATATGTCACTTTGATTATGTAATTTAATAAATTATTACATTAGCTGATGAAATATGAATGAGAAAAAAGTTGTATTTAAATATCAAAATTAAGTTGAAACCTTGGAGAAAACTGTTGCATTTAAGTCTATTTCAAATTGTTATTGAAACAAGTGAGAGGAAAAAATTATAAAAGGAAAAGATATAAAATAAAAGAAAGATATGGACTGATTAAAAATGTTTTTAAGTGTCATTCCATTAAAAAATGAAGAAGCAATAGCTAGAAATATTAGATGATTCTTAAAGGATGAGGCTCATGATAAAAAAACAAAACAACAACAAAGAAAAACTTTAGTTAGGGACCCATAGTGAGAGTAATAACAATCCAAGTATGCAACCAATCGAAATACACAGCAAGCAAATGAGAACAGAGGTCAGTCACAAATCAGATATGGAAATCAGATATGGCCATAGTGCTGTGTAAGGCTTGATCCTTCATAAAAAGATGTGTGAGGAATCAACACTCAGAATGTAAACTGAAATGTTTAATATACCTTGAATATTTTTATGAATCATCTGTGGTCTACTCTGGTGGGATGTGAGTTTCTACTATACTCCAAGTTGGAGGGAGGGTCTGAAATATGGTTGACCTCAAAGAGCATTCACTTGACATCTGTGTATACTGCCTGCAAATGCTTTATGCTATCACTTTCCTCTTACTAAATACCACAGTCTATTAATACAGTCGGGGTTGCATAAGCATTCTGGAAAGCTTATGCACATTTGGAAAGCTTTCGCCATATTGATGATTCACAACTTTAATTTATTTTCAACTAAAACTTTTCCATACTTGCTATCCATATATCCTTTATCCCATGGTGGGGGTGTTCTTTTTGTATCCAAGTGCCAGACCTTGAAATTATCCCTTTTAACTTTCTTCTTTCTGGATCTTGCCCATCATTCTAGCCTGCTGAGATCCTTTTGAATCCTGTCAGCCAACATATCCCTTCTCTCTCTGAGCCTCATGTCATCAGCTAATTTAATAAGTAAGACTTGTGTCTGCCCTTTTAAAATGTGACCTTGTCAGAAGGCTCCCTGGGCAGTCAAGCTGATTGCTATAGATACTTCTTCCATTTCTTTCTTGCTGGAGTAATTTATGATGGCAGTCACAAATCTGAGGGTCTCAAGATGCCAGGGCTGTCTTCTCTTGAAAAGGCTTACACATGATTCTGTGTCGTTTTGTCGACAATTGCATTTAGCTTAATACACAGGGCATATAATAATAAATACATTATTAAATTAGAGAATTCCACTTTTTTCAACAAAGAAGTCCAATCTGTAAAAATAACAATGATAATAAAAAACTGCTCTATTTCCCTAAATGTCATACATACTGACCACTTCACAACTGTCAAAACCAGGAACCCAAATTTAAGGGTAAAATAAGCATAGATACACCAAGGAGTTTTATAAAGTTTCTGACCATATAATTGAGCCAGTATTATTTCTTTCATCAAGATTTGGATATTGTAAACAACTGTACTGATTGCCTAAATCTAAAAATAATTTTATTAATGGAGGCAGATGTAATGAGGTTTAATATGCAAATTAATTCTGCATTCACAGAAAAATATTAAATCAGCCCATTTAGCAATTTGACTGGAATTTGTTAAACAAATTTCTAAGCAACTTCCTTTCCTTTCTGCAATCTTACTGAAAACTTTTGAAAGACAATAAATGTCTTTTAGTTTTGAATAGTCTACATAGCATTCCAGAAATAGGCCCAAACTAATGTGAGGTATAGTGCTTATTATCCTTTGAACATTGTTCTAAATTAAAGAGACAAGTTGCCGAAAAGTTAACCACTGTGAACTGGAAAACCTCCAATTAAGTAGCTGGATTCCAGCCTTTCCTTGACTCAAAGACTCTTTGATAAGGACACTTATCAAAGCTTGGGGAAATCAAGACTGAACACAAGGGCTGCTTTGGACAACAAAACACTCTGATTCACTCTCTCCATGTTGACAAAATAGATTGTGCCCACAAACCTAAGCTGTGGCCACGCACACACAGACCAGTTTGAAACAAAAACAAGGGAGCATTTAAATTTAGACCAATTCTGACAGCAAAATCTGTGTTGCCTGGCACACTACCAGATGAGGAGCTCCAGAAACCAGCACTTCAAATATCCCCCTGGTCTATGTGTGTATTCTAGCAGCAGGGCCTGGCAGTGGAGCTAATTCTAGCCAGCCAGGACACTGTTTCAGTCCTACAGGACTGATTCTGAGTGCCTCTGGGGGATTCTGGGTACAGCAGCTCCTTCAGTTTCTCAGGGCAACTGGCAACTGCTCCAGGGAGGAGAGCAGAACCCTCAGCAACCCATAGGCTCAGAGGACAATTTTCTCTTTTACCCTTGACCCTAGAACAAACTTTGCAGCCTCTCCCTGGCTTTCTGGGTACTGGGGATTAAAATCAGGGGCCTTCTACCATTAAGTTGCATCTCCAGCCTTTTTATTTTATATTTGAGACAGGATCTTGCTAAATTGCTGGGGCTGGCCTTGAACTTGTGATAACCCTGCCTCAGCCTCCAGAATTGCTGGGATACAGATGTGAGCCACTGTACCTGGCTTCATTCACTTCTTCTTTTTTTTTTTTTTTTGGTGTGTGTGGGGTATAACTGGGGATTGAATTTAGGGGTACCCAACCACTGATCCACATCCTCAGCCTTATTTTGTATTTTATTTAGGGTCTCACTGAGTTGCTTAGCGCCTTGCTTTTGCTGAGGCTGGCTTTGAACTCGCAATCCTCTTGTCTCCTGAGCAATGCATAACCTCCCCCATTATCAACATTTCCCCCCAGAATGGTACATTTATTATAACTGATGAGCCTACATTGACATCGTTACCATCCAAAGCCCATGGTTTATATTAACATTTACTTTCAATGTCGTACATTCTAGGGATCTCAGCAAATGTATAACATGTTTCCACCATTAGGGTATAAAGGAGAGGAGTTTCACCACCCTAAAAATCCTCTCTGCTCCACCTGTGCACACAACCCGCTCCCTAACTCCTGGCAACCCCTGAATCTTTGTAATTTTGCCTTTTCCAGAATGTCTCATTGGAATTATAGAATAGGTAGCTTTTTGGATTGACTTTTTTTTCCCTTTGTAATATGCCTTAAGATTCTTCCAGGTCTTTTCATAACTTGATAGGGCATTTCTTTTTAGCACTGTATAATTTTCCATTATTTGGATGTGCAATAGTTATTTACCCATTCAGTTACTGAGGGACATCTTGGTAGCTTCCAATTTTTAACTGTTTTTATTTGTAGAATTCAGTGGCATTAATTATATTCACAAGTTGTGTAACCATCCTTGCTGTTTTCCAAACTTTTCCATCACAAACTCTTTTAGCCATTAAGCAATAACTTCTTATTACTCCCAGCCCCTGGAAATCTAATTTCTGTCTCTGAGTTTGCTTATTATTGATATTCCATATAAGAGAAATCACATAATATTTGTCCTTTTGTTTTCTGGATTATATAATGTAGCATAAGGCTCCCAAGGTTTATCAATGCTGTGGATATATCATATTTCATTCCCTTTCTTTGGCTGAATAGCATTCATTTATATGTATACACCATGTTTTATTTATCCAATCATCTGTTGATGGAAACTTTGGCAGCAGTGAATAATGCCACACTGAGGATTGGTGCACAAATATCTATTTGAGTCCCTGTTTTCAATTCTTTTGGGTATATATCCAGGAGAGGAATTGTTGAGTCATATGGTAATTCTATGTTTAGCTTTTTAAGGAACTGCCAAACTTTTCCCAGTTTCTGAACCATTTTACATTCCCACCAACAACACACAAGAATTCCAAACTCCAGCTTTTCTTGAGGCCCAAACAGAATGATTAGTTCAAATGAGAATTAGCTTGAACTTACCTGGCCTTTTGAATAACCAGCATATTTATTTCACCCCAGTTCTCTAAGATAAATTTTAGTATAAGCTATTGTAATTTACCAGTCTCAGAAGTATAGTTCTCTATTGGAGTTTCTCTCACTAAGAATTTTGTTTCTAAGCCTTAGGTGTCCTTCTTCTAATAGAATCACAATTTTCTTATCTTCTGGTTCCTACTCTGAAGAAGTAGTCCAGGCCATTAAGTTTTGAACTCACCTCAATTACCGAGGCTTAACATTTATCTAGGCTGCAGCTTCACCTACCCATTTCCTCATTATTTGCCTGAACTTCTTGGTGTTTCTTGCTGATATCCTCCTTATTCCTTAGTTAACATTCTTCTTGCTGTCATCATCCTAGGACCAGGTCCCCCTTACTAAAATAAGGTGAGACATTCCTTTTGACCCTAACTTTGCACAATACTGCCTTGCACTGGCACAAAAATTAGAAAATAATTTTAAAATGGCTAACCATTAATGGACATTTAATAGAAGTTTCCTTCCCATTTTCCTTTATGTGCACCTTTCTTTCATTCATCCATCTGCCAACATCCTACTTGAGTCCAAAGTTATTTCATGAACAACAGCTTCTAAGCTTATGTCTTTGCTTCTAAATTGTACTTCAGTACAATTTTGTTGGCCGCCTAGTATTTACAGTGCAGATTATTTTACTTCATCCTGTTAGTTGTGAAGTTCCCATTCAGTATGATTCAAAAGTCTGATTCTAGAAGTTTTGACCTTTCTCTTACTATTTATCTCCCACTATTTCCTTACAGAAGTCTCCTGTCTTGCACCTACCTGCTGTTTACATCCCTTTGCATCTGGCTCATGACCTGTTCTTCTGCTTGCCATTCACCATGGTCCTTTGCTAACAATAACCTTCTATATTTCACTCAAGGATACAGTTTCCTTGATGACTGTAGCTATAAGTGAAATGTATATATCCTGCTAATCTCACAGAGATTTTAATATTTGGCTCATATTTTGCTTGATCTGAAAACATTCACAAGCTTATCATGCAACCAGAGGAGGACAGGTGGCTGGATGCCAAGTGGTCACATATCTGTCATTCACCAAAAGTTAGGGTCTTATCCTCAGTCTGGTAGACTGGGGAAACCTGACTTTGAACTATACATTCTGAGTATGATTGGCTCTCAGGGATGAATACACATTATCTGAGGTGGTGGAACTGATGGGTTTATGTGTACATTACAGAATGCCATTAACTTAATTAATTTATAATGACAGGTATAACTTACATGAACTGAAGCATGTATAGTATATGAGTAGAAGAGCTTTTCCCCAATGGACAGGCTTACACTGGAAGCCAATTTATAATGCAAATATCTAGTGAGTAGAAAATCAAAAGAAACTGATGGCTTGGTGAACCACAATAAGGATTCGTCTGTCATAGAGGCTGACCTGCTCACATCATTAGAGCAACAATTGTGCTCCATATCTGGACTTTGGAGTTCCCCCTTATCTGGCCATGGTCATTGTGTTGTTCAGCTTTTCATCCCTGTGGCCCAGATACCCTACAAGAATAACTTTGTGGAGAGGTTTATTTTGGCTTACAGTTCCAGAGGTTTAGCCCGTGGAGGACTGACTACATTGGGCCCAATGTGAGGCAGCACATTATGGTGGAAGGGTGTGGCAGAGAAGTGCTGCTTCATTCATGGTGACAAGGATGCAGGGATGGGGAGCCATACAGGAAAGATGAATTCTCCCAGGGCATACCTCCAGTGACCCACCTCCTCCAGTCACATGCCACCTTCCTACAGTTACCACCCAGTCAGTTCATTCAAATTAGAAGGGACTGACTAGATCCCAGCTCTTATAATCTAATTATTTCACCTCTGAATTTTTCTTCATGAACACAGGAGCTTTGGGGGGACACTGCCTATCCAAACCATAACAACCATCTTCTGTTAACATGCAGTCTTACAGTTTTTTTACTTTCAACATCCAACCATGCATTCAACACGTTATCCTCCACCTTGAGGCATTAGGGTGACTTTGGTACAGTTTTGCTTCCCCCCAAATCCCGCA
Organism: Ictidomys tridecemlineatus; assembly: GCF_052094955.1. Lineage (NCBI taxonomy): Eukaryota > Metazoa > Chordata > Mammalia > Rodentia > Sciuridae > Ictidomys > Ictidomys tridecemlineatus. The sequence goes on from NC_135483.1 coordinate 111,176,469, forward strand.
GCCGCACACTGTTTTGGCTTATGTCCAAACCGAATTCAAACACTGAAATATGCCTAAGTGTCCTTTCCCCATTTTAACTCTCTTCTTTTCAGAAGACAAAGTCTATCTTCCCTCCTTTTCTATGTTCTTGGGAAATAATTTCCTGTTCTATCATGTGACCACAAACCCAAAGGCTTTCCTAATCAATATTCTGAATAAATTACCTCTAGTTTTTTTTTTTTCCTCCCAGCTATGTCTGTCATTAGTGATTGTCTTGAGACAATTTTAAATGTTGGTTGTTTTCAATGAAAATGTTCTTGATGAAAAAAAATAAGATAAATCAGTTACACAATTCTTACAAGCCATAAATAGTTGGCTATAAAGTAATAGTCTCTCTACTGAATCCAAGGGGGTTGTCTATGGCAGAACACTGGACTGGGAGACCATTTGGGATCTGCTAAGTGGCTCTATATTCTTGGAGCTGTGACTGGGCTCTTGATTGCTGCCCTTCTGATTTGGGTCTGACCTTCCCGGATTCAAGCAGCAAGGCTCACAAGTTACAGGTCAGCATGCTGAATGTACTTGCATGTGTTGGTGACCCAAATTATCTGAAGAAAGATCCTTAGACATTGGGGGGGACAGAAGAGTTCATTTCCCTGGCTAACTTTAGAAGCTTCCAAAGGAATGAAAACACAAATGTCAAGAGGGTTTTGCCTTCCACTTTGCCTCCTGGTACTGGTCATTCCAGGGTCCACTTATTTCTTTGTTTTTAGTGAGAGAAATGAAATGAATAGGAAAGAAGAGCAAAAGAAATATAAAATCGTTTCTAAGACAGACAGCATCTAAACTAGAGTGCAGGTATCTTTTTAAAAAATTGCAAAATTGGTGCATGCAAAATCTCCATTTGCCCAGGATCCCAAGAGAATTTCATCTCACAATGTGTACTGTGCTGGAGCTATGTGCCCAGATCAGTAGGATGGGGATAGGCTGTGAGCACAAGGGAGCCTTCCCAGACTTTTATTTTGCACCAGGTCATAGCCTACCCACCAGGGGAATCCACTGTGTTTCTTATCAAACCTTTTTGTTTTCAGTGTGAATTACTGAACAGTCCTCTAGATACTGAATCTTATCTCCTTGCAAGATAAATTTGAGTTTCAACCAGCATATTCCTATTCAGTACCCCATTTTCAAATATGTAAATTGGAAAAAAAACACAGAAAAATAATAAAAATCAACCAACAGACCAAATTCCAGCTACATTTAGTGAAACAAAACCTGGCAGGAAAACCAGTCAGAGGGCTTCTTTTTTTCCCTTGTCATTTTAAAAGGGTAGGAACTTAAATATATGTCCTAACACATTAGATGTACAAGAGAACACTCATTTGGGCCTCAAAATTCATGCTGGAATACATCACATTTTTTTTTTCTGTGCCTGTCCCTCTCTCTTGCCGCGTGCATGCATTTGTGCTAGGGCAAAAGGCACATCAAATCATTCCTCCATGATATTTTAGTACTATTGATTCCCTGTTTTAACATCTTTCACTTTTTATTCATTCAACAGTTATTTATCAGGTACATGCACTGATTTGGGAGGACATGCTGATGCTGGACATGTTCTCATTCAGGATATCTTCACGTCCCCACACGAAATCACCCTTCTCATACAAACACAAGACCTCCCCTTCCCAGCACCTTAGGAAGTACCCACCTTGGCGGCTTTTGAAGATACACAAGGGGAGATTGTATTCTTGTAATATAGAATCAGGGGAAGCAGGCTATGCTTACCTTCTCCAAAACTGGAAATAACATACTTTTCTGCTACTGTCCTGATTAAAAAAATAAGGGTGAGGAACTCAAGAACCAAGTTTACCTTCTGGGATAATGGAGTTGATTCAATTGAACTCCCTGCTTCTACTCTATCTTCCCATCATGTTTCCTATTTATTTCAACAGATTTACACGCAGGCGCGCACGTACACACACACACACACACACACACAAGAACAAAAGCCCAGCATCTAAAAGAAATTAGGCAATGTACTAAAACGATCTGAATTCATTCCACATATTAAAACATCTTAAAGTATACATATGTGTGTATGTATGTATTTATGTCTATGAAATTGATGTCCTTTAGCTTTAGGTCTGTGACTTCTTTATCCAGAAAAATAGAAAACTGGAGAAGGCATTACATATATACCACAGAGCCAGTAAACCTACTCGTAAAGTTGTTAAAAGGCTTATTAGTACAATTTCCTCACACTTTTTAATGAAAATCTGTAAAACATTATGGCCAAACAAATTAGAGAAGTTAGAAAAGGGATGTTGGACTAATACAGAAGACACAAGAGAGGGTTATTTTCACTATATTAAGATGATAGCTGACTAATTCCAGTTTATCCTAATTTATCAAATTCTTTCCATCTATGATCATTTACTTTTGATATAATCACTCATGGCTTCCCAGTACATAGCTAAAAATATTTCATAAAGATAACTGCTTCCAGCAATATGCTAGACCAGGTGTTGTTCTGCAGGACTCATCTGCTGTGGTAAGTTCCTAGTTCGAGCATGCTTTTTAATGATCATAAAAAAACAGAACTAGGACTATCTAGAACCAGGACTAGTTGGCAAATGATAGGGGGCAGGTGCAGGGTTGCCTTGAAGTCTTATGCCTATGTTGACACAGTAAATTAGATACTGAACTATGGGCAACACAGACAAGCTGAGCCTTGAGATTATCCAAAGGGCAGAATGGTCCCCTGTTGATGGAGACACTTGATTCAGAGCATAAATAGATACAAATACTCTTGAGCAAAGCATTCCCTTAGATCCTCACAGAAGAACAAACAAAAAATGCACAAAGATCACCAGGTACAACCGGAAACAAGCTCCAAAGGTAAGAGTCAGAAGTAATAACAAGGAACACATTTGTCCCTCAAAGACTGCAGAACCTGGAACTGTCAGATACAGAATATCTACTTAGTTATGTGTGAACAATGTAAAGAAATGATATAAGGATAAAAAAATAAAAACAAGAAAGAAACAGGGAATTATTAGATATGACCATGTAGACTTGTAAAAGAATCAAACAGAAACTCTAAAAATGAAATAAATATATTTGGAATAAAAAAAGGCAAAAGTGCCAGTTGGATACAGATAGAATTAGTAACAAGAGAGATCTGAAGAAAATATCATTAGCATAGAAAGACATGAGGATGGAAAACAGGAAAGAAAAGTTTAAAAATATGAAGTGAATGTGGGGTTCTAGCATATGTCTAATGGGAATCTCAGAAAGAGAATAGAGAGGGTGGAAGACAAGAAACAAGTTAAAGGGGTAAGGCTTGAGAATTTTTCAGAACTGATTAAAATGAGATGAGTTTCCAGGTAATAATAACCCAATGAGAATGCGCAAAACAATTCCATGTGAAGGTGTCTCGAAATTTCTAAACACCAATGACAAAGAGGAGATATAAAATCGGGAAGTAAAATTTAAAGCATAATAAGAATTACTTATCAGTAAGGTGACACTGATGTTCTGATAGTTGTAGGTACACTCACCCAAACATGCTGAAAAGAATTGTGTTTCATGGTCAGTTCACTATCGTCACTTTGTTACTTTACGTTAGTACCCACGTATTTATTTATTAAAATTGACCACAAGGTAAGAGCTGGCATCTGCTCTTGCCTTTTAAATGCAATTAGAATTTGATTTTTTTAAAATTTCCACTCAATTTTAAAACGAGCAGAAATTATTTTATTCTGGACACAATGGATTTCAGTTCTTCAGAGCAGGTTTTTTCAACCCTGGCTACAACTTAGAATTACTCAGGTGAGGGGGGGGGTTATAAAACACCAGTACCTGGGCCTTTCTCTAGAGATTTAATATGGCTGTATGCAAATCAGGAAAAACGAGAGTCCACATACATCACTTTTTAAAGATATATGAAATAAAATATAACAAACATGATAGTGCCATAGCAGGGTTAATTACAGCAAGTGATCACACTCATAGGGTTGGTTGTTAACAAGACACTTTCTCCCCTGAATCAGGGGGCAGAAGGCAGGTATGCGACAGGCATCCCCACAGTGTCAAAGGGGGATCTTATTCTGGCAGCAGAAGTCTTTCCTGCTCCTACAAATGGAGAGTCACTTTCTTTCTATTTCCTTCACTTTCTGAATTGAGATCAGGAGTCATAGTAATCTCCATTTCTTTGCTCTGGGGGTTTGGTGCATTTCCTAGGACCTCTTCCTGCTCCCATCAGCCACCTATTCTTTAGAGAAGAGGTGATGAACTTCACAGCAAGGCCCAAAACTGTCCGCATCAGCTGTCAGTCACCTTTGCACTTGGGGTGGGGCAAGAGCAAGGAAGTAGCTGGAGTGTGTGTTTCACAGTGGGTTCCTAACTTGATACCTCAGGATTCCTTGATATAATAATAAGAACTAATACTCCTTAACTTATATCTTGGTGATTGCCTAATGATCTGCTTTTGCCTTTGTTCTTATTTGTTTGTGGAGATCCTTGGGAAGCTGTCTTGAGAAGAGCTGCTTCTATCTCTGACTTAGTTTTCTTGTACTGCTTTCCTCTCTCCAAATTTCTTTACATTTTTCTAGGCAATTGCTAGCTCTCCTTTTTTTTTTTTTAAATAGTGATATTACTTTGCATTTTTATATGCATTTATCTTTTAAATTATCTCAATGAGACCATGAGGGATGGAAGATAGGTGGGTATTATGGACTGTATATTTATGTCCCTGTAATATTTATTAGGTTGAAGCCCTAATTTCTAATGAGATGGTATAAGAAGATGAAGCCCTTGGGAGGTAACTAAGTTTAGGTGATATCATGAAGTTGTCGCCCTGTGTAGAAGTTAGTGTTGTAAGAAAGGGAACACTAGGACTTACTCTCTCCACCATGTGAGGATTCTTCCAGAAGATGGCTGTATGCAAAGCAGGAAAAAAAATGGCCTCATAAGACACTAGACCTGCCTGCATCCTGATCTTGGTCTTCCCAGATCAGGGAAATAAACATTTGAGAAATAAATATCTGTGGTTTAAACCCCTTCTTTCTGCAGCACACTGAGAGGGCTTAAAGGTATCCCTTAGTTATCCTGAACAGCTCCAGTGCAAATGCAGATATTTTTCCAGTTCCACCAAATTAATCAGCATAGGTACAATCCCTGCAAGAGGACACAGTAAAAAGTAGTACAACACCGTGGAGGAAACACTGGACTCAAAGTTTTGAAATGACTATCTGGTCTATACTCTTGAATCAACATTTTATGTAACCATGATCACCCATCTCTCCTGGGATTTTTTTTCCCTCATGTTTAACGTGGAAAGGCAATTTATTGATATTTGTCAAAATTAAAAACACATTTTGCTTTTGAGCATACAATCTCTCCAATCTCTCCCTTGAGAATTTATTTTGTAGATATAACTGCACATGTGTGAATTGATAGATGAATGATATTATTTATTGAGGTACTTCCCTAATATTGAAAGTATTCAAGTGTGCAAATCAACAGGGAAATAGTTAAATAACCATAGTGCATCCACACAATTGAGTATATGAATCTTTAAAAAAGGAGGGGGCTTACTAATAATGATAAGAAAAATTTTTAGAACATATTATATTAGATTAAAAAAACCAAGGTGAACAAGAATGCATATAACCATACACCTGCCCCATGACCCAAAAGTGGCATGCCTAGGTCTTCACCTCACATGAGAATCACCTGCAGGTGGCAGAGTACCTCAAGGCAACCTACAGGATTCTTAAATATAATCAGACAGCAGAAGAGCAACAGAAGTGTGAGGAAATAAGTGGATCAAAAATAACCCTAGAAATCTTAAATATTATCTTTAGAAAAATTAGCAAGGTTACTGTACCTATATAACACACCAAGAAAGATTTTTTTTTCTGGAAATTAAAAAAGTCAATGGTCTACCACCTATTATACTGGAGTTAAAAACTAAGCTATTGATTGGAAACTTAACCAAGAAATTCCAATTACCCCAAAGGAAAAAAATCAACCAAAAAGACATATGAAATACAAAAAGAAAGTTTAGAAATACAAAGAGTAGGTCCATGAGGCTCAACAGTTGAGTCCAGTGAAGATCCAAGAGACAAAAAATAAATAGAAAAGAGCAAGGACAAAAGGGAAATAAGAAAAGGAGAGGAAACAATGGTGAAATAAAAAGACCTTAGGCTGAAGAAAAATAAAACCCTTCATACTGAAATCATCATCAAAGATATGTGAGGTAGATGGAAAAAAGACTCCAAACTTAAACATGTTCTGTTAACATTTGTGGAAAGAAAAATTTTAAAAAATTTTAAAGAGAGAAAAAATGAGATCATCAATAAAGGAAGGAAAAAGAGATAAACAGTAGATGCCTATGGGTGCAAGAGAACACTGGAACCCAAGGGACAACGAGAAGACAGCTCACTGTGGTAAAGACTTTGCACTCAAAATTCCTTATTTAAATTAGTTTTTTATGTAGCATTTCCAGTCACAGAAATTTTCATAAAGTTTGTCTCTTCCATGCATTCTCCAAAAGCAAACAACAGAACAAAAAGCTTGTATATTATAAATACATAACAAATAATAGCCACAAGAGTATCAAGGAATATGATTTAAGGAAAGAAAACTCAAAAAGAAATTAAAAGAGAAACCCCCACTTGGACCTCTGTGCTTGGGGAGTTGTTCTTTGATTGGCTAGAGATTGATATCTGAACATTATATTTCTTTCTTTATAAATTCAATAGCATAACTTGGTTCTTTAGCAAATATTAATAAAAGCACAATTCCATTAATGCCTTTTAAGTTTGTTTTAACGCTTGAGTTAACCTATGAACCAAACATGGAATACATAATTACAGTCACAGAACAAAACAGCAGATGGAGGGAAGTAGAGGAGATGCAGTCTAAACTAAACTAGTTAGACTGCATAGTTCCTAAATCAGCAAGTCGATAGCTGTTCTCTAAAATTGAAAGAGAAAAAAAAATAAAAAGAGGAAAATGTAATTTAAGATATAATACATAACACAGAAACTTTTACATTTTTTCTTCAGGAGCAAATTAGGGATACAGTACAAGATCACCCAGCTTTTACTTTTTGATCCTTCTATATGATTTGACTCTAAAAAGTATATAAAAGGCTTCTCTTATCAATAAAGGATTACTCAGATAAATTGAAGCAGAACCATATAAGAATATAATATATAGTGCTTGGAAAGAACACAATATGTGTATAGATAGATATTTTGTGGAAGACTGTCCCCATAAATGTTAATATAAATAATGAAATTTACAATTTAGTATAGAATCATTCCCGTTAAGTAAAAAAAAAAAAAAACCAAAAAACAAACAAAAAAAACCCCCAAACTTTAGATGTCTGAGTGCCTGTGTATATGTTAATCATATAAAAATATCTGGGAAGAGAAACAGTGTACTGGAATTTTGAATCTTTCAAAATTTTCTTGGAATACATGAGACATGCATTATTACTGTAATAAAAAGGAAGCAGTCCTTAAATATGTATTTCTAAAACTTCTGGACTGTTTTAATGTGCAATATGTAAACATTACTTTAAAAAATAAGTCCTAAACTTTTAAAATTGTAAATGTACTATGTTATATAACATCAGAAAAACTCCCTAAGTATATAGACATACAGTGTTACTTTCTTACTTTATTCATTTAAGACTTTGAATGATTTAGTGTGTTATCAAAAGATGAACTTCTTGTGTATGTAGCCAAATAGTGCCGTATTACTTATTAAATAAACTCTATTTCTTATGGAATGGAAACGCTCTCATTATTATACAGTAACTTCCCACATGTACCTCTATATGTTTCTTGGGTTGATTCTATTCCACTCTTTTGTTTGCTTTTTTTTGTGCAAATACCATTTTTTTTATTGCATTAGCTTTAAAGTAAATTCCAATGTCTGATATTCCATGTTCCACCTCATTATTTCTCTTCCTTCATATATTCTTGGGAATTCTTATATTTATTTTTCTATATGAACTTTCAAGTCATTTCAGCCCATCAGAAAATATGAATCTTTCAAAATTTTCTTGGAATACATGAGACATGCATTATTACTGTAATAAAAATATTAAAAGAATAAAAAAAATCCATGGTTAGATCAACAGAAGTCAATTACCTCCACTGGAAGGACAACCCAAAGCCAGTTTCCTATTGATGGCATGAAGAACAGAAGCCACAAGTGTTTTTCTCAGTGATAGAAAATAAGTATGCTTATAAATCGCCTCCCTGCAACAAAACAAGGGTGCTCACGGCCTACTGTGCTTACTGACTAGGTTTCATGGCACACTGAATAAGCAAACAGTAGTGAAGCTCAGGCACTGCTTAGACAGCCTTGAAGGAGTGGTGAAGAGCAAGATCATGTGGCTAAGAGGGAGGGCTCACTGTCCCATGATGGTTATGTGATAAACACAATTCCCAGTCATATTCTTTATCACAGACAATAAACTAATATAACTGCAAAATTGATGGCCCAGGCCATTGAGGCATGCAGCTGACAAGAGAAAGCAAAAGCTCTGCCAGTGACAAGCTGTGGCTCTCAGGAGGGGGTGGAATTCTCTAGGCAGATGGTGGCATGCATTATAGGAGGGCAGGCACTCATACTGTGGCAAGAAAATGCAGCTCAGAACCCTGCTCTCCCAATTTCAAGCTATGGGATTGTGTGCTCTGTGAGCTTCATTCAGCTCCTTTACATATGAAACATGGACAAGAATGCTTTTGAGGAGGATTATGTGGTGATTATCCAATAATGTCTAAAACACCCTAAACAATGCTCAACACATCGCAGGCTCTCAAGCAGTGCTAGATATTAATGACAACCAGAAATGCTCAATAGATAGAAATAGCGCAGAGAAGGTAGGGTTTTTTTTAGAGTGCTAGAGGTTTTTTTTTTTTTTTTAAATGCAAAATTGAAGGATATCTTCTAAACTTATTAAATCATTTTATATTGTGAAATTAAAAGTTTCCAGGCAGAGAAAGCTGGGCGGAAGGCTGAGAGGTGCACAAGAATTCAGTTAGAAAGGATGTTGTATCCCAGGCCAAAGAACTGTGCTTTTGTTTTGTTTGCAGTCTTTAAAAACAGGGGCAGGGGCATAAAATAATAAGATTCACGTTTTATAAAGACTCTCCTGATAATAGTACAGAAAATATACTGAAGGCATTTAAAGATAGGGTTGTGTATTAATACAGCATGCAGGAAGACTATTTTATTTCAAAAGAATCACTATTTTTTTCCTGAATCACAATGGGAGAGAGATGATGTGTGCAAGGAAAAAAAAAAAACTAATAAAAAAAAGAGCATGTTTAATACCTGCAGAGGTGACACAAACTATGGGAGTTAAGGAATCCCTTGTTAGGCTCACTCTTCCTCTCTGCTCTCTCCCAGCAAACCTGAGACTGATAAAGGCTTAAACTTCCCCAGGCTGAGTAACCTTGTCAGCAAGTGGATAATGCCTGTAGGTTTGCAGGATTTAGATGCAGCAGGTAGATATGAAAGTGCAGTGTGCTTTGAGTATTCTGTCTTTATTGAATTTGCAGACCTACAATAGCAATGGATGGAGCATGGCTATTTTTGCTTCAAAGTCAGCTGCTGGATTTAGCAGAAAGAGCAGAGGCTGCAGAGACAGCCAGACTGGGGGATGAATTCGAGGTGCAACACTTAGATTAGAAGTAAGTAAATTAATTTCTCCCAGAAAGTTAATCTCATTTGTTAGTGTCTCTTTCATGAAATTCCCACAGTAGTGGAAGTAGACAAAACAAAAATATATGAAAGTTGGGGCTGGGATTGTGGCTCAGTGGTAGAGTGCTCGCCTAGCACAGGGGGGACCCTGGTTTGATTCTCAGCACCACATAAAAAGAAAGGCATTGTGTTGTGTCCATCTACAACAAAAAAGATTCATATTCTCTCTCTCTCAAAAAAACTATGAAAGTTGGTATATATAGTGAACAAAAGAGTGAGCAAGAGAATGAGAGAGGATCTGAGAATGGAGTTTTATTTAAGATGGTCAAGGAAGGCATCTTTGATAAGGTCCTATTTGAGGATGCGCTTACAGAATATAAGTTTTGAGAGAATTCCAGGTCTAGCAACCAGCAAGTGCAAAGGACTTGAGGCAGAAGAGTTGGACTTGGGAAAAGGAACAGCAAGTAAGTATGTGTAGTTGGAATGGCACCAGTTAGTAAAAAATGGCAGAGAAGAGGCCAAGGAAGGGGCACAGGACAGACCATGTGCAGGCAGCATGGAAACTTACCCAGCAAGCATGGGCTAACATCCAGGCCAGAATCTCCTGGACTAGCCAGAAGGATAGGCAGTCACTCAGCAGAGCAGAGGCACCATCTGACTTATTTGAGAATCACTTGGACTACAGTGTTGAGTTTAGACTGTAAGACGCATTGGAAGAGATCATGCCAATCTTTAGGAGATGCTAGAAAGTCCAGTTGAGCATTGAAGGCCTAGTCTAGGCTAACAGGTAGGAATGTTATAGTGTGGTTAAATTCTGGATAGACTTAGAAGGTGGTGCTGCCATGATTTAATGGTGAATGGCCAAGGAATGATCTATAGCTAAAAGAATTCTTGTTCTTCTTCCAAGAATAAAACAAAGTAAACAAGGTTCCTGTAACTGCTCAAAAATATTAGTTCCTATTAACCTTCTGTGTTATTCAGCTTTTTTTTTTTATCATTGTGAACAAATTCCCCAGCAAGTAAAACTCAGAGAAGAAAAAGTTTATTTGAGGATCATAGTTTTAGAGGTTTAGTCCATGGTTGACTGACTCCTTTGCTCTGGGCCAGAGGCGAGGAAGAACATCATGGCGGAAGGGCAGTGGCAGAGGAAAATTATCAATTCATGGCAACTGGGGAAAAGCAGAGGAGGGAGGGAGGTGGTCACAGAGAATATGCAACCTACCAGAGCATGTCTCTCTCTAGTGATCCACCTCCTCCCAGCCATGCTCCAGTTGCCCATACCAGTCAGTCAGTCCATTCAAACTAGGATGCACTGATTTGATTACAGCTCTCACAATGCAATCATTTCACCTCTGAATATTACTGCACTGACACAGGAGTCTTTTGGGGACGTCTCAAATATGCAAACCATAACACCTTCCCTTGAAGCTCTTTGGCTTCAGGAGCTCCAGGCCTCTGCAGCAGCTTGGCCTGTGCAGAACACAGTTGAGGGTGGCACCAGGGCTTTTTCAGTCCCCTGGACCTTCCACCACTTGTTTTCTAGGTGAACCAAAATGAAAAGATTAAGCACCAAATCATTTACTATGTGTCACCAAGCCAGGCAGAGGCAAGAAGAGCTGCTTGAGATAAGGTATTTTCTTTCCTAAAACAAAACTCTGGAGATTCATTGTAGGGTTTCCCATTAAAGCAAAGTGAAGCAGCACAAGCAGGCAGGCAAGCAAACTGTGTTCCTCAAAGCTCAAAGCCTTTATCCAAGTAGCTTTAATGAAGCTTTAAAAAGCAACAACCAACGGTGGCAGAAGATTTAGTTCCAGAAGGGAGCAATAAAAAATGAAATTCATTGAAGATTAGAAATATTGGAAAACTAGTGGAAAAAAAATCATGGTTAAGTGTGCTTATCAGATTACTTGGAATCTGAGGAAAGAATCTACCCATTCGGCTCAAACCCCATCCCTGAAATTTAATTTTCACATTAAACCAACCAATTGGGGAGCAGCCTTGGTTTTGCTAGTATTCTGCTTTTGCAAGAGAAATATACATAAAATGCTGGACCTTGCCCTTTCCTAGTGTAGGCCACCCACAGGGCCTTCAGGATTTCATCATAGAGGGAAACTAATGTCTACTGTGCCTCTGCCTCCTGTCATCCTCGGTACTCAAGCTTAATTCTCACAGTACCCTGTAGGTTGAGTGTTACTTCTTCCACTCATCAAAGGTGGTACTGGAGACTAAGTGAAGCTGTTACATCATGAAGCTGGGATGTGACTGTGCAGAGGCAGAGCCCAAGACTTTTCCTCTCTGGCCATAGCTGTCCTTCCTCCCAGAACTATCACTGACTGGTATTTTACATGCTCTGAACCCTGATTATTTCACCATTATGCCTAAACCATCCATTTCATGTTTTTTTTTTTTTTAACATTTTCATTAGGAAGAGTTTAGGCAAACATAACAGCTTCAGGGAAAGTGGCCTCCATTTAGCCTGACTCTACTCCCCACTGATCCTTGTCACATCCTCAGAATCTGCAGTGTGGGATGAGGACACAAGAAGCAATGAAGTAAAGTCAGATCTAACTTCAGGGCACCAGTGCTGTCAAAGGGATGATTGTGCGTGCCTGTGTGTGTATGTGTGTGTCCATGTTTGCAAACGTCGTAGGGGAGCCTATATCCCTCTGTCGGGCAGGGCTCAACGGATCATTCACTGTTGACTACTGGATCCTTCTCCCTTCATCCTAACCATTTCACCCCTTGAATTATTCATTGTCATTTCTATCTTTAAGAAAAGCAGAGGATCATGGGGTGGTGGGGACACTGACCACTCATGGTCCTTTAGCACTGCTTCAGTGTTGAAGTGATTCAGTAAAATGGTGAAACACACTAGTCACAATTATGTGTGTAACTTGTGTGTGTTTTCTTGTCTGAGTTGGTCTATTAGTCCCTCAAGAGGAATGTCATTATTAATTAATTAATTAGCTAATTAATTAAACGAGAGCAATGGAGTGCCTATTATGCAGCAGGCATCATGTGACCTGCTCTTTGAAAGCAGCCCTCAAAAACAGCATCACACACAGCTGACAATCTATCTGCAAATGGAAGAGACTCGACCAGTGGCAGCCGCTGCTGAGGCTGAGCTGTCCCTTTTTCTCCTTCTTCACAATTATGGATGACTCATTATTCTCTGTGTTAACAAATGAGAGCAGTGAGAAAGACAAGCTAAGACGCAGTATGATTAAAGTACATTTAATATTCTCTTGAAAAACAGTGTGAAATGTAAGGATGAATTATGTCTGCTCCATAGCAAAAGAGTTGAGAGGCCTGTTGATTAGGAGAATATTTCATCCTACTATTTTAAACCTCTGCAGGTTTTCAAATGTACAGTTATTAAGGTAACTTGCTACAAATATTTACAAAGTAGCTGATGTTTAAATTTTTCATCTGATACTTTTGTGTTGAAGGGACACTGAGCCAGCATCCCCAAATAGATAAGATAAACTCAAATATTTACCTATCCTCTGAACCCGATTTTTCTTTATGTTGCATTTCACTCATGTTTATCCCAATCTGGGATAGATGTAAGCTCCTTGGGGTAGGATGGAGAAATGAGATGAATCTGCAAAGTTTCATTTCTTATATGATACAGGGTTCTGATTCAATAATGATTATTAAGCTGAATCCAATCATTAATAGTTACTAAGGTCATGACTTTTAGGTAAAGTTCATAAAAACTTTTTTTCAGAGGTAGCTTTAATTCAAGATTGGGCAAAAGAATATTACACGATATGTTATATAATACCTGGCACTGTAGAGAAAATGTTTTTATACTCTTGAATTAATCCCATACTTGTCTCATCATATATGTATATAGTTGTTTTTCATATTTCAAAGTGATCGTCTAACAATGAATTGTATTTCCCAGCTTCAATGATCAGTGGCTTTTCTCTGACAGCCTCTCTATGCTATTTTATTCTCTTGCATAAAAAACTCATTTACTGTGTGTAAAGAGTTTTCAAATGTGCAGTAAGAAGTATTTCCATTCTTCCAGGATGCCTGCTTCTAGTATTTATTGTCATTCACATTATCTCCATTTATATTCTTGTTTCAGGATGTATGAAATTGTTTCATCTCAGCTGCAATTTCCTGACAATATCTTGATATTCTAGGCGTCTGCATATTGACTTTATCTCTTCAGCAGCATAATACCTACCAAAGTATGGCCGACTTAAAGTTTAATTAACATAATGTTGATTTATTTCCTCAGAGATTATTAACCAAGATGTAGAAACTGTGTTACAAAATTGGACCATTACTATACTACTGTAATTTCCTTAGGATTTCTAGAGATTAAAAATATTCAATCTAAAGTGAACTAAATTGCTTTATTTGTATCCTTTTCAAAAAGTCAGAGAAGAAAAAAACACATATATCTCTTCCATAGCACCAAAGACCAACTTTTACTGGGTAAGTCACAGATTCATATGTGTGTCTTTTAATAGCCATTTTTTAGAGCATTTTTAAGTTTACAGCAAAATTAAGCAGCAAGTACAGAGATTTCCTACAGGCAATGAACAGCTGAAGAACCAATGGAAACATGTTCAAAAATTCCTGCGTTAGCTAACAGGCTTCTGGGTGTATTGCTGTGGTCCACAGAGAAGGCTGGAGAAGGTACAAGGAGACACTGTATCAGCTACTACTGCCTTAGAACAAAATCTGTCCTCTTAAAACAAAATTGGGTCCTGACTTCAAAACTGTTCCTATGCAGTTTATTTTACTTTTGCTTAATTAAGTTAACAAGAGGATTTTTTTTTCCCTGGGTGGGGCGAAGTAGATTTCCTATATATCCCCTAGCCCTGCATGTGCATAATCTTTTCCATTATCAATGTCCCCCACCAGACTGCTACATTTGTAACAATCAATAAATCTACACTGACATATGGCTACCCAAAGCCATAGTTTACATTAATTTTCACCATTATACATTTTCTGGGTTTTGGACAAATGTTTAGTGCCATGTACTCATCTTTGTGGTATTGTACAGAATCGTTTCATGCCCTAAAAATCCTCTATGATCTACCTGTTCATTAATGCCTCCCATCCAACTCCTGGAAACCACTGATCTTTAAACTTGCTTTTCACAGAATATCATATAGGTGGGATCATACAGTAGAGAGCCTTTTCAGAATGGCTTTTTCATTAGTTGTGTGCATTTAAGGCTATTCCATGTTTTTTTCATAGCTTGATAGCTCACTGGTTTTAGCACTGAATAATAAACTCTCCATTGTCTTGACATACCACAGTTTATCCTATTAAAAGACATCTTAGTTTGTCCTACTAAAGGACATCTTAGTTTCTTCTAAATTTTTGCTAATTATGCATAAAGCTACTGCAAGCTTCCATGTGCAGGTTTTTATATGGACCAAGATTAATGTGTGTGGACTTGTTTGCATAAATACCAAGAAACTCAATGTCCAAACTATTCAAAGTGGTTGTAGCATTTATATTCCCACCAGCAATGAATCAGAGGTCCTAATGCTCTATATATTTACCAGATTATAGTGCTGTCAGCATTTTAGATCTTCGTCACTCCTGCATATATGTAGTAGTGCTCCATTACTGTATTAATTTGCACTTCTTTAAGGATATCTTTTTCATGTTTACTTGTCATGTGTAAAACTTCTTTGGTGAAGTGTCTGTTCAAGTCTTTTGTTCATTTTTAAAAACAGGTTGTTTACTTACTATAGAACTTTATAAACTCTTGTATATTTCAGGTAATATTTGCTTCTTCTGCAAATATTTTCTGCCAATTTGTGGTTCGTCTTTTCATTTTAACCTTAATGAGTTTTGTTTTCATAATCTTTAACACAAATAATTTCTATCCCCTTTTAACTCCTATTTTTTGAGTATCCTGCTACAGTTTTGGAAAACAGAAGCAAATATTCCCACATGCGGTCAAATGAGTGAAAATATAAAGTAATATAAAGTAGTGGGCGGCTCAAGGCTCCAGAGTCAGGCTACCTGGGCTCCAATCTTGGCTCTCACATATCCTCTTAATATTTCTGCTATGGGCTGCACCGTGTTTCCCCAAAAATTCATACACTGAAGCCTTAATACTTCATGTAACTGTTTAAACATAGGGCCTTTACAAAGGTACCTGGTTAAATGAGGTCTTAAAGGTGGGGCCTCATGCAATAGTAGTGGGGTCCTTAGGAGAAGAGACACCAATAAGCTCTCACATTCTTTTTCCATGAGTGCACAGAGGAAAAGCCACATGAAGACACAGGAGAAGCATTCATCTGCAAACCAGGGAGAGGGCCATGGCCAGACACCAGCACCACTAACATCTTGATCTTGGATGCCTAGCATCCTTAACTGTGAGAAAATAAAGTCCTGTTGTCTAAGCCAACTAGTCTGTGGTACTTTATTATGACAACGCTAGAAGACTAACACAACTTCTACAACTGAGTATTTTATCTTTGGAATATAAAAATAACACATATCTTGTAAGGACAATTTAGATTTAAAAGAATGAAATTTAAATGATGGAGCATAGTATATGACATGGAAATCTAAACAAATGTTAACTAAGTTTTTAAATAAGAGGGTTCTTAATCTACTGGCAGTCAAAAAGAATGCTTTTACTGGAAACTTTCTTTCTTAGGGTATAAGTAATGCTTATAAGTACAGAATACAAATTTAAAAATCATATGAAAATAATGCCAGAACAACAATATAGATGCATTTATTCTCCGTTACAAAAATGTTTGCCATTATCAAGACATCAAGCAAAAAAAGCAAAATTATAAATTTAAAATGGGAAAACCATTTAAAATTCCAGATGTGGCTTTACACAACATTTTGCTTACTTCTGTTTTAATTTTTTAGTATAAATGTTGTGAATTATGCAGACAAAATCAAAGTTTTGCTAAGGGCTTACAATACTTTCCAGCATACCACTTTCTTATACCTTACTGACATTCTCTTATAAATCAAATTAATTTTTTTAGTGTTAAATAAATCTGGACTTTGCTTCTGTTTCTTTTCATACATATTAGCTGAATTACTAGACAATATTATCTTCTGGAGAAAGACATAGGTCACGATGCATGTCTTCAGTCTTCCCCAATGTATTCAGAATTCTCCTATGCATTGCCAGAGATTTCATTAGAGAACAAGTTACACTTGTTATTCTTAAAAAGAAAAATGTATTTCCTCCTTTAAAAAATGAGACTGACATGGAATTCTACTTACAGTTCATTTTTTTTTGCTAGATATGTACAGAGATCTAATATCTAAAAAAATTATTATAGTTTTTCTTTTTTTTAGTATATTACAGTTATACATAATATTGGGGCTTATTTTAACATGATTATACAAGCATGGAATATAATACATTTGTTCTCATTCGGTCCCCAGTACTACTAGCTTTTTAAGAGTAGGAACAACTTTATTTTTCTTTGCCTTACATGGGATATGCTTTGCATGCTTATAGTAGGAGGCTGTGAAATATTTGTTGAAAAAAATTAATGAATATGGGTTCAGTAATGCTCTGTTTTTGCTGGGGAACAAATCACTGAAAATGACATGACTGGATTGGGGAAAAGGTTTGTTTAAACTGAAGTAGTGCACTTTTACTGAGCACCTGCTCTTGCCAGCTCTAATGTAGGAGCTGACAATGTCATGACAGTCAAGGAAACCCAAATGTATAAATAGAGCTTCTACAGAAGAACACTGTGACAACTCACAACTAATCTACTGTTGAGCATAGTCTCCCCAGGGCTTTGAAAACTGAAGGTAAGAATTAATACTGATGAAAATATTGGCTAAAGATGCTAATCACTATCTGTACTTGGTGAGTGGAGTTGAGTTTCTAAGTTCTCTAGTAGACACTAGGCTGAGCCTTAAGTCCATGGGTACCAAACATTAGAGATTTCAGTAAATTGGTAGACAGACTTGCTAAAAAGGGAAGTCAACTCACAGAGAGAACTAAAGGGTTCCAAAGTTAGGATTGAAGATCAGGACTGTGCATCAGCATTTTTGTATACAGCAACTAGGGCCATTAGACCATCAGTTTCACAGTTCCTGATAGTCACTTTTGAAATTACACATTTTTTGTCCATTGTGTGATCATTGTTTCTAGTTGATTTCTTCATTATTCACCAATTGTACAATACCTCAATCTGTGACCCACATATATGTACCTTTGCCCAAATCTGAAAATGATTTCTGTAGGCTTCTATGAATGGGCAGGTATGAATGGATAGATCAAGAGGGGAAAAGAAAAAATGCGTCTAATGTGGTAGTGTAGGTTACAGAACTGGCTGATGGCTCTCAGTCACCTGTTTATATCCAGGAACTTTGGACACTGAGGAATTTGCTGATCTGATTACACTTTAGCAGAAGCTGAGAAAACAAAAAATGTTTTTAGAATCCTGTAAAAAAAAATCTGGTCCATGATAAGTCAGGGAAGAGCAGGAGACTGGGAAGCTCCTCTGGTGACCTGTTATACCTCCAGCCCTGCAAGAAGGTGTACTACGCACTTACTTTGAAAAGTCACCTGAACAGTTAGGTAAAGAAAAAGAGTAGAAACATCAACGTGTTAACCTGTGAATGGGAGGATTCGTTTTCAGATGATTTATGAAATTCTGCAAAGATCAGACTTGAGGCCAGGAACTTTTTAGGTGAGATCTTAGTTTCTCTTGAGTGTGCCGTCCCAATCTTCCCGTTCGAGGACTCAAAGTTTTGCTCCGTGTTCTTGTTCTCTTGATGAGTCATCTTGACTCATATTGGACCCTTTTGACTTCTCTTTCTGAGCCCTGAGTCCTCTCAGTGTTTCTCCTGCTGATACTGATCTAGTCTGTGGTCTAGACCTCTTCTTATTCACCATCCTAATAATTGTCTCTTTGTAATTTAAGAACATGGCTCCTCCTGCTTCTCCTGCTCATCCTTAGATGTTCCACTCTTAGAAATTTGTTAACTGCTCTTGATTAGGTATGTTATGGCAATTTGACTCAAAGGAAAAATTCTGAGACAAATCATAAACATTGGGTAATACAGAATACACTTTTAAGCAATTTAATGCCTTTCTCTCTTTTCAGGTACCATCTGTGACTTCTTGCTCTTAAATCTTTTCTCATCCTACTTGAAATACCCAGATCTTTCAAATGCCTAACATTACCTTGTAGTTTTCTTTCCTCTCCTTTTGCTTTTGGTGATGGAGAGAACGCTTGAAAAAAGTGAACTCTTAGAAGTAACTTGCGTTGTATATTCTTATCAAATTATCTATATCTATAGGGATTATAATGAAAAATTCTGAAAGAGAAATCCCATAAAGATTTTTTCCCTTAATTAAAAAGTTCCTATTTGATGCTTCAGTAGGAATGTTCCAGTGATAAATGTCTTTAAAGAAATCAGTGTAGCTGGGCGCAGTGGCGCAAGCCTATAATCTCAGCAGCTTGGGAGGTTGAGGCAAGAGGGTTTCGAGTCCAAAGTCAGCCTGAGCAAAAGTGAGGCACTAAGCAACTCAGGGAAACCCTGTCTCTAAATAAAATATTAAAAAGGGCTGGGGATGTGGCTCAGTGGTCGAGTGTCCCTGAGTTCAATCCTTGGTACCAAAAGAAAAAAGAAAAAAAAAAAAAAGAAAGCAGGGGTTGAATTTCATTTCTATATGAACTTAGAGGAAAAAACATTAATCAAAAATTTTCAGGCCATCCAAAACTAAGGAGTGACAGCTAATACGTTAAGTTACAGAATTAAGAATGAAAGTTTTCAAAAGGCAAAAAGGAAAATTTGAAAATAATGGAAAGAAATGTTAAGTTCTGCATTTAAACTTTAAAAAAATACCTGCAGAAATTGTCATTTCATATGAAAAAGAAATCTGAATGTTTAATTATCCCCTATTTGTGATTAACAAGAGGGTACAGTATCTAAGAAAGTTTTCACAATGTTTGGCTACATTTTGAGTACAGACTATACACAGTCTGTATCCATTCCATTCAGATCACACCTCAATATTAATGCTTGATTCTTAAAGGAGCATTGAGAAATGACTCACCTCTAGAAAACAGTTTCCTAGAAGTGTCCTGAAAACAAAGTCAGAAACAGTGAAGAGATTTGCTGGTATACATTGGGAAAAGAGAAGACTTAGGAAAACTTCAAATATTATTTATAGATATCAGAAGAAATGCAAGTGAAAGAAGAATGAAACATTGTGGGTAGTTGTAAAGGGGTAGTGTAGAATGAATAGAAGTTACTGAGGAGAAAAATTCAGATTAGTATTCAATTCAATAAAAGTTTAAATATCTCTTATGTTCAGAGTATTGGCAATGCTGAGCTAAACAGGGCTCTGTTGTCCAGGTTGGGATTCAGGGGAAGAGGCAATGAGGTCAAGTAAACTATTCAGTGTGATAGGTGGTTAGAGAGGAAGAACTAGCCAAGTCAGGGAACACTTCAGGGAAAAGGGTATGCTAGAGAGGAATCTTTAGCAAATGCAAACCACTCATAGAAGGATGAAATCCACAACATGGGAGGTGAGCTGAGGTGTGGGAGTGCTAATTATAAAGGTGACAGCAATAAGCCAGAGGAAGATGACGGTAGGGGCAGGAAATTTGGAAGAGGCAGAATGAATGAGACTTGCTGGCTAATAGGATGTTGCAAAGGGAATAAACCCAGAACATTCCCTAGATCTGTGCTTGGTGTGAATGATGATTAACAAAAAGCCCATGTGCTGACGAGGTGTGTGCAGGGGTAAGAGGAGACAGGAGAGTTCAGTGCTGGGTAAACTGAGTTTTCAGTGGCTCAGAGACATCTTGACAAAGATGTAGAATGAAGAGATGGAAATCAGAAAAATGGCCAATGACAGAGACGTAGATTTAGGGGTCAATGACTTATAAGTGGTAAAGTCTTGGTCTGGGATGTGGTAGAGGAGGTATAGCCAAGCAGGAAGAAAGGCAAGAATAAAACCATGATAAAGGCAATAGTGGAAAGCCAGGTAGAAGGTGATTTCTATGAGGTCATAAGCACGGACATGGTGTTGCTCTAAAAAGTCCATGGAAAAGACCTTTGAATTTGGAGCCATTGGTTTGTTGACCATGAGGCCTTTGACACCTATGTCTCTGTGGCTAAGAAGAGAGATGGAGGTTGGGAACAGCTTTTATAGTTGGGATACCTTCATGGTATTGCCTCTCACTCTCCAGTGTCTCCAATTCCCATGTATTTTAATATTTATTTTGAAGTATCCATCTCTGGAATGTCTCTACCTCTCTGGGACATTCTCTCCCACATCAAGAGCAATGTTTGGATTAGTTAGAATGGGATGCTCCCTCCAGTCCTTTAAACTTCTGGCATCCTCATCAGTAGTATGTGGAAAATACAAGATTTTCAGGCAAGTAAAAATTGGAGAGCTTCTTTGAATCATTATATAGCAAAACATTGTCTGAAAGACATGGCCTTTCCAATTTACAGTTAATAACTCAATGATTAACACAAAAGAATTATTCTATGGCCGTGCTACGCAGATCATCTTCATTTTCACATGCAGATAAAGTCCAGTGTAGTAGAAAGAAGGCAAAGTTTGGATGAGTATTTGGGTTGCTAATCTAACTTTATTCATTTCTAAAGCTTCATTGACAAAATAGGAATGATTATGTAGCTCAGGGGGCTGTTCTGGTAATTAAACAAAAAATACTTGGAATAATACATGACACTTATAGACTCACCCTCAAATGGTCATTAATATTTTAAATTGTATTTTGGAAAACATTTTTTCATCTCTCCTCATTGTGTGCAAAAATCTTTACCTAGCCTTTAGAGATATACCTATTACATCAGTCCACAAGGATAAAAGAATCTAAAGAAAAAAAATTGTTACTACTCAAAGGATTTTCATGGCACTGATAAATGGGTCTTTGTCCAATACAGATTTCCTTGATCACTTCAATGCTCATTATAGAAGCACTCTGTTCTGTTCTCTTTTGCAGTTTTGTTCCTACAACAAAAGAAATCAAAGCACCTAAGTTCAATGCGATACAGTGCAACTCTGAGCTAACTGCACTGAAACAAAGAGGCAGAACCAAGGGGACTGTCTGCAGTCGCTCCCCTTGCTCAGCCTGGTTAGTGCTGTTATCACTCAGGCCACGTGTGCTGCAGCATCAAAGGGTGAAGAATCCAGTGAATTGGAACATTGTCTCTCATCAGCTTCTTTGCAGATGGACAGACCTATAACACCACCCTCAGAGACCTTGTCTGGTTTTGACTCACCCAGACTCAATAGACAGTACAATGGAAGTCGGCAAGCCCTGAAAGACAGGTTGGCTCCAATAATGCATGAACTCCTGGGAAACAACCTATTGTTTTAAGAAAGGAACCTCTTAAAGCAATGGGTTAAATTCTACAATGGATGTAGGAAGAGTGAATAAGTTTGCATATGATTGTTTCCATAGTCAAAGTTATATTTTCTGAAAGGCAGAACACTACAAAGCATTCTATCAATAATAAAAATAAAATAACAGCAATAATGACTTCCACCACCACCACCACTACAATACTCATAGTAATGTTTAATCCAACAATCAATCACTGAATTCCACATGAGATTACAAGAAAGCACTTGATGGAGAAAGAGGGCTACAGGCCAAGTGTACATGCAACTATTAGACACATGTAAATAAGCAGGGTATTTGACATCAAAAGTATACATACAGGTGCACACATGCACGGAAAAGGGAGAGTCACTGGCTGGGATGACCAGGAGAGGCTTCATGTGGGAAGTAACAGTGGAAAGCAGGGAGGGACTCTCATGGAAACAGAATATAGGATAAACTAACATATGGAAGGCACAAAAAATGAGAAAGACAATGACCGAGGGAGATAATGGTGAGTAGGCCCATGTGCCTGACACACAAGGTCTCCACAGTGGGACAAGGCCAGAGAAACATGGTGGGAGCTTACAAAGGGACCTGGGGCCCCTTTGGAGGAGGTGTGACTTTCCTCAGCAGTACAGATGTAGAATCAATGGGAAGCCATCTGCTCTCAAGTAGGGAAGTGACATAGGAACAAAGCAGTGATGCAAGATTAACAGAGGGGCAGTGAATCTGCCCCGAGTCCCTTTTTCAGAATGAGACAGGATCTGTAATGCATGTACACAGAAACCAAAAGTAGTCACAGCAAATAGAAAAATAGTGGCATAGCACAGAATGAATTTTTAAAATGCAAAGAGGGGAGGAAAAAAGGCAGGGAGAAGAGCAGAAGACAAGTAGGAAGCTATAGTTTTTGACCCTGGAATTATTTGGATATGGACTTTTGGGTGGCTTCTAGAATAGCCATGTTAATTTCCCCCAAATCTATTCATCTCTGCTCACAATAACCCAGTGGTTCATGTAGGCAAAATGGTATTCTCTCTATAATCCCCAGGGGGGAAAAAAAGCCAGCTGAATAGCCATACTGGGCTTGAGTTTTGGCTGAGGTCTTCACGTGAAGGTCTAGAGTACTCTGATGATCTGGCCTTCTAGAGGCCGTGACTGACATGATGGAGGAGAAAAGGGAAAGATGAGAGAGTTAGTCATGGGTCTTGGTTATCTTAGGAAGAGAGGGTCCTAGAACTTCATCAGTTTTTAAAAAATATCTGTCCTTCGGGAGAAAAAAATAAAATAACAGCCATAAGGTAAAAGTATGAGTTTTTCAACTTTTTGGCTGGAGGTATTCTGGAACGGAGCTGTTTATTCCCTCTCATCTCTTAATTGACATGCCACACAGGTGTCTAACTGTTCCTGAACTTTGCTTATTTGCTTGTGCACCTTTTCAGAAGATTATCAAACTGTGATGAGGGGTTCTAGTCATCCTGAAATGAATCAGCTAATTAAATTAATTTTATCTCGGTATGTTGCTTAGTCCAATTAAGTAACTAAGGCAATCACATCAGAATAAATCAACCATATTGTTACATAATTCTTTTTAATAAACAGAGTTATAATTATATGAAGGCAATTCTGAGGATACCATATGCTACAAAGCAGGGAACCTAATTTATTTCATTGATTTGGAGAGACAAACTCACTCATGTGTGATAACTTTTATCATCCAAAATTTTAATTCTTATTGCATTATAAAGTTTAAAGTCTCTTGCTTGCTTTATAGATCATCATCGTAAGAACTGGATTGCTATGGGCCTTGAGGGAGAAAGGGAGGGTGTGTTTTAGATCTGAAACAATGTGCATGAATCCATGCTGTAAATTCTGCTAAAGCAATGTTGGATTGCTCCTTACTTTTGAAGATCCATTTTAAGTAGAAATGTGAGTGAGAAGTAGAATGTGAGTGCATGGGAAAATGCACCTTGGAATGGTGCTTTAAAGTGGGAGGACCATGTTGGGACAATCCCCTCACTTCCCACTTCCCCCTCCATACTTTCCTGGCAAATAATAGGTGTTACAGCAACTCCTGGTGAAAATGACTTATTTTAAAATACAACAGAATAGAAATTTCACTTAACAGATGTGAGAAAGGGAATGAAAATACCTTTGTTTGAAGACTTGGTCTCATTCTTTTCAGTTTTGTTATGGATGCAATGAATAAAGTCTGTGGAGGCCATCAGTCCATAGTAGGATGATGTTCAGAGGGAGTTATCACCTCTGGCCAAGCCATTGCTGGCAGAGATGTGGACATTACTGGCTCCAGAGACTGAGCGTCTACACAGCCTCACACATCATCATTCATTCAGCCACTCAGAGGAATTTAGGCCAAAGTCTTTGAGAGATACCTTAGCTAACTTTGTCTTTGAAGTGATTTCACAGAATGCTGGAGAAAGAGAAATTCATCTTCTACTTTTCTTCCTTTGTATTTGTCATGAAGGAGGTTCTGAAATTGTTTGACCTTAAAATCTCTGATTTCAGGACAAGACTTACAGATTTTTCAACTGGGAATGGCAATTCTTGTCATTTAACTAATTTTCCTGTTTGCAGAAATAGTAGCACTTATAAGTCCTAAAATAACCTAGAGGAAAACGTTCTAATTTATCTAAGAAAAAAATCCCAGACTAAAACAGAAAAAGTAACAAAAAATTGACATGAAAGCAAGGCACCTCATTGACTATGTACTTTGTATAGTAGTTTCATATATTTGTATCCTGAGTTCCTGCTAGAAATAATGGGTATCACCTATATTTTCTTCCATTTCCTTCTTGTCCTTACACAATTAACTAGATGAATAACAGACCGAAGTAGAGGATCCCCAAAGCAGAGAAAGACCTGGATGGCATTTGGTTTAGGTATCACTGGAGAATGTTACCATGGTAAAATGTACTCTTGCTAATTCATGGCTACACCTTCCACAAGATGAAGCTACACCATGCAAGAAGAAAAGAAACGACATGTACCAGGAAGCATTTCCTTGAAGTCAGGGTAATCTGGGCAGTTAGACAGAAAGTAATATCCATCAACTGGTGAATGGGTAAATACAATGTGGTATTTCCTTACAGTAAAATGCTGTTCAGTTGTAAAAAGGAATGAAGTAGTGCCAAACACTATTACAGTGGGATAAACCTTTAACATTCTATATAAGAAGCTAGTCAATAGCAACCTGCATTGCATTTATATGGAAAGTCCACAATAGGGAAATCCATGGAGAAGTTAACTTGGGGGTTGCCTAGGCTGGAGAAAGAATGGGTGGCAGATGGTGAGTGACTGACTGCTCAATGAGTATGGAATTTCTTTTTGGGGTGGTGAAAAGGTTTTAAAATTAGACAGTAGTGAGGCTTCATAACTATTTAAATATACTAAAATAGAATTATGCACTTTGAAAGAGTGAATTTTATGGTCTGTGAATCATATCTCAATGAAACTGTTATAAAAATGACTGAAGCTATCCTGTTATTTTAATCTATTTTCACTTTGTCTTTAAGTGCCCTTATCTTAATCTCTTTTTTTTACCTTGTCTTCAAGTGTCCTTATCTTTATGAAGATTATTAGAAGAGAAGTCACTCTAATATAATAAAAATTTGCTTCTAGTATGTATAATGTTATGGATTTGTGTGTATTACAATTTACTTTTCTTAAGAATATTGCCTCCACAAATAAAACAAGTGACTGGTTTTCCCTCTAACTGGTACAGATGATCCCTGAATTGATTACTGATTTCACAATGGATCTCCTTTAGGTTAAAAAAAGAAATGAACAAAAATGAGAAGGAAAAGGACCAAAAAGAGGGAGAGTGAAGAGTAATTAACTGTTCTCTTTAGTGTTAGCTCTATTTCACATTATGTGTTAGAGGCTTGTAAAATAAACTGGCTGTCCCTCTAGTACCCCAAATCACCTCTTAGTCTCTTCTTTGATTAGCTCCACCATCTGGCACTGGATGGGTGTTCAGCCGGTCCTCGCCTCCCTGTACTTGCTATTCCTTTAATCTGCACTCCTGGTTTAATCTTCCCCAGTCCTCCCTCCTTCTCTTGAGCCTCTCTTGCCATATGACCTGATTGATCATGCTTCCTAGTCCCTCTCTTGCCTCTGGTCCTTAAGGTCTGGTTTCTTCTACTGTGTGGGGTATTTGTTTTTCTAGGCTCCAGCTCCCCCATGTGAAGACCAATAAGATAGGTTCACTTCTTCCCTGCTGGGGCACTGGGTCTCTGTGTAGACTGCTGCTTCCAGAAGACTCTTCCCAAATATATCCATGCCCACATGCCAAGAAGAGTGAAATGGTGGTGTGTACCAGGAGAGTCAGGATTCTTAGCCAGGCAGCCTTATGGGTATAAGTGCAGAAACGTGTGCCCAGCTGTCAGCTTTCCGTGTGTGGCTGGCAAAGCTACAGAAATGGCTACCGCTGCTGCAGAGACAAAAACAGCGGCCTGATTCCCACCATGCCTGTACTCCTGCCACCCCAAAGACTAACAGAGAAGCTGCTCAGGCTTCCCCTGTTGCCTTGTTAACTAGGAAAACTAAATGAATAATGATTCTAGGTTTTAGGCTAAAAAAAGAAGAGTGAAGAGTTATTCCTTGAAACAGAACCAGTTAGGTCATAGGGTTTGCTCCATATACTAAAAAATTTGCTTTACAACATGGTTGTGCCAGCAGGGCGTAACAATGTCAATTGGCCTAACTTCCCTCCAACATATAAATGGATAAGAAATTTTTTTCTTCTTTTTCTGCTAGCAATTATTACTAAACTTAAGCATGCTTTTGTGTGTGCATTAGCCAATGAAGTTTCCATTTTCATGCATTGTCTGTGAACATCCTTTGCCTTTTTTTTTTAATGAGTACTTTGCATTTTTTCCTTCCTTTGGAAAAGGAATTGAAATATGAGGGGAGATAGAAGGAGAACAGCAGGAAAGTAATTATAACTATAATGTTTAATTTATTAAATGTGATGTGTTTCATGGGACAAGATCTTTGCTAGCTACTCTTCTGACTGAGGATTAATATCTAGTATAAGAAACTCAAAAAACTTAGCACCAAACCCTGAAATAACCCAATTGACAAATGGCCAAATTAACTAAATAGATACTTCTCAAAAGAAGAAATACAAGTGCCCCAAAAATATGAAAAAATGTTCAACTTCTTTAGCAGTTAGGGAAACACAAGTCAAAACTACACTAAGATTTCATCTCACTCCAGTCAGAATGGCAGCTATCAAGAATACAAACAATGATAAATACTAGAGAGGATGTGGGGAGAAAGGAACACTTTTATACTATTGGTGGAATTGTAAATTAGTACAATCAGTATGGAGGTTTTTCAAAAGACTAAGCCTGAGGCCAGGCACTGTGGTGCACACCTGCAATCCCAGAGACTTGGGAGGCTGAGGAATTGTTAGTTGTAAATTGGAGGATTGTAAATTGAAGATAAGTCTCTAAGCTATTTAGTGAGACCCTGTCTCAAATTAAAAAATAAAAATGGCCAGGGATGTGGCTTGGTGATTAAGTGCACCTGGGTTCAATTCTCAGTACCAAAAAAAAAAAAAAAAAAGGACTAGGCATGAAACATAGACCCATCTATAGCACTCCTTGATGATTATCTTAAAGAATTGCATATATCAATATATGCAACCCATGTTTGTAGCAGTCTAATTCACAATTGATTAAATACAGAACCACTCTAGGTGTATACTAGTGGATGAATGGATAAAGAAAATGTGGTATATGTATACAATGAAGTTTTTATTTAGCCACGAAGAAGAATAAAATTGTTATTTTAAGGAACATGAATGGAACTTCAGAATATTATGGTAGTTGAAAGAAGCCAAATTCAGAAAGTCAAAAGTCATATAATTTCCCTTACATGTGGAAGTTAGAGAGGAAAAAGGAAAACAAGGTGATGGTGGAGATTTCACGAAAATTGAAAGGAGACCAGTGGAGTAGACGAAAAAGTCTTGGGGAGGGAGGGAGAAAGAAAAAGGGGACATACTAGGGAACAATATTGGCCAAATTATATCATGTGCATGAATAAACATGTAACAACAAATCCCATCATCATGTAGAATTATAATTCAACAAAAATATGGAAAAAAAATAAATACAATATACTCCATAATTACAAAATGATTAAAGGATCATAATGCCATTTAGTGACATATAGGCTTTCCATCCCTGAGAGATAGCATGGCTGCCTAGTCCACTAAGAGATGGTAAAAATCTCCATCCACAGTCCCAATATTCTGGTGATAGTGCTCATAGTCCTGGGGAGAGGATGCAAGGAAGGTGGCAGCACACAAGCGAATTCTTTTTTCTTGTATAGTTATCTGAATGGAGTAAGTTGGCCCTCTGAGCACATTCTAGCAAGGAGTGGGTGATACTGCCTATTGGCCTATAGCAACAGTCAAGACCACCAAATTCTCCGTTTTCATTAGTGCCAACCCAATTTAGGAGCTCATCAAATATAGTAAATTCCCCTTTCACCTAGGCTTAACTAGTCCCTATAAAGATAAATCTCAAGTTATTTAAGCATTTTCTTATTGATAGACACTTAAGTTGTTCCTATTTACTATCATAACCAGTAACATGATGAATTTTCCTGCACATTTATCATACATCCTCAGTTTTGACAAAGTTATGATAATTCAGCTCCTAGGAAGCCTGATGGAGACGTGGCAGGGAGAGAAAACTAAAGACCCTGCCTGCCAAACTTCGCAGAAATGTGGTATCCTGGAGATGGTTGAGGAGGGGCTGGTACATTAGGTCAAACAGTCAGAGAGGCACATGCCCTTGTTCTGGGACTGCTTTTATACCAACTGGTGTACCACAGAAGAGCCAAATCAGATTCTAATTTCAAAGGCTGCTTCAGGGCCACACATGGGACACTGGTCCCTGATGATGACCTGAGCCCCTTATGGCTGTAAGACCATCATGGTTTTAATGAATCCTCTCTGAAAAATGACATTGTGATTCTGGAGGACCTGCTTTACCCTGGCTGGCTCTAGAGGGAATGAGGTACAGAAAAGCAGGTGTAAATCTCATCCACACATGTATCAGTGCCCTTCAGGATCTTTTGTCTGAAATCAGGAAGACATTGGCTGGCCCTATCCTTCCTGGGACAGGGGCCAGAGCAGGAGGGGTGGGGGGAGTACCTTCCCTTCTTGATATTGATGCAACCTGATCACAAAAAAATGTATGCTGGCAGCTCATGAACTCATTTATAGACATCAGTGTCCCACCACAATTTGTCTAAACAACCTCCCTTCCCTCCAGGTTCAGTTAATTGCTATAATTTACCCTGCCTGGGACTTGTGTTTACATCCACATCTCTCCTAGATCTTTTTCCCACCCAATACTAGAAATTGAACCCAGGGAGGCTTAACCAACCCTTTTTATTTTGAGACAAAATATTTTAAGTTGTCCAGGATGGTACTGAACTTGTGGTCTTCCTGTCTCAGCTTCCTTAAGTACCTGGAATTACAGACCCTCAGCCTCAGGACCTCTTTGATTTTAACATATTCTCTCTGACATGACTTGTGAGGTTAGGTGAGCCGGTTTGGAGTCAGATGCTTTTGAATTCTTTTATATAAGCGTTGTCATTTACTAGAGCAAATTGTGTCATATATTCATTTATCCAAATGTTTATGGATGTTGTTATATGGCAGGCACTGTGCTAGATGCTAGTGATGCTATAATGGGTCACTAGAGAAAAGGGATGATGAGCAATGAAAATTTGCTTCTCTGGCCTCAGTTTCCTCATCTGTTACCAGGAATGAAATGAATATGTCTACCTCAGAGGACTACGTGAGGGTTGCTGTGAAGCTCAGCCCTGTGTATGAGAGTGAGAGCTCATTAAAGTTAACTGGTATCATCATTTATAGCCTCTGCAGGTCAGCACTGTAATGAGGCATCCTGGTGCCCAGAGAGGCCACTTTCTTGACTGACTCCCCATCATAGTTCTCTCTTTGAATAAGAATGACAATACAAACAACAAAGGGGTATAGAAAAACATAGTACCAACTGTTTATATATAGACATATTCCAGATATAGTACATATTCCAAATGTAATATGGAAATGGATAGAAATGAGCTAGAGATTTATACACACATACACAGACAGAAAAATATACCATAGAAAATGTATTTGTTATCATTAGAAGGAATTGCTGTATCTCAATAGCAAAAGTAGAAATTTCTTACTGACTACTGGATTAACTTTGAGAAATCAGAGATGTCATGTTACTGCAAACCCAAGAATAAGAGGAAATAATGTACAAGTAAAGCACTTAAAGTTAAGAGTGGCATTTTTTATAGATAAAATTATGCATTGTGATCAGAACGCTTAATGTCTACTCTGTGATTGTATAATAAAACAGAATAGAAAAGTAGTTTTGCATTTTTGCCTTTTTTACTACTTCTCTTTAAAAAAAAGACTGCATTTTTTTATGACTTAGTTCATCTGGTCCTAAACTGTGAGGTTTCATGAGTAAATTACTAATAATAATACCTTATATATTCCCATGTGCTTCTCAAATTACTTTCATATACACCATATATCTTATATATCAATATGTTTTAAATTTTTCTAATAAAGGATCTTGAACATTTAGAGAGCAAATTCTTTACTTAAAAAAATAAAGAAAATGTGATAAAAGTTCAGGAATTAGAGATTTCTCTAAATATTTGTCTTTCATCTGCCTCTGCATTCCAGAATTCTTGGTTTAAAAACAAGAAGGCAGGGCAGAGGGTGTGGCTCACGGTAGAGCAATCGCCTTAGCAAAGTGAGGCCTTGGCTTTGATCCCCAGTACACACACACAGAAACACAAACATACACACACACACACACACACACACACACACACACACACACACACACACACATGCTTACAGTGGCAAACTTATTCAAGGATTTCAGGGTAGTTGCTAAAACTACAGGGGGAAAGTTACTATTTTATATTACAAATAGTTAAAATGTCCTCCTCTGAGAAGTGTCTGTTCAGGTCCTTGGCCTATTTGTTGATTGGGTTATTTGTTATATTATTGTTTAATTTTTTGAGTCCTTTGTATACTCTGGATATTAGGGCTCTATCTGAACTGTGAGGAGTAAAAATTTGTTCCCAGGATGTAGGCTCCCTATTTACCTCTTTTATTGTTTCTCTTGCTGAGAAAAGCTTTTTAGTTTAAGTAAGTCCCATTTGTTGATTCTTATTAACTCTTGTGCTATGGGTGTCCTATTAAGGAATTTGGAGCCCGACCCCACAGTCTGTAGATCAGAGCCAACTTTTTCTTCCATCAGACACAGAGTCTCTGATTTGATATCAAGCTCCTTGATCCATTTTGGGTTAACTTTTGTGCATGGCGAGAGGAGGGGATTCAGTTTCATTTTGTTGCATGTGGATTTCCAGTTTTCCCAGCACCATACAATCAATCAACAAATACATGAAAAAATGCTCACCATCTCTAGCAGTCAGAGAAATGCAAATCAGAACCACCCTAAGATACCATCTCATTCCAGTGAGATTGGCAGCCATTATGAAGTCAAACAATAAGTGCTGGCGAGGATGTGGGGAAAA
This sequence comes from Ictidomys tridecemlineatus, assembly GCF_052094955.1. Lineage (NCBI taxonomy): Eukaryota > Metazoa > Chordata > Mammalia > Rodentia > Sciuridae > Ictidomys > Ictidomys tridecemlineatus. The sequence goes on from NC_135483.1 coordinate 111,208,133, forward strand.
GGGTACACTTGTACATTGAGGGTGGGACTGCAAATTGGTGCAGCCAATTTGGAAAGCAGTATGGAGATTCCTTGGAAAGCTGGGAATGGAACCACCATTTGACCCAGCTATTCCCCTTCTTGGACTATTCCCTAAAGACCTTAAAAGAGCGTGCTATAGGGACACTGCTATAACAATGTTCATAGCAGCACAATTCACAATAGCTAGACTGTGGAACCAACCTAGATACCCTTCAATAGATGAATGGATAAAAAAAATGTGGCATTTATATACAATGGAGTATTACTCTTCATTAAAAAATGACAAAATCATGGAATTTGCCGGGAAATGGATGGCACTAGAGCAGATTATGCTAAGTGAAGCTAGGCAGTCCCTAAAAAACAAATGCCAAATGTCTTCTTTGATATAAGGAGAGCAACTAAGAACAGAATAGAGAGGAAGAGCATGAGAAAAAGATCACCACTAAACAGGGATGAGAGGTGGGAGGGAAAGAGAGAGAGAGGGAAATTGCATGGAAATGGAAGGAGACCCTCATTGTTATACAAAATTACATATAAGAGGAAGTGAGGGGAAAGGGGAAAAAAAAACAAGAGAGAGAAAAGAATTACAGTAGATGGGGTAGGGAGAGAAGATGGGAAGGGAGGGAAGGGGAGGGGAGGGGGGATAGTAGAGGATACGAAGGGCAGCAGAATACAACATACACTAGTATGGCAGTAGGTAATAAAGTGGATGTGTAACCGATGTGAATCTGCATTATGTATATAGGGTAAAAATGGGAGTTCATAATCCGCTTGAATCAAATGTATGAAATATGATATGTCAAGAACTTTGTAATGTTTTGAACAACTAATAAAAAAATTAAATTTCATTTTAAAAAGTTTAAAAAAATAAAAAATAAAAATAAAAACAAAACAAAACAAAAAACAAATAGTTAAAATTATAATTTAGAATGTCAGAATAAAACAATAAGTTTCACTGACATAAAATTCTTATTTTTGGAAACACGCAGTCTTCTTGTTTCTTATAAGGGAGTATTTTAGCTTTCCTCTACCAACTAAAGACCTGATATCTACATTAAAGCAATAGCAGGGAATGCACTGTTTATATAAAGGAGCTTGTCTAGTTTTTGCTTTTCACAGGATGCTTCATTTTGGAATATCCAAATTAAAAGTTCCTAAATAAGGCAAAAAAAAATACTATCTAGTAAATAGTCAAATTGTAGAGTTAAAAAATATTTTAGTTGAAGCCAGAAACAGGGCCACAGGTGTCCATTATCTATGAACCTCAGAGAAGATAGAGGGAATAGCCTTTCACTGATTAGGAGGCATCTGAATTTGAACTTTCACTCCTCTTGGTCTCAAACAGAAAATACACAAGTGATACACATTCAGTGATTTGCAGGGTGATGAGAGGCTCAAACAGGATGAAAATAAAAGTACAATCTTTGTTTGCTTCCCAAATCCAGGTCTTCTTATTTTATTCTCTTCAACAATGAAAACTGAGGTTTGTTTGTTTTTTCTTTACAGTCCACCAACTACTATGTTCAAAGGAAGCATTTTGTGAATCTGAAAGTTGTATTCTGCTATTATTATCTCTCATGGAGATAAAAAAATAAGTTGGAAAATATGCAACTAATTTAATTCAGAACATGAACATACAGTCCAAATATATCCTATGGCATAAGCAAATTAAGAATTAAATAATTCATCATTTTGAGATATCAAAATAAAAGAAGTTCCTGAAATAAAAAAGAACTAGCTGTAGTAAATAGTCAAACTGTAGAGTTATAAATACTATGGATGTAGTCCAGCAAGTGTAGCTACCAATATGTACCAACAGAGTGAAATCTCATGTTTCATCCATTCATTCATTCACTTTCTGACTCAGCAAACATTTATCGAGTTCTGATACAGGCCAGGATCTATACTTATGTATGAGAGACACAAAGGCGAATAAGATGCAGTCCTTACCTATGAAGGCCTTACAGAGAAGTGCATGATGACAAATCTATTGGACAATACTATGACTTCAAAAATTAAATTAAAGGCAAGAGAAGATATATACACAGCTCCAGCAACTTCAAGATAACCACCACAACGAAAAAGACATAAATATTACAGGCTGTAGGTTAACCAGAAATACTGAGGCCCTCATTGCAAATTATAAGAATAGGGGTGAGTTCTACTGCCCTAGACTATTTTGTGGCTTTTCACATGGTATGGCATGAGACAGATCTTTTAGCTGAAGGATCTAGCAAGCCTGATTGAGTAAGAACATTTTGTGTCCAAATACACCTTCCTGAATACAATAAAAACAACTAGAAAGAAAAAAATAAAAGCATTTTCAGGTTGTTTAGAAAGAGCACAAAAAAAAAAAAACCCTAACAAGAGTTAATTGATTGCACTGAGTTAAGCAAACAATTTATTAAATATTTCCTAATAAATGTTTTGTTATTTTAAAAAGAATAAAATAAATCCTCCTGGTAGACACTAGGCTTAGCTTTTAGAACTGTGACAAATTTGGAAATATGTTTGCTTGGTGAATAGTGTATAACATAATTATAGAGTAATAACATAAAGCTTTCTAGTTCTAGGAAATATGCTGTAAAGTCTGAGGCCCTAGGCATCCCGCTGGATAAGGAAAGGCGACATTCTTGCTAATGTCACACTATCATTGGTTATACACAGATTATTTTCCTCATTTCAACCCTATAGTTCAGAGATGATTAATTAAAAAGATAAATTGAAATTATAATTAGAGTTACTGTGTTATCTTATTTTTTAAAGATGGAGAGTCCATTAATTTACTGAGTTGCTCCAATACCATAGTGCAGTCTCATTCCTAGCTTTGAAAATTTTATTTTTAATAAACAGCAAGTTTGTCTCTCAATCCATTCTTTTTCAGAAGCAAGCCTATTCTTATTAAAATCTTTCCCATCTTATGAAAAATACTTCAAGGAAAATGTAAGTCTGTTTACATCTTTCAGGGACACAATTCTGTTTTATTAAACGTCTTTCAAAAGCTACATTATAATAATGCTCCATCAGCAGCGAAGGCAGAAAGACTTCTTGCTAAACCAGGTGATGTTAGATGGTAGGATGCCAGCAGGGTCCTCAGCATCCTTTCTTTAAAAGTTATACATCCCTATGTTGACATCATTGTTATTCAACCTATTAACACCCAGAGAGGAAATAAATGGGCAACATACCATCTTCCGTTCCCTCTTCCTAGAAACAGATTATCCTCCCTCAGTTATTCCCATGTCAGGCTTCTTTCTTTCACTCTGGTCTCAGCTGAGGCTCACATCAGGTAGGACTTCTTTTACTACCTCTATAAAACTGTGCCTGCCATCGCCATGCCCCTCTGTCCTTTCTGTTCCTCATCACCCTGGGTGATTCTCCTAAAGCCATCATTCACTGCCCAAATCCCCTGATGATCGGCTTTCTTGTTAGTTCTGTCTCTCCCACAATATTTGTTCATGAGAGCAAGTATCTGGTTTTCAAATGAACCAGGATACAGAAGGTACATGGGAAGAAATATTTGTGCAAGGAGTCAACGAGCAGCACAGATCCCATATCAGAGAATACACATGATCTCTCTGACTGAGCTCCACACAGAAGCCCAGATGATAAAGACAATATGTAGAGGAGATGATTTCAGGAATAAGCTCTTGATATTCCTTTCTTGGTCACTTAACATATCCTAAAAATGACTTAAAATTTGGAGTTAAGTGAACTACAATGTATAATCTCTCTCAAATAACTATGTTTCTTCAGTAGCTTTTTATTATTATGACTTCATCAACCATGTGAATTTTATTTTCATATTGGCTATAAAACCATTGTAAACAATTCTTTTTTAACCTCCTTAAAATAACTTAAATGATAATTAAAAAATAAAATGGGACAAGGGGAAGATTGGCTTCTCTGAGTAACTGGTGCATCCCCTCTTCAAAGGAGATATAATTTTAATCAGATTTCCTTGTTTTTCTTGGCCACCAGATAAAATAGTGAAAGATTTTATGATAAATTATAACACCAATATTAACTTTAATGGTTAAAGGACTTGTTTATCCTCTCATATGTATTTAGATTTTAAAAAAACACTGAAACTGTATTTTTTCTCCGAGGGTATCTTCTTGTTCTTATTGGAAAAGATGTCAGTAATGCTGAATTCAAATTGTATGTTAAATCCTAAATCTGATGCTCAATATTGAATACTGAATTCTAAATTGGGTAACAGACATCACTGAGACTGTGGACAAAAACTTGAGGTATATTTATGAAAACGCATGAAACACTGAAATGGAGGCATAAGAGGGATTAAAAATAAACTTTGAGAGTAGAACAAAAAGGAAAGACAATTCTACAAAACAACATGCTTTTAAAGGCCTTTTAAAGGACTCCTATATCTAATTATGTGTTTAATTTACATATAAGGAAATGGGAAGAGAAAAAGTCCACCTATGATTTCTTTTCCAAATATCATTAGAGGTAAGGGTTCTCACAAATTTGGTTTTCCCTCAACGTCAGCCTCCTTAGCCTCTGGGAAAAAACCAAAAAAACAAAACACTATCCCTGTGGGGTCAGGGGTACTGGATGAGATAATAAAACTAAGGCATGTACAAGAGTTCTTGTCCTCAAATGTTTTAAATAAATTTTTACTTTTAAACATTTTAAATTTTACAGGAAATCCCAAAGATAGTACTATTATATCCCCACACCTAATTTCCCAATAATATTAACATCTTATATCAGTGTGGATTATTTGTCATTAATAAGCCAATACTGACATTATTAACTAACGTCCATACTTTTTCATACCTCCTCATTTTTTCCCTAACATCTTTTTTTGTGTTCCAGGATCCCACCCAGGATGCATATGACCTTCAGTTCTTGTGTCTCTTAGGCTTCTCTGGGCTGAATTTCTCAGACTTTGTTTCTGAGAACATTAGCAGTTTGAGGCATGCAGGCCCAGGTATTCTGTAAAATGCCCAAGTGAGGTTTATCTCATGCTTTTCTCATAATCAGATTTGGGTCATGTGTCCAAATACTGCAGAGATTTCCATAATAGTATATTAAGGATACACACCATCAGTCTGACCTCATGTGGAACTTAACCTTGATCATCTAGCTGAGGTAGCAACTGTCAAGTTTCCCTGGCATAGGTTTTTTCCCCCCTTTGCATGCTTTATTCTTTGGAAGGAAATCAGAGCACAGACTATGCATAAGGAGTAAGGTCTTCAGTAATGGGGGAGTATCTTTATAAATTATTTTGGAAGTTTTCATGAGATGTTTATTTTGACCCATTTGTTTATTAAATAACTTGTATTGATAACTACTCATACTTTATAATCTAACACTAATTTATTTTGTTCTTCACCTTGTTCCATTCTCAGCTCCTGTGTCCTTGAGCCATACCCGTATCATTGAGGGTGTAAATTTTCTTTCTTTCTTTCTTTCTTTCTTTCTTTCTTTCTTTCTTTCTTTCTTTCTTTCTTTCTTTCTTTCTTTCTTTCTTTCTTTCTTTCTTTTTTAATGTGGAGGTGCAGTGTTCTGTTTATAAGTACTTTCTTACTTTCTAGCATTACAAGATTCTACAAGCTTATGTTGCATATTTCACGCTCAAGTTCTAGAATTAGTCATTTATCCAAGGGATTTTGATCCTTTTTATTAAAAAAAAAACATGTTGGAAATAAAAATCTGGCTTCAGGCATGCTCACTGTTGCAGGGGTGTGTTTTCCTCTAGACCCCTTAGTAGGCAGACCATGAATATATGTGTTTGTACTAAGTTTTATGTGTAACCATCTATATCTACATTATGGTAAACATGAGATCATATAGGTGTTTCCAAACTCTAATCTATTACCAAGTGGGTCATTCTAGCCTCCTCTTGCTGTAAATTACAGTTTCAAAAGTGAAGAATCTAGTTCCCACCATGTACCATTCATTTCCTTATATCCATTCTGGTATACATATAAAATGATGTAAGAAGAGCTACCCAATAGTCCCCTCTAACACAATGTTATCAACTAGAGTGCATTGCTTAGGCATACTTTCTGGCTTTAGCTTGAAAGAGACTCTCCTCGTTTATAAAATCACTGAGGTCAGCAACTTTTCCCTCTCCCCATTCTCTTCAGTGAGGTTTTTCTCATAGGTTTATAATAGTTAGATTCTCTTGTCATATTCCACATTCCATAATGGAATTCCTATATTTTAAAAAATTTTGGTCTGGGCGACCAACAGCAGTGGTGCACACCTGTAATCCCAGCATCTTGGGAGGCTGAGGCATGAGGATTAAGAGTTCAAAGCCAGCCTCAGCAATTTAGGGAGGCTCTAAGTAACTCAGCAAGACCCTGTCTCTAGATAAAATACTAAAAAGGGTTGGGGAAATAGCTCAGTGATTATGTGTCCCTGGGTTCAATCCCTGGTACAAAAAAATAAAATTTAAATTAAAAATTTTGGTCTGAGGATATAGCTCAGTAGTAGAGTGCTTGTCTAGCATGCAAAAGGGGCTCAATCCCTAGTATCACACACACTCACACACATATAGACAGACAAATTAAAACCTATACACATAAATGTTCATTCCTTGTGCTGCAAAATTCTACAGGTTTTGACAAATAGAGTCACCAATTCATCATTATTGTAACAGACAGATAGTTTTCATTGTTCTAAAACTGCTCTTGTTCTTCACCATTCAAATCCTCCTCTGCCTCCAGAGTTCTTGGCAACCATCTTTTTACTGGTTCTGTCTTTTGTAGAATATTACATAATGTCAATCAGGTATACAGCCTTTTAGATTGGTTTCTTCACTAAGTAATATATATTTAAGATTTATTCACATAATTCATTTTTAATCACTGAATAATATTCTATTGTATGGATGTACCATAGTTTAGCTGTTCACCTCTTGAAAGATATCTGTATTCTTTCAGTTTTAGGTAATTATAAATGAAGCTACTATAAGCATTTGTATACAGGTTTTGGTGTGAAAATAAATTTTCACATCTGTTGGATAAATACCTAGAAATTCAATTGCTAAGTCATCAAAAACTATACTTAGTTTTTTTTAGAAGCTGTCAAATTTTACTCCAAAGTGGCTGTACAATTTGGCATCCCTATCAGCAATGAATGAGAGTTTGTATTGCTCAGGATCCTCTTCGACAGTTGGTATTGTCAGTTTTTTGGATTTTCAGCATTCTAATAAGTGTGTAGTGGTATCTCATAATAGTTTTATTTGCAATTCTCTGGAAACAAATGATGTAGAGCATCTTTTCATATGCTGATTTGCCATCTGTATGTCTTCTGTGATGAAGTTTCTGTTCAAATCCTTTGCCCATTTTTAATTGTTTTTTCTTGTTTAATTTCAAGAATTTTTTGCATAAGTCAGGCACGGTCATATGTGTTTGTAATCTCAGTTGAGAAGGGAGAATCACATTGGCCCAGGAGTTCAAGTCCAGCCTGGGCAACACAGTGACAATTCACCTCAAAAATAAAACAAAACATGATCTTTGCTTATTTTGCACTCAATTCCTTTATCAGAGATGCAGTCAATAGATATTTTCTCCCAGACCATGACTTTTATTTTCATTCTCTTATGCTTACGCTAAGAAAATTTTTAATTTTATTCAAGTTCATGTTATTAACTTTCCTTTTCATGAATTTTGCTTTTGGCTTTGTATCTAAAATTTCATCAACAAACCCCAGGTCACTTAGATTCTGTCCTGCTTCCTCCTGTTTTGTTGTTTTGTATTTTACATCTATGATTCATGAGCCAATTTTGGTGAGAATTGTTAAGGTCTGTGTCCAGGTATGTATGTTGCATATGGATGTCCAACTGCTCCACCATTTGCTAGAAAACGAAACAGAACAACCGTCCTTTCTCCATTGAACTAACTGCCTTTGCTGCTTTGACAAAGATCAGCTGACTACACCTATGACAGTATAGTCAGACCCCAGCTTACTGGTGCTGGGATCTGTATTCTGTTCCATTGATTAATGTGTCTATTCCTTCACCAAAACTATAATACTAAAGCAAAATAATAAATCTTAAAATCAGGTAGTGTGAGTCCTCCAGTATTGTTCTTCTTTAATATTGTGCTGGATATTCTAGGTCTTTGCCCTTCAGTGTAAACTTTGGAACTAATTTCTGAATATCTACAAAATAGCTTTCAATGAATATTGCATTGAATAGGTAGATCTAGGTAAGAAGAAATGACATCACAACAATATTAAATCTTTCAATCCATGTACACACACCACTTTCCACTTATTTAGATCTTACTTGTTTTCTTTCATGGTTCTGTGGGTTTTCATATAGATCCTGTCATATTTTATTAGCATCATACTTAAGTACTTCATTATTTTTGTTGCTATTGTAAATCATGTTTTTTACATTTCAAATTCCAATGGATCTTTTCTTTTTTCTAAGTTTTTTGTTTTTTTAGTTGTAGATGGACACAATATCTCTATTTTATTTATTTATTTTTATGTGGTGCTGAGGATTGAACCCAGTGCCTCATATATGCTAGGCAAGTACTCTATCACTGAGCCACAAACCCATATATTATATGTGGTATATTAGCTTCATATTCTGAGACCTTTCAATAATCACTTATTTAATTTAAACTAATAAATCATTTATTAGTTTTTGTAGTTCTTGTTGATTCAGGGAGGATTTTCTAGTTATATGATTGTAAAATCCATGACTCAAGATAGTTTTATTGTTTCATTTCTAATGTGAACATCATTCCCTTTTCTTTTTCTTTTTTTAAGCAGTAGACAGAATTTCTAATACAAATGGTTTTTGTTTTGATCAAAATATATAAACATGCCAGTCTACCATTATCAGGACAAGACCTTTTTCTCTGAGAATGGGCCCATTGATGGCAATTATGTGTAATTTTTCTTGCAAAAAACTCATACTTTCTTTCAGATTTTTCAGCGCCAGTTCCTTTAATAGCCCCCAAATGAACATATTTGCAAAGCAGTCTGGAGGCAGAATTTGTCTAGAATTTTTGGAAATCTTTTAGCCTTTTTTTCCAGTTGCTCTGCCCATCCTTAATTTTTCAGCTGCTAGCTAGGCTGGCAAACAAGTCAAGTGGATTAAGAGGTAATTGATTTCATTAAGTTGTAGACTTAAATTTTGGCCCAATAAACAAATGAAGCAACACTCAGCAGTTAGGGGACCCACTCATTTTAATAACTGGACTCTCACACTAAACAAAGTGATGTACAATATAGTATGCTTTATTTTGTAGAAGTGTGACTGTCTACAATCTGAAGCAGTATGACTTAAATAGAAAAGACTAAGTGAGGGTTTAAGTCTACCACAATACAAAGCTACCTGGAAAGGGCAACTAGCAGTTTATAAGAATGATGCTGAGCACTTTACGGAGATTCCCTTAACTTAAGAAAAGCCATAAAGTTCTATGGGGCAAGAAATATGCTTTATATTTCCTCATATTCCCCACTGTGATGGCTTTGTAATGAGTCAATTTGGCTAGGCCGAACTACATTTCTCGGAATTTTCTTGCTTACATGTTAGGATAAGAGGGCCAAGAGAGCAATTTTTTTGTGAGCTTTGGAAGGCAGAAGGAAGGAAAGCGCTGTTTTGAGGCTCACACATGTTGCTGAACTGCTGTGCCGACACGAAGCAGCAGCCGAGTCTGTACTCATTCCACCTTCTCTTGGGTCTTCCTCCAGGTTCTCTGACTCCTGGCCAGGTGTCAGCGTTTAACTCTTGGGCAAAAGGTCTTAGTTGATTTATTCAGAAGGTTATCCTTGTAACCAAGCTCAGAGTTAACAAAAACTGGCATGGATTTCAGTCCGTCTGCATGGGGTTCCACCTCATTTTTGTCAGTTCTGGCCTGCTAGTGGTCTCCCCTTCCTGGCTGCCTGCCCTGGACCTCAAACTCCAGCATCAGACACAGAGGAAACAGCCTTACAGAGTAATTAATCAGCACTCAAACAGCATAAGACCAAATGCCTATCACAAATCCAATGATGTAAACACAAGTACCAACAAATCATTCTCTCATATAAATAATTGTATATGTGTATATGTATGTAGCATCTTTCCTCAGCATCCATGGGGGATTGGTTTCTGGACTACCCCCTCCAAAGACACCAAAGTCTAGGGATGCTCATGTCCCTTACAAAAAATGACAGGATTTGCATATTACCTTTGTACCTCCTCATATATACTTTAAATCATCTCTAGGTTTCTTATAATACATAATACAATGTAAAGCCTTATAAATAGTTGTTACACTATATAATGACAGGAAAGTCTGCCCATGTTCACTAAGATGCAACCATCATAGGCCTAATTACAAGTACATGAATGAATTGCAGGTGAACAATGTTCACACAAGTGCTAGAAAGAGACTTAGGATCCATGAAATAGTAGAAGGCTACAGCAGGGCAAGGGCACCGCCATACATCACCTCATTCATGTGATTTAGCATAGTGCTCAATGCATGGCAAGTTTTGCTCTTGGGAACTTTTTGGAATTTTAAAATATTTCCCATCTGTGGTTGGTTATATGGATGCATAACTTGCAGATATATAGAACCAAATGTATATACGCATATGTGTATGTGTATCTATATCTAAATATCTATCTATTGATCATCTCCCACTGATTTTGCCTGTCTGGTTGAAACCAGACAAATACACACACCAATGAACTTTCTCTGAGAGTCATGGGAGTGTCAGGAATGAACAACACTACAGTTAAGATGTGATTCTCAGAAGCTGTGTGAATGACAGAGAGGCACAAAGATGAATCAGGGACAGACTCAAGTTTTTAGAAAAATTTCTATCATCTCCTAAATCCATAAACCAAATCTCATAAAAGAGGTCAAAGTCCTTCTACAACAAAGAAATCCAGAAAAATATAAAACCATCACTGAGTATGACTGTACCACTTTTGTAAAATCTCATCACTCTTTTCAATATTATTACCTGAGCTCTATCTATGATTATACTAAACAGTATTACCAAGGAACTATCTGGGGGTCCTAGGCCTCTGCTTGAATTTTGCTCTAGCCTCAATAATCATATCCCCTTACCCTTGTGAAATTAACACTGAATCATAGATATTGGGATCTGAGTGTAATTTTAAAGTTCATATATTTCCTCATTTGTAGGGAAGAAAAGTGAAGTTTAGCAATATTGTGACTTGCTCACGGTCACTGAGATAATCAAAAGGAAGAGCCAGGACTGAAGTTCAACTGTCTGCCACCCACCAAGGCTTCTCTGTACAATACTCTTTCTGTACCTGACTCATATCTCCCCATGACTAAACTCCTGAGATAAGCCTTTTGGTTGAAACAAGTCCCACCTACAACATATCCTAAGTTTATCAAGTCACATGCTTACAGATGCAAATTTCCAGCTCTGAAGAGGTAAAGACTCTTGATCAGAGAGCACAGCATTGCAGACCTATTCCCCTGACTGGTTTCCACATCTAGAGAACCCTAAGGTGAACAGACTGTGCTCATACCAATCGTACCACACCAAGAACATTATCACAAAGTTCACTTGGTGACTCCAAGCATGCCATTCCCTCTCCCCCATTCCGAGGAAAAGAGAGCTGGTACGATTTCTGTATCACAGTATGCTTATGTCATCAAAGTGTTTTCTTGCTCTAGCTTCAGAGATAGCTGAATTCACAAACAGCCGTCTCTGGTTCTAAAACATTTTGCAACTACCCACTTCACGTGATAAAACAAGTTGGGGCCATGCTTGCTGGGATGGAGGGATAGACAGGTGTCTGAAGACTCTTTGCAACACCTTTTGAACCCCATAAGACTACTGCATGCTCTTTTATTTCTATTTATGTATTTATTTTTGTGGTACTGGGATTGAACCCAGGGGAACTCTACCACTGAGTTATATCTACAGCCCTTTATAAATTTTATTGTTTTATTATGAAGTGGGATCTTGCTAAGTTACCAAGGCTGGCCTCCAACCTGTGATCCTGATGCCTTGGTCTCCTGAGTATCTGGGGTTACAGGTGTGTACCAATGTGCCCTGGTGGTACACGGTTTTTAAGAACATTTTTTCTTTACTTTTCCTTTCTTCCTCTTTTTTTTTTAAACCAATAAGTACCTTTCATAATGATTATAACCATCATTGATTATGGCTGTTTTTATTAAGGTGGCGCACTTCATAAAATACTTAGTATTTCACCTGCATCAGGACAGTGAGTGATTTCTAATAATAAAACCTTACCAAAGAGACTTAAATAGGCATGGATTCAAGAAATAAGAAGACAAGCAGACTAGGGATGGTACAGAGGCTTGGAAAGACCATCAGAGACATAGCTTTTGCCCCTTGTTTCTTTTGGCCATTCTTAAGCTGCCACTCTCTCCATGCTTGCTGCCTCAGGTTCACAGTGTGGCTGCTGCATCTCCTAGCCTCAAGTCTAGATTACAGGTGGGAAGGTAAAAAAGGGACAAAATGCCAAAGGATAAAAGACATACCATCCCAATTTATTCTTATTTTAAAGAAAATGGTAGAGGCTTCCTGAAAGTAGCACTTACTAAATTTGTTTCTTGTGTGCCATTGGCCATGCCTGTGTCTTAGAAGCCACCTGAACTGGAATTTTATAAAGAACAAAGAAATTATAAATGGAGATTGTGACACTTAGCCAGGGATGTCTGCCATACACTTTGTCAATATTCTCCTATAAAGTGTTTAAATGAACAATCATTCTAAATAAGTGTTCAAATTAAAGTCAACTTCGAGAACTTTTTTTTTCCAAATAAAATATTTAAACTCATTGAATGGGTTCAGTTCCCCCAAGACTAGGAAAATTATCAGTATATATTTGTGGTGACCCACCAATAAGACAAATAGGTTCCCAAACTACTAGTGAGCAACAATAAACTCATTTGTAAATCATTCTTCTTTGTTCCCTGCTGCATATTACATCTGAGTCTGTCCCATTCTCAATGTCTGCTCAAATGTTAAGATCACTCACCCTGACCTTTTAAAAAGAAATGTGTGTTAGAAATGTGCTCACCAGGAGTGAAATCCTGAGAAGTTACGCTTGGAGTCCAGGGAACCACTCCTTATCGACTGCACAAAGGTCTCTGCTCTGGAGGGTGAATGTTGTCAGGATCCATAGATAAAAACCATAATGCATCTAGAAGAATATTTTTTAATGCTAAGAAGATTCCTTTAGGGAGGTGTTTCTCCAAGTGTCATCTCTAGCTGTGCAGGGTAGCACAAGCCTGTAATCTCAGCAACTCAGGAAGCTGAGGCAGGAGGATCACCAGTTAGAAGCCAGCCTGGGCAATTTAATGAAACCCTCAGCTAGTTAGCAAGACCATGTCTCAAAATAAAAATAAAAAGGACTGAGGAAGTAGCTCAGTGGTAAAACACCCCTGAGTTCAATACTCATAGCCTCCTCAAAAAAAAAAAAAAAAAAAAAGACATCCCTTAAATGTGCAATAGAATCACTTGATGTGCTGCTTCAGATTCCTGGTCCCTACTAAAACTAGTGGCAATAGCCAAATAACCTATTTTTTATTTTAGCAATTTTTCCAGGCCACCGCATACTAAAATTTGATAATTATTCTCTTAGATTCACATACAGATTTATGAACTAGGTGAAGAGCCTCGTAAAGTTTCCAGACAGGCAGATAGGCACCTTCTTTCTGAAGCCGAAAGCTAGTGGGAGAACAATTATTTCAACTCAGGAATGGAACTCAGGACAAAGTCTTGAGCGTCTTTAGCTAAGCAAGAATCCAGGACAAGAGCAGCTGCTTACCAGGCTCTACATGTACAGGTTTTGCACATGCACTCCTCCACCTGATGAGTAACCTTGCCAGGTACCTGTTCTTTCTACCTGTATGTTCACAGTGAAGGAGACAGCTCTGCCTGAAGCTCGGGATCCTGGAAGATCCAAAACTTATGCCCAAAGCTACTCCCTTCATCTGGCCCAAACTTCATCACCATCTGAGCACAACTACCCTCCCTCAGTCTTCCCTACCTGGGCTCTGCCTGTCCTCAACTAATTCTTTCAACTCTGCCTTCTCTAAAATGTTTTCTGGCTGCCATACCTACCTCCTATTCCAAACAATTTTTTTTTCTGATCTATGTTACCTGATTTCACCAATCACCAATGGCTGTCAATTGCTCTTGTGATGGGGTGGATTTGACACCCAGTTCCCTGTCCAGGTCCCCGTGTGTCAGAGGCCAGAGTATCCTTCCAGTCACACTTATGCATCAGAGCTTTTCAATGTTATTTGGCTGCATTCCTTCATGGTTTTGAGATCTCTTTGATTTACTAATGCATCTGCTGTGCCTCCTGTTGGTTTTAAGCAAGAAGCTGAAGCATGTTCTGCAGCACAGAAATGAGTGCTATTCTGAGAGAGCATGTTGGGAATCTGAAAGGGGTTTCCTGTGCCATTTGAAGCTGAGAAAGGAGGATCCTGTCTTGGGCTTTAGTACCAAAGTATATCTTCTTCCACCCCCAAAGTTCACTAAAATAAAGTTGGGAAAGTGATTTTCCGGCCCCTTGCAGATACAAGAATATTTAACTTTCAAAGATTCTGATTGAAGTATATATTTAAAGCAAAACACCTTTCATCTTATCTTATGCATTTAAATATATGTATTCTCTGGAGATATAAAAGAAAGTTGGTAGATTCAGCTAAAGAGAAACCTAGAAGTTCTGAAATTTAGAAAATGAAAAGGCAGGGGTCAGAAGCTAACCATGTAAAGCACTGGTAGGGGTTCAGAGAGGATGTCAAGAGTAATGCTAAACACAGAAATGTCACATTTCAGAGAGCACAGGATTACAAAGACAGAAATCCTAGATTAGTCAGTTGGTTAAAATCCAGAGTAGCATAAGGGTCAGGCACAAGTGTGACTTGGAGAATTTCTTTTCCTGGATCAAAGAAAAGTAGATACAGAACTGAGAAGCAGCCAGGGCAACATGGGCCCTGAAGGAACAAACTTAGCAAGCATTTCTGTGGGAAATCATACTAAGCAGATTCAGAACTGAGCGTATGTGAGAAAAAGGAAGGAAAGAACAGATGTGAGGCCCAAGATACAGCTCTTGCTTCTTTTCTGATACACCTTCTAGCTTATCTCTGACATATCTGGAGACAAGAGCCTGGAAGTGCACTCCAGTGTATCACAACCAAGGGCCAATCTGAGGTCACAGGAAACCACAAGCTACTAAATTTGTCACATCACTAAAGGAACCAGATTATATGCCAATACTGGTATGCCCTACTGTGATTCACACGTTACCCAGAAGCCTCTAGCACCCCAAAATTCTTAATTAAAAAAATCCTCAAATCTCTCATTGATAACATTCAAAGATCCTAGCCTTTGCCCACTGTAAGCACCGATAAAATATTGCTGTTCCATGGCACACTGCAGGCATTCCATTGAATAACTTAGGTTCCTTAGATGTCACATCACCTCAGCATAAATCCAAAGACAGACAAATCCATACCAAATATTACGGAGGGAATTTGCTGATCAACTTGGTCTGTGCCTTCACCATTTCAATTGTGGCCCATTATGTAAATGTGATACAGTATAAAGGAAGGGTTTATTACACCCTAATAGGTTTCTTGTTTAGAATTCAGAAGAAAATTTGTTCATGCATAAAACAGTAAGTCCCTTCCTTAACAGCCTAGGGTAGGTGTCATGGAAAGATAATGTCTTCATGCAATAGAGCTGAGGACTGTGTCCTTCTTGAAGTGGGACAGTCCACAGATGATGCTCTCCAAATGAAGGAAGATCTGCTGCTGGAAACAGGCTTGTGCAGTTCCATGAGAAGACGCACCACTTCTCATAAAGCCTTTCTCAGCTTCTCAAGTCAGACCATGTTGATTTATACACAATATTATATTACATTGAATCTACTTCCATTTATAGCAGGAAAATTTGCGGATGTTCCACTGTCAAAAGAAAGTTAATAGTATTTGTAGTTAGGTAAAATGATGACTCTCAAAATCATTTGGTTTTTGAAAACTTTCACTGTCATCAATGAAATAATTGCCTTAATTAACAATAAACAAATATCTAATACATAGTGATTAGAATATGAAAAGATAATAAATTAAGCCATATTAAAAGTGTTCCTGCTACACAAATATCAGCAAATTAAACCCACTACCTCACCAAGAAACATGGATATAGAGAAGGACGTTTATGGAGACAAACACTACAATATCAGAATTGAATACCAGATCAGAGCTCTTGATTATAAATTTAAAACTATCGACTGCTTAAACTCTTATTGACATGGTATTTTTCTATCAAGCAATGGAATCTAAACTTCAGAAATAACATTTATTTCCCATATTAATTATATTTCTATATTCATGCAAGCATCAATATATTCAATGAGGCATATTGTAGAAGTAATGTGGGAGTCAATAATGAAGATGACTTTCTAAATTATAAAGTGGCTGTTGGTCAATGAACATCAAATTTTACTTTGTGTCTATTATATTTACTTTCAAAAGAGAATTAACTGGTTTTCTTTTTTTGTCCCAGTAGAAAACACAGTTAACCTTGAAAAAGACAGGATAGGAAAAAGTCTATTTTAATACAGCATTTTAACCTAGGCATAGTCATCTTATCCCAAAAAAGCCTAATAATCATATTGTTTAAAACAGAGGATTTTTTTTATATAAATTCAAAGCTCCAAAAGGAAAGGGTTTCAGGCACACTTTGAAGATCAGTGACATTGAGCTAAGGAGACTACAGGATTAGATTTAATAATACTGCCCAAACTCGTTCCCTATAATCTGTCACAGGTAGCTTTTCATTGGCTCCAAAGCACAGCCTGTCAGGGGAGCTGTTGCATTATTTCTTTCAATAGTTCATTCATTCATTCAAGTATTTATCTGATGCCTACTATGTGGGTAGTTTGGGATATTGCAGAGGTTGACAACCACATTCTCTATGCTGATAGGTTTCACTGGAGGATAATATACAAAGATGTGCACCCACTATTGCTATACTATGAGATAAATGCTGCAATGGAAGTATAAATAGGGTGTAGAGGAGACCAGAGAGAAGCACTTTACACTTCTTTGGGGGAGAGGTCTGCAATGCTGGAAACCCCGTTCATGTCCTGGGGTATTCCCCTTCCTGAGGCACTCACTGGCTGTGTACAGCTTTCCGTAGGGCTGGCTTATGTTCCACCTACAGGAGCCAGGGCCCCGAAAGCTCTATGAATTCATAAAGGCAAAGGACATCTATGAGACCATCTGGCCTAAAGGTTCTCAAAGCTGGCTGGGTCTCAGTATCACCTGGTGCCTTGGCTCCATCCCAGAGGCATTGATGCAACATGCCTGAAGGTTCAGAAAATGCTTCCTCACTGTTGCTGCTGTAGCTGGCCCATGGACCAGCATTTGGGAATCACTGAATCCAAACACCTGAATTTTCAGTAGGAAAAGCCTGGAGAAAATTCATACCACAGAATTAAAACAATTTCACCAAATTGGTGTTATAGACATATTGGAACAGCAATGGTGAAATATGAAATACCTGGCAAATGAATGTTTATCCCCAATACTTGTCAAAAATATTTAGAAGGCATATGACATAAGCCATATATAACAGGACCACATGTAAAGAATACAACGTCAAGAACTATTTAATGGGAAAGAAAACTAGGTTTACTAAAAATGCTTAGTGCGATTGAGCTATAAATTAACACCGTGTGTCTTAACAGGAAAATTTTAAAAAAGAAAAACCAACTCACAACTTTCAATATTTAAATTAGGATACTTGAATAACCAGGGAAAAATATTTGTCCTTAGGAATATATTCTAAAGAAAAGCTAATAATGCCATGCCTAGGGTAGATACTAAAACTACTGAATGAATGAATAAATGACATGTGTGTGTGTGTGTGTGTGTGTGTGTGTGTGTGTGTATCACCCAAAACTATTTTCCTACATAATTATTTGGATCTAAGGGTACATTAGTAAATATTGATTTGTTTAGGCATCTGCATGGGGAAGGCTAGTAGCACAATTTAGCTTTTTACTTCAAAGTAGAGATAAGACATCTTCCTGCTTATGAAAAGATACAGCCTTTTATGTGGTGGGAAATTCAGTAGGAGAGTGTTATCTGTATATACATATGTGTGTTGGATAAAGGCAGGGGCAGGAGTAAGCTGGTCTGTTCAGGAAGCTCCAACATACTCTAGGGCTACAGGAGCATAAGTGGAGGCTCATCTTACATATGTGTAAAGGGACTGAGCTGCAGTCCACAGCAGTTCTCAGACTTTACCCCAAAGAGTATGGTCATTACTTATGCATACCTATAATTTCATAAAAACACATTATATTTCAAATCTTAACACCAGTAATGATTCTGTTTACTTTTTAATTATAATATTCACCTCCAGGGAATAAGATGCAACAACTCTCATGCGACACCTTCATAGATGCATTTTCGTAAAAAAAATGAAAACTGCCTTAAAGGAAATAAAAATGAAAATACATTTCTATGTAGACCAAATTGATTCATACAATTTATAAAAATAAAATAACTTATACTTTACATTTCAGTAAAGTTGAAAATCCCAATTTTTCAATAAAAAGAAAGTGAGGGGCTGGGGTTATGGCTCAGTGGTAGAACACTTGCCTAGTAAGTATGAAGCACTGGGTTTAATCCTCAGCACCACATAAAAATAAATAAATAAATAAAGGTATTGTATCCATCTACAACTAAAAATATGTTGTTTTTTTTTAAAAAAGAAAGTAAAATTTAGCTCCTAAGAGGTACACTTAATTCTCAACTACACTGACTCAAATTTTACATTCAAAACTATTGCCTTCCAGTTTTGTTATCCAAAATACAATCTGATTTTGTGATAAACCCTTCGAAGAATATGATCCCACTACATTTTAATTATAACAAATATGCATTCCAAGTGATTTAGTTCACATTTTATTAACCAACTAATGTCGATGATTGCTATTTTCAGTTTTATTTGCTGTCTCCTACAAAGTTTTTTTCTCTCATTACTGCATTTCAAAATATGGAAATTAGAAGGCTTCACTAAAACTTTCTGAGCCAGCCCCCAACAACTGGTAA
This sequence comes from Ictidomys tridecemlineatus, assembly GCF_052094955.1. Lineage (NCBI taxonomy): Eukaryota > Metazoa > Chordata > Mammalia > Rodentia > Sciuridae > Ictidomys > Ictidomys tridecemlineatus. The sequence goes on from NC_135483.1 coordinate 111,227,226, forward strand.
GATCTGCACCTGAGGCAAAATAAAATGTGTGACAATTTCTCGTGGGGAAGGAAAGCTTGTCCAGAGCGAGAAATATCAGGGGTTCATTCATCATCTATTTCCCTTAAAAAGGAAAATATGTCAAATAGAGATGTGTGCACTGGGCACAGAGCCTAACAGAGCTGGCACTCAAAAGTATTGGTTGAACTGAATTAATGGAAGGAAATTTACCTGAGTTGGAAAAACAAAAGTGTTGAAAACAAAAGGTTCTATGCCAAGTGAAGACTCCCTTCTCCAAAGAGGTCACTTGATCCAGCTTCTCACATAGGCATGAAGCATCTACACAAGAGATTCTCAACTGGGGCTCTCTGCTCCCTAGGGCACATGCAGCAATTTCTGGAGAGGTGTGGTTGCCACAGTGAAGTAGCTCTTGCTGGCGTCTATGGGTTAGTGACCAGGGATGCTGGTTACAAGGCACAGAATAGCCCTCCCCCACCCCACCCAAAGCCCCAAATGGCAGCAGCGCTGGGGCTTGATAAACCCTGCCTGCAGCATGACCACAGTGTCTGTCTTTCCCCTTGTGAAGAGCTCCTGACCTTATAAGAAATCTTCTCTGCTGGACAGCTCTCTCCCAGCTAAGATTTTGAAATTTTCATTTATAAGCATTTATCAAAAAGTATTACAGAAAGATAACTTTTTTGAGGTCTAAAATAAACTACAAAATTATAGTTTAGGATCAAGATTCCTTTTTCAGATCTTTAATTTTAATTATATTTTCTAAACTATTTAAACTATAAAAGAAACAAAAAGCACACAGAAAACAAATTCACACATTGAATTTTTTTTTTTTTTGGTTGTATTACTTCTGGCATTTGGTAACTTTTAAGACATTATGCCTATTCTTAATTCTATTAACATCTTACTATTTAAGATAAGGAACCTGGCATGCACACTTAAATTCACCTTTTACATTCCTTTTACCTCCATATTTTTACAGTTCATCAATATTTATTATATTACATTTAGGCTACATTTAAATAAATCAGACCTTTGTGTAAAACTCCAGTTTGAACACAGCAACTAACAATGACCTTTATGAACTTGAGAATTATTTCAATGGAATGCCCCCAGAGAGCCCCCACACCTGCATCACAGAAGGAAATGGGACCTCGCGCCTTCCAGAGTCAGAGGCTAACTGAGTCACATTAAGACTTGACTGCAACCGTGACTCACATCACCTCTTTGTTCCGTACTCCTCTCTTGCTTTGAAGCATTTCTTTGAAGACTCTTCTACGTGGAGAGCATAGTAGCTCCTCTGAGATCTTTGCAAGCCCCGAATGGTATTTTGCCTTCTCTGGTTTTCTCTCCTCTCCCCTGTTCCTTCATACTTCATTGATAATTTGGCTGTCAGTTCAATATCTCTTCACCCTTACAACTTTGATGGCATTATTCCACTGTTTCTAACATCCAGTGTGGTTAATGAGACGTGTTTGTTTTGTAACAGTAATCTATCTTGTTTCTGTGAAAGCACTTAGGATTTTCTATTTTATCATTTGAATGCAAAAATTTCCCAATTTTTTAAAGTCAGCCTATTCAATGCTTTTTCTTGTGACTACGTCCTTCCCCTCATTTCCTCTGTCATCTTTTTGTGGGCTCTTTGCTGGGCTTTCTGTACTTATCCTCTGTGTCTCATCTTTTCTCTCATATTTCCCATTTGGGTCTTTTGGCTCCATGTCATGGGGAATTTCCACCACTTTACAGTGCAGCAGCATGTTCTTTATTCCTATTCTTTCCAGTCTTTTATTGTAGACATTTACGTGTTTCATTTCTAAGAACTACTACTTGTTCCCCAGTTGACTTTCTTCATTGAAATCTGCTTTCGTTCAGGGCATAATACCTTCTTAACTCTCAGAGAAGACTGCTTGAGGATTTTTGAAGTTAAAATCTTTCTTGAGTTACTGGTTTCTTCCAGAATAAGTTGTATTTTGTTCTCCCTCTCTGGCTTTGCTTTGTTTGCTTCTTGTTTATTCTCCTTCTGAAGATTTCTTTTAAGTATCTGGTAATCTGGATTTTTATGTCCATTTATCAGTGGAAGACCGTATTTATTCTTCCGGAAAGTTGGAATGGGTCTTCTCTGTAGTTGTTTGTGTCTTTCTCTATTGGAGCTCCTTCTGCAGTGGGAGTAGGGATCACGAGTTCTCTAATGGGAGCACAGTGTTGATTCCTTAGGATGTGGAGCTGTTCATCAGATCAATACCCCCACCTTCTCAAATCAAAGCATATGACCCAGCCCAACCACACCCCCTCAACCAGGCCACGACCTCTTAAATAAAATGAAAGAAGACTGGAGGGGTAAAATGGTTAGCACTTGTTTGTCATCTTAGCTACTTGACAATCTCCTGATACCTAGGCCCTGGATTCTGTTCTAGACATGTATGGTTCTCCAACCTTTCCTGTGAGCTAGAAACTTATTCAATGAAATGCTTTCTGCTAACATTAGAGTCAGGTTTTATTGCTTGAACACAAAGAAGCTTAGCTGATACATGTGGAAAGGAAATTGGACACTTGGTCAGCTAATGCTATGACAATTATTTTACACTTTTGTATATAACCATCATTAACACTCTGAGACAGCTATAATTACAATTATTTTATGAGGAAAGAAACTGAGATTAGATTTATTAGTTTGACTAAGATGCCAGAGAAAGTGCCAAAATTCAAGTTAGTCTGACACCAAAACCTATGCCTTCCTCTCCATCCTGAAGTATTCATGGAGCATTAAGAATACAGGCTTAGCTACAGTTAAGAGTATGTGATGAATATTGGATGAGAGACTTAACGCTAAGAAAGCCAGGAAGAGGAATTTAGATTCAATGTGTTAAAAAGAGAGAATCACAATCTCATTCTTAATAGTGGAGTGGCATAGTAAATCAAAAGAGAATTTAAGGAAGATGATTCTGTGATATGTGCAATGAATTTAGAAGGCTCATGTTGGAATAAGGTAGACCAGCTTGGAGGTAGGGATGAAATGGCAGAGAATGGAGAGGAAGAGACAGTTTACAGAGGGATTCACAAAGAAGTTTTACGGGATTTTGTGACTGAATTGATATTACAGGGATGAGGAAAGATAAGCCAAAAATGCCTATAAGACTTCTAGTTGCAATGAGGGAAGCTGAATGAATGCCTTTACTTTTGTCTTCCTCTCCGAATTCCAAAGACGTGAACTTGGAATGTGAAAACAGGAATGAATGCATTGGGGTATTAAAAAGAGAAAAAAAAATGATGCAGAAAGAGTCCACAAAATTTGAGACTCTCTGGAAGACATAAAAAAGAGTGAATCAGAATTGTGGAAAAATCAAATGTGCTGAGCAGCCTGAAACCAAACATAGGCAAAGGCAAACAGCACCTGGTCAGGAAACTGAGGCTTATCCTCATGGCAACCCCTTCCCACCACCAGGTTTAATGCAGCAGGAAGGGGGAGAGAGGGAGGCACTAGGGCAAATACCAGGGGACCAAAACATCCTCCACTGAAAGAAAGCAGGTGGGTTCTGGACACTCACGCTTACCCTAGACTCAATCCAGCCTGGACCACTTAGTAACTTACCTGTTTTTTTTTTACCTGAATTTGCCACAGAAGCCTTCTATCTACATTGCCAGACCCAGAGACAGAATGAGGGCAGTCTCTTAGCTTTCATTGTTCAAAAATGATTAATACAAAATTGGGAGGAAATATAGTATACAAATTCACAATTATAGAGTACATTTTAAAAAATTTAAGTAATAGTACATATAATTTCATATTAAATAAATAAACTCTGTATAAATTTCTTTTAAAATTAATAAAAAGGAATCAATTAAGATTGAAGAAATTTATGGATATGTAGTGACAAAGAAAAGAAAAAGTTTTATAAAAAAAAATCTCCTCTGCCAAAGCAGAAAGGCTTAAAAGTGTTACAATTATTATCAACAAACTTCCAAAGAGAAACAATTTTAATTTTAATTTTTTCCAAAACTCAGTGGGAAAAAAATGGAAGTCTTTCTAATTATGATCCTAGCATAATCCTGATGCAAAAACCTGAAATGTTTCACATTTGCTGTATTTCACTTATAAATATATACTCTGCATTCCTAATGCAATACTAATGTACTAATGTAAAAACAGAAATATCATCAGTCTATTAAAATACAGAAAACAGATTAATATTGGGAAAATTGTTCATAAATAAAAAATAAACATTTAAGAATATATACATTTAAGAAGGATGCTAAAAAAGTTATCTGAAATCAACCTCTAGTCTTGATATAAATTCATTTTAATGTGGATATGAAAGGGTACTCTTAGCTTGATAGATTATCAGAAAATAAGAGCAACTTTCATATTTACTAACACCTTTCATTAAAGTTGGAAATAGGTAAAAAAAAAAAACCCACCCAATTTCAGTTTTATTGAAAATATTTTGAAGGTTCTATCCATTATACTAAGAAAATTTTAATATGAGATATAATGTTCCATAGGAAGAGCCAAACATTATTTGCAGATGATATGATTGTCTAGACAAAATCCAGGAGAATCAAATAAAAATTATTAGAACTAATAATCCAGTTCAGAAATAGAACAGTTATAAGCATAAATATACAAAAATAAAGAGTTTTCTTCCAGCAAAAGTCAATTTAAAATGTTGGCATAAAAAATATCCATAATATGGGCTGGGCTGTGGCTCAGAGGCAGAGCGCTTGCCTGGCATGCATGAGGCACTGGGTTCAATCCTCAGCACCATATAAAATAAAATAAAGTTATTGTGTCCACCTATAATTAAAAAATAAATATTTTTTAAAAATCCATAACAGTACCATAATGTATAAAACATCTAGGAAAAATAAAATAAGGCCAATTATGCAAAATATTAAAAAGAAACTATAAAAGTTAAAAGGCTCCGAACAAAAAGACAACTGAAAATGGTGAATTATTTAAAAAGAAAATTCATGAAATAAAAAATACAAATGGTTATTAAACATAAAAACACTTTACATTTCTAATGAATATTATATTAGAGACTTTTAAAACAATGAAGTGTTTTCCTGTAATAGACCAGCATGTTTAGAAAAACCACCAATATTCTGGAAGGGATATAGGAACATACATACCTTGTGAGTAGTATTGCTATAATTATTTAGGAAAAACATTATATCTACACAAATTCAAATTGTACATTCTCAACATCAAGCCAGCACCTTCAATTCTAGGAATTTATTGTATAGATATACTTACAAATGTATTATATAATTAAAAACAATCAAAATATTAATTAAGGACTGACTATATTATGGTGCATCCAGGCCAGGAAATACTATGAATTTGCTCTACATAGTATTAAAAAGGCCGAAACACATCATTGCATTAAAAAGTATGTTACAGAACACTATGTTGTACATGACATTATTATGACAAAAGCACACATATCTATAATATCTTGAAAAAAATTATACTAAGAATAGTGATTCTTCCTGAGTGTGAGCTGTGAAGTAGCAGAAAGCAGGTAGGGTGACTATGGTACTATAAACATGTCTGAATACTGCAAAAAATCTTAAACAGAAATCTTAGGTCAAGTTCCCCTGAAGTGTTCACTGATACAAATATTTCAGTGAAAGTGATTTATAACTGGAGTGCTTCCAGGAAAGCCTGAAAGGAAGCCGGGTGGAGGGTTGGGGGGGGGGGGGCAGGTGAAGGACCATGAGAAAGCCATGGAAGTGTGTTATCTGAGACAAAGTCCCGCAGAGGGTAGCTTCAGCCTGCTCCTGCAGGGACACCAGAGTATCCATTACACATCAGAGCTGGGCAAAGGAGCTGAGCTTCTCACAGTTCGGCACATTAAGTCATCAGTGAAGAGTTTTCCAGAAGAAGCAAACAGCATGTGTGGCTCTCACTGCATTTTGTCAAAGACCATCCCCAAATCTGGATGAAGACTAACAACCCCACTATAAATGTTACTTTTATAATAAAATACATATTTTCATAAAAAGTAATAAAGAGAGCAACAGTAGTATGCTACCGGCCAAACAAAATTCTATATAATGCCCTTGAATTCTTTATAAATGAGGACACTGACCAGTTCCCACCAGTTTTTTCTCATTTCCTCATGTTCCTTAGAAAACCAGGATTAAGCAGCCTTTGAACCTACATGTTCCCTGACTGCTTCTCATGTTTCCTATCTGGAGTGCTATAGAAGAAGTCTTGAGAACTTAAGGCAACTCTGAAATCCTCTGCTGATGCTATCTGGAGCCACATTTACTAGCTATCAATTTAACATGAAAGCTGGGTATAGGCTAACATATGGCAAGTATACTATGTGAGGTTAAATGCAAAATAGAATAAGCATCATCTTGCAAGAATCTGTATACATTCTGTTTAACTTATCTGACCAGTGGCAAGACTTGTTTAAAATATCCCTTATAGGAATGAGTTGAGATTTTCCACTTCAGTGCTGTTGCTGAGCAGAAAAGGGCATTTCAGAGAAATGCCCCTCAAGTCCATCATTCTGGGCATTCATGATGAATAACTAGAAAGACAGCACTCATCATGTATCCCACAGTCTGCTACAAATGGATGCTGCCATGAGCCAAGGGCTGGACGGGGCGGACAATTCAATCTACCATTCATGCAGCTATAGTCTGCCTCTGAAATCTGTGGTGCTTTTGTGTCTTCAGCTATAAAATGAATATAATTATTGCTCTACTTACCTTTCAGGGGGGATGTGAAGATGACAATGGAATCAAATACATGAAGGAATTTCATAAACTATATAGTGATTTACACCAAGTCACTTGTCGGTAGTACAAAGACCCAGATGTCAAAAACAGAGATGTGGTGACTTCAAGAATGGAATCCATGAATGTTGAAAGGCACTTGTTCAGAAAAGGAGTTTAGCTTTGGACATGTTGAGCATGAGCTGGTAGTACAATATCCAAGTCAAAATGAATAGTAAATTACAGAGATATGGTTTGGAACCTAACCAATGGAATAGAAACTCAAAGTCATCAATATAGGAGCAACATATAAACTCAAGACTATGGAAAACATGTCTTTGAAAACATCACCTTCCTTTCCATTTCTGTGGCCCTAGTCCTTAACCCACTCCTAGTCATCTCAAGTTTAGACTATCCAAATGCAAAACATTATTAATACATATTATTGCTATCATTCTACACAATGTGTAATGGTTCCTTTCAGTCTCTATTTACTTACTACATACATTAACAATTCAAAATATGCATCAACCACTTTCACCAGGTAAGTCTATACATAAAGATGAAGAACAGAATTCAGGAAGAGAAATCATAGGCATTATTAATAGCCATATAAAAGAATATGTAGGATCTTCTTCTTCATAAAATCTACATGATTTCTTATGTCACTGTTTTGAGCAGATAAAGATACACACTATGCAACTTAAAACAAATTGATTCTTACATAAAGAAACATATGCAAGTGTTTTTATGGCCTTTGAATCAATTTATCTGCTCCCAAAACAGCACCACCACAAAGTCAAGTTTCATTTTGAAAGACATTGTGCTGTTTACAGTTGGAATGAACCTCAGGACTAGGCTTTCTGTTTCACTTGGATTATCTCCAAAGTTTAGGAAAGTTTCTTCCTATTGACAGTTGTCACATTCTAGGGTTTTTTAATATTGTGGTTTTATTCGGCTAGCATATATGTACAATACCCTGGGTTTAATCCTCAGCATTTCAGAAAGTAAATAAATAAAATAAAATAAAACAAAATTTTATGAATTTTTCCTGAAACATTTGGCATTAAAGGGATTTCTGCTTTAAATAGGCTGTACTCTATATTGAGGCATACAAAAGCCACTTGTTAGTCTTCTGGTTAAAGAATCTGTAATGTTACCTAACTTAATAATTAGAATTTAACTGAGAGTCAATTTACTTTTTACTTAAATTCAAACAATGACTAGATGTTTGTGATTTACAATTTTAAATGCACTCTTTTAATTTAAAATTGTATTGATTTTGATTATATGATTTGAAAAAATGCTCATCGATTTCCTTTGCTTAAATTTTCCTAATCAATCTCAAAGTATTTTATATCTATTTCTAAGTATATATATCATTTATGATGTGATTAACAGCATAAAACCTATGTAAACTATATATTTTAATCAATTATACTTGTGTGTAAGAAATATTTTAAATTGTACAGTAACTAAAGATGTAACTCATAAAAAGAAAAATCCAGAATCACTATTATAATATATCTGTAAAAAGAGATAATAGAAATAATTTTTCATATACTTTATCAATACTAATCTCGTTTTTTGGGATCTGAGACTGGTAAGTGATCTCCCTGAACCACGCATACATGCCCACACATCTCACTCAAACACTTGGACTGGGTCTATTTTGTTTACTGTTGTGTCTTCACTGCTTGCTGTAGTCTCAGTGCAAAGTCTAGGTCAAAGCAGATAGTAATATTTGTTGAGTGTTCAATTTATTTAGAAATAGAACTCATATTTTTGATACTATAGTCATTGCTCTTTCCAAGAATGGAAACATTTAAGATACCTTCTATTTTCTAGTCTTATTGTGAGAAAAGAAGGTGATAACCTGTATAAAAGAAACTTAAAAGTGGGTAAGAATATGTAAAGCATTATTATTCTGGTGGTTTGAGTTTATAAAATGTCCCAATTCTCTTACCATAGATCTGTATGTCTAATAAAGGAAAGATTGACAAAAATGGCAATTTTAAAGATGACAATCTGAATTTCTTGAATGATGTGACAAGGAAAAAAATATTTCCTATAGCATTGGTTAAAATAATAAAACTCAGTTTTAATGGTAGTTCTATAAAGAAACAGAATTCCTTATTATACAAATTGTATAGCATATTGAACCAAACAGTTTTTTTTTGTGGGTCTACATTTAGAGTTTCACAAATTAAAGTAGCATAAAATAGACATTTTCAGTCAATTAAATCTTAGAATCTTTTCCATAATATAAAAATCTATACTGTAAATTACTTGAGATCACTTTTTTATTGAGCAGAACTTGCAAATAAAGAATAGAGTTGTCATCCACACCACTGGTCATATCACTAGTAATACAAATTTAAAAGATTGTTAGTAAATAAAGATTCATAAAAACACTGAATTGGGTACCTGAGTCTGACACCACAAAAAAGGCTTCTGATAAAACAGTGTTACAGTCACACAACGATACAATAAATAGGTTAATTGAAAAAAGATTACCTAAAATAATTTTATTACAACTTAGGTTATAATCATATGCAAGTCTTAACTATAGGATTCTGCCTGTTAGTTTAGTCATTAAGTCAATAATACAGAAATTAGTTTTCTAAATCACCATCCTGCACACTATAAGCATACCTAGAGAGCAACCTCTCATGGGTGAATGCTCAGAATCATTTGAGCCAATTTTTTAAAGCAGCTTTAAAATAATTGATTCCCAAATCAAGATATTAAATGCCAGCTTCTAACCAGCAATAATGCTTATGGCTAAGATAGAAATGAGATTCTTCACAGAAATGCTGACACAGCCTTAACTGTAGGCACTTCAGTATGTGGTTATAATTCTTTTTTTTCAAACCTTACCCAGCAAAGCTTCAGGTAAAGGAGTCTACAGAATATGTAAACAGTAGGAGACATCCTAGAGCTTTTATAAAATCACAACCCTGTGACACATTTATTCACCTTTGATTGCTACCACTAAATGAGTAAACCATTCAAGATGCATCGATTAACTCCTTAATAGATAAAAGATAGGTAATATATTATAAATGTATGCTTCAAAACATCATGTTGCACATGACAAATTAACATTTAATTCATTCACTTTGCAATAACTATGCATTTTAAACTGACAATGTAAACCTTGAAAGGTTTTTCAAAAAAGACTTCTACCTTATTTAGCATTCTGACCCTTAAACGGAAACAATAAAAAGAAAAGAAAATTCAGAAAAAAATAGAGAATGAAGATTTAAAAAAGCTTTTCTTTTTTAATTCGGAAATCTATCAAGCAATGTAAGTTCCCCAGAGGAGTCAGTTTCTGTCAAAGGCATTTAAACTGGACCAGGTACCATAATCTCAGAATAGGTTAAGAAAATTCAGGTTTTACTGAGAGATAGATGGCTGGAACCAAGGACTTAATTGTCCAATCTTAATTAATATATTTAAAAATTCTAAGACATTGATGCTCATATATTAATTTTAAAGCCCAGCTATCTCTCAGTCATAACCATGATATGGAAGTATTTTCTTTTTCTCCTCTGCATTGCCATCTAGCCAACAGATGACTATTGATCCTACCCTGGGAAATGCTGTTTTGATGTTTATAGATTAGTACTACATGAAGGAAATTGTGATTTTTGAATGAATGATGGTTATGGGTTATAACTTCTGCTAAATATAAAACAAGGAATAAATATGCATATCACACTAAACAAATATTAAAATCATTACTTTGTTAAAATAAATATAAATATCCTTTATATATCTATGTAAGACAAAAATACATAACAAGATGAACTTAAAATTATACTTTCTTACATCACAAGGGTTCTTATTTTATAGTATTCTAAAAATTTGCTTATTTACATCACTTTTAGCTTTTATTTATAAATTTGGCACTGTATCACAGAAAAGCTAGTTGAAATGTTCAACAAACCTGTTTTAAATCACTTCTACATTTTGTCTCAACATAGAGCAAATGTCATCATACTAGAGTATAATGTCATGAAACAACACTCATTTTTTAACAATATTAATTCCAAATAATTTTTCTTAATTGGGTGTCAGAAAAGATATAATGTACTACCAATATTCTTATAATGAATGTTACTGATATACAACCACAAGAAGGAGATCCTAATTAGAATAAGTTATATTCCATGTATGTATACTATGTGAAAATACACTCTACGGTAATGCCTATCTAAAAAGAGCAAATAAAAAAAGAGAATGCTACTGAATAAGAATATCAAAAAAAGAATGCATTCAATGTGGGTATCTAAATTTTGCAAGTGTCCAGTCATCTCATTTATTAGGTATAGCAACCTATCTGTTAAAAAGGCTGGACAGAGGCCAGCAAAATTGAGCAACGACAGGGAGCATACACCCATTCTTCATAGGCCACCCGCAATATTTATCAGTTCAGTTTATTATTTACTTAAAAGTTCTAAATATCAGAAAAATAAGTAAAAACATTCTAGTTGTTCTAACAGCATAATGTGGTTGAAGACTTATTTGGGGCCAACTCCCTGTTACTGCTTTCAGATGAAACAGGCAATTTTCATGTAAATAAATGTTGAATATGCCTAAATAAATCCAATACTTATTTAAAATATTTAGCATTTTTTTAAAAAAGTATATTTCTTCAGGCTGCCAATGAAGATGGAAGACTAAAACCCAATTTACAAAAGAATGTAAGTCCATCCCTCCCCCTCCAACAAGTTTTAAAATATCTATATAGCAGAGAGCAGGTCTTTTGAGTACTTATGTTTCCTAGAATACTAAAAAAGACTAGTTTTCAATTCTAAAAAAAAATATCCATTTGCTTTTAGGATTTAAAAAACAAGTTCAATATCATCTGGGAAAGATAGAACAAAACTATGACCATCCAAAGGAACAAATTATGATCTGTCTTTTTTGATATTTACTGGGGTGGGGGTATAGTAGAATTGGGCATTATTACAATTTAGATTTACCCTGCTCAGCCACTCTGTTTTTCTTTCACATCCTAACCCCCTTGTGTTATAAGGCTGGAAACAGCTCTAAGAATGTGGAGAATGTAAACAGCCTTTTATTGTCCAAGAGGATGGCAGTGTAAGGCTTGTGTGCTTATCACAGGGCTGCAGCTACCTACCTCACTTACCATGATAAAGTGCTCCAGGAAAAAAACATTACAACCGCAGCACAATCCAAAAATGGATTAAAATTTGACATAAGCTTCCTTAAAAAGTAATCAATCAATCTGTGCTGTAATATTAGAATCTAGCTCTTAAGGAGGGTATATAATCCCTTTAAGATGCATTTCCTAGTCCTTATTGAGTGTGTGTGTGTGTGTGTGTGGGGGGGAATCTAACATTTCCAAAATAGTAGCTGATAGGAGAACTTTTCCCCAACAAATGCCCAAATATATTTCATCATTTTTAAGAACCTAACACAGCAGTTATGGAGCAAAGACACAGTCTACAATCATTGAATGCAAAATTAATGAACTAAGGTTTCTGAAGGTATTCTATAACCCTACAATAATTACCTGATCCCCCCTCCCCAGGCTTTTTCTTACATGTTACAAATACTGCTTTGTTGGCTCACCTTTCATTGAAATTTAGATTAAATTTTTTTAAAGCAAGTAATACTAAAGATTAATGTGGTATATATTCTGGATGCATAGGGCTTTAGATGTAAAAATTATTTTAACATGCTGAATTGTAAATAACCAGTATGTGCGGGCTTATTCTAGGACATTCAGGAATATCACTGCATTTTCTCCTTGATGCCACTGAAGAATGTCTGAGTTAGCACTGTGCAGGTAAAGTTAATCTCTGTTGTGACAGAATGGTCCACAGACTGTTTGGTGTTGTCTCTCCTATTCCTTTTACAGACCCTTCCACCCTTGACACTTGGAAAGTGCCTCTGCCTGTACAATATTGTACATGTCACTGAGAAACTTTCATAAGTTATTTGATTTTCCCTCTAAAAGGCAAAGGAAAGAGAAGTGATTGTTTTTCTGTATGTTCTTGGGTCCTTTAATCTGGTTTTTAATAGCCAGAGTTAAGTGAGTAAAATTTAAGTATGAGGATCAAAGAAACCGTGGCTTTGGGAGAAGCTCTTTTAATAGTACCAGATCGAGCAAGACTGGTGCCAAGTGACCAGGAGAAATCCATCAAAGAGTCCGGCCAAGTCAAAGCAGTCTATTTCTACAATATTATTCAAAAGTTGCTTCCGAAGGTCTTACTTTGGGTCGATCTTAAATTAACTAGCAAAACATGTATATAATATAGGACCATATATCGGGAGGAGGAGAGCATGACGCGTATAAGAGAAATCCCAGAGAGTCCTAACAGGAATAGTCGCCCAGTGTCGCTAGTAAATCCGGAGCCACCTTTCAATACCCTTCCAATTCCTGGACATCCCCAGACCAGGTTAAAGAAGTCTCTGAGAAAAGACCATTTAAAGATTTCTTGCGTAGAGTTGGGCGCCAAATTTATATCTCGCGTTCCCAGCCGGCAGAAAACCCCATCCCAGTCCCCAGTGCCAGGCAGAAAATAAAGAGAAATTCAAGCTGCCCCCTAAAATCTGTCTTTTGCATAAGTTCCCCCCATCAAGGCGCCTCCACCTAGCCCTATGAAATAGGACACATGATGCTCTGTTTTGGAAGAAGTGTCTGAGGGCATTTGGGCCAAACACGTGAAAATAAAAACCGCCAAGTCTCTCAATCTCTGGGATGCAGGAAGGTCTTTCAACCCATCCTCATCATACCCATCGACTCCCACCCTCTTACAGACCTTATCCATAAACCGTTTTTCTTCTCCAGCACCTCCCTTCTGGCCACTTTCTGCCTACTTTATCTCAGCCCTCAAATCCTAACCTTTGCTAAGCCCCTCATTCGCGTTTAGGTCCCCTCTATTCGAGTCCCCATTTCTTCCCTCAAGCCCTAAAGCAATCCAAAACTTCTTTCATTCCAAGCTCCCCCAGCCCCATTTCTCAAGCAGCCCCTAGCTCCGCTTGCGAGTCGGTCACCAGCGTGATTTTCCCGCCGAAACGCATCCCCAGCGCATAGAGCGGAGCAGCAGGCTGGGCACTCACCAGCTGCAGCAAGCCCGGGACCACGACGAGGGGCAGCGGCCGCAGGCGCATGGTGCCGGCTAGCGCGGCGTCTCAGGAGCTGCGCGCCCTCGCCTGCCTCTCGCTCATCTCCACTTCTGGGGGCAGGACTGAGGACGCCAGGGACTGAGCGCCGCACTTCCCTCCTAGAATCCCAGCGCAGCGCTGAGCCGCGCAGCGCAGGCCGGGTGGGCGGGCGAGGAAAAAGGGGAGGGTAGGCAGGCGGGCGGGAGGTGCCTCTCCAGGCCCCCGCGCGCCCCTCCAAGGAGGGGGCCGGAAAGGAGCGTGTCGGGCCGCTGAGCTTCCGCAAGCTGTGCGGAGTTCCAGCCGCGCTCGGTACTCGAGCTTGGTTGGGGTCCGGGTGACCTCAGGGGGTGCCCAAGGGCTAGAGGCAGCGACTCCGGAGTCTTGGTCCCGGGTTCAAACGGAAAGCTATTCTCAGGATCCGGCCCTGCCAGGTGGCTGCCCAGCCAGGTGCACCCCGAGAGGTCGGGTGCCTCTTTGTGCCCCCGCCCAGAAGAGTGGCCAGTCCAGGTGCCTTGGCTGTACAAGGCACCCTGCTCACTGACTGGCTTTTGCTTTGGCTGGGAAATCTGAGGGGGTGGGGGGAAGGAATGGTTCTTCCTGGGTGGATGCTAGAAGTAGAGCTCCGGGAAAGCACCAAGGGAGTTCGTCCGAGAAAGCGACGGTAGGGTCCTGGGGCGGGGCGTGGAGCTCTGAGCAGAAAAGACTGGGGCGGGGAGGTGGGACTGGAGCTCCGGACGCCTGGAGAGTACCCTACTGTGCAGCAGCGCTTCGCTCGCAGAGCGGTGGGCAAGAGGTATAAGGTGTTGCTGGCACAGCTGGAAGGATTTCTGGGGTTGGCAAGTAATACGGACCTCGAGGGACCTGGAGGAGTGGTAGTGGCAGGGCAGTGAAAAACAGAGCTAGGTGTAGCGGTTCCAGCTTACTGTGGTTTGGGAAGGTATAGAGAGCTGAGTGATCGGGACCGGCAGAGACGCGCTGCGGGTCCCTTTTGCCAGGGCGCAGGAGGAGCAGAATAGAGGTGAGAGGACGCTGCAGCTTCCCACTCTGAAGATCTTGGAGAGAAGAATTTTCGAGGCTCAGCAAGTCTGCAAACCTTGACCGTGTGCTTCGACCTCTGTGTTAACAACTCTCCATTGGAGAGATCCTTAACCTTTAACTATCTTGTGCTGGACATTCAAAGGCAATGGGGCACGCAGCCTCCCACAACGTTTACGATGGCTGAGAATTGAGCCGCCATCCATCAACCCCGTTATTGAACAGATGGAAAACCTAAGTTCCGGGAGGTAAATTCACTTCTCCAGGGATGAAAGTCTAGGCTGCTGCTTCAACAGAAAACGAAAGGCAACGCTAGCCTTTACATCTGGAGACACCAGGCCCTAACAGAAAACATGTTAGGCAGAAAAGTACAATTGCGATTGTTTCCAAGTTTTAAAAAATAAAACAAAAAGAGTAGTTTGGTTTGTACTCTGAAGACACCCCGCCCCCCAAAAGAAGTTCTTTTTAAAAAAAATTCCAGAATAAAAATGAAGGGGTTTGGTCCAGAAATATACTTGAAGTAGGCAGAGGATTGATTTGAGTAGGGAAAATCCTACTCATCCTTTCACAGTGTGTGCTGACATTGTGCAGAGGGGAGGGAGGTCATTCAAGAGTGCTCTGGGATCCCAGTGTGATTTGGTAAGTGTATTGTCCCTGAGCTCCTAAGGGGTTATCCCTCCAGTACACCTCCTTCCCTGAATGGAGGGATTGCAGCAAATAAGGGCCATGTATGCTTCCCAGCCCCTGCCAAACCTGACTTGAGGGTTCTAGCATCCTATGGCAAAGGATACACCATCTTTATAGCACTTCTGCTGAGCTTTAGACTCTTCCTTGGAATCGAATCAAAAAATAAACAAAATCACTGTTTAAATATCTAAATCGATAGCTCACCCACAACATTTTTTTTAACCAAGGCTTAGTTCTACCTCTTCTAGAAAATTAGTCTGTCCTAGAATCACAAGTATGATTCTCCAAAAATTGAAAGAGGTCTTTATTGGTTGAACTTCTTGCCCAACTCTGGGTAGGGTTTCATTTTATTTACAGAGAACTTTAGGAAACAAAAGGACTTAAAAGAAAGTATTTGGTAAAGATAGGGGAACCTCCTTCTGAAAAAGTACCATTCAAATGGGAAGGAGGGCAAACAACTTTGCAAGATGAGGTACGTAACTTAGATTAAATATCTGTGCCTGAGCCACAGATGATTCATCTGTAAATCCAGAAAATAAGATCCCTTCTCAATTTAGTAGTTTGCAATTCTGTTATCACCAACTCTCTAAATGAGGAATGCATGATTAAACACATCAAAATAGGTAATTAAGAGGAATGGAATACTGGAATACTGCACTCTTTTCTTTCAAATATTCATATTTCTTAGATCATTTCTGTGCTTTTAGGAAAACTTATACATTAAAATGTAAAATTGGAACCTAAATTTGGATATGTGTTCTTGCAACACTAAGTCTTCTCACAAACCAACATACTGAGGGAGGTGGAATTCCAAGCTGAAATTTAAGGGTCACAAGAGAATTTGTGCATTGTGCGTCTTAGTGGTCAGGTTATATAAAAGAGAAATACAGAGGATCTCACTGGTTTAAGTCTGTATTGCTGGGGTTTGTTTTTGTTTTTGTTTTTGTTTTTTGATAGTGAGTCCTGCTCACTTTCTAGATTGCCTAAAATCTACTGTACAAATGACAGGAAAATGAAAGGAACAGGAAGGACGTATTGAAAAACAAAAGAGGGAAGGATGGAGGGAGGCAGAAAGATAGGTAGAAGCATTTAATAGACATTTCTGTCCTCTAGAATCATGTGGTCTAACCAGGAAAAATGCAATAAAACACAGTAGACAATACAGGAATATCTAAGAGCTGCCTGGAACAGAGGGAGGAAGAGAAGATTATTGATCATCATAGGGCACAGGAGTGCTTTATGGAAGAGATGAAATGCTAGTTGGCTCAGCTTCCACAAATGACCAAGACTGGTCTATGTTGGGGAAAACAGGAAGGCAGTTACATAGAGGGGGGACAGCATGAGCAAAAGCAGAGTAGAGGAACTTCAGTTGGCATAGCTGAAAGACGGGTGGACAAAAAGCAGGCTGACTGGATAAGAAATGTGTTGAGGAAACATGAGGGGAAAGATAGGTTTATGGGCTACACTACAGAGATCAATGCCAAGTTAAACAGTCTAGACTTAATCTTCAGGAAATAAGGAGTCTTAAAACATTTTTGGAGTAGACAAGTCATACATCAAGAGGCATAAAGATATATGCAGTGGTAGAATGCAGGATGTCTTGAGGAGGAGGTGGCATGAGGAGAAGGTCATGGTAGTTGGAAGGAAAAGAGTGGAAAGACGTGGGTGCCAGAGCTTTGTGAAGGAACAGTGAACTGAACTTGGGGTTTGAATATTTTAAAACTTTCCTAGCAGATTAGAGAGAAATTTTAAAAGCTTTTTAAAAATTTTTAAAAAATTTTAAAAGCTTTCTCCCTCTTTGGTCAACTTAACTATAGAATCAGTTCATTGCCTTTTTATTCTGTAAGGGTGATTTTCATAGTGTGAGGGAGGAAGAATGATCTTCTCATATAAACCAGTGGCAGAAGCTAGCAACTATTGAATTTTACTATCACATGATCCCATGGTAGTCTTTAAAAATGCAACTTGTAGGGATATGTTCAATGCTTGCAGAGCAGTTTTGTCAACTTGGGGCTTATCTGGACCATTAGCTTTTTTCTTGTGCTTTTTTTTTTTTCCCCTCTAGTTACTTTCTTACCATTTAATGCTCATTAGCATCATTACCAGAAGGTGGATAGGAAAAGAGAATTCAGTGTGGCATTTCAGAGTTGCAACCGAAATGAGATATTATCCAACTTTCCCACTTCACATTTAAGGAAACAGAGGCTTGAAAGGTTATGTGAATCGCTTCAGGTCACCTAAAGAGGCACGAGCAAATATGTAACTGGATTCAAGTTTCTAAGATTCTCAGCGCACTACTTTTTCCAATTCATCACTCTGCCTCAGGTATTTTTCAACTTGCCAGCAGTTATAAAAGTTTTGATGTAGTGAACGAATGAACCTCTAGCTAATAAGAGATGTGGGAATGATCTATGGATGCTAAAAGCCACAGAATCTATATTCCTTTCAGGAAAAGAGTTCCCACTATACCGAGCCTGAAGCATTGATCCGGTAATAATTTTAGAAAGGTGAGCAGGAAGGAGAATGACAAGGTGCATAGGGCCACTGTGCAGCCCTCAGAGAAGTGGGATTCAGGATTGGAGAGCAAGGCAGTACTTCCCCCAAAGAATAGAGAAAATACAAAGGGAGTCTTCCAGCTTCTTAGATTTCAGCAATAAGAGGCTGGTGGGCTTTTCAGTAGCAATTCTTAATAACTAAAATCCTTTTGAGTCCCACTCTTCATGAGCAACGGAATATTCTTGGGTCAATATTTAACAAAATATATTGCATTACATCTCAACCCTGATTGCACAATGGAATCACTGGGCAACTTAAACATCTCTGTGCATGAGCTGGAACAGTAATATTTTTCACCCAGGAGATTTCAAAATACAACCATGGTTGAAAACTACTATTCTACCTGGAACTTGTTGTTGTTGTTGTTATTGTTGTTATTATTATTGCCTCCTTTTCTGCCTCCTTGCCTTCTTTCCTTCCTTCCTTCGCAAATAGAATTGGGGAAGAACTGTTGGAATCCACTGAAGCTTTAACAGAATATCATTAGGACCTATTCTTGGTTCTATAGGACCTTCTCAGGACAGAGCTGGCTATTTTCTTTAGAGATATTTGGGTATGGCTGGAGGATTTGTATAGTTTCATAGCATTATATATTTGGTGTTCCAATACAAATCAAGGTTTTCAGATGTAGTGAAACTATTTTTCTCCCCAGTTTTGGTAACTACAACACTGCGTCTTCTCTCTTGTCTTGGATGTTGGAAGGAAGTCACAGGAGTGTGTTAGTGGTTGACACCACTGTCAGTCGCAGAGGAGAGGCTACAGGGAAAGAGAGACAGGCAGGATCCCAGTAGGTCTTGTGATGAGGGGGCAGCTGGGTCAAGAGCACATCACTCAGGACTGACAGGCAGTAGAGAGCTTCTTCCTGAATGCTAATGTTACATCTCTACCAAGTCGGTCATGGTCATTGTTTTACACTTTCACTATCTTTCCACATGTGTTCCCGTGCGCTGTCCATGCACGCATGATTAGTTAACTGAATAGTCACCTTTTCTAGCTGGACATCAAATATAATGTATGTCATCACTTAAACTGCTCTGGATGTTGCTTCATGTATGGAGACAGGGCAGGTATACAGAGTCCTAGACACATAGAATTGTAATATCTTGCTCAGGTTATACAAGAAGATATTTAGGCCAGGAGAAGGAAAGAGATATTTCCAAGGTCACATAGCCAGGTATAGTAGATCAAGGTTAACCCCCAGGGTCAGTGGCTCTCAAACTACACTAGGCTTACTCTGTGGGATGGCATGGAGCTGCAGAGTGCCTACTTCCTGTGCCACAATGATTATGAAAGGGAAAGCACATTCATAAAATTCTTTCCTAGCTAATCAAGTGGAAACTTCCTGATTTGAGAATATGTAGAGTACCTAGAAGAGGCAAGACTGTTACCTGGGATGAAAAGAGACTGGAGTGAACCTCCACCCTCACCACCTCTGCCTATGATTTCTTACCATGTACTAATGAGGCACTTTTGGTTGCAAGTGCCCAAACACAAACAACCACAGCAGATAGGAATTTAGTGGCTTACATGAATTGAGATCAAAGGTTGAAGGTACTTTTAGGCAATTTGAGGCTAAATTTAAAGATTACTGAATCGAACTCAGAGCTGGCCATCCAGAATGTGTTTATTACAGTAAGCTGGGGCAGAAGATTCAGAAAGCTGAAAAGTTGCTCCTGGAGAGTGGAGAAGGAAAACCTATCTCCTAATTTTTATGAGTTGGTTTTTCCATCACCACCAATTTTCTACAGAAGGAATTTGAAGTTATTTCTTTAGTTTTATCATGAATTTCTTTCAGGGGCCTTTTCCTCTTCACATCGTCTTTCCTTGCTCACGTGCCTCCAGTTTTAATTTGAGAGATCCCTGACTGACTCTCGACTTCTGACTTCTCATACTTAAACTTTCTGTATCTGCCTGGACTACACCTTAGTACTCATCACCTTTTTAAATACAAACCTGCTCTTGCTGGCGTAGATGACCTGACATTTCTTCATGTGGACTACGGTTCAAAATCACATGAGCAGATCTTTTAACTACTTGTTACCTGGAAAGGAAAGTGCAATTATTCCTTAAACTCCAGGACATCTTCACTTGTCAAAACATAGTAGCTACTGCTTGGGGTTTGGGGGTCCTATTTCCCTGCTTTAGGTTATCAGGATCTATCTTTTGTTTACAACCAGGCCTTTAGTTGTTAAAACACTGCATTGTGAAATACTTTATAACCATGCCTTTTGGCAGGATCAATGAGTACTACAATGTGTTGCTTATGGAGCCTTCTTCATTCTTTCTGATCTCTCTGGACCTCAGCATTACCATTCAAGTGCTGCTTTCATGTTTTATTTCAGTTTATGTCAAACGTGTGCTACCTCCCTACCTTCATAGAGAAATTGTGTTAGGAAACAAGTAGGCTAATTTTCCTATCATGATAAAGTACAAGTGTCAACTGGGATTCGGTTTTAAAAAATTCCAATTTCTAAATATCTGGGGGTTTCTATTTTCTTCCTTTGCTGATCTAAAATGAGTTTGTCTAATGTTTCCCTGGCAGAGTAATAATTGCACCAAATGCCTTCTCTCCACTTATTGGAATATCTTTAGTGCTATCTACTGGCCAAATGAGGCACTGCCTCATAAAGAGTGAATAGCTGGCAAATGGTCATGGCTCTTTTAAGCATAACTTTGGGCAAGGGCCGAATGTTTTAGCACATTCAAGACCTTCTTTCTAGGATGATATCACTTCTAGAGGTTGTTCATTGTCTTCTAGTTCAGTGGATCCTTTGTTTAGGAATCAAACAAGTTGTAATATAGGTGAAATGTGATAGATGAGCAGTTGTCTATTTGTCCTTGAAATGCTTCACTCTGAATAGCTTAAATCTGATTTGCACTTTGCTGAATAATAAACAGGTAGAAGTAAGCCATTATTATAAAATGAGCTTACCTATATCTAATCAATACATAATCTTATTTCTGCATGTGTCCAAATAGAGAAGAAAAGTTACAAAAATCCTTTCCAGTTAATTCAGGTAAAAAGTATCTGCCAATACCAATAGCACTGAACAGAATATTTGAAACAAAAATATTAAGTTGTGAGTTAAAATTCATCCCATGTATGCTAACGAAACTCTACTCTCTCCTCAAGTGCCTTTAAGTTATCCAGAGAAGTACATTATGTTTTAATCAAACTTACAGAGAAGAGCATGTCAGGAGGGAGGGCAAAACAGCGTGTGTTGAGAGCCAAAGCCAAAGTTGTGGCAGACACTGTCAAAGAGAAGTAGATCTTGCTTATAGTAGCAAATTGAAAGATTGTCCTATTTAGGACAAATAGTTGTAAAGGAAGAGAAAAGGGCAAGAGATGCTATTGATTATTGGGCAGTAATAAAAAAAAGGGCCCAAAGAGTGGACATTAACTTAGGTAAAAACCCAGAATATGAAGGTGTAGTTAACAGGATCTTTTTGCAGCATGTAGATTAAACAATATAGAGGGAAGTAAAATGTCCGGTCTAGATTTTTAGGTGCTTAATATTCAGCCTATACCTTTACCTCAGTGATCTGAAATTGTTTATTCAGTCACTTAGAGTTATTCCTATCAGTTCATACCTACTTTTTTTTTTTTTGGTGCTCCTGCACATTTTCAAAAAGCATATTTATTGCTCTTTTTATCTCTTTTTTTTATTGGTTGTTCACAACATTACAAAGCTCTTGACATATCATATTTCATACATTAGATTTAAGTGGGTTATGAACTCTCAATTTTACCCCAAATGCAGATTGCAGAATCACGTCGTCATACCTACTTTTTATTAGTAGTACTTATTTTTTATTGTTCCTAGATTGAGCTTTCTATTTTTTCTCACCTCAGGTGTTGTGCATATACGTTGACATATGATTATTACAACAACCTTATGAGGTAGGTATTATCTGAAATTTGCCATGACAAAGCTGAGGAATAGAGAAATTGAGTAATTTGCCAAAGGCGGCTTGGGTCCCAAATGTAGGAATTTGCATCAAGAAACTCTGGAATTTTTTCTCCTACTCATTACCCTATCTGTCTTTCAACCATACTGCTGTTTTCATTTCATCAGGTCTCTCTGAACTCCTCATCATTTGTTTTTCATTGTGACTAGAAGAAATGAGAACAAATAGCAAGTGGTGTGAGGCTGCTCAAGAAGGTGTGTGGGTGTGTGTGGGTGTGTGCACATGTGAGAAAGAGAATGGCGAGAGAGAATCTGGTACAGTCCTTATCATTGCCTAGAATCCCCCTCCCCCCCAAAAAATTGGTTAAATGTGAATCTTTTGAATGTTGTTTTCAATCAGGAAGGAGATTTGGTTATTTTCTTTTCAGAAATAATACTATGATGGGTTGCTCTTTATAATCCATCGAGCTTAGAGTTGCATCTTTTTCCATGTATAGACCTAGGTTAGAGAAAGCCAATGAGGAACTTGCCTTATATTCGATCTAGAACGCAGAAACTCGGCAGCAGCAATCCTTCATAATCTTCTCAGGTAACAATGGTAACACCTGGACACAGTGGGCCCTGTGGTTGCATCCTGTCCTCACTCTCTTCCATGTCATCTTGTTCTTCCTACAATTGTCCTGATGCCAATAGCTGCCAGGGCTCAGTCCTAGACTCTGGGTAGCAGATCATTGAAGGTGGTGGATAGATATACGCAACACATGCTCTTGATTATTCGGTGGACCCCACATGGCATCTCAGAATATTCATTCTGACAGTTCCAACTTTTCACCTGCTCTGGTGCTTCAGCAAGACCGACTGGTGCCTTCTCTAATGCTTTGACACCTGCTTCTGAGTCTTCACTTCCTCTTCCACTCCAACAGCTGTGTAGAGTCTAATTCCTACCAAACAATCCCTGGTTGATCAATAGCCCTGCTTACCTAAATGAACCTTGACTGGCATACTCTCCAAGTGTTATCTTCTCTTTTATTTACAGTTTATAATCAAGTCCCTCATTCTCCTTAATGTCAATTGACTCAGGTTTGGAGCTTTAATGCTTTCTTCTAGAAGAAATATGCTCCTTCCTGGTTTGTAATAGAATTCTTAACCAGTAACTGGTTTCTGAGTGTCTACTCCTCTGCCTGCTAAAGAGGATTCTGCCTGGACCTGCAGTTGTTTCTGCCTCATTTCCTCCTTAGGAGAAGTCCTACATTATCAGACTTCTTGGATTCCAGAGGTGGTAACTGAAGTGTGAAGGGGTAAAGAAACAGAACCAAAAGATAAAAGGTAGTGAAGGTTGTAGGAGCTTTGCAGCGTCATTAAGATGAAAGAAGTGGAGGTAGCTTTAGCTAAAAGCAGTGGAAAGGAAAATAGAGGGTGTCCAAAAACTATTGTATAGACTATATATTCCTTTCATGGTGTACAAGAAAATTAAGAACTTGAATTAATTTAAAATTACTTTTGGGCACAAGAATTGGGTTCTTTAGATTGTGGCCCATCTCTCGGACTGAAATATGTAGACTGTGATTTTTTAAGACTTACACATATGTAAATACGTTTCATGAATGGTCTCTACATAGGTAATACAAAAATTAATAAGAACCTCTCCAATTCCTTAAGATCTCAAATTTTTTTCTGACTCCAAACTATTCTCATATTATCTGATGAGCAAAAGTGTATTCCACCATCTGTATTTCTCAAAGTGTACTATTTTATGAAACAAGTTCAAAAGAAAGTTAAAATATTTACATGAAAGAAAAATCCTGAGTTCAAATAAGTTTGAGAAACAGACAAAACAAAGTTGAAGAGATTGATTTATTCAATGACAATTTAAATCCTTAGTTATTTTTCTTGAAGTGTTTTGAGTCTCTTTTGAGGCTCATGTGATCCAAAATATATTTTGAGGAGCATAAAAGAACCACATAGGAGCCATGTCTTCCTGCATAGAGGAGAAATTAAGAGGGGCATGGATCAAATCAATTATGTCTAAACTTTGGTCTCTGCATTGATCATGGGAAAAATAAGGGAAGCAATGTGACTTGACTTGAACTTTGTCTGGTAAACAATAGCCAGCTCTTCAGAGGTTTTGTTTTATGCCTTAATTATAGTAACCATATTTCTGATTTCAGAACATTAAAATCAATATGGTACAGAATAAAAGTTTTTTTGTGTATGGTATAATTCACTCTTCATTGTGTTCAGTGTCATGAGTCTTGGCAAATGCATACACATATGTATCATACAGAAAGGAGTGTTTTAATTCCCTCCCAGTTTTCTTATACCATCCCTTTGGAATTAGCCCATCCCCACAAACAAAAAATCTGGCAACCACTGATTTCTTTCTCATTTCAATAATCTCCCTTTTCCTGAATATTAAAATAATTAGTCTTTACGATATGATTTCTTTCACTTGGCAATATGCCTTTGCCCCCAGTCTACAGTGTTGCACGAATTAATATCTCCTGAATTACATTTTATAGATGTTCAGTGTTTTGCTGATTGTTCATCTATTCTCCTATGCTAGGAGACCTGGAAATTTATTCTAGTTTTTGGCAATTATAAATAGAGTGGTACAAATATATATTTGTCAGTTCATTTGGGTGAATATCTAGGATTGGGATAATTTCATCATGTGCTGAGTATATGCCCAACATTCAAGAAAGCTAACAAATGGTTTTCCTGAGTGTCTATACTATTTTAAATTTTTCTCAGCTGTGTGGGAGAGTTCCAGTTATTCTATATCCTCACATTAGAAATTGTGTGATTTGAAAAATTTTAAATCAGGCTTGGGGTATAGCTCAATGGTAGAGTATCTGCCTACCATTTATGAGGCCTGAGCTCATTTGTGAGGCCTGAGCCCGGCACTGCAAAATAAATGAGTAAATTAAAAAATGCATACATTAATTTATTATAGCTATTAGCAATTTTAAATATTCTCATCACAAAAATGGTAGGTGAAATGGTGCATATGTTAATTAACTTCTTTGAGCCATTCCACATTCAAAACATCATGTTGTACTCCCCCCCAAATGTATATAATTATTTTTTGCCAATTTAAAGTTTGAATAAAATTTTAAATCATTTTAACATGAAAGTGGCATCCCATTGTGTTCTGTTTGCATTTCCTCAAATACTAATGATGTTGAGCAACTCATTTGCCATCCATGTATTTTATTTGAAAAAATATTTATGAAAGCATTTTGATTATTTTTATTGTGGTATTTGTTTTCATATTATTAAGTTTTCAGAGTGTTTATATCTTTTTCGTTTTTCTTTGGTACAAATCTTCTCAGTTGCTTATATGCTCATTTTCTTTACAGAAGCTTTATGAAACAAAAGTTTAAGAATTTGAAGGCCAAATCAATCAATATTTTCTTTAATGGACTGTGTTTCAGATGTTGTATCTAAAAGCTCTTTGAAAGATCCAAGATAACACATATTTTGCTTAAAAGAGGTGTATGATAATTTGCAGCTATTAATTTCATTTCTTAAAATATGATGTGAGAGGTCTGGAGATATAGCTCAGTTGGTAGAGTGCTTGCCTAGCATGCACAAAGCCTTGGATTCAATTCCCAGCACTATGGCAGGGAAAAAAAAATACACACACACACACACACACACACACACACACACACGCACACAATTTTTACAGCTTCTCAACCTGGGTTCTCATCTCCAGTTAAAGCAAATCACTGCCCTTTCAACACACCTTGGCATTCTTATACCCATTAATTCACTCCTTCACCTCTTCCAAAATCCTGATACATCCTTTATTTCTATTTAAATCCATTGTCAGGAGCTGCTCTAGAAATACATGTTCTTAAGTCCTGAGCAAAAGGTAGTGAACAATTATTGAGCCCCGCAATAACTGGGGCTTTACTTCTGGTCAGATAATGAGACATAGCTCCAGAAGTAGGCATTACCTGGTAGGGTTGAATTACATGCACCTGTTCCTTTGTAATCCTAACCAATGCCCTTTTGGGGGCATTGGATATTCTAAGAAACAGCATCCCCCAATAAAAATCAACTCCAGAATGTGTGCTCCCTCTCTCTCATCAACCTGACATGACTTTCTCTTGCTTCCCCTTGTGGGAGCCTGAGTTCGGGAGCCAAAGCTTATATAAAGGTATTTTATGTCTTTGTTGTATTTTGTGTCACCCCAAATTCACATGAATTGGTTCAGTTGCCCACGCTGGATGGTGGCAGCAGAATCCATCTTATTTCTTTTTATTTTATAATGTTGAATTGGCAAATTAGGACTGCAAGATGTTCAGTGTGATGATGTGTTATAAATATGCATTGTGTAGAGATTACCAAATATTAATTAACACATCCATTAACATGCATGCTACAAATAAGATCCCCTGAACTTGCTTATCTTATAACTAAAAATGTTATGCCCTTTGACCAACATCTTGCTATTTCCTCCACCCACCAGCCCCAGTCCTTGGCAGCTAGCATTCAACTCTTGGTTTCTATGAGTTTGAATCAAATCCATTTTCAAGGTTTAACTCAAGAGACACTCCCTGGTTTATTCAACTCACAGCCATATCCTGCTTTCTGAGTGCCTTTCATAGATATAGTGAGAACCACTCATCAGATGCTTCTTAAAAAGTGTAGCATATTGTTAATATATTTTGGGACTGAGAATATCTAATCAGAAACATCACCTGATGAACTCCCTGGAGGCTTAAGGCTGTATTTATGTTCTTTTAAATCTGTGTAGGTCATAAGAGTATTTAGTGTAAATCATTGACAATATGTATTAATTAGAATTAAATAATTTTCAATACTTGAAACACTAATAGTAAAATATTAAGATTTCTAATATGTCTAAAACCTTAAATATTCAGCTGGGAAGTGTTTGGATTAGAATAGGGACTTTATGTAGTTCAATTCTATAGTTCTAAATGGTCTCTTTCATTTTTTCCTCTTTTCTCTCCATCATCTCCACTCTTTTGGCATTTGGGTGGGCATATCTTGTTCTTGGTGGTCCCTTGTGTTGGGTCCTCTACGTAGGGCCCAACTTCCTTGGGCTCTACTTAATTCATTCTCTGATCAAATATTTTCTCTCAACTATACCATGTCCTCAAAGTACTCTTCTTTTCTAAGTGATGTGTAGAGATCAGAAAAAGAGCAGGATTTTGATCTGAGAGATTAATCTTTGAAGATACACTAACAGAATTCAGGTAAGGATTTTTAGTGAAAAGTATGTGGCCTTCAAATCAATATTTGAATATAGGCTTACATTCAAATCTAAACTCTACCACTTACCATCTTTGTAAACTTGGATAATTTTTGCAGTTTAAATAAGAGAAATTACAGCATTTCCAGAATGTGCTGGATCAGGGAGGAGGAACACACATTAGATGCTTTGGCCTGGTTTTTCTGTAATCTTTTTCTGAGAATACAGTAATAGCTATTACATGTTTGCCATTTTCTGTTTGCCAGACACAGTGCTAACTGACTTACATGCATTCACTCATAATCTTCAGAGCAACCTAAATATTTGGTATTATTGTATCATTTTTCACAAGAAAAAGCAAAGACTTAGTTTAAAGAACATTTTATAAGGGGTGTATGTGTGTGTGTGTGTGTGTGTGTGTGTGTCTATATTGGGGTTTGAATCCAGGGATACTCTACCACTGAGCTAAATCACCAATCCTTTTTGGTTTTCATTTTGAGACAGCATCTCACTAAATTACAGAGACTGGTCTTAAACTTGCAATCCTTATATTTTAGTCTCTTAAATCACTAGAATTACAGGTGTGCACCAATGCATCCTGCTTGTAAGTTTTTAAAGGAAGTTGTGAAGTTGGCATTTGAACCATGGTCTGATCACTTCTAAGACCTGGCTTCTTAGTTACTATATCATTCATGTCTTGTTAAGGATGTGCACTGTCTCCTTAGCGACATTTATAACCATATTTAAATTTTTCTCTTTCCACTTTTGAAATTTTTTTTCTATTTCTGTTTTATATTTATATTTTTCCCATTCTGTTTTTCTTTTTTCTTTTTCTAAATTTAATGATGATGTTGCCATTCTTCAATTTTTTTGTAGTAATCATTTTCTACTGATTTTCTGTTAGGTAAGATGAAGCTCTAACTTTCTTTCATTATTTCCCATCCTCTTACCCCTTTAATATGGCTGCATCAAAGCATTGGTTAAATATTCAACTTTAACACTATTATGACTATTATAAGTGACCTTAAAATTAAAACTGAAAATTTTAAATTTGGGGATAAGTATCAAAGAAATAAGATAAAATGGATTGTAGTGCTAGACTATGGGGATCTATGTATATAAGAGAGCAGCAAATAAGCATTAAAATACAGTTTTTTTTTTTTGTCATTAGGACCCTCCACTTCATTTCTCTGAAATGGCTCCAGTGAAAGTTGTTCACAAGAAACAAACCTCATTTTCACATTTTCTGTAGAAGGAGCCAGGCCCAGAAGGATGTCCTAGGAAGCACACCAGCAGAGGACACTGAAAGCAACAGAACCCAGACAAATGCAACTGCAGAAGCAAGAACATAGCGTGTGAACAGACAAGCTCTTTCCTACCATCTCCAACTCCATCCCAGCTAGTGAATCCCTAGAGAATGACTGGAGACCCAAGAAGAGCAGTGGACATTTTGCTAAATCTGACCGGGCCCTACTTAAGTGTTGTGAACGGCTTCCTATTCACAGTGCTTCTTTATTAATTGGTTGTTAGAAATCAGGGCAGTAAAAGGTCAATGGGGTGATATGAATGTATGAGCATTCTGGCCAACTAAAATACATTTAATAACTTAAAAATGAGGCATATACATATGTGCTTCTTACAGTATGAATAAATCCATATGAAAAGATCATGTGAAAAATCCACACAACTTAAAATATCTCTCCCATAGATTTCTAGATATTGAACATCCTCCTTTCTTTTTCTTCTTTTCATCCCCTGTTCTTGACTTTACACTTTCCCTCAATTGTTTAAATCTTCTCTCTGTACAAAAGCAGTTAGAGGTCAGTCAACTTCCTCTTCCTGGGATGTTTTTCTTGGATACTCCAACCTGTTCCAAACTCCTCTGGTCTGTTTTGTTTTACCTGTATCTTGAGGTTTGCTTAAAATGTTTCTATTTGTCCCCAGTATTTCATGATGCTGTGCCTTTATTGTGAGTTTATGTTTATCCACTATGCTAAGCACTAAGTAGGCTCTTTTTATGCTAGAAAAACACTACTCAGTGTTGGAGAACTTTTCTTCAATTATGTGCTTCTTTTTTTCTTTTACTTTTTTCTCTCCTCTACCCCTCCCCTCTTCTTCCCTTCTTCCCCTCCCCTCTCCATCCTCTCTTCTTCATTTTTTTTTCCTGAAAGGCCTATTATTCAGATATTGGTCCAACTAGACTAATCTTTTCCTTATCAATTCCACATTTTACCTTCTTGTGGTTTTCCTTTACTCTGAGAGATTTTCTTAATTTTATCTTCCAAACCTTCAATTAAATTTTTGGTTTATGTTACATTGCTATGTTACGAGAGCCTCTGATCTGTTATAGTTTGTAGCTGAGGTATCTTCTCTTGTTTTTCTGAGAATATGATTTTAGTTTTGAAATTTTCTTCTCCCTGTATGATCTTTGTTTGGGCTTGATTGTTTTCCCAAGATGGCTTTGTTTTTGTAAGCTTTGGCTTCAATATTTCATGTTCAGAGGTCTCTTATATGGCAGAGTGGTCCTTGGTTTTCTGCTTGTATTGAAAAATGTGTCACTGAGAAATTGATTGTAACTATCATGGGTGGGATATGCGTGTCATCTCTGGGCTTCACTGAAAGTTCATTTGCCTGGACCATTTCCCTGGAGAACCCAAATGCCAGTCAATACCTTTAGCATTCTGTCCTGATCAGAATGCTCAGACAATTTTCCTATCTCTGCCATGAGACTACAGTTCTTATTTCCACAGTTCTACTGGTGTTAACTAGTAACATGACCCTGGAAGGAATATCAAG
The DNA here is from genome assembly GCF_052094955.1 of Ictidomys tridecemlineatus. Lineage (NCBI taxonomy): Eukaryota > Metazoa > Chordata > Mammalia > Rodentia > Sciuridae > Ictidomys > Ictidomys tridecemlineatus. The sequence continues at coordinate 111,257,298 of NC_135483.1, forward strand.
ATCCAGTATGTGAATGTTCACTGAGTCTCTTTGTTGGGTTATGTATTTCAAACCTTACAGGATATCTGATATTTGTCCAGGGAGGCTACTTTACAGTTTCTGAGAGTGAGTAAGGGAAATCTGTTCATCTATATGGAACTGGTGAGAGGATTTGGGAATTATCTGTTTCTTAAATAGACCTTCAATGGTTCTTCCTCTTGCTAAGTTGCTTAGGGCCTCACCAAGTTGCTGAGGCTGACTTTGAACTTGTGATCCTCCTGCCTCAGCTTCCCAGGATACTGGGATTATACGTGTGTGTTACCTTGCCTGGCTTATTAATATTTTTTAATTATAAAAATGGTGTATATTCATTGTGAAGCATGAAGCATGAACTTAAACTCTCTTTTACAACTAAAGGGTGATATAAATGGTAATTATATAGAAATTATTACAAAATCCATCTAATTATTTTCTTTGGTCTTACTAGTATTTAAGTACCAAGTTTAGTATAATATCAGCCAACATTTTCTCAGAAATAGTTAACTTATTTATGAAGTAATGCTTCATTCACCAGATATTCTGTGAGCACCTATTATTTGCCAGACTGTATGCTGGGTATTGGGGTCAATCACTGATGAAAAATGAGAAATTTAGGGTAAGAAATTCTTGATGTTCTATTTTTGTGTTTTGATTACTGATTCATCTTTACCTTCTCTCCTTAAGAGATGGATTCTTTTTGTTTTTTCTTTTTTTTAAATTAATTAACTTATTTTTTATAATTTGTTATACACGACAGCAGAATGCTTTTTAATTCATAGTACACAGATGAAGCTCAATTTTTCATTTCTCTGAAAGTACACAAAGTAGAGTCACACCATTTGTGTCTTCATACTATACCTAGGGAAGTGGAGTCCAAGGAGATGGATTCTTAAATGCAAAGATCTAAGTTATTTTTCTACCATTTTAGTTTCTTTAGCTATGATATTAATTTTTCCTTCTCTCCAGTCTTGTAAGCTCATGGTAGGGGTTCTACAAGCAGGCACTGTTCTAAATTACCATCAAGGACTGACTTAGGAAATCAAACAGATATCTTAAACCAACAAGTTTCTGGCTGATTCCTAGCTGTAAGGGGACTTGTTTCAAAGCATCCTCTGTCGTTACCAGTGAAAAATCAATATGCAGCTCACTAGGATATGTTAGTGGGGAAAAGGCAAAAGATAAAGAAAAATAGCAATAGAAAATGACCACCAATACTTAGTATGAGAAAGTCACCACTTGCAATACTATTTATGTTTCTTAATTGATTCATCATCTTGATAATTAATGTATTACATTTCCCTAAAAAACTAAAATAACAATATGCTTCTTGCCGCAGTCCAGCTGGGCCAAATAACTGGGAGGTGACAAACAACTTGAAGGTTAAAGTGGGAACTGCTTTATTGCGGGGAAACTGAGTGGGAACTCAAGGTAGCAGGCACCCAACGCTTTATTGCGATACAGCAGAGGTATGTATACCTTACTGATTACACACAGCTTGTCTCAATTATCATCATCTAGATACAGTAGTCAGCCAATAAGGAATCCTCATCATCTTAATGGCTCGGTGGCGTTGCCTCACAAACCACTCCTCCTGGCAAACTGCCAGGCACCATCTTGACTTGATCGCAGCCCTCAACATCTCCCCCCTTTTATTTTATTAAACAACAAGTATGTGGTTTAGGGACCCTGCCTGTTTTAGGCTATCCAATACTACAGCTTCTGAGTTCAGTTAAAATCTGACCTGAAGACCCAAGGAAGTAGGCTTACTAGTGTAGTTACCTGTATGGTTTCACCAGCACAGTGCATGGCCTCCTCCAGGAGTAAACATGCTCTCTCTCCCATTACTTGTAGAAATGGCTGACTAGAATGCTCCCTTTTCTACTGAACAACTGTATTTAACATAGTTAAACTGCTTCAAACACCAACATCTGGAGGATGTAACTAACTCTAGCTGTACCTTAGAATCATCTGTGGAGAGTTTGAAACCTTCAGGTGCCTGGTTTCTGTTCTTGGATATTTTGAAAAAGCTTCATACATGAGTGATTCTGCTGTCCAGAAGCTCTGAGGAGCCCTGGGCAGCATCAGGAACCTGGCTGAAGGAAGGCATGTCTGGGTTTGTTTCTAGGAGGCCTAGAGAGTTGGGTGAAGGCTGAACTAAGCACAGTGTCCAAGCTCAGATGCATCTCCACTAAACACTTTCTAATGGATCAAGGCTCTCTCTCCACATGCATGGTATCATGGTAACTTTGACTTATTCAGGATATCAGTTCATGCTGAAAATGCAAAGAAAGGATAAAATGCCTTTTTTTCCCCCTGTTTCATCTTTTTTAATCTTTCATGTCCATCTTAGTTCCACATCATATTGGCCATCTCTACCCTCCTGGAAATCCTTTATAAATCAAATGTATATAACTGGGTTGTATACTTCTCATGATGTGTCATGATAAAATGCTTTTTGCAAATCATTCAAAGTACTGATTTAGTATACTGATTAAAAAAAAAATAGTTGAAGCCAGGGAAGTTCAATAAACACATGAGACACATATGCAATGTTAAATTTTCCAATAGGTTCATTAACAATTAAGATGCAGATAGAAATAATTTTAATAATATATTTAATTTAATAGAATATATCATGCATATTATCACTTAGAACTTAATATGAAAAATTTTTAATGAGTTATTTTTTATTCCTTTATCATGCTGAGTCTTTGACAACACATCTCGGTTGTTCTCACCTCAACAGTTGTGTGTCATGACATGATACAAACATATTGGACTGTTTTTATCTAGAAGGATAACTTTCTAAACTCATTGACAATTGGTTGATAGAGTCCCTGGAAAGAAAGCAATCAGAGCTAGTGATTGATACTTAATATATTTCCTTATTGTTATTGTTTAGATGTGAGGTGTCCCCAAAAAGATTATGAGTGAGACAATGCAAGAATGTTTAGAGGTGAAACAATGAGGTTATGAGAACTTTAACTTAATAAGTGAATTGATCCACTGATATGGATTAACTTTAGGTAGGTAAAGTGTGGCTGGAAGAAGCAGATCATTGAGTGGTTGCACTTGGAGTTAATATTTTGTCCCCAGTAAGAGACGTTCTCTCTGCTTCCTGGTTACCACGTCCTGAATCGAACTGTGTTTATCTGCCACACCCTTCCGCCATGATGTTTTGAATCCTTGTGGGCCCAGAGCTAAAGAGTGAGCTCAAGTTGACCACAGAACGAACCTCTTAAAACATGAACCAGAATAAACATTTTCTTCTTTAACTCTTGGCTCATCAAAGCTTTTGATCACAGTGATGAGAAAGCTAACTAAAACACTTATTTGATATTTTTAAGTCCCCTCTGAGGATGAATGAGTCCACAGTGTTATGTACAGTCATGTTATGAATCATGGGCAACCTCTAGAGTTTTATAGTGTGGTAGTCTTGAGTTTAGTACTATTCCTGCTCCCATTTTACAGATGCAGAAAATTAGAACATTTCTCTCACTGTATTCATATTGCTATGCCTTTGCTCCTCCTCCTCTTTATAGGTTGAACTCTATGATCTAAATTATTGTTTTTTTTTTCACTTTCAGGAAAAAGAAGAAAGTAGAATTCCAAATGTAGGCAAAAGAATAGAGTAGATCCACACTTCCTCCTTTAACTGAACTTTGATGATGCTCCATCTTGCTTTACTGCCCTAGGATGGGATTTATTACTAAAACAGACTAATCATTGATGACTTCTCAAACCCCAAATCTCAAATAAACAAATAACAACAATAAAAATCACATAAATAAGGACATTTCTACTTTACTTTGCAAGGAAAGTGATTTTTTTTCCTTTTTAATTTATTAATACTGCAGCACAACAGGGTCTTCAGGTTCTTCTCTTTAGCCTGTGGGTGGTTAATAGCAGTTCAAACTACAACCTAATGGGCAATATAGGATTTGGAAATGTGTTCATGGAAAGCTTTTTTAGGGCCAGTGCACTCTGTTCTGTTAAATTCCTAAGTAGTTTTCAGACTAATTTAAAGATAAAAGGTAGGATCCCTTGACACAAGCTTACTCCATCAGATATGGAGGCTGTGCAGGTTTGAAGGGCATGCCACAGGCATCTCCACTAAAGACATTCTAGTGGATCAAAGGCTCTCTCCACATGCATGGTATCTTTCTGAATTCCTACATGCCGTCAGCAGACTTTCTCAAATCATCCAGGAAAATACACCGAGAAAGAATAAAAGTGTGCATTTTCATGTTCAGGAAGGGGGATCTTAGCGAAGTGAAGAAGAAAAATTTAAGCTTTTAAAAACATTTGGGGACCTAATCCCACATGATGGAGATTAGAGCTTACTTTTTCTTCTATTAGATGCAGGGTCTCTGGTTTAATTCCTGGGTCCTTGATCCATTTTGAATTGAGTTTTTTGCATGGTGGGAGATAGGGATTTAATTTCATTTTGTTGCATATGGATTTCCAGTTTTCCTGGCACCATTTGTTGAAGAGGCTATCTTTTCTCCAATGCATGTTTTTGGTGCCTATGTCTAATATAAGATATTGTGATTTTGTGGGTTAGTCTCTGTGTCCGCTATTCTGTACCATTGGTTTATCTGTCTGTTTTGGTGTCAATTCCATGCTGTTTTTGTTATTATTGCTCTGTAGTAAACAAGAATTTCTTCTGAATGTGAATTGTTTATAGTGATTGTTAAAGATGTTTTATTTCTGTTGATGAGTTAGTGTACTTGTGTGTTGTTAGAAACTACTTCCTATTTCAACCACTCTCAGCCAATCATTGGTGGATTCAAACAGTGTATAGAGAGTTCATGTTCTGGGCTAGCAGCATTAACTATGCAAGACCATGAGCCAGTCATCATTTCTCTTGGGTCTCATATCCCTAATGTGCAAAGATATCAATAATAAAATTACAGCATTGTGGTTAGGATTAAAAATAACATGTGTTAGTGACATGTGCCTTGTCATATGTGTGAAGAAGTAGATCATAGGACCTAGAATGCATCAATGATTAATGGGAGATTTTTTTCTTTTTCCACAAAAATTTTAAATCTAGTTAGGGAAAGTAGACAAATGTTCAATAAAATAAGAACATAATCCATATCAAATGTAAAATGTGAGGTATAGCTAGGACTTCAGAAAGGAGAGAAAACAACTATTCATTGATGTGCATCTCCCCTATTAATCTGTAAGCTCTAGGAGGGTAGATAGCTACTGTTTTTACTCATTATTGCACTTCCAGCTCCTAACTCAGGGCATACATTATGGTAGGTGTACAGAAATACACTTGAATAATAACACAGACTGACTAGTTATGTGTTATATCCTGTCAGTGCCTTAGAAATGCAGGCAGGGTAGAGAGACTAAGGAAACCCAGGCAGGTTTGATGGAGGAAGCAGTCCTTGAAGAATGAATGGAATTGAAAGAGCCAGAAACGTGCAGAGGGGCATTTCATGGACAAGGGTGCAAAAATTAGAATAGTATCTTTTGTGGAGATGATACTAAATAAACAAATTTGACCAAGAGAGACTGTGTTAATATTTACAAAGATATAAAACTATATTCGGAGTCCATTTCAAAGAGCTTTAAGTGCCAGGCCAAGTGCAGTGAGTAATGAAAATCCCCCCTCGAAACTGTTTTATACAACAACCCAAACTCTAGAAACCACTAAACATACAGGAGAAATCTCCCCCACAGATTCCCCTGTTCTCATTTACATTGTGAAACAATTGCCAAGGTCTGTGAGCAGAGATGGAGAGATGCTGCCTGTTATGCATGGCCTGAGGCCAGGAAATCTCTGGCCAGCTGGGGAGCCCTAGTCAGAACAGATCGCCTTTAAATGCGCAATCAAAGCCAGGTCAAATGTGTTCCAGAACAGACTGAGAAATGTGAAGCCAAATATGATAAATCGTGGTGAGTAGTTGGCTGTGAGAGAAATTGGCTCTGCATGTTTCTCCACACATTGTTCCGGGAGTCATTTGCTTGTTGATTGTTGGGTGCATTTTAAAAGCAAAACTCTGGCTCATCTGATGAACATGGCCAATAACTCTTCCCTATATGCCAGTTATTCCTATACTGTAAGGAGGTGCCAATTAACATAAGCATTTGGTACGATCTGGATTGGTCACAATTAGGTGCAATCCAATTTCTGTGATATTAGCTGGAAATAATTCAATTACCCCCTCACCTCCTCTAATTCACTTTTTCAATTTCCTTTTTATTTCTATGCTGTGATTTGAGATCCTAAGTTTTCCCCTAGGTACCACATGGTTCCAAATTCTCTCCAGTCTAAATAGTTTCTTTTCTGTTATTTTTAAATCATAACTTTATTCACGTGCATATGTGCCTAGAGTGGCTGTTTATGTGAAGGCTGCTGATTCTAATGTAGAAAACTCTGATTTCCCATTATATCTAGACTTGGTTGGGTTTTCAGGTGAAACTAATATAAGGAACCTACTATATTCAAAGTAAAAAATGTTACATTCCCAGGGACACAGTTCAGATCCTTAAAAGGGATAGTTTACTGAAAAAAAATTAAGAATAAGTTAATCTGGGGTAGATGGATTCATAAACCTGGCATTTACCTTTCCCAACAGCTGGAAGACTCTGGCAGGTCTACTTTTGGATCATTAGAAGTATTTAAATACACAATGATTCCAGATCCTGGTTGTGCTTCTCTTTCCCCATGCTGATAAGCTGATATTTTGGACAGCTGCTACTCTTCTGAGAATAGTATTGAAAAACTGCACAGAATTTTAAATGCAGAGAGAAAGAGAATGATGCATAATAACTTTTTTTTTAAAAGGAAGAAAACTTCAAGAACACAGAAAAATGTTAAAAAAAGAAAAAAAGGAATATATTTGAAAACAATATTTTAGCAAGATTAGGGTTTTTGAAAACATGAATATAATATTATTTACAGTTTTTTCACATCTGTGATTGTTTTCAGAAGTAACTTGCACTCTCTCTTACATATACTTAGTTTTTCTTTTCATTTTCTCTATAGTGTGCTTATGTTTTGAATTAAATGAATACAACATCAAGGAAGCCATTAGATGTATGAAACTGTAAGGCTTGACTATGTTATGTTTGTACTATTGCTTACCCATGCTGGAGGCTGTGAACTGTGGTGTGTCTGTACTGAGGTGTACTGTGTGATGAACACATTGAATTCTGAAGACAGTACGAGAAATATAAAGTCTTTTATTGATAATTTTCTTTTATGTTGCTTACATGTTGCAATGATAATATTTTGGAGATAATGAATTAAGCAATTACATTAAAATAATTTCATCTATTTCTTTTGTACTTTCTAATATGTCTACAAGAAAATTCTCTCTTTATAGAAGTTATTTATGTATTTTATTGGTGGTTTAGAGTTATACATAATGGTGGGATTCCTTGTTACATATTTATACATGCCTATAACATACTTTGATTAATTTCAGTCCCTAAGACCTCCTGTTTTCTTCCTTTCCTCCCTCCCTCTTGCACCTCTTCTCTCCTCTACTGGTTTATCTTGTATTTTCATGGGATTTTCCCTCCCTTTTCTCCCTTTTTTCTCTCTGGCTTCCACATAGGAGAGAAAACATATGACTACTGACTTTGCCGTGAGTCTGGTTTATGTCGCATAACAAATGCTTTCAAGTTCCACTATTTTTTTTTTTTACAAATGACATAATTTAATTCTTCTTTATGTATAAATAAAGCTCCATGGTGTATATATAGCATATTTTCCTTATCCAGTCATCTGTTGATGGACACCTAGATTGGTTCCATAATTTGGCTATTGTGAATTGTGCTGCTATAAACATGGGTGTGCATGTAATTACTTTAGTACACTGATTTTAATTACTTTGAATAAGCACCAAGTAGTGGTATAACTGGGTCATATGGTGGTTCCATTCCTAGTCTTTTGAGGAATCTCTGTATGGATATCCATACTGGCTTACTAATTTACAATCCCATCAACAGTGTGTGTGTTTCCTTTTCTGTCCCATCCTCTGAAGCATTTCTTATTACTTACATTCTTGTTCATTGCCCTTCTAACTGTAGTTAGATAAAACTTCAGTGTAGTTTTGATTTGCATTTTCCTGATTGCTAAAGATGTTAAAATTTTTTTTCATCTGTTTGTTGGCCATTTGCATTTCTTCTTTTGAGAAGTGTCTGTTTAGTAATGGAAAATGCTCATGTTCATTTGTGATTCATATTGTTTCTATTAGAAAGCAGTAGAGGTTGAAAGCATTTAATATCTCTTAAATTCTTTTCACTTAGTGTTCTGGGACTTTGGAAGAGCATATGAAGCATGTGCCAACGTATAAGCTAAGAAGAAGATAGAGTGTATTATCCTGGGGTTAATGTAATGGCAATCCATGGATTAAGTGTTGGTAAATAGGAATAATGTAACTTGGCAGAGGTGTATGAAACCATTCAATGAGAATGTTTGAAAAAAATTCAAGGAAAATGATGAGGTAGAAGGTAGGAGAAATCTAAATAACATTGGAGGACGTTATGTTAAGTGAAATAAAGCAGGCACAGAAAAACAAATACTACATGCTCTCACTAATATATGAAATATAAAAAAGTTGAACTCATTAAAGCAGAGTGTGCAGTTGTGTTTGTCAGAGGACAGAAGCAGGGAGGAAGGAATAGAGAGACGCTGGTTATAGGGTCTAGAAAATTTCAGTTAGGAGGAATAAGTTCTACAGATTTGTACAGCAAAATTTCTATTGACTATCATTGATAATAATGTATTGAGTCCTTGAAAATTTCTTAAAAAGTAGATTTTAGCTGGGTGTAGTGACAAATGCCTGTAAACCTAGCAGCTAGGGAGGCTGAGACAGGAGGATGATGAGTTCAAAGCCAGCCTCAGCAATGGCAAGGCACTAAGCAACATAATGAGATCCTGTCTCTAAATAAAATACAAAACAGGGCTGGGAATGTGGTTCAGTGGTTGAGTGCCCCTGTGTTCAATCCCTGTACCCCCCCCCCCAAAAAATGTAGATCTTAAATGTTCCCATCCCCAAAAAGTGTACATGAGATGATGGGTACATCAATTAGCTTGAGTTAATTGTTTTATAATATATACTATATAGAAACATCATGTTGTATATCACAAATATACAATATTTGTCAGTTATATATTAATAAAAATATTTAAAAAACAAAGTAATATATAATACAATGGATATTACCTTTTATTTAACTTCTATTTAAGTAGTTTGCTTTAGTAATGGAAAAATCTGTATTTTTTGTATAAGCTATATTAATTGGCTGAGGCTCACAAATGTACTATTTCTTTTATGGCTAATAAGTGCCTAGGCAAGTATGTACCTACTCACCAATAGAGAGAGACATATGCTTATCAGGATTATTTGTGTTGAGTACTACACTAGCTTATGCCAGCTTCACTTGTTGTATATAACTTAATAAAATTTGAAGTGGTTAAATATAAGTGTGAAAATAAAGTTGTTATTTCTATAAAAAATCAGTTTAATGCTTTGGGATCAATAAAGTCAAGTTGTTAAAACATGATGTCAAGTTACATCTTGTTTTGGAGGAACTGCAAAAATCTATATGAATTCTGTATTCAGTTTGTTTCACAATGCCATTAAGCTCTGCGAAGAAAGTAGAAATCATAGATCATGCAGTAAGTCATTTTATACAAGAAAGACAATGAATTTTAATCTCTCTGTCATCAGCAGAACAGAGGGTGTGGATTTACTTTTAAGCATATTGAAACAAATGCTTAATATCCATTATGTATCACTTTGTATGTCTTTAATCCACTTTCATTTCAGTTTTGTGCAGGGTTAGAGATATGGATATAAGTTCATTCTTCTACATACGGGTATCTAGTTTTCCCAGCACCACTAGTTAAAAAGGCTACCTTTTGTCCAAAATAAAATTTTGACATCTTTTTCAACTATCCGATGGCTGTAAGTATGTGGGTTTATCTCAGTCTCCTGCTCCATTGGTCTTCATGTTTATTTTGATGCCAATACCATTCTGTTTTTGTTACTACAGCTCTGTAGTATAATTTGAGATCAGGTATTGTGATGCCTTTCATATCATTCTTCTTCCTCAGAATTGCTTTGGTGATTCTGGATCTTCCAAGGGAATTTAAGGACTCTTTTTTTTCTATTTATGTGAAGAATATCATTGGTATTTTGATGAGAACTACATTACAATGAATCTACATATTGCTTTTGTTAGTATGGTCATTTTGACAATGTTGATCTTTTATCTCCCAAGATCTTTTTCAATTTACTTCTTCAGTGTCCTATAGTTTTCATTGTATAGATTATCAAGGATTTTAATTTTTTAAGGTTATTGTAAGTGGGATAGTTTTCTTAATTTCTTTCTCAGCAAAATCACTGTTGCAGTATAGGAAAACTATTAATTTATGAATGTTGATCTTGTATCTTGCTACATTGTTAAATTCATTTATCAACTCTAAAGTCTTCTTATAGAATTTTTCGAGTCTTCTAGACATAAGTTCATGTTAACAAACAGAAACAGTTTTACTTCTTCTGTTCCTATTAATATCCTTTTAATTTCCTTCTCTTTTTAATTGATCTGGCTAGAATTTTGAGAACACTATTGAATACCAGTGGAGAAAATAGACATCCTTGTCTTGCTCTTGATTTTAGCACTAGTGTTAGCAACAGAGGTATAGCCCTAAGGTAAATGTCTAGTTTCTACTTTGACGTCTATAGCACTTATTGTCACCTGTCTAGGAATGGTGTGGTCAGCATTTAACATCAGCACCAATAATAAAACCCCATGAACTATATCAGGTATTAAACAGCAGGTGTCTACTATATAATCCACTGTGTTCATAACCACAATAACATAAATGGGGTAGGAATTACATAAAATATATAGTTCTATCAGATAGTGGGATTACAGTTTCTCAAGTGAATAGAAAATAGGATACGAAGGCAAAAGAAAGTTTGAAATATCTTAAAAGTGGAAGAATAGACATAGGAGATAGGCAGCAGATGATGACTATAAAGAAAGAGGAGTAAAAATTATTAAAAGTAATTTAAAAAAAAGAAGAAAAGGGAACAGAAAACTTTGGTTATTAGTTGGGTAAGAGTGTGAATAAGGGATAATAAGGAACAAAAATCAGGGTAGAAACCAACAGACAAACGTAAGATCAAAACCACTCAAACCCACATATAATTTTACCTAACCTAAGTCAAACCAAGGCTAAATAATAAGTGGGTGAAGAAGAAAGCAATTGAAATGATGATAAAAATTTTTTAAAATGTACCTATTTATCTAAACCTATGAGCATGGTGAGAACTCACTCATCCGCATCTACACAAACCTCGCAGAATGGAGAAAAGGGGGGCAAAAAGCAATGAAATAAAAATTGAAAAATATTTTAAAAGTTAAAATTTAAGAAAGTGAAAAAATAGGGGAATTTGGAAAAAACATAAAAATTCTTAATGAGAAGTAGAGGACTCATTTCCATTCATGTGATCTTGGCAAGGATGGATTTTTAAATTTTTGTATTTATTTTTGGGCTCTGTAACCCTTGGGCTTTAGTCAGATATTTCATTGTAGTGACTAAAAGAACTGACAAAAACAATTTTAGAGAAGGAAAAGTTTATTTGTGGGCTCACGATTTCAGAGATTTCAGTCTATAGATGGCTCACTCTATTCCTTAGGGCCTGGGATGAGGCAGACCATCATGGCAGATGAGTATGACAGAGGAAAACAGCTGAGAACATGGCCCCAGGAAGCAGAGAGAGAGAGAATGGGAGAACAAATATATACCCCCCAAGGCATGCCCCTCCTTGAATCTCCTCTTCCAGCTACCCTTACATGCCTAGAGTTACCACTAAGTTTACCTATTAGGGGACTAATGCACTGATTAGTTTAAACCACTTATAACCCAATCATTTCACCTCTAAACCTTCTTGCATTATCTCACACACGAGCTTTTGGGGGGAACCCCTTACATCTAAACTATAACGCTTTGGTTCAAGGGCTGGGAGTTATTAAGTCCAATGTCTTTGTGTTCCTCTTTTAACTGGCAGTCATTGTGGCCAGAAGCCAAAGCTATTTGTGATAGCTCTCACCTTCCTGTCTTCCAGTATAGATTGGGATAAACTGGGGAGTGTTAGTAAATTGTGTAATACTGTAGCAGGGGTGGTATAAAGTTCTAAATTAGAAGTTCCAGGAGTTGGGTTTTAGTTCTGGATGATCTTTGGAACTCTGTTGGTGGTTGTCTGAGATTTGATTCATGTTCTCTGTTGGTGGGGAAATGCTGATCTCTGCTGGACATCTGTAAATTGTGCTTTTAGGGTGTAAGGTCTAAACCTCCACAGGTTTCACACTCATCACTATGGAAATGAGTTGCCTGGTATCTGCCCCGTCATGCAGGGACTCCTATTTGGCCATTATTGTCATCTTTCCAAAAGTTCTTATGGGGCCCAGCATCACATGGAGCTCTCTCTCCTTGGCATATGGATGCCGGATGCCCCTAGATGCAAATCTCTCTGTGCCTATTTTAGCCACACTAGTCCCTGCATGCTCTGGGGATCATAATAGGTGATGCTGAGCCAGCTGGCAAATCTCTTTATAAGTTCCCATTCTCCTACCTTGGCTCACAATTACACAGTACTTATAAATGGTTCCTGTACTAGTGATCCCAGTTGCCCGCGATCTGTCTGAGGGCCAAAGGATTTTAGTTGCTTTTCACTCAACAACTTCCTCCACTGACCCTGGGTCCATTAATATCAACCTCTCACCCTATTCACAGGTTTCTCCAAGTCACATTTTTTTCCTGTTTTTTGGGGGGGTCCAATTTTCCTCTTTTCCTGCCAGCACTCTTTCTCCCCTCAGCAGCCAGAGCTGCCTTCGCTGCTAGTCAAACTAGAGCATCTCTGATCTATTATTTCTTACATTCTGTTCAAAGTTTCTGAGTTTCTGTGACTCTGGTTTCTTTCACTGTCCAGTATTGAATTTCAATGAGTTCCTTAGTCACACACCTCTCTGAGGAGAAGTCTTCCTTCTTTAAGTCTGTTGCTGAGGACTGCTGAAGCACATCTTTCCTCTAATTCATCTTCTTCTCTCCCAACATATTACCTTTTTCCTTCTTGATGGGGGATTCTCATAGGAGCACACTGCTATCTTCTTAACTCTCTCAGTATTTTATCTCTGTTGTTTCATGGACTTTTCATTGCAAGTTAATTTTGTTAATGTGCCATTTGTATCTCAATGTGGCAGAGATATGAGTTTCTCTTCCTATCATTTATTCTCTCTCCTTCCTTCTTATAAATAGAACCCAAAGTATTCATGAGGTAGTTTTTTTTTTTTCAGGCCAAGAGATATCTTAAAGCCCCCTTTTGATCATTTGCCTAAGTTCTGTCCAAAGACACATAGGCAGAAGCATTTTGCTGACACATTTGGGAATCTCCATAAAAACCCAGAGACATGTCATTCTTCCTTGTGTCATTTGCACTCTCAGAAACACAGAGAAAGATCTGAAATATACCACATACTTTGGGCCAGAAAATGCACTTGAGATTTATTTTAGCTAAAACACGATTATTTTAATTGGGCATACATGCAAATTAATGTTGTCTTAATTGATAGATCTATTAGACTCTTGTAGGAAAATTCTTGGTCCAATTCACCTTTCTATATTTAACAGGACTGTTTCCCCAACTATGATAAAGCACTTGCTTCCTGCCCAATTCATTAGTGGTGAGCACCTTTGTAAAATAAATTTATAAGACAGAAAATTTAGATCCCAGCTTTTTAATTAATGGATTTCACAGGCAAAATTAAAATTTAATAAATATTAGAAAAAATAAAAAAATAAAAACTCTTAATCTATACACATTGTCATTAAAAGTATTTCTTTCAGCTCTATGTAGATTTCATGGAAACAACTCTCTGATTCAAATTCCCTCTCTAAGCTTGCCACTTCCATGAAGTACCTGTCAGCAAAGTTCATCTCATATCTCTAGGTTTCCAGTTAGTAAGAACTCTCATTTTATATGGTGCTTTTCAACTAAATATATATATATCTGAATTAGATGTAGTCAAAATTCAACTAGTTTTAGTGATGAGGAAGCTGAGACTTGGAGAGGTGGTATGACCTACTGAAATCCATAGTGATGATTAATGACAAGGCCAGGGCAAAATTTGTCCCTTAATAATAATAGATAAATTTAATAAACAGAGGAAAAGAATAATTATATTCTATCCCTATAAGATACTTTTTATTATCAGAGCTAGTGGAGACAATCCACACTCAGAGAGCTTGAATAATTTGTCCAAAGTTAAACATTTGATGATGTGGGGTGGCATTCAAGCCCATACCGGTGGCTCAGAGCCAACTACCCTGTCACCAGATTCTGCTGCCTCAAGACCATTCTTTCCTTCTTCTGGTCCCTTCTACAGGGTTACAAGGGAAGCAGTGAACGGCCCATTATTGTTATTTTACAAGTGAGAAAATGGAGGATCAGAAAAGATGGGATTAGGGGAGTGATTGAAAGTTGTCCCCAAATGTCCTGGTCATGTGATTCCAAGACTCTAGTTATTCCAGGCAGGAGGGCTGAGATTCTGCCCTCAAACATGGTAAGGCGATAGGCTTCTTCTCCTGTTGCTTCTGGCCAGGCAACTTTCTGGTGGCAGAGAGCCCTGTGTTGTGCCAGCAGTTTACTATTTTTAGTATCACTCCTGGTTTAAAAAGAAAAATAAAATCTGTGGGTAGCACTTACATTTCTAGCTCCTTTCCCTCAACTGACCAAAAAGGAGTATTCAGGTTCATAAATGTTTCTTTTACTGCTTTCCAAATGATGCCAGTGAACCAGATAGTGTGTAAGAAGTGCACATGTTTTCCTTTGACTTGCTATTTCCAGTGTTACAATGGTCACTCTGAACACCCATTGGCTGCTGCACAGGAACATTTGGAGATGTTATATTTGTCAGTTGGGTTGGACTTGGCTCACAGACCCAGCTCAGATTCGGTATTAGGGACTTGCTAAAGTGTATCACTATTGACTTTGCTCAGCAGAAAGATGGGACATACCTGCCAGAACAGTAGCTCTATGCTGCCATCTACTGGAATTCTGGAAAAGATGCTTTTCCCTTCATATTAGAAAATGTAAAGTGAAATTTAACAGAAATGTAGTCAAACAGAAAATAACCTAAAACATAATAGATGACTCTACATTGGAGAAAGAAGGCTGATAAGATTATTTCAAAACAATAATTACTATAAATAAAAGTAATGAAGTTATGCTATGCTTTTATTTTCTTTTTAACATTTACCACTCTTGCTAGTAGACATTTTGGAATGATATCAAGTACCTGCTGTAAAATTGAGTCAGACAGAAGTTGTACATAATCTCCTGGATGTGTGCAATTTTCTTCTTGGCTAAAACCAATTTAGAACTAGGAAAGGTAAAAGGGAAAATGTCTCCCAGGATTCAGCAGACAAAGATCAGAGTAAAAGGGAATTCCTGAGATAAAAAGGAGTTTGTAATCCACAGAAATGGTTTGGAAAACCTCGAGCTTGCTAGGATGGGGATTTCAGTTGATATTCACTTTTTGAATCAATCAATCTCTATATCTATATCTATATTTCAGAACAAAGGACTTAAATATTTTCCAAGTCCAAGACATCAAGAATGTCAAACATTTTGGAGGTCCTTGTGTTTTGAGGCTCAAATCTCAGATGATTGAAAGCCAAGGTAGCCAGAATTTTAATATTTCTTTTAAAAGTAGGATCAAATCATAAAAATTAAAAATTCAGAAATTGTGCTATGAAAAATTTTTAGTGCTATTTTTTTTGCTTGATTTTAGGTTAAATGTCAGGTCCCCAAATCAAACTCTACCAGCAGAGAAAGGGGCCCTTGCTGTACTTGGTTTGTTACCCTCTGTTTTTATAACCTCTGTTTTAATTCACCTGTGATTAAATATTTATTTGTGTAATATTTTATTGAATCATTCCCTCTCCTTATTTAGACAAATTTATTCCCCATGCCTGGCAGAGAACAGATATTTGATAATTATTTGTTTAATGAATTAATGGTTGTTAGACATATATTCTGGGGTCAGTATTACTTAGCTACAATCCCTCATAACTTCTTTGTCCAAGTTTATTGACAATTGGTATCTTTGCTGAAACCCTATCCTCTGATTTGTTTATGTTCTTTGTACTTCTAAATTATATACTAAGATGAGTCAAATAATTGATTATAAGAGCTTTCAGGTAATCAAAATTTCAGTGCACCAAAATGTTTCATTTTCCAGGTAAGTTGGTTTCCAAGAACAGTAAAAAGATACTATCCACTGTACTCAATAAACTAATATCTCAGCTGGGTGTGGTGGCACACACCTGTAATCCCAGTGACTCAGGAGGCTGAGACAGGAGGATCTCCATGTCCAAGGTCAGCCTCAGCAACTTAGTGAGACACTGTTTCAAAATAACAAAAGGAAAGAACTCAGGATGTATATCAGTAGTAGTGAGAGCATCCTTGGGTTCAATCCCCAACACCAAAAAGTAAAAAATAAAATAAAATAGTATTGCATTTTCAGTTGACCAATCAGTGTTAGGTTGACATCAGCTTCTTAAGTAGTCTATGGTGCTATTTTCCCTGGGACTGTCTGTATGTCCCAAAGAATCTTTACTATTTCAGGAAGAGATGTCATTGGAAGCAGGAAAGACTCTCTGGAAATCCACAGTATCCTGAAGAGATACAATTTCACATTTGAAAACGAGTGCAATTAGCCATCCTTATCAGTGTCATAAGCTGCCAAAACTTCATCCCTCCACTGAAAGGCTTGTATCTTGTTAGGGTAACAGAGCCTCTGCTGGGGGCTTGGCACAGGACAGTGTTATAAGATTAACAATCAGGCTAAATCTGTTCGTCACTTTTCGTTCAACTGAAAGGACATTAATTGTTGCACAGTAATCTTTACTTCTGTTTCTCAGTAGCATGGTGTGGGCATTTGAAACCATGTGTATGATAGGCCCCCAAACCTCCAATTTGTTCTAATGCATATTCTGATGTTTATTTTTTTCATTTGTGTTTGGGGTATTTATTGAAGTAAGCTGGTTGAGTTGGGAAATAGAAAATGAAGTTACTCTCTAAATAGACTTTACTGGGGCTGGGGATGTGGCTCAAGCGGTAGCGCGCTCGCCTGGCATGCGTGCGGCCCAGGTTCGATCCTCAGCACCACATACAAAGATGTTGTGTCCCCCAAAAACTAAAAAATAAATAAATATTTAATAAATAAATAAATAAATAAATAAATAAATAAATAGACTTTACTACTTGGACAGCCATCACATTTTGACCTTTGAAGTAACATACTGGATCCTATTGATGTGGTGCTATTCTCTGAGTTACCAGAGTTTCAGATGCCTGATAGCTAGGACCACTTTCAAGTCCAGAGTCAAGAGGAGGTTAGGCTATGATTTTATGAATTTGTGCTGAAAACATTGCCTAAGGGGAAAAAAAAGGTAAGAAGAATTGAGGAAGAACAAAATAGTGTCTCATTAATTTGATTTGGTTTTGAGAAATAAAATAATCCCATTCATCCTAAGTGTTAGAAGGCTATCTACTAAATATCTGATCAGGTGGTTGCTCTTCCAACATAGGTTAAATTATTGGGGTTTGCTCTTTTCTTTCTTTCTTCCTTCTGTTCTCTCTCTCTCTCTCTCTCTCTCTCTCTCTCTCTCTCTCTCTCTCTCTCTCTCTCTCTCTCTCTCTTCCTTTTTTCTGTACAGGGGATTGAACTAAGGGGCACTTAACCCAGAACCATATCCTCAGCTCTTGTTTGTATTTAATTTAGAGACAGGGTCTCACTGATTTGTCTAGGGCCTAGTGAAGCTGCTAAGGCTGGCTTTGAACTCACAATCCTCCTGCCTCAGTCTCCTGAGCTGCTGGGATTACAGGTATGCACCACCATACCGGGTCTTAGGGTTTGCTCTTACATTGCTGCCTTCTCTTCCAATAGCTTAGAAAAAGCTAGCAGTTACCTCTTCTGAATCTCTACTCTGAATCTGACTCTCTCTTTTTTAAAACCCCCTCTGGGCTATATTCAGTCCTTAATCATGTATTCTTCAGCTAGTGGAGAACCAAAGACAACTATCAAAAGAGAACAACAAGAACACTTACCTGATAACAGACAATTGGATTTTTGTAAGCATTGTTTGAAGTTCTTGGTCTTGCAAAACCTTGATACTGGCAAATCCTGTTATTATCCATGTTTGATCTGCCCAAGATAGCAAATGTCTGGCAAAGAAACAGAGAGATTGAACTAGATCAAAGGAAATTAGATAAGAGTCACTTGGGCCTACAAAGGGCAATTTACTTGATATAAGATAACATTGTATCCCATGTCAGGTAAAGGAAAGATACAATATAAATTGTGATTGAGGCAAAATGAGCTATAATAGTAACAGGTCAGCAGAGGAAAAATCTTAATGGCAAGGCAAACTCAGTTCAGGTGCAGACCTAGGAGTATGTCAGGATGTTTATGACAATGTCCTGGGTGGGGGGCACACTGAATCTTGACTCCTAGATTAAGTTAGACAAAACTAGCTCTAGGGTAGTGTGGAACAGATAGAAGGTTTCCCCCTTTGCTCATATTAATATAATACTGGCTGAACATGTGCCATCTGAGATCCAAAATACATTTTTAGTATTTCTTCCAGTTAGTTGTGTTATTGACCAAGTGTTGGCCAATGGAACAGGAAAAGTGTGGGAACATTCTTAACTATTGTACTTTCATCTTCTTCCCACTAGCAGAAAGGCAGTGTGTTGGGAGTTAGGAAAAGGTCTACGTAGGGAAACATAAAAATTAGAGCCAGTACTGCATTCCTGATGAGGATGGAGCCACCACGTCAACCTGTACAGACCACCTACCCGGACTTTTACACAACTGAGAAATAAAATACGTTTTAAAAACTACATGATTTTGAGTTGGTATACCCCTGTTACTGTATACATCCTAAGCAACGTCATCTTATCTTCTGAGAAATAGTACTAAGTTCTAGGAAGGCAGAGTTATATATAGGTTAATAGTGTATGAAAGACCTACATTCAATTCCTGACTCTGCAGTTTGCTTTTCTGTGAACTTGAGCTAAGTACTGAATCTCACTCTGCCTCAATTTTTCTTATCTATAAAATGGAGATAACAGCATTGCCTAGTTTACAGGATTGGTATTGGGTCAACAAGATAATATGAGAAAATTGCTCCACATGAAGTAATTATTCCATCAATATTTGTTGTTATTATTATTATTATTTTTTATCTCCTTTGGTAGAGGCTATCAAGTGTGCCTGGATATATAATTTGGTCTCACACATGCAGTGATGCCTCTCTAAGTGGACAGTTTCTATTTTAAATGGAAAGATTATGATTCTAATATTTAAATCAAGCACTTGTTAATTTTGATAGTATGAATTAAGCTTTAGAATCTCTTTCAAAGATGAGAACTGAGTCACAAACTAGGTGGTTTTTGAATGTGAATCAGTAATTTTGTGATTAACTATGAAACTGCAAAATTGATAATAAAAGTAATAATGATGATAATATTCAAGAACTTTTATTATAAGCTTTTCATAAAGATTTTAAGTGATTTTTCTTCTACACTTTTCAGTAGAAGAGCATAATATTAGCTTTATTATATTCCTTTTAAGGGAGAGAGAAACTGAGAACAGATTGCTTATGTTTCTTGTCCCATAACACATAATCATAATTATTAAGGAATAGATGTGAATTTAATCAGTTAATGTTGTTAATACTGTTATTATTATCAAGCTCCCAAACCTGTTTATTTTCCATATTTTTTACTCTACCTTCTTGGACTGCCATGTAAGGAAGCATTCAGTCTAAATCTATGATTCTAGGCTTATTAATTTACCTTGTTCATTAAGTATATCCATTTAAAAAAAACAAAAATGAAAGTATTTTAACATGGAATTCTAGTAAGAGGGTCTCCTCTTTCTTCAAATCTTGTAAATGACTGATTCTTTTTTTGGAGGGACATTGCAGCATATATTAACTGAAGCAGATAGTGTTCTAATAACAAAGAGAAGCATAAAGGAAGTGACAAGCTACTTCTCAACTCTGGGCCTAAGTTTTCCCACTTAAAAAGGTAAATCTTGTTGGGCCCAGTCATCACCAGCTCTTCTAACTATAAGCACCATTTTTTTAAAAAATAAAACTCTCTCTGTCTGTCCCTCTCCTCCCTCTCAACTTCACACCTTCTCTCTCCTCAGCTTTGCTTCTTCCCTCCCCAAATTAGTCATATTAAAATACTTTACTCTACTTTAATCATCCTGAATGGGCCATCTGCTTCCATATTTTATCAAAAAGCAGAATTTGATTATAGCTTCTATAGAGGAACATTTACATTATTTATATTAAAAGCAAATAAGTCTGACATTTATACCACTGTGGCCTAAATTCTCCTAAATCTTGTCTTATATGTGAAATGTGTATGATGTGTAGAGTCTTAGAAAGCTCTTAAGAAGGTTTTCACAGTTGAACAAGTCTCTTTGATCTTCTCAAGACTTCAAAGCTGCAAGTGAAGAATACATGAATATTTCTAAAGTTCTGAAAATGATTCACAGGTAATTCAAATTTAGTCTCAGGATTTTAGTATGATTAATGAGTGATGGTTATATCCAGTGTACTCCATTTAACCACTAATGCAAAACACCAAATCTGTTAATCCTACAAATATTTAGTTATTTTACATGATTAGGAAGACTCTTTTTGTAGTGTCAACATTGGAAAATATGATAATTGTAAATCTATGTTTAGACTGTTCAGTGTCATTTGAAAAAAAATGATTATTTCTTTTTTATGCAGTCATTTTAATATATTTACATAATTTCACAAGATAGGTGCAATTCTATTTGATTTATTTAATCCGCTTTACTTAGAGAGTAAGAATTTATCAAGCACCAATTCTGAGCAAAATCTTTTGCAAGACGCATCATGTATTTTTGTGCCTATGTACTAGGTTCATGCACGTTTTGGATAGATTTGGATTTATACACTGGGTGGCAGGTGGAAAAGAAAGGGGAAGTTTATCAAAAAAGCAAAATAACACAAAACAAAAAAAATCTGTTCATCCTGCTCTCTAAGTACTTGCAAGAGGTAGAGAAAAAAGTTGTACGGCAAGGAAATATTGGAAAGAAACATAAATGTGCAGAATAAATCTAAATACTTTATAGATATCAACAAGTTCACACATGTGATTCAGATTTTAAAAATAAATGAAGAGAGAATGATAAAGGGAAGAAGGGAGAGAGAGGAAGGGAGAAGGAAAGAAGTAAAGTAGGCAGGCAGGAAAGAAGCAAAAAGAAAAGACCATTCACAGAGTCATTCAGAACCGAGTAGCACTGTCTTCCAGGGTAGACTGTGCCCCCCAGGAAGACTTTTCAGAATGAAGGCCTTGCCTAGATGCTAAACAAAGACTTGGGGAGTAGAGAAGATAAAGGGTGCCTTTGATGTGTTTTCTTATTTCTTTTGTCTCTCTACTCCCATTTCTTTAATCGTAGAAAAGGATCAAGTATATTTATGCTGAAATTTATAAACCCATTAATTTCAAACATCTTTAGATCTTACATAACCAAGGACTAAAAGCATTCTCTCTATGCTGAAAGATATTGGGGAAACAAGATTACTGAGAAATTGAGAACCTTTAAAAGTAAGTTAAAAAATGAATAAAGTATTGGTGATTTATCATTTGGGTTCATTTTCTGTGGAAGTTTATGTGGTGGAAGACAGAATCTGAAGTATTTCTGACATTTGATGCTTCTGTTCTTTAGGTTATGTGAGGCCAAAGCATTATATGTGTTTGCCTTATGCATGTGTACAGGTGTGGGGGACTGACAATGTGAACAGGTCAATGTCGTTGTTCACAGGGGAGAGGACAGGGCAATCCTGAGTTTGTAGCCAAGTAGCAGTTGGTGGACTCATTTTTGACAGCTTAGTCATATTTTACACCACATATCTTTTCTCCTTTTTGCAGCCACCATTGTAGAGCTTGGTTTCCAGTTTTTCTATTTTTGTGACTCTTAGCCACTCCAGTAACAGCATTTTTAACACACTAGCAAGTTATGACTAGGGAGCGAAAGAGGGTGGAAAAGATAATCTGAGCAGTAATGTTCTGGATTACACACACTTTTTAAAAGAGCAAGAGGAGGGAACTAGTGTTTATAAGTCATTTTTTTTTCATCCTTATTATTTCTTCCATTTAAATCCAACACAAAGCTTTATCTCCCAGACATTGGGAACCCCGACAGTGTTCTTTAGGCCCTGTCCTAGGAAACATCTCCATTGTCCTTCTTTACAGTGACTGCATCTTGAAGTAAAATCTGAACCCAGGGTCTAAAAGAAATAGCAGCAGAATTTGCTCACTTTTTTTTCCCCCTCGTTAAGTAGTTTCAAGTACACTTTAACTGCACAGTAGACAGTCACTCTGAGTTCCTGCCCATGCTGGCTCAAAAGCTTGAGAAAATGCTAAGGGTGAAAGTGCTAATTTGTCAGGTAAGCATGTCTAGGAAGGGCAGGATGATAGGAAGAGTCTTCAGTTTTACTCTGTATTCCAGAACTCTAGGGAGGCACAAAAAAGAATCACGAAATAGAGCTGATGTTAACCCCAAAATCTGGCTATCTGGTTGACCTGAGCACTGTCTCAGCCAACCATGGTCAGTCTGGCTAGTCCTTCTACACATTTATCCCCAGAGTTTATAACATAGGAGAACTATGGAAGCAATAAGTCATTTGATTAAAAAATTTGAATGTCTATTACTACTTACTTCTGTTTTTCATTTGTTAATGGACATAATTTTGCCCTGTGGAGAAGCTCTGAAGATATTTCTAGTACGGAATAAAAAGAAAAACAAATAAAGTCACATTAAATGGATATTAATTAATGCTTATCTAATTAATTCTAAGCACTCAAAATTTTAAGCTATCTTCATGACAGAATGATTTATTTTTTCACTTCTTATTAAGATGTTCGGTTGTCTGTACATGTGTCCACTGATTTTATCAGAATGATGCCAATGCACTTTTCCTGGAAAGTATTCTGGACAGGTTGCCTTGGAGAAGGAAAAGTGGCAATGGGTAAAAAGATGAGATCATAATTTGAAGGTTAAATTTTGACATTTATATTTCAATGGAGTTTTTTTTGTTGACTCCATTGAAATATAATTTATGAACAACATAATGCACTCATTTAAAGTGTTTTGATAAATATATACACATATATATCATCACTGCAATCAAGATACATGAAGGTTTTGCTCACTGTGAAAGAGTGTTTGCTCCTTTCCAATCAACTCCTTTCACACCTTAGGTCTTAAGCAACCACTGATCAGTCTTTTATCATTACAGGTTAGATTTTCCTTTTCCAGGATTTGAAATAAATGTAATCTGAAGGCATATTCTCATGTGAGCCTAGTTTCTTCCACTCTGCATAGTGATTTTGGGATTTATTTGCGTTGCCCTTGTAATTTTGCTCTTCTTCCATGTCATTGATTAGATGTGCTGCCATTTGTTTATTCATTTACTTGCTATCCATTTGAGTTGCATTCAGTTTGGAGACAGAGTGAATAAAATTACTATGAACGTTTGTGTACAAGTAGGCCTGAAAATAAAGTTTTGTTTTCTTGGGTAAATACTTAAAAGAGAAATGGTGGGATAAGATGGTAGGTATATGTGTAAATTTTAAAGAAATCGAGAACTGTTTTTCACAGTGCTTGGATCGCTTCACATTCCCAACAGCAAAGTGTAAGGGTTCTGATTGTTTCACGTCCTCATCAACATTTGGTGTGATCAATCTTCTTTAATTTTAGCTGTTCTTACAGGTGGGCAGTGAGACCTAATTATGATTAAAATGTTAATTTTTTTCTGTTGAATAATGAGTGTGAGCATCTTTTCATGCACTTCTTGGCTATTGTGGTTTCTTATTTTGTGAAATAGAATCTTTCCCTGTATTTTAAAATATAGATGTTCCTTGACTTATGCTGGAATTACATTCTGATGAATCCATTATAAATTAAAAATTTACAATAAAAATACACTTAATTTGCCTAAAATACCAGAAATCATAGCTTAGCCTTGCCTACCTTAAATACACCAGGATGCTTACATTAGTCTACAGTTTGGAAAAATTATCCAACAGGATGCCTGTTTTGTAATAAAATGTTGAGTATCTTATGTAATTTATTGAGTACCTGTATCCCCCCCAAAATGCCTGCAATACAATACAATATAGATTATCAGTAGTTTACCATTTGATTGTGTGTCTGAGTGGGAACTGTGGCTTGATGCCACTGCCTGGCATCATGAAACAGTGTATTGCACATTGTTAGCCTGGGAAAAGATTAAATCTTAAAATTCCAATGAGGGTTTCTATTGAATATATATTACTTTCATTTCATTGTAAAGTTGAAAAATCATTAAGTCAAACAGTGGCTTTTGGGGAATGTATGTTGTTGATCTTTTAGAGAGGTAAGATTTCTTATATATTTTAAATGTTAAAATCATTGTATATGTATATTATAGTAAAAAATGTATATTACATGTATATTACAGTACATGCATATTACAGTAAAAAATGGTGTGTATTTGTTTAAAAAATGATGGGTTTTTAACAAGGAAAATTTTTTGATTTTGATTATACCAAATAATTCATTTTTTCACATATACTTTGTCCTTTTTTGTGCCTAAAAGTTCTTGCTTACTTCAAGATTGTTAGAGTCTGTAAACAAGTCAGGATGGCGCCTGGCATTTTGCCAGAGGGAGTGGTTTATGAAGTAATGCCAGAGAGCCATTAAGTGTGGAGATTCCTTATTGGTTGACTGCTGTATCTATTTTATGTTAATTAAGATAAGCTGTGTGGAATGTATAAATACCTCTGTTGTCCTATAATAAAGGGCTCCCACTCCTGCTGTATCAATGTACACAAGTTGTTTGTCACCCCCCGGTTATTTTGCCCAGCTAGCCGGGCTGTGGCACAAGATCACCAAGTTTTCTTTCACATTTTCTTCTAGAAACTGTCTTTCTTTCTTTCTTTCTTTCTTTTTTTTTGTAATTTTAACTGTGTCATATAAGTCTGTGTTCTACTTGAGTTAATTTTATATGTAGCATGAGGTCGATATTAAGATTTTTTTTTCCATTTGAATATCCAGGTGTTCCCTATAATTTATGGAAAAAGCCTTCCTTTTCTCATTGATAGTTTGTGAAAAATTAATGTACAGGTCTTTGAATTCTCAGTGTGGCAGTTATTAAATCAGGATGACACAGTCTTAATTAGTATAGTTTTAAAGTGGGACTCACCAACATAGAAGCATAAGTTCCTCAGATTTGTACTTCTTTTTGAAAATAGCTTTGGCTGTTGTATTATTAGTCAGGGTTCTCTGGAGAGAACCAATAGGATATGTAGTAGAAATACATGAGGAGGAATTTATTAGAGGAGTTTGCTGGCACAGTAATGGTGGCTGGTGAGTCTCATAATAGGTCATCTGCAAACTAGAGACTCTGAAGGCCTCCAAAACATAGAAACCTGATAGTTTAAGACTTAGTCAGACACTGAAAGCCTTGGAAATTGGGGTCTGCTCTTGTACATACTGGCTAGAATTTAGAAGGTTGGTGAGCCTAAAGCTCTGATGTCCAGTGTAATAGAAAAAAAGTCTATCCCAACTCTCAGAAAAGAGACTGATTTGCCTTCTGTATTTGATCTTTTCAGTCTCCTAACCTATTAGATGTGTCTGTCCACATTGAGGTTCTTTTTCACCTAAGTCTCTCAGAATCTTCTGTGGAAACATTTTCATAGATACCCCAAACTATGTTTTTCCAGGTCTTTAGTGGGTCCTTAATCCAGTCAAATTGACACCTAAAATGAATAGTCACAGCTGCTCTAAGTCTTTTATATTTCTAATTAAATTTTGGAATTGACTTATTGACTTACTGTACAAAAATATCTGATGGGATTTTGATTGGAACTACATTGACATTTTAGCAATATAAACTCATTCAATAAATGAAACAAGCCTCTCTATTTATTTAGGTCTTCTTTAATTTCATTTAACCTTGGTTTGTGGTTTCAGTGGTTTTCATAAAGTTGCTAAATTTGTTCTTTGGTTCATGGTTTTGGATACAATGTAAACTGATTTATCAATTTAATTTTAATATTGAGGGTTTCATTGCTAATACATGCAAATACCATTCATCTTTGTTTATTGACTTTATTTCCTGAAATCTTATTAATTCTACTATCTTTTTGTGGGTTTACTAGGATATTCGCTATGCACTATCATGTTATTTGAGAAAAATAATTTTATTTATTTCTTTCTAATTTATATAACTTTTATTTATTTTTATTCTTATATTAATTCTACTATCTTTTGTGGGTTTACTAGGATATTCACTATATGCTATGATGTTGTTTGAGAAAAAAATTTTTATTTCTTTCTTTCTAATTTATATATATATTTATATAATTCTTTTTAATTTTTATTCTTATATTACATATATAAGAATATATACATATATATCACATATATAATATTACTTATACTATTAACTCCAATATAATATTGAATAGGAGCAAAGAGGAAGTATTCTTTTGTTATTCCCAATCTTAAAGGAAAAATATTGGTGATTTTAACATTAAATATGATGTCAGCTATATGTTTTCTTGAGTGCACTTTGAAAAATTTCTCTTCAATTCCTTGCTTGAGAGAGTACTTATATTTTATTTTGCATGCTCACAAATTGCAGGAATATTTTTAACAAAAAATGTAATAAAACACTCATGAAAAAGATGTGTGGTATTTTTAAAAAATTTTAAATAAAGTACATGAAGTATAGTATCAATTTAAGTGATTTAATAGATCTGCACATTCAAACTGTGAAACAAAAACAAACAAATGGTCCTAAAACTGAACTCTGAAGGAGATCTTCTTGGTGGGAAGTCCATTCTGTTTTACCCCACTGGACTGTTCTAAGATTGATTCTCTTAGTTTAAATAAATCCATCACCACCACTCCACCACTGCTTTCAGCCTGACCTTCTTTACCACACTACCTGCTGGGATGCAAGAGTGTTCCTCCTTTGAAACTCTCCGGGTAAAACATCCTTCCCTTTATTTTGCCTTTTAAGAGCCAAGTGTAGTTGGAATGTTTTAGAAGTCTCATGAAATACCAAGATATAATTGTACAAAAATCAGCATAAGTTCTCTTGGAAGACCAGAGCTGCTTCTGGAACATTTTTTGGTGCACATTCTGCTTCTTTAGGGAGATTGTCATTTAACTATTTTTCAACCCAGATCCTGTTTCCATGACACTTGACCTTTCATGGTCAGGAAGGCATAGGTTCCCTGTCTATGCTTCCTTCCCAAGGCCAAACTCAGTTCTTTTCCTCATGTAGTGAGGTTAGTGACCCTTCTCTGTAGGGGAATATCTCTATACATTTTCTCACAGTGAGACTTGACCCTGGTGAGCCCAGGATCTTTGCCACTCCTAATAGCCATAGTTTTCAAATAATAGTTCATATACACTGAAAATAGCAGAGTTTATTTACTTTAACATGTCATGAGTGACTCTTGAATGGAATTTCTTTTCAAAATGCTTTTCTCTTGCATATAATAAAATTAAAATTTGTTTATTTATGTGCTGGTAGGTGGAAGAAAATGACCTGGATAAGAATGACAAATTATCAGGTTGAATTTTTTTTCTCCCTCAATGGAAAATAGAAATGGGAAACAGAGGAGTGTTCTGGGAATTCAACAAAACAGACATTGCAAAGGGGAGGCTGTTACCTCCTCCTGGATCTTTGTTCACAAGGGAGTAGAGGACTTCTGAGATTTTGGGTGACTCAATTCTTTCAGATACGGCAAAAATCAAGCCCACATTATGCCCTTTCTATTTTTTGTTTTTTAATTAGAATATGGGTGTGCAATGGTCCATTTCCAAATAAGCACCATGAGTTTAAATGTGGGAAAAATAATTGGTACTAATTACATTATTAACATATTTGTGAGTTATTTCAATGAGAAAGTTTTCTGTATTTACCCAAAATTCAATAAAGAAGCTATGAGGATATGACAATAGCTTTGCTGAATCAACTTATAGATGACTAACAACTACTGCTGTTTTCTATTTGTTGGGAGTTAAGTTTTCTGACTAATCTAAAGTTGAAGACAAAAGAACTGAGAGTTCAAATGACTCTAAATGTTTCTCTTTGTAAAGGCAAGGCCTGTGGCTGGCTTCTGCCTAGTAGTAAGCACAAAATAGTTTACAAGGGAGATGCTTTGTAAAAGAACCCTGGGCAAGTGTTCTCATTTCACAATCACTTCATGTACCATCCCTTATTTAGCTTATGCCTATGTAAAGCTTCTGCTCATGCACTCTTGATTTTTATGAACTTTCTAACACTGAAGAACATTCATTGAACATTACTAAAGTCTGAGGATTTTGAGTAAATCATTTTTTATTATAGCAATCCTGTGAAACATGTACATCATTATTCTTCTGTCAAAAGACAAAATTACAACAAATTTAGTTATAGACCATATTGGCTTTTATTCATGATTACTGAAACAGGGCTTCCTCTGTTTTATAAAACACAATGCCAGCTTTCATTGGGCAATGACATGATAGTAGGTTTTGTAAGGTAGAAACAAGGTAACAGAATAATAGAAAACAAAACTGGTTGATGTTAGGTTTCTTAAGGTTACCTTTTTGTAATGGTTAAGGTAGAGAAGACTTCCTTATTGCTGACTTAGGTAGACTGAAATCTCTTGTTTTTAGGGAAAAAAATGGTCTGACTTGGAATATATTTGCTTCCTTTGAGTTCCAGTTTGATTATATCTCATTTGGCATGAGTGACTCCATTTTGCTTTTCGGTTTGGTCTGTTGGGATTGGGTAGGAGGTAAGTCTAAAACAATGGGCTTTCATAATTTTGTTTAACTCTTCTAAAAGCAAGAAACTAAGACTTAAGGAGGATAAATAACTTGCAAACAGACACCTGGCAAGTGGTACACCCAAGATTTGAGCTCAGCTGTCCAAAACTCTGGCTTGAACTCTTAACTGTGATATCATACTGTGTGTGCTGAACAGATGAAACCTGCAGTTTTGAGCGCATTACAGTCAGGATGATAATTATTTCCAAGCTAACAGGGTAAATTGGTGGAATTATAATAATAAAAATATATAATTACACTTCCAGGGTATCCCCTACCCTGTCACCCCCTGAGGCCTTCCAGGCAATGCCTTTTCATGGGTCTGGCCTGTGTCATGACTTTCTTTTGTTGTCTCCATCATCAAATGGTTCACTTCCATGCAAATATTTGGCTCTAGGACAACCCTCTGTAGTCATGGAAATGAGTGTGATAAGTAAAGAAGGATTCCTTTCTTAAATACATAAAACATGTAAAATTAGAAATTTTTGAGTTTTGGACATGGAGAGCAAGGTTTCCCTCTGAGGGTTATTACAGGATGAACTGGCACCTCTTGCTCATTCTCACACCCCTCCATTATTTCCTGTCCCTCATGTGGACAGTAATGAAGCAAGAGGGACTGACCATTCCATCTTAGCAAAATTTTTAATGGTAATTATTTTTTTTCAGGCTTTAAGTTGTACAAAGAACAGTTAAAGGTAGCACATGTTTAAAAATTGTTCACTTCCTCTCGTGGTGAAACTTCTCAAGGTTTCTGGACAGCAAAATGGAAAGTCTCTTGGAACCAGGCTTGACAAGAAGCTGAATTCCTTTGAAATGATTATTATGCATCCAGTGAGCCCACCTAGCATTCTGCCTATTGGTAGGCTTTTCTAAAATTGACATCATGGCAAAATTTGGGAGAAGAAAATGGAGAAACTGGTTTTGAAAATTATCCTTTTGGGCCCAGTGTGGAGCCTGTTGAATTCTATTTGTTTATATGCCATTTCCTTATTTTCTGTTAGTATCACTTCTGCATTAGTCAGGGTTCCCCAGAGAAACACGAATAGGATGTATGCATATCCTCTCTCTCTCTCTCTCTCTCTCTCTCTCACACACACACACACACACACACACACACACACTCACAGGCACACACACACAGACACACACACGTGTGTTTTTGTCTTTTTCTGTCTCTGTTGGTCTCTCTCCCCCCACCCCTCTCTCTCTCTCTCTCTTTCTCTCTCTCTCTCTCTCTCTATATATATATATATACACACACACATATATATATATATATATTTATGTCTAGACAGACAGACAGACAGACAGACAGACACACACACACACACACACACACACACACACACACACACACACATACATTAACTTACTTTCAAATTCCCTTGATCAAAATGTGGAGAAAGATTGCTGTTAGTGCTGAGGAATTTACAGTGACTTATTACATTTCTTCCCAGGACCCAAATTCCTTATCATGAAGAGACAAGTTGTAGGAAGTTTGGATCTAGTTTCCTGAGACTACTGTCCTTATCACTTCTTTCTTCCCTCTCTATACTCAGCCAGCATTGTAAATTTTGCTGAAGGATTGTTATACAATCTAGGAGCAATTGAAAATAGAAATAGCTTTTCTCCCATCTGGTTTTCCAGTTCTATATACCTATGTATCCCTCTGCACTCACTCTTGTCCATCTTATGCAGTTCATGGCTTTTTAAGTTACACTGTGGCACTCTTGCAGGTCATGTGATTTCTCAGGCTATCTAGCCATACTGCTCACTCTGTCCTCATTGCCATAGATCTTTACTGTGTCCTGTCTTTGGGGTACTTTCCCCAGGTGCAATGCTGACAAATTGATTCAAAATAGTGTTAATAGCACATAACAGCTCTGCTACCCTTTTAAAATAATGTTCACATATTACATCTGTCTTCAACTTGACGCTGCCAGTTGGCATCTATATTCCTTTTTCTTAAATGTAGAAGGTGTATTACATTTGGTTTTGGGTGATGAAATCTCTATCGGTTTCCCTTTGGCATCTTCTGAGTGTTGAAAGCATTTCAGCCACCACTGTACTGAGGACTGTCGAAGTTCTGAAGATGAGAACAAAAAACCAAGCTATCATGAAGCTTTCGATCAAAGGGGAAAGGCAGGCATGCACACACAAATCTATAATCCAAGGAAGTTTTAGTGCCATATTAAGTTATGAATTGCTTTGAAAGCCCTGAGGAAGAAGTAATTAATTCCAGCAGGGATGAAAGCTCCAGTTTTACATGTTCAATTTGCTAGTGTTTAAAGTTTGAAAAAAAATATATGCCAGATAAAGATATGTCTATTGCAAAACTGCTCCTTCCTTACACACTTAATATGCAACTGCACCACCCAGTCATCTCTAAGAAGACACAGCCTTCAGTCCTTTGTGACTAAATATATTCTCCCAAACATCCTCAATAATTCAGACTATGTTAGTTATTGAGGTCATTCTCCCTTCTTAAACAACAACAACCAAGCTCTGGATTAAAGTTACTACCATCACCTATACAAGAAAAACTCATTCCTCTAAGAGCATTGACAATCTAAAAAAAAAAAATGTTAGTGCATAGCTGACACTTTTGGGAAAAGAAACTGAATCAGATAAATACACAGAATATCCTGGCACCAAAAACTTTTCTCTTGTGGGCACTGTCCATACTGCCCACATGAACTTTATTTTATTTTCTGACTCCTGTGAGAACAGGAGTCAGAAGCCCAAGGTCCAAGTTCTGTATATCGGGTCACTCTTAAAAGATTCCCCACTGCACATTGATCTGAGGTTACTAAGTGTTAAGTCATTGAATAAAGTATGGGCAAGAACTAATCCAATACTAGGATTCAGGTAATTGGCAAGACACTTAGTTACATTTGAACTTCAGTTAAATAATGACAAGTTTTTAGTATAATATTGCTCCATACATTATTTGGGATATACTTGTACTTTAAAAATTATTTGGTTCCATACTCTAGTTATTGTGAATTGAGCTGCTATAAATATTGATGTGGCTGTGTCACTATGGTATGCAGATTTTAAATCCTGTTGGTATAAACCAAGAAGTGGGATAGCTGGGTCAAATGGTGGATCCATTCCCAATTTTCTGAGGAATCTCCATACTGCTTGCATAGTGGTTGCACCAATTTGCAGTCCCACCAGTAATGTATGAGTGCACTCTAATATGTGGATACTAATTCACAATAAGGTGGGGGGCATTAAGGAAGAATTGTGTGACCTTAGATTAGTTAGAGGGAAGTGATGGGGAGGAAGGGGAGAGGATGTGGGGATAGGAAAGATAGTAGAATGAAACAGACATTATTACCGTATGTATATATGAGACTGTATGTATATATGAGACTGCACGACCAATATGATTCTGTAACATCTACACTCAGAAAAATGAGAAATTATATCCCATCTATGTATGATATATGAAAGTGCATAAATGCATTCTACTATCATGTATAACTAATTAAAACAAAAATTTAAAAAAATATTTGGTATTAATCAGAAATTAAAATATAACTGGATATTTCTAATTTATATTAGCTAAATCTGGCAAATGAACCCATTAGCCTAAAACCAAACCAAAGAAAAGCTACCTCTCTTTGAGTACAGCAGAAGAGAAATAAAAGGAAGAAAATCACCCTGAGGATTTTGTGGCCATAGGCTACATTACTAGGATTGGCTAAGAAACATTACTAGGATTAGCCAAGAAACCTCTACCCACAAACTTGGATAATATTCCAAGGTACTCAGGCAACTGGCAGGAGAAAGCAAAACTTCTTCCCAGGGGAAGACATAGTTGATCCTGATCCCAAAGAACCCTCACAAATAATTAATTGCTCAATAGTAATAATCAGCAAACTGTCAAAAATAATCAGGTACACAAGGAAACAGGCGGTATAAGTAAGAATCAGTGGAAACCACAGCATTAGATATAGCCTGATGCAGTATTCAAATATTGTATACAGATTTTCAAGAATTCAGCTTACCATATTTAAAGAAAAATTGATGACATATTTTCAAAGGGACTTGAAAATTTTGAAAAAGAGAAGCAAATATAACTTCTATAAATTAAAAAAAAAAACTATGACCAAATTTCAAAGCTCTTGACAGCAGATTGGACGTAATGAAAAAGATAATTAGTAAAATTGAATTGCAATAGAAGTTATTGAAATTTAGCATAAACCTCATGTGTATCCTCATTTACTCATCAATGTGGTCTCAAAAAATGGAACACATTGGAAACAGTCTTTGCTGAAAGAATAGCTTATACCCAATTTCAGTAAAACAAGGTCTCTAGTTGAACTATTTTAATATTAAAGAGGGGGGAATGCTTATGAGGCAAGTATTTTAAAGAGTTGGAGGAAATTTCTCATTATTTTTGAATGGTGTGATCCTTGACTTCAAAAGATGAAGAGAATCTACTAAAACATACTATAAATAATATGAGACTGTATAGTAAAGTGGTGCAAGTGAACTATCCTAAAAAATATTTTCATACATACAAATAATCAGTCAGGAAATATTATGTATATTAATTTACTTAATAGGGTATTTATGAGAACTACTTAGCATGTTTTATGTTTTGGGGAAGAGTAAGTAGTGTGAATGTTAATTTCTATAAGTGAATCTGATATATCAATGTTAATCAAAACTGAAATTTTAATTAAAATTAAATATATTTTAATGATATTTAGTCTGGAATTAAATATATACTTATATGTATATAGGCATATAACATAGTCACAGAAACATGGAATTTAATATGTGATATAAGAAGGCTTTCAAATAACTGGAGAAAGATTGAGTTGGTCATTAAATAGTGTTGACAAAACTGACCAGTCATTTAGAGAAATAATATTGTTTCTTTCTCTTGAATTTCTACATATAAGAAGTAAAATGGTTTAAATTTTTTCAGTTGTGTTTTTATTATTATTATCAAACATTATATCAAATATGTTTTATAACCTTGGGGTTTGGAAGAACTTTCTAAGCATGATACACATACACACGCACAAATCAGGAAATTAAAATATTTGTACACATTACTATATAATAATTTTTTTTGGTACCAGAGATCCAGATATTGAACTCAGAGGCATTTAGCACTGTGCCACTTCTCCAGAATCCCTCCCCCCCTTATAACCATTTTTTATTTTGAGACAGGGTCCAATTAAGTTGCTTAGGGCCTCACTAATTTCTAAACTGCTAAGGCTGATTTTGAATTTGTAATCCCCCTTCCTCAGCCTCCCAAGCGCTGGGATTACAGGTGTGTGCCACCCACACCTGTCTTATAATAATTTTATAAGAAATAAAAGGGGAAAAAGTTTGACATGCATATAACACACAATATGTTACTTTTAGTTATCCATAAAAGCCCTTCTAATAAACAAGAAAGAGATTCTTTTAAAAGAAGAAATAGAAGTACTTTGGTAAGAATAAAGATCATGCTCAATTTCACTGGTTATCTAGATTGACAAAGTGGAAAAAGTTGGGTTGGTTCTAGTGCTGGACTATGATCATTCTCATTAATGTGGTGACAGACGTGATTGGGAGTCACTCAAGTGATATGCCCGAAAGTGCTAACCATGCACACAATTTGACCAGAGATCCTATTTCTAGGAAGCCAATTTCTATAGGAATACCTGAGGGATGTGGAAAAGTCTATGTGCACAGATATTCATAGCAGATTATTTATAACACCAAAAACTTATCTTCTATCAATACTATATAAGCAAGTGAATAAATTAGGGTAATAGAATGCTATATTATATTTATATTGCTTTTCAATGTACATTATATAATGTTTAATACAAAAGCAGGTTATCAAACATCATTAACATTGAATAATATTTTATAAAATTTTAATACTCTGTGCATGTATATACTGTGTGTAAAAATGTCTGTATGAAACATCAAAGTGTTATTCATATTAAGTAATGAGATTTTATGTATTTTTTTCTTCTTTTATACTTTCCTATACAATTGTAGTATTTTCCCTTGGTAAGCATGTCTTGCTTTTATTTTGAATAGGAAAAAATTGACTTAAATAATAAAGCAGGAAATTGGAATCAGGGCCTTAGGAAGTAGGCTACAGTTATCTTGGAAATTCTTACACCAGAACTCTTGTTCACTGACAATGGTTTAATTATTAGAGCCCTACTGTGTCTTGTGTATACAGAACCAGTTGCTGAAATGATAAAACAAATGTGCTTACAATGAATATTTTAAAGTAAATTTCTGGTTAACATATCCCCAAATATTTCTTGCCTTTTCTCTTAGGAGAATCACATGAATTAAAAACCTCCATATGAGGCCCTGTTTCAGTTCCCAGTGCTGGAAAAGAAAGAAGAAAGAAAGAGGGGGTGAGAGGTGGGGAGAGGGGGAAAGGGAGAGAGAAAGAGATAAGAAAGAACAAAAGAAAAAAAAAAAAACCTCCTAGAACCCTTATATATTCTTCTCAAGTGTGTGTAATAATCCGTGTTAAATATCAAGGTCCCAATCAAGGTTCATTATGTCTCTCTAGTTCCTTGAAATGCCATCTACTCACCTAATAAATGAAGAAGCAATGCAATACATATTTTTTTTCACCGTACTCTTTTTATATTAAGGCATTCTTCTTGAAGCTGAGAGTTATCCAGGGAGGGAAGGCAGCTTCCACCCAGAACAAAGCAGTCCTTTGTCTTTTAAAGTTTTAAAGTCTGGGTAATAGTCTAAAATTACTGCTTTTGATTTGTAGTAGTTGGGTTTTATTGAGAACTGGAGATTTTATGCTAAAAATCAACTCAGAAGGAATGGAACTGGCGATTGCTAGATGTTGTAGTGTAGGCAGAGCAGTCACGAGTAAAATTTTTCCTTAATATTAGGTATAAATATTAGCTATGAAATATCAGATATAGCATTTTTTTCTGCTTAAGAAGGAATAAAGCCATTTTAGGGGTTGAAGAGGAAAGGGAAATATATTAGAACCCAATGTTCTGGTTCCTCTCCTCCCTGAGTCAAAATGCCTGTCACGATATGTCCTTCTCTGCCTTGATGGTTTATAGGTGATCTAGAGTTCTGGTTCCCTTCACCCTTGGGGACTGGTCAGAAAGGATAGTTTCTACAGACCCCCAGGTGTTTTGGCTGTGGCTATAGACAACCTCATGCATTTACCCAGTGTGCTTTTAAAATATGATTATTTTTAATGAATCATACAGCCTCAGAAGATTGGGAAACACTGTCTTGTATAAAGAGAAATACGAACCCGGATTTTTATGTGGTTTAATTGTTTAAAAGGTTTATCTGTCAACAACATGCCACACTGGCTACTATTTGTATCATTTGGGGGAACATTACAAAAATTCATAGGCTCCTGGTTCTATCTAGGGATGAGAGGACTGAAGTGAATTAAGAATTCTTGTGTTTCAAAAAGGAAACAAAATCTCAGGTGAGTGAAGGCCCTGACTTCAGCTACCTAGAAATGAAATTTCACCTGATCTTACCTAAGATGGGTATCTTTCCTGAAGGAAGCCATAGAGATATTTAAAATGGTATCCTACAGAGCACGCAAGCAAGCTTGAGGGCCTTCTGACTTGAAAAGTTAATTAAATCAAGACCCTCTGCCTTGTTCTAGGTGGGCTTTGGAAGGGGTTAAATCTATATGTATTTGTTTTGCAGATAAAACCCCTGGGTTGGGTGGTCTTAGCCCGGGAGCTTCAGGCTCACTGGCCCATTGTAGATCTCGTAGCTGCACGCAGGTGTCAGAGAAGTGTAATCGCTGCTGTGCTTCTTCTGCATGCCTTCATTTCCCTGCAGGTGTGTCATTCCTCAGCACATCAAAAGCTTTTCTGAAATTTGGTTTACTGCCCGTCTGTGAGTGAATTTCTTAATGGAATGGGAGAGTATGCATCATGGATTTCTAATGGCAAGGTTAAAAAGTTATTTACCTTTGCAGACTTGGCAGGATACAGGAATCAATAGTCAAGATATGGTTTACTGTTTTCTGAGGATAGGTGGCCTTTCTTAAAGGAACACAAACTTAATCTAAAATCCATAAAACACAAAATTTGACTCTCCCTTTATTTTTCCTAGCTAATTTATTGAGGGTTTAACTAAAAACCTTTCCGTATGTGACATCTCTGACTTCTTCAGCCCACACTGATTTCTCCTTTGATCTTTTCCTTCAATCCTGTGCTTACCTCTAGTGGGTGCTATTTACTTGCAAATTTTGTATATGATACTTATATATTTATTATACACAGACATTACAGATAGCAGTAAGATGCTCTGTGGAAGGGCCACAGTTTTCCAATTTGCACAATGGTTAAATATAAGCTAGCAGAGAGGCTGATTTTAACCTTTTATAGTACTTGTAGGGCAAGCAACAAGATGCTACAATACATTTTTAATTAAAATCACTACATTTATATGTTGTCTTACCAATGAAGTGTGGGCCTCTCATATTAGAAATTTACTTTACACATTTGACATTTCTTCCATCACAAATAAAAGGAAGGGGTAGTGTGGTCTTAATAAAAGACTATTAAACTAAGTCATAGGCACATAGAATAGTAAGAGAAGAGGCATTTGCAATACCAGGCATCTGCTTGAGGGCCTTCTAAATGAGATCAAACCAAGAGAGAGATTGTACTGGGCATTGTGATGCATGCCTGTAATTCCAGTGGCTTGGGAGGCTGAAGTCAAGTCAGAGGGTCGCAAGTTCAAAGACACCCTCAGGAAGTTATGAGGCCCTAAGTAACTTAGTAAAGCCTTGTCTCAAAATAAACAGATCTGGGGTTGTGGTTCAGTGGGTAAGCGCCTCTAGATTTAATCCCTGGTACCCAAAACCAAACATACAAACAAACAAAAGTGAGAGCTTGTTAGTATAATACTTTATTCTCTTTGCCCTTATACTGACAAAGTAACATAGATTTAGTTTTGAGGATTTTTTTTCCCTGTTTTTCACATTTAGGGCAGTTTATAAGCTAATATATTAATTAGGTATTGCTTTGGTTACATGTATTGGGGATGCCATCTCATTAACTTAATAAATGTGGATCCACTTTTTCTCATATCATAGGTTAGGTAGTCCCTGAATTGTGAGGTGTTTAAGGAACATAGCTCCTTGTTTGCTCTGTGGTCTTCGGTACTTGGCTTGTGCTTCCATGGTTACAATGTGGCAACTGCAGTACTGGGTATCATGTTGCAACCCATGCAGGAAAGTGAGAAAGGAAAGACAAAACGAGTTGGTTCTTTTCAAAAGAGTGTTCTTCAAATTCTAAGTTCATTCGCTTAGATTTCATTGGTCGGAACTGTGTCATATGGCCAACCATTTCTGTGAGATATACTGGTAAGGTGAATGTTTTTAATAAGACATACTGGAGCTCTGGTGAGAAGCAGGAAAGAAAAATGGCTATTGAGATGACATTGTCTGTCATATCTGATATTGTAGTTAGAGTATTTTTAGGGTGTCTTTTGCAATTGTCTTCCCAACCATATTTAAATGGGCTACAGACCAGTCCACAGGGAATTTGCATAATTGGGAGGTGATTGAGCTGAGGAACATGGTGAATCAAATCAAGAAAGGAATTTGGAGATACTGTGTGTGTGTGTTTGTGTGTGTGTGTGTGTGTGTGTGTGTGTGTGTGTGAGTGAGTGTGTGTGTGTGTGTGTAGTGGGATGGGGGTGGGATGCATCCCTTGGAGGCCAATTTGGAAAACTCTCAGAAAAGATACCATGTATATCTGTAACATAGCTTCAAATGCTTACTTTACTGATAGGAAGAGCAAATCCAATGGTGGTTGCCCATGCCCCACTTGCTTTTCAGCTTTAGGATTTGAAACTGATACACATCTGGTCAGAGGAAATCAAGACATTTCGAGAAAGTTCCCTCTGATAATAAATCATGTAAAAGCTTTTTTTTTTTTTTTTTTTTTTTTTTTTTTTTTTAGTATATACAAGTTTCAAATGTTTTATTTTTACATAGGCCAAGTGCCTTGTAATTTCATTTTGCTTTTAACTTTCTGTAAAGGAATGTTTTAAATAAACACAAAAATAGAATAAACCTCTATATGCCTGCCACTCAGCATCAATAATTAACTCACAGCCAATCTTGTTTCAAGGATAGCAGTACCTATCCCTTTTTCATAATTATTTTGAAGCAAATTTGTGAACTATTACAAAATAAATAAATATTATAAATATTTATTTATTTATTTATAAAATAAATAAAATATTACTATTTTATGGTAATAGTACCATAAAAATGATACTATTACCATTTTTAATAAATATCTTAGTGTTTTACGGTTTAGATATGTGCTGTTCCCCAAAGGCTTATGTGTGAGACAATGCAAGAAAGTTTAGAGGTGAAATGATTGGGTTTGAGAACCTTAACGTAATTGGTGCATTAAACCACTTGAAGGGATTAGCTGGGTGGTAACTGTTGGCAGGTAGGGTGTGGTTGGAGGAGGTGGGTCATTGGGGGCATGTCTTCAGGTATATATTTTGTCCTGGTGAACAGAGCTCTCTCTGCTTCCTTGTTGCCATGTTCTGAATTGCCTTCCTTTGCCATACCCTTCTGTGATGATGTTCTGCCTCACAAGCCCAGAGCAGTGGAGTTGGCCATCTATGAACCCAGACCCGTGAAACTGTGATCACCAGATAAACTTTTCTTCCTCTAATTGTTCTTCTTGGGTCTTTTAGTCACAGCAACAAAAAAGACAAGGTATATCTCTAAAATATAAAAATCTTTATTCAATATATATTTAGATTGCCCCATGTTTAAATTTTGTCCAGTTTCTTTAATCAAGGATCCAAATTAAAAAAAATGTGCATTGTAATTCATTGTTATGTCTCTTAAATATTTCTTAACCTATGGGTCTGGGTCTCTTTCCTCTTTGTTTTTCCTGGAATTTTTTGTTTGTTTGTTTGTTTGTTAAAAAAAAAAAAAATCCAGGTTTAACAGCATTTCCCATGATCTGCATTTAGCTGCCTGAATCTTTGAGGTATCATTGAACATTTTTCTTTGTGTCTTGTATATTCCACAAATGAATTGCTAGAACTGAAGGCTTAATCAGAATTGGGTTTAAATTTAATTGTTTTGTTTTAAAGTAAACGAATCATTTATAATGATAAATACAACCTTTCTTTTTCCTACTTAAAATATTCTTGGCAGGAAACGTATTCTTAACTCAATGTCAAAGAAAAATACTTCAAAGGAAAAAAGTGAACATTTCAATTCACAAGCAGTTTGAAATTTAAAGTCTGTGTAGTTTAACTGCTGTCAGGTTTATCTTTATCTTGTATCAGAATCAACAGATATTTCTTAATAAAACAGACACTATGATAGAATACCCAACCTCCAATTTACTTTTCTTGAATTATTTTGGTATAATTTTATTATAGTTAGCTATATTTTTTTTCTATGATTTAGCCCATACTTCA
Source organism: Ictidomys tridecemlineatus (assembly GCF_052094955.1). Lineage (NCBI taxonomy): Eukaryota > Metazoa > Chordata > Mammalia > Rodentia > Sciuridae > Ictidomys > Ictidomys tridecemlineatus. Next base: position 111,297,738 of record NC_135483.1, read on the forward strand.
GTATAATTAATTCAGATTGAATTGAAAGAAGGTTACCCTAAGTTAAAAATTATGTATCAGATATCACTTAATTTTACATAAACCAACTATAAAATATATCTCCTTATGAAAAATAAATAAGGGTTCATCTCACTTGCTTTAATCAGAATCACTTGTAAGTCTCCAACTATATGCAAAGTTAGCTTGAAATTGGGTCACTCTCTTAAATTTTCTCTCTTGAGTTCTCAGTTCCTTTCTTTGATGACCTATTATTTTCCCACATATATAGTGAAAAGGTCAATGTGATCATGATTTAGGCCTGAATTACCATAAATTATCAATTTATGAGTTCACAATTCATTCAAGTTACTTATATTTAGTTATCTTAAAAAGACGCATATTTGCAATTTCCCCCTCACATTTCTTGTAACTTGGCCATTTTAGGGCAATACTTTAAGCCTTATTTTAAAGCATGAACTCTTAAAAATTTTTTATTTTATTTAAAGTAACTACTTTGTCAAAAGCTTCTCTTAAAAAAAAAATCAAGGCAGAGTGGTTTTACTTGAAGTAGGGAGTAGGGGTTTTATCCCTCTTTGATCCCTCTGGGCCCTCTGTAAGACCTGGAGCAAGTCACATAATTCCGAAAGCTCACTGAAGACCATTTGAACAAAAATTACCTCAAGATGTCTTTATGCCAAGATGTCTTATATATCTTCTTCATTCATGGAGGGCCTCTGTGGAATATAAGAATGAATGAGCAGTCCAGTTAGAGGTTCTGGTAATGGAGTCAGTCAACGTTAAGAGTCAAACACTCAAAACTTTTTTGTCTTGGCTTCATCTCAGGCCCTGCTCTTCTTCCTCAATGTTTTCTTCACAGGAATAAAGAAACCTCATAGTGACATCTGGTTTTTAACCTCAGCTCTAGAGTTAATTATGAAATGTAAATTTGAGTTTGTTAATCTTCTGAGATATTTTATGTAAATTTTTAAATTAGTTGTGATTCAGAAATTCTTGCTTAATGAAATATTTTGAATGCTTTTTAATGCATTCATCCTGTAATACTCTAGAGAAAAATCTCCATACCTGGTTGTCACTGTGCATTGTGAGTTTAAATACCCATCAGGAGACTTTTGGACAGCAGGCTTAAATTAAATTAAGCAATCTTTCTAATCATGGCAGAAATGCAGAACACTTCTTGTAATCAATGAATTGTAACTGAAAAAGAATAATTAGGTTTGGAGTTCATCACTTGAGATGGAACTGGTAAATGGAGATTCCCCCATAAGTTGAATTGAACATATTTTGGATTCAGGTCTTTTTTATTTCCACAGCTCATCACCTTCCTTATTCATGTTTCACATTCGCCTTTCAGGTTCTCCTCTCTTAATTTTTCCAGAATACCAATTTCTACTAAATCTTACCTTTACTTTGCAGTTTTCACGTTAAGACTCTCTTTGGTTCCCTATAGATAATCAGATCTAATTTAAACTTTTAGCTCAACATTCAATTTGTGTCAACAGTTCCTATATGAAGATCTTTGCTTCCATTGTCTTGGGTTTTCTATCTAGGCTGATAGTATTCCAGAGGTGACACTCAAAATATTTAACAATTGGTGTAATGCTGTCCAAACAGAGCAGATATCAGTCGTCAATTAGATCATTCTTGGTGGCCCCAAGATGCTGGGGTGGCTTGGGTACCAGGACAGTGGCTGGATGTTCCAGACTGAGCAGAGCTGCCTGAGTACCTTAGTGACTGGTGTGGTAGAGTTGGCTATTAATTTATTAGAGGTTTACTTCAGTTGAAGAGAGAGCTGAGCTTTCCAGGGATGGCCTAGATTCAATTTCTGATGGACACAGGGGTTTAAATGTCCAGTATTTTCTCTACTCTTAGTTTGGACTATTTTTAGTGGGTGTTCTAGTTCCAGGGACCCTATGGAGTTGGCTAAAACTGTCATTTGGCCTTAATTGCAGCTTGATTTCTCCCTCTCTGTCCAATTCTGCTTCCTTTCCTTCTGTTTCTTATGATCTCAAGAGTCCAACCTAGTGAATGACCTGCCTGCTGAACTCCATCTGGGTCTGCTTCTCAAAGAATCCAACCTGAGAAGCATGGATAGCAAAGCCATACCTGCATGCTGTTGGAGCAGAATACAATTCTTTGAGAGCTTTGTAATGAAAAGTGTGAAAAATAAGCACTCCATGGATATTTTTTGATCATACAGTTCAGTTCTCTTGGAATAAGCATCTTTTTAAAAAAAATCAGCTTATTATTTGTTGTCTGGTGACAAATTATCTCTCTGTGACCTCCATAACTTTGTGCTTATGGAAGAGGACCATTTAAGAGAAAAATGCCCTAATGACATGGTAAGATGTGGTTTCTCATAGCTACTTGTTGTATTTAAACACTTCATTCCTGAAAATTGATTCCTCCCACTTGATTTTTGGAAGAACCACCAGTAATTCCGGCATCTTAGTCTATTCACAGTAAAATTTGTACTTTATAGAAGGCATCTTCATTGGCATTACCAGCCTTTTTTATTTTAATTTATTTATTTTTATTGTTGGTTGTTCAAAACATTACATAGTTCTTGATATATGATATTTCACACTTTGATTCCTGGCATAACTTTTCTTTTGTGTTGCATATTTGTGATTATGCTCTTACTATGATTTTGTGTCTTTTATTTTTATTTGCAATTAAAGCATGTAGATTTCCACGTTAAAAACTATTTACAAATATACTGTAATATAATTAAATAAAATCCATTATGTTGATATGCCAAAGTTATTACCTATATCTCTATTTTTGGACACATAAGTCATTCCAAAAGTTTGTCATTATTACTAATTCTGTAATAATATACTTTTTTTATAAGTTGTTTTCCCCTTCTCCACATATATTTCAAGTACCTTGCTAATGACAGGTTTTCCAAAATGGTAGTTATTGTGACAAAGAATATTGATATATTAATTAGTTAATATCCTTTATATTCATCATAGTCCTGTATTGCTGATTTATATTCATAAATGTAAGATATAAAAATATCTCCTTTATATCACCCTCTTCAATTTTGAGTATGCTTGGTAATGTGACTTGCTAAATGAAAAATCAATAACTGATTAACAAAAAAACTGAACCCCCTCCCCAAATCTGCTTTTTAAAAAAGAATTTCAATAAAGGCAATTTACTCAAATTCAGTAACTAATCTTTTTGCTTTTGAAAACTCAATATCTATCATCATGGAGTAGAGAGTATGAAAAGAAACAATGAAGAATGGGCAGGAAGTGACACTCAGTGTTATTTGTGCCTTTTGGGGGATTAGAGAATAGATTTCTTCCTGCTGCTTCCTGAAACTCTCCCATGGCTGGAAGTTCTGTTGTCTTGTATGTAAAATGACTGTTATGGATTCTTTCCACTCGGTATGTGCTAACCGTTTTCCCCACTGTAAGTATGGCTGGCCTGTGACTGCTTTTACAAATACAATATAGCAGAAGTGATGCTAAACAAGTTTCAGGACCAGGCTCTAAGTGGACTAGCAGCTTATGCCTACTTCTTTTGGAATATGCACTCCAGTGGAAGGCATAGCTTAAAGTGCTTCCTATCTCAGTGACATTTATATTTTAAAAGGAATCAAAATCTTTCATTAAAAGATGCTTAATTTTGAAGACACAATGACAGGCATCTACCAGTGAAGGTAGTGGGTGATAAAATTGGGGAGTATTGAAGTTCTTTCCTTTAAAAATTGTCATATGTTCCAGGTCAGATCAATCATCAAAACTCAAGAAATAGTGGTTGACCATCCAAAAAGGAATAATTGGGCCAATCACTAGGCACATAGGCCATGTATATCAGAGTATTTCTCTTAAATTCAAATTCGAGCACAGAAAGAAAAAAATGTTCTTATTTTGCCTTCTGTAATTGCTAAATTCATTTCCCAAGGCTGGGATATTCTGACTGTCCTCAACTCTAGCTGCAAGGAAAAAAAAAAAAAAGAAAGAAAAAGAAAAAGAAAAAAAAGGAGAGAGAGAGAGAATAAGGAAGGAAAATGGAAGGACACTTAGAATTAACACTGATAGATGCTATAAAAACTCATGATGGCAAATGGGGGCGGGGGTGGGGCGGGTAGAAGAGGTTATAATGGCCTGGTATACTAGCAGAGGCCTGTAATCCCAGCCTCTCAGGAGACTGAGGCAGGAGGATGGCAATTTAGCAAGGCCCTAAATAACTTAGACTTTGTCTCAAAATAAAAAATAAAAGGGACTGGGGATGTGGCTCACAGGTTAAGCACCCCTGGACTCAATCCCCTGTTATCACCCTTGCCCAAAAGAAAATCATGATAATATAATTTGAACTAGGCTTATACACTCAAGTACCTAACTAAATCAGAAGGACTCACCTTTAAATTTTATTTTATTTTTTTTAATGAAATACACATGATGGGTTATTTTTACTTGAACTTGCCATTAGCAACATTGATTAATTATATTAAGTTTAAGACAATTTTCTGTCTTTACTTCTGCAACTCTACACATTTCCCTGAAACACAAGAAAACATATTAGAATAAAAGAATGTAAGAAAACTTGATTATAGGAAACACTTGCATCTGTTCTAATTCATATGCACAAAAAATTCCTTCCAAAATTAATGTGTATTATTAGCCAATTCTCTTGGGACTACACACTAATTAATTTTTTCAGAGCATGTGCCATGACCCTGAGGTATTGATACCCTGCTCATGTCAGGGCAGCTGAGAGGCTGGTCTGGTAGCCACCTCTGACCTGGAATGAGGCAATGCAAGTCTGTGGGAATTTTCTAGCTTCATGCTGATGTTGATCTAATGTGATATGATAGGCTGCTTTAATGCTGGGAATCTAATCCAGTTGGCCTCCACAGATCTCCATTCTTTTTGTAGTATGTGTGTGTATGGTTAATTGAATTTTTGAATTTAGTTTTGGCTTTTATCAAAGTTACACTTAAGTGAGGGTTAATGTACAGATTTTTTTTTTTTTTGGTGGCAAGCCTCCAAAATCCTCTATATTTCTACCCTTTAAACATTGATACATTTGTTTAATTCTTATGTCTAAATAATAGCCATATCTCTAAGTCAATGTTTTGATTTTTCTGTTGAGTGTTGTATGTATTGATTGCCCAACACAAGAAGGAGAATTGAGCACATTCTTCTCACACCTTGAATGCAACCAACCCACTTTGTATTTGCCTGTGTGTACAGCCCCACATTGTACATTCCTGTTTTCATTGTCTTTGATCTATTTATATTATCATGACAGTTATTCCTCATGTGCAGTTTAAGTTATAGTAAGTAAGTAATACAACTTATATCTGAGCTCTGTGACTCTTCCTTTTTTTGAACACACATACACACACATACATACACACATTCTCTAGTGTAACAGTTTCCTGTTTTCATTTCTTTTATTTTTTTATTTGTGTAGACTGATTTAGTATCAAGTTATCTCCCAGATATAGAAGAATAACTCAATATGCTCCACCCCAATAAATATCCTATCATTTTCTCAAGATTGCTCTCTGAGCCTCTTACTTGCTTGCATCTGGTCTGTTTGCTCTCTTGCCCTTGCTTGTGCTCTATAGTTCTGTCTGGATTTCCCTTTCTCCAGTGTCCTAGAATGGCCTTTCTTCTTTTGGATTTTCTGTTGCTTAAAGCCCATATGGTTTGTTTCTATTTCTTGGTTTTCTTCTGTACTAGTATCCTGAAAAAAGAATGCCTAGGACATGAATTTAGAGACTACAGGCATCCCCAAACATCCTTTTATCACCATCCATCATATTTGTATTGATGAATGTAAAATTCTAGGTTGGAAATTGTTAGCACAAAAGGACCCTGCTGAATGCAAACTTCACAGGTCATCTCAACCTTTTATTCAGGGACAGAATTATATCTCAAATGGACCCACTTTTCCTGGTGGACAATGAGCCACTGTCCAGAGGAGGAGTTTGGACTTATATAGGTTATACTGAGAGGTGATTTAGTGAGCTTGTCGGTTTGGGCGCTTAGGAATTTGGGTTTGGGTTGAGGGTTGGTAGCCAGCACCTGGAGAGGATTTACCTTGCAAAAGATGAGTGTTTCCTAGAGACTATCATTTTAGGTTTGATGAAACACTTTCTCCCCACCTGTGGGCAGCATTTGAAAATGATTCATCTTGACAGAGATGAAAGCTATCAATGTATGCTTTCTTTTTCATTCCCTTTTCCCTGGCCACACTATCTTGGGGTTTTTCATTTTCCATATCTAACAGAAATGACTTTCAGAATCTTAAAGACATTGCTCCTCCTTTGTGTTATGGTTTCCCCTCCTGGCCAGTTCTTCATACAGGATGGCTTTGTTTCTTTAGGATCTCTCCTTCTCCTTCAGGTTCTGAAATTTTATGCCGACGTGTCACTATGCACATTTTCATTTCATTCCTTGCACTGCGTGCGTCAGACAGTGGTCCTTTCTTGTCTCTGAGTGCTTGTCCTCCAGTCCCAGGAAACAGACTTCTTATTTTGGGAATAAATTATATTATTGTTTTCATTCTTCATTTCTCCTGGATTGTCTAAGATTCAGATATTAGATATTGAGGGCGAGTAGTCTGTTTTTCTCATTTTTTTCCACTCTTATCCTTTGTTACCATTACTGTTGATGCTATAATCTTGGTGTACTTTTTGGGAAAATTCTTCAAACTTATTCCACAAATTGTTAGAGAATTTCATTTTTTATTCTATTTTAATTTTGTGGAGGGAGGGAGGGAGTACCAGGGATTGAATCCAGGCATGCTTAACCACTGAGCCACATCTCCAGCCCTTTTTATTTTTTATTTTGAGAGACAAGGTCTCACTAAGCTGCTTAGGGCCTTGCTAAATTTCTGAGGCTGGTCTGGAACTTGTGATCCCCCTGCCTCAGCCTCCCAAGCCTGTGGGATTACAGGTATGCACCACTGTACCCATCCCTTATCCTATTTTAATTTCTAAAATTTTGATTCTATTGTCTAAAGTTCTTTTCTTCTGAGCATTTATAAGCTGCAATCTTCTCTTATGACTTTAGTGTCTTCCTGTTGCTGAGGATAACAATAATTGTTTGTATGTGAATTTTATTTTCCTAGTCTCTGTGTCTTCCAAGTTTCCCCCTTTCTCTTTGGTTTAGGCTCCATCTTTAATATTTGAGATGTTCTAAAATCTAGTTCATTGTTTGCTCATACTTAAGGTCACAAAAGCTGAAGGCTTTGTGCCGATGCATGGATATTTTAACTGTGGTCTTTGCTGTGGTTTCTTTTTCTTTTTCACTTGGGGATTTTTTTTTTAAATTTGTTCTTTTTAGAAATATGTGACAATTGAGTGCATCTTGAAATATTATACATATATGAACTATAACTTATTCTAATTAGGATCCTGTTGTAGATTGTTTTAACAGCATCTTTCATTGGTGAAGCCTCTAGATTTTTCCTCTTGTGCTGAGTAGATTCCTCAGTGAAGATTCTTCAGTTGCCTGTGTGCAAGGCAAAGGCTGACCTTGGTGTTTCCCACCAGAGTGTCTCAAATTTCATTCAGATACAATGATCTAAATCCCTGGTTCCAAAATAGCAACACAACATCCTTGAACTTTATTATCCATTTAACCTACTCCAGGTAGGATTACAAAGACAACTTCATAACGTGCACATACTTTCAAGGTAGCTGAAGAATGCTCCAACCTTTATCAGAATACTTACACAAAGGATTTACACAGCATGTGCCGGGAAGTCAGGAAGAATTTACCTTTGGTCAATTTGGAGGCTAGAAAAAGTTTTAAGGGAAAGATAGAATTTTAATTAAGTACAAAAGGATGGGTAGGAAGAGAGATAATTAAAGTACATCTTAGGTAGTTGTGAGATAAGAAGAAATACCACAGGAGTTGAGAAATTCTCTGTATTTTGGATGGGCTGTGAAGTAAAGTCCAGAAAAATAGTTGCATTTAATACTAGGTTAAAGATGCATCAAATGTGTTTGAATGGGAAATTTCATGATAGATATAGACACACTTCAGGGAGACTGACATGGTAAAATAAGCAAATAAAAACATGGAGAGAGAGAGAGGGGTGGACCAATATGCAAGCACTTTCCCCATCCAAAATCAAACTGACAAGATCTCAAGTAGGGTGTTGGCAGTGGGACAGGAGAGTTGTGATGGAAGAATTATAGCAGATGAAGAATTGGCAGGAAGCTGTGAATGGAATGATGTAGCATCTCCTGCCTCCTTGGGGAGGGAGGGGGAGAGATGCCTGCCTTGAGTTACTGTGTGCTGGAAGGGCGTAAACACTAACTAAGGGTTGGTTTGTCCTCCATTGGTTTGAGTCAGGTTACTGCAAATTAAATTTCATGCTAATCTGCTTAAGCCAGGGACACATCATTAAGTTTCGGGGTTATCTAGTTGATCACACTAAGAAATCTATTTCCACGGCTCCCCTGGTGACAGTTGTGAAAATATTCTAATCGCTGCATGAAATCACTTTGCAATATTTCACCAAGGCAATTATACACCCTCCAAAATGCAATCCTGGGAGAGGCACATGGGATGAAGCATTAATTCTTGGGTAGAAAATGCTCCAATTTCTAGGTCTGGCCTTGATGAGGCCACTGAAAACCAGGACCCCTCTCTATATAAGGTCTGCACCAGCTCAGTGAGGTAGAGGGTTGAATCAGCTGGTTAGAAAATTAATACTCTCTCCCCTCTCCTGAATCCTGTGTTTTTCTGGATCCCCATAAAATTCTGAACAAACAATTCTTGGCTGACCAGAAGTATTGGTGTCAACGTGGAGTCAAATTGTGACAGAAGGGAGACAGAGAAGAACAGAAGCAAGTGTGTCTCTGTGTGTTTTTGTGTATGTGTGTGTGTACTTACCAAGGGATAATTGAAGGATGCAATAGGCAAAGAACATCTTGACATTTAGTCAGGGACCTGAGAAGCTTATTAAGTGCTCATGCTGATTCCAGAATTCAGTATTCAAACTCTGTCTGAAACCTGTATGAAGAATGAAATGGGAAAATGTATGTGGTTCTCCTACAGAACTGTGCCTTGTGAAGGTAAAGGCCAATGATTACCAACCCGAGGATCAGGAAATCAAAGCCAGCTAACACCAAAGGAGAGATGAGAACATATGTCACCCAAAGAGGAAAAGACTGAAGCTTTATATTGTGTGCCCTCTTCTTCCTGGGTTAAGGGTGAGGGTGGCCACACAGGTCAGCAGGCAAGCCCCCAGTAACAAATGAACAAATACAAAAATGTTAGAATGTGTTTAGTTTCTAAGGAGGTTTGAGTCAATATATCCAGAGTTCTTCTTCATTTTTGTTCCCCCAAACAGTTCCTTCCCTAGACTTTGCCATTTCATTAAATGGAATTTCATTCTTCTAGTTCCTTTTATTCTCACATCCTACATCCAGTCCATAAGGCTTTGTCCTTAAAATACATGCAGAATGTGACACCTTCCTCCAGTGTTCTGGTGTGTTCTTCTTAGAAGATAACTTCCTCAGGCAGTAATCTCCAACTTTGCCTTCTCCTTTTATCCCTTTCAGTCTAATTGGCATATACTATATTTAAAGTAACAGCCATCAACAATATTGTATTCTATTATAGCTTTTTTCCCCCTGTTACCAGTTTTGGAATGTACACACACGTGTGTGTGTCTGTTTGTGTGGACATAGTATATTGTAGTTTGATTTGCTCACTAAAATGTAAACTCATAGAAGCAGAGACTTTATCTGTTTTGCTCCCTGGCATATTTCCAGTAACTTGAACAGTGTCCAGAATATTAATAAAGCGCTCAATAAATATTACTTGAACAAATGAGGGATGTGTACCTGTATACTCTGATACTCATTCTTTGCCTTATTTTTCTACTTCTGTCACAGAAGCCACCAACTATTGGAAAGCAAATCAAATACCAACTTCGTGACAGAGGCTATGAAGAGCAGGTATGGTGTTGTGGTCTTAATGACATAAAGAAATAGAAGTAAAGGTAGAAGAGTGTATAAATGTCAAGGAAGTGGAAGGAAGTTTCCATACTTGGCCGTGGGGGAAAGACTACTCTTACAGAACCCGGCCTAAAGAAGGAGGTCAGAGGGGTAAAGGATATTACAGTTATAAAAGCGTTAAACAATATTATCACCTTTACTAATATACTCGAACAATGGTTCCTAGTTACAAGTACATAGGGACAATTCTCAGCCTGAAGACTGATTTCTCAACTAGCAAGAGAAGATACCACCATCTATATTATTTGTAATAAATTCTAGAACAATACAACTCAGCTGTCAGTACATTAGATCTTTTACTCCTGTTCGTTGATTTCTAAGTAAATGTGAGAAAAACAATCTGCTTCTGACAATCTATTTTGAGAGAAAAAAATGTATATATGCAGTAATGAAAATAAACTTTCTTTGTAGTTAATTCAAACTTTAAGAAATTATTTCAGTTTATGGAAAGAATTCACATGTATTTTATACAAACAGACAAGTCAGTGGGACTGTGTTTTCTCAGAAGAGAAAAGGTATACACAACTAGTTTAGATGCTCTGATTTGTTAACAGTTACACATGTAAAAATACCTGAATATACAATAATATAGAGTTTGAAAATAAAATTTTTATAATTGATTATAAATGCTTAACTGCATATACCGTACAAATACCTACAGTGGTTTTATTTATAAAATATAAAAATATTAAAGGCATTTATACAGAAAAAGCTCAGTAAATTTCTCTTCTCTTTGATATTAAATTATATTGTAGGTGGTATCTTTTATTTGTTTTCAGCTTTGTTTCCATAAGTGAAATGTATTTGGCATACAGTAGATTATCAATAAATGTCAGTGAAATTGAAATTGAGTGATAGTAAAGGTACATCTTCATGTACATTTGGAAGTAGCATTTTGGCAACTATGTAGCATCCAGTTGAATTGCATATATAAACAGGAGGGCAGCATTATTACATCTGAGACATAAGTAAGAAAATGAAACATAATAAAAGAGAGATCAAAATTCATATAAATTGCCAGCAAACTAGTATAACAATAATAATATCATATTTGAAAATCCTTTGTGTTTTGTGAATATCTAATAACACATACTTCCCACTTGATCCTATGGGATAATAAACTAAATCCCCTTTTATAGATCTGCAGAACGAGGCTCAGGACAATAATCATTATCTCTGGATGAATTGGTAATTAATAGACTAGGATAGAGCTCTGTGGCAACAGCATTGTTCTTCTGCCATGTGTTCACTCTTCTTTACATTGGAGCAAATTGCTTCTTTTAACAAAGGATATTTCTCTCTTCATTCTGTCTCCCTATCAATTAATATTCTATATTGTCTGAGGATGCACACTATAGCTAGCGAGAGACACTTTTACTTTCTCATTCCTAGGCATAACAACAGCAAAAAATAATATTGTTGCTTGTCTCACATTTCCTCAAGGTAGGAGTCATTTAAAAGTGTGTGCCAGTGTGAATGGTTGATAAAATTACCAAGACCAGATTAAGAACGACTTTTCAACACGTGGCACTGGAAAATTGGATATTCATATCCAAAAGCATGAAATGGGACTTTTTAACATAAGAACAAAAACAATAAAACTCTGAGGTAAAAAATAATACAGAGGAAAAGATGTATGAGTTTGGACTTGGCAATGGGTTTTTGGATATGATACTAAAAGTAAATGCAACAAAAGAAAAAATGTATAGTTTGGACTTCATCAAAATTAAAAACTTTGTATATCAAAGTGCATTATCAGCTTAGTGGAAAAGCAACCCGTGGAATGGGGGAAATTTTGCAAATCTCAATTTCGAAAGTAGTTAATACCAAGTATATAAGGGACTCCTACAAATAAACAATAAAAACTAAATAACTGAATTTAAAAAATAGACAAAATATAGACATTTCTCCAGAGAAGATATGTACAGATGACCAATAAGCACAAGGAAAGATGCCTAATGTCACTAATCATTGGGAAAAAGCAAATCTAAACCACAAGTCAGTACTACTTCTTACCTAATTGGATGGCTAGTATGAAACAAAACAAACAAACAAACAAACAAAAAACCCAAAACAATAGAAAATGACAGGTATTGACAAAGATATGGAAAAATAGGGACGCTTACACATTGCTGATTGTGATATAAAATGGTACAGCCATTGTGGAAAATGCTGTGGTAGGTCTTCATAAAATTAAACAAAAAATTATAGTCTGGCAATTCCACTTCAGGGAACTGAAGAGCATTAAAGGATGAAAAGCAAGAGCTCAGCACAGTTATTTGTGTATCAGTGTTTAAAACAGTATTATGTACAATATTTAAAATGTACAGATAACCCATATTTGTCCACTGATGGGTGAAAGAATAAACGAAATGAGGTATATACATTGTCATCATAAAATATCAAGTCTACATTAAAGAAAATAGTTTATTCTGAGCAAAATATGAGTGACCATGACCTAGAAACAGAGTCAAGTTATTCTCAATGATTTGTTCCACAATGAAAGAATTTACATGAACTTGTATACCCAATGAACTAAGAAAGTACAAAATATTTACATTCAACAAAGGTATCAGTGGGGACCTTAGGCAGGCAGGCTACAGCTAAGCTAAAATATCTTTCCTAGAGTATTATGTGGTACCTTACAGGCTTCTAAACTTAAGGGTTGATCAATGTTAGTGCTCTACAATATGCATAAACATTGAAGACATTATGGTGAGTGAAATAAGGCATACACACACACACAAAAAAACAAGTATTGTAAGATTATACTTTTATGAGATAACTAGGGTGCTAATATTAATAGATATAGAAAGCAGCTGTTGGGTGTGATGGCACACTCCTATAATCCAAGTGGCTCAGGAGGTTAAGATAGGAAGATTGCAAGTTCAAGACCAGCCTCAGCAATTTAATGAGGCCCTAAGCAACTTAGTGAAAATTTGTCTCAAAATAAAAAAAAATTGAAAGGGCTGAGGATGTAGTTCAGTGGTAAAATGCCCTTGGGTTATATCTCTAGTATGGAAAATAAGAAAGAAAGAAAGAAAGAAAAAGAAAGAGAGAGAGAGAGAGAGAGAGAGAGAGAGAGAGAGAGAGAGAGAGAGAGAGAGAGAAAGGAAGAAAAGTAGAATGTTGAGTGTTAGGGGTTATGAAGGGGAGGAGAATAGGGAGTTATTGCTTCATAGGTACTGAGTTTAGAATGATTAAGAGTTCTGGAAATGCATGGTGAAAATGGTTGCATAATATTGTGAATACACTTAATGTTACTAAACTGCACACTTAAAAATGGCTAAAATAATAGAAAATAAGTTCTGGAGACCTAAAGTACAGCGTGGTTACTATAATTAATAATATATACTGGAAATTTTCCATGAGAGTAGATCTTCAGTTTTCTCACCATACCTAAAAAAAATGGCAACTACATTAAGTGATGAATATGTTAATTAGCTTGGTTTTGGTAATCCTTTTACTATATATATTTATCATATATATATATATAAAATATATATATCTCAAAACCTCACATTTAACACCTTGAATATATATTTTTTTTGTTTATTGACTAAACCTCAATAAAGATGAAAAATGGCTGAAATGATACATTTTATTTACATTTATCTTTTTTTTTTTTTTTTTTTTTAGTACTAGGGATTGAACTTAGGGACACTCAACAATTGAGCCACATCCCCAGTCCTATGTTGTATTTTATTTAGAAACAAGGTCTCACTAAGTTGCTTAGTGCCTTTCAGTTGTGGAGGCTGGTTTTGAAGCTGAGATCCTCCTTTTTCAGTCTCCTGAGCTGCTGGGATTACAGGAGTGTGCCACCGTGCCTGACTGTACAGTTTATCTTAATAAAAGTGTATATCATTGCAAAAAAGAACCCATTTCTATGATCAAAATTCTATATTATAGAGACCAGAGGATAAATAGATGTATAAAACTTTATTTCTTTTTTTTAAATACTTATTTTTTAGTTTTAGGTGGATACAATATTTTTATTTTATTTTTATGTGGTGCTAAGGATTGAACCCAGTGCCTCATGCAGGCTAATCCCCAGCCCATAAAACAACAACAAAACACAAAACAAACCAAAAATAAAAAACCCTTTATTTTTATAAAAGTCAGAAGTGTATTTATCATAATAGAGACAGAGAATATTGCTTATGTTGTGTCCAGTGTCATTTTAGCTATTAGTTTCAAGTCCTGTCCCTACAGTTCAATGGCCAGTGGATGGGGTTTAAATAGCCACATTTTCACTTGTGCTAGATGAAAAAAGTTATAGTTACAACTGTGTGTGAATGGTGTAAAGACACTTAAGTTTATTCTTTCTTAACTGGTTGATATATTTTTTCTCTTTTCTCATATTCAAATAATAAGAATAAAAATTTAAAAGATGATGATCCAAATCTTATCATTCCAGCAGAAATTCTAAAGTGATAACATTGGTCACCTCATACACAGGTTTGACCAGTCACCTCTTCTGTTTCTTACCTTGCTTCCTACCCTGACACCAAGCCAGGGACTGAGAGAATATAGCCTCAGACTTATGAGAGTATTTAAGTCTTTACATTATAGTAGGAAATCTGGTGATCATGCTACTAAAATAGATTTTTGATTTCTAAAATAGAAGGTCTGAGAAAGAAATGATTTCCCTTCTTAGTTATATGGTTTTGGTATGGAACTGGCTTATCTGTGGCTCCTCAGTCTATTTCTCAATTACACTAACCTATTTAATAAGATTAAATTTAATTTGTACTAGCCTGAAACAAAGTCCATTACCTTCTTAGATTGAGCATTTCGGCAATTCTGGGAATATTAGCAAGAGGCACTGTCTTGTTTTGTCTGTGTCCAGTCAAATGTCTTTCAGACCAAAAATTTATGAATAATTTGCAGATTCATGTAATTATAGAAGTGGAAAGAGTTCACTGTAGTCGTCTTTGCTCAACGTCCTCATTTAAAGTTGGAGTCACTGAGTTTAAGGTGACTCAAAGGACTGGCTAAGGGTCACAAAGCCAACTGGTGGTAGGCATGGCTTAGAGTTCTGGTTTCCTTGCTGTGAGGCCAATATTTTGCTCACTACCCTGTGCTGCTTCTCATAAATGAGTTGCAACTTTATATATTCAATCCAGAGTGGTGCAAGCATATGCAGCCATGTGTATTTGAAGACTTTCAAATTATATCTTCAAAATTGAAGTTAGTTTAAGCACAGTCTTTGAATTTATTCACCATTTAGGAAAATAGATGTATGTGATATTCTCAATCCACTGAACCATAATATTTCTACAAAATACTAATGAAATACACAGTGTGATCCAGCTTCTCATTTCTATCTTCCCCCTGTGAACACTCCTTCCATCTGTAGCACTCCATTTGAAGGCAGTGGCATGCACACAGCCCCTTGCAAATAACTTTCATTAGAGAGTGTGCAAGACAAAGACCCTTTGTCATGGGAGCAGCAACAAAAGAATTTAAGAATAAGAATCCATTTCATAGAAGAACTGAAGCTAAATTTTTTAAAAAAAGTGCATGGCAGTTTAAAAATTGCGTTTTCTACAAAGAAAGATAAAAGAAAATAAATCCACAAATACATACAATTTTAGTTGATAGATGAAATACAAACTGCACAATGTTTCAATGTAAAAGAAAAGATGGTAGCGAGTTTTTAAAGGACCCTTAAGGAAGCAGGCTCCCTAGGATTCAGAACAATTTGAGTTTAATTAGCCAAGAAAAGAAAACAATAGTGGGTGGAGATAGAGGGATAGTAAAGAGTCCCATGCTAGAAAAATTAGCTAGAGCTAATTTTGCTCCTTGGGTGCCCTGAACAACCTAAGTGGTCAGGAAGGCTATGCCACTTGCAACAGAGAGAACCTTGAGCCAGGAGTCAGGACACCTGAGATTCAGAAGAGTTTTCTTTTCGTTGGCTGTGCATATCTGACCTGGAAAATACTGGAGCAGGATCAAATGACCTTACAGCTCTTAGATTTGGGTTTTGTAGAGATTCTGCTTTCTCTGAGAGGGTTTTGTAGAGATTATGCTTTCTCTGAGAGTATACTACCAAAAAAGAAAATACACTGGTAGTTGCTTTCATTCCTTGAGGATGTCAGACTGTTCTCTGCTTTCTGTATGATGTGGCTTGGTAGAAGGTGATACCTGGAAACTCCAAAGGAGAGTGTGGAGTAGTCTCATTGTCCATGTGAGGGATGATCGAATGAAGACCTTCCTCAACTTCGGTGTGGAGCTTTGTCAGTATCCACTCAAAGTTATTAAGTCAAACTGTCTCAATAGAAAAGCTGAGTATGCCACTTAGCAGTTATGGACCTTGGTCAAGCCTTTAATGTATCTTTAGAGGCAACTAATTTGTAATTCTGAAGACAGACTTTCACAAAATAACTGAAGATCACCTAATGGTAGCATGTTATTAAGTGCTACTAACATTTCCTCTTAATTTATAACTACTATATTGCTAGTGTTTACTGAGTCAGGGAATTCAGTCTTGTTGAGATCCCTGTTGCAATGTTTGTGGACACAGAAACATATGCAAAAGTTGGCATGGTCTCTTAGATATTAGTCAAGCAACATCAGTGTTGTCTTGCCTCAATGATGGTTTTCAATGGCTATTCTTCCTTTGTAATTATAAATTGCCATTATGTCATCATTATTTTAAACATAAACTTGTTAATCCTTCTGGATTTATGTTTCTAAACTAAGTGTTAAGATATATTTGATTTGTAATTCACCCACATCCAAATTTCTAAAGAAAATATATTTACAAAGTTCCCATAATTTATTTCTACTCTGATAGTGCATTGGCAGTGGGTTACCTTGCAACATATTATCAGAGTAAGTTTTATAAAATTATTTAACTAGTATTAAATTTAAAGACAATGGATGAAAAGTGAGTAAAGTATATAATATTATACCCGCTATAAACCAAGATAGGCAACTTTTTAAATTTTTTATTTTTTTGCAAAAGGCTCAGAGGAGGTACTGTAGACTTTGCAGGCCATGTGGTTCAACGCCACAACTAAATTTTGATGTTGCAATGCAGAAACCATAATATACAATATGTTAGCAAGTGGGCATGGCTGTTTTCAATTAAAACTATTAAAAAAGAAACTTTGTGAGAATTTGATCTATTGAGCATATTTACTGATCGCTGTTTAAAAAAGTAAATTATAAGTGAGTTGTACACAATCCTCTCAAATTCTTTTTTATGCTGTTCTTTTGCTACTGAAATCTGAAAATGAAATCAATATTGGATGTGTTTATTTTTTTCCCTAAGCCAGCTATAATAAAATATTGAGGATCACTAGTATACAAAAGGTAAGTTAGAGCCATTAGTATTCTACAAATATCTAATTTTATTTTTAACCTGAGTGTTGGAGGCTGAGGTTTGAAAAACCAGCAAATAGAAGGATGGGAAGGCAGCAGACTGTTATAAATAATACTCAAATCTTAACTGTCTGTTTAGCTGAATAAAGAAGAGTACTAAAAACAATCTGGAATTTCTTAAAGAAATTCTATTAAATCAAAATGAAACTACATCAATTCTGTGGGCAAGAGATTGGATTAAAAACTAATGTACATCTTTAAACTAAGAATAAGAGAAATATTTATTTTATTAATACAATATAATCTTCAACAGAGAATATCTGTAGTTTGTAACCTTTATTTAAACTGTAAATATATAAAATTGTAGGTTTTCTACTTATATTCAAGAAACTATAAATCATATGATATTACTAACTGTGTTGCTTTAAATGGAAATAAATATAAGCTGGATGTTGCATAATGTCAAGTCTTATATTAAGCAAAGCACTGTATGCTGGTTTTTGTCAGCATAAAATTGTTTAAACCTTGAATACATATATTTATAATTGATTTAATAAATCAAGAAAGGAAATTTTAAAAGTTCCAATGAAGGTTAAAATTAAAAAAATGTAAAGTGTCATATTTATGGTTAAAATATGAAACAGAAAAGTTTAAATAAATGCATTTGAAAGTGTTTCATAAAATTGAAAAAAATGTTTTACACAATAAATTTATTAAAACTACAACATATTTGCAAGCACATTTTAAAAGTATCATTTTTAGTGATCAGGTAAAAGATCTAGTTAAGGCTAAAATGTAGCTCTTATGGTGAGTTTTTACAATTGCTATCTTTATAGTTATATTACAGTTTTGCTAGGCTAACAAATTAAACTTTATAAGACTTGCACATTTTTTTTTATGCCCCACCAGGATTTTCAGTCACGGGGAGGATACAATCTAATACATATAGCAATTTTATTCCTCTACTATAGTTGATGACTGAACTCTGTAGTTCCAGGTATAAAGTACCCAGCCTGGGAGAAGGCACACACACTCACTCAGTGAATGAAGATAACATGTGATAACCACACACCAAATGCTTTCCAGGGTAATGAATTGTTACAGAAGGACATTACCTTACATTCTATGGGGTAAATACATACCAACTGCCAAATCTTTGCTGGTGACAGGTATTGTGGATCAGTTTTTAAAGGGAAAATTATTGACTTGACCACAATGCTTAAAAAAAAAATTGATGCTTGTATAATCATTACAGTCTGTGTTAGGTTTTTATCCTTGGTTCTTTGTTTCTTTGAACACCCCTTTATCCTGCTTTAATAAACGTTTTGAAAGGTTTAGGTCTCTCAGTAGAATCAGACTAAAAACAAAGAGAGTACTTATAAAGCTTGTGTTCATGCATGGCTCAGAAATAATTATGAGATAAATTCCTTATGTGACATAAAGTTAGAATTAAGTAATTTAGCTTTTATTCTTCATCTATTCTTTTCTGATCAAATCAATATATGTAGGCCGTAGAGTATCCTTCACTTTCCTGTTATAACTGTGAGAAATTTCTGCTGATCTGTTTCCATAGCATTGGGTCTACAGTTGATACATTTAGCACCGTTTAGCTGTTGCCCAATATTGTCCAATTATGTCCAAGACATTTAAGCGTCTCTTATCACTTTTACCATAATACCAGGCATACAGCAAGCATTAAGGACCCTATTTGTTAATTAGCAGTCATTTAAACATAGCATTTCTAACTCAGGATTGCTATGTGCTACTGGACAAAGATCATTAATTTAGCCAAGTATCAAATAGAAATCTAGTTAAGCAACACACTGTGTTTAATCTAAAATTTTGAATTTGGAGAAGTTTAAGTATCTCTACTCCTACTCATCATTATTCCCAGGGATACATTTAGATTGAGAAAAGCACCTCTTTCTGTCTCTCAGATGTAAGTCCAGGCATAGTGGTTGAAGAAATATTATCCTTTCTCAAATGTTCACAGATGACACCTTTCTGTCTCTCCGTCAGTTTCTCTTGATAAAAATGGCTCAGAACTGAAGGATTTTGATCTGTGATATCTCATATAAGAAAGAAGGCTCCATTTTCCAGTTTTGCTCATGGTTTGCTTATTTCTCTGTTGTAGTGCTGCCTAGTAACCTTGCACATCCTGTGTCCTTTACTCTGTTAGCAGAGTTACTCTTGTCATTTTGGAAAATGTTTCTTGTATATTCTCAAGACTATGTTTTTCTTCCTCTTTCTTCCAGAGAAGGACTCATGATCCAAGCCTCACCAACCAGGCTCCAGCGATTGCTTAGGGCAAGGACATGGGCTCTTTGATCAGAGAGTATCTAGCCTGGGACTTCTGCTTGACCCCCTGGGAAGGAGGTGATTTCCTTCTGGAAGGGTTGCTGAAATGGAAACTTAAATGCTTGAACTGACTTGTCACTATCTTTTTCAACCCATAGAGAGAGGTTAAATAAATAAATAATTTTTTTTTAAAAAAGAGCTAACACCAAAGAAAGAAGAACTGAGGTAACAAATTCAAATTCAAATGTAACTTGGTCTGAACACTTGCATTATAAACTACAAACTCCCTTTTTTGGTTAAAGCCTGCTTAAGTTAGGGTTTTATTTAAAACCGGAAGTTCCGCCTAACTCACTCATATCTAAAAAAAAAATCTTACAATTCTCATAAAAAGAGCCTATAATATATGGAGTATATATTACTCATGTTAGAAGTAATAGGTTTATCCTTTACAGATCCATAATGATAAGACAGACCCTGTGCTTGGAAGTTCAAGTTTTGTCATAAAGCCTGGTGTCAGGGAGGTTGGATGATGGGTTGAATATTTCTAGCACTAAGATGGATCCCACACCAAGTGTAACAATTGCTTGATGCTCAGTTTTATTTTTGAGACATCATGAACAAATTTCTTATATTATAAAAGAATATGAAATCAGTAGATTTTCTCAAAAAAGATGTTTTATGTGAACATAATTTGGGAATATAGCTGTGCTGCCTAAATATATATCTGCTTCAGTACAATGCCTGTGCAAATGCTTATCACTGTGAGAGGCTTCATGTATTTTAAATGGATCATCATTTCTCACCTCCTCAGTGCTACAAGAGGATTCAAAAAAATGTAAATTATAGAGCAGATCATATGTCGGTGGCAGCCGTGATTAAATGCTGGGTGTCACTGCATTTTTGGCTCTCCATGTTTGCAAGGGATCATGGTTTTACATTATAGTATTGAAGTTAAAGGAGAGTATATGATATCAAGAGGATGGCTGAAGAAATTTTTAGAAAAAGATTCTGTGGAATTGTGAATAAAGTAGAACGGAACTTAAGGAAGGATGATATGGAGAGCTACCAAATGTAAGGGACTGAAGTTCATGCAATTCAAAATGGAGACAAATATAACTAGGTGCTACAGTTAGACAGGGCAGTGTGATAGAAATGCAATGTGAGCCAGAGAATAATGCTATGGGAGGCTGAGGCAAGTTTTGGCAAGATGAAGCTTCAAGCCAAGGAATGCCAAGGTTTTTTGGACTCAGGGAAGGAAAAAAAGTCCTTTTATTCATATGCATTTGGGGTCTTTGTCTAGGGTCCTGCAAATTAGACCCAGAGATTTACAAGAGAAAACAAACATTAACAGTTTGTTAATGTATCCATTGGGTATCCACACAGGAGTACTCAGTGAGGAGCAACTTGGAGCAGTGGTTTACAACTTGAACTTGCACAGCAAGGAATGATGATTTTTGGAGAGAAATGACAAGACAATGTATGTATAATATGTAAAAATACATGCTACAATCATGTACATCTAAAAAGAACAAATAAATGAAGAAAAACTAAACAAAAATAAAGATCTTCACATTCAAAAAAAAAAAAACCACAACTGAGCTTAGAGGGGTGGTAAATGGTAGGAAGGCAAACATGGAGAACCTAATGGCAGACAAGGGTTATAAAGTCTTGTTTATAGACTCCTCTGGATGCCATCTAGCATCTAGCCTCTAGTGATAAGGTTATATTGCCTGTCCTGGCATGATGGGAGACACTCTCACAAAGGGAACTGATATTTGTGTTCTGGTAGGTGGTGGAGGACAGAGAACCCATCTTATTTCTGCTTTTTTTTCAATTACCTTGAGCTCAAAATAATCCTCAAGTCAGAGTAGCATATTTTGGGGTGACATACTCTAAATCCTTTGATGGGTGACATTCAGAAGATAGAAAGAAGCAAAGAAGGATTTTTCTCCTTCAGTTTTCAGAGGGAACATGTCTCTGCCAGTACTTTTCAGACTTCTAGCCTCCAGAACTGTGAGGTAATAAATGTCTATTATCCTACAAAAAAAAGCCATGTATTAGATGTGAAAATTTCTAATAGTGTTAGTCATTTTAAAAATAGTAAAAAGCAACAACAGAAACAAATGAAATTAATTTTTTATTGATTGTTTAGAACATTACAGAGCTCATGATATATCATCTTTCATACATTTGACTCAATTGGGTTTTGAACTCCCATTTCTACCCCAAATACAGATTGCAGAATCACATCTGTTACATACTCACATTTTTACATAATGGCATATTAGTGACTGTTGTATTCTGCTACCTTTCCTATCCCCTACTATCCCCCCTCCCCTCCCCTCCCATCTTCCCTCTCTACCTCCTCTGCTGTTGTTCAATTCTCTCCCTTTTTTCCCCCTCACCCTTGCCCCTCATAACCTCTTATAATTTTGTGTATCATTGAAGGTCTCCTACCATTTCCATATGCTTTCCCTTCTCTCTCCCTTTCTCTCCCCCCATTCGTCTTTGTTTACTGTTAGTCTTTTCCTCATGCTCTTCCTTCCTGTTCTGTTCTTGGTTGCTCTCTTTATATCAAAGAAGACATTTGGCATTTGTTTTTTAGGGCTTGGCTAGCTTCACTTAGCATAATCTGCTCTAATGCCATCCATTTCCCTGCAAATTCTATGATTTTGTCATTTCTTAGTGCTGCATAATACTCCATTGTATATAGATGCCACATTTTTTTTTTTTATCCATTCATCTATTGAAGGGAATCTAGGTTGGTTCCACAGTCTAGCTATTGTGAATTGTGCTGCTATAATCATTGATGTGGCCGTATCCCTGTAGTGCGCTCTTTTAAGGTCCTCAGGGAATAGTCCAAGAAGGGCGATAGCTGGGTCAAATGGTGGATCCATTCCCAGCTTTCCCAGGAATCTCCATACTGCTTTCCAAATTGGCCTCACCATTTTGCAGTCCCACCAGCAGTGTACAAGTGGACCCTTTTCCCCACATCCTCGCCAACACTTATTGTTGTTTGACTTCATAATGGCTGCCAATCTTACTGGAGTGAGATGGTATCTTAGGGTGGTTTTGATTTGCATTTCTCTGATTGCTAGAGATGGTGAGCATTTTTTCATGTACTTGTTGATTGATTGTCCTCCTCTGAGAAATGTCTGTTCAGGTGCTTGGCCCATTTGTTGATTGGGTTATTTGTTATCTTATTGTTTAATTTTTTGAGTTCTTTGTACATTCTGGATATTAGGGCTCTATCTGAGGTGTGAGGGGTAAAAATTTGTTCCCATGATGTAGGCTCTCTATTTACGTCTTTTATTGTTTCTCTTGCTGAGAAAAAACTTTTTAGTTTAAGTAAGTCCCATTTGTTTATTCTTGTTGTTAACTCTTGGGCTATGGGCGTCCTATTAAGGAATTTGGAGTCCGACCCCACAATATGTAGATCGTAGCCAACTTTTTCTTCTATCAGACGCAGTGTCTCTGATTTGATATCTAGCTCCTTGATCCATTTTGAGTTAACTTTTGTGGCTGGCGAGAGAAAGGGATTCAATTTCATTTTGTTGCATATGGATTTCCAATTTTCCCAGCACCATTTGTTGAAGATGCTATCTTTCCTCCATTGCATATTTTTAGCCCCTTTATCAAATATAAGATAGTTGTAACTTTGTGGATTAGTCTCTGTGTCCTCTATTCTGTACCATTGGTCCACCTGCCTGTTTTGGTACCAGTACCATGCTGTTTTTGTTACTATTGCTTTGTAGTACAGTTTGAGCTCTGGTATCGCTATACCTCCAGATTCACACTTCCTGCTTAGAATTGCTTTTGCTATCCTGGGTCTTTTGTTTTTCCATATGAATTCCATGATTGCTTTATCTATTTCTACAAGAAATGCCTTTGGGATTTTGATTGGCATCGCATTAAACCTGTAGAGAACTTTGGGTAATATCGCCATTTTGATGATGTTAGTTCTGCCTATCCATGAACAGGGTACATTTTTCCATCTTCTGAGATCTTCTTCTATCTCTCTCTTTAGGGATCTGTAGTTTTCATTGTATAAATCTTTCACCTCTTTTGTTAGGTTGATTCCCAAGTATCTTATTTTCTTTGAGGATATTGTGAATGGAGTGGTTTTCCTTATTTCCATTTCAGAGGTTTTGTTGCTGATATACAGGAATGCCTTTGATTTATGCATGTTGATTTTATAACCTGCCACTTTGCTGAATTCATTTATTAACTCTAGCAGCTTCTTTGTAGAGCCTTTTGGGTCTGTTAAGTATATTATCATGTCATCCGCAAATAGCGATAATTTAATTTCTTCTTTTCCTATTTTTATGCCTTTAATTTCTTTTGTCTGTCTAAATGCTCTGGTTAGTACTTCAAGAAATATATTGAATAGAAGTGGTGATAGAGGGCACCCCTGTCTTGTTCCAGATTTTAGAGGGAATGCCTTCTGTTTTTCTCCATTTAGGATGATGCTAGCCTTAGGTTTAGCATATATAGCTTTTACAATGTTGAGGTAAGTTCCTGTTATCCCTAATTTTTCTAGTGTTTTGAACATAAAGGGATGCTGTACTTTGTCAAGTGCTTTTTCCTGCATCTATCGAGATGATCATATGGTTCTTGTCTTTAAGTCTATTGATGTGGTGAATAGCATTTATTGATTTCCGTATATTGAACCAGCCTTGCATCCCAGGGATGAATCCTACTTGATCATGGTGCACAAGTTTTCTGATATGTTTTTGTATTCGATTCGCCAGAATTTTATTGAGAATTTTTGCATCCAAGGTCATTAGAGATATTGGTCTGTAGTTTTCTTTCTTTGAAGTATCTTTGTCTGGTTTGGGGATCAGAGTGATGTTGGCCTCATAGAATGAATTTGGAAGAGCTCCTTATTTTTCTATTTCTTGAAATAGCTTGAAAAGTATTGGTATTAATTCTTCTTTGAAGGTTTTGTAGAACTCCGCTGTATACCCATCTGGGCCAGGGCTTTTCTTGGTTGGTAGTCTTTTGATGGCTTCTTCTATTTCTTCCTTTGTTATTGGTCTGTTTAAATTGTGTGTGTCTTCCTGTCTCAATCTGGGCAAATCATATGCCTTAAGAAATTTATCGATATCCTCGCTATCTTCTATTTTATTAGAATATAGGGTTTCAAAATACTTTCTAATTATCTTCTGTATTTCTGTAGTGTCTGTTGTGATATTGCCTTTTTCATCCCATATGTTAGTAATTTGAGTTCTCTCTCTTCTTCTTTTCGTTAGCATGGCTAAGGGCTTATCTATCTTATTTATTTTTTCAAAGAACCAACTTTTAGCTTTATCATTTTTTTCAATGTTTTTTTTTCAATTTCGTTGATTTCTGCTCTAATTTTAATTATTTCTTGTCTTCTACTACTTTTGCTGTTGTTTTGCTCTTCCTTTTCTAGATTTTTGAGGCGTTTTGTGAGTTCATTTATTTGTTGGTTTTTTCTTTTTTTGAGAAAAGAACTCCAAGAAATGAATTTCCCTCTTAAAACTGCTTTCATAGTGTCCCATAGATTCCGATATGTTGTGTCTGTATTATCATTTGACTCTAAGAATTTTTTCATATCCTCCTTTATGTCTTCTGTAACCCATTGATCATTCAATAACATATTGTTCATTTTCCATGTGGTGTAGAGTTTTTCCTTCCTTCTTTTATCATTGATTTCCAATTTCATTCCATTATGGTCAGATATGGTGAATGGTATTATCTCCACGCCTTTATATTTACGAAGAGTTGCCTTATGGCATAATATATGGTCTATCTTTGAGTAGGATCCATGTGCTGCTGAGAAGAACATGTATCCACTTGATGATGGTTGATATATTCTATATATGTCGGTTAAGTCTAGGTTATTGATTGTGCTGTTGAGTTCTATAGTTTCTTTATTCAGTTTTTGTCTAGAGGATCTGTCTAATGGCGAGAGCAGTGTGTTTAAGTCACCCATAATTATTGTGTTGTGGTCTATTTGACTCTTGAACTTGAGGAGAGTTTGTTTTATGAACGTTGCAGCTCCATTGTTTGGTGCATACAAATTGATAATTGTTAGGTCTTGTTGGTGGATGGTTCCTTTTAACAGTATATAGTGCCCTTCTTTATCCTTCTTGATTAACTTAGGTTTGAAGTTGATTTTATTCGATATGAGTATGGCCACTCCTGCTTGCTTCCGAGGGCCATGTGAGTGGTATGATTTTTCCCAACCTTTTACCTTCAGCCTGTGTATGTCTTTTCCTATCATATGAGTCTTCTGAAGGCAGCATATTTTTAGATTTGTTTTTTTGATCCAGGTTACTAGCCTATGTCTCTTGATTGGTGAGTTTAGGCCATTAACATTTGAGGTTACAATTGAGATATGATTTGTACTTCCAGTCATGCTTCTTTATTTATTTATTTTAGTTTGGCTAGTTTTACTTTTTGGTTATTTTCCTCCCCCTTTACTGAGATACCTCCTGCTATTAGTTTTGGGCACTATTTTTCAATTCCTCTTCTTGTAGTATTTTGCTCAAAATGCTTTGCAGTGCTGGTTTTCTTGCTGCGAATTCTTTTAGCTTTTGTTTATCATGAAAGATTTTAATTTCGTTGTCCAATCTGAAGCTCAATTTTGCTGGATACAGTATTCTTGGTTGGAATCCATTATTTTTCAGCGTTTGAAATACATTGTTCCAGGATCTTCTCGCTTTCAAAGTCTGTGCTGAGAAATCAGTCGTTAACCTAATTGGTTTACCCCTGAATGTAATCTGCCTCTTTTCTCTCGTAGCTTTTAATATTCTCTCCTTGTTCTGTATGTTGGCTATCTTCATTATTATGTGTCTTGGAGTTGGTCTATTATGGTTTTGAATGTTTGGGGTCCTGTAGGCTTCCAGGATTTGGCAATCCATTCTATCTTTCATCTCTGGGAAGTTTTCTACAATTATTTCATTTAATATGCTGTCCATTCCTTTGGTTTGAATCTCTGTGCCTTCTTCTATCCTGATGACTCTCAAATTTGGTTTTTTTATGACATCCCATATCTCTTGAATAGATTGCTCGTGGGATTTAAGCATCTTTTCTGTGTTGACTATACTCTTTTCAAGTTGATAAACCTTGTCTTCATTATCTGATGTTCTGACTTCTACTTGATAAAGTCTATTTGTAATATTCTCGTTTGAGTTTTTAATTTGGTTTATAGTTTCCTTCAATTCTAGGATTATTGTTTGATTTTTTTTTAAGATCTCTATCTCCTGGTAGATCTCGTTCTTTGCCATTTGAATTTGTTTGTTTAATTCATTTTCAAAATATACTTTTATTTCTTGGACTTGCTGTCTCATGTCTTCTCTAATATTCCTTTCCATTTGAGTTAGGTATGCCTTGAGTTCTTTCCCTATCCCTACTTCTGATGTTTCTATGTCCTCCTGTAGAATTAAGTTGTCCTGCATTGTTTGTACTCCTTTTTTCCCTTGTTTTCTCATGTTGTCCACATTACTTTCCAGCTCTTTTTGATTGTCGTGTTTCTGCTCTCTTCTATAGCTTTGTTTTGGTTCTGTATTACTCTGATGTCTCTCCTTTGTGATGTTAAACTATGCCTGCTAACATGGTTTCTGCTGGGAAGGAATTCCGACATCCGAGCTCCAGTGACGACACTACTCTGCTATGACGGGCCTCAGGCTCCTTGCCGGGGTGTCCTAATGGGGGTGTGTGACTGGACTGTCTCTGTTTGGTTTCAGCTCCGGGTCGCGACAGGCGGGGCGGTCTCCAGCCGCCCAGTATCACAGGTCTCGGGTGGGTGATTGGTCGCCTGCAGGCGGGCGTTCTCCTACCGCCCAGTTACACGGGTAGTGGGTGAACTGTCGCCAGCGGGCCTGCGGTTTCCAGCCTCCCAGTCTCGAGGGCCTTGCCTCTAGTCTCCTGGTTTCTCCTGCTAGTCTTTGTTTTTCCTGCTAGACCAGATTTCCCCTGAGTGATGGCTCTCGGCAGTTCAAACTGTACTCTGGCCCTGCCATTTGTTGGGTGTGGAGGGTGACTATTGGGAACCCCGGCACTCTGTTGTTTTGTTTCCGTTGTGGGGGATAGAACTGTACTGCTTCCTTCCCCCTCTGAAATCCCGTACTCAGCCGGGGGTCAGTGCTGGCTTGGCTGGAGGGATTCCACCTAATCGAAGTCACTAATATCTCTGCTTGCTAATTAATCACTTCTCTGCGGTGCCACGCCTTCTGTAGCCTCGCGGCAGGCCGCGCGAATTAGTCAGCCTGGATCTCCGGGTCCCACTGTTGGCTCAAATGAAATTAATTTTAATAATATATTTTATTTAATATATCCAAATACTGTCCTTTCAACATGAAATTAATATAAAATCATTGAGATACTTTACATTTTTTTTTCAGTTTGGTTGTCAACGTCTGGTGTATTTTGTACCTAGAGCAATCTCTATTCACATGAAAAGTGCTGAATCACCGCATGTGGCTAATAGTACTGATATAGAGACAGCTGCATTAGAAAATGGGAGATGACAAACTTTATCCTAGTTCATGTCTGAACTTTAAATCTGTAGCTCAAAAGGACAGAAAGGGGCACATATTTATAGTTACTATCTCACCAATGGTAGTCTTAGTCTTAAGTCTAGTCTTGTCCTTTCTCCACTCTTAGTTTTATGCATGAAAGGTCATCTGTGCATTTTTGGTTCATTATGATTAATTAAAAAGTTATCAGGGAACATCTGGCACTTCAATTGGATAAATTAAAGTGAATCTAATATAAGGATTATTTATAAAACTGAGTTGTCAAGGTGCAAGGAAACCAGAGAGGGAAATGTGGTACTCCAGGAATTTAAAATTAGTTTTCACCACCTTAAGCCTGAAGAGGTAAGGGGAGGGAAGAGTGTCCAGAATCTGTGGACACTTCAGGTTCCTGTGAAGAGGGTCTCATGACCTTTGGTTAGGGTCATTGTCCACCCACGGTAGTTCTGTATAGGGAGCCTGGAAACTAAACCTCAAAGTTCACTTTCTCCCTTGCTTCTTCCCTCCAGTCTGTCAGTGGTCATTTCTATGGGCCAAACTCAATTGAATGGTGGAGGCCAAGGCAGACTGCTGATGTAGCCCACACAGACAGCTATTGGAGCTCAGCAGGCAGGAAGGTTGATCTGGGGTGGTAAATCAAACATATCCAGAACAGTTGCCAACTTGAGGAGATTGCGAAGAAATAGAAAAATAGGAGATAGACTCCAAAATTAATGAGGCCTTGCAAAGGATAGAAAAACATCGACTGTGTATTTTCTTAATCTTCTCTTCTGGCATACATTTTTGCCTCTAGCATTTTTTTCCCAGTTTTTAAATTGTGTGTCAGTGTGACAGTTTTGAAATGGAGGTCCACAGGTGAGTTTCAAGGGGCTTGTTTGAAATGATGAGGAAAAAATCTAAAGGTGTGCGTGTTATATACACACAGGGAACAATCTAAAAGTTTCTATACATTCTTGGTTATGGGCCCTTAAGAACCCTCTGTGATAAAGGGCAGAACATAAAGCTGTCAAAATTGTTGAGCATTACCCAGAGGGAGGATGGCCAGCAAATAAATTTTGGGTCGTGTTCCTCAGAACAGATCTTGATTTGTTAAGGAAGTGAGCGCAGAAGAAACTCATAGGAAATTTCGGGAAGCAGGACAGGAAAGGCATAGAAGGTGAGCCAGGAGGAGCTTCAGGCAAAATGCTGAGAAGGGCACATTCTGCCTGACTCTGATGGGGAAGTCTGGAGTGAAAGCATCAGTGGTCATTTATTGTCTAAAAGTTGTCCTGTAAGAAGTGCATTCTTCCGCAGTCGCTGTGGCCTAAGCAGTATCAATAATTCAGGAAGTACTCTGAAAAGCTTAAGGCTATGGCAGTAGGAAGAAAAAGGTAACCCAAACTTACAAGAGCCACACAGACTAGGTAAAGGGTGTCCCACAGAGGCCACTAAACCAATGATTTTAGGGCCAATGATTATAGAAACGATGGCAGGTAATCAGTCTATTACACACATTCACAATTCAGTTTCTCATTATGGGGCCAGACCATGCAGATTATGCAATGGGAGGGTCACACTTGGGCCTGTTTTCATCCTGTACCAGCAGCCTCTAGGCTACAGGTCTCCGCTTTTTGGCATTGTGGCAATTTACTGGAGCCTTTTTTGATGCATCTCCTTGAACTGGGAACATCTCATGGTTTGCTAAATTATCAAAGTCCAAGCCATG
Source organism: Ictidomys tridecemlineatus (assembly GCF_052094955.1). Taxonomy (NCBI): domain Eukaryota; kingdom Metazoa; phylum Chordata; class Mammalia; order Rodentia; family Sciuridae; genus Ictidomys; species Ictidomys tridecemlineatus. The sequence continues at coordinate 111,327,574 of NC_135483.1, forward strand.
CGGTAAGTCATGTGTTGTATCCTAACACAAAATCCAGTCCCAGACTATTAATCCCAGTGGTTAAAAAATGTCAGAGTTTATGCCCTTTTCTGATCCCTCCTCCCTTCCTTTAGGCTCTTCTTTTCTCATAATATAGTGACCTTAATAATAACCATGATGATGAAAGGTGCCTGTAGAGTACCTTTGTATGCCTGTGAGCTGAACATTTTATGTGTATTATCCAATTTGGTGTCAAAGCACCATAAAATGTTGATAGAATTTTTCTTTCCATTTTAGAGCAGAGAACCGTGAGTCTCAGAGAGTTAAATGCAGATTCCCAGGTTGCAGCCCTGGTAGTATGAATCCAAACCTGCTGATTCCAGGGATCACATATACTATATTTTACCTGATATTGTTATGTTTAGGTCTTGTTTAACTATTACTCCATGTGACTTTATGTATAAAAATCATCTTTGTCCTTGGTCTGCTGAATTGTCTATTTCTTTTTCGTAGTGGAATATCTTCTTTCCTTTAGGGATTCCTTCCTATTCTTAGACCATGTAGTGCAGGGAAAGCAGTCTTTCCCTAGTCCACTGGAAAGTGTTCAGCACTTGTGACCTAAGCTGGTTAATTAAAAAAAAAAAAACTTTTCTGAAATATTTGTTGGAATCATTTTTAAAGAAGAATTTTCTTCTTGATAGACTGAGGGCACTAAATCTCATTTAAACCTGGATTTGTGAATGGGACATTAATTGAAACCTTGGAAAGATATCAAGCCCAAGAAAAACTAGGAAACAGAGCCAGGACATTACTAGAGTCTTAGTGACATTGTTTAAGCACCTATATCTAATCAGCTGTGGCAGTAAATTCTGTCCCCCTCCCTAAACACATTTTTTTTGTGTGTATGTGTTATGTGTTTTGTTTGATTCTGCTTGGCTTAAACTACTTTGCCAGCTTGAAATTTAAATAAGTCATATTTAAATTTTGTTTCATTGTCTTAGTATCGCCCTTAGAGTTTGAGTTGAGGATGGTGTCTTATTTATTTTTGTAGTATAAGTGTTTAGTGTAGATTCTGGCATGCAAAACGTGCTCGTTTTGCTTGCATTGAATTGAATAGCTTGGGACTCAAAAGAGTTTGGGGCCAAACTATACAAGTAAGAATTTACTCTGGGCTGTGAAGGGAAAAATTACCAGGGAAACCAATGATAACTTCTGTTAGGTATTTTAGTCCCAGTAGACAGATTTCCTTGATAGACATGCTCAAATATCTTCTGAGCATCTGGAGACATGCTGAATGTATTACACATTAGCACATATATTTGTGGTTTGTTTTTCTGATAGCCAAGGAGTCTTTTGGTATCTCTGAGTATTTTGATGAATATCTCAGTTTCCGTGTAATTTGAATAAGCAATGCCAAACCCTTCAGCATGTGGTCAGGGGACCACAGGTGAATTACAATGGATGGGGCTGCTATGGCTCTCTGGTGACTTGGATCTACAGAATTGGCTGGGTTTCTTTGAAAGAATAGATATCAACTACAGCCACATGGTTGAGAATATTACCCACTTTGACTCCTTAGTGGGATTTAGAGATTGATAGTTCCAACACTTTTGGTTTTTATATGGAAATCTATTGTCAGCATCTCTATCCTTCAGTGAAACCAGCCTTCCAGCAATTACAGCAGAGCTGCATGTGTGTGCCTCTTCCATGTGCACCTGGGGACCCTCTTCCTCCAAATTCTCACTCAATCGTTTAAGTCAAAGGTACTTAGTTCCTCTTGAGTGCCATTCCTGTGTCAGATAGAAATAAGCATACTGCTCAAATTTCAGGCAGCATATGGCAAAATGAGAATCCAATCCAGGCTTAGAAAAAGGAGAACTCAGCCAGAGTAGGAAGGAATATAGATATCTGAATGAGGATATTTTTCTGGCCTTGTTATTCATATTATTTTCATTCCAAACTGTTAAATTATATTTTCTGTAAAGTACAAAGCTAGTTGTGGAGTCTTCCTTTGTGCTCCTCTGTGGGTTTATAGCTAGCTCTGCATGTAGGTGAATTAAATGTTTGTGTGGTATAGTTTTTGTTAAAACACCAAGGTATGATGTATCATGGTTCACAGAATTCCCAATTCTATAGAAAATATTTTGAATTAACATCATTAACACCTCCATTAAGACTAGTTAACTGTACTTCACTATGCTCAGCAAAATGATGATTTTAATAGATTCCTTAGAACTGGTAAAACTCTTCAAGCATTAAGTTCAATCTCTGGATCCATGCCTCAAATGGCACATTTACAAATAGAGGTGAAACCAGAACAGAATTGATATAAACTATTTTAGGTGAAGCTTTGTGGGACAAATAAAATAGTACGAAATAACATGGATAACACAGAGAAGTTTGGGGAAATGTAGTGTTTGCCTATAGGAATTTGAAGGGCAGATGTAGAAGGACTTACTCTTGTACATGTGTTTTCATCAATGTCATAGGACAGCACTGGTGATATTTTAGAAGTGTCATGAAGGTACTTTTAGTTGAACATAGGAAATCTTCCATTGAGTTTGTTTGCCTTTGTTTGGGACAGATTTTCCCACCACTGAAGATGATCAATCAGAGCTGGATGGATGAAAATTTGGTAGGTATTTTGTGTGACAGATATATTCAAGTCTAACCAGTATCCATTATTCTCTTCTGTCTTACTAAGAGGATCTTGGGTGCTTTTTTTCAAATGAAAAATACATTTCCCAGCATCCCTTGCAGGTGAATGTGATCAATGGTGTATAAAGAGCAATCATTGGATGGATCTTCTGGCAAAGGTTTTGTGCCTTTCCCCTCTCTTTTGGCCTCCTGCCTGGAATGCAGATGTGTTGGCTCTAGCTTCACCTGTATTTTGGATGATGACATGACCTTTAGAATGAAAGGGACACATTTGGTATGGTAGAGCCAAAAGACTGAGCAGCCTCAGTCCCTGATGAATTTCCAGTCCCTCTCACTAGCAGTCAAATATAATTCGTATCATATACATGTGTATTCAAACAACTGGTCTTGTGATCTCTTTCAAGTCTAAGCAGCTATGGGTTTAAGAATTCATTATTTCACTTCCATCTCTTTATAACATATTTCATATCCCAATTAAAATACTGGGAAGTATAAAATAAGAGCAATGCTGAAACATTATGCAAATTTATTTTTATCCTAAATTGTCTTTAGGACTTAACTGTCCTGTGACATTGATCCAGGTATATTATTTTTATATTTGCACCAAGGAAACCTTGAAAAAAGAGGTCATTGTTCACTCTAGTTTCCAATTGGCATTTCATGTATTCCAATGAGACAGTGATTTCAAAGCAATGTTTTATTGAGAGATTTTTTTTCTAAATTCCCAAACATTCTTCTAACAAGAACCAAGCCTAGCTGATTCAGATAATAGAGTTTTTATATAAGTAATAGAAGATGGGAAGAGAAGGAAAGGGTATAATGAAATGCATGTCCTCTTCTTCCACTAAGAAAAGGGAGGACATAGGCTTTCTGTACTAATAGAGGATTCTGTACAGAGGAGAGAGAAGGGAATGAATGTATATTTAAATTATTTAGCTCTGCAGTTGTATTAAGTACCCTGAAATAGGAATACAGAAGAAATCCATGTAAATTAGGGTCAACCTAAGAACTTCAGGGCTCTTGACCCCCAGAGAAATCTCCTTTTCTGGGAAGCTGCTAAAGCCAACAGAATAAAGTAGTTGAAAGAAAAACTGGAAAATTGGAAGAAGGAAGGGTCTAGAGAGAGTCTCAGGCAATGTGCCAAATTTCTTACAGTTTCTGTGTGCTTATCAAATGTGCCATGGGCTCTGGGATGGGTAAATACATTGACACCCAGAGGCCTGTGATTTGTTTCAGTAGGATTCCAATGTGGCTACGTGATCTACTCCTTGCATTTCAGTTTCACTTTGAGGACAAAGAAATACTTCAAGAATCAAGAAGCAACCTTGACCTATTGATTATTTTCCCAGAGTCTATTTTTAAATTAGAAGGAATCAGAATATCTCTAATCGTCCAATCTAAGTGTGTCTCAGTGTATCGTTGACTTCTTATGAATTGTGGGAGTAGTCTACCCAAACTTGCTTCTTTTGTGCTGGATGTTGGGCCTGAAGTAACTGTAAGTCAGCTGGGCTGACAATAAGAAGGAGACCAGAACATGAAGTTATGAAGAACAAAAACAAACTGGAATCTGTGCAGACCAACTGGAGCCCATGTTCTACCCTGTGTAGAACAAGCATCTGTCTCTCCCTATCTCTGAACTTTATGATATGGATGAGCTGAAAATTAAGCTGGTCACTTCACCATCAAAATACACATGCATCTAGCCTGGCATTCAGAGAGGTAAGAGGAAAAGGAGCAGCTGAGGTCTTGCTGATGATACCACCAACAAGTTAAGACACAGATCAGTGATAGAACGTAAAAATTACCATGATCAGAACTGACAAAAAGGCTGTGCAAAAAGGCTGTCTTTCATTTCCACCTTCCAATTCTCATGAATATTTCTCTCGAGAAACTGCCACCCCAAACCACACAGGCAGGAGGCTACTGGCAATCGTAATTCCCACTTCCTTAATGCAACACAGTTTGGAATCACCAAAATTAGCAATGGTCATTTCAGAAGAAGATAAATTAGTTTTAGAAAAATGTTCAGTACCCATTTAACAACCTTGAATTGAAATGTATATATATCAACTCTATCAAAATTGGATTGGGATGCAGGTCAGGAGATTTTGGGTAACTTGGAATGTGGTGTGGTTCTGAGTAAGCACAAGGAGGATAATGTCATGGTGGCTCCATCTGGGAGGTATTAACAGAAAACATAAGAACATGAAGAAAAGGGGGTGAAAACAAGTGGTTCTCACTGTTCCCTAGGACCGACAGAATATTTGTTTGGTGAAACCTTGACCCTGCCTACCCACTGACCAATAAGAGGAAAGCAGTGGAGGCAATAACTGCAGCCTCTTTTAAGCCCTCTTCTACCAAAGAGCTAAAGATTTCTCCTAATTCTTTACCTTACCCCTGGGAAGAATGTAATGAAAGTTCTCATTGTATAGTGGTAGGGTACCATTTTGATCATGGATGACACTTTTAAATGACTCTCACAAGGACTCCTCATTCCTATAGGCTCATTAAGTTTGCTGCTATAGCCTTCTTTTGCTTCCTTAAATAGAATTAGAGGAACTTTGGGATTGTCTATAATTTTTAAGAATAGAAAAACTTCAATAGTAAAGAATTTTCCAGTTTGTTTGTAGCCCTCTTTGTTTAAAATGGTATTTTTTTTTGCTTTTGTGGATCCTTGGTAGGTGTCTTCTTAAATGTTCCTCAAGCCCCCTCATGCAAGACACCTAGGGGCACCTGGGCCAACATGGTTTTCCATCATCCACATGACATGTGGTATTCAGCTTTGCTTATAATCTAAACTTTTAAAATGCTTGTGTAAGCCTGGAATGTACAACAAAAGTTGTAGGGGTTTACATATGTGTGTCTGGAAGCATTCATGATAAATATATATGCGTGTTGGTGAAGGTGGAATAAAGCAGATATGGGCTGGTTACTTACCAGAGACCTGCCTTTAGCTGTGTCATATCCTTTCAACTGGAGGCATTTCTGTCCAGGATGTGCAGTGGTTCTGACAGTGGACTGGGCACTTAGCCCTCTCTTAACATGGCAAGCATGCTGACATGGTCTCCTGATGGTCTTCCCTCCTTGCCATCTGTCAGGATGGCCGTGGTTCACTCCCCAGTCACTTGGCCCTTTCTCTTTTGACATAGGTACTAGGCAGCAGTGAATTTACAGGAAATGGCTCACAAACCCTATCCACTGTATTCTTTTTAAGAATTTTGCAGCAAGTTATTCACCTTTTTTACTTTTCCTTTGCTGTCATAGGCTCAGACTTTGGTTCATTAACTCAGACAACTTTCTCTGGGTCTCCTCCTCCCTCTTGCTCTTTTTTTTTTTTTTTTTTGGTCTGCTTGGCAAATTGCTACTTGCTCACTGTGAATTACTTCTCTGAGTTGTACCTTTCCAACTCTTGTCTCCAAGCTCCTGAAAAGGCTAATGAGCACTGGTGCTTGGATTTTAACACTAGACATTTGCCACAGAGCTAATGCAAAATGCATGGCATGTGTCCAATATCGCAAGCGAGGGGTTGCAGTGCAAGTAGAAAAAGGAAATGCTTTCTTATTCTGTGTGACATGATTACCAGGAGATTTGCTTTTAAAGACACAGCTAAAGCTTAGGAAAAACTTGCTGTCATCAGGATGAACTTGGGGGAGAATTGAGTCATGAGCATGTGGTAGATATCTTGGAAATCATGTGAAAATTCATCTCTGATCAAGGAGATATTTAAGCATCAAAGTTTACATATATGATACATACTTGGCTTATATTGCTTGTCAGAGAGAGAATCTGTACTGGTAAACTAATTTACAGAATTTAAAATTTGTGTTCTCTGAAAGGTAAATATTTTAGACCACAGATAAGAACACTGTGATGAGCAGATGAACTCTCCTGTGCTTTTTATTTGGTGATATTTCAAAGCAGACCTTGTAAATAACTTCTGCATGCCCTGATCCTCTCACCCTTATCTGTACTGACTTCTGATTCTACCAGGATCATATGAACTACATCAATGGATGAATGGCATATGTCTGACTCTCAGTTGCTTTTGGCCAATGGAGGTCACAGTATTTCTTTTCCAGGTTCTTCATTCAAGGTTATCTTGAGCTGACTGTAGCTTTTTACTTCTCACAGTGGTTAATTCTACAAGCCTCTCTCCTTTCTCATTCCAGAAATTGGCCTTCCTTGTTCCCTAAGGGCCGAGAGGTGATAGCAAATCAACTTCTATGAAGCAACCAGTTACAGTACTATTATTTGTAGTTCCACTACCTTTGATTTTATAAAGTCTCCTAGTAAATATATCTTCTGTAATTATCCTATTTTGAGTCTGCCATCTGTATCCTGTTGGGACCCTCACTAACACGTGCACTACTCAAAAAGACAAACCCTACAAATAGAAGTTTCATTCACTGGAAATCTTGGTTAGTGTAATTTTAGAGGGTATAATATCTATCTATAATAACCACAGCACTGAAAGGCAGGATAGTGTGTGGTTAAAAAAAAAAAAAAACCAGACCTGAGCACCAGCCTGCCTAATTGTGACTCCTGTGAGGTTATGGTTGAGATTTGGTTAATTAATCTCTGTAAATGTCTAGCATTTAGTTATTATTACTATTATTATCATCACAACTGCTACATTTTAAAAGATGGAGTTCCCAGGGGGTTAGGAGGACTTGATTTTATTAGGGGTTAGTGTATATAAATACAAATGTATGCATGTAAATATAAAATGTATCAAAAAGCACCACACAGTTAACAATAGGAATCATGGTTTAGTCCGATATGTACTAATTAGTTTTGTGCCATTAGGTGTTTGGTAAGAGTACATGTAGCCTTCTGCTGTCAAGAAACTTAGTTGAGTTTGACAAAATAGAGCATAAACATAAAATAAAAAGACACGACAAGAATGGAGTTCAGATTTGATGACAGAAGGTGAGTCAGAACATCTGTTAATTTATCTATAATCTACCTACCTATCTACCTACTTACCTGCTATGGTCTAAATATTTTTGCAACCCCCAAATTCATATCTTGAAAACTAATCTACAATGTAGTAGTATTAAGAGGTGGTGCTTTGGAAACTGATTAGGTCCTGAGAGCCCCACCATCACGAATGGGCTTCTTGCCCCTAAAAAGAAGCTTGAGGGAGTTTCTGCCATGTAAAGATACTCATAAGCTGCCCCATGCTAACAAAGTGAGTCTGCTGAGAAAGTATCTAATGCCCTGTTCTGACTTTTCCCAGTTTAAAAAGCATGAGTGCCACCATATCCTTTGTTTTCAGTCACCTGCAGAAGATTTCTTGTGGCTTATGCTAATCAGAAGCTATGTTATAAAGCGTGTTCTGGGAAATGTAGTACTAACTTGGTTTACTAAACTCCAGAAGGTAAAACGAGAGAAGTTACATTTATAGAAATCTGGCAGTGCAAAGAATCTAGTACTTTATGAAGGTCAAGAACCTTCAACTGTAGAAAACAAAGCAGAAATTATACTCTAATGAAGGTGCCTATATTCCTAGTTTACTTAAAGTATTATGAATTCTAGTTCTAGTTTACAGAAACCATAACGAATTTAAGTAAATATATTAAATAGTATCATATGTATCAAAGTGTAATAAAAGTAGTATAAAACCAATATATTCAAAATGGGAAGTTATTACTTAATGGTATATGATGCAAAGGCATTTATTGACAATTTAAAAAAGCACATTGGCTCAGCTATCAAAATTCTAAGAAGAGGTCTGTGAAGATATATGAGAAAGTTGTGAGTCTTCTCCCACTCTCCCTATTTCCATATACAGTTACACAGGTCATCCCTCTGGAATGGGAAGGTATGACCTGAAGTCATGACCTTGTTATCAGCACTGTCTCTTTCATATTCATGGCATCTTCTTATAGCCCAAGAATAATATAGTGTACTTCTTTTTAAAAATAGGCAACTTATACTTCTGAGGATCAGCAATCTCTGCCTGCTGTCTTCAGAGAACTCAGTTTTATATATGAAAAATTAAATATGATGATTCTGGCCACTTCTGATTTCAAAATGACTGGAACTAAACTAAGCATATTGTAAGCTTCAATAGAGTATCTACCTCAACTACTAGTGATATTCCATAAACATAATCCTAAACATGATAATATTCCATAAATAGAATTCCATAAATAGAATCCTAAATGTAGTCTATGTGCAGATTACAAAAAAGAAATGGTAGGAGGAAATGTTACCTACTTGTTTAGCCCTTAGTATGTGTGTACCAAGTACATATACATATAAATTTGAGAAAAATGGAATATAGATTGAGAGGAACTAACTATTGGTATCTAGTCTGATCCTGGTTTCAAGTTGTCTCTTTGGTGTTGTCTGTGGGAAGTTGTCTCTGGGAAGAGAAGGTCATTGAATACTTAAAATATTGAAATATCAGCTAGAGAAACTAGCACAACTATCAAAAAAAACAAAGTTATAAAAATAGGAGAAAATGAACTATTAAAAATAAAAAGACAATGGGCTAATGAAACAAATGAAATTATTGGTGGTCATTTTGGAGGAGAGAAATAAATATGTGAAAAGGACTGTAGAATGAAAACAAAATAGGTCATACAATGAAGAAAGCTCTGTACAAATGGAATAGTAAGTATCTACAATACATGCATGAAATTACAGACACTGTGATTAAGCCCAGGCAAAATACACACACACACACACACACACACACACACACACACACACACACACAGAGAGAGAGAGAGAGAGAGAGAGAGAGAGAGAGAGAGAAAGAGCAAAAAAAGGTGCAGATTATATATTCTTGAAAGAAACTTCATATTATTGGTTAATTTGTTTAATTCTTACCACACTTTATATAGCAAGTATCATTATCCACATTTTATAAATAAGGAAATGGAGGCTACACCCCTTGATTGAGATCATCTAAGTAATAAGTAGTAAGACTAAGATGCTCATCCAGACAGGTTTTCTCCAGAAGTCTTGATTTTAATACTGTCGGCTTCATTTTTAAGCAATATACTTAGAGATGCACAGACCATGTTCGAAACTTTATGTGTGCAAACCTACAGGATATTCCTTTAGATAGAGAGAGACTGGGAGTTAGGAGTTTAAGGAAGGAGGCACACTAAAATTTTTTGCATTTAGACTTCTATACTATGTATTTTTTTTATAATATATACATAATTTTCTCAGAAACTATGTAAAACTATTCAAAGGGAAAGAATAGAAAAGAAAAATAAGCTAAGGAGAAAAGCTATGTTTTTGCCTGTGCTTTCTCTTTTGTACCTCCCCTTCCCTGGACCCTCTTCAGTTTTGTGTGTGTTTACTTATTTTATTGTTTAATGACTTCTTTCCTGGAGCCTCAGGCTCTGACCTCACCCTCCCTGTCCTGGTATTCCCAGGGACTATCAGGTTGGTTATAATCCTCTGTTCGCATGCTTTCCTTTCTATATCATCCTTCCCAGAGAACAGGGGCCTAGTCTTGATTCATTGGCCTTTTTAATGCCTGTGTCTATATTTTTCCCAGAGCAGACACTTGGTATATTTTCACAGAATGTGTGGAATGTATGTTAAAGTAAATCCGATTTCTTAAAGATAATTCCTTATGCAATAGTCTCATCGTCTCCAGATCAGCTGTGCATGGGGTTTCTTTAAATTCACTTACATGAAAGAGAACTGAGACATGGTTTCAGGAAGAAATTTATCACTCCATGAAACACTGAGACAAAATTAATCAGCCCATTTTCCCAAAATGGACCTCTGGCGGAAATAGAGCCAGACATGACCACTGAGTTTCTTCATAGTTACTTCATTGGGTTTAAATTATCAAAGCAGACATATTATTTTCTTATTATGCTGTTATTTTTTTCCCTGACAGTGTTCTATGGCTTTAGGAAATCTATTTGCATAAGCCAAAAATTTAAAAAAGGATGAGATCACAAATAGAAGCAAATAAAAAGAAAAGCAGAAAGTATTAAATAAGACTTTTTCATTAAGATCTTTACTTATAGGTTAGAAGTTTATAAGTTTTGGGTTTTAAATATTTTTAATTAGCTACAGGAAATAGAATTGAGTCAAACAGTGATACCATGAGCAATGCATCTGTATTTATATTTATCAACTGATAAAATATCCAGGGGTGGGAAATGTATTACTAGTTTAACTAAAAAATCTAGTTAGTAGAGGTTTATCTAAGATTTAAGAAAGCCATAGGTTAAGTGAGAAAACCACAGTTAATTAAAAAAAATAATTACCAGTAAAGGAGGGAGGTAAACAACTAAAAATAAAGATAACTGAAGAACTGAATTATATAAAAAAGAGTAAGTGAAAAGATAAAAAGAAAGCCAACTGAATAAAATCATTGAAAAATACAATTGAAATTGAATATTTATGTATATAGTACTCAGGAATGGAAGGATTATAAATAGAGGTAGTATGTAAGTACATCCTCAGAAGAAGAAAATGTATGAGGGTCAAATGTTATACTTCAAATAAAGTGCTTTGAAACATAAGCACTACTAAACAAATTTTCTTTTCTTTTTTTTTTTCATTAAAATGAGAGCAATTATAACACTGTCATCAAAACTGTCTTGGTCTTGGAGCACATAGTAGAACTGTTAGGTCATCTTAGACTGAAACTCATCAAATGTTTTTTTCTCTGTAGAATTTTGGCATTGATTTGTTTGCTTTTTTCAATACAAGTTTCATAAAAAGATTCCCAAACTTCAGATGAAATACAACTGTTTATTTCATTATTGTTTTCTTTGTTGACATTGACAGTGATTTTGTTACTCTTACGAAAGACTCACTGTAATATATGGGTAAAAATTATGAAAAGATTAATACTCTGAGAAGTGTGAAAAAATACCCAAATAGAGAATGAATATGGTATCAAAACTCTCAGTGCTTTCCAGGTGTGTGTGAGAAGAGGAAGAAGAATTGATGGGATAAATCCTAATTTATCTAAGTTTGAAAAATCATATAGTAAACATTCAACGCTTGATTTTCAGGTCCCTTTGGTGGAAACATTCACCCCTTCACACACAATTATCAAGTGCCTGTTATGAGCTTGACTTAACTATAGGTGCTGAAGGAAAAGCAGCAAGCAAAACCAACATCTCTACACTCACAGGGTCTTCATTTTAATGGTGAGATAGTGATGAGGACAAAGAGATCCAGCTGATCAGTTGTGTGATTTGTAATAGGGTGGGTGGGTGTGTGTGTGTCTCACTCTGATAACACTGGAATAAATAATAAAGGAAGTGATGGGCCAAATACTGTGACTATCTGGAGAAAGAACATTTCAGTTGCCGAGAGACATTCATGCTTGGAAAGCTCTAGGGAGCAAAGGAGAAGGGGCATAAAACAAATGGGATCCCAAGACCAATAGGTCCAAATGGAGAATTAAGGTTTTATTTCTGGGCATCCTTTTCCTAAATGTTAGGATATCAGCTTCTCATTGTTCTTTATGAAATGTGGCTTATGAAACTAGTACAAGGAGAACTATCCTGTCAGGGGCATGTGAATAATGTGAAAATATGTTTTAGGTGTGCAACATTTTGGAATGATGACTTCTGTGAGCTGAGCTTGTCAGGCTTCCTTACCTCCTGCCATGATGACAGTGTGCACTGTGCAATCAAAAGTTGTACCTGTGGGCCTCCATGACATTCCTGATGTGAACCTAGGGTCTCTTTACATGGATGAGAAATGATGTCAGTTACTTACAAATCATGATTCATTCAATGCTTATATTGAAAATGTGTATTCCGATTCTAATTCATCAGATACCTCCTGAAGTTTTGATGTTAACATCCTTTTTTTCCCCCTTTGGTTTTCCTCAAGAAACAAAGGTAAAGGATAAAAGATCCAAATTAAGTGTTTTATGTTTTTTTGAATTTCCCATTATTTTTCCCACATTCACTATTTCCAAATACATGTACCAAAATTTGGATACGTAGAGAATTGGGATATATCATTTTGCATCCTGTATTTTTTCTGTCTTTTAAAAATCTTCCACATGTTGAGCCATGTCAAGATTATCCATGTTAGATTAAAAATCCTTTCTAATCAGAGAGACTATGCTTGTCTAAATCTCTCTGTAGTAGCATTAGTTAGTGATCATAGTTATCAAAAAGTTATCACTATGTATACAGAAAACCATGTCATTTCATCAGTTCAGTAGACCATTGAGCCTTCCACAAATAGCTTTGAGCCCCAAGGCCAGTCTGACTATTGGTTAATGCAAATAAGCATAGCAAATGTTTCTGCTCTGCCTCAGTAACTGCAATCCCATTTGAAACAGAGTTATGTGTTATGGCCTTACTAGGCAGACCCCTTCAAGCAAGGCAGGATCTGCATGCAGTTATAGAATGTTCAAATTGGTTTGTCTTGAAATAGAGGAGGGTTTGGATTTGCTGACCAAATCAATTAGAGTATTTTTCCCTACTCTCAGAGTGGGAAATTGCCTTTCCAAAGCTTTGGAAAATAAGAAAGAACCACATGAAAGATCCAAAGTGCTTAGATATGCATGTCTAAATAAACCCCAGGAAAATACCCTGGGTTTTATTTATAAAAAGAATATCTACTTATAGCTTGATCTATCTCGGATTCTCTCTAACTTTTAATCAATTTATTGAAGGTTAATTTGCACACAATAAAATGCACGAATCATAGTGCATTAGGGTGAGTTTTGACAAATGTATATATATACACACACCATGTTATCATCTTATCAACATTCTAGTCAATATATACAATATTTCTCTCATCTCAAAAAGTCTCTTATGCCCTTCTTTGCAGGAAATTTCCATATCCACAATCATTTTTCTGAGATGATCTGAATATTATTACCTCAGCTCCATTTTGTCTGTTAATGATTTGTACAAAAACTACATTATATGTATCTTCATGTCAAAATTTACATACTCTACATGATGACTTTAAGCTATATTTATGCTATTTTATGAATCAATGTGCTTTTTAAAATTGGTTTTGTTTTGCCACTCACCAATTGGTAAGTATTTGAGTTGTTCTCAGTTTTGGATTGTTATGATTTGAGTTGCTATGAATGTTCAGGTATATTTCTGTATGACATATGTTTTCATTCTTCTTGAGTAAATTCTTAGGAATTTTCTGGATCATGTAGTAAGTGTATGTCTAACTTTCTAAGAAAATGATAACGTGTACTATTTCATATTGCCTACCAGAACATTAGAGAGAACCACATATTTGTTCTGGCATTTGCTATTGTCAGTCATAAATTTTTGCCAATAAAATATTGTGGAATGTGAGAAATAGAAAGCCCAGTGGTCAGTTTTCAGAATATAGTATTTAGCCTTAATTGGGATATAAGATCCAATCATAGTCATTTTGATGTCCTGAACCTGTATTCAATCATATCCATTTTAACTATAGCTCTCTCCTTTGCCCTTCCCAATTTTAAAATTAGCCAGTCACATAGATTGTAATCCTGAGTTACAACTATCAGAGAAAGGGGCAATGCTGCTTTAGAAATAAAAACAAAAGCACAAATTAGTAAAGCAGAAAAGACAAAGTGCACTTGCTTGCCAGGCTTTGTTCAGTAGCTCACCCTTCTGCAGAAGTAGTTTGCTTTGCCATGCTTCTTCAGAGCGCATTTGATTCCCTGTGGCACCCCAATATTTCTAACGGGAGTTTCCTCTTGGTGTTTGAAGGATTTATGCATTTCTAATGACTAAAGATTTTAAATATTTTTTCATATAGCCATTTGAATATTTTGTTGTGAAATATATTTGACTAAGTGTTTTGATCATAATTCAGTGGGTTGTTCATTTTTCATTATTTAATTTGTCTTAGTTGGCTTTTCATTACTCTAAAGAAATATGTAAGACAGGCTGTTGTTATAAAGAGGTTTTTAGTTAGTTCAACAGTTCTACAGATTCAACAGCCTTGCAGTGGCTCAGCTCTGGTGGAGGCCTTCTTTTGTGTCATCATTGTGGATGGCACTGGCAGGAAGAGCAAGTGGCAGGAAAATTACACCTTGAGCAGGAAGCCAGAGAAAGCTGGGTGGAGCCTGCTGCAGGCTTTAAAACACCTCTCTCTCCTGAGACTCACTCCCAGAGACTTGTTTTCTCTTCTTTGGGAGATGTCCTAATTTACCTACCTCCCAGTAGGCACCCCCACTAGGCCTCACCTCTGAAAAATTTTCTCAGTTCTACTACTGTCACAACTCCAGGCACCAGACCTCCAACCCATGGAACTTTGAGGGACAAAAATCATATACACTATAGGATGATTCTATGAAATTAAAAAAAAACATATTTTGGATTCAATCTCTTCATTGTACATCTGTTCTGAGAATATCCTAGTCAGGGGTTTATCTTTTGAATCACAAAAGTTTTAAATTTTGATGAAGTTTAATTTATTTGTATGGTTGGTGCTTTTGTCAAACCAATCTTTGCAATTTCCTAGCAAAGATAGTTTCCTATGTTTTCTTCTGCTTAATTTATATTTTTAGTTTCCACATTTAGGTCTTCCATCAGGTTGGCATTAATGTTGGTGTATAATATTAGGTAGAGGTTGGGAATCCCTATGGATAGCAAATTCTTTTAGCGTTATTTGTTGAAAGACATTTTTTTCCCCCTCAGTAATGGAGTTTTATTGAAGATAAGTGGAATCTATGTACATGTTCTGGAGTCTTTTTTATTCAGTTGGTTTATTTTTATATATGCACTCTTATCCCACATATCTATTGTTGCTTTACAGTAAGTATTGAAATCCGCTGATGTGTTTCTATCAACGTTTTCCACAGTTTTTACTCTCTGAGTTTCTTTGAATTTTCAAAGAAGAAATAGAATCAGTTGCTCAGGTTGTACAAAAATATCTAGTATTATTTTGCTTGACATTGTTTTGAATTCATAGATCAGAATGGTGACACAGAAAATCTTAATACTTTAAAAGACCTAATTACTTAGATCTTTAAAAATTTCTCTCAATACTCTTCTAGTTTCAGTGTACAGGTCTTATAGATTTTTAATAAAATTATTTCTATTGATATTATAAAATATGATGCTATTATAAGTAGTATTTTTGGTTTTTGTGAAATTATAAATGATATTTTTAAAATTAAATTTAAACATTTAAAAATTATTAGTATATAGGACTAAACATAATTATTGCAACTTTCATTCTTTAAAATTTCTAGTTCATTAATTTTAGTTATCTGTTAGATTTTTTATGATTATCTATGTAAAAAAGAAATTATATGCTAATAAAGGAAGTTATACTTTTTTCTTTCCAATCTTTATGCCAGTTTTTCTTTTATTAATGTCCTGTATAATATTTTACCCTTCTTATATATTAATATTTTGATTTATCAATATTTCACTCATTTTTTTTTGCATCATAAGTGATGTTACTTAGTAACTTTTCATATAATATCATTGTCAGAATCATGTTAGTCCTCTACAATGAATTGGAAGTATTTCTTGCTCTCCCATTTCCTTATAGAGTTTGAGTAAGATTGGCATTATTGGTTCTTTAATTGCTTGATAGGATCTTTCATTGCAATCATCTGGACCTTGTAGATGTTCTGTTTTATATTTTTCATTTTATTTTTCTATAGAAAGATTTTGTTATGTCTTCTGATTATGGGTACATTGAGTACTCTTTTTTCCCTTTTTATGTCAGTTTTGAATAATGAATTTATCTAATACATATGTTTTTATTGGCATGAGGTTTTCCCATAATATCACATTTTTGAAAATGTTTATAGAACATGTTGTGAAATATTATCTTTCATTCTTTGGGTTGGAAATTTGTATTTCCTTCTTTTTTTATCTTTTGATCATCTAATTACATATAAATCTTGAAATTCTTTCAAAATCAAATCTTTGTCTTTTCTTCATTTATACTTTTCTGATTTATTAATTTATGGTTTTGTATTTGTTATTTATTTTTCTCTGTTCGTATTAGATTGACTTTGTCTTTGCTTTGGTAAGTTCAGTTTATAAAATTTCACATTATTAATTTATGGTTTTGTATTTGTTATTTATTTTTCTCTGTTCGTATTAGATTGACTTTGTCTTTGCTTTGGTAAGTTCAGTTTATAAAATTTCACATGTAAGAGAGATCATGCAATATTTGTCTTTCTGTGCCTGCCTTATTTCACTTAACAGAATGTTCCCGTGTTCATCCATCTTAAAGACTGAATTGTCACATTTTGTTTATACATTCATCCATTGATGATCACTAATGTTGATTCTGAAACTTGACTAATGTGAATAATGCTGCATTTGACATAGGAGTTTAGACTATCTCTTCAACATATTGATTTAATTATAAATTCTGTGAGACTCTGCTTATCTTTGCACCACAGAATGAGTCCCACCTTATTTTCAGGATATGAGGCAAAAACTTCTCAGCCCTGTATGCCAGAGTTAAGGTATCTTCTTTGTTGGAGTGACTAGGACAAAATGGGGAAGGTATCAAGAAGTATTTCCCTCTGACAACATAGTAATTATTTTCCCTGAGGTGAATGCAAAAGATCACAAATAAATCCAAGCATATTTGTATTTTAGGGAGATATCTAAATTTCAAAGACAAAAGTAATGGAAAGCCATGTGCTGGGGGTAGCAATTGTACCCCATTTGCACTGTATAAGAGGACATGGCTCATTGTTCTGGTCTGTAGGATGTTCCTTATAGTCATTACACAGACTACAGGAATGGGCCTCTTATAATCATCTTCTTTCTTTCTAGTTTGTATGTCACACTCTAATCAATTACTTCCAGACCACGAGTTATATACAACAAAATTTCCTTATATTAACTTGCCATCAAATGGCACTATAAACATTTTTTCCCTCTGAATGCTTGGATTTGTTCCCCTGATTTGAAGGAAGGAAGTTTAATCTTTCAACATGTGCCAATTTCCTCCTATGGCCAAAAGTGTTCTTTAATATTGCCTTATCCTTTAATATAGTTTCTCTTAGGTCCCTTGCCCTGCCAGGTTCTTATTAGTTGGATTGCTTTGGTTAATTTATTTAGCCCCTCCTAGCAAAGCTATTTAAACTTATGGTATGTTGCTATTTATATTTGACCTGTAACAAAAGATATGATCCTTGAGTTGCTTTTTATTTTTATTTTTGGAGTTTATTTTTTTAATATCAGTTAAAATAAACTTGAGCTTATCTTTATATTCTTTCAAGTCAAGTGACGAAGGCATATATTTCCAGGAAATGCACCAAGGCTTAAGGTACAATTTTTGATTTTGGTCAAATAGAAAAGAGTTTTTGCTACTTGTGCAAAAGGAATTAATGAACTATTTTTAATGTGAATTTAGTCAACCCATGATTCTAATATCTCTTGCATTGTCCTCAAATTTCTTTGATCAACCTGCTCAGGATGGTAAAATGAATTTATTGGTCTTAGGGAGAATAATACTGAACATTTAAAAAACCTTTTCCTGAGTACCAGAGCTAGAAAATACAAAATTGATATATGGATCTCTCCCATAGTGTGCTGAGAATAGGGGGAGGGGAAGGGTAACAGAAAGGGTTCAAGTTTATGAGCAAAGTTAAACATGTTTGAGATGAAAATGAACCATGTAGCTGGGATTGAGGCTGGAAATAAGGCTAGTGTCTAAGGGAGAGGTAAAGCTGAAAAAAATTGCAACTTTTTCTATTACTTGTCATAATATAATGGAAAGGACACGGAGGAATAACCATTATAATAACCAGTTGAAAGAACGGACTATATTATAATTATCCTAGAAAGTGAATGCCATTTTCTTTAAACTTTTTATATCAGAAAAATTACCACCTCAGCTAGAAATTTCCCCAGGGTCTATGAGTCCTTTCATTACCTAGTCAAAATCTCTTTTGCAGAAGTTAAACATGATACATTTAAGAGGTTAAATCAGAACAACAAATCCATACTTCCCAGGTTCAATTTCTGGCTCTGTTGCTTATTTTCTGGGTGCTCCAGTTCTGAAACCTTTCTGTTTCCTTTTGGTTGTCTACCAAATAGGATTTCAAAACAACCTTAAAGGGTTATTAAAAATTAAAATTAATAGAAATATGTAAGTTACTTGTAACAATTCCTGGCATGCATACATATCTTGAGGGCTTTGTCACATTTATTTTTATTACACATCTTTTTTTCTAGGTGAAGGAAATCAATATTTCATTCTCAAGTTGTCGTATAATATTACCTTAAGGTAATCACTATTTTCAATTAAAAGGTCAAATTTTCATGAGTCTAAAAGTATGTCTTCTAATTTTTAGAGGCAGATTGCCTTCCTTTGGTAGCAATTCTATTCTATGAAATAAATGTCACCTCCGACAGATAATAGCTAAGATAAGCTCCTTTGGAATACAACGTAAAGGTATTTTTTTAAACAATCAATCAAGAATTCTTGAATCAAATAGAATAGGAAGAAAGAAAGAAATTTTTGATAATTTGAAAATTTTTTGCACTTTTGGAAAGGCAGAGAAAAAAAAATATATATATCATTATATAAAATATATATAAAATCTCATTAGATTAATTCTTTTCCCTTGAAAATATTTTCCCAATATATCATGAATTTCTAGCATGGTCTGCTTTTGCAGAGAATGTTCTTACACAGGGAAAAACTCCATTTTGACATTTGTTTTATTTGCCCAAAGTCTTATTCTCTGAGATAGAGATAAAGGATATTAGTGTGGCATTCCTGTTACAAATCCATCCCAGCCAATGGGTCATAATTTCCTCTGTTCCATTTGCTCCGTGACTCCCTTGTGTCACAAGAAGGTAATGTTTCACATGCATCACCCTGATAGTGCATTCCATCACCCTGCAGCAAAAGTTTTCGCCCACAAGATAGACACTTCATTCATAAGTTCTTTCCAATCATTTTAAACTTTCAAAAAATCAAGTATTGTTTTGCATGACACAGGTGATACTCATGAACTTATTACCTCTCTCAAAGGCCATTTTTTATTGGCAGCTGCTTCACACTGAATAAAGATGAGGCTTCTTCACTCCATCAATCGAGACTAACATCAGTGCAGCTGTTTCCTGTTCAGGGTGAAAGAAGTGAAAATGAGATTAATTTTTTAGTGAGTTAGATCCATCTATAGGGAGCATAGGGACAATTCAAGCCAGACAACTTCTAGATTATTAACAAAGTTGCTTCAATCCTTAACTTTGTGACTAAACACAAAGCTTAGACATTTTAAAAATTAGAAATCAGTGGTCTGTGTTGTCCAGAGCAGACGGCTCAGTTGATTTTGACTTAGTGTCAATTACATTTGATCTAAGGCCATATATCACACCGTGGCTACACATAAGAATTACCTGAGAATAAGAAAGTTGTAAACAAACTCAGGGCACATTGTTAATGTGTTTATTCTTTCATATTCATATATTGTGCTGAATACATATTCATGCAATGATTTATTCATTATTTGAGAACCTGACCTGTGCATAGGCTAGAAATTAAAATTAAAAAGGAGAGATCTCTTGATTTTAAGAAGCTTACAGTTGATTGACAGAAAATTAATAAAGAGGTAATTTCAATACATGCTTCTCAAATAAATCGAGAAAGAAGGGAGGAACCTGAAGATGCATTGTGGAGGTGGGGTGGAGGGAGGCTTATTGGAGCAAGTGTCTGCAGAAGAGAATAGGAACCTAGCAGCATGAAGTAGGAAAAGCAAAGTGACTTTCATTGGAACAACAACAAAAAAGAAAAGCTGCATAAACTGAGGCATAATTTAAAGGGGGCTGTTTGGTGTGTTGTAGAAACAAAAGCAGTTTGATTATGTTGTAGTATCAAGAAGGAGGTAAGTAAAATGGAATGAACTCTTGAGAGGCAGGTAGGATTCAGGTCCTGATGTTCCTTCTGTTCCAGGCTAAGGAGGAAAGATATATTTTATATATGCTTGGGGGTATCTAATAGACTTTAGTTTTTGGCTTCTTTCTGTTTTTGATAATACTGTGGAGAACTGAACAAAAGACTGATTTTTGTAGAGCAGATCAGATGATACAAATACATATATATTAGATATGGTAGAACCTGTATTGGGGTGATAGGGGGAAGTTTGCCATTAATTAGCAATATCAATTAAGTATTCAGCCTTAATATAGGACCTTATAAGCCATAGAAGTGGCCCAGAGTAGGTGAGAAAAAAGAAGGTCAATTCTGGGTGAAGTTTAGAGACAATAGAGTGGCTACATTTGGCCTTGAAGGATGGCAAAGTTTTGATAGGTAGAATTATAGAAAGAAAGCAAGAATGACTTGAAAATATGAAGTCCTTATATGATTATATGATTGAAGAAAAAGGTCTAAAAGGGGAATTCTTCGGGGATTAGAACAAAGAACAGTATATAGTGATGCAGGACCCTCATCCTTGCAGTTGTGTTTTTGTTTTGTTTTGTTTTTATTTTTAATGTCAAACCATAGATTTGGGGATTTATAGAAAATGTGACACAAGGAAAGTCTCAAAGCAGAGAAGAAGAAGCATTTTCAATATTAGGTATTCTGAAGATTGACTTGGAAACTGAATCCCTGATAGAATGAAAATTTAAAAAATAAAAATAAGTACAAATAATAGAAGCTGAACCAGTACAGTAGTGGATAGAAATGAAACATTTATGGGGGTAGTAAGACTCCATGCCCACCTCTGATTCATTGATCGACAATCTCTCTTTCTTTCTTTCTTTCTTTCTTTCTTTCTTTCTTTCTTTCTTTCTTTCTTTCTTTCTTTCTTTCTTAATTTTTATTTTTATTTTTAAATCAAGGCCTTTGTGTGGTTCTTAACTGTGTCCAGAATTATAAGCAATGGCTTTGGCAATACCCTCAAGACTTTTAGTCATGAGGACTAGATTTTTCTTTGGCAGGTGGAGCTAACTACTACAACATAGACAATGAAGAAATTCAGTTGACTGCTAAAATCTCCTATAGAACTTGTTAAACAGATTGCTGGAAACCATTAAGGTCACAGTATTAGATGCTCCAGGTGAGCATCACATAGTGTACTAAAGTCCCTAGTGATTCTTACGATCTGATGAATTTGGGGAAGTAGCATTATGGTACTTCACAACAATTGATGGATTTATAAATATCCCTGTTGCCGCCACTTGTATAGTACTTTCTGATGTGGAATGGTTGTCAGCTTTCCTGAGTCCTGAGAAGTTGAGTTAAAATCCAAATCTGGTCATCCCTCAACACCCCCCTAATTGTCACCATTCTGACCCATCATCTTTCTCCACCAGACTTACTGTCATAGCATGCTAACTGGCTTCTTTGCTCCCATTCTTTCTAGGACATAGTCAATTTCCCATTTGGGAGTTGAAGTAATATTTTAAAAACAAATATCAGATGATGCCCTCACTACTATCCTGCTCCAAATCCTCCAATAGTTTTCATTGTGTCTTTTAAAAAATCTAAACTACTTTTCATGACTTCCAAAAAGTTCCTACTTGGGCTGATTGACCCCTGCCCATCTGTGTTATTCAGTTCATACTGTTCTTGATTCGCTCCTTCTGACTTGTTCATTCTTTCCTGATCAATCAAGATTTATCAATCTCTCTGAGCTTCATTCTTGTTTTTGCTTCTTGGATCCAAATTTGCACTGGATTTTCTCCATTGTGTCATGTAGAAGACTCTTTTGTGTAGAAGACCTACTAATAAGCAAGGTCATCTCGCCATACTTAACCCTTATCCTGATTCATCTTGCCTCAAAAGTCTTATCATTACCTGCTCTTAGAACACATATTCTTATGTGTTATCTCCTATAATAAAATCTATGTGTATTTAGGTTATGGATTCTGTCTAATCATTATCTGCTCCAAGGCTGAGAATAGTTGACAGTCAAAGAACATTTCTTGGATGAATGGGTGAATGAATGATGTGCTCATAATGTGACAAGAGATATTTCATGTTTATGCCTTTGAATCCGTGCCTTTTCTTATGCTCTTGTCTCTATCATTGAACTTGTAGTCATCTGGAATATATATATATATATATATATATATATATATATATATATATATCAGAACCATCTGTGCCAATTTCTTCATTACTTCTTCCTTCTCATACTCCTGAGTGTTCAAATGTCTTACATGTCTCTGAGGGGTGGTCTTTGCTAGCTCTGTCCAGTGGCCTCCTGCACTGATAGTCTTATTGGCAAGATTTTAGAAAAGGTTACTGCTTCCACTGATGGTGGACATAGGTCCATATTTGGGACGTTACTAGTGTTTAGAAGGTTTGAATTTTCTTAGCTCCAGAAAAGTCTGCATGCCCCAAAACTCCTATAAAATACTGTTAGTGTGACCAAATCTATATTCGACAATTTGTTTTAAAGACATGAGATTTAGAGCAACACGGCACCAAGCCATTGATTGATTCTTCATTGTGTCTATCTCCTTAGACGTTAAGTCAGTCACAATTATCCCATCAGTTCTTTGTGGTGTGTTTATTTGAGATTTACCAGTTTGTAAGTTCACTTTACAAAAAAAGCTAGCCAATAGGCAGTCCCAAGTGGGGTTTCTAAGATAGACATAGGTTCTTTATATCCCTATTATTTCTGATCCATTTCACCTGTGGAAACCCAGAAACATAAAAGTCGTTCTTATTGCGGCTGTTTTAAATACACCACCAGCTATATGATTCCTATCTCACATATAATTGCTGCTTTTTTTTTTTTTTTAAAAAAAAGAAATGCTCAAGAGATCATAGGCTGTGCACTCAAGATAAGATGACAAGAATCACTAACTGGGTTGCTGCTTATGCAGACAAAACCCCATGCATACATGAACAAAGAGACACCAACTGTATTTATAACTTACCCAGAAAATATATACAAACACACACTTCTCTTTATTCTGTCAGTGCAAGATAGCTCAGCATTGCCTTGGAGTCTAAGACAGTATTTCAGAAAAAAGGAATACTTTTTCTTCTAGAAGCATCATGACACTGGCAGACAGAGTGTGGAAAGGAGCCTAAGGGCGGCTTCTATCGTGTGTAACTTCATGCCCAGTGGTCCTGCCGGCCTCACACTGACCTGCCTCCCAGGACGTGCTAGGGAATTTTCCTGACTTGGAGCTTCAGTCCCCAAGGCTTGCACCTTATTTTCTAGACAGGCAAGAACTGTTGCCTGTCTGGTAAGCTTTCTCCTGTGGAGGACCTGCCTTGAGGCAGATCTGTCTAGTTATCTCCCTGCCTTTTGAAGCTACATTGCACACAGCTGCTTTTACCTCATCTCAACTCCTGCCTGCCTGGAAGGGACTTTGCCTGAGAAGTCCTGACCAGGGGGCCTGAAGAGTTATTTACCTGGGATCTGAATCTCTCCACAGGCACCCAGAGAGTCAATTTGCACACTATGCTTTTCATCACTTACAGTGAATTTTTTTTCTGGCTCAGATATCTAGAGTTATAACAAAGAAAATATTTTCCTAGTTGAAAAAATATTCCTTTCACAATTTGACTAGAGTAAGGCTCTTATGATAGGGAATTGGCATGAAAAACTTATAATACATAGTATCATGGAGGATGAAAATAAGGAGACTGGGTACTACACATTAAGGCAGCTGTAATACCAGGTAACGAGGGAGTATGTGAGGGACAAAAGGTGGGCAAAATGTGTGCAGTTTTTAAGAATTGCGCCAATTCAAGGTAATTCACATTTCTTTGCGTTATTTATTATTTTAATTGAATACATGGCATTTGCCTAAATTTTAACGCTCTGGAGGAGAGAGACTAAAATCCTTTGTGATAAGTCATTACTATAGTTGTTTAATGGTTAATTTATTTTCTAGTAAGTAAGCTGCCTTCCACCCATAGGGTGGAATGCAGTATTCCTGAAGAAGATGCGGAAACCTGCATCATCAAACCAGGCCTGTCTGACCCCCATTTCTTGTCAGGTAATTTCTGGTGAAAGTGAATGTGGAGGCAGCAGGGTCAGGCATTGAATGAGTGTGGGCAGTGGATTCCTGCAGTGCTTTAGAAGTGGATGGGACAGGGATCCTCAGGCTTGTCTTTGCTGGTTTACATAGTCCTGGTATCTTGGACTTCCTCCTACATTCCCCCAGCACCTTTAGGCATTAGCATAGATTAAGTTTCCTGGGTCAAAGTGGCAGGATTAATAGTCAGCATCAGTTGAAAATGTTCTGGGCTTATCTTTGATCAAAAAAACAGCATTCCATTCTGTTTCACCATATCTGGAGGTTGATGAACCATTTGTAGGAGCTGGTGTGTCTGCCTCAGTTTGCTTTAAGAAATGATGAAGGTTAGAAACCAAAATGTCAATGGCCGACCAGGCTACCTTAGATCCCTGCTCTGCCATTTAATTGATGGGTGAACTTGGGTAAGTTACTTGATTTCTCTGAGCTATGGTTTTCTTACCAGAAATGAGAACTTGGAGGATTCTCACGTATAACGTGAGATAACATTTGCTAAATGCTTAGAAAAGTGCATGACACATAGTAAAGTCTCAGTTAAGGATGGCTTTTTAGGTAGTTATGTCCATGTATTTAGATATGAGCTTTTGCTATTATCATCAGTCTTTGTAAAGAGTGCAGTTTCCACCTCAGTATTATCAACTTCAGTAATTAATAGGTGAAATATCTATTCTGTGTGGCTTAATTATGATAGATTTAAAATCCCAGCCACATTTTTATCTCCTATTCAACATACTTGTTCTGACCCAGTTGATGTTTTGCAATTTACTCTATAGTAATTTAAACAGAGAAGCTACAATTATATTTCCAAGCCATTTGATCTATTTGTTGTAGACCAGGGTCAGTCAACTTTTTTTTTTTTCTGTAAAGACCCAGATCATAAAGATTTTGGGCTTCATAGGTCAGAAAGTCTCTGTTACAACTTATCAACTCTGCTAGTACATGAAGGCCATCCTTTAAAAATAAGAGTAGCTGTGTTCCAAGAAATATTTTATTGACAAAAGCAGGAGGTGGGATGGATTTGTCCTTCAGGGTGTAATTTATGAGTCCTTTCCTAGATGAAGGCAGTTGGGATCAGTCTTAGGAGTTTTCACTTTGTCTTTCATTTGTTTATTTAAACCGGGAAAAGATAGAACTGAATGTGCTAATGCAGACAGTGATGCTGTGAGTGTTTAGAGTGTAGAATCCCATATCTTAGAGCTCACACTAGCTGGCTGTGTCACATGAGCGTGACATGTGACTTCTCTAGGCCTGTTTTCATTTTTACAATCATAGGTTGGAGCTAGTTCTTTCAAAACATGATTGTGAAATTCTATGATTAATGCTGTCTCTTAGATGTCATATCAAGGGCTTAGTCACCTACCACTTGACAAGATCAATAGCAACTAATTATGAGCCACCAATGTTTAGGCCTTGCTCCATAATTGAAGTGCGCTCAGGCCAATATGTAAAGTAAATGTCCAACAGCAGGTTGGCTAAGCAGTGTTTATAGAGGTTGCATTAAGTGGGATAGAAATAAGTATGAGGAATAGAAGGAATGCTTTAAAAACACTCAAGTGCCATCTTAAATGAGTCACCCAGCTGTGGGCTGCTTGGAAACAGCAGGCTTGGTCAGAAAAGACTGGCTGTCAGCCTGTGGGTCAAGGGATAATATGTTCAACCTCATGTGCACCCATGAGCAAACGTCGCTGGCTGTACACTGATTCATCCACATAACCAGGTTTGTCTCAGCAGGGGCAGGAGGCTATTCTGCCAGGCCTTTCTCACAACAAACATGGCTCACATTTACACTTTTGGCATTATCCTCAAATGAGGTTATACACATTATCACAGAAATACATGACAGGATTGAAAAAAAATGTAAAATATGGAACATCTGACTCATTACCATGTTATGGATCTTCTAAGGCATGGCTGATTAATACATTTAAGCAGTTTAAAAATATATATCATGTAGAACAAGTAATATGGTTGTGTTTTGTGTTTGTAAGCATTAATTTGTAAACAATTCAAATATAACATTTTTTGAAACTATGTTTAGGCACGTCTTTATTTTTCAATGCTCTAGAGCTCTCTAGAAGTGCAAAATCCCACTACACGGACCTCTTATCTCTACCACAGGAGTAGCCTCAGTGGACATGAGGTCAGAATCCAGAAATAAGATAGCTAATTAATTTATTTGGATACTATACTTTCTACCAAGCTCTTAGATGTATACTTACGTCAGAGTGACACTTTACTGTTCACTTAAGCCCCTCTGGGGGCCTCCCATCCCTTCTAGGAGAATATCCAATCTCTTCAGGCTCATTTCATGATAGCCCTCCTCTTTCTTTTCATTCCAACCACGTTGTTTATCTTTCAGTTCATTTCTTGCCATTCCTTCTCTCTCTCTCTCTCTCTCTCTCTCTCTCTCTCTCTCTCTCTCTCTCTCTCTCTCTCCCTCTGGCTTAGTATATGTGGTTCCCTCTCTGGAACATTTTAATTCTCTCCCTGATAAGCTGCTATTATCCCTTAGTTCTCAGCTTCAAAGCTGTTATGATCCCTGAACATTCCCAGGTCCTGGGCCAGCTCACATCCTCTATGTAAGCGGAACAGCACTTTTTATCATAAAAACTATCACAGATGATTGAAATTACTTGTTCAATTGTATGTCTCCCTTATATAATTGTTTTATAAGAGTAGGGATTGTGTCTTGTCTTGTTCAAAACTGTACTATCGCTATGTTCAATAAATATATGTTGCATGAAAAACCCTTACCAAAAACAAAGATTTTTGTATTCTTCTCTAGAAAAGGAGAATGACACAGCTTCTACTTGTTTGTGTTGAGAGAGGTTATTCATGCCACCTCAAAATATACCACTTTGGCATACTGATTATTTTGAGCTATAGAATCAGACGTACAGGAAGGCCTGTCTGACTTCTTCTCTACCTAACAACAAATCATACAGTTTCCCACCAGAAAAGTGCCCTTCCTAGTCCTGGAAGAGAACACCGTTTTGCCAGGCAATTGGAATCATTGTTGAAATGGGTCTGTACAAACAAATTTATCTGAAATTATTATTTTCTGCTAGCTTTTCCTGGTATATTTCTTAGTTCCCCACAATTTACACTCCTAGCCCAAACCCTTTTTTCTTCCTAATTCTTCACAAATTTATCATTTATTTGTTTATAGGGTATGTAAACTGTCTTTTCTGGTCGCTCCTTTGGAACTTGGTTTTCTTGTGAGGACTCCCATGTACATGCAGAAGTCTCATGAAAATAGTCTGCTTTTCTCCTGCAAATCCTTCTTATATCAGTAAATTTTCAGATCCAATCAGAGATTTTAAGAGGGAAGAGGAAAACATTTTCTTCCCCTACAGCACGTACTTGGCTGTAGTTATCTTCAAATATGAAGGGAACTAAATTTTCTTTGTTATTATACACGTGGACTTGTACAAGTTGACTAAGAGGTGAATTAGAAAGTTGTGCCTGTGTGGACTTGCCAAGTCTCAATCTTTTGCTGTGAATACTTCACCATCCTAAAAGGGAACTGCCATACATCAAAAGAGTATTCATACCACAATAAAATAAGCTATTCTGTTTAGAAGATTAGAGATTGTTAAGCAGTGTGTTTTTAAAATTTGATTTATTACAACTTTGGGACATGCTAAAATACTTGGTTGAGAATATCACGTAAATCGTGGTGACTGATCCCAAGGCCAATAGAGTCAAGGCATTAGTGTAAATGAATAGGGCTAGAGAGGTCTGAGAGAAACAGGTGTCCAGGCACAGGTAAGTTCTTCTCAGCTTCAATAGATATGAATTTTTCAAAGAAAGTAGAAAATTCATGAACTTAAAATGAAATCATTTTAAAAAGGTAGGTAAATAATTTCAAAATTTTGCAATGTCTTGTTTATTCGACAAAATACATCTGCTGCACCACCAGTTCACAAACTATGAATTTAAAACGTAATCATTGGCTTGATATCAGAATTATAGAGACAAATAATCAATTTGCTAATGCATGAATAAGTGATGCATGGATATTTAACCAAATGAACAATTCATGCATAAATAATAAATCAAAGAATTTTGAAATGAGAAGGGATATTAAAATCATCTTATGAATACTTTCTTCCACATTACAGATGAAATATCTCAGGTACACAAAAATGAAATTATTGGGGCTTGAACTCAGATACACAAAAGTAAATAGCATGGAGTTGAATCTGAAAATGTCTTAATGCTTGCATATTCCTATGGTCTCCAAGCAACTCATGTGCATGTGTAAGTGTGTGTGAGTATGCGCTGTGTGTGTGTGTGTGTGTGTGTGTGTGTGTCTATGTATGCATGCATATTCTTCTATAATAAAAATGTAAGTAGAATGAAATATGGTGGCCAATGCTAGTGCTACTCAGATTTTACTGTGTATGTGAATCATTTGGGGATCTCATAAAAATGAAAGGTCTGATTCAGTATGTCCGGAAAGAGGTCCAAGTTTCTGTAGTTTTATAAGCCTCTGGGCAATTCTGATCCCAGGACCAAGCCTGGACCTACTCTCCAAGAATTGCTCTGGTTGCCTGGATGGCCTTAATGTCCCAGAACAGAGCATAGTATTCATTTTTTGATTTTGACAGTGAACACTCTGCTAACATTGCCTCTCTTCCCTATGAAATCCTGAACAAGTAAAACATATTAGATTAAATGCTAAATCCACCTAACAGTAGAGAAATAAATGATTTGGAACAAGAGTAGTTAAAAAACACTGAACCTTCAAAATCTCCACAATGTTAAACATGTGTCTACTCACGTCATGTTTTATGAATAGACATTGGCTCTTTTTAGCGGCTAGGGAACTCTTGAATCAGGTTGTAGCCAATATCAGCAGAAAATGACATCTCAGAAAATAAGGAGAAAAAGTATTTCAGAAGATAAGAGCAAACATTCCACAAGATGGCAGTAAGTTCCTATGCTTTACATTTTTCTTAACTTCATCTTTCTACAGAATACACATTTCATTAGTGGAAATGTTTTGGACTTAGAATATATATATTTGTAATAATAGAACTAAACTGAAGAGAAGTTATATTTTTTATCAATCCAAAGATTGATTACTGTTTTTCTCTTTTTTTTTGCCAAACATTTTGTAATAGCATGACATACTAATGCCATATTTTAAACCTGTATTTAGTCTCCTAGTTTTTGATATAAGACTTAACAAGATATATTTTATATTATTTATGTAATTTATATAATATTGTGAAATTTTTGAAGTAATAGATACATTATTATATTTAAAGTTTCAAATACATTTTCTAACTCAATTTTGGCCATTTGTCTTCATTTTAGAAATCTCTTAAGAATTTAACCTATTAAGACAGAAAGAATCAAAGTTAATTCTTCATTGTGTTACATTATCAACTTAAGACTAATGGTAATTACATTTATACACATTGCATTACAAGACTCTAAACATTAAAAGAGATCACATTTCTAAGACTTGTTTATAAGCTCTTTATTTTCTCCAAGCTAGTTTCAGGCATTAAAGAGGTATGAATTAAGAAAAATAAAACATTAACTGAGGTCTTTTAAAGGTGTTTATGTGTAAATGAGAAGAAATGGATAGTTTTCACATCCACAGATATGCAAACAAGTGTGCTTTATCCTGTGGTGATGGTGGAAAATTAGATCCTACCATTTTACATCATCCTACCTGTGTATGATTTTGGTCTATTAATTTAATGGCTTTGGTACTTGGTTTCTTCTGGTAACATATATAGGTTAGTTGATTTCATCTATAAATCCTCCACATTTCCATGCTTTTTTTAGGAGAAAATATAGCTAATTAAGAGGAATGTAACTTTGAGGATAGCCTGTGGTGAACAGATGTTCTGGGGGTCTTTGGAGTGTGGTAGTATCTCTCACCCTTTCTCTTCCTGTCCTCTAGTGCTGAGGGCCATTGCCAAGTAGGAATGATGCTGGCTCTCAGCAGTTTAGGCTGCTCTTGATTTAAAATGTCTTAAGAAGAGAGGGACATGCTGGGGTGCTGCACCAACACAGAGGACTGTGTGGCTATTGTCTGCACTCCTGAAATAACTTTATGATGATTCTCTTTTCTCTCTACCCCAACTCAAATTTTCAATTCATTAGTCCCATAAGATAATAAGAGGCAGTATTGACAACTAGAAAAATGACCATGCTTAGCAGATAGTGTAGGAATATTAGAGGGACTTGGAACATAACCATCTGGGTCGATTGTGCCATGGTGATGTTCACTGATAACTTTACCTTCAACTTTGGCTACCCTTCTCCTCCCAAATTTTCTCTCTTCTCAACTGTTTCTGTTCTTCTTTTTTCTAGTCTTCCCTGGTCTCACATTGCCATGCTTCTTTACCTTCCTGCCCCCCAGACCACTGCTCAGGTCTGTCCTCCT
Source organism: Ictidomys tridecemlineatus (assembly GCF_052094955.1). Lineage (NCBI taxonomy): Eukaryota > Metazoa > Chordata > Mammalia > Rodentia > Sciuridae > Ictidomys > Ictidomys tridecemlineatus. The sequence continues at coordinate 111,358,537 of NC_135483.1, forward strand.
GCAGATCTGGACACACAGAGCACTGGGCTGTGTGTTACTCCTTCTTGCTCTTTTGACTTTAGAGGCAGGGTAGTGTTTCACTTCACACTTATCATTCCATTTCCTAGCTCATGGAGGATGACAGTAACTCATTGTTTTATCCTTCTCCCATTTTCAAAGGAGTTTTTGTTGGAGATGGGTTAAAAGCACCATTGCTTTAGATAAAACTACTTATGATCATTATCCTTTTAAATGTTTGTCACTTGCTAAGCAGCATAAATGCTGAATGGCTGGTTGTAAATTGGTTGCCTGCTGACCAAGCTGCGCTGCTAAGAGTTCTTTCATACACATTCCACACGCACACTCATTTGTGTCCGGGTCTGGGTTTTATACTGTCAAGTACTTCCAAACATGTGTTGAATCCCAGTGATGTGTTCCAAAGATGACACTTATTTAGAACTGGCAAAAGTTTACATCCAAACTAAAAATCTTCTTCTTCTTCTTTATTTTTTTTTTCAAACTAAAAAGCTTCTTCTCAGCAAAAGAAACAATCAGTGAAGTGAATAAAAAGCCAACTAATTGGGAACAAATTCTTAACCACACATATGTCAGATAGAGCACTACTCTCTAGAATATATAAAAAGCTCAAAACTCTTAACACCAAAAAAAAAAAACAACAACAAATAACCCAATTAATAAATGGGGCCAAGGAACTGAACAGACACTTCTCAGAAGAAGATATACAATCAGTCAACAAATATATGAAAAAATGTTCAACATCTCTAGCAATTAGAGAAATGCAAATCAAAACTACTGTAAGATTTCATCTCACTCCAGACAGAATGTCAGCTGTTAAGTGCCAACACAATAAGTGTTGGCGAGGATGTGGGGGAAAAGGCACACTCATACATTGCTGGTGGCACTGCAAATTGGTGCAGCCAATATGGAAAGCAGTTTGGAGAATCCTTGCAAAACTGTGAATGGAACCACCATTTGACCCAGCTATCCATCTCCTCGATTTATATCAAAAGGACTTAAAAACAGCATACTGCAGGGACACAGCCACATTGATGTTCATAGCAGCACAATTCACAATAGCTAAACTGTGGAACCATCCTAGATGCCCTTCAGTTGATGAATGGATAAAGAGTGTGGTATATATACACAATGGAATATCATTCAGCATTAAAAGAGAATAAAATCATGGCATTTGAGGCAAATGGATGGAGCTCTAGAATATAATGCTAAGTAAAATTATCCAATTCCCCAAAACCAAATGCTTAATGATTTCTCTGATTTAAGGATGCTGATTCATCATATGTTGTAGGGGGAGCGGGATGGAAGGATTAAATAAACTCTAGATAGGGCAAAGGGGAATAGAAGAGGGAGTGGAAGAAAGGGGGCATAGGGATAAGAAAGACAGTAGAATGTGATGGTCAACATTACCCTATGTACATGTAAGAAGACATGAAGGGTGTGATTCTACTTTGTGTACAACCATAGATATGAAAAATTGTGCTCTATATGTGTAATATGAATTGTAATGCATTCTGTTGTCATATATAACAAATTAAAATTTAAAAAAGGTATCAAGGTAAAATTGGGGTAGAAAATAAATAATTTGACTTTTTCCCCAATTTAAGCCTCCAGTCATTTGTATGCAAACCTTGTTTCTCTTCCCCATGATGCCACCTTGAAGCTCTGTTCAGCAGTAAAAAATAACCTTCAAACGTGAAGAGTTGAACTATTTCTTGGAAAAATGTCAAATGGACAAGAATCATCTTCAGAATTTTCCTACCTTCCCCTCAGACCTCCCTTGCCATACTATCCCACCTCCCCTAGGTTCTTAGTAATAATTTGAATACGACCCTGGGCTCTGAATTATTTTTGCTAAACTGATAGTGATCTTTCTCCTCTCTGAACGATTGTCAAGTTTAAGGAATGGGGTCTGAGAGATGCCCTAAAAAGAGGTGGATGAATGCGGACCATAATCAAGGGGACTATTCTGTCATCACTACACATTGGGGTGAATCTTATCAGTTCAATCACTTTTAGCATCAGATCATAGCAATGGATCAGAATCATTTTTTGTGAATAAGATTTAATAACTAGACTGACTGAGGTATTTAGACATCACATCTTTGGCCTTGTCAGGTCAGTAATTTTGGGGAATGTATCAGATGAACTCTTCAGCAATCTCACTCAATGCCTACTTCCTAAACAAGCTCTTTTTTAGCTAAATTTTAAAAGATCTACAAAGATGCATTTATGCCTGTCAGGAGCTGACAATGTCTGTGAGGCACTTATCTTTACCAATGGAACAAAAAGGTTGTGGCCTTGGAACTCAATAGTGTTCAAGTAGGTGGCAAGAGGAAAAAAACACAGTACTGAATGGATTTTGGACAGAGTGGCTATATAGTGTTTATATTTAGACAAAATTAGAAGAAACAGGGGTAGGGGTAAAATAATCAATATGATTTATGTTATTTCATTATAAATTACAAAATAATACTCTGTATTATTTAACCCTTTATATAAATTTGCTCAAGAATGACTTTATTCATTGAACATGTGCCTATTGAGAGATTAATGTTGTCAAAGCACAATACATTGTTTGGACTAGGGTTGAATCAAAACATTCAAAGTATTTAACTGATGGAAAAAATTAAGAAAAGTTAATATCATTTTTAAAAAGAACAAATGAAGTAGATCTTAGGTATTAGATGGTGCTTTAAATCACACTTTTTTATTTTATAGGTTCAGGATCTGTAAGTTAAATTGTTTGTCCAAAGACACCTTGCCATTCAGATTTAATTTTGCAACTAAAACCTGAATATTCTGTTCCCTTTCTAGTTCACTCTTTCTTATTTCACACTGGCATTATGCTCATTTATACTTTAAAAGACTCTTCAGTTAGGTTCTCAACCTCAGGCTTTATTTTCTAACTCAGAATATTCTTTTGAGGCTACCCTGAGCTCCCTTCAGCTCTCATCTAAGAAGTTGGAAATATATACCTCCCCCAGCTTTCAATTAAAGCCAACACAAACACACATATAGCCAACTAAACAACCACCACAACGTACTAAATTGCCATCCACCCTTTCCTTTGCTGAGAAAACCAGGAGAATCATAAAGTACCGATCCTATTTGGAGTAAGGAGGCTTGTGCTCAAAATCCAGTTCTGCCCAAGGTGACACATTGGCCCACTCATGTCAGCTCTCTCCCTGAGGCCAGAAACTTACTTGATTGACTTTGCATTGATGTCATCTATTACCTTGATGTTAGAAAGCCACAGCATAATAGACACTTCAGGAAATGAACACGAAACTTTTTTTTATAACTCAAAAATGTTCTGAGGGCATTTGAAGAGGTAGCCTATTTTCTGCCAATTATTCCATTTTAATAAGCTCTATCATCACTTTGGCATTAATACTCAACTCAAAGAAATAGTTTTACTACTTGGGTGACTCCAAATAAATGGCTACTTGGGATTCTTACATAAATCCAGAAACTGTCAGCTATATATACCGCTATGCATATGCTTGTTATTGATCATAGTGGAAGGTACTTCAACTCTGTAACAATTTTAGGTTTACTGCATTTAGTGTTTCTCTACAAATTTATCTTTTGATGTAAAATGTCATTGTCAGAATTCAAAGTTATAATAAGATTCTGCATAAAGCACTCTAAATTATATTCCTTAGACTAACTGGAGAAACGATTATTCAGTGGCAATGCAAAGCACTAATTGCAATATTTCAAAGAAAGCTTTTCTATTTTTTTTAGAAAAATGTGTAAGTCTATTAATCCTAGAATTATGATTCATTCCAAGGATATTTTAGCACAGCTCAAAAATATAATATGATGTTCTGTAATATAATTAGCAATCCAATAAAATATTTTGCCTTAAATTGCTTAATAAATGTACTATGTAAGTAATATTATTCTTCAAATGAATTCCAGGACAATTCTTCAGTTTCTTCTTTCAAAATAATTGCATATAATTCTAAAAAAATTACATTAGAAATCAAAAGACTGCAGTCTCTATTTTCTGAACTTAGCATGCAGTCTAAGGATAGTCCATAATGAAACTGCTAGATGTGGAGGTAGAAATGATAAAGGACTAAACTTAAAGCTTGCAGAAATTCAGCTGAGTGAAAATCCAAATTGTGCCTTTTAGCCTCGGTTTTACCACAATTAATAGAGAAGCAGTAAAATCTGGCTTTTTTTTTTTTTTTGTATCCCATCACAATCAAGCTGCCAGTCTGATTCCTCATTAAATAGATAAACACGTCTCTAAGCTTCAATGGCCAAGCCTCATCAACATCCAGCACTCTCAACTCAATACCAGCAATCCATTAATGTTTCTAAGGGCCCTTTATTTTTATAGTGATTTATTTTATCTGTTCATCCTCTGAGCTCAATACGGGAAAGATATAAGCTTTCTTGTCTATAAACCCCGAAGAAGCAGGGGAAAACCCTGTCATTCTGATGAGAGGCGGTAAGTGTCTTCCCACACTCCTACATGACAGAAAATGTAGGCATGTTCATTTTCTTTCACTTCATATCTCGACCGAATTATCTGCTTTGTTTCATGAGGCATCACTACTTATGTAAAAAAGGGATGCAATTTGAGCAATTTAGCATAAATACTGGTCAGCCTTTTTCTGGTGACATTTTAGTGCCAATCTTTTGGACATTCCTTTTAATGCTGTCAATATTTACAATGGAACATCACAAGCATAATTTCACCACTGGAAATCAATTTCATGTAAATGCCATTCTCTCGTAGTGCTGGTGATGAAAGACCCTTCTGCAAACTCTCCCTCCTTGCCTATTATGCTGTTCTACTCTGCAGTTTATTATCTGTGCCTTCAGCCACACAGACATGTGGGAGAGTGGGAAGAATGATCTGGTGTTCCAATTAGTCTCAGAAAACCCCTTCTATGAGCCTGCTGATAAATGTTGGAAATAACCATATTGAAGTGATTCCTAATATCAACTTGAGTTTTCCAAGGCTGACTTTGTATGATCCTGAGAAATTCAGGACTGTTCAAACTCAGGTGATCTCACTATTCTAATCAACTCACTTCATTTTATTCTACATTATTCACATTCCATTCCTAGCAGGCACCTCATTTTACTCTGGGACCCCACTTTCTTCTCCTTTTTTTTTTCTATTCCTCTCAGGTAAAATCGCCTTCCTTGATAACCAACTTTCCTAAATATTAGCTGCCCTTCACTAGCCAGCAATCTGCTTTATTCTCCCTGGTTCATATTAAATTAAAGAACAAGTTATGCTCAATTATAACATCATATTGGTTCATGAGTAACCTTTAATTAATATAAAAACCCAGAACTCTTAGTATCTGTAAGATAAGACCTCACTGGGTGCTAATGAGTTTAAAGGAGAGTTCTGGCAATGGTAATCAATCAATAATTTCAGTACAACCTTCCTAAGATCTTGTTATCAATGAATTTCTCTTTTGATAGCCCTATCTCACTGAATATTCAATATACAATCCCAGTGAGGTTTTATGTTGTCTCAAATTCCAAGGGACTTAAAGCCAAAGCCATGGAAAAAACTTCAGTGGTTTTTGGGGCATTAGATAATCAATGTTCTGTGTCAAAACTCAAATCCCTAAGATATTCACTGCTCCATCAAATCCTTGGTCTTTCATCCATGCAGGGTGCTTCAGAGATGCGTCTGAATCTTACCAACATAGCTTTCACAGGTTCATTGCTCTCTCGGCTGTTTCTATGTATTCCTTGGGCATGTGGCCACCATTCTGTGCTCCTGTGCCATGAAGGGGAGGGAATCCCAATGGGGCTTCTTAAAGCCACATTCACATGTATGTAGCATGTGGCTGTTCCACTGCCCATGTCTTTGTCTGGGACACAGTACTGCTATCTCACTATACTTTTACATGGCAAGCAAGGCAAAAGTTTCTTGCTTTCTGATTCCACAGATCTTAGAATTTTCAAATTTTTCATGCAAGGTGCAGGATCTTTTTCTCTGGGATGCATCAATGTTTATATCCTTGTCAGTTCCCTTTGGATTCTTCTTCTCACTCTTAGTCCTCAGAATTCTAGTCCAATCTGGATGGGTAAAGTTTGGGGGTGGTGATGGCTTACTTTTTTTTTAATGGTATTTTTTTAGATTTTATTTTTTTTCTGTGCATGAATCTCTTATATTCTCCAAAGCACTAATCTTTTGGAAATGAAAAGAATAGAAATATATTTTTCCTCTGCTTAATGCTGTCACAACTCATAAAGAAGAAAAATCATAAGTATTTGCTTAGCTGTATATTTGAAAATGGAGGGCAAGTTTAGGAGAGGGTACAGATATGGGAAATGTGCATAAAACTTACAAATACTTTTAAGCTCGTATGTTGACATGTTGTGGTGCATTATTTTTCACTTCTTATAATGCCCAGTAAATTCCTTGATGAAGAGCAGCAGGTTTGATATTGTTGAAACTCCTGTAACACCCTAAACCATGAAGCATATGCAATAAGTTGTTGATTTCTTGCTAAACTGTAGATTGATGTTCACTAAATGCAAATGTTTGCTAAATACTACAAGAATGCATACTTTCTTATAGGACTTATTTTTTTTATGTTACTTATTGTAACAAAAATGTAGAATGAAACAGCAAATCAAATGTGCTAAGCTTGTTTTCTGTTTAAGGAAATTTATATGCTTCTGAACTTTTATTCTCCTTGCCATGTGCAGTAAAATTGAGCTTAAGAAACTAGGCAGGAACTCTTAAATCAAGAAAACTTAGGAATCTTAATGGAAATGAAAGATAAAAATTCCAATATTCTTTGGTTGTGACAAAGCAACGAAATGTACTTGGGTTTAGGTGTGAACTTTGCATAAATGAAATTTCAACACTTTGATTGAAGACATTAGCAAATACTTTTCTGTAGATTTAGGAAACTTTTCCTTCACGTTGTTTTTCAGTAATAAGAAAAGATTTGCCGCATATAATCATTGTAGAGATTTTGCTCCCCGAATTGTGAAATCAGATATATTCACACTTCAGATAATGAGACAGGGTGGAAATAGATTTTTTAATCCCTTCAGCAAGCCTGGATTTTACTTTTTTAGGCATTCATGATGTAGTGATTAGGAAGACTTTAATGAGAGGAATGACTCTGACATTAGCTAAAATCACCCTTAATGTTGGTGCCTGTTTAATTACTTGACAATGAGCAGCAAGGTAGCCTTGGCAAATTTAATAAAGATGTTGGATTTTAACATAGTAAGCGACTTTTCATAAGGTTCTTTAATTATGCCAGCTGTTATTTTAGTTATTTCAACTTCACTACTAAGCAGGGACTCATTCATAAGTTTGATCCCTACATTGACCACTTAAACTTTGTTCCATAGCCAGAGGGTACACCATTAAACACTAGCAACCTGCTTACAGAGTTTTGCTGTTGGCAATCAGTAGCATGTAGAAGAAGGACACTGCAAATCTACCTTCCTTACTGCTTAAACAACCCTAGATACAACTGTAGAGGCAGTGGGTTCTCAAGACCTTCATATAGGAAGAATATTAAATGGTCTATATTAAATGGTTATAAGTAGTTTTTTGCATGCATACCACAGCTCAAATTCTCAATACAGGACATTTTGTCATCTGCACTATATGCATTCAATGATAAATTTTCAAAAGCAAATGTAAAGAGGTTTGATGCAGCAGAAATAATCATTCATAAGAGATATTCATTTCTGAGCTATTATTTTGTGACTTATTTTAGCTTGCATTTTGTATATTCTATTTTTTATGCTGCCAGTCGCTTCTTCAAATTTAGGGTTTCTTGCATATATTTTCAATAATAGGCCCAATATTTTAAAGCTAATAATGCTAAAATATACTAAAAATGTATATCAAAGGAAAAATATCAAAACATTTTCATGAACATATATGGATTTTAAAAAATTACTCAGAACCACATAAAAATAAATAAAGATATCAGTCTGGGTTGTAGCTCAGTGGCAGAGTGCTTGCCTTGCACATGTGAGGCACTGGGTTTGATCTTCAGTGCCACATAAAAGTAAACAAAATAAAAATATTGTGTCCATGTATAATTAAAAAGTATTTTTTAAGAAAATGAGTAAATATATGAGTGCTTTTCAGACATTATTCCATTTAAATTCCCAGGTAGGTGCTACAAGTTCAGAGTTCAGGTAGCAAGGCATGCAACACATGTATTCCAAAATTCTTGAAGAAATTTGTGAAGAAGATATATAAAAGGCAAAGGTTTGATTACTGCATCTGTGGGACCAATGATTACTGCTATGCATTGTCCCCTAAAGGATGGAATGACTGGGTCTATGTGAAGGATAAAGCTTGCAGTCTGCAGGTGACAGGCACCCTCCTCTGCAATGTTAGTGCCTTTTCTTTCTTTCTTTCTTTTTAAATCCCATTCTCTGGGCCACCTCTCCTTTCTCACTAGTTCAGTGTTTCCTGCCTATGCCATCCTTGCCTTGAGAATATTTCTACCTCTTTTCCCAGAAATCATTGTCCTTTTCTTCAGTTCAATGATGATAGATTGTACAGTCCAAAAGGAAGGAGGTCTGCCAGGAATGGCTTGATCTCCAACAGTCTGTAGCTCATTGCACCACTAAAAGATGGTCTATCTCTTTCATGATTTAACTTCTCAATTAGAGAATCTAAACCAAATGATTTTCATACTCTTTGCATGTTGTCTCATGCTGTGTTGGGAACTTTCCTTTCTCTTTCTCTTTGATTCTCTTGGACTGAAGAATAGGCCCACTGAGTCTCCTTTGGTTTAGGGCAGTGGTTCTTAAAGTGGTGGTATTTAAAATTGTTGAATACCTAAATAAAGTTAGTTTTCCTGCCTGCCAGTCTTCTCCCCTTCTTTCCTTTCTACCTCCCTCCCTCCCTCCATTCCTTTTTTTTTTTCCTTTTTCTATGGTTCAGATCTTAAATGTTCCCAAGGTCTACGTGTTGAAGACTTTGTTCCTGGCTATTGAGAGGAGGTGGAACCTTTATAAGGTGTAGCTCATTGGGAGGAAGATAGGTCACTGGGGATAGCTCTTGAGGGGAGATATTAGGGGCCTTGGCTGGGCTCCTTCTTCTTTCTGTTTGCTTCTTGCCCACCATGAGGTAAACAAACCACCACTGCTATTTGTTCCCACACAGTATGCTGTGGTGCCACAAATCCAAAGCAACACCAAACCACCATAAACTGAAACCCTTAAAACCATCACAAGAATAAGCCTTTCTTGTCTTAATTAATTATCTCAGGTCTTTATTATAATGACAGACAGCTGACGAACACACTTGCTTTCTTTTAATGTGGTAATATCTGTGGAGCGTTCCCACGTTAGAAGTTAAAGTAGAAAACTTCTAAAGTATTTCTTTCATTAATAAACACTAATTCCATTATATATACTAATATAAATGCTGTATTTTCATGAAAATTTGACTGTAATTTTTAAAACAAAAACTAGTGAAAGGAAAGACTTTTTCTTTTTACTTTTCAAATATCTTTTGTGATTGGTTTAGAGAAATCAGTAGCTTCTCATATCTGCTTCTGTTTTCAACATGTTTCAATCTGTTATTTGGATTAAAGTACATGAGGAAAATTTGGTCTCTCACAGAAGTATATTTGGAAAAAGGGAAACTATCTTAAAGTCTTTTCAGATAATTGTGGATATTCTTTCCTGATATGTCACTAAAACTTGGCAAGTGTGAGTTTCCTATATGTTAGTTGAAATGTGAAATACAAAAATGCTTAAAATAAACTTTTCGTCTTCTATTATATCACAATTCACCATTTTATCTTTTACTTTGAATGGATCCTGTATCCATACATGATTTTATAGTTTTATGTCTTGACCAATTCGTCTTAACATCCGACACATTTTATTATACAAAAGTAGGTAAGTTAATATTGTCCCTGCTGTCCTCAGAAAAGTCTTTAAGTATTGGAAAGCTATAAGGTCACAGTGTGCATGCAAGTTTTCCAACATTCTAATATTCATTTGTAAGTTAAATTTTCTCATTGGAAACATATAATGTCAGTTGTTTTCCTTGTCATAAAAGGCTTACTTCATTCATTTTATTGCTAAATGCTCAAGTCTGAATTACCATAGGTGTCTGTCAGTTGTTCTTTCAAGTAGAAATAATTTTACATGAAATAATCAACTAGAACAGCACACAAATCAATCATACCAGTGCTTTTACTTGAGAAAACCATTGTGCTTTGATAGGCAGCATAAACACTCTATGTATACTTCTCATTTCATCACACAAAATATCAAAAAGATGTGTACTCAAGGGTCAGGCTTTAATGAAATTAGTTGCTACTCTTTGATCAAGGAGATTCCTAAGGGAAGATAGCATTTTTTTTTCTTATTTCCTTACATTGCAACTGTCTGACACAGAAGACTACTGACTTTATTCATTCTCAGGCTGCAGCAGCTTCACCACTGTGGCTCGTACAATGTAAGTGCAAAGCCAACACAGCAAAAAGATCTTACAGTTCTTCTGAAAGGGTCTCTGTGACCACCAGGAGTCCCTGGACCAGACTTAGACCCCTGGCTTTAGGGTCTTTTGTTTTCCTGGATTCTTTCACTAAAAGTAGTGGCATCCTTGAGCTGGGTGTTTGTTTCAAATGCAAATTCTGTCTGAGATATTAGATAATTGGACACTAAGTTCAGCTTGGAGAAATGAAAGACAACTGTGGCCTCAGTGTGCTTGGATGGACTGGAACCTTAAGCAATATCAAGATTTGTATTGTGTCAAAATCTGTGGATACGTTTATTAGTCTAAGTCTTCCCATACCATGCTCGTCTCTGTTTTATTACTCAAGCTATTTGGAAAATGCAGTACTAGCCGTAGCTTCTGGTAGCATCCTCGTGTTATTTTCCTTCTGGGTAGAGTTTGTATGCTAGGGACAGTGGATGTCCTGAAAACCACTGTTCATTGGTGGGGAGGAAATATTCTGACCCTCCTGCTTAATCCTGCAGAATGGGTTCCTCAGCAGGGTTCAGCCCTTACTCATTTTTTTTCTATCTTTCTCTCAGTATCTACCCCAGAATCAATCTCATTATTCACTTTTGCTGATGCTGGAGATCTGTTTACTTGGAAAATATTCACCTTTGTATTTTACATTTTCACAGGCATAGTTCAGAATATTCCCTTTTTATAGAACTGTTGCCTCAGACCCAATATGTTGCCTCAGATAATGGCACATGATGACAGGAGCTTGACACAGTAAGAAACCACTCCAACAGGGACAGACAGAGCTCATCTCAGCATGCTGCACTGCCCCTGTAGCTCCCCACTCTCTGGGATCCCAGCTTAGGCTTCAACTTTCTGATCTATAGATGCGAAAAGCCAGGCAGGGAATACAGACCTGCATTAACTGCGGTGCTGCTTACAGAAAGCTGAATCAGATCTGTACCCAAACACTTGCTGATATCACCTTTAAAGAATCCGCTAACCAAGAATATTTCCCACAGCTACTTTCCTATCTTCCAGATGGAAGGAATTCATGTGTTCCTTCTCTCTAGGTTCTCTGATTGATACTTAGGGATGATGTCAGGTTTGAGCACTGTTTGATTATTGACTGATGTGAGGGCAAGTATGTTCCATTATCCCTGGAGTCCAACGGGGCTTTGCAGTTCTTATTCCCATAACACATCTATCAACCAAACAAAACAGCCAATAAACATATTCTCTGAAGCATTTAATGTGTATAAGATAATGAGCTGAGATAAGCTAGACTCTGATTTGAAATCTATATTTGAAGCTATGCACAATTTCCTTTATTTTTTTCCTGCTTCAGGAAATCATAATTTTATGAATCAGTCATAATTTAAAAACTGGAACTTTTTATCTAAAATGATAAGCTCCAAGAGATAATGTCTATCTAGTTCATTAATATACAGCAGCACAAAATACATGTACTGCAAGCAGGCCACAGCACCCATTTAGATAGATTTGCTTGATTCACACCCTACTCAAATCAGAGCAAGTAGACCTTAAAGCTGTAGGTGAGGCTTCTGCTCCAGATACTTGAGATGTGGCAGTCTTGTAGAATGCAGGGAGCAGAGATGGTGTCTGGCTTCTATACACTTCCTGTTTCCCCATCTCTTTAATTTACAGTTTTATCATTCTGAAAGAACATTGTCTTCATACCTTGTTTAGTGGATATAAGAAAACTGAGTTTCTGGACATCTAAGGGGACAACATCCCCAAATTTGCACATCTTTATTTTTGTGGGAGCCAGAGATCTAACTGTTTACCCCCACTCTAAAAGAAAATTAGGAAACAAGTTTAACAAGGTCACACAACCCAGTTACCAGATGACTGGATTTTACTCTTTAACCCTTTCAGAGAGAGATAGGTGGTCTTGTTGTTTTGTAGATACTTATAAGCTTATCAGGGTTCACTAAATTAACTTAGAATTCCCAAATTTTACCTTGGAAATTATTCTGTACATAATATGCATAGATTTGTTTTTCTAGGGTCATAGTGCCATTTCTATCTCAAAAGCATGCTGTCCCTTAATTGACTTAATCAGCTTTTTTTTTTCTTTAATCAGATTTTCAGGACCACAGGCATTCTGATTTAGAAGGTTAGGGGTGGGATCCAAGAATCTATATTTTTCATCAAGCCCTGTTGATGAGTCTGATGCAGTGGTGTATGAACTACAATTGGAGAAATGCTGCCCTGCTAAATAAATTGGTGTCCTGTGCACAGATGTGGGGAGTGCAAAGCCATTTTTTTTCTATGAAAGAGAGAGCTAATTAGTCATCTTTGAGTCTGGGAAAAGGATTTGTAACATCTGGTCTGCAGAAAGCCAACTGAATAGTTAAGAGTGGTCACATGAACTTGCTCACTAATGTACACTCCACCTTAGATATTACTCTTAGTTTTGGTTCTGTGGTTCAGATTTTATGCTTATCCAGTCCAGGAGGCTGATATTTCTTCTGCCATTCAGACAATATTTATGACTTTGATGACAAAACTCAAGCTATTTCATTTTGAAATCCTGGTGCCCCCAGAAGGGTCCTGGTAGCACTCACTATATGAGTAAAGATAGCAAAAAGAGTGACAGTAATTTCAAGTTAGTGAATAATTCCTTTGATCAAAACCCCTGGCAAGTTTCTGGTAGTGTCAAAAACCACATGGTCTGCCAAGTATGTTAGAGAAGGAAGATTTGGAATTGTCATCATTCAATTTGAATTTGAGGTGAAACTCAGAAATAATAACCAATGAAAAACCTTGCAACAGAACTCTATCCAAATATATTAAAACACATCAAAGGGAAAGTGTTTTCTCTTGTGATTTTCTTTCACTGTTAACTGAACACTTGTAAAATTGATGATGATGTATTTTACCAGTCACCTAGTAAGCTCTGTACCACTGGAGAAAATAAAATTACTTTTATTTTTGGAGTTCTTTTTACTTTGTAAGATGCATCTGGGGAGCTTATTAAATTCATTAGAAAACTGGATGAAATTTAAGAGTACTTCTAAGGGCCTTTTCCTTCCTTTCTCAAACTACTTTTGCATTTTTATATGGGAGCATAAATAGATAAAAAGAGAGCTTAGCTAAAACAAATATAAGTTGATATGCATTTTTGAGGAGCATATGAGGAGGAAATGAGTCAATTTATTAATTTCCCTATATCTGAGTCCATTTTCCCCTAGTGACTATAATCAATCTTGCTTGCGGCAGGTTCTTAAGTACAAAAGAGTTGTCAATATTGGCCAGGGCCTTTATTTTTCCTGTATTGCTGAAATATCCTTCTTATGAATGTTATATCAGTGTTAATAATATTGTATGAATGGTAACAGTTGATAATAATATTGTATGAATGTTAACAGTTGATAACTTTTATTGTATTATATTCTAGGCAAGGCACACAGGCATTTGCTCATGGAATTATTACAACATCCTCTGACGTCAGCACTAACAACATCTCACATTAACATAATCAACAAGGTTAAGACAAAATTTCTCCCCTGGATGTGCATCAGGGCCGACACAGCTTGAGGAGGGGGAACCCCTGCCCTGCATCTGGGCTAGGAAATTTTGGTGGAGGCAGGATTGGGACTCTGCGGTTCAATTAATGAGTTCTAGAAACTCTTTCCCTATTAAGATGAAGTAGACTCTTGGTTTGGAAGAGGTAAAATAAGACAGAGGCTTTATTTTCTTTTTCATATATTATGTATATAGATTTGTTTTTCTAGGGTCTATATAAAAATATAGACCCTATGCAGAATCTCTGAAAAAAACTGTGTAAAGGTTATGTCCTCATTGACTTTCCATGACCACAATATGCTGTATTTATTTCCTGAGCAAGAACCTAAACTTCCCTCATTCAGTAGACAAGTTTTCATTTTTTTTTTAACCTTCTGATTTGTACTAATACTAAAAAACAAGGCATTTCTTGGCTGAAAATCAAAATGTCTTCTTTGGGTGACAAAATTAAGCCACTGTCTGGGTAATCTCTGGGACAAAATTTTTGTTTGCGGTTTCTGGCAAATGGGTTCCAATTCTAGAACTTGCATATCTTGCGGTAGCAAGACTGAGGAATGTGTGCTCAGCTGGCAGGATCCTGTGGTTTTTTTTTCCAGCAGCAGAAGAGCATATAGATATCTTTAGAGAGATGAGATACATGTCACTTACCCTTCAGATTCACTTGTATTTGACCTGGAGGAGATGTTTGTCCCAACTGAAGTTTAAATGAATATGCGGGCATTTTGAAGGACTTTCTTCCCTGAGGTTGCTTCCGGAGAATCAAAATCTTGTTAGAATTATTCTGGGCACTGATTCAAAGTGTGAAAGGCTAAAATATTGCCAACATGGTAATTTACACAATATAATAGCAGGGGAAAATAAATTATCCACAACTTACAGCAATGCCCTATGAGCAGAAAGCCTCTTGGAGCACACAAAAATTATATCTATAATATATCAGTAACATAAAGCCCAGGATTATAAGAATCAGATTCAAGTTCTTGAAAAATTAGTGGAAATTCCATTCTGCCATCACTTTAGAAATTGAAAAGTAATAATAAATGGGCGCAGCTAGTGTGGAGGCATGATTGATTATATTTCATATTCCATCTTATTTGTTATTTAGCACCTCACATCCTCAAAGGGCTTTACCCTTCCTGCTTCTAGTCAAGTATGGAAGCTTGGTATCTTTCCCATTTTTGCCTATCAGACAATGGAAACAGTGGAAGGTGGGTTTCTTTCAAGGTCACCTCATTGATCTAAGACAAAGCTGCAATAAAATTGGGAGGTCTCAAATCCCTGTGTCCTGGTGCTGTCAGGACTGCGACTTAGGCTAGATTTTCAGAGCCAGAGAAAATCAAAGAACAAAGGCAATTGTATGTGCTGGGGATTCAGACCTCTAGTGATCTTTTCATTGAAACCACTGCTCTTCATAGCAACCTTTCGCTTTCTGAATCTACATAAAAGTTTTTCTTTGCTGTGTTGCTTGCTGGTTATCGCGGTTGGGAACAAGATATTCCTTTGCTATGATCTATATATGTGGCTGTCTATTCCTAACAAGATTTTACTTGAGAATATAACTTTGAAATGACTAAGCAACATCATCCTCAAGTGAATAATATGTAAGAAGGGCAATTGCATGAGATTTTTTTGTTATTATACAGAAAATTAGAAGAATAGGTTTAATAAAGGGAGCAAAGAAGGAAGAACAAATTGTGTAACTTCAGGGACAGAGAGACTGGATCAAGGCAAGTGGATAAAGGCAAGTATCTTGGTTCAGAGACCTCAATTCCAGTAGGAGATGGAATTCCTGGATTCGTTTTGTCCCTGTTGAATATGTTGAATCATCAAATCCAACATTTATACCTGTTCATTCTATTTGCATAAAAGTCTAACTCTGTGTTAAATGAAAAGTAGCATGCTTTGCCTGGTGCAGTGGTTCACACCTGTAATTTCAGAGGCTGAGGGCAAGGGTGCTGAGGTAGGAGGATCACAAGTTCAAAGCCAGTCTCAGCAACTTAGCTGAGCTAATTTGCCCTAAGCAAATTAGCATGACCCCATCTCCAAATAAAAATTAAAAAGGGCTGGAGGAGATGTGGCTCAGTGGTTAAGTACCACTGAGTTCAATTCCTGCTATCAATCAATCAATCAATCAATAAACAAATAAATAAATAAAGCAAGCATGCCTCATCTGTGTAACAAAAGGGACTTGGTTGACTGAGTCTCTTTTTCCCCTTCATTTAACTTGTTGGAACAGTCTTCTAAATCCCCCCATCCATTGGTGTCCTCTTACCATTTCTGTTCTACCTGTGTATCTCCATTCTTAATAATTCATTTTAACCAAAATTCTGATGATTTTACTTTCTGAATGAAATTTTGATAGCCTTTGTTACTTACAAACTCCAATCTAAATTAAACTGTCTAGAAACCTCCGATGTCTAGAACTAACTTACCTTTCTATGTTAACCCCTCTCCTATATCATTTCATATTTTTCTTCTTTAGAATACCATTCATTTTTCCCTACCCATCTCTACATCTGTTGACCTCCTACTTGTTCTTCAAGTCACATCATTAATGGTAACTCTTGACTGTTATTCTATTTCTGGTTTTGTTAAAGATTGCCTTATAGTGTGCTTATCTCATTCATTATCCCTGCTGGATTCCAAAGTTGTTAATTTTAGAAACTTAGTTATATTTCTGTTTTCTTTTCTCCTCTGTCTAGTACCTGGCACAATGCTATAATCAGACAACTAGATAAGTAAATAATAAATTAATTAGTGACTGATGAAGAATAAATAAGAGTCTTAAATAAATATGGGGTTAAGTTTTCTGTACTTTCAAAAGATAAAATTTAGAAGAGAGAGCTTACATTCTTAAAGTATGAAAAGTTATGTTTGTGTATAGTGTTAAATGAGTCAATGAATTCTCTGGAATAAGTAAGCTACAAAGTGCAGTTAAAACAGGAGATTATTCTTGACTGACATCAGTGCCTTCTTAGAGAAGGTAGCAGTTTTCAGATGCATGAACAGAACTAAGAAATGTATTGAAAAAACATGAATATTCTATTAAAGTGTTATATATTACTTTTAGAATTAATTGTATGTAGATTCATGCAACTGAACTGTTGGGATTTGCAGAAAATAATCTTTTTTTTCATTTTTCTTTGATATGCACATCTCTTATAGTAACCACCATTTTGTCTGGCATGTAGAATATGCTCAATAAAATTTTGTTAAGTGACAATCTTGAGCCTTCTAGGCAAAAACATAAGTAAAGTTTATATAGCAGAGATTGAAATTCACTTAGGATATTTTGAGGATAGTGCGGTTTCCAAATTATCGAATAAGGAGTATGACTTTGACAAAAGGTAGCTAAATTATAAAAGGTGTTCAATATCTTACTAAGGATTTGTTTTATTCATGGTATCCATAATAGCTTTGAAACGTAAAGTGACTTCCCTTGTATGTGTTTGAGAAAAATTTTCTCTAACTGATGTGTATGGGAGAATGTGGCTTGTAGCATGTGTCTGTAGCTACCCTATCTATAAGCACTACCCTTCTAGTATTGTTTGAGAATTGTTTGAGATTGTTCAAATTCAAGGAAGCCAGATTTAGGAGTAAGGATACAACCTAGTTGTGATCAAGTTGTAATTGAAAAGTTGCTAGTGGACTCCTGAATGAAGTGATTCCCTCCTACCCACACTTACTGCTGCATCCATCTCGGCACTATGAATGGCCAAGATCATTGGAAAGGTGCTGACTCAGGCCCTTAATTCATATCCCTAAGCCACTGAAAAAAATGTATATTTATGTAGTTTTAGTTCAACTCTCTACTTCTTATTACAAAACTATTATTCCTCCCCCCTCTCTCATACACACACACACACACACACACACACACACACACACACACACAGCAATGAATACATACGTGCACTAAAGGAGGGGAGAATAAAACTTGCTGCCTTAGAGATAATGCAATTTAATAGGCTTATTTCACAGGTAAGGACATTGAATCCCCACAAGGATAGCTGATATACTCATAGTAGCCACACCAACAAATTTCTGATCAGAGCATGTTTTCTCATTCCTAGACAAGGCTTTTCTCCACCTCTCCCTGTGTAGCTTGATCTTATGGATCCATAAAGTCATAAGAAATGTACCTTGGAAAGTTTCTGCTCCATTATCTGATTATGAGAATTTTAGCTTTTGAATCAGACAGAGCAGGGTTCAAAACTTGGGTTGAATTTGAAGGTTTTTGTGAATTGTGCAAATTACTTATTTTCTCTGTATCTTGATTTCCTGGTCAGAAAAACAGAAATTATTAAATAGGTCTTAACTTATATAGGGGTCTTGTGAAAATGCCAGTCAATGTATGTGAAGTGCTGAGCACTTTGCCTGACACAGATCGAGGACTGAATAAATGTTAGCTATCGCTGATATTCTTACTGGGACCTTAAAACGTTTGTTCCGACCACTGCAGGTAGAATTTACTCAGTCCTATTCTAGCCATCACAGATATTGTAGATAATATATGTCATCAACTAATATGGCATCCTTTCCCAAATATATGATGTATTGACTTTGTAATTGGAGATGTTGTGGAAGGTTGAGGCTGCAAAACTCAGATGATGAATGAAAAGCAATAAGAACAATTAGATAAAAAGATGCTTGAGAAAAGAGTATTTTTTTCAAGACCAATTAGGTCAAATTGGAATTTTAAATGCAATGTGATGAGGGCAAGTAGAAGGAATGGAAAGAGCAGATTTGAGAGGTATATTATGATAAAAAATATATTAGACCTGACACTGTATATATTGTGAAGGTTGGCAAGGGTGAGAGAACAAAGAAGATGTCGAGTTACATCTAATCATTAACTCTTCCTGCCTCTATCTGTGATCATGAATTTTTCAAACTGTACTGAAAGATCCTGTGTATCTTACAGATTCCCAGAGGGCATGATTCCAACTCAAACTGAACTTGGGGTGTTTTGCTGTCCTGTTAAAATGTGAAGCAAGGAGAGACATTTCCCAGCCCAAAGTGAATTAGATTGACCTAACTTTGGAGGGCCATTCCTGGAAAACTCTGTGCTCAGATGAGTTTTCCCAGCCATCTTCGTGGTGTAGATAAAAGCGAATTGAGTGGAGTGTTAACATTTCTATTAAGATTTTAAATAAAGAACCAATAAACTAGCTGCTTCTGAAGCACCTGAAGAAGACCCTCTTGTCTGCACTATATCTGTGTCAGTTGCTCTGATGATTCCTCTTTCACTGGAAATTTACAGTGTTGTGCTTTTCAAACCTGGAGGGCTTTGAATAAAGCAGTCACACTGAGTTAACTGTATATTTTTCTTTCAAAGCCACTCCTGAAAGGATCTGTCCAATTACTGCTATAGTAAGGATTTTTAAATGTGTGCGTGTGATGTGGAAAATGATTCGCTTAGAGCCAGCTGAGACCTATGCACACAGATTGCTTCTCTGAACCATCAGATCCTTTCATTAGATCCAATGAAACCCTAGACGGTCTTAGCAAAGGATAAAATAGAACACAGTACCTGGTTTTCAGCCTAGATTTCAATCAAATCATGATACTAGTTTGCTAGGGCTGCTGTAAGAAATATCACAGACTAAGTAGCTTAAATAGCAGGCCTTTATATTCTCACAGTTCTGGAGGTGGTAATCCCAGGGACCAAGTATTGGTGGGTTTGGTTTCTTCTCAGTCTTTTCTCCCTGGATTGTAGATGGCTGCCTTCACTTGCTCCCCACCTTGGTCTTTCTTTACGTAACTGTTCCAAAGTTATATTTCTCTTATAATCTCTTCCTGGAAAGACATTAGTTCTATAATATTCTCATTTTAATGTAATTACCCCATTTAATCCCCTAGCTCCAAACAGTCACATGCTGATATACTGGGGGCAGGACTTCAATATATGAATTTTGCAGAAACACAATTCAGAGGTTAATAACTCCTTATTTCTTTTTTTTTGGGGGGGATGGTAAAGATGAGAATAAAATCCTCCATTGTTTATAATTTTTTTCAGGAGTACTTCAAATATCATTCAATAAATGATCAATGGGTACCCTTAAACGTTTTAATGGTCCTACCCGATCTTCAATCTGGAGTTGAATGTAGGGGAAAAAAAAAAAAAGAGAATAAAATTTCATTAATTTACTCCCACCAGTAAGACTATAATTTTAGTCTTTCCAATTTCTACTCCTCTATAGGTATATTGCAGTTACCATATTCTAACTCAAGTGGTATTTTAGCAGTCTGCTCAGGGTTGTAATTATTTCTGCTCCTGTTTTCAGTATTGCTGGAGGATTTGGTTTACTTTGTAGCCCAAACAACTACTGGTTAGATCCCCATTTCTCTTTTTCTGCTTCAATTGTCTCAGAACTGGTTTAATAAAATTAATTAGTTTCCTAGAGCAGATGTAGCAAATTATCATAAAATGGGTGGCTTAAAACAACATAAATTTATTATTTCACAGTTCTGGAGGTTGAAAGTCTGAAATAAAGGTTTCAGCAAGGTTTGATTCTTCAGGAGGATCTGAGGAAGAATTCTTTACCACTCTCAGTTTTTGGTGGTAGTTGTCAACCCATGGGGTTCCTTGGCTTGCTACTATAACACTTTAAACTCTGTTACCAAGTATCGTTTTCTCTGTACTTCTCTGTGATCCTGTGTCTTTACGTGACCTTTTTATAAAGGCAACAGTTACTGAATGTAGGGTCTATCCTAATTCAGGATGGAGTTGTCTTTACTTGATTACTTCCTCAAGGATACTGTTTCCAAATAAGACCACAATCACAGCTGCTAATATGAATGCTTCTTTGAATATTTTGTGGGGACTTAGTAACACCCATAACACAAAGCAGTTTTTTTTTTCTGTCCCTTTTCCTCCATGGTTGCTGTTATTGAAGATAGTTGTTGGACCCAAATTTTACTATTCTACCAAGATTTTACAACCATCGTGCAGGAGATGCTATCATAGTGGAATTGCAGAATGTGGTGACTGACTTGAAAAAGGTTAAATGAGAAATCAGGGAACTTCAAGTCAGGGTGATCACCCTAATAGTCCTGCCAATCTCTGAGATAGGCTTGGAGAAGTGATTATATGCAAGGTACAGAGGAAAGGCTCTCTCTCTAGCAACCCTCACATTCAGGCAAGGTGTTATCCTCGGGCTAGGTGGCCCTTGTCTTCAAGTACAAAATTGAAATTACTATGATGTGCTGAGTACCTAAATGAGGCTCCTCTACCTACTTCTCCACATTCAATTCTTATCTCCTTTCCTCTGTAACAAATTTCTTGTTGTATAGAAGGTTTTCTTTTTCTTTTTGGGTGGAAAATAAAAGAAAGAAAGAAAAGAAACAGTTTTGGTTTTCTGCTGAGATTTACCAGTTTTTCTTGTACTTAGAATAGTCATTTGACTTCTTTCATTGTCAATAAAGCCATATATCAAACTATTGGGTTTAATTCCAGGAGGCATCCTTAAAAGGAGAGGGGTAGAACTTTTATCACTCCTCCGAACCTCTCATAATTCCACTGTGAGGATATGAGTTCAAGCAGTATTTTAGATCATAAGAAAGAGGATGAGGCCATAATGTGAAAATAATCTGTGTCCTGGATGATTCGAGAGGCTGTTCTTCCAATTCTAGACTAATTGTGTTAGTCAGCTCTCCTTCACTGTGACAGAATACCTGAGATAATCAATGTAGATGGAGGATAGGTTTTGTTTAGCTCATTATTTCAGAGATTTCAGTTCATCATTGCTTGGCCCTGCCAATTTAGGCCTATGGCAGGAGAGAGTGTGGTAGAGGAAGCTACTTAATTATGGTAGCTGTGAAGCAATGAGAGAGAGGAAAGGGCAGGGTTTGATATTCCCTTCAAGGGAAAAGCCTCCAAAGATCTAACAGTGTTTCCCATAGGTTCCAAATAGTAAAGGTCCAGCACCTTCAATAGCACCAGAAAATGTGATCAAACCCTTAACACACATGCCTTTGGTAAGGGTAGGGGAGATGGCGTTTAAGACACAAACTGTAACTTCAGTGATATCAATTGGAGGTATTGTTAATTTAAAAGTTTTGTTATTTGAAGATGAACCAAATCCTGATAGTCTTAGCCTATTTTTCAGCCACACTCTTCCCATTACCCCTGCTTGAGGTATGTGCCCCTATTTTTGTGGCCCTGTGGCTGCTTTATGATCTTTCTGGCATTTGTTCACATATCACACTTTGAAAGAAGCTGTGGCTTATGTCCTTGAACCCACCTTCACTATTGACTCCACAATCTCTCCATGACCCTCACTCTCAGCTTCATTAGCTTCAGAGCCCCTCTCTCACTGAAGATGCCTCATTTGTTGAGTACTTCGTCAATCTTGTGCATATGTAAAAGCAACATTAAAGTGGAGAATGGGTCTAAAAAAATTCCTGAGCCAAAAAAAAACTAGCAAGGCCTTAAAAATAGCCTTAACCTTGCTTAAACAGCAAGTGTAAGCAAAACTTCATGAGTCATTTCTGGTAAATGCTTACGTTAGGAACAAAACATAACCTTAGGAAATAATACATAGCTAATATGATTATGTGGCTACAGACATTCCAATATGGTACCTTAAAAAACAAAACAAAACAACAACAACAACAAACCCTTTGGTAATTGCAGATTAGCAAATGATTTATTTTGCTTTCACATTTACCCCTCAAATTCTTGGCCCTAAGGATTTTTTATTGTGACATTGAACCTCTTTTAGGCTGGTGATCCCCAACTCATGAATTGCTTCTTACTCAAACTTTACTATTTCTTTACACCTCAGATTTTTTTCTTTACATAAAGAATATTATCTCTATCACATGTGTATCTTTTCACCATGTACCCTAGGGCCTAGAACAAAGAGTGACAGTAGGCACTCAAATATATATGAAATAAATGAAGGAAATGTTTTTCTGGGTCCTCTCACAGCTTCATAAGTTTACAAGATTTTATTAGCTTTCTATTTTGTCCTTGTTTCTTTCATTTCTGTGACCCATGGCTACATAGGAGAAATTCTTGTAATAAAAGTTGATATTGTTGGCTGGGATTATTCCTTCCCAAACCCTCTTTTTATGAACTAATGATTAACAAAATTGTTTTACCATTTAAACAGAAACAATACATAATTTAGCCTAATACGTAAGACATTGATTCAACAAAATGGTCTGGCTTTTAGAGCAGAATTAGCTATATATATTTTTAGCAAGATTTTTCTTTTTTTAAGATTTCATTTAAAATATTCAAAGTCCTTTGTGCATCAATACTCAGATCTTGGGTTTGTGCTAAGTTAGGCTTCCAACTAGAAAATGTGGAAATTCTATCCAAAAAGCTGTGCGGAGTGTAGATGTGATCATCATGATGAGAAACCCAGAGCATGCTGCGGTTCCAATGTGAGTTCAGCCTGAGGCCCTACTTTCATTGGTTTATGTGACCCTGAGCTCAGTGTGAACCTAAGAATGGTTAATCCCCGTTCCCCTGTTTAGAGGAAAGTGCTTTATAAAAACAGACAAAAAAAGATGCTTTATCCTTTTTTATTGTGAAATGTAAAAAACATATAGCAAAATACATAAGACAAAACTATATAGCTTAATGGATTAAATATGGATCAATAGTATTAAACACCATGTCCAGAAATTAAATGTCAATGATACCCCCAAATCCTGTCCTGTGAAATTCTCTTCCCAATTACCGTCTCATCTCTTCCCAAATTGTAAACACTATTTTGACTTTCATGGTTATTTGACACTTTCCTGAAAGGTAAAAATCTAAGAATGCAAGTCTTAACATTCTACAGTAATTTATTTTTATCTATTTTTTTTTTTGGTACCAGTGATTGAACTCAGAGGCACTTGCCCACAGAGCCATATTCCCAGCCTTAATTTGTATTTTATTTAGAGGCAGAGTCTCACTGAGTTGCTCAGCGCCTCGCTTTTACTGAGGCTGACTTTGAACTCGGATCCTCCTGTCTCAGTCCCCTGAGCCGCTGGGATTACAGATGGGTGCCACCGCGCCCAGGGATTTTTGTACATTACATAAATAGAAACAGATAATGTGTACTTTTTTGGTATCTGATTTCCAAATTATATATTTTGGATTTTATCCAAGTTTTTGTAAATGTCTGCAATTATTCTTTTTAGTTGCTTTTTAGTATACCAGATTATGAATATAATTATCATTTATGCAGTCTATTTTTAATGGACATTTTTTCCCAATGTGGGTCATTATGAATTATATTATGATTCTTATTCACATGCAGGTCTCATGCAGCATATGCACATTCATTTCTTTAGGGTATAACCTTAGGAGTGAAAATATATATCATGGACTTTACTAGATAATCCTAAATTGCTCCCTAAATGGCTTTAACAGTTTGTATTCCCACCAGGGGCATAGGACACTTCCTCTTTTTCCATGTCTGCACCCAATTTTCCTTTTTCACTATGAAGTTCGTGAGCAGCAAATTGGCTTTCTTTATATTGAGAACAAAACCAAAAGGAAAAAAAGGAGAAACTAGGGAAATAACAGTCACTTAAGGAAAACAAAAATAATGCCATTTAATTGAAATGAATTTAAGAAATGAGACATAATAGCTGTTAGTATTATAGAAAGATAATCACCCCTGCCCCTCTCCCTTCCCCGAGTATGAGGAGACCCAGCATATCTGATTACCTTCAATACCCCAGGGCAGTAATTATTTTATGTAATGGCACAGAGGCATCCAGAGTGTTGTTATCAAATTCCTCTTAGCACTATAGCTAAACACATTAAGTGAGGACTTTGTCAACGAGGAGGTCTGTGGGGATTAATCTGCCCTTTCTCACTCTGTAACTGACAGTTGGAATGTTTTTGGAATCTATTTTACATTTTTTTTCCCCTCAAGGGTCCAGGAAGAATTTCTTGTAATAGGAAGAACAAAAATACAGAGTAAAGGATTTCCATTAACTGACAAATGAAACTGAGATCCATAAAAATGCCTCCAAAAGGATGGCAAGAGAAGGTTAAAAAAATAATAAAAAAAGAATTGTTATTACCTTTGCATTTCTAGAGTTTACAAGTTTCCCCAAACAAATGCAAAGACTCCTATCAGTGTGTTTCTATTGGCACTGGTGGTTGGGGGAGGGGTGACCTGACAGCTGATTATTTGGCATATATTCAAATATTTCTGTCTGTATCCCTCTTACAATTACCATATTTACTTTGTGATTTCCAATTAACAAGACATTTTTTTCTCCTGCCTTCTTCCAAATCTCTCTTCTTTGAGAAACTTTTCCTTTATAGAGATTATATTCTCCTTCATTGTGTGTAACTATGATTGTGAAAACATTATTAATAGCTACCATATAGTGAATCTGAACTAATTATATATTTCTTTTCTGCCTGATGAGCAGTCAGGATGTTCAAGAAATGTTCTCCTTAACACCCTGAAAAAGTAAAGCTCCCCCAGCTCTCTGGTGCAGATGATGTACTCTCCTCACAGTATGAGTTCAACAGTCTGTCAGCTGAGAGTCACCTCCTGGAGACCCTGAGTCAGACATCTGTGGGTTCTGAGTTTGTTCCCTGTGACATCTCTTAAAATCTTCTCCCTTCATTGCTGGGCCTACCAACTAATTTCTTACTATCTCATGTCCCATCCAACTGTGCCCATTATCTCAAATACTAGGGATAGTTTCTTTTAGTTTTTTTTATTCTTGAATCCTATTTCTGATCACTTCTCTTCATTCTTTTGTTTTTCTACTACAATGTTTTCCTTTTCTTTGACTTCTTTTTTTTCTTCTTTTTCTTTTTATTACTGCCATTGTGCCTATCCTCATTGAAGAAATGCCTAAGTTATTAAGTGGAGAAAGGGGCACCAGGATAGAAGGAAATAACTTAGAAACAAATAATGATCAATAATGAAGTAATAATAATATCCTGCCTCTCTACCAGCATTATGAAAGAGAGAGATAGCCATGGATTGTGATCCTTGGAAATTGAGTAGACTTCAAGTAGAGCATCATCTAGGAGCACCCCCAGGTTAGGGTTGCCAGATTTACCATGTAAAAATACAGGATGCTCAGATTAATTTGAATTTCTAATAAACAGTATATTTCAATTAGTATATCTCATGCCCTATTTGGGACATACTTACATTGTTTAAGGTTAATTTTCAAAAAGACAAATTTGGCAACTTGTATTTGCCTATCAATCCTATCCAGAGTTCATACGATTAAAAATAAGTTTGTTGCTTATTATAAATATAGACGGTTGCTATCAACAATTGGTCATTGTGGAAGGCAGGCTGTGCTCTGCTGAATTGATCCATGATGTATAGAAGAGCAGTTTTCAAACTGTGCCTAAACCTTGTTATTCCATTTTGTAGAGCAGTAGTTTCCCATAAGCTACTCCCTTCTCAGTTTAAATGCTTAGGTGTAATGCCTCTGCACCTTGTTTGTCCAAGTAAACAATCACCATCTGCCTGGCATAATCATAAGGCAAAAACTGATAAATAAATTAATTGTGCTAATAAGAATGGCCACCTGTTATAGTTTGGATGTGAGGTGTCCCCCAGAAGCTCATGTGTGAGACAAGAAGGTTCAGAGGAGAAATGATTATGTTGTGAAAGTATTAACCCAATCAGTGAATTAATCCCCTAATAGAGATTAAGTGAATGATAACTAAAATGGTAAGGTGTAGCTGGGGGTGTGGCTTTGGGGTATATTTTTGTATCTGGAGAGTGGAGTCTCTCTTTCTGCTTCTGATCATCATGTGAGCTGCTTCCCTCTGCCACACTCTCCTGCTGGGATGTTCAGCCTCACCTGGAGCACCAAGGTATGGTGCCTGACTTATTTGGACTGAGACCTCTGAAACCCTGAGACCTCAAATAATCTTTTCCTCATCTACAATTGTTCTGGTTGGGTTGCAGTAGCAAAAATGCTGACAAAAATATCACCTGTGAACCTAACAATGAGACCCATGAGTTTATTGAACACACCAGACCAATGAATGATGCAACTCCCTCACTTGAGGCTCATATAAGAAGGAGTACCCTGAGACTGGACAGGGCAGCTCCCTGACCCTCTCACCCAGTCACTAGTTACAAGACTTGCCCAGGAAAATCACCACCACAACAAATTTCTCAATCTCTGTCCTCAGACTTTAGCAGAGTGCAGTTTTTTCCTGCTGGGGACACTCCAGACTGACTTCTCAAGGTGACCCTCCAAGTTGACACTGTGAAACTGCTGAATGTCCAGACCTTGGCCTAGAATAAGTTCCTAAGCTTTGACCACTCTGCTCCCTGAACAGGTTCTTTCATTTGTAATTTTATCTGACCACTTAATGGTGACTTATATGTATTCATATCTGCTTTCTGTTTTTGCTATCAGTTCAGCCTAACTTAGTCTTTCTTTAACACACACACACACACACACACACACTCACACACACACACACACACACATGGTTATGTAAAGTGTGATGTGTGACTTGAGTGTGATAGATATTAGAAATTAAGATTGCCATAAAAGGACCTCTGGTTGCCCTGCTGATGGTTACCAGGTGACTCACTAGTATTTAGTGAACTGTCACAGATGAAAGTGCTGTAGCCTGTGAATTTACTGCTAATCAATGATTTTGGGGAAAGACAGAAATGTGTTTGGCCTATGTTAATAACAGAATGCCAACAAAATGACACTCATGCCAATTATAAATATGAAATGTTTCTCCCTGGTTTCCCTAAGATTGGTCAGACTCAGAAGTGAGGGGGATGAGGTCTCTCTGTCAGTTATCTTGAATGCTCACCATTGGAGCTCCCTGTTGAGAGAACCAAGTGCTGTTGCTGCAGACAGAGCCTTCCAATACCAGGGTCATCCAAAGTCTAGCCCTTTCCTAACACAATTAGAGGCAGCCCAGTCTCAACCCAAAATGCCTATACCTGGAAAAAGAAGTTTCTCCCTGTTATTTTCACAATGCTGATGTTGATTAGGGCTTTTCATCATTTGATCAGAAGAATCAGTCTGACCATATTGCAAACTTGCCCTAGGTACTAAATCTGCTTGCCTTTTGATCTAATCTAATTATCAATTAGAAACCATTTCTGAACTAATTATGCCTGCCATCTGAGGCCCATATTTATCCACAAGCTGAGCAAATGTTCACCTGGCCATCTATGTTACACCTATTTCTCACTGTACTCAGGCCTATTTAAATGTCCTTCTGTCAACATGACTCAATTAAATATAGTTACAGATGGAGTGTTTAAAATTTATTAATTAAGGAGAGAGTGCATCAGTTATCTATTGACAGTAATGCTGCGTAACAAACAGCTGCAGAATATCAATGGCATGCAGCCATAAAAAAATCATTTAGTTCCCGAATCTCTGGGGTTCTGGTAATCTAGTCTATTCATTGAAATCTGAGCTATATTTGCCCATGCATCTGTGGACTGTTGGGCAAAGCAGAGGTTTTTTAGGTTGTTTGGTTTGTTCACATGTGAGCTGGCTATGTGTTAAACTAGAATGGTTTTGCCTGTGAACACTTGTCTTACAGGTTGTATTTTCCAGCAAGCTGGCCTGGCATATACTCATGGCACCAGCTGAGGGTGAGATTGAGCAGAAATGTGGACACTTTTTTCTAGTGTTCCTGAGTCACATTGTTAGGAAGGTTAATTAGCCATAAAAGGACATGAAGGACAGACATTAGGCCTATGCATTATGAAAACTCAGGAGTCATGAAACAAACTGCAGGGAAGCCTCTCTCAAAAGGCAAGCATTTGTGAATGAGAGCTGGAATGCCCCCAATTCCCAAGATGTAGATAATTATAATCCCTTGAAGGAACTGTAACTTAAAATTATGGGGAACCCTAATCTCAGCAAACAATCTTCAGAAAAGTGGGATCTAGTTAATTCTAGCTCCTTAAGGAAAACAACTATTTCAAGGGCATGTCATTTTTTCTTGTGTCTGAGTCACCTGGATCCTCCTTTATCAAAGAAGCTAAGTCACAAATACCCAGTCGCCTTGGCAACCAGAATATCAATAAGCTCACAAAGAAAGTTTGCTAGGGGTTATCTAAAGGTTAATGATTAAGAGGGCAGGAAAATTGAGGCAAGAGCAGGGGT
The DNA here is from genome assembly GCF_052094955.1 of Ictidomys tridecemlineatus. Taxonomy (NCBI): domain Eukaryota; kingdom Metazoa; phylum Chordata; class Mammalia; order Rodentia; family Sciuridae; genus Ictidomys; species Ictidomys tridecemlineatus. The sequence continues at coordinate 111,387,650 of NC_135483.1, forward strand.
GCTCAATTTCCTTAAAAATCCAACTCCCTGAGTGCCACACCATCCTCTCTCCAAGGCAGTACATGCAGCTCCTTTGTTGTACATTACCCTGGCTTCTCATGCATTCTTCAACTTTTGCTTGCCAATCTCTGTTTTACTAGACTTCTGCAGATTCTCAAGAAGAACACAAGGAACACCATGGCTGCACAGTCTCTAACATAGGTCATGGCTCTGAATCAACATTTGCTGACGTTCCACGGGCAGAAGGAAGTCGCAACGTCAGCCCAAGTTCAAGGAGTGGGAAAACAGACTTTGGCACGTCAATAAGAGGGTCTTGAAGGAAGACCAGGGCAGTTAGAGTTAATTGGGTTTGGGGAGTGGAAAAGTAGAGGAAGATGTGGCTGAAGATTAGGAAGAAACCAGACAGATCTGGACTTTGAATGCCCCTCGCTCCCAAAGAATTTCTTATTGAATTTCTCCCATTTTTTGGTTGTTTATTAATGCACAAAGGTTTTGTCCCTTATCATCTTTGGATATTACCTTCTCCAATTGTAAAATGAGGAGGATGTATTAATTAAAAATTTATTAACTATGAGACTAATCTAGTTAGCAAATGTAGATTTTGTTGTTGTTGTTGTTCAAAATCGATCAATTGCTGAGTTGTTTTATAAGGATGTTTTCTTCAAATTGCACAGGCCTTTTATTCTAATCTTGAAATTTGTTGCCCCACACATTTGCATTTTCTACCTACCTCTTAAGGCATTTGAATTTGCAAGTCCACAGTTAGATGATTTTTTAAGTTCTCTTTCAGTTCTGTTTCTCATCATCACAGAATCATGAGTATAAAATTGGGATGACACTAATTAGAGAGATAAAACAGTATAAATTAAAAAAAGGTTTTATATAATCCCTATGAAAATATCAGTGGATTAAGAACAATCTCAGTCTGACAGTGGAACAACTCAGATTTGTTGCTTAATTAAGGGAGGTAACATTATGAAGTCTAAGATGACAATGGATTCTTGTCTATTTACCTGTCCCAGGGGACAAAAAAACACTAGTGAAAATAGGAGTAAGTAAACTGTGTTGAAATTACAACTGAGAGCACTGAAGTTCTGGGATCAGGGAATATTCTTTACCTGAATATTTTTTTTCTTTTCATTTAAAGTTAATTCTGAATTTCTTAAAAATTTTCTATGTCATCCCTTTGAAATAAATGTTAGCATGCCTTTGAAAGAGTAACTAACTGTATGCAGAGATGAAGTAAAGGATTCCTGCCATCTCTAATTATATTCTCCATAAGTGAGAACATATGTTTTAGGTATAGCTGTCTTTAGAGAATTTTCTTAGCCATGTATGCTGGAGGCACATGGATTGAAATTCATAAGAAATGCACCCTTGCTTATCTGTGTTATCTGCTAGACAAGGAAATTTCTCACCAACCTTTGGCTTCAAAGACAGCCATAATGGATAGGCACATCTGTTGTGTGAAACAAATGAAAAAAATTGGGACTATTTCAATCCAGAGGATTTTTGGCTCAGTTAGAATTATATCATTTAAAGATTAGGTTAGAAAACATGTTTGCTTGGATGTTTTGGAAGATTTTAGGTCCACTGACTTCCTAATGTCAAAATGGGAAATGGCTGAGAAAGATATGAGTTGAGGGTAAATATTGTGGGTATCTCATTTTGAGAATCAGAAAGTACTGGGAAGCCTGATCATTTCTTCACATAAAAATTATTTCAATCATTGAGAAATAAATTTAAAAATCTTGAGTTCAGGTGACAATTCCAAATTAGGAACTAGAGAGAATAAGCAGCTCCTGTTGAGGGTAGGTCCAGGACAACAGGTAGAAATAGATGGAACAATGTGCCAATCAACTTGCTAGCTTCTAGATGCATACCTTTATGCTTCATGGATAAAGTGGCTCAAATTCAGCAGAGCTATTCTTTGTCTTAGTCCATTTTTATTCATTCATTCATTTTAACCTTGATAGGCATATAATAGAAGCATAATAAATATTTTTGAATCAGAGAGTCAAAAATGCTAATGGTAGAAATATATAGAAGCTAAAAGGAAAAAGTCAAAATTCCTTCATCATTGTTAACATTTTGGTTTTAAAATTAATCATACTATACACAATATTTGCTATTTTTTTCCATTAATCTGTCTTTATGCCACTAAATGTGCTTGCAAACTAATATAAATCCACTAAAGACTAGTGTCATATTTTTTTTTACCAGAAAACTATTTATAGATTGCCTACAAAACTCTCTAGAACATTAACCTATTTTGCATTCACTAGAGTTAATATGTTTTCAGAATTTAGTTTATTCTGATTATGTAAAGAACATGTGCCCATTGAACACATTTTAGATGAACAAAATAAAAAAGGTTCACATCAATACTTAAAAACATTTCTTAGGAACAAGTATTTCATTACATGTGCCTGTCAATTGCAGGACACAATCTGATTTAAAAATTAATGAAAAAATACCTCTGAAAATGGAGGATATGCAGTATTAGGTATATCCATGGCGAGGATGTTTGGAAGGTGCCAAATTGTGCTGCTCACCACTGCAGGCTTATGAGAGAGGTGTGGTGCTGTGGTATTATTATTCATACTTCACAGTAAAGAATGTAGAGATTATACACAAGGATACACAGAATATATATTCTGTGTATATGAATCTCAAACCAGACCAATCAGAAATGAGAAACTTGTGTTTTTTAAACTGTGGTAAACAATATATGACATATTTTATATGTATAATAATTTATTATACATGATGTATTCATTATGTGATTTACATATTATATCAACATATAAGTAGGATAATATGTTAAAATACTAATATGTTATATGTATATGACACATAGTATGTCTGATGTATGTAATATGTATATTATATTATATTGTTTATAATAAATGATAAAATGTTTATGATAAATAATAAAATGTATAGTGAAACAAAAATAAATAAAATATATTCAATGAATGAATATCAACATATTATGCATGTTATATATAAATATATAACAAAGTTTGCTATTTTAACTGTTTTAAAATGTAAAATTTATTGGTGTTACTTATATTCACAATATTATAGAACATCATTCATATCTATTTTTGAAGCTTTTCTTTAACCCCAAAGGGAAACTCCAAAACCATTAATCAGTAAGTGCCCCTTCCTTTCCCTGTTAATTTTAGCAATATGTGTTCTTTTGTGTCTGGCTAATTTCACTTACCATATACCAGGTTTTGTTTTTCCACTCATCTGTTGTTGACAGACACTTGCATTGTTTCAACTTCGGAAAAGTTCTTTAAATAGTCTAGGTAGTGAACTCTTATCAGTATGTCATTTAAAAATATTTTCTCTGGTTCTATATGTTGTTTTTTTTTACTGTTTTGATGATGTCCATTGATACACATACATTGATATAAAATTTATTTATTTATTTTTATTTTGTTTCCTGTGCTTTTGGTGACATATTGAAGAATCCATTGTAAATAATACTGACCTGAAAATATATATATACTTACATATATGTTAGTGTGTGTGTATGTGTGTGTTTGTGTATGTGTGTGTGTGTGTGTGTGTGTAGAGATATATTTAAGTACCTGCTCTCTATTCATTTTTGTATATACCTAGGTGTGCAATAACTGGATCATATGGTACTTACATGTTTATGGTTTGAGGAACCATTCAGATATTTTCCTCAGTGGCTGAATCATTTTATATTCCCACCAGCAATGAAGAGGGTTCTAATTTCTCCACACCTTCTTTTACATTTATTATTTAATATTTTTATATTGGATTATAGCAGACTTATAGGTGTGCAGTGGCATCTCACAGTTGTTTTAATTTGCATTTTTCAAATGCTTAATGTTGTTGAGCATCTTTTCATGTTTTTATTCAACATTTGGTCTTCCTTGGAAAAATGCCTATTCCTGTTCTTTGCCCACTTTTTTTTTACTTTTATTTATTTATTTTTATATATGACAGCATAATGCATTACAATTCTTATTACACATATAGGGCATAATTTTTCATATCTCTGGTTGCATAAAATGTATATTCACACCAATTTTTGTCTTCATACATGTACTTTGGATAATAATGCCCATTTTAATCAAATTGTTTGCATTTTTTGTTGTTGAATAGTAAGAGTTTTTTATATAGTTGTAGGTAATGAACTCTTATCAATATATGGTTTGAAAATATTTTCTCTGGTTCTGTATGTTGTCTTATTACTATCTTGATGATGTCCATTGAGGTACATAAGTTGATATAAAATTTATTTATTTATTTTTATTTTGTTTCCTGTGCTTTTGGTGTCATATTGAAGACTCCATCTCCAAACCCAAGGTCATGAAGACTGATTTGTATGTTATCTTCTGAATATTAAACTTTAGCTCTTAAATTTAGGTCATGTATCTATTTTGAGTAAATTTTTCTATATGGTGTGAGATGTGGGGCTAACTTCATTCTTTCATATTTTTAAATCAGTTGTCCCAGAAACATTTGTTGAGGAGACAATATTTCCCCATTAAATCGACTTTGCACTCTTGCTGAAAAATATCAATTGTCATATATGTAGGGTTTTTTTTTTCTGTATCCTCAATTTTTTCCCCATTGGTCTATATTGTTCAACTTTATGCCAGTATCTTACTGTTTTGATTACTGTAGCTTCATAGTGTTTTTGAATCAGAAAGTGTAAGTCCTCCAACTTTGTTCTCTTTCAAAATTGATTTTGAAGATAGCATGATAGATGCTCATTCTGTATTCATGCATCAATTTCTTCACTCATTTTTAAGTATAAACTCAAATACACAAAGCTGTATAATGTGATCCAAACTATTTCTGATAAATCAATTTTAGAAATTAACCTTTGCTTAGAATGTTATCCATCATTTGAAATCACAATTATTTAGACTTGGCAGAATTTTGTTTTATAAATGCCTTCAATAAAACAGGTCTTCAGGTTATTTTTTGGTATATTAAATTTAATTAATAAAGCAATATTAATAAATTGTAATTAAAATAATGAATTGGATTTTTTATTATTTTTCTTTTTACTATTTACCTTAATTGTTTTCATAGAGCTGTGCTTCAAAATGCAATATATATATATATATATATATATATATATATAGAGAGAGAGAGAGAGAGAGAGAGAGAGAGAGAGGGAGAGAGAGAGAGAGAGAGAGAGAGAAGAGAGAGAGAGAAAAAATTTAAGGTTTTCACTTTTCTGATTTCAATTTTATTGGTCTTTAATATGTAGTTTTTTAAAAAACTTTTTTTAAAATTGTACTTAACATTTCCATAATCTCTAATTGCAGTTCTACATCTACTTTGACTCATGAATAACTCAGGTGTTTAGTTATTATTGGTGAAACATATTTGCAAGTGGAAAAAGGGAATCTGAACTATTGTTTGTGGTAATTGGTAGAATTTTCTATGCTCTCTTTCACTGTAATTTAGTTAAATGCCATGTTCTCAGATGTTTCTGGTGCAGTCAACCAGTCAATCAATAGTCGTTCTGGAGTTCCTATAATTTATTGAGGTGATATTTCCATCTTAACCCTAATTTATGACTGAAATTCATAAGTTTCACCCTGTTGTGTTAAAAGTTTCTGTCTCAACTTAAAATACAAGCCTATTTTCCCCAGTGTGCTATGATACCACATCTCATTTTCCATCTCCTGCCTTGTAATTTTTATGAAATTTGAAGTCTTTTCATGAATGCACCTAATGAAGCTGCTCAGGTGGGAGTGTGGGCAGGAGCCTGCACAGTGCCCACTGCATTGCATTACTACAGAGCTGCAGAGATGATTGCAGTTCTTGTCAGTGTGTTCATGGATCTCAGATTTAGAGAACATATTGGTGTAGAATAAAAACAGGATACCGTTTCTTGCTGGACATTCTTCAGTTTGTGAAGGAAAGCAAGGTATGCAACAGTCTGAATCAAGTGTTGTTCCATCACAGTCCTGTCATAAAATATTGTTACTCTTATATTTTCTGTACATCTTTTGTGGAGCTTAGAACCATAAATTTATAGGTTAGAGTAATTTGAATTTACTCTATTCTTCTTGAATATTGTTGAAGGGATTTAGTAAGCATTTTGAAGAGACTATGAAAAGAAACTATTGGCCAGATGATATTTTCGAACATGAAAATACTCCAGAGAGCTTCTTAAATGAGCATCTCAGACTTTGACAATAAACACAGTGTCCATATGGTAGATGTACTTAGAAAAATCCAAATGGCACAAAATAATGGAAGCAGGTTTAGCAACACACTTGACAGTGCCAATGACAGGCCTCATCAAAATAATTTATATCATTCAGGGAAATGAGGATTAGATGGAAGAATATAACTAATGTTATGACTAACATTAGAATATTAAAATTTATAACAGTTTCTTCAGGATAAAATATATAGATTTGAGACTTAACCAAATTCAGGATAAGAAATTCAATTTCTGTAAAATAAAAAGTAGATATTAATTTGCTTTATAGAAAAAAGTTTAAGCACTAACTGAATATTTTCATCAGTGTTTAAAATGTGAACACCATTGTTAGATTTCATTTTTTTTTCCAGAAAGTTACCCTGCCCACAGCTTCTTGAAAATTTGGTATACAGTATTTTTCCAAATGGTCACAATATTATTTCTCATCCCAAACACCTGTAAAAATATGATATTTACATTTTTTCCCATAGGTAGATGGTATCTATGATTCTTTCCCGTTTAGGTGAGACTTGTAACAATGGTAGTGATGAGGCTATGGGACATCAAGGAGTGGGGTATAAAAGAACATGCAGTTCTCACCAGGTTTTCTCAAGTCACTGCTCTCATGTCTGAGCTACCACGCTGTGAAGACCCAGTAAGACTTGCAGGGAGGACTTAGGGGAGTAATCTGGTCACAGCTTCAATTGTAGCAGCTAAAGCCCAAATCAACCATCAGATATGGTGTGAGGGAGACTCATGGCCCTTGAGATATTTTAGATGCTGCCATGGGAAGCAGGAGAAACTTTGTTCCCTGAGTTCTTACTGCATTATTGTAGACTGCAGAACAAAATAAATGAACACCGTTGAACTATGTTGCTAAGTTTTGGGGAGAGTAGTTGTTACACAACAGTAAATAAAGGGAACAAGGTCTATCAAATAATGAGCATTATAACCCTTATATGTTTTACAAATATATCCAATTTGTGTGTCAAGCTTTGAAAATACTTGAAATACAATATATCAAATATATTCTTACTAATATTGACGTGCAATTCTATTTATCAGATGGTATGAAGCAAAATGTACCTCGAGGGACTGGAAAACAAACTTTAGGCCTTAAGTGGAAACGAAACACGGCCAATTTTCTTCTCCTGAGACAATATTCATCATAGTTTTTATTCTGCCAATATTTAAATTGGGAACAATCAAGAAGAATATACAATATGAAAAAAACTCACATATTTGAGGGCATCAGAGAGCAACAAATAAAGTGAGCATTTGAGAGGTTAAGGCCCATAATTTGCCTTCTTCAGGTTTCCTCCTTGGCACAAAAAGTAAATAAATTCTGGAATAAAATAATCTCTCAGTGCCTCAAATTACTTCTATATTTTCCTCATACATTAAATATTCAATCTTAAACAGCTGCTTGAAAAAAAAACTGGGAACAGAATCAAACAAAGAAGATCTAGATATTAGCAATATCAGTCACAAACTTCAAATGAGTGTTAATAGTATGTTCAAGAAATGTCATACTGAAAAATTTAATCAGAGAAATGGAAACAATTGAAAACAAACAACAAAAGAATAAAACAGAAAATAAAAGTGAAATCAGAAATGTAATAATGTTGTTCAGTATCTCAGTGAACAAAGAGAAAACAGATTTAGTGTATCAGAAAATAGATCAGAACAAAATATCTGGACTGAAAAATACACACACACACACTAGGATAGAAAAATGCAGAAAAGAGACTGAATTATGTAACATATGAAAATGAAAAACGTCTATCATACATATATTCTCAGAAAAATGGGAGAAAAATGATCGATGTAAATTTTCTGGTAGTGATCAAAGACATGAAGCCTTAGATGTAAGAGGCCATTGTAAATCCAAGTATGTAAAAGAAATCACATCTTGTCAGTCAAGGTAAAATTGTTGAAAATTGGAAGAAAAGAGAATACATTAAAAGAAGCCAGAAAGAAAAGATTTATTTCCGAATTAACAATGATAAAACTTGCAACTGAGTTTTTGCAGAATCAGTTGATGATGGAAGTTCTTGACAGAATTATATAGTGAAACTGACAAATTCGCAATTGCATCAGAATGTTTTAACACATCTGTCTTAATGTTTGTGAAAACAGGAGAAAAAAATAATGAAGATGGAGAAATGTAAATAAAATGACTAGTAAACTTGACTATATTAACATCAAAAGAATGTGGAAACCAAGAGCTGTGAAATGTGTGTGTGTGTGTGTGTGTGTGTGTGTGTGTGTGTATTTTTTTTAAAGACACATGGGCATTAATCAAATTTGAGCACTGATTCATTTACCATAATTTAAGACCTTACTTGGAGAAGCTATATCCCCAAAGAAACCTCACTAGTGAATTTTTCTCCCAAATCTTTAAGTTAAAAAAAAGCCAAAATTTACACAAACTCAGAGAATAAATAAAAATGCCTAATTTGTTTTATTAAACTAGCAAAACCTTGATATCAAAATTTTGTAAGGACAGTACTAGAAAACAAAATGTCAGGTCTGTCTCTCCCATGATCAGACCCGACAATTCCGAGCAAAGTATTAGCAAATAAAATGCATAATGGGTAATACATCCTAAATTGTTTTTATTCTAGAAATATGAGATTGATGTAACATTTTAAAATAAATCAACATAACAAAAGAGAAAAGATATATTATAATCTCAATAAATGATCTCTTCATAACATTCATAGTTCATTCATGAATTAATATTGCAAAGTAGAAAAAGAAGGGTACTCCCTTAATTTGACAAAAGGTTATGCATGATGCAACTACTAAAACACTTTTTAAATGTTGAAGTATAAAAATCTTCCCCCTTAGTTTAGAAAGGAGGCACAATGGCCACAATTACTTTATTCAACCATTTACTAGTGGCCCGATGTGATGTGAAAAGACAAGAAAAGTAAATGTACTTTTAAGAATTAGAAAGTATAAATGAAAGTTCATTATTTTCAGAAGATACAAAAGTAAATATAAATAATAAAATATTTTACAAAAATATTATTAAGTTAAAAAGTGAATTTAGCTTGTTTGCTAAATATCAGAATCCAATCCAAAACTTGGTATATCCATAGCTGAGTAGTGACTTCCCAACACCTTTTATTTTCTCTCATTTTACACACTGTAAGCAAACTGACCAGTTTAGAAACATACATAGGACTTGTCTGAGACCTTCATGACATTAATCTTCTTGTGAATGAATTCTTCATTGGAGTGTCCTTCCTGAAAAATTTTCTCACAAGGAATAACATTTAAGAATGTGAGTGCATCTAAGATTATAGCCCTCAGCAATACATTTGGGGATGATTTTTTCTTCTTTCTTTGTTTTTCTCCTGTTCACTCTAAAATAACACATTTCCCCCAGAGATAGTGACAAATAAATGAAGATAGACAACTATGTAGACAGACTTCTTATATCAGTATCATATTAAATTATAACTCTAATAGCTGTCATTGAATGTTATGTGTAGAATTATGTCCAACTAAAATTGATATGTTTAAGTTGTAACCCTTAGTACCCCGGAATGGGTCCTAACTTGAAAATAGTTGATGCAAATGTAATTAGTTACGTTAAAGATGAGATCATAATGGTTGAGCCACTAATGAGATATGACTAGTGTCCTTATAAAAACAATGTCTTAGGAGGATACAGACACATGCACAGAGAAAGTACTATATGTGAAGACTGGAGTTACACATTGTCACGAGCCAAGGAACAATTAGAAAATAGGATGACAACATGGAACAGATCCTTCTCTACTGGTTTTAAATGGGGGATAGCCCTCTCCACATCTTGATCACAGATTTCTAGCTCTGTAATTGGTAGATAATAAATTCCTTTTGTATACGACTTTCAGATTGTGAAACTTTGTTATATCAGCCCTTACTAATATACTGAACATTACTAGTTTTAATTCAACAGTATTGCATTCACATTTGCCAAATGACCTACCTAGCTTACTTCTATGGGAACATGATGATTCTGAGTGCTCATCAATATCACACGTACTTTTACTTGTTCTCCTGGATATAAGAAGGCATGTGCATTAAGATATCTATGCACTTTTCATTCGCTAGCTTTTTGTGTGTGTGTTTACTAAATTCAGCTTCAAAAGATACAAAGATAATCCAAGTAAACATGATGCTGACTTAAATAAGCTTTCAGTTTAGTGATACAGACATTAAAGTCACAGTAACAAAAAATATATACACATAGAGATGTAAATTTATTACTCTTCCTAATACTACTAACTTTGATCAGTGTTATGAAGTGAGCACAGGGTTCTCTGACAGGGGTATTATAAAGATCCAACATATTCTCAGATGATACTCTCAAATACTCGGGTAGGTGACATTTGACCTGGGATCTGAATGATGTGAATGAGTTTACTGAGAGTTTGGAAATTATTTTGATAAAGAAAAAGAATGAGTAAAGGCTATAAGAAACTAACACTAAAAATACATGAAGAAGATTTGGAAGTTAGTGCAGAGATCAATGGTTCATTGAGGGCATTTTAAGCCATATTAAATTCACTGACTGACCCTCATCTTTAGAGTATCCAGACACTAAAGTTTTGAATGTGAAGCAAAGTTGGTATTAGGCCCATGTTTGAGATCTGAAGTCCAATCATTAAAGTCTGTGTGCATTTTAATATATAAATTTTAAAAAATTAATTGTCAGTTTTTTCAATTTTAAATCTTTAAATGAGAAGATATTCCTAGGAAAATTCATCATATTTACCATCTAGATCTCAGTCTTTGTTTAACAGCTGGTATCATTTACAATTCATTCTTGAAAAATTCTTGAAAAATCAAGTTCAGGCCAATTTTTTTTTCTTTCTTCTTTCTTGGATCACCATCTGGATGAAATGGGAAGCCACATATAGAGTGTTATAAGAGTACCACAGAGTATTGTATGAACAGTAACATTAATTTAAGAAATTTATTTTAGCCTCTTATGGTGTCTATAATTATCTGCTCTATAAGGTTATATAATCCATCATCTTTTTGATTTAGGTCTAGTCCATGGACCTTTCTATTATAACATTAAACTGTGGATATTCTTCATGGAAAGGATCACTGATCATCATAGATTAAATTATTTAGATTCTTTACAAAATAAGGTGTGCAATAGATAGCTTTTCATGGGTGTTGGTTCACTATCGTAAAGACATCTGGACTTTTAATGTATACCATACTCTATTATGATTTTCCAAGAATGAGAAAGATGTAAAAAGAGGAGTTAAAAAGGAAATGTGTTGCAAACATATTTACTAAATGAAAAGGAGAAAGAATATGGTTGGAGTTTTAAAATAAATGCCTTGTCAGTTCATAATGGTTTGGTTTCACTGGCCTGAATTTGTTCCCATGCAAGCTTGAGTGACTTGGAAAACCCCAGCAGTGGCAATGGATCCTGAAGAATCTGGGCATTCCATTTCCTGAACTGCGGCAGGCAGCATCAGAAAGAGGGATAGGTGACTCTTAAGTAGTCTTCCCCACCCAGTTCTAAGCGTGGTCCTGCTTCAATGCCCTTGTTAGAAGTCAGTCAGTTTGTTTTTCAGAAGATGAATTACTTTGTTATACTGAAGTAAAAATAACTGGGAAGAAAATATTGCTAAAAACAAACAAGCAATCGTCTAACAAAAATTCAGCATAATAATGCCTGCCAGAGCCAAGAAGAAATGCTTAGGGGATTATCCCCCACAGTGCCGTTTCTCTCCAATAAAGCAGGTAATTGGGAGCTAACCATATTGGTTTTGGATTTAGCTCCAGTTAGTCACACTAATTAATGCACTTGATTTAATATTTCATACTTGGACTTAGGGGCTTATCAACACATTATGCAGATTTATGGAAAATTGGACACAAATGAATACTTGGAACAAATAGCCCTGATGATTTTAAAAACAAATCTGTGATATTTTACCATGACTTTGGATTGGTGGATTTTTCTCCTTGCATGTCAGATCTTTTCTATGTACTCTTTGGCTTCACCATCTCTGGCTATTTGAAGAACCTTCCTTCATCCTCTTTCATTTGTGGGAATTGGATGAATTTTGTTATATTTGTGCCAGATTTCTCTCTAACATTTAGCTCCCCTCTTTAGGCTAATTCTCTTTCATTTTTATAACTTGAGATTGAGATTTTGAGAATGGAAAGCATCCATTTCAGAAAGTAGAGTGTGTTAACATGCAGGAGAAAAGTAAATGAAATTATTCCTTCTGTTAGGTTAATGCAAGTGTGAGTTTAATATCAGATTTTTAAAAGTGTTCTAAAATATGTTAAGGATTGGTTATTTTAAAAAAGTCTTGGTGGCCATTTTTAAATAATAGCAAGGTTGTAAAATATCTATGAAATGTTTCAGGTTGGGAATGGTAGGGATGAAAAGGACAGAATTAAAGTGAGAGTTGGCAGACTGAATTCTGATTGTAGGTCAGGCATGTGTTTTTGCTTAGAGGGACAGCAGTAATTGTCAGGCCCTACAAGGGTGAAGGAGGCTTGAGACACTGGCTGGTTTTGACATAAAATTATACGGCCTCTTTTTAACCTGTCTGTCACATAGATCCGTCTTTCCTTTTCTTTCTCCTTCTGGGCATCCTGAGCTTCAGTTGGCCTGATAATTCTCCTGGCCCTTCTCAGTCTGATAACCCCAATTTCAGGATGAATGATCGGTCTTCTATTAGAGATAAATGGACATTCTGATTGCCATTCAATGGGGGCACCTTGCTCAGGTTTTTGAAATTCATTCTTGCCTTGGCTATTTTCATTAAGAGAGTGAGGTTGGAAGAGGCAATCGAATGGGAGATTTTTCTTTTTCTATTCTCCACCTTGTCAGTCACCGCACTGCACTTTTGACTTTCAGTTCTGCCTTCATTTATTTCCATTGTCCATCTTTCCTATGTCATTTTTCTTCCTCTGGTTTTTCCCTCACCTTTATTTTTTACTTGATCTGGACCTAGTTATACACAAAGACATAAAAGTTGCAGGCAACTGCCAAAAGGAGGAGTGGAGAGATGGAACTAACAGAAGTTCACAGATTTCTCTAGATGGAGTTTGTTGCTTGACCAGAAACCAGTGGAAGTTACATTTGCTGGAGTCAGGCCAACTAAGTGACTGTGGTCTTAGGTCAAGGATCTGTCTTTGCCAAACCTGTGTCTTCATGTAGGGGGCCTCTTTAGGGGTGTTGATATCTACCCTCTCTCATCACACCCTGTGACCTCTTTTTTAATATATTCTAATTTTTTTATATATGACAGCCGAATGCATTTCAATTCATATTACACATATATGGCACACATTTTCATGTCTCTGGTTGTACACAACATAGTCACACCATTCGTGTCTTCATACATATGCTTAGAGTAATGATGCCACCTCATTCTACCACCTTTCCTACCCCCATGCCTCCTTCCTTCCCCTCCCACCCTTTGTCCTATCTAGAGTTGATCAATTCCTCCCAGGCTGTCTCCCCATCCTCATTATGAACAGCATCCTTATATCAGAGAAAACATTTGGCATTTGGTTTATTGGAATTGACTTAACTTCATTTAGCATTATATTCTTCAACTCCATCCATTTACCTGCAAATGCCATGATTTTATTCTATTTTATTGCTTAGTAATATTCCATGTGTATATATACTTTATCCATTTATCTACTAAAGGGCATCTAGGTTGGTTCCACAGTTTAGCTATTGTAAATTATGCTGCTGTAAACATAGATGTGGCTGTGTCCCTGTACTATGCTGTTTTTAAGTCCTTTGGGTATAGACTGAGGAGTGGGAAAAGCACTCTACAGATTTAATGCAATTCCAATCAAAATCCCAATGACATTTCTCATAGAAACAGGAAAAGAAATCATGAAATTCATCTGGAAAAATAAAAGACCCAGAAGAGCTAAAGCAATTCTTAGCAGGAAGTGTGAAGCAGGAGGCATCACTATACCAGACCTTAAACTATACTATAGAGCAATAGTAACAAAAAGAACATGGTATTGGCACCAAAACAGACTGGTAGAACAATGGTACAGAATAGAGGACACAGAGACTAACCCTCAAAATTATAACTATCTTAGACAAAGGTGCAAAAAACATGTATTGGAGAAAAGATAGCCTCTTCAACAAATAGTGCTGGGAAAACTGGAAATCTAGTTTTCCAGAATGCAATGCAATGGAATTGAACCCCTATCTCTCACCATGCACAAAACTCAACTCAAAGTGGATCAAGGACTAAAGAATTAAACCAGAGACTCTGCACCTAATAGAAGAAAAAGTAGGCCCAAATCTCCATCATGTTGGTTTAGGCCCCAACTTCCTTAATAATAGTCCTATAGTTCAAAATTTAAAATTCAGAATAAATAAATGGGACGAATTCAAACTAACAAGCTTCTTCTTGGCAAAAGAAATAATCAGTGAGGTCAATAGAGTGCCTATAAAATGGAAGCAAATTTTTACCACATGCACATCAGATAGAGCATGAATCTCTAGGGTACATAAAGAACACAAAAATCTTAACACCACAAAAATAAATAAATAAATAAATAAATAAATAAATAAATAAATAAATAGCCAACCAACCAACCAACTCATGGGCAAAGGAACTGAATAGACTTTTCAGAAGATGATATACAATCAATCAGCAAGTATATGAAAAATGTTCAACATCTCTAGCAATGAGAGAAATGCAAATCAAAACTGCTCTAAGATTTCATCTCACTCCAGTCTTAATGACACCTATTAAGAATACAAACAACAATAAGTTTGGGTGAGGATGTGAGGAAAAAGGTCCACCAATACACTGCTGGTGGGACTGCAAATTGATGCAGCCAATATGAAGAGCATTATTGACATTCCTTGGAAGACTGTGAATGAAACCACCATTTGATCCATCTCTCTCTGTGCCCTGTGACCTCTTTTAAGACCTTCCACTGGTAGAATTCAACCAAAAGCCAGAAGACCAGTGAGACTGGTTTTATTGTCAGGGGAGTCAGCCTTCTGTGTTCTGGGGCAGGATGAAAAAGGATGGAGAATGAATATTGAGAAGAAGACAAAGATTGTACAGCACAGGTATAAAAAAGAGAAAAAACTTTGGGAAACTTGGTACTTTAAAAAATTAACTCTATTTTTTTAACTGACACATAAAATCTCTGTGGCAATAAATAAATACCCAATGTAAAAATAGCCCACATGCCTAAAATGATAGTTATCAAAAGAAAACATAAATGGCCAAGATATACATATACAATTGGTGCTTAATATCACCAATCAATTAGGGAAATGCAAATGAAAACCAGAAAGATATCACTTTCACTCCAATGAGAATGGCTATTACCAAAATTATTAAAGATAAAAAGTGCTTGTAAAGTTGTGGAAAAAGGGGAATTCTTGTACACTATTTGTGGTAATATGAAATAGTATGCCATTGTTGAGAAGAATGAGAAATTCAGCATCTTAGCTAGGACCCAGAGAAGAATATCTATCATTTATTTTCTTTAAATTTCCTCTGAGGTTATGGTTCATTCCTTCATGGTTATAAATGCATTTTCAAGTTAAAGATTTGTGCCAAATTAGCATTATTCTCTCTTTCCTTCTAATTTATTTTTGCTTTCAGTAGTGGGGATTGAAACCAAGGGTGCTTTATCTCAGAGCTTTATCCCCAGCACTTTTTAATTTTTTTTTTTATTTTGAGATAGGGTCTTGTTAAGTTGCTAATGCTGATCTTGGACTTGCAATCCTTCAGTCTCAGCTTCCCAAGTCTGGGGGTTATAGGTGTGTGACATCGCGCCTGGCTTCCATCTGATTTTTATGCACATTCTGATTTTTCTTCTCCATTTTTTTTTCTGCATGTTCTTCAGGCTTGATGCATGTCCAGTCTCTTCCAATGGTAAACTTGAATTTGGCCTTTGTTTTTGGAGGTACTTATCTTCTTTACCATTCATTTGGTGCATTGCTGTATATTTCTGACACTTTAAAATATTTGGGGGTATATATTGTCTTTACTCAGATGTATATAATTTCTTTGGTTCTCTGTGCCTTTAAAATACAGCATTTCAAATACATGCAGATAGGTATTTTTGGTGATATTCTGTTAGCATGGGAAATATAAGCAAGTAAAAGCCAAGTGCAATAAAATAGTCAAAAATAAGATAGAAAATGTTTCAGCAATTACAACAATCTGGCTGGCCTTATATATTCTTGTTATTTGGATAGTTAGCACCAGAGTGTTTCTGTCTTATCTTGAGGGACCAAAAAGAGTTTTGATCCTGCTTCTTTATAGACTCAGGAGATTTGATTCTCATTTTAATTAAAATGATAGTAATGACAGTAATGGCACCCATCTCATAAAACTTTTATTTTAAGAATTGGATGTGATACATTAAGTAAAACATATATATCAATGCTTGCTATTACATATTCTCAAAAATGTTTCGAAAAATCTAAATGAATACAAAGGTCCTATGGTGTTCTTTATAAGGATCATACTCTAAATGACCTAAAAATTACATTCCAGAAACCACAGAGAATTATGTAGCTGGTTACTAAATATTTTATTAAACATTAAATTAAAGTTATATTTTTCTGCATTCATTTTTACAATGTATTATACTGAAAGGGTAATTAATGTGTTTAGATTGAAGGCAGTCTAAAAATCTGTCTCTTAACCACAAGTTTCTTGGCTTTTCATCAAGTTTTAATCTTCCTGGTTACTTCTTCCTATCTTTTCTCCACCTTCTAGGACTGCATCACACTCTCCTGTCTAGAAGTTAGAGCATTGGAGGTGAATTTCGTGCCTTTGAAAGGAGTCATGAGCATAATTTAGTTAACGGGGATGCCAGTGAAATCATTATTTGTAGTATGAAAGATAACAGCTGAGTCCACAGGGCTCACTGGCTGTCTGAAGCTTAGGAATCTCAGTATGTTGCATTTTTCAAAGTTCATTGGGTACAAATCTAGTATCACAAAGTATACCATTGAAAAAGATGGCCTTTAAAAGTAAAACTTATCTGAGAATTTCCTAATTTAGAGATTCACCATGTATTTAGCAAAATGAAGACTGAAAAGTACTGTGTTTTTTATTTACTTAGTTGCAATTTCTGCAGAATAAAACAAGTGTAGTGGGAAAGAAAGACCTGATGATTGGATAAAGAAGGATCAGTTAAAAACAAAAACAAAAACTGGTAGGCAATGAAATTGCCACTCCAAAATAAATACATAAATAAACTTACCTAATGATTATTTTGCTGTGGGATATGTCTTGTAACGTTCTTCTTCTCCTTTTCCAAAATTTCATTTCAATTTATAAGGTTTACTAATGATTCGTCATATTGGTTTGACTTGGGGGAATGAAATAACATGCTGAGTCCCACTACATGACTAGTATGAGGTGAAACCAGAGATTGCCTATGGAAAGACAGACAGAGAACTGCTTCTATA
Organism: Ictidomys tridecemlineatus; assembly: GCF_052094955.1. NCBI lineage: Eukaryota > Metazoa > Chordata > Mammalia > Rodentia > Sciuridae > Ictidomys > Ictidomys tridecemlineatus. The sequence goes on from NC_135483.1 coordinate 111,405,328, forward strand.
GAACCAGAAGAGCTTATCAATAGATTTCCTCATAATACATAATACATAAAATGGAAACATTCTCATTTACCAAAAAAGAAAATAGAAGGAAACGTGCAGATATGGGAAGTGTGCAGTATTGTCAGGGAGAAATTTTAGAGACCACTGTCAATGTGATGCAAAACTTCCTACATGGGATTGAATTTTCAAGTTGTACCTTGATTATGACCTCAACCATGGAATAATGGCTCATAAATATCCATATAATGACCGATTGGAAAACTATAGATTGGAAATTCACCTCCTAATTTACTCAAAACAGAACAAAACAAACACAAAACCCTGATCTGCTGTTATGTTGACTCACTGCAGTAAAGATGAATGCCACATCTTCTGAAATGGAATTTTGTTATAAGAAGTAAATATGCAGTTGGGTTCTTTTCTTAGAGTGGGATGTTAGGAAAAAAGGAGAATCTTTAGATTGTTTGAGCTTTTTATTTTATTTTTTTAAATCACTTTATTGAGAAAAAATTGATATACAAAAGCTATACACATTTAATATGTACAAGTCAATGAGTTTGGAGATCAGTATATGTGCATGAAATCACTGCCTAAATCTATGTCTTAAATATTTTTACATTGTATCATCCAAATGTTTCATCTCACTTTGTGTATTAATTATTGTTATTTTTCTTGCAATAAGAGCACAATAGAAGATCTATTATCTTAACCAAGTTATAACTATGTTGATTTATAGTACTTACCTTGTTTAATGTAAACAAGTGGGGAAATTTTCTTCTTTTGTAAGATTGAATAGTATTAGTTACATTGTCTGTGTGTGTGTTTGTGTATACACACACATATATATATGTGAGATATACATACATATATCTCTATATTCTTTATCCATGCATCCTAGACATTTAAACTACTTCCATGTATTGGCTACTGTGAGTAAGACTGTAATGAACACGGGAGTGCAGGTGGTTTTATGAGATACTATTTTCAACTTGTCTGGGTATTATGCTAGTCAGGTTTCCATTAAATACTTGAGATAATCAATAAACTTATAAAGATAAAAGGTTTTGGATTACAGTTTATGGTTTCAGTCCATACAGGTTGGCCCTTTTTCTGTAGGCCTTTAGCAGCACATTAAGGTTGGAGCATGTGGTAGAACAAAACTACGCACTTTATGGTCAAAGAAGCAAAAGAGAAATAGTAAAAGAATATCTGATTTTTCTCTAGTTCCACTTTGACTCCAATGAGCAAAGACATCCCCCTATACTGCACTCCTTAAAGTATCCATCATTACACAGTAGTGACAAGCTGGGCACCAGGGCTTTAAAACACAGAACTTTGTGGGACATCCCATATTCAAACTATAGTAGGTATAGGTGGAAGTTCCCTTTTTAATTTTTTGAGAAACTCCCATTCTGTTTTCCATAGTGGCTGTACCAATTTACATTTTCACCAGCAATATATGAGAGTGCACTCTTCTCCACATCCTTACCATTCCTCCTTATCTGATTTGTTTTTTGTTTTCTTTTTTGGATTTTAGGTTTTATTTATTTATTTTTGGTAATATCCACTAGTCAGAGGTGTTAGGCTATATGCCATTTTGACTTTGATATTAATTTCTTTGATGATTAGTGACAGTAAATACTTTCTATATCCATGTTAGCCATTTGTTCACGTCCTTTGGAGAAATGTCTTTCTAGTTCCTTTGGCCATTTTTGATTGTATTTTAAGTAGTTATTATTATTTTTTGCTACCAAGTTGGAAGTATTCTTTTTTTTAAATATTTATTTATTTTTTTTTTAGTATTTGGCGGATACAACATCTTTGTCTGAAGTGGTGCTTAGGATCAAACCCGGGCCGCACGCATGTCAGGCAAGCACGCTACCGCTTGAGCCACATCCACAGCCCCAAGGAAGTATTCTTTATGTATTTTAAATATTAATCTTTGGTTAAATATATGCTTTGTTAATATTTTGCCCAATCCTGTAGGTTGTTTTTCTGTTTCATTGGTTATTTCCTTTGCTGTGCCGAAGCTTTTCAGGTTGTCGAAGTCTCGCTTGTTATTTCTGCTTTTGTTGTTCGTGCTTTGGTGTCATGTTTAAGAAATCATTGCAAAAATCAACATTAATATTTTTTCTTATATATTCTTTTATGAGTTTTATGGCTTTAGGTTTTATTTTTATGTCTTTAATCTACTTTAAGTTGATTATTGTTTATGGTGTAAGATTAATCAAATTTAAATGGTTTGAATGTTGATATCCAATTTTCTCAATACCACTTATTGAAGAAATTATCCTTTTTCCATTCTATATCTTTGGCACCCTTGTCAAAGATTAGTGGACTATGTATGCATGCATGAGCTTATTTATGGGCTGTAGATTCTATTCTATTTTTCTACATATTGGTTTTCATGGCAGTCATAAATTGCGATTACTAAGACTTTGTAATGTATTTTGAAACTCAGGAAGTGTGATGCTTTGTTCTTCTTGCTCAAAATTACTTTTATAGGATAAAGTAAGGGTCTTACTTTATCCTATAAAAGTAATTTTGAGCAAGGTCTTACTTTATCCTATAAAAATGCCACTGATATTTTTAATAGGGATTAAATTTAATCTATAAGTTGCTTTGACTAGTATAAACATTTTAACAGCATTAATTCTTCCAATCCTTAATGTAGAATGTATTTATATCCTTTAAAATTTCTTTGATTAATAATTTATTATTTCATTGTACAAGTCTTTACTTTTTGTTAGATGTATTACTAAAGATATTATTTTGACACTAATTTAAAATAAGTCATTTTCTTGACTTCCTTTGCAGGTAGTTTATTGTTAGTGTCCAGCAACAAAACTAATTTTGTACATTAATTTTATACTCTGCAATTATGATAAATTTAGTCATTATTTCTTATAGCTTTTTAGTTGCAAATAACATGATCTCATACTGGGTTTTCAATATATGAGATCATGTTATTTGCAAATGGAGATGATATTACTGTTTCTTTTTGATTGGATGTCTCTTCTGTCTTTTTTTTTCTTGTTTATTCTCAAGCAGTCAAAATATTTTATTGATTTTTGAGCTTTAAATTGTATTATTTTTTAATTGGTGCATAGTAACTATACAGAATGATAGGTTTCATTAGGGCATATGTATACATAAATCATAATTTGATCAATTTCATTCCTAATAGTTTTTCCTTACCCAGTTGCTATGGATAGGACTTTCAGTTCTGTGTTTAAGAGAAGTAGTGAGTGGGCACCTTTTCCTTATTCTGGATCTTACAGAAAAAGTTAGTTTTTCACCATCAAGCAAGATGATACATGACAATACTTGTCAGCATTTCATATATTGCTTTCAATGTGATGTGATAAATTCCAAATTTATACTTAATTTATTGAGAGTATTTATTGTGAAAGAATGTTGCATTTCATAAAATACTTTTTCTGCATGCATTGAAATGATCATGATTTTTATCATTTATTCTGTTAATGATAAATGTAGTATATCACATTATTAATTTGTACATACTGAACTTTTCTTGCATCCTAGAGATAAATCCCCTATCATCATGGGGTATGATCTTTTTTAATTGATTTAAAAAACATGTCAGCAGAATGCCTTATAATTCTTATTCCATGTATATAGTACAATTTTTCATATCTCTGGTTGTATATAAAGTATGTTCACACAAATTCATGTCTTCATACATGTACTTTGGATAATGATGTCTACTACATTCCACCATCCTTGCTAATCCCATGCCTCCTTCATTTCTCTCCCACCCCTCTGCTCTATCTAGAATTCATCTATTCCTCTCACGCTCCCCGTCCCTACCCCACTATGAGTCAGTCTCCTTATATCAGAGAAAAAATTTCACATTTGTTTTGTTTTTTTTGGGGGGGAGGAAGTTGGCTAACTTCACTTAGCATTATCTTCTCCAATGCCATACATTTTCCTGAAAATGCCATGATTTTATTATATTTTATTGCTGAGTAAAATTCCATTGTGTATATATGCCACAATTTTTTTATCCATTCATCTACTGAGGGGCATCTAGTTTGGTATAATTTTGTATTATTTTGCTTAGGAATTTATATTCCTAAGGATGTACATTAGGAATATAAATCTGTAGCTAACTTTTTTTTTTATTGGTTGTTCAAAACATTACATAGTTCTTAGCTAACTTTTTAAGGGATATCTTGGTCTGATATTGGTGTCAAGTTGTTTCTGGCCTCATAAAATATTTTTAGAAGTCTTCCTTTCTTCCTCCTTTCCTTCCTTCCTTTGAATAGTTTGTAGAATAACTCACATGTGAAGCCATGTGGTCCTGGAGTTTTCTTTGCTCGGATGTTTTTAGTTTGATGCAGTCTTCTTATTTGTTATTAATCTGTTCAAGCTTTCCATTTCTTCTTGATTCAGGGTTGGTATGTTGTATGCCTCTAGAAATTTATCCATCTATTCTAGGTTGTCCAAGTTTTTAGTGCGCACTTATTCATAATAGTCTCTTAGAATTCTTTTTCTTTTTCTTTGTGATATCAGGTATAACATCTCTTTCATTCTGGTTTTATTGAATGTTTTTTTAGTGTTCCTGAATTTGCCCATTATTTTCAAACAAAACAACAGTTTTCTTGTTTTATCCTATTACTTTTCTATTTCCTGTATAATTTATTTCTGCTCTAACCTTTATTACTTCCATCTCTCTGCCATCTTTTGGTTTGTTCTTTTCTAGTTCTTTGATGTATAAAGTAAAGTTGCTTACTTTAGATCTTTCTTCTTTTTTAATGTAGTATTTATCACTGTGAACTTTTCTTTTAGTACTGCTTTTGATACATTCACAAGTTTTGGTATGTGGTATTTCACTTTTGTATGTCTTTAGATCATTTAAGTTTCCCTCTGATTTTTTTTGACCAAATGGTTGTTCAAGATTGTGTTTTAAGCTTTCATATATTTGTGAATTTTCCCATTATCCTTCTGTCATGGATTTCTGGTTTTATCTTGGTTAGAAAACCTACTTGGGATACTTGAATCTTTTAAAATTTGTCAGTACTTATTTTGTGATTATTCTGGAGAATGTTTCATGTGTACTTGAGACATCATGTATTCTGCTGTTCTTTGGTGGGACAATTTGTGTATTATCTATTATGCTCATTATTTCTACAGTGTTGTTCAAGTCTGCTGTTTCCATACTGCTATTCTGACTAAATATTCTATCCAACAGGAAGAATGGGGATTTAAAGTCTTTTACTTGTATTGCTATTTGTTCCTTTAGTTCTGTCAATTTTTACATATGCTGGTTTCTGGTTTTGGGTGCATTTTTATTCATGTTTTCCTATTGAATTGACTATATGTCATTGTAAAATGCTCTTTGCTATTTAAAAATGTTTTGACTTAAAATATATTCTGGCTCGTAAAAGTATCTGATCTTTTTGGTTATCATTTGCATGGATATCCTCTTCACTTTCAGCTCAATGTGTCCATTAATCTCAAGTGAGTATGCACTTGGATCTTCTCCCCTACCCTACCAGTGTTGGGGATTGAAGCCAGGGGTATCTTACCAATGAGCTACATCATCAGTCCTTTCATTTTTATTTTGAAACATGGTCTCACCAAGTCAATAAAGGCCTTGTTAAGTTGCTGAGGCTGACCTTGAACTTGTGATCCTCCTGCCCCAGTCTCCAGAGGTACTAGTATTAAAAGTCACACCACCTCACCCAGCTTAGTTGAATCTTTTTGTTTGATAAATTCTGCTACTGTATTTGTTTTGATTGAGGAGTTTAGTTCATCCACATTTAAAGTACTTATTAATAGATAATTACGATTGTCATTTTGTTAACCACTTTTTATCTCTTTTAGAGTTCACTTCTTGTTGATTTTGTGACTTTTTTTGGTGTTGATATTGTTTGATTCCTTTTTCTTTTTTTTTATAACCTTTTTAGGTATTGTGTGTGTGTGTGTGTGTGTGTGTGTGTGTGTGTGTGTGTGTGTGGTTATCCTGAAGGTTGCATGAAATATTTTATAGTTCTACAATCTACTTTAAGCTAATAACAACTTCAATTGCATGCAAAACTTCTATTCTTATGTTACCCGCCCCCAACCCCCATGATTTTGTTATTGGTGCTGCAGTTTATGTCTTTTCTATTGTTCATGCATTAGTTAATTTTTATGGTTATAGTAATTCTTAACATTTCATATTTTAACTTTTATATGAGGTTTTGTAAGTAATTTATATACCATTTTTACAGAATTACACTTTTTAATGTTTAACTCTGTATTTTACCAATGAATTTCCGACTTTCTTATACTATCTTTTTTCTAATAAGCATCTGTTTGTTTCAACCTGAAGACTTCCTTTTTAGCCCTTGTTAGGCAATTCAAATGGTCTTGAACTTTGTAGCTTTTGTTTACCTGTAGTAGTGTTTATTTTTTCTTCATTTTTAAACTACAGTTTTCTGGCCATAATATATTTGAACCTTTTTACTTTTTCATTTCAGTGCCTTGATCTCCTGCCTATTAAGATATCTGTTGAGAAATCCATGTATAGTCTAATGAGAGCTCTCTGGTATGTGAGTTCACCTGTTTTTGCCTTTAGTGTTCACTTTTGACAAAAAGTTATAACGTATCTCTTTAGATTAAACCTCTTTACTATTCCTTGGATGAATCATAAATCTGGATATTCATGTCTCTTCCCAGACTTGAGAAGTTATCAGCCATTATTTTTTTAAATAATCATTTTTTTTCTTTTTATGGTATTTCATAATGCATACATTGTTTTATTTGATGATGTCCTATGAGTCTTATAGGTTTTCTTCATTCTTTTTATTTTATGTTTTTCGTTTTGCTCCTCTGACTGATGATTTCAAATGACTCACTCTCAAATTTAACAATTTTTTTTCTTCTTGATTGAATCTGCTGGTTTGATTTTGTTTTCAGGCAAAATGTATATTTCTATTTCTTTGGGGTCAGATACTGGAACTTCATTTTATTCCTTTGGTGATGTTAGTGTTTCCCTGATTTTTCTTGATCTTTAGCCTCTTATTGATTGATATCTCTGCATTTGAAAAAATAGTGTTTCTAAACTAGCTTTGGAACAGAAAGAACTTTTCACCAGGTGGCCCAAGTAGAGATTATGGAGGTCTCAACACTTTTCTGCAGCTACATCTTTTGTACTCCTCTTGCTCCTGGGGTGAAATGTTGTGTTAAGATTGCATGCCTTTTCTTGATTTCACAGAATTATTTCACATGCTGTGAACTACCTCTTCCTTTTTCCAAGTGCATCACTCTGATTTGCCAGGGCATTGGGTACAAATACTTATTTTCTTCCTTTTTCCTGAAAGAGGTATTTTAGGAAGCTGTCTCTCTTCCCATTATATTCAGAGCCCTGACAATGCTAACATTCACTTGCTCTTTTTTCTTTGGGGCCATGCACAGAGATGCTGGAATGTGGTCACACATTTCTGTCTCTCCTAAAGGAATATTTTCAGGGTTGTACACATTCTCCCAGTTCCACAGTTTAAAGCCAGTTCTGTATGCAGGGGTGCAAATGGCACAGGTTTGGGGATTTTTACATAGTATTGTCCATGGGTTGCCTGGGTTGGAATCGATACCTCTTTTTTTTTTTTTTCTTAGTTGCTCCCTGATAATTCAGCTATCCAATCCTAAGGTTTATGGATTTGATTTGTTGGAAGCAGACTTCTTGGGCAGTGCCCTCAAATTCTGGGAAGGCTGGAACCTCTCTTTGATCTCTTTAGTCTGCTGCAGAAATCATGGGCTGGAGGATTCCTTTCAGAACTACATGGGCAAAGTGAAACTGCTTTTATTTAATCCTTTCCTTATTGTCGACCATATGATTTCTGGCCCACCAGAGTGCTGGAAGCTCACAATTGTACTGTGGAGCTCTCGAAAAGATATTTTGTCCATAAATGACTATCAAGTTGTTTTTTTTCTGCAGAGGGACAATGGCTGAGATCTACTATTCTGCCAGTTGTCTAATATCACATTCTTGATGGATTATTTTCATAAAATGAGGGGTACTTAAGGCAAGGTTCTGAGAAAGAAAAATAAAACAAAACAAAACAAAATTATTGTGTGAGAACATTCCTTACTTGTAATTGTCTAATTGATAAACTAATGAGGTAATTGTTTTGGTTCTTGTGATTAAAAATCAGTAGTACCAAAACATTTACTCAAGGATTTTACATAGTATTGGGGATTTTACATAGTATTGTCCATGGGTTGCATGGGTTGGAATTACTACCTCTGTTTTGTTTTTTTTTTTTCCTTAGTTGCTCCATGCAGTAGTAACTCTGGCAGTAGTTTTTTCACACTCACCATATTAATATCTGGGTAGGTAAATGAAACCTGTATTAAACCCTGTGATGATAAATGTTTAATAATAGACTCTGTAGGGAAAAAAAAGGTTCAATTTGTAGGATTTGTCATTTTTGTAATTTAAATACTCCTTTCTACTGTGGCCAATTTCAAGTTGCCAAATAGTGAACGCAGAGTTGAGAAAAGATATCTAGAAGCATAACAGTATATAGCATTTATATTTTAAGGATACAATAAATCTAAATAATGCAAAGAGTACATGTAATACTATAATATTTAGGAAGTCTAAATTTTTTGAGTATTTGAGTTTTTGTTAAATTCTGAAAAAATTGCATAATTGCAAGTTGATATGATTGTTTTCTTAATAATGATTGTATTTAAGAACAGGATTACAACATTCCTGAAAATTTAAGGATTGGCTTTCATGAACTGATATGAGCTGCTTACAGCACACCACAGCCTACCTCAATAAAGGAAGATTTGATGATTATTGACAGATCTTTCTACTTCAAATTATCTTCTAAGTTTCCTCCCAACCAGAACTCATATTTCCTGTTCTTGGGGTTAAAGCCTTAGATGTCCATGATAACACGTAAATGTATTTTCCTGGTGAAGTAACTGATAGTTATTGAATATGCATCTGTGTAAATGGAATACACAGATGGTTGATGAGGTAGAAAATGACAGAGGACATTTGTGGCACATGTGCTGATGTTCATGAAGGGATAGACTGATAGCCAGAATGAAAGAGCTCTGGCATGCTGAGTAGAGAAGGTTCATAAATACTTGGAACTCTGACTTCCTAAATGTTTTACTGTAGACAATGTGGAATGTTTTTATTCCTGCCTTAAACTAACTACACTTAGAATACAAATTAGCAAGCAAATAAACAAAAAGCAAGTCACTGTTCTTCACATGCTACCAATAAATCAAGTCAACATTAATAGTTCTTTTTGTTTGTGAATCATGTGACAGAACCAGATGATGGCTATAAAATTTGATATAGAAATGAAGAAACTGAGTTGGGAATGGAGCTCAGTGGCAGACTGTTTACCTAGCATTTATGAGGTCCCAGGTTCAATCCCTAGTAACGTGTGCACATGCGCGCGCGCGCACACACACACACACACACACACACACAGATTCCAGTTGGGTCAAAGCCTTTGGAGAGGAGACAAAACCAAAAGTTCCTTATGGATTCTCAGACTAAGTTCTCAGAATTTTTCCTTTTGACTCACTTTCTTTCTTTGTGATTTCTGAGATTAAAAGCCCAAACTTACACAGAATTAAGAAGTTATGCATTTCAGGGCTCCCCTAAATATACTAATATACTAAATAGAGTGTTATAGGGTCTCATTTCTGGTTAAGATTTTAAATATAAGAGCTAGACAACAATATCAACTAGCTTTCTCAAGCATAAGCACAACAAATGAAAGCATGGTTTGTACCCAAATCCCCTAGTTACATTCTGGCTCCCTATAGATCCTAAGTTCTATGAGAGCTGAGACTGGTTTGTTTGTGATAATTTTCCCCTAGTGTCTACTGCTATGATATGGAAGCTTCTGTGAAGAACACAAGACATTCAATTAAAATTTGTTGGATAAGTGAATATGTGTGTGTTAGCTTTGATACAAATAATTGGATTAACTCAATCTGGGTTGGTTTCTCCACTTAACACCTCTGTGACTATTGGCAGGAAATGTAATGTCTTTGTGTTTCAGTTACTTCACCTATATACTGAGGAAAGTAATAATAGCTACCACGTTGGTTGTGTTGAGATTTAAGTGGGGTCATTAGCTTAGGTTTTCAGTATAGTTTCTTACTCGTGACAAAGTCCTGATTGATAGTATTATAATCCTGTCCTTTGATGAGGAGACACTGTTTATCTTCCTTGCATTCTACGTATGATATCACCATAAATAAAATATCGCCAAGATATTTTATTACATGATGCTCACTTCTATTAGACAATAAACCTTGAGATGTTGATGTAAGCATAGATGACAGGAAAAATCATAAAGGTTTCAGAATCTTTTACCATCATGAACTTGGAGAATTACCTGGAATGTTAAATTGAAAATTATTTATCAAATTTTATAAAAGCTTAGCACACAGTATAATAATGTGAATGTTCAATAAAGGTGAAATAAAAACATTTTATATTAACCATCAATGAGAAATAAACTCACAGCTTAGTGCCTGTGAAATGTTAAGCTTGGCTTGTTAACTCAAATGGGCTGTTATTAAAATAAGGGGCAAAATTGGATTTCTTCATGATCATTTTACCAGTTCTTGTTTAAATATGCTTTTAAAATTCAGACCATCACCCCCTTAGTGCCTGACATAATACATTTGGTTGACTTTTATCTATAGCAGTAATGATGGCTGAAAATGTCACTACCATTATACAACAAATTGTATGTTCTTGTGATATGCCCTTAAGCAGTGTGTCTGCTAAGTGGAACAGAAAATTACTGGACTTAGATAATCTTCTTTCAGCAGCTTGGTATTTGTATGTTTTTAATTGTCAAAGCAATTATGGAAAACTTCTGTTCGAGTAACGTCTGCTATGTGGTGGGGAATTATAAAAGATTGCCATTATTTCTCATTACGTCTTGGAATGAATGTGTTTGTTTTATTGGAGACAAGATTTTCTTGTATGTTTGAGATCCAAGTTGAGAACCAAAACATTTTCAAAAAATTTTCATGCTGACTTTAGGTCTTTCCTTGAATTGAAAGATCTTTGTCCTTCAAAATGCTGAGGTTGATATTATTTTGTTGATGTTATAAATGAGACCAAGTTGTAAAAGAAGGAAGGGAGTGGAAAAGACACAATTAATGTCCCTGCATGGAGGTGGCAAGAAATGCGGGTTGATGTACATATAGGAGGTCAGTGTGAATTACTATGTGTGTCATTGCAACCATATACTTGAAGATTTCACAGTGTTCTCTCAGTGTCCCTTTCTTTCAACTGTTTTTGAAAGTGAAAGGGACAACAACCTAGTATATTCTAATATTTTGGTGACTTCAATTGTAAACAGAAGGTTTTTTTCTATGCATTCATCCCCTACCATTTTTGTCTTCAAATGATAGAAAATTCTCATCTTGTAATTTTCATTGTACTTTAGGCACATTGTGCTTGCTCTTCTCAAGTCTGCAGTGAGGCGAGACTTCTTTACCAACATTCTCTGCAGGTCAGTCATTAAAGCATCAGTCTAGCACTGTCTTCATGAAAAGACACCAAATATGAAACAGTCTCAGGAACGAGAGGCAGAGGTTTGCATAATGACAACGAAGGCTCTAATCGATGGTACCCTGGATACAATGTTCAATATTCCCTGAAAAAATATCGTCCACCTTTCTGAGTGAATGACAGCCAGAAGAAATATAGACGCCACAACTGAATGGCCAAAATTTTTCTCAGTGGCATAATACCCAGCACATTCAGTCTAATGTGCACAAGAACATCAATTCATTAATATTGTCATTTTGATCACACTTCAAATTGCAGGAAAGCCTGGTCTTCTTCTCCAGTGGTGGGAAGATTCCTTTTCCACCTTAACTTAATATCTAAGTTTGGTAAAAGAATAAGCTTTTAGACTATCCCTGTTCTAACTTGGTAGCATATTTCTTTTATCCCATATGAGTTTTTATTTGCTCATTTGTATATTGATATTTGCTTATTTAATAGAGTATATGTATCTATGAGATGTTATATGAAAAAGACCTAGCCAAGTAACCCATAGCAGACACTCATAACTATTCATCATTTATGGCCACAGTAAAGCCCAAAATGTCCACCTACAGGGCCTCTGTTCTGCACATGTAGGCATCATCAGATGATAACTTGAATGACCCACTTATTTAGTTTCAGATTTTTCCATTTAGTTCAGTTTCCTTTCCTGTGACAAATTCCAGGAAAATAATCTGATCTCATTTTCTCTGAATGTGACTGATTTTTTTCCTTCTCAGGTCTTTGCTAACATAAAATCTTGTTTCTTAAGAATGCTTTTTAATGAAACTTTCTTAACCAGAAATGCAAACTATTTTTTAAAACCTAGTTACATTTCAACCTGATTCATGGAAATTCTTTAATAACTGAGGAGTCTAGAACAAAGGATCCTCCAGTTTTCAATAAATATATGTTAGATTAATAAATGAGTGACTGAGAGAAACAGTAGAAGGTATTCTCAACACTTCCAAATTCCATGGTGTTTGTCCATACCTATCCTGGAACAAAACAAAATATTACTTAACCTCTCATAACAGAGTGCTGTGCAAGGCTCCATGAATAGAAAACATGCATTGTATTTGTTTAATGTAGGAAAAGAAAATTAGTTATTTGTAAGGAATGACCAATTTACTCAAGCAAATTGATTAATTAGCTTAAATAAGGACCTAATTTTCTTTCAGATGATGCATTGTATGGTTTTGGGAAAAATTACTTAAACTTTGGGCCTCTGTTTCCCTGTATATCAAAGGAGTTCATTGAATAAGGTTATCTCTAAGAAAACTTTCAGCTTTATAAATACGATTCTGTGAATGGGGTAAAAAATGCCTCTGAGAATTATGTAAGAGAAGGGGTATGTTTATAAGTATCAATATAGGTAGGTATGATGTATGAGTTCCTACTTTTTTTTTTAATGCTGGGGATTGAACCCAGGGCCTTGTGTATGTGAGGCAACACTCTACCAAGTGAGCTATATCCCCAGCCCATAGTGAGGCCCTTATACAGCACTATTTATATGAGTCAAATAAAGGCCAGTGGAAAAAAAATAGGAAACTGATGCTCTAAGTTTAGTGACCTGCTAAAGCTGGAGGTATTTACTAGAGAAAATGATTCTGCCAGAAAATACAGAGATAGTAAAATGATTGAGATGTTATATCAGTTAAGATTCTATGTTGAAAGTAAGAAGGAAAAATTCAATAGAGCTTAAATAATAGAAGGAAACCATCAGTTCATGTAACAAAACATCCTGTAGTTGGTTTGGTTTTTAGGGAAGGCTTGATCTTGTGGATTTACAGATTCAAAATGCTCTGGTTTCTCCTCATCTATTTTCTTGGCCACGAGTGTCTCTAACACTTCCATATACTTCGTTTGATGTTAACAAAATGTATTGTTAATTCCAAATTTCATATTTTATACCAAAAACCAGGGAGAAGAGGTAACGTCATGTAAGTAGATATCCAAGTGACAATCAGTAATAAATGTCTCTTTGCATTTTATTAGTTTTTTTTGTTTTTAGTTATGTGTTGTTCTAGGATTTAATCTTTGCCACTAATGAAATGAGAAACTAGATATGCTTAAGGCAACTGGCGCCAATCTCTGGTGCTGACATATTGGGTCAAGTTGTACTGACTTAGAATTGGGGACAGAACTTTGTCCAATGGCAGTTTAGGAAGATTTAAGGAAAGAAGAAAACATAGATAGAGACAAAAAGATAAAAACACCAACAAAGTCATTTTTTCTCTTATTAGTCTCTTCAAATATTTACCGAGAATATACAATGTAAAGAGCACTGTTAGTCACTAGGAGTTCAGGGTACTGCTCAGGGTACAGAGAAGAATGCATGCAACGAAACCCATAATGAGATGCATTAGGATCAGTATGCTAAGTCCTCTGCTAGGAGAAGGGCAGGGACCTTGTCTCTTGGTCACTTCTTGTGTTCCAGAGCCAGGCTAATTGTCTCATACTTACACCTAAAAGAGGTTGACTAACCTCTCAAGATTACACTAATAACTTTAGTACAATCACAGCCTTTGCTGTGTAGTAGGATTCCATGATAAATTACAAGATGAATTTATTTTAAGGAGACCAGATCACTCATACATTCAGAGTTGGAGGTAGATAATGAGGTCTTCACAAGCATAGAAGTTTGAATCACATTGAGAATCTCAGCAGCAGGAGTTCATGAAAGTACTTTTTGTAACTGCTGCCAGAAAGATCAAGGATGACCATAACACTTCAGGTGACAAACAGTGAGGAGGCATCAGAAAATACTTCCATAAGGGGAAGGGACTTGAATTGAGTCTTGAAGTAGATGCATACATGGAGAAGGGATAAGATCAGTAAGAAAGTATTAAAACCCAGAGACATGGGGGAATCAAATTATCCTCCAAAGCCTTTCATTAGTTTCATTTGGTTAAATTTTAGGGCATATGTCCAGAAACCAATAGTTATTAATTTTCCAAAGCAAGAAGGTGTCTGATTATGAAGGCATTATATGTAATGGCAGGAAATTTTTACTTTATCCTGTAATTAAAGTGATCTGTTTAAGTATGTGAAGGTACAAAGTGACATGTTCCCATGTACATGATTGGTATTAGGGAGATAGTTGGAGAAAGAAAAGGCATAAAGGACAGGTCAAAAATAGAGTAGTTAATAATAGATAAACAAGTAAATGTGAGAAAGAATGAGAGTGTGTGGTGATAATCCCTGACAATATAAAGGAGGGTGGGGATTTGGGGGAAGTAAAGGAAGATCAGAGTTTTAATGGCAAAGAAAGCTTTGGAAATATGCTTCAAATTCTTCCAGGTGGAGATACCTAGTTGGAAGTTAAGGTAGATAGGTACTAGGAAGGAGTCTATGGAGTCAACAGCCTATGAAAATACAGATGTATGTAAAGTGACAAATGTATGAAAGATGATATGTCATTAGCTTTGTAATGTTTTGAACAACCAAAAAAAAAAAACTATAACTATTTAAAAAAAAATAAAGTGTCAAGAGTAGAAGAATCAGGATAGGCTATTATGGAATCTCAAGAGTATTAGGATTGGTGTGAGGATGAGACTACATCAGAACAGAGTAGTACTTTCTTAAGATGATCAAGAAAACCTGTCAAATGCCACCATTATAAACAAATGAAGTATAAACAAATGAAGATAAACAGCTGTTGAATTTGGCAAATTCACAGCTCATACTAGGGGAGGTGTTCTGTGGCTGTCAGAGCCTACGACAGGAATATAGACTGCAGGCAGGAGGTAAGGAAGAAAAGGCCCTGAGTATTGCCTGATCATTTTAGAAGTTTGTCTATGAAAGTGGAGAGAGAGTCGTAGGACAAAGAATGGGGAGGGAGACTTCAAAATGCTAAGAATTTGACCAGAATTAGTATATAATTAGTACAAAAACAGGACATGTTTTTTTAGAAAAACTAAGGTGGAGGCTCTGTTGACAGAACAGAAAGGAGACGATTGGTAAAGAGAACTTGAGAAGGTGGAGAGAGGGCTGGTGACCAGGACAGGATAAGACTTGGGCAGAGGGAGAGATACACTTGTATTAGTCCACAGCCCAATGACATGTGTCTCCGTGGTCATTCCAGACTTGGATTCCTAAGGAAACATTACAGCAGCAAGGAGAAAAACAACAGAGGTATTGTGAGTTGTAGTGCCCATCACTGAAGGATATTAAATGTTATTATTAGCGTGTGCGGAACATTTTATAACTTCATTTAGAAGGTCTTGTTTCTGAAGTGAGGTGTTGGCATAAAGAGAATTTTCACTTTTAATGTTTATACTCTGCTAAAGAACAGAATGGTCTGATCCTTTCCAGATGCTGTTTTCTTGCCTTTCTAATTAAATCCAGATGCATGTTCCAGCTTTAAAAAAAAAAAAAGAAAAGAAAAGAAACAGGTATGCTAATTATTTAGGTGTAAATTGTGGGGAAAATTATTTACTTCTATGTTTAAGATTCACCCCACCCCCAAATGAAGTAGTTATTTTGTTCTTGGTTTGCATCTGTTGTTTTAGAGTGTGTGCAGCTGTGTAAGAGAAAAACATACAGGAGAGGAAAAAGTTCTGTAATTTCATTGAACCAGAAATGTACGTTTTAAGAAAGTACTTTTTGTGCCTGGATTTTATTCCCTGGGCTTAAGGCACCCTGTTCCTCCATTGTGTTCCCTCCTGTAGGTGAAATTGAGCAATGAGTTAGAATGGCTCATGTTCTTATTGCTATGGAAAGAGGTATAATAAAGAACTAAACAAACCTGTGAGAGTTTTGTCCCACATTTAAATCAGAGTCTTCACTTCATAGGTGAAGTTGTCTTCTAACAGTAAAGATTCTTGGTTATTCTGCTTCTTATTAAAATTTCCTTTGGTTCCTTCTACCTTAAAATTTTTGTGTTTTTCCTTTTCTGATTGTTATCATTGTTTGTATTTCCAGAAACTTGCAAAGTAGTATTTTTAGGCTCTAGACCATGGATACCTTAGCATCAGATTTTTACAGCTTTTTCTGAAGACTCTTTCTCTTGAAAATTAAATAGAATCTTTCAATCAGCATGCTTTTTCTACCAAGCCACAGTCTTCCTGGTGACCGTGACATCACAGTAAGTTATGTTTGCATAGCACTTGATTTATTAAGCTGTTAATATAGATTGTCTGACTTTATCCCTCAAACAAGGCTTTGGTATTAAAAGGCCAGGCACAATCCCAATTTTGTGAAATTTACTGAAAAAAGTAATGGACTGAAAAACTAGAGATCTGGGATTTAAACCAGGATGTGGTCCTAACTGGGTCTTTGTTTTACCATAAAATTTTGTCTTTTGTCGAAATTAGTGAATACTTAAAATCCTTAAAAGTTGTAAAACCATCGTTTAAATTAAATATTATTTGTAACCACCAACTATAAGTAGTTGGAGTCATCTGAGAGTGTCTGGGGAGTGGTGGCTAGCCAGTGTATTTTTCCAGCTTCTATATCACTTTCAATGAGTGTTTAGTCACCCCCCCCGCCCCCCCACCCGAAGTGTTCATGCTTCTGGATGTTCCATCAGGTTCTTTTCTTCCACAATTTTTACAAATTTAACAAAACAATGCGTTAGAGGCAGAAATAGCAAAGGTGTCACTTTGCTATGGCTGGCCTGTGGGTATGTTTTAACATTCATGTTATCTTTGAAAGTGTTGAATTAGCTGCTAAAACTAACAAGCTAGAGGATTTTACGTAAAATCAAAATGTATTTTTGTTTTTGTTATACTGGAAATATCAGAAAATCTGACACACTCCACCAGGGCAATAGTTGGGTGAGGCTGTGTACCTTTTTGGTATGGCATGGCATCTCTAGTTGTTCTATCCTGTGTATTTATGTTTTCTACTTGGTACCTGTAGAACTTTTTGTCTTAAATCCCTGGCTTAGAGTTAGGTAACTTACAAAGGAACCCAACCTCTGTCAGGAATGATGTCCATGATTTGACATTTAGAAAACACGCTCCATCCGAATCTGCCACATGATCCACTGAAAATTCTAGTTATATCGTAATCCTTTGTTTACTTTTTTCATATTAGAATATTCTTTTGGAAAATGAGAGAAAATCACTTCCCATGTTTTTCCATGTTGGAGATTTCTAGCAAGACCTCCAAGTCACCAGGACCGCTGCCATTGTGTCCTTCCTTTATCATTTTCTCTTGTCAGTCAAATATGATCGTAGAACTCACTGGAATCTCTGTTACACTCAGAGGCACAATTTAAAAGGATGGTCAGTTTTCTGATTGGCAGCACAATTTAAAATATGGCCATCTTCATTAGGAAGTTGCTTAATGACACAGTTTGGCTGTGTGTGTGTGTGTGAGTCCATATCTCCCTAGGGAACATCCAGTGAACATGACAGGATGGGAACATTCAGCCTGCTTCAGTATCTAAGTTTTTTTCTCTCTACAGTTAAAAATAAACTCTCCTTACTCTTGAGGGACAAAAAAAAAAAAAAAAAAAAGCTTTTTTTTTTTTTTTGGCAGGGATAGAGGACTGCTAATGATTCAAGCCTTTGGTTTTATTGGGGTTTATTGTGAAAGACAACAAAGAGACATGGTCTTATGAAGAAATTTATGGGATAATTGAGCTCTAAGAGAGAATAGGAAAGCAAAGGAGGGGGTCTGTTGTGTTTATATGCATGTGTGGTGTGCACACACATGTGTGATTGTGTAAATGCAGAGCCTAGCCTTATGGTGAGCAACCATCCCAGTTTGCTTGTGACTGAGTTTCCTGGTGTGTGGGACAAGCTGTGCTAAAACTGGAAAAATCCTGGGTAAACTGACATAAGTTGGTCTCCCTAAATAGCCTACAATAATTTCTCTTCCTTGATCCCAGTCAGATTTACCTTTGTGGAAATTTCTTCGAACTCACCATAGACACAGTCTGGTAGAAATGAACAGAAACTCTAGTATATTCTCCACTAAGAAATCAGATGTTCCCTTTCTGTCACTGAAGAGAGAAAGAAAGAATCCCTTGTATCTGGCTTTTACTTTGTTCATCCTGGTGAATTTGTGTCCAACCTGTTTCTCTTAAGACACCTGCTAATTCCTAATTCCCAGGGAAATTCTGAGCTGCCTGGGATTCTTCTGATGCATTTCTTTGGATTGCAATAAAAAAAAGCCTTCACTAGTGTAGGAGGATGTCATATTTGGTGTTGAAATGACAGTGAATTTCAGGGTATCTGTCAGTGAAAAGGAAAGGTCGGCTTTCCAGGAAGATCGTTAGGGGGGAACCTTATGATGGAGCTTTTTTAAATACCCAGCAGGCTGCTGTATAGCAAAGTGTTTGCCAGATGACTCACCAGAGTTCATAAGAACAAACACTGTTTTATCATTTCCACCCATGGCATATGCAAATTAATTGTACTGTAGATATCAGAGAGGACAGTTCCTAATTCATGCCAGCACCTCATTATTAATGGTCAGGAAGAAATGCCTGAAATTTTCTGTCACTAGTTTTTTTTTTTTTTCTCTTTTCTCTTCTGTCTTTGTCTAGTAATTTGAGAAGACACATCACTCAATTAACCAAAACTTCTGTACACTCAAAAAAATGAAGGGGCTAACCATTTAGCTGAATGATGAACACACTCCCCTTGCTCCTTTATCTGGGGTGTGATTACTGAGTTCAGAATCCAGAGCTGAGGTACGATTGCTAAAGACCTTATATGTCATTTTTTCATAACACGAGTATATACACTCTCCCAATTCTATCTGGATTATTCATTCTAAACTTCCTAAACCTTTATTAGCTAATAGATTTTATAGAATAGAATGGCATTTTTAAGCTCTATGAAATTACTTGTTATCAGGGAGAATAGTTTTCATTATGGATTGGTGACCACAAAGGTGATCAAAATGCTTTCTACATGTCAATTCTTCTAGGTGACATCCTTCATGACTCTTCCTCAGCAATCATATACTTCCAACAACTGTGTTCTTTGTTTCGTTCTGGCTTGTTTTCCCTCTTGCTCAGCCTAATTCTTCCTAACTTGACATGTTAATAATTATTAAGAAAATATGACTCTTCTCAAATGCAGAGTTTCAAAACCTTGTATCATTCCAGTCACATGGAGACACTGCAATTTACTAGTTAGGATCCCTAATTCTAAAGCCAGACACCTAGTCGTACATTCAAGATTGTCATTTGGCAGATGGGCAAGCCACATGAGCTTTACTTCCCAAACTGGAAAATTGTAATAAATTAAAGTACCTATCTCACAAGGTATGTGGGTTAAGTAAAGTGGTATGTGCAAAGAACTTGACTCAGTGCCTAAAAAACAGTAGATTCCACATACATTGCCTGTTCATGTTGTACAAAAACAAGTGGTTTTGGCTTCTCCTTCTGGACTTGTGTCTACAGATCATGGATTTTCCCTATGCCTTGCCTTTTACTCTAACTTCCTATACTGTGAATGTCAATGTGTATGTGTGACATTGTTTTCTGCATTACAATTTTTTATGAATTTAAATTGTTTCATTTTCTTAAAGAATTTTAAAAGGGATTACCTAAGTTACACAAGATTCATCACCAGGAGGAATACAGCTTTCATCAGTGGTTAAAGTTTCTAGTTGGAAGGAGATGACATTAACCACTGTAATTGTACAAGACTGAAGAATCATAGCAGTGAGTAGATTTGCACCTGCCCACTTCAGTCAACAGCAACCAACATGTTCACATTAAGTCATGGGTGTTCTTTCCCAAGGCATAGATAGTTATCCAAGAGACTGAAATACTTCAATGAAGAATGAAGTATACACTTTCAACTGGAAATGAGTACAAATGTTATCTAGGTACAGTGAGATAAGTTTGAAAAGAAAGAAAACAATTTCTTTTGGAGTTTTCATCATTACTATAGTTTAGAAAGCCTTTCCTAATTACCTATACATGTGCTTTACTGTACTAGGTATAATAAGTCATAACTTATCATTTTAAGATCTTGTTGGTATATTATATACAATTGATAGAGGCCTTTAAAAGTCAAACATAACAATTACTATGGTTAATAACTCACTCATTAATTCATTTATTATGTTCTTGTTCAGTACAAACTCTGCAACAGCCACTCTGCTATGCATTAAAAGCTCAGCATAGAGGAACTTTCCACTCTGTATAGACTTTCCTTTTTGTTTGACTTCTTTCTTTAATTTAAAGAAAATAGTTTTGTTTGTTTGTTTGTTTGTTTGTTTCTTTTTTTAGGGCAATGTGCTTAGATAAAAACAACAGCAACAAGAACAACAACAACAAAAATTGGGTTTCTTAGGATTTCTAGCAAGTAGGATTGGCTGTGTGATATGATTTTGGCCAACAGAATGTATGTGCATGTCTTAAGAATAGATCTTCCCAGGAAATTATCAGTTTTTTCTCATCTAACTATACACAACTCTATTTAGTTTCCGAAAGGTTCTGATTTAGCTGGCACATGTTATTGTCCTTTACACTTTGCTTCTTCCTGACCATAAGGATAAATACAGCAAAGCAGAGATGAAAGGAGATTGGATCATTAACTTTTTTTTTTTTGATACCTAGACTTTGTTTTATTGTCTAAGGAAAAATAAGTTTCCCTTTGTTTAAATTTCTCTTGTAAGTTTCTCTTATATTCAACAAAACACAATTCATAGACACAGGGAAGATGGTACACATGGCATGTGCTCTCAGGAAGCCTAAAGCTTTACAGAAATTAAATATGGGTTTTTATGGGTTTTATTCCTAAGTTAATTTTAGTTCATTGTCAATGTCTCCCTGGAACATACTTTGCTACATGGAGAATATTTCTGAGGCTCCCTCCAAGTTTATTGGTAAAGAATGTGGTGATTGACAAGCAGTAGGCAGAATGGTAGATGATGTGATTTACTTGCCATCCTTGGTGATTTCTGATTAAAATACTTGCCATCCTTATGTGATTTCTGATTAAAATAGTGCAATGGAATAATGTATGAAAATCATACATTATTCATACAAGAGATATTTGAAAGCATATAAAATTAAGAATTTGTTACAGTTTCAGTGCTCTATGTACTTTGGTCTGTAAATTATATCTTGTTGATTCTATATGTTTATATATTCATAAGTATATGTAGGTGTCAGCTTCTTTCCTGTTAATAGCATGGAAGGACAAAAATAAAATTAGTGTGTGAAAAACCATTAGGAGATAGAAGAAAAAAAGGGTATAAAGAGAAATGTAATATTGGTTTTTTCTCTAGAAAAAAATTATCTAACTGAAATAAAACAATTGTGCAATACAAATAAAATATTCCATATACTTTATAGAATATAGAATATGAAAACTGGAGTTCATAAATTCTGTTAGGGCAGAAAATAAAAGTTATTTAGACAAAGTAAAAGAAGACAGCTCTTGAGTAGATGAATGAGATGAATGGATAAAAAATAGGGGAGGACATTGTTTGGATGCTAAGAATGATTTGTACAATAGTCACAAGAACAAAAGCAAGTCACACATCTGTAACAGTAAACAAAATACATCAGCTCTACTGGAGAAGAGAGCCTAGAAGTTAAGGTGGCTGATTCAGAGAGCAGTATGTTTGAGTGGGGCACAGATCTCTGCCTGGAATTTTTCAAAGAACATATTAAAGAGTTTGAATTCCATAAATAGACCATAAAGTGATAATTTATCTTCCTCCCTGTTTCATTTCTAAAGAAAATTGTTCCTTTGGAATTTGTGTGTTTATATCCTTTGGATTTGGGCAAAACAAGGCACAGAATTAAGGAAGAATGAAATAATGCACATATAAAGTTATAAAGTTTTCAATTTGTTGGAAGTTAGAGTATTTCAGTGCCCATTTTGCATTCATATTTATCTGTCCACTCCTCCAAATACAAAAATAAACATGACAAAACAACTTTTCCCGTGCCTCCATCCCTTTCTTTCTATTTCACTTTCCCAGCTTCCTTTTTTTATTTTTAAGCAAAAGGTTTCTTGTACATCAAATGGCTCTTTGAAAACAACATGCACTGAAGTGAAAGCGGGTCAGCCCTAAAGGAAAAGGCACACTTATTAGAGAACACACAACTGTGAATAAAGAGAGGGAAGCCTTTCCTTCTATGAAGAAAAAGTTTCCCAAAAGGGCAAGGGATGCTTTTGAACCCAGTGACAAGACTGTCTTTTAAATCCCCAAAAGGTCATATAATAATTGAGATTTGGTATTTTTTTTTCTAAC
The DNA here is from genome assembly GCF_052094955.1 of Ictidomys tridecemlineatus. NCBI lineage: Eukaryota > Metazoa > Chordata > Mammalia > Rodentia > Sciuridae > Ictidomys > Ictidomys tridecemlineatus. The sequence continues at coordinate 111,428,066 of NC_135483.1, forward strand.
TGCAACTTCTGCTAAGTGAATCAGTTAAAGTTAAGCACTTAAATTAACTGAGCTGAACATAGACCTAAACATCCCTAAGGCAGAAAATGACTTTTGCTTTGACTCTCCAAACTTTCATTTCCCTAGTGACTATGAACAGGTGCCCCCAAATCCTTGCAGCTTAAATCTAAAACACAGGAGAGATTATAAGCACTTCCCAACTTTGGTTTTCACATTTCTAGAGTTGTTACTTTGCAACGACTTGGGATTTTCTTAACCAAATTCTCCCAAGTCCTCAGAATTCTAGGCGGACCTCTCCTTTCTGATTTATTTTCTGTTCTTGTACCATTTCTTGTAACTGGCATATATTCTTTCACCTGTACGCTTCTAGTTATGTCTTCCAATTACCTGGATAGAGATTTCTTTCTGGTAGGATATTTACTTCCTTCAGTACCCAGCTCAGGTGTTATCCTTCTATAAACTAGAGGAGGACTCTCTCTAATCCAAGCTGGCCTGAGTGATCATAACCACATTTTCTTTTCCTACTGCTCTTATAAGATCCACCTGATACTGGACTTAATCAGACCGAATTTCCAGCTCTTACATTTTAGCACTGGATTTTTTGATTCTTGAGGAAAAGAATATATATCCTGTTTATTTTTGTGTTCTTGAGAACTCATTTCACATAGATATTGAACATAGCAATTTCTTATTAAAACCCACTGAATTAGACCGTACATGGGCCATTGTCACACAATTTTTTTCAGCTCAACCATTATTTTTCCAAAGATTTAGTAAGCACCTATTATTTGATATGAAAGATAGATGTTTGTGTATATGCATACCTAAACACACACGCATAAATACACGTGCATGTACTATATACACATGTACTATACACATGTGTAAAATGAGTGTGTGTTCATATAATGATCCCCTTGAATCAATGAGACATATGAACAAGAAACAATTTTCAAATACTATGCAATCAGTTTGGGCAGCAGAAAGTTCACATCTTTCATGTTGAAATGTGATAAGCTCATTACAAAATTCTACATATTATAAATGTTTCTGAAAAATACTATAATCCCTAATTATATGTCTCACTGGGGTGTAAACTGTGCCAATATTTCCAAAATTTTGCTTAGTTAGTATTTAATGTTAAAGCCATAGTAGGCCAATTTAAATTCATTTAGCATTGCCTTGAGGCAAAATAGTCACCGTTTGTATCTACTACTTTCACATAGCTTCTGAGGAATCCCAAGCCTCCTTTTTAACTGTCCATTGCTTCCAAAATTTTAGAATCCAGATGAGACATGAACAAGATGGATGGCATTCTAGCTTAAAAATTAGGTCTAGTTTTTGTTGGAGACTGAGCTTTCAAAGGGAATCAAAAGGTCAGCACAATTAGTTGGATGAATTTCTTCTTACTTAACCATATTTTTTCCTCTCTTCCATTTTTCATCCTTGTGGGGACTATTCCTGGCCTTAGCAATACACATTGACTCAATTTATTTTAATGAATTCAGCACCAGGGTTCTTTCATCTACAAGTGTTACGGTTTGGATGGGAGATATCCCCCAAAAGCTCACCTGTAAGACAATGCAAGAAGGTCCAGAGGAGAAATTATTGGGTTGAGGGAGCTTCAACCCAGTCATGGAATTCATCCCCTGGTAGGGATTAACTGATTGGTAACTGAAGGCAGGTGGGGTGTTGCTGGAGGAGGTGGGAATTAGGAGTGTAGCTTCAGGACATATATTTGTATCTGCCAAGTGGAGACCTCTCTCCTCTCTGCTTCCTAATCATCAAGAGAGCTGCTTTCCTTGCCACACTCTTCCGCCGTGGTGTTCTGCCTCACCTTGAGCCCCATTAAATGGAGCCAGCTGTCTTTGGACTGAGACCTCTGAAACTCTGAGTCCTCAAATACAGTTCTCCTCTTCTACAATTGTGCTGGTCAGTTCTTTTAGTTGAGGCAGCAAAAAAGCTGACTAAAACAGCAAGATATGGAAATTCAGTTAAAATTAGCATAAGTAAAAGAGGAAAGTGAGCTCCACTGGATCCAGGGCCTCCACCAATTCTTCCTTTCAACCTTTGGCTCCATTTTTCTCTGGGGTTAACTATTTCAGGGCATATTTCTTTGTTAGGTGGCCATGGTTTCCAATAATCTCAGGCTCTGAAATTTTCCCTAAAGAGAAAGGGATGCTTTAGAACCCAGTGAAAATCCTTATTGGCTCTCTTTTGCTCTGCCCCATGTTAGCTGGGCCTTCTTGGAGCTAAGTCTGTGCAGTCTCTATGGCAGGCCTGTGCAAGTCCCTGCTCCCATGCTTAGAGTCAGAAGGATACTTGCTGCATCTTAAGGACCGAGGGGATGTGAGGAAATTTAGGATGCCACTCTCAGAAAAAATGGGAATGGTTCTGTGTGTACAAGAACAACAGATATCTACTTCAAAAGGCAAGTAGAAAGTGGACAGTATTGAGCTCCTTCTGGTTTCTCTGCTTTGGTGGGTATTTTTTGTTTCTCTTAATTGCTGTGTTCTGAGATGGAGCTAGAATTTGGCGAGAGTTTTCAACAGCTTCCAAGCTGATTTATTCCAATCACAAATCTTTCTTACATCCTTTCAAAAGTTTATAAAGGTCAGCAGGAGGCACACAAATCATGCTGCAATGACCCACACCCACAAAATGTAGAGAATAGTGATTCCTCAAGAGTGATCTGTAATCATGCAAAAAAGACTTCCTTGTAAATAAGAAATTCATGGATTTTTTTTTTTTTCCATTCATGAACAAGGAATTCAGCTGGAAGACATCTTCAATTAGGAAGGGGTATATCTTTTTGGAGGAGGTAAACTTAAATAGGACTTTGATTAAAAATTTTAAAAAGAGTGCAATTCAAATGGAGAAAATTACATTGTCATTGATGTAATTTTTTCTAGATACGTAAATGAACTTTCTCTCTTTCTGTTGTCATGTACATCCTAAAAATAAAGGATTTAGGTATAAAAGGGTCATGCTGAAAAGGTAAAGGATGCTGAAGAGGAAATAATTAGAAATTGAAAAGGCTCATTTACTTAGGAGAGAAAAGGAAAGGGGAAACATTCATTTCCTTGAAAATTAAATTACAAAATATAGTAGGTGCTGCTAATTGAGAAAAGTTATCATTTTTATTATTGTGAAACTTATATGACATAAATTTTGGAGGATACCATTGAGTGACATTTACTACATTGACAATGTTGTGTGACTGTCACCACTATCTAGTACCAGAGGGAAGCACTGTATCCATTAATAAGCCTCTGGCAGACAGGCGCTGAGATGCACCTCTGTAATCCCACAGACTACAGAGGCTGAGGCAGAAGTTCAAAGCCAACTTCAGCAATTTAGCAAGGTCTTAAGCGAATTAGTGAAACCCTGCCTCTAAAGAAAAAATAAAAAAGGGCTGGGATTGTAGCTTAGTAGTTAAGTGCCCCTCACTTCAATCCCCCATACCAGAACAAACAAACAAACAAACAAACAAAAACAAAGGCCTCTCTTTTCCCCCTGGAAACAACGGATGTTTCTTTGCTGTGCAGACTTGTCAATTCTAGATACTTCATACAAATAGGAGCATACCATATGTAACCTTCTGTGCTTCTTTTCCTCAGAACATTGTTTTCAGTGCTCATTCACCTGTAGCATGTACCAATAGTCCATTTATTTCAATTGTGAATAATGTTGCATTGTATAGATTTTGTTACTCAACAGTTGATGGAAACGGAGAAACTGAAGTGACTCCATTTTTGAGAAACCAGCCTCTATCTCAGTGCAAAGCCTGTCCAAGGAAGGGGGCATGACCCTTGTCCTCGGAAAAACCCACAGAGCACTCCTAAGCACATATCCACCCTGCTGAGTTGTTTGTCTACAAATGACAAGAGAGATCTGTATGCCAGTTGTCCCTGACTCAGACTAGGTGAGGACCCATAGCAACCCCCTATCAACCACCAATCAGTATGAGACAGGGAAAATATCTGGGATGCCAGACGACCCCCCAGTAGTTTATGGTGGTTGATAACATGTTGGGAAACCATGTAGTTTAGCATGTACACCCCTCGTGGCTTAAACTAATCAGTTCAAAGGAATCCCCCTATTGTACTAACCAATCACCCTTACCCAACTTGTTCCTGCCAGTGAATGTGCTAATCAATGGTTAAGAGTTGTTGTTTGATTTTCTAAAATGAGTCTCTTGTAGGCAACAAATAGTTGGATCATTTTTTTAAAAATCCATTTTGCCAACACTTGACTTTTGAGTAGAGTCTAATCTATTTACATTTAAAGTAATTACTGAAAAGGAAGAAGTTATGACATTTTGTACTTATTTTTATTATAGCTGTATAAGCTTTTCATCACTATAATGTACTAGCAGAGATAATTAACTTTTAAAGAGAATTTTTTTTTTTTTGTATTTTGGCTCACAGTTGTTTTTTTTTTTTTTTTTAATTTATTTTTTGAGTCTCACCCAAGATCAGGTGGACTTGTTGCCTTGGGCCTCAGGTGGGGATGCTGATTGGCATTGGTGGAGAGGGTAGTTGGCAGAGTAAAATACTAACCTTTTGAGCCAGGAGCCAAAAGGAAGAGAGAGAGACATTGGGGTTCCCCAATCCGCTTCAGGGTCATACTCTCAATGACTCAAGGACATTCCATAAGGCCCTACCTCTTAAATGTCCATAGTATCTTCCAGTAGGGCATTCTGGAACCTAGCCCATAACACAAGGACCTTTGGGGACATTCAAGATCCAAATGATAGCAATCTCTTACTGTTGTTTTGTCCCTCATTTCTTTTGTTATTGTCTTCTTTTATGCTTACCTGGGCTTTTTGTGTGTGTGTGTGTGTGTGTGTGTGTGTGTGTGTGTGTGTGTTTAATAATGAACTCTTCTTATTCTCTTTCAGTACTTTTTGTGCATATCCTATATTTTCTATAGATAATTTTTTTGTGGTTACCATGGGGATTACTTTTAACATCTTTAAATGCTTACAGCAAAAACCACCACCATGTCTCCTGGTCTTTGAGGGTAGGTTGTGTTGAGGAACTCCTTGGCTGCCTCTCCAGGCTGCCTAACCACTATGTCTTGGCCTTCACTTTCCACTTACGGGGAAGCTAATGTTGACCAGAGGTGAAATTACTATTTTTTCAGGAGTTAGCTAAGCATATGTCTGGTTGGGAGAACATATATGACCTTCTAGGTTCTCCATTGTGTGCAGGATTTTTTTGAAGATTTTATTCCCTTCCTCAGCCTTCCTCTTTCTTATGCATTTTGATCTGTTTACTGCTTGCTGTACAGCTTCTATTTATTGCCCCATATATTTGCTTTTCAATGCTTTTAACAAATGCATCCCCAGAGTGTCCTTCACCTCTGAGCAGGCTCTGAGGTAGGTGAAACAAAGGCAAGTTTCTGAGCAGATCCTTCAGGGAGCCAGTAAATACCAAAATATATGAGGAACTCCTTCAGGTCAAAATATACAATGCCAATTCTCGGAGAATAATATAGATATTGTTCCTCCAGCATCAATGTGCTGTACCAGGAATTCAGCTGCTTCATGGCTATCACCAATCTGGGGAGTGTAAGCAGTGGCAGGTAGGTAGTCTAAGTACCACAACACTTTCTTATATAATTCCAGCATCCTCTTTCTTCATTAAGAATTCCCTTTGTTATCTTCAGTTGTAGGATCCCCAGAACTTTATCCTGACAGTTTTTTTTTTTTTTTTGCAGCTTAATCATTGCTTTACTGGAAAGAAACATTTTTGGAATTTCCTAGCCCATCATTTTCAGAGACATCCTTTTCAGAAAGATTCCTTGTATATGATTAATAGAAAAGAGGGAGAAAGATAGAGGCATCAAGAAGAAAAATGGGAGCAGAGTGAAGGACATTTTGATAGATTTACCCATTAGGATGATCTTTGAAGTTGTCAGCCTCCTGGAGTGAGGAAATATGCCAACCTAGACAAGAAGTCTATGTGGCTAGTATTGAGAGCCTTGTACATCAATGCTGGAAACTTCTATGTGAAATGCAGAAATAGGATGGGTCATTGTAGAGACAGACAAAAATCACTAAGAATATATATTTCTGTGCTCAGCATCTAAACTCTGAATTGTAAAGGTGGTTTGTTCTTCCCATTTTTCATTATCTTGACAAAATCAAATTGTCAGAGTAAATCTAATTCTACCAAAATATCTTATATTCCTAAAAATTTTCTTATAAGCAAAATGCACGTGTAGATTATGCTTTCTGTTTTATCTTTTCTTCCTTAGATGTCAGAATCTCTTTAAATTTTCAACTTCTAAATTGGATCAGGGCCTATCTAAGCAAATGAACTGAAACTCTACTTGACCTTTATTGTATTTACTTTCTCATGTGACATTTTCTAACCTTATTCTTTCTAATCAGTGGTTGTCTTCAATTCGGCTCACTTGCAACATTCAACAATGTTAGGAAGACATTTTTTACATAACAATGAATTTATATGCAAAAAAAACAATATTAAATGTTGTTTTGTGACTATTGGCCAAATAGCAACCATACAGAATGATTGAGTTCAAATTTTCCTGACCTACTTGCTTTTGCTGTTATGAACCTCAATCTTTTCTATGAAATCCCCTGTTGCATGGTTATTGCAGCTAGATGCTGTTGAGTGAAGAGGTGTCACCTGAGTGTTTTGCTTTTGAAAAAGTTTTTCCGTGTCAGAGTTATGATTGCATAGTTTACTTGCAACCTTTTGTTTTGGATATAGTAAGGTTGAAGGATAAAACATTTTTGAAATTTTTCTTTTTTTTAGAAATCTTTCCTTAGAAACAAAATGTTACTGAGTCAAAGAAATAAATTTCATGAATAATTGTGTCAGCACAGGTGCATGTTACTTTAGAGAGGATAACATTCAAGGTTTCTTGTTTTTGTTGTTATAAGATGAAGCTTCCTTGAGTTTTTCTTTTCTTTTCTTTTTTTTTAATACCATAAGAACATAGGAGGGGAAGGTGCCTGTCTTAATTCCAATATTCTCCCCTTCCTGTGGTGCTTCCCAGCAGTCAGGTTTACAGCTAGTCTCTTGCTAGATTGCCTTGTTATTAATGATTCACTGCCTCGGTGGCCCAAATAGAGATATAGTCAATTTCTTCCTGTTGGTCTTCACTTCAGCAGGAGGATGAGTGAAAATGAGCATATCTATCCTCAAACTGGCTATGATTTTTCCATAACATATGGAAGCACTTTGTTTTAATTTAGAGAGAAGAGAAGGAAAAGAATATTCTCTTTGGTGTTCCTCTAGACTAATATACTCAGCAATCTCTCTGCTTATTAAATAGCCAGGAGAAGAAAGTGATGCACACACTTTCGCTGGGCAACAAATTCCTCCCAAGAACAGGAAGCAAGGACAGAGTGGATCTTTCTCTTCTTAAACAGTTTTCTGTTCTATTCAGAATTTAAGAAGAAATACTTTCTCCAAGTCCTGAATACACACCAATTCTTTGTGCTTTCTAAACATGATTACTGCAGTATTGAGATTTATGTTCTATGAAACTCATAACTTGAGAAAGTGAAACACAGATTGTTATTAAATTATAACTGATGGGTCCAATTGGCATTAAATTTACATGAAATCACCCGGGGCAACCTGATCACCTCTAATTGATTTAGACCTTATAAAAATATAAATATTCTATAAAGTCTTGTATTGATTTCAAAGAAATGCTTTGAGGTTTGGTAGAGAAGATTTTGTTCATCAGGAGAAAATGTACTACATTTTGTTCTGTTCTCGGTCAAGGTTCCAATTATAACCATTAGAAGAACTGTGGTGTTGTATGGATTCTTTTTAGCATCCCTGAGTGCTTACAGACAAAATAACAATTTCAAATCCTTTAACTTTACATTAAAATTGCGTTCTGAAACACTGGAGCTTTCATGAGAGCCTTAAAGATAACTTTTAAATTTCTTTTAGAGCTGCTTCTGAAAATCAAACAAAGATCTTAATTGTAGGTTCACATATAGAAAAATCACAATAGATGCTGAAATTACTTTCTTGTCAAGATTTTAATGAGAAAATTAGAACAATGATTGGGAAAGAAATACCTTCTGAATGGAGATCTAGTTAGAATGGGGACATCTGTTTGGACCAAATGAAAGAGGCAATCTTGACCCCTAAGTCACCTTTGATTGCTTTTTCCAGTGGAAATAATTCGCACTCTGGTACTTCAAAAGAAGAGATTTACGTTACTTGAATACCCTTTGATACATAACTTCACTTGGCATGTATTCCTTGAGGAAGGTTCATTCCTCTCAAATCCCACAACTTCCTCCTACTTCTACCAGTTGCATGATTAGAATAAAGTATCAGCCTAAGGAAACCAGTAAAAGTTATGACCTAGAACAAATGGTTTACACGCCAAAAGAATCTCTAAGCATTACAAAAACATTTTAGGAGAAATTTGTGAAACATAAGGAGGAGTATATTCAAAGGGTATTAGACAAAGGGAGCAATAGAGTACAACACTCTATTATTCCAAAGTAATTGGTCCGACCAAAATTTCTAGAGATTCCAGATTGTTTTTGTGTTTGTTCCTTTATCTAGAAATGAATGTAAATCTCTGCATCAAGTTGAGGATATGTAAAAGCCACACCATGCCTTGAGCCTTCTAATAAAGCAGATCCAACAATAACTGATTATTTGGAATATTGGTGGCAAATGAGGACCCTGTATAGAGTTTCTGGAAGCACCAATAAGAGAATCCCAGCTCAGAAGTCTAGGATTTTAAAAGAAATCTGTCCTGTCCTGTAACTGTTTTGAGAAGAGCTACTGACTTCCTACTGGGTGTTGAAAGAGACTGAATTCTTAACCAAGGGACTGTAGGTGACCATGTAGTTTGAGCTTTCCATTATGAGCTGAATGTAGTCTCTCACACCTGGCTGTAGGTTTGTGCATGCTCATCAGTATATATCATAACATGATAAAGATTTATAAGAGACTGAAATTAGGCATTCTCTAGAATGTTTATTACTTCTATGCTGAATAGTAAACATTCATGGGAAATTATAGAAACAAACAAGTTACAACATGACGGGAAACTCGGATCTTTTTGAAAAGAAAATTTGCATTACTCCACCACATAAAGAATCCTGAACAAGCCAGGTGTAGTGGCATAGACCTGCAATGCCAGTGGCTCAGGAAGCTGAGGCAGCAGGATCACAAGTTCAAAGCCAGCCTCAGCAAAAGTGAGGCCCTAAGCAACTCGGTGAGACCTTGTCTCTAAATAAAATACAAAATAGGGTGAGGGATGTGGCTCAGTGGTCAAGTCCCCTTGAGTTCAATACCTGGTACCAAAAACCAACCAACCAAACAAAAAAAAAAACCCAAAACCCTGAACAGCTCAAGTTCTTGTTGAGGACATGGGTAATATGAAATGGACAGTGGAAGAGTGAAGTAATATGAAATAAATTGATCCTTGTGACCAGTTACAAAGATGAGGACTGTAGTAACTCTCTATGTCTATATTTTGCTTTTTGTATGTGTGCACTTATTGGTATAAGATAATCATTTTCTTCTTTTCTGGCTTCTTATTTTATATTTGATTATTTCTATATAAGTTAGAAGTTAATTTTAAAATTTAATCATTAGGTAACAAAACATTCCATGGAACTGTGGTGGAATTTAAGTAGCAATTATTAAAGCCAGTGATGGATATAATGACTATTGGGACTGTGTTTTTCTTCAGTTTAGGGAGCATATAAGAACATCTTCATTTGTAAAAGGAATGGCTTTATCTTGTTAGGTAAAAAGTGTTATTTTGTTATGGTAAATTACAGAGATGTATAGAGAGGTGAATATGGTAGCTGAAGAACTGGAATGGTGGTCTCTGACAATTACCATAGTAGTCACAAGTCTACCTTCATTAACTGCTTGATAAGAGAAAAGAGCCCTATTATGGCTTTTCTTCTGCCAGCTACTATGGGAGGGCATGCCAGCCAGTAGAGGGCACTAGAGGGATACTGGAAAAGCAGAACTGGTCTCTTGTGTTTCTCTGGTCCTTGAGATGTGTGCTTGTGCTCAAGCAGGTGGATTCAACAGCATCAGCCCCCTGTTGTGCAGCCAACTTCTTCCAGAACCTAAGTGCTGTTGTTCACTGTCAGCATCAGTGCCCATTGGTAAGCAATGCTCCTGTAGCTCTTTTGGCCATCTTTTCAGCAGGTTCTGTAATCTGTCCCTCCAGAACATTTCTCTTGATATTGCAGAAGGTGAATTTGGACCATGTGGCAACTCAGTAAACTTTGCCATCTGTATCTCAAGTACATGGTGTTTGGTGTTGGAGCTAGATGGGTTGGTGCCCTTTCCATGAATGTTTTCTCATATCTACTGTTTTAAGAGTTTTTTCTTAAATACCTTATTACCAGAAAACCCTTTTATAGTATGAATCTCCTTTCTAAGTTAGTAATTTTTGTATTAAACTTCTGATTAAACACTGTATGGTGTCTGCCTTCTGATTGGATCCTCACAGATACAGTCGACTAAGTGGCTTCCTACTTTGTTCAAATGTTCCATACCAGAATTATTCTTGCCCTTGAAATATTTCCCACTATCTGCTATCAATGTCTGGCATTTTATATGTTCAGAATCATTTAATTTCATAGATTTTCATGAATATCTTGTTGCCAACTCTATTATATGCTGAGATATAAAATGGAATAAAACTGTTTCTTCTTTCAGGCTTCTAGGGCATGAGTTTACAAGTAATGTTCTAAAAACATGTATTTTCAGAATGTCTATATTTAGACAACATATAAACAATAATATAATTGGCTAGGAGGAGTTTCTTTCCCCTTTCTGGCTTATTAACCCATATTAGTGGAATCAGATATGGGAAATTTGGATGTTTTAGGACTTAAACATAGGAGAGCAGATGAAAATAGGGTAATTAACATTTAGAGAACTTTTTTTACTCCAAAGCAAAATAACAAATTTACTGGTAGAAAACTTGGAAAATATAAAATTTTATAAAGAACTTAAAAGGTCTAATGTTTATTTAGAGCCTTCTGTGTGCCAGAAATTAGACTCGATTCTTTTCCATATCTTAATTTATGGATGCTCTAAAAATCTCTACAAAATATGTGTGTTTTCTTTTAAAATATATGATGAAATTGATGTTCAGAAATATTAAATAATTTTCCTAAATTACCATAGCTGAGATTCAAACCTCCTCAATCTGCCTTCAAAGCCCTTGCTCTCTTTCTGTGGAATATAACCTCCCAATTCTGGTCAGTCTGTCTTAATCCTATCTCAGCGATAAACACTGTAAATGTTTTGATTAACTTCCATGTAACTTTTTATTTTATGTATAATTATATTGCATTTACATATTTTTTTGGATGGGGAAATTGAACTCAGGGAGTAATTTATCACTGAGCCATATTCCCAGGCCTTTTGTTTATTTATTTTTTTATGTTGAGACAGGGTTCTGCTTGCTTTCTTAGGACCTCACCAAGTTGCTGAGGCTGGCATTGAACTTTTTTTTTAGTTGGTTTTTAAAAAAAATAAATGACAGCGGGATGCATTACAATTTTATTACACATATACAGCATAATTTTTCCTATCTCTGGTTGTATATGTTCATACCAATTCATGTCTTCATACATGTATTTTGGATAATGATGTCTACCACGTTCCACCTTCCTTGCTAATACCCTGCCCTCTCCCTTTCCCTCCCACCCCTCTGCCCTATCTAGAATTTATCTGTTCCCCCCATGCTCCCCTTTCATACCCCACTTTAAGTCAGCCTCCTTATATCAGAGAAAACATTCAGCATTTGGTTTTTTGGGATTGGCTAACTTCACTTAGCATTATCTTCTCCAACCATTTACTTGCAAATGCCATGATTTTATTCTCTTTTATTGCTGAGTAAAATTCCATTATGTATATATGCCACATTGTTTTTATCCATTCATCCACTGAAGGGCATCTAGGTTGGCTCCACAGTTTAGTTATTGTGAATTGTGCTGCTATAAACATTGATGTGGCTGGGTCCCTGTAGTATGCTGTTTTTAGATCCTTTGAGTATAGTCTGAGGAGAGGTATAGCTGGGTCAAATAGCAGTTTTATACCCAGATTTCCAAGGAATCTCCATTCTGCTTTCCATATTGGCTGCACCAATTTGCAGTCCCACCAGCAACGTATGAGTGTACCTTTCCCCCCACATCCTTGCCAACACTTATTGTTGTTTGTTTTCATAATAGCTGCCATTCTGACTGAAGTAAGATGATATCTTAGAAATGATTTGCATTTCTCTAATTGCTAAAGATGCTGAACATTTTTTCATATATTTGTTGATTGACTGTACATCCTCATCTGAGAAGTGTCTGTTCCTGAACAGTGTCTGTTCCTTGGCCCATTTGTTGATTGGGTTATTTGTTTTTTTGGTGCTTAGCTTTTTGAGTTCTTTATATACCCTAGAGATTAGTGTTCTATCTGATGTGCATGGCGTAAAAATTTGCTCCCAGGATATAGGGAAAATTTGCTCTGTTTACCTCATAGATTGATTCTTTTACTGAGAAGAAACTTGTTAGTTTGATTCCATCCCATTTATTGATTCTTGGTTTTAATTCTTGTGCTATAGGAGTCTTATAAGGAAGTTGGGGCCTAATCCCACATGTTGAAGATTAGGGCCTACTTTTTCTTCTATTAGACACAGTTTCTGGTTTGATCCTCCTGCCTCAGTCTCTCAATTTATAGGTGTGTTACACCTGGGATTATAAGTATGCACCACCCAGCCTGGTTCTATAATATACATTTGACTTTTGAGTTCAATGGCATAGTCTTTTTATTTTCTTAACATTATTTTCTTTGCATAGTGACTTTATAATACTATTGTACCATTCCACTACTTGTTAAAAGTTATATTTTATTTACTGTTTCCACTATTGCCAATGATCTCTCATAAGATATTTTTTGTGTGTCTTTTAATAACCTTAAGAGAATATTTTGAGTACATCTCTAAAGGTGAGATAATATAATCATATCTTATATGTGTTTGTGATATTATTGACATATATAGCCAAGTTATTTATCAAAAAGATTAAAACAAATTGGCAATAAGGCATAAGAATATATTAAAATTTTTTATTTTAATATATTGAGTAATTTAGTTGTTAAATTATAAATTATAATATAGAATTATTTTAATATTAAAAATAATTAGTAATTTTTTTTTAAAAAAACTAAGTATCAAATGAATTTTGTGGGAAATGAATTGCATGATTTGTCTTTTGTCCAGGTATCTTTAAAGATTTGTTTATATTTTATAAGAGATATTCAGAACATTGACAAATAAGTGGATTAAATATGTGTTTAGCATATTTTTTCTGGTATGCACCATACAACTTCTGAGTAGGGGGATAGCTAGCTAGGTCAACCCTAAGTGAGGAAAAAACCTAGAAACCTTGGAAAATGTAAAATAAAAATCTTTAAGTTGATAAACATGCTAATTACACTGTTAATTACTATCTAACTGTACATGAGTGAAAACAACATGAGGTATACCTCATGAAAACTTACATGTTTTATGTCAATTAAAGAATAAAAGGACATTGAGTTATGTTGGGAGTTAGCAGAGTACACTCTGTTTCCTGAACATGTACAATTCATCAAGTAGTTATGGCTGTTGTTCACATGATGTTTATCTCACAAAAAGCCCATTAGTTGTATTTCATTACCTCTCTTTTATAGATGTTCACAGATGCTAGTAGATTAGTAGGTGAATAAGATAGAAATTGTCACAACTAGTATATATGAAACATATATATTTAAGTTTTAAATTTTATTTTACTTTGGACACTACCAATTCAGTATTTTATTTCAATAATTTCCACAATACAGAATGTATAATGTGAAATATTTAAAGATCCCTCTATTTTATCTGTGTGAATGGATTTAAGTGTTTATTCAACCATCTTTATGGAATGTCTATCATGTCCCAGGCACTCTCTGGATTGCCTCTTATTTCATGGAGTTTACATTCTTATACTGCCCAAATTTGTGTTTTTATTTTGTTTTTTAAGTTAACAAAACTAGTTTTGAAGTGCTGTATATCTCAGTTTCTATCTTACATCTCTATATATCTTTGTGATTGCAACTGTATATTTATATCATCTGTCTATATATCTACGTGTATATCAATGTATATCACATGTCTATGTCTACATCTCTGTTTATGTTATTCTCTTTAATGACTCATTATATATATTCTGATGATAAATTGTAGATATCTTCCAGGGTATATAAACTTCATTTTTTTTTTTTTTTTTGTGCTGTTGGTAGAGGCCAGGGCTTCTCACATGCTAGGGAAGCACTTTACAACAGAGCTATGAACCCAGCCGTCCAGGCTATAGCTTTTACAAATTTCTATGTAGTTAATTTTTTTTTCACACATGTAAGAATTTTTTAAAGATACATTCCTGGGATTGAAAATATGGATCAAATGGTTTGCAATCATAATGTATTAAAAATGCCAAAAGGCCACCCCCAAACATGTCAACACTTGACTTTCCTTTCAAACCTGTGGGAGCCTTCTAATTTCCCTTTATTCTTACAAAATAGACTTTAGCAGTTTTTTTTTAAATTTTGCCAATATGAAATGTGAAAATGAGGTCAATACATTAATTTGCATTTCCCTGAATTCTTCACATAACTCCATACCGTTTGTTAAATGGCTACAGTTACTATGCTGTGATGCAGGAATCAAATACACTCTTTTTCTCCCCACTGCTAACCCCTCAAATTTAGCTTCTGGATTCATTCTGTCCTGCCCCTAGATGAAATCAGGGCCAGGCTCCATAGATTTTTCTGGGTCATTTCCGTTTTCAGAACATTTTCATCTCAGTGGTTTCAGAAACGATATGACATATAAGATCAACACTAATGCTTGTTGTTCAGGTTTAAACTCTTCCCCTCTCCCAGCTAGACATCTTCTGCGGTGAAGAGGGGCACAGTGTGTGCATTCCCTTCCTCATTACTCTTTCTACCCCTACTGTCAACCTACTTTTCTAACACTTTAAGGGTTCAGTTTAGTGAGAAAAGGATTAGGAAAAAAGGACACAATGCTATGGTCTTGGTAGAGTTTTAATCTCTGGTAGAGTCCTCTTGGCAACAAATATAAAATAATTGTGTCTTTAAAACTTTTTCTCTGTGGGGGGCTTTTTAAAATATTCTTGCTGTTTCTCTGGGAAGAAACTCCACTTCAGCTTTTTGAACTCGGGGATAACCTTCGTGGGCCATGGGATTCCAGAGGTCCACACCTCTGTTACAGTCTTTTTACTCATCCTCAGGTGGTTTTGAGGTGTAGAAGTCCCTTTTAAAGTAGTATTTCATCTACGACTATGCTAAAGCATTTTAGTAAGGCATAAAGCACATGGACCAAAAAGTACATGCAATAAGGGTATGTTATGGTTTGGTTGTGAGGTGTCCTCCAAAATTTCACATGTGAGACAATGCAAGAAGTTTTGGAGGAAAAATTATTGGGTTAGAGCTTTAACCTAATCAGTAAATTAATCCCTAATGGCATTAACTAAAGTGGTAGGGTGTGACTGGAGGAGGTTGGAATGGGGGCGTGACTTTGTCAGATATTTTTATCTGACAAGTGGAGTCTCTCTCTGCTTCTTGATCCCCATAATGTTAGCTGCTTCTGTCTGCCACACAATCTGCCATGATGTTCAGCCTCATCTTGAGCCCAGAGAAATGGAGTCAGCCTTCAGTGGATTAAGACCTATGAAACTGTGAGCCCTCAAATAAACTTTTCCCCTTCTATAATTGTTCCAGTCAGATGCTTTAGTCAGAGCAGTGAAAAAGCTGACTAAAACAGGGTACAACTTCAGGATTTTTCCTGAAGTGAGTATATCCTTACATTCACAACGCAGACTACTTTGTTCCCTGTGCCATGACCCCACAGCAAACACTGTTAACTTACAGCTTTGCTTGTTTATCTCTTATAATGCTTTTGACCTTGACATTACTTTCTTTCACTAAATATAGGGCCAACTACTCTCTTTTGTTAAATGTTTGTGACACACATCTTTTCTCTGAACTTTAGCTTTCCATCTTCTATGTATGTGCTATATTCAACATGCATATTTTTGAAGTATCATGTGGTTATATTTTTAATATAGACTTACCATTCTTGTCTTTCAAAAATATGTTTAGAGTATCATTATTTAATAAAATTGCACATGTATTGAATTTTAATTTACTATCTCTCTCTTTAAAAAGAATCCAGCTTTTTCTGTTTCTCTCCTTTCCATCTTTTGTGTTACTCAAATGTGTTTGTTATTCCATTTTCCTCTTCTATTATTGTTTTTAATGTTATACTCTATTACTACAGAATTTTTATTTGTTACCTTTGAGGTTGCAACAAACATAAACTGGGCTTCTTTAAATCTTACGTAAATTACTCTGTATTACATGTTCTGAATAATGCAATCATCTTAAACATTTTAATTTCATTCAAATTCTTGGCTTCTGTGCTTTTGGTTTCATTTATTTTGAATCACTGTATTATTTTATAGAATCTATATTAATATGTAGTTATCCATACATTTGCAATTTTTGTTACACAATTGTGTCATTATTTCCTGAATTTCCATGCTCTATCAAGTATCATTTTTTTCTCCTTCCCAAAGAAGTCCTTTCCATATTTCCTACCCCTCCTCCTCATCCTCCTCTTCTTCCTCCTCCTTCATTCTTCTTTTGTTTGACTAGTTGGGAAAGCAAAACAAAACTGTCCCTTTACTTTCTGGAAATATTTTTATTTTCCTCTAATTCAGCTTTTAACAAAGTTTTATTGTTTTCTGGCCTTTATCTTTCTTTTAGGAAGTAAGTATATAAAGCTATTTAAAGTAAATTTTTTTTCTTGTATGTTTCTTTGGATGTGTGTAGTTTTACATGATTGTGCTTAATATGATTTTCTTTGTGATGATGCACCTTTAATCTGTGGCTTCATATCTTTCAACAATGTTGAAAATTCTTAGCTATCGTTTTCTCAATTTTACATCTAAATCTTCCTGTCCTATGTTGAGATTCAGATTATTATTTGATCCTTTCAACCTGTCTCATGATTTTAAGATCTTTAACTTCTGTATTTCCATACTTTTCCTTTTTGTACTCAGTCTACATATTCCCCATTGTCTATTTTTTAGAGCATTAATTATCTTTGTAGATGTCAATTAATACAATTAATTATATTGTCCATTTCTATCAAGCATTTTCATTTCCAATGCAACTCATTTTCTTTTATAGTTCTTAATATTTTTGTGTTGCTGTCGGTTTTCTTGAAGACATTAATCATTCAGAAAATCTATTTCTGATAAGTGAAATATTTGAATCACCTGAAGATCTTCTCTTTATCTGTTTTTCCTTGTGATAGGTTTATTTTTTTTGTGATTGACTACCAGGAGTATTCAATTAATAACAGTTAAAGTCTAAATTATGCCATATTCCATTGAAGATTTTTAAAATTTTCTTGTAGGTGCTTAGAGCAGAGAATCTCATTAATTCAAGCAGTGATAACATATATATGAAGTTTGTTTTTAAACTGTTAACTATTCTGTTTAAAGATTGTATTTACTCTTATAGTCATCTTTAGTTTGTCCACACTGAAACCTGAAATTCTCAAGGGTCTCCTACTTTCTGAGGCTGCCAATCAATCTGCTTATCTTCTCAACCATTAGCAGCTGCTCTTTGCTCAGCTTCTCTCTTAGCCTGAGCTGCCTAAGGATCAGTCGGTTCTTGAGAGATAAGGAGCTGTTGGAGGGGTTTCCTCTATCACATTTGCCTTTGCTCCTGATTGTAGACACTCATGTTCTGATTTATTGATATCCCTGGACTACATTTGGGTTCCTCTTGCTCTGTAACATTTCCAAGAGCTCTGCAAAGATTTTCTGCTGTCTGGCCTTTTAGTCCTTCTCACCTACACTAAGTTTAGTTCTCTGATGCCTCAGGTGATTTTTGTATTTAATTCAGCTGTTTAGTATTCTCTTTGCTTTTTGTACTGGGGATTGAACCCAAAGGTGCACAACACCTGAACTACATCCCCAATTCTATTTACTTATTTAATGCATGAAACCTCTGCAGAAGGGTTAGTTCTTTATTTTTTATACAGGGTCTCCCTAAGTTGCTCAGGGCCTCACTAATTTTTTGAGGCTGGAGTAGGACTTGTTATCCTTCTAACTCAGCTTTTTGAGTTTCTGAGATTACAGGCATTAGCCACCATGCCAGGGTCTTCCAGTTATTCTTGCTGAAGCAATGGTCTGCTGCAGGGTAAACTGACCTAATTAAAAGTATCTTGATTCCTTTGTAAAATAATCCCAGTCTGATTTTCTTCTGCAGAGGTTTCATGTATTAATCGAAGACCCCACACTATATGAGGCACCACACTTCTTCTTCAGTGAGGAATACCTAAAATACTCTCCTGCAAAAATTTCCTTAAGTCCTCTTCAAATTCAACTTCTCATCCAGATTTGAGAAAGGTGCTTGCATACTGATAGTGGAACACATATTTGGCTGTTTCTTTTGCAAATCACTTCATAGCAATTTGTTTAGAATGAGCAATACTTAATGTTTATTGTTTTCCCTTAGTTTCATGAGTTTCTCTGAAAACTTGAGGACAATGAGAAAATGTTATATTTGTCATTGTTACATATTTGTTGGCTATTTTAAATTTTTCTCTGTGATTTACCCAGACATAGCCCCTAACTATTTTCTTCGGCTTGCTTTTGTCTATTTTTGAGGTTGGTTTTCACTGTGTTTTCTGTGTGATGTTAAATATTTTGCAAATGTTTTTAAGTTTGTCACTTTTAGCTTTGTTTATGATATAACTGCCTCTAAGAGGTACAAAGTAGGGATCTGATTTGTTATTGCTATTTTAAAAAATATATAATCCCTGTACAAGACTCCATGCAAAAGGATATATCTTTTCAGTCATATAATATCTCCCTTTTATCTTAAACTATCTTCACTTCATTTCTTGCATTTTTAAGGGAGAAACTAGTTGCATCTAAAATAGATCTTTTTGTAATATTTACACTTGTTTTTATTCTCTTAATTTTTTTCACTGCACTAAAGGCAGAAAGTGCTGAGAAATAACTATATATAATGGCATTTTCCTCTCAATCATAATATTGTATTTTTCTTTTAAAATTGTAATGTTTCTCATAAACCAATGATTTTCTGCACCTATTGAGAAAATAATGGGCTTTTCTTCAAGTCACTTAATACAGTGAGTTACTTATTTTCTGTTAGTCAACTTCTATCATGGTGACAAAATGCCTGAAATAACCAACTTAAAAGGAGGAAATATTTATTTTGGCTCACAATCTCAGAATTTTCTGTCTATGGATGCTTGGCCATATTGCCTTGATCTGTGGTGGTACAATACATCATGGAAGGACCAGGTGGTGGAAGAGGCATGTTTACTTCATAGTCATTGGGAAGCAAAGACCAAGGAAGAGAAGGGGCCAAGATTCTAAGATCTCCATTCAATGGCACATACCTAATGACCTAGCTTCCTTCCTTAGATCCTACCTCTAAATGTTCCATACTTTCCAATAGTGCCATGAACTGGAGACTGAGCCATCAACATGGGATCTTTGGAGGACATTCAAGATCCAAACTGGAGCAGTTTCTCATGTTAAATGTCTTGAAATTCTTTTTTATTGGTAATAATTTCTAATTTTTATATTTCTACCTAAAACTAAAGGCAGTGCATACACACACAATTTCTATTTGCTTTAGGAATCAAAGTAAGACCCCAAATTTTTCTATCTTTTTCAATCCTTATTCTCTGAAGTAGATTATATAACAAAGGAATATTTTATGATATGATACAACAACTTCAACTCAATCCCTATTTTAGTGATGAATTTTTATCTGTCTCTTCATTTGCCCCTAAGTCCCTTGGATTAACAGATATCTTATTTCTCTTGTGATTTTTTTTTTGTAATTTTTACTTTTCTATGGAATCACCTATTGAACTAGATTTGGAAATGTGTGACCACGTGCAATAATTTCATAAGGTTAGACAACAGAAAGCCATCCTGAGATTCCACAGAATATATTAATACAGTTTTAATAAAGGAAGGATATGGCAAGTTTTCATATACATTTACTTTTCCTTCCATCCTATCCCTTCTTCTCCTTATTCCGATCATATGGAATTTTTTCCCCATTTAACTTTTTTCCCCTACATTAGTCATCAATGATTAAATTTAAATATACATGGTGCATGAGTTTCATTTTTTAAGATCATTTCTTTTTGTATTTCATGCCTTTTTCATCTCTAATCCAATAGTCTCAAGAGATTTCTTTAAATTTATTTTTTTCTAATTAGATGCATATGAGAGCAGAATACATTTTGATTCATTGTACACAATGGCAGCACAACTTTTCATTTCTCTGGTGCACCATAAGGGCAGTCATACATATACATAGGGTAATGATGTCCCTCTCATTCCACCATCTTTCCTGCCGCCATACTCCCGCCCTTTCTTCTATCCCCATTACCCAATCAGTTTCTCCATTTTCCCATGCCCCCACCTCCACCTTCCTCCAGTGTCTGGGTGTGCTAAACTTCTTATTTTTACCTTCCATTTGTATGTTACCTTGGGTATAGCATTACTGTTCAAAGACTTGTTTTTTGGTTGTTGTTATTAGCATTTTGAAGATGTTGCTCTGTTGTGTTCTGGGATCCAGCATTGATAATAAAGATGTCTGATACTAATATGAATTTTTAATTCATCACCTGAAATGTTTCATGCTTTATTTTTATCCCTCATGATTTTAAATTTCACCACAGGATTTGATTTCCTGCCAGGGTTAAAGATTCTGTTTTGTGGGCTTGCTCCTTCCACCTCACAGTGATAGTTGTGGGATATCTGTTACATATCTATTTACTGTATTTTGACTCCTAGGTCCTAGTGGATGTAAATATATTGTTTTCAGAAATGTTTCCTTCAGTTGTCAATGGCAGACCCTGGGTTATGAAAGTGTATGTGTGTTTCCGATTCTTTCCCTTGTCAGGAGTCACCTTATACCTGGCCCTACCTCTTCACCCTCACTCCTGCTGGCTTAACCTATATACAAAGACTACTGTTGCCAGCTGCTAACACATGCAGAAAGAAACAAATGTCACCTGGCCTAGTGACTTCAAATATAGTTCCTTAATTAATCATGATGATAGATATCTCAGCAACTCTTTCTTACATACTCTGAGATTAGAAGTCCCTGAGTCTCTCCCATTTCAATAGAAGACTTCTAGGCATTTAAATGATGGTTTTCTGAAATGTTTGTTTCTCTATGGATTACACCTTTAGACAATTCTTCAAAAGATTCCTGTTCTGTAGAATGGCAGTCTTTGTTGTTTTGCCCTCCTCTTATTGATTTTTTTTCTTTTTTTTATAATACAGTATATCATTTCATGCTATTTTTAACTACAGGCCTGGCTTTGAAATCAGTATTTAAAAGGTGAAGGTTATGTTAAGTACCAGAGCATGGCAGAGAAACTACAGAAAAATAAAACATGAAAATAATGCAAATTGATTTCTTCTGTGTCAAACTTTTGAAAAAGGATAAGCCTATTAATTTTGACTTCCTATTATCTTACCTTAATTCAGCTGTTTTAGCAAAGATCCTAATTTGATCTTATCTACATTGCTAACATTTAATATCAGCATAGTCTATGGACACAAAATATCTTGATTATAGGCTCACTGGTGAAAAAGTGTTTTTCATAGTGCTTTTATTTACTTTGAGACATTGGTATGATTATATCTTCTTTAAAAAATTACCGAATTCACAGTAGTACAGGTCTGCTAAGGTATTATCTGCATCATAAGCCATAAACTGTACAAAAGGCATCCACACAGGAGTGTAGTCACCCCAAGGGACTAGACATTTCTTTTGTGTTTAAAGTTCAATGAGTTTTCTTTATGTTTAGATTTAAAAAGTCAGTAACCTTCTGGGCTTTTATTTTTGTTTGCTTACTGCCCAATTACCATTTTGTGAAAGCCAAGTAACATTACTTATAATACAATTTTACCTGTAAATTTTTTACTGTAAAAAAATCATTATTGTGATGTGTAGCATTTAAACAAAAATTAAGCTAGAAGCAAAGAAAATTTTGTTTTAGGCAATGTTCCTGATCTATGAAAGTGATGAATCTTGTCTGAATGCATTTAAGTATTGTACATTGTTGTCTAATTGTTTTAAAGGATGGTTGAGGTTTTAGTTACCATGTTGGGTTTAAGTGGCAAGGAAAACTAACTTGCACTACTGTAAACTGAAAATATATAAGTAGGGGTTTCCAAATTCTTTTGACTGTGCCTTACTCCATGCTATGACTTTATCTTGTCTCAAGTGTACATTGCTATAACAGCTCTAGATAGCTCATCCAACCATAAAAATGGTCTGGACAAGAGTCATCTCTTCAGGTACTACTTTCCAAGATGTTCTATAAAAGCCCAGCCCAAATATTTTGTTACTTACCATTATATAACATGTTCATTCCTAAAGTGATCATTAGCAAGAAGAATGGAATCATGGTGAACTTATATAATATAGACATGATGGTAGCTGTGACTTAGGTAAGAGAAAGGGAATGGCTTGAAGATTGGGTCACTCACAGAATTAGTATCTATAATAACTTAGTATTATAATTTAAGTAGAGGGAAACAAACTGGATTTGAAAATTTTATTTTGTCAAGAAATGTATTTTTAATTTTAAAAGGATAAAAAGTAATGAATTTAAGGAAACAATTTGTGAAATCTAATATTATTTAAAAGGCAACTAATAAAAAAGAGCTTTAACTTTTTTGTGAAAGCCCAATGACATACTTTAAATACCATTGGTTGTAAAATTAAATAATGTTTGCTGGGCAGAGTGCCCCATGCCTGTAATCCCAGCTACTTAGGATGTTGATACAGGAGGATGGCAAGTTTAAGGTCAGCCTGGGCAACTGAGTGAGATGCTATCACAAAATAAAAAGTATAAAAGACTGGGGATGCAGCTCAGTGGTAGAGTGCCTGGGTTCAAGCCTAAAATAAATAAATAAAATTTTAAATTAAGTGTTGCTAAAATGTCAGTAAGCAGAACATGAATGTAGTGGTTATCATCATGTAACTTATGTTTTTATTTTCTTTTGTCTTATGTTACAGAAAAGCAAATGTGATATAATTTAAAATGAGAGGTTGAGCCACTTTCACTCTTTCCCTTTTATCATCCTTTTCTTTCTTAAGTTTCTAAATATGCTTGAGTGACATGATTATATTTGAGAACAAATGTGCCAATTTAGGAAAAATTACAAAATACATTAAAATTCAAGTATATTTTTGTATGAAACAGAACATCATTGGAGAGAGATAAATATTTCTTGTTTTCAGAGAGTTGATGATATTAAAGTGTAAGCATACTTGAAAATTGCATAGGAATTTTTATCAATTTTGCAGGATAAGAAATACAGAAAAAAAGTTTAGAAAAATTTGGAATGGTCAATCTTAAAAAATGTCTATAATATTTCTATAGTTCATTAATTTGTTTTTATTTTCCTAAACAAATTATGCTAATTAGAAATAGGAACTTGACATTAACTAAGTTGAGTAGTTATCTCTCTTTCCCAAATATGCAAAATGAACTTACTATGCTCTACAATTCAATGTGTCACAAATACTATTAGGTACTCAGATTTACCTCTCTGACATTTAGGGAGGTGTTCTTCTCTGGGCTCCCCTGGAAAAATGCTAGTTTAAGATTTAGGCTTTATGGAGACTGATCTTTTTTCACATGGTCTTAAACTTTATGTTTTGATTAAGATCAATTTTAATAGAATCCAGTGAGGCATAGAGAAAGCCTGTGATTATGATGGGAGAGAGTGGGGATAAACTATCAGTGCTGCTAATAAAAGTCCAGAGTCAGGTTTGGCAAAAATGTCAAAATAAGAACACGTTTGCTTGTGGTGATGAGCATTTAACATTGTATTATAATCTCCATGTCAAATGGTCCTGAGAGGAATATTGGCATTTTCACCAATGTTGTTTAGAGATAACTAGCATTCACTTAAAGCCATGTTCTATTGTTACAATTCACAGGACCAAGAGAGTGCTAGGGTGAAAAACTGTTTCAAGCTACAGGCATTTTAATGAGGTATGAGGCATTGCACCTTAGGGTGGTTGCTTTCAGCAAGCAGAACTGTATAATTTTCCAAAGCACTCCTAAAGTGTACTATTTTGTATAAATCCATGGAAAGCAATGTCTCAAAGTGATATTTACTTTTTCCTAGTCATTTGACATGACGTTGGTTGTTTTGAACTCTACCAAAATATAGGCATAATAAAATTTTTCAGATGTATTTCCAATAAATTCCCATGATGGCAAAGAGAACAAAATCCCACTTAAGTCACCAATAACACAATGTGAGATCAAAGAAGCTCTGCCTCCTTGTGTTTAGAAGGTGAGACTGCTACCTCAGTGATCTGGAAGGCAGGAAGTCTTTTTTTTTTTTTTTTGTCTGAGGACCTAATAAAATCTGCCTTGCTAAGTTTTGAATTCCATCACCCTCTCCTTTCCTATTTTTCACTTTTAGGATGCGAATATCTGTGGTGTTCTTATTTCATCATGTGTCTCAGAAACACACAGCTTTTATGGCTTTGTATGTTCACAGCTGGAGAGGATCTTGCCTCAGGATGAATCATACTTCATTTCTCATCCATATCTGATTTATACGGCATTTACATGAAACTTTGTGTGTTAGAGTTGATTCTGGAACGAGTTAAGAACTGTGGACTTGTTTCAGTAGAATAAATGTATTTTGCATGTGAGAAGAAGATAAATTTGGGGGCATCAGTAGCAGAATGTTGTGGACAGAATGTTTGTGCCCGCCCTAACCCCAGTGTAATTGTGCTCTGACAAGGGGTCATTGGAAGGTAACCTGGATTAGATGAGGTCATGAGGATTGGACCTTCATGATAGGTTTAGTGATTATATAAAAGGAGACACTAGAGACCTTTCTGTCTCCCTCTTTCTGTATATACATAAACATATCATGTGACATAACCAAGACAGAGAGCCTCAGAGCAAAATTTCCTTTGCCATCATCTTTATTTGGACCTCTGAGACTCTATAACTAGGAGAAATAAATTTTACTTGTTTAAGCCATCCAGCAGATATTTTGTTATTGCACCCTAAAATTAGAAAGACCGTTTCTAAGGTTAGTGGACAAACGCCATTTTACTCAGAAGCTAAAGACTATTGATGATGGAGAAAAAGTATGATTTAATTTAGATCTTAGTTTAATATGATGATAAGCTGTTAACAAAAGTTAACATAAAATACCACTATGTTAAAACTGCCTTTTAATTGCTTATGGGGTTCTTTCTAGTCATAGGTAGCTATAGTCATACTACTATTTTGAATGTTTTTCTTTAAAGGTTATGCATTTTTTTAGTCATGTATGAGTAAAAATTAATAAGGCTTATAATCCAACAGTTCCTAAAGTTCTAGCTGACAACCAAAGTTTATAAATGGATAAATGATATTCTTTCTTGATCATGGTTTTCACAATCCTACAACTCCAATCTCACAAAACACATACTGGAAAATGTATTCATTGATTCACCTGGCCATGTGCTTATCCAGTAAATAACTTGGTCATTATAAATTCTCTGATAGATGTTATGGTTTTGATGTGAAGTGTTCAAAGCTCATATGTGAGACAATGCAAGAAAGATTAGAAGTAAAATTATTGGGGTATGAGAATCTTAACCCAATAAGTTAATTAATCCCATGATAGGGATTAACTGAGTGGTAACTGAAGGTAGATAAGTTGTGGTGGAGGAGGTGGGTCATTAGAGGTGTGCCTTTGGGGGTATATATTTTGTATCTGGCAAGTGGAGTCTCTCTCTGCTTTCTGATCATCACCTGAGCCACTTCCCTCTGCCACACTCTTTCACCATCATATTCTGTCTCACCCAGAGCCTGGCTACCTGTGGACTGAGACCTCTGAAACCAAGAACACCCAAATGAATTTTTCTTTCTTAAAATCACTCTGTCATGTCTTTTAGTCACAGCAGTGTAAAAGTTGACTAAAGCACTAGACAATCAGATTTTTATCAATCTTAAATGTATTGTCTTCTAGGAGGTTTATCACGAGCCTGGTAGAGAAGTTCTTGTGATTTGCAGACTTTGTTTTATCATAAGATAATTAATTATAAATTGATTAATAGGGAGCTAGCAAAGTTTCTAAAGGAATTGCATAATCATGGACAAAAATGATGAAGATCTAAAGGAAAGAACAAAAGAAAGACAGGTCTTTGTATGCCCCAAACGTGCATACAGAGAAAGCAAGTTGGAACTTCACTTAGCTGAAAACAGAGGTGCTTGCTCTTTTTTTGTGGAAAATCAAAAGTGAGCCAAAAGGCAAAGCTGAGAGCCCAGAAGATAGACCCCAGGCCATGGTGAACATTTCTCACACAAGTAAACAACTAATGAAGGAACAGGTAACAGATACCAAAGGTATCTAAATTGCTATGGAACAATGACTTCTTTGTGTCTCGGGTTTCTTCCCATCTTGAAAGGGAATGTCTGTAAGTAGGACCTCTTGCACACCTAGGTTTGATTTGATAACAAGATCCTAGACTTTTAACTGATACTATAAGGGCATGAGACTCAGAAGTTTTATGAGGAGAGGAAGGATGAATGCATTTTATACTTAGAAGAATATAAATTTTTGTAGCCAGAGTATAGTCTGTGCAGACAGTGTTTTTCAAAGATGGCATAATATTATTTCCCATCAAAAGTATTCTTTTACCTTATGACCTTGTCACTTTCCCATCAAGAGGGAGATTCCATATTTCCTTTATCTGAACCTAGATGGACAATGTGACTACTTTGACCAAGAGTGTAACAGAAGTGACATTCTGTGATTTCTGAGGCAAGGTCGTATAAGAGGATACAACTTCTTCCTGACTCAATCCCTTTTAGGATGCTATTTTGATAAAACTGGTTCTTTAAAAGAATGACCTATTCATAACCTCCATAATGACAGGTACCAATAGGAAGACTAAAGATAACACCCAACGTAAACTCTGCTAAAGGAAATTCAGCAGTATTTGCTTAACTTAAAGCTGGAGAAGGACACTGGCTAACCCAGGACATGTAACAGTGTGTTCTGGCAAAACCAGGACACGTAGTAGCAATATGTTCAGTGATACCCACAATGGACAGATGAGAGACAGCTTCCTTGTTTTAGGAGTTTAATGGATGAGTCCAGAGGATAACATTGGCTAAGAGTCATATTAGACCACCTAGAAAAATAACAGTGACCTTATTTCAATTTAACAATTTTGCACATGAATTTTCTGGGAAAATGACAAAGACCACATCCAAGCCAAAGTCATTTCATCCATCTCAGTTACACAAATACTTAACATGATTAGAAGTTACATCACAGTATAATCAGACATGAACAAAGTTTTTGTAGCTGAAAACTGTCCTAGCACAAAAATAAAGCTGCCTGAGAATTATGAAACTAAAATTAGGGTCAGATTTTCAGGTATTTTTGACAACCAGGCTAATGAGTCTTAAATCATTCATTGAACTTATCCTACACAGTAAGAATAATAAATTTAGGGTGAAAAGGGTGCTAATTATTTTACATTTTGTAAAATTATATTACTTATGCGAAAACAAAATGATACATTTTTGTATTTGGGTTTAATTCAAGTTTTAAAACATTCATTAAATGTTTATTGTATGCAAAGCCTTGTGTTTGCACCTCTAGGAAATACAAAGGTACAATTTTATCCTGTCTCATGGAGCAGCTAGACTCAAACACCGTGAACTATGATACAATTCAGAGTGGATGTGTACTCCAGAGAAGGGAGCCAAAACAGCAAATAAAAACATCAGAGAAATGTCCTTTAATTGAAGTGCCTCTCCTATATGTAAAGATGATAAATAATTTTGGAGAAGGCAATCTGTCGTATTCTTGAAGTCTGCACTTTTAAACGCATTATTTTTCATTTTGCTATTGTTAAAGAACAAGGCTCTGGGTATATGCATTTGTTTTTAGGAAAGTTATGCTTACCTCCTGAAGCATCCACTCCATTTTTCAAGTGTGATTTCAAAGAAATATTTAAAGAAAAAGAATAGTATAAACTACTGTTAAAAGCTTATTACAGGAACTTCAAGCTTTTGCTCTGACATAAAAAGAGCTTGGAAGTTGTCATTCTTGATCTTGCAACAAGAAAAATGGTAGATGAAATAAAAATCAAGAACTATTCTGAGACCTTTCAGGGAGGTCACTAGAAAATCTACCTCTCAGAAGTCTGGAGGATAGATGCTTCCAGTGAGGAGAAAGAGCAATGTGCGCACACAGCTTAGGCATGCCTACCTAGATTAGAAGCTCTGGAAGCCACATACTGGTTGGAGTGTTTAAATGATAACTTTCATAATTTCCTAGAGGCTGAGTGTGGACCAGCACAGAGCCGGAGAGCAAGATAGTCTCAGAAGGGTCTGCATACTTCCATGGATTTTCACTACAGGGGTTCTACCAAGTTCTTTCTCTGAGGAGCTAAGAAAGAGCCCCTTAGGGCTTTAGTAGGAAAAAGGGAAGAAAGTTAGTCTCCTTCACAACAGACCTACTCTCCAGATTAAAGGACTTTGACAAAACTCAGTTCTGACACCTTCTCACAGCTGGGGAAAGGAAACCCCTCCTCATTCCAGCCTCTCTAGTTTTCTATCCACCCCAAGGGAGAAAAATACTCAAGGACAAGAGTGCTTCAAGGGAAATAGGTAAATCTGCAGTCAAGAGGAGGACTAAGGGGGCAGGGACATAATGCTGCACCACTAGAGAAGCATCTATGATGTCCATCCCTGCGACACAGGCCTGCAAAAGACTGAAATTATTTAGAAGGACATAGAAAATCCCACTATACCAATAGAACTCCAGTATCACTGGATTGCAATTTTCAGATCTGCAAACTGAGCTGCAGGCTGTGGAGGGCTGTTCTTGGGGATTCACAAAGACAACATGGGACACAAAAATAAGGACACTAGAGGAACTGGAAATTTCTGGTTTTTGAGGAGAAAATAAATAAATAAATAACAAAGGTCAACTCCTTGCCAGATTAACATAAATCCTCAGGCTCAAGGCCTATATATCTTATTTCCTATTACTGGATTATCTGATACACCCTGTCTGGTTTTCCACAAAGAATTACAAACATGTTATCAAAGGCAAGAAAAAGCTCACTCTAAAAAAGAAACTTCAGCAAAATCAGACTCATATACTACACAGCTGGACTTATCAATTAGGGAACTTGAAGTAACTGTAATTAATATGTTAAGGAGAGGCAGAGGCAAGAGTTGAAAACAAATAGAGAATTTGAACAGAGGGAGGAAAGTCCAAGGAAGGGTAGAACTAAACACAGCACTGTGAGAAGTAGTGCAAAGTGGCTTTCATCAATTCATCAATAGGTTCAACGTGGCGAGAAAGCAAATTAGTGACTTGAGGCTCGGTCAACAGAAGCCTTCCAAACTGAAATTCAAAGTAAAAAGAACTAAAACAAAACAGGACACGACGTTCAAGAATGTTGGGACTATATGATAAGGGAAAATGTCTGATACAAATGAGAATGTTAGAGGGCAAAGAAAAAGAGAATGAAACTGAAATGGTCAGGAACTTTCCAAGGACCAATGATGTACTCAGTGAAGAGCTTTTGCCTACCATGCACAAGGGCCTGAGTTCAATCCCAATGCTGCAGTAAAACAAAGTAATTCCTCAAATGAATGAAAAACACTAAGCCACAGATCCAGGAATCTCAAACGCCAAACAAAGAAACACTAAGAGAGGGAAGTGTTCCTGAGCCTATCATATTCAAATTGTAGAAAACCAGGACAAAGAAGATTAAAAGAAGACAGAGGAGGAAAAATACCTTCCTTAGAGAAAAACAAGGATAAGAATTCCATTGGGCTTGTCTTTAAAATTTTTACAAGAAAGAACAGAAATGTAATACAAATGGCTATTTAAAAATATTTAAATAATAATGTCACCACCCCCAGTAAAATTATTATTCAAAACAAAGAAGATAAAAAGGCACACAAACAAAAACAAAAACAAAAAATCAAAAGAAAAACAAAGCCAGAGGACAAAACCAAAAATCTTCTTACCAGAAGTCTTCTTTCACATGAAATTAAAAGCAAAACAAAAATTCTTCAGTATAAAAGAAAATGAAAATTGGAGCTATATTTAAAAAGGAAAAACATTGAAAAGGAGTAAAGGTAATGTAAAATCTTTCATTTTCCTGCCCATTTGAAAAAAAAAAAAGGTCCAAATATGGTGATTCTTGATTACTGCTTATATTGTATCATTGATAGGGAACAGATAGAAATGAGCAGTAGAAACATGGAGATTGAAGGGTTAATTCTATAGACTATGTGTTTTCAAAGAAACAATTTGTATGAAGTTATCTTGGCTCTGTTCTGATGTAAGGTAATAACTGCATAACAGCGTATTATTCTCAGGACTGAGGAGTATTTGCCCATGAGTCCTCTTTTGATAAGAGAGAGGCAGATTGCCCTAAAGGAGAGCTAAATGGTCTCAAGATTTGTGAAATCAAATTCCAGATAAAATCAGCTGGCATGGGTCAGGGTGACTGAAGTTGCCTTTAAATCCTTGGCATATTATTTAATCTTATTGTATTCATAAATTTTCACCCCTTGGGTTTCACTTAGACACTCACAAGTAAGACATACTTAATGGAGATTTACAAATCTAATATGATGTAATCCAACTGTCAATCAAGAACTAGGAGGTGGTGCTCTGCTGAGACCCTCTGTAAACTGCCCCTTAACCCCAGTAAAATCAGGTCTACCAAGAAGGCAGTTGTCATCTCATCCTCAAGGCAACCCATTAACTCCTCACTCTTCCTCTTCCAATAACCTTGGCTATACTTTTACTACGACACTTGTCTTGCTTGGAATCTTCTTTTATGAAGACACAAGAACCCGAACTGCAAAATTTTCCAGTATCATCATGCTCATGAATAATTAGTTCTAGTGCTTGATTCAGAAAAAATAATTTGTATTCTCAGAACATGTGGCAGTCACTATTCCCCTGTAAAATAGGGGGAATTTGGGACAGAGGGACTTGGAGATCTTGAAAAATATGTATTTTGTATGCTAGTTTCCATCTCTAGGGAATGCATCTAGCCACTACCTCACTCATTTTCTCTTCTTATCTCATCTATCCTATGCAGAAGATCTCTTTGATTTAGAAAGTATTTCTTTTGCCTTTCACCTGAGAGCCAATAGGACTTTTACCTGCTTTGACAATAAGTCGAAATAATTAAAGGGATTAGTCAATTAAAGGAATCTTTACTCTTTTAATTAACTAGCTTTGAATGGCTTTGTGGGGCCCATTCTATTCCCAGTAACTGTTTTCAGTACTCCTGGGTGTCTCTTGTGTTTTAGCAGTCTCCCCTGCACAGGTTGCTGTGTTTTCATATAAACAAACTCATACCACTGAAAACTGCTCTAGTTATCCACTGTTGCCGGAAATATGTTTTTCTTCTTTCAAATCTCTTTTGCAATTCTTTTTTTTTGTCAGTTTAGTCCTTTATTCTTGTAGTGGAAAATAATTTTTTAAAAAATATTACACTTGAAAATAATGTTTCACTTGCAAATTACGATGTAATGCACTATTTCTGAAGTTTAGTACCTTAGAACAACAATGATTTGTTATTTCTCAATATGCCTTAATATTTTGCAAATTTGTTGACTCTGCTGGGCATTTTTTCTGTGCCACATGGTGCTGCCTGAAGATATACATGTGTACATATTTGGCTTCCTTTGGCTGGAAGAGTGGCAGGGACAGCATGTTCATGATGGTATCATACATACTGACGATGGCTATGCTGTGATAACTAGAATGCCCATGGGCTGGCTGGATTTTTTCCCTCTTCTCATCAATTGCTAATCTTGCCAGAACTTCTTCACTTGTGGAAGGATCCTAAGAGAGTAAAAGTGGAAGCTGCCAAGCTTCTTAAGGACTAAGCCCTGAAACCCACACATTATTGCTTTTGCCTCATTTTCTTTCTTTTTTATTAATTTATCTATATTATTAGGTATATATAACAGCAGAATGCATTTTGATTTATTATACACAATTAAAGCACAACTTTTCATTTTTTGGTTGTATACAATGTAGTGTCACACCATATGTGCAGTCATGCATGTACCTAGGATGATGATGTCCATCTCATTATACCATCTTTCCTGCCTCCATAATCCTCTTCACTCCTCCCTCCCCTTTGCCCAATCAAAGGTCCTTCATTTTTCCCATGCCCTCCCACCCCACCCGTATTTATCACCATCCACTTATCAGAGAGAACATTTGGCCTTTGGTTTTGGGGGGGATTGGCTTATTTCACTTAGCATGAAATTCTCCAACTCCATCCATTTACCTGAAAATGCCACAATTTTATTCTCTTTTAATTCTGAGTAATATTCCATCGTGTATACATACCACAGTTTCTTTATCCATTCATCTATTGAAGGGCATCTAGGTTGCTTCCACAGTTTAGTTATTGTGAATTGAGCTGCTATGAATATTGATGTGGCTGTGTTACTATAGTATTCTGATTTTAAGTCCTTTGGGTATAGATCAAGGAGTGGGATAGCTGAGTCAAATGGTGATTCCATTTCAAGTTTTCTAAGGAATCTCCATACTGTTTTCCTGAGTGGTTGCATCAATTTGCAGTCCCACCAGCAATGTATGAGTTTTCCCCCATGTCCTTGCCAACACCTATTGTTTGTATTCTTGATAGCTGCCATTCTGACTGGCATGGGATGAAATCTTAGAGTAGTTTTGATTTGAATTTCTCTAATTACTAGAGATATTGAACATTTTTTCATATATTTGTTCATTGAATGTATATCTTCTGAGAAGTATCTGTTCAGCTCCTTAGTCCATTTATTGATTGGGTTGTTTGGTTTTTGGTGTTAAGATTTTTGAGTTTTTATATATCCTGGAGATTAGTGCTCTATCTGACATGCATGTAGCAAAAAATTTACTCCCAAATTTTTGGGTATAGACCAAGGAGTGGGATAGCTGGGTCAAATGGTGGTTCCATTCCAAGTAACACAGCCACATCAATATTCATAGCAGCTCAATTCACAATAACTAATGTGGACTCTCTGTTCACCTCATTGATTGTTTCTTTTGCTGAGAAGAAGCTTTTTAGTTTGAGTCCATCATATTAATTCTTGGTTTTATTTATTGTGCTTTAGGAGTCTTGTTAAGGAAGTCAGGGCCTACCTAATCTGATGTGATGAATATTTGGGCCTACTTTTTCCTCTATTAGGTGCAGAGTCTCTGGACTAATTCATGAGTCCTTGAACCACCTAGTGAAAAGGGTTAAAGAAGGACATTTTGTACTCTTATGGGATTCATATATCAACAAGACAGAACAATCATAAATATCTATGCTCCAAACAATGGGGCATCTATATAGGTCAAACAAACCTTTCTCAAATACAAGAACCAAATAGACCACAACACAATAATACTGGTTGACTTTAGTATACCTCTCTCACTACTGGATAGATCTTTCCAAAAAAAAAAAAAAAGAAACCTAAACAATGAAATATAGAACTCAATAATGCAATCAATAGTTTGGACTTAACATATATATATATTATGAGAAAGAGAAAATATATAGAATATATATATAGAGAGAGAATATTCCATCCATCAACGAGTGAATACACTTTCTTCTCAGCAGCATATGGATCTTTCTCTGAAATAGACCATATATTATTCTACAAAGAAAGTCTTTTGCAATTCTTAAGTGAATTTTTACAAAGACCAAAAGGAAGAAATGTGTTCCTGGTCAATCATCCTGAGCCATGAGTGAAAATATCTTTGCAGTCATTTTTAGCTCCTTCTTTTCAAAAAGATATCCCATCTTCATTTTAAAAAAATAAAAATTCTGTACAAAAGTTGTCAGGAGTGAATAATAGGAAGAGAATGGCATAGCAGAAGAAAGTTTATGCACTGTCTTAAGAACACATTAGAACAGTAGTGACATTGTATAGTGGGACAAAGACACTGATGAAGTGGCATTTGAAATCATCCTTCAAAGATAGGTCAATAACCCCTATTGGATGGATTAGGACTCTATTCCAGAACTGAAAGTCCCCCGTCCAGGGAACCCCCTGAGTCTCAGGCACACTCAAGTGGCTGATCATTTCATCAAATAGCAGGGGGTGTATTTTTGAGAACAGAAAAAGGGGAGAGAAAACCTAGGTCTTAATGGACATGGAGAGTAAGGGCCATGCAAAAAATGTGGTTTGGAGTCAGAGAAGGGAAGTTTGTAAATGCCAATTTCTTAGTTTAATATTTATTTTACAAGTTAAAAATACTATCACAGTAAATGTTAGCATTTGATTATTATATTATTTGTTATCACAATTTTTTAAGACTACAATCAAAATGTATAATTTTGTGAATTCTTTTGTGCTATAAACTGATCCTTTGTGGGTTCTCACGAAAAAGAGTGATCTTTGAGTTATGGTTGTAATTATATACAGAGATGATCATGTAAAAGAATGTTTTTAATAACAATGCAAAAATGAACTTCACTGAAAAGCTAATTATTATTTGAGAGTGGACCATCAAATTACTTAAAAACTATAGCTCATAAAAGGCATATTCTCATTCTTTTTAGAAAGTAGTTCCCCTCAATAAACTAAATATCAAGAAAGAAAGTTTCTTGGTTAATACATATTTTCTGGAAATGAAATCACATATTCTTTGGGGAATATTAAAAATATGTTTAAAAATATATTTGGACCTGATCAGTTACTTTTCTTTACTACACAGATGCTACAGGCTACACTGCAAAATATATTTGTAATCTCAGACTTCTTCCCAAGTCAAGAACCAGCAAGGTTTTCCCTTTTAGACTGTTTGTTGACTCTCCGTCTCTGATTTCCATATTGCTATCATGTCATGACAACTGTGTGACACTTCTACAATATTCAATAGCACAGCATTCAATAAGAACCCATTTTGTGTTTGCCTGAGAATGTATCTGATTTGTCAACTTCATGCATACTGTATGAATTTCTTTAGCATTCTCTGAAGGTGTTCTTATTCTAACCTTGCTGTTGTATCTTTATTTCATCACCTACCATGCCTACTTTATTTTTAAGGCAATTTTCCAAAAGTATTCTTACTATCGCTGTTCGAAGTATGAACAAAAATTTAAAAAGATGTGATATTCATTCAATTCATGTAAAAAGCCTGATGTAGGCTTGGCATTGTGGCACATGCATATAATCCCAGAGCCTCGGGAGGCTGAGGCAGGAAGATCTCAAGTTCAAAGCCAGCCTCAGCAAATTAGTAAAGCCCTAACAACTTAGCAAGATCCTGTCTCAAAATAAAAAAATCAAAAGGTGTGGGGATGTGGCTCAGTGGTTAAGTACCCCTGTTCAATCCCTGGTACCATAAAATAAAATAAAATAAAATAAAATAAAATGCCTGATCTATTCAAGTTATCTGTTGAGTTGAAGAAACAAATTAACAAAATTGAACTACAATATGAATGAGTTGAGACTCAAAATACTTCCTCCAGATTTTGGGGTAAAGACAGACTAAAACATGAGAAAATTAATATTATCTTGAATTTTCAAATGATTTTGATATTTGTGCTTTCTGTAGTACTTATAACAAACTCTGATATATGCATTTTGATTTTTTTCACTATAACTTCTAGTTATAAAATATGGCAATCTGCTTTTGTTGATTTCAGTAGAACTAGAGGGAAAGGTATAGAAATAACAAGTCTGGTAGATTTTGGCCAAAGTTATTTTTTTCTCCCTCAAGAATCAGGATTGAATTGCCTACAGAAAAAATGACTTTCAATAGAAATTGAGAGTCAAATATTTAACATAGTTAGATTTGACTATGTTATAAAAATGGTGAATTTCAAATAGAATTCATTTAAAATATTTTTTCACTTCAACTTTGTTATTTCATAACTTTAACTTGGGCTGCTCACAGAGCTTTCAATATGTAAAGTAAAATATAGACTCACAATTCTACAATATTATTTTCTAATTCTAAGTACACAGTATATTCTCTTTGCTAAAATAAATTTGTCTCTGTTTTAGATAAGGCTCTGGTAGAGTAATGTAGATCTCATTGATCATTTAAACCTGCAAAAATAATATACAATAATCTAAGAATTCACATTTTATCTCATTGGTCCCTATTTTCCCCTTTAAGACCTAAATTGTTGTTTACAAAGCTAACTTTTTCAGGAACTTTATAGATTCAAAAATATGAATGAACAACTAGCATTTGTATAACCAAGGGAACTTATACTTAAGATAGAATAAGAATAATTTTATTGGGTTCATGTAAATAAATGTTAGAAATTAGAGATAAAAAGTCTCTGATGTAGGAAAGAGGTATCTAGTTAATAAAAGAAATAGTCTTGAGTTGCTAATACATTACAAAAATGTATATAGGTAATTGAGACCCTATGGAGAGACCCTATGGAGAGAGGAAAGCAATACAGAGAACAGGTCATACAATTGGGTAATATACAAGTAACTATCTCTAAACCATGTGACTGAAAGGGAAAAGCCCATAATTGGGGTGCAATCATATAGAGCAGAGGATCCAACTGAGATGAAAATGAGCGCATCGTTTCATACTGTACTGGCAATGTACTTCCACATGACAAATTAAATCATACGGAAAGGAAAAAAACAACAAAGCAAACCTAGAATGGATAAGTCAACACTAGAGCAGGAGTTCCCTTTTGGGAGAGCCCTGAACAGGAGTTGTGAATAGGTTTGTAGCTACAGAAGCGCTGAGACTAAAGGGAGCTTTACCAAGTGTAGAAGGTTAATTTGCTCTTATGTGCTGGAGCACTTCTGAAAAAGGAGAGTTCCATGATTTTTCATGCTGATCTGGCTTCACACAGTGCTAATTAAGCAAGTCATTACAAATCTTCATGTCTCAATTCTTTTACCTGTCACATATTGGAGGCATGAATGATTCTTTAGTCTAAACCACAATGAGCTCATTTTCCTGGTGTTCTCTGTACATGGGAATCAGGGTAGCCTGGTTTCCATGCTCAGTTTTTTAAAAAAAAATGTAATTAACTTGAAGAATTTTCTTGGAAATAATGCCAGTGACTAGTTGGAATAAGCTGAGATAAGGGCAAATAAGGACAAGGGATGCCAAGAGTAGGAGTAGGATCAGGGCTGTGATGGGAGAAAGCTAAAGTGACGTGCTTGAGATCATGATTTGGATTGAGTCATGTTTTGTACATTGAGAATATAGTTACCTTTTTAAGAGGGTGAAAGCTTAAAGCAAAACTGGATGGCATATTCAAGGTCTTAAGTCCCAATAGGAGGCCTGAGTGTAAAGAAGGACAAATTACATAGATTAGGATCATTCTTTTATTAAACTCATAATTACTGAGACAAAGTGCTATATTAGGGATGTGGTAGCTTTGTAGAAATAATGGTTTTTTCAACTCTGGCTGAGGAATTTTTTCCATGTGATGGTCTTGATAATTATGACAATTGTCTATCTTCTTAACTTCTATTCTATTTTTTTTTTGTTTTGGGGATTCTGCCCCCACATTCTTACTTTCTTCAAGTATTGCCTTTCCTACAAAGCTTTGTTTCTCAGTGTCTTTCTCTTTCCTTCTTTGATTCCTCCTTTGGCATCTGCCATAACCACTCCATGTTTCAATAACCAGTCCACATCAATCTCACACTCACATTCTTGCTTCTATCATCAGCACCCAGATTAGGGTTCTCAAATCCATGCTAGATCCTGCAATAATTTTTAAGCAATACAGAATTTGGTATCACAAGCTTTACTTCATGGAATTTTTCATTTGTAAATGGTGTCAGTTATCTCCCTTAAATGATTTTTTCTTTTTACAAGAAACATACACACACACACACACACACACACATATATCACACACAGAGATACACAAGTAAAATAATTACTGTTTGTTTAATATAAAGCTACCACTTTGTAACACATGAAGATGACCTCCATGAAAATTTCCTTAATTGACTTAAGTAGCGATGAACCCATACTCTTTTGAAATTTGGTTACATTTTGTGCTGTATTTTAATAATTTTTATACTTATTTTATTCCCAACCACAAATACAAGTTATATGAAGGCAGGGATCACTGCTGCATTTTTGGAGTGCTTGAAAAATGTCTGGTAAGTCAGAGGCACTCAAGCATAGTTGTTGAATAAGTCAACAATTGATGTTCATATTTGGGATAATAAAAAAGCCCAGATTCTATCTGCTACTGTTTGGATCTGGACTGTTACAGAGAAGCTCATGTATTGAGGACTTGGTCGCCAATTTGGTAATGTCCAGAGGTGGGGCTTTGGGAAGTGATTGCATCATGAGGGCTGTAACCCTTCTGATCATTGATCTGTCAGTGGATTCATTCATTTTATAGATAAATAATTTGAATGAACTACTGGGAGAAGGGAGAACCATAGATAGTTGGGCATGGTTTGAGGAACTAGGTCGCTGGAGGCATGCCCTGTAAAAGAGTATCATATCCCTGGCACTCCCTGCCCCCACCCTTTCCTGGTTGCCATCAACAGTTTTCCTCCTACCACACCATTCTGCTATGATGTTGCCTCACCTCAGGGCCAGAGCAAGAGAATCAGCTGATCATGGACTGAAACCTCTAAAACTGTGAGCTAAAATAAATCTTTTCTCCTTTAATTTGTTTATGTCAAGTATTTTGGTTACAGTGATGAAAAGCTGACTAACATACTACCAAACTCTTTATTTATTAACCAAGTGAGATGCAATAAGGTCTTTCAGTGAAATCTATTTTTTTCTGATGACGTATATGAATTCAATCTGTGCTGGGCTTGCAGGTCTAGAGGCACGTTTTACCTGCCTGAGCTGTCAGTGCCCTAATTTGTAATGAGAGGAGTCACTGTTGCTCCTCATTGTCAAGCATTAGAGTAAGCAAACTTACACTTTCCATCAATCATAACTGGCGTGCATTGTGTGAGCCTACAGCCTCTTGAAGCTCCATTAAAAGAATATAACTCTGAACGGGAACCGTCAAAAATTTAATCTATGTGCATCCTCCACTTTCTGCATCCTGGTTGAATCATTGTCTGATGAGAGATTTGGGCACACTGCCAACACTCAAGAGGGAGAAAATTTGTGGAAATCATTCACAAACTTTACTAACTCTTTTGAAAGATTTGAATTCTACATTTTGAATTTCCACACTTCAGTTGCATATCATATATGCAAAAGTATAATAGCAAAAAGAATATGTACCTCTTTTAATATTTAGGATGCTATTAATGAAGTGTTATTAAAAATAGGTTTGACTTTGTTTAATGATACTTTATGTGTTTATGAAACAATTTAATTCTTTTTTTAAAACAGGAAGAATAATGAAGAAGGTATGCTAATACAATATCACCTGTTCTTTAATGGAGAGGCTATTATATTGCCTGTTATTTAATATTTAAGAAAGGCAAGTGCTTAGTGTGGTAATTTAAAAATGCAAAATGCAAAAATATGATTAGTATACCTGAATTTCAAAAATAATCATCAAAGTTTGTCTCTAGAAAGAATCTTTATCTGGCTTGTCTCTCTAGGTCCTTCAAGTGAATCTTTAAATAGGAGACTTTGACTAACATTAAACAAAATATTGAACCATAAGATACATGGGCATGGTGGCATTTGCCTTCAGTTCCAGCCATTGGGGAAGCTGAGGTTTAAGGATCCCAGGAGTCATTTGAAATCAACTTGGGTAATATAGCAACAGTCTGTCACAGAAACAAAAACAATAACAAAACAGATATAGCCATTCATATAGTGATCTTTTATATTATTGTTGTATTATAAAAACTGGCAGTTTGACATCAATTCTATTTTAGTGAAATCATTAGGTAACTTAGGGACTCTGCTTTCTTAATAGTTTACATAACATGGAGAGAGACTAGAAGACTACAGGATAATGCACCTTAGTCCATTCTCACTTAAATGTCTGTTATGGTTTAAATATGAGGTGTTGACCAAAAGCTCGTGTGTAAAACAATGCAAGAAAATTTAGAGGTGAAATGATTGGAATATGAGAGCCCTAACCGAATTAATACATTAATTTACTTGAATGGATTAACTGCTTGGTAACTTTAAGCAGGTAGGATATGACTGGAGGAGGTAGATCATTGGGGGCAGGTTTTTGGAGCATATATTTTGTTCCTGGTGAGCAGAGGCTCTCTGATTTCTTGTTGCCATGTCCTAAGCTGCTCTTCTCCACCAGGACTTTCCACTTTGATGTTCTGCTTTACCTTGGGCCCATAGAAATGGACAGCTGTTTATGAATTGAGACCTCTGAAACTGTGAGCCACAAATCAACTTCTCTTTCTCTAAAATTGTTCTTCTTAGGTCTTTTGGTCACAGCAATGAAAAAAATGTCTTAAGTAAGATTTTGGTAAATGTTGGAGTTGTTATATTCATGCTTATATACTCTGATGGCTGTGATAATATTCTGCACTGTTAATTTAAGATGGATAAGAATGTTTTAATTTTTTAAATGTCAATATAGAATGGATAATGTTTTTTAAAAAATACCAATTATTTGTAAATATGTTATTTCACATATAATTAATTACATTAAACTTTCTTATGAATGTGAAGCATAGTGGGACCTAATTTATTTGACTGAACATTATGATGTAGAAAAATTTATAGGTACTATGAATGAACAATATGTACCATAAAAGAACAATAGTCTTTACTGTTGTCTGAACATGTCCTCTCTGAAATTCAGGTGTGGCTATTGTAATAATATTAAGAGCTGGATCCTTCAACAGGTGATTATGTGATTAGGGTTCCTTCTTTTGCAAAGGGGATTAGGTGCCAATATAAGAGGACTTTATGCAAGGAATTTGCCCCCTTTTTGCCTTTATTCCTTCTGCCATGTGAGGATACATCATTCTTTCATTGCAGAGGACATAGTGTTCCAAGTACCAGTTCAGAAGCAGAGGACAGACCCTCGTTAGACAGTGAACCTATTGGTACTTTGATCTTGGATTTGCTAATCTACAAAACTGTGAGAAATAAATTCCTATTTTTTTAAATAAATTATCCAGTCACAGATATTTTGTTATTTGCAAAGTAAATTAAGATAGTATTTTCTTGGCACAGTCAGTTAATTTTAGTTTTATCTTTGAAGTCACATTCCGCCCCCCCACAGAAACCATTAATCTTCATAATCAAAATGCATCCAGTTTAGTCAAACTCTGCACATCCACATGATTTTAATGCTATGTAACTATTAAAATTCATACTCTTTTTGTTAATTTTCATAAATAAAACCTCAATAGACACTTACTAAACCTGATTGAAATGATACATATAATTCTCTGAAACATTAAATTTACATCATGTATCATATTTTCAACTCATGTGCTCTACATAGGAAAATACCTTATACTAAAGGTAATTTCTATACTTTACCCTTTTATCTATGGTAGAGAGGAATCTAATCAGCTTCCAATAAATTTCACAATTGCTAGTCATTTTTCAGACATTTTGATTTAAACACCAATGAAATATTTTATTTTCTCCTTTCTTAAAGATTTTCAATCTTTCTTTTGTGAACTCTATACTTTCCTTCAGGAAATTTTAATAGACATATGTTGAGCCTCCTATCCTCAACTTTTAAATTCCTTTAATATTTTTTAACTTTTTATGCTCTCTCCCTTCATTTTTCTGTACATACCAATAATTTCCTCAAAAAAATGTTTTCCATGCCACAGATTCTCTTAATTACATTCAGTCTTCAATTTTGCCAATATTCTAAGCCATTGTTTCTGAAACTATGTATTTTTTACTTATGGAGTTACCATTTGGTTGATTTTTAAATC
Organism: Ictidomys tridecemlineatus; assembly: GCF_052094955.1. Lineage (NCBI taxonomy): Eukaryota > Metazoa > Chordata > Mammalia > Rodentia > Sciuridae > Ictidomys > Ictidomys tridecemlineatus. Next base: position 111,470,060 of record NC_135483.1, read on the forward strand.
CTATACTTTTGTTCTGCACTTTCATATGATTTCTATTCTGGCTTAATGCTTTTACTTTGTTTAAACATACAGTTCTTATTTTTAGACTCTTAGGAGCTTAGTAAGCTAACTGGAGAGTTTTAGGTCTGTTGTCTGTTCTTCAGGGGCATCATCTCTCACTGGCAATTACAGATTTGCTGTAAGCCCACATTCCCCAGGAGCTCTTCTCCTCTGCGGTAACATTTTGGCCACAATATAGCACTTTGCCTTCCACATTTCACTCTTATTTCTGTTTTGGGCCTTAAGGAATCATTGGTTAGGAACACAGTTCACTTCAATTTTTTAGCTTGATGTTCCTCCTTTTTACCAGGTGGGAAATACCTGGTTCCATTACCATTAATTGTACAGATTTAAGATTTTACTTCTCTGCCACTTTCCTGAGCGAGATAGCCAAGGTCTTGAAGTCTATACTAAGTCTTGATATTTTGGGGACCTTCACTTACAACATGAGAGAATTCTCTTTGTCCTTTCTTTTTTCTTTTTTTTCTTAGAGAACTTATATTATTTTTTAATGTTAACTTTACAATTTAATTTTTTTCTGAGTATGCATTCTCTTTTAGAAATGGGAACCTTGAGTCTTTATTACTTCAAAATTGAAAATGTAAAAGTGAATTTTAAGTATTCAGTAGATACCATACAATATTATCACTACTATTCCTATGACTACTACAACTACTACTATTATTTGTAGCGCTGGGTATTGAACCCAGGACCTCACACATGCTAAGCATGGTTTCTAGCACTGAGCTCTAGCTCGAAATTTCACAAATGAGGAAATAGAAATTCAGAAAAACTGAGTAACTTGCTCATAGTCACTCAGCTAGTGACTGACAGTGAACTTTAGAACTAGATTGTTCAGAGTTCAAACACTCAAATTCCCTAGTCTTCCAGATTAAAATATATATATATCAATCCAATCACTGAGTTATCTCTGGTGCACTCAATGTGCCTTTTGTTTGTCACATTGAAGGGCACTCTAATAGCATTATTCACTTATGATAACATGAGTCTCAGAATGAATTATATATATCTGCCTATGAAGAGGTGGGTAAGATAACTAGATTTGGACAGTATGTCTGGGGCTCAAACCTAGTTCTGCATGAACACAATATTTAACCTTCCTGAGCCTCAGTCTTTTTATCTAAAAGATGAAAGTTAAGCAGTGTTTTCTTAATTAGTTTTAGTGACATAAATCAGCAAATATATACAAAGCACTTAGTACCCGGTACTTAGTAGCTAACATGTAGTAAACTCCTTAATGTTATTCCAATGATCCATATGAAAATATCTTGCATCAATTGGTCTGTGATTGGCAAGACATTTAGTATGCATCCAATATGGTCAAAAATTCTCGAATTTTTGAAATGCAATGTATTTACCTTTGTCTAAGTGGATCTGTTAATTAAAGTCCTTTCTCATTAGCAGCTGTGCTTTTTTTTTGAAATAGCAAAACAGTTTTTTTATTCCTCCAATTTGTGAAAAGCTCAGAAGCATATGACAATTTTAATGAGGTTCCTGTCTACTTAAATGAAATAAAAATACTTCTACTAGTTTACAGAAAAAAATTAAGATCTTATTAGAATTCTAGTGACTGCTTTCTATGGTTTTCTGACATATTTTCTGATACTGGCTCTAAATCCCTTACAGTGGTGTTTAATTTATATGTTGGGGTACCATGAGCATGTAAATGCACCTACTACCAACAAGTTATAGGTGATGGGCTTTGAAATAATGGCATCCTAGACATTGCTAATAATTTTGTGCATTTCTATTAAGAACACTTAAACTTTCACTTATGATTAAGTTTTTGTAAGTGGTCGCTGTTATTTCAGTGATCTGTGTCCTTAATACTTCTTTTTAATTTAACTAAAGATTCCTCTTCATGAGGGTAGTAGTAATTAATCCTAGTACAATGAAAATTGTGTTTTGTGTTTTTTCACAGTCAAAAGCATCTGAAGTTTTTCACGTTGAAGAATTTTTTTTTTTCAGCCAGCTGACTGAGATCCAGCAATTTCAATTTCACCTATGGATATTGGATCCTCTCATATTCAAAGTGCTTTGGTAGCTATTGTAAAGTGAGAGATGGAACCATAGTTGAGAGTGGGATGTCATTAAAGAATATTGATTTTTCAAATATTTGAAGACGATTTAGAATAGTACTATGGGGGATGAACTAGAGGGTCAGCAAAATCTGCATAAAAGCATATATCACAGTTTAAGTCAGATTCTCAGTGTTATTCAACACTTCTCTCCAGCAGGGCTCAGTCACTTAAGACTGAGTAAAAGGGTCAAGAACATTTCCATAATGTTTCTGAACTGGGAGGAAATGAATTAAAAGAGGAACAAATAGCTAGGAACATAAAAAATGTTTCTAGACTATGGCTTTCCAGGAGGTATGGGGAAAGCATATATATTTTTAAAATTGGTTCATTATAATTATAAATAATAGTGGGACTCATTATGCTATATTTGTACATGTTTAAAATAGAGTTTGATCACTCTCAACCAGTACCTTGCCGTGAAAAGGCATATTTATTAGATAGGTGGGAATTGGAGGAAGTGGTGTCAAGAAGACTACAGATGTGTAGAAACTTAGAGAAACTTAGAGAGTTTTAGGCATAAGAAACACCATTTTTTTTTAAAAAAAATAATAAACCCAAAATATATCCTGTTGATTAGCAAGTGAGGTAGAATAGTGATGATGTCTTATCTTCAGGTTATAGTTACTGAATTTTTCATTTACTCATTTATCTACTCACATATTTATACACCAAATAGTTTTGCAGGGCTTAAAGCTCAAACAACTTTGTAGCCCTTAGGAACATAATATTAAAATGACAAATATATAACTACAAGTGTGCAATGAGATAAGAGTCTTGAGAGGAACCTGTGCAATTCAGAGCACTTAAAGCTTAATTTGAATTAACTTTTCATTAAATTCCTCCCTTGGTGAGTGCCTGTATTCCAAGTATTGTATCAGACCCAGTGGAGACCATGGAGAAATGGACAATATCTTACAAAAACTTGGTTTGAAATACACCCATGTGCACACGTACTTGTGGACTTTCATAAATCAAATACATACCATAGTATTAAGTATGGAAAATGACTTTGTTTCCCATGGAAATAATGTATTTCATGTTCTAAGGTCTAGTGACCTAGAAGATGTACGCGGGTATCTTCAACATACCACTTGCTGTTACATTTCATTTGTTTTTAATGAATGAAAGAATAGTGAGGTTTTAGTGCAGAAGCATCTTTAATGATCATTGAAATGTTGCAGCTGAAACCTTTTTATAATCAAACTCCTGATGGCTTTATTATATGCAATACTTTCCCTCTCCTCTCCTTTCTTCAGAAAAATTAACTGAACTTTCCCTATCTCTCCTATTGAAAGAAAAACTGTTTTTACCCTTCCAAGACTCTGACACCAAATATGTGGTTTCTATACCAAATAAGGCTCCAATACTCTGCAAATACCAACTAGGTGTCCTAAAGTTTAGCTTAGACTACCCACACTTCAGATGCCAATTGCAAGTCCTATGTTATCACCTGCACTTTTGACTGATCCCTGCAAATCAGAATTTACCACAACTCCCTCCTTGTGTTTGAAAATTTGCTATAACAGCTTACAAAGCTTAGGAACAATTTACTTATGTTTATCAATTTATTATAAAGGATGTTACCAAGGTACAAATGAACAGCCAGAGGAAGTTCACAGAGTGAAGTCAGCAAAGGTCTCAGGCACAGGAATTTTTGGCAGTTGGGGTTGGTGGGATGTGGGTGTGTTCATCAACCTGGAAGTTTTCCAAACTCTATTGTTTATGTTATTTATGGAGACATCAGTACTTTGGCATGATTGATTAAATAACTGGCCACTGATAATTTGGGCAACCTCTAGCTCCTCTCTCCTCCCTGGGAGTGTGGGGTAGGAAGTTTCAGTCTTCTTGTCATGCCTCAGAATTCCTTTCCAGCTCGAGACTTAATGTTTTTTTAGTGCCCTTTATCCACCAGTCATTTCATTAGCAAATTAAATGGCATTTATAACACTTTGGTGTGGAGAGTAGTGACAGTGACTGGGAAAGCAACATCTGAAATTGGGGTCTATGATGACTTCTTGGTTGTGGCATGCTTAGTGCCTGGGAAAGCTTCTGTGCAAATGTGCAGGATGTCTAATTGCAATGGTAATTTCCTCCATAAGGATGCTCTGTGCTAGAGTCTTATCAGACTCAACCTTGATATCAGGCACACAGCTCCTGTGAGTAAAGGAACTCTCTTGCTATACAACCATAATGTTTCACCAGCTCTACTGCTTCTGAGCCTGACCACATAACAATAACATTAAACAATGGAGTTTCTTGAGAGCTACACAAAGCTCCTAACATTGCACATTGTAACTGTAGAATGTAACTGCGGAATAAGCTGCATAATGTTGCTAACTCAGTAATTTTCATGAATACAAAGAATAATGTTTCATAGTCTTTAATCTTATTAATGAGACATATATAATAAAGATTGCTGGAGTAATTCTTTAGACTTGCTTCTCCATCAGAGAGCAGTGCTCCACCCAATCCCAGCTGTTATCATCAAAATCTGCATACCTGAGTCTTTATTTTTCTAATCTCCCATTCTAGTTTACCCACTCTTGGTGGTGGCACTTTGAGATTCCAAAGGATAGAGAAGCTGTTGTGTCAAGAACCAGAGACTAAGACCAAGTACAACAAAGGATGTTCCTATTGTTTTTATCACATAGGAATTAACAGGATTTTAGAAGCTTTGTGTTAAGAAGGCATGGAGGAACAAGAAAGGTAAAAACCAGTTTTGTATTTGTATTTCTTATTTTGGCACATCTTCTACTGAAAAATAAATTAAACCAGAAGTATTGAGGAAGAAATGAAAGTTAACTAAAGTGTACTGTTAAACTAATAAACATCAAAAACCAAGAACGTTGATGGTGTGTTGCCATGTTTAACGTGTTTACAGTGGTATTGAAAAAGACAATATTTTCTTAGATACAATCTTATTTTTTTTGCAAAAGTCTGTGTCTTGTAATATTTTATTAATATAATAATGACAATCCTGATGATAGCAGAATAATATTTCGCAGTTTCAGAACACTTCTCTTCAGTAAGTGGGCTAACAATAGCCCTGATTTCATTGCTTATTAAAGTAGTTAAAATAATAGGTTTCTGATTTGCATAAGCTGCAGATTAATGGTGTTTACTGAGCAGGGGAACTTGTACTTATATTCATAATGCCAATGGCAGGAGACATATGAAAGTCGGAGGCATCCCATCCTCCTGTAAACCAATCACATGTTTATTTTTGGCAAAATGATAAAAGCACATTAGCATAGCAACTCAGTCAAGCTTAATGCAAAAATAACTAATTGAAAATCCAGGAGGTTCATGTAAGAATAAAGTGACTACTTTGTTTATTTAATTAAAGCAAAAGCAACTTTTTAATGACCCATTTAAAGCCAAAGACACTTGAAAAACTGAACAGGAAGGTTTTATAGCCTTGTTGAAAATTATAAGGTTCCTTTGAATATATAAATAAAAGTTACAGAAAATGATAATGCCTTTTAAGCTCCCACAGGAAAGTAATTGCCTTTTTCCCCCCTTTGGTTCTAGGAATTGAACCTAGGGCACTTTGCCACTGAGCTACATTCCCAGTCCTTTTTACTTTATATTTTGAGATAGGGTGTCACTAAGATGCTAAGGCTGGCTTTGAACTTATGATCCTCCTTTCTCAGCCTCCTGATTCACTGGGATTACAGGCAGTCACCACTATGCACAGAAAATTGCCATCCTTTATCCATCCCTTCCTTCCTTCCTTCCTTCCTTCCTTCCTTCCTTCCTTCCTTCCTTCCTTCCTTCCTTCCTTCCTTCCTTCCTTCCTTGTTTCCTCTCTCTTTTTGTGGTGCTAGGAATGGAACCCAGGACTTCACACTTGCTAAGCAAACACTCCACTACTGACCTATAGCCCAAGGTCACAATTTTTCAATTCACTTTCCCTCCTTTCCTTCCTGCTTCTCTCATTCCATTCTCCCTCCCTTTCTCCCTTTCTCCCTCCTTCCTCCTATATCTATCTTGTATCTATCTACCTACCTACTACCCATCCATCCAGCCTTCTGTCATCTATTTCACTCTGTCTGTATCCCCTAAAAAGTGGAGCATTCATCTGTTAATGTCCACATTCTAGAGAAGGAGCTACATACACGATGTCACTGGACATAGCAGGAAGATGAATTTAGTGCATTCCAGCCATAACAGCCTGAATTCCTTTCCAAGGCTGCTGTTTTTCCCTCTAGACTAATCCAGTGCTTCTTCAGACATAATGAATGAGCTTAGGGACTTGCAAGAGATTCAGTATCATTTGTATTTTATCGTCAAAGAAGAACTGAACCCTTTGACAGAGATCAGTATGCACAGAAATAAATGCTTTCTGTAATGAAGTGTTGAAGGTGACTTATGTCAGTAATTGATACAAACATAGTTTTTAAGGCTAGAAAGATTGCTCCCTAGGTATTTATTTGTTCTATCTTGGGTTTTGTGATGGTGAGCCAGGTCGTGTAGTTTTTGAAAGAAGGATTTAAATGAAGAGCTCCTTGAAAGACTTTACCAGTTAGATGTTTTATTCAAGATAGTTTTTTACCCTTATGAAGAAAAAAAGTGATTAGACATATGTATACAATAAATATATAAGGGGTTGGTGTTTGTAGTTTGTGCTCAGGTTTATAAGTATACATGTAAGCACATCCTTAAACATGAGTATGGCATGAATTTTAAAGATTGTAAACAGAAATCTTAGCAGATTTTAGGAGAACACAAAGGAACGGAATATAGTCTTAGCATCCTCACAGTCACATAATTCTGTCTTGCTGTGAACAGTTCACCTTTTGCCCTTGGCGAATGTAATTTATTCCTCTGACTATTTGCTTCTACTTTTATGAAGTTCAATGAGTCAGCCTATGTGTGGGCTGTGTCTAATGGTCAATACTGCCTTATTTTCTGCTGTGGCATTTATGAAGCATTTTATACCCTTTTAACATGGTCAAGAAGGGCAGCCAATCTTTAGGCAGGGAAACTAATATTTTCAACATATTACCTTATTTCAATTCACTGCACACAGAACAAGTACACAGCCTTTTATGTACCAAGATAGAGGTTCACCCAAACTCTGTGTTTTGGTTTATTTGTGTGATTGCACATATACTTAATGTAAAGGTGGGGGGCCGGACAGGATTGAGAAAGAGAGAAACGCACAGAGGATGTAGAGGAAAAAGTACAAGTTCCCCATTGTTCCATTAACTATATAAGCAATATTAATATTATTGCTAACACTCTTTGTTTCATCTCTGTGAAGACACATGTATGAGATGATTTCTTGTGGACACTTAATCTCTGACTGTTGCTTTCCTTCCTCTCCTCCTCTTTATTTTTACTAACCTTCAGACCTGAGGTTTCCTGCGATGTATCCTTCTGGGCTTTTTTTTTTTTTTTTTCCATTCTCATTCAACAATACACACACCTGGATAGGTTTGTGCTTTTGTTTTGGCTTCTCATTTTGTTCTAATTTCTCTCAGTTTGTATACTTTGTTTTATTTATAAAAATTGGACCATATTCTATATACTTCTGCATGTGTCTTGCTTTTCAAAATGATAAAACAGGAAGTGATTCTATGTCTTATGAGAAAGTGCTATTTCATTTTGAAATTGATATCTTGTTTTCAATGTATCTGTAGTTTGTTTATTCATTTTCCTACTAATGAGCTTTCAGTCTGTTTTTATGTTTTTCTCCTCTAAATTAACAGATACAGGTTAATCACTCATTTTTTTATCCATCTTTCTTCACACTGAAAATGGAGTCTGAGTTTTCCTACAAACACCATCAGCTTGCATTTTCCAAAAATTTAAAAAACAATACAAAACAGTGCCTTTATTTTTAGAGACCACTATCTTAATTCACTGTGTATATTTGGCAGGAATTAAAAATAATGTTGAATTAAAAATTGATGCTGCTGACATTTCTCTTTAACTTAAAAACCACACAGAGATTTATTTACACATTACTGAGTTTAGAGTCAAGGACTTGTGCCTTTCGGGTTTAGGGAGGAATTGAAGGTTATCGGAGAATAAAAAGAGTTATATATATCAGAGAGTTAGATTGTCAAGTGGAGATTGTCAAGTTCTGTCACCTCTTCCCACAGATGAGAAAATTGCAGTTCAAGAGATGAGACCACTCAGCCTAGATCACATGGCTAATATTCAGTGGAACCATGTGAGGTGAGATATATTCTATCACTTTACACACAAAGTTCTGATAATGCTTGCTTATGGCTCTAGTACTTTCCCCTTATTTTACCTCATTAATATTTAAAAGTTTTGAATAGGCATTAATTGGGTGATTTTTAAATATCTCTGGATGATATATATATATATATATATATATATATATATATATATATATTCATTTAAAAAGTATTTAGCGTTTGTTTTCTGGTATTCAACTCTACATTGCCTAAGTATGAATGCCAGTCTGCTATTTAAAAAATAGGTAAATATAAGTCAATGACTTCATTTCCAGGGCCCTCCGTTTTTCCAGTAAAAACAGGATAATAGCAGTACTTACTTTGGAGAGCTGGTGTGAAGATTAAAAGGATTCATATGTGTCAATCACTTAGAACAGTGCATGGGGCATAATACATGCTGGAGCAGATTTGTGATCACTGTCAGGAGCAAGAACAATATGTCAGACTGAGGTATCATGTACATTGGTCATTTTTCAATCACTGAGAGATACCAAGAATTCTGTGAAGAGACAGACATAAATTGATGCCCCGCCCCTCAAAAAAGTGTGGTGAAAGCTCTGATTGATGAATAACTGGTGAGAGGATGGAGTGGGAGAGAATGGTAGGCATTAAGAGAGCAGAGTTTGCCAGGATCCATTGTATACACTCTGCTGTGATAGAGACTACATCTACTTTATGTCCACTGTTTATGCAGTGCCTGACTTGTTTCTAACACATAACTATTCATAAACATTTGGCATCTGAATTAATAAGGGGATGATAAGAATTTTTATTTTGTGTTGAATAGTTCCCAACAGGAAATATTGTGCTATGATTTTTACTTTTAACATATTCATCTTGTGAGAATAGAGAAGTTAGATTAAGAAAAACTAAATCATAGGTTCTGAAGCATTCAAGAGGCTATTTCAATAACTCAGAAGTGAGTGAATGAGGATTGCAGAGATGAAGTGAGAGTAGAGAGGAAAGTGTTCAAAAGACAGATGAGTCAGTAGAGTGAAGAGACCTTGCCCATGAACACTTTGAGATTCACAGTAAAGAAGGAATACAAAGAAAGTCTCAAAGTCCAATTTGGGCATTTAATGGACATGATTTCCATTGACTAAAATAGAGATAAAAGGTGGAAGATGCTGGTTTTAAGTTTGAACATCATGGAGGTGGCATCACATAGCAGGTACTAGGCGAGGCCCTGGAGACCCTACACCACGTGATGCGGTGTTGGAAAGTTCTGCCTATGGTGTGTAGCAAAACGAGGAGAAAAAGTATGGAAGACCAAAATTAGGGCAGCATCAATATCTAAGAGGTGTCAGAGTAAAGTTAAGGGAATTTGGTAAGGGGTGAACACAGAACTTGGATGGAAGAGGAGTTGGCTCTTGGTTCTAATGAGTAATTAACAGTGTCAAACTCAATGAAGCATATAACAAATTGAAAGGTATTGAATGCATTGATCATCTTTGTCAGTGGAGTTTTAGTAGAGTGGTGGGAGATAAAGTATTGTTTTAGGGGTTGAGGTCCAAATGGCTGGATGCAGGAGAAGACGTGCTAGATAGAACACTCTTTGATAGGTTGGTCATAAAGAAAGGGTTGATAAAAGCCCAATGCCGGGCATGTAGTAGACATCCAGAAATATACACCTGGGCAAGATTGCTGCAGCTTTGTTATTACATGACAAAAGAAATATACCTGTATGTTGAAGATTATAAGTCCAGTGGAGAAAGGAAATGTATTTTGTAATATATCAAAATCTTTTAGAATTCTGTAAAAAAAAAAAAAAGATATTTCAGCAAAAAAAAAAAAAAAAAGAATATTTCAGCAAGTGGCCAAAAGAATGCATCTCACATAGAAAATATCAGGGATAAAAGGAAAACAAAAGAGACATTTAAATTTTAACATATTTGAAAAGAGGGTCAGGGCATTCAGAGCATTTATATGACAGTCTCTTTTCTCTTTAAATTAGAGAGCATCATGCAAAGGGTAAGAAAGGCAAACCAGCAAGGGAATTAAAGGTGGAGATGAATTGCTTTTGAGATAATGGTGACTGAAGTTGGTAATGGACAACTTGGATTGGTCAAAAGCACAGAGCACTTAGATGGCTTTATGTGTAAAAAGACTTGGCAGGGCAAGTTGCAGTCTCTCTTTCTCTGGAAAGATTTAGTGGTGATGAGGTAGAGAATTAATTGTCCAGTGTCCTAAGGATTGTGCATTCTAGTCTTGACTTGGTATTAAGGACTTCAAATGAACATTCTAAAAGCATTCCCAGTATTCGGTGAGATCTGAAGAGTCCCAGAAATGGAATGGAGATAGTTATTGGAATTAAGCACATCTGTAAAGTGGCTACAGGAGGGAGAATATAGGTGAAGTGGTTTGAAGACGTTGACTTGGTATCACACACTGTTCAGAAAACCAATCAGTTCTACATAGCGTTCACAGGCACCAGTGGGAAGGTTTACAGTGAAGACGAAACACCCGCAGAGGCCTGTGTGATGGTTTCTTTTCCTGGTGATTTTATTAATCTATTTTAAAATATTAGAAAATTTTAAATGTACTACAGGGAACATTTTATTTTTGTCTGTGCTGAGGTTTATTAACATTTACTCCTTTATATTCCAGAATATATATTCTAGTATGGTTCTGTTCATATATATATCATATAACACATATAATATATATATATATATATATATATATATATATATATATATATATAGTAATTAACAGTGCTTCAGTAGTCACATTTTAATTCATTAGAACACAATCTCCAGACAAATAAACATTTCCACACATGTGTGTGTGTGTGTGTGTGTGTGTGTGTAAATTTGAATTCTTAAAAGGTGCCATGTTTACCTAGATAAGGTAGATGGCATTCTGAATGAAGTTTATACTCACCTGTTAATTTGTTTGCCCATTACTTTAGAAAAAAATTTAAACTTGTTTCTAATAGCAGCAGTGAGAAGGATCTAGGAAATGTCAAAATATGGAGGTTTTACTTCGATGTAGACACCATTGTGAAGTGACTTCTGCAACAGAGTGCTGCTGTCCCCGGGCTGATAACTTCCTTATAGGCTCTCCGTTTTTCAGCCTGCTTCTGTGTAGGAAAACCTGCCTAGCTGTTTCTACCTGCAAATCTACAATATCCTGAAATAATATTTGTTCAAATAGCAACAAGCTATTCTATATAAAAATACTCCAGCCTTCCTCACAAGAAATAGTGTTATTGCAAGCTTGGACTATTGAAAAAGTAATATTGCCTCCAAGGGGGTATGCCATCTTAATAAGACATATCTCCAAGACAAGGAAAAATGTACTTTTCAAATCCTACATGCGTTATAAACCACCACTTACGAAACCTTTGTTCTAAAGTGTTGCCAGTTTTACCTGAGGCAGGCGTTTTACTGCATTTAAAAGGTCTCCAAGGACGTGAAGGCATCTTAGGTGGACCTGAAGGCCCAGTAGATATAATGAAAACTAAAGTTTTTGTGTTGTGAAGTTTTCTCAAGGCTTTTCTCTAGGGCATTGAAATGTAACTTCCATTTTCATTTTGCTTGTTTAACTTCACCACATAGTGCTGGCAGAAATTTTAGGAAGAGAAATAGCTGGTGAATATAATAAACTAAACATATATATATATATATATATATGTATATATGTATATATAATATATATGACTCTCTCCTCACTCACCTGCTGTTCTGCTGAAGGAACTAGTGGTAGAAAATATTGTTCATGTAATTAGAGATACATGCAGACAGTTCATAAAAATGAGAGCCACGTGATCTTTGGAATATTTTACTTTTGTAACTTAGTTTTCTAGTTATCTCTAGAAAAAAATATCAAGCAGGCATCCACCAATGTTTATTTAATCTTTTCTCTCCTTTCATGATTTTCTCCTATCTTGCTCAATAAGTCCAGTGTTTTGTCTAAATCAAATGGGTAAACCAGTTCACAGTAGGATGCTAGTGCCTGGCTGCATTGCTCATTGCAGGGTATTTTCTGATCATCTTGTTTTATATAAGAAACTTTGTCATCGTTTAGATATGAGGTGTGCCCCAAAAGCTCATGTGTGAGACAATGCAAGAAAATTTAGAAGTGAAATGATTGGGTTATGAGAATCTTAACCTAATCAGTGCATTAATCCCCTGGTGGAGATTAACTGGGTGGTAACTGTAGGAAAGCATGCCACCCACCCCTCTCTTCTGATCCCAGCTGCTTTCCTCTGCTACACACTTCCACCATGAGATTCTGCATCACTTCCTGCTCTGAGGAATGGAGTCAGCCTTTTAAGGAGTAAGACCTCTGAAACTATGAGTGCCAAATAAACATTTCCTTCTCTAAAATTGTTCTTATTAATTCTTTTGGTCATAGCAGCAACATTTTCATCTAAAAATTTATACTTGAGCATCTACTATGTGCCAACCACCATCGTGGGCCCTAGAACTGTTGAAGCACACAGGCTTTTAAAGATCCCCACTGTTATGGATCTTGCATTTCAGTGGTGGGAAGACAAACACAGTTGGAGTCCAGCTCCGGCAGGGGGTCTCAGGCAGCAGAGAAACAACACAGACATAAGAGTGAAGGTGCTGAATCCCAATCTTTACTTGTGAAGTTAATCATATATACTTTTCATTTTTTGGCAGGTTCACAGTATTTTGTGGTTACAAAACAGGAATCAGTATTCAAAGAAACAAAATATTAGATAAGAAGAATGTATCTTGGCTTATGCATAAGCAAGCATTTTTACTTTCAGTTCGCGTTTTGCTTTGAGCTGTTTCTGCTTAGTTAGCTTTTAATAATAGTTAGAAATGTCCCAGACTATTGGCCTATACCTTGACTATTCTTTCTCGATTTACTGACTAGAACCAGTGCCGCGGTTATGGCAAGTGGTTAACTTGAAAAGAGAGGCTACTAATTTTAATCAAATAAGAGTAAGAGCACCAAACCATTGTGCACAGGAACAAGAACAAGTTGCCCAGTACCAAGCACTAATCTGTCTTCTTAATATTAATTTTTCTTCTCTAGATTTTAATTTAATTTTTCAAAAACTTCCTTGACTATTTTTCCTATAGGGGTTTTTCATTAAATATTAACACAGCTGAATCATTGCATTTAGAGTAAACAGATTTATTCTTTAGAAGTAGTTGCATTAATTGGGAAAGTCATGTTTTTTCCATCAAACTTAATGGTCATATGAGAAGTCACAACTATACTTATTAACAGGAATACAAAAACAAACCAGCCCATTCCCAGAAACTGCGCTCCTCTGGAGGATGGATGCCTTGCACCATCCACCTTAGTAGGGGCTTGCCTTTGCCTGAGTCAGGGCGCAGCAAAACACCATCCAGAGATTACATGGTACACATGCATTTGATCAAGTGTTAAGTGAAACAGGGTGAAGAAATATTGAGAGATTGTTGAGCTTTATATATCTTTCTCAAAATCAAAGATGATTTTTTATGAAAGTCCTAAGTATCAAATAAATTTAATAAAACTTTTCAGCCATCTAATATCAAAGTTAATATGAAAATAGTGTGATAAGAGAGAAATTGTAATGTTGAATTTGGATTATATTTGGTGCTAAGTTGAATTTGGATCATATTTGGTGCTGAAATTTTAATGAGGCATCTGATAAAATGTCTTTAATGATAAAGAGGATGAATGAGAACAAAACACTTCTCATAAACTTCTAGACCTGCCCTCTCCACCAATACAGCCATCACTGATTCACATGGATACTGAGCACTACAAATGCAGCTAACCCATATGGATATGAACTGTAAGAACAGAAATACACTGGATTTCAAAGATTTCGGTTGACAACAGGTTGTAAAATATCAACAGTTTTATATATTGGTAGTCTGTTGAATGATGGAATTTTTTATTTAAAAAGATGTTATTAAATTAATTTCATTTGTTTATTTTTGGTTCTTTAAATATAGCCACTGGAAATTTTTATATTTCATATGTGTGTCACATGAAATTTCAAACAAAAAGTACTGTGTGGAGCTACTGAGGCCTTAGAACAGCAGTCAACAAACATTTTCTTTGAAGAGTCAGATACTAAATATTTCAGATATTATTAAGAACCAAGAGAATGAAATTTGTAGATTTATGCATGTGGCCTTTTAAAGTATAGCCATTTAAAAATGTAAAAATCACCTTTATTTTGCTCATTGTGTAAAAAAAAGATGGTGAGTCTGATTTGACTCCCAACTGTCTCTTGCCTTATAGGGTAGTGGAAAAATAAAGGCTTCCAGTTCTGGGTTAAAAGTTTTATTTGCTCGCTTAGTCAAAAGGACATACAGCCAGACATTTAGCTTTTTATTTTTAAAATGGAGGTACAATAATTCTGTCTCATCTGTGGTTTTGCTTTGTGGCTTTGCACAGTCAAGTGTGGTCACAAAATATTGAGTAAAAAATTCCAGAAAAACTTATAACTCTTAAGTTGTGTGCCATTGTGCATTGGAAGATGAAATCCTGTGCCATCTATCTTTGTCCTACCTAGGATGTGTCATTATTTTGTCCCATGTATCTACACTGTATATACTACCTTCTTGAAGGCATTAAAGTAGCTGGATAGAAAAAAAAATGCCATATTTAGGGTTCCATACTATCTGTGGTTTCAGGTATCTACTGTGGGTCTTAGAATTGTGGATAAGTAGAGACTATTGTATTAACATCTATTCCTTCAAGGACGTTATAAAGATTTAGTAGGATTTGATGGAATCAGTTTATAAACAACCAGATAGTTTCTTATTTCCAGCAAAGTGTGAGTCTATCAATAAATAGACTGGTATATTGGGAAAGCACATTCTTGAGAAAAATATAAAACACACACACACACACCACAGATTCTTTTTAATACTTGAAAATAGGGTCATATAAATCATTAGTGAACAAAGAAGTTTATATTTTTTAATATGTATGTTTGACCATCTAAAGAAAATATTCAGCCCCTTAAATCTAATTGCTTCCTAAAAATGTCAGGGTGTAGTTAATGCAACAAACTCTGATGGTGAAATTTCATATACCTGAATTAGGAAATATCTTTGAATAAATGTCTTATTTGGAGTCTATCAAAACAGACCATGTAGAAAATAGCTTTAATATCTAGTACTTTGGAGATCTGCTTCTTAGTTTTTTTTTTTTGTTGTTTTTTTTTTTTTTTTTGGTTGGTTTGTTTGTTTTGTTTTATTTTCTGTAGGATAATTGTCAAATCTCTACATGCTACTAATATCCATGGTATGAAGAGGGAAAAAAACTGAAATAAAAATAACTTCCCCAAACTCTGTAAATATTTTAACTTTTTGTTTTATTAATCACAGCAACATGCAAATGAACTTGACAAGTATTTTTAACAATGCACATGAAATAATATACTCAGGAGAAAGAAAATTTTTGGTGAACACATGGGTTTCACACATTTTGCAGAATTTCTGTGAACCTGTAGGGCTCAACAACCAATATGCATCTCCTTGAGGAATAAAACCTAGCCAATGAGACAAGTTCATGACAAATTTAGAGTTAATAATATTTTCACGTTAATACTGACTTGAACTAAAACTAACCCCCATTACCCTTATCACAAACATTTAATCATTACAGTGGTGAATATTTAATCATTACAGTGGTATTTTTAATCCCCTTAACATAATCTAGTTTCAATTTCTAAGCATGTCTCATTTTTGTATGTATATTATGTCATGATCTACTGTATTTTTTTTTCTTTTTGGTACCAGGAATTGAATCAAGCAGCTCTTAATCACTGAGCCACATTGCCAGCCCTTTTTAATGGTTGATTTTGAGATGGGGTCTTGCTGTGTTGCTTAGGGCCTTGCTATGTTGCTGAGGTTGGCTTTGAACTAATAATCCTCCTTTCTCATCCTCCCAAACCACTGGGATTATTGGCATGTGCCACTGCGTCTGGCTCGGATTGATCTACCTTATTCTTTGTTTTATTTTATTTTATTTTTAGGCACCAGGGACTGAACTCGGGGGCACTCAGCCACTAGACCACATCCCCAGCCTTATTTTGTATTGTATTTAGAGACAGGGTGTCATTGAGTTGCTTAACACCTCACTTTTGCTGAGGCAGACTTTAAACTCATGGTTCTTCTATATCAGCCTCTTCAGCCGCTAGGATTATAGGTGTGAGCCACCATACTCGGCCTGATCTACCATATTCTTAATTTAGCCTTTTGAAGGCCAGCATAACTAGGCACTGATGTTCAATGTCTCCACTTACTGTTATCATTGGTGAAGGCAGAAAACAAAACTATTCACTAGTGGTCACTTTTCCCATTACTCATGGCACAGACACAATTAATGATGGGCAGTGACCCTCACTCAGTAAATGACTTGCTCAGAATTTTCAAAAACTAGCTTTTACCACCATTTCATGTTTTACTGAATTGCTATGTGACATTCTTGCATTGCAAAATTTCAAGGTGTCTAAGGAAGTTAATCAAAGATCTTTTAAAAACTCTGAAGAGAAATCAGACCAAATTATGAACTTCCACCCTAAATGGATTGAAATCTTCCTTTGTCAGCCTTTATGTAATGTTCAAACCAGAGCCTAACTTTAGGCCATTCTTTGTCATCCAAAACAATAAATTATTCTAGGAGCTCAGTTATTCAAACTAGAATTTACCCATTCTTCCATCTAATTTATTCTTGAAGGTTTGCCTTATTATTTATTAATCTAGTTGTATACTTAAGGGATGCCACATTTTGTGAATGAGGAATAAAGTTATCATATTTGTAAAGGACAGACACACCATCATCATCATCTCCTCTTTTGGCTTAGGTATATATTTGTAATGTCAATAACAACAGCGGCTAACACTGAATGCTGTCCCTGGGCAGTTACTTTATCATAACTTATTGTCTCATTTAATACTTATGCAATCTATTTTTTAGAGTGTTGTTATTGTCCACATTGTATAGCCTTAAGTGCATAAAAGTTTATTTCTTGATCATGCTGTCAGGGTGAACTGCAATCTTGCTCCAGGGGAATAGGTAGAGGAAATGGCTTTCATTTGGGACATTCTGAGCCTGTGACAGAAGCAAGAGAGATCACAGTGGGACTAGGACATGGCTCACAACGTGATTGCTTTTAAGGGGCACATACCACTTTGACTGATGCCATCATCAGATAAAACAAGACAAACCTCCACGCCTGCAGACAATGAGTCAGGAGAGTACACTTTTCTCTCCAGGATGTAGTAGCGAATACAGAGTACTGTATACCCCGAGGCATAGGAAATATAAGGCATTTACCTGTGTTCATATAGTAAGATTTGAACTCGGGCATCCTGAGTTTGCAGCCTGTGTTTTAGCTCCTCTAATCTTCTCCCTTGTTTGTATGTGGAAATGACAGTCTTGACATTCACTCCTCACATGTCAGGATAAATCAGAACAGCATTTCTGACTGTTGACTGTGACAACAGAAGACTTTGGGATTTGTGTCATCATAGGTGCTCCTTGTCCCCTGAGAAATCAGCTTCAGAAATCTCAGCTGGACACACTGGAAGGATTGCCTTTCGTACTATGTACAATACTGTAACTGAAATAGAATATCTTTTTAGTTGTGTTATATAGGTTTTTAGGAAATGTATAAATAGTGTCCTACACTTTAAATAAGATCCATTACTAAAGCCCAGACACTATTAGCCAGTGAAATGACTTTTGGGTCCCAGATGTTTGTACACTTTTTCCTCATGATTCCCATGATTGCCACTGAGTGGTTACACCTCCTTTACCAAGCTGAATAATACATCACACTTAAACTGACATCTCACTAGAGACAGAGTGCTTCTGTAAGGCCTTGGAGAGCCCAAGCTATTGAAAATGAATGGATATTAAAGTGAAATATTAGGCCACATAGTGGAGCATGGCTTGTTGCATAAGAATGTGAAAATGATGTTATTGGCAAGTTGGAGAACACAAAAAGGAGAAAATTATCATAAGAGCTAGTAAAAAATAACGTCTTATGAAAAATTCATTTATTGCCTTAAAGGGCTTGTTCATAATTGTAACCATTTTCCCATTGTGATAAGAAAACATAAATCCTTTTTTTCTTTCATGCTCAGGTGGTTAGTATTTTTCTGTTTTATTTTTTAAAATATCCTTTCAAAGCCAGATCCATGTGTCTTCCTCTAATTGATGTGAGAAATAAATTTTACGGAAATCAGCATCAAGTGAAACAAAAATTTGCATATAGCATGTTTGAGAGGAGGCTCTAAGAACTCTTGCTCGGTAGTGTGATTTTATAAGTACATTTTATGACATATAATTTTTTTATAAACAGCCACTTTTTATTCAAGCATTTAAGTGATCCAGAGTAAGACTTTATTGATGTGGTATTAGGAAAAATTCCTGTAGTTATAGGCTTTGAAACTTCTTATTGTGTCCATGCATATAAACCACACAGAGTACACTGACATTGGGATCCACATCACATTCTATATTTTGTAAGTAGGGCAGGAAATTCTTATTTGTGAGTCAATATGTTATGGGATAACTTGACCTTCTTTTTAAAAATAAGTCTAGCATGCAGAACAATGCCTTTTGCTGTAAAGTTATATGTTAGAATACATCCTCTTCTTTGCTCAAAGAATGTGCTCATTTAAAAAATATTTCAGTATGTTTTAGATTTACTGGGCTTTAAATACTTTTTACATCAGAGCTAATAAATGCTCAGCTGGTGTTGGTTAAGAATATGGAGCTGAGAAAAGGAACAGCAATTTTTCTGTTCCTTAGCTCATAATAGAATGACCTGCAGAGATTTACAACCTCCTGCTGCCTGGGTTACATTCCCAGTGTTTCTGATTTAACTGGTTAGTTGTGCAATCTTGGCTCCAGGTTTTGAAGGCTTCCCCTATTATTCTAGTATACAGCTGAGAGTGAGGATCACTGGAATCAGAATTGAGGCAGGAGAGCACATTGCTCAAGAGTGGGGCATACTAAGATCTTGTGGCGGCATTAAAGGTCTCACTTTTTCCTGGCAGAATTACAGGTAACCTGCTCCCCTCATTTCTCTCCCTCCTGCTGGTACCTTCTCCTGTCTTTTCCTTTTATATCATTTACTGAGCATTTCTTACTATGTGCCAGAACAAACGCCCTACATGGAACCACTCAGCAAATCCTTAACACAGACATATCCTTTAGGTAATAATATTACCCCTGTTTTGCACGTGAGGAAACAGACACACAATTTCGATATCAGATTCACTATTGGTTTCTGTTTTAAAGAAGAACACTGAAAAAAAATGCATTCTACTGCTTAGACCCTTATATCTGTCACAAAGGTGGCTGATTCACAGTAAGTTTTCCATTCTGAAATTTTATTCTTCTTAACTTTGTGCTCGAATTCATGTTTGTGAAACAGAAATACCTCTGAAAGCTTAGGGACTCTCTTTTCCCAAGCATTCTCTTTCTAGCTTGTGATTATTGCATGAATCCATCCACAGATGGCTATTAATGTACAAATATCATTAAAGGGAAGATGAGTTTGGAAATAGATTTAGCTATTATTACTATTATTTATTTTTGAGATGAGGTCTCATTTTGTTGCCCAGGCTCCTCTTGAACTTCTGCACTCAAGTGATCTTCTGGCCTCAGTTTCCTGAGTGCTGGAACTATAGGTGGACACCACCATACCCAGCTAATTAAAAAAAAATGTATTAGTCAATGCTTCCCAAATTCTCATTTGGATCTTTCATCATTAGGAACTCAGCTGAGTCCCAATACATTATGAAAAGGGGGACATTGTAGGTATTTGAATGTTACTGTCCTGGGGCTACATGTGGGCACAAGCAAGTTGAGATGGACAAAAGGAAAGTGAAAAGGACTTTGTAATTTTTCTAAAGATTCCTCCTCCGTTAGACAATGGAAGTTTTTCAAGGGAATCATCTCCTTCTTATGACTACACTTTCCCTTTGAAGTCATCCTTTTGGCTTCAAGTTTCTAACTCCATGCCTCATGTTCTACACTGTAATTTTAAAATATTCACTAAAAATTTTCAATAGCTTTCTTGGTGTAATGCACTTCTACATATTTTATACAACCAAGCTATTATATGGTAGGTACATGGATTTTAATAAACTTTTAAGTTAAGGAGAGAAAAACATAAAAGGGAGACATTAATCTTGTCTTGTATAACTAAAAAGGACCAATGAAAATACCTCAGCAAAAACTAAAATAAAATTTGGCTTAGTAAGCCCATTTTATAAAAAGGGAGATAAGATGTGTAATGTAAGATACTGATAAATGATGTGGAAGGATTATCTATCATTTTTCTATCATTTAACTATTGATTTGCAGGGAAAAATGTAAGAACAAAACTCACTTTCCTCAAATTTTGTTTTGCATCTCCTTAGCAAATTTAGACATGTAAAATTATGATTTTATATAAGCATAGCATTAGAAGTAGTTTGTTTGTATTCCATGACTACCACTAGTAGATAGTAAGCAACAACTTTCATCGGGAACGTCACAATTTCTTGACTCTTGAGTGTGATTCTAGAAATGATTTCTTTAATGAATAGTATGAAGGACACAATTCAAGGTCAATGGCTTATTTCCTTTAATTATTCTGGAACTTGCTCATTGCCATTAAAAGTCACTTTCAAAAGCAGTAAGTATCATGGGCCTTCCATTATTTTAAATGTTTTACAAATATTTCTAGTATATATGATTTTTGTAATTACTACATGAATATGTTCCTCACACCTGGAATAACTGTGTACTTAGAGGCATTGAATTTTTTTCCCCTTCTTCATTCTCCTCTTTATCTCTTTCTTTCTTTAATTATTTCTTCGCCCTCTTCCTTTCTCTCTCCCTCTCCTTTTTCCTCTTACTCTTCTTCTTGGAAAATGTTCAGGAAAACCAAGCTGTTATGTTAAAAAAAAATAGTGTATAAAAGATCTGTGTGTAGGTGTTTTCTCTCTGAATAGTTATTCTTTTTCTAATTAATAAAGGGTCATTTTGTACTTATAGAGAAAGCTTGATGAACTTGGGATAAAACGTATTCTCAGTAAAAGAGATCAAAGAACCCATTTGTTTTAGAATTCATGGTTCATTCCAGGGCTTAAATGATGTCATCTGTCATAATACCAGATAGCAGGGACCTAGAGTTCCTCTCTCTTTGAACCCACAGTCTTGAGAATTATGAGCACTCCCGTAAGAGATTTTGGGTTGAACTGTAGTTGTTACATAGATTCAAAGTAGATCTGATAGAAACCAAAAGGAATTCTTTCCAGTTTTCATTTTTTAAAAGACAAGTCAGAGCAGATGACCCTTTGGTACTGTCTTCGATATTAATGTAAATGGTGTTCAAGTCTTTCCTGCCTATCCATCACTAGAGGGTGTATTAGTCTGGGTCCCCCAGAGAAACAGAACCATTATGATACGGGCATAGATGTAGACATGTAGAAAATGATTTATTCTGAGAGACTGGCTCACTTGATTCAGGAGAATAAAAAGTTCCACAATCTGCCATCAGCATGCTGTGGCCCTGGAGGCTCATGTTATTACCCATGTACTAGACAGCCAGCTCTCAGCTATTGTTGGCTAATTTTGACAGTATTCTAAATCAGCATTTAAAAAACATGTACTATTGCTAAACCTATCCAATTAACTTTTAAATTCTGTTTTAGAGGAAAAACTGTCTTCTGTCATCCTTTAACTTGTCAGTTTTAGGTTGAAACTATATAGTTTCAATCCAAGTTCAAATGCCTGGGGCTGGCCTAAGCCATGGTTCAAGTCTGAAAGTCAGAAACACAGAAGTTATGCTATCTAAGGGTTAGAAGTTGGATGTCTCAGCATCAGTAGAGAGAATTTGCCCTTTTCTGTTTTATTTTTTGATTTGTCCACTCAATGAGTTGGGCAGAGATTCTTTATTCTGTCTACTAATTCAAATGCTAATCTCTTCCAGAAACATCCTCACAGACACATGTAGAAATTGTGTTTTGCAAGCTATCTGAGAATCCCTTTTCCCAATCAAGTTGACATGTGAAATTAACCCTCTCATGGGACAATTTACTCCTTCTGTCCCAGTTAATACGTTGTTGCGTTGTTCCCTATCTTTCTTACAACATCTTTCAAGTCTTTGATTTCACATACCTCCTGTTCAGGAGGAGAGCAGAAACACAGCAAAGAGTATTCTACAAACAGTCAAGGAGATCATATCATTATAAAACATCACCCATTGGAAATGGTAGGAGACCTTCAGTGATACACACAATTATAAGAGGTTATGAGGGGCAAGGGGGTGGGGGGAAAAAAAGGGGAGAGAATTGAACAACAGCAGAGGAGGTAGAGAGGGAAGATGGGAGGGGAGGGGAGGGGAGGGGGGATAGTAGGGGATAGGAAAGGTAGCAGAATACAACAGTCACTAATATGCCATTATGTAAAAATGTGAGTATGTAACAGAAGTGAGTCTGTATTATGTATTTGGGGAGTTCAAAACCCAATTGAGTCGAATGTATGAAAGATGATATGTCTTGAGCTCTGTAATGTTTTGAACAATCAATAAAAAATTTAAAAAAATTACATTAAATTTTTCTGTGTACTGAATTTACAATAATTGGGACTACTAATTATTTCTTAGGGGGTTATCCAGGATTTTTTTTGGGGGGTGGGGGACTCAGGAGCATTCAACCACTGAGCATTTTGTATCTTAATTTAGAAATAGGGTCTCACTGAGTTGCTTAGAGCCTTGCTTTGGCTGAGGCTAGCTTTGAACTTGTGGTTCTCCTTCCTCAGCTTCCTAAGCCACTGGGATTACTGGTGTGCGCCACTAGGACTGGAGGGAATACTAATTCACGATTAAAGAATTACCCCATAAATTTGGCAAATCAAAGTTACACACAGAATTCAAATAAATCAATTATTCTCTAACAAATGTATTATAATATTTTATTAAAATTTTACATTTAAAAAAAATAAATAAAACATCACCCATGATATTAAGTATCATTCTTTTAATAGTACAGGTGATGAGATTAGATAATATAGATAATGGTTAGCTAAGGAAATAGCTATATGATTCAAATACCACTATCCTGTTTTTCTTTTCTTTTTCTTTTTTTATTGGTTGTTCAAAACATTACAAAGCTCTTGACATATCATATTTCATACATTAGATTCAAGTGGGTTATGAACTCCCATTTTTACTCCAAATACAGATTGCAGAATCACATCGGTTACACATCCACATTTTTACATAATGCCCTATTAGTAACTGTTGTATTCTGCTACCTTTCCTATCCTCTACTATCCTCCCTCCCCACCCCTCCCATCTTCTCTCTCTACCCCATCTACTGTAATTCATTTCTCTCCTTGTTTATTTTCCCATTCCCCTCACAGCCTCTTATATGTAATTTTGCATAACAATGAAGGTCTCCCTCCATTTCCATGCAATTCCCCTTTTCTCTCCCTTTCCCTCCCACCTCATGTCTCTGTTTAATGTTAATCTTTTCTTCCTGCTCTTCCTCCCTGCTCTGTTCTTAGTTGCTCTCATTATATCAAAGAAGACATTTGGTATTTTTTTTTAGGGATTGGCTAGCTTCACTAAGCATAATCTGCTCTAGTGCCATCCATTTCCCTGCAACTTCCATGATTTTGTCATTTTTTAGTGCTGTGTAATACTCTATGGTGTATAAATGCCACATTTTTTTTTATCCATTCATCTATTGAAGGGCATCTGGGTTGGTTCCACAGTCTAGCAATTATGAATTGTGCTGCTATGAACATCGATGTGGCAGTATCCCTGTAGTATGCTCTTTTAAGGTCATCAGGGAATAGTCCGAGAAGGGCAATAGCTGGGTCAAATGGTGGTTCCACTCTCAACTTTCCCAGGAATCTTCATACTGCTTTCCATATTGGCTGCACCAATTTGCAGTCCCACCAGCAATGTACAAGAGTACCCTTTTCCCCACATCCTCGCCAGCACTTGTTGTTGTTTGACTTCATAATGGCTGCCAATCTTACTGGAGTGAGATGGTATCTTAGGGTGGTTTTGATTTGCATTTCTCTGACTGCTAGAGATGGTGAGCATTTTTTCATGTACTTGTTGATTGATTGTATGTCCTCCTCTGAGAAGTGTCTGTTCAGGTCCTTGGCCCATTTGTTGATTGCGTTATTTGTTGTCTTATTGTCTAATTTTTTGAGTTCTTTGTATACTCTGGATATTAGGGCTCTATCTGAAGTGTGAGGAATAAAAATTTGTTCCCATGATGTAGACTCCCTATTTACCTCTCTTATTGTTTCTCTTGCTGAGAAAAACTTTTCAGTTTAAGTAAGTCCCATTTGTTGATTCTTGTTCTTAACTCTTGTGCTATGGGTGTCCTATTAAAGAATTTGGAGCCCAACCCCACAATATGTAGATCGGAGCCAACTTTTTCTTCTATCAGACGCAGAGTCTCTGATTTGATATCTAGCTCCTTGATCCACTTTGAGTTAACTTTTGTGCATGGCAAGAGGAGGGGATTCAGTTTCATTTTGTTGCATATGGATTTCCAGTTTTCCCAACACCATTTGTTGAAGATGCTCTCCTTCCTCCATTGCATGCTTTTAGCCCCTTTATCAAATATAAGATAGTCGTAACTTTGTGGATTAGTCTCTATGTCCTCTATTCTGTACCATTGGTCCACTAGCCTGTTTTGGTACCAGTACCATGCTGTTTTTGTTACTATTACTCTGTAATATAGTTTGAAATCTGGTATCACTATACCACCTGATTCACACTTCCTGCTTAGAATTGCTTTTGCTATTCTGGGTCTTTTATTTTTCCATATGAATTTCATGATTGATTTATCTATTTCTACAAGAAATGCCATTGGGATTTTGATTGGCATTGCATTCTTTTTTACCTTGGTTTTTTTTTTTTTTTGGTATGGGAGATTGAACCCATGGGCTCTTAACCACCAAACTACATCCCCAGCTCTTTTAATTTAATTTATTTTTTAAACTTTTTAGATAGGGTCTTGCTAAGTTGCTCAGGGCTTTGCTAAATTGTTGAGGCTGGCTTTGAACTTGTGATCCTTCTGCCTCAGCCTCCTAAGCTGCTGGAATTACAGATGTGTGCCACTGTGCCCAGCTAGACTGCTTTACTTGAATGAGGTATAAAGTGGTTCAAGAGGGAAATTCAAAAGGAGAATTAGATAATATTTTGAAAAATGAAAACTACAGTGCTATAAGAGTATTGCTTCGTCAGGTGACTCACTGGAAGTCTGCAGTACTATGTGTAACTATGATGTGTCATATATTGGAAAGATATCTCACCTTAAATAAATTTTTTCATGTTTCATCATGTGACTGATATATTCATTGAATGAGTGTGATGATATTATATAATGGTGTTTCTGAAAATACATAGTGATTTGAATTTGATCATAAAAGATCTGTAATATCTATTCATAAACTTAATTACAGTAAGTTAAAGTGGAACCAGTCGTTGTGGTGATAGCAGTGTTGTATAATAGGATTTATTCCCATTTCTAGTATTCTGGATTTTATTTCTCACAGAATAACCCTATGGAGACCTGGGTAAGCAACATGTGAAATTTAAACACCCTTTAATTTGGTTTTACCCATGAATTCATTGACAGCTCAGATTTTATTTTCCTAATAACCATCCATTAGGTACCAAGGCCTTGGGATGATATTAGCTAAGTTACATATCATTTGAGATGGAGTCTCAAAAGCAGTAATTGAATAACACAGATTTACAACTTTCTTTTCAAATGGTTATGGATAATGGAGATAACTATGGTAATATGTTGAAGATCTTTTTTATAAAAAAAGAATTTTTAAAAAATTTAAATTAAGCATTGAAATTGAACAGGGCTTCCATGAGTCAAAATGAAAGTTTTGGTAGTGGATAAGACCAACTTTGAAATTTGGGGAAAACACTGAGAATCAGGAAATAGAAAAAAAGTGAATTTCCTTGTAGGTGAAAGTTAGATTAGTCGTTGTATCACTAAACACAAATTTGTGATGTGAATATTTTATTCCACTTTTCTTACATTGAAGTCATTTGATAATTTTGAATCTTGAGTAAACGGATCAAGTTCAATGTAATAAAAATATAAAAATACACTAATATTCTACAGATGCCGTACTCACAGTAACCACGAACAAAATTTAATCACAGTAACTTATGTGAAAGAATATCTGACTCATGTTAAAAGTAACATGATTTGCACTGGCTCTCAGCTATTGTTTACTAATATTTAAGGTATTGTCAGTCAGTTAGCATTTACAAAATATGTTCCTTTGTTAAACTGATCCAACAAATTTTTAAAATATATTTTAGAGGAAAATCTTCTCCCTGTATCATTTTTTGGTTGGTAAAAAGAGTACTTTCTATATAGGTTGGCCAATTAAAGACACTGTAAGCTTTCTAGGGTTTACAAACACTTTAAAAATTTTTAATCATAGGGATTCTCCTTGCCCTTGGCAATTGGCTTTGGCAGTTGTGAAATTGATTTTTGGGGGGTGACTTGACTCTGATCCAGGATTCCAGCTAATTGGAAAACCATGCTTGTGATATAGCAGGTCTTTAAAGTGGGCAAGATAGTAGGTCTCTAAGGCCAATTAAAAACTAACAAGCCCAGTTTGGGTGTGTTTGACAGCAGCACTTAAAATGCAAAGGAAAAGAGTCCTATTACTCTAACAATGGTTGTATATTACATATAGCTATCCCCATTTGGTAGGGAAACCGGAAGGCATATGCCTTTCAGCTAATAGTCTCTCATTAAAGCAAACCTCCTTTCTCTAGTACTTTTATTAAGTCTCTTCTAAATTCTTTCGTCAAGGGTTTTATATGCAGTCTTTTATTTGGAGAGTGTTTTTATGATCCTGAAGGGCATGCAGGTCATAATAATCATTCTCTGTCTTTCCCAGTACGAGAATTATTTCCTGGCATCTCTTTTCTTCCAGTTATCTCGGTAGCACACTCTGGTGTCAAATGAACTAGGATATAATTAAACTGTGCAGAGGAGGCTTCCACACCTGTGACTCATGCTCAGTGCTTATGGCGACTAAATCTAATTAATCAGGCATGGCAGCAGGAGTCTAGGTTTTGTTACTTGTGTCAGACAGTAAGGACCATTTCCTTTAATTTGCTTAATCAGCATCAGGATGAGTCATGCTAGGAAGCTGTTGGATCTGAATTCTCTTCCTTCTCCAAGCACATACTCTGGGGTTTTCATCCAAGAGGATAGTTCCAATTATTCAACCAAGAAATTTTGGCAAGGTCACAATAGCCCCCTTTGGCTATTTTGGGGGAAAATAAGGTTTAGTTGACCATCACACGGTTCCATGCATTGGCATGGGTAAGAGAATTGGCTCTACTTCTCAGAATTTTTTATTGCAGGTGTGCATAAATATTTCCTGATATGCATTCTACTTTGATGACATGGTAGTCATCAAAATCATCACTTCTTTAGGTTTTCCTTTAATATAAAAACATGCTAGATATTTCTTTGTACTCTGAAGCCTAAATGTTTGTTAATAAGAACTACTGTTTTATTCATTCCATAGTTCACATAATATGCTAGACATTTAATAGATACTTGGCAAATATTGATTGACCAATTGACTATTTTGTAGCCCCGTGTTGCTATTAATTTTATTGAACTATCAAGAGGGCTGCCTTTTTATTACCAAGAATGTGAAATATTTTGGAATGTCTCTGGACCTTTCTGGTAATTCACTTGGTTCTTCTTGTATTTAGTAAATTTACATCCACTAAAGAACTGCAAAAGCCTTAACATTTTCAATTAGTATTATTCAGAGATAAAGTTATTTATGGAAAGTATAAATGATGAATGATTTGCTTACCCCTCTGGGATATGTTTTATTTTCATGTAGACATAACTTTTCAGGAGTATAATAGTTCAAAGATTGAACACTTTCATTTTCTATCGTTTTACTCAAACTAAGGTGAGAAAGACCTGCTACTAATGAGGAATTTCACAAACTCCTTTGCAACTTAGCATCTTGATTTAGTGTAACTTGTATGTATATTAACCTAAAACGAAGAAACAGACAAAGGTTTCCTACGTGGTACAAATTTTTGCTTTCTATTTACAGTCTTTCGCATTGAATAAGTCAGTATCAATCATGAGTATTTTTTATAGTTTGAGTTTGTATTAAGTGGATAGGAATGTAGTACTTATTTCATAGGTGAAGAAACTTATACTTCAACTTTTAGCTGATTTGGCCAAGGTAATTTAGCTGGGAAGCTGGCAAATAAACAAAAGCCTTTTTTATTAGTGTCTGTTGATAATACCCTCTAAGTTTATCTGGAAGCATTACATACCACTAGATTCATTAGTTCTTGACTGTTGTGTTTTTCCCCATGATTTTTTGGAAATTCTTTGAAACATGAGCGAAGCAGCCATCTGACCTTTGCTGAAAGTGAAATACATGCGATTCTTCAGATAGCTCCAGGTATCATGTCCATGAAACTCATCCTCCTATGAGTCCTTACATAGTGCTGCCTTTCCTGAGGAGGGATATGTCCCCTGTAGAGAAATAGTGACCAATTTATTTCAATAATGTTTTATTCAATCACAGACAACTTGTTTCAGAGACTGCCTCCTGGAAAGCACCCCTGGAGGTGAACACTTCCCTATTTTGTATTTTCTACAAACAGTCCAGCAACTGGAAAAAATATACAAGATGAAAATACAATAACTCTAGATTGGGAGGGGGAGGAGAAATCTTCAGAGCAAGTTGTTTTCCTTCCTTCCTCCAAGATACTATTGATCTTTTAATAACTAAGACATTGCGTCTTGGGTTTGATCTGGAAACTAAGGGTGAAATCATTGTCTCTGACAAGTCAGACTTTTGCTCCAAGGCAGACCATCAATCTCAGTTGTGTTGCCAGGCCTCTGACCTCTTCATCTTTGATGGAAAAAAGCCTGAAATGTAGCAAAGACATAACTGTGAGGAAAAAAAACAGTGAAAGGTTGCCTCATTTTCTGTCATGGCCACATTGTGGAATCTTGGACTGTTAAGGGAATGTTGCAAAGTTTTCTAAGCAAATCTCCACCATTAAAAAACTTAAGTAGTTAATTTTTGATAGATAATATTTATATATCTTTCTTGGATTAAGTGTGATGTTTCAGAACACTCATATACTGTGTATTGTAATGGCTAATACTGATATTCCTAATGAGCTGAGAATATGCTCTATTTTCAGTTCACACTCCCAAAACCTGATGGACACCCACAGTTCCATAAAAATATAGGAGGAGTCTGAGCTCTTCTCCTGACCTGGTTAGTCTTTGCTTTTTTGGGTATGTGCTTTCAGGGATTGAAATGGTAATAAATGGCCAATTATTAAGCACCCACTGTGTGCTAGTTTATAAACAAAACCCCATTTGCTTTGTACGAAATAATGAAAGAGATGCTTTTACACATACAAAAACGAAAGCTCAGAGAAAATAAATACTATATTATTTACTTGTCATATTTAATGAGTTATTAAGTTGGGAGTCCAGCTCAGTTTATTCTCACTAAAAAGACCATGCTCTTTCCATCACACTGTGATGTTTGAAGAAAACTAGCTTCTAGAGAAACTGATTTTTTTTCTTCCAATATTGCTTTTATTTTTCCCAACTGAGGCAACAGATCACCCTATTTTCTGTTTGTACTGTACATATTTACATCTTGGGTGACATAATTTTTGAAGTTTGAGCATATGCAATTTCTTGAATTCTCTTCTAGTGCTTAAGATATCTTAATAACTTCTGTGGAAATCTGGAAGCTCATTGAAGCCATCACTGACATTTTAAATTTTATTTCCTACTTGGGTCCTTATTAGTGCTCACATTTCTTATACTAAAAGGAAGAATAACTTTCACTTAGAGAGTGAGGTTTTTGACTCTTAATA
Source organism: Ictidomys tridecemlineatus (assembly GCF_052094955.1). NCBI lineage: Eukaryota > Metazoa > Chordata > Mammalia > Rodentia > Sciuridae > Ictidomys > Ictidomys tridecemlineatus. The sequence goes on from NC_135483.1 coordinate 111,500,311, forward strand.
TCTACCCTGAGAGTCAATGCTATTTTTGATCTGAGAGGAGAGTGGAAATTTTTCCTGAATGTTTTTGAAACTATTTTTTAAACTTGTTTACCAACATTTTGATGGAAGTTTGGCATTTCAATGTGAGCATGTTGAAAACTGTACTAGCATACTTATATCCACCCATGATATCACCTCAATAGTCCCTGAGGACATCAGGCTCCCCATTTCCAATGCTTGGGACATTTGGTTTCTTGTTTCTAAAATGCCCTTTCCACTAATTCTGAAAAAATTCTTCACAGTTCGGCATGGGCATTACTTTCCTAATAACTCCCCCAGATTTTAAGTCCTAATTCTGTTTTCTATTATATCTGCATTGATATTGTGTCTATGAGTGTGTATATTCTGATTGTGTATTCAAGGAATGATGTAACAAATAATTTGCTTGGCACACTTCAATATAATCTCAACAACTTCTTGTTCTTCTATGAATCAGAAAACCTGCATCTAGCATATGGTAGTCACTAGATAGCTTACCATTTATAATTAAATAAGTCTAAATTTGAGAATTATATTATGAAATTGATTTAAGAGTTTCTGGTGGATTTCACCGAAGAGAAAGATATACTACTCAAGTACGTAGACTGCAGGATATCATAGTTATACTAAGGTAATTACAACTTTAAAGGGACTTTAGCAGCTGTTTTTTTAATTAATCAAAATTTTTGCTTCCCATTTCTAGGTAACAAAATTTCAGAGCCTAGTACTTAAGGACATTAAAAAAAAAGAATCATTAGATAGTGTGCGAGGGATATGTAAGGATTTTAACATTACAATTGAATTGCAGTGTCCTTTGTCACATGCACTGTTCTTACCTATTCAATTAACAAAATGGTTTAACTGAGAAGAGCTGTGCTTGTGGGGGGTGGGAGTTTGTATATACCTCTTTATATTCTAACAAGGTGAAAAATTTTAGGTAAACTACTCAATGAAAATACATGGCTTCCTTTGAAATAGTCTTAGAGGTTCTTGGGAGCCACAGCAAAGGCAGGGTGGCTCTGCTCTAAATGAAAGATTTGCAGATTTGGGCCCATAAGCTTCATTTAGTCCACCATCTACTTTTGTGCTTTCTATGAATTAAGACAAGCTTCTTTGATTTTAAATGGATGAGGAAAATGAAGATTTCTCATGATACGTGGAATTGTATAAAACTCAAATTTCCATGTCCATAGATAAACTTTTACTGGAACACAAATATGGTCGTTTATTTAGAGATGGTCTATGGCTGCAGGTATGCTACCAAGGGAGAGTTGGGGAGCTGCGACAGAGTAAAGCTCATTATTCTAAGACATTTACTTTTTCATAAAGTTTGTCCATCCTCCCTCTGGAGGACATTCTTCTAGTGCATCTTCCATTGTCAGTTTAGCCTGGGAAGAATGTATAGTAAAACAAAACCTCCATGCTCTAGTGACCTGTGCTCAGGATCCTCCATGGTCACAGCAGAAATGAATCTGGTTCAGTTTTAAAGTTTTTGATGTTTAGTTTGTTTCATAAAAATAAATGTAGTTTACAGACGTGGTGACTCATGCCAGCATGGGGGAAGCTGAGGCCAGGAGGATGACCGGAGGCCAGGAGGATGACCGGAGCCCAGAAGTTAAATAGCAGCCTGGGCCACATAATAAGACTCTTTATCAAAACAACAACAACAACTGCAACAACAAAAACAAGAAACATAAAACAACCCAAATCCAAAATAAATAAATAAAGTTTAAATGGGATCTCTATTCTTGTTTGTCTCGCACGTTTCCATAAAAAAAAGATGAATGAATAATATTCCATTAGTATGTCACATATAATAGTAATGTATTAAACTAAAATATTTTCATTTCCAGGAACCTAGTAATTATTCCTAGTTGTCAACCTGCTTTAGATTCATTATAATAAATTTTTTATTGCTTTAGGACAAGGGTAGATAGCAGGTCAGAATTAGAAGCTTGGTGTTGGCTCTGCCTTTCAAAAGTCTTCCAAGATTTAAGCCTTGAAATTGTCTGAAGCTTTTGGTTTGAAAAAAATGAGGTTTGGATGAAATAAAAAAATCATAAAAATATACTTTTTAAAGCCTGAAGAAGATAAAAATACTCTATATATAAGATATTCCAAGAAGAAAGGCACAATAGAATCCTAATTTCTGACCGACAGGAAGGAAAAGTGGACAGCCTTTCCTTTTACTAGATAGTGGAGCTGGAGTTTGGAGCATTTGGCAATACCCCTATTGTTTTCCTGTTTCTTTCTTTAGGTTTTAACTTATGCCAAAATGGTAGAGATACTGTTAAGTTTGCAGGAACTAAAGAACAGCAGCCTCCCTCGTCAGTCTTCCAGTAACATTTAGCATTCTTGTGGATCCTGGTAATGTGTGCTAATCTGTCAGGACCCAGACTTCCTGATTCACAGACAACTGATGGCCTGGGAAAAGCTTTCCATCCTCTCATGTGGCATAACAGGGACCAATGGGAGCTCTGGCAGTGCCAGATAAAACAAGCAGATCAAACTAACACGGCAAAGGCTTTGAAAATTAAACTGCCATTGGAACCAAAGTCCACAAAAGTAGGCCAAGACTCACCAGCTAAATTAAACAGAGTGACTTGCTACTAAAGTAAACGATTTAAATAGGACCCAGAGTGTTCTAACAAAAAGCCCAGGATTCCACAACAATAATTTGTCATAAAAAGAACTGGGAAAATAAAAACTTGAATTCGAGAAGATAATCCACTGATATTAACACTGAGATGAGTTGTAAGATGGAATTATTGGAGAGGAATCTTAAAAGAGCCATCAAAAATACCTCAATAAAAAAAATACCTCAATAATCAATATGCCAAACAACAGAGGCTCAGAATATCCCAAATAAAATGTTAGAACTAAAAGGAGAAAAAAAATATACAATTACAGGGACTTTCACATTTCTCTTTCAGCAACTGATACAAGCATCAAACAAGGTATTGTAGATGATATGGATAACATAATCATGCACTGGGAACTAACTGATATACATTGAAAAAAACAAATGTACATTTTTTTAAACCTGATTATGGAATATTTAACAGGATAGATAATACCCTGAGCTATAAAACAAACTCAAGAAATTTAAAGAATTCTTTTCTGTGTTCTGTGAGCATAGTGGAATAAAAAAAAAACAACAATAAAATCTCTAAATATGGAGAAGTTCAAAATCACACTTCTAAATATCCAGAGGTCAATAAGAAACCTCACAAGAAACACAAAATTGAATAAAAGCTAAAACACAACGTATAAAATATTTTGAACACAAAAAATATTTAGTAGGAATGTTGTAGCACACAATGTTCATATTAAAAACAATAGAAAGTTCATAAGTCAAAAAGTTCCCATTTCATTAAACTAGAAGAGCAAGATAAACCCAGAGCAAGAAAAAAAAGGGAATAATAAATATAAGAGCAGAAATAAAAGAAATTTAACTGAGAAAATGAGAATAAAACAAAAAACTTGATCTTTCAAGAAATCAATAAAATTGATAAAGTTGCAACGAAATTGACCATAAATAAGGGAGGGAAATCACGTATCACCAATTCAGGAACAAAGTAGAGTGTGCCATTATAGATCGTGTAGCCTTTAAAAGGACAGTAAGGACACTTTATGAAAAAATGATGCTCATAACATGGACCCCTTAGAAGGAATGAATAACTTTCATTTCTTGGTAACAAAATGAAATGTACAGTCTGAATAGTCTTGCAATCATCAAAGAAAATGAACTTATGATTAAAATGCCCCCCCCAAAGAATTATTCTAGTTAGATTATTTCAACGGAGAGTTTTGTGAAACATTTTAAAAGATGTACAATTTACACAATGTTTTCCAGAAAAAAAAAAGATGGAGTACTTCTCAAATTTGCATGACATTAGTTTTAACCTTTTCAAGCCAAAGGCAGTGCAAAAACAAAAGAAGGAACTAAACACCACATATATCTTACATACTTGAATGCAAAAGTTCTCAATGAAACATTAGCAAATTGAATAAAAGAACATAAAAATTAATTGTACACCATGGCTGAATGAGGTTTGGTGTGTATGGGAGGGTGGCTCAAAATTAGAAATCAATGTGTTTTTCTATAACAATAAATTAAAGAAGAAAAACAATATAATTACACCTGTTTATTCAGAAAAAGCACTTCACATAAATCCATAATCTTCATAATGTGTGGTCGTTCTGTTCACTGGTGTGGTCAATTGATCACTTGGCTACCTCAGTAGCAGGGGGTAGAGATGCAGAATCAACACACAGACACTGGGGCTGGTGAGAAACTGGTTGATGATGATGGCATTCGATGTCCAGCAGCTTGTTTATTTTTGGAATGCATACAACTGTTATAAGCAAGATAATATCCATAAACCAATCATCTTATGCCTAATGTAACCACACTATAAGGAAGCTCTAAATGTTGCTGTCATGGTGGAAAGCAGTCTGGAAGGCTCATTGTCCCTAGAGTAGGGGCCCTTCTGAGTTAGGGGTTTCATGTCCTGAAGCTCCTCACTCTTGGTTTCCTGGCCTGGTAGTTTGGCAACCCTAACCACAAGTACTAAGGATGTGGTTTCACTGACAGCTCACTAGCACCCCATCCTGCAGGTGTTCCTGTCAGGCCTGAATGAGCCTAGATTTTTCAAGTACTCCGAGTTGCTTGCTGTAAACCAAAAGTAATTCCAACAATGATGAAAACATTTTATCAAGTTGGGCAGAAAGGTAGATTACCTCTACAAAAATGAAAACAAAAACAAGATAAAAAACTGCAATTAACATATTTAACAATGAAGGGAATCAATGATTTTCTAAAACATGAAAACAAGGCATACATGAATGTTTATAATCACCCATTGTTATTAAATAAAGGATGGGAATTTTTAGTCACTGCAATAAGGCAAGAAAAAGAAATTAAAAGAATAGGTTGGAAAGTAATAAATAATGCCTAGACTTCATTAAACACATATAAAATATTATGGAGTCTATCCAAAAAACCCTTTATATTAGTGAGTTCAACAAAATCAGAGTACAAAATGAATATAAAAAATCAACCAAATTTGGGGAATGATAATTATATACAGACTAAAATTTAAATCATAATACCATTTTTAGTTGTTCCAAAGGGAATGAAATATTTAGGTTTATACTTAAAAAATGTTCAGAATCCATTTTCTTGAAAATTATGAAATGCTAATAAAATAAGGCAAGGAAAACTTAAATAAATGTCAAGGGATTGGACCTCTTAACATAGTAAAGCTGTCAATTATTACCAAATTGATTTTCAGGTTTAATACAATTTCTTTTAAAGTCTTAGCAATTTTTTTTTCTTTTAGACATAAACAGGTTTATATTAAGGCATGGATAGAAAGGCATAAGCTCTAAAATTTGTTGATAATCTTGACAAGGAAGAATAAAGTGGGAGAAAGTACTCAGTGATACTAAGGTTAGTCAAAACAATATAGCACTGTCAAAGGGTAGACATAGATAAGTAGAACAGAATAATCAGAAATAGTCCATAAATATGGACCATTTATTTTTAATAGACAGCTTTTATGGAAATTTCACATATTAGCAAAATTGAGTGAAAAGTAGGGATTCTATAGATTTAAGACAGGTAAATAATGACAAGTGTATAATATTATAAGATCATATATAGTATTTTCACCCACCCTGGAGAGCCTCTGTGCTCCATTTATTCATCCTTTACCCTACTCTCGGCCCTGGTAGCCTCTGATCCTTTTACTGTCTCTGAAGTTTTGTTTTTTCTAGAATGTTATATTATGGAAAGCCTACAATACATAGACTTTTCAGATTATCTTTATTTACTTAGTTCTAAGTTCTTAGAAATGGCACACACTCAAAAAAGTTTTTAGACATGATACCCAAACTATGATCTATAAAATAAATAATTAATAAACTGGACATAAGTAAATTTTAAAAGTTTGCTATGTGAAAGCCCATGTGAGAAGGATGAATGTCATGCTAGAGAATGGGAAAGCCACACCTCTGACGAAAGACGAATGTCTAGAATATATGAAACTCTCAAAATTCAATAATTGCCAAGTGGATACTTTAATTATGCAATGGGCGAAGGACATGCAAAGATATTCCACTAAAGGAGACAAATAATTACATGAGGAATGGCCACCAATACTAGTATTTGGAAAAATACAAATTAAAGCCCAAATCAATTATCTCTATACAGCTTTCAAAATGCTCTAAATATAAAATAGCTCTAAGTCCCAATGCTGGTGATTATGCAGAGAAATGGGATCACTCATAAATTGCTGACAGGAATATAAAATAGTGTAGCCACTTTGACAGTTTCATCAATAAATGAACATGGGAGTACTATGAGATCCCCAACATTGTACTCCTTGGCATTTGTTTCAGAGAAATGAAAATTCTGTTCACACAAAAACCTTACAAACAAATCTTGTTAATACCATTATTTGTAATAGTAAAAGAAATTGTAATCTGTCCAGATGTCTTCCAATAGGTGGACATCTAAACCAATCCTGGTACATACATATAAAGAAATAGGTCTTCCAACAAAAAGGAACAAATTATTGATATCTGCAGCATTTTGAGTCAATCTCCAGGGAATAGAATAAAAACTTCCTAAAACTTCACATTGTGTAATATATGATGCATTTTATGACATTTCTGAAATAATATAATTTTAGAGATGGAAAGCACGTTAGTGGATATTGTGTATAAGGGACAGAGAGGAGAGAATAATAGCAGGATCGACCAAACAAAAGGACATCCCAAAGGATCCTTGTGAGTTTGGAAGCGTTTGATAGTTTGCCTGTGGAGGTGGGTACATGAAGCAACACAGGTGATACAATTATTAAGGCTTTGTACACAAACATGGATTTAAGTCAAATTGGGGACATCTGTATAAGCTACATGGACTGTGTCCTTATTGATATTCTGGTGTGCAATATTCTATGGCTTTGCAGAATGTCACCTTTGTGGGAAACTTGAAAAACAGTATAAGTGATGTCTCCAAATGATTTCTTAGAAGCATACATGAATCTTCAATGATTTCTATACAATAAAAATTAAGAATATTATGGGATATTACTATTGATTGCTAACAAATTGTTTTCACAAATAGGAAGAAAAGTCAGTTGCACGGCATGGGGACCTTTTCAAGACTGTGACTTTGGGCAGTCATCATTAACAATATGCACAAGCATAAAACCAGGGTTCAGGAAGGATCAGTCTTTGTCTTAGCAGATATCAGAGCAGAAGGCTAGTGAGTAGTCAGCCCTTGATCAAGCAGGACAACTGGATGAGATCAATAGGTGCCCACTTGTGTTCTTTCCCTGAAACTGGGGTAAAACTTTTCTTTTCAGCCTTCCCAAAATTCAGATCCTTTCCCAATTGAAGAGCCAAACTAGAGTGAAAGTGAAGAAACCCTGAAAGACAACTGTTTTCCAAGAAGTAAATAAACATTAATGTGGAAATACCTGAAAAAAAAATACTACCTGAATATGGCCGAAGCATGACTAGATTGGACTGAGGAGACAGGAGTGGAATATTCTAAGTTAACCAGTCTAGATGGATGAGGAGCTTGAGAGTAAAGTCAAATTCAGTTTTAAAATGTAAACATTTTTTTTTTGCATATCTGATTCACAGTTTGTAAGTTTCAACCTTACTATCATATGACATTGAACTAAATGAATTTGAATATGGAGCTATGGGAAGAAAACTGGCAAATTTTAATAGTTTCCTACGCATCTGCTTTAGAGTGTCCTTGGCAATCTGGTCTATCACTTTAAAAAGACCATGTCCTTGAAGATAAGAAGATAAATAGTAAGTCTAGAAATCTTACTGTTCACAAATTACTTCAGCTTAATTGAGGTAAACGCAGCCTCTTCCTTGTAAATTTTAGTGAAAATCTGTATACTCCCAGGGACTGGTACAGAGCCACCTGAAACAGAATTATAGCTGGTTGAGCAAAGTCAAATTTTAAGTCATTTGAGTCGTCTTGGGAAATCTGGCTTAAATATAAAGGGCATTTTCTGTGTCTGTACAACATATTTTTTGACTGAGATTTCTTCTTCACATTTCAAGGGATTCAGAAACCTTTATTAACTTCAAATAAGTAATGTATTAGGAACGTGACTCCTTTGAAGTATTTTTAATATGGGCTTGAATTTCCTCTTTGACCACATATATATTAAGCTATTTCCCCATATATGATTTTTAGGGCAACACAGTACAAAGTGCACAATGAAAGTATTGCAACTGTATGTTTTCCATTAGGCTTAAAAAAGTCACTGGGCCTACTTTGGGAAGGTTCATTATCACATGGATTCCTTACATCCTGGAGATCCCCGTGTTGGAATCACAGTCACACTGAATGATTTTTGTCCCCAATAAATCTTGAGTCACACTTCTTAGTATGAGTAACATGACAACCACATCCTATAGCTGTAGCATTTCTTAAAGAAATCCCACTTTATGAATAAGTATTCATCTAAGCCTGACTTGAATTGCTCAGGAAATTTTGTCCCTAGCATTTCAGACAGTATTATAGTCTTTTTGTTCTTATTATTTTCTTTCATCATATTGTCTATTATCAATTAATACATGCTTGATTATGAACATCCTTTGAAAAGCTTGGAAACCAAGTTTCTATAATCACATCAAAGCATTTCAGTTGTTAGAACATTTGTACCTGATATGCCATGCTTATTTTAATTCTAAAGGAGTTCCCTGATTTGAGTTCAACCACTATCAATATTTTTCGTGATTAATTGAATTCTAAGTTTATAGAGTGAGAAACATTTGAGTCACTTAAAAAGAATGAAATACTTATTATTTTTAGTGAGGAGGTTATGTTCTTGATCTTCTTTTCGTACTGGAGTCTAAATATCTTCCAAAAATGCTTATCATTACATTAACGGAATGTTCTTTCACTGCCAAAAGTCTCCATGCAAAACAATAGATCTTATTCAAATTGTCCTATACCAAGGTATTTAGTGAAGCACTATGAAGAAATCATCAGTTGAGTCTATTTTATGTTTGGGGAGAATTAATAAAATGAGAAATTTAAGTAAATGCTGATTATTGAAAATAGACTAGAGATCCAGAAAATTCCCTCTTTGCTAAATGGATTCTGAAAACATTTTCTTAAGGAATTCAAATTGCTTGCTGTTTGAAAAACTGTTATTCAAACACCTAGAGATAAATGTAGACACCAAGGAGTGCTTAAATTCTGAGGAAAGTGCAAGCCAAGAGCAGAAGAATGGATGGAATTGGTGTAATGGCAGAGAAAAAGACAGTGATTAAAGGAGCATTGTGATAGATTAGTGAGTCAATGAGTGGCTTTCAATAGTGGGAACTGGGAAGTTGCTCTTCTGAAGTTGAAAAATTATAAGAATGTGGTCAGAAGAGGAGAAAATAAAGAGAAGGCATGAAAAATAAAGACATTGATAGAACAGAATGGGAGGATTAAAAGAGAAAGTGAGACAAACTTATAACACATTCTCTTGACCATACCAGGTCTCTGAAACCAATAAGTCATGGATGCTTGACTTCATAGATCTAGATAAAAAGTGAAAATGAGGCCAACTGTTAGCAAGTATTAAGATATTTGCATGTAGGTGAAACATCTTTATCATTTAATTTTTCACTTTGGCAGCAGAGACTTGGGTGTTTTCTTACCTTTCTTCCCTGTTTTTGTTTGTGTAAAAAGAGTTTCTCTAAATAATTGAGATTCTATAGCACTTATCTGTAACCTAGCTGTATTTCATCAATAACTTTTATAGTTCTCCTGAGATAATGTCATGCTTTCTGATCCTATTTTAAAAGCATTTTTTACATTTGTTAGCTGCAAATGGCTGACATTGTTTTCTAAAAAGCAAGATGAATTTGCCACTCAATATATATTCTGTCTTCTACTGAAAGAAGAAAATATCTTATCGATGATGAATGTGTTTGAAGAATTGTCTTGAGATAGCTCACTTAAAGATTTAAATCTCAAAATAATTGAATAGAACAAACTAACAAAAACTCTCCCTCTCCTCAAAAAAAGGGAAAACATAACAGGTCACATTTTTTTTCTCCAGGATCCTGGACACCTTAGTTAACCTTGGTTAATGTTTACATATCAACCTGATAGAACCATTCACAGGGAGTTAAACTTTGACCATTTTCTTTAGTTTATTGTTGAATTTAAACTCCGTGGTTGTCATCTGCTTTGTAGCGGCTTCAGAATCTATGATGGGCTGCATCAGTTCATAGTACCATTGATTTAATTTCCAAGTACTTTTCAGATTTCATTGAGCAATTTCCTGCTTTCACTATCTAATAAAATACTCTGCTCTTTCAGAATTGTTTTAACTTTAAGATTTATTTTGCTCTTTCATTTATCTTTGTTTCTTAATTTTAAAAAATCCCTGGGCTATTTTCAAGTCATCAAAGGATTATGGGATATTATCTTTTAAGATGACATGGATTTATGATGTTATTCTGTTAGGCTTCTTATTTTATTCCTCTTTCTTAAAAGATTTTTTTTCTTTCTTCCCAATCTTCCTTTCCTCCACCTCCTCCTCCTTCTCATTATTTTTCTTTTTTCCAAGTTAGCATTATATTTTTAAGAATAAATTCTACTAATTGGGCATTATGTAAAATTGTGGATGTGTAACCTATGTGATTCTGCAATCTGCATTTGGGGTAAAATTGGGAGTTCATAACCCACTTCAATCTAATATATGAAATATGATATGTCAAGAGCTTTGTAATGTTGTGAACAACCAATAAAAAAATAAAAAATTAAAAAAAAAGAATAAATTTTAATTTATGTTAAGTTCTGTCAGATAAGTATGTGTATTTTGGGGGTTGGACATTTCCTTTATTCTTTTCCAAATTATTATTTTGGTAAGAGTACTTAACATTAAATTTACCCTCTTAACAAATGCTAAAGTGTGCAATACAGTATAGTGAACAGTAAGCATAATGTTGTGAAATAGACCACTAGAAATTAGTCATCTTGAATAACTGGAATCTTATTAAAAGCAGCTCCCTGTTCCTCAACTCCCTAGTCTCAGCCAACCACTGCTCTACTCTTCATTTAATATGTGTATGGCTCCTTTAGATACCTCATCTAAATGATGCTTGTCTTTTCATTTAACATACTGTTTTCAAGGTTTATCCATATTGTTAAAAAATAACAGGATTTCCTTTTTGTTTAAATGGCTGAATAAGATTCGTGTGTGCGTGTGTGTGTGTGTGTGTGTGTGTGTGTGTGTGTGTGTGTGTGAGAGAGAGAGAGAGAGAGAGAGAGAGAGAGAGAGAGAGAGAGAGAGAGAACGAGCTATTATTTTTATCTTCATCTGTTGATGAAAGTTATATTGTTTCCATATTTTGGCTATTGTGAAAAATGCTAAAATGAACACAAAAATGCAAATATCCATCTGAAATCAATCCTGACTTCGATTCCTTTGGATAAATACCAGAAGTAAGATTGCTGAATCATATGATAAACCTATTTCACAATTTAAATGAAACTCCATACTGTTTTCCACAGCAGTTGTGTCATTTTCCATTTCCACCAACAGTGAGCAAAACTTTCTCCATATCATTGCCAATTTTTATCTTTTTTTACTTCCATAATTACATGAGATGGTATCTCATTGTGGTTTTGGTTTTCATTTTCCTGATGATCATCTTTAGAAAAGATACTAAACATCATGCTAAACATCTAAACTGGTGCCATTTGTATATTTTCTTTGAAGAAATGTCTATTCAAGTCCTTTGCCCATATTAAATCAGGTAATTTGGTTTTCCTTTGTTATTGAGTTGAAGGGGTTCCTCATATATTTTGGATATTAATCCCTTATTAGATATATAGTTTGAAAATATCTCTCTCATTCAGTTAATTGTTTCCTTTACTGGGCAGAGGCTATTTAGTTGGTTTAGTCTCACTTATCTATTGTAACTTTTGACATTTTTGAGCTTTTTCTGTAATATGCAAGCATATACAAGAAATCATTGCTGTAATCAATGATAATCTTTTCCCTATGTTTTCTTTCCAGACTTTTATTATTGCAAGTCTTTATGTTTAATTCTTTAATCAAGTTAGATTTGCTTTTTGTGAATGATGTAAGATAATGGTACAATTGCATTCTTTATAAAGTGAATATCCAATCTCACAACACAAATTTTTGAAGAGACTATCTTTTCCCATTCTGTATTCTTGGCAACTTTATGAAAACCTCAGTTGCTTTTATGAGCAAGCATTTATTTATTGATTTTTCTATTCTGTTTCACTAATTTAAATATTTGTCTTTATACTGGTATCACACTCTTTAATTTACCATAGCTTTATTTATTTTTGTAGTTTACTTATTTATTTACTTGGTATCAGGAATTAAACCCAGGAATGCTTAACCACTGAGCCATGTCCCCAGCCCTTTCTATATTTTATTTAGAGATAGGATCTTGCTGAGTTGCTTAGTGTCTTGCTAAGTTACTGAGGCTGGCTTTGAACTCAAAATCCTTCTGCCTCAGCCTCCTGAGCTGCTAGAATTATAGATGATTGCCACAGCCCTGGCTTGAATTTACTTTTATAAATCAAGAAAAAGTATACCTCCAGCCTTTTGATTATGTGTGTGCTTTGTGGTTTCATAGGAATTTTAGAGTTATTTTTACTACTTCTGTAAAAAAAATGCTGTAGAGATTTCAATAGGGATTGCATTGAACTTATATATAGTTTTGGGTGGTATGGGTAATTTAATAATATTATGTCTTCTGATCCATATACATAGAATATCTTCCCATTTAATTGTATTTTTTTCTTAATTTTATTCATTCACAATGGTCTGAAGTTTGTAGTTTCCAGTGTAAAAGTCTTTTACTTCTTTGGTTACTTTATTTCTAAGTATTTTATTATTATTTTTTTTAAAGACATGGTCTGATTCTGTTTCCAGCCTGTCCTCTTACCCTGAGGCTCAGCAATTATCTTGCCTCAGCCTCCTGAACAAGGGACTGTAGGTTTGTTACACATCACCTAGCTATTTTATTCTTTTTCATGCTACTATAAATGGGATTTCCCCCTAATTTGTTTTCAGAGTATTTAGTGTTGGTACATAAAAAATGATATTGATTTTTCATGTGATCTTGTGTTCTGCAATATTTCTGAATTAATTTATTTTTTTCTGACAGGTTTTTGGTGGAGTCTTTAGAATATAAAATCATCTCATCTTCAAATGGAAAAAAGCTATATAAATGTGGAGAGTGAAAAATACATTTTTGAATAATGAATGAGTGATAGAAGAAATTAGGGGAGAAATTTTTAAAATTCTTAAATCAAAAGAGAAGAGTGATACAACATACCAGAATCTATGGTACACTAGGAAAGAAGTTCTAAGTGGAAAGTTTATAGCTATGAGTGCTTAAATAAGAAAATCAGAAAGGTTTCAAATAAAAAACCTAATGATGCATTTCAAGGTCCTTGTAAGAGGGAAAACCAATTCCAAAACCAGTAGAAAGAAGGAAATAATTAAATCAGTCAAAATCAATGACTTTGAGAATATAAAAATCATATGAAGGATCAACAAAATGAAGAGTTGGTTTTTTGAAAATATAAAGAAGACTGATAAACCCTTAGCCAAATGAACCAAAAGAGAGAAAAGACTCAAATTAGTAAAATTAGGCATAAAAAAAGAGAAATCACCACCTACACCACAGAAATCCAGAGCATCATTAGGATCATTTGATAACTTGTATTTCAATAAGTTGTAAAACTTAGAAGATATAAATATATTTATAGAGCCATACAACACGCCAAAATTAAATCAACTGGATATCAAAAACCTAAACAAACTTAGTAATAAGCAGTAATAAAAAAAATGCAACAACAAAATACCAGATGGATTCTCAACTGAATTCCACCAGGCCTTTGAAGGAAAATTAAAGTCAATGTACCTCAAATTATTCTGTGAAATGAAAAGTAATGGAGCACTGCCAAATTCCTTCTATGAAGACATATCACAGTCATATCAAAACCAGATAAGGACACACCAAGGAAAGAAATCTGTAGACCAATATCTCTGATGAACTTAGATGCAAAAATCCTTAGTAAAATATTAACAAATCATATTCAACAATATATTAAGTTGATTTTATCCCAGGGATGAAAGGCTGGGTTAACATACATAAATCAATAAATATAATTCATCCCGTAAATATGATTAAGAAAAAATCAATTAGTTATCACAATAGATCCAGGGGAAAGCCTTTGACAAAATTCAGCATCCATTCATGATAAAGCACTGAAGAAATTAAGGGTATAAAGAACCTACATCAACATCATAAATATTATATGTGACAAACACAAAGCCAATTTCCTAGTTAAGGTGGTAAATCTGATGGTAGTTTCTTTGAATCTGGAGTAAGACAAGTTGTCCACTCTCACCACTCAATGGCCTTCCTATACAACAACAATGTATCCATTGAAGAAGAAATCAAGAAAATAATTTCAGTCACAATAGCTTCAACAAAAAAACAAAAAAACAAATCAACCCCTCAAAAGACCTAGGAATATATCTAAGCAAGATTGCAGGAGAATCCATGGAACTTGAGAACATTATGATAAGTGAAATAAGACAAAGTTAGAAATTCAAGAGCCTTCTGTTTTTTTCTTATCTGTGTAAGCTAGAGAGGGAGGGAAAAAAAAGGTAGGAGGTTGGTGTTATAGAGTAGAAAAAAGGGAGGGAAGGGGGAAAGAAAAGATGAAATAATGGGGAACGATACTGACCAAATTATGTTGTTATATTATGTGCACATATAAATATATAACAACAAATCCCATCATTATGAACAACTATAATGCACCAACAAAAATTATGGATAAATTTTTTTCTAAATCTATTTTATTCTATGTAAGTTTCTTTGCTTTTAGTGTTCTATTTGGCAGGAGGAAATTCTAGATAAGTTTGCATTATATTGCTCATTAATTACATTGAGTGAGGCCATAATTTTTCTTTTATATCCATATATTATTTTAGTAGGTGACAGTCCTTAATAAACATAATTTTAATTACTATAAAGTTGCAGTTTAAAATTAAATATTTCTTCTTATTAGTTTACTAAATCCCCTAGAAATGGGGAATTATTTGTTCTTATTTCTTTTTTTAAAAAACTAACCCTTTCCTTCTTTCTCACCTAGTACTTCCCATGATAAATCTGCTAAATTTAAACTTCAGTATTTTACTCATTTTTATATATGATTTTAATCTTCTACCCATTTAATAACATGTTTCAAAAGTAAAGGTATATTTATAGATTTTTATGGAACTTTATATGTTTTTAGAGAAGATATTTACAAAGAATAATTATGAAAGGTAAAAACAGAATGATGAGTAAATATTAGGTTATTTAATTTTCTTTTAGTTCTGATTATATTTCATCCTGATCCAAGTTTTATTTTACCACTTTACTATGCAGCAAAGAAATCACCGATTATTTGTTGTACATTTCTCTGTAGAACTGTTTTGATCTTTTGGTATGTTTTTCTGTACACTGTGGCCTGTTTCTTCCCAGGTATTTGTCTGTATTAGCCCAGATTATGTCTATGTCATAAATTGTAGGCTAGGCAGCTCTCTAACCAATTTTAGTTCAAAATACTTTTCAACAATTCATAGGCATCGTTTCAAAGCCTTGAATATTTTTTCTCATGTCAACACATTTGACAAGTGCAACAGTTAGTTCCACTATTCCTTTCATGGGTAACAGCCTTTTCTTCTTTGATCATTTTAAAATTACAAATAAATTATTCTTCTTTTCTTGACATCTTTCTATGAGCTCAAATGTTACATAGTTTTCATACTTAAGCATTCCTTTTAAAGAGCATGGAATTTAGTACATGAGATTATCTAGTTTATTTTTTCTCATGAGATGAAAGGCAGCAACAGACAACTTTCAGTCATTCTGTAAATAATAAATCTGTGCTGATCTTACTTCTTAATTCTCTGCAAATATAATCAGAAGAGCAAATCAGATCCTTTTGATACCATCTTTTGCTAATGTAAGTACTTTTGTTAGTGTCACAGCCAAAATTTAAATGAGAATGAAATTATCACCTAAATCCTCTCAAATGTGTTTATTATAAATACGCTGGTGTCCATATAAGCCTGAATGCTTTACAACATGGTTTCTGTCTCCATAAATTAGGCACAGAGTCTGTGGCAGAAAATGCTAGTCATTGATCTATATCCATTTTCCTTTTCTAACTTATCTTGCTTTTATTCTGGATGGCAACATGCTCACCTGAAAGACATTTCCTATTTCCTTTTAGCTATGCGAGTATGCCTTCCTAGCTCAGTAAAATGAAACCAAGTAGAATAGTAAGTGGGAAAAGCATCCCAAAAGGAACTGACTAAACTGGAATTTAGACATGAGGGTGGAGTTCTAACAACCAGCCTCTTGGGGATTTTAACGGGTCCCTTCTTCCTGACTTGCTCCAACAAGAAAACCAAGCCTCCAACTCCTTGCTATTAGCAGGGGGACTATCCATCAAACACCCCAACATTTTTAGCTGCTACCCAAAGGAATGGCTTGTATCACCTTTGTCTCTTTGCCAACAGAGCCTAGGATTTGTTAGGCTTCTTGGAGAAAAAGACAAAAAAAAACATGTGTTTGAACAAAAAAGCAGTAATTGATCATAACTCCTCTTTCTGACTCAAAGCAGAGCACATACATAATAAACTTCAGCTCTTAGCTTCTTCCCCGAGAGAGAAAGAGTTGGACCATATGTCTAACACCCCAAATTTTCTGTCTACTTCTCAAGTGAATGTTTTCTGTCTTCTCAAGTGAATGTTTATGTCATGGGGCTTTGATGAGACAGAGTGTTTCTAGTATCCTAGGGGCCACTATGAACAAAGATAGCAATTTATGTGAGATGTGAGGTTTGACAGGGACTCAGGGACTGTTTGAAGGTGGACTAGAAGACTGAAGAAGGGTATTTTTTTTTTTTTACCTAATGTATAGAAACTAACACAGAGAGTCAAAGAAAATGAGGAAACAAAGAAACATTTTCCAAATTAGAGAACAAGATCAATCTCCAGAAACTGACTCCTGATGAAATGGAAATATCTGATTTACTGGACAGCAAGTTCAAAATAATAACCATAAGGATACTCATCAAGGTTGGAGAATAATACATTAAAAAGTGAAAAGTTTTCCAGATAGAAAGTACAGAAAAGTACTAAACAGATATCACAAAGATTAAAAATGCAACACTTGATCTAAAACTCAACAGTACACAAGATCAAGCAGAATAAAAGATGAGTGAATTAAATGACAGGTCATTAAAAACCATGCAGATGAAAAAACAAAAAAAAAAGGAAAGAATGAAAAAAAATGTGAACAAAGTTTAAAAAGGTTATGAGGCATTGTCAGGTGAACCAATATGAGCTTTATGGAATTTACAGGAGAACAGAGATAAAGGGTGGAAAGCTTATTCCTAGGAACACAGAATCTGGGAAAGTAAATAGACTTCCAGAACCAGGAAGCCACACGACATCGGATGAGATAAAACTGTAGAAATTCATACCAAGACCCTTCATAGACTCTATCTTGGATCATAAAGTGGCTTTGAGAACTGATATATCTATAAGAACCATAGAATCACAATATTACTCTAAGTTGTCTGCTTTCAGATTTCTTTTAAATTAGAGATAATTATTTGAATATTGTTTAAAACTGTCTCTAACTAATAGAAGGTCAAATGAAAAAGAAGTTGTGATTAAGATCTTTGACTTTCAATTTTCTTCAATACTTTCATCATGAATTTGTAAATACTGTTGCTGTATTTCCAGTTTACATATTTAACTAGTCATTCACATATAAATACAAAAATACAAATTCTTTTGAAATTCTCAACTCTTCTTTCAGCTCTTAGTAATAATATATATTTTGATTCTTGTGCAATTTTCATAGACACAAGGACAGCAATAACTAACATTTTTTATAGAACCCAACATTTTATATAATAGGAAATTACCATTAGTTAAATAGCTAATGGTAATAGCTTAGAGCTAAACTTTCTAAATGGTATATTTGTACAGCCATTATTTAGTAGAGTTGTTTTAGGATTCTAAAAAACTGTTTCAATTTCTGTCTGTGCAGTTCATTAGCTGCATGGCCTTGAGTAGGTTATTTAACTTTTTTAGTCATCACTTATTAAGTGAGGCTAATAACATTCATTTCTCAATATTATTGTAATGGTTAAATAAGATCTTCTAAGCATTTGAAACAATGCCTGGGATATAATGGGGTCTCAATAGGTAATGGTTATTGTGACTATTGCTACAGTATGTTAATCTTTAAAAAGATTGTACATAAATTTCTGTTTATTTTCCTTTCTCAATTGCTACCTGAAATATCTCATGTTCCAAGGAGAAGCTAATCTCAATATCATATGGAATTCAATATTTTCTTTAATTTTCATTAATTTAATATTAGTGTTTAGGTGTTATGATATAAACTTTCATTCACCTTTCACCTACCTTCTATATTTTTAGCTCTTTAAGATCCAACATTAAATATCATGTTTCTTTATAGATCTCTTAGCAATTGATCAGAGAATTCCATTCATAGAATGAACACTATTATGGTTTACTGCTGAATTTTTTTTTATCCAATTACAAAAGTTAAAGTTCTTGTGTATACTCTTATGATTTTCTATAATAGTGGTTTCCACTATCTCATTCATGGTAATATGCCTATAAACTTTTCTGACTTTCTGTTTCATCTTTCCCTCATTTCTTATCTAGGATATTATATCTTTAAAAGGTTCTTAAATACAGTGCCACTGAAAGTGTGGTACACGAGACGATGTTTGTCCTCTAAGTATACAACTTACTGATCCACAATAAGGTGAGTACAGAAATTAAGATTAAATGTTTAAACATTATATAATAATTTGACATTGCCTTTACTTTCAAACATTCAATCTTAAGATGTCTTATTGAACTAGGTATAAATGAGTAGATTTGTTTGGATCTTACATAGTGAGTTACATTGATACAAATTATGAGCAAGTCATGGGCATTTGAACAATGTATAGGTCCATGATGGATTTGGACTAAAGTACACACAGAGTAAATGATTGAGGATGATGGGGCGGGGGAGATTGGAGAGAGAGAAGAGGGAGTGAGAGAATGAGAGTACTTCATTAGAAATAGCTTGACTATACCACATTAATGGACCCTAAGATGTGTAAGATCTCACATGCTATTAGGTTCAGCATTTGCTGGACATAAACTTGTGTAAGTGTCTACTGCTTGAGAAAAATACACCTTTTCTCCAACCAAAGACTCTTACCAAAAGCCTAAGAATAATTTGCTACCTCTTCTTCCAAATGAACTTCATTGAACTGTGAGTTACCAATTATTTTCATGTTCTAAAGCCTGGATTTTCCAGGGCTTTTAGTTCATTAGTATTGACTCTCATTAACATCACAGCCTAGAGTAATGGGAATTCTTATGTTACTGACTTTATGTCCAATTGAAGGAAGATGCAGTTGCCAGTGTACCCACAACTGATCAGAGCTTATCTGGTGCCCATTATCATCCTCAGCTCTAATGTTCTTCTTTCCCTTCTAAATACTAAAGAGGTCATGGAGGGCAATTTAGAATAGGCAGTAACTACTGGTAGGCCTGAGGCAGTGGCTGCTCACTTGCTTTCCCTTTACCTGTCCATCAACATGGCCACAGCCATTTGGTAGAGCTTTATCACTGACTGTATTCCTCTCATTAGTTAATGTAAACATGTTTTAGGTCTCCCTCATCTTCTCATGCAGCGGAGTCAACTGTTTTTAAACCTATATAAAGTTAGTTTGTTTAAGAAAGTTAGTATACCAGAATATATTGAAAAGCTACAATGTGCCTATCGTGATTATAAACATTAATTAGTATATTCAATTCATTGTCTTTATAATCACTTACTTTTATATTCATATTCTCTTTAAGGGCCAAACAGGAAATACTGTATTGAATATTGACCTGCAAGGCACCATCCTAAATGATTTAGAAAATATAACAAAAACAAATATTTCTTTGTCGAAAATATACTGTACAACCCACGTGGGACACAGGATAATGCAAATAATATCCATAGCCACCAAATAATATCTGGGCCCTAAAATTATCAGATAAATGAACTCTTGCTTTTACCTCTCACATATTAAAAATCAGTTTTTAACTGATATAGTAATTTTATTTTAAATCGATAGTGATTTCTCCATTGTTGTAAATAAAATGGGTTGAGTGCTTACTATGTGCCAAGCAGTATTTCAAATGTTTCTGCTTCTATTAGTGTGTGTAATCCTCAGAATTAGTCCAAAAGCAGATGCTATCCTGATCTTCATAATAAAATACCTTTACTTTTATGTTTAATATAAATATAAAGCATTTAGTATTTTATAAAGTATAAAACTGAGGCCCAGAGAGCTTAAGTAATTAATCAAGATATCAGAACCAAAATATAATGATAGCAGTTCATACAGACATTTAAGGAAATTTTCCACATGGATTATGGCTTATAAATGAGTATATAATCCATTGATTAAAGTAAACCACAGGAGTACATAGATATTTGGAAATCTCCACAGAATGCAAGACAGTCAAGGCCTGCAGTTTTTAGATTCATTCATGAAATAATTAATTTGATAACTGTTTTATTATTTACTGTTTGTCACCAGCATTATAGACACAAGTGAAATAGACAATACATAGAATAGTTTGTGTATTCTGTGGGCTTTTGAGGAGGAGCTGAGTAATAATCCCCTAAATGGTAGTCCCCTTCATTCGTTATTCTAATAAAAGAGATATTGGCCAAATTAGATTATTATATTATATGTTTATAAGTATGTAACAACAAATACCATTGGCATATACAATTATAATGCACGTGTAAAAATATGCAGAAAAAGAGCAGTAAGATTAAATCATTTTACTGCTGTCTCTTGAGTAGTACATGATTTTTTTTTTTAACATAGCCTTTGATTTTATATTTGCCACTCCAACATTCTTTCTCCATCTTGTATACTTGGTCAATCATAGAATTCAGGCATTTATTGTAAAAATCAAGTAATGAATAAATTCTAGTGGACTTCAGACAGAGAAAATTATAGATTCTGAGTTTAATCATATATCTTCTTGGTTTTACGTGTCACTATGTCTTATCACTTTCAGTATGTTTCCAACTCTGGCTAAATTTCCCTTTGAAAGGGCTGAAATGTTAAGAGGCTGATGAAATCTCAGCAGATGTCATAAACTGAAGGTGTAAGGCCACAGATGTCATCTCATAAGGTGTCATTAGACCTGGGTTCTCCTGAACTAGGTCACTTAAGAAAACTTTTAATGTAACTAGATCTCAACTTATCTACAAAATAAGAAGAAAAAAAAGTATGTACCAGATAGTATATACCAGTATGTTCTAGAAGCTTTATAAATTCTTTCTTGTTTTGTTTAGTATAATTCATTAACATAAGTACTGTTATCATCTGAATATTATAGATAGGGAAAACAAAACATAAAGTTATTAAGTTGTCCAGTTTAATAAAGTTAACAGAGGTGAACCAAAGATTTTGACTCCTATATTGTGATTACAGAGTTAATGCTTTTAGCATTATGCTTTATTGAAGAGGGAGAATACAGATGAAAAGCTATTATTTCAAATTAGAATTTGTTACCCATGTGTTCTTAAGCAATTTTAAATATTTTGTGTCTTGCTTTCCTTATACAAGCATGAAAAAGTTTATTATGGACATTAAAGGTAAAAACATTTGGGGAAGTACAGATTATGGCATGAAATTGCATATAAGAAACATTCATACCAAAATTATTAATTAATTAATTGGTACTATCTTGTTTTTTTTTTCTGAAAATGATAACCCTTAACTGGCATAATTAAGAGGATTGCTGTCACATGGGTGGAATTTTCCTCAGTTCTCCCTGTATACTAAGCCATCTACACAGATTTAATAGCAAATATTTTTCTAGATTATATATATAGCCTATGTTGTTCAGGGATGCTCTGTTTCTAAATTGAGGATCCATGTCTGAATTATTTCTGTGAAGTGCTTTTGAGTGCTGTGGTCATGGTTATAGTTAATAATTTTAAACACTTGTGGTATGGGGGTGTCAAAACTGACAAGAGAAACCCAAAGCTATTATTAGATGCAGAAATTAAATGAGATATACCATTTTCCCTGTGTCAGGGGACTGCAGTGTTATCTTACTAACCTCTTCCTCCATCTCCATCCCCAGCAAAGCCAAATCTGCTGGATATCCTCAACATTAATGCCATTGCTTTCTATTCCTTAGCATAAAACTAAAAGTGTTTTTTTAATATATTTATAATTTCCAGTGTGGATGAGGTTATGGGGAAATAAGTATTCTTACCCACTACTAGTTTTATGTTATCAAACAATCTGAAAACAAGAGATAGAACCATTTGTAAATAAAAATAGCAGATTTACTCAAGATGTATTTTTTACCCATTGCAATTTGAGACACAAAGGAAAAGTTTCATAGACTTTAAATATTGTTTTCTGGCTTGATACAGAGTGCTTCCCCCCAGAAATAGAAGTACACCCAAGATATACATATTAGTAGCATTAGGACAATACAAACATAAAAATCACCAGTATTCTACCTGCTTGTCCCATCCCCTAGAAGCAACCACTGCAGTTGCAAGAATATATGCTAATTAATTTAAAGGTGTTTTCCTTTATTTTAAATCTGTTCTCTTTCTCTGTATTTTTATTTCTTTTCTCTTTCTCTTCCTTTCCCCAATGTACAACCTTTAGTGTAAAAGAGATAACAAATGAAAAATCTTCTGCACAGCAAAGGAAACAAAGAGAGTGAAGAGACAGCTTGTAGAATGAGAGAAAAATCTCTGCCAGCTACTCTTAGTGGACTAATATTCAGAATATATAAAGAACCCAGCAAACTTAATCACACACCCCCAAATAACCATTCAATAAATGGACAAATGAATTAAACAGTCACCTCTCAAAAGAAGTAGTACAAATGGCCAACCATTGTATGAAAAAATGTCCAACATCTTTGCCCATGAGGCAAATGCACATGAAAACTACATTGAGATTGCATCTTCTTCAAAGCAAGTAGGGCAATCATCAAGAATACAAATAACAATGTGGACAAGGATGTGGGGGAAAATGAATTCTTACACACTATTAGTGGGAATGTAAATGAATACAGCCACTGTGGAAATCAGTGTGTGGAATCCTTATTCAACAAGAGAAAAATTATGCCGTTTTTAGAAAAATGCATGGATGTGGAAAAGCATCAACTTGAGTGAAATTAGCCAGATTCAGACAAATCAAAGGTAGTAAAATTATTTGACAGCATGAATCTCAAATACAAATCAAAGGTAGTATACAAATCAAAGGTAGTATTCTCTCCTATGTGGAAGCTAGAGGGGTAGGAGAGGAAAAAGTATGTTTGGAAAGAAGAGGGGAGACGATTGGAAGAAGGGAACAGCAACATAGGTAATGGGGAGTGAAACGGATCAAACTATGTTATATGCATGTATGAATATGCCACAAAAATACCTCCTCCAGGCAAATCCTGATATAAGCCATCCTACTCAGCAACTTAACTTCAGTCTTTTGAGAGACCCTGAGGTAGAGGACCAAGCGAGGCTATGTACGTCTTCCTGATCCATTCACCACATGACATGGAAAATGTTTGTTGTTTGGAGCTGATAAATTCTGTGGTGACTTCTCATGCAGCAATAGAGTGGCCACACACTCAGTAAACTTTCCTATTTTTATGACCCTTCAGCCCTCATGCCATTTATAATCCCTAATATTGGCATCACACAGTTCTATTTTTATTTATTTATTTTAATTGACAAGTAAAATTATATTAAAGTTTTTCCCTAAGTTCAGTGTTCCTGTATTATTAATGGTATGGAAAATTGTTTGACAGCATGAATCTCAGAGATGAAGCATTTATATATCCATAATTTGGTTGGTTGGCCTCATGAATTAATGATCACTGTGGCTGGCATCATTCTTAGATATTCTTTTGACATTCTGTTGATCTTTATGTTTGTTAGTTATCTTTTTCTTCAGAACAAGGCAATTTTATTTCATCTGTCTACTGTCACTTTCTCTTTTATTTATTATGCATTGCAGATTTGTTTACTTTTTGTTGCCCAACATGTCCTCCACACTGACACCCACTTTGTGCTTTATAGACACTACCAGCATAAAACTCTCAGACTATGTGCTTCAAATGAAGCCTTTATTCTAGGTCTGAGGTTCTGTGTAAGATGTGACACTAATTATCCAAATACCAAAGACATTTTGTGGGCGTAATTAATTCACAGATGATCACATGTCCCTAAATTGGACAAAAAGAGATTAGATCTGGGTGTTTATTTATTTATTATTTTTATTTCGCTTTAGTTATCATGGTTGCATTCTTAATTTTTCCCAACATTATGAGCAAGTATGAACAACATGATGTGATGATGGAGCTCTAGCAGTCTTCTTGGTAGCATGAGGGTAGAGATTTTCTTCAAATGGGGCCAGTAAAAAGAATATGAAGAAGAAGAAAAATAATTTAAAAGATTATTTGAAATCAAAGTCTGAAGCCAGACCTAATCTTTATTGTAAGTCTTTTACTTTGGAAATGTTTTATATCATCTGGAACAAAGATACTAAGTAACATATTTGTTCCTATTTAACACCCATGAAATAGCCAAAAATTGTCATTGTTAATCAATAAGCAAATATTCACTCAATTATGCTAATATATAAAACAAATGCTTAAATCTCCAATTGACTAAAGCACTATTTGTTTTAGGAAATGGCACTCAGTCAAATGAAATATTAGCAATTTAAATTTTGTATACCATTCAGGGTAAGGAAAGTTCATTAAAACATGATATTATACAGCACATTTTTTTTTCAAAATAATTTTTCCCCAAAGTAAGTTAAATAGTTGCAATTTGGAAATCTGTTATGTATTTTATGGTCACTTAAAACTGTTGTTGGGCTAGGCTTTGATCCCTTCTTTGGGTGTTCTGAGCAAAATTATAGGAGGATATTGGCAACTCTTTTCCCATTTTGAAGTCAGGAAATCATAGTAACCCTGTCTGAATTCTAAAATATCATAAGAGATTTAGAAAAGGCTTTTACTGAGAAAATAGGGGCATTTATCAAGCATAGATTTGAATTTACTTTAAGTTGTGTTTAATACAACTAAAGTCCTTAGCTCCTGGCTATGTTAATATAATTTAAAGGGGACCATAAAATTTTGTTCTCTGGAGCTAACCCTTTGAAAGCTAGCTGCTTTTTAAATTAATATGAATAATACATGAAATGTAGATGGAAATTTTTCTGGGCTCATTCTGTTGCATCATTATAAGATATGGCAAATAACTGCCAAAGAAAAGTTCAAAAATAAAACTGGATAGTGTCTATTATGCATTCGTATTATTGCTGCACATCATTTTTTTTCTACTAATTTTTGCAGTATACGACTACTCAAAATCATTGAAGATATTGATTGTAAAATGCATGCTTCACTTTAAAAAAATGGAACAAAACCCTATTGAATTTGCCAATAGGATGGATGGATGCTCATAGGTTATGTAGGAGTTCTCACAAACAACTTGCCATGTCTAACAATTAAAACAATTAGTATCAAAAACTCAGCATGTGTTGATTAAAACTAAATCTTTCTTTGATATCTTACTATAGACTAGATAATTCAGTTTCTTCGTTATATCAATATTCTTTAAAATAAACAGAATTAAGATGAAATTGATTCTAGACTTTTTATATTGTTGTACCAAGGACATACTATGTACAGTTAATTCTGCATTAATAATATCTGACAGATTTATAAAATTTTTGAAATTTATCTTCAAATGGGTCTGTGATCTTTAGAACAGCAGGTTTATATAATTAATAAGCCTGAGGAATATGAGTGATGATTATTCAAACATTGGACTTCTTTTGGACTTGCTACAGAGCGACTCTAGCTATGTTGATGATTGCAAATGAGTAATTTGGAGCTGAAGACACTAGGGATATTTGGGTTTCCTGGGTTATATTCTGGGTGGTTAGTTATTATCTTGTCTAAGGGGACTTTCCTAACAGTCATCAATCAAAGAAGACACATGCATTTATTTATTTAAAAATGCACACATGAATACATACATATACCCTTTGATAAATAGGTGGAGGAAAACTCAGGTCATATATTTTAAATTACAATTATCTTTTAAGTTTTCAAAATTAATGGTAATTTCTAATTTTTCACCTATTATAAATATCAGGATATTCTTTGTTGTTCAGCTTTACAGTTGATTAAGGTGGGGAGTTAAGTTCAATACTGGCTACTCTCTTATGGCTGAAGATGGAACTGAATTCAGGACTTAAAAATATTTGTCTACCAGTGTCCACAGAAAGGGATCTGGGATAGCAATGGACAAATTTAGTGTTCATATCTTGGTTTCTATGTACTTTCTTTAGGAAAAGAATCAAGAGCTCCTTGGAGAGATAACTTAGTCCAGATATGGTTCACAGAAAGCAGGAGTTAAGTCTAAGCATCTTTTTTGAATTAAAAGCAAACAAATCCTCAAGATTATTGGGACCCTCCAAAGGACACAGTATCCTGTTTGAAATAGTCCTTTTATGAAAAAAAAAAAACTCAGAGGACAACCTTCAAATTGGGGTAAGATTGAATGGGCTGAACATTTTATAATGTTGAGGATTGCATATTCAATTTCTTGGGTCTAATAAAATATATTTTGTCTCTCTGTCTCTGTTGATGTCATAATCTATATTAAAGTAATCCTGCCTGACATTTATAGGACTTAACTATATTTCAGGCACTTTTATGAGTCTTTTAAAATTAACTAATTTAATAATCAAAACAACCCTTTTGAGATAGGAATAATTATCTCAATTACACAGGCATTCATGTTATAAACTTTTTATCTTTTTTAAAGATTTTTTTAATTGGTGTATTATTCTTATACATAAAAATGTAATTCATTGTGATATATTCATACATTCGTATAGCATAATTTGGTCAATTTTATTTCACAATTCCTCCCCCTTTACACCCTTCTTCCCTCCCTGTCCATCCCCTCCCTCTACTCCACTGGTCTTCCTTTTGTTTTCATGATACACGCATCCAAATGTTTATAATAACACAAATCACAATAGCCAAACTATGGATCCAGCTATGTGCCCATCAACAGATGAATGGATAAAGAAAATGTGGCACACATACACAGTAGAGTTTTACTCAGTCATAAAGAATGAAATCATGTCATTTGTTGGTAAAGATGAAACTGGAGATGATAACACTAAGTGAAATAACTCAGATTCAGAAAGTCAAGGGTTGAATGCTTTCTCTCATATGCAGAAACTAGAGAGAAATAAGGAATTAAAAGGTGTGTGTGGTGGGGAAATCTCATGAAAACCCTTTTCACTTGTGGTACAGAAAATTATTTTCCATAACACCCCTAGTGCTTTAAAATACACTATGAGTAATTTGTTGCGTATTATAAAGTTCTAAAGTATGTTGAACTACAAAAATGTCACGATTGCCAACTATATCAAAAAAATTAATTCATTGATGGCACATTTTGGTGAGTAGATTTATATTTTAGTTACTGAAATTACTACTCATATTTTAAATCTTATTTTGTGTCTTCAGATTTTTTTCTTTCTTCTTTTTTTTTTTTTAACTATGGATTGAACCCAGAAGTGCTTTTCCACTAAACTACATTTCAACCCATTTATTTTCTTTAATAAATCACTGAGGCTGGCTTCAACCTTACATTTCTCCTGCATTAGCCTCCTAAATAGATGGGATTACAGGTGTGAACTACCATACCCAGCTTGTGTCATCTAAAAAAAAAAAATCCAAGCTTGAGTCTCTGCCCTCAGGATGGTGTAGGTAACCTGTGTGAGAAGACTAGAGCTCTCCTTCTCTTGCCTGGAGCTTCCTGAATCTTAGTCTCTCTGAGTTGCTCCCAGGTTTTAGACCCCTCCCCTCTCTTGCTTATCAGGTACATGTATAATGGCATAAATTGACGTGAACATACTTTATATACAGAGATACGAAAAACTGTGCTCTGTGTAATAAGGATTGTAATGGATTCCACTGTTTTCTTGTATTTTTAAAAAAATAATAAAATCAATAAAAAAATAAAAATAAAAATAAATCCTCTGTTGTGCAAAAGATATGAATATATTCTACATTTTCTGATTTCTTAAAGCTAATGCAGAGAACTTTAACTCATATTAATTTTTTAAAATTATTTTTAGTTACAATGCAATACCAAGATACAGGTTGATGTAATCACAAAAGCATGAAAACCAACCTGCTCCCATTCAGTCCCCAGCACTTCTTCCCCACTCCCTGCTCCCCTCCCTATTTAACATCTAATAGCTTTAATAAGTACTCATTCATTCCAATAATATTATTAACTCATGAGCTATGAGTGATGATTTATAAACCAGTTATTTATGATTAGAAAATATGTAATATATATAATATATATATTAATAATTTAAAAATGCTTGCATTAATAATTTAAAAACTTGCATTAAGATGTCCTATGGAGACACTGTTAAAAATATTTTAAGTGAGGTTTAAAAATTTGCTCTTTTGTTAATAACAAGTCTATTAATTCTCCATTTTTAATTATTTGATCTTTCAGTTGCTGAAAGGGGAGTGAAAATGTCTTTAATTCTAGTTAAGAATTTGCATTCTCCTTCCAGTAACTCGGTTATTTTTTTTCTATATATATTGTTAGTATGGACTATTATGTACAAAGTAAATTGAATACTTTTTCAAGTGAATCTTTCTAATTTGATCATTCATATATATATATATATATATATATATATATATATATATATTTTAACTTCAAGTCTATATGTCTGCCACAATAGCAGTTTGGGGATAGCATTTGTCTGGTGGAATTTTTTCCAATCTTTTCCAGTTGGGTTTATGTGGCAGTGAAGTCTTTTAACAGTATTTAGGTGGTTTTTATTTCTTTAATGAATTATTTATTTGGTTAACAATTCTTTTATTTCTTTAATATATTCTTCAGTCCAACAAACTGAACAATTTAATACAATTATTTTGATGATTCAAACATTCTGCTACTAATTTTATATTATTTGTCTTAGTTACCCATATATTTTGGGAAATTTTTTTCTCCATTTTTCCTCAACTCATTTTATCTCTTTAGTGGTTTGGAAATTCTACATTATGTTTTTATTACTTTGTTGCCTATAAATTGCAATGTTATACTTTTAATAATGCAAATTGGTCATTATTATTTAATATAAATTTCTTTTATTTATTTGTTCCTTCATTTATTTATAGTTTCAGGAACATAGTTGTCATTTTCTTCACTCATTATTTCTTCTCATGTCTCAGAATTTCTTGTGGGATCATTTTCCTTTTTCCTGATGTACATCCACAGATTGTTGTCAAGCTGTCTTTATTGCACAGTCACTCATGAATGATAATTTTATTGTGCATATGATTTTGAGATGACAGTTATTTACCCTGAGCAGTAGATGTGGGCACTCCAGTGTCTGCTGATTTTATTCCTTTGTGGCTAAGTCAGCTTCTGTTTTCATGGTCATTATCTCTGTCACATCTCTGCTTCCCCATATTCTCAGGCCTCTGTTCATAACATTTCAGTTAGTTTTAAAGTAAGCTTAATTGTCTTTGTTGTCTATATATCTTAACCTGGTATTCCCCAAGATTTGTGTATTTTATCTGGAATTGCATAAATTTAGAAAAAATGTCCTTCCTGGCTGGAATGGACCACCAACATATTCTTTACACTTAGACATTTCATACTTTCTTCTCTGATTCATATATCTTATACCTTTTGAAAGGAAATATTACAGTTGTCCCTTGGAAGACTAAAATTTGAAGACTATAAGAAATGTCACTGGGCTGGGGATGTGGCTCAAGCGGTAGCGTGCTTGCCTGGCATGCATGCAGCCTGGGTTCAATCCTCAGCACCACACACAAACAAAGATACTGAGTCCGCCAAAAACTAAAAAATAAATATTAAAAAAATTTCTCTCTTTCTCTCTTAAAAAAAAAGAAATGTCACTGTTTACTTTGTACATTTGAGAAATTCTTTGGTGTGCTCTGTTTTGCTGTTGCTTTATTGATGCTTGTTTATTGGTATTGGTTTTTTCGGTGCTGGAATTGAATCCTGAACTTTTCACATGCTCAGCAAACACTCGACCACTAAGCTATACCCCTGCTCTGGTATATTGTTTTCAAGGGATGGTAAAGTGATATGAATTTCTAAGCTTAACTAATAATTGCAGAAATTTAGGTGATATTTTGGACAGTTCATTAGCTATCCGGAAAAGATCATCATAAGTAGATGATAGTGTTATCATAATAATAACAAAGTTATAATATCATTATTATATTTTATTTTAATTTGTCTCGATATACATTGGCTCATTTTAGAAGCAGAGACAGTACTTTGAAGCTTTTTCACCTAAAATATATTTGAAATTGAGGAATTGTTTTCAATTATCTCAGTCACAATATATGCATGTTTGTATGTAAATAAAAAAAACAATGTATGTTATATAATATGTAAAATAATAATCACAAAATCATATAAAATGAACATATATAATATGTATTATATATGCTGAACATATTTACTATACATATGTTCATTATTTATTATATAAATGTTTATATTATATATTAACATAATCAATAATATTGTTGATTTATAACTATGATTTTTATAACTATGATATATAAAGTATTATTACTATAAAATGCTATATATGAACACAATTTACAATGTGTAATATTATGCAAGAATATAATAATATAATTACTATAATATTAATCTAAGGATATTGAATATTTTTCAATTATAATATGATAAATATTATACATATATTATATATATATATAATATATATGGCATAGTACACATTTGCCAGTATGTACCAATAATACATTGAGAGTTATTTAAGGAGAAACTGTAGGAACAATCTTTTTCTTGAGCTTCTAATTAGGAATGAAGAATAATGCTACACACTGGGAAGAAAGGTTACAAAGAAAGAGATTAAGAGAAACAGCAGCATTGCTTCTGGTTTTCCAAATTCTCACTAAAAGCAGAAGAAAATAACCTTTTTCCTCTGATTTTTTTTTCTTAAAGTATGTTTTAAACATAGAAACTCACCAATTAAGGAATGATTTGCTGACATCATAAGAAAATCAAATATTTTCTATGAAGAATTACAGCCAAATATTTTTAATATTTGCTGTGTGTTCAGAACTTTCTTGTTGTTAGAGGGCAGCATACCTGTTTGACTCTTTTAACCAGATCCTGTCCAGACAAATAGAAAGAGACATATTTCTCTGCCATAAAACTGAAAGAACCCTGTGCCATCTCATACATAGCAACTGCAGAAGAGAAATTAGGCTTTATACCTTTTGCAAGTAAGAAATAACTGCTTTCAAGTATTCTTTATATAAACACTTTGCAGCTATTTCCTGTAATAATAAGAAACACTATATAGTTTAATTTTAAAAGAATTTCTGGTCTAAAAATCTGTTTCTCTTCAAAATTTTATAATTTAATTGAACTAGAATATTGATACTATTTATTATTATATTTATAGCAATAAGATCTGAACTCTTACATTGTTTCTGGCACTATCTTAACTGACTAAAATATTCTGGCCCTTCAGGGTTTTTTTTTTTTTTTTTTTTTTAACTAGGGACTAAACTCAGAGGCACTTAACCATGGAGCCATATCCTCAGCCCTTTTTTGATTAGGGCCTTGCTAAATTGCTGAGACTGGCTTTGAACTCAGAATCCTCCTGCCTTAGCCTCTTCAACCTGCTGGGATTATAGGTGTGAGCCACTATGCCTGGCCTGTTCCTTCAGTTTTTACAATTTAAGGGGGATTTTCCAGTTTTGTTGTATGGAAACTGTCACTAAAGTTAAGCCCTTTTGAAAAGTCACCACTAATCCATTTCATCTTTAAATAAGAAAATGACATAAAAGAATGAGTTTTATACTTAATATAGCCATTTAAAAAATAACCAAAGAGACATTTATGAAGAAATTTCTATTTCAAAACAAGTATTAAAGTATTTATTGCAGGATTTTTAAAAAAAATTTTCACAATTTTGGAAGTAATGCAAATTCTCGGTAGAAATTTATGTAAAATATGCAAACTAGAAGGACTAGAGGTTAAAAACACATTACCTAACCTGCAGAGAAAACACAATTGAAACTTTGTTTATGTTATCTGTGGAATCTTGATCAAGTAACGGTTTCCTGGGAAACAAAGTAGAGTCTTCCATTTTTATCTAAGCAAAATATTTTCTCTAAATATCTTTCATATAGATGGTGGAACATATTCATGAGTCTTTATTTATTCATCTATCACATATTTATCATTCACCTAAAATGGAACAATCTCTATTCTAGGCTTTTGGGCTGTATCGGTAAACAAAACACACTAAGTTCCCCATTGTTGAGGGAACTTGAGGAAAGAGAGGGAACATAAGAATAAATATGTTACGTCGTATGTAGAAAGTGAAAAATATTATGAAGAAAAATGTTGAAAATGGAACAAGATCAGGGAGTGAAGTAAAAAAACATTAGAAGATAGAATTATGTTTATCTTTTTAGGTTTGTTTTTGTTGTTTTGTTTTTATTTTTGATTTTTTATTAGATATTTATGGTTAGACATAATATTTGGGTTCATCCTGACAAATTCATATGTGTGCTGTATATACCTCTAATTTATGATAACTTTTTTTTTCATAACACTTGGACATTAATCCAAGGGGACTGGGTGAGAAGTGCAAAGGTGAGATGTAAGGATGAAGAAGAGTTCCAGCATTTTGATTAATTGTGTAAGTACTAAAAAAAATCAATTTTTGGTAGTTTATATAGAAATAAAATTAGCAAGATAAAAGAACTAATGCATGATAAAAATATAAGGGAATATTTAACCAGTAAAGACAAACTACTCATTCTCAGAAACAAATTAATTATTACTCTCATAATAAAAATCATAGCAATTTCAGAATAATAGTTTTCTAGCAGTATAAAAATGCAGAATCTAGAGATATCATCAAAGGGTGAATGTGGAAAGTGGCAGCAGCAGCAGATTCTGTTTACTTTCTTATGTGATGAATATTAGTTTGAGTTGAACAAGAGCTACCTAGCAACCAGCCAGCCAATCCATTCATCAACCAATAAGTAATTTTTGAGCCTTGTGTGTGTGTGTGCAGTTAGCATTTTCACAAACAGACAATACTACAGATACAAAGACAATGGCTCTTCCTAAGAGTTGAAACTTAATTCCATAATCCAAGGGAACCCGGTTATAGAGCAGTTATTGAGCAGTTATTGTAAGACCATCTACGAATAAGCCCTGACCTCTTAAGTGGTATGTCTCCAAGTTGTAGAAGATTCTAGTTATTGAACAGGAGAAGTAGAAGACAATACAGACTGTGGAGCTGAGGAAATCTTCAAGGACAAAGCATATTTTGACCTGGGTTGTGAGTATGGAAGAAATTAGAGTACGCAAAGGGGATTTAAGAACATGATAGAAAATGGGAACACTGTAACTGAGGAAATCCCACATTCTGACATTGACCTCAGATATAAAGATACAGGACCACAGGAAGATGGTGGTGTGAAGTAGGCTGGTTGTGCACTGGTTACCAATGTGTTTGAATCTGATGAGTATGTAATAAGTTATGTGAAACAACTAGAAAACTTACAGACAGGCAGCAGAAACACCAGAAGCCTGAGATTCTTTATGGGTCTATCTGGCAAGGCTCAGGAAAGCTGCCTGGAGTGGACAGAGTCTGATTTACATGTGTCCCATTTGCATTGCATTGGAAGATTCCTACAAGGCCCTGGAATATATAGCCCATTGGTTTGTAAACTTCAGGGGACATATGACATACTGGGCTGGAGCATGAAAGGACATTCTGTTTCTAGGTGGGAACCATTAGATATTTATTGCAGGGTTTTTTTTAAAGTCCCTCTCTGTCTCAGGATGTTGTATTCCTGGAACATTCTATCGTTATTCTTTAGAACTACTAGCAAGAAATGGGGGAGAGAACTAGGCTGCTCTAAGGCTGCCTGGAGAACTGTCCTGCAGTTTGTCCTCTTCTCATTTCCTTTTACTTTATTTTCTTTATTTCATTTTCTTTTCTTTTTATTTTTTTAAAGAATGATGTAGAATGGAAATGTACAAATTTCCAGTTTTTCTCTCTTGAGCCTCTCACTAGTTTCATACCCTAAAAGAAAACAAGTATCTTATTTAATGTGCAGACACTAAATTTTATTAAAGACATTGTCCTAATGATACATGTGTAAATACAGTGGCTTCATTTTAGATAATGAATAGATATTTTCTAGGAGATTAGAAAATTGCGGGAGGGAGGTGTCTTAAAAATAGTATTTGAGTTCAGTATTTGATATGATCCTCTAGTAGACTTTAAGTTTCTCAAAGACATAATGGTGTCATTAGTTGATGTCTTCAGCATCTACAACAGTGGCTTTCATTTTACTAACACTATCACCAAGTGTGTGATGAATGAACAGTAATCTGGTTTATTAATCATGTATTCACTTCCACAGAAAGTAGAACTTAGGGGTGCATTCCCCACTCTCTTTTCAGGTCTTAGAAGCCTTATTACCCTGATTTCTCCGCGACTGTCTGCCTTTCTTTAGGGGCATGTTCAGTTCCCAGGCCCTAGCCATGTTTCAATATGAAACACCACCATACAGAGTCACAGCAAATGAAACCAATTGATACATCACATTCTGAATGAGTGTTGGCAGACATCAAGCCTGGCAGACAGATGGAATTCCATAGAGAAGGTACAGATGGACGAGTCAGCCCAGAAGGGAAGACTTAGAATGTTTGTTTGGAAAAGCAAATGTTTCATTTCAATACATCTTACATTGTTGTTACTGTTATGGTTGATATTTTCAAATGATGAAAATATCTTTAGAAGTATGAGGCCTATCTCAAACACCTCCTTATCTTGTATCATTTGTTCTTGATACCTTCCAGAAGATGTTTGTTAGTTTTTAAACAAAGTAATGCCCCAAAGTGTGGTCTATATCCCATTAGTATTATTACACCTTAATTTAGAATTAAAACAATGATTCCTAGCATAATGATCATTAAGTGATTTTGTTGTATCACAAGAGAGGGATTTGAGCAGACCTCTTAGAGTCAGACAACAATGTAAACATTTAAGTTCAACAGAGAGATTGGAAGTCATTCTGGAATTAGGAAACACCATATTTTATTATTAGATTATTTTCAGATATACATAGTGTGTAATTAAAGGTGCTGATTGTACATAGAAAGATCATTCATTGTGGGAACAAAAAGCCCTAGAGAGACTAAAACAATTCCTTAATGAGGCTCTCATCTAAGTGATGCATTGTATTGTAAATTTGTGGGTCTTGTGAGTTAGAGCTAAGTGCAATATCGCAGGTGTTATTGTTTTATGTTGTTTTTAGTAGCATCCTGGGGAGCAGCAGAACCTTACTTTACATTTTGTAGAATTAGTATTTGTTAGTGCTTACTAAATATTTAATAGTATGATATGCTACACATACTAATCTGTTGAGTATTTTAATTTTCTGCATTCCTTTGTGATTTAACATTGCATATTAAAGAAAAGTTTTTAGAGCTTACACTTGGGAGACTCTAAATAAGTTCACAAACTAAGTTGAGACTCTGCCAACCAAATGGCCCTTTTCCTCTTAGATAAGTTGTTGGAAATAGCTGACCAGTCCCATGATATTGGTTTACTCATATAATTGTTATTTGTAATGAAACTCCTTGCTTTTAAAGAACAAATTCATGGTAGAACTTCTGTATTACTCTCGTGGGTGGAATGGATATATGGTGATTCAACTACTATTTTAATACTCTACCTCTTGTTTCTGAATAGAATCTCCCACTCATTGTTTTAGTTTAAATTCAAATTATAAGATATGATTTGCTAGTGCCAATGGAAAATAATGGCAAATGCTTTCCACTGTCATCTTCAATTGACTGAGACTAATTTTTCTCTCAGAATCCTGCTCCTGAAATTCCAGTCTCTCCGTAGATCCAATTAATGTCTTCTCTAATGTAGTGGAAAGCAGGAGGGATGAAAATTTGAAATAAGTTTTAAACTTAGGAAATCCAAGTGAAAACAAAAACAATCCACCAGATTAGGAAATCTGTTCTTCCATGAAATTGCTGGACAATGCTGAACTATATATACAGGGATCTATTCTTAAAATTATCACAATTGCTTTACATTTTGAAATGACATTTATGGACTTTCCTAATGTTTGAGTGCACAATGGGAATTTATCTTTAATGGAATTAATATTATATTTGGCTGCAAAAAAATAATTCTTACCAAGGGAGTATTATCAAATTCAACTATAGAAATACTTATTTTGTCTGAAAATATATTGATTCTGCACCTTTCACCATAATAATAAAGAATACTAAATGTTAATTTATGGCACAGATCATTCCCTTTTCATCAGTTTGGTTTATTTCTTACGTTCTGGTAAAATAAAATAAATTACTTAGAATGTAAGATTGGAAGCGACTTTCAGGGAATGATTCCAATTCAGAGAGGAAAGGCAAAGAGATTGGCACTCAATTTTAAATAAATTCAAACAAATATTTAACCTGTTATTCTGTGAAAGAAGTGACAATGATTTTGCTAAATCCAAAATAGAGAAAGCAACTGTAAGATTCCAGTAAGTAAGGAAAGTGAGGAAACAGTGAATTATCTGTAAAATATATTTTTAGCTCCTGGATTTTTTTTTTGTTGTTGGTTTTGTTTTGTTTGTTTATTTGTTTGTTTTGGTACTGGGGGGATTAAACTCAGGGGTGCTTGACCACTGAGCCACCTCCCCAGCCCTTTTTTTATTTTTTATTTTGAGACAAGGTCTCTCTGAGTTCCTGAAGTTGGCCTTGAACTTATCATCCTCCTGCTTCAGCCTCCCAAGTCTTTGGGATTATAGGCATGCTCCACCATGCCGGATTTCAGTTCTGTCTTTTGCCAGCCCAAAATTTACATTTTTGAATCACTAGGGATTCTAATATAAGAAGAAATTCTGGAAAGAGAAAAATTATGCATTTAGATTTTGGCATTGTAGAAATATGATTTAGTTATCCGCTTTATCAAAAGCATTAGCCATCCAGAAAAAAATATATATTAAGATTTACAAATAAATGTGTCATAACACTCCATGTTCTAATTGATTGGTTTTAGAAACAGTAAGTCATATTTCTCTTTTTCTTACATTCTTATAACATGGAAATCAATGTTTCAGATTACCACTTAATTTGTCATGATGAGGGAAAACTTAAGATATCTTTGGTTTACTCTCAAAATTACACTATGTGATAGTTATGTTTTTGTGACAAACATTGCCAATGCCTAAAGAAGTGGATTATATGGCAATTTATTTTAAATAACCAACAACTGGACACAAATTCTGGCTTTTCAGAATAGAAGACTGTTATCCTCCATTTGACTGAAAACTGAGGTTCTAAATCTGACTTAATTAAGTATGTTCACTGAATGACTAGAGTGTATAATTGAATAAATTTAATAAATGTTCATTACCATTTTAAAATAGGTCATAATTTAAAATGATTTGAAATATAATAAAGCAAATTTAATTTCAAAATTTATTCAAATGATTTTGGAGATTATGCAAAATAATTTAATTATTATAATATTTGCCAAGTAATTATTAATATGGTGCCATAGTTATAATGTTTTAAGAACTTGGCTAAATAATTTTGATTAATAAATATCTTTTACAGAGAGAACTTATTATACACTATTTTCCCCAAATGGGCATTACCGTCCTATTATTGTTGGGTATATGTGGGTGAAAAAATTAAATATTTCTCTAAACTTTGAATAAAGACTTCATGTAGCATTACCCTAACACACAATAAAAAATAAACTCCAGATAAGTTAAAGTGTTATAAAAATACATAAATAGTAAAGATACTTAAAAAGTAGTAGAAGGAGGGGCTGGGGATGTGGCTCAAGCGGTAGCGCGCCCGCCTGGCATGCGTGCGGCCCAGGTTTGATCCTCAGCACCACATACCAACAAAGATATTGTGTCCGCTGAGAACTAAAAATAAATATTAAAAATTCTCTCTCTCTCTCTCCTCTCTCACCCTCTCTTAAAAAAAAGTAGTAGAAGGAAATAATATTTTTATTAACTTGGAGAAGGGCTTTTAAAGGAAGATGTAAAATGGAATATCAGAAAACAGACGACTGAACTATCGAACACTGAATTTATTTTTAATATTTAGGGGTAAACTATAGTATAAATGAGAATATCTTTGTGACATATAAGAAGGGTCATTAAGCCTAATTCATTGTACTTCTACAAAAAATAAAAAAAAAATTAGATAAAGAATCCAAGAGAATAACAGTTGAAGCCTGTGAGCACATGATTCATAGGAGAAATACAAAATACCTAGGCACTTATAATAAAAATTCTATTACCAATGATCATGGAAATAAAAAAAACAGGCTACTATTTTTTTTTCTCAGTTTAGAATGAGAAACTCGAGTGAGAATAAACTTTTACATGGCTGATGAAAAGATGCATAGGTACTAGAGTTTCAGAAGTCAATTTCACTGTATCTGGCAAAGCATCAATTTGTGCCATTTTGGATCTTCATATTGTGGAAAGCAATGGTAGCTGCTGAAATCACGGTTGCTATGGTCTGAGGGAGGTTGTCTAAATGCAGGTGTTGCTAATGTGGTAGTATTATAAGGTGGGCTGTTAAGGAGTAATAAGGCCATGAAGATGACTTCCTCTGAAAGGGATTGAGGCCCTTATATAAGAGGCTTCATGCAGCCTTGGGCTGGCCTGCCCTTCCACCCTCTGCCATTGTTTTTACAGCAAGAAAGCCCTCACTAGGTTCTCCTGTCTCTATCTTAAACTTCCCAGCATTTAGAACACCAGAAATAAATCCCTGTTCTTTGTTACCTATGCAGATGATTTAGGTCCTTCAAGTACTTTGTTATAGGAGCACAAATAGACTAATGGAGACAAGGATCTCCAAGTCTTACCTTGAAAAGCCATGGAGGAAAACAGAAAGAAAAGTAAAACCAATGTTAGATCTGCACCATAAAACAAATACAGAGACGACACAGAGTTCATTATAAGTGAAGTTGAACGACAGAGCACATCAAATCACTTCAAGAGATATCCGAGGCATTGGACCAGCCACAAACCTAGTGGCAAGAGAAGACAGGTAAGAAACATCACTGAGAAGCATGACAGGAGCTAATTTAAGATTGATCCAAATACATTCCCCATGACCTAAGGGTGAGAATAGAAAAAGAATGTCCCCAGACAGTGAAGCATGGTCTACAGAAAGGAACTAAAAAGGTCATATTGATTTGAAGGGGGAATTTTGAAAAGCATACTTTCTTTATTCGCAGGCTCATGAGAGAGTGAGAGAGCTAGAGAGAGAGCTGGTGGGGGAGGGTAGAGGAGGGTACAGAAGGGGAGGGGATAAATTCTTTGGAATTTGGGAAATATTTCACCTAAGGTAAGGAATAAGACAAAGATATTTAGTAGTTTCATATTATTCAAAATTGTTCTATGAATATAATCAATAAAATTAGAAAAGAGAAATTTACATAGAATGTAAGAATAGGTAGATAAGAAGAAGTTAAACAATATCTATTTATTTATTTTTTGTTTGTTTTTTGTTTTTTGTTCTAGGGTAGGGAGGCCTAACCACTGCTCAGAATCACTGCTCACATCCTCAGCCCTTTTTACTGTTATTTTGATACAGGGTCTCACTAAGTTTTTTAGGGCCCAACTAAGTCTC
This sequence comes from Ictidomys tridecemlineatus, assembly GCF_052094955.1. Classification (NCBI taxonomy): domain Eukaryota; kingdom Metazoa; phylum Chordata; class Mammalia; order Rodentia; family Sciuridae; genus Ictidomys; species Ictidomys tridecemlineatus. Next base: position 111,540,316 of record NC_135483.1, read on the forward strand.
TGAGGCTGGCCTGGAATTTGTGATTCTCCTGCCTCAGCCTTCAAAATTGGTGGGATTACAGGTGTGTGGTACTGCACCTGGCAACAACGTCTATTTTCAGATGATATGAAAACTAGAAACCTGAAAAACTCCAGATAATTAATGATAAACTAAACTTGAAAAATAAAAAAACGGAGTGAAGTAGTAAGATATAAAATTAGTACACAAAAGTCATTAACCATATATACAACCAATAACCAGTTAGTGAAGAAAATCCTCATACCAGTAAAGAAAATCCTCATTTATAGTGGCCAGGAAAATATTAAAAACCTGGTATAAACTGAAGAAACAATGTGTAAAATTAAAAGAGTGGAGACCTTTAAAACATTCTAGAAAAATACAAAATTAGACTTGAGCAAATGGGAGGATGTCTTCTGGAATAATAAGCTACAATATTATAAGGGCATTAGTTCTGCCAAATTTAGTTTTTATACACAATTCAATTCCAGAGATAATCCTGACTACTTTTCTTATGTGTAAATATGTTAACATTAATAATCTACACTTTGTTTCTCCCTAAAAGATGAGGAAGAAAATTCTGATATAAAGTGTGCTGTCTTGTAATCACAGGGTAATAAGTACATAGTACTAGGTTGCTACAAACTGCACATGTATACCCAAGGTCTTGTTTGAAAATAAACCATATATACTATTATTTTGGTGGTTCTTATTATACTGATAATCATCTGCAGAGATGTTTTTATTTGCCATTGAAGAAAATAATTTTAATACAGGAAATTTATAATTAACAAATTTGCAAATAAGTTTTAATGATAAATTATCATTTTCTTAAATTTACTTTAGTTGTAATGAATGGACAGGCTTTCTTACATAAATCATTACGCTAGATACCATTTATACTATGTGGCTTATTTGTTAGTGAGAAGCCATCAGAAGGACATGATGTAATTTTTCCATTTATATGCTTTTAATCAAAGTGCTTCTTGCTAATTCTGTTTCAAACATAATAAAAACCTTTTATCTAACTTCCAAATATAGTAATATTTAAATTTTATTATTTGGCATAGAGGAGATAGTCACTCAGCTAATGAATGTACTCATATGGCTATTGTTGAGTTTGCATTAAGGATTAAAACTAATAAAAATTATTTATCTAGTGGCCAGAGAACAGGAGGTTGTGATCCTTTGTGTGTTGGCAAGGAGTTCTTTACAGTTCTAGAATAAGAGACAAATATAACAGTTCATAAAAATATTTCATCAAGTTATAGAAAAAAAATGTTAGAGAAAAATGTTCGTTCAGTGAAGTTCAAAAAGTGGTAAACTCAAGATGTCAAATATGCACAGACTCCCCACATATGGTGTGGAGGTGTGCTCCAGGATAAAGGAGGAAGTCTGAACAAACAATTCTGCAAACATTAAGAGTTGGAGTATTCATATTATGCTTCAAAATACTAGGTTTGCATTACATAGAACTCTAATGAATATTTCTTTTCTTTCTCCCTCACCAGTTTTTCTAAACTCATGTATCTACTCACTAAATTCAGTGACTCATGTAACACATAAATGTGGTTGATTGCCTGTCCTGTTTGAGCTGAGTTCAGTTGGGGTTTATTTCATATACTCAACTTCTGTATGGTACACACTAAGCTATACTTAAGTGGGTACTGATTATATTTTTGATGATAATGAAAAAAAGAGAGGTGGAGATATCCCTTTGAAGAGATATTCTATTTATTACATGAATGGTTCTCTGAAAATTATCACAACAGATATACAATAATTCTTTAGTGCTTATGAAATCAAACTATCTATTTTGAAGAAATGCTGCAACTATTTCCTTAATTCTGTTCGTTAGTAATAGGTATTTACACAAGCAGAAAACTACTATGACCCTTTAGCCATTTTCTCTATATCCATTGTTTTTCACCACCAATATAGTGTTTTTCACTGTTATAATAACACTTAATTGCCAAGACCAAGTAAAGATAGATGGAAATTAAAATTCAAGGACTCAATTTCTCCTAGAGTTAGGTTGTATTAAAGATTTAGTTATTACAAGGAATAAACCAAGAAAGGCAAAAATCATCTTAATTGTCCTGAGCTCTATGATATAGATCATAAAGTGTTTTTAAAGCCTTTCAAAAAGAAAATGCATATTCTCAGGAGGTTAACAGGTCATTCAGTTGATAGATTCCAACACACTCTTTTTTAAAAACTTCAGAAACACAAGTTAAATTTTTATCTTTCTTTAAGAACTAGTCACTACTTTTTTTTCTTACAAAGACTAATCCCTCTGTACTTCCATGCATACACACACACACACACACACACACACACAAACACACAAACACACACTTTTCTTTACAGATATTTGAAATAAAATTTTTGTTGGTATAGTTATCTTTATTCACCTTTAATAAACTTACTCTTTCAAACCAGTCTTTTTTCTCATTAATTATATTCAACTTTTATTGCTTTTCTTACCATAACTCTACTATGTGATACTGTGCTTAAGTTCCCTTAAATTTATGGAAATATACATATATATGTATAAATACATATTCATATATATATTTATTTGCTTTTCTTTTTTAAAACTTTCATTTTGAAATATTTGTAGGTCCACAGTAAGTTAAAAGGATGGTATAGAAGGGCTTTATGTAGTATTCACTTAGAGTCCCCAAATAATTACATATTATATGAAGTATAGAGTGTGGGGACAAGTGCATGGAGAACTGCATACATGGCATACATTAAGGGTATCTGAGTGGCAGGCCACTCCCCTCATGCTAGGCACGTGAACAGCAGGCTGCTTACCCTGTAGGCACAACCCTAGGCATAAAGCCATGTGTTGCAGCCCTGTGCTTGCTCCATGGCTCACTTGATGATCGATCACTGCAAGGACAGTTACCAGAAATTGCATTGATGGCTGCCTGTAATCTGGTTAGTTACTGCCTGAGTATATGTACCTGGTAACTGAGCAATAAAATCAGGCAGGCTTCCTGCTTGGTCTCTGGAGGTCTTGATTAGTGACTCTGCAGCCACACTCTACTCTGTTCTGTGGGCCTCCTCACTGGATGAGAGAAAGCCCACACAATAATGCAATATTAGAACCAGAAAATTGATATTGATACCATCAGTGTGTATAGTACTATATCATTTTATTTCATATGTAGACTCATGTAACCATCACTGCAATAAAAATACAGACTGTTCCATCATCATAAAGATGTTGCTAATTTTACCCCTTTTTAGTTTCTTTTTCCAGCAGTCTCTAACCATTGACAACAACTGCCAAACTCTCCATCTTTCCAAATGTCATTTTAAAAATGATATATAAATAAAATCAGGGGGTATGTGACCTGTACATGCTGACTTTTCTTACTTTTGCTTCTGCATTGAGTTTTTGTTTTTTTCTTAAGTTCACTTTCCAAATTGCTGACTTTTAATTGATATATGTTTTTCATTTACATTGAATATAATTACTGATATCTTAGGGCATAAGTATAATATTTTGCTTTTGTTCCCTATGTTTTTACTTATCTAGATTTCCTTTGTGGTATTTAAACATTTTTTAATACATTTGATTTAACTATAGTATTTTCCAATGCTTTAGTGGTTCCTTCAGATGTTACACTATATATTATCCGAGGTTCTCCCGAGAGAGGAACTAGTAAGATACACATGGATATATAAGAGGTACTTATGGGAGTAGGACCATATGATTATGGAGATAGAAACCTTATAATATAGCCCTCTGCAAACTGAAGAATGAGGAAATATAGTGGTGAAAATTAATTATTGTCCAAAGGCCTGAGACCCAGGCAAGCTGATGTTATAACTTCTAATCCAAGGCTAAAGACACAAGAACAGGATGGGGGCACTGGTATAACAGAATCCTAAGGTCTGAGAACCAGGAGCTCTAATGTCTCAGGGCAGAAGATGGATATATACCTCACTTGATATTGGTGAGGATGTATTTTCTTTATTGAGTGTACTGATTCAGATTTTAATATAACTTTACCAGCTAAGTGGGCTTCCTTTAGCCAAGTCAAATTTAAACATAACATTAACCATTTCATGTGTACATATCACTTCATCACATTCTACGAATGTCAACATTTACCAGTTCCAGTATAGAAAACTCATGTTCCTTTATTTACATCTTTTGCCCTCCCTCCTGTGTAATATACTGTCTTAAATATTTCCTCTATTTATTTTGAGAAACATATTTAATACTGATATAATTTTTGCTTCAAATCTCAAACATATTTTAGAAATGTCCAGAGAAGAAAAACCTATGGTTTCAAAACTTAGTTTTGTATTTATTAGAAGTGACAAGTCTCCTAGTTTTCCTTTATCTGAGTGTATCTTAGTTTTCCTTCAGTTCTCAAAGGTAATTTTTCCAAGTGTAAAACTGGGGGTTGATAGTTCTTTTCTTTTAGCACTTAAGAAATGCTCCTCCTACTGCCCTCCATTGTCAGGATAAGAATCTTTTGTCATTTGAATGATTTTCTCTTTATACGTAAATTGCTACTTATTTTCTCATCACTTTAAAGATTTTACTTTTGTCTTTAGTTTTCAGAAGTTTGATTATGACAACTCTTGGAATGCATTTCTTTGGCTCTATCACATTTGGAGTTGTCTTATCCTCTTAAAAAATAGGATTAGGTAGTTTTTAAACAAATTTGGAATATTTTTAACCTTTATTTTTTCAAATTTCTTTCAGTTCCATTTACTCTTTCCTTTCTTTCTTTGACTCTAATGAGGAAAATGATCAATATTGTAATAGTCTTATAAGCCTTCAAGTTTTTATGCACTTTTTGCATCTATTTTCTCTTTGTGTGTCACGCTGTGTAATCTCTCTTGTTCTACATCAAATCCAGTAATTCATTTTTCTGTCCTTTCCATTCTGCCACTGATCCTATACACTGTTTGTTATTATTATTATTATAGTATCATCTTTTGCAAATATAAAATTTTCCTCTTGGCTTTCTTTCAGTTTACTGAGAATTTTAACCTTTTGAATTTACTTCAAGCATGCTTATAATTGCTTATTTAAGCATTTTATGAGTGCTTTAATATTCTTGCCAGATAATTCCAACATTAGTATAATTTCAGTACAATATTGACATTCATTGCTTGTATTCACTCACTCAACTTCAGATTATCCTGATTCTAGATATCAGAGGCAATTTAAAAAAAATCTTGGACTGTACTGGTATTATGAGACTGTGGACATACTTTATAATTTTCTGTTTTAGCAGTTCTACTTGGACACTGAATTATGAAGATATTATTTTATTTTGCTTTTATTCATGTATTCGTTGATATTATGTGTGTGGCTTGCCTTTGAAGTTTCTTTAAAAACATGAATCAGAACTATTGTTTCTTTCTGAAGTTTTGATATATCAAGTTCTTTACACATACTTTGTATCACTGTGTGCTGTTGATAGATTGACTGTTGAAATGAAATCCAGCTGTAAGACCCCATCCCAGAATATTTGTCGACTGTGATGTAGCCAAATGCTTATTGTGTCTCATCTAGCGAATCTTTTAGTTTTCCTGAGGCTTGTTTCTCATGAGGCTTGATGAGAGATTCCACATAGGCACTTGGAGATAAACTGATTTTGAATATAATTTTTGTTCATCTTTAATGTGACCACTGCCATCGCTGTTGTCAACTCCTCTTCCTCTTGCTACCTCCTCCTACATCTTTTCGTCTTGTTTATATCATTATATATATATAAAATGTATATATATATACACATGTATATCATCATATATATATACATAATATATATTTATTTATTATGTGGTCTGAAAATATTCTCTTTAATATTTGACAAGCCATTTTTTCTGTGTTTTAGTGAATCATTACCCTTGATAGTTGACATTTATGTTCTTAAGTCAACAGTTTTCTGATTGTGAATTAGCCACTTTCTCATTCTAATTAGCAGTTATGCTCTGCCGACATTGATTTGGCATTGGAAGTCATGAACAACCAATTCATAAGACAGCAATCTGAGGGGAGCATACATGTCAGGTTGTTATTTTAATTAGTTCTCATGAGTTAAGCTTCCTGAATAGCATATTACCAAGACATTTTGCTCTTCCCAACAGTGATTGAGACAGACAGATGACTGCTAGACCAGACTTGATGAAGCAGAAACAACTTTTTAAATGTTTTTTTTTCACTGTGTTGTTTGCCAAAGTCTTGAACAGAGACTAACCTGCCCTCAAGTAAAATGTTTAAATGAGTGCAAAATGACTATGAGTGTGCACAGGGAATATAATTACATAGTTATAAAACTGTATATTTATAAAAATGGACAAAATTGTATCAAGTATCTAATTATGCAATATGTTGTCTAAAAGAAATATATTTTATACTATAGAATAAACAAATTCCTCTGGGTTATCTAAAGATTTCAAACTAAGAAAAACCAAAGGAAAAATGGAATTTAATTGCATTAAGAAATGGAAAAAATATGGAAATTGGAGGTGATTAATCTGTACATATAGCATTATCTTAGAAGATTTTTTAATAAACTAGAAAAATAAATGACAAATTGGTATTTTCCCTTATGAATGTTAATTGAATGTCAAAATGCAACGGATATTTCAGTGGTAGTTTTTTTCACCCACAGGTTCAATAATACCATCAGAGAAAATTTATTCCAATTAGTTGTTTGCTTGAATGAAAGGGGATCTTCTTTTCTGATCTCAGGAGATACAAAGATTAAGGCAATTTGGACTTTTTTTTCCTCATATAACAGTTATTTCAAAAGTTAAGAAATAAATTTTCTCACTGCTACTGTCCATTTTTTTTGCAGCCCTATTATTCAAAAAGCAATGTGCATTATGGCAAAAGTTGAAAAAATAGATAAATAAATACAATTGAATAAGCCTTTCTTGCCACAGTTTAAGACGGCAATCAGCCTACCTTGACCAGAATTCTATTTCTATATGATTCCAAAGATATTGCTTTAACATTCTATCATTTTGAATTCTCCTTTATCATTCAACATTTTACAGTATCCCTTGTGAATACAAATATATAAGTTATTTGAGCTGGAATTCTAGACATTTGCTTTATCCCCAACCCTCATGTGTATCTAATTGATTCAATTGGTACCAAGATGTGAGCAGAACTCATTTATTGCAGCCATAGAGCTCTTGAAAGGAGATAAAATTGTCTTATGACACTCCTATGGGCTTAAGGACAGACATTTCCAAACTGGAGGTGAATTATGGGTGTATTTCCCAGCTTCCCCTGGGGTTGTCTGCTCATTATGTCCACAGAACAGGAACTACTGAAGGGCAAGGAGGTGGAGAGGAGGACTGTACATATGTTCCACAAGGAGGCGATGTTAACCTAAACATGGTTTTTGTATACATTGCTGCATATAAAATATTCCACTCATGGAGTCGAGAGTTTGTACTTCTATACTATAATCTAGCCAAGCTTTGCCTCAGGATTGTCTCTTCAGCCAAGCATAAGCTATTCTGTCACCTAGTGTCACACTGCTGGCTGGCATCATTCTTCACAGTTCTGAAATCTGCATGATATCAGACTTTCCTTTAGTTACTTAGTAATCATAAGGAAGCCACAGTTACTGATGAGAAGAAAGGAAGTAGGTGGGAGTGGGTAGGTGGAAGGACAGATAATCTTTTTATTTATTGAATTTCATCAAGAACAACTGGCTGATCTGTGTCAAAAAGGTAAATTATTTAAAAACAAAAAAGAATCTAGGTTTTGTTTTTCAGAACTATTGAAGATCTAAGAGTTACAAAACTACATATTTTAGAGAACCTCACCTTAAAGACATCATAGTCAAGGAGAGAAAATAAACAAATAGCATGGAAATGCTAGAGGGAAGCTAAAGGTGGTGGACAGGGACGCTTAATGGAGCTCATCGCTGTGCTCAGTTTCAAAGGATGGGTAGGAGTCAGTCTGCAGAAAAGACAAGATAGAGGCATTCGAGTCACAAAATACAGGATTCACAGGTTCAAAAACAGGAAAAGCATGATGTATTCTATGAAACAGAATCAGAGCTTCTGCATATTAAGTGTAAAACATGATATGAGAGATTAGTTTAAAGCAGAGCTTTTCGGGCTTTAATATATTTTCAAATCATAGGGGATCTAGTTAATCTGCAGGTAGTGATCCCTGAATTTTGATTGAGATATAAAATCATTTTGGTAGATTTTTCAACCAACAAATACTATTCTCATCTGAGTCCAAAAGTGGACGGGGCAGTCATGTTATCTTATTTCTCACTGAAAATTACCTACTGGGTTTTATGTTTTGCTTTGTTTGATGCACAAGGCTTTGATAAAGTTGGGTTAATATAAATCTCTATCTTTGAAACAGGGTGAAGATTAAGGTAAAGAAAGTGAGGACCAGAAGTCAAGAGGGTGCCCCACATTTTACAAAGGTAAAATGTGGGGCACCTTCTTTTGCCTCAGGCTGTAAGGTCTCTACTTGTCCCTATTACTGATTCTATTTTATACTTGACCTATGTTGTTCCTCGTGAATTTCTGAATTAATTGTGATATTTTAAAAGTTTTCATTCAAGTATTATTTATTTTAGTTACTAACTTCTGATGCTCCTTTAAATCTTGTACTGGAGGGTAGTCAAGACATCCTAATCCAGCCTTGCTCTGAAACCTAGAATCTAACATTGCATTTCTGATCTAAATGCCTCATACCCATTCACAGGAATGTCTTCTACAAGGCAAATGTGCATAGCAGCCAAATAGAATAGCAGGCTACTTTTTTTTTTTTTTTTTTTGCCATTTCTCAAGGTTCTTTCCAATTGAGTGTGTTCTATCTAAATCAAAATGTAGCAGAGAATTTCTTCATCTCATCCCAATTCTTTGACTTTCTGTATTTGATAAGTATTTCTATATTGCAATGCATGATATATAATATGAATGTAGAAAATCCTGACTGTGAACAATGAAAGAATATAGACATAGGTGAAATGCACACAGACAGAATTCAAAAGTCAACTTAAAGGAACTGCAAAGGTGCCAAGGTCAATGCTTGGCACCAGAATCACGAGCCACCACACAGCTTTGTAGATTCAAACAGCAATTCTTTATTCCAGCTCTCACACCACCTCCACACAGGTCCAGGGGCAATCGCGCTCTGCCGTCTCCCGCACAATTCACCTACTCCACGAGGCTCTCTCCAAATCCCATTTTAATCTCACGAGAACTCAACGGGAACAAGCAGCAGGAACACCCTAATCCCAGCAATAATCTTCAACTTCCAACTTCCCTGAAACCCATTATCTTAAACTGGCAACGCCTTAAACTCAAGGAGCCGGTTACTTCCTCAAACCTGATCAGCTCTAAACCCGGATCCGCCTTGGTCCTTGAGCAAGGTCACCTTATTAAAGCATGCATGCAATGTCCCATTGAATGTCCTCTAAGCAGCATGGGGTACGCTTGGCAAGGAAATTTCGATGCGTCATTCCTACTTGGTAATGGCCCTCAGCATCTCCCCCCTTCTGATTAATTAAACAACAAGCAATGTGGCTTAGGACCGTGCCTGGTAGGTTTTCCAATTCAACATGTGGTTCTTACCCGTCATGGGAGAACTGACCTTTACACGTCAATTTCCTGTCTTAGGTTGAATCCACTGCAATCAGATCAACCCGTCGCTGACTACCGGTCCAGCATTCAGCCATGCTTGTGGATAGGCCTAAGCACCAGTGGGGGGGTGAGGTTCTTGCCTCACCTCTGTTGGCCCCCAAATTTAACCTTGGTGCCAGTGGGGGGGTGAGGTTCTTGCCTCACCTCTGTTGGCCCCCAAATTTTAGACCATCACTAGTAGAAGGGAGGAAGATACAGAAATGCCACAACACCAAGCCAATTGACGGCTCCTTTGGAAAAATTGCGTCACTGGTGACACCATCAGCAAAAATATGCCAGCAGTACCACAATTCGCTGCACCAGACGATAGTTCACAATGCATGCAACTGATAAATAGTCCAGGCAAGTTCTGCAGGCAGTTCAAAGTGGAAGAGTCTATCAATATGTCCATTTCCTCACAAAGTAAATCAAATCCTTGATTGAGCATTACTTGTTGAGTTATATTCATTGATGCATCAGTTTATACAGTTTACTGTGGTAGCTATCATAGAAGCTGTAGTTTGGTTTTCTTTGTCTTCACCGGCACTGGGATGGAGATGGGAATTCTGGCAATGATGTTAAAGAGACATTATCCTGAACAGAATTATTAAATATAATGAAAAGGAAAAGTGAAAGTAAACAAACAGATCTGTTAATCACCTTTAAAAACAATAGTAAGCAAACAGATCTATTATCCAACTTTGAAAACAATCATTAACAGCTGTTTACCTAAATTAGATTAAACCACTTAAATCACGTGAACAAAAAAAAAATTCGGATCCATTTTTTCATGAGCGCTCCTCATATAAAAATATGGACATACACACATACTGACATGCAACACAAAACAGTGCAGACATAACATACAACACATAAGACAAAAATAACGGCCTTGTAGCTTTACCTAGGTAAAATCTCCATTGCAATGTTTAAAAACTCCACAGTCAAAAAATAAAAAACAGTCAAAAAACAAAACTGATCAGAAAAACATTAACCTAGGTTTGTATGAGCTCAAAAATAAAATAGAACTTTATGATGTGGGAAAAATGCAATAATAAAATAGATATTGAAAAAAGGCACCGTGGTTAATCACTGTCGCAGATGTAAGAATAGCCAAGCTGGAGCTCTGGATTTCAGCTGTTATGGATTTCAGTCAAATCATCTTCTTTTTCTGTAGAAATTGTTTTGGTTAACCTCTCTGGAATCCAAATTGGCTGCTGTTCTCCCTGTGGGAACACACAAACGGAACCCCGACTCCAGACAATAACTGGGTCGGGACCTTTCCATTGTCCTGTTAGAATATCTTTCCAAAGTACCTTAGGCTTATGTACATTTTTCGGATACATATGTCTTTCCGCAGCACTAAGTCCTGATGTATCCAAATTTAAAAAATTTAGAGTAAAAAAAGGGTTATTTTAAGTTTATCTTTGGGGGATATATACCCCTTTAAGATCCTTTTAAATTTAAGTCTTTCAAAAGCATTCTGCCTTACTTTTTAGAATTATTTTAGTCCTTTTAATTTTTAGATGTGGTTTTAAACCATAGTTGTCATAGCCTTTTGCATTTTCTATCTGAAATACCTTTACTTGACATTTTCAACCATTTTCTATCTTATTTCTATCTTCTAGTTTTCTTCTAAGGCTTTTATATTTACCCTTAGTTGCTTTCTTCTCTCCTAGTTTTCTTTTGTTTCCTATTTTGTGGGTTTAAAATTCTTGTCTTTCTACATCTTTTTATCTTCCTATATCTTTCTACATCTTCTCTCTTTTTTTTACCTTTCTGTACTTCTGTTTTTGAAGTTTTCCACTTCAAATTTTTAATCTTCTTTATCTAAATCTTTTATCTTATTATCTTCCCATTTTCATGGGTTATTTTTTTTTTCCGTCATGAAGGCATCTTAACCACCTTCAATTTAACCTTTTAAACCCTTTTGCAACTTATTTAGACATTTTACAACTTTTTACTTTACCACACAAAGATTATCTCATCTCCCTCTTTTTGGTTTAATAAGTACATTTTAATAGTTTGATGAGTAAAGCAATCTTTTTTCTGCCATGAAGGTATCTCAACCACCTTCATTTTAACCTTTTAAAACCTTTTAATTATCATCTATACTGTACTTTTTCACCACCTACAGCTTCACTCTTTTAAACGAGGCTTAGATTCTGTATAAATCGCTTTAATGTTAGTTTACATGGCTGCCCTTCAACCAAAGGCTCCTTTTTACTCCATTGAGAAGCTTTGTCTCAATCTGCCATGTACAAATACCTTTTTTCTTTTCTTCTTTTCTCAAGCTTTTAAAGTAAGTCTAGTTTCCTCAAAATCTTTTAAAATGGCATTTTACAACTTTTTACTTTACCATACAGAGATTATCTCAACTAGAAACATTTCTTTTTCCTTTAACCTTTTATATTAAAATATATTTCCACATCTTGAACCTTTTTATATCCCTTTTTTAACCATTAACACTTTTTATAAAATCACATTCTGAAACAACCCTTATAAAATTACTCCACTTTAATAAGATGAAATACTTTCATGTTTTCTAAGGTACTATTATACTGTAATTGAAACCCAACTGAAACTTCTTATACTCTTTGTATATAAATTACACATGATAGAATCTTAACTCTTAGTAACCTCGTTTTAGCAAAGACACAGACCAAAGCAATATAAAACCTTTTTCCATTTACCGATTTATGAAAACACACATAATGTTTAAATATATTACCTTATGGAACTTAATAAGTAAAGAGTACTTGATTTCATATTGAGTGGTTGATATTTTAACACTTTAACTTTGTAAATTAATCAGCTGTCTGTAAAAAACAAGGTCTTAGACAAGTATAGTAAACAGAATTAGCCATCTCTTTCTTGTTGAAGAAAAATCCTTCTACAGGATACCATGATGGCCCCTTTGATATACTTAATAACTCATCTTTAAAAAGCCATGGGCTACATTTTTGTATTGTATCAACATATGCCCTAGCTGTTCTTGGTCTTACTGGGGTGCCTCCTTCCTCTAACAATTTCTCTTCCTCAGAGGCGAACAAATTCAAACCTTGAGTCAACCATTTTCCCCAGTTTGCCTGAGAAAGTTCTAGGAACAGGCAACTTGAAATAAAAACAAAATAAATCAAAACAAGAACACGTTGTTTTTTGAAATGGTCACCCATTCTCTCGCCTTCCCTCAGGGGCGAGCGATTTTACTCACCTCCAAATTTCAGACGTTCCCCGTACGGGCCACCAAAATGCCAAGGTCAATGCTTGGCACCAGAATCACGAGCCACCACACAGCTTTGTAGATTCAAACAGCAATTCTTTATTCCAGCTCTCACACCACCTCCACACAGGTCCAGGGGCAATCGCGCTCTGCCGTCTCCCGCACAATTCACCTACTCCACGAGGCTCTCTCCAAATCCCATTTTAATCTCACGAGAACTCAACGGGAACAAGCAGCAGGAACACCCTAATCCCAGCAATAATCTTCAACTTCCAACTTCCCTGAAACCCATTATCTTAAACTGGCAACGCCTTAAACTCAAGGAGCCGGTTACTTCCTCAAACCTGATCAGCTCTAAACCCGGATCCGCCTTGGTCCTTGAGCAAGGTCACCTTATTAAAGCATGCATGCAATGTCCCATTGAATGTCCTCTAAGCAGCATGGGGTACGCTTGGCAAGGAAATTTCGATGCGTCATTCCTACTTGGTAATGGCCCTCAGCACAAAGGAAAATTAATTTTCATGGTGAGTTAAAAACCATGAGGCTTCATAAAATACCCATGAAGAACAGGATTGAAACATCAAGTGTTTTCCATCTTATAAAACAAAATGAACTAAAGACCATGTGCGCCTTTATGCCTATGGATTTTGCTTTCCACCAGCATCATATTCATATTTGTCACTAATTAGACCTTTTTCCTTCTTCGTATTTTTTGTATGAAGTAGGACAAAGAGTAGGTGTCTGAGTACTGGGCACCTTCCTGCCCTCAGGGGCCGCAGCTCTGTGAGGCAGCAGAGGTCTGCTCCTGTCAAATGCTGCAGTCCTGCTGAATTGCACATTTTACTCCCAGCACAAGCCTTCAGTTCCCAGAAACTGATACTTAGATGAACGTAGTTGATTTTAAGAAGATGTCAAAGGACAACCAAATGAAGAGATAAGGGGAAAGGAGAAACACATTTTCCTTTATAATTAAAGAAAAACCTGGTTCTCAAATTGAGCAAAGAAGAAAAGAGATTGTTTGAGATACCATGCAGAAGACTAAGGGCTGAACTTTGGTAATCTAATTTTAGCTGTTATAATCCTAAGATTGCTCATTTTTTAAATGGGGAATAATAAAGTTGTTTTGCTACTTGGAGTATATACTAAGCCAATGGTTGTAAAGTTCCAAGTATAATGTCTGGATTATAAAATCTCAATAAGTGATTATTGCTAATAATGCAGAAAAACATAGAACTTAAACATGCCATAACATATATAATGTGCCAAAATGCCATACTCCCATGTAAATATGCATATGATATAAGTACTCTTATTCACGTATTCAAATACATGTGTACACATGTACATAGAGTGTGTGCCTGCACACATGTATATGTATTATGTGTGTGTACATTTATATATTACCCCTAAAGGAGGCCCTAATTTATTAGAACGACAGAAACTGGTTGATGGTATTTTTGCACTGATTTACTAACAACTCATTTTAGTAAGCTGGAATTCTTTGAAATGACTCTTAAATTGTATTTCCAGAGAACTTCAGCCTTTCCTAATATCTAAAAAAAAAAAATCTCTTTTTAAAAACATTTACCAATGATGATGGCAGCTAAATGTGTTGCAGGAAAGTTCAGGCTTCAAGTTTATGTACAGTAGTTGACGTGAAAGAACATGATTGGGAATTACCTTGAGTTTTCACAATTGCAAATGAAGAGCGCAAAGAGATTTAAAGGTACCTAGGCCCAAGAGGCTATTGTAGTCTTAAATAACCCTCAAGGATGTCAAGGGAAAAAGACAGTGAAGACATTGGCTATTAGAGAAACAAGTAAGAGGAACTAAGGTGTGGTCTGTGACAGTGAAGAGATCAGCTGTGTTTGTTGGCTGTAAGTGTAAGAAATGGTGGAGACTTGTTAGGAGCAACCTTATTTTCATTAGTCATGGTTTTTGTGGAGTTGATGCGTCACCTTAGGGCAGTTTCTCTGCTTAGAAGCACAAATAAGAGAAAAAAAAGAATGAGAGATGAAAGGAAAGGGGAGTAAAAGCTCTCACTGGAGTTAAATTCACATTTATAAAGCAAACTGCTATTCCAATCGTCTGAGCAGAAGCCCACTACGGAGGAATTTAATAATGTTAACCACTGAGCTTTTTGAAAACCTATGCACAAGATGGAGTGCTTTGCAGAGGAACTAATGATCCAGAACTACAATGAGCCCAGTGGTGTTGATGATGTAGATGAGCCAGGCATTTTAAATCTAGGAAAACATGAAACAAGTTGGAGACCCTTGAGAGTGGAATGTCCTTATTGATATCATTTTAGCTATTACTTCACATGTACACTTACTGAGTATTTACTGACGCCAGGACCCCAGGTTCTGTGTGGGAAGAGTAATGGGTCAATCTTTTAGACAGACATTTTTGCCTCTCTTTATCTAAAACTTCCAGCATATAGTGCATCTCATAATTTGTTCTCAAAAGCTTTTTGTTAAATTCACTTAAAATATAAAATATTTACTGATTGTATTAACAGGCAGTTTAAAGTATATCAAAACACAAATATATGTGAGAAGTAGCCCTGAAATTGGAGACCATGAGGGCCAAGACTGGGAACACTCATCCAGTGTGAAGGTAAGGGGAGAAGACAGTGGCTATTGGACGACCAAATGCTGAGAGGAAATGATATGTGGTCTGTGATAGTGAAGAGATCAGCTATGTTGGCTGACTATATGTATAAGAAATGGTGGAAACAATTACATAGGTGGGGTGGAGCCAGACAAGAATTTTTCAATCTTGTCTTTAGAAAACCAGCATTTAAATTTAGAAAAAAATAATGGGTAAACTGAAGCCTAAGACTAATAGAGGCCAACTCAGAAAATAGAGGGTTACTTCAGTAATTAATAAGAGTTGATTTAAGAGTTTGGTCTACTTATGTGATACAGATTTAAGGATCTCACTTAAAGTATTTTTAGTGGAAAGAGGATGAGCTTTGGTGGAAGACAGATATGGTTTTAAATTTTAGCTCTGTTGCTTTCTGCATTTATGACTTTAGGGAAATAATTAAATATTCTGAATCTCAGTTTCTTTATCTGAAGATGAAAGTCGAACCCTAACATTATAGGATGGTGATTGTACAGAAGAGAAAAGATATTCTACAAATGTCAATGATCTTCCCTTAAAACTACCCATAAATCATGGCTATTCTGGTAGCACAGGTAATTTGGCCCTTGGCAAAGATTTAGTCCACAGAAAACTCTGAAATCAACCTGACTATAACAATCATTAAGGATAGTTAGTACCGTATCCCAAGGACTCTGGACCTTCTTTCTTTCTCGTTTCTCCTTCTCCACTCCTCTTCCTACTCCCTTTCTCTCATATATGTGTGATGGTTTGAATGTACGCAAAATTCATGTATTAGAAACATCATCTCCAGTACACAGTGGTAGAATGCAGGTCCTGATAAGAAAAGATGGTTAAGTCATGCAGACCGCCCCTCTTCATGAATGGGTTAATTATCCCAGGATAGGCTTGTTATAAAGGTGAATTTGGCCCCCTCTTGCTTTCCTGTTTTCTTGCCCTTCCTTCTTCTGCCATGGGATGATAATAGCAAGAAGGCTCTCACCAGCTGCTGGCACCTTGATACTGGGCTTCGAAGTTGCCAGATCTGTGAGAAGCAAGTATCTTTTCTTTATAAATTGCCCTGTCTATGACATTCTGATAATATGAAATAGACTAATAGACTAAGACACTATGGATCTTTTCCTCCATTTTCTCCTCTTAGAAACTCTCACATCAATATACATAAATACTACATTCAGCCTTCATGAACACCCCTCAGCCATCTGCATTAGTGATAAGGAAACCCCTTTTGGACAGGTTATGTCTACATTTGTTTGACATCGAAGTTGATAGCTGGATCCTTTCATGGAGAAGTTAACTCTTCATCATAACCTTTCTACCCCTCATCAGAGTGGCATACTTTTGCCACCTATTTTTCCCTCAAGCATCGTGACTCTATAAAATGAGGAAAAGCTTGAATGTTAACAGAAAACAATGATACTTCTTGTCTCAAAGTGGGCGGGGCGGGGGGAAGTATGGTTTAGCAGAAAGAACAAAACAGATTTGGATATTCTGGGATTCAAAGTTTTGCTTTGCTATGTGTATGCCAGATGTAAAAGCTTAAAACATCTAACTTTGCCTATTTGAGTTTTAGTTTCCCCACTAAAAGTGGGAATACACTAAGTTCTGCATTGAAGAGTTGTTGAATTAAGTGAGCTGTTTTATGGAAAACTCCTGACAGTATCAGTGATTCAGCCATTTCAATTGATCTTATTTAATTCTGAAATCAAATTACCTTAGTTTGAAATACTAGCTTTACCACTTACTAACCATTCAACCTTTTGGCCACTTATTTAACTTTTGTGCATCCTCTTCCTCATTTAGAAAGTGTGCATAATAATGAAACCAATCTCCTTAGAGGCTGTAATTATTAAGTAAATTAATACAGAAAAAGACCTTAGAATTACCTGTCCTAAGGCACTTATTAAATCCTCAATAGCTGTTGTTATCTTCGAATGGTTTCTTTCTGTAGTTTTACTTCTAGAATCGAGTACTGTTATACTTTCTTTTAAGCATCTTCCTTGTCTTTCCCATTTTTGTTGCATCTAAGTCTGAGCTCTTAGAGCTTACCACTTATAACATTCCCATGGTATTCTCTCCAACTCCTATCCTTTGCCTTGAGACAGTAGCTGAAAGCAGAATCCACCACAGCTCTGCTTCCACCCATCTGGGAAGCCATCATAATGAGTTATTAATCAGACAAGTTTCTGGTATCAGGGGTTTCTACCTGCATTAATGCATGAACTACCAGTTAGGTGGGATGTAGCCATGACAGTCCAGGTACATCCATCATCCTAGGTGAGCTTGGCTGGAAGTCAATGGCAGGAGCTACTGAAAACAGCAGGTAAAATGGCCTCAGGTAATGCACTGAAGCTCAGCATTGGGGCTTCGGTTCTTGCCTGGTGAGAAATCCACAGGAATAAACCACTCTCTTTGTTTGGAAAGATTAATGTGAACAGGGATACAAAGTAGGAATCAGTTGTAGAAACAAGAAGTCCCACTCACCATTTCAAAACTAGCAACAAGCAGAAGCAAAGAGAGAATGAATTCCCATTTACTGAAGAGTGATTCATGGGATTGCCCTGAGTTAGTGAAAAATCCACTGTGTTGTGGGGCCTGATAATTTGGTAGGAATAAGAAGAGGGGAAAATTGTGTCACCTATAAAACCCACAGGGAAAGGCTGAGTAAGGTCTGTCTGAAAATGGATCCACCTGTCTAGCTAGAAAGATATATTTAATGTCTGAATGTACACAACACAAAATTGAAGGTGCAGAGTTTAATATTTCTCTTTTAGGAAGTAGAAAGTCATTAAAACTTTGATTAGTTCCGTGCATAGTGGCACAACTATAATCCCAACTACTAGGGTATCTAAGGCAGGAGGATCACAAGTTGGAGGGCAATCTCAGCAACTTAGTGAGACACTGTCTTAAAATAAAAATTAAAAAAAAAAGAAAAACCAAAAAAAAAGTAAAAAGGGCTGGAGATATAGGTAAGTGATAGAGCGTTCTGGATTTCCTCAGTACTGAACACAAGCAACAACAAACAAAAACAGGCCAATATCATTACCAGGAAAGAAAGTTAAAAAATGTAACCGGGGATATTGAACACTACTGTGCTTCTGTACACAGTATATATTAAAGGTGTGAGGGACTATAATAGGTAAGAAATAATTTCGTAACTAACCCAGGTTTGAGGTAAAAGCTTGCCATCTGTCGTTAAAATGAAAATGAAAAATTTTAAGGATAGACTTGGATTTAGCTTATATTTATGATGGATCATTGTAAAAAACATAACGTAAATGCACCTGCATTAGTGTTTCCAATGAAGGACTTCCTGAGCAGTAAGCAAATTCTGTTATTTTGAAATTATTTAAGCAAACAAATAACTCCTGTGTTTAAAATAAATAAAGCACAAATATTTCAAAACTTGATGTAATGATAAAACAGGTAACAAGAGTAAGGAGAAAAAGTGAAAGTTAAGATCTGCTTAATCACTCTGATATACTATGAGGAAAGAGTTCCTCTATGTGGCAGATGGAACCATCCATGTGAATTTATTGGTGACCTGTGGATGAGGGGTCACTCAGAGAATGACTTTCCCTAACAGGCTTGGCAATGAAGACAATCTGGATTTTTGTAAATGTTCTAACCTTTTTTTTTACCCCAAACAATCTAGGGTGATTTTCACCCATTTTTTAGTTATTATTTTTCAAAGTAAAGCTGATAATCTCAAATATGTTGAACAAACTGTTCATTACTTTTGGCATTAAAAAGTCTAATAAGAAGACTGTGATAAACAGTATGGCTTCATTTTACTTTTTTATAGTGTCAGATTCTCTCTCACCTGCTCCTCTGAAGAAAATATATGTTTGGATTGTATACTTGGCTACCAGAGTAAATAAAAAAATTGCAAAATAAGTTTGTAGACTTACAAAGTCAGTGATCACTTTCTTTCAGGAAGCTAGAAAAGTTTTAGACAGGCCAATATCATTACCATGATGATGGGCTTCAATATCCTCAAGACATATCCCATGAATGAGCCAATAATAGAAATTTTCAGGGAAATGTTTCTCAAACTACAAACCCTGATGACATCAGTGATCATCCTAAAATGGATTATGCACTCTGTGGTTAGATCTTGGCATCTATATATTTAATAAGACCCTCAAGCAATATGAACCCATGCTTTAAAAGTTTAAAAATCATGAATTTATCTTTTTTCTGACATATATCTGCTTTTCCTCCTTAGACTTATGTATTTTTTCTTGGTTTAAATGCTGACTTACTACAATGGGAGTTCCAGCTGAGAAATTCAACACTGTAAATGCCAATTTGTGTGTGTGTGTGTGTGTGTGTGTGTGTGTGTGTGTGTGTTAGTGTCTGTAGGCAAATGTGCACTTATTAAGTTTATAGAACTTGACCCACCAAATGTTATACTGTGCCCTGCATTGAGGGTTGAGCTCTGTTGTACAAATTTTTATGTCATGTTTTAAGTGATACAAAGAGGATTAGCCAAATGAAGATTATCTTTGCCAAGCTCTCTTGCAGGGATTTGAGAACTTGAAACTAGGTCTGGAGAGGGAGCAATTATATGTATCATGTCTAACATTGCATCATAAAATATCAAAATAATTCTATTTCAGAGACAGCCAGTGAAGGACTACAAATGGAGCAGTGATTTGTGACTGTCTTTCAAGTGTCTCATATTTCTTTATTTTCTTGAGGTTCTTAAACTCCTATTTATCCAGATAATATACAAGAACGTGACCTTCCATACAATAAGCAATCACATGACCAGTTCCATCAATGTCATCCTGATTCTTCTGAGTATAATTATCTCTGTTAAATTTGTACATGTCCTTGCTTATCAAGGTAATGGCTAACTAGTCTGATAAGTGTAACAGGCAATGAGAGTAAATGGCTTAATTATCCCTCATTATTTAATTAATATGTTAATTATTTATCATTAATTAAATAACAAATGGATTTAAACTAAACTTTCTAACCTGAGGTTAGAGAGTTTGGATTTTTAATTTTTTTCCCTGACTTTGTTTCATCCCCAACTCTTGTTAATGGTCTAGCACACACGTTGTTAATGCCAAACAATTGAGTGTTTTCTTTGCCCATTTAACCTGTAGCCTATTTCTGACTCCGGACTGTCTTTGCACAGGGTAAACTTCTTGTTAAAAGTAATCCCCAAACAGAATTCCTTTCCAGACTAAAAGGTTCACCAACATCTTGAAAATCCCTGACCACAGTCATCTCTCTCATGCAATGTGGTGACTCTAATAGGATTCATTCAACAGATACATGTTAACAATATAAAATGCATGAGGAGGTAGTAGGGATAAAAGAAAATATAATTCAATCTGTCTTTCAGAAATTCATTATTCCATGAGTATAAATAAACAACTATACTATAAGAAGAAAAAAGAGATGACATATAAGGAATCATGTTCAATGTAGAAGTGCAATCTCCAATCAATTAATATGTCAGGTGTATGAATTTACTATGTAAATATCACTATTTATGCTTTTTTGTTTAGGGCTGCTATTCTCTGTGGTGATTATGTATTACATTTTAAAAAGATCTGCTTAGAATTTGTTGTAAGACTAGTTAAAATCAGAAAGAGACAAGAGACATCTCAAGACAAAGGAATATCAAGAGAAAGTATCAGGAGAGAAAGCTGGTACACATGGGAATGATGTTGTGCCATATTTAAGCTTAAATTTGAAGGCTTTTTTAGGGGATGCCTCATCATGCAAACAAGCCCAAGCTAAAAGCTTGATCATATAACAGAAGACCCAGAACCAACTGATGAGAGCTAGTTCCCAGAGACCCTTCCATCTCATCAAAGTTACAAAAGCAAGCACAACTTGTATCAGCAAAGCTTGACACCTATCTACAGAACTTCCCAGCTGATCCATGAACTTGTTATTAAAAACATATCATGTTTTATTTAAGCCACTAAGGGTAGATGTGGGTTTTTACTCAGTAAATACTAAGCTTTAATTTATATACTCAATTAATAACTAAAAGGCCTAAAGTAGGAAGAAAATGATATAATAATAATGATAATAATAATAATAATAATAATAATAACAACAACAACACTTATTACTGAGCACTTGCCATGTGCAAATTAATATATGTATGAGAACTGATGTTATTGTGTGTGTTAACTAAAAATCACTTGAAATGATAAACGTAATTTCCTCATTTTACAGATGAGAAAATGGAGACCTAAAGTAAAAAGTTACCTATCATGACAAAGTTCTAAGAGATAAAGTCAGCATTTGCAATTTACCTTAATGTCTACCTTGTATCTTCTATTGTCTTTCAGTGAAATGAGCAGATCAGAACTTATATAAATGTGCTTTAGAATATTTCTTTAGTGAGCTTCTCATGGACTGTCTCATTAACTCTGTGGTTTCTTAAAAAGCCACATTGGCTTTGATATGATCCATCATAATTCCCATCAGAGTTTCTTGTTTCAGTTCTTTCATCTAAAAGAGAAATACTGATAAATGTGTCATGCCCATTTATAAACCATGGAGAAACTTTTGAACAGACTGGGCTCAAGGTTCTTGAATACATTGTCATATAGTTATCGCTATTCTGCCTATGCCAGAGGCAGCTGCTGGTATATAGTATAGTATTTCCAAGCTCTCAGATAATCAGATAGTAGTGACATTTTCTGCAACCGGAAACTAGTATATCATCTAGATCATACAGCTTTCAAGCATCAATGTTCTAGTGACTTTTTAACGAGAAACCATTTTTTAAATAAATTTTTTAACCTTTATTTTATTTGTTTATTTTAATGTGATGCCGGGGATCAAACCCAGTGCCTCACACATACTAGGCAAGCGCTTTACCACTGAGCCACAACCCCAGCCTTAAGGGATTGATAGAGTTGATGTCTGTTCAAAGTTTTGTATGGGTATCCTTTGAGTAGATTAGTCTAGAGGGTTTTACATTAGATTTTTTGAAGTACAGTTTTATTTAGCTGTACAGTTATATACATTTTGACAAATTTATAATGTCATATAACCAGCAGTACAATTAAATTATATAATATTTTAATCAATTCCAAAATTTCCTAAATGCTTATTTAGTATGTCAATACCACCCATCTCTATCAACTCTAGCCCCTGCCAACCAGTGTTCTGATTTCTGGCCCTCTATTCATACCTATTCAGGAATCACATAAACAAAATTGTCACAAAATCATGTATTCATTATGTTTTTGTGTCCACCGTCTTTTACACAGCATAATGGTTTAAAATGTGCTGATGTTGTATTACATAGATCTGGATTAGGCTACTTTTATTGCTAAGTAGTATTTCACTTATGGATGTTCCACTATTTGTTAATTTCTTCCACAGTTGAAGCATGTAAATTGTTTCCAGTTTTTCATAATTATGAATACACTTCTAAGGACCACTCAGTGTATGGACATGAATTTTAATTTGGGGGGGCAGTAAACACTTAAGCACAGTATTTCTGGGTCATATGGTTTTATAATCTAAATGTTTGTATCACCTTAAAACTCATGTTGAAGCCCTAACCCCCAGTGTGAAGGTATTAGAAATGAGGGCCTTTGGGGAGGGTAATGAGGTTTAGAAAAGATTATGGGCTAGAGCCCCCAAGACAGGATTAATGCATTTATGAAAAGAGAAAGAGACAGCAGCTTCCTTCCTGTTCTATGTGAGAACACAGCAAGAAGCCGCCAATTGCAAGAAAAGACCTGAATATTCTGCCACCTTGGTCTTGAATTTTTGATCTTCCAGAAATGTGAGAAATAAATGTCTTTTATTTCAGCCATCCAATATACGGTGTTTTGTTATAGAAGACTGAACTTACTAAGACATGTGGCAAGTATTTATTTCATATATACATATACACATACATTCATATATTTATTTATTTATGTACTAGCAATTGAACCCATGGTCACTTTACCACTGAGTCACATTCCTAGTCATTTTTATTTTTTATTTTGGGTCAGGATCTCACTACATGGCTTAGGACCTTGCTAAGTTGCTGAGGCTGATCTAAAACTTGCAATCCTCCTACCTCAACCTTCCAAGTCACTGGAATCACAGGTACACACAACTGCATCTGGCTCTTGTGCTTTCAACATGTTTGTCTTTCAATTTTTCTTAAAGACTCAAATTTGTATATATTGACCAGTTATATTTTATTGGGACCTGAAATTTCAAATATTTGCAAAGGTAAGAACTATATACCTTTGATATTTTTTATTTCCTATTTTGCATTATTAGTACTGAATAGCAACCCCTTTAAACTGAAACATATGCTCTACCCCAAATGCCAAGTATATGTGACTAATTCAATTTTTAAGAAACAATTAAAAATTATTTTATTTTCTTTCAGCATCTGATTTATAGATAAGAATTTATGATTTATGCACTAAAACTAAAGTGAGCATCCTATGAAAGACAGTGGTGGGTAGAATTAATAGATGAAGAACTTTAAATAAATGTAAAATTCAATCAGCTCTTCATGAGGGCAAATTTAATCAATGCACCTGCAGTTGATTGCTACCTTTTAATGTGTATGTCATAGATCATATATAACTTTATGAGGAGGTATGTCACTGTCACACCTTGAAATATGAATAAAGAGATAAAAATAGGAAAGTAAAAGAAAGGATTAGAGGAGTTATTATAGCATCTTGCAGGAGGCTAGCTAGACAGGACTTAAATACATTTTAGATCTATTGAATTAAAATATGAATGAGTCATTGTCTGGGAAATAATTTATATTAAAGTATCAACTTGTACCTCTGTGGCATAGAAATCAATCATATGATGCATCCTATAGCAATCGGAACAGAAAGTTTATTTGTATCACAGTTATAGTCTATAAAGGAAGGTAAGGAATGTTTACAAGAGGAAAGAATAACAAATGGATACTATTAGGATATGTTTCACAGGTTTAAAAATACCCTAAATAACACTAATGAATGAATCAATTAAGAGACAGTCAAGAATTACTTTACTCTAAAATAGGAGTAAATACAATTGGAATGCATTTATTTTTTGTTAGCTGAGAATAATTCCCTTGAATGAAACTGTCATATCATTCTATTCAGCTCTAGGGCCCATAGCAGATGTTGGATTCTTTGTGTTCCCTTCCATCCCAGGCAAGACGGGGAGCCAAGGTGATGACTGGCATTGTGACAGCAAGGGCCCTGGAGTCCCTGACTTATTTCTGAAGTGACGTCTGCTGGCATTAGATCAATATAATTATTTTCTAAATGGTTAAGTCTCCGTAGATTTTGATGAACATCTTTACAAGATAATTAGGCACATTCTAGAAACTGATATTTGCTTTTCCTTGAAATAAACCTACTTTCTTATCTGCACGTCTGCTGTCAAGTCCTCCATAGTGTAGTCCATTATACTAGTAACAATACAATAACAATGCTTTCTCCTCTTTCTCACTGCCTTTTGGGAGCAGGTACATTGCATAGATGCCATACTCTGTGCTAAATGGTACTCACATAGCATTTCCAATCATCACAACTACAGTGAGAGAAAGAATCATAATCCTATTTTACAGATAGCATGAAAGAGCACCAGGGAAATAAAATTTGCCATATGGAATCAAGTTAGTAGTTCATGACTTGTTTCAATTGAGTAGTCACGTCTGTATTATTTATGATGAACACTGTTGATTTCATAGGAGAGCTACCATCTTCCCCTTCTTCCTCCTTCCTGATTTTGATTGGTGAAATATTCATTCTTTTGCACCTGAAAGTTCTCCGAAAACATAGCCCTGTAACTTTAAGATCTTTAGCCTACACATTTCTCTTGCATTGCATAGGGAATTAACTTATGATTAAGACAGGCTCAAGTAGATCAAAGAAAATTATCAATATTCAATGTTGAGGTCCTCCCCCCCCCAGTGATTATTAACCTAGAACATTCTTACTCTAGAGCAAGTATATTGTAACAATGCCAGAACTATAAAGTCCATGACTTATGATGGTTTTTTTGACTCACAATTTTTATATATTATGATGGTGTAAAGTCCATACTCATTCAGTGGAAGGCTTCCTTGAATTTTGGTATTTTTCCAGGCTAATGATATGAAAGACAATGCTCTCTGCATGCTATATGTTGCTAAGATCTATTTGTTTGGTAGGTTAGATACGTTTTTGACTTGCAACATTTTAAATTTAGGATGAATAGGCTTATAAGGGCACTATCCCTTAATAAGACCAGAAGCATCTGGATTCTCAGGATAATTCCCATACTTCAAGAATAGTGGGTAAGAAAAGAAAGCTACAAAAAAAATTAAAAATCCTTGATAACACCATGAGGCCCTTGCATCAGTTAACCCTGGAACATACCTGTTCTCTGGGCTGCTTGTTATGTGAGATAATAAATACATTTGTATTGTATTATATTCTGATTTGTCTAGTACTTGGATTTCAAAGTCTGATGACTTACATCTAGCATAGCATCTTCTCTTCCATAAGAAAGCTCCAAGTCATACCTTTCGATGTCCTCTGTGTAGAAACAACTAACTCTCAGTAATAATTCCATGCATCTGTATGAAAAAGAGTGAAAATGTAGATGTAGCACATGGCCTATCTCTATCACAAAGTATCTTAAATAATGGTTATCAGCACAGGATGCTCATTTTACAACACTGAATAAAGTGATACACACATGTTGAGAGCCATAGCCATGCATTATGGTTTATTCCTGAACAGTGCTGTATGTAATTTGCAGCCAATATCAGAGAAATGATGGAGATTGCTCTTAAGGAACATAACCACAATGATGATACCTAGTTCCCAAGTCCTAGTCACCAGCAGACCACCTAAGGTGGAAACCTGAAAAATTAATTCATCTTGTAGCACAAAGTGTCATTCCTTGCCTTTAAATATATTCAGCTTATCTGCCATCATCAGTGCAAATGGATTACTGGGCAACCAGCTATCCCCAGAAACACTTTCAGATAAGATGATGATTCTTCTCTAAAAATTGTATTTTTATGTAAACCACAGCCCAAATATAGTTGAATTGCAGTCAGAGAACACATTCATCTCCAAATTATGCATAGAGATGCATCTGATGACCTTGAAAGTAAATCTGTTTGGAAGGGTTTAGTACCACTCTAAAATAGGTCTATATTTTTAAATATATTATGTTTCTGTGTAAAATATAAGAAAATATGTGTGGCTATTAAAAACTTAAAATCAATGCTTCAAGTTTAATACCATAAAATGAATTTCCATAAAATATGCATAGCAGAAACATGGATGCTGAAGATAGAAAAGCAGATTTTTTTTGTAAAATATAAAATGCTTCTATCATTCTTTTTTTGTATATGAAAAAGTCTCCATTTTTCTCTTAAACTACTAAGGCAGTAACTTATATTTTCGTTACCATTTTCTAAGTTTGGAAAGAATGACAGCATTGTGGATTATCTTGAAAAGGAAAATGAGTTTGTCTTTTAATTGTCATAATTGCTATCTTTTCTTCTCCCATGTCAAGAAAGCTACAAGTTCTAGGGTCTGCTCCTATCATGTGCATACTTGTGTTTCTGTTTGAAGAAATGTTCATAGAAAATCAAATTCACACAAACAATAGGTAATTTTTAAAGGACATAGATTAGTACATTGACTTATTCATTCTTTGAACGGAGGTTTTCAGTGAACCTAATCCAGTTTTGTCTTTAAAAACAATTTGAAAATGGAGAGTTAGTTTTTCTCACCTTTAGTTATGAATTAAACGCTTTGTAAGCACTGAGAAATTTCAAATCCATTTATTATTTTACTATATTACTTTCAGAGAAAAAAAGTAGCTGGGTCATATACTCTCACATCCCTGAATTGTGAAGATGTCTATAAATCCTTTGAGAATATGCTGAGCACAATCTTTCAGGTACCGTTTAAGGACCCTTCAGGAAAAGCTTTCTTACTGCAAGAGAACTAAAGGTGACCTGATTATAATTACTTTCACAAATGCAAACAAGTCTTTAGAGGTAGCTCAGAGTAGGCCAATGCCATTTATTACCACTAAATGCTAAACTCTTGTTAAAACTCTTGGCCAGAAAACTTTAGGACAGTTTATTTTATTTTTCTAATTAAATGTGCCTTAAATTGTAAAAACTGATAGTCTGTGGATTTTAGCATAGAGTAATATCACACCAAGATGACCAAATCTTCATGCTGGCTGGTTCTGTACAATTTTAATTTGGAGTTAATTTTTATCCTTAATGATCTTTCTACATCTATTGAGAGATCTTTCTCCCTTTGAAAATTGTGAAGTATCATGATTGCTGCCAAAAACTATTCATATCATCCATGTGTTCACTTCAGTCCTTTGTTCATATGAAACATTGGCATGACTCATCTCCTCTGAATAGGGAACTCATTTGAACTGAACAAAGAAAGATAAGGAGAGAGTCTATAGTTGAGGACTGAGATTATAGTCCTAGTGGGTCTTCCAAGTATTCTCAGTCCTTGTTTTGCTTATTAAATATTTCCTTTGCCTCGATTTAAAATGTTTTAGATATATTCCATGAACTAAAGAAGGGATTCTTTTTCTCCACTGACACAATGCAGAAAGATGCTTTTTAACATGTCTTCCTGGAAGGAATACAGCCTTCTAGAACATAGAAATGAATTATAGGTGCAAATCCTGCTGTGTCAACAAGATACATAACAGACAAAGGAACATTCAGTGATTGGAGTCATACTAAATTCTAAAAGGAGATACGGTTTCTTTTTTGGCTACTGTCTTAAAGTTGCAATTGTTAACTGCACGGGTCAATCATGGTTCTTGTCCAAATGAATTGTATAGTTCCATAAATGATGAAAGCCTATCACGTATCCAGAAATGAGACAATATAGTGCATGTAAGTATTTGCCCCTAAATGTTAAAAATGGCATAGGAGGAATGTTGGTGAATCTGTGGCAAATGGATTTATAATAAGAAATTAGTCTTAAAGGGAAAAACTTCAAGGTGGACAAGATTCACTCTAAATAAATACAAATTTAGAAGATAGGATACTTTGTTGGCACATTACTGCAATAGGAAAACTGGAAATAAACGTAAACTTAGTTCATTAAGCATGTTTAAAGAAGTAGATGTTATGAGGCAACATAAATATGGCGGAGCGAGGGTGGAACAGATTGGCTCTAACTCACAGCCTCTAGATTTGCTGTTTCA
This sequence comes from Ictidomys tridecemlineatus, assembly GCF_052094955.1. NCBI lineage: Eukaryota > Metazoa > Chordata > Mammalia > Rodentia > Sciuridae > Ictidomys > Ictidomys tridecemlineatus. The sequence continues at coordinate 111,569,009 of NC_135483.1, forward strand.
GTACTCAGTGCCCTCTCTCCATCTTCCCTCAACATACCAGATACATGAAAATACCTCTGCACCATTGATTGAGCTGTTTCTTTAGCTGACAATTATCTTCTCTCCATTGCCAGCCTATTAAAAATCATACCCTTCAAGTTTCCTCAAATTCTTCTCTGAATCATTTTCTAGTATCTCACCAATTAAGTTAATTATCAATTTAATCATTAATTATTCCATTTCTGTACTCTATAGTGTGTCAAAGCCAGTATAGCTAGGCAATTCTATCATGTTGAATATGGTTAGCTGTTGGCATGACTCTCTCCTGCAGAGCAGAATTGGTGTTTCTACATTCACCCATGGCATCTGCATGTATTTTGAAAAAAGGAGTTTTCTTGATGATGTTTGTTGAATTGACAGGAAACAGTTGGGGAGAAAAACTCTATAATGGAGATAAAGTGGAAGGAAGATATTTCATTGAGGGACAGATCACTTTCATAGTAAGTAGTAGGACAGTATCATGGTTCTGAGATCAGAGTTGATCCTTGTGATCTGATGGTTTTGCTTGGCACCATGATCACAAGCAGGACTCTTTCCATCTCCACCAACCCTTTTAAAAGTATCTGTGCTCAGTGGAACAGTAGAAATAGACTTCTACCAAAACTAAAGCAAAAAATGAATTCAGTCATATGTTCTCTTGAGAACATAAATATCTATTGTGCATAATAAGAACTGCTCATCATTTGGATCCATTTATATTTTTGTTTTAAACTTTGAATCTTCCAAAATTTGGATAAATAAAAATAATACATATATCTCAGAGGAGTCACAAAAGAACTTCCATGAAATATACACTTATTTTTATTAAGTATACATAAAGTCACATTTGGCCAGTTCTATAAATGGATCAAAGGTGCTCAAAGAAGGGCTCTTTTTACGTCATCCTTGGTGCAAAATCTGAGAAGACCAACTGGGGATTATTGTAGTTAATCTTTTAATTCTAACAAATAAACAAACAAACAAACACAAAAACTACTTTCTGAACACAACACTGAAGCCAGAATTAGACTGGCAGATAAACAAGGGTCTGATCCAGAGAATGGAAAAATTGAAATGTTAATTTCTGCAGAACACCTCCTCCACTTTTATCAAGAAATCTGCCCCTGTTCCAACCTGTTGCTAAGGTAACCTGTTCGAGGGATTGTCCCTCCCTAGAGGGAGTTGTTAATTATGCTCCCTTCCTGCCCAATCACTCCTCACAGGGCCCTCCAGCCCACCTGTTTCCCACCTTTTGGCCATCCATCTTGCACTTCCTGGACCTAGTCACTTATGCAGGAAGGAGAGATAAGAGGAAGAGAGGAGGAGAACAGAGGAAGCCTAGGACATATATAAAGACAGAACCCCTTACTTCTTGGGATACCAGGATACCAGGTATGGCCCCCTTCTCCCTGCTGGGAGAAATCTATGTTGCCCCTTTTTAAATAGACCCTGTTTTGTATGCTTGCTTTGCATGCTTCTCTAATGTTATACTTCAACATGTGAAGCAGAACTCGTCACCTGTATTGGTGGTATCAATACAAGCCAAGAGTTCCCTCTGATATGGTCAATGGAAATATAATTACTATAATTTTTTTCTAGAATATATATATATATATATATATATATATATATTAGTAAAACTGTGTCCTTGTTTCCCACAGAACTACTCTATTTCTAGTTTCTCTGCATTTAAGTGTGGCCTTGTAACTGAATTTCAACCAGTCACCAGTCCATCTTTCACTAGTCACTGTCCTTCTAGCTGCCTCCATCTGCTAACTGCTTGCCAACAATCAGCAAACATTGAAGGTGGCAAAGCCAATTGCAATCAGGACTTAAAAGGCATGAGACAATACTGACATGCCAGTTTTTTTTTATCAATCTAGACTTATCATTCTTTTTTTAAAAATTTTATTTCCATAGTTGTAGATGGACAGCATGCCCTTATTTGTTTAGATTTTTATGCAGTGCTAAGAATCAAACCCAGTGCCTTATACAATGCTAGACAAAGGCTCTACCAATGAGCTACAGTTCTAGCCCATCATTATGTTTTTTTTTAGAGCAAAAACTTAACTACTATGTTCAACTACTGAAATTGTTCAGGTGTTGGGAGGTGCTGGCAGGTAACGGCAGTTATCCTGACTTAATCAATATAACCTCAAAAAAGTTCTTCTGTTATGAACAGTGGCTCTCAACTAAGGGCATTTTAACTCTCCAGGGACCATTCGTCAAAGTCTTAGACATTTTTGATTGTCACAACTTGAAAAAAGTGCAATTGGCATCTAGTGGGTAGAGGTCAAGGATGCTGCTGAACATCTCTCAACACATAAGACAACTCCACAACAAAAAATGATCTGGCCTCAAATGCCAAAAGTGCAGAGGATGAGAGCTTGCATTCAGAAGGTGAATGATAAAGTGTAAGTCTTATCAACTGTTAGCTTGAAAAACACATTGTGCTTATCTCAAAATGAGTTTTATTACAAGTATACTAGACTAACAATTAATGAGCTGGGGCTAATGGAATTTAAAATTTTAGAACATTCTTTATGGTATCAGTCAATATTATACCATAACAATTACTAGATAAAACTTAGAGAAGTAATTTGAATTCATTGTCTGAGGGCTTTCCAGTCCCCCTGTTTTCTTCCTGAACTCCATTTTCAGTGCTTTTTTAGTATAACAGTCAGGCATCTGTGAAAATGTGCATATCAGCAGTAAGACAGCTCTTGGTGTCCTAACATCATTATGTTGACTCCCAACAAACTGTGGTGACTCACTGAAAAAACTCAGTCATCTGATATGTCACTCTTTACACATTTGGTTTTCCAGACCCCATTTCCTGAAACTTTAAGAAGTTGCTAAAACAATAAACAAAATATAAGACAACACATTCTAATGACTTTGTGTTGTTTTGTTTTCTCTGCCTTGAGAATACTCTTTTTCACACAGTATTTCAGGTGGGCATTATCTGAAATATTCATAGGCTCTTTTATGAAAAAAGAGCTATGGATTGAGGGCATCAAACTGCAGCCCTAGTTTCTCTAGTAATTAAGTACTGAAAGTTAGGCACTGAATTCTAGATACCTCGATTTTGTTGTTTCTAATGGGAGGACATTCAAATGTGGTTTCCAAGCTTCATTTTAATCCATTTGTTTAAGCAAACATTCATTGCACAAATACTCAACAGTTTACACAAAACTGTGATGGTGCTGGAGGTTTGATGATGAATAAGGTGACCATGACTCTTTCCCTGATGGAACATGAAGTCTGACCCACTGTGTGCAGAGTGGTTAAGGTGCCAGGAAGACTTCAACAAGGTGTTAGGCAAGGTGCTTGCTTTTAAAGACTAGAAGTTCACTAAGGAAATGAGAAATATACCACATGACTCTAGTTATGTGTCAGGATATGGTTGTTCCTTTACTGGAGTTATAAATAAAGTGCTATTGGTGACCAAAGGGCATCTTCAAGTGAAGTAGTCTGAGATTCTTTTGGAAAAAGATAGCATTTGAGCAAAATACTTAGGAAAACAACAAGTTTAGGGACAGGGAAAGGCAGTAAATAAGGAAAATTTTACAAAATGGTCAGCAGGAAATAAGCCTGATATTTCCATGAGTGTAAAATAGTGCAGTTTTACTAAATTTAACACATGCATTAGTTTGATTTTTCATGAGAAAATATGATAGGCTAAGAGGCTTACACAAGAAATTTTATATTTTTCACAGTGTGGAGGTTAAATCTGAGATAAAGGTATTGGCAGCATTGCTTTCTTCTGAGGCCTCTCTCTTTGACCTGAGCAGGACCTTCTCCCCATGTCCCACGTGGCCTTTATTCTGCATATGAGTACAGCCGTTTTCTAATGTCTTCTTATGAAGACACGAGTCAGTTCAGATTAGGAACCACCCTAACAGCCTCTTCTTTAATGTCCCCAACTCCCAATGTAGTCACCTTCTGAATTATTAAATTTGAGGCTTCAGTTTTGGAGGAGAGGAGGCCATAATTCAGCCCATAATGATGTATGAAGGCAAAAATTAAAGATGAGGCCGGAAACTGGTAATATAGGAATTTAACATTATTTACATAGACTGAATTTCCTTTTTAATTTCTGTAAAGCAAGGTAATAGTATTGTTAGTTTGTACCTTCAGAAGGTGAATCAGGCAACAAGAAAGACAGGAGAATAAAAATAAGGAGACAATTCTCTTTGAACAATTGGGACATTGAGAAGATATTGAATGTGAGTTGCAGAAAGTAGAGGAGTTAAAAGATAAACCTAAGTTTTCCCTGCATCTATCAGTCGATGTGTGGGAGCCAATAACAATTCCAGAGTTAGAGAAGGAATGGTAAGTGATGTCTTGAATCTCAAGGACATTGAGATCAAGTTCCGTTGCCTGCCAGAAGAGGTAGGCAGTAGGCAGTTTTAATAAGCATGGGGAGTTGTGGGCAGTGAGGATGGGTGGACCTTAATTTAGAGATGACAAAAGCAGTTTCAGAATAAGTCAGGTTGCTATGGGTTCCAGCGTGTCTGACATAAATGAGAGATGAACATGGGAATGAAGCGGTGGAATTAAAGGATCTGGAACCGGCACAAGAAGGCACTTTCAGAAAGAGGGCATGTTTTGTGTCCTTTGAACTCCTTGCTTAGGCTGATGTAATCTCTGAGAGAGAGAGAGAGAGAGAGAGAGAGAGAGAGAGAGAGAGAGAGAGAGAGAGAAGCTCCTTGAGAGCAGGACTAGAAGACTCCATCTGCATCCCAGTGCAAATTCTGAAGCTTGACACTTCCCATGGAGCCTTCTAACATTTGGTAAAATGAATGGTCCAGCCAGTGTGATTTGGAGATTTCCTTTCAATCAAGAATCTAATATAGAGTAGGCACAACCCAGATTCCTACCCAATAACCTTGAAGGCAGTCACCCTTCTGCACTCTGTTCTCTGGCTTCCATCAGGGTAGGTCATGTTTCAATGAAAGTTCTTCCATCTGATCCCATTAACATTATCATAGTAGATGTGACATCAATAAATTCTTATTTTAGTCCATTGGAGACTAGATACTCTGGTCCATTTAAATTCCAGAAGATTTAACTTTGGCCTTTGCTAGTCTCTGAAATTCTGCTACATTAATTGCCTCGCTCAGCCTTTCCTGTTAGGATATTCAAGATGGGAAGTGGGCGCCTTAATGTGAAGGAGCGCAGCATTATCTCTCCATTTTCCCACTCTGCATACCATGTCTCTCCTCCTCCTCCCTTTCCTGTTTTTGAATTCAATTTATTTTAAGTACCCAGAAGAGATGCTTCAACATTTGTTGATACTAACTGGTTTTGATCTTTCCCGCCCTCCTTCACAAGCTCAGTGGAAAAACTCCAATTGCAAAATAGCAAATAAAAACGTTACCAAATCTCTCAGGGAAGCTAAATAAATGATCAGATGCTCAGGCAGCAAACAAAATTACCAGAATTCTCAGGCTCATGTCTGACTTTGACAATCTTCCTATTCCTCTGATTCTCCTATCGAACTGACCTCTGGACACCACGTCTAATTTATGTCTTTTCACACTGAATCAGTAGACGTCATTATAACAGAAAGTCCTAGAGTTGGATTACTAGGGAAACTGAAGAAAAAAATAGCATTTATCACTCAATGGGAAGTTTAAGTGCTATGCAGACACCCTTAGGATTTAAAATCAGCAACTTCTGCCGAATTAGAATTGACAATATCTTCTTTGCTGTATTTGAGTTTACCACTTTGGGGTACTACATTTTATTATGAAATTATTGAGCAGGTAAACAATTTAAAGCAATCGAGATGGAACAAAGGGTAAAATTTACATGTGGAAGGACAATCATCTTTCTTTGAACACAAACAAAAATCTGACAATGCTAAGATGGGTACATTTCAAAGGTTGATTAAGATGTGGAGGGTATAAGAAAATAGTTCTTTCATGGTGATTTAAATCAAAATTATTAAAGTCAAGCAAATATGAAGGAAGAATGCTAAAAGGGCCAATGTGTGTAAGTCGACAACATTCTTTCCCTTAATAGAAACGAATTATTGTAAGCCATTGCAGGGCATGACTCTTTTAGATTCAACTCAACTGTATGTTCCCAAGCACTTTAGTATTACTATACTATTACTCTCTACCCCTCAATCCTGGAATAGAGAAGCCTGAGTTAAATTGCTATCTAAATGAACAGACCTCAGGAAATGAAACTGCTGTTCAAATATAACATGGTAGCTTAAAAAACAAATTCCTTCATGAGAAAACTTGGAAACATGATGAATGGAGACTTTTTCATTATCTCATGCATCACTGGAGTTGAAATCTGTCCATCCTTTTCTTTAATTGTCTGTAATAACCTGGATTGATGGTCAGCCACAGTGAATTGCTTGGTTACAAAAAAAAAATAGTAAAGAAAAAGAAGTAAAGTTCTCTATATAGAGAAAAATATCATAAAATGGTTATGGAATACAAAATTCTGAGTAAAACTCTTTTTAATTTGTCTTGGATGTTGAAGTGGGGCAGGGGTTGCAGCAACTGAAGTTTGGGTGCTTTGCAAGCAATTTCTGAAATGACAATACCAAAGCTATTTAGTGTTTATAATTACCTGTCACTTTGCTTCCAGGGACTGGCTGGAGACGTGGGAGCTGCATGTCTAGCAGTGCACTGCCAACTGGGAGATAAGAATTGGGGAACTGCCTGGGGCCTGCTCATCCTGACTGCACAGTGTGGGGAGATATACTTGCTTACATAGTCCTTGGTTAGATAAAGCAGGTAGATGGCCCCAAGCAATAGCATATATGCTCCAGGGTCATAAGAAGATGTTAGACATGCTTGAGTGCACTACTAAGACTAGAAATCAAGTTATATTTTTAGATTCATTCAGATATAAATGTCATGAATCAAATCATATAGATTTGTTGATTTTTGCAAATCATCAGACTTGATGGTGTAATGATTAGTTTTACTTGAGCATTGAGACTCTCATGCCATCCTGTTTCTCTCTCCATTGCTAGTCCAGTGTGGTATGGGAGTGATGAGGGATCTCTTGGAGTAAATATCTTACACTTTTATTACTTATCCACTTTGTGACTCAATGCTATTCCCTAGTTTGGGGCTTGGGTATATTATTTTTATACTAAAGAAATTGTTGCTTCAAACAAAAGATAATCTGTGGTTATCCAGTATGTTCAAGCCCACTGAACTTATTCTTTATTTCTCTGCCAAAATATGAGTTATATGAAACGCTCTAACTCAAGAATTGGAAGAATTGATTTCAGTGTATGCTTTTATCTTAATAGAGAAAGTGCAGAAAGACAAGAACAACAACAACCAAAAAAACCCAAAACCCTTCCTTATTTATTCATCTGTAGGAAATGAAATACAATCTTTTGCCTCTTGGCTACTGAGAGTGGCTGTCAAGTATGAGATACTATCAATGAAATCATATTTTGACCTCTAAAGTGCTATGATGTCCTGTAACTGCAATGGCAGAAACTCCAAGGCTGGTGGCAAACAGGAGGTAGAGTGACAGGGAGTGTTCACCCCTTTTATCATTTGGGTTTGTTTGTTGTTTGTTTAGACTAAAGATTAAGGTGGGCTGTTTCTGTTTGTGGTTGTAAAATAATTAATTCTGTTCACTGGCTAAGAGTATTTATATGTGTTCAATCATTTGTTCATTGATTCATTGATTCTGCAATGGATTTTTGGCTCACCAGGGACTTCAAATCCTTTTCTCAGGTTCCTCTCATACCACACCAGGTCTTTGTTCATGATTGCAGAAAAATCTAATCTCTGAACTGAAACAACTGTTTTATTTAACAGAAGAATAAATAAGAGAACGGTTTATTTTAAGTGATCTCCCTTTCTAAAAGGGATTTATAATATGTTGCAAGAAAATTAAATTCATAAAGGATATTTCTGAATTTATATCTGTAGGACAAATAAGTAAGTCATATCAAGGCTTATGCCGAGACATGGGGACAATGTAGAGAAGGAATGAAATATACAGAGCTTTTACCCCATTATGTGTCTATATGTTTTTATATTTGGGGATTTACCTAATCTGTCTATGACTTTGAATTCATTGAACTGATATGGTGCATGTCATCATAATTAATTCCTAGAATGCTAGGAGTGCGGTTGTAAAGCTTCAGGTTTCTTGGCAGGTTTGGGGGATTTTTCTGAGACAGAAGACATTTCTATAAGTGAATTACACATTTCTCACTACAGATTTCTCTCACAAACAATAACTAGCAAAACTTCTGGTTTCACCAGTTTAACACTTTCAGAAGAATAAAAGATATTGCTGTCAAAGTAAAATACACACCTGAGTCATATTTATTACTATTTATGAAGTATTGACATAATTGAAACTTCATGAGTGTGTACAACTTTGTATTAGTTTTCTTTTACTAATGGTATAATACTACAGGCCAAAGAAATTATTAAGAAAGAAGTTTATTTTGGTTCACAGTTTGTATCAACCTTAAGGGACTGCATCTTGTGATGGCCTTCTTGTTGGCATAGTTCCAAGGCTGTGCAGGGCATCACATGGCAGAGACAGGGAGTGTACACATGTGTATGTCCTTTCTCTCTCTTCTCTAAAAGCCACCAGTGAGCAATCATAAAGGATGCTGCTTAAAAACCTCATATAATCCTAATCAGTGGCAAAGGTCTTGCCTGTATATATCATGGTCCTATTAAATTTATAACCTCTTAATGTCTTATAATGAGTATTAAATTCAACACATGAACCCTTGGGGGACACATTCAACTCATGTGCAAACCTCAGCAATCTCTATCAGAATTCACTTTGGCTCCATGAAGACTTACATGCATTTTTATTGTACAGTAAAACCCTAAACCAAGAATTACCAGAATATAATCAATTAAGCTGCCTGAAAATGAAATGACAACAAGAGAAAAACATTGAGAAAGAACACTCTGGTGCATACTAGACTCTTACAGAAATAAAATCAAGAGACTAAAAGCTACAATTAGAAGATCCAGGCTATGGGCTTGGGTTGTGGCTCAGTAGTAGAGCACTTGCCTAGCATGTGTGAGGCCCTGGGTTCAATCCTCAGCACCACATGTAAATAAATAAAATAAAGATATTGTGTCCATCAACAACTAAAAATATTTTTAAAATAAAGAAGATTCAGGCTTAAGTCAAGTGATACACATCTTGAAATTGTATCTATATATCAATAAGATACTGGTATTGTCCTTCATAATTCTTAGCCAACCTGATCCTTCAGGTTTCATACATTGGCTATGGTGACATAACTTAATTCTGTTGAAGGGGATTTATTGAGACTACAATACTTATGCAGGGTTGCAATAAATGAATAATGACCATCCTGAAGAAAAGGATTACAAGGGGTATTGACAGTTATGGAGAATTATTTTTAACTTGCTATATTAAGAATAATCATAAAGTGATTAATCTAACAAAAATGAGTCTTTACAGAATGATTAACTAAACTATAACTCTACTGCCTCATCTTTAGGATTAGTAAAATCTTTGTATTTATTAAGAGTCTCTTATATACCCTGAAATCTGAACCATCCACTAATCTTGAGTAGACTTTATTACCAAGTGATTTGGGTAAATAAGGCCCCCTGAACTCTTCAAGCACTGATTTGAACCCCGATGACCATTCATTAATGTTCCAACATTTACTATGTTTGTAGGCACTCAATACATGTTTCCAGAAAAAAAAAATCAATCAACATCTTACCTTAGTCCATACCTGTACATATCAAAACAATTATTTTTATTCCTTTGCATTCAAAAGAATTTGTCATTTGAAAAGCATTTTTTTTGACTCCACTGCCCAGTGTATTCAAAATTCAGAAGTTCAAAGACTTGAATTATTTCTAATGTTGACTAGGAATTCCCATTTCCTTTTTCTACATTAGATTCTTGACAACATAGAACATGTCTGTTGTTTTGCTTTCCTTCAATGTGATAATGATGTGCAAAAGGCCCTCTGCCTGGGAACATCTGTGAGTGATTGATACAGTTGTAGAGGAAAAAAGAAATAGTTATCATTTCTAAGGCTAAGTGTTAACTGGATGATTTCTATATTTCTCACTATTAAATGATGCAACTGGGGTTAAAATCTATTCCTTTGCTCTCCCAGGGTTTGCTGTTTATGCAATTTCGTCTGCTTTACATGTTGATTATAATAGAAAACTCTCAGTGTCGAATGATCCTGGGAATAAAAAACAGAACTTGTAATGTATTTCTTTTCTTTATACTGCATCTATCCATTTTGATGGCACCTTTTGTTCATTTTGCAAAAGATTTTTATTCACCTGCTGAAGTATATTCTTCTGTGACTATTCTCTTTATTGTAGTTGCTTATTTCCAGTTTGCCACAAACGGGAAGTCATCATGCTGAGACGTATGCATTACTTTATTCAAGAAGAAGGCTGCTGCACTGGAGGCGGAGAGAGTAAAGAGAATGCAGCAACAAGAGGGAAAAACACTTTCTCTGTATGTTTTCCTTTTCCTCTGCTGATTACTTTTAAAGCCTTTGAGCTCACATTATGACCTTTTGTTTAGACATGGTTTTGTGATTCTGCATTGATTGAGATACTGCTGCATTTGGTGGGCTTTTCTTCTAGCTGAGAAGAAGGTAAAGTAGCGCAGAACAATAGGGTGGAATTGGAATTAGGCAGCATGCAAATTGCAAGTCAGGTCCATGGCCAGACAATAGCCCTTCACTCTGGCTGTAGTTGATAATCTATGAAGGAAAGCTGTCCCTTGATTGAATTAAACCTTCTATTGCACATGCACAAAAGGCCAAAATTAAACAGAATTGTCTCTGAAACAAAGGGAGGGTTTCTGAAAATAGCTAGAGAAAAGGTACATTTTTTTCCCCAAAACCTACTACAAGGGGGAAAGCAGCTCTCCAAAGAGCTTGCATAGTCTTTGGAATGTGTATTTGACAATAGATTTATTCTTTGCCCAAGGACAAATTAATGAGGTGAACTTTGGCCAAACAATGGAAATAATATCCTGTAAGGAAAACAAAACACTGTTCTACCAGGAAAAGGAGCTTGATTTGTCAGCAAACTGAAGAACTGAAATAGCATGAGAAACTTGGAAGAGCCACTTTTCCCAAAGAATATTTTTAAATTCCCAATTCTATTTTGGCTTGCATTTAGTTCATATACACTCTTAGAGCTTAGATATTAATTACAAAGTCCTTTAAAAGAGGTCTAAATTTATGGGAAAATAAAAGGATTGCCTAAAACGGGTGAATTGAAGACTGCTTGAATAGAAAGGAGAATTAATAGCCATCGACAGTACTAAAATGACCCATTTGATTAAATCATTTCAATTAGTAAATGCTTTACATATTTGTCATTTTGATAAACATCTCATATATATTATGTGTGGTCTTTACAAAGAGATAGTGGATAGCTATTGTTATTACCATTTTACATATCAGCAATTTGATTACTGCTGCTTTAGGATCTAGTTTAATAATTTGTAAAAACACAACTAGTAAGTGGTTAATAAGTACTGAACATAGCCCATATTCCCAATCCCATCCTCTTGTCCATTGCACTATTATTTCCAAAAATGAGGTCTTTAGAACTCACTCCTCAAAGCAATCTGCACAAATAATCATGGTGAAATAAACTAGGGAAATACTGTACACAGTAGTCTATACTCTCCACCTGTCAGTGACAAACTTGGCACATTTATCCCTTAAAATATTAAAAGCTTTAAAGTTCAAAAATCTATCATCTTTATAAGAAATGCAACATTTTATCAATATAATCAATTATATAGCTTTCCTTTTCTCTGTAGTATCAATTTTCAGTACAATTATTTTGAGGTGTTTTGATGATAGATTTCCCCATTTTGCCAAAGATATATCAAATACATATAAAATCAGATGCTGTGCTGGACTTTACTCACAAAAGCAGCCCCTGCCCTTAAAGAATGTGCAACCATACATTCCACTGTAATGTATAACTAAAAAGAATAAATAAAAAATTACAAAATATAGAGTATGCACCCATGAGAGGTGTGCATTTAATGCACAGAATATTGTGCATTAAAACTTTTAATAATAATTATATTGGATAGAAATTCGCTAACAACCATAGGGAAATGATGAAGGAGCAGTTCAGTGACTTCCAAGACTTGCTATTCAATGTTGATTATGGATGACAAATAATTTGTGAAGAAAGTATCAATGGAGTATCTGCAGTATAGATAGTTTAATTGCTGACAACTTTGGTATCTTCTAATAAAGAGAAAAGGATTTGCATTTTATTCAATCAAATGGTTATGACTAGTAATGGAGCATGATGATTATATGATATCCAATTGGAGATTAATGTCAGGAAGCTGATTGCTACCATTAAAGTGTTGGATCCAATCATGAGATGTTTGTTGAAGATGTGAATGCTTTTTCTTATGGTCCTAACAGTGAGGCTCATACACAGACCAGACACACTACTGTCTACCTGGAACCTGGTAATTTCAAGAGTTATCACCAATACCAAGGGATCTTTGCATTCTACTAAGGAGTGTGATATGTGTGTGTGTGTGTGTGTGTGTGTGTGTGCATGCGTGTATGTGCATATTTATTAATCCAAAGGTGTACTTGAAGATAAACATGCTTGAATTATAGTAGATAACACAATAATTATGAAACAAAATGGCAATTGGTCTCTGTTACTGAAAATTTTTTTAAAAATCCAAATAGTTCTCACAAAACATTTGGTTGAAGGTAAAAACAAACAAACAAACAAACAAAAAACGGGTTGAGAATTAAAAAAAAATCTTAAATAAAAGAATGAAGTCAAATGGCATGAAAAGTGTAACTCCTCAAAACTTTAGATGATAAAGTAGAGGAAAAAAATGTATAAATCAGATAGTATATAACAGGGCAGCCTTGTCCATCAAACCTTAAACTTTTGTGTAACTAAGAATGTTTTTGGCAACATTTGAGAATAGTTAAGGGTATCAGTCAAGGTGAGCCCTCAAATTTTACATTATACTCAATACACACACATTGCTATAACTTGGATCTGGGAATTTACCCCCAAAGTTCTCACATTAAAGGCCATGTCCCCTGCCCAAGAAACTATTGAGAAAAGATGGAATTTTAAAAAATGGGGGGTAGTGAAAGGGGACATGACCTTCAAGGGGTTATTGGCATCCCATTCTTGTATCTCTATCTCTATCTCTATCTCTTACCTTCTCAGCTGCCATGGTAAACAGGCCTTACCTTGCCATGTATTCAAACCATGATATACTCTACTGCCAGAGGCCCACAAGCAACAAAGCCAATTGACTATGGACTGAGCCCGCTGAAACAACAAGCTAAAATAAACTCTTCCTCCTTATAACTTGTTTATCACAGGTATTTTATCATAGTGATAGAAAGCTAACACACGTTTATATGCACTCAGGGCAACAGTAGTATATATTATAGTCAGGACTTTACCATTTATTTAAATGTCCCATCTCTGAGAATAATGTTTTCTAGTCTTTGGAATTGAGGATCTGTATTCTAAAGGGTGATCTCTGAAAACTTAACTCTTACGTAGAGGAATTCTGCGGTGGTCAAAGTTTAGCATACTGTTCTTAACTTTTGAAATGCTTGCTTATGATTCAACTACCTGATACTTTGTAAGTTTCAATTTAGGACAAACAATCAGATAAGGCAATGCTATTTTGTCCTTTTCAGAGCTTGGGTATGTTGAAGGTTTCCAAGTATGTAGATCCTAAATAGGAAGTCAGTGATCATACTCATCATATTGTGATGGTGTAAAGGTCTGGCGAATCCTCAGAGGGAGAGACCACACAAGAGACTTACTCCATGCAATTGGCAAAAGGGGATTTATTGGGGATCCATTCCAGCACGCTGGGGCTCTATGCTCACTCAAGAAGGGAGAGCAGCCCAGAGCCCAGAGCCAAGGTCAAGCAGAGCTTAAGTACACTTTCTGGAGAGGGCGGTGGGCTTTGCATACATCAGAACAAATCATCATGAGGCCTGGGGAAATTGAACAACTCTGAGACGTGATTGGCACATTTGGGCGGGGGTGATTGGTCATTCGTAAGCGGGTTACACATTCAAACTGATTGGTTCGGGGCCCTGTGACAAACTGCACAGGGCCCTAGGCTAAATGGCCAGTAGGGCGTTGTTTTAACTATCTCAGGAATTCCAGGTTCTGGGTGTAACAGAGGAACTTAATAATACCTAATCTTTTACATTCAAGCTTTCCAGCTTAGAAACTTTACCCTTTCATTGGCTCTTTCTTAAAGCAAGTCAATTCCTTGTAGGATCCCTGTAATTTTAGATAGTGTCATTATATTGTAATCTCTTCCCATTCCTTTTCAAAATTTGACTTTCTATTGAATGACCAGGACAGACCAATATTAGCACAACAGAACATATTGGAGACTTTCCAAAAAGCATTTATGAAGATTACTCTGAAACTACTGAGGGAATTATGTTGCTCCTGATTCCTGGTACTAGAATGGAGAGTAGAAGAAATTTTACAGAAAATTTGCCTAAGACTGTTCTGAGCTGCTGATCATTCCAGATCAAGCAAGTACAAAGTGTAACATATTCTTTTTAAGTGACATTTGTTAAATATAAAAATGAAGAGATGGAGCTAGAAGAATTTCTTTCTATGGAATTGATGTATTTGATAGACAAGGAGGAAGAGCTATTTATCAAACCCTACCAAAACCACATGGATGAGATTATTTCCTTAACCCGTATGCTTCAAAGGGGTTTGCTTATCAAGGATAAAATTCATAAATAGAAAGTACGACACAGCAAAATGGAGGAAAATTTGGAAATTCCAGAAACCTAACCCAAACCAACTTCAGATTTAAAAAAACAAATGGGAAATATTTATTAGGTAACTTAAATAGAAAGTCTAAGAAGTGATCATAGTTAGTCTTTAATGGATCCAAGTCTCAAAACAATGTCCAAACTCTTTCTCCTCCTCTACTTCCTTCCTTTAATGTTGCTCTTATGCTTAATTCTGTTTAACTCTGTTCCATTTATTGTGCTGCCCTTGTTCTCTCCTGACTCAGAGAGGCTTGTATCACATAGCAAGTATTGAAACCCGAGTTTCTCTGTGTCGGATGGCAGATGGGGTCTGTGCAAGCTGTAGGCCTCTGGAGAAGAGAAGTGTTGAAATGTTACAGTTCTTAATTGCCTGACATGCCCTCCAGTGTTGCAATAGAGCCCAGAAACTCACTGTCAATTTCTTCGTTTTTCAGGGTTCTTGTCTCCTGAATTCGAAGAATGAAATCCATGAACCAGGATGAGTGCATGTATGAGTAGGATTTATTAAAGAATAGAAAATGTACTCTCGCATTGTGAGAGGGGGAAAATAGTGTGCTAGTCTTGAGGTTTATATAGCACTTGGGCCAACACTGTTGGTCAAAACTTATGCTATTTAGGGTTTGCAAAAAGCACCAACATTATTGGTCCAAATTTATGCTAATTATGCTTTGGAAAAGTACTAACACTATTTGGTGAACTTATGAGTCCCTACTTCCATTCAGTTCTGCCCCACTTCCACTTTCTTGTTATAAGCCAGGAAGCAGGAAGTTGAGGTCTTTGGCTCACCTGTGCTCATAGGTTCTGGGCTGCAGCACTGCATGGAGTGAGTTTCTGCAGTAGGTGTCCCTACCATGCCCAGGCCTGGCTCCTGCAGGGTGACAAGTTTGGTGCCTTGGCTCACAGCATCTCAGGCCTGACAGAAGCAATCTGTGCTCCAGCCCAGGTCATCATTAGGTCAATGCTTTGATTCACTGCTCCACTGTTCCATTGTCACTTCTCTGAAGGGCTCAATGGGCTGGCTGCATAGCTTGGTGACTGGTGATCCATGTTAGAATGAAGGCCATGAATATTTCCACACCCTAGGGTTGATAATACTGCAAAAGGAAAGTATTTTCTCTCCAAACAGGTATTTTCTAAATCACTGAGAAGGACTCTTATACTTCCCCTTTGAGCTCATCTCTAAGGCAATCACTTTGCAGAGAGGTAGGACATACCATGATATCAGTGGGCTCATACGCATATCCTCCTGAACAAGGACTGATACAAACTGGGAAAATTTCATTTTTGCAAGAATTAGTAGGAAGTAGTAGGTAGTTCTCCAGTGGTTAAAATGACCTGGGTAGAAAAACACAAGAGAAATTTATGCCTGCTACCAATTTACAATGTTTCCATTTTTGTGATCATTGGATGTAAGACCATATACTTCCATAACAGCAATTACCTGGCAAGGTGTAAGTTAGTGAAGATTACCTTTCAGTCTTGCACTTACTAATTAATGTGTTCCTTTGAGGGAAAGCTGAGAAGTCAAACTGAATCTCAAGGCATCATTTGAAACACCAAACATGTATTCAGCATTAGCTCCAATTGGTGACCAAGTTTAAGCCCTGTCAAGTTGTTCTCTTCGCATCCATTCACCAGAGACAGAGTGCTCCTCCTCGAGTTATCTCCCCTGAAACAGATACATCGAAGCAAGGTTTTATTTCACATTGATTTGATTCTTCTATCTTTCTTAGTATAGTAAAATTTAGTAGACAAAGCAACCAATGCATTTTCTGGTTGACAGTAATTACAAGGTTGTTACAATTGCTTTCTTATCGTGAAATTCGTAATTGTAGAAGCAACTGGATGGTTCCCTCTTCTTTATCTCTCAAGGTAAGATAATCACAAGAAGAGTATTTAGGAATTTAAAATGCACATGCTTTTACCAATGCATTTTATATCTTCCTCTGATCTCTATATAAATTATGTGATATGTATTTTTTTTTTAAATGTAGAGTTAATCCAAGTAGTTAAAAATAAGCTTGGAGATAAGCTTAGATCCCAAGTCTGGTTTGGCACTTGAGGTATATTGACAGACTGATGAATTAACTGAGGGTCTCTCCAAATTGGACTTCATATTCAAATGTCCCCCAGTCCTCTGTATGCCTTAGGACTGTTGATTCTTTGATATTTGCCTTTTAAATTCTGTGAGGATTTACTCCATTGGTTTGTATGGGAAATTTCCCATAGGAATGGAAAATAAATTAAATACCAGGAGATTTCTTGTTTGAATTTTGTCTATTTTGGCATTTTGAAAGTATACCTAGCTGCAGTGAGAGACATGAAAGATTTCTCCCCTTTTTATTTCTACAATTAGACCTGGAAAGAGTTAGGAGAAGGAATAGAGTGGATCCCAATGTGAAGAAAATTTTATTTGGATGATTGCTGTTTATAACAGTTCCATATCCAAAGACTTTCTCAGATATGAAACTATGGGTTATGACTTTAAGACTTTCTTTCTGTTAGCCTAAGAAATAAGAACATTGTAACAAAATATCACCATGGAAACACAGAAGCTAATTTTCGAATAAATGAATATCCAAAAATTATAGCTAAGTTTTCTATTTTATTATCAAGACTTTAATAAAGAAAATCTGGATATATTATGGGAAAAAACAGTTTTTGAAGGTAAACATTAAGTTCACAGTCCATTTATGCTTAGCACTTTGAAAATTTCAGGGTGCCGAGCCAAACTTGTTGTTTGTCAATGATATTTACTGGGCTTTTTCTGTGCACCTAATTTTTAGAGAATTTTCTTTTTTTACATAGACATTATCAGGATAAACTTTGCCTTTTTTACTTTTAGATGACATCTTTGTCATGGGCCTAAAATGACTTTCACTGATTTCCCACTCTGAAGTCTAGGTGTTGGGGAACCCAACTCACATTTATTGTTAGGTTTCACTTCTTTATAAGCAGTTAACAGACATGACAATAGCACCTATTTCATCCTGTTATAGACTTTATAACATTCAAAATACAGTTCATTCTCAATAAATATTGCTAACAAGTACCTGCATTGACTGGATAAACCAAAATTTTCAACATGCCAACTATATGTGCCCTTGTACTGTGGCATTTTTGGGGTCTGATTCCAGGATCTAACATTAGCTTTTTTTTTTTTTTCCTTACAAATCCTTTAGAATATGCTTTCTGGACAGTTTTGTGATAGTGTCTGTCTCTGTGATATCGTTTGCAATTAATATTAGTTCCTACACTTCCCATAATGACTTACAGATCCAGCCAGTGTGAAATGAAGGGAAGAATATTTTCTTTGGATATCTGGAAAACTTGTTTGTACATCCCACAGAACTCCTTCTGTGGTTGTTCCTGCTGGGGTTTAAGACTGTGATTTTAAATTGGTCTGTCTCAGAGGGGCAGTACTATGAAGGTTGTAAGCCACTGTTCACACATTGTGTTTATCCTAATGCTGTAATAAGCAGTCCTCTTTTTAAATATTGCTATTCACTGCATCTTTGCTGTTATTGTTCGTGCACCTGGAGGCCATTTGGCAATGGTCCACATATACAAAACAAGAAACCTGCAAATTCTACTGCATATTCATAATCTAGGAAGGGCAAGCACTGGGACAGAAATTACTCTTATTGCATATTACTCTGCTTTCCCCTGCAATGCACATTCACAAACAGTTTTGCCTTAAACTGTTAAGACAAGCACAGTCCTGTGCTGTCCCAAAGGAGAAAGATAGGAAAAACCCAAGATAGTGCAGGTACTAATGGTGCTCAACTCACTCCATTGTAAATTGTGGGAAATATTAACTGTGCTACAGTCAGAGCATATATTAACTTACTGTTTCACACTATTATATATTTTTTTATTTTGCATATGTGTATGTAAGTGTATCCATCCTACTGGAAAATAATCAAAATCACCTGATAAAAGATTATATAATAAATTTTATACATTTTTATGGTTTACAAAACTTTGCTAAGTGAACAAATTCAAAATATCTAAATCAAGTTAATTAGTGTATTATCACCTCACATACTTATTTGTGGTGAGAAAACTTAAAATCTACTCTGGTAGAAAATTTTAAATATACATATATATCTATTAACTATAGCCACCACAATGTGACTTTACTTTGAACTTATTCTTTCCATCTAACTAAAAATTTTTAATCTTGTGACTCACATGTCCCCAATTCCCCTCAACCGGGCCTCTGGTAACCATCATCTAATCTCTCCTTCTATCATTTGTACTGTTTTAGATTCCCCATGTTAGTGTGATCAAACAGGATTTTATTTTTCTGTACCTGGCTTATTTCATGTAACAAAATATCCTCCAAGTTCATCCATGTTGTCACCAATGATAGACTTTCTACTTTTTGAAGGCTGATGAGTGCTTCTTTGTGTGTATATGTACCACATTTTCTTTATCTATTCTCCATAGATTGACACAAGAATAAGGTGTGATGAATATGGAAGTATAGATCTCTTTGAGGTCATTTGGATTTATACCCAGAAGTAGGATTGTTGGACTGGTGATAGTTCTATTTTTAGTTTTTGAAGGAACTTTCATACAATTTTCCATAATGGTTACACCAATTTCCATTCCGACCTACAATCTACAAAGGTTTTCTCCACATTCTCTCCAACACTCACTTATATGTATGTTTTTTTTTTTTTATAATACCCATTCTAATAGGCACTAGGTGACATCTCACCATCCCAGCATGGTTATAATATGTGGTATTTTTCTGATGGTTTATGATTTTGAACACAGGGGTGCTCTACCAATTCACCACTGAGATAAATCCCTGCTAAATCCCTATCCCTTTTTATGTTTATTTTGAGAGAGGGTCTTGCTAAGTTTCTGAGGCTGGCCTTAAACTCAAACTTGAAATCCTCCTGCCTTGGCCTCTGAAGTCCCTGTCTTTACAGGTGTGCACCATCACGCCTGGTATTGTTGAACACTTTTTATATACTTACTTGCCATTTATATGCTTTCTTTAAAAAAAATACACTCAGTTACTTTGCTTATTTTTTAATTGGTTGTTTATTTTCTTGCTATTGACTTCTTTTATATATTCCAAATGTGAACCTTTTATCAGATGGGTAGTCTGCAAATATATGTACCCTTTTCATACTCTGTCTCTTCCTTCTGTTGATTGTTTCCTTTGCTCTTCATAAGAATATCTGTTGCAATCTCATTTATTTCTGTGTTTATTACTTGTGTTTTGAGGGCTATAATACGAAAATAATTGATATAATTAAACTGAATCTTTATTATTTTTTAATTTTATTGATTTTATTTTTTAAAATATACAACAGCAGAATGCTTTACAATACTTATTACACATATAGAGTACAATTTTTCATATCTTTGTATATAGAGTATGTTCATGCCAGTTCATTCCTTTATACATGTACTTTAGTTTTTTGCATTACATTTCTTATTAAATTATATACCATAATTTTTCATATCTGTTTATATATCAAGTATGTTGACACCCAATTTGAGTCTGTATACATGTACTTTGGATAATGATGTCTATCATATTCCATCACCCTTGCTAATTCCCAATGCCATTTATATGCTTTCTTTAAAAACAAAATAAAGCAAATCATTCCATTTGGAAGAAGCAAAGTAGTTTGACTAAGCACAAACTTAGTTTCCATCAACGAAACTCCTTTCCCTCCCACCCCTCTTCCCTATCTAGAATTCATGTAATCCTCCCATGCTCCTCCTCCCTACCCCACCATGAGTCAGCCTCCTTATATCAGAGAAAACATTCAGCTTTTTTGGGGGGTGGGGTTGGCTAACTTCACTTAGCATTATCTTCTCTAACTGCATCCATTTACCTGAAAATGCCATGACTTTATTGACACAGCTATCCCTCTTCTCAGACTATACCCAAAGGACTTAAAAACAGCATACTACAGGGACACAGCCACATCAATATTTATAGCAGCACAATTCACAAATAGCTAAACTGTTAAGCCAACTTAGATGCCCTTCAGTGGATGAATGGATTAAAAAAAGTGCCAAGGTCTCGGCTTGGCACCAGAATCACGAGCCACCACACAGCTTCGTAGGTTCAAACAGCAATTCTTTATTCCCACTCTCACACCGCCTCCACACAGGTCCAGGGGCAATCGCGTTCTCCGTCTGCCCGCACAATTCACCTACTCCACGAGGTTATCTCCAAATCCCATTTTAATCTCAGGAGAACTCAACAGGAACAAGCAGCAGGAACACCCTAATCCCAGCAATAATCTTCAACCTCCAACTTCCCTAAAACCCATTGTCTTAAACTGGCAACGCCTTAAACTCAAGGAGCCAGTTACTTCCTCAAACCTGATCAGCTCTAAACCGGGATCCGCCTTGGTCCTTGAGCAAGGTCACCTTATGAAAGCATGCATGCAATGTCCCATTGAATGTCCTCTAAGCAGCATGGGGTACGCTTGGCAAGGAAATTTCGATGCGTCATTCCTACTTGGTAATGGCCCTCAGCAAAAAAGTGGCATGTATACACAATGGAATTTTACTCAGCATTAAACTAATCTTTAAATCACTTTGAGTAGTATGTATATTTCAACAATATAATTTTTTCCAATCCATTAATATAGAATATCTGTTTGTGTTTAAATTTTTTGTCATCAATATTTTATAGTTTTTCAGTGCACAGATATTTCACCTTCTTGTATAAGTACTTTATTCATTTTTTTCATCTATTTACTAAATTCATCTATTAGTTCTTATAGCTTTGGGTGGGATCTTTAACAGTTTTGTTTATAAGATCATGCTGTCAGAAACATGATTTTATATATATACATATATATATATATATATAAATATTTTTCTTTCTGATTTGGATATCTTTCATTTATTTCTCTTGCCTAAATGCTCTGACCAGGACTTCTAGCACTACTTTGCATAGAAATGTTAGGATTAAGCATCCTCTTTCATTCATGTTTTCAGAGGAAGATCTGAAGTTTACCTGGCTTCCTGTAGAAGAGTCATTGATGGAAACTAAGTTTGTGCTTAGTTGATCTACTTTGCTTCTTCCAAATGGAATGATTTGCTTTATTTTATTATTTTTGTTATTGATTAATATCCCCTGGCTCTATACTTAAACTCTATGATATACTGGACAGAAAATAGGCATTGGCATCATACTGACTTGTATAGGAAAATAAAGCTAGTGTATGTCACAATTTTCTTAAGACTATTAGACTTAAGCTAAGTATACAGTTTTAAACCCCTAATGTTGAAAGAAGGACTACAACAAAATCAAACCAAGATGCAAAAACAAAAATGCAAAAAACAAGAAGCAAAAACAAACAGAAAACCAAAAACAAGATGAAAAGTGTTCATAAGGAAGAACCAGACAACTTTTTTTTTTGGAGGAAAAGTTTATTGTTGATGTTTTTGTTTATTTTTTTTATTTGTATGAATTAAACTTAATTTCTACCATTATTCCTCATAAAATAATATGATATGATGAGTAGTACAATGCTATTCATAATATATACAAGGTATAAAATATTAAATTTTTAAGACTCAAACACATAAAATGTCAAATTTTGAGAACTATTTCTTTTAAGTTTTTAATTACTCACAAATAATTAATGAGTACTAATATATGCAAAACACATAGTTTAGGATTAGGACTATAATATCAGTGAAATCAAAGCTTCAATTTCAAAGAACACAAAACGTAGTCAGTTTATATCAAATAAGTGATTTAAGTGCAATGATACAAATAAGTCAAATTAAAATGGATGCTAAGAATTGGGGAAATAGCAAGAATGGTGGATTAGGTATTAAGGTGGATTAAGAAAGGATTTCTGAAGAGAATAGGTTGGTCTTAAGGAATTAATGAGAAACATTCAGTAATAGCAATTACAAAAATTAGCAGAACATATGGGATTTTTATATATTTTAGGCAATGTTCTCTGAATGTTAACCCACATTACTAACTTTTTAAATAAAATCTTGGCATGTGAGAGTTTAATATTTTATTTTGTGATAAAAATATGAAGTCAAAATATTTGTTTTAGCCAGATGCTATTTTCCTTGCATCAAAACTGAGTAGGCAGATAATTCAGTCATGTTGAACCAAAACTTAAGGAATAGACCATAGAAAAATCTGCTTACTCATGCTTTTGTTTATTACATGGGTATTGATTGAATATCACTAGGTACCATACCAGTTCTCTATTGGTATATATAAAATCAAATATATAAGTTGAAAATACAATAAGATAAAGGTGTCATTCAGGTTCCAACATAACTGCAGTAATTAAAGACAAATTCTAGACTGTAATCGTACATTTTGACTACTATTATTATTGATCAGTTGAATCAACTGCCACTCATTAAGAAGAATAATGGGGGAAAAAGAAGAAAAGATAAGAAAATATTCAAACTTAAGCAACCAACAAACAATATTTCAAGAGAATAAAGCATATCCTTTTAATGGATGATTCTGAATTCAAGTGGTCAAAAATAACTATTTTGAATGATCAATCATTCTAATTAATTTCTTGAATGTCCAACTCACTTGCTTATAGTTGGTGCAAATAAAACTAAACAAAAACAACTTTTTATTAATATATATTTCCCTCTCAGGAGAAACTAGAAAAATATCTTATTTTTACATGACTGAAATTTCGTGTGATTTTATTTGAAAAAAGAAAGAAAAGGAGATGTTGATTTATTTTTTCCTCTGTGTGTTAGTCAGCTTTTTGTTGCTGTGACCAAAACACCTGACATAAATAAGTTAAAGCAGTATGAGCTAATTTTGGTTCATGGTTTCAGAAGTTTCAGTTCATGATCAACTGGTTTCATTATTCTAGATCTGAGATGAGATAAAGCATCATGGTGGAAAGTTTTGGTGGAAGAAAACTGTTATCTTCATGGCATCCAGGAAGCAAAGACACTGAGAGATGAAAAAAAAAAAAAAAGCAAAGACAGAGAGAGAGAAAGAGAGAGGGGAATGGCAGAATGGTCCAGGTAAAAGACCCCTAGGACATGCCCTCAGTGACATATTACCTCAAACTCTTTCCACCTGCTACAGTTCCCATCAAAGCCCAGTAGTTCATTCAGCTACCAGATCAGAGCCCTCATGATCCAATCACTTCCTAAAGGTCCCACCTCTGGACTTTGCTGCATTAGGACTAAGCCTCCAACACCTGAGCACTGGGGAGACACTTCATATCAAATCATACCATTCTCCTATTAATCATAATATTAATGTCAATATTAATCACAGTGTGTAATTTTTATATTGGCATTGGCTATTTCAGATACTACATTTTTGAAAAAAAATACTTTGGCCTCTTGATTATAAAGGAGATAACTGTGGCTGATTGATCCTTCAGATAAATGATGGAGAGGATGCTTTGGGTTTCTCCAACAACACTAAAGACATCCATGTTGTCAAACCCAGAATAAACCTCTGAGCCCTCATGTCCACCCTAGCAGTCAACAGCATATTGGTGATTTCCACCATTTGTTCATACAACACACCTAGTTTACTTTCTTCTCTAACTGCCAGATGCTCCTCCATTTTTGTTTGTTTTATTACTTCTTTCTCCTGCAGTCTAAATATATGTTACCCTTGATCTTCTTAACTCCATTTTTGATCGTCTTTTTGCTATCTAAACAATCTCATTTATTCTTGTAGCTTGAAATATTACACTTGATATATAAGATTTATATGATTTATAAATTTCTCCCTCCAATATATACCTCTTTAATGAAATCCAGACTTATGTACAAGTATTAATTTGAATTTTCTCTTTAAAGATACTAAAAAAAGAGCCTGAATTTGACATGTTCCAAAATAAATTATTAATTCAAATTGTGCTTAACCTGCTTTATCCTCAGTTGGCTAGCTCTTTAGATGTTATCTGCATTCTACTACTTGACTGGTCTGCATACTTTAAACTCATCTACAGTTACTCTCCCACTCGGGGATGATCTGTCACCACGTATGCCTTCAAATTATGTACAAAGGTACCCACTGATCATTACTTTCCAACAACTTCCTGACCATCTTTCCTATTATTCCCTATTCTGATCACTTAAGCTATATCATTCTACTGTTTCCTCTTAAACACATTCATATCAGGGCCTTTGAAAACTGAATACTCTAGTTACCCAGGTTTGCTACTTATCTCTCCTTCAGCTTCTATGGATATCTGTACAAATATTCCCTTAGAAAGAAATTTTACAGATTGCCCCACATAAAGTAGCATTTTTCATTCTTGCTTTCTATCTCCTTATTGCCACATACGAGGTTTATAAATTTAGTAATCTGGAATGTAAGATCCATGAGTGTGAGGATTAGGATTTTGTTTTCTTTGTGGTCCAAGAATTTGGAATAGTGAACAACAACAACAATAAAAAAAAAATAGATGTTTTAAACAAAACAATACAAAACAGATTTTTTAAAATCAATCAATAAAAGTGTACTCAAAGTTAGGACAGATATTTTCTATCCTATCTCATTATCTTTTAGCCAGAGTAGTCTCATATGCCAATATTTTTGAATTTTAAAATGTCACTAATGTGGGAGAGATAAAGATATCTTGATTCCTAACCTGAAAGCATTGTGATGCCAGGTTACCATATTATGCCTTGCTGCTATATGGGGTCGGAGCTTCATAGAGTGAAAACCCACACTGAAGAAGCTCCAGAAATGATTAATGTGGCACACCTGTAACTCACAACCAGCAATTTCTCATAGCTCCAGTAAGCAATTCTGCTGACTCTTAGGATTTACCCTAGTAAGCAATAAATCACCAGAGTAATTAAAATGCCCCCTTAGAGTTCAATGGACTTCTTATATTCAACCCACATCCAATTGTCTGGGAGAAATTATGAACTCAGTGTTATGATCAGAAAATTGTACAAAGCAGCTCATTTGAAGTATCATAAGATGTTGTTTGATTTGTTTCCCTGTTCCTTTTCCAGTTTATTTGTCCAAGAATATGATCTTAAGAAGACCATGACCATGCATCGTAGGCATAAGATGACCAAGAAACACTCTATCTCCTTAAGGTGCAAATATGCCCCTTTAGAACTAGAAAATAAAATTTGA
This sequence comes from Ictidomys tridecemlineatus, assembly GCF_052094955.1. Classification (NCBI taxonomy): domain Eukaryota; kingdom Metazoa; phylum Chordata; class Mammalia; order Rodentia; family Sciuridae; genus Ictidomys; species Ictidomys tridecemlineatus. The sequence goes on from NC_135483.1 coordinate 111,594,967, forward strand.
CCCTGAGTGTTGGACATTTAATTGAGCCCGATGTCACCTTAATTACAAATAAGGAAAACTCATGTGCTTTATGATAGTTACTATGTCAGTCTGTCACACTTACTGGGATCATTTGCTGGGATTCTAGCAGAGGAATAGCTTTGCAAGTTCCCAATTTCTTTTTGCCTTACCTCTCCTTTTTTACCTCCTTAGTTTCTCCCCACAAACACTGTATAGCTTCAGAAATTATTCATTTTCCTTTTTATTAACAGACCAGTTAACCCCTTTCTTTTGGGGGAGTGTATACTTGCCTTGAAAATTTGTCTGCTTGATCGCTGTGGGGGATTGGTGAGGGTTTTAATTTTTTTTCTGTATCTATTTAATTCATTTATTCCCTCCAAGTGGTGTGTGTGTGTGTGTGTGTGTGTGTGTGTGTGTGTGTGTGTACCAGAAACAAGGCTTGCGTGGGAGTTAAGAAATAAAGAGAGAAAGCAAAGGAAGCAGCTAGTGAGTGTAAGAGCATTGGTCACCTTAGTGTTGTGTGGAAGTGGGGATTTGTCATGAAATCTAAGGGTCAGGGAGTTTGCTGGGACTTCTGTGGCCACAACTCTTTTATTATAACTCTCAGTGATCTAAAGTTATTCAAGGTGCCAGGACACCTGGGAGTATAGGCACTGCCCCTGACCCTGGAAGCATTGGTGAGGCACAGACATGTTGATCATTTGCCTTTCCTGTCTCTTGTCTGTATTCATCCTCCTCTCATCCTCCCACAAAAAAATGAGGATAAAATGAGAAATCTTTTATCATTTCAGAGTCTCTCTGTAAGAATTGTGAGAGGATCAACTAAATAATAAATGAAAAATTCTTTTTGAGTTCTTGAAGAAAAGTGCTGTATTTATAGAAAGTCCCATGTTAGATTTTTTTCCTACAAAACATTCTGCACTGCCATAAACACCCCAAGATTGTAGTAAAGGTGTTATATCTGTACACCTCTTCAGAAATATTTTTAGATACTTTGAACTTTCTTTTTTTTCTTCTATTTTTTTCTAGTTTATCTATTTTGGTTTCCTTATGTAGAATTCTCATTATAAAAAACTTCTTCCTAGTTTGCAGTTTAGTATCTAGGCCAATTAAACACTCTCAGGGTTAGGAAAAGAAAATAGTGGTCAACTAAATTAGAGAAAAACAAAAAGACAAAAAAAAATCTTCAAAATCAAATTTTATTATGTAATTGCTTATTATTCATACTGAAAAAAATTACAGAGGTTAGAAATAAATACTAGAGACCTTGAAGTAAGTATGTGTGTGTGTGTACTTAGAAAGTAAGAGCTATGGATACAGTTAGAAGTAGCCAAACTGAAATAGCTAGACAGTCTAAGGTATATGTTTTTTTCTTCCCTAAAGAAATCATCTCAAATATTCATCTGCCCATCCTAGGTCTGTTCGTTTTCTGCTTCTAAAGGGAAGTTCACCGCCTGAGTCGGCATGAAGAAAACCACCTGGGGGACTGAACTGCTCATCCAATTGATGTGAACATTGGGCTTTAGGGGGAACCTTAGTGCCAGTGTAGGCACTGCAAGAGGTAATTTGTTAAATGGCTCCCGGCGCTGTGTTAATTTGTCTCACACCAAGAGCTTTTGCTTCAGTACACAGCATATAGTATTCTCCTGGCTCATGAGGGCTGGGCCAGGAAGGTAATGAAGCATGTCAAATTAGGCCTCTTAGGGAATAATATGGAGGTGGAGGAGGAGCAAAAAGGAAATCTGGAGAGATTCCTATTTAGTGTTAATTATTCTTATTTGACCTTACCTGTAAACCGATATATACCCATATATGAACCTGTATTTTGAAATTTTAGCAAGGAGTTTTTCATGTTCATAAGCCTGACAGGTCCTTTTTGATTCAGATTGTACAAAATAAATGAATTATCTTACTAATTTATTTTATAAATAAATATACTATTTGTGATGAAAATACAATTCCCTTATTAGAAGGAACACACATAAAAAAAAAAAAAACCACCTGCTTCACTATTATTTTTAAGCACTTTAGTGGTTAAGTAATAGGATATCTAAGACCATAAAATGTTTTCCAACTCTTCCTAATTCTGCCTGAATTATTACATTTTTTTTGTATAATTCACCTAAATATGAAGGGACTGATCCACAAGCCTGCTTCTTGACTCCAAGTTCAGGGTTATTTCCATCATGCACATCTATCTGCAACCTAGAAGGAAACTCTGTCTGCTCTAAACAATGATACTAAGTGAGTGACAGCTTGCTGAGTTAAGCAGTGTACTTATAGAAGTTGTTTGGCATCAACTGGGTTAAAGCAATGTCCTACCGAGGAATAGATGCACCCTGGAGTTAATACTGGCCTGTGTACTTCAACCTCTTTGCTCTTTCATTCACAGAATGTGTGACAACGGCAAAATTATTCAGCTTCTCTAGATCTGAATTTACTGTTTTATCAAGTCAGTAAAGGTGTTGGTTTATACCATCAAATACTAAAATGCTTCTTGAATACCTGCCGTGAATTGAGTACTACATGATGTGCTAAGATTAAGAAACAAAGCATGATGCCCTGTAAATCTTTAAAAACTTATTGGGTGAATTTGATTAGATGAACTCTAAAGTCCCTTGGGGCTTTACACATCGAGGAGTCTAATAGAGTGCAAAATACAATACATGCTATTCTTCATTGGTAGCCCAGAGAAACAATGGGAAATTCAGAAAAATTCTAACTGGAAGCATTGCCACCAACAGAAAAACCCATCCATACACACAAATAGCCACCTGGTGTTGGAATCTTTTTCTGTGTGCAAATCCTATCTACCAAAGCAGTTGATATAAGAAAGAAGGCTGTAAAAGTGTTGTAAATATTCTGTGTGGTAGAATTGGAATAAATGGAGAGAAAAGACTCTCTGGCAGAGCAACAAGATGACTTAAACCGACATCCCTTTAAGCTGGTTTTCATATTATGAATTACTGTGGTATTCCTTTTCTCTTTCATTGTAGCAGTGCTTGGAGTTAGGAAAAAAGACTTTCCTCCAAAATCTCAGAATCAAGCACATAGCATTTGTTTGTTTTATTCTGCTCCAACCAGTTTCTATCAGAAAAGCTTCACGGTGGCTCCATGGGGCTTGCACAGAATGTAGCACTTCCACTACAGGGAAGAAAAGCAGGATTTCGAGTCTGGGGAAAATTTTTTTTTTCAAAAACTTAAGGAAAGAAAAGCAATATCTTGTGTGTGCATATTATATCAGAATTTTATAACTCTTTGAATTGAGGATGGGATCAATTAATTTAATTTCTAAATGCCACAATTAAAAAAAAGAAAACTATTGAAGGGGAGAATTTATAAACAAGGAACTGAGAATTTGTAGCTGTTCTCTGTCAAGGGAAGATTTCTTTTGCCATCCTTGAGCTAGCTAAACAGTTTCCCCTTGTGTACAAAATAGACTTCAGAGATCACAGAATATCCAATACTGAAATGCATGCTTAGGCTTTGCCAATGCCCAGTTCTTAAAACTTCCATATGGATAGGATTACCTACTCCTTTCAAGAGGCAAGAGCCGTAGCTAGGGAAAGCCTATGCATGTTTTGCTTTTTTTTTCCTGAAGGAAAAGAAGTGTTGATTTAATGTTTTCAAATATTAATACCAACATATCAATATTGAAATCTAGGGCATAGATGTAGCTATTCTATGACAAATTTGTATGAGAATAATTAACAGTTACATCTAAGATATAGATGTGTCATTCACTGTAAATACAATTAAATGCCTCATCCTGAGGAAACATGTCATTTTTGCTGAACATATGCCTGGCAGAGAGCATTTCCACTCATCTAAGAGCATAAGCACGGCTTCTAAAGGGCAAGGTCTGTCCTTTGCACAGAATGGACTGACTGACACACCACAGTATGAAACCAGAATATTAGAGCCCAAATTAACCTAAATGATCTACTTAATATTCATGTGAGAGAAATAAACCCAGTGTCTAGTTTAAAAAATTAAAAATGCAATGATAAAATGGAGACATAGAGCATGATAATTGCCACGTGAAAGGGCAATTTTGTTTTTACATATCCTGCTTTAATTTCTAGTTTTTTTTACTTCCTTAATGTCTAACAAGATTTTAAATCCCACAAACAGAAAGGGAAGGACTAAGAATAAAAGAAGGAGATTCAGAATTTTATAACTCTTTGAATTGAGGATGGGATCAATTAATTTAATTTCTAAATGTCCATAATCTTGTCTTGACGGAATTAGAAGAGGGAAATACATGGTGACTGACCTTGGAGAAGATTATTGAAAATGCTAATGACTAAATATTTGCTTAGCCTGAGGTTTACTCCTGAAATAAAACAAATATGATGACAAGGTCTTCCTGGAAAACTTTAGCAAATATTTTACATAAACAAGGTCCATATGGGGAAGTAGCTTTAGAAGAAGACATTAAGAGGATATCTTTCTTTAGCTGTTATGGGGAATTTATGGAATCTATCATGTGAAAATAAGGGTGAGAGTGTGTAAAAATTATTAGTTCAAGGTTATTTCTTCTTGATTTTGATAGTTTCTCTGTGATTATATAGTTTCACATGTTGAAGTATTTGTTGTTAGAAAGTCATGACTTATGGAACTTATTTTCAAATAAAAATATATTGAGGGGGGAGAAGGTGGAAGAGAGAGAAGGGGAGGAGAAGAAGTGAAAATGATAAATCAAAACATAGATGAAGGACAAAAGGTCTTTGTGCTACTCTTGCAACCTTTCTGTATGCTTAAACTTAATTCAAATCAAAGTCCTTACAAAACATTCAAAGTAGTACAGACTATTCTTATGCAAATTTATTGCAATACATTTCTGGGAGTAACCAGAGCTGACACCTATGAACAATATCAATTATACATATTCTTCTACTTTCTCTTCTCTCTGTGGCTAATAATGCTCAACACTGTCTCATTCTAAGGATGTTCTGGAAGAAAAGTTGCACTTTCACTGTCTCCCTTAGTATTCCTGATTCATGTCATGAATACAGGCTGTAAACTTTTCTCTATTTCATCACCTGTAGTTTAAAAGTAGAGTGTAAACTTCATGCTGAATACAAACTAGAAAAGGAAGAACTAATGCTTTTAGGTGTGTGTGTGTGGGGGTGTATGTGTGTGCGAGCCCTTACCCACATGCATTTGAGAGAGAGGGTTGCTTTTGAGGATGGTTTAGATCAGTATGCAATAGAAGAAAGTTTCTGAATTCAGAAGACTTGAACTTTATGCATAGTTCTCTGTCAATCTATCTGAGCGTTAGGTTAATCATTTAAGTTTCCAAGACTTTGTTTCACTAATCATGAAACAGGTCAGACTTTGAAAATCAGCAGGGAGCAAGAGAACTTCCTGTGATGAAAGAAATATTCTATAATTTTCCTTGTTCATAATGGCAGTTCCTAAGCTTGTGGTTACTTAAAATTTCAAGTGAAGTTAATGTCACTAAGAAAAATAATGATTTGTTGTATTTTAATTAAACTAAAACAGTCACACATAGCAAATGATTATTATGTTTGAGAGCACAGGACTAGATCTTTTTTTTTTTTTTTACAAAAAAACAATCATATAATTTCATCCAGTTTTTCTTTTTTTATTAAATTATTTATTTATTCTAATTTGTTATACATGATGGTAGAATGCAATTCATTTCATATTACACATATAGAGCACAATTTTTCAAGTCATTGGTTGTACACAAAGTATTTTCACACCATTCATGTCTTCATACATGTATCTGGGTAATGATGTCTTAACTCATTCCATCATCATTTCTACCCCCTTGCCCCCTCCCTTCTATTCCCTCCCCTTTGCCCTATCTAACGTTCCTCCATTACTCCCATGCTCCCCCCCATCACCATTATGAGTCAGCATGCACATATCAAAGAAAATATTCGGCCTTTGAGTTTTGGGAATTGGCTTACTTTGCTTAATATTATATTCTCCAACTACATCCATTTACCTGCAAATGCCATGATTTTATTCTCTTTGAATACTGATTAATGTTTCATTGTGTATATATACCAAAGTTTCCCTATCAACGTGTATTATTCTATCAAATTTATAGCAAGCTCCATTTTCTTCCTTGAAATTCAACAGATGTCTAGGAGCTCCAATGGTGCAATCCATTAGCATAAGCTACTTATAAGATATATGTCTAGTGACCAGGTGTCAGGACTTCCCAGTACAGGGAATATTTAACTATACAGGTATCAACTAAGAGTGACATGTAGCTGTTAGTGGAGAAGCTGGCGCTTGTGAGAAATGATTCATTATCATATCAACTTCCTGTTGACTGACATAATAATCAGATAAGGTGTATGTGGCCCATCTATATCAGATACTGGCAAAATATTAGGAAAATCTATTAATTTATTTACAAAGAAAGAATAATTTTTTAGACTTATCAGACTCCCAGATATTGGATGCAAAAAGAAAATCATCTTTAAATTCAGTAGTTAATTAAATTTATACATTCTGGCAAATGCATTTTTATCCTTCAAGTTAAACATGTATTTTTGCAAGTAATTAGGTATCTACAAGTGATAATATATCTCCAGTAAATCATGAATATCTTCAAAACAGAGCATGCATGCATTAAAAATCTTTTACCTATATATATATATTATATATGTATGTATATTATATATATTATATGTATAAATTAAAAATTCAGTGTTCAAAAAAATTTTCATAATGAATAATCATCCATTGAAACCTTCATCTAAAAGTTTTTTATGTAGATATAATGTAAGGCAATTTTAAAATGTATTTGTGTTCTGAATGAGGAAAAACTCATCTACATCAAAGTGCTTTATACATAGTAATTGCACTATTTATTTAGTAAATATATGAATAAATTATTCAAGATGTTATCAATTTAGTTCAACAAATACTTATTAAACATCTACTTTTTGACTTGAATTGTGCCAGCAAGGGAATGTAAATGAGTTATGTGAAATGTTGTCTGCACTGAGAAAAATTATAAATGTTTGGTTCAGGATATCATTTGCAGAGGAAATGAATTTCACATTTAAAAAAAGAATAATCACAGGAATAAACAATAAAGTGCTAAATTAAACATTACTGACATCAGAATAGAGTATGTAGTATAATTACTGCAAGTCATCACAAAATGGAGAGATCAACATAAAATGTAAATATCAACTTCAATATTCATTTCATACAAAGCATCAGGTTCTTTTTTAACTTTGTGTCTACGATTTCTAATGTTGTCATAATCATACTTCTGACTGCCATAAACACAAGGTAAAACACCACTACCTTGCGATTCCTGGCTGGAATATGAAAAGTTGACTAAGGTATTTTTTTTAATTCCCTAGTCTATCAAGTTTTTGATATTGTTTACCAATAAAAAACTCTGTAAAATATTCCAACTCCTTACATTCAGAGCTAAATTGATATTTTTTTTTTGTCACAACCAACATGACATTTAAACTAGAATAAAGCATTGCAGTAATGAGATTGTAAGGCATGTTTTGGAAATCAAGTAATATACAATGGGTGAAGGCTGTATTTTTTCTGATGTTGTATATATTGAGACTTTTTTACATTTTACTGAAGATGAATATTAATGGTCTCACAGTGGGTTTTGTCTGCATTCTCTGTATTAACATCACTGCATTCACCACACAGATTTGAATATCCCAACATTATTGTAAATAATATCTTTCTACCTTGGGTGCTTTTACATTACAAATATTGATATAGTATGTGCATATTTTTGCATAATATAAATATGCAGTCAAAAGGAAAGTACCTTGAGAAATAGATTAGTCAGTTTATAATCTTAAATATGTTGAGCTTTGGTTTCCCAGTTCTCTTCAATCACAATATTTAGTAAATTATGAAATGAAGAAGAAAATGTGCATTTGATTTTGGTTTCATTACTATTTAGTAGAACTGATAATGTTTGCAGATAATGAATAAACATTAGCATGTAGTCATTTGTTCAAAAACACTGAGCACCTTTACAGCTAAGTCAAGAGCCCATCTATGATTCCCTAGATGAATATTCTTTTTCACAAATGATTTTGGCTACCACAGTAGTTGGTTAGTGCAGTTGTTTAGAAAATTGACATTATAATATTAAGGTTATTGTTATGGATCTGCTAACAAGGATCTTACTAGTTCTTTAATTTACCTGTCACCCTCACAGACATAAATGTTAAATGAAAGGAAATCAGAAAAATATATTACAAGTGGCTTAAAAAATTCCACAGCTTCTGTAAAAATCTTTGTTGGATTGCTCAGCCTTCTAAACAAAGAGCTTTATAAGATTAATAAGAATTAAAATGATTATAAAAGGTTGAAACTGATAAAATGGGGAAAAGAGATCCTTTCCAGAGTTAACATATCTTTATTTTAAGTCATGGTCTATTGTCACCCTGAGTGGAATTCAGATAGCTAAGCCTGTGTGAGAAGATGGCATTGCTAAAGATTGAAATCAAAGTGTTCACTGGCAAATTGGAAAGATAAAGATGCCTTGCATTTCCACCTGGAATGTCTTAAATTACATCTTATGACCAAACCACAAAACTGACTCTTATAAGCTCCATTTTGTCTTCCTCTTTCAGTTAGAATCTATGAGGTCATGAACAAAAAAAAAATTCTGACAAGATAAACTCATTCATGTTCAGGAAGATAAAAACATGAGGTGGAGAATGCAGCTAAAGAGGAAAAGTGAGAAGATTTGGACCTTACCATGTAGAGGAAAGATTTCTAAACAGAGTTATGGAAAATTGCTCAGAGGAAGGATGCTCATTGCAATGGAATTAATAAAAGTTGCTCATCTGTGGTATGATATCAGGATTATTCAATAGGGTTGCATCTCCACTAAACAATTGAATCAATTGCTCAGTGATTTAAATAATATAAATTACCTGATTCATCTTTTCACTGAGAAATACTAAAATAACTTATATCAAGTATAAGATAATTGCATACTTAGTGATAATGAACCAATTCTTTGAACAAATCCACTAGCTGGTAATTTTTAACTTGTGAAAGTAGAGCCTAAAAACAAGAATTTAAAAAAAATAATAATAATTTAAAATTTTCTTATTTAAATGCAAGTTAAGTTTTCAGTGTCTAATTGAATGCCTACTGCTTAAGAGCTTGTGTCTTCAACAGAAATGCCAAGTACAGATTGTCTCAGTAGTAATTGCATCTGAGACCATCCGTATATAACCTTTATTGACTAGGCCCATACTATCTTACCTGTTGGCAATGTGTGTTCAGAGTTTGGGAAGTAGAGGAGGGGAGCTGTCACTTCTTCAAGTTTAAAACGAATACAATGCTTAAAATAACATGAAGAGATGAATGATCAGAAGTCTAGAATTAGTGACAAACATTTGCAATCAAAAGATTGCACCTCTGTGGTTGGCCAGAGCTTAGTCACATCTGCTACCTTTGAAATGTTACAGATTATCCTGCCGTTTTGTTTCTGTCACCATCTTGGTCTCTAGACATTTGAGTCTGAAACTCTCTATATTAGTTTTGGGGAAGATCCTAACAAATATTATTAAAGGGATGATGTATGTGTACTTAGAAATGAAATCAGTGATCACTATTAAGTATAAGTCATACCAGACTAAACTAATTTCATCTGATGATGGAGAAGGTAGTCTAAGGCATCAGAAATAATCATTCAACAAACATCATTTATTGTTGCATTTTATTTTATTTTCCATCACTATGCCTTGGTGACATGCATAGACATTTTTTATAAGAATATGTTCTCTTACTTTTAGTTTGAGAAATAAATTTACAGAATTTTATATTTTTATTATGTATGTTATTGTATTTCTTTTCCAGTCATATAAAAAGTGGTTGCATCCCACTTGTGAATGATACTCATTGTGACAAGTTGCTTATTGAATAAATTTTTCCATTTTATAAATTTTCAGAAATTGAATTCTGGCAGTTTGCCATCCTTTCCCTTTTGTGAAAGGGAAGCATAGTGATACAATCAATATTTATTTGATATTCGGAAATAATGAATATTTATTCTTTTTTAATTTTTATTGTTGGTTGTTCAAAACATTACATAGTTCTTGACATATCATATTTCACACTTTGATTGAAGTGGGTTATGAATTCCCATTTTTACCCTGTATACAGATTGCAGCATCACATCAGTTACACATCCACTGTTTTACATATTGCTATACTCGTGTCTGTTGTATTCTGTTGCCTTTCCTATCCTCTACTATCCCCCCTCCCCTCCCCTTCCATCTTCTCTCTCTACCCCATCTACTGTAATTCATTTCTCCCCCTTGTTTTTTTCCCCCCTTTCCCCTCACTTCCTCTTGTATGTATGTAATTTTGTATAACCCTGAGGGTCTCCTTCCATTTCCATGCAATTTCCCTTCTCTTTCCTTTTCCCTCCCACCTCTCACCCCTGTTTAATGTTAATCTTCTTCTCATGCTCTTCTTCCCAACTCTGTTCTAAGTTACTCTCCTTATATCAAAGAAAACATTTGGCATTTGTTTTTTAGGGATTGACTAGCTTCACTTAGCATAATCTGTTCTAATGCCATCCAGTTCCCTGCAAATTCTATGATTTTGTCATTTTTAAATGCAGAGTAGTACTCCATTGTGTATAAATGCCACATTTTTTTTTATCCATTCATCTATTGAAGGGCATCTAGGTTGGTTCTACAGTCTTGCTATTGTGAATTGTGCTGCTATGAACATCCATGTAGCAGTGTCCCTGTAGCATGCTCTTTTTAGGTCTTTAGGGAATAGACCGAGAAGGGGAATAGCTGGGTCAAATGGTGGTTCCATTCCCAGCTTTCCATGAAGAATGAGACAGAATATTTATTTTTAATAGCTGTACTTTCTCCACTGATCTGCTATTAATGACATATTACCAAAGATATTAAACTAAGATCTCAACATCAAGGATTTTTTTTTGCCTCATTAATTTAACCAAGAAATCTAATGTGGATGCATCAATGCTTAATCTAATTAAATTTAGAATATAAACTTTTGTAAGTGAAACTTATAACAGTCTTCAAGTTCAGCTGTTAGGAACAACTTCTATATTAGTTTTCTCCGCAAATATAATTTATCCATTTTTTAAGTGTCATAGTTTTACCAACATCAATATACTAATTATTAAATTGTATAGGTCTATACAGTCCCAAGCCTGCAAACATTTTTATTATAATGTAAACATTTTGTGGGTTCATAAAAGAAACACTCAGAAAAATGATAAATGATCAATACTGTAAATTACAATTTTAGCCACTTTTCCCAGCAAATTGAAATTCTAGGAAATGCAGAGATTTTATTATGCTACATTAACTTTTCAGTTGTCATTTTTACAACAAACGTGTGATTTTATAATTTATATTCAAATGAATTTTCATTGGGGGGAAGGAAAGGAAGAGAACAATACTATATACTGGTACTTTGACAAGAGCAAAAAAAAAGCATGCAGAGAGGCAGAGTACTTCAGAAAATGGGAAGAGACAAACCTGAGTGATATTTTTAATTTGAAATTATGAAGTATAGAATATCTGTGAATGTGGAGAGAATATGAGAAAGTAATTAAAAAAGAACTCAATAATTTAAACTTCGGTAATCAATGAAGTGTCTATGCTACTGAAGTAATTGGGTTAAGTGATGAATAGCAAACACAGAGGATCAGCGTAGTACCTTTATGTCCTTTATTGAGAAACACAAAGTGGTTGTACCTGTACTCACAGGGACTTTGTTTAGTGAATAAAAGAGACACATAAGGTTCCCACCTACATGTTTATTATACTATCTCTGTATATCACACATACATAATTCGTGCTGTAGTATATCTTATATCTATACCTACCCATCAATATCTATGTTTATATCTATGATATTACAGTATTTAAAAGTGAGCACACGGGCTGGAGATGTGGCTCAAACAGTGGCGCGTTCACACCTGGCATGCTTGCGGCCCGGGTTTGATCCTCAGCACCACATACAAACAAAGATGTTGTGTCTGCCGAGAACTAAAAAATTAATATTAAAATTTCTCTCTCTCTCTCTCTCTCCCTCTCTCACTCTCTCTTTAAAAAAATAAATAAATGGGGGATCCAACATGGCAGCTGGCGAGGAAGCAGCAATTCCAATGTCTCCACATTAACGGGATCAGAAAGACCCATTGGAACAGCTGCAGTCTACCCACTGAGGAACTTCTAGCAAAATTCCCTTAAGAGGAGACCTGCTGGGAATTGGTAGGTTTATTAGAAGTGACAGTTTGTCCCAGACAAGTAGATCTTGGCCGGCCACGCGGGCACAGAAGTCCAGTCCCGCAGCCACCAGCCACTTATGTGGGCGGCCCGCCCTAACTGGCAGACAGCCCCCGCCATCCCGGCTCTCCCGGGAGGCCCCGCGGCCCAGAGCTGCATGGCCCGCCCGAACCGGCAGATGGCCCCCGCCATCCCAGCTCTCCCAGGAGGCCCCGCCAAACGGCCACCCCACCCACCCGCCCGGCTCTTAGCCACGCAGCTGTAGCTGCCTGGCTCTACAGGCGGCCCCCTGGCGGCCCAGCTAGGCAAGAGGGGTCCCCGCCCTGCTGGCAGACAGCCCCTGCCATCCCAGCTCCCCTAGCAGCCCCGCTTTCGCTCTGCAAGTGGTCACCCCGCCCGACCGGCTCTTGGCCACGTGGCCACAGCTGCCTGGCTCTACAGGCGGCCCCCGGCAGCCCAGCCAGGGAGAAGTGTCCCCACCTGGCCCAGCAGACGGCCTGTGCCCTCCTGGCTCTGCTAACATCCCCGCCCACCTGGCGAATGGCTCCCCACCCCTGAGACATCGTGAAGGGAATCTAACCAAGCCTTTATGAAATAGCGAACTGGGAACTAAAACCAGAGAATGTGTCAGACCAGAGACAAGCCAGTTCCACCCCTCCCTTTGGACACTCCAGCAAGGAGCCAGGGGCCCGCCATAGCAGAGAGGGGAAGTCACCAAAGTTCGGCCAAAGAGATTCTTTCCCAGTGGAATCTACTTTAGCAGGTGTGTGACTCCCACCCACATCAGATACAAACAACCGGGAAACTTCAAAATCTCTCCGTGGGCGTGACCGTAAGGGCCAAAGGACTCTTGACCCCCAACTCCCCCTACTACCAGTGACGTGGGCGTGACTGTAGGGGCAGAAGGAAGCAGAGAAGACTCCCCACCTCCAACTCCCCCAACTGCAAACTGAGAGGGTGTGACAGTAGGGATGGAGGGAAACAGACGACACTCCAGACCCCCAACTCCTCCTACCTCCAGCAGAGAGGTTGTGATTGTAGGGGCTGAGGGAAGCAGAGGGGATTGTCAACTCCCAACTCCTATTACCACCAGCAGCGACACCAATGGTCTTAGCCACCAGATTCCGAAGGTGTGCCCACCAAAGAGGTCCGGAAAAATTAAACAATTGACTCCCAGACCACAGCTCCACAGCACTGGGGCTTAGATGAATGACAGAGAGAGTGCTCAGTCGTTAGGGAAATAGAGCACTCGGTGGGGCTGAAAGTGTAACCAAATCCTTGGGGAACTGCCTCCGGTGAGCAGGACCTGGCTGGCTGGCAGGAGGAAGGGGAGGAGGGGCCGTAGAAGTGAAACGGCTCTGGACCAACAGGATTGAGAGACTCCCAGGAACCGCCTTACAGGGATTGCTGTTGACACATTGAGGGCAAAACTCAGCCCAGAGGGCACAGCTTTGCCTACGGGAAGAGAAGAAAATGGATCTCTAAGACCTAATTTTATTTCCTATTTCATTTTATTTTATTCTCTCCCTTTTCCCTCTCTCTCTCCCCTTCCAAGTTTTATTGCTCTTTCCATTCTCCTCTATGCTATCTATCTCCCTCTTCTTCTTTCTTTTCAAGAGCACCTACCTTCCCCTTCCCCCCAACCTCATCCCAAGCATTACGTTCTCCATTTCCTGTAACTGTCTAAATGCAAATAGGTGAATGTTTTGAGGCCGTCTATAGTGCTCCTAAATACCTAGCTCCTACCAACACCCTGATCCAATCAACAGTTAGTATCCCCCTTCAGTAGAGCAATCTTCTAAAGTAGCCAAGACATACTAACACTTATACCTGCATAGCACCTAACCTAAAGTCCTAAGAACAAAAAACAAACGACTATATGCATACAAAATCCGGAAGCCCATTATAAATTGAATGAATCAGCTCTAAAGTACAATAAAGCCCAACATCTATAGGCATAATCTCCCACCACAAAGGAGAGACAACAGAGATAAACAAAGCCAAAACAAATGTATAGGAGAAAGCAGTTACAAAGCAGTCAAACAGAGCTGGAAAGTAACGTGAACAACATGAAAAAACAAGGGAAAAAAGGATTACAGATAATGCAGGACAACTTAAATCTACAGGAGGACCTAGAAGCATCAGAAACATGGACAGGGAAAGAAATCAAGGCATACCTAACTCAGATGGAACGGAATTCTAGAGAAGACATGAGACAGCAAGTCCAAGAATTGAAAGTATATTTTGAAAACGAACTAAACAAACAAATTCAAACTGCAAAGAACGAGCTTTACCAGGAGATAGAGATCTTAAAAAAAAAAACCAAACAGCATTTTGGGCAAAAACCAAAGCATTTTGGGAAAAATTCTACAAGAAGAGGAATGGAAAAATAGTGCCCAAAACCAACAGCGGGAGGTTTCTCAGTAAAGGGGGAGGAAAAAAAATCAAAAAGTAAAAACTAGTCAAACTAAAATAAATAAATAAATAAACATGACTGGAAGTACAATCATATTTCAATTGTAACCTTAAATGTTAATGGAGTAAACTCACCAATCAAGAGACACAGGCTAGTAACCTGGATCAAAAAAACAAACCCAACAATATGCTGCCTTCAGGAGACTCATATGATAGGAAAAGACATACACAGGCTGAAGGTGAAAGGTTGGGAAAAATCATACCACTCACATGTCCCTCGGAAGCAAGCAGGAGTGGCCGTACTCATATCGAATAAAATCAACTTCAAACCTAAGTTAATCAAAAGGGATAAAGAAGGACACTATATCCTGTTAAAAGGAACTGTCCACCAACAAGACATAACAATTATCAATTTATATGCACCAAATAATGGTGCAGCAATGTTGGTAAAACAAACTCTCCTCAAGTTCAAGAGTCAAATTGACCACAACACAATAATTATGGGTGACTTCAACACACCACTCTCACCGTTAGACAGATCCTCCAGACAAAAGTTGAATAAAGAAACTATAGAACTCAATGACACAATCAATAACCTAGACTTAACCAATATATACAGAATATATCAACCATCATCAAGTGGATACACGTTCTTCTCAGCAGCACATGGATCTTACTCAAAGATAGATCATATATTATGCCATAGGGCAACTCTTAGTAAATATAAAGGTGTGGAGATAATACCATGCACCATATCTGATCATAATGGAATGAAACTGGAAATCAATTATAAAAGAAGGAAGGAAAAATCCAGCATCACATGGAAAATAAACAATATGTTACTAAATGATCAATGGGTTACAGAAGACATAAAGGAGGAAATAAAAAAATTCTTAGCGATAAACGACAATTCAGACACAACATACCGGAATCTATGGGACACAATGAAAGCAGTTCTAAAAGGGAAATTCATTTCCTGGAGTTCATTCCTCAAAAAAAGAAAAAACCAACAAAAAAACAAACTCACACTACATCTCAAAACCCTAGAAAAGGAACAGCAAAACAACAGCAAATATAGCAGAAGACAAGAAATAATTAAAATCAGAGCGGAAATCAACAAAATCGAAACCAAAAAACCATTGAAAAAGTTGATAAAACTAAAAGTTGGTTCTTTGAAAGAATAAATAAGATCGACAGACCCTTAGCCATGCTAACGAAGAGAAGAAGAGAGAAAACTCAAATTACTAACATACGGGATGAAAAAGGCAATATCACAACAGACACAAGGTTGGTTCAATATACGGAAATCAATAAATATTATTCACCACATCAATAGACTTAAAGATAAGAACCATATGATCATCTCGATAGATGCAGAAAAAGCATTCGACAAAGTACAGCATCCTTTTATGTTCAAAACACTAGAAAAACTGGGGATAACAGGAACTTACCTCAACATTGTAAAAGCTATATATGCTAAGCCTCAGGCTAGCATCATTCTAAATGGAGAAAAACTGAAGGCATTCCCACTAAAATCTGGAACAAGACAGGGATGCCCTCTCTCACCACTTCTATTTAATTTAGTCCTTGAAATACTTGCCAGAGCAATTAGACAGACAAAAGAAATTAAAGGCATAAAAATAGGAAAAGAAGAACTTAAAATATCAGTATTTGCGGACGATATGGTCCTATACCTAGAAGACCCAAAAGGGTCTACAAAGAAACTATTAGAACTAATAAATGAATTCAGCAAAGTGGCAGGATATAAAATCAATATGCATAAATCAAAGGCATTCCTGTATATCAGCAACAAAACTTCTGAAATGGAAATGAGGAAAACCACCCCATTCACAATATCCTCAAAAAAAAAAATACTTGGGAATCAACCTAACAAAAGAGGTGAAAGATTTATACAATGAAAACTACAGAACCCTAAAAAGAGAGATAGAAGAAGATCTTAGAAGATGGAAAAATGTACCCTGTTCATGGATAGGCAGAACCAACATCATCAAAATGGCAATATTACCCAAAGTTCTCTACAAGTTCAATGCAATGCCAATCAAAATCCCAATGGCATTTCTTGTAGAAATAGACAAAGCTATCATGAAATTCATATGGAAAAACAAAAGACCCAGAATAGCAAAAGCAATTCTAAGCAGGAAGTGTGAATCAGGTGGTATAGCGATACCAGATCTCAAACTATATTACAGAACAATAGCAACAAAAACAGCATGGTACTGGTACCAAAACAGGCAGGTGGACCAATGGTACAGAATAGAGGACACAGAGACCAATCCACAAAATTACAACTTTCTTATATTTGATAAAGGCGCTAAAAGCATGCAATGGAGAAAGGATAGCATCTTTAACAAATGGTGCTGGGAAAACTGGAAATCCATATGCAACAAGATGAAGCTGAACCCCTTTCTCTCGCCATGCACAAAAGTTAATTCAAAATGGATCAAGGAGCTAGATATCAAATCAGAGACTCTGCGCCTGATAGAAGAAAAAGTTGACTCCGATCTACATATCGTGGGGTCGGGCTCCAAATTCCTTAATAGGACGCTCATAGCCCAAGAGTTATATACAAGAATAAACAAATGGGACTTACTTAAACTAAAAAGTTTTTTCTCAGCAAGAGAAACAATAAGAGAGGTAAACAGGGAACCTACATCCTGGGAACAAATTTTTACTCCTCACACTTCAGATAGAGCCCTAATATCCAGAATATACAAAGAACTCAAAAAATTAAACAATAAGATAACAAACAACAAATGGGCCAAGGACCTGAACAGACACTTCTCAGAGGAGGACATACAATCAATCAATAAGTATATGAAAAAATGCTCACCATGTCTAGCAGTCAGAGAAATGCAAATCAAAACCACCCTAAGATACCATCTCACTCCAGTAAGATTGGCAGCCATTATGAAGTCAAGTAACAATAAGTGCTGGCAAGGATGTGGGGAAAAAGGTACACTTGTACATTGCTGGTGGGACTGCAAATTGGTGCGGCCAATATGGAAAGCAGTATGGAGATTCCCAGGAAAGCTGGGAATGGAACCACCATTTGACCCAGCTATCGCCCTTCTCAGTCTATTCCCTGAGGACCTTAAAAGAGCATACTATAGGGATACTGCCACATCAATGATCATAGCAGCACAATTCACAATAGCTAGACTTTGGAATCAACCTAGATGCCCTTCAATAGATGAATGGATTAAAAAACTCTGGCATTTATACACAATGGAATATTATGCAGCACTAAAAATGACAAAATCATGGATTTTGCAGGGAAATGGATGGCATTAGAGCAGATAATGCTAAGTGAAGCTAGCCTATCTCTAAAAAACAAATGCCAAATGTCTTCTTTGATATAAAGAGAGCAACTAAGATCAGAACATGGAAGAAGAGCATGAGGAAAAGACTAACATTAAACAGAGACAAGTGGGGTGGGAGAAAGGGAGAGAGAAGGGAAACTGTATGGAAATGGAAGGAGACCCTCATTGTTACACAAAATTACATATAAGAGTTTGTGAGGGGAAAAGGGAAAAAAAAACAAAGGAGAGAATTAAACAACAGCAGATGGGGTAGAGAGGGAAAATGAGAGGGAAGGGGAGGGGGGATAGTAGGGGATAGGAAAGGTAGCAAAATACAATAGTCATTAATATGGTATTATGTAAAAATGTGGATGTGTAACCGATGTGATTCTGCAACTTGTATTTGGGGTAAAAAATGGGAGTTCATAACCCACTTGAATCAAATGTATGATGATTCAAGTGGGTTATGATGATATGTCATGAGCTTTGTAATGTTTTGAACAACCAATAAAAAAAATAAAAATATAAATAAATAAATAAATAAATAAATAAATAAATAAATAAAAGTAAGCACACTGAATACAATTTTGCAATCATTGGGTGTATGTCAATGGAAGTGTAAAGATGAGAGTAAATCCTAGAAATGATTAAGTTAGCTCCTCTAAGTAAACAGGGAGAAGTGGGTTGATATCCTGACCAGCAGTTTAGATTACCAATTAGTAGGAGATAACTTGAGAAAACTGTTCCAAGGACTGGTTTAGCCTACGACTGACAACGTTTGGTACAGTAGGCACTATGCAGCCATGTGTACTAAGCAAGTGCTATTATGTCAGAACTGAGATGCACTGTAGAACACACAGGGAAATCTGAAGACTTAATATCAAACTAAAATTTCTAATGTAAGATTTTTATATTGTTTGTACAGTATTAAATTTAACATTTTAAGATGAATGTAACATTTTAATCTGTGTTATGGTTTGGATGTGAGATGTCCCCAAAACTCATAATGTGAGACAATGCAAGAAGGTTTGGAGGAAAAATGATTGGGGTATAAATAGCCTTGACCTAATCAGTGAATTACCTGAGTGGTAACTGGAGTCAGATGGAGTGTGGCTGAAGGAAATGATTCTTTGGGGGCATGGCTATGGGGTATATATTTTGTATTTGTAGAGTGGAGTCACTTTCTCTGCTTTCTGATCATCATGGGAACTGCATCTATTTGCCACACTCTTCCACCATGATGTTTAGTCTCCTTTGAGCCCCAAGGAATGGAGTTTGCTGTCTATGGACTAAGGTCTCTGAAATCATGAGCCCCTAAATAAAGCTTCTTCCCCTAAAATTGTTCTGGTCAGATCTTTTAGTCACAGCAGCACAAACACTGACTAAAACAATCTGGCTAATAAAAGACTTCAGATTTCAAACTTAGTTTACATTTGTGGCTGGCACATTTCTAAAGGAAAGCACAGGTTAAGTAAAGAGTGGTCTTGAATTTTCTCTTCTGCTACCAATAATTTGCGCAAATATGACAATAGTCTGAAAGTGTTTTCAAATTAATAGATTTGTAATTCTACTGAGTATATTATTTTTCAGCAAAAAAAAAAATTGGGGAAAGAAAATAAATTTAATTAATGTTAATGATTTTATGTCATGAATATATAAATTAATGATAATAAAAATATTTATGATAGCATTGTATTAAAATAATTTAAATTTTAGTAAAAAGTTAAAATTATTCTTGAAATGATAATAATTGGGGGCTATACAGTCAAAAGTATTGAAGAAACAAATTAACTTATATCAGGTCACCAATAAATAATTCAATAGAATTTCAAAACTATTTAAGATTCTGTGACAGCTATCACATTAAACAGTCCAATGAATGGGCATAAATAAATTTCTTTAGAGGATCACTTGAGTACTTTCAAATGATAAAATAATAAACATAAAATATTGTTTCACTACAGTTATTAATACTGAGATGGGGGTTATATAATCTAAGGAATATTCATAGATTAGTTTGTTATGACTCATATTCTCATTTCATGTCATTTACATTTCTATACTCAAGTGCCCAGATCTGATCCTTAAGTCCAGTCCATTGCATCATCCAGTTGTATAATTGGAAATATTGAAATATCAACCTCTTCATGCCCTTTGCACTAGTCATCCTACTGACCCATTAAATATTCTCCACATATTTTTTCCCTGTCTTCCAGTTAACTGCAATTAACACTTCAGATCTCAGCAGCAGTGTCCTTGATTCTACTCTTCTCTCAGAATCTCCTATTCAAAACATTATTTGTGGGACTTACTGTAATTGTAGTTTCATGCATCTGCATGATCTTTTTATTAGTGTTTCTTCTATCAGGCTGGGCCTAGTGTCAGGGGATAAGGTCATTTTGATGCTCAGTATTGTACCCACAGTATTCCACATGGTGCATGGCCCATAATGGCAACTCTATATATTTCCTAAAAAGTTTGAACACCTATGCTTATAGGCTTTAAAATAAGGCATCTGAACATCTTATATTTCTTCCATAATGTTTGTTTTTATGTATTCACTTTTATTCAGTTCAGAATGCAATTGTTATAAATTATGAGACTTGTTTTCTATTTTTCCCAAAGTATTATTTTTTTCTGCATGCAGGTAACTTTTTCAGGACAGCATATGTAATTTTCTCCTCTTGCTGGTTAAATTCTATAAAAAAAACATGATAGAATACCTAAGGAGACACAGGGTTTTTCAAATCTGGAACATGGTGTGATTATCTCCAACTAACATAAAAATCCAGGAAGAATTTACTGAATTTAAGATTTGAATTATAGTCAGAACTTCCTCTGGAGGGAAAAATACAGACAATGGCATGGGGGCTGGATACTGAGAAACATAAATGAATAGGGCTTAGTTGACTACTTCTCTTAAGGAGGAAGGAATGGTTGCAGAATGGTACATCTATATAGAATGTAGGCTTAGGGGGCACATAGTCATTGTTTCAGGTCTTAGATCTTCAGTCTGTTGGCTAAGGGACTACACAACAGTATCTTCTCTCCAAGCCTTGATTCAGCTAACTGAGAAAAATGAGGATAAGTGTAATAACAACCTGTAGGGTCATTGGAGGAGAAAACAAAATAATGTGTATTAAAAATTTAGTAGAGAAATTTATAAATTATTAAAAATGGAAGTTCTGAAAAAATTGTGTTAAAGTTATATAGGGCCTTAAATGTTTGTAGTTTTTTTTTTTTCTTTAGTCACTGGTGCTATGTCGACTCTGAGTCATTTTAGTTTGACAGCTAAGAGCCTATTTTTAAAACCAACTCCCTATTTGATCTCTTATTTGCTTGCTTTCTAAGTATATAATTTTAGGCCATTCACTTATACTCTCTGGGCTTCATTTTTTGCACTTCTAAAATGGGGAGGATAATTATTATGACACTCAAGTTAGTTAATACATTCAAATGCTCTAGAATAGTACCTGTCATGTAGAAAGCATTTTAAATATATAAACATCACTTATTAATATTGATTGGTCATCAAACATATTTTACAAGAATATGTCTGAACCAATGATGTACTTGAGCCAGAAATAGTGTGCCAGCTCTGTGTAAGAGAAATCAAAAAGTAACATGTTAGAAAAGCTTTTGCACTTCCTCTAATTGGAGGGAAGGAGGACATGAGTGAGAATAGAAAGTGCGAGAATTAAGTGTTGAGGGAACTGATCCAAGTAAACTTTGCCATATAGAGAAGTTAGAAACTCAATAGGAATGGGCTAAGAGTGATTGGTACATTTTTTTTTAATTGAGATTTTTATTCTCAGCAAGGAAAGATGACAGCTAGACAGAACAGCAATCAGAAAAATGAGCAGTTCTGGATCTGTGCACTTTGGACACATTGAGTCATATTGTTTTGGGCACTTCTCACTGGAGATGTGTAGGAGGTAAAAATTGAAGCACATGCAAATTAACAATTCCCAGGGGAAAACGGAGAAAAATGGGCTCAGGACTTTCACAAATTCCTGTACCTACAACTGTTCTTCCCCTGACTGCTTAACTGACACATTCTGCTATGACTCAGTCTCACTGAACCTTATAACACTAAGACCCCTATTGTAACCAGTTGCCAGTTTCCTCTTGAAAATGTGCCCCTCTGCTGCTTAATAAAGAATCGATGATCCATTGAGGTCTGTCTCCATTTATTTTTCTTTCTCTTTTATTTGCTTTCAAGAATGAGGATTGGAAGCCAGAACACTGAAATACAGGTTAATAGGTGATCGTTGAAGTTGAAAAATAGAAAGCAAGAAAGACTAGAAACAATAATATAATTGTAATAAATATACATGAGAAATATTTCCAACACATTGGGGAAAAAAGTGAGTTTACAGGAGAAAGAGATACAAAGGGATCTAAAAAAATCTACCATTTTATGGAAACTACAAAAAACATTTTATGGTAGAATTTGGTAAAAATATTAAATACTACAAAGAGTTTCATGTAATATGAGAGTTAAAAAATGCTACTAAATTATATCAAGTTGATCTCATGATATACCACATTACACCACATAATCCCTTATTGGTTCTAACATCACTAAAATAGACAGTTCCATGCACCATTAACAATGACCTACATCTAAACCAAGCAAAGGTATTCCTCTGCTGAGCTTTCTCCTCTAACTTTGGAGGAAGCTGAGCTGTCTGCATGCCAGTGGATGTGTGGTGGAATTAATGTGAAAAAAAAATGGCCTAAATCAGTAGGGGATGGTAATTAGAGGACAAACACCCTAGTTTCAGTATACCTCATGGGACAATGTTGAGACCAATTCTACAAAGGATACCCAGCAGGAATAAATCCCAGCTATGCACATCAATAAGGAACTTACTAACATAAACATTCCTTTCTTCCATTCCCATAAATCATTAGCTCTAATGCCTCATTTTTTGTATCTTAGGATCCAAATAAATTACCCACACTCAAGTCCTTTTCTTTGTATCTCCTCTCAGGGAAATTCAGGTTAAGACAGTAAGTATTAGAAGTAGCTTTCCAAAACAGATCTTTACGATGGAATTATAGAACTGGTTACTCACTGGTGAGAAGGCAACTATGTCTTCATTGTTCATGGAAAGTAGGGTGGTTATATCTCTTGGCATACAATGACAAAGACTCACAGTTGTGGGTTGGAATGAGTTGTAGATTGAAGGAAAAATTAGCTTATGTCAAATCTTTATTCTTTGATATCTATGGCACAATGGTAATTATAAAAATTATGTGTTTGACTGATTTGTTGACTGCTCTGAAATTTCGACCACTGAACAATTGGGTCAAATATTTACTCAAGAATTCTGTAAAAGTCTCATGGAAGTTTTTTTTTTTTTTTCCACTTTTCTTTTTTTTCCCTCCACAGTGCTGGGTGTTAAAAACAGGACCATGGACATGCTAGGTAAATTCTCTGACACTGAGCAACATCTCCAGCCCTAATGGCAGTATTTGTAACTGACCATGTCTCCTAAAGCTGAATTGCAGTCTATGCTGAAAATAAAACTTGTCTTTGAATCATAAGGATTGCCCAACCTTGTAAAGGATATTAAACTATGGCTCTTGACATATGCCCTGTGCTAAAGATAGGGTCCTAGAAGATGCAGGCCTCTGTGAGATGGGGTAGAGTATATGAATTGTTGACCTGGAGAACATTGCTTTTCCAGATTCCAACAAACTTTCCAGGCAAGATGATCCCAACCCCCACTAGAAGAAACCAGCCTCCATTTGCCCATAAGCCACACAAAAGCCTCTCCTGAGATGGATATCTCTCAGGATTCACTAGCTCACTCTCACTTGTCTTCATAGATTCAGTTCTCATTATAGCCCAAGTGAGAAAATGTTACCTACACTATAAGAGAAAATATAATCCTCAGGAAAGAAGTTGTATTTTTCAGGGGAACACTTATATAAGTGGTTATATATTAAGGGGAGTGAAATATAATATAGGACAAGACCTATTTTACTAATGACATTCTTCTGCAAGACCAGATTTAATATCCTGATAACTGTATCTAAAACTGGTCCTAGGGCTAAGAGAGATTATTGAAGCTTGGACACAATGAGGACCTCCTGCATGTTGCAGATACCAAGTATTGGCCAAGTATTGAGGAAGGGATCAAAGGCTATTAAGTGTTCATGTTAGAATAGAAATGATTTTTTCATGCAAAAATAAGTAAATAACTACTTTAACCATTTTTTTCATAGATGTGGCTGACCAAGAATAGTGATGAGGGAAGAGAATGGGAAGGTCTCAGATTTGCAGAAGGCAAAAATAATCATTAAGGAGTGAAATGGGTTATTTCAGAATAAATGGAAGGAGGCAGTACTAGAAATGTGCAGCGTATTGTTATAATGGTTGATCCATTGAGAAATGGTAAAAGAGTGAAGTGGCAGGACTTCCAAAGATTTTGTTTCCTTCTCCCTGAAACCAAGTTCAAACTATGTTGCGAGAATCATAAGATAAATGAAACATTGGTTTACTTTGACATCATTTTGTATTTTTCTGCTTAGCTTAACTTCTTGTTTGAAGTTCTTATTACTCATTCGCTTGACTTCTTACTAGTATTTTACACGTGTGTGGAGTGTAATTATCGTTATTATAGTTCAAATATATTATAAAACAAATTATGAATACATTTTTTTGGAATCCCTGAAGCACCCTTGCTGGACCCAAGAATTATCCAAAATTTGATTTAAAGGTCAATGTCATTAATACTTTTATAATCCAGCTAAACAAATTAGATTTAAAACAAAACAAAAAAACAACAACAAAAACTTGTCTCATTGTATTAAGAAACTTTCAGAAAATCATGTCATCTAAAAGTAGTGATGTCACATCTTTGATCCAAATCAATGGTAGCAAACAACCTTTTCAGCAGAGCTTATGTTAGGTTACTGTTTGGGGAACACTTACTTATTTTTTGAGTTCTCTAGATAGTTACAAATCACTCTTTCATCCCTCTCATTCACTGCTCTTACTTTTTTTTTTAACAAAAAGAAAAGTACTAGTTTTGTTCTCTGATCATTTGTATGTATTGTGCTCAGCCACACTTTTGTTGACATGAAATCAACTTTACCAGTGAAACTTCTCTTCAGTGTCTCATGGCTTAAATTTTTCTCCATAAGAAAGAGCTCCCCCATGCAACTGTTATGCTTCTGTAAGAGACTGAACACAATTTTTTTTCAAGATGGAATCTCTGTAAAAGTTTGTTTAGTTGAACTAAGATGAAGGATAATATGAGATGCTATTGTTACAGAGCTGGGTCCTTCCAGGAAACTGAGGCAGTATGAAGAATTCCCTTCAAACCCTGAATCCTGGAATCAAGTCAGAAAGATTTCAGACATGTTGCTCACAGTAACAGGAATGAGTTCACTGAAGGAACAGAAAAAGGGGGCTGGTATACTCTCAAGGGAGAGAGTGGGTTCTCTCAGGGAGGACAGGTGTAATGTGTATCTCCTGCCCTCTAATTTTATTGGGAATATCAGAGAAGTTTCCAGAGAGTGCCACCAAGGCCCACTTCTTGACTTTTGACCAACAGCATGATGACATCAGACTTTCAAGTCCTCATTGCCATGACAACTCTACCTCACCTTGTGAAGCCAGAATTAGACAGACACTCAATATAGATAGGTAAATCCAGTCAGGTCAGATCAAGAAGGCCAATTTTGAGTTGAGTCTGCAAGTTCCAGACTGTCCCCTGAGGGATGGAAATGTTAATTCCTTCAGAGCCCTTCCTCCACTCTTATGAAAAACTTCCCCCTGCTTCAACCTGTTGCTAAGGTAACCTGTCCCAGGAATTGCCCCTCCCTACAGGAAGCTATAAGTTGTGTACTTGGCTGCTGCATCCTGCCCTTCCCGCTTCAGCCCACCTGTCTCCCAACTTTTGGCTATCCCACCCAGGATTTCCTAGGCCTAGTCAAATGCTAGTCAAGTAAGAAGGAAGGAAAAAGGGGAAGAGGATAGGAGAACAAAGGAAACCTAGGAAATATATAAAGGACAGAACACCTCGCTTCTTGGGATGCCAGGATACCAGCTCTGGCCCCCTTCTCCTGCTGGAGAAGTCTAAGTTACCCCTTTTTAAATAAACCCTGCTTTAATAATGCTTGCCTTGGCATGCTTTCCTAACGTTCAGACTTCAACTCACCGACAACCAACAGTTATCATTTGGCTCATGCTAACTGATTCTAATTGTATTCTTTTTTTTGTTTTGTTTTGATAAATCTTCTTTTTATTTATTTATTTATTTTTAAATTTTTTATTTTTTTTTATTGGTTGTTCACAACATTACAAAGCTCTTGACATATCATATTTCATACTCTAATTGTATTCTTAACCATAAATTCCTACAGATTTCATGGCTTGGAAGAATTATCCTTATCTTTCTGAGTTTTGGTATCTAGTCTAGGAAAAGGATTACAAAATTCTCCCCCATTCAGGGTAACTTGGGCTCCTCTTGACATTATTTTGGGCCTGAATTTCTCCTGGAGATAACATGTAATTTGCTGAGGAATGTGACATAACCTATCCACTTAATCGAGGCAGAACTGCAGGTAAATTGCTTTTTAGAAAAGAAAGCATGTGAGAGTCAGCGCAGTAGGTCCATCTAGAGAATTCCCTTAATCTCATGCTCCCACCACTCACATCTCTTCGTCCCCTAACATTATTTAGAAATGGACATATATAAGATTTCTTATTGTGAGTCTTAGAAGGAAACTCAGGCTTTAAAGAAAGACCCTACACTACAAAGAGAAGTAAGAATATGAGAGATGCAAGAAAGCAATGTCTACCAACTTTACATTTTCATATCAATCTACTCATTAATTCAATTCTGGTGTTAAAAGAAGACTTTCTACCTGTATCTACATACTTATATGTATACTTTATTATGTGCTTTATCTGTTTGTATCTCTTTATGTCCACATATACCTATGCAAGAATTCAGAGAAAGAGAGGAGCAAGGCCTGAGAACTGAGTGGACAAAGGCGCTCTGCAAGTAAACAAGTAAGTAATGGGGGATGCAAATCTGTCCCTGAATAACCCAAGAACATAATTGAAAAACTGGAGATATGTGGTCACCTCTAGGAAAATTTCTACCCTGGAATCCTTACAGAATTCACATGTGTTCATGGTGTACAATGAAGGGTAGAAAATGTGTGTCTGAAAAATCAGCATGGTGGCTTGACCCAAGATGCTTGGAGACAGCAGCTACTGTAACTGATAACCACTTAATTCCTTGAGGCAAGTGGCAGGAGGTAGGCTGAGTTTCCTGCTCCCCTCCTGAGCTGAGTGATCTTGGTGTGTGAGGTAAAGAGGAAAGTGCCTGTTTTGAAGATGCATCCAGCTTGGGCTTTGGAGAAAAAGGAAGTTCACTTCTTTAAGTAAAGTTCTACAACAGGAGAGCAAATGCAAAAAGAAAACAAGTTAGGAAGAAAAAAAAATATCTAGGTGGTGAGAGGAATAAATTTCGTGGAGTAAAAGTTTTCATAGAATGTCTCAGCACCTAAACACTTAATTAGAACTTTATTTAATTTTCTAAACAATAGGAGGCATTGAAGGGTTTTGCTTTAAGAAGATAAATGTGATGCTGAGTCAGAGCCTGGGGAAAAGAGTCAACAGAGGTGAAGGGAATATTAGGAGGTTTTTATAGTCTTCCAGAAGAGAGATAATAAGGACCTTGCTACATACTGCTGAATATATTTATGTAGTATTTTCTGTTAATTAAATTTTTTAGTATAATGGCACAGAAGGAGAGCTTGTCCTATATTTTATGGGTATTCAGGAGTGCTAGGAAAAGAGTCTACTCCACCCAAAAATAGTCTATTAATTAAAAATTAATTTCTTCAGAATTTCATAAAATCTGGATGCAATCGGCACTTAATAGCCATTTCTGATAAATCCCTTAGGATATATGTAGCTATGAATCAGATGGAAAAACATAGGTAATATCTATGCTGCAGAAAGTATGGTCAGATAGAAAAATACAGACATTTAATGTTTATGAATTTGACCATCTCTCCTCTGTAAATAAGCTACATTATGAAGTACACATACAGATTCTCCTAATGCAGCTGAATATTAACTTCCCACGCATGGATGGGCAGATTATTAAACAATTAAATTAAGTGTGATTCAGAGACTCAAAAAGTGGGGACATCTGAAATTGATCTGTTAATTATTAGCTGCATCATAGGAGTCTTTAGAACAAAATAAAGTGGTAAATTAAATTTTACTTGTTGGAAAGTTGAATTCTGCTGACTTATTTACAAGTAAAATAGTGGAAGGTGGGTAGTAAAATCACACATTTTTTATTAAGCCTTTTCTAAATTCCTTGTCAGGAAAAGGAAAAAAAAATGGCATACAGGAAAGGGTTTTAAAATAATCATTTAAATCCTTGTGTAAAGGTCTAACATGGCATGGTGTCAGTAAAGATTCAATCTGTAAAAGTGGTCAAAACTACGGAAATTTAAAAAAATATATATAATTTCACTTTTTGGCTTGAAAAGTATGAGAGTTTATACTTTATGTTTGAGAAGATGAATAAAGTATTTACATACAAGGTTTCTTTATGGCTTCTATTTTAAATAAAATCTATAAGGGCATGACTAGCAGGTTTTTATACTAAACTATGTTGAAACATTATGGTCACGTTCAGTGAGGACAAAGCATGTACTGTGGTCCATACTAAATGACAAGCATTTTTTGCTTCTGTGGAGTCTTTATTGTTACATGGGGAAGTGTGGAATCACTGGCTTCTTACCCCCCCCCCACAAACACACACACTTTTATTTTCTTTCTGTGTTTGGTGGAGGTGTTTTTGTCCTGCAAAGTAGATTTGAAAAGACTCATGCTTTCATGGAATCCATTAGTAGCATCTGTTTGTAAAAAATTTTTGGTAGCTGGCAAAGGGTAATTTATTTCAAAAACACTTCCTCTTATAAAATGAGCAGTGCTTGACAGAACAGAAATATTTAGTCCAACAAGAATTATTAAATTTTTCTTTTTATGTTGAAGGTAGATTTTGTTCCCAGTTTTGCCTTTTCTGAAATGAGATAAAAATGTGATGCAAATTGCTTAAAATTAAGCAGTTCATAGCTGCATTGATAACTAAATTTAAATTGATTTAAAAGTAAATTAAAGTAGTATGTATTATCTGCCCAAATGAACCATATGTCTGTACTCGGTAAAGCAAGCAGAATAGTTTTATGAGCAAAAAAGTTATGTATTATATGTAAAATACTCCAAAAATTTAAAATTAATTTTAGGTAGATTAAAGGGCAATGAAAATTATATAATTGAAGATCTCAGAAAACTGGAATGCTTATGGTAAATCATATTCTTGTGAGACAACTAAAATAAATGAAGTATAAAGTACCAAATACTGTGCAAATGTCAAAATATTGGATGTTACCTATACAAATTCAGTCTGGCTGATGACAAGAGAAAAGGAGAGATAATGATTTCAGAACAGGTGATTCACTCTGTTTTTTCACCCATCGTGGGGGATACATATGAGAAGAGATGGGAAGCAATGCCCTACCTTATCTGGTCTATAGTCCATGGTTCCCCTCAGAGCATATACAGCTCACTGCACTAAGAGCAAATTTAGTGTCTGAAATATTTACCTTGTTTTCATGCATATTGGCTCCTATTCATGAGCTAACTATGGGGAATGATGTCCAGTTGAGAAATGGTGACCTACTCCAAATCTAATGAAAAACATGCCTATTTCTGTTCACATTGGAGGGTTAATAGCTTTATTCCCACTGTCAGTGGGGGGTGTGTTTAGTTTTCTTGGATTACTCTAAA
Source organism: Ictidomys tridecemlineatus (assembly GCF_052094955.1). Lineage (NCBI taxonomy): Eukaryota > Metazoa > Chordata > Mammalia > Rodentia > Sciuridae > Ictidomys > Ictidomys tridecemlineatus. The sequence goes on from NC_135483.1 coordinate 111,624,816, forward strand.
AGGGCACACAGACTGAGTGGACTGAAGCAACAGGGATTCATTGCTTCACAGTTGTAGAAGCTGGAGTTTGACATCAAGGTGTGAGGAGGGCCATGCTCTCTCAGTCGGCTCTAGTAGGGAGTCTGTCCAAGCCTTTCTCTTAGGTGCCAGTGTTTCTGGCAATTTTTGGTCAGTAGATACATCACTCCAACCTGTGACTCCATTGTCACATATGTCACATATGATTCTTCATGTGTCAATATGTTTCTCTTTACTTGTCATACCACTTTGAGATCCAACCAAATGACTTCATTTTAATGAGATTATATCTGTAAATATTTTATTTCTATATAAGGTCAAATTCATAGATACTAGGAAGCAGGACTTCAACAAAATTTGGAGTACTCACAATCACAATGTCATGAATATGAATTCTTTTTTTTTTTTTTTTACCTTTTTATGTGTTAGTTTTAGGCCTGAATTTCCTTGGGGTTTATTGCATAGGACATAAATATAAATGTATCAGAAATATTTCACACAGAAGATGTTTTGTCTTATGCTAAATTTTTTGTTGAATAAGAGATATTAATTCTTGTGGTTTATGAGTAGATTATAAAATTTCCCAACTACCCATTTGCATTCCAAGGCTTAGAGAATATATTAGATAATAAGTTACTTGAGTTTTGATATGAATTTACCTTTCCTATTTTTCTCTTTACATTCATTCTGTAAATATCAGAACTGATAGTAGAATATAATGGGCAAAATTTTAGAGCTAGGTCACAGTTAAATGTATCCTAAGTATATAAACATGAAGGAGGAAAAATTATGCCAAACTTGTGTTAAGTTTTCTGAAAAGAACTAGCCTTCCTGAATTAGACCAGATGTCCCCCTTGTATTTTGGCAGCTTTAAAAAAAATCAGTATATCTTGAAAAGATGGGACAAAATTTCACCGACATCCACAAATAAGCTATAGGCTGGTCCAGTATTATTTCTTTAAAAAAAACAAAAACCCTGTAATATCTCTCTGGTTCTCTGGTTCTCTGTCACAGAAGTATTGGTTATGAGTTGATTCTGGAGTCAAAGAGCCTAGTTGTAAATCCTAGTTGTGTTACTAAGACAGATATCCCTTCTGTAATAGGGCATAATAATGATACAAATATCATAAGGTCTGAAATGAAATTGTGCAAGGAGAAACACAGTTCCTGAAACAAAATGTGTTCTATGGTATTTATGTAGAAGTAACTGTTTACTACATTAATTATTCTAGGTAAGCTCATGCTAGATCCTGAGTTAATTGATAAAATAAAATAGACATTTTTTTGGACTTCAATTATCTCTTAATTCATGTAGTAAAGTTCATCATTTTAAAAATAATCATAATAAAATATGATATAGTAAAAAAAACAATGAAGTATGTGAGCAGAGTCTAGAATAATCACAATTCCTAGGAGAGTTGAAAAGAGCAAGATATGGGGGACTCTGAATGTTGTTACTGTCTCTAAATGTGCCATGAAGTGACCATGATCATGAGTGTGCTCCAGTAAAACTACCTTGGCTTATGTGCTATTTCCAATTCATTTGCATAAAAATGTGTATGCTGTACTCTAGTAGATATTAAGATAATTTCCCACATGTGATTTTTGCCTAATTCCCTGACATCAAAATCAACCTCATTGTGTAATGTAACACTCCTATAAAATAGCCCAGTCCCACTGAAGGAATAATTTTGCACTTCATGCAAAAAAACACTTTGACATGTAATTCTACATTCATAAATTTATGCTCACAAATAATTAAGAATTTGCACCAATATTGTAAGCAAGTTTACTTCAGGCTTATATGCAATAGTAAAACTTAGGAAAAAAACATAAACATTCAACTATAAGAGATTTGTTGAACATATGTTTTTAAATACAACCAGCAGAAATAGCAATTTTAAAATATTGCAAAATTATATGTAACAAAATTTAAATGTATTTACAATATTTTCAGTAATGAACAGATGGCAAAGTAGCATAGCTTGCCCTGCTTGATATCATTTATGAAAAGTTAGTATAAATCATATGTACATAGATGTTTCAGAAGATGTGCTAAAAATGATTTTTATTTTCTTCATTTTGTTTATATGTGTTTCCTAATTTTTCTGTGCATATTTAACAAACAATTTGGAAAATATACTACAAGACAAATGTGTAAGATGATTTGTAGTTACAATGTGAAATTATAGATTCTTTTAGTAGAAAAATTAGGTTTTGTTGATTTTTAAAAACATTTTTATAGTAGAGCATAGAATTTTTCTGAAAGTGTGAACCTATTTATTGTAAAATATTTAGTTATAGAAAACCACACAAAGAAAATATGCATCTCAGTGAATTCTTATGAGGCATGCTCCCTTGCATTCTCCAAAGCAGGACTTTGCATGCTTTAAAAAAGGACTTTGTCAGTCACTCCAGAAGTCCTTATCTGGGCCCTATTCCAATGGTACTCCTGTCCTCTCCAATAATATCCAGTAAGTGCCTTAAAGCAATCAGATGCATGTTTCTAGAAGCTCTTGTTTCGTCTTGCACATCTAGGTATTTTAGCCCAGACGTTAATTCTGGAATATTGTTTGCTATATTTCTCAAAACCCTGTATCCTGAGATTTGGCAGCTGAATCAAGAGGTCTCAGCAGTCTCAGGTTTGGCTCCATTGTCATGAATATAGGTGGTGCATTTATCTGTCAGGGGGTATGTCATGCTTAATTGTTCCTATTTTTTTTTTTTACTTTATTGGTTCTTTTTAGTTATATATGACAGTAGAATTCACTTTGACATAATTATTCAAGCATGAAATATATATTATTCTAATTCTGACTCTAGGACCTCTCCTTCCCCTTCATTTTCTGCAAACCATGCTCTCTTCCTTCTATTGCTCTTTCTGCCATTTACCCATAGTTATTTTCTTAATTAACTTTTTGTGGGTGTACATAGTGGTTAGATTCACTGTGATGTTTTTATATGTGTACACAGGGAAAGTTTTGTATTGTCAGCAGTTGCACATGTTCCATGGTCCATTTATTTACTAGAAGTCACGCTATGGTGATATTCCATTTCTATAATTTCTTTTTCATGCATTAATTGGACTAAGTTTGATAAAAAGATACATCCCCCATCTATAATTTGATAACCCAGTGGTAAAGTTCGTATGCGAAAGATAAGAAAAATGCTTTATTCTTTGGCTTCATTAATTAGGTCGCTGTCATCTCTGGAGGAGACCAATTAATTTACTCTCTTCTTAATCATTATTAATGCTCAATTTAAACATATTTTTGGCAAGTTTCAATAAATTGCAGTTATCTATTTTGAAGCTCAGATTTTCTCAGTAAGAGCCTCTTCCACTTGTTCTGAGTCCTTTTGACATGACACTGGTAGTCTTTGACAGTTTCTTCTTTAGTAGTCATGATAGGATGTTTCATACTTAACTTAGGCATTTTCTGCTTTGAATATATAATTAAACCATTTATTCAAGAAGGAAATAGTTTTGTGAAACATCTTTATAGCATTTTAAGACTACAAGGTATCTGAATACTAGAGATTCTCATATTTTGTTGTCATTATACCTATTCATCCATGCATGTATTTATATATGAATATGATAAACGAAACTCTATTATGAATTCATCTGATAATCCTAAGTCAATTTTATGACTATAGAGTTTTTATCTGATCTCTTCTGTGTATCTTTCATCTTCCACACTAAGAAATCTACTTTAAAGACACAGGGATAACAGAATTAGTGTTCCATAATTGCTCCTTTACTTTATCTCACATTACATATACATGTAAGGACATCAGAAGGAGACAGAAGCAAGGTGCAGAGGCAATATGGCAGAATGTCAGCCAGACCCAGCATGGCAAGACCCTGTGCCTCTGATCATATGAGGAAAAAGTTGTGCTGCTATGCTTACACCAGCAGGTCCTGTTTGCATTCCAGCTCAATGTGTGAGACTTGTGAGCCATGAAGTCATCAGAGACCCCCAATTCCAAACACAGAACTCTTATGCACATACACACACTAGTCTCAGGATAATGATGCTAATATTATCAATATCAGTGTACCATTACTTTAGATAGGCATTCTCTATTCTTTTCCTATATTTATTTTACTATTACAATATTATCTGAGTTATTTAGTTATTTCATATTACACTCTGTTCCTCTCAATCCACATTTAGTGTTGACTCTACAACTAACTATATCACCACATTGTTTTTCATTTTGATTTTATGTAATCTATGTAAGATTCATAAGAATTATTCATAAGAAAAATGGTCTGTGAGTTCTTGTGCTTTGATAAATTTTAAGTTCTTTAAGTTGAAAGTCAGTTTTGCTAGATATTAAATCATTGGCATATAAGTTCTCCTTTGGACTATTTTGATTCTATAATTACTTTATTTAAAGTATCACTGTTGAAATATATAATTATAATCTAATTTTCTTTACATAATTTATGTAAAAAACTAATATATTTTTTTCAATATGATGCTTCTATTTTTAAACTTAATTTCAGGAATGCTTTCCTCATTAGATTTTTGTTTTATTTTCTTGCTTAAGTTTCCCTTAGACTCCTATTTCCACATATTCTATCTTTGCCTATTTTTAACATTATATCTCTGAGATCTTTCAAATCTTTTGTTTCATTTCTTTTAGATTTAAAAACTCTTCATTTAAAAATTTTTAAATGCATTATAGTTATACATAATATCAGGCTTTCTTTATTTACACCATCATTTAATTATGGAATATAATTTGCTCCTGTTCAGTCCCCAGTACTTATTCTTTCTCACCTCTCCTCCCTCACCCTGCTCTCTTTTCTCTACTGATCTTTTATTTATTTGCAGTTTTTTTTAAATTGGTGCTTTATATATATACATTAAAGTGGAATTCACTGGATATGTACATAGCATGATTTGGTCAATTTCATTCCACAGTTCTTCCACTTCAATCCCCTTCCTCAACTCCACTGATCTTCCTTCTATTTTAATGGGCTCCCCCACTTTTATTCCTCATTTTAGTCCAACTTTCACATATGAGAGAAAATATTCAGTCCTTGACTCTCTGAGCCTGGCTTATTTCTCTTAGCATGACGGTTTCCAGTGCCATCCACTTACCAGCAAATGCCATAGTTTCTTCTTTTATTCTTAAGGCATCATAATCTGTTTATTTCTTCTTTTGACCCCTCCAATTTATTTATTTCAAAAATTATGTTTTTATTTAGATCTAACTCTTTACAATTCTGTCAATTTATTTCTACAAAGATCTTTGTTTTGATTTGTTCTGTGACCATTCCTTGCTGATATTTTGTAATTATCTGTAGGATATTTTTGTTTGGGGTGTGTGTGTGTGTGTGTGTGTGTGTGTGTGTGTGTGTGTGTGTGTGTGTCTGTCTGTGTGTGTATGTGTGTGTGTATTAACAAGGATTTAACCTAGGGACGTTTTACTACGAAGCCACATTGCCAGCCATTTTTGTTTTCTGTTTTGAGACAGAGTGTTACTAAGTTGCTTAGGGCTTCTCCAGATTTCTGATGCTGGCCTCAAACTTGTGATTCAGCTGCCTAAACCTCCTAAATCACTGGGATTACAGGCATATAACACCAATCTCATGTATTGGTTTTTTGATTCTACTCTTAGTCTTGCTCTTTTTTCTATGGTTACATTGTTCAGATTTGATTTTCATATTCTTCTGTTGCTTATTTTAATGTGAAATTGGTTTTCACAAAATTTTAGAGGAAACTCTCAGAGTAGCATTTTGTCAAATGCTTTCTCTGAATCTATTGAGATTATCATATGATTCTTGTTTTGAAGTTGATTGATCTGATGAATTTTACCTTTATTCATTTCCAGATGTTGAACCAACTCTGCATCCTTGGGATTAGCCCCACTTGATTGTGGTGCACTACCGTTTTAAAATGATTTTTTATGTGATTTACCACAATTTTATTGAGAATTTTTTCTTCTGTGTTTATAGGGATATTGATCTGAAGTTTTCTTCCCTTGACGTCTTTGTTTCCTTTTCGTATCAGGGTGATGTTAGTCTCGTAGAATGAGTTTGGAAGGGTTCCCTTATTTTCCATTTCATGGAATACTTTGAGACGTGTTGTAGAATTTGGTTGAGAATCCATCTGGTCCTGGACTTTTCTTGGTTGGTAGGCTTTTGATAGTGCTTTCTATTTATACTTGAAATTGATCTGTTTAAATCATGTATGACCTCCTCATTCAGTTTGGATAGGTCATATGTCTCTATAAATTTGTTGATGTCTTTGATATTTTCTATTTTATTGTAGTATAATTTTTTAAATAGTCTCTAATTATCTTCTCTATTTCAGATGTGTACATTGTGATATTTCCTTTTTCATCATATATTTTAGTAATTTGAGTTTTCTCCCCTTTTTTTCTTCATTAGCATGGCTAGGGGGGTTATCTATTTTATTTATTTTTTCAAAGAACCAACTTTTTTGCCAATTTTTCAATTGTTTCTTTTGTTTCAATTTCATTGATTTCAGCTCTAATTTTAATTATTTCCTGTCTTATACTTCTTTTTAAAATTTTGTTTCAATTTCTTTGATTTACATTCTAATTTTAATTATTTCCTTTGAACCACATGTGGAGTGTCCCAGATATTTTGATATGTTGAATCACTATTCACATTTACCTCTAAGTTTTGTTTTTTTTTTGTCACCCTGATTGGCCATTTACTAGCATATCATTTAGTCCCCAGGTATTAGAGTAGCTTCTATTTCAAATTTCATCATTGACTTCTAATTTAATTCTATTATGATCTGATAGATAACAAGGTATTATTTTTTTTAATTCACTAAGAATTTCTGTGTGGCCTGAGATATGGTATATTTTATATGTGGCTGAGAATAAAGTCTATGCAGTCATTGATGGATGAAATAATCTCTATATTTCTGTTAATTCTAAGTTATTAATTGTACTGTTTAACTTCTTTATATAGTTTTGTTTGAAAGATCTGTACAGCAATGATAGAGGCTTGTTAAATTCACCCAATATTATTGTGTTGTGGTCTATTTGATTCTTGAATTTGAGAAAGGTTTGTTTGATGTATATTGATGCTCCACTGTTTGGGTCATAAAAATTATGATTGTTATATATTCATTATGTATAATTCCTTTAAGCAATATGAAATGGACTTCTTTGTCCCTTATGATTAAACTTGGCTTGAAGTCCTCTTATTCTGATATGAGGATTGAAATTTGTGAATGATATTTTTTCCTATCCCATTTCTTTCAGTCTGTGGATATTTTGGGCTATGATGTGAGTCTCTTGGAGACAGTATTTTTAAAATAATTTTTATATTTGTTTGAATTAGTTATACATGACAGTAGAATGCAGTTTGACACATCACACATAAATGGAGTATAACTTCTTATTCTTCTGTTTGTTGAGTTACACCAGTCATGTAGTCATATATGCACATAGGGTAATAATGTCTAATTTATTCTACTTTCCTTCCTACCCTTATACACCCTCCCCTCCCTTCACTAACATCTGTCTAATCCAAAATACCTCTATTCTTTATTAACCCCTTCCTTATTTTGAATTAGCATCTGTATGTTAGAGGAAAATTTCAGCCTTTGGTTTTTTGGGATTGGCTTATTTCACTTAATATTCTCAAACTCCATCCATTTACTGGAAAATGCCATAAGTTCCTTCTTCTTTAAGGCTGAGTAATATTCCATTGTGTATATATACCACATTTTCTTTATCTATTCATCTGTTGAAGGGCACCTAGCTTGGTTCCATAGTTTATCTATTATGAATTGTACTGCTATAAACATTAATGTGGCTATGTCACTGTAGTATGCTGCCTTTAAGTCCTTTGGGTATAAGTCAAGAGTGGGAGAGCTGGGTCAAATGATGGTTCCATTCTGAGTAATCTCTATATTACTTTTCATAGTGGTTGCACAAATTTGCAGCCCACCTTGAAAATATGTATGAGTGTATCTTTTTCCTCACATTCTCATAAACATTTATTGTTGCTTGTATTCTGACTGGAGTGAGAAGAAATCTCAGTGTAGTTTTCACTTTCATTTCCTTAATTGCAAGAGATGTTAAACATTTTTCATATATTTGTTGATTGATCATATTTGTTCTTCTGAGAAGTGTCTGTTCAGATCCTTAGTCTATTTATTGATTTTGTTATTATTTTTTGGTATGTTTTTGATTGACTATTCTTTTAGTGTGCTTCCATCTTTGCTAATTTTTAATTTTATTTTTCATTTGTTCTTCATGAGTATTGTATCGAGTGTTTTCTAGTGCAGGCTTTCTAATTGTGAATTCTTTTAACTTTTGTTTATAATGGAAATTTTTTATTTCATCTTCAATTCTGAAGCTTAATTTTGCTGGGTTCAGTATTTTTGGTTTGCATCCATTTGCTTTTAGAGGTTTGTATATATTATTCTGAGACTTCCTAGATTTGGGTTGAGAAATCAACTAGGATATAAATTGGGTTCCCTTTAAATGTGACCTGTCATTTTTTCTCTGGATGCCTTTAAAATCTTATTCTCTACATCAAGCATTTTCATAATAATGTGTCTTCATGTGGGTCTGTTAGAATTTTGTATATTTTGGGTCCTATAAGCCTCCTGTATTTGATTTTCCATTTCATTCTAAAGGTTTGGGAAATTTTCTGATATTATTTCATTGAAAAGATTGTGTATTCCTTTGTTTTGTTTTTCCAATTCTTAATCTATCCCAATAAATCTTACATTTGGTCTTTTAATGTCATCCCACATTTCTTGGGAGTTCTGTTCATGTCTCTTCTTCAAGGTCAGCTTTATTTCCAAAATTATATATATTTTGTCTTTGTTGCCTGAAACTCTATCTTCCAGATGGTCTACTCTATTGGTAGGTACTTCCCATTGAATTTTTAATTTGGTTTATTGATTCCTTCATTTTGAGGATTTCTGCATGATTTTTTTTTCAGAATTTTTATTTCTTTATTGGAGTGATCTTTCAATTCCTGTATTTTCTCCTGATTTCAGTCCTTACATTGTCATTTACCTCACAGATGACAGTTTAACTATGAAATTTCTAAACTCTTTCTCTGATATTTCTTTCACTGCAGTGTTTCTGCTATTGAAGTATTTTGGTTTGTTTGAGGCAGTTTTTTTTTTCCTTTGCTTTCTTTTATGTTGTTTGTGTGTCTACACATCTAATAGTATGGGCCTGAGGCAGTAGAGTTTATACCCTGTGGACTTACGGTGTCTCTGAAGGTTTCCAGTAGCTGACAATTTAGGAAGAGATAAATAATAACAACAACCAGTTGCAAACAATATATAGCATTAACTAAATAGATCCTGCTATGACATATGTAATGTTTATTGTCACATTAAACAGAAATGATTTGATTGGTTATTGCCCTTTTAGTAAAAACAATAAGTTCGCAAAAGGATTTACAATTTCAAATGACAAACAAGGAGAGAATAGGAGAGATGTAGGATGCAATGATTATAAGGCAGGAGGGAAGAAAAATTGAAGTAAAAAAATTAAAGGAAGAGTGAAAGAACAATAGAGATTGGCTGAGAAGAAGAAAAGAGAGAAAGAGACTCAAGGGAAACAGATAAGTGAGAGAAAAAAAAACACGTATAAATTGAATATTTAAAAATAAATAAAATTAAGAGACTACAAAACCAAACCAAAATATACTAATCAAACATGCTATACCTCAGCAGACTGAGCCATGAAACATAACTGCCTTTAGAAAAAGCTAGAAATGAGAAAAAATACACACACACACACACATCCATGAACCATTCAGCTCACAATTAAATGGAGAGAAAAAAAAGCTCTCAGTGAAAAGTTAAATAATAGTTTCTGTTGAAGTTTAGGAAATTCTTGGCTTCCTTTCTCAGCAGCATTAGGTGGAGTGGACTGCAGTGTGATGGATCCTTCACTTTTAGGGTGAAACCCCTGGGGAGTTAGAGGAGATCCCATAGGTACAGCTCCTGGAGTCAGGGTTTAGGCTTAGGTAATCTACATGTTCTTCATTGAATAGTAGTTGGTTTAAAGATTTTAAATCATTGCCCCTCTAGGGCCCAGCAGTTGCTGGTCCATGCTGGGAGACTGAACCCCAGGAATCTCCCCTGAGTTCTACTTATGCAGGGGAGGAGCCAATCCTCTGTTCTCTTCATTGCATATGGACCTTGTGCTTCCTGGTCTCTGGGGTTCAGCCTCCAAACTCAACCACTCTTGCTCCCTCCCTCTCAAATTCCCAGCCAAGTGTATCTATCCCTACTGGTCCTCTGAGCTACTGGACTGAGGAGGGAAATGGGTGGATTTCCATGACCTGTATTCCTCCTTGCAAATCCCTCACCAGGTCTGACCCTTTCCTGGACACATAGGCACTCTCTTTGTCATGCAGTGTGGGTTTGCCAGGCCTGCACTTTGGGCCCAGCTCTGGCTTACCAGGAGCTGGCCTCCACAACTGCTTCATCCTGAAATGCGGTTGCAAAATGAATTCTCTGTCCACAGGCAGCCAGGAGAGATATAACCCCTGTTCTGCACAAGGATAATATGCAGCAGGACTTTCAGGTTGGTCTGGCAGTGTCATTGATTTCTAATCTCTCCATGACCAAACATTCCACAGGCCTTCTAAAAATATGTACTTCTTTAATTCCCTTATCCTTCCATTCTGCTCACAGGGCAATAGCTCTGGCTTGCACACAAGGCAGAAGCAGTGGTGCTGGAGATTTCTTCCTTATTTTATTATAGCCAACTTCTTCAGTCCTCAATCTGCTTTGAATATCTAGTATTAATTGCCAGTAAAGACCCTGCTTGCCCTCGTTTTACATCCACCTTGCTGAGAAGTTGCCTGTCTGCTTTCTTGATTTCATGGTATGAAGCAGCCAGGAAAGCAACCTCCTCTATTTCACCATCTTCCCCAATCTCCCATACTATATGGCTTTTTGAGGGAATTATTAGGAAATCCATAACATGCTGCCACAGCTGCTACCATTCTCATGGCTTTTTAAGCTCCCAGTGTATATAGATGAAGCTTCAACTATTGGTATTAAGGAATGGACCCAAGGGTGCTCTAGCATTGAGCTACATCTCCAGCACATGTTGTTTTTTATTTTGAAACAAAGTCTCACTAAGTTGCCCAGGCTGGATTTGAGCTTGTGATCTTCCTGCTTCAGCCTCATGATTTACTGAGATTTCATTTGTTCACCATTGTGTCTGGCTTAGTGATTTTATTTTATGAAAACAATTACTAAACTATTAAGTCAGATTGTATAGTTTCAGGGAATCTTTCTGCATGACAAAATATCTTGAGGTCTGAGAATGCTCATCAGTGTTTTCATCCACCCTTGTCTCCAAACAGTTTGATGGAGTTGATTAGCTCAATTCTTCTGATCAGGCAAAGGAAAGTTGGGAGAGTCATAAGCAGGCTACTGGAATTTTCCCCTTCAACAACTGAGACTGTATTCCTGGTTTGGGAATTTGCTTGTTCTCCAGAGTTTCATAGGGTCCGTGGGCTGGGGAAATGCCTAATTGGGCTCCTATTACATGTATTATGCCATGATGTCACCTTTGAAGTAGGCAATAAAGGACACTGAGGCTTTTATTCTGATATATGGTAATACTTGAGCTGAGTTTGAGGCTTAATATTTTTATCTGTATATCTTAATGTAATAATTGTGATGGTTAAATTCTTGTGCAAATTATCTAAGATAATAGTATCCAAGTATTTGGCTGAACAGTATTTTAGATGTTTCTATGAAGGCATCATTTTGAATGTGAGTAACATTTTAATCAGCAAATTTTGAGTAAAGTAGGCACTCCATAAAGTGGAGTGCCTTATCCACTCTGTTGAAGGCCTAAAAAATAAACTGACCTCTCCCAAAGAAGATAAAATTCTTTTTTTTTTAAAGAGAGAGTGAGAGAGGAGAGAGAGAGATAGAGAGAATTTTTAATATTTATTTTTTAGTTCTCGGCGGACACAACATCTTTGTTGGTATGTGGTGCTGAGGATCGAACCCGGGCCGCACGCATGCCAGGCGAGTGCGCTACCGCTTGAGCCACATCCCCAGCCCAATAAAATTCTTTCAGAAGAGAATGTGAACGGTTATTCATCTCTTGGTCTCCAGTCTGCTGCTCTACCATGTGTATTTTGGATTTTGGACTTGCCAGTCTCTACAATCATGAATCCATTCCTTAAAATCTTTTCTCTCTCTCTCTCTCTCTCTCTCTCTCTCTCTCTCTCTCTCTCTCTCTCTCTTCCCTCCTCTTTTCTCTGCTACACACACACACACACACACACACACACACACACACACACACACATCCTATTGGTTCTATTTCTCTGAATAATCCTTATACATAAATTAAATATACACAAAGAGAATAGAACTTTTTCTGTGGCATGCACATATTCTTTTTTTTACCATGCTTTCATTATATGATGTTTTGTTCACACTTCTGACAATATGTCTTTGTAGATGACTTTTCAGATAAGATATAAAGGTCTTCCCTCATAGTAATCTATACCCAAATAATAAAGTAATAAGAGACTTCTCTTCTAGATCTTGAAAAAAAGAATTCTAATCCTCTTTTATTTTTTGAATTTTATTTTATTATGATAAGAACACTTAGCCTGAAATCTATAATCTGCTCTCCTAGTGTTTTTAAGCATGTAATACATTATTGTTAACAATAGGCACAATGTTGTACATCGGATCTCTAGAGCTTATTCATTTGCCTATCAGAAACTTCATGTCTGTTGATTACTAACTTCCATTTCCCAGCAAATACTATTCCATTCTTTGATTCTGTTGGCTATTTCAGATACTTCATCTAAATGAATCATGCAAGATTGGTCCTCCCATGACTGGTTTGGTTATTGACAAAGGAATCAAATCTAAGACATGGGAGAACTACAAGGTCAAGTTTCCAGGTAGAAGTGAGGAAGCAAGTTTCCTGGTCTACCTTCAGTCTAGACTATAAACAAACTGAAAGAAGTCATCATAAGTCACCTACGACCTGGTAATCTTTAACAAGGTACAAGACTATAAAAGAATTTATGGCCAAGACACCTTTAAACAAAATAGGGGACATACTGTATTTATGAGTCTATATCTATATCTATATATAGAGCACACACACACTGTGAAACACATACACATGTATGTGTGTTTAGACACACACAAACATATATACATTAGTAAAAAAAAAACATAAGCAGGTAATTATGAAAGAGTATATGATTTGGAGAGTCAGTTGATTTCTTCTAGAAGACAAAGTGACAGTGATAAGCTCTTTCCAAATTATTTGTTGTAATTCACCCACTGGTTCTTAATTGTTATTAATGATAAAAATGAAAATATGTATCTAGAGACAGTCTGGGCTATTTTAGCTCTCCAAATTCATTTCTGTAATGGTTGCAAGAATTGCTCTTGAGGAAGCGTTATTACCAACATATTACAAATGAAGCAACTTGAGTTTAAAAGAAGTTACATCACTGGTCCAAGTTTATGTTTGATAATATTTGAAGAATGCTCTTGACATTTCTCAAAGGTCCATCATTAGCTTCAACTTCCTTCTGTCTTTATTCTTTTCTAAGGGCAAGGGCAAGAGCCAGGACAAATTTTTAAAACACTTAAGTTTCTAATCATGTGGCTCTGGTTCTCCCTTGGTCTGTTTAGTTTGATGGCCAGTACCCATTTCTCTCATATACTTCTGATGTGTTTTCTAATGTTTTCTGACACTCAGCCTGATTAAGCAGCAGGACCAAGATTGCATCAGGAGTAGCAGAATCATAAATTTAAAAATTCCTCTCCTCTATTCCTTTTCTTTACCAAGCTATGCTGCCTTCTCAAAGATGCATTAGTGGAAACGTTTTTCTTTTCAAGTAGAAGTAACTCATATATGCTTTCAGTTTTAGACATCCGGATAGGGAATACACTGAAACTATAGGCATAACAAAGTTTTTATGATTATTTTTATCTTCACATTTCTTTCAATAAATTATGCCCATTTTACTATACTCATTTTTTTAAAGTTATTTTTAGTTATTGTTGGACACAATATCTTTATTTTATTTATTGATTTTTATGTGGTTCTGAGGATTTGAACCCAAGGCCTCACATGTGCTTGGCAAGCGCTCTACTGCTGAGCCACAACACCAGCCCCTCCTATGCTCATTTTCAAGTAATCTAATGGATATTTATGTTTAAGACTTTAAAAAGGGACAAAACTATATATTTGTTCTGTTTCCCCTAGGCACTGTCCCTTCTTAATCTAAAAATTCATTTAAATTTTTAACAGAAATTGCAGCTAACATAAACCCCTCAAGCAAAATTATACAGAAAATTTTTACCTGTGCAGGAGGAAAAGGGTTAATTAAATGATCACATTTAGAATTGCATTTTTAGGACATTTCCTTTCCAAGAGCTATTTGGGCAAATGTATGTAAATTGTACATGGATTTGGTGAGCATTGTAAATGGTATTGTAAAACTCCATTAATTATAAATTCTAGAGAAGAGACAAAATGGACTTTGAATGAGCTGAGTCCATTTGTTACATTATGCACATTTATCTGCCTGTATGTGGAATTTACAGAATTAAAATTCCCATTTATCAGACACCTGTTACATGTCACACAAGGTTAAATGACTTATCTTTGCTACCTCATATACATTGATAAAACAATATTTGTTTTATTTAAATCATATATAGCAATACATGGATTATTAGTATTCCTCATTTTACATGTTATAGAAATTATGGAAGTAAGGATCAGAGTGTCTTTCTCAGACTGACTATTATGAAGTAAGAAATTAGGCATTTTTGATTAATTTTAAATTAATAATCTCAAGTTTTTTCAAGTGATATTATTCCATATATACATCCCTTCCATATACAAAAGTGCTTGGTTTTATATAGATACATCTATACTCACATATCTGAAGTGTTTGTATTTTCATTTGACACTAACAGAGACTATTTTTTCCCTTGCAACAGTGAGAATTAAACACATATGCTAAGCAAGCACTCTACCACTAAGTTATATCTCCATCCCAGTTTGTTGTATATGAATGAACGGTTAATGATTGAATTTATGAATAAAAATTAACCATTAATAATGCATCTGGTGTCCAATTGCTCACTCAGACAATAATTTCTAAGAAAAAAACATATTTAGTATATCACATAGAGTCTTTCCATTTCTCTCTTATCAGGATTTTTAAAAGGAATAGTTGATAAATTTTATTTAATTCTATGATAGCACATTTATTGAATAAAATCAAAAGATTTATATATATATATATATATATATATATATATATATATATATATAGAGAGAGAGAGAGAGAGAGAGAGAGAGAGAGAGAGAGAGAGTCACGATATTTTATAGAAGATACATTCAATAACAAGTAATGTTTGATATGGTTGATGGCTATTCCATTCATGAGCTTTTATTTTTGTAGAACTGTTGCAAGGGGGAGAGTGATTGATAAAATAATGCAAAGGTGGACAAAATATGTAAAACACATAAATACATGAAGATGGCCCCTGAGAGCATCACAGTTAATCAACTTAACCCTATGGATTGGAAAAAATTACATTATTTCAAATCTCATGAAATTGCCTGCTGCCTACTTGAAGTGCCAGTTCATTAAAGAATCTAACCTTTTGGGAGATGTGTGTGTGTGTGTGTGTGTGTGTGTGTGTGTGTGTGTGCGCGCGAGCACGCGTGTGTGTGTGTGTGTGTGTGTGTACGCATGTGTACACATGCATATACACATGCTCACACACATGTGTATTACTGGCAGTAATATGTATTCCTGTAGTTATATGTAGTCTGTGGCTAAGAGTTCATCTATTGATCTGAGGATATATATACACACACACACAAATAAACACACATACATATACTTCTCAACTGAATTAGGGAATATTCATCTTGCTTTCCTTTTGAAGCTATGATTAGCCAATTTTAAATACTAATTACAGACTGAGTTCAATCAGGAGTCAATTCCATGGGTAACCCCAATTTTAGCGAAGTCTTTTAAGACTACCAATCTCACAGCATTTGTGTTCATTAGTTCATTAGTGTTGGTGTGCAATTATGAGGTTTTGAAATCAGTTTTATTCTTTCATCATGGATTGAATTATTACAACTATTTCAAACATAAAGAACAGTACAGAGAATAACATAATGAATGCCTCTTGTGAGAAACAAATTGTAATGAAAGATTTGAAGCTCTCTTTGTACTCTGTTTCCTTTATGTCTCCTCCTGAGGTAAGCACAATGTTCAAGCTGGTTTGTATCCTTGACATTTGCATTTCAATACTACACTATTAATAGCCTACAAAATCAGTTTACAATTCTCCCTTAATAATAGCATCTTGAATATATCATTTTGCTATTTGCTATTCTCACTTAATATAATGTTTTCAAAATTCACACCTTTTGATATATGCAGACCTAGTTTATGCCTTCTGTTATCTCGGTTGTAATTGTGTAGTTTATATCACATAATATCTTATGCATTTCACTATGTATGGATATTTGGTTGTTTTATTGTATACTTTTTAAAGAAAAGTTTTGTTAGTTTTTTTTTTCTTTTTAATGTGCTGAGGATTGAACCCAAGGCCTCACACATGCTAGGTAAGTGCTCTACCACTGAGCTACGACCTCAGCCCTCAAGAAATGTTTTAAAGATATATTTACATATGACTTCTCTTGCGTGAGAATTTTGCAACCCAAAATAGCATTGTTAGTGGAAAAGTCTTCAGGGTTACTGAAATCTTGCCACGTTATTCTCCAACAATGAGAGTGGTCCCACTGTGTACTAGCTAACTTGGTGGACTGGTTTTGTACAATTTTAAAATTGCAGGTTGATCCACCAACTGAGGGGGAATGGGGAAATGGTTTGGGATGATAAATAGGTAGATAGGACTGGGCTTATCCAGTTCCTCTTCAGCCATTTTTATTTATTACATGGAGTTGGCAATATGACCTTTTATTTATTTATTTTTAAAAGGTGCTTGATATAAACATTAAAACATTAAGCAAACATGTATTGACCAATGTTTCTACATTCTATGCACCAGTGGGTGTTTAGGAAGTTTTATATCAACAAGTACAACAAACTGAGCATTTTTTCTATGTCAGGATATTTAC
This sequence comes from Ictidomys tridecemlineatus, assembly GCF_052094955.1. Classification (NCBI taxonomy): domain Eukaryota; kingdom Metazoa; phylum Chordata; class Mammalia; order Rodentia; family Sciuridae; genus Ictidomys; species Ictidomys tridecemlineatus. Next base: position 111,641,991 of record NC_135483.1, read on the forward strand.
ATAATTTCTCAATTATCCTAAAATAACACAGTAAGGTAGGAATTATTAATATTTTTAAATAAATAAAATAATTACAAAGATATCCAAGGTCATACCATAGTAAGTAGCAGATATATACTGAAAGCAAAAACTATTTGATTCTAAAATTTGTATTTTTTCCACAGATGTTTTCAATTGATGAAATTTGCAAATATACTTTGTTCAAGAATCTCAAGGACTAGTGAAGAGAAAAACTAGAACCTTATGATACCCCTAGATGAATTCCTATTTCTTCCCATGCATCCCTTCAGGTCCATTTTTAACAGGGCAGGTAGGTGATACTGTGCAGAACACGTTAGATCATGTTACATTTCTGCTAGACTCCCCAGTCACAATCTATTCTCACTCAGGTAAAAACCTGAAGTCTTCTCAATGGCCCCCAGCTGTCTGCAGACCTTCTCATTTCTCTGCACTTCTTTCCTGCATTACACTGCTCACCTTGGTGTTCTTTGAACACCCAAGACAGGCTCTTGCCTCTGGTCTTGTACTGCCTGGTGTAAGGCAAGAGACCATAATTTTTCTTTCCTTTTATACTCACCAAATACATCATAGATTTTTATCTGCTTCTTTCATTATAAAACACTAACCCTGGAGGAGTGATTGGCACATAGAAAGCATTTATTAGTATATGTTGAATGAAGATGACTGAATTAGCCAATAATAAGTGAATGAATGAATTAGTGAATGAACAAACACAAAAGAAAGGTAGGTGCAAGCACTTAACTGATCCTTAATTTTAATGGTGAAGTTTCAGCAAGGAATGATAGAAAAGTCACCTCAAACAGGAACCTTTAAAGATAAACTTTGTCTATCTTGGTTTAAAAAAAAAAGAAAGAAAGAAAGAAAAGAAAAGAAAAAAGCACCTCTCTCTTAGCAAAATGAAAAACATAAAAAAAATGTATAGAGTAACATAAAAACATGGCTTGTTTGGGGAACTGCAAGCACAACAATTTAGTCTTGATTTAGTAGAGAATTTAGAGGAAGATACTGGGATGATAGACAGGAACCAGATTATGCAGCATGCATCTTCAATGCCATGTACATCAGCTAGGGTCTTGGTGGGACATGAGGAGACACATTTACATGGGATACTTGAAGATACATTAGTGGAGGGGCTGTTTATAAAGTTGTGAGCAGGATTAAGGGGAAAAAACAAGGTATGAAGTGCTACTTAACTAGCAAAATGAGGAAGTTACCAAAAGAAAAGGGGAAAAAATGAATTGCAAGAAAGTAATTACAGAATATAACTGTAGGCTCCAGAAAAAGTCTTTCAGTTGAGAAATACAACCAACTTGCTGCCTGGGGAAACTATTGCTCTACATTCATGCTTTCTCACCTCTAATCACTTCCCAGCAGCTGTCATTTCTAAACCAAGCCAGATGGCAAGGAAGAATATTGATGTTGCCACTACAGGTCAGACTTTGAGCACACAGAGAAGGGTGAGGAGGTATGAACCAAGGATCAAAGGAAACAGAGGATGTCCAATATAGGGATAGGTGGTCTCATAGCATAGGTGTTAGGGACTGTTGAAGAATTTGTAGCAGGAGAGTTATACAATTGGATGTGAGAATAGGGAAGAGGGCTGTGTCAACAGAGAAAAAAATAAATATGGAAGATTAGTGAGACAGAGGAGAGGGAAAAGCACAAATGATGGCAAGGATCCTAGAGAGAAATTATGAGGGTCTTCACAGAGCAATGACTCTTGGCCAGGAGAGGAAAGAACCAAAATTAGAGACATAATAGCAATTTATTCCACAACTAAAGGCCTGCCAGGAATATCTTCTGAAAGAACAATGATGAGTTTCCTGAATTGTATATTAGCTTATATGTTTAATATAAAGGATAACTGCGTTTTAGCTTTAATAAGATGTATCTTGCACAGATAGAATATTTACTCTAAAATTTGAAGAGTTCAAACATGATTATAATCAAAGTAGAAGTTTCTTCTCTGAATATTTGGTTGGATTATTAAACTATGAAAAATCCCTTGTTCATTTTACTTGCTATCATTTTTTTCCTAAAGATAAGGATATTAACTATTATTGTACCTTTAGCTACTTTGTTACCTACATGTATATAAAGAATTCTAAGTACGTGCAGAAAGTGATATTTATGTATTTTTGACCTTTATATAAGTGGAAAAACCCAGAAAGTCTTCCAAAAATTCATAGGTCAAAGCACTCTAAATGTAGAAAATCATAAACTAGACTAAGAGATCCAAATTATGACAAAGGAAAAAATATTTTGATATATGCTAAATCACAAAGCCTGGGCAAGATTTTTGAAATATGGAGAGTGATGAGCTGGATTTGGCTGGGGTTACTTCAATGATTATAGCTTTAACACATCAACAGTGTGAAATGTAGGTTGTGGCTCAGTGGTAGAGTGCTTGCCTAGCATACATGAAGCACTGGGTTCAAACCTCAGCACCACATAAAGATAAAATAAAAGATATTATGTCTATCTATAACTAAAAATTAAATGTTAAAAAAAACAGTGTGAAATGTATGCATGGATCACCGTAACAAGAGGCAAAAATGGCAAGAACCTCCCACATTTCTCACTAAGGTATATCCCAACTCTTGTAGTCACCTTTTTCACTACTGTGATCAAAAAGACCTCAAAAGAGCAATTAGAGGAGGAAAAGTTTATTTTGGGGCTCACAATTTCAGAGGTCCTAGTCTATAGATGGCCACCTCTATTCCTTGGGGCTTAAAGTAAGGCATTATGGCAGAAGTATGTGGCAGAGGAAAGTGACCCAGAACATGGTCACCATAAAGGAGAGAGATTGAGAGGTGGGGAAGAGATTAAGCTCAGCTCACAAAATGCATACCCCAAAGGCACCCTCCCCACATGACTCACCTCCTCCAATCTCATCTTACTTGCCTTTAGTTACCACTCGGTTAATCCCTATTAGGGGATTAATTCACTCATTGGGTTAAAGTTCTTATAACCCAATCATTTTACTTCTAAGTCTTTTTTCATTGTCTCACACATGAAGCTTTTGGGGGCACTTCACATGTAAACTATAGCACCAACATTTAGAAGCCTCAGCAGCCAATGAACATTTAGAGAAACTTGGTTGGTGAGTGTGGTCTAGAATCTCAGGATCACTGTTCTAAATATTTCTTATCATAGGGCCCTATTTTTTATTATGTAGAAATGATTGATTAAACAATTGGTTATTGGTGATTGAACTAGTTTTCAGTCCCTCTCCCCTGCCTGGAAGTTGGAGGTTAGAGCTAAAATTTGTCACCTTCTACTTAAGTTTTTATTCTTCTTTGGTGACTGTTCCCATCCTGAAGTTATCTCTTGGCTTCGCCAAGAATCACTTCATTAGGAAACCTTAGGTATGATCTAAATGGGCTTGTTATAAATAACAAAACAAAACCCTTGTCACTCATGAAATTCCAAGGGTTTTAACATTCCTGTGCAGGACCAAGGACAAAAACCAAATAAACATAAACACACTTATAAAGAGATAGGGCCTATAGTCAATTTAAATCTGTAAACCAAGTTCTTCACCAGACCTAATGTATAATATCATGTAAGTATTGTACTACCAGGTTTTTTACCCAGGAATAACCAAAGCAATAGGAATAGAACAAATTGGGGTTACAGGCCCTTGGTTTATTGCAGTGTATCTAAAACACATCATCACATTCTATGTGTACCCAAAATCAAGCTGCAGGGAGTAACTGTTTTAGTGAAGGTTACAATGCATTCATTGTGTTCCTTTGTTTAAATAAAATGAGGCTAATATCTGTTAATTGCTCAAAATGAGATTCTGAATGATTATTTCTTGTAGGGATATATGCATATTTAAATCATTTTCATGTGAGATTTTGCTGAGTAGCATCATTAGTGCATATGTGCCTAAAAATTTTTATGCACTGCACAGCTAGACCATTTCTGGAAACTGATTTTTTTTTTTCCATTGGGGTAAGGTCAATTGGTTACAATTACTGGAGGTTGCCTACAGTTTTTTTCCCCATCTTGGAAGGAGAGGATCATCCAGAGTTCACCAAAGTCTCATTAATCCCTCTTCTCCTGGGCTATTCGCTTTGTAGCGTATTTTCATAATTGATGATTTCCAGTAGGCCATTTGGCAAAATCCCTATTTGTAGAATTTGTGTTAGAAAAAGTAAAAAATTTCCCATCTTCAGTTAAGTATTATTTAACATATGGATGACTTCAAACAGTCTTTGATATTAGTGATAACATATACTATAATTCCTAATGCTGTTGTTTTGAAACTGGAAAATATTACACTATGGGTAGCCTTGAAATGGTTGGAACTCTGAGAATTAAATTCCTCCAAGTTTTAGTTTGTTAATTAGAGCTTAATAAGATAAATATGAAGATAAAATGAGCTAGATCCTTTATAATTCTTGGATATTCACAAAGAGATATAAAATACATGGGGAATAGGACCTAGGGCATGTTTAAATGAATAATTTGGGAGCTCCTTAATATCTCAATTGTATGAGATAAGAATTTTAAGTCATTTTGGTTTATTTTCTGTTGTATCAGGGGTGTTGTAATTTCCTGGGGTAAAAGATCTTATCTTACATTTTTTTCGACATCAATATCCATAATTTTTTCCCTTTTTAAACATAATAATGCCATTTCAAGTTCAGCTAAGTTAACTCATCAGACAACATGAACATACTCTAAAGGTTCTGATTGACCTTAACTCAGAAAAGCTAAGTACAACAGTAAAGAGACAATCAGAGTGGCTTTACAAACTGGGATCCCAATTCCTAAACTTTCTACAGAAGACTGTCCTGTAGAAAGAGTCAAGAGAGCTGGGAGTGGTGGTGCACTCTTGTAATCCCAGTGGTTCAGGAGACTAAGGCAGGAGGATTGTGAGTTTAAAGCCAGCCTCAGCAAAAGTGAGGCACCAAGCAACTCAGTGAGACTCTGTCTCTAAATAACATACAAAATAGAGCTGGGGATGTGGCTTAGTGGCTGAGTGCCCCTGAGTTCAATCTCTGGTGCGCGCGCGCACATACACACACACACAAAGAGTCAAGAGATGAGATGTAATTACACATTCCAAATTGGTCTATACTGATTGTGCATAGCATATTTTTAGGATTCCATTTTAAACTCACAATTTGTGAAAGGAAAACATGAATTTCGCATCATTATTTGAGAATAAACTGGTCACTTTCGTATCTCTTCTGAGATCTTTTATTTCCAAGAATAGGGAAGAAGTATGTGTCTACCATAGAGCATCTCCCACATGTTGGCTTTCCCTGGTCTGGGAATTTTAGATAACTCCTCAATGTGAGCCCAATGTGTGCTGTTAGCTGTGGCTTCTTTGCGTCTTTGGTGCTCAGGGGACAGCAGCATGTCACACAGGAGGCCATCATTTCTGTAAAATGAAAAGTGCTGCACAAGAGAAACAATAACTTCATAAAGTCCTATTTGACCTTAAGTAAGTAGAATTGAGTATTGAGTAGGAAATTAAACTTAAAAATACTGTTTTTTTATCAGAGATATTTTCAGGATTGTTATCCATGTTCATAATCATTCTACAGGCTGTCCTCATCCTAAAATACCCTAGAGAAATGCTGTTGAAATACTCCAAGAAAGATTTCAGTGGCTGAGCATAGAATATTTCAAGATTCTCTCCACTGTATTATCATGTAGAGAGTACCTAGTAAATGTCTTAAAATAGGCATTTTCTATTGAAAAATTAATGAATAATTTCCATTATAATTTAAAGAGAAATTAGAAAGGAGAAATAATTTAAAGCCTACTTAATTCACCCTCATTTCGGATAATAAGCCCTTTTCCACTGAGCCCTATTTCTGCCCTTGATTTTTAAAAGAATATTTAGCACTACCTTCTGATTGGGTATCCTAATCAGAGTTGTTAGTTAAGTCAGGAGCAAAGAAAAGAAGGTCAAGATTCTTAAAGACCATTTGCTTGCTGATTCAGAAGGTTAAAGGGACATTAACATATATGAGGACACACCGGTGATTCCCAAGGTAGATTTGAGTTGGTGTCCCTTTTCTCTCTTTTGTTGCATGAATATCTCTCAGAAGAGGGGAAAAAATAATTGCAAATAAAAAAGTTTGTGCACAAAGGCAAGGATATGATGTAACAGAACATTCTATCAGAAATTTGGGGCATTGGCATGTATTTTGCAAAGTATTTTGCCTCAATAGAAACAGACAGATTGCTCACCAATAATAGGACGAGATTGGGAAGTTTACTGAAGAGCTAGATGAGAGCCCTTGTAGAAGCGGTGGACTTGAAACCCAAGTGCCATTTTTTTTTTTTTTTTTTTTAGTTTGGGGGGTGAGGATATTTTCAGGAATTTGAAGCACTGTTTTTCCTGTAAGTCTACATAGTTGCAGTTGAGGTCCATTTTAGTCCAAGGAAAGGTTTCTCTGCATAGTGTTCAGCAGGTAGGAATTTTACATATGTATACCCTGACGGAAGAAACTTTTATCAACTCTGTGAGGTTGGTGAATCATTGAGCTGGCTGTGATCAGAATATCCGGGGAAGAATTGGAGGATTTCCTTAGGCTTAGTGTATTCCAGAGAGAACAAATTTCACAGAGTCTTCCAGAACATGTTTCTAAAAGGTGAGTTAGACTTGTTTAGGATAAGGTATGCATAAGGTAAACTATGTTGTCCTTGGCTGCATAAAATCTTGAATGACCTGGTTTACATGTTAGTTCTTGTAGTTTGTAGGTGTGTACACTCAGACATGGTAATTGACCACCCTTATTTTGAAGTTCTTCATCTGTGAAATAAGTTTAATAAAATTATTTCCCTGTAAAATACCATGTTTCTTTTAAATATTAGTTATTCAGGAAGAAACTTTAACTGGGATACAGATGGTAATCCTGTTAAGTATGTGCATTTGAAAGATATATGGAGATATGGGAAGAAAGTTAACTACAGTCTTGTGAAAAAGTGCTTGTCTCCATTAGCCTCTGAATCTCTTCTGTATAAAGACATTGCAAACTTCATTATCTCCTGTAAGTAACGGTTTTGAGAAAAATAGAGAAATGTTCCAAAAAGGGAAACTGAGTCCTAGCAGAAACTTTGCCAAATGCATAAAATAAAATTTGAATCTTCAGGAATTAGCATAAATATAAGACACTGGACATTGTGTGTGAATAAAATTGGGTTTGAGATGATCCTACTGAGGTCTGAAGATCCTACTGATGAAACAAGATGACCCTGCTGACGTTTTGATTAATTAGCCGATATAGTTATGTGAATGCCAAATTAGGTTAGATTATATAAGCACATTCCTTCAAAAACTTTGGCTACCTCTTCCTTTCTCATAAATCCATGGCTGCTTCTCTCTCTTTACTTCTGCTAGATTTCTTTGCTCTCCTGTTAAGCATAGATACTCAAGTCTTCTACTCTAAGGTCCTACATGGATCTGCTCTTTACTGAGAATGTGCTACTATAAAATTCTGAGTCTGTGAAACATGAAATATTAATAGAATATTAATAATATTTTCCTCAGAATGTTGTGAGTATTCAATGAAGTAAAAATATGCGACCGATAAAAAAATCTATAGTATTCAAAGTGCTCTAAAATATGGGTTTTATGTTTAAATATGAGCTCATGCCTTCTCTATTAAGAATAAAATAGGACAGAGAATAGAAGCCCTTTTCTAAGCAATGACCTTCTTCTGTAACAGTACTGCTGGTTGGAAGGATGCTGTTTAGTATCCAGCAGCTTCTTTATGTGACACTGTTTAAATTGCATGCCGGAACTGGAACTAAGTCCTCTCAACATCCAGGCCAGGCATTCTGTCTTTTCTAGTAGTCTCTGTGTGGAAGGATGTCTTCTCAGTGCCCCAGATGAGTCTTTCCACTGAGTAGCTAACCACATGCAACCTGGATACCAGGCCTGTAAAACAGACTCTTGGACTCGCTAATCCATTTTCTTTGGATTGTCATAGAAGGACATGAAATATATCAGCCCTTACAGAATGCTAATAATGGCCAAATGTTCCTCATTCTTTACATAATAATATGGCAGCATTCATGGAAGATGGGTTGAGGCTGGTATTGAAATGTGGTTTGACTTTCCTCAGAATCTTTCCTGCGTAACTCAATTTTTCTTGGTTCTGCTCTATGGCAACAATGTGTTGCTCTGCTACCCTTTTATATTCATGTCGACAGCTTTTATGTTTCCACTCTGTGTTCCTATATCCCCCAGACAGGACACTCAGTTCTCTTAATCTTCCCACATAGATTTTATTTTGTAAGTTCTCTGCCATTTTGTGGTTGGCTTCAAAGCGTTCCATTTGTTTTCCTTTGAATAAAACCCATGAAGAAAATCGAAAAGACAAAGAGAAATGAAAGTGAAAATATATCTTTTATAACTTCGATCTACTTCATTTTTCTTGTTTACCCATCATCAAGAATAGTATACAGCTGGGCTTGGTAGAACATGCTCAGCAATTTGGGGAGGCTAAGGCAGGAGAATTGCAGGTTTTGAGGACAGCCTCAGCACTCAGCAATTTAGTGAGACCCTGTCTCAGAATTTAAAAAAAAGGACTCAGGATGTAGGTCAGTAGTTAAGCATCCCCCGGTTCAATCCTTAGTACAAATAAATAAATAAATAAACAAACAAATAAATACTAAATAAAAGAAAAAAATATATAAGTATACAATAAAGCAATAAGCACAAAATCTAAACCAAAATTTGATCTTGTGTTGTGTTGAGCAGCATCATGGCTAAGCTAGTTCTTGCCTTCTGAAAACATCACTAATGATCTTTGGTGAAGAAGAATGAATCCAATACCCCACTTAAAAACTACTTTTTATTCCATGAATAAAGAGTATACTGTGTTGGATCTAACCTATATGATATAGATATGAACAGATGTAAAGGATGACAAGTCTCTGCTTTTAAGCCATTAGTTCAGATTAATGCAATATAATCCTAAAGCCCAGCTTTCTCTTTCCTGGGAGACTAAGCAGATTTTGAAGGCACTCAAGCTTTTTACCTCATGGTGAGTCATACCTTGAACCTTACTTAAAACTAAACCACACAGGAAAAGGGGTCTACATGTTTTAGCCTTCTTTTATTTAATTTTTCAGATGTGCTAAGTAAATATGACCTCTATTTCTAGATGTTATATTAGTGGTGTTTATTGAATACCAGTGTTTTTTTTTTTAAAGTAGGGAAACATAGGAAATAATGTTTTGATAGTCAGTGTTTTTCATGTTGATTTAGAGTTGTTGTTGCTGTCATTCATGTTCTCCATCAAAAATTTTAAGAGCTCTTAAAATTTGAATTTCTTCTTTTAATTTCTCATCTCTAATAGCGTACGAGGGTAGCAAATACATCCTTTGATTTTGTTTGTAATTGCTATGTTGTTTTCAAGGATTAGTTTACTCTAATTTCAAATTTAGTTTGAATCAATACAATGACATATAGGAAAATCCTTAAAAATGCAGAGGAGGAAAAACATACTAGTTTACATAAGGTGCTGTGTACTTACCTATAAATCTAGAAGGGATTTTCCCCCAATTTGGTAGCAATAACGTTTTTAAATTATCTTTGTTAACATATTTGAGTGCTACACAATCATAAAAATGTGAAAGTGGAAATCAAGCTTGTGGTATTTTCCTAATATATCATTTCTCCTACATTTAGACTGCACTTTCAAATTCTCAATATATAAAACGAGTCCACACAATTTTGTAGCAGAATATATAAATCTGACCTTTAAGATGACTATAGGACATCGGACCCTATACATTAATGCTTAAAGGTCCATCAACAAGGTGGGGATTGGTTACTTAACAGAGATGAGACTTGAAGTGTAAATAATCTGGAAGAAGATACTGGAAGGAGGTCTATTTAACTTCAATTTATGTAAAAATGAATGGGTAGTGTTAGAAGGGTAGTATTCAAAGAAAGGATGGTTCAGAGGAAAAATAGCTGGAGGGTGTGGGGAGTATCCCAGAAGAAGAAAAATACAGACAGAAAGGGCCAAGGGCATGAAAGTTGCTTTTTGCCTAGTTCACACTTATATGAAGCCTGCCTCAGTTAGTTCTGCCAGTGCTAACTGGGCACATCTCCACTCTGCTCAGACCCCTGGGAGGCGTCCCAGAGATGAGCAGTTACCTGTTTGAAGAGTTAATCTATTTTGTAAGTAGAATTGTTTGAAAAATTTAGGCTTTTAAACATAAACAGGTGTGCTGTCTGGGTCAGTTTGACCCACTATCTAAATTTCAGGGGTTGGGAGGAGGTAGAATGTTTTTCTATTGGGGATTATTATGGGCACTGGTACTAGAATATCTTTCCAATAATGGTTAGAATCATATCTCAATTGTTTACTTGTCAGGAACAACTTGACTGCTTTCTGAAGATCACCGTGACACAGGAAGTGTAAGAAAAGATGAGGTAAATTCTCTAAAAGCAATGGATTGAAAGTTGAGATTTGAAAACTTTATTTATTTACTTTAAAATGAAACTTGTGTACGTGTTTAAAAAATATCACATTTGATTTTATGCTGAACAGAGCATCTTTCTGGAATCAGTTTGGCTACTAATTTTTGACATCACATATAATATTTTTAAATTTAACTTTTTTATTATTTAGAAGCTGCAGACTTTAAATTATTGCATACTATATTTTTACTTAACACACCGTGTCCTTAGATTGTCTACTCATTTCTAGAATCATCTGAAGTAAAGAGAGTGACTGACTAGTATTCCTTCTAGCCCATGGGAATATATTAGTGGTTCAATTTCTCATTTTAAAGTTTTGGGGAAGTTTTCTAATCATTTCAAAATTGGGACAAAATTTTTTCATAAGCCTTGACCGCATAGTTGCTTTGCACATTTCACATGTACATCTGTTTGCTTACACATTATACAAGCATTTGTTTTAGTTACTGTGTTAGGGGCTGCAGAAGCAACAGTGAACCATACATGCATTCAATCCTCAATGGGCTTGCAGTTTGGGGAGAAAATTTGCCTAAGACAATCTTGATACGATCCTATTATTCTAAGTGCTTATGAAGACAATATGCATGAGATCTTCTTAGCTAAAAGTGTAGAGTCCATTGGTAGAGACATCAAATCAATTTTAGGGGTAGTAAATTGCTCTGGAAAAATATGCAAGTGAGATGATGTAAATGAAGTTTCCACCTTGAAGAACAACTGAGAATAATAGCTTCACACTACTTGGGAGTTTGCTACAGTAGCACATGTCACCCAAGGTATCATAGTTCATATAATGGTAACACTTTAACTAGAGAAATTTAAATAGAAATTGTCTTGGTGATGAATTTAAGGAATCTCAATTAATTGGATTCAAGAGGTACTTGTTCTTAATCAAATAATATAATTACAAATCATCAACTGTTTAACTCAGACTTGGGGTTCTAGTGTTTATTTAGGAAACAATATTCCATATAACTCATAGAAATGTTCCTAATAAAACAGTGAATATGTATGAATATTTATTGGAAGATTAATAAATGGAAAGGAGAAGTTCAATAGCTATAAATTTGTTTTATTTCCTGGTTTCTACCTGGTGTTTTTCAGGGAAGGTGGCTTTGAATAATGCATAAATATTCTGGATTTTCTTTGTTTCTGTTCTAGACTACTTGTTGAGATAGTTTGTTAAATATATATTTGATCTTAGTTAAAATCCTATGTAAATAAATTTGTGGAAAAATATAGTTTTGAAATTTTTTTAAATCACAATTTGTTGTTCAAATAAAACCATATATTAATTATAAACAAAAAACAAAGGATACGAAATATATTTCAGAAATGATCTTTTCATAAGATTTATTTATATTGAATTATATATGGGTATATATACATATATATATATATATATATATATATATATATATATATATACACACCCACACACACATGCATGTGTCTTTTATACCATGTTTACATTTTTACCTCCTGATAACTTTAATTTGATTTATTATTAACGGGTCAGGGTCAGTTTTCTATATTCAGGGATCATTCCAATAACTACTCAGAGACAACTATCTCATCATTTGTAGGTAATAATAGATTGATAAATATTTCTTAAATGAAAACATTTTTTGACTAAATCAAAGCTGTACATTACTTGTACATTCTTTTATACTTTAGATCTTTTATCTTCTTCCTTTTTATTTGACTTACATCCTCACTAGATATCATATTTGTAGTTCAAACTTTATCTCTTTTGTTATTTTAGAGAGTGATGCTGCTGAATTTTGATATGTGGAGTCTTACATTAGGTCAGACTTTGTTCTGTACAGAGGATTTGCTTTTCCTGCCTGGATTTTTTTTTTAAGTTTGAAGTTTCCCAATTTAACCTCATTGTAAAAAAATCTATACATTTGTTTTCTGAACCAGGCTATTTTTATTTCCGAAGACTCTTTTTTATGTCATAGAAATTTTCTTTAAATATAAATATAATTTTTATGTAATCATTCTTTGAATTAATTTTTGTCCATTTATTCAGTTTTAGATGTCAGAAACACCAAATGTCTGTATGGAAGGTCGTTTTCTCTTCTTCTTTATAATTGCTTCTCAGCTAATATCTATCAATAAAAGTTATATAAATATTTTCTTCAGTCTAAGAATTTAGCTTTGTCTCTTTGTTATTAAAATCATTAAGTCATTGTAATACTATTTATATTTCAATTAGTAATCTTTTCTCCTGTTTCTGTGCTGTTTATTTTTAGCTCTTAATTGTAGTTTTATTCCTGTTTTAATTAAAAATTTCCTATAGCTTCTGAGTGGTGCTTTGTCTTTTGTGCTGGTGTTGATCTTTACCTGACATACTTTCTTAATGTCATGCCATCGACTTGCTGAGGCCTGGGGGACTCTGTCCAGAATTTACATTTATTCTTTCAAGTGTGGGTATTTTTAAAATTTATTTTCCTCTCGTCTTCAGAAAATTTTGATGTCCTACTGAATTTAATCTAAGGGTAGAATTTAGTGTCCATGTTACTTTCTCTCCCTCTTCACTGGCTCATGTCAGAGGAAGCCTCCTTGAATTCTGGGACTTTGAGCAGTACCTAGCAGGACTAGGAGCTCCTGGGAAGTGCCTGCAGAGGCCAATGAGGAAGCATGATTGACCAGTCATCTTCACCTAGCAGGATAACTGGATGCACCCAACCACACTGTAAATAAATGAAACTAAGAATAAAAATATTTAATTAGCACAAGGAGGAGGGAAGAGAAAGCATAGAAACAAAAAGCGACAGAAAATCAAACTGAAATTACATATATGCCCTGCATTATGAATGAATTATTAAATTCAAGTGGTGTAAGTAGGCCACTTAAGACTGTTTGGCAGAATGGATAATAAAGGAAAACACAACTCCACATCGTGTTCAATCCCAGAAATGGAAAGTTATACTCCATGTATGTATGTCAAGATATGTTTGACTGCCATGTATAACTAAAAAGAACAAATAAATATAATTTACAAAAAAAGACAAATCACCCAAATATGTGCTGTCTTTATAAGAAACTCTCTTCAAATATAATAATAGATGAGGATGGAAACCAGGAGAATGAAAACTAAGTGAATATATTAATATCAGGAGAAGCAGATTTCAGAGCAAAAAATATTACCAGAGACAGAGACGACAGAAGGATCAACTCCCCAAGAAGGCATGGCAATCTTATATGTGTATGCTCTAAACAGCAGATCTACAAAATATATGAAGTAAAATTAGAAGAAATAAAATAGAGATGCATGATTACAGTTGGAGAAGTAACTATCTGGTCAACAGAAAGCAAGAAAGGATATAGAATAACTCAACAATGCCAACAAAACAGTGTCTAGTTAAGATTTATAGAACACTGTGTTTGATAGTCGCAAAGTAAACATTGCTTTCAAGTGCCCATGAACCTATGCTATGATAGGTCATATTCCAAGGCATAAAACAAACCTCAACAAATGTAAAAGAACAGAAATCAAAGCATGCTTTGACCATAGTGGGATCACACCAAATTATGCTGTATACCTGTATGAATATACTCCAGTGAAATCCATCTTTATGTACATCTATCAAGCACCAGTTAAAAAATAAATAAATAGAAAGAAGATCAGTGCAGTACAGGAAGGGGCACCAGGGGGAGGGAGGAGGGGAAAGAAAGAGGAGGTACTGGGGACTTAAATGGAGCAAATTGTATCCCATACCCATATGATTATGTAAAAATGAACCCCATTATTATGTATAATACAACTAGTAAAAAAAAACACTTCAGGAGTGACATTTTATTTCCTTTTTAACTGTGCATAAAACATTTGAAACTAATAATAAAAATGAAAGAAAAGTTTTCAAATATTTGAAAACTAATCAATGCACACTTAAAATCCATGGATCAACAAAAGAACTCTCCAGAGAAATTAAAAAATCAAATGCTTTGAATTGAATGAAAATAAAAATTTTAAAAATTGCTGTTTTTAGAGCAAAGTTAAACAATCTTTAGACTGAAATTTATATCCACTAGTTCCACATACTTTAAAAAGGAAAAGTAACAAATCAGTAACCTCAGCTTCCACCTCAATCACTTAGAAAAACAATTAAAATAAACCCAAAACAATCACAAGGAAGAAAATAATAGAAAGCAAACATCAATTGAATTTAAAAAAGCATTAATTAAAAAGCATTAATAAAAAAGCATTAATTAAAAAGCATTTTTTAAAAATTAACATCAATTCCATATACTCTTTTCCAGAAAATAAAAAGGAAGAAATATGTCTCAATTTGTTTTATTAATATAGAATTTCCTGAAGGCAAAAGTATACAATGACATAGGAAACTGCAAACCAGACAAGGACAAAGGAAAAATGAAACTAGAAATGAGATTATCTTTTTCATATAAACAATAACAACACAAAACCCTTGAGAAAATATTTTCAAATGGAATTTAGCAATATATAAAATATACATACATCATGAACAAGTGGGTTTTATTCTGGAGAAATAAAAAAATATAGCAACCTACTGTAGCTACATGCTAAAGCTGAAAAATCTCATTTTCAGGTGAGCCAATTTCAAATATGTATACACGTGTGTATATACCTATATGTAAATATATATAAATGTATACACACACACATACTCACATAAATAAACACACACCTACACACACATATTCAAAGTCAGTCATGATAAAAATGCTCATAACTTTAGGATTACAAGAGATCTCCCTCCATTTGAGAAAACATCTGTACTAAGTCTACAGCTAACTTATCTAGTTGTCCTCCTAAGATGCAGAATAAGACTTCTAATTCTTATTCACCAATTCTTATTCAACACAGGACTGGAAGAAGAGAGAAAACAATTGAAAAAAAAAACTTGGAAAGGAAGAAATAAACAACTGTCATTTGCCATTGATATATTTGCATATGTACAAAATTCCAAGAACTCTAGAAATACTTTCTGACACTAATATATGATTCAACAGTGTCACCAGATATAAATAAACATCCAAAATTCAACTGAATTTCTATATACCAGCATTGGATAGATGTGCACTAGAATTAAAATATCATTTGAAGTCACAGAAAATAAAATACATAGGTATAAATTTAACAAAACATGTACAAACTGTATATTGAAACCTACATCATGCTGATGAAAGCAAACAAAGAAAGTCTAAATGAATATAGAGGCATGTTCATGGATTAGGAGATTCAGCATAATAAAGATGCAGTTCTTCAAATTTCATATAAAGGTATTATGTAATCTCTATTAAAATTCCACCAAATTTTTTTCTTGATGATATACAAGATAATTCTAAAATTTATACTGAAAGGCAAATCATATTGACATTCAAGATAAATTCTAAAATTTTAGATTGAAAGACAAGGCTAAAACATTTTTGAAGAAGAATAACGAAGTGGGTGGAATCTATCTACCTACATTTTTTCTTTTGCCTTTTTTAAGAACATAAAATATTGTATTGAATGGAAAAACAGGCACAGGATTCTAAAAGAGGCCAAGAGATTATTCCATGTGAAATATTTACCTAGTGAAGATGTAATTTCTTTTTTTTTATTTTTAAATTTTTATTCTTTATATATGCTGCATAACACTAGAGAACAAAAAAAAATTTAAAATATACTTTTTATACTCTACATAATAGTAGAGTATAATTTGACTTATGTTTATAAACATGGAGTACATCTTAGAGTACATCTTCTCTTTAGGATCGAAGTCTGATTGTTGTACATGATGTTATCTACCTAATTTCAAGATGTATTTTGTATCTATAGTAATAAAAGTCTATGTGGCATGGACCAAATACACATAGACAAATGGGAACCAAGAAACATGTACATATATGCATGTATACAATATGTATGCATGCATATATGTATTTATACACAATTAGTTTTTTTTAAGAGAGAGAGAGAAGAGAGAGAGAATTTTTTAATATTTATTTTTCAGTTTTCGGTGGACACAACATCTTTATTGTATTTTTTATGTGGTGCTGAGGATCGAATCCAGTGCCCCGCGCATGCCAGGCGAGCATGTTACTGCTTGAGCCACATCCCCAGCCCCACACAATTAGTTTTTGACAGAGTTATAAAAGCAATTCAGTTGAGGAAGGATAGACTTTTCAACAAATAGTGCTGACACATGGGACATCCATAGAAAAACGAAAAGCAAAGGACCTTGAGCCAAATATGATATTGTATAAAAAAAATTGACTTGGAGTAGTTTATAGACTCAAATTGAAATCATAAAACAAATAATGTTTTCGGAAAAAAAAAATAGGAGGATCTTCTGGCTAAACCAAGCATTCTTAGTCTCAACACCAAAGTACAATTCATAAGAGAAAAAGCTGAGAAATTGTACTTAACAAAAATAAAATCTTTTGCTCCACTAGAGAACCTGTGAACATAAAGAAAGACTACAGAGTGGATGAAAATACTAGCAAAGCTCATATCTGACAAAAATTAGAGTATATTAACCACATTCAAACCCCAATAGTAAAAGCATAAAAAATATAAGCAGAAAATGGGCAAAAGAGACATTTAACTGATGGAGATACACAGATAAAAATGAGCACAACCTTATTAGCCATCAGCAAAATGCAAATTGAAACTACAATGAGGTATCTCTACAAACATATCCGAATGGCTAAAAACCAAAAATAAACAAACAAAAAAACAGTGACAATTCCAGTGGGTGGCAAGGTGTCAAAAACTAGATCATTCACACATTGCAGATGGGAAAGCTAAATGGTATAGTCACACTAAAAACTACCTTAGAAATGTTTTTAAAATCCAATTATGTAGGGGATGGGGTTGTGGTTCAGTGGTAAAGCCCTTGCCTAGCATTTGTGAGGAACTGGGTTCAATTATCACCACCACATATAAAGAAAGGAAGAAAGGAAGAAAGAAAGGAAGAAAGAAAGAAAGAAAGGTGCATCAACAACTAAAAAATCATTTTAAAAAACCCCAATTATGTAATCTTCATACAATCCAATAATTAAACTCCTCTGCTTTATCCCAGAGAAACAAAGGCTTATGTTCACACAAGAACAAAAACCTGAAACACAAATATTGATAGCAGCTTTATTCATAATATCCAGAAACCAGAAAAAAAGAAAGATGTCCTTCAATAGGTAAAGTGTTTAAAAAATATGCTACATTGGAACCAGGAAACACTCAGCAATACAATGAAAGAATCCCCAGTGGCCCAGGATGCTGAAACAGAAGAATTGTGTGTTCAAAGCCAGCTATAGCAATGGTGAGGTGCTTAGCAACTCAGTGAGATCCTGTGTCTAAATTTAAAACAAAACAAAAAAAATGAAAATGCAAAATAGGGCTGGGGATGTGGCTCAGTGGTTGAGTGTCCCTGAGTTCAATCCCCAGTACCCGCCCCCACCAAAAAAAAAAAAAAAAATGAAAGAACTATTGATATACAAGAATAGCTTAGAGGACTCTCCAGGGGATTATCCCCAGTGAACAAAAGTCTGTCTTAAACGGTTACATATTATGATTCCATGTACATAGCCTTCCTGAAATGGAAAATTTCTTCAAATGGAGAGGATATCAGTGGTTGCCGTGGGTTAAAGTAGGAGAGGAAACATAGTGGGTTCAAAAATGCTACATAAGGAATCTCTTTGTGGATGAAAATATTCTGTGTATTAACTGTACTGATGCCATTATTTCACTTGTGACATTTTGTCTTTCAAGATGTAAGCACTGGTTAAACAGGGCAAGGGTTTAAGAGCTCTGTCTGCTTACTTTCTTTTCTTTTTTCTTCTTTTGCATTTTTCTTTCTTTTCCTTTCT
This sequence comes from Ictidomys tridecemlineatus, assembly GCF_052094955.1. Lineage (NCBI taxonomy): Eukaryota > Metazoa > Chordata > Mammalia > Rodentia > Sciuridae > Ictidomys > Ictidomys tridecemlineatus. Next base: position 111,660,319 of record NC_135483.1, read on the forward strand.
TTTTTCTTTTCTTTTCTTTTTTTTTGGGGGGGTGCGGGATTAAACCCGGGGACTCTTTACCACTAAGCTCCAACCCCTGCCCACCCACTTTTTTTGAGAGAGGGTCTCCTAATATGATGAGGCTGGCCACCTCTTGCTTCAGCCTCCCCAATCTCCAGACTTATACGTTTGTGCCACTATACCCAGCTCGTTTTCTTAACAATTGGAAGCATTAGTCAAGTAATTTAACTACGTTAACTTAAAAGTTCACATAACAATAAAAGAGCAAAAGACTTGAGAAAAATGGGGTTAGGACACAATACTCAAACACTTTGTCAGAGACCCATGAAAAAGGAACATAATTAAAAGAGTTGCACAATTTTATACATTTTAAATGGTCAAGAAATGCAAGTATTGCAATAAATATGACATTTTATCTTAAATTGATAATTCCTTAAACTCTGAAGAGTTTTGTGCTTATGTACTGAGAAATGTTTTATTAGACAATTCTTATGATTTTGATATTTTCAAAGATATTACAAAGATCCGATGAGCTTTTGTTGGAAAAAATAATCAGGTTTTTCTTCTAAGGGTCTTGGTCATATAATTTTTAATAAATTGCAGAAACAATCAGCAACATAATAGGAAATTTTACTAATAAGAATTTTAAGAGCTTAAATATTCACATCATTTATTCAATGACTTAGTCTTTCATGATATAGAGACAAATAACTAATTATTGAGTACAGGACTAATATGCATTAACACTGAAAATAATTTGGGATAGAAACTATCCTTTTCCTATAGACTTGACTAAGAGTGGGGAAAATAAGTATCTCAAATTCACTTAAGGTGATTTTTGTACAATGAAATCTTTCTAAAGTAAGTATTAGTGCACTGTATTGAGGAAAATGTAATATTGAAATATGTATCAGTGCATTTATTTAATCCAAGTTGTGCCAAGTTTAGCCAACATCTACAGAATTTATATCTGTCCCTTCTGTGGTTATAAGCACCCAAATTCCTCACAATACCATGAAGCCTTCTTAACTTAACCTTAGCTATGAAAATACATTCATTTGTCAAAAGGCTTACACGTGAGAATAAATAATTTAATAACAAAGTTTAATGGGTTGCAGTCCTTTTAAACAGTATTTTAAAGAAGATGATTTTTATTGGGGAACTTTCTCTAACTTTATACATAAGAGTCTTTTGTCTTGCATATAAGAAATAAGCCTGGATAGTCACAGAAGCAGGTCAGCTTGGTGAACAACTTTTCCTGTTGGAAAGTTGTGGACATTCAGGGTCTGAAGGGTATTCTGTCTCCAGATCTTGAAATAAGGGTACATTTTTATTTATTACAAAATATATGTTTAATATATATATGTATATATATGTATATGTGTCTCTGTATATACACACACACACACACACACACACACACACTAGTTTTGTGTTAAATCAAGAAAAGAAGTAACTTTCATACTTATACCTATAGGGAAAAATTTAAGGGAAAATCATCAAGTTGTTCTCTCATTTACTTACTTATAAGTTTCACAGAAAAAACAAACAAAACAAAACATAACAAAAATCTTGATGAAGGGATTAAATGTTTTGGGAAACACAGATTTGGGAATCAGCCACGGGAGTCTGTCAGGCTGGCTTTTGAACTTAGGTCCCATAATTCCCAAGATCTTCCTTGTTCATTGGCATCCCAATTCCCAAACTGCTTTAGAATATTCTGAGCGCTTCCCAACTAACTTCTACTAACTGAATCTTCAACAGATGCCTAGTCCCTCCCCTGCAAGCTTTCTAAAGATGTACATAGGAAAGAATTAGAAATTAATATTTGTAAGTCAGAAATATAAAAAACTGCTTTTCAAGGAGGAGAACAGAAGGGTAGAGACCATGACTTTCCTCAAAGAATATACACAGACAAGGAGTGGAAGACATGGAGTGAAGGCCAAGTTGAGCTTCAGGCCAAACAGGCAGACAAACCAGGGTTCACAGTAAGAGGTAAGACTAGCCATCCAGTCATTTGGGGAAACACAGAAGCATACCCCTTGCCTTTCCAATCCTTAGGTGTGGATTTGGAAGGGGAAGTGTGATACATTGGAAAGAACAATGTCACTAGGACTCAGAAATTTTATGGTAAGGCATCCTTTAGAAGAGTTAGTTGTAAAAGTGGAGAAAGATTTAAAAAAAAACTAGTATAAAATCAGTTCATAAGAAATTAACTGTGGGAAAGGTAGTGGTAACAGCAGAGAATAAAGATCTCTGATTAATATGGAAGATGGTATAAATCTCAGGCTACAAAATTCATGTATATTAAGAATTATAATCGTTTTTTATTAACTAACTTGATTTTATATCCTTAATCTGCTAGAATGGAAGCATGTGACAAAGTAACTTCTCAGAGTCCTTATGCATCGATGAATCTGTGTTCAAGTTGCAGCAACCTAACCTAACGGAATGCCAATGGGTGGGAGGATGTTTTTACCATTTTTTTTGCACTCAGGTAAGATGCTAAGTCATTCTTTATTGCATGTATAGCTCTCAATGACACATCTGTGATGTGCTTGGGACCAAGGGAATCATCCTCTATTCTCCACCTAGGAGGAGGCATCTCTGTGATGCTGCTTCAGCCTCTTTACTTTATACCTGTTTTTCCGCTAGCAGTGGGTTTTGAGGTACCCAGTGGACTCCACCATCCTCAGGATCTTCCCAGAACTCAAGGTGTAGGCCCATTCATTGCTGGGCACCCATTAGCTTCCAAAGCTTCTCACTTTCCTTCCTGCTGTCCTTTCTCCTTCAACCTGGGTCTGTCTTTACTGCTAAGCCACTTCAACAAAGTGGAAATAGATCAAACTGAATTTGGGAAGGGGATATCATAGTGCTAGAGATACTAGAAGCTTAGCCAACGATAGGTGAAAAATTCCTAATCTCTATGTCTGGTGTCTTCTCAGTTTACATTAAGGACAGAAGCTTGTGAAGGTAAAATCTCATAACTCTTTCCCTGCCTGCTAGTCTATTAAATATGTCAGAGCAAAGAGAAAAGAAAGACCTCAATGCTTTAATTTGGAGAAAATGGATAATTAGAGAAAAGGAAAAGTTACAGAACAAAAACAGCTAGATGATAGGTAGATGGATAGAAAGATATTTAGATCTGTTGATAAACAGATCAATCAATCAACCAATAGATAGATCTAGATGAGAATTACTTTGCAGCATTCATGACATCTCCATCTCATAATGCTGATGGAAACTCAAGGGTACTGAATTATGAATTACTGGGAATGCAATAATTGTATATTACCAGAGAGAGCGAATGGACAGATTATGCCTATTCATATATCCATATTATACCTATTGCCTAAAATCTTAGAGAGGCAGGTTTGGTGTCCTGACAATCTGTAACTGCTAATCTTTTAGAATTTCCTGTAGTAGGGTCACTAGAATGTTATTTAGCACAGAATTAAGTGGTCATGAATCCTAAACCGTGAGAGACATATAATTTTCTTTTAAATGTTAAATATAGGCTTCATATTGGTATTTCAATTTAATGGTAGTCAAAGACAACAGTTGCAATTTTGATCCAAATTATTAGTGATTTTTAATAAATTCATGTTTATTTGGACTGCTAACATTAATTTATTCAATTGATAAAGTCTTCATATGTGAATGTGTCATTGAGGTGGATAAAGTTGGTTGAACTCTTCTCTTTGGCACTGTTTCTTCTTAGGATCTACTTGTGATCAATCTGTTTCTGAGTACTTGACAGTTACCAAACCATCCTAGAGAAATGTGAAGTATAAAAATTTATTCAAAGCTTTACTTAGGAGAAAACAAAATATAATTTCAGTAAGTTTCCTAAAAGAACCCACAGTTCAAATCAACCAACCAAACAGAATATTCAGAAAATGTGGAATGTGCTAAAGAATAAAATCGGAAGACAGGCAGACAAGAATGGGTCCTTGCTTTTAATGTGAACTTGGGAAAGTTACTTAGTTTCTGATTCTCAGTTTCCTAATTGTAAAATGTAACAAAAAATGCCTGTGCATGTTGCTGTGATGTTTAAATGAGATAAAATGCAAATCCATCTTGAACAATGGTGGTAGTCATTCAATTAAATTAACAATTCTATTAGAATGAGAACATAACAGTGGTACCTAAGAAAATTAAATTTTTTGTCACCAAATTGCTGACATCAGCCAATAAAAGTATCTCTTGTGCATAAATACTTCTTGTCTTAATCCTTATGAGTTAAAGAATAGCATGTCCCCCATGGCCAGCTTGCCTGGATTTGAATCTTCTATCTGCCACATACTAGCTGTTCATTTTGGTTGAGTTGCTTAGTGGGTCTCTAAGTACGTTTACTCACCTTTAAAATGTGCATAGCAACATAATAAAAGTACTCGATGGTAATTATAAAGATGAAATAAGTTAATATAAATTTCTTAAAGCCACAGCTTAACACATAATTAGAACTAAATAGGTGTTTGTTAAGCAAATTCCTTCACAATGTCTGTCTTTGTATGTGTGTGTGTGTGTGTGTGTGTGTGTGTGTTAGCTCACATGTTCACGTGCACACGTAATATAGGAGATCCAATCCAGAAACTTAATCATGCACAATCTTTGTAATTTAAATTCAAATAATGCATGAGATTGAATGAATTCATTAGTCATATTAGTTTGTTGGTAATCTTTGATCTGTCTCTTTGCTGCAAATGGACAAATAACTATTCCATACCTTAGAGACATATTCAGAAGTATAGGCTTTTGTATATATGTATCGAATATAACTTTAGATGGCCGAAAATTCACATTCCCAATGTGTTGCCATCCTTAAAATCAGATCCACAATATGTATCAGACTTTGACTTATTTATTTAAAATTGTGTTATATATTCAAGTTGAAATGACAAAAGTAAAATTTTGAATTCATTATGCATTTTATAAGTCTGATCTCATTTATTATTCTCCTAAGAGATGGTATTCATGCAGGAAAAAGGGAAGAAGCCAAAATGAAACTTTAGCTACCTCAGTGCTGAGCATTGTGATTATTAGCAGGGGACACACACACACACACACACACACACACACACACACACTATAATAGAGTATTAAGAAATCGGTGATAAGGAGTCAAAATCAGCATTTTCCTCTGATTCTCAAGAGTTCTGCCCCATTAATCAAGCAATCTCTTGCTAACCAATCAAATTGCTCCTTAAGTATAAACCCCACTCTCCACACTGGATTCAGAGTATTCTAGATGTACTTTTTCCCAGTGTCTGATTAGATGCTGACTGACTGAATCTCCCAGACAAGTGATGGAGACACCTTGTCAAGGTTATAGTTTGTAATTCAGGCACTCCATCTTGTATCATTTGGAGTTGGAAGGTGGTGGCTGCATTTATTTCTGTTAAGTGAGCATTGGAGATAAATGGCAGGGTTCACTTTCCAGCTTCACGTTTTTGTGAGGGTAAATAATGGATAGCTAAAAGCATGGCAATATCTTCAAAAGAGAATGGGAACTGAGATTCAGCCTGATGCGTTTGTCTAAAATAATATCCCCTATTTTTACCTACTATTACCATCTCAGTGATAGCTTATTCTTTAAGCTTCCTTTTGGCAAAACCAAAACACATGAGAATCAGCAAAGTACCAATTAAGGATGACTTCTGGGGAGTATAAAACATGTCATATAAACCCTTGATACATTCCATCAGAAGGTAACTTCAGCTTGACAGTGAAGCTTAAAAATAAATATTTTTAGAATACAGTTATGAAGAGGGGGAAAAAAAAACTCGAAGGAAGAAACCAGGTTGTTGCTAGTTTTAGAAATCCTTATCTTTTCTGCTTCTCTTCTCATCCAATAGGTGAGGTTGTCTGTTGTAAGCTGGAATCTCTGTCCTAAGGATGGTGAGATATCCAGGGTGGGAAGACTGGTCCTGGTGCAGGGTACTTGGAAGTCCCTGCCAGTCCCTAAAGGGAGACTGCCCCTCACAAGTCTCTTTTTAGGACCACTCATATGACTTGTGTGCCTGGTACTATCTCCCCCTCTTGCCTGGAGATTTCCCAGTTCCAGGTCTCTCTGTTAGCCCCATCTTCCTCTCCCCTAGAAGTTCCCAGTTGAGGAACCTTTCACACTGAGGCTCCTGGGGCTTCCGTGGGCAGCTTTCTGGTCGCACTGTGCACCTGTGTTGGGCAGCTACTGTGTTGGGTTACCGCCGCTGGAGATCCCATCTGGGAGCTGCCCCCACCTAATATGGCAAGACTGTTGAGCCAAGATGGAATACAATTATGAACCAAAAGTTGAAAGAAATGTTTTCCAGATGAAACCAAAACTGAATTACACAATAGTATAATGTCCTGGTGCAATGGTTATGTTTCAAAAATCACAGAAGATGCACAGTTCTTTGTAAGAAGCCAGAGATGAACATCACATGCCATTAAGAGACAGGGTATCTTATTTCCATGTAGGAAATGGACATTTTGTAAATGGCAGGGATTGACTTTCAAAACTTTGATAGAATTTTATCCCTGCCTGCTGCTGAGTGGTGATTCTCTTGATTTGTGTTGAAGAGGAAAGGGGAGTCAGGGTGGTTAAATGTGACCAACCCATTAAATTTAAAGCTCAGCAAAATATGAGTTTTAAACGGCCTACTCCCTGTGGCTATCTCTTCCTCTTGGGTTAGCTATTAATCTCATTATCAAAGTCAAGGTGAATTCCCCTCACTGCTGGGGTGTGTGAAAAGCTTCCAGCAAGAGAAAGGTTAGTGGTACCCACCCCCCAATTGCCAAAAGCCTGGGGTCCTTCCACATGGCCAGATGATGCATTATTCCCTGGGCTTTGCTCCTACTATTGAGCAACACGGTATATAATTTTACAATCCCTATCTTTATTAGCACATTTCAATAAAGTTCAAATTTGTATAGCCTGAAAGCCATTAACATTTTGTAGCACATTCTGGGTGGTACATTCCTCATTCAGAAAAATGTCTGCAGAGAAACACTCTCCTGATGCATTACACTCCTTGGCTCATCATTTAAAACTCGAAACATCCACCAGCATATACATCTTATTTAAAGAGTCAAAAGGGGGCAAAAAATTGACCCGACTTAAAGAGCCTGTTACTTAAACTTCAGGGATCACTGCATCCATTTTCCCTTTCCTCTTTAACCATTCATTTTTCTTTCCCCTGTTTTTCTTTCTACTCATTCATTATAAAATTAAGTTCAATAGGAAGGAGAAAATGTTTAAGGAACAGTATTTAAGCTCAATCTCTTAGGAAAACTTAATGAAAAATATTTTTCCCTTTCCACGCATACATACGGCATTGAAGAAAGTTCTAGATCCTAAGGGGCATTTTTTTTGTCAGATTAATATGATTAAAAAGTAATAAAATGACCTTCATATATGTAAGGCTTAAAAATTTTTAAACTTCATATATATATATACAGGGACCCAATAAAACTGTTAGTCTGGAAAGAGATTCTTGGAGTTTGAATATCAGAGTGTTATCTCTTCTATAACTACTTAGGAATTCATTTTAGGATTGACTACAAAAAGAACATGTGTATCATGTGACTGAGCAAAATGTCTGTACCATTGTTTAATTTATATCAACTGCGTATAGCTGAAATATAATGGATAGTCATCTCCCAAGTGTGATGGGAAGGACTTCTTTGAAATGCTACTCATTTTCTCATTTTGATAATAGTAATGTTACCATTGGAAATTTATTCTCTCAGAGGTTCTCAGACATTATTAGACACTAATTTATTTGGGGAGCTTGCAAAGATGTTCAGGTCCCACATGTAGAAGCATCTGTTGACAGATTGTCTGGGACAGAGCCTTAGTTTGGGTAATATTAGCAGCGTTTTAGGGGATTTCTGTTAACTATAAATTCTTCTTTTGGGGTATTGTAATATATTTACATGTTAGATTGAAATTGTTTTTTCTAATTTATTTCTACCACATAGGGTGACTCTCTGAGAGTAACATTGAAATGCTGATAATCTGGCTGCAAGCAGGTTATTGGTTTTAATGTGAGGTGACCCCCCCCAAAAAAGTTTCTGTTAAAGAGAAATTTTCAAAGGTAAAATTATTAGATTATGAGACCTGTAACTTAATAAGTCCATCCTAGTTTGAATGGACTGGCTGGGTGGTAACTGTAGGCAGGTGGGGCATAGCTGGAGGAAGGGGGTCACTGCAGGCATGCTCCGGAAAAGTGCATCTTCCCTGAAACCCTTTCCTTCTACCCCATTCTCTGCTTCTTGATCCCACCATAAGCTGAGTAGATTTTCTCCCATCATGGGCCCAGGGCGATGAAATTGGCCTTCTGTGGACTGAGACCTCTGAACCTGTAATCCCCACACAAACTTTTCTTCCTCATCAGGTATTTTGGTCATAGTGACACAAAAACAGACTGAAACAGTGTGCATTGGGCAAGTGCGTATGAGGGCAGAGAAGAGCAGGGGAAATGTTGATTTCCAGCACCTTCCAATTTCTATTTTGTAAATTCTCCTACCATGGCTAGTTTCAAGTGACTAATGGATTAAGAACCAGCTCATGAAATATATTTAGCAATCACTTCTTGTGAGTTGAGGAGATCTGGCTTTTGCCCACCACTGAGACTGTAACTACTTCTAAGAGGGAAGGAAGACAGGCTTTGAGTATATGGTCGAGGATCAATAATTCAAGGTCATATAGTGATATTGTGGTAAGGACACTTGGAAAGGATTATAATAAAAAGCAAATAAAAATGACACAAGAAGAGAGGTCTCGTTTAGATGTCCAACAGAATCCTATTAGAGACACAGTTCTTGGAACCTGGTGAAGAGGCTGTATGAATGAGAAAACTCCACAAGGGTGACTGAGGTCAAGATTCAGGTTAATGGTATTATCCTGTAGGCAGCTGGAACAGGAGGCATCTTAGGACAATGTGAGCCATTAATCAGAAACTAGACAAAATCAAGAAGTAGATCAATCAAGATGCCAGAGCCAGATGAAGTAGAGAAATGAAGTGTCTTGGGCTGAGGAAAAAGTAAGCCAGAGATAAGACAATCCATGGGTGAAGCTGATAGATAGCACTTTAGGACAAATATCAGGAGTCTAGGTAGATTGCCTTGCCACGTTTTAGCAAAGTTGGGAGCAAAAATCTTAATGGGGCAGATTCATCTAAATAAGACCTTGAAATTTATAGGTGAAATTCCTATAAAACAAAATTCAAATTATCCCACCTAAACGAATAACTTCCTAACCAACAGTAATTGGGCACGTCTTCCTGATGTACACTGAACATCCTCAGTTCTTACATTCTTACTTTAGTCAGCTGTTTGTCACTGTGAACAAAAGACCTAACAAGAAGAGGAGGAGAAAATTTTATCTGGAACTCTAAATTTTAGAGGTTTCAGTCCATAGACAGCTGACTCCACTGCTTTGGAACTAAGATGAAGTAGAACATCATGGCAGAAGAGCAGCTCAGGATATGACCACAAGGAAGCAGAGAGAGTGCTATCGAATAAGGACAAAATATCAGCCTGCAAGGTACTCCCGGTCATCTACCTCTCAAGACATACCTGATCTGCCAAGAGTTATCACCCAGTTGATCAGTTTAAGTGAACCCAATCATTACACCTCTAAACTTTCGTGCATTGTCTCATATCTAAACCCTAACAGTTTTTGACTTGGAAACCATTTTCCAATGTAAGATTTGCTTGGTAGCTTGATATTTGAAGTTACTTTTTTAAAAATATCCTTGATATTCCTGAAATATCACTAACTTATTCATTGTTAGGGATCTTCAATTCAGACATTGTCCTTATACTTAGCATGGCAGACACTTGGAATGTCCAAGAGCTTGTTTTCTTTCATCCAAGAGTCACTCAGAGAGCAAGAATGATTAGTTTTCTATACTTCCTAGGGCTCTTGGGATGATGAAGTGATCTCTCTTATCCCAAGCAGAAAAACGAAGGGTCAATGATTCATGCCATTTTGAGAGAATACATTGGAGACACAGAAAGTTGTTGGAGGACAATCAGTTTGCTTTTTCCTAAGAAATACTATAACTATACACAAAATTAACACAGTCTGTTAGGATGAAGATATTTCAAGAAACAATTTGCTTCTCTGTTATAAAGAGAAGAACTTTATATTATGAATGATAAGAAATAGGAAATAGAACTGATTTGTATACACAGCAACAAATGCCAAGTGAGTAAACTTATTATAAATGTATATTCATTTTCTTATTTGATTTTGTCCAAATGATTCCTCACCCTGACACTCATATTGCAATATAATCAAGCATAAGGATTTAGAGAAAAACAGTACTGTCTTATATTGGTTTTGTATGTGAGCTGCGTCCACAAACCAAATTTCTGTAGGAAAGGAATAAAGAGATTTGATATCACAGAATAAAGCATAATATGCTATTAATAACTACTAGCCTTTAAAATTTCAAACCAAAAGTCAATTTAAGATAATAAAAAAGACCTTAAGATTTTAAGGTAGATTATTTTACTCTGTATATTTCAGGAGCAACATTAGTTTCCACAGCTTTCTTGTTTAATTTGGACCAAACTAATTTAAATCATATAATGATTATAACAAGGGATAGAGTATAGTACAATTTTTAGCTTATAATAATTTAGGAGTAATCAGAAATATCATATTACAAAGTGCTTATGTTGGTGTGATAATTGATAATTAAAAATATAATATGAAAAGGTAAAAATCTGAATTCACAAAAAGAAGTATGAAATTATACCTATCATAAAGAGCAAGATAATTGGAACCTAACCTTCCTGGAAACCAGAGGAAAAAGACAATATTATTGGTTGTTTGATTATAATCAGAACTGAAACTTGAAACTCATTTTTTAGGAAATAGAATATTATTTTCTCCTTGAATTCTAAATTAGTTTATATAGGGGACAGTGAGTAATATGTCACATTCAAAGTTCCTCAGTGATTTTATGGTAAATGTTGTAAGGGCTTTTGATGGAATTCCACAAGAGATGAATCAAATTTAGTTCATACTAGTGACCTTTTATTTGATCAATGGATTCAGTCCTCTATAGAAGTCAAATTCCAAAGTAATTGTCAAAATTTTGTTGGAAAATAATCTATTAATTCCTTCATTCACTGCAAGTTCTCCTACTTAGAGTATTTATCAGTGATTTTGGTATGTAACAACCTATGTATATAAAAAGATCATTTTTTAGGACTCGTGAAGTCTGCTTTTCCAGAAAAGTTACAAGACTTTTTCAAGGCCACTGCAATAGCCATGTAAACATATCAGTGAATTTTATGCATGTTAAAGGATAGAATACTTGATCATATTTTAAAATAAAAGTATTAGAATAAATTTTGGAAAGAGACATATCTCTTTACAAATATTACATTTTTTCCAGAAATACGTTGCAGAGGTAAATTTTGTGTTAAGAATAGCATAATTGTCACTTAAATTAATTTATTCAAGGACAGAAGAAAATTCCAGGTAATGAGACAGAATGAGTTGTTATTCAAATAGTATTCGCATTTGTTTAAAATAGAGGACTTTGTTAAAAAAAATTGCTAAAGGAAAAACAACTATAGATAATGACTATGATGTTCTTTATGAGTATTAAATGTTACATTGTAAATCGGTTGCTCAGTTGCAGATAACTGTGAAACACAAGGATGGAATTCCCATCTGTAAAATAGGAAAAAAATTGTAAGTTTTATAATATTTGAAACTTTCTTAGAGACCAATAACCGGAATCTTTGAAAGAAAAGAGATGGACTTCCATCATCTTGGAAACATTTTTTTCTAAAAATATATTTGAGTATGTGTTTAGTAGAGGTGATAATAAATATAGCCCAAACGTGGAGCATTAGACAACAGTGAATTTTTATACCAGATTGAAGAGTTTAAATTCCAGTCATTTATAAATGAAGGTGGTCACCACCAAGTACCAAGAATACATGTAAATAAGGTAGCAACAGGACACTAAATGAGTTCTTTAGGCAGGTGTTAGTTCTGTGAGCAGATATTATATCATCAGTTGATTATTATCTTATACTTCCTCCTTTTATGATACAATCTGGCTGATAAATAGTGTTATACATCAAAAAGTAAAAGAGCAAGGTTAAAAAATGTATTTGAAACAGAAACCCAGAGTTCCAAACTCCAGATTCCAATTTCTTCACTGTAAAAGAAATGTGTCTGGTAAACTGAACCAATCTTTAATAGGATTCCATTTGTGTTTGAGATCAGAATAGCATAGTTGTGGGTAGATTTAAACCATGCTGCCAACAACCATTCAAGAGTGCTTAGGCTGAAATTGTGTCTCCACAGTGGCTACTGGCACAGTTAGGGCTCTTATATTAGCAAATACCACCGTATATGAGACTGTTAAACATCTTATGATGAGAATGCTATTTATCTGAAGGACCCAGTTTAGGGGTTCCAGGCTCCCAGGGAGAGGAGGGTGAGGAGCAGGAGGGTGACAAGGTGTTCACTGTCACTGTCAGTCCCTTAATGGGTGCTACTGGCACACAGCTTTATGTGTGAGCTGGGATTTCTGGCAAACAGACATGTTTGAAGGGTTCTTGCTTAAGGTGCTCGACAGACTCAAAACTTCAGGCTAAATTCTGTGAAAATTCAAAGAACAAGAAGAAAAAAGAAATTGGCATTCATCAGTTGTGTATTTTGTTCTGAGAATTTGACTTCCAATTGTATAGTGAAACTTTCAACCATTAACTACTTTTGAGAGATATATAAATTAGCACATTTTCAAAGTTGGGCAACATAGTGAAGTGTTTATGAACTTGTGAACATTTTTTTGTAATTCGATTAAATGATAGAAAGTGTCATTTGTATTCAAAATTGAGTTTATGTCTTTAAAATTAGATCACTGACTTTTGTGTTTTGTTAACTTGTTTTAATTTTTTGGTACGAGGGATTGAACTCAGGGATTCTTAACCACTGAGCAATATCCCCACCCCTTTTTTAATATTTTATTTAAAGACAAGGTCTCTATAAGTTGCTTTAGGGCCTCACAAAGTCACTCAGGCTGGATTTGAACTTGGAATCCTCCTGCCTCAGCCTCCTGAACCACTGGGATTACAGGCGTGTGCCACTGTGCCTGGCATGTTTTGTTAATTTTATATTCCATAGCCAGATCATTATCAACTTCAGAGAAGTAAGAGATGTGATAAAGAGGATGAATGACAATGTTTTAATTAGCAATGGACCTCTTATGACTTTTTCTTCTGACTTTAGACTTTTATTGTTTTGGCAAATGCCACAGGAACTATATATCATTTGGTTTGTTTGTCCCACAGGTTCTGGTACTTTTTTGGATCTCCTGCTTCCAAAGCTAATTCATTTGTACTCCCTACCAGATAGACATGAATATATACACCCATGGGACAAAATGGGGACATGAGCAGAATGGGAGTTGGGAGTTGTGTTTGAGTTACATCAAATTATCTAATTCTGAAAAATATCCCCATACTTATTTTCTTAGAATTGTAACAACAGTTATTTGTTTTGTCCCAGGTCACTTGGACCAAGTCTCTGTGGGTTGCTCCTCTCACATCCTTGAGGCATCAGCTGGAATTTCTCGAGTGTTGCCAGAGGATCCATTGGTTTTGTATGTGACGTCTTACTCAGAAGGCTGGCAAGTTGTCACTGGCTGGGAGGTGAGCCAGGGCATTGGATAGGAGGTGCATGTCTTGCCCACATGAGATACTTCAGGGTGCTTTCTTTACTCCCACAACACATGACTTCAAAAAGTTAGCATTTTAAGAGACAGGATGTGGAATGCTGATAGTCAGATATTGACCTGGATGTTATAGGCCAACTTTTACCATATTCTTATTAATCAAGCAGTCAGAGCCCACCGTACACCAAGGCAAGGAATTAACATCACTACCAAATAGGAAAAGTATAAAATTATTTGTGACCTTTCTAATCTACCTGATATGTGTTGCCTCTGTTGGAATCACAGAACATAAATGTACATCTGCCCATATATGAAGTATAGTAGGTGATCACCTGCACCGTTTTTTTCTTTTTCTGCATTCAAATTAATTTTCTCAACAACCTGGAAGGGTACCTAAAGTTTAGTTCTGAATGTTAGAGTTAACATTTATCTTAGTCTGATTCATTTTTAACAACATAAGGAATTTAAAAAGGAAATTTGAAAAATAAATGCACAGTGAGTAGATGGCAAAATCCAGGAAGAACCCAGATTTCTAAAAAAAGTTCCTTCTATCTTCTTTGGATTAGTCATTATTCAGAAAGTTCTTATTAGCATATATACAAGAAACTTAGGAAGTCTCAATATCATCACAAGGTAAATTCAGTACATTAGCCAGTTGTTTCCCAGTGAGGATCTGAGTGAACAGAGTACACACATTGAGAAGGTAAAAGTAATCTCAGAAACACTGAAGACACGTGAGTACTATGGACAGGAAGTAAGAACACTTACTGAATAGAATGAAGTAGAAATAGAAGGAAATATACAGAGATTGGGTGACTTAAATATAAAGAGGGAGAAGCAGAAGATAAATTTTGAGGGAAATTCTTGTTTTACCCTGAGCATAAAAAGAAAAGATTTAACAGGTCTTATTTTAGTTTAATTCAAGCACTAACCAGAATGAAAGTGTAATTATGATATTTTGATCTGTATATATATAATGCTGACAGCTCTTTTGCATATGAAATAAAAATAATATGCATTATGCCTGTTGAGGAATAATAAGGATGTCTTAAATATCACATAAGCTCATCTAAATGGCTTTTACACAGCATCTTCTTCTTATTCAATTCTACAGGAATTTAAAAACTGCTTTAAATTGATTAGGCCATCTTGGTTCCCTAACATAATAAAGCTTAGAAAATAGCTTTCACTGTGCTGCAGTATATTGTAATTTAAATTGAGTGATTCTCTAGCCACATCAGGTAAACGATGAGCCAAACCACAGCACGGCCTTAGGTGAACCCATTCCGGGAACAAGCAACTTAGGTGTTAACTTGTTTTAGCAGAGAAAGCATAGGAGATGCTATTTATTAACCTTGTTCTCTGCAGGTAGAGATTTTGTATGTTGCAGCACATCTGAGTGGTTGTTCTGAATTGATCAATTTGTTCAAATTGACCAGTCACCTCAGAGCTAGGAATGCACAGCCAAGTTTAATTATAATTTAGATGTAAATATCAGCTTTTTTTTTCCCTCCTCTTGGAAAAGTGGAGTTGGTTTGCCACTGTGTTATATTAAACTAGGGAGAGAGTGTACCAAAGCATTCAACTATTTTTCTGTGAATAGTACAAAAATAAACTACATGTAACACACTATTTATGATTGGGGTATAGCCACTACAACTAATAATACTTTTAAATGCCTGTTGATATGTGTTAGGACTATTAGCTAAAAGGAATAAATTTTGACCGTTATTTATTCTAAGAAATGTCTAAAAATGCTGGAAATCTAAGTTCAGAGTATTTGTGGTTAGTAATGAAACCTCAAAATCCTGCCACCGATCTGGTCCAGTATAATGATGCGGGGGCGGGGGGGTGGTATCCTTGGGAGCTGTACAACCTCCACAGTTTGCACTGGAGATATTCAAGCATGATGTCCTGAAACTAGAAAAACTATTAGGGATTGCGAAAATCAAATGAATTCTCTTAGGTCCCAGTTTTTGTGTGGACAGGTACAAATCATGAATGGAGTCAAGTTGTCTTGGTCTGTTTGAGCTGCCACAACAGAATGCTATAGACTGCATGGCGTGAACAACAGACATTTTATCTTTTCAGTTCTGTAGGCCACAAAGTCAAAGACCAAGGTCTGGCAAGGGTCCTTTTATGAAGAGGTCTGTTTCCTGGATTGAAAATGGTTGTCTTCTCCTGTGGGTTCATGGTGGTGGAAAGAAAAACAGCTCTGGTCTCTACCTCTTCTTATCAGGGCAATACTTTCATATTTTTTGACCTCCTCTAAGTCCAGTTACCTCCTAAAAACTGTCTGTCACTTCTAAGTTCCATCACATTTGGAGTTAGGGTTTCAACCTATGATTTCTGGAGGATCAAAACTTTCAATCTACAGCATAAGATCTCCTGATATCAAATAAAAAAAATTAGTTGGGATTATGAGAATGCAGTCCTCCTTGGCAACTCTAAAGGGAAGTGGCTGGGAGAATAAATATTGTGACTTCATTCTCATTCCTGTTTCTTCATTCTCCATTGATCTAATGGAGCTTTCCACTGGCCTGAAGCCCCAAAGCCAAGAAAATCCTCTTGTTTTTGTCAAAGTTCTTATGGCTTAAACATTTTGGCCATAGAGTATAAAGGAGGAAAGTGGGTCTGGAATAACAAACAAAAGAGACTCACTCCTACTTTGTTTACTACCTTATCATATAAGAAACTAAATAAAAAAGTGTATGTGTGTGTATTTGTATAAAAAGTATACCCATTTTATAAGTCTCTGTGATTTGAACTTTGTCCAGAGTCCCCACCACGCCTCTATCATACTTCACCCATCTGATCATGCTTCTTACTGAAACCCATAATTAACATAGATGATACCTTGAAAGTGGATGGAGAAAACTTGCTCCCTTCATGGTCAAAATGGCTCTAAATGTCCATCCTCTCTGAACAAATCTGTGGTGGTTGTGGCCTAAAATAGTAATGCACTGTAATCTCACACTAAGAAATTGTGACATTTCTCCATTAGAGTGAATTTGACTTGTCTTTCTGGGATCTCAGCACTGTCATGACAACAGAAGTTATAACCAAAGTTCAGTAAATGTTACAACACTTTTAAACTTTACATAGAATTTATTATTCTCAAAGGATAAATTTTACATACTCCAGTGGATTTTTTTAAATATAAATATTGAAAATGTCTTAAGTCCATAATGAGGCAGAAGAATACGATTCCAATTGATATGTATTAGAACATTACACAGTATGTATTGATTGCCTAAAAGAAAAAAAAAGAAACATTAATTGATTAGTTATTCATCAAAATGTTTATTAAACATAGATGCAGTTTAAATAGATTTTGAAAGCTCTTAATCGGACATAATTGACAAACTATTAAATCAAGGCATCAGTGGAAAACTCAGCATTATAAATAGAATATAATACTCTGTTTAACTCTCCAAAATCAAAACAATTGTGCCCCACATGGTTAATATTGCTTCCTAGCAAGGCAAGACCAGTAACTTTCTGATGTTTTAAAATAATAACATTTGTGTTGTTAAAAAACAGTATTCTCTCATCGTTGGATACACCCACATCTGTATAAAGACTGCACCTAACCCTGGCACAGGAGAGGGCTCTCTGTGAGCAAATCAAGGAGATGGTGGGGCTCAAGGGGATCCAAAAGGTGCTGCATTAGGAGTAAGAAAATGGGTTTAGTTCCCAGGCTTTCCACCAGCTGGGTGATCTTGGTCCAGTGCCTGAAATTCTTTATTGCTTGATTTTCTCAAATAGAAAATATTGTCATCAGATTAAGTAATTCCTGAGTAATAAAAGCAACAGCAGCCTGTGTCTACAGTGAATTGGGAGGCAACCATACTTGGATTAAAATGCATTCTTCACTTTCTACTCACTCATTTGATAATTTCATAATCCCTTGGACAGCATGTTCTCTCCTTCCAACATGTGTTACTCACTGAGAATAAAAAGTCTGCTAATAAAAAGAAAGGCAAGTATACTAAAATAAAAATAAGAAAACTGTATAAGAAAAGCATAGTCCAATTATAAAACAATCTAAGTTATTCTTTTAATAACTGATGTCAGGAAAGGATACATCTCATTATTTCTAGTATTGTCAAAGTCTAACACTGAGGCTGCTTTGAAAAGGGAAGATAATTGTATAACCAAGAATTGAGAAAAATTTATAAAACTGAGAAACATTTCAGAAAGATAATATAAACATTGTTTTTTGACTTTGGTCTTACTTCTGAATTAAATTTTTTTAAATAACAAAGACTTGATAACCAGAGCATAATAACATTTAGTATTCATAACATGAGCAAATTTTAATTGTTTCAAAGTGGGAAATGCAATGTAAAATAAAAAAAGGTGATGAGCAAAATAGAGGCACAATTTACACAGAGTGATCGAAATTCTGACTAGAGTCAAGGAAATATAAAGTAAGGATATCATTTTAATAATGTGAGGTTACAAAGGAAACAAAAGGCTAAAAATAATGCTACAACAAATATGGGAAGGGAGTGGAGGAGATTCCTAGAGGGAACTGAACAGATATTTTGGAATTGATAAAATGCAAACAATAAATTAATGACATTGTTACTAATTTAGAAATATAGGGAGAATAACCAGAAAAAAATAAAACATAACTTGCCTAGAGGAAGATTACTTCTTAAAAATAGAAGTACAGAGGGAGCAGGGAGAACTTTTACTTTTCCTTTTGTTTTTCAATCCATTTAGAATTTCAACTTTTTTTCACTCTGAATAGATGCTACAGTGTATACTTGTATATTTGCATTCTCTGTACCAACTCTATCTTGCTATCTAGCCATGTCTCTTTCAATATGTCCCTTTCTGAGTGGCAGATAGAATTCCATGTTGAAAATAAAGTTTGAAAAAAAATTTAGTAGGCAAATAAAGAAGTGATAAAGTTATTTCAATCTAATCTGCTGGAAGTCTGTAAGATCCTAACTATCACTAAGGTCTCTGGCTCAAACTAAAAGTTTATATAATGGTCAAGTTAAAGGAATGCTCTCTTGAGACCAGTCATTGTTTCTGAAACAGGACTATTGTTCTTATGCATAAAATGAGCATATTATTTTAATTAATATTTAAATAAAGATAGAGAGCAATCCAGAGTCTGCACCCTGGGTGAGGAGACAGTCATAGCAACCTGACTCAAGTAGCGCTTTCACCAGGTGAGAAAGCATTAAAATTTCTTGGCATTCAGAAAACACCAACTAAGTGTGGGTGTGTTAAGACTGTAGGTTTAGAATAGTTCTCAGTGAAGCCCAAATTAGATTGAATCCTCTCCATGAGTGGTTCTGAAGGGACATTGAAGTTTTTACAACAACCAGTGATCAAATTATTGATAAATCAACCTGAGACGGCCCAATATTTTTTTCCAGTTGCCCTGTTCCATTGGCTTGGATCATGGCTGTTCACTTCAGAGGTGAACAAGGGCAGAGGATCCAATGCTACTGTGCACAGCTAAACAAATCCTTCCATGGTGCATATGCCCTGCAATAAGGGGTCATGGGACATTGGCACAAAATTGTGAGAGAAAATGAGTTGAATTTATAATTATATACTTAGCCATAATAGCATTATAATAAAAAGAAAAGATGAAACTATTCCAAAACATTAAGCACCATAGAGGAATGAAAATTTAATTCATGAAAAAAGTATTTGTGACAGAAAACAATGATGGTCAAGTGATTTAGTAAATTTCACATTTAACTCTAAATGATTTTTTGATTTATAGTGAAAAATACTGATAGTAATCTTGTACTAAAAATCTAAAGTATTCTGAAAGTAACAAGGGACAGTAGTAAAAACATGCTTACATTCTAGTTTTCTTCTTCTATCAGGTTTTATTTAGTAAATGTGTTACAAATGTGAAAGTAGACACCAATACAATTCTATAAATACAGTTATACCAAATGATACGTGTCAAATTTTCTGCAGTATTTTGTCTTTGTTGAATTTATATAGTAGTAAGTTGTCATTTTGCCTTATGGCCCACATCATTTGCATATGATAAAATATAATTTTCCTGGTGAGTATCAGTTTAAAAGGAAACAAGAAATTGTCTTCAGCTCATTTCTTAAAAAAGATGTTCCATATTATAAAGTTGTCAGTCATATGCATTATATTTTTTTATTTTACAAATGTTACATAGTCTGAACAGTTTATTGTGCTGATAATTTGAGGTAATGAGGATTTTATTGTATATTAGTTGAAATAAATCAAATTTACAAGGCACATGATAAAAATATGAACATCATAAAGGAAAATAACTCAGTCGTGTAACTGTAAAAACTAAAGGCTGTTTGCCTGCAAATTGTTTAGAGATGGATTTATTATTGCCTTATAAAAGTCAGGAGGTATTTGTGATTGATGAAGGGAAAAAATGACTACCTTAGTTAAGGATATATAACAGAGACCTGATGTTATGATTGAATGTAAATATTATTCATGGTATATATCCTAGTGTCTCCTCTGTTGGTTTTATGGCTTGGGCTTTATTAGTTTTCTATTGTTGAATTATATCATTTGCTAAATATACCAGTACCATTGGAAGTACTTAGCAATTTAAGAAATCCCATACTGAGTACTTAGGTCCAGGCCTAGATGTGATCATAATAGTTAAGAACTACTCCTCCTTTTAATCATCTAAACACTTTCCATCTTGACAACTTTAGTTGTTATATCTGGGTCACAGAGCTCATCAACTTTAGGATTCCATTAGTGGAGAGGTTATAGTATAAATATGTGTGTGTGTGCACTCATGTGTCTGTAGTGCAAATTAATGAATAATATGGAAGGAGAGAAGGAGATTACAGAGGCATGAATATTTTCAGGATGTTTTTCTTATTTTCAATATGGAGGATCTTTGAGAATACAGAATTTCCCTAGTGTCATTTAATTGTCTGCAGTCTTTAATTTCTGATATCTTGACAATACTTTGTTCTGTTGCCTCAGTTTTTATTATTTTAATCAGGAAATATAGAATAGGCCAGCAGAATTCTCTAGAACTTTTTTTGTCAGTGGATGTGTAATACTTAGTCATTCTTTTTTCCCTCTCCAATCCTTGTTGGACTAAAAAAATATGGTATTTTCAGAAATGAACTACAAGGATATTTTACGAGATAATGATAACACAGAGATTTTTGTTTATATTTGTAATGTTGGCATGCAAACCCTGGTCTTGTACATGCTAGGCAAGCATTCTACCGCTTAGTTACACCCCCAGACTAATGAAAAATATAACTACCAACTTTGAGTGTCCCTGACAACAGGTTGTATAATACTTCTGCTGGCCTTAAGACTTATATCTAGTGATCTATCCCTAGGCTATTCCAATGTTATCAGTGATAATATAGCTAGGTATTTACCAGAGATTTCTACACTACTACCATTAACAGTGGTGTGTGGACTGAATTGTAGAAATATACCTAATTTTATCAAAAGCCGGCTAGAAAGAAGAAAGTCCCCTAAATGGCCCACAGTAAGTATTTCAAATAGGTGATTAGAGTTGCATTAATTTGATAATATAATGGCATCACTGAAATATTATTGAAGTAAATATATTGACTTTTATATTATGTTGCAAAGAAAGAACATTTGTTTGCTTCAGAGCTATCTTTGAAGTTAACTATAGACTACTTTTTAATAAAAGTAAGGCATATGTGGGTTATTGTATACAAGAAAAACATAATATCATCTGTGCTGATTAGTAGATTGGAAGTTCTGCAGATGCCTGGGCCACTTTTTTATAAACTGTAGTTATCCAGACATCCACCATACTGTCTAGCTCATGAAACAAGTTTAATATTTTACTGACTAAGTAATATTTCTAGAGACAATGTTTCAATACCTGCAAAACAATATTTAGTTAACAACTGGGATAAATTATAATTATTATGAATGCTCATGAAACAACGGAACTTGAATAACAACATTCATTTTCCAGTATAGCTGTTTAGCTCTACAGCTTATGGCTCCTTATGGCTACCACAAGAGGTCAAATAATTGAAAGGCTCCATAAGATTACATATATGGTTTAATAAAAGTGAAAGATACAGAAAAACAGGAGAAAGAAAGCACAGACAAATATCAAAGAGCTCTAAGACCTTTGGGTGCAGCTCCCAGAATCCTTTCTTGGTAATGCAGGAAATGCTTTACTTTTAGATTATGAACCCACAAAAAAAATATACAAGCTAACTTAGTCTCAGTGATGCCAAAGTGCTGGTAAAAATAGTTCTAATGAGACTGTTAACCATATAAATGAGATGCAAATCATCAACCTACACATTCACAAGCTGGTACAGGGTGCCTTTCAAGGAGTTTTGGCCTTTAAAAAAATCAAAATATAAATCATGAGATAAGAAGCTTTCTCACTAACTAGCAGGAGATAAGCACAGAGCTACCCAAGGTGGCTACAAGTTAACCTGTCCTTACTTAATCACCTTCGTGGAAAAATGAGGAAGGTACATTCCAACTTCAACTGTGAGACCTTATCCTTAGAGACATACAATTGCAGAAATGAAGTTGATTTCCCATTTATATTTCTTCCTGTTCCTCATGACAGTCTTCTCTCTTCAGGCCACAAGCTGTATGTTATTTCATGGTAAAAATGATGTAAGAGGAATATGTGAAGAAGCCATAATTTGACAGTCAACCTTTCCTGTAATGTAACCCATGCACTAGGGGACAAATTCACTTGTGGGCAATGACCAGAGGCTCAATATAGCAGGCATGCTTATCAAATTGTGATTACATTGACCTCTCATGTGCAGTTGATATAAAAGAAGTCCAAACTAGGGCTGGATTCTTTCTCCCCAAAATTCATATGTTGAAATACTAACTTGAAGTACTTCAGAATGTGACTGTATTTGGAGATAGTAATAAAGATAGAACTCAATAAGTGTGAATTAAGAATATTAGTGTTTGAAGAAATTTTATTCAGCTTTGCATTGCTGTGACCAAAAGACTTGACAAGAGCAACTCAAAGGAGGTTCAGTCTATGGTTGTCTGACTCCATAGGTCTGCAGAAGGGTAAGGTGAAGGAAAGCAGCTCAAGACATGACAGCCAGGAAGAGTGTTCTGCCCACTCAGGACAAAATCTGTCTTCCAGCCATTTCCCACCTGCCTACAGCTATCACCCAGTAATCCATTCAAATTTATTAATCCATCAAACAGATCCAACCACTGATTAATTTACAGCTCTCATAATAATTTCATCTCTGAACATTTCTTTTTTTTGTCTCACACATGAGCTTTTGGGGAAACCATTGTGTTCAAACTGTACCAAAGAACAAGGTAAGTAGGTGATGCCTAATTTGTAAACAATCACAACATGTTTAATATGTATAAACAAGTATTAATGCAAGTCCCACCTTCATGCCATGTTTAGAGTCAGGACACATAATTGCAGAAGGTGGGTATATAACAGTGAGGCCAGGCCTTCATTTGTAGTAACTTGATGAGGCAGATAGGTACAATAAAGTAGTTTTAATGTAGAATAGACAGGAATCCAGTACTAGAATTGTGGTTTAAAGTGAGCATTTAAATCCATCCAAGAAGCAAATACTAATATATTGCAAAAGATAGGCCAAGATAAATATAGAAATAGTAAACATAGCACATTGATACGTGGTTACTTATCCTAATTTGCTTTTTCAAAGTATAGCCTAATTAAAATGACATGAAATTAAAATATCATAGCAATTAAAATGTAAGGTGTGATTCAAATCGTGGCTGTGTATATAATCTGTGTGGCATAGGACATGTTTTTAGTTTTCAACCTATTCTTTACCTCAGTTTCCCCATCTATATTTAGAATCAAATGGCATAATAGTAAATGTAAGGTTCTTGTAATAGTGTCTGATACAATATTAGACACAAGAATTATGTATAGGATACTATTTTTCCTTTTCTCCAAACCTACAGTGAAGTTAATCTGCAGTGACAACAGAGAGCCTGGCTTGTTCCTATGCCTTGACCTTGGAGCTCTGCTCCAACCTAACTAGTAACGAAACTTCTCTTCTTTCACTAATCCCCATGTGCTGATGAACAGTTTGCTTTAACAGCTTTCATTTTATGCTGTAATTTCTAAACCCAAGCTGACATCTCTGGCTGTGGACAACACTTGTTTTTTTCTTTCTGAGAATTTTAGACAGCATGTTGCTTTTAGGTAGCTGATGGGTAGCTTACTTCCAAGATCATATCTACCAGACATCCAGGCTCCACAAGGGAAGGACCCACATGTATTAGTTTACCAGTTAGTTACTAATATCTGAAAAAGCTTCTGGTATAGCTGTACCACTAGGGTTTCTGTAGAGAAAGAATGTACCTCATCACATGAACCTGGCATTTGACCTCCTCCTTGGGTGATAACCTCTGATTCTCTTCTTTGACACTATTTACAGCTAATACTTTTGTTGACTCCACAGTCATTTCTAAATTACTATCTTACTCCAATTTAGTCCCCACATTCAATCACCTTTTGTATTTTCCCAGTTGAGGACCTATGAGTGGGTTCTGGACAAGAGCAGCACCAAGATGTCAGTATGAGACTCAGGGCAAGTTATTGCACCTATAATATCAAAATGTATTGCCCATTTAACAACAACATACAGTTTATTATTTCAGTTTTGTGCATTATGGTTTTATCAACTTTTATACATATTAAGTTTAATGAAAATATTTATTTGAAATACATCATTTCACAGATGAATGTGATACCTTCTACTCTCAAACTATAAGTGATTTACACACATTTTATCATTTTTCATTCTCTCTCTATCTCCCTCTCTCTCTCTCTCTCTCTCTCTCTCTCTCTCTCTCTCTCTCTCTCTCAGTAGAATATATATATTTCCTTCCAAAACCTGTAACTACAATCTTAAGGATGTGCTATCATTGCCTCATAATAACATATTGTTGAGGGTGTACTCAGAGATTATTTAGTAGATGTAGAAACTGCCCTTGAAGAGATGCTCCTTTCCTAAATCATATTAGAAGGCAGATGCAGAGTATGTTATTTATATTAGAATGCCTCCCTCTGGACTGGAAAAATAAAGAGAAATGATTAGTAATTGGGATATGTTCAGGGTATGTCTCCGTCAGGATCTAGCCTTCTAGACACAGTGATCTTTAACCACTTACCTTGGCAATGAGGTTTTGTCCTTTTGCATGGGCTGCATCCTGATGCATTGTGCTTCAACCAATATCGATTCATATTTGATCCATTTCTTTTTTTGTTCCAAGTAAGGGCACACATTTTTTGGCCCTGATTTTGTGCTGTGTTAAATTAGTTGTGGTTTTGAATGAAAAAATTGCTTTCCAAGCAGGATGGATCGTTTACTTATTCCATCAGGCACTTGTAGCAGTGAAGATTGAGAAGGCTTTAATGACTTGGAATTTCCTTTTTATTATGCCATTGAACAAATTACAGAGCTAATGAGATTTACACTAAATGGAAAATCTTTGCATCACCTGCTGTTTTATGGGTCTGAGGGAAAAATTGTTGATAATTCTTCTTTTCTACAATTAAACAAAGTTTTGTTTTTAAACAATATTTTCTCTGAATGTAAAATAAAAGCTTAAATTCTTTCTACATGGGGAATAAATTTGATGTGAACAATAAAACACAGTTCACATCATGGGTTTCCCTGAATACTGAAATATGTGATTAAAATAATGCAGTGGTAGGAACTAAGTTTGACATGAGAAAGCCTGAGTTCAAATTACAGACCTTCTACCTTTTGTTGTTCAATTGGGCAAATTATATAATGTCTCAACTTCAATTTTAGCAAATAAACAATGTCAATATTTCTGTGAGCTACATGTCAAGGTACACATCTAAAAGCAACTAGATCAATTTCCTGAAAGATTATAAAAATTCAGAAGATCATGGTAGAGTTGAAGTTGTTGCTGATGTGGAAAACTGTGGAAAACCATGTCCTTAATTACATTTTCTTTACAGGAAATAGATTGATTGAAGATGAACAATCTTCTAGCATTAAAACACTAAATTACCTCTAATACACGATAGTTTAAGAGGGGAAGAAATTTGGAATTTAAAAAAAAATGTGAAAATAGTGAAACAGAAAATATTGCCATGATCAGTCAATACTTTCATGTGGACATGATAAATAGGAAGAGGACCTTTATACATCATATTGGGCAATAGTTTGTAGTAAAAGAAAAGGAGATCAGACTATATTGGTGGTAAGGATTCACATAGAGACCTTAGTTTATGCATTTTACCTGCCCTCACACTTACCCAGCCTTTTTTTTTTTTTTTTGCTTATGTAGCTAAGGTATCACTGTTTCTCTGAAAGAAAGTCATACCAGTTAAAGAGGCTCACAAACTGAATCAGATCTTAAAAGAGATGGCTCTCCCTCTTCCAAGTGCCTTCCCCATCTACTTGAATTTCTAAACAATAAATGAAACTATTTTCTTATTACCTTGATATATATATATATATATATCCTATAGTATTAATATTATATATTAACATATATTATTACCTTGATTTATATATATTTGTGAAACTGTATGAGGGCACTCTGGTTGCCACTGAAATTTAGATAAATGATTCAATAAAGATACACCAGCATATAATAGAGGGTCATGTGGTCTGAGAAAGATAAGACACACTATATTAACCCTTTCCATGAGAAGTAGGGGGAAAAAATCCATACACATCTATCTAAATATCTCTGGAATGGTGAGCTCAATGCATTTATATTATTGCCCAAAATATATGTCGCTGTAAGAATATCTCCCTTGACGAGACTTTTTTTTTTATCCAAAGCAAACTACAGTTTAAAGTAGTTCTCGGTCAAGCAGCCATAAAACAGCAGAGGAAAATAAGTCTGTGAGTTTAAAACCTGCTGTTTGGTACAGAAAATAAAATATAGCATATTCTAAAGGAGTTGTGGTGCTATCCCATGAAGAGCATCTCAGCTCCAGAGATGCGGAGTAGCCATTTGTCAAAACGAATCCCATGATAACACAGGCATGCCCCAGATTTTTCCTCAGAATGAAAAAATGGAATGGGTCCTGCTGAATCCACTCCTCCCCATACGCTTTCTTTCCCTACTTCTTAATGTTTCATATTCTCTTACAGTTGTAAAAGCTTTTGTTTTTTTAAGACTTAAAATTGCTCAATGTGCAAACAGCCCTCTAGAAGACAGATGAATTACTTTTTAAACATTCACTCAGCAATTAAATATTCAGCACCTACTGTGTGATGTCTGCCAGGCACCCTATCAAGTCCTGATGATATAAGTATAAACAACTCTTGGAGGTCAAAAACACTTAAAGACTAATGATGGGAAAAAGAAAAGTCGAAGAGCAGAATGCAGAGAGTGAGATAGAGCTACTTTTTCCAATAGGGGTAAGAAAGAGGCATCATGGGAGTGTAAAGGGCAAAGAGCATAACTTGACATTGAGAATGTCAGGAGGAGCATCTTTAAAGAAGCGACTTCTAACCTGAAATCTGAAAAGGAGAGATAGCCAGAAAAGAGGGAGTGAAGTAGAAGGGGTAGTTCATAAAGGGCAGGTGTGCTGGGAGAAAGTAGGATCAGTCTTTCAACTGAGGAAATAAATACAAAGAAGCAGCAGTCCTTGCTTTGGATGAGCATGATGCAAATTAGTGTAGATGGTGCTTAGAGTACACTTGGAAAGGAGGCTGAGTGGCACCTGTGAGGGTACAGAAGGCAGCAGGGCCTGTCACAGAGGGCTCTGTAAGCCAGAGCTCAGAGCACAGTCAGCAGACCAGCACTTTCTTCATGATTTGGGGGAGCCCAGGAGAAGTGCCGAATCTGCTTCATGGGCCCTCAGGTGGGCCTGAGGCTTCCATGCCTCCACTTTCATTGGCAAGTTATAAACTTCTTCATTCTGTGAGAAATCCAAAAAGTGACTCTGGCTGCATCAAAGAGGCTATATTTCTGGGCACAATGCTTTGTTCATGACAGTTAAGTGAATTAATGAATTAATCAATATGTGATTTAATTTCTCTCCTTATAACCCCTGATGTACATATTCTAAATTGGTTTTGTAACTGAAGTCACTTCCAGTTAGAAGCTTTTCCTATGGAGGCAGACGTGTTGAAATGTGCAGATTTTGGAGAAAAGAGTATTGTACTAGATTTATAGACAATGGACTGAATATTATGAGACATTTTCCATCCTGACATGGAAATGTAATATAGATAAAGGATTTCTTTTTATTGGGTACCATTCCTAGTTGCTATGAATTTTTCATGTGCTTCTGATAAAAAAAAAAAAAAAGATTAGAGTTTGAGCCATGGTTGGACCATCCTGGGGCCTGGGGCCACACTGAATAATTGCCAGCTGACCATAGATAAAACAAGCTCGTTAGAGAGGTATCAATGTTCACCTACATTTGGAAGTTCTACTAGGTAGACTTTAAGGGAATTGGTAACACTTGTTCTGTTTTTTTTTCTGATCGAGGATTGTCATGAAAAGTAGAAAGTAGGTACTTTAAATTGTTTTTTATCAAGACGGAGAGAAAATGAGAATAAGGGCACACAGCTGCCTATTTCTCAAGAATATTGCTCAACTCAAGAGCGTCTGAGTCAAAGAATTCCTCCCAGGCTGTTGTTGATTATGACTTATGAAAGGGCACCTGTCCGACCTGACAAGTGTACACAGTGCTGTAGGCTTCAACTCTCCATTAGTAACAAGAGCCCCAAAAGGTTAATTTGTTTTGGCACTTCCTGATTACTTTCTGTGTTCATCTCATTCTGAGACTTCACATTCACCACCTGATTTAGGGGCTCTACTTAGCAACATATTGTCATTTTTCCCGACTTATTGCCAGCTTTGGTCCTGTGATCTCTAAATGCAGGTAAATAGCTGAAATCAATTTTCTGTTTAGAGGGGTTGATGACACCTAGAGGAATTTGCAGATCTCTCTTCTTGGATGTATTTTGAGAGTCATGCTGAAGTGTCATCCCAAATGTGTGGAATTTGAAGTCTTCTCACGTTTGTGACCTTGGTGCAGGTCCCCTTGGTTTTGGATAATTTTGATTCCTCATAACCACTTTTCTCAAGCAACCCCTCAGCTGCAAAACTTTTAAGTAACATTAATATTTTAGTCCAATTTATTTTTTTTTAATTTTAGTAAATATTAAAACAAAATCTCATCCAGTTTAGTCATAAATAGGATCTCTAAAATCCCCCAGCCCTATGCTTTTGTAAAGGTTGTCAGGTGGCTTAGTTTGGCACAGCCAATAACATCCATAATCTCACACTGGCCTGTAAAGCCTTTCCTTCAGTTGCTATCTGTTTTTTCACACACTATATATATATAGGTTCCTGTTATAACTTCTTTTTTATTATAATTTCTACTAAGAGGCAACAGATTGTTGCTATATTTATCCATTTTCATTACCTTCCAGCAAATTCTATCTTCATCAACTTTCATGTGAGACATGCAATGTGCAATCTTTCTAAAGCTACTTGCTGTATCATTTGATAATCAACATATTTATTTGATGATTCTCTTCTATCTTTCAAAAGAGGATTTGAATTTATACTACAAATACTTTGTGATTGTAAATAAAAATGACAGTTTGTGTGACTTTGTGGGTCTCTTGCTTTCTTATCTGTGAATTTAAATATTAGGACAACTCCCAATTATAAGTTCTGCAAAAGGAATTTTCATTCTTTTTACTAAAACACTAATGAACACGCTGACATTTTGTACCCTTTGCACATGGTTGATGTCAGGAAATATAATATCATCTAGAGTATTTGTTTTGGGTTTGACTCTTCAATTCCATTGTCATTTACAGGGATGCATGATCAAGGACATATTGGTAGCAACTTGAACTCTTATTTGTGTTGTTTCATTGATTACTCAGTTTAATTTAAACCTTTTCTGGTTTAGCTAAGTGTATTAACAGTTAACAGTAAAAAGATTTATGCAGCTCTGATAGGATATACCAGCCTCTTGAATAAAAATGGTTCTGGAATGGGTTCAGAACTCATGGAATTGCTTAATTCCATCCTACCATTGTCTGAAAGTTTAAATTCAGACTCTTTCTCATAGTCTGAAGTTTTGAATCAGGATTAATAGAAAACGAAGTCTAGATCAATTAAGCATAACAAACATATATCCATAAATATTTTTCTGTAGAATTTATAGTTATTGCTTGCTGGTATGTGCTTAGAATGGACAACTTTTAATAAAGAACAAAAAGAACAAAGTGAGAATAATAAAGTTGCTTCCTGATTTATTAATCTCCTAACCAAAATTCAATATCAGCACTTAATTCATTATGATAGTGTCACTCCATAGTTAGTGCTGCTAGGATATCATCATGGCATTGTTAACTGTAGTTTCTAAAGAATATCTATCAATAGTAGTCTCTTTCTTCATCCTTATCTGATCTAATCATTGCTGATTTTTGATCCTATAGTCTGCTCTCAGTTGTTGCCCCAGTTGAAGAACAACAGAGAGAATACCCTTGCTTTAAATTCAATTTTTATATCCTGGTTCTTTGCCCAACATTAATTGATGCAGAAAAGTTTTAACCTATGGAAGGCGATCCTCAGGGTTATACAAAATGATATATAAGAGGAAAGGAGGGGTAAGACAAGATAATATAAATGGAAGAAATGATTTACAGTAGAAGGGGTAGAGAGAGAAAAGGGGAGGGGAGGGAAGGGGAGGGGGGATAGTAGAGAATAGGACAGACAGCAGAATACATCAGACACTAGAAAGGCAATATGTCAATCATATAGGGTAACTGATAGGTAACTGATGTGATACAGCAATCTGTATACGGGGTAAAGTTGGGAGTTCATAACCTGCTTGAATCAAACTGTGAAATATGATGTATTAAGAACTATGTAATGTTTTGAACGACCAACAATAAAAAAAAAAGAGAGAAAAGAAAAGTTTTAACCAGCACTCAATTCCTTGGCTTCTTGCCTTTCAATTATTAATAACAGATCCATGTGGATCTTATTTATTTCCATCTAAACCTATGGAGTAGGTACATGTTTTGGTTGGAGTTTTAGTAGCATAGCCTCAGGCAAGGGTTCTACAGATAGTGTCCTACTGAGAGAGTAGGATAGGACAGTTACAAAAAGCTAAGCAAATAATGACCTCCACAGGTGACTAGCATCTGTCCAATTCCATAGGAAGTTCTGGAGCACACAGCTTGAGGCAAGGATGTTGGTGTTTTGCATCCCTTACTGGTTAGTCATTGACTGGCCAATAGGCAAGGTGACAGGTAGGGAGTTCTTAATAATCCACACTCTTAGTAGCTAATAGCTGGGTGTATGGTAGAACTGAGTATTAAAGTATCCTCTATAGTTCTCTTATCAGTCCAGAATGACATATTTAATAAGTAATAAAGAACCACATTAATGTCCTCTTTAATTCTAAATTAACTTTATTGTTTTCTAGGTTTGGGGCTTGTTCTGATTTTAGATTACTTATCAAGCCTTGAAACTGTTTGGGTCTCCCAATGCCAGAATTTCAGTGGAGTGTCTGCCTCCTCTAGTAAAGCTAGTTGATGAACAGCTTTATTGTATTCCTCTGTGTATATATCATCATTGAATAAGTCAGGTTCTCGTAGGAAGAGTGACTTAATAAACAGCTAGAATGGCCTTAGCACCAGGAGTGTCCTTGGCCCATGGCGATTTCAGCCCGTGTCTATCTTGTAAAGATAGCTTGCATTAGCACTGGGAGGGCAAAAGTTTGGAGAGTCTCTGGGATGATGGGCAGCAAGAAGTAAACTCCACAGATCTTAAGAAAGATTTGAATTGCCTTTGTTATCTTTTGCAGGCAATATGGATTAAACTGGTGTGCACCTGCTCTGAAGAACTGGAGACATAAGAAATTTCTGAAACATCCTTTCTCTTTTCTGCAACGGGTATAGGAGTAAGACCTTCATGATTTCAGCAGAAACCCTTGGAGACTTCAGAGATTCCTATTTTTTGTGGGTAGATTGTTTTGTGGGGAGGTCAGGATATGATGTGACAACCCATGATATCCATAATCTCTCCAAATGAATGTTTGGGAATGCTTGGCTATTGTTATTGTAACATTATCATCTGATTCTGCTGTGGTAAAGCACATTGCATACTGGTGACCAGGTAGTAAAATCAATCTATTTCACATTGAAAAATGAGAGCTAATTTTGAACAGTCTAGCATTGAACCTTTGCATGAGAATAAGGGAGGAATCAACATAGAACCCTGGGAAAACACAACACTCATGAGGCTGTGCCAGGAAGAAAGGCCTCACATGACAGGAAGAAGCCATGTTGAGAATATTTTCACTGTGTACTGAAAAATGTACTACTCTTGAACATGCAACAAATGTTCTACAAGATGATTATCATTTAATGTAATTTCTGTATGTAACTAGAAGGGACCCCAAAATTTTTTAAATGGGAACACTGAGACTTTCTTCCTAATGCCATAGAGTAATCAGACAAATATAGGAAAAACTATCAGATTTGTTTGTATATTGTCTTCAGACAATACAGAATGATCATTCAATTTGGCAGGAATCAGTCTGAGATGACTGACTCAGGTGAAGGAACTATAATTTATCTTTTAACTTCACTCAGTGTCTTTTTGACAGTACTCTGTTGGTAAATATCTCTCTTAGTCTTTTCACAAAAAGGAACCTGAGTGAATCTGTCAGAACTGAGTTGTCAGGGCTAATCACCATGGATAGATTCAGTAAACACATCTGCAGTAACTGGAATGCAAGAGTTCAGTTGACCACCAAGTCCTCAGGTCTAATGCACCCTTTTACAATGCTGTGGCATGACAGATGGATTTACAAATTCCTTTCTTCTCCATTCTACCCCCATAGGCTCCCATACACATGTGTTCATATGTTAGAATACATTCTTTCTGTTCCTAACAATTACTTTTTCACTTTATTGCTAATTCTTCAAAGCAAAGGCAGATAGTTGATGCCACTTCTACACCTGATGTCACCATGACATTAACTTTTTGTTAATGTCCTTGTACATGGTGAATCTAATGGATACTAGTAAATCCCTTGAATTTTTGCTCTCTTGCATGATTTGACAATGCTATTCATTACCTCTGTTAAAAAACAGAACAAAAAACCAGATGGAGCCCTTTTTCTAATCTTGACTTAGGATGCAAACTTTGAATTGAGTTTCCAGTTACCTTCTCTTGGATATGGCTTCTTCCTGTCATGTGAGGCTTTTCTTTCTGGCACAGCATCATGAGTGTTGTGTTTTCCCAGGGTTCCATGTTGATTCCTCCCTTATTCTCATGCTATAAATGACTTAATCAAAAAGTTGACATTGTTCCAAGTCCCACAGATGTGATCTCCTTGCCCAGCCAGCAGTTTTGTTTTGACTCACCATGTTTCTCTTGCTATGTCTAACATGTAGGTGTTCGGAGCATAAGTGATCACTCTATACTCAATGTATAGCTTGTTGATTCCACAAGTCTTATTATGCACACACAATCATAGATACACTCTTTTACTAATTTGATTTAAGAAGAGATAGTTTTTTTTGACATTTGCCTCCCCAATAATCTCACATGCCATTCAGTGCAGGGTTTCCAATGCCTTGCATAAATCTCCAGTACAGTGTTGGACACATAGTATGTTCTCAATAAATGTGTGTTGAATGAAACCAAAAGGGATATGTAGCAAGATTTAAGAAGACACTAAGCCACTTGAAAGGATAGCAACGGTGGTGGCTTGAGGTGTTGTTTGAACTTGTGGGAGAGGCATGAGGGCTGGGATTAAAGCTGCATAAACATGAAGAAAGTTCTTAACCCGAGTCTCACTTTCTTCATCCACAATAGGATGGGGTTGGCTAACACGACCTGTTTTCTCACTGAATAGTGAGTGCTTCCTTATGCTCTAGGCTGGGGCCTCATTTCAGGCTATCCTTGGGATGGTTGCAGCATGGCATTATGAATTCTGTATTAGACATATGCCCATGTATTTTCTTCTGCAATACCTCAGTTGAAGGGATACCACTGAGATGAGCTTGTCAGAAGCTGATATTTCCCTCTTGATTAAATGTTTTCATTACTTCACTCTCTAACTGAGTGGCCCCAGAAGAGTTTGGGTGTTTGTTTTGCACAAACTGCACAGATGCAGAGGCACATGTAGGAAGCTATATCTGTCTGCCTTCCCATGGAGCAGTTGAGTAAAAAGTAAATGATGTGTCTAAATGGCAAACCAATTCTTTCTATATATAGGAACTTAATTACTCCTCTTTTCATAATACATGGGAGAGAAGGAGTGTCTCTTGGATTGAAATCCAAACTAGGGTTTCAAATTAGACAAGTATTTCCTAATTTAGCCAACTTTAAATATAGCCACAACTTAATTTTTCTAGTAAAATGCTTGAAATAAAAATTAAGAGAATGTTTGCATATACAACTATGTGACAATATGGGGTATTTTTAAGCAGTATCTTAAATGAGCAACATGAATTAGATACACTTATATGGTGGTGTGCCATGAGATGATAGTGCAGGTGCTGCCTTTAATTTTTTATTTTAGGATTGAACAATTTAATGGACCCTGTTTTGGATATTCATCCTACTAATCTTAGCTTACTTATAGCTTTGACTTTAAATAGTACATGCTCTTAACTCATCAGTCAATGTAAGACTTAACCACTCAACAGACATGTGAAGAAAGGAGCAAGACAGAATTTGCTGTGATTATGGGGTACAATAGAGCAAAACTAAAAAATGTAACTTTTGCATTTCTTGCCCTTATCTCCTCCATAATGCTTTTACCTGGAATAAAACATCAAAGCCAAACCAGAAGAAGCCACTGAGTAAGCTTCTATGATTTTATTAACATTTAAGTAAAATTATGGGAAGTCACACATCTCTCATATTTTTCCTTAATTGAAAAGTAAAACTCATTTTTTATATTGTAGATACAGATTTTGATTGGAAAAACAACCATGAATATAGAACATACAAAAAAATAATTCACTAGTTTTATCAGTCAGGATCTCAATAAGAAATGGGCACAATCGAAGGGTTTATGTGGCTGTAGAGAACTTAACAGTGGGGCTCTTTACAGGAGTCTGGTCAGGGCAAAGAATACCAAGAAGTACAGCAAAGAACTCAGAGACTAGAACCAGTGATAAATCATTATCTTCCCTCTATTCAGAGTAGCAAAAAAAAAAAAAAAAAAAGGTGGAAAGAGTGTTACTGAATATGACCAGAAGTTTCACTATGAAAGAGTGATCACCCAACAGGATATAAATTCATATGAGTCGGGAAAACTACAGTCAGAAAGGAATGGAACAAAAGAATAATAAAAAATAAAACACCCAACCTTTTTTCCTCTATCACTCCTAACTAGGACTGCCCCCAAATCTATTGGCTAAACAAGGAGGGCCATTGAAACAGGAGAATGCGATGCAGCATAGCACATATGGTAATGTTGAAAATTCGTCTATCTCTGGAGTTCTGCTAACCTTACCTTTGAGTCCTAGAATCAGAACACCAGGGTTTGGGTTTTGTTGTTTTGCCTATTGTGTAGTTCCTCCTCCCTTTTGCTGAATTCCAATACTAGTTTCATCACCCATGAGAGTTTTAACTGTTACAGTGGCCTTACTATACCCAAGGCCATCCATCTCCCACCCACCACTAGGGACAGGGTTTTCGCTGCCAGCCAGTCAGATCCTTCTGCTGCTAGGACCACTTCTAATACCAACTCCAGTAGGTCAGGATTTTCAGGAAATGATTTATTGGATATGTTATGCAAGAAGTTTATCGGGGAGAAATTTCAGGAAATAAGACTTCTGAAGGGCAAGGAAAGCAGGATGGAGCAGAGGGAGAAGTTGGTGTGCAATGAAACTGCAAAATAGACCTCTGTTGACCTAAGAGGAGCTTGTGAATTGGGATGGTTTTTCAGACGTGTGCTTTTGAGGCTTTTGTTATCTCCTCATTTGTGAGTTCTTAGATGTGGACTTCCCACTTAGAGAGGCAAGCTTCTCTCCACAGAGAGCAATTCCTGGAAAGAGACTCAGCTCTAAATAATCAGCAATTAACCTTCTTGACAACTAGAGGCGTATAATATATAACCCCCCTTTTTTGGATGACTTTCATATCTTGAGCTTATGTTTAATTAATTGGCATAAATGAAAGTCTTTCTCACATGGAGTCAAATCAATATTCTCAATGTGTATATGTAGACTAAATGCAGATTTTTAACTATTTTTATTTTTTTATTAGAGCTTTATGGTTATACATAGTACTTGGATTTATCCCTTTCCTTCTCTCCCCCATTCCCTTCCATCTTTCCTCCCCTCTCCAATTCTTCTTCCTCTACTCCATTAGACTTCCTTTTTGCTCTATTAATTTATACTTGATTGGTTCTTTGTTACCCTTTCCTTTATTTTACTCTAGCTTTCATATATGACCTTTGAGTTTTTGGCTTATTTCACTTAGCAAGATATTATTCATTTTCCATACATTTACTGGATAATGCCATAATTTCACTCTTTTATATGGATGACTAAAACTCCATTACATTTACATGCCACAATTTCTTAATCCATTCATCTATTGACAGGCATCTGGGTTGATTCCATACTTTATTTATTGTGAGTTGTACTGCTTTAAACATTGAGGTTGCTAAGTCACTGTAGTATATTGATTTTAGACCTTTTGGGAAAATACCAAGTAGTGGATAGCTGGGTCATATGGTGCTTTGATTCCCAATTTTTTTTTGAGGAATCTCAACACTGATTTCTAGAGTGGTTGTACTAGCCTGCAGTCCCACCAACAAATTGTATAAGTATGCCTTTTTTCCATACAACCAGCATTTATTATTGTTTGTATTCTTGATTACTGCTAATCTGACTGGAATGAGATGAAATGTTAATGTAGTTTTGATTTGCATTTACCCTGATTGCTAGAGATGCTCAGCATTTTTTTCACCATATTTGATGGCCATTTGTAATTTTTATTTGTGAGAATTTTCTATTCTTTTGCCCATTTGTTGATTGGGTTATTTGGTTTTTTGGTGTTATGTTTTTAATTCTTTGTATATTCTGGATATTAATCCTCTATCAGAGGGGTAGCTGGCCAAGATTCTCTCCCATTCTACAAACTTTCTCTTAATGCTCTTAATCATTTTCCTTGCTATGCAGAAGTATTTTAGTTTGATGTCATCCCACTTATTGATTCTTGGTTTTTCTTGTGTTTTGAGTATCTTGTTAAGGAAGGTTGGTGGCAGAATCTATAAGATGGAGTATTGACCCTACATTTTCTTCTTGTGAAGTTTTTCCTCTAATTTCAAAGTCTTTGACACCTTTCTATTTAAGTTTTGTGCAGGGTGAGACCAGATCTACTTTTATTTTTCTACACATAGGCTATCCAGTTTCCCTAGCACTATTTGTTTAAAAGGCTATTTTTTTTTCTCCAAAATATGTTTTTGGCACTTTGTCAAATATCAGCTGCCTCTATGTAGATTGTGTCTCTGTCTTCTATTATTTCCCATTGGTGGTCTTGTCTGTTTTAATGCAAAAACCCTGCTGTTTTTTGTTATTTATAGCTTTATAGAATAATTTCAGAACAGGTGTCACATGCCTCCTGTTTCACTTTTCTTGCTTAGAATTGCTTTGTTTATCCTGGGCCTCTTTTTCTTCCAAATGAATTTAAGAATTAGTTTTTCTAATTCTTTGAAAAAATGCCATTGGTATTTTTATGGGGATTGCACTGAATCTCTATATTGTTTTTGGTAGTATGGTCATTTCGACAATATTAATTCTGCTTATTCAAGAACATGGGATGTCTTTTCATCTTCTAAAGTATTCTTCGATTTTTTTCTTCCTTGGCTAAAT
This sequence comes from Ictidomys tridecemlineatus, assembly GCF_052094955.1. Classification (NCBI taxonomy): domain Eukaryota; kingdom Metazoa; phylum Chordata; class Mammalia; order Rodentia; family Sciuridae; genus Ictidomys; species Ictidomys tridecemlineatus. The sequence continues at coordinate 111,697,883 of NC_135483.1, forward strand.
CACTATTAGTGTATAGGAAAGCTTTTGATTTGATTTGTGGGTGTTTATCTTGTATCCTGCTATTTTGGTAAACTCATTTATAAGCTCTAGAAGGTTTCAGGTAGAGTTTTTTGGGTTTTGATATAGGATCATATCGTTGGCAGAGATAGTTTGATTTATTCCTTTCCTATTTGTATCCCTTTTATTTCCTTTTATTTCCTGATTACTCTGGTTGATGTTTTCAGGACTATATTGAATAGGAACAGTGAGAGTGGACAGCCTTGTATTGTTTTGGATTTGGGAGAAAATGGTTTCAGCTTTTCTCCATTCAGTATGATGTTTGCCTTGCTTCTCACATGTAGTTTTAACAATGTTAAGTTTGTTCTATCCCCAGCTACTCCAGCATTTTTACATAAATTTGTATTAGATTTTTTCCAAAGGCCTTTTGTGCATCTATTGAGGTGATCATGTGATTTTTGTTTTTAATTCTGTTTAAGTAGTGAATTAAATTCATCCATTTGCATATGTTGAACCAACCTTGCATCCCTGTGATAATACCAAATTTGTTGTTGTGTATTATCTTTTTGATGTGTTTTTGAATTCAGTTTTCTAATATTTTATTAAGGATTTTTACATCTATGCTTATTAGAGATACTGGTCTCTAGTTGTCTTGTCTTTATGCATCTGTGTCTGGTTTTGGTATCAAGGTTATACTGGCTTCAAAAAAAATTTATTGAGATTGATCCCTCCTTTTCAATTTGAATAATTTGGAATAATTTGAGAAAGACTGCTCTTATTTCTTTTGTAAAGCTCAGATAGGTAGAACTTAGCTGAGAATACTTTAGGTCTGGGCTTTTCTTTTTTGGAAGGTTTTTAATTGCTGTTTCAATTTCTTACTTGCTATTGTCTATTTAGGTTTTCTTTATCTTTGTGATTCAATTTGGGCAGGTTATGTCTATAAAATTGTCACTGTCTTCTGGAATTTTCCATGTATTGGAATATAAATTTTCAAAATAAGTTCTGATAATTCTCTGGATTTCAGAAGTGTCTGTGATGATATCTTCATTTTTATCTCTGATCTTGTTGAGTCTTCTCAAATTTTCTTTTGAGTCTTCTCAAATTTTCTTTTGGTTAGTTTGGCTAGGGTTTGTCAATCTTAGTTATCCTTTCAAAGAATCAACTCTTCATTGCATTGATACTGAGAATTGTTTTCTTTATTCTCAGCTTCATTGATTCGGTCTCTGATCTTAAATTATTTCCTCTCTTTTAGTAAATTTTTTTCCTTCTTTTTCTAAGGCCTTGAGGTGGAACATTAAGCTTACTTGAGATCTCCAATTTTTTTTAATGTAGGCACTCAGTAATATAAATTTTCCTCTTAGAAGTGTTTTCAGACTGTTCAAAAGATTTTGATATGTTGTAACTCTGTTCTCATTGTTTTCTAAGAATTTCTTGGTTATCTTCTTTGATCGATTCTTTGTTTTATTATTGTTCAATCTCTATGTATTTATGTGATTTCTATTATTTTTTTCTTGATGCTGAGTGCTTTATTGCATTGTGGCTGATAGAATACATGGAATAATTTTTATTTATTTATTTATTTATTTTGTGCTTGCCAAGATTTGCTCTGTGGCCTAGAATATGACCTATTTTGGAAAGTTTCATGTGCAGCTGAGAAGAAGGTAAATTCAGCCATTTGGGTTGTGGAATAGTCTGTAAATGTTTGTTTGGTCAATTTGATTTATAGTGTTGTTTAGGTTGAAGATACTTTTATTAATTTTATGTTTTGATGACCTATATATTAGTGCATTAAAATCACCTAGCATCATTGTGTTGGAGTCTATGTGGAATTTAATGTCCTCATTTTTTTCCTCCATGTAATTTGGGGCATTGACATTTGGGTCAAAAATGTTTCCTATTGTTATATCTTCTTGTTGAATTGTTCTCTTTACTAAGATGTAGTGGTCTTTATCTCATCTGATTAATTTTTGCTTGAAATCTGCTTTGTCAGTCTGAGAATAGCTATTCCTGCCTGCTTTTGGTCCATATGGGAGGAATATTTTTTGCCATACTTTTACTTTTAGCCTATAGATGTTTTCACCTATGAATCTCTTATAAACAGTCTATAGTTGAATCTTGCTTTTTGATTCATTCTGTTAAACTTTTTCTTTTAATTGGGGAGTTGAGATCACAAACATTCAGTATTATGGATATGTATTTGTGGTTTCCTGCAGTTTTGTGTTTCTGTTGTAATTTATCCTGTCTTGATTCTCATTCTTTTTTGAAGCTTTGGGAATTGATTTTTAGTTCCTCCATGTGTACAAAATCTCTGAATATTCTTTGTAGTGCTGGCTTGGTGCTCATGAATTCTCTCAGTTTATTCTTATTGTGAAACATTTTTATTTCCCCCTCAAATTTGAATCTGAGTTTTGCTGGGTATAGTGACTTTGGATTACTAATGTTTTCTTTTAGGGCTTGAACCCATTTCAGTCCCTCCTTGACTTGAGGGTCAGGACTGAGAAATCAGAAGTGAGCCTAATTAGTTTGCCTCTAAATGTAACCTAACATTCTTTCTTGCAGCTTTTAATATTCTTTCCTTACTTTTTATGTTAGGCATTTTATTATTATATTTCTTGGTGAGCTTCTCATTAGACTAGGTCTATTTTGTGTCCTATAAGTCTCCAGTATATGAATGTGTATCTCATTCGTGATATGAGAAAAGTTAGGGTTCAAAAATGTTCTTTATGCCATTAGTTTGCTTCTCCACATTCTCTTCTATCTCAGTGACTCTTAGGTGAGGTCTCTTAATGTTTTTCCAAAATGCTTGTATATTCTAATTAACTGATAGAATACTTGGGATAATTTTTATTTATTTATTTATTTTGTGCTTGCCAAGATTTGCTCTGTGGCCTAGAATATGATCTATTTTGGAAAGTTTCACGTGCAGCTGAAAGAAGGTAAATTCAGCCATTTTGATTGTGGAATATTCTATAAATGTTTGTTTGGTCAATTTGATTTATAGTGTTGTTTAGGTTGAAGATACCTTTATTGATTTTATGTTTTGATGACCTATATATTGGTGATAATGGTGTATTGAAATCACCTAGCATCATTGTGTTGGAGTCTATGTGGAATTTAATGTCATCAATTTTTTCCCATGTAATTTGAGCCTTGTTATTTTTGTATGTCCTTTGGTGTGTAATTATCTTATTTGTTTTGGGCTTTCTCTTTGCCTTTGAAGTATGAATAGTTGCCAATAGGTGGGACCTGGTTCCTCTCTGATTGTTCCTCCTTGTGTTCTTATTTTTGGTTTGAAGCATTTGTCTCTTCATTTTTTTTTTTAAGTTGGAGTTAGTAAAAAAATGAAAATAATACAAAATCAAACCAAAATATAAAATTTGAAAATTTTGTACACTTAAAAGACAATGGTAGGAAAAATATTTACATAAAAATGCTAAAAATAAGGGAAAAGAAACAAAGAAGTGTATGTATATATATTCCTGAACCAATCAGCACAGCCAGAATTCATATATACTTGTACAGACTCTCTATTATACACACATACACACACAGAGAACATTTAAAAAAATAAAATTTAAAAAAATTAAAATTCAAAATCTTAATGAAGAATGAAGGAACAGTGTCCACTGAGGTGTTCAAAATAGTTGACCAGATTGGGTAGTAAGTATGTCCAACAGTCTTTCTTTCTAGTTCCTCTTGAATTATGTCCTCATAAAGCAAGGAGTGGGAGTGTTTAACCACTTCCTGTTTTATGTTGCTCTTTGAGCTGCCAATTGGAGCGGCCTAATATTGAAGTATTTTGCTATCTGACTCAGTTTCCCTTATTAGTATGAGTTGGGATGGGTTGGAAAGTACTATTAGTCAGTGTTTTATACATTCAGAGCAGTTCAGTGCACTTCTAGGGTACAGTTTCTGCAGAGTTCTGTGAGGTAAATTTCAGTAGGTGGGGTTCTGGCCTAATCTGGCCTCAGGTCTTTGGTTGGTACCTGCTTTAGAGAGATTAGACATAACTGCTCTTCAGATTTCACAGTAGCTGATCTCTGATGTGGGTCTGGTTCTCTGGAACCTTCTAAGGAATTCATTCTTGTGGCAGGAGAGCTGTTCCTCCACTCACTGTTACCTACAAGTATAGCCTTCCCAGGCTTAGTCCCTGAGTATAATCACCCCTACCTGCCCAGATTCCCAGCCCATTTTAGCTGGTCATGTGAGCGCCAGACTCAAAGGCTCTCCTTTGCCCTTCAAACTCTAATCCCCCTGGGGACAGTCTGCTCTGCAGTTGAGATACAGAGTGTGTTTTTCAAGCACCAGTGTGTAGTGCATCCTCTGAATCAGCTAAGAGTAGGCAGCATTTTTTTTCTCAGGGTTTTCCATATAAAAATTCTGTTTCCCCTTCTTCTGTGAGGAATTAGCACTGCCAGAGCTCTTGCAGCAGTTGGATAGGTTCTGATTTATTCTTCCTACTTTGTTTATTGTACCCAAATCTCTGAGTCACTAAGCCACTTTGAGTGTCCAATATTAAATTTTAATGAAATTCCTCTTTCATCCACCTCACTGAGAAGCTGTATGCTGTATACCCACTGCTTTGATCCTAAGCTGAAGCTCAGCTTGGAATACAGCATTCCTCTACTCTGACATCTTCCAGGCTGTTCTAGATACGACTTTAAAATATTCCCAAATCCATTAATGATTGAAAGCATTTATAATAAAACAACCCAAAATGTTCAAAATTAAAACACAAAATTTTTCAAGCAAATTACTAAAAATAATAATAAATAATATCTTTGTAAAGACCCCCCTGAAAGTTGAGTTATGGCAAGAGACACTTAGAAAAACTTGATATGTTGATGATATCCATAAAATGTTAAATAGAAGATAGACTGCTCTCCTCCTTTGTATGGTTATTATATCTTCTATCAGGGCCATGACTGTGTCTTTATACAAATTAAAAAATGTCTTCCCTGGGAGATCCTGCCTCCAGGAATACATTGCTTGGCAAATAACAGTTAAAAAAAACCCCTATTATGGTTTATATGTAAGGCTTCCCCAAAAGCTCATGTGTAAATAAATGCAACACTTCAATCAGTAATATTAGCAAATCTCCAAGTGTTAGAAACATTAGTTTGTTTCCCTTGTACGTTCTTTATTCATATTACAATGCTGTAACTGAGTGGTCCTTTTAAAATAAAACATTATTTGCAAAACAGAGGGTATTATTCGTTGTTTTTAAAGCTTTTGTAAATAAAGGCTTCAGAAATGTTTTCCTAAAAAAAAAAAAAGTTTAGAAGGTGAAATGATTTGTTATGAGAACCCTCACCTAATCAGTGAATTAATCTCCCTGATGGGATTAACTGAGTCATAACTGAAGGCTGGTTGGATGTGGCTGGAGGAACCTGGTCATTGTGGGCATGCCTTTAGGGAGCCCAGTTTACTCTTTGCTTTCTGATCATGATATGAGCTGCTTCGCTCCACCATACCCTTCTGCCATGATGTTCTGCCTCACCTTCAGTCCCAAGAAATGGAGCCAGCTGCCTAGGGACTGAGACCTCTGAACTTGTGAGCCCCCAAATAAACTTTTCCTCCTCTAAAATTGTTCTTGTCAGATCTTTTCATAGCAGCAATAAAAAAGCTCACTAAAACTAGCCCCTATAACCTAGGTTGATAGAGTCGTATGTTGTGGAGTGTACCTGTCAGGCAAACTGTATTCTAGATTCCAGTCTATTTTTCTCTCTCAAATTTATGCTTTCCAACAGCAAACATCCTGGATCTAATATGGGCTAATGAAAGCAGTTATTCAAAAGTATTTGGAGAAATGTTAAAGGGCTACAAATGAGCATAGCATATGACCTGTATTTTTCAAGACTGAATATTACATTCATTGAGACATTAATGCTTTTACCAAAAAGTGACTTTTAATAAATTTGTACTCATTAACATTTGAGTTCCAATTGAATTGTTATTTTGCTCACCAAACAGAGCAACAACTTAATATATGGGAAATAGAAGCCTGGCAGAGGGCAGTCTCAATATTTTGGTGTGGTAAAAGGGTAATTAAAACACTAGCCTAAGGAACTGTCCTGGAGATGCAGGTACTAGAATGCAATATTGATACTATCCAAAAGAAAAAAAAATCTCTTTTACAGAGATTATAGCTATATAGCTAATCTATAATGTTACACCATGTGGAGAAAACACAATGGCTTACATAAACATGCAGCTCAGGGATACCCCAAAAGATGGAGGGAGCATTTTATTTCTAATTTAGTACTATGTCACTTTCCATTAAACACTTCCAATCAAATCACAGGACTTATTTAATAACTAGGATCTTATCACTAATTTCAGGTACATTTTCTCAACATTCCTATGCTAAAAGTTTTGAATACAAACACATATTGGTAATCAAATATGAAATATAGATACCCTGGTTCAGAGTTTGTGACTAATTTTAAACTTGATTATGCAAAACTTTTAATTATGCTGCAATGAAATAAAAATAAAATAAAAGTAAATAAAGCAAATAAATAAATGAAGCTACCAAAATGTGTGCATAGTCAATATGTATAAAAGACATGGCTTCCATTAGCAAATCATCTCTGACCCACAGAATTCAGCTCCGAAATATGTCTTTGGGATACCCTTCAATTTGTCACCTATGCCTGATAATAAAGGACTTTGCAAAAATCTATGTACACTCTATGTCTCCTTCTCAAGCCTAGTTTGAAAAACACTGGTTGTGTCTTGGAGGCCTCCAAATCCTACTAAAAGAATCTCTCTTCAAAGCCAACTTTCTAACGTCAGTAATATTCCTATGATCCAAATAAAACTTCAGAAGCTTGACTCAAGACACCTTTGCAAATGCTTCACCTAGTTTCAGTTAGGCTATTTATTTCGACTAGTTCTATGTTGAAGGTTCCCCATTTATTCTGAAATTTAAGGGTGGAAATGAGAAGACCTCAATGTAGAAAGGGTTGAGGAAGATTCCATGTACAGTACAAGATTTTATCATACCACATTGGAGTGGCCTTCAGCAAGAAAGCAAACTCAGTCCAAAGTCTTAGGAACCAGGTCATCAAGGACAAGTAACTAGGAAGTCATAGATTTCTGGCAATCAACAGCCGGCAAACAGCCCAAGAACTGGTAAGCAAACATAATCATAAAAGTCCAAAGTGTGTTAAACATTTATTAAGCACAGAAGAATGCACAGTCCAACTCCAAAACCTGAGCTAGTGTCTGCCGTCATCTGTCAGATGCAACTAAAAAAAATTAGAATTCTGCATGAAAAACAGATCAATAGTTAAAAAAATGTTGAAAAAATCAGTGCATCAAAATTTTTTGAATAAGCAATGATTAGAAAAGAAATGACTAGAAAGTAAAAATGCCCTGGGAAACCTCTCAGGGATAAATGCCCCTTTCCTGTCTTTTGTATAACTTGTGAGTAATCTCCATTTATTTTTACATAAAAAGAACAGACAAGTATTACTGATAATAAAACTTCGGTTGTAATTTTTGCCCTATTTTCTTTGACTTGTTTGAAGATTTTTGGTACCATTTTGCTTGTGCTTTTTTTGTGTGGTGAATATGGTTTAGCACTTTAATTAGTTGGCATTTTTAGAAACCTAACATGTAATTGTCTATGAATTTTTAGATCTACATTCTTCATAAACAAAGTACTTTTACTTTTACACTGTACTTATTGAAGTCCCCATGCTAATTTGTAATTACTTCACACTGGAGGGGAAAAATAACTTCTTTATTTTTCCTTGTGAGGAGTTTGTGTGTCCTCCATTCACTCATTCGATATAAGCAGCACAAAGACAAGGATGAGATTTCATGTATATCAGGAAACTTGCCCTCAAGTAACATCATTAGGTCCCACTGGGTTTCTTATTCAATTTACTAGTGACTTCTCAACTGCTCTTAAAACATTAAGATACAGTCCTATGTTCTTCAATTATATTCTTATTGAGTTATTATCTTCTTAGGTTATAGAACAATATAAAAGAAATACCTACCATTTAGAAGAGTTTTGTACTTGTGTTCAGATTAGTGAGAATTTATTAAAATGAAGACAAAATTGCAATAATCTTAGGTTCTCTTTTCATGTAATTATTTTTATTTGATAGATTGACTTTTTTAACATTTTCACATTTATTCCAAGACCATGTGACATAATAACTTCTTAAATCTGAAAATAACTCTTTTGGTGGTGGAAATTATTGATTCAGACTGGTGATTTATAAATATTGATTCCCAGAAATGTTTGAGTTGTTACAAAATGAAAAAATGCTCATAAAAGTGCAAATATTTCTAAAACTGATGCTGAAAAATAATTTATATCCCATTGGGTCTCAGGAAGCAAATTATGTTTAATAAATTTGAATGAAAGTTTTTCTAATTTATCTTTTAGACCACAGATAGCAAAAGCAGGAAGGAGTCCATCTTCCTTTTTTGGGGATGGGTATGGGGGGATTGAACTCAGGGGCACTCAACCACTGGGCCACATGCCCAGCCCTATTTTGCATTTTATTTAGAAATAGGGTCTCACTGAGCTGCCTAGTGCATTGCTTTTGTTGAGGCTGGCTTTGAACTTGGAATCCTCCTGCCTCAGCCTCTGGAGCCCCTGGGATTTGTACAGGCATGTGCCACCCGCCTGGACCCCATCTTTCTTTTTGTCCCTCCATTTTGTTTGGTATAGATTAGTGTTTTGTCAGATTTTTCGCCACTGTAACCAAAAGACCTGACAAGAACAATTTTAGAGGAGGAGCTCATAGTTTCAGAGGTCTCAGCTCATAGATGACTGATTCCATTGCTCTGAGACAGAGGTGAAGCAGAACATCAGCACAGAAGGGCCTGGTGGAGGAAAGAATCTCAAGATATAACAGTTGGGAAGCAGAGAGAGACTCTGATCTCCAGGGTCAAAATATATACCCCAAAGCCTCTAATGACCCACCTCCTCCAGCCATACCATACCTGCCTATAGTTACTACTCAGTTAATCCATTCAAGGGGATTAATACACTGATTAGGTTAAGGCTCTTGTAACCCAATCATTTCATCTTGGAAAATTCCTGTATTGTCTCACTTATGAGCTTTTAGGGGACACCTCACATCTAAACCATAACAACTGGATGCCTGTGATGTGTGAACAATAATTGTATGTAAGATAATGTTCTTTTCAATTGGCATGCACTGAAATTCAAGCCATGATTACAGAAACAGAGAACACCATTCTTCATTCTTACGGGGAAACTCACACTCACAGAAAGGTAGCAGAATACAACAGTTACTAATATGGCATTATGTAAAAATGTGAATGTGTAACTGATGTGATTCTGCAATCTGTATTTGGGGTAAAAATGGGAGTTCATAACCCACTTGAATCTAATGTATGAAATATGATATGTCAAGAGCTTTGTAATGTTTTGAACAACCAATAAAAAAAAAAAGAAACTTACACTCACTTAGAGGCACAGCCTCCTCTGTCAGAACAAGGGGAGAATCTCAGTTAATCCTAGATGGAAGTACAACATGAGGCCATCATTTGGTGGTGATAGGAAAAAAGGAAAAGAGCAGTATGACAAAAGTTTAATAAATTCACATTTTGACAAATTTAAAAATAAAAGGAATATATGAATTTTTATTTAAAATTGATACTTTTATTGTATAGTTATGCTATTCACTTGGTGCATTCTCTATATGCCAAGAACTATTCTAATTTTTTACATTTTTTATGCGACCTTGTTAGTTTGGTACTTGTACTTTATCAGTTATACTAATGAAGAAACCAAAGAACAAATACAAGTTGTAGAATCATGTATGTAGCTAGTGATAACGCTGGGATTCAAGTCTGGTTCTGGAGTGTGTACCTAATAAAATACACATATGGCATAAGTGGTCTCCATATAAGTTTCTACATACATAGGTAAATCTACCCTAAATATTTAACTTTTTTACTCCACTTGTTAATATACATGACCTTATTTTAGTAGGATACATCTAATTTTAATCCACATTTTAGTTCTTTTGTTTTTTATAGTGAAATCATCACCTTACTATAAAAATTGGTAGGTAGAATTTTTCCTTCACCATCAACATTAATTCTTAAAAAAAAATCCTATAAACATCTAACACATTAAAAATTTCCTTGCCTGTCTGGATTATTCTTTTAAAATTTTACCATTGTTACTTTCCTTTTAGATGACATTGAGGTTATTTCAAACTCTGCTGTTTGGAATGAGCTCAGTTCAGGGAAACAAGATGGGTGAAATGATCAGTAATGGGATGTACAGAATCTTTCACCTTTGGGAAACTGGTTTAGATATAGCCTGAGGTGGGAAAAGCAGAGAACTCCTTTTGTCTGACAGTTTGCTGTTCTCTCGAGTGAAATGAGTTGGTGATGTCACATGAGTTCCTCTAGTCTGGTATCCACACCATAATTGGCACCAGACATTACAATCACTGCAGTGAGTCCTTGGAGGGCAAAATAGAAAAATCCTCTCGTTACACTGAAGTAGCCATCAGACAGAGTTTTAGTCTCAGAGAGAGGAATGCGCCTCTTTTGTACATAACATTGTCTTTTCTTCAAGCATAATCATTAAAGTAGTAGAAAATTCAGGAATAAGTAATTATTTAAATTCTTTCAGTGTCTTTTAAAGATGACTAGTTACCTCTCCCCTCTTCCTTTTCTGCTTCCCTTCCCTTCTCTCCCGTGGGTTTCTCTCTTTCTTTATGTCTCTCTGTCTCTGTTTCTTGCTCTCAGGAGATAATATGCAAAATGCACAACTCTAAATAATACACATTTAAAAAATTTACTTATATACTAGTAAAAGTCTTTGTACCCTATATTATAAAGAAAGGAGAGATAAGGAAAGTGAATATAGTATGTAGGTTGTTTTCCCATTTTGTTTTCTCACCAAAAGATATAAACACATGAGCATCTTCAGTCTACTAGTGGACAGCCAGAGGTTAAGGAAGTGAAACTACATCATTTGGATTTAGCTCACTTTCTGTTGTGTCTTGGTAATTTAAAAGGCAGAAGAATTTCATCCTGGATTGTATAGTAATTTTCTGAGTGATTTGTTATATGTTCTTTGGTTCTTTAAATACTCACTGGAGACCACTTCAATTTATTTCTCTTTCCTGAAGTTGCCCTGTTACTTTGGCTTTATTTCAAGCACTTATTTTTTGGAAAGAGGGCAGTGGAAGAACAGGCTACCAAATTATCTTTACAAGATGAAACTATTTGAATTTGAACAGTTACCATGTCATGGCTCAACAATCATTTTCGTATATGTTCTTCTGACATTCCCAGTCAACACACCTAATGTAGAACACAGAATGAGAACAAATGAAATATTTCCATTCTTTTCCACCTCAGGCAGTGTTTAAAATTATAACAAAGGCTGTGACCCCGTCTTATTACAGAAAATATTAGGATGAGAATGACATTTATTGAATCTAAAGTGTAATAGTTTGAGTTTTACAAAATAGATTAGAGACATGCATTTATATTTTATAAGCATACAGAATCAAAAAAACATTAGGAAAAGAAGGATCTGTAGATACCTTTACATTTTCCATGAGTAGAATTGAGTCCTGATTAGATTAAGTAACTTTTTCAAGATTTTATTTTACTATGGTTGTTATGATTTAAGGTTATCTTTTAACATAAGATCATTGTTTTATATTTTATCTCCATGGCAGAAACAATGGCAAGTACATCCTATTATTCACAAATATAGGGGATCATAAGAACATTCTAGTGCAGAGTTTGACTCTGCCTATGTGAAGTCTATGCCAAGATTCTCTCTTTTTTTGAATAATAAATAAGTAAAAACACAGGAAATAAATAAATTCCACATGAAGGTATAAGTTTCTTCCTTATTATATAACCCTCCTTTTAAATATAGGAGCAGTTGGATGAAATGTGTAATGCTATGAAATTAGTCATTGATGTCATCTTATCTTGTGGGTTTCCATAAAGGCTTGATAAAGGCATTCATGTTTTTCTTGCCAAATTCCTTTTCAGATTCAAAAGGAGTAATTTCCTAAGTTTCCTTCCATTTTTAGATCCCTTCTGTTCCCAAAGAAAGAAACTAAAAGTTATTTGAGAATATAATTTAGTTCTTCCACAAGTTTTCTTTGAAAACTGAACAGAAAAAGAATGTAACATCTTATATGTCATTTATTTAGTGATATTATTGCTTTTAAAATGCAGTATTTTGCCAGAACTACAATACATGCTTTAAGTATTTAAACAAAATTATCATAAATAATGAGCTAACTTATTTTCTCCACTAGATTGTTTTATGAAGTTCAGTATATTAGCCTTTGTGAGTCCTTTTCTCTTTCTAGGGTTATGACACTTATTGACTTCTTTTAGGAGTATCATTTCTTAAATGAAATTATTTTGGGTTGGTGATGTAGCTCAATGGTAGAGTGCTTGCTTAGCTCGCATGAGACCCTAGATTCTATCCCCAGCAGCCCCCCCCACACACACTGATATACAAAAATACAAAAATTATACACAGTTAATGGGGTACCATGTGATGTTTTGATACATATATACCTATGTAGCAGGTGAAACACATCTGTCTCCTCTAACATTTATCACTTACTAATGGCAAAAATATTAAAAGTCATGTTTTCTATCTTTTTAAAATAAACAATACATAACCACTGTGGCCACCCTACTATGCAAAAGCACACCAGAACTTAGTCTTGCCTAACTGCAACTTAACACCCATTGATAAAATTTTTTTTTTAACTTTAGAGTAAATGCTTTATATCTTGTTATTATTTACCTAACTAGTTTCACCAATTCTACCACCAAAGCAGAGATGAAAAATAATTCATGAGCAGAAAAAAATAACTATAATATTAGTAACCTGCATCATATTAGCTCTGTGTGATTGCTAGATAAATATAAAGCTCGTTGAAGACTCAAAAAGGAACTCTGGAGGTAGAGAGAAGAGACTCTAAAAGTACCAGAGCACATGAGTTATGATCTCTCCTTTGTAGCTAAAACTGGCTCTTTTATGCTGTCATGTGCTCACCTCCCTCTAAAATTCAAATGCAGACTCTGAATTTAAAAGCAGATTAATGAGCCATTAAAGGCTCTGTAAGAGTGTTCTCTCCAACAGCAATCAATAGTTCCTTCTCTCCCCCACTGTATATATAGTTTCTATGTTCTTAGAGATATTTATTTGATTAATTGATCATTACTGCCATGCTGGATAATATGCATTTACTAGGAAATAGCTGAAGCCTTAGCTTTTAAGACAGTAACAAATTATTACCTATAATGGAAATTGCATTGAAGCAATAGCACGATAAACAGGTTGCTCTGTGTGGTGTGTTTATCTATTTATTTATTTATTTTAATTTATTTAAAATTTGTTGCCAGCTCAACACTGTAACTTTTCCAGACATACTCATTAGCCTCCTGAAGCAAAGCTGGCTCTCAAGAGCACAGTAATTGGGCTCTGTTTTGAATCCTGTGTTACACAGAGTAAAAGTGACCCATGATATCACTGTACCGGGAGCTCCTGAATCATCTCAAAACCCACCAAAGTGGCTTAAAATTTGTATCATATTGGACAGATTGGTGACACATACATTTTCCCAGAGAACAAGGACCTTCTTTTATTGACTAGTTTTGCACCCATAACCTTGGTTGTACTCATAAAATAGCCTTTATTTTATCTGACAGGAAGGTTTAATGCTTGAAGAAAGAGAAATATAATGACCCATGGACAGTAAGATGACAGCATGTAAAAAAATCATATACATTTAGACTACAAAGGCAGATACTGTGTATAATGCTTAGAAGGGCATCCTTAGCAGTCATGTGGAGGATGGAGTTGGGGTTAGCAGGCAAGTAGAGAGTATTTGGAAATACCAAAGTGAATTTAGAGGTAGTAACATTTTCTGGCATTAGCAAACAGTAGGTTTTAACAAATGATCGACTATTTGTGAAATGTTAACCAACATTTTCCCTATGTTCTTTCTCCATATTTAAATGCCTAGGCAATTTTGTGTTTTCATCGCCTCAGCATATGTATGTAACAAAAGAATGAAGAGAAAAAGTGCCGTTGTCTGGCTGGGCGAAATAACCTGGAGATGACAAGCAACTTGAAGGTTGAAGCAGGAACTACTTTATTGTGAGTGAACTCAGCAGGAACTGAGCAGGAACTGAGCAGGTACCCTAGGTAGCAGGCACCGCCTCTCTGCCGGATTGCAGAGGTACATATACCCAGCTAATTACACACAGCTTAACTTAATTAACATAAACTAGATACAGCAGTCAGTCATTAAAGAATCCTTATCATTTTATTGGCTGGCTGGCGTTAGCTCAGAAACCACTCCTCCTACCATACTGCCAGGCGCCATCTTAACTTTGTTGTGGCCCTCATCAAAAAAGGAAATTTATTCCCCCTCACTTCTGAGTATAAATAGCCTCAAGTCTTGTGAAAAAGGAAGGCTATAATTCATAAATAGAAATACCGGACAAAACCTCATATCTAAGAGAAAGGCCTTTATCACTACTTCATTTTGAACAGCAAAATCAACAGCAGCAACCACAATAATTCCTCATCTAGGTTGAAGGAATTTAGAGTAGAGGACCTGAGGGAAGTGTAAATGTCAGTAGATCCTAGAAGCCCACATGGATTCACAACATGGGGGCCAGTGGCTGAGACACAAATGAGTCTAGGTGCACCAACAGAGACCTGGAGCAGATGGGAGGCACCCACAGTACACTGGAAGCTGTTCACTTCAAGGACAACAGAGATAAGCTAGATCAGGAGACAGGGGGACTCAGTACCTGAGGCCAACCAGCTCTGAATGTCCAGGCCTACCTCATTTCAACCATGTGTTCACCCGCTGTCTCCTGAAACTCTTTGGTCCTAAACCGGATTACTCTTAACAGGAAATTGGAGTGACCACTCTCTTGGAGATAACAAGGATCCCACACCAACTTTTATACTGATATTTTTATGCAACATGTGAATTTTCCTAGATGCATGTGTTACATCTCTATAAGACATCATAGAATCCACACAGAAAAATAATAGAACACCTCAAATTCTAAGAAGCAGGTTGTTTGGATTTGAAAGGCAAATTAATTTTTGAGTGACTGAAACTCAGTGTACATAGCTTTAGTACTTTACAATTATAATTTTAATACTTTTTTCTTTACATTTAATTCCATAAATTATCTCAATATATGGGAACATGTTCAAATAAGCTTTTAAGTATTTCTTGTAAGTCACAAGTACTTACTAATAGGAAAATGGCCACAAATTACTCTCTCTTGTGTCAGAGTGCCTGCTCTTTCATTTCAAGTTCTCTCCTTGTTTCCACCTATTCTGATCTCTCCTGCCCTGGAAGGTTTTTCTCTAGATAGAGCTTTGTCAGCAGACCGGTCATCTGGGGAATGGAGAAGGGCTTTAATAAGAGACAGAGAGGACTCCCTGAGCCTGAAGTCTCCCTGTTGGTTCCCTACAGTCTCTGGGATCTAATGCCCTCTGTGGCCATTCAGCCAGTGGCACTGATCATATAAGATGCAACTCTAACACACTGGAAACAGAACAAGATGAAAAAAGAATACATTTATTGTGACATGTAAGTGCCAGATCCAATACTCATTAGATTTTATCTTCTGAACAAAAACTTGTTAGTCAATGGAAAGGAAGACAGTTGTTCACTATTAATTGATTATGACCTGCTAACACCACTGGATCAATCTAACCATCCAATTTGCAAGTTTAGTATAATTTCTGATGGCTAATTAGCTGATTCCTGGCTGATTTATAGGCACTTTTCTCATGAAAAGCACTTATTGAATTTATCTGGTTTTCTTTCCTTTTCTGGGTGACAGTCTTTAGTTCTTTGAAGATTTTATATATATATAATACCTTATTTTATTTATTTATTTTTACATGGTGCTGAGGATTAAACCCAGAACCTTGTATGTGCTGGGCAAGTGTTCTACTGCTGAACCATAGCTCCAGGCCCTAAAGATTTTTTTTTTATTGCTTATTTTTTAATACCTTTAGATATTTGTCCTGAGTGTGTTTTAGGTTGACTTTTTTTTTTTTTTTGATAATTTTGGAAGTGGTCTCCCACATTTCCAGAGCTTCTTGCCTCTCACTCCTTCTTTGGTGTTATTCCTTCAGCTTGTTGGGTAACTATGTGAAGTGCGAGGCTACTTTCTTCAATATGAGTGAAAACACTGAGAGAAAACTTGACTTAGAAAACAGCTTGTTCTAATGGCTGCAACACTTGCTTGGGAAACATTCAAGTTGAAATGTCACAGTGTCTGCTTTGCCCTCCTCCCCACTGGGTTCCAATTAGTTCAAACCACATTTTTTTTGTAGCACTATTTATAAGGCAACAGGGGAATGATGTTAACTCTGCCAGCAACAGCAATGTTTAAATACAGATGTAACCAGAACGAACTGGTTTCCACCCTCAGGAAAAAAAAAAAAAAAAAAACGACCTTCTTGCATGAGTTCTGTATAATGATATGTTCTTAGTGCTGTCATAATTTCTCTCATCACTGCTTTATGTATCTTTACATTATAATTTCCAAAAAAAAATCTATGTTGAGAAATTCACCAATGGCTTCATTGTTTTGTGTACCAGTTCTTTCAAATCCATTTCTAGTGCATGAGTCATTTTAAATAATGAGTTTTGTATTTTCTTATAGTGAAAGTGAACAAGCCTTTCCAAATTGCTTCTCCAGCAAGTCTTCTTTCTCTTCACTAATTTTTTTCAATAGAATTCTCCTGGGATAGGGAACAGCTTAAAAACGATGCAATGCCGTGGAAATGTTGCACCCATCTCAATTGCTGGGAGGATTACCAAAGGATTTGAATATAAAATGTATGACAGTTATAGGCAGATCTTTTAAACAGGTGGTTAAAACTGATGGTTTAAGTTTCAAATGTTAATTCTTGTGTGCATGACTCACAAAGATTTGATCAAATTTGTTAATATCTTTCTGGAATCCAATAGTCTTTAAACTCTAGCACCTCTACCTATTTAGCTCTGGAACCTTGGATAAGTGATTTCATTTTTTTTTTAACTTCAATTACATTTGCCACATAGATGTTGATTACAATTTTAAGTGCATTACACATACTTTATACTTCTTTTTTTTTTAAGAGAGAGTGAGAGATATGAGAGAGGGGGAGAGATAGAGAGAATTCTTCAATATTTATCCTTTAGTTTTCGGCAGACACAACATCTTTGTTTGTATGTGGTGCTGAGGATCGAACCCAGACCACACGCACGCCAGGCGAGTGCGCCACCACTTGAGCCACATCCCCAGCCCTACTTTATACTTCTTAAAAGGAAGTATTTTAATTTTTCCTATTAAGATTACTGTAATGTGGTTTATTATTGCTATCATGAACATGCTATAAAATGGTTTTGATATTTTCTTCTATTTGTTTCAACATGGTTGGAAATAAATATGGCATATACTACACAAAATCATGAAATTTATATTCTTACCATATTAAAATTTATTGTACAAGGTCCCCTCTCAGTTTTGTTTTTAAGAATTATTTCTACTCTATTACAAACATTTGCAATTATCTAAAGTGATTTATACAAATTGTTTTGTTTAATGACAAATATAAGACCTACATTACTTTCCTAAACAAATGAACAAATCTGTGTCCTGATGTCTAGGTTTAGTTTTCCCTTATAGTTACAAAAGAAATGTTTCAGCTAACACTGGAAAGGTGCATAAGACATAGTGAAGTAAATGAAATATAGCATAAAAGTAGATTGTATTCAAGTGGAAAAAACTAATGCATTGAAAAGAGTTGTGAAAATCATGAGATAGAGGGCATCCTTCTCTTTGTATCTATCTGTATATATATGTGTATATATGTATGACAAAAATTGTATGTAATGAATTGTATATATATAATGATTATATTTCATATGCATATATAATATATTCCATTAAATATTAAATATATGCATATTATATTGTGTATTGTAAATGTGCATATTCTATATGCATATATAATATATATAATTGCATATATACACATATATTAGGTGTATACATATATAATACATATCATTACATACTTATGTTATATATATGTGTGTGTGTGTATTATTTTTTATTCACTACTTTTAATGAAAAGGACATGAAAGATCCTGGACTTGAAATTCCTTTGGAAATTTGTTCAGACTACAAAAGCAGAAAAGTACATCCCTAAACATTTGTTCATTGGATGAATATCATAATAACTCTTTAGGAAATAATTATCTTTTCATTCAGTCCAATGCCTTGTGGACATTTTTTAAAGTCTTATTAAAACCAAGTTAAAAGGAACTACACACACACACTATACAAATTAAGGGAAAAAGCTTGGAGGTACTCATTCCATATTAGAAAATCGTCACATTTTGTAAGTGTCAAGAACAGTTCATCTTCATGATCCATTCAGAATTACCCACACTCCTTAGGCAATGACATTTTAAAGAGTATTTTGCTAAGAATAAAAGCCTTTTGCTGAAATAAATTAATTTATATTAGTAGAGCACCATTTCAGAAAGTAGCCATCTGGGATGTTACATTGTTTCATCATTGACATTACCTCTGGCTCAAGCAGAAGTCTGCCTTTGGGAACTTCCTCCCCTAGCATTCTAGGTCAACATAATATCATAGGTTATTTGATATGGGAAAATCTTCAGTCATCACAGTCCAATAACTCATTTTACAAAGTGAGAAGAAAGAGAGATGAATGAATTATTCTCTGACTTATCTTATAAATTGCATAGCCTGTGTCAGAGCTATGATTGGCACTCTTGGTTCACTCCTTCTATGTATAGTCCTAAATTCATTGGTCTTGATTCAGCTTTTCTTATTGTCCTACTAGTATCAGTAAAATGAATGAAGATAAGTTCAGGCATGAAAGAAATACCAAGAAAATAATGATTTTAATTTCTGAAGAAAGATCAGATGAAATTAAATTTATGCTTAAGAATTCTATTTCCTGTTTGTTTAATATATATTTTTTACTATTTATTGCTTTTTGATATCCAAATAAATTGGCAAATGACTAACTTACAAAGAAGTTGAGACTCTAGAATTTGAAATGGTCTCCAAAAGTAATGGCTTAAAACAGTTAATTTGCTCACAATTTGTGTTATGTGTAAGATTCAAATTAAACACTTTATAATATTTCATGAATATATTTGTTTATTATAAGTCCAAATGTACATAGTAAAATAGATGGATGAGCAGATAGATTACATAAATAGATTGACAGATAAGTAGATGATATATATTTAGAAAATACAAAAAGACAAAATAGTCTTTTCTGTTCATAATTTTCATAATGAATATGTATTATATTTATAATAAAAATTTAACAATATGGAAGATAAATTGCATTTTTACAATAATGATTATAATCTTTTGGCAAATATAGCTGTCTCCAGAAAATTACAGAAAATAATAACGTTCGAAGCTAGGAGTGATAAGATTCCTACAAGCCCATTAGGCTGTTTCTAACATGTGATCCAAAGAAACTAATTTTGACATTAAAGTCAGTTGTTGGCTACCTATGGGTGATAAAAAAATAGCTATGGTCCCACACAAGGTCTTGTATACCCATGTTTCAGTTTCTTGAAGAAATTAGATTTCTCAGTTTTCTAAATAGACTCAGACCACATAGATTAATTCATATATTTCACAAATTAGCTTCTACTATAAACAGTTAAATATGAAATGAAATCTCTTCTTTATACATTATAGACCTCTTGATGGCATGGTCAATTCTTCTAGTGCATCTTGCATAGTCATTAATTTGACAAATGTTTTTTATGTGCCCATGTTGTGTCCAACACCATGCTTGATATTGAGTATAGAGTGGTGGAAAAAAACTATCAAGGTCCCTGATCTCTGGTTCTATTGAGAAAAAGCAACATTATTAGGTAATCTTATATTGAAATGATTATTACATGCAATTATTAAATGGTAAAGTAAGTTTGAGGGAGACCATTCAACATGGGAAGATGCTTGTGAGAAGGGAACATTTGAACTGAGATCTGAATGATCAGAAGAATCCCAAGAGTACTGCAGTTTTACTTTTTCATGAGGACCATTACTGAAACTTCATTTCTATTTATGGAATTATTTGAATCATATATGTGTTCTTAGATCTCCATGACCACAGGAACATTTGAAAGAATTAAAAATAATTCATGCTTACTGGATTGGAAGATTAAATGCTTCTCATACCGAGATGTTCCAAATGGCAAATTATTCTCAAATTAAGAAATGGTATCAGGAAAAGATGAAATATAGGCTAAGCCTATAAGATTCTTAGTAATACCCAGAAATATTTAAAATTATTACAGATCTTTGGAAATAGACAAAATGTATTCTAAATATCTTTATAGTATGCCTTAAAAATTATTTACATTATAAAATAAAGCTTCTAAGAAGCTTGGGGTCATTGTGGCATGGTGTGCACATGGGGAGTCCAAGGTTGAAAAATACTTACTTAGAAGACATTTGTGGAGGTATGTTTATCTAAAGAATGGATTATAGGGGCTGGGGCTGTGGCTCAGTGTCAGAGCACTTGCCTCTTACACATGAGGCACTGGGTTCGATCCTCAGCACCACATAAAAACAAATAAGCAAAGATACTGTGTCCATGTATAATTAAAGATATTTTTTTAAAAAATAATGGATTATAAATTGAATTACAAGAAACTGATACATCTTTTTCTTTATTTTTAGAGGACTTTCAGATAGCGTTGCTACTGGAATAAGCATATTTATTTATTTATTATTTTATTTATGTTGGGGATCAAACCCAGAGCCTCAAGCATACTCAGCAAGCACTTGACAGCTAATCTATATCCCCACCCCAGAAGCCTAAACATTTTTTAAAAGCAATTGTATGAGACTGTTCTGGAAGAAACAGATGAAGTACAAACGGAAAAGGTGCCTTGGGATTCTATAAGTAATTTGCACTGGAAGACGGCTGTGTAAGGTACTTGTAAATTGGAACTAATTTACAAGGTTCATTTCTTCAGGAAAAGGAAGATGGACTCAAGGGCTGAAACCAGGATCTCTGGAGGTAGAATAAGGATCTATCAAGAAAAACTTCAAAGAAAAAAGAGAGGGGAAGGGGAAATACAGTAAAATTAAATATGGAAAATTATGTTATGTGCATGTATGGATATGTTACAATGAACCCCAGCATCAAGAATAATTATAGTGCCCTAACAAATACACTTTGGAAAGTACAATTTCAAAGTGTGATACTGAGCCTGAATCAAGGAACTGGCAAGATATTCCTGACTAGGTTTCAGAATTGCTATGAAAGAAGTGACCTTAATTTTTCCCCCTTTTTGAATAGTAATGTCCATAGCATTTATTATATGCCTGCTCAAATATTGTATGTGGGAACAGACCTGCATGAAGGAGACAGAATAGCGGACAGATAGGTAGGGTTCCTGCTCCAATGTGGTTTGCATTTTACTGAGAACACAAAGTCAATAAGTATGCAAACTGATACATTAATAAAGTTCAAAATATATACAGATTAAAATGAAATAAGAGGTAAAATACCTATCTAACCCCTACACTCCAACATAAGTTTACCTGACAGGTCAAAGCAAGCTGTTGTCATCTTGGGTTTTCCTCTTTTAACACTTCATTTTGTAGGTATGGAAATGAAGGTAAAAGGATTCAATAGTCAAACATTAGGGAACCATGATAATAGTGACCTTTCATGATATGAAGCCATAGATATTAGTGTGTGACATTTCCCTAATATGAGACACATTTTTTCCAGCTGTCACATCTGATTTCTGGTGGGAAGTTTTGTTTCCATCAGCAACAGGCATACAGGTTACTTCCTGGTATGGATAAAAAGGCACATGAAAACACTACACGATCCTGAGACAGTCTCAGAGGACAGCAGGACCCCCACCCCCAAAAAGGACCACTCAGAGGACTGGTTGGCCGCTTCAACAAGGACCGCTTAGAGGATGGCAGGGCCACTCCAACAAAGTGGCAGCACTCCTACTCACAGGCAAATAGTGACGGGCTGTGGTGAAAATTTTAAAATTTTATTAGCCACTATTTGGATTGTGAACAGGAAGCTCATGTAAACCAAGGTAAAAAATTGTATATATATATTGATAAGAGATTGAGATTGAGTTAAGTCATTCGAATTCAGATTGATTGGGGTAAAATAAAACATAAAAAAGGAAGTTTTTGGACAAGGAAAACTTCTTTGAATAAAGTGGGGATGGTGCAGGAAGAGAAAGAAAGAGAATGTATGGGTAAAGATAATTCCTCAAGAAAAAGTTTTGGTAAATTATGATGTCTGTTTATTATAAGCCAATGCAAATACTTGAATTTCTTGGTTATATATTTGGCAGTCTTTGTAAAGGGTGAAATTAATTACATTAAAAATAGATTTCAGTTAGGATATAAATTACTTGGTGTCCAGCTGCCCATTAAATTCAGTATACTGGCTCCTACTGTCAGGTCGAGAAGAAAGCATAAGTAACAGAGAGGAATGTAAAGGCTTATTCTATCATTGCTATGTTACCTGCTAAAAAAGCATAATATTGGAAATGTACAGGAGTTCAGTCTTCCCCTAATTTACAAAAGACTATACAGACTTAGATTTTCTACCATTGAAACACTGGCGGACACCTACTATGTTACTACTACTAAAAGGAAAAGAAAATACTGGGCTGAGAACAAATGTGATCCAGGAAAACAGAATTTGTTAACAAGCAACTCTTGTCTTAAAATTTTAAACTTTCAGTATTTTCATTCATGAATTGAAGTGGAATGCTATCTGTGGTTGCCCAAACTCTCAGAATGTTGTAACAGTTTGTAAGAAGTTATCTTAAACCTCTAAACAATATGGAGACCATACTACTCAATAAGAATCCTCCTCCACATGGGTGTTCCCACCTCTCCTCTTATATGCTGTCTTCATGTATTCTCAACTCACACTGCCACAAAACAGCAGCAATACAACAACAACACCAGACACTCTTGAGACAGGAAAAGCATTTTGTAGACATTTTTCTGCTAAGAAACAAACTATAACATTATACAGGCTGGAAATCATTGATTAACAGTAACCTGCAAGTCTTCTGATTGTACAAACGTGTTATTTGAGAGTTAAGAATATCCACACTTGGGAGGATTTAAACATTTATAAATGTCTCAATCTTTTGTCTGACAGTGGAATTTCTAATGAAATAAATTTTACTAATAAAATAAATTTTACATCAGGTGTGTGAGCAGAATGATGACCACTCACCTGGCTTCCAGGCTTTTCATGGCATACTAGAACCATCTTCATGCTTCATTTCATTTACTTAGTTTCACTGCCATAACAATCTATTATACATCACGTTAAGACTTCTATAGAATTTTCTATTTGAGATTACTGGTTGTTTTGAAGCAAACTTGATATGGATAATTACTAATTAATTTTACTATATTTTAGAATTAGCATCAACATTAATGTTCCATGGACATTTTATCTAAGGAATAATCATAAAGAACAGAGATAAGTGCTTCAAACTCTTAGTATCAGCTATAAATAAGAGATAATTCTTTTATTTTAGGTTTTCTGTTTTTCATTTGTTGTGTGTGTGTTCATGTACACGTATATGTCGGCATAAACTAAATTGGTTTGTCAGTCTATCAACAAGGGTAAAATTGGTTACATGTGTATTCTCGGTCAAAAACTCAATTTACCTTCAAGGACATAAAACAAAACATGGAAGGAAAGATTCATGAAAAATGCATTAATAAGTTTGACAAGTTGTCCAAAGACTATTAATCATCTTGGGAAACAAAAGTCACACGATTTATAATGAGGTAAGCATTTCCAGACTATGACATTCAACTGTCTTAATATCAACAACAATATACTACATTCCGATTCTATTCATTTGGAAACAAATAAAAACACAGCAATTTTTTTCTAATAATTATATTCATAGGGGATTGTTAGAAATTTGAATTTGAAAGCTAAGTAAAAAAGGTATTTCAAAGAACTGTAATTGAAAAGAATACTTATTACTATCATTTTCTTTAAAACTTCAAGCACTCTTCAAACATTGAGTTTCATGAGATAACATATAAATGTTGATATCTTGAGTGATAAATGGCTTTGAATTTAAAATTAGAAATAAAGAATTTCATACACAAGACTAGATAACCCTATTTATTTTATTCCTAAAAAGGTTGCCTATTTGCAAATCAAATCTCCTCTGAAGAGGAAAATACATATATTCACCACAGCTTTCTCTTTAATGATTTTCTTTGTTTTTCCAGGAGGTTTAAGATGTTAGATTTTGCATACAAATTGTAATAAATATTAGTAGTGACAATGAATAATGATGAATATAAGTGGATTTAATCTCACAGGTGTGATCCTGTGCCATCGTGGTTAACCTCATTCTGAAAGGAAATTCTGGAAATGAACGCAGACTTTAAGTGAGAAGTAGAATTGGTGGACTTAGGTATCTTCTATTTTGCTATGCAAGTAGGTAAAGCTATGGGTTAATGAGACTACAGGGAATTTGAAGAAGGTATCTGTTACTTCACTAATTTCTCCATACAAAGATTATAGAGATAATGTTGCCCTGAAAGGAAAAGCTATGTTTGCTTTTCCATTTAGCCCCAAGATATTAGAGTCAACATCATTTAAACCAATTACTCCTTCTTACTACCCTATACCATTGCACTGTATGTTAGCCAAACAGAAAAGGATGGATCGTCCTACTACATGTTATTCCTAAAAAAATAGTGGCAAGTCCTAGGAATACACAGAAGAAACATAAGTACATTTTAGGGACAAGAATATCATAATGGTGAAGTGTTCATGTGAATCTGCCTGTTATTACAGTACAACATTAAAATGTACCCTTGAAGACCAGGGAAGCAGCTAAGTGGTGGAGCGCTTGCTTTGCATGCATGAGGACTCGGGTTCTATCCCCAGTATCAAAAGGAAAGCACCCAGAAACTTGATGAAGGAGCCCTTCCTCCTTTGATATCTGTATTTTCTATAAGGACATCTTCCTGGATATCAGTGCTGGAAAACAGGTCTTTGGAAGTCTGTGATTACTTTATTGAACCATTTCAATTTTCTAGGGTAAAATAGCTCTATTTTTGTACACTGCTGGTTTCCAAGCAGGCTATTTTGAGTTTTTCTTCCTTGCCCCTAAGATATAGAGTCTGACAGAACCAGAAATAACTTCTTAGCTACTGTCAATTCAATGAAAATCTTCCTGTGGGGGAGGAGTGGACAAATGTGATATCATCCGAAGCTTTGATTTCACATTAAAGTATAAGTTAGATTATTTTTGGCTTAATTTGGGCTAAGAAACCTAACGTTGGGGACTGGGCACATGCTCAGATCCTCTATTTACTTGGCTGACTGTTCTCCTCCTTCTTTTCTGCTGACTGTATTGTTTCTGGCTCGGCCACAATGGAGATTATAAAACATAAAGGAACAGAAATGTCCTACTGGACACGTGTGGTGTCCTTTAGGTGTGTCAGTGGCATTGTCAGCAAACACGTTCTGCTTCCTTCATCAGAACTTTCCATTCCCCTGTACCCTGTGGAGGATCTACCTACCTCACACAAGGCCACTGACAACCTCGAAATCTCCTGCAGGCTGTCTTTGCTTTGGTCTCCCAACTCTGGTAGACAAATCGTTAGCCAGATTTTTCCCCAAAATGTTTATAAAGTCTGGTTACTTTTTGAGAAATCCTCTCTGCCCATAGAAAGATTGCATGTTTGTGTCATAAATAGAACTTTCTTGTGCTTGCTGCTTTCTTCTTGCTCTTCAACCACAGGCAATTCTATCCCAACTTTTGCTAATAAAGGCCTCCAGATGAGATCCAAGCACTGATTCCTGTATCATTCAAAACCTAGAGCTACTGATAAAGGATCATCTCCCCAAATTTGATCTAAGCTAGAGAGTTGCCCAGGATTCACTGAACTTTCTTCATAGTCATCCTATATGGGCTATTTTCTAAACGTTTATGTCTCCCTTAAGTCCATATGTTGAAACTCTTACCCCACAAGGTGCTGTTATGAGAAAGCAGGGCCTTTGAAAGGTGATTAGATCAATTGTGTGGAGTCCTCATGAATGGAATTAATGTTCATAAAATGAGACCCCAGATAATTCCTCACTCCTATCCCTCAAGGTTGAGTCATAAGCATTGTGTATGAACCATAAAAGTGGTCTGCCTCAGATGCTGAATCTACTAGTATCTTGATCTTTGATATTCTAGCTTCCAGAACTATGGAAAATAAAATCTATTGTTTTCAGTCTCCCATTTTATGGTATTTTGGTTACAATAGCCCAAATGGACAAAGACACTGGCACCAATAGTAAGAATTTAAAAGCCTTTACCAAAACAGAAAATTGGTTTTGTTCCAACTTTTAGATTATATAACAAAGGGGTGGGAGATTTTTCTTTGTAACATAACAGGTAATAATTATTTGGAATTAGAATCATGTCCCTGAGAAGAACAGGAATCTTATATTTAAAATAGAACTTTCACATTTATGCAGTCCAATCTCACATCACATTTCTTCACTTGTTCTTTTCTCACACCCCCATATGCAGCACCCTAATTATCTTCAGAGGATAATACAGTAATATGTGTCTGAATAAGAATAGTTTGATTTCAAACAGAAGTGGCTGGCAAGAGTTGGGGAGAAGGTAGTAAGAAGACACAGAAGTATCTCAAAGCATTTATAGGCCTGACATTGTGCTAAAAAACAATGACATAAGTAAGAGGAGCATCAAGGATTAAAGTTTCCCACTTCATCTGCTCTGGTGTCTCTGGTGTTCTTCATCTCTTGGGTTTTTATTTCCCTGAAGCTATGCTTCATTTCCCTGTGGGCCGCCTTAGGTTCATTCTTCAGCAAGCATATGTCTCCATTGTACCTGTTCATGATTGTTCATGTCACCTTCTACTCTCAAAGCCAATGTAAGTCACCAAGCTTAGATTCCCAATGTTAACAGATTCATTTTTCCACATTTTTTATTGGTGCATTATTTTTGTACATAATGGTGAGATTTGTTGTACATATTAACATGTGCACATAATATAACAATATAGTTTGGCCAATTTGGATGCCCCTAATTTGAATCCTTGCTGCATCTTCCCAGCTTCTAGTCCCTTTTCTCTCTTCTCCAGATCTCTCCTAATTAATTTTTTTATTATCAAAACCCAAATGCATAAAACAGAAAATCCAATGATTCTGGCTTGGATCAGACTCATATTCCAACTGTGGCTCACTTCAGGTGTGATAGTAGGCTTGGGGTATTTCTAGTAATTTTGTGACATTTTTAGCAATTCTCTAAGAAGAAGATCTCCCAGTAGCACCTCTACAACATATGGGCTAAAAAATATTCAATAATATATTATGCTGTGCATTATAGCAACTTCTTTGTATTACTTATAGGATATAGACAAGCTTAAAACAGTACAACTTAGAGTAATAACAGGTCCAAATATCACCAGCATGTTCAGATCTAATTTTCTGACATTACACTATGGATGAAATAGATTTCTTTAAAACCAAAAATTTCCACAGAGAGTTGAAATATCTTTCATGAAAGGAAAAAAAAATAGTAAGAATTCCTACACTGAGGTAAAGCTCTCTGATGAAATAGAACATCTCACAAACAAAGGATCATGTTTAAATCATTAGCAAATAAAATTGTGTTTCTTATTTACTGTCTATTATTTTAACTGTTTGTTTTCTTGATTGTAAAAATAAATATATTTTCCAATCTTTCTTCTATGCAAAATGCAACCCTAACAACACTGTGAAATGTGAATGCACATTAATTATCTTGATGGATCTATTCAGAGCAGAAACCCTCAGTTTAATAAATGGACATTTTAACCTTCATTAAGCAGTAACAATTTTTACTTTGAATTTTTCTCACCTTTTGTTGACATTAACCATGATGTTGCCACTTGTAGCTATATACTGCTCTGTCATCTGTCAGCCAATCCTGTTCAATCAGTCATAGCTTATTCATAACTGATTTTTGACTGATTTAAAAAGTTAGCAATAGTTAGCTATGCTGATGTTGGCAATTTTTGACACCTTGGTTCTCCTAGTTCTTTAAAGGACAGGAACACGTCTTTTCTTGGAACTTATATTGTTACTTCAAACTAAAGAACTTAAAAAACAAAAAATGAACCATTATTCTCTCCAAAATAAATTATTTCTTCTAAACATTGTTCCATTTTTACCTCACAATAAATAAAAACACTAAGTAATTATGTTACAAAATTTTCCATCTTTTTAGCAAGTTGAATTTATTTTTCAAAAACATAGTGTCTCCAAGAAAGCTAATGATAATGTTAGCTAATCATGAATAATAGTCCCTAGAATTATTTTATGAAAATTATACTTCTGTCTCATAAATTTTCTATTTATATGTATTGAGTATCAATTCAATATTGTTATCCTTCTGTCATGGTGACTAAATAACTTGAGAAAAATAAACTTAAAGGAAGAAAGATTTTGACTAGCGACTTCAAAACTTTCCGTTCAAGATCAGTTGGTTGCACTGCTATGGGCTTGGAATGAGGTAGCCAAGTACCATGGTGGAGAGGGCATGGTGAAGCAGACCTATTTACCTCTTGGCAGTCAGGTAACAGAAGGAAAGGAAAGAGGGAAGGGGAGAGGGAGAGAGAGAGAAGCAGAGTGAGAGAGAGAGAGAGAGGCACAGTAAACTTGCACTGAGGAAAGACATACCTTTCAAAGGCATGATCCCAGTAAGTCACCTCTTCCAACTAGGCTCCACCTCATGTAGTTTCCTCCTAATCCATCCCACCATGAATCCATTAATGGATGAATTCCTCAGAATGCATTCACTATCCCAAACCCCATCTCTGATCATTACTGGATTGGGGACAAAGTCTTTAGAGTATGAGCCTTTGTGGTACATTCCAACTCCAAACCACAACAAATACTATTGCCATATTTTGTTCAATCAATCCAGTTTTATAAAAATGTGTAGGAAAATAGCTGGAACCTTGAAAAGGTTATGTAAATATTTATTGAATAAATAAAATATAAAATATACAAGATTAAAAAGGTGAGTTGTCTGCAAATACTGATTTAAAAAAATATCATTTTATGACTATCTTTTTATGACCTTACACATCCTCTGCTGGGAAAGATGACACAGACTTCAAAAGCATCCAGGTTTAAGAGTAGAGTATAAGGTAAAGGAACAAGAAGCTTCCATCTAGGAAAAATCAGAAAAAGCTCCAAAGTTTATGTCCTGTAACTAACTGATGCATATATCAGTAGAAATAAAATGAAGAGCAAATTTAGACCTGAACTTTATCCAGCACTATACATAAGCCATGATTAATGACTAACTTTTAATATAAATACATAGCAAGTAAGGTGGATGAAAAAAATTTATGGGTTTCCTCTAATGAAGACTTCATTTATAACTAAAGGTGCTAATATCTTTTATTTCATTTCATTGCCTTGATCATAGAATGTAACTTAATGAATTGAATGTTAAGTATTCTAGTTTAAAGATCAGTAGAACACAGACATAAAAACTTGCATTAATGAAGAAATAGTCTTGTTTTTTAAAGATTTTTTAAGTTGTTGATAGACCTTTATTTATTTATTTATATGGGGTGCTGAGAATGGAACCCAGTGCCTCACACATGCCAGGCAAGTGCACTACCACTGAGCCCCAGCCCCAGCCCAAGAAATAGTCTTAAAATAAAAATGTAATGGGAAATAGAAACAGATTCCCAATATTATTTTAATTAAAAATGTTTAACCATCTGTAATGTACCCACTCTCATTATAGGACTCATGATACCTATGACTACTTAAAATATATTTTTATTAGGTTTTCATTATAATCAACTTCAGAACTGTTATGAGAACTAAAATTTGTCTAAATTGTATTTTGTTATATCCCTGAAACTTCAAATTACATCTGGCTCCTAGTGAATGCCTAATTACTATTCATTAAGAGAAATAAAAGGGAGAGGAAGAGAAATCCCTTGGGATTAAGGAATGTATAAATTATTTCTGCTCCTCTGTAAAATATTTCTTTTTGACCACACAGATCCTAATATTATCAAAAACATTAATGGAAAGACCATTCACAATAAGGCAATGCATATGATAATTTTTATTAAAACAAACAGTTTGGAGAGTTGAGCAAACAGATTTTTTTTCTGGGAGGGCCATTTTTCCTGCACCTCAACCTGCATTATCACTGCGTCTCCATGTAGGTAGAAATTCATAGAATATATCCTCACAAAACAAAGAGTGAAAAGAATTCCCTTAGGATCTACTATTTCCTTCTGGTATAAGTCTACTTGGTATCAGCATTTTTAAATCAGAGAAGTAGTTTTTGCCCTGCCCTTAGCCCATATCCATTAGAAGGCTTCAGACTTAGGTGTACTTTGGGAAGGAAATAAAAATTCCATTTTTCCTATGAAATGATTTTCCAGATAGGTTGCACTTTTTGTTTTATACCCCTTGTTCTATGTTTTATGAGGATAATGAGACTGTGGAGGGTTCACCTCTAGACACACTGATAGGGGAATATGGTGTTACTCTTGAGAGTTGGATAATTCCCCATGGTTCATCTTTATTTATCTCAACATCTCTGGAGAAATCCTTTACAGGCATCCATCATGTTCAAAATTCAGCACAAGCTTGTCCTCCAGGATTTTGAGATTTTCTCAGAAACAAAATATCTTCCTTGGTTATATACATAGAATTGGTTTTTATTCCCTGGAAGGTGATCAAATACATTTAAAACAAAATAAATTGCTCCTTTAGCATTACAGAAAATTCACAGTGCTGTAGTTCACATAAATAATTACAAAATAATTGCTTTCTTGTCTATAAGATAGTTTTCAAATTTATTTTTATGTTA
Organism: Ictidomys tridecemlineatus; assembly: GCF_052094955.1. Taxonomy (NCBI): domain Eukaryota; kingdom Metazoa; phylum Chordata; class Mammalia; order Rodentia; family Sciuridae; genus Ictidomys; species Ictidomys tridecemlineatus. The sequence continues at coordinate 111,728,872 of NC_135483.1, forward strand.
ACATCTTTCTGTATGGAAACTTGTGAAGAATGACTACCCTTGTTGCTTGCTTTGAAAGCACTTTGCCAGGTCATTAATTATGTGATTCTTTCCCTGGGGGTAATCACACAACACACACACACACTGTTTATATATCCAATACTTTTTTTTTAGGTCAAGTGTGGACACTCTTGTCATTTGTATTTGAAATGAACCATAAAGGACAGAAATCTGAAGATTTTAAAAGAATTTATGCACTTAGAAAATATGACAGCAAAAATCAGAACAGTATTTGACTTTTCAAAATCTCTGTTAAAGATGATTTTGGGGGTAATCTGGAGAATCTATATTAAATGATAATTCTAGAAAGAGTCTAAATATAAATGATAGCTTATTGATGTGCGTGTTGATCAGTTTTGAGTGCATATTATCCTGAAGAAATTATAAGCATCAGGAAAATAAAGTAATAATATAAATTTTAGGAGGAAGGAATTAAGAATTTTCTGTTGTTACAAGTTATTTGCACTACCTATGAAGAAGTGTAGCATTATTTGAAAGTCAAGTTTAATTAGTTGTAAATGTATATTACAAACACTAAGGCAATCATAAAAATGGAACTATAACTGATATGCTGAAAACAAAGAGAAAGTAAAATCTACAAAATGCACAATTAATATCTCAAAGGTAGGAGGATATAGAAGAAGACAAAAAAATGGAGCAGAAATAAACTCAATTAATAGAAAAAAATAATAAATATAGTAGATATTAATTGAAATATATTAACAGCCACCTTAAATGTCAATGGTCTAAATATACGAATTTAATGACAGACATTGTCAGAATGGATTAAAACACATGACCCAAGTATACGTTGTCCACAAGAAACCCATTTAAATATAAAGACACCTAAAATTTAAACATGATGGGATGGAAAAAGGCATACCATGCTAACATTAATCCAAACAAAGCAGGGGGAACTGCATTAATCTGAGGTAGAATACACTTTAGAGTAAAGAAAGTTATCTGGGATGAAGAAGATACTACATAAAAACAAAGGGACCAAGACGTAATGTGTAAGCACTTAACAACACATCAAACTATTTGTGACACAATCTAACTAATTGAGGGAGAAACAGTTGGATCCACTCCTATCACTGGAGAACATAACAGTCATCTATCAGAAGTAGACAGACCTAGTCTGCATAAACTAAGTTCTTACTCAGTAGAGCTTATCATAGTCAGTGAACAGGGGTATAATTGACATTTTTTGACCACTTCATCCGACAGCAGAACCTACAAGCTCATGTGCGACATTCACCAAGTTAGAACATATATCATAAATCACAACTTAACAACTTGAAATGATACAAAATCAAACATTGTGTGCTCTCAGACCACAATTAAGTTAGAATAGAAGTTAATAACAGAAAATAATTGGGACATCCCCCATACTTTGAGATTTAAAAATATACTTTTAAATAACACATAGAACAAAAAAGAAATCTCAGGAGAAATTTAAAAATATCTTGAACTAAATACAAATGTAAATATAATTTACCAAAATTTGTGATATGCAGCAAAACCAATGGTTAGAGGGAAATTTGTAGTATTAAGTGTATAGATTTTAAAAGAATTATTTAAAATCAATCTAATGTTGTACCACATATCAGTGGTTCAGGAAAATATCAGCACTCAAAATTCAAAGTATGATTTCTATTGAATTACTATCACCTTTGTACTAATATAAAGTTTAAAAAAAATCACATGTTGAACTCTGATAAGTTGGGAACCATCTGTATGTATATTATAAGTCGACATTAAAATAATAACAATGCCTTAAAGAGTTTATGCCTACAAATCTGATAATCCTTGGAAAGTACAGTCAACCAAAACTTCCACAAAAAGAAATGGACATCCTGTGTAAGAATGAATAAAATATTTAAGAAATTGAATTGATGGTTAATGGTCTTCCAAAATAGAAAGCTCCAGTCCAAGATGGGTACACTGCTGAATTCTACAAAATATTTAAAGAATAACTTATAGAAATTCTCTACACTCTGTGTTTGGCTGATAAAAGTAGAGAAAATTCTAAGTCATTAATATCAAAATAAGATAAGCTGCAAGAAAATAAACTAAACTCTAGTATCTTTCATGAAAATTGATGCAAATATCTTTCACAAAATATCACAAATTAATTACAACAATGTAAAAAGAAAAAAGAAAACCTGTACATCAGGTTGAAGCCTAATTCAACATGTAGAAATTTATTAAGGTAACTCATTACATCAACAGAAACTTTCAGAGTTTCACAGTCCTTCCCTTGCTTTGATCTTTCTTTATCCTGAGAACATGTTTTACTTTGAGTATCTGTATGTGCTTGACATACAGGATGATGGATAGCTTTATTTTTCAAGCTAGCAAGGTCTGGCCTCTTTACATTTCCTCTGGCTTGGCTTGCAAACTGGCTTGCTCTTGCTAGCTTACTTACTTCCTCTTTTTCTTGGTTGCTGTCTCTCTTTCTTTTCAGCTTCTCTCATTTAGCTCGTATTCATACATAGAAAAGAGCAACCTAGTAAATGTTGTCAATATTATGCCTGAAAATCTATTTTCTCAAATCCAAAATTTCATTAAGCATATTAAAGACATTTTATCATTCATTTTACCAAAGATAGCAATTTATCAAAGTCTTTGTCACTACAAAGTATGAATTACTATTTTTTTCCTGCCCCTATAAACCTTTTCTTGCCATCTCTTCCTTGGTCTATTGTTGCTACCTGGTTTTAAAGCCTGTCACATGTTCTCAGCTTTATTAAGGAAGTATTTCACTTTCAGTTAAAATTTTTTTATAATAGTCATTTATTGCTATAATAGTGCTTAACAAACCACCTCAAAACCAGTGGACTGAAACAATAAGTTTTTTTATAGCTAACAAACTTGCAGGTCAGCTATTTTAGTTGGGCTCAGCTGGACAATTTTACATCCCTGGAGTGAGCTGGACTCATGTACTTGTTCAGTGGTTATTTGGCTCTTGGCTGATCATGGATGGTCTCAGTTGGAAAAACTAGTGCAACTCAGCTGTGATTCACATTTTCCATGCTGCAAAAGACAGTTTCTTGCAGCATTGGCAGAGATTCAAGAAAAACAAAACAGAAATGTCCAAGGGATTTATCATGCCTCTGTTAATGATAAGTATCTTTGCATTCTATTAGTCAAACCAAATCACATTGCTGAGACTAGAGTCACAGTGGTATACTAAGAAGTTACTAATTAAAAGCCTTGTAAAGGGAGGAATATTTCAAACTTTTTGCAATATATCATGTTTAATGCTCTAGAAAAGACCCAAATAGTTAAATATATGTTATATATAGTGTTTGAAAAACAATCATTGAGAACATGAATGTAATGACATTATAAACAGGATATTCATTATGGTGTTACTTGTTTTTCCTCCCTAGTATAAACTCAAAGCCTAGAGGTAACAGAAATGCAATAAGCATATCAGTTGCAAAAAAGTCAAAGTGCAAAAATGATGACAAAGTTTTAACTCTTCCTTGGTCTTAAGACATGAAAACCAAGAGGGAGCAAGAAGAAGCTGAAAATCTAATTTTAAATTTTAAAAAATTCTCGATTTTTGTAATGTTGTAATTTAAAGTAAATGCAACACAAAAACTAGAGTACAAACAGAACTGGGAAATTAAGATGGAAGTGATCAGAATGACTGAAACAAGCCCCAGGAATATCATTGTCTGCCATGTTTGTGTTTGTGCTGGTGCTGCAGGGATACCAAATTAAAATCACTTAGCACTCCACATTTCTCGTGAAACAAGAGCTACCATAAAACTCAGCCTCTTTTGTAAGAATTCTAACATATCACTTCATTTTATAGAAAGAATATCCAGGTTCCTCCGCTCCCCCCTCTCTCTTTACCTCATCCCCCATCCACTAGTGTGGGTGATTGCCACTGATCATTAGAAACCACGCCGGCCTGCATTCAACATTTTTGTGCCTGTGTTGCCATGTACTCACCATCATTTGGTCCTTTCTAAATGTACTCCATACTAGAGCCTTATTTAGTATTTTTTAAAATAAATTTAAACAGCAGAATTAAATCAGCTTTAAGATACATTCTAGCTATATAATTCTGTGTTTATATAAAATAGTAATTGACTATTTCCCACTCAGTTCAATCTACCTTATTTAATGGCCTTATCTTGGCATCTGTTTCATTGGTATATTGCTGGTCAAGCAGTATATTGAATGATACTTAGCTCAGGAGAAAAAGGAGGGCAATTTTCCAAATTAGAATTGTTTGCCTCTGAGCTGCTATGGTTTTTGAGTGACTAAACTGCTGGCAGTGTTGTCACAGAGCAAGCAGGAGCAAGAACTCAATGCTTGTTGGTAAACATAATTTATATTTAAGTCTCATGTGATCTCTTTGAAATGAGGCCTTGTCTGTAGAGCTGTTACTTCCAAATTGTTAAAAATCTAAATTTTCAATTAAGTAATATAACATATTATACATGAAAATGTATTGCCATGTGGTGTTATCTAGGTTGTTAGTACAGAGCCCTTTATTCTCAGAAACCCTAAGGAAAGCCTTATGGTACAATCCTCTAACATGAACTTATAATGCTGTAGCACAGCCCAGAATATTTACATGAAAGATGCTCTAATCATGCAAAAGAAACTTTCTACTTAGTACTGATAGTTCACATTCAAATCTATTTAGCAGTACATTCAAGCATACAGATAACATATGAGCAAAATGAGAAATAATACTGTGATTTCAAGCTTCGCTGATCTAGAGTATAGAATTCTGAACTAAACAATTGTTAAATGCTTGCCAGATAAATGACTGTGGATGAATTGTTTTTACTCACTTTCTCTTCTGAGAAGCAACAAATGACAATGTGCATGTCTGCTTGATGTAGTTACCATGTTTTAATTCATATGCTGCTTTAGCTACCCCCACTGAATAGAAGCAGGAGAATTAATAGATTCCCCGACAGAATATGTTCCAATTGAATTGTGAATGCAATTTTTAATCACCAGGTCCTACCTTGTTCTTTTTTTTGTTTGTTTGTTTTTGTTTTTTTGATTATCTGTATGTTTAATGGGAAAAAAAAAGATAACAAAACAAAACCTTCCTTGTTCTTAAGTGTGTGAACTCAGACTGTGATATAAGAAAAAGATCTCTCTTTCTCTCTCTCACTCACTTTTATTTTTCTTTTGAGACATTAAAATAGGATTGTTCTATGTAACCTAGGCTGGCCTCAAACTCCTGGCTCAAGAGATTAGCCTCCCAAGTAGCTGGCAGTACAGTCACATGACACCATGCCTGGCTTTTTGTTTTGTTTTGTTTGCTTTGGTATTGAGGATTGAACCCAGGGGCACTTTACCACTGAAATACATCCAAAATCCCGTTTATTTTTTTATTTGGTGACAGGGTCTCACTAAATTGCCAAAGTTAGCCTTGAACTTGTGATTCTCCTGCCTCAGATTACCAAGTCTCTGGGATTATATCTGGAAGCCACTATGCCAAGTTATATATCTCATTTTATAAAAAAGGCACATACAAAATTGATTATTTCAATTACTTTTCTATTACTCTTAAGTGTTATTTTAAGTTTTAATATTGCTCTGACTGAATTACCCTCCACTTAATATATAATGATTGAAGACATCTCAGGAACCAAAAATACTGAATGACTGATGCCTCTGTGCCAATATATATGATAAGAGATTTGACAATCTTTTGTTCTTAAGAAGGCATTGAGATTCCCATGCATTTTAATGGATGTTGAATGTTCATGAATGCACAGAAAATAATGAATAAAAGATTAAGGGGTAGTTGTAATGAAAAAGATAAATACAATGACATATAAAGAGAAACTGAAAATTTTTTTTTGATTGTTCAAAACATTACAGAGCTCATGATATATCATCTTTCATACATTTGACTCAATTGGGTTTTCTTTGCTTAACTAATAGATAATGTTACAAATAAGGAGTTGTGCACTTGGTGAGGCTTTCACTTTTAAAAGTATGACCTTTTAAAGCTTGATATCTTACTTGGGTCTAGGGCTTATGTTGCATTGATAGATTATCTTCTGAACCAGGTTGTCATGGAGTTTAATAATGAGGAATCCAGAGGTAGATAGCCCTGTTGCATATCCGATAGAGATGGGAAAGGTGGAATATGGTAACCTAACTTAGGGAGATTCTATATTCTCTTCCTGCAGTTTTTAAGTCCCATGTCCTGGTATACAACTGAAACAAATGCACGACACTAAGACCCCCAGCACCCATGAAGAGTCTTTTTTATATCAGAGCCCAACCAATTTCGTATTTCTTCCACCATGTTATTAGTGATCCCATCATTTAAAGAGGAGAGAAACGTGACCTGGAGAGGAGAAAAAGAGGGAGAGGGAGATAAAGAGATTTACTAGAGAAGTTTTTATCAATTTCAAATTAAATTTATCAATTTACATATATACAGTCCAGACTATGTACCAGGAAAGCATTGTTCCTGCTTGCTCTGTTAACCTAGTATACTGTTGCTGACACTGATAAATTTGTCAAAAGAAAGTGGGTAGATTAAAATAAGTAGTAAATTGATCTCTTTCTATACATATTCTGTCCTTTGTGCTGAGTCTTTTATCTTTGAAATAAAAGGCACTATGTAATTTATTAATAATCTGCTGGGGTATCCTTGTGTCCTTTACTAAAATATTTTCTCCCTAGATTTATAGCCTTCATGAATCTCCTTCTTGACTTCTAATAACATAAGGGTATTTTTTTTCTAAGCAAGCTGTTTTTAAAATGCCAGAGTGCAAATGCATTTATTTAAGAGGTACTTAGGTACTTTAAATTGTGAATATTAACAATACATTTATGTACTTTGTATATCTGAGTACCCTTAGGAACTATTTATTGAACTTTGTCAAGCCACCACTAAAATCTACACATTCAGAGAATAAAACTTAGGCAGCTCTTAAAAGTTAAGTATTTAATGGACTTGATTTGGTCTTTTAAGCCCAGTAGGGTGCTAGCTAAGTGCCTGAGATGTTCAAAGTTGCCATCATTGCTGCAAAGTCCCTTTCTCCCCTCCCTAGGGAACTGGTATGAGCTCAGTCTTTGAAAGTGAACTTTTAATCCTTTGTTCATTATTCTTCAGAAAGCCTTTGCCTGATAATAGAGGACCATCTGACAGTAGGATGTCCATTTCCCCAATTTCAGAAATCTGTTTTTTTTCCTCTACTTCCTACCTTTTCTCATTTAATGCAACATCATCTTCTCCAATCCCTGTACACTTTGATCTGGTCAATTTATTGTCTTCTGCTGTGGGGAGTTAGCATTCAAAGCCACATTTCTAGCATCTGTGTTTTCCCATGCATTGTTGCAGTTAACATAAACTAACAATGCCTTTGAGCTCCACCTTTTGCTCATAGAATTTACTGATATTGATTAGGACTATTCCAAGATAAACAGAATGCTCTCCTTCTGGAAGTGCTAAAGAGTGTTGCTGAGGAATTGCATTGCTTTATTTTTATTTTTATTTTTTTTTCATTGAAACGTAGAATCTCAGTGGAAACAAAAGTTATATGTCATCTGGTGAGCACCCAATTGTGTTCCCTTCTCAAAGAATTCTGTGGGGATACTTGCATTTTGAGTTCAGAGCTCACTACTATGTATGGAAAACTGCATTGTTGGACAATTGCAATTTTATAATGGTTTTCTCACATTGGACAGTAAGTTGTGACTTAAAGATTTTCTTCACATTCCATTCCATTAATTGATGCATTTGTATAGTTTAATCAATTTGTACTTTTGATTAAGTACCTATATATAATATAATCTTAATTAATTTGTGTACTATGAAAGCAAAGAGAGATTAAATTTTTATCAGAAAACACAAAGAAGAGAAAAATATTGAAGAGAAAAATAGCTCATAGAATGTTTTAAGGAAATTAGTATGAGCCAAAAAAATGCTATTCTGCCATTATTTTTAAATGTAGATAGTTCCTATAGCTCTTGTAACTTGCACAAATGAGAATAGACACCAAAATCATTACAATCCCAAGTTTTGGTTAAATTTCATTTAAAATTATTACAATGATGCTGAATTTTAAAAGTGTCCTAAGGGCAAGACATTCTTTTGTTGTTGTTTTTAATCACCTCCAAGTGTTATTTATTGAGTTCCTAAAAAGTATTTTCTTACAGCTTCTAGATTTTCCTTGGAGATCTCATTTGCTCACAACCTCTACTTGTCTCAGCTTATGAGATCTGATGTGATCTCATCCAAAAGTAACACTGCAAGGAGCCATTTGTTTTATAGCAAGAAGCAATATCATAATGGAATACTGAGGGGCACAGGGATGTGAGTTTTGAGGGGAAAAAAGGACTTTTCTTGTATAGAAATACAGAAAAATAGATTATGTTATATATAAAAATACAAAATACCTTTTAAAATATTCACAACCTAATATTTAAACAAATGGAAATCTCAAAAAAGGCTCAATCACTAAAAGACATAGACTTTTCTTTCTTCCCATAAGTTTACTCATATAATTTTGCACTGTGTGTCCTATGTTTCTTTCCATCTCCATTGCACTTTTAATTCAACTTTCATAGAAAAGCTCAGAATGAGAAAAAAAATAGAAACACACTATAGCATAACTGTCAGAAGCTTTTTTTTGAGAGAGAGAGAGAGAGAGAGAGAGAGAGAGAGAGAGAGAGAGAATTTTTTAATATTTATTTTTTAGTTTTCGGTGGACACAACATCTTTATTTTTTTTTAATGTGACACAGAGGATCGAACCCAGCGCCCCGCGCATGCCAGGTTAGTGCCCTACCGCTTGAGCCACATCCCCAGCCTCTCAGAAGCCTTTGAGATGAGAAAATCAGGGTCCGAATCTCAGAACTACTGCATTTCAATTATAGAATCTTTGTTGTCACAACTGTTAACTCAAAAAAGCCTGAAGATGAGCTAAAATCATTTGACAGCTATTAATATGGTTTACCAAATACTTTTGATCTTTGCTTTTTCAGCACAGAATAGTGCTCCATTTCTTTGCCATTTCATGCTTGGGTGGAGATAGATGATTAGTACAGGAAATTGCTTATGAGTAGAAGTGACTTGTGTCAATTTTAGGCAGGAATATTTAAACATCAGTGGAGACACCCCAGAATACCTATTCCTTCTCTCAATGTAAACGCAATGGATTCTCTGTGGGTGTCGGTTCACAAGTGAAAAGGCCTGATACAGGGCCTCCACTTGTCCTAAAATATACTTCCTTCATGAGAAGAAATAGTCCTCTGGTATGATATGTCATTTAGATTCAGCAGCTTTTCATATTAAAGTATATGTAACCTATCAGCAAATAAAATAATAATAAGCTTTGTGTATCACTCATAAATAAAATTTTAGTAATACATTGGAAGAATGTCTGAAAAATAGAATTTTTATAATTTTTTTTTTTGTGTGTGTGGTACTGGGGAATAGAACTCCTGGGGCACTTGACCACCGAGCCACACCCCCAGTCCTATTTTCTATTTTTGTATTTTATTTAGAGACAGAGTCTTACTGAATTGGTTAGTGCCTCACTTTTGCTGAGGCTAGCTTTGAACTTGTGATCCTCTTGTCTCAGCCTCCAAAGCTGCTGGGATTATAGACATGTGCCACCATACCCAGGAAATTTGTATAGATTTTTTTATACAATAGAGAGAAAAGATTTGCAGGATCACCATTGCTTAAGGTCCATTGAATGTGCTAAATCTTTAAATTGTCAACATCATGTAACATTAAGAAAGGTCCCAGTACATTTACATTTCAACAAATCTACTAAAGTGTTCATTTTCATGCCACCTCAGGAGAAATTTTTAGTCAAATTCAGCTACATATTTTACTGACTTGTCAGTTGAAAAATTTCTTATGTGTATATATGTGTGTGTGTATATATTTCTTCATATTATCACTCCTCTGTGCACATCTGTCTCTATGCTTAAATGTCTGAGTGCATGTGTGCTTATGTGCGTATACTACTGGGGATAAAACTCATAGCTTTCTGCATGCTAGGTAGCTTACTACTGAGCTACATCCCCAGTAGCAGGTTTCCCACCACTTTATAGACACCAGTGATATTGGCTCAGGACCTAGCCTAGGGACCTAATTTTTAAACTTAACCATAATAAAGGCCATTATTCTAACTACCTTCACAATGTGAGTCACTGGGAACTAGCACTTCAACTTATCTCTTTGGAGGGGCACAATTCAAAGTATAATAAACACTGGCAATTTATATTTATTACTATCACTAGTAGGGGAATAGCTAGCTCATTATGTGCATGCCAACACACAGTAGATGTTTTCAAAATTTCTAACCAAATCACTGTTAATTAACTCTATACTAGGCACTTTGTTAATTGTACCCATGTCCCAGACCCTCTCTTCCTTCCTCAATGGACTGAATGAATCACTTGAGAGATTTAAACATCAATTTAAGCAGATTGTCAGAAATATCACAAATCTCAATGTCTGTGTGTGAGCATGTGCACATGTACGCACACATATGCACATTTAGAGGATTGCATTTCTTCTCGCTCTTATGTTTTATTAAAATTATTTTGAGAGCATTCATTTTGACAAAATCATACATGCATGGAATTTGATTTATTCCATTTCAGTCCCAAGTGCCCACCCTTTTCCCTTCTCTCTTCCTTCCCCCTAGTCTCCTTCTTTTACTCTACTGAACTTCATTTGCTCGCTTATTTATTTATTTATTTATTTATTTATTTATTTTAGTTGGTGATACACACACACACACACACACACACAGAGGTGGAATTTACTGTAGCATATTTATACATGCACATAGCATGCTTTAGTTAAATTCATTACTTATTACCTTTCCTTTCAGTCCTTCTTTTATTCCACTGATCTTCACTATATCTTCATAATATCAGATCCCTTTCCCCTTCTTTCCCATATTTTGTTCTAGCTTTCATAGATGGGAGATTTGAACCTTGATTTTCTGAGCCTGGCTTATTTCACTTAGCATGATGTTCACCAGTTCCAAACATTTACCAGCAAATGCCATCATATCATTTTTCTTTATGGCTGAGCATTGTATATATATATATATATACCACATTTTCTTAATTCATTCATCTATTGATGGGCATTTGTGATCGTTCAATAATTTTGCTATTGGGAGTTTGTCTGCTATAAAAATCAGTGTGGCTATATTATTCTATGTATTACATACTATAGTATGCTGAATTGGGTTCTATCGGTTAAATATCAAGGAAGGTGATAGCTGAATCATAGGGTGGTTCCATTCCAATTTGTTTGAGGAATCTCCATATTGCTTTCCAGAGTGGTTGTACTTTGTCTACAGTCCCACCAACAATGTGGTAGCGAACCTTTTCCCCCACAACATTGCCAGTATTTATTGTTGCTTGATGTGGGGAGCTGCTCTGAGTGATTTGTGGATCAGAGAGACTTTGACCATCACTACACCTCATAGTGACTTGAACATTGCCCAGGTCCCGGAAGTTTGAGGACACATCTTCAGATGTAGGCATCGCCCTACAGCCCTTGGGTCGAATTTCACTCACATGTCCCTTGTAACTCTGCCCCTTCTTACCTTTTTGTATGGAACTTTCTAAGAATGAGGGTCCTCCCAATAAAAGCCCACTTCCAAACGTGCTTGCTCTCTCTCTTGCCAGCCTCTCGTGACTATCCCTTGCTCTCCTGTTTGGGGAGCTTGAGGCCGAGAGTGGAGGAGGCCTCCTGAAGCTTGTTTAAAGGTAAAGTGTGAGGCTGGGGTTGTGGCTCAGAGGTAAAGCTGCTTGCCTAGCATGCAAGAGGTACTGGGTTCGATTAAGTTCATCTGCCCCCGTGGGTCGGGATGGGTAGACTTGAACACTGCTATTCTTACTGTGATGAGATGAAATCTTAATCTAGTTTTGATTTGCATTTCCCTGATTGCTAGAGATGTTGAACATTTTTCATCTATTTGTTGGCCATTTCGTTTCTTCTTTTGAGAAATGTTTGTCTGATTCTTTTGCCCATGTATTGATTCTATCTTATTTTAAGTGGAGGCCATTTTTTCTTCATATCTAAATAAAAAATAAATAAATGCATTCTTTGGGAGACTGACTCACAATGCCATTTTGTCTTCTTTTTAGTTTTTAAAATAAACTGGTTTTTTTTTAATGGCCAAAGTTAAGATCTGTTTCCAAAATTATTTTGCTGAAAAATAGCAATATTTTCATAAAAGATAATATTGACCTGCCATTTCATTATTCTGCCAAAGTAACAATTCCTGTATATCTTTTCCTCAATGTCCAACAAACCGTGTAATAATAAATTTTCAAGTATGGAAAATTGTGAAGTGATATGTAGCATTCTGCCTGTTGATGTAAGAGAAAAATAATAGAGAAGGAAAACAAGGTCACCTTTCTTGGAAGATTGAACCTCTATCTTTTCAGCTGGTTCCCTAGACCTCCCTCATGAAGATGGTATCCATATGTAACTGTCCCAATTCGACACGTAGAAAAGTTTTCTGAAAGTTATAATTATATAAATATTGATTGACAAATACTGATTCAATCTACTTTTTATTTGGTAAGTAGTTTACTACTCAGTTTAACTATAGGGAGTCTCATATTCAATAGAGACAATATACTGATATCAACATGTATTCCTATATAAGAGTAGAGGTGAGAGTATGGGCCATCTTTACTTACTTTGAGACACACATGTAATCTCAATCACTGTCCTAGGGAATGGGGGAAAATTTAATCCTAAATGGTGACATTTGCAAATAACTGATGAGATAATTCTTTACCTAGAACAGATTATTTATTCTGTGAATGTTTAAAATAAGACAGTGCACTTAATTTTTAAAGGAAATATTCCACACTTATCTTGTACTTAATATTAAAAGAATATATTTCAGAGCTGCCTGAAAATGTCTCTCAGTAGTGCATTTGGAAATAATATGCACAAAATTGCCCTAGAAGATTCAGAACTGAGAAAGTATGATAACAAGGCTATTCTAGGCTTATAACTGACTAATGGATAAAAAAGTACTCATTTCATCAATGGTCTGAATTCATATTTACCAAGAATATTCAATTTTATCTAAAATGCCTGGGAAATATTTCTTCTTAGAACCAATAGTCTTGTGGAGTTGTTAGTTTAAATTGTGTGTGTAAATGAAAGCTGAACTTTCAACCTTTCCCCACTCCCTGAAGGAAAGGAAGAAATTGAAACCCATTATGTGAATGCAGCCATTTAAAACAATGCTGAATTTCAAGCTGATGCAGGTGACCCTAAAAATGCAGGGCTGGACCACAAGTAAGAGGTCATGTAATCCATTCCTCTTACTTTGGAAAGAGTATGCTCAATCCATACAAGTAAAATACAAGATCAAAGTAAAATCTTTAAGCAGTAAGAATTCCTCAAATTCTACCTGTGCTTCATTTCTCATATCTCTATGCCAGTGTTAATAGATGACTTATTTCTCTGCAGGTGAAGTCTATTTTTTTAATATTACATCTTTCAGTGCAGTGCTTTCTTAAATCTTAAAGTGCATGAAAATCACTGGGGAATTTAGGAAAAATGCAGTTTCTGATTCTGGTGGTCTTTAGTGTAGGGTCACTAGCTTTTCCAGTTATTACAGGTTCTCAGGATGCTAAAGGTACTGGTCCTGGGACCACACATGGGAAAATAAAAATTTAGCTCTATAAGTACTCTAAGAAGCCACTTAATGGCCTGACTTTTTGTTTTCTTAAAATATTTAAGCCACTTTGGTAGACAGCACTCTTTATTTGTACTCATTTAAAATGGTTTCTTTTCTATCTTTCTTCTTCTTCTTCTTCTTTTTTTTTTTTTGTACCAGGGATTGAACCCAGGGGTGCTTAACCACTGAGCCACATCCGCAACCTGCTTTTTTAATTTTTATTTTTAGACAGAGTCTTGCTACATTGCTCATGGCATCACTAAGTTGCTGAGACTGGCTTTGAACTTGTGATCCTCCTGCTTCAGCCTCCTGAGCTGGTGGGACTACAGGCATGTGCCACTGTGCCTGGCTTAAATTATTTTCTTCCTTTGTATAAAACACACCACTGGAAAATTAACAAAGTTGTAGAGAAGTACAGAGATTTAGCCAAAAGCATGTTCAAAAATATCATTTTTAATGGTAGGCAAAATATATAAATTTGGCTGAGGCAATTCACATCACTTGTCATTTGACCACACACAGCCATTTTACACTTTTGTACATTGAAATCACTACTTGACCACTGAAAGAAATTGGAGTTTTGAATCCCTGTTAATAGGCAGACATTAGGTTGGTAGTTGGCAAGATAATATTAGAGTCTTCTTTTAACTTGAATTTCTAGAATAATGAGGCATGAAGTTATTGCGAAAGTTAACATTCACATAACTGTCATCCTTCAAAGGTAAAAACTTTGATCTTCAATTTGAAGTGATTTTGAAGTGATTTTGAAGTACTTGACTCTTCATTCACACTCACATGGTCTTTTACTTACCAAGAGACCATGGATCTTACATATGATTCTTCAAAATACTTAAAGTATTTTAAATTTTGCTCATTTTATATCAAATAGATTGAATATCTTGATTAAATGATTAAGATTTTATTTTGTGAGTGTGCTGTTGTGTAGGTAGAACTGTTAAAAATGCATGTTATCTATGCAGATTTTGAAGAGTCATGTTGTGGAAAATGTCTCTGAATATATAAAAGTTTTAAAGAAATTGTGCTTTGTTAATGTAAATCCTACATCTAGTAAAATGTTCCTGCATTACCATCTGGATCATTCCTTAAAGCTCATTTTCTCTATAGTCTAAGATTTCTCACTACGCTTTGCTATGAATCACATTATACATGTAGGGTATTACAGCCAACCTCCAAATAGTTATGCTTCATTAGAAAAATTGGGTTTATATTCTTCTGAATTTTAATAATTACTTGAATATGTCTTTTTTTTTAAAGAGAGAGGAGAGAGAGAGAGAGAGAGAGAGAGAGAGAGAGAGAGAGAGAATTTTTAATATTTATTTCTTAGTTCTCGGCAGACATAACATCTTTGTTGGTATATGGTGCTGAGGATCGAACCCGGGCCGCACGCATGCCAGTCGAGCGCGCTACCGCTGAGCCACATCCCCAGCCCCTTGAATATGTCTTTGAGAAGTGGGGCATGGAGTGTGCATATGTTCTGAGACTGCCCATTTCTTTCATTTATCTCATATTTTGCTGTCTGAAAAATACAGATGCTGTTTCTATATCATGAAATAAAATGACTTAAATGCCAATCTTTTCAAACAGATGTCAGTGCTCAGACTCATCTGTTTTTTGTCTTATTAAACATCATTTTTTCTTCTTCCTTATCCTACAGATTAAATATAAATAATAATAAAATCTAATTAGAACACAGATTTTGATGACACCAACATAATTTAACTCTTTGAGAATCTGTAATTTTAACATGCATTCTATTTGAAAGTATCAAGCCAACTCTGTTATTGTGAAGTTATTTCATCTGATGGTAATACAGTCAGTAAAAAGCAAAGTTAAGAGAACATAAAATACTTTCATGTTGAAGTGAAAGTTACATACTTGGTAGTACATATTTTCTTAGGAAATCTTATCTGAAGACCAAGGAGATTAGTTTTTCCACACATTTGCTTATTTATAATGCATCAATGCCACAATACTTGTAGTTAGCCATGACTATTTAAGGAAGAGATAAAGAAATGAAATGAGATTCAGTACCAGAAAGGAGATGTATGAAACACTAAGTTGTGATCTTTGAAAAACTTTTTCTTGGAGTGTTCTTTGTTTACAATGAAGTAGCATATCTAATATATGTTGATCGTCCATTATTTGTTGAGCACTGTACTGCCACCAAGGAGCCACTAGATCTGCAGGATATATCTGGCCAGCAAATTCAGTGTTCAAGAACCAGGCACACACACTACATTGGATAAGTCAAGTGGGGAAGGGCAGAAAATGCAAAAAGACCATCTATATATTTTTAACACAGTAAAATAATAATAGCAATAGAAGGGAGATGAGTAGAGATGATAAAAAAGATCAGGAGATGGGGTGGGGAAGGAAAAGGAAGGTCCTGGGGAAAGAGCTTGATCAAGTTATGTCAATACATGTAAGAATGTAACATAATAAATTCCTCTATTAGTCATAGTTACAATAAGCCAATCATTTTTTTTAAAAAAAGAATAATACCGTGTTTATCAACCTTGAAGGGAGAAGAAATTACATCCAGTAATAAGGAACTTGAATTTTGAATTAAAGCAGATGTTGCTTTAAGTCCTGGGTTCACTATTTACTGGTATGCTCACTAATCTTTCTAAAATTTAATTACTTTTCTTTAAAATGAAAATAATAATAGTGTGTGCTTACCAATGACCCCTCTCCATGAAAGGCATTTGTGTTCTAATACCTGAAACCTGTGAATATTACCTTATATGATAAAAGACTGAAAATTGCCTTATATGACAGAGATACATAATTAAATTAAAGATCTAAAGAGAAGAAGCATATCTCAAATTATCCAGATGGGTCCTAATTGCAATCATGTATGTTGATATAAATGAGAAGTAGAGGAATTTTGAGAGAGACACCTAGAAGAGAAAATAAGGTGAATGTGGACTAGAAAGAGAAGCAACCAAAAGCTAAGAAATACTAATATCAACAGTTGCAGATTCTGGATCCTCTGTAGAGAATGCAGCCCTGTTAACACCTTTATTCTGACTTCTGACCTTCAGAACAAGGAGAGAATAAGTTCCTGTTACTTCAAGTCACCAAGTTTGTGTTACTTTGCAATGGCAGGTCTAGAACGCTAATGTAAACAGCACATACTTGAGATGATGAAAATAGATGTTTGTGGGCATTAAATATGGATACATACAATTTGCAGACTAATGTAACTACTGATCTTTTTTTATTTGTTCTTTTTAGATAACATGACAGTAGAGTAGAGTGTATTTTGACATATTATATATACATGGAATATAACTTCTCCTTTTTGAGGTTGTGCATAATGTGAAGTTATACTATTTGGGTATTCATATAAAAAGATAGGAAAGTTATGTACAATTCATTCTACTGTGTTTCCTAGTCCCATATTTCCTTCCTTGTCTTTATTCCCCTTTAGCTAATCTACTGAACTTCTATTCTTCCCTTCTCTACACTCAATGTTGTGGGTTACCATCCACATATAAGAGAGAACATTCAGTTTTTGATTTTTTGGGGACTGGCGTATTTAACTTAACATGGTATTCTCCAGTTCCATTCATTTACTGGGAAATGCCGTAATTTCATTCTTCTTTTAGGTTGAGTAATACTCCATTGTGTATATATACTACATTTTCTTTATTCATACGTTTGTTGAAGGACACCTAGGTTGGTTCCATAGCTTAGCTACTGTGCATTGAGCTGCTATAAAACATTGATGTGGCTGCATTGCAATAATATGCTGATTTTTAAGTCCTTTGGGTATAAACCAAAGAGTGAGATAACTGGGTTCAATGGTGGCTCCATTCCTACTTTTTTGAGGAACCTCCATACTGCTTTCCATAGTGGTTGTACCAATTTGTAGTCCCACCAGCAAAGTATGAGTGTACCCTTTCCCCACATCACTGCCAACATTTATTGTTCCTTGTTCTCTTGATTGTTGCCATTCTGACTGGAATGAGATAAAATCTAGTGTAGTTTTAATTTCTCTAATTGCTAGAGATGTTGAACATTTTTTCATGTATTTGTTGCCCATTCATATTTCTTCTTCTATAAAATGGCTACTGTTCAGTTCCTTTGTCAAATTATTGATTGAGTTATTTGTCGTTTTTTTTTTTTTGGTGTTGAGTTTTTTGAGTTTTTATATATTCTGGAGATTAATGCTCTATATCAGCAGTGAGTTGGCAAAGATTTTCTCCAATTCTGTAGGCTCTCTGTTCACGTTCTCAATTGTTTCCTTTGCTGGGAAGAAGCTTTTTAGTTTATACTACCCCATTTATTGATTCTTGATTTTACTTCTAGAACATTATGAGTCTTGTTGAGGAAGTTTGTTCCTAAGTGGACATGATGGAGAGTTGGGTTTGCATTTTATTCTAGTAAGTACAGGATCTCTAGTCTAATGCCTAGGTTCTTGACCATTTTGAGTTGAGTTTTGTGCAGGGTCAGAGATGGAGGTTCAATTTCATTCTGCTACATATGGATTTCTAGTTTCCCCAGCAGCATTTGTTGAAGAGGCTATCTTTTCTTCAGTGAATGTTTATGGGGATATGACTAATTTGAGATAATTGTATTTATGTGGGTTTGTCTCTGAGTGTAATATTCTGTTCCATTGGTTGTCCTGTCTGCTTTATTACCAATACCATGCTGTTTTTGTTACTATAGTTCTGTAGTATAATTTAAGGTCTGGTATTGTGATGCTTCCTGCTTCACTTTTCTTGCTAAAGATTGCTTTGGCTATTCTGGGCCTCTTATTTTTACAAATAAATATTATAAATGCTTTGACTATTTCCATGAAAAACATCATTAGAATTTTAATAGGAATTGCATTAAAATGTATAGTGCTTTGGGTAGCATGGCCATTTTGACTATATTAATTATGCCTACTCATGCACATGGGAGATCTTTCCATCTTCTAAGGTCTTCTTCAACGTCTTTCTTTAGTATTCTGTAGTTTTAATTCTTTCACCTCTTTTGTTAGATTGATTCCAAAATATTTTAAATTTTTTTTAGGCTATTGTGAATGGGATAGTATTCCTGATTTCTCTTTCAGCTGATTAGTCATTGGTGTACAGGATTTATGGGTGTTAATTTTATATTCTGCTACTTTGCTGAATTCATTTATTAGTTCTAGAAGCTTTCTGGTGGAGTCATTTTTTATGTTTCTAAATATAGAATCATGCCTTCACAAATAGGGATGGTTTGAACTCCTCTTTTTTTTTATTTGTACCTCTTTAATTTCTATTGTCTAATGGCTCTGGCTACGGTTTCAAGGACTATGCTGATTAGGAGTAGTGAAAGAGGGCACCCTGTCTTGTTCCAGTTTGCAAAGGGAATGCTTTCAATTATTCTCCATTTAGAATGATGGGGGCCTTGTGTTTAGAATACATAGCTTTTACAATGTTGAAGTATATTCTTACTATTTCTAGTTTTTCTAATGTTTTGAGCCTGAATGAATGTCAAATTTTGTCAAATGCTTTTTTCTGCATCTATTGAGATAATCATGTTATTCTTGCCTTTAAGTCTATTAATGTTATGAATTAAGTTTAGGAAGAGGAGAAGGTACCCAGGTAGGCAGAGCTGACAGGGAGTGGAGAGAAACTGGAACAAGAGAGGGATACCCTCTTTCATCCCTCCTAATCAACATAGTTTTTGAAACATTAGCCAGAGCAATTAGACAATAGGAAGAATTTAAAGGGATACAAATAAGAAGAGCTCAAATTATTGATATTTGATGAAGACATGATTCATTAGAACACAAATGCCCTTTGGGGAGAGGAATCACTAGTAAGAACACACTATGATTATTTTTCATTTTAAAGATAAAGTACTTAAGTTTTATAAAGATAAGTGAGCATACTAAGACCACACTACCAGTAAAATAGACATCAAGAAGACCCTAGTCCCAAAATAATTGACTAGGTGTATAAAAAGCTCAAAGAGCTTCCCAGACGCTGTGGCATGATGAAACACCAAAGTCCCTGCAAACTGCCTGATGAAACAAACTGTGGAGTTTTCAGTGTTTACACTAGAAAGACATTATGAGAAAATCTTTTAAACAAGGAGTTAAACCAACAGCCTTACATCTGAATACCTGTCTTTTGTGTTTACTTGAGTGTTTCCGTAGCTGGATTACTGCTGTCACAATTACATCTGCCTCAAAGGGAGACCATTATACTTCTAACGTTCTCCACCAATTAAAAAAAAAAAAAAAAAGCATTTGGTCTCTTTGGCACATTTAAGGAAAGTGGACATTATATATAAGTTTATGCAAAATATTTAGAAGGAATTAAAGGAAATTTAAGAAATAAAGCAATCTAGTGGATTAGGTAAAACAGATACGTTGTTGCTTAGGTTTGCCAGCCTTAGTAGTCCAATTTCTAATATTTCTGAGAGGGGAGACAGCTGCAGTGGGAAATCATGTTCCTCAAGTATCTTCCAGCAATGTCTTCTTCTTTAATATCTGGGCTGAAAATACATACTTGCTGTACTAAGCTTTTTTTCTTAATCAGGAATGAGAAGAATGAGGGTGATTTCTTCTTGCCTTCTCTGCCCCCACCTCCTCCAATACTGGGGAATGAAACCAAAGCTGCTCTACCACTGAGCTACACTACAATCCCTTTCCTTTCCTTTCCTTTTTTTTTCTTTTTTTTTTTTGAGACAAGCTCTCCCTTAATTGCCCAGGTTGGCCTCGAACTTGTGATCCTTCTGCCTAAACCTTCAGAGTCACTGGAATTGAGGTGTGTGCCATGATGCCTGACTAAAATAAAGGTGATTTCTCTTTTAAGGATATATCTGTTCCCAAATAATTGCTAAGGGTTTAATGACAAGCTCTTAGGGATTCTCATTCTTTCCTTCTCCTGCTTCAGTGTGTGGCTTGATTTTTTAAATCCTTAATAGTATAGAAATAGTTTAACTATGCCAATTCCCAAAACATCTATAAAATGAAAACAAAACACATTGTGAAAAGAGAGAGAGGAGCTTTAAGCAAACAGACAATGGAAGGTCTAGTTTTGATTGAGGGAAATTATGTGATTCCTTAAGCTTGTAATATGGGGCCTCGAGGGGCTGTCACCTGATAGAAATTTACAGCAAACACTTGGGCATTTTATAGCAACATGAACATACTGAAAGCTGAAAACAATATGGAGTTGTCATTGAAGGACTGAAAAGATAACAACAAGACAATAAAATTAAATTTACATAATTTAATAGGAAATATAATTTTCATATTTATCCAATGGATTTATTTTAAAAAGTTTCATCTATTCTGCTTAGAAAACCATAAAGCTCACCCTTATAGTTTCTGGCTAAAGATTATGATCAAATATCTGAAAATACTATATCAACTATATTAAGGAGTCCCTGTGAGAGAAAGAATTTACAAACTTGTACTTAAAAGTATATTGCATTTAATCCTACTATAGTTTTCTGACTTTCACCAAAATTTGCAAGTGAGTGATTCTGAGTCCATGCAGTATCACTAATGATGCTAAGATGTTATTGATTAAATTCAGAGGCACCAACACATCTAACAATCATTATCCTTCCCATCACTCATTGATACCTCTGTTTCTACACCATTACTTCTAAGTTGTCAAATTTCCATCTTCTGTGATTTCTTATGAGAAGAAGAAAATATGTAGCAAGTTTACATTCTATATAGTATATAAACACATTCTGAACAAAGTGGACAGTTTAGGGAAAATTGATTGAAGAAGGAATACAAAGGCCAATGTCTTCTCTATAGAGATAGTGTGTCATTTAATTAGCTCATGGAAGGTTTGTTTGTTTAATCGTAGTAGCAAAACCTTCATGAAAACATTTATTGCTTTTTTTTCTTTTATAACTCTGATATTCTCCTGTGTATCTTCTCTCTCTGACACTCTATGTTCAATATATTTAAATTATAATAAAACATAGTTTATTTCAAATATTTCTCTTATTTTTCCATATTTTCTAGGTACATATTCACTCTGACATCAATACTATCCCTAAAGCCTCTATAATGGATTTGGAACTGTTCTCTGTATCTCTGTGCTACCCTTTTTCTACAGAGCTGCTGGATTGAGATTTTTAAGTTACATTGATATTTCAGATCTGCTGTATATGAATCTTCAATGTGTTTCCCCCTTGTACTAGGGTCAAGTTCAAAATCCTTTATGCAACTTACAAGCCAAAAAGGTTATAGTCTCAACCTTCCACTTTATGCACCTCTCACATAGCTCATAGTGTACTGAAAAAACATCGATTGGGAGGCAAAAATGTTGTCAAAAATATGTACACAGACCCTCATGACCACATGTAAAATCCTAATTACCTTCCAAAGGGCCACCATCCAAATGCCATTTATATATGATTCAGGAGCTGGGCATGGTGGTCCATTGGAACAGCTTTCTCATGGGTTTTGCAACTCGATTTCTTACTTGGGTCCTGTAATCCCATTGACAATTCCAGTGACTTCGGAGGCTGAGGCAAAAAGATCACAAGTTTCAGGCCAGCCTGAGCCACTTAGTGAGGCCCTCAGCAACTTATCAAGGCATAGTCTCAAAATAAAAAAATAAGAAGGTCTGGGGATGCAGTTCTGTGATAAAATACCCTTGGTGCAGTCTACAGCATGAATATATATATATATATATATATATATATATATATATATATATATATATACACACCTGGGGATTAAGTTTCAAAGTGAATTTTGGCAGGAGCATATACACAGACCATAGCCCTGACATTTTTTTTCCTAAATCCAGTATATTTTTTTTGTGTTTGTAAATCATATTATGTATGATCAGAATTCTTAGTCATAAATTAGTATAAAATTGACTTATCAGTATTATTCTGCATGCTTGTAATTTGGAAGATATGTGGAAGGTTTCTATAGGTTTTTTCTTTCTTTCTTTCTTTTTTTCTTTTAGAGCTTGGATTTTTTTTTTTCAAATGCTCTTTTTCTTTATGCCTGGGAAGCATTCTCTGATTAATTTTAAACTCAATTGATTAGAATATTTCTATTTGTCTTAGTTAAGATTGTGAGCTCTGGAATTTAACTTTCTTGATCTCATTGTTGGTTTTTGCTTCCAGTCTGTGTCACCTTGGGCAACTTATTTACTCTCCCCAAGTTTATATGGGTCTATACCATAGTATGCACCATGAAATGTTTATGGAGGTGGTTTCCACTTTGCCACAACATAGCTCTGAGGCTTAAAAATAATTTATACCTTTCTTCAAAATACTTTTAGATCAGTTAGTTAGTTTGCTAGGGCTGCTAGAACAGAGAACCACAGATTGGGTGGTTTAAACAATAGAAATTTAGTGCTTCATGGCTCTGCAAGCTAAAAGCCTAAGATCAAGCCTAAGATCAGCAGGGTTGGATTCTTCTTAGACCTCTCTCTTTGGCTTGTGGTGACCATCTTCTTCCAGTGTCTTCATGTGGTCTTTCCTCTGTATTTCTTTGTCCTAATTTCTTCCTATAAGTAGAATAGTGGTAAAGGATTGGGTCCCACCTTAAAGACCTCATTGAGTCTTAATTACTTTTTTCAAAGTGCTATTTCCATAGACAGTCACATTCTGAGGTACAATGAACTTTAGAAGGTACAGTTTAACCCATAAAAACCAGTATTTCCAAAATGCCTGATTTCAAGATTTTTCTTTCCTTGGACAGAAATAAAATAAATGTAAATATCAACAGCAAAAAATAAAAGAAAAGAAAAGAAATTAAGAACTTGTGTAAGTGTTGTAATTTTTTTTTCTGGATTAGATTCCCAGTCCTTTCGATGAGTCAATGAGGTAGTTATCCTACATTTACAATTATACCACCTCTGGATACCTGCCCTATGAAGCACACACTTTATCAAGGGTAGTTTTTTTAAAAAAACTTTATTTGAATATTAATAATATACTATATCTCTTAAGAGTAGCTTTTACAATCTGGCATATGACCTGTAACTTCTAGAACATTTCAACCTATATGTAAACAGAACATAACAGGTAAGATTTCTCTAAGGCCCATGAAAGAATATGAATACAAATTGTTACCTATTAATAATGATGATAATGATAATGGAAAATTCTTATATTGTGCTCTGTATGTGCCAGACACTAACAATTTTACAACATCTTGAGGAAAAATATGATATTTTACAATTAATTCATAAGTATTTGTTGTCATTTTTCAATTGTGAGACAGTGGAATGGTGATACTAGTAAAAGCCTCAAAAACTAAATTTATTTTTCTTCTGGATATTATATATGCTTAGCAAGTGTTATTGTTTTTCATACTTTCACTAAAATGCTTAGAGAGGAAGACTGACAGTGTTGAAATTGTTTGAGAATGAGATATAGTCCAGGCATTGATGTAACTGGCATTTCCAAAGTCTCAGAGCTAGAACATTGGTAGCTCCCAAATTCCAAGCTACTGAGGTTATGCTACTGTTGTTCCATTACCAATGAACATGAAAGAAAACATTTCAACAATAAGAGAAACTGTTTAATATAAAATGGTTGAACTTAATCAAGTAATAATATTGATAGGCTATTTTGTTTGCAGAAAACTTGGTGTTAGCTGCTATCATATGAAAAGGGTTTGTTCACTCTAAGCATGCTACTCTGTATTAATTGGCTAATCAAAACAAATGTAGACAGAGCTACAGGCATACAGTAGACATTGCTGTATTTCTAATTTAAAGGAACTTTGGAAGGCTCCTTCATATTTAATTCTTTCTCTGTGATAGATACAAGGGTAGAACTTAATGTTTCTTAAACCTTATGCAAACAAATACTTTTTAAACCAATTTTCTATGTCTGCTATAAAAATATTCAAATTCATTTATTTTCATTCTCAAAAAAATATCTTAATAAGGTACTTTTAACTTCCTAATATGGACTGATGTAATAGTTTATAATTGATTTTAACCTCTTCTGAAATGTACCATATACTAATGGTCCAGTAAGGTATGTGAATGGTGTCACTTTGTTACATGATCTCATAGCTGTGGAGACTCATGTCTGAGCCACAGGGAAGGCCTCACAACCTTAGCCCTTTTTCTTTCAAGGTTTTGGGGTCCACTGTTACACTTAGTTAAAAAAATGAGGTAAGAGAATATTGTTATATTCTTATATTGTTATATTAATGTGCTTTGTCACTGTTTTTCCTTCTCCCTACCCCATATAACTGTCTTGCCCATCAAAACCTTGACTTATGCTCCAAGGAAATCTTATTGAAGAATTAAAGACCAGCTTCAGTGTTATTATTGCTATGAAAACCTCCATGATCACCTCCAAATGGATCTGAATTTCTGTTCTACATTCCTCTAATATGTAGGGTTTTATATTCTTATGATATTGTCATATACTAAGTTGTCAGACTACATTTTAGTACAGAAATTATCTTATTATCAGATATTATCTTTCTTTATGTGTTAGCTTGTTGCGTCTATGATAATTCCCAAGGGCATACCTCCCCAGTGATCTACTCCCTCCAACCATGCCCTACCAGTTACCACTCAGTAATGTATTCAAATAATTAATTCATCTAATGCATTAATCCAGCAATTAGGTTGCAACTCTTATAACCTAATACTTTTACCTCTCAGCATTCAGGCATTGTCAATTGACTTTTGAGGAACATTTCATATTCAAATTCTAAAATTGCTTAATTTTTACATATCTGTACCATTTAAATCTATTCATCTCCAGGTACCATGTGATCACATGAAGGATGTTTTTAAAAAATATTTATGGAAGGAAAGCGATCAGGGAAAAAAATAAAGAATAAAATTTAAAATACCATGATATTTGATGCTTTGTTTTTTCTCTCCTTCTGAGAGAAGGAGATATATCTATATCTCTATTTATCTATCTATATACATACATATATATATATGATATAAAAGTATAGGACAGGATAACTATAATAATATACGACAAATCTACAAAATTTTTGAAGTAACTAGCATATATTCACTTACTCAATCTATGATAATCTATGATAGGTTAGAAAAATGAAGAATTGGATAGGATATAGGGCCCTTGCTTAATGATAGGTTAGAAAAATGAAGAATTGGGTAGGATATAGGGCCCTTGCTTAATGACCTTTTAGTCTGTTATATCCCCAAGCAGTGTAATAAATCCCATAATCTATAGAGAGGCCTATAGAAGCACTGAGAAAGACACCTCTGGATTTGTCAGGGGGCATCGTAAATAGTCTCAGAGGAAAAATTAACATTTGCTGAAAACCATGAAACTTGAGAAAAGGCATACCTATAGTTGGTAAAATTCAGAGTGCAATATTTGGAAAGATAGGAGATTATGGAATGACAGGGGAAATGAGCAGCCAGGCTGGAAAGGAAGCAGTGTGCCATACTAACAAGTTCGGCTTTTATCTTTTGTAAGATGAAGAGGCATTAAAAGTTTTAGGGTAAAAAGTGACATGATGAGATTTACAGTATACTGAAGAATGAATAAGGTAATGAGACAAAACTTGAGTCAGGGACCCCACTAAAGATTTTAGGAAATGGTGGTGGGTGATGAATGCAGGCAATAGTAATTGGAAGAAATAATGCAGACTTCAGAAACTTAGATTGGGTCAAAGGAAGAAAGAGACAAAGGATGGAGACTGACTTGTAGTTTTGGATAAATATTGATGCCAAGAATCAACTATTGTAATAATTGGAAGATTTAGTATTGGAAGGAAAGACAATTCATTTCTTATTTCTTGGTTTGACCTGATTCTGGAAATCAGGAGAACCTGTCAAGTAAACACTTAAAATTATTTCTCTAGCATCTGTTGGAACTCTGCTAGAAACATATTCAAATGATAGTGACACATGAAGGAGGTGAATTCCCAGATTTATGAAACTGGCCAGAGACATTTCTTAGGAATATGAGGGCTAAGAACAGAGGATTCAGAAGATTGAACAGAAGATGTAAATCAGAGGAGAGCTAAGTGAAGATAACATCATAAAAAAACAAAGGAGATTTTAAAGAAAATTTATACAGTGCTTGATACCATGAAAGATACAAAAATAAGTAAATAAAAGGATGAAACAAGGACTTCAAGTAAACTTGCAAATGTGATGCATATGTCTAGATTCTTGAATGTTATGGTAGTTTCACAGGTATATGCATATAACCAAATTAATCAAATTATATGCATTTAATATGTACAGTTTGTGTGTCACTTATACACTGATAAAACTGTTCTAACAAAATAAAATATAGAAGCTTAAAATAATAAACCAATTGCTATTTAAATTTGACAGTGTAATTCTGTATTTTACTTAAAAATTAACCACTTATTTCAATTTTGAATAGTTGTATTACTGCCTGTGTCTAGATTGAGCAATAATATCTTTCATGAGACATGATGTACCAGTATGCATGTTCTCATACAATGTGGATATAAAAATTAAGCAAAATGTCATTATGTACTTTGAATCAGCTTGTGGATATTTGCATAGATCATAGAAACAAATGAAGAGTCCACAAATTCCATTCATGAAGAAGCTATTATTTAATCAGGAAACTTGTCTATTGTTTTCTCTCTAGAATGGAGAACTAGTCTACAACCAGGAGCTCTCACATAATGAGCACTTGCATCATATGGCAAGCAGTATAGATGAAAACTAACTAGCATCTAAAACCTAATGCTTTCTGTTCTTTACACAATTGAACTTATCGGTGGCAATAGTTTATCTTACTAAGGTGACTCCCAGGAGACCAAGGATTGTCACACAAAGCAGAGCCCCAGAAGATTTTGTGTGCCACTAACTGATCAGATTATGTTATTTATTCCTGTCATTTTCCATTCCTTTCACTGCTACAGACCGTATAATAGGCTGGAAGACAGCTCTGCATTTATCACTCCTCCATCTATATGAAAAAGGATCATAATTTAGTGTAACTCATGTAACTGTTATGATGAATGTCACAAGGGTTTTTTTTGGTTCCGTTTTACTGATTCTGGAATTCATATAGGTCTGAGCAATCCCTGTATATTCCTAGAAACTTCTCAGTGTGTGTGTATGATCCTAACATTTTGTTATTCAACATGAGCCCATTATATGTAGTATATATGAAAATCATCACTCTAACAGCATTATATTTTTTTGCTTTTGCTTAAATATATTATATGATTTTTTTAAAATTTGGGCATAATTTTTTCCTTTTTGGAAGCTGAAGAAATTCTCCACTAAAACTTGTAAAATGTCATTACTTTTGTGAAACTCATTTATTCTTATTCTTCCACATTACTTTTTTATATCCTAATTACTCTTGAGAGCTTTATATAAGATGAACACAATCTCCCACTACATGTGCTTCGCCTGTTATAATTTTTATGGCCAACACAGCCAGCATGTACAAACTGTACATAGCAATCTTATTCTTAGCTGTGGTAATTGAATTCTCCATGTAATTACAGGTGGTAATGGCATTTTAAGCACCTTATACAGGTGCTGTGGAGTTTGTTGTTTAGATTTAATATAAAATAGCATTAAGGAAGTCTAAATTCTTGGAGTCGTGCCAGATTATAGAGGTGTCTTTCAACTCTAAATAACAGTTTTCATTCTCACACTAACCACACTAGGACATGAAAATTTCAAGAAGAGAATCAGTGTTGTAGGCTGTAGGATTCAGGAAATTAAATATCTATTCATTATCAGGGAGCAATCATAAACGTTGAATGAGAATTTAATACAGTTTGGGTTATGGACATTCTCTTGGGTATCTTATGACTATCTTCCAAAAAAAAAGCAATAACATTAAAAAACTTATTCAATTCATTCTACATAGTTACAAATCAAATATTACATGCTTAAGGCCCAAATATGCAATCCAAATGCATATGTATACATATATGTGCATGTGCATGTGCGTTTTTATGTGACCCATTTCAGAGCAAAGAGGTTGCCCTGATGATTTACCTGTCTACCCATTCACATCCATATTAATTACACTTCACCCTGATGCTTTTGTTCATGTGTGCAAGAAAACTCAGGCAATATGTTTACTGAGAAGTCAGAGGAGGCTGAACACTCTGCCAGGGGAGGATGAAAAAGAGGAAAGATTTGTTTTTTGTGTTAGCTCTGCCACTTGACAGAAGCGCAGACTTAACTTCTGTGGGACGATAGTGAGGACACTTATTGTATAGGATTTTTGTTAAAGGTTAAATGATAGAATGCATGTACGGTCCCAATTCCGTGCCTAGCAACTATCAGGCAGTTGATAATGATGGCAGCTGTTGTTATTAAGGAAAATGACATAGAGGAGACAGACACAGATGCCAGTGTTTACATACCAACCTAAAATAATGTGCTGCTTTATACAGTGAAAACAAGTGGGTAATATTGTTAGGGCAAGGCATAAAAAAAATGATCAACTGCATGTATACATTGAGAATTTTAGAATTTGTCTAGGATGCTGTGACAAATGTGAAGGATAGTCGTTTCATTCATTTTTAAATTTGCATTCCATGTGCAGTTTTTGCTAGGACCATTTCTTAATGTAATGAGAAAATACACACAGAGCTCATCATATCCTTTTTCCTCATTACTTATGTATCTTCCCCCCCCCCCCGTACATGTCAGACAGTAAAATCAAAAATATAGTTCGATTTGTGTTTAAGACACAGCCAGCCATGATTCTGTGTGTCTGAGGGAGGCACTGCTGTTCTTCAGTTATTTCTCTCCTTTTTTCCTCACATTTTCAACAGGTCCAATCCCCAGTGCAGGCAATATTGGCTGTCCTTGTCTGAGGGTGGTCAGGCAATCCCTTGACAGAAGCAAGATTAAGGAATATTTGACCTGCATGCCAGGAAACTGATGGTATTTCTGTCGACATACTCATCTTTTAGGGGAGAACTTCAATTCCCCAATCAATGACTGTTCTTGTCTTATGCCTTTCATAACAAGAAAGGTTAGCGGGAAACAGGAGGCCCGTGAGAGTTAGTCATTTTCACAGAATTCCTGTGTTACAGTGGGCATGGTAAAAGCGGACACAAAAGCAATACTAATTTTTTATTTTCTACATTTTAATGAAGATTCAATCATAGCATTAAGACAAGGGTAAGTTGCTTGGTTTCTTCTTTGCAGTGTCTCTTTTTTGACATACTGATATTTCTGGTTCTGTTCTTCAGGGCATATTTGAAAGGTGGTTATTAAAACTGCAGACATTGCTAGATAAGATAGACCACTTGTCTACTTGTTTACTAAACAAGTGTCCTTCCTATTATCCTACACAGAAATGAAATTAGTGAGCAATAAGGATCCTCTGGCTTAGCTTTTGTGATGTAAGGGAGACTATTATACTGGTTGTCTTTCCCCAAATGAAGCAAGTGGCCAAACCGTTTATTGCAGTTACCTCTGCTCTTTTCCTTTATATAGGACCCTAATTATATTCTCTAGAGTTTACTTCCCTTAATTTACTAAATACTATGGTGCCACTGAGTGCAAACAAGCTCAGGTCCTGGTGCTTAGGATCTTACAGCTGGGCCTTTTGTGTCGAACATCACTTCTTCTGTCAGAACAGTACTAATACATGCCAGGCATGGTGGTGCAATGCCTGTAATCCCAGCGGCTCAGGAGGTTGAGACAGGAGGATCATGAATTCGAAGCCAGCCTCAGCAACTTATCGAGGTACTAAGCAACTCAGTGAGGCCCTGTCTCTAAATAAAATACAAAATAGGGGTGGGGATGTGACTCAGTGGTTGAGTGCCCCTGAGTTCCAAAGTACCAAATTCCCAGTACCAAAAATAAATAAATAAATAAATAATAACAGTACTTGCACGAACCTGTTCTTGACAGAGGTAAAAGAAGGATAAATTTAGTCAATCCATTGTTCATATCCGCAAAATCAGTTAAATTGTGTTCTGTGGACAAAACTATCAATTGTCGTTTGCATTTCCCCTGCCATGATAGCTTTTGTTATTTCAATGAATTATTCTGTTCAGCATGCTCTCTCCCTAAATGAGACCCAACTCCCTAGGAGAAGCATTTACATAAAATTCTCTCTATTGGAAAGTATCTATTGTGCTAGGTACTACGAGGGTAACAGAAATATATGATTCTTGATACCAGAGGAGTTTTTAATCTCATTAAGAATACTAACCCTAATGTAGTAACTACAAACAATTCTAGGCTATATAAATAAAGTGGTTTGCTTTTATGCACTAGTGTTGCATGGAGAACAAACACTTTTGGAGCTCAAGGAATAAACAAATAGTGGTCTGTGGGCTAAAGCAAAGATGTGAGGAAGAGTAGAGCAGGGTATGGTTATTTGGTAGGAGGAAGAAATAAAATCTGGTAGCTAAGGTAAGGGAGCTTATAGCTTATAGCAAATCTAGTGGTCTCTAAGGACTCTCCTGCAGAGCTTATATTTAATACATCAAATAATCTGAGACTGTGAAGATCTCTTAACCAGAGAGTAATGTTGAAATTGATATACTGTGGCTTTGAATTTAAAGTATAACATTCAAATGAGGAAAATTTCATTTAAATTTGTTTCAAAATAGATACATCTACAAGGGATGGCAGTAAGTGGTTACATTTATATCTGGGAGTTGGGGAAGGGAGCCTTACCCTCCTTATGACTTTTGGAAAAAAAATCTGGAGAGTCAAGGAGTCTTCTGATCTTTAATCCATAGTGGTTGTATATACTGTGCTTATTTAACCCCATGTGGTCTTTTTAAAGAAGCTTTGCCACATCCTTCCTGTCCTAAGTATGAACATAGGCTGCTTCTCTGTGGCTCTAACACCATGCTTTTTTTGTGTGTTTTATCACCTTGGAGAAGATTCTTTTATGGATCCTTTTTCCATTTGTGTGAGAGTGGGGGCTGGTTCCATGATACTCTAAAAACCCCTCAATACGGGCCCTCCCACCATCTTGCCGGAACACTGGCTACTCCATTAAGAGCCAGTTCTGCTTTATTCACCCTGGGTGTTAATCTCCCTCAATTAGCTTATTCTCAGAAAATCTGGATATGAAGGAATGTGCTCTGATTTCTCTGAATTTCTGCTTATTCCTTGCTTCCCAGAAATCACTGCTAACCTAACAGCCCAGTCTCAGAACAAAAGGCGTGTGGGACTGAGGGTAAAACCTTAACTCTAATTAATTTCCATCTTTGGTATCAAGCAGAATAAAGTAAAATTAGTGTCTCAATAATTACCCTGTCATATGCATTTAAGCAAGTTAATTCTTGTCAGCAAGATGCACCAGATAAGGGGCAACCTGGAAAGGAGGAGGACAGTGAGGTCTCTGGCAATGATCCACAGGTGACTGCTGAGACACTCACCATGGTGGGTAAGAAAGTGACTTTCTGTAAAATAACCTGATGATACCCAGTAACTGAGAGAGGGGGGCATATTGCAAGGCTATCAAAGGTGTAGGTCTGAGAAATTTTTCATCTTCAACATTAGACAATAAATATTCTTATTATTAGAGCTTATATTAAAAAAAAAAGAGTTTGACATCCAGTCTCCTTGTTATTTCACTTTTCTCTTCTCCCCAGGGCGAATTCTGCTGCGAGATTGTCAAACAAACATATAAGACCTAGGAAGCACTTGCAGCCTGGAGCAGTAGAGAGCAGTTTCTAACAATCTTTGCAGCTTCCATATGGGAGTTACAACAATTAGTTTCGTTTCCCTTAGACACGCTGTATTTAGCATAGAAAAGAAGTGCCACTCTGCTGAAATAGCTGAAAGGAGACAACTTGGATAACAGGGAGGATGGCACTGAGCTTGGAAGATGCACCGAATGTAGACAGTGTACACACTGAAGGCATAACCAGCACCAATAGGGTTTGGAAGTGGAGGTGGGAAGGATTGGGAAGAAGTTGCTAACTCTATGATCACAGATGGAAGGGTAGAAAGAGAACAGGAAAAGGCAGAAAGTGTTTTCTAGTTACCATAATGTCTTCAACAGAATTATGAATACATTTTCTTTTTTACCCTAGTTCTACAAATGAAAACTACAGAAAAATTGAGCAGGGGGTGATATCAGAACTCAGCATTTATTCCTTGATTGAGCTAATGAACTTACAATTCATACTGTACTTATGTAAGGGTCTTAATATACATATTTTATGTTTATTCTACCACTACCTACCACCAGGATAGTAAAAAAATAGTGTAATATCCCCACTTCTTTTTTTTTTAAAGAGAGATAGGAGAGAGAGAGAGAGAGAGAGAGAGAGAGAGAGAGAGAGAGAGAGAGAAAGAATTTTAATATTTTATTTCTTAGTTTTCGGCAGACACAACATCTTTGTTTGTATGTGATGCTGAGGATCGAACCCAGGCTGCACGCATGCCAGACGGCCGCGCTACCCCTTGAACCACATTCTCAGCCCCAATCCCCACTTCCTTTAAGTTAGCTATGCCCTTACTCTCACCAAATAAAATATGGGCTAAAGTACCAGAAATGGCCTATATCCTCCCCCAAGAAGAAGCGATACCGTGCTCTGTTCATTCTGCCCAGATGATGGAGATCTCTGCTAAGATGAAGCCCATGTCAACCAGATCTACAATGAATCGAGACCCACTGACCTGTACTGAGCAAACAGAGTGAGAAATAAATCTTTTGTAAAGAGTCACTCAAAGATTTGAGGGCCATTACTGCAAGCCTGAGGTAGTCAGCCTGAGGTAGTCTATCTTAACTTTCACAAGTATTTAACAAAATTGCAAAAGAGACCTTCATGTTTGGAGGTCCCCAAATCTATTTTTTTGAAGACCTACAAATTTGAAGTTGGAGCAAAACCAAAGTGGAGACAAAGACAGGAGCAGATCTAGAATGTGTGATTGAGTTCCAATTTTAGGACAGCACTCCTGGAGAAGTGAAGGTTTTGTATGAACTGCCACAGAGAAACAGTGGAAGCATGCCAAAGAGTATTTCAGTTCACTTTTAATATCCACAGGGCCAAAATTTGTGTTCGGCTTCAAGTATATGCATCATTTATGTTCCATGTATCATCTGCAAGTTAAAAACATTTCAGCAGAAAACTAAGATCTTTAAAACACTTTTAGCTTTAAATCTTTTATAAGAAGAACTATAATAGTTTGGGTATGATGTATGATGTCAAGACTGACAGGAGTACTGAAGAAGAATCTAGATGGTACTAAGTTCATCATCAAACATATGGCAGCGTCCAACAGGAGACTGATGTAATAGATGTATTTTAAAATGAACTTAACCATTTGCTGAGAAAACTGCAATAACCAAAGTTTTCAAAAATGTTTTTCTCAGAATTGTGACTCTCTGGCAATTCTCTAAAGCCAAAATATAAGAAAGATGAATGTAACACTTTATTCAACTTGGGGATGTCAGAAGGGGAAATTGAGGTGCTTATAGTTTAGGATGAATTGAATTTCAGGATGGAGAGAACTCAGTTTGGATGCACCACTCTCATTCAAAATATTGAGCACTAAGGAAGTTCTCAAGGATGCAGTATTGTACCTGCTGTGCTATTTAAAGTAGAAACAAATCACCATGAATGACATTTGAAAAAGAACATGAGCCTAAAGACAAAGCCACGCATCTATTGTTTCGGATCTGAGTTTCCTTAGAAATGCTGAGCAAAATCTCTGTGCTTTGTAAATTGGATCCAGCAAGACATGATATTTGGCTATTTTGACTCATAAATCTATAGCTTTTTTTTTCTTGGTCAATTTCATTTGAAGTTCTAAAGTGAATCTCTTGGACTATAGGTCAAACCAAGAATGTAAAACTTGTTTACATCAAGACACAGCAGAGTGTGTCTAGATTCTAAACACAGCGCAATGACAGGGAGTGGGGAGGACTTACTGCAAAACCCTAGAGCACTAGTGAGTGTGGACTTAACTATTAATGACAATTTATATTGAATACAAGCTGCAAACTTCAAATCTGCCACCCTTTGTTTATTCATTCATATGGAATTTGATTTGGTATTATAAGTGAAAAAAACTGAAAAATATCTAATGACATCTGATATTAAGCATTTATGAATGGACGCTGAAGATAATCCAATGCCACAGACTAACTACACTAAACAGACTTGAGCTTCAAAGAAAGAATAGCTTCTCAGGACAAAGGATGATGACCAGGCAATGGCAACCCTTCCTTGCAAGGCTCCCTCATCATCCCTCACTATTTTTTTTTTTTTTTTTGGTCCCGGGGATTGAACTCAGGGGCACTTGACCACTGTGCCACATCCCCAGTTCTATTTTGTATTTTATTTATAGACAGGGTCATACTGAGTTGCTTAGTGCCTTGCTTTTGCTGAGGCTGGCTTTGAACCTGCGATCCTTCTACCTCAGGCTCTGGAGCCACTGGGATTACAGGTGTGTGCCACTGTGCCTGGCCAACCCTTGCTTTTGTCATGTTATATGGAGAGAGAAATGTGAAGTTGAAGGAAGGTGTATTGAAGCATTATGCATTTGAATGTTTTATGATTTTTGAATAGCCTCTCTGACTTTAATCCACAATATTTCTTGACTTATGTATTGCAGGAAGAGGTCTGGTGGTCAATGAAACCTTTAAAGAGCTTGCTAAGTAATTGACTTGATTTTATTTACTTTGTCCCAAGACAGTGGGTCTTCAGCTGTAGGGCAGTGTGGATCCTCATGACAGCAGGAGGATAGAGCCCTCTTAGTAAGATGAAGGCCTGAAGTGAATTGCTCTTTCTTTTCTCAGAGGGGTGGTTCCTTAGACTTTCCAACAGAGGCACTGAAGGCCTTGGGGTGAGCAATCCTTCATCTTGCTAAACTTCACTGTGTGTTGTGGTCTGGCCTTCTCTGCACAGATCTCATGTTATTCCCCATGGCAAACACATTCTCACATGATTCCGAACATTCCATATTGTACAAGACTGGCTAGAATCTAGCATTTCCAGCATATAATTAAAATATCTCAAGCACTGATATTTTAAGCTAAAAAAAAAATTCTACAAAACATAGAATACATCTAGTGTTCCAAGAAAAAAAATATATCAATATCAAATAAAAGCAAAAATAACTCAAGACAGTCATGTTTGTTCTCTGAATAAACCTTAGAACATCTATTCAAAGAAGATATTTGATCCAGGTTCCTTGAGGCTTACTGCTATAAATGTCACTTAGGACCAAGCATCTCTGGTATGAACATGCAGTATTTTTAATTTTTTTAGGTGTATGATAAAGATGCACAGGGTGATGGCATGCCTGAAGAATGTCTTATGTGTGTGTGTGTGTGTGTGTGTGTGTGTGTGTGTGTGTGTAGCATGAACATATGCTGGTGATTTTACATCTTCACTCATGTATTATATTTTTATAACTTAATAGGTAAGCACGTTTAGACTAGGGAAAGCAGCAAGATGCTTTGGTTTTATAGTAATTGATGTATTATCTTCACCTTTCTTTCCTGAGGGCCAGGGCCTCCATAGGATGACTGCATGGTGCAACTTGCACATATAAATCACAGCCTGCCACCTGTTATTTAATAGCTAGCAGTGCTGACTCAATAACAGTAAGATTCTGTAAAATTGTTCCCTGCATCCCTGGGTGTTCCCTATAGAGGTAATTGTCTAGAAAATAAATTTCCTGGACAAAGAACAAGAAGCTACAGACCTATGAACATCTTTTAATGTCTCAGAAGTTAACTTTCGACTGTGCTGATGTATCTGGTTCTTCATTCTTTCGAGTTGTTGTGGCAAGTTTTCATCACATGTAAGTGGATTTACATAATTTGTTTTCAATTAAAGGGTTCCAAAATACCCAGTGGGCATCTATAATGATTGCAGAGGTTACTGGTTACTTAGACCTTCATTTTTTTTTCTTTTCCAGCAGGTTTGTCAGCATCCAAGTGATATATCAGATACAAGGAAAAACACCATTACAAAACCAATTTGCTAAGGGCTTATAAAATTCAGCTTTAAAGAGCTACTGAGGCATCAAAGGACAGGACCAAAGGAGCCGATATTTTGATCAGTTTCTCAAGGTCAAACATATTACTAATTCATCAAATATCTCTTTCTGCTAAAGTTATTCGAAAAGCAAACAACCTGTTCTGTTCAAATGTTGCACTTAATAACTCTAATGCTTCAAGAAAAAAGGCGGTGTTAGAACAAACAGAATTTTCTACCACTGTAAGAAATGCCTTCATTGGTCTGAAAAACTCTTATATCATTAAAAAATATGTTGGATATTCTTAATAAGAAGACCTGAGAAACTTGATCTTAATAGTTGTTTTAGTCAGGTTTTGTGTTGTTGTGACCAAAATACCCAACAAGAGAAATTTAGAGGAAGGAAAATTTATTTGGGCTTCATGGTTTTAAAGGTCTCAGTCCATGGATAGTTTAATCCATTGCTCTTGGCCCAAGAGAAGGGCCCATATAGCTGCTCTGCTCATGGTGGAGTCAGGAAGCAACAGAGGGAGAGGAAAGATGCTACAGAGAAGATACACCCTTCCAGGGCACATCTCCAGTGACCTACCTCTTTGAGCCACTGCACCTGCCTACAGTTATTATCCAGTTAGTCTATTAAAAAAAAAAAAAAGAATGGATTGATTAGGTTAAAGTTCTCATCATTAAATCAGTTTACCTCTGAACATTCCTACATTTAACTCAGGAGATTTTGGGGAACATCTCATATCTATAACACAGCTCTAGCTGATTATCCTTAATATCAGTTTTCTGAACTAACTTGGAGGACAAACATGATAAATTCTAATTGTAAATAAAAATAGACCCTTTCTAAAGGATTCGTATTGCCTTTGTCTTAGAAAGATATGTTGTTTCATTTAATCCTTTATAGACTAACTGAGAAAGATCTGTCCCTCAAAATGAAAAGAGAACTTAGCTAAGTAGTCTGGACACCTATTATCATTTATTATCACTTCTTCAGCTATTAGTTTCTCAGTCTCTGGCCATGGGACTTTCCCTTGCTGGCCTTGCAAAATAAACCTGAGGAAAGGATGACTCCAAAATCTTCTCCAGTCCTAAAGTTTACCTTTCTCTATATAATTTATTTTAAAAGATTGCATAACAGTTCTATCTATACATGTAATTAAAGAAAAAAAACAAGCAAACAAAGGTTTGCTTTGTGTTCAAGAAATAAATTTCCAAAAGAAGTTAGCATTGATTTCTAGGCAGAGTTTACCAATTTGCTTTGGAGACTGAGAGAAACCCTAACCAGGCAAAGAAGCATGACTGAGTCGAAATATCAATCCTATGCAGCTGGATATTGACTGGTAGTCTGATTTGGACTTGCTAAACGAGTAAGTTTCACTGACAACCTCTACTTGTTTATCAATGTGTGAAAAAGACACATCATAATAAGTATTAATACAGAGCTTAAGAAAGGAAGGAATAAATAAAAGGAGGAGGGGAAGAAGGAACAACACTGTGAGGAGAAGGGAGCTAGGAGCAGTGGCGGTGCCATGGTGTGTAGGGTCTCACCTGACATCTATAATGTACCAAGTCACTGCTTAAGTACATTTGGAAAGAGAACAGGCAAATCAACTTTCTTAACTCTAAATAGCTGTTTAAATCATTTAGGTGTGACTGTATAAGAACACTTGATAGGGAAGGACATAGTGTCACTCCTAAAAGTCATAACATGGAGAGAGGGGTCATTTTAGTACCAGATCTATCTCTATAGGAAAGGAGAGGAGCACTATTTTTATAGGACTGACTGTTGAGATTCCTGGATCACAAAAGTAGGTAAACAGGTGAATCCTTCCTCATGTTGGATGGCATTAGAGATCAGTCAGTTTGTGGGCTGATACCTACACTGAAATGGCTGATGCCCAAAATGTCCTCTTCATGCCTAGGCTCTATGCCTAAAGCAGTTAAGGTCTACTTCTAAATCTATTTTAACAAGATGAGATTATCTGGTAGTGTAGTCCGTGTATGTGAAGATCAGGCGAGGATGCCAACAGGTGGCTAGTGAGCATCCAGGGCAACCTGAATGGATTTGAAGCCCAGCAGGTACTAATATTCATGTCTTCTCTGACTTGAAACACATGAAGCTATTATATAATTTATTCTGTTATGTTTAGATTCTCTTTCAGGTAAAATTTAAGGAGATGATGTATAATTTCCTGACACACAACGAGTACACACATAAATTTGCTAAACATATCCCACCTTCCTTTACTTATTCCCTTAGGATAAGAAACTTGCAATGACTAATTAAAAGAGTGGAAGAGTAAACAATGCCTGTGTTTTAGATGCTAATCCAAATTATAAACTCTACCCAATGGAGAAATTGATCTCTCTAACTCATTACTTTCTGAAAAATTCTTCACTTAAATTCCACATGCAAAAAAATCTTATTTTAAGCTTTTATATTAGGTTATGTCTGCAAATCTGTAGTTCTCTTTGTCCTTGTATTGAAGATCCTCAAGGGCATGGATAATGGATGCATCTTGTGTTGTGTATCACCTGTCATCTTGCCACATGAAAATAGGCACATGCATTTTTAATGATGATAATAATAAAGCCACCTAGACCTTGCCTTTGGAAACTTTGTACCCTAGCAAGTAACATTCAGGAGAAGTTTCCCAGTTGCTTCACCTTAAAGCAGAGCAAAGGGTAAATATTCATAGGTGCCATGGAATTCAATATAAAGTAAAGGTTCATTATCAGTTCTGCTTCAAATCTCCCTGGATTCTCTGTCTCTAATGAACCTGACAGAATCAAGAATTTAGGTATGTTGCAGACTTAATCTACATTCAGGGTTATCTTTCTGTGTGTCTGGTGAAGGCAGATATCTATTTTCAACAGACTGTAGCCAGCGTCCCCCATCACTTCTTATAGCAGATTCCATTTCCTGTTAGTGACATATTCGAAGGTAACATCGAGATAGGGGCTTGCCGAAGTGTAATCCACATTATTCTAATGGCAGTCCTGAAATTGCAGGAGAGGAGTGTGATAAGTGTCACAGTATCAAGAGGAAAGACAGCACGTACTCAGAGTGACACCGACAGGCGTTCTTCTGAGTGTTCCTTCTCACCTGGGGTACTCTTGAGTCTTGTCAAATAAGCTCGCCCAGAATGCAACCAACTTTTCTGAACTAGGTACATTTTTTGTTCTCAAGCTTGAAAAAGGTGGAAAACTTTATCTTTCTCATTATGACTCTTATGTAATTTAGAATCCAAAAAAATACACAAATTTTGACAGAGCCATTGTCAGAGACTTGATTGCCCAACTGGCTGGATTATTAATTTCTAAAATAGGGTCCCTAGACAGCATCACTGCACCATCTGGAACTTGTCAGAAACATAAACCCTTGGAACCCACCCCACAACTACTGAGTCAGAAATCCTGTGAATAAATTATGTATGTTTAGCCTATTTCCTTAAGATATCTGATTGATATGAGAGATGACCATTATAGACTCACCCAGTTTTATCACGGAATGGTGCCTTGAGTTTAGCATAAAATACAACTTACATGGCTCAGTTTTTATTTTTTTTTCTTTGTTTTCTTGAGAAAGTGCCAAATTAAAAAAAATTATTTGTTTGCTTGCTATACAGTACAGGCTATCTATATTGAAATGATAATCAGTCTTTAAACTACAATTCAGCTCTTGATTTTGGCTGTGTGTTGGATATGACTGATCCATGAGCCGCTGATATGCTCTATGGCCATTGCTGACCAACAAGCAGTAGTACAGGAGGATGGACCACAGCATCTTGGAAAGTCTGCTTCCTGAGCTAAACCACCGCAGGCAATTGTGTCAGGAAATATATGAGCACCTGGAGCATTTTGAGCTGAGTAAGAAATAACACAATTCAGGATACCATTTCCCTATTCCACCCTTCCACCAGATCCCAATTATTTTCATTATCCATTTCAATAGATAAAAAACTTCTACCCAGGTGTTGGACACTGAGAAACCATAGTGACAGTCCAGTGGAGTCCCCTACTCTGTGCAGTTCTAAGTTTCAGGATCTTCCCATCTTAGTCCTCACCTGCCATGTCAGCCTTATGTTTCAAGCCAGCTTTTTAGATTGACTATTTCAATCTCCACAAGAAATTACCTTGTTATTAAGAGTCTTTCTCCCTAACAATGCCTCTTATCTGCTTGGTAACTGGCTGCGTCCTTACCTTCAATTTTAATTACTTGACGGTTTCCTTGGAATGTTAAATTTAAATATCCTTGTCTTAGGAGTCACATTGGTTCCTGCAAAACTTCTTTGTGTGTTTGTTTGCTTGATTGATTGTTACTTTTTATTCTGGATGTAAGGTGACCCCTTGCTCTGCCCTCTCCTTGTTTCTTCCTGTTTCCTTACCCATCCACTTATCTTTGGACAAATAATCACTCTGCCTCTTCTTTGCACATGCCTGTCCTCCAAACAGCCTGATTCTGACTTACAGCTTTGTTTGATCTTGGATAAATGTGTGTTGCTCAAAGTTACACCATTCAATAAACTCCAGTATCATTAAAGGAAACTGGGTCCACCATGTATTTCTCTGCCTTTTCCCCCAGATTAGG
Organism: Ictidomys tridecemlineatus; assembly: GCF_052094955.1. Classification (NCBI taxonomy): domain Eukaryota; kingdom Metazoa; phylum Chordata; class Mammalia; order Rodentia; family Sciuridae; genus Ictidomys; species Ictidomys tridecemlineatus. Next base: position 111,770,077 of record NC_135483.1, read on the forward strand.
AATATTTTTGGCCTGTTAATACTTCTGTACCAACAAACAGATCATAACTCTTCAATATGCGCTGCTAACCACAGAAGTTCTTTTCATTTTGTTTCAAGTCTTTTCTGTTTTTATATTAGTGAATTATAGTTGCACATAATATTACAGTTCATTCTGACATAATCATGGAAACAGGGAATATTATTTGCTGCACTTTGGTCCCTAGTACCTTCACTCCTCCTTTAGGCTTTCTTCTGTTTATTGAGATTTTATATATATGTGTGTGTGTGTGTGTGTGTGTGTGTGTGTGTGTGTGTGTGTGTGTGTGTATGTGTGTGTGTGTGTGTGTAAAATGGAGTTTTATTCAGCCATAAAGAGGAATGAAATGTGGTGGCATTTGCTGGTAAATGGGGAGAACTGGAGAACATCATGCTAAGTGAAATCAGCCAGACTCAGAAAATCAAGGGTCAAATGTTTTCTCTCATGTGGTGGAAGCGTTTTCTAGTTGACTTTTCTTTTGCCACTCACTTCCTTGTGTAGATTATAATTGCCCTCCCTTATCAGTGGATATGCAATGCAAGCTCCCCAGTGGACTCCTGCACAGCAGGTAGGACCAAATTATACATATATTGTGTTTTTCCTTATACACATACACCTTTGAATATTTTTAATTTATAAATTAGGCACTGTAAGAGGTTAGGAATAATAACAATGAAACAACTGTTATACTGTTACTTAAATTTTTGAGTTGTTTATTTCTTGAATATTCCATTTAATGTCTTTGGACCATGGTGGACCATGGATCACAGAAACTACAGAAGGTGAAACTTGGATGGAATAATCACTGTCATTCGGATGATTTTCAAGGCTAGTGGAATAAGTCTGACAGTCAGTTCCTCCATCTCTACCTGAACGGTTCATGGTAGCCCAGTGTTGCACACAGAACATCTTGACCCCCTCCTGTCTGTGTTGTAGCTAGGCTGACCCAGGCTCCAGGCTGACATCTTGTCTAAGAAGCAGTTACTCAGAAACTGCAGATGATAATCAAAGATGTAATTCATCTCTACTTAGTGCTGAAAATATGGGCAGTTCTGCACTAATTATTTTTTTCAATCACATTCAACTTGTCCTCTCAGAGAAAAAAAAAATAAAGTTCTGCTTGTGATTGTCTTGCCTTGGGAAATGAAGAAAAGAGAGCAAGTGTCAGCTTGTTTGTGAAGAGCAAGTACTGTGATTAAAAACAAAGATTAAAAGCCTAGCAGTGGTCAGGAAGATCTGATCACAGTGATATTTTGGTTTGAATTATCACTGAGTTTTATTTATCTCCCTAAGCAGACTTTGTACAAATAATAATTAAGCCCTGGATTCTCTAAATGGGTGTTAGAAAAAGGGAAGGTAATGAGAGGCTAGCAATATCTTTTGAACTACTAGCCTTGTGGAACAGTGTGGCTCTCTTCTGAGGGACTGTAGAGGAGGAGGATAAAGACTTTAAAGATGGAACATTTGTCATAAAACATGACTGCCAGGCATATAATTGCATGACTGAATGAGTGGCTTTATGAGATTTGCTGGGGTCTAGATGAGCATTAACTAATAAAAATATGTGAGCCAATATGTAATTTTTAGTGTTCTCATAGTCACATAGACTTTCACATTTATTTCAATAATACATAATGTTTACCCAAATTTAGTTAGCCTATTATCTAACATACAATCAAGGTATAAAGATTTCTAATGAAATACTTTCAATATTTTTTGTGATCTGTTGTTTAAAAATATAGTATGCATAAGGCAGGGCATGGTGGCACATGACTGTAATCCCAGAGGCTTGGGAGGCTGAGAAAGGAGGATTGTGAGTTCAAAGCCAGCCTCAGCAATGGCTAGGTGCTAAGCAACTCAGTGAGACCCTGTATTTAAATAATAAAAAAAAATAGTGCTGGGGATGTGGCTCAGTGGCCATGTGCTCCTGGGTTCAATTTCTGGTACTACTCCCTCAAAAAAAAATGCAGTATATGTGGCTAGGGATACAGTTCAGTTTGTAGAGTGCTCACCTTGCCTGCACAAGGTCCTGGGTTCTATCCCTAGCACCACCACCAAAAAAAAAAAAAAAAAAAAAAGAAGAAGAAAAAGGACAAAAAAATCTGTAGACAGAAAATAAAAGCAATGTTTAAAAAATAAATGCAGTTTTCATTTTAAATTTGAAGTACATCTCAGATCAGACTAATCATAATTCAAATACTCAGCAGCATGTGTGGCTAGTGGCTCCTCTATTGGACAGCATAGGTCTAGGTACCATAGTTTCCTCCAATGAACAAGGAATGAGAGACTCCAGTTATGGTCCAACATAGACATCCAGGACTGACTGTGTCCACTCAATAGTGAATGTACAAATCACCTAAGCAATAGGATTTAGGAAAATAGATGATGTTATATCATTATTATACAAAAAATTTTAATAAACAAGCATTTTTCTAGTCTTATAATACTTGATGTTATGAGTTTTCTGTTTGCCTGATCATGTGATTAGGTTAGAAAAAACAGCAATAAGCAGAGCCTCTAGCATTAATTCTTTTAACTAACTTCATTCTCTGGAATAAGTCTCTGCCTTGAAAGCTCAAATGGACTTCACACATGTCTAACACAATGAGAGGTTATAACTACCAATGTAGAACCCACTAGTGGATTAAATTAATCTAATTCAAGTCTAATTGGCTAAATTAAACCATTAAATTATTCAATGATAAAATTTTCAGTCACATTAGCTATTTCATTTCATTATCAGAGAATTTGACCAATTTTTTTTATCTGATAGCCTTTTCAGTTATTTTTTTTTAGTGAGGATTTTCTCATATAATGAAGGCTTTAGATATATATATATATATATATAATATATATATATATATATATATATATATATCTCCAAATGAAAATAAATTCTTCTGTTAAATGTTTACTTCTTTATAACTGCTTTATTCTTGCAAAAGAAGAATATTTACAGATTCTTCATCTTACTATGGTACATTTTTTTAGTGTATAAAATTTCCAGGGGACTAAACAAAGATGAATCTTCCTTTCATGAGTAGCCAGGGTCCCACACTCATAGGACTTGTATTTTCATGTTTTAGATTATTTATTTCTCTTAAGAATGAAACAGGGTTTTGTAATCTGTCTGCGAGAGTAACCTGGGTGTATGTGGTGTGCAAACTTTTAGTCCCTGTGATCTTTGTTCATGTAGATACATCTGTCTGTGTTATGTTATGTAGAAAAAAAAACACTTTGCAAATGAATTTAGGATTAAGGATTTGTGAGATAGAAAGAATATTCAGGATTATATGGGTAAGTTCAGTGTAATCACAAGGACCTTTAAATGGAAGAGAATGCAGAAGTGTCCATCAGAGAAATGAAATACCTGAAGAAACTAGAAAAAGAAAGAAAAGAAGTCAGGAGAAATTGAAAGAATGAAAGTTATTCAACCTAACAATGCTGGTTCTAACATGAAGCAGGCCACAATTCAGGGAATACACGTACTTTCTGGAAGCAGAGTAGCTCCCACCTGAGAGCTTTCAAAGAAATAAAACCTTGGTCCTGTAATTGCCTGGAAATTAAATTCTGCTACCAACTTGAATCAAAAAAGAAATGAAGTCCTCCTTACAATCTCCAGGAAGAAGAGACCTGGCAATACCTCTGTATTAACCTTGTGATACTTATGTCCAAATTGAAGACCCTACTGAATTTCTGACTTACAGAAACAGATAATAAATGGGAATAGTTTTAAGACACTTACGTATATGGTGCTTGTTACAGCAACAATAGAAAACAGATGAGGATATCTATAAAGTTTCTCTAAATATTTCTGTCTATTGTGACTCTTGATCTTTGTTAAAAAATTAAGGATTTTCAAAGAACAGTCTGTGGAAAAAAAGCAAACAAACACTGACAGGAAATAATGACCACCAGAATGCTTTGCTTTTTTCTTATTAAACATAAAGAAATTATTTTCAATATTCTTAACAGATACTATTAAGAAAGAGTCAATAATTGGAAGGAAAATAAATTTTAATAACTGAATGGGTCAATGATATGGAATCTTTTAAATATTACTGGAATGTTTTCTAGGGTTGCCAACATTTTCAAGATATAGTAGACAAACATTCATGGATGGAACTCTTCTTTAATTATTTTTTTCAGATTTTTTTTTGTACCTATTCAATAAGAGAACTTTCGTGAGGTAGTGTAACAAGCTATATGTTGTTCACTGTGCTACAACATGACAAGGCATGAGGACATTTATAAAACTCTACAACAACATTCAGGCTGGGATTCCCTGCCCTCAGCACTGCACTGGTCTAAGTGGGAGACCCCAGTTTCCTTGCCAAGAGGTCTGAATCCTCAGTTACTTTCCTTTTGTTGAGTCATGGTTGCTACAGTTACTGAGGTACTGTCATTGTTTATCCTTTGGTAAAAGTACTGAGAGATGCCTGGTGAATTCCTTAGGTCCCACCTCAATCTCCTTTCTATATCATGTAGCAGCAACCCTAGTTCCTTATGGTACTGAGTGCTCATTGCTCCTGCTGGTTCAATCACTCTTGTCTCTGCTTGCTGTTTTACTTGAATAAGGAATCCCAAGAGATCAGGAAGGAGTTACAGTTTAAAGCTATGCCCCAATTTAGTGGAAGCATAGTTTTCCAACATTGAAAATAAAACTTTTATTTTAGCAGAGCCTAAGGCTTTAGGGCCCAAATTAAAACTGGATCATAAGTTATAATGGTGAGAGGATGAATTTTATTTCTACTCTTAGCTTCTCGATTCATTTATTCCAGCATGAGTTATTAGTTGTTTGTTAAATATACTTTAAGAATGTCTTGACCCTGCAAGATGATGTCCTTGAAATGGTGCCATAGCTTAGCCCTTAACAGGACTTCCCATGCTTTCAACTAGCCAGCTTTTGTGAATGATGGGAACAGGGAGTGGATGAAGTAAAGACCCACATGGCAATTCCAGTGGATCCTATGGGAACTTTTTTCATATCTCTTTTGCTATAAATATGGATTTATTGGCCAGAGACTGTATTGCATCCACTAATACCATGATGATAGGTCAGGAAATTCTGTAAGTCCTCTGAAGTTTATTTTTAGGCTTGCAATTTGGGTACAGGCAGGGAAAAATAGCATAATTGTATCAGATGTTAATTTTGGTATGGAAAATTACTGCCATCTTCCCCCCCCCCCACTCAGAGCAGTAGAACTGCTATACATGAACCTACTACCATGTGGTTGGATGGTCTCCTTGAACAATGGTGATACACAGAGAGTTCATTGCTTGTATTTGCTGTTTAAAAGTTGAATGTTCAGCAATGGTAGTAGCTACATTAGTCACTGTGAGAGAAAGACCATACTATTGGGCATATATACAGCATCCAACCATGTTATCATAGTTACTTTACTTATAAGCCCATTCCATTCCCACAGAGAGGACTAGAGGAAAGGCCCGCTGATGTCTACAAAATGAATGAACCTAACAATTCATTGTCAGGAGACTTCTGTATAGAAGATATTCTCTTAAGGTCATTAAATTAAGACACAAAGACATTTGTAAACATTTTATGTTAACTAAAGAAGTTAATCCACATGCTTCTTTTCCAGATCTTATTGTCTCTGGTCACTGAATATTATTTCTTTCACTTTCCTGAGTAAACCACCAAACTATTTGCTTCTTTCCAAGAGTTTATATATATGTGTAAATGTAATTCACACCACTTTTTTTTCTGTATTAAAGCAGTTAACTAAGGACATTTCTTATAGTCCTCTCCAATGGGAAGACTTTTCTTTATCACATACCTTCATAGATTTCACCTGATTGGGGCTAAAATGTACTGTGTGTGAAACAGGCTGCAGCACCCATGGACTGGGTTAAAATTTTTCACTCTCCAGTCACCAGGTTACAGTTACTCCTCAAGAAATTTGTAACAATAAATTGAATAGAGGCAACGATGCAATAATGGTATGCAACATGGGATTCTGAACTCCTCCTGTAATTGAATCATTTTTTTGGAAGTGCTTGGGACCAATTCCAAACATACCATTTTGACTATGGCTGCACTTGTCTTACCTTTGACAAAATGGAACTGATAATACTCAGCTAGAAATGGGCAAGGAGATAAAGCCTCTCTCAGGGCCCATTAGCATACCAAGAGCAGTTTTTAACATAGAGTAATTCCCTGCTCCAGAACTTGCTCCAGTACCATGGAGATCCTCATTGCAAATCTTGTAGTGAGGATTAGCAGAGACCATTTTTAGCCAATTCAATTAGCATAATACTTGGCCTTAGTGTTAGAACAGCTTGTGATGCAATCTACAACTGTGCAGAGTTCTCACTTTCTCTGGGCTTCCTAATTTTGGAAGCCTCCCATGTCATCTTATAAGTAATTAGAGCAGCTCTGCCCAAAACCTATGAACGCCTACAGAGGAGGTCTCTTTCTTACTGCTAGGTGGTATAGGGGAAATATTGTGTTCTTTCTTTTAGGGTAACCAGGAATACATCAGATAATTGTATCTTCTTCATAGAATTTATCTCCCTTTTCTGATTTGTCTTCCTGTACCTTACCGGGACATCCAGCATTGATAGCATTGCTTCACATTCACCATGTCTTATTGGTGTGATTTATCACAGAGTGGACCAGCATCTCATTCTGTTCAAGTTCACTGATGACACTATCATAATAGTGTTAACAGAAATAGAAAATAATAGAAAATAATAGAAAGCGAGAGTGTTAACAATGCCCAGGAGCAAACGAGGGCATGTGTATTGCATCACAACCATGAGAAAATGTGTTGCTCTTGTCTCACTCACCAATGTTATCAAGAACACATTTGTCAGATCAGTAGACACAAATCAAATGCAGAAGCTGTGCTGTGCTGCTTCTATAAAAATACCACGTTCAGGAAAACAAAGGTATGGAAGTGATAAAAGGTGTCCTATCCTGTCCTCTGTTGTCTTCTGCAGTAGTTCATCTTTCCTTTCCCTAACTTTTTTTAGGTATGATGTGACACCTACGTTCTTCACAGTTTTGATGGGTGTTTCTTTTTGTTTCTTTCTTCCAGGATATATTTTTTTATAATTTGGTGTCTTAATTGTGGATTGCTTCATGGGCTTCTATTTGGCTTTTTCCACTAGTGTCCCTTACCCCCCAAATCAAGGGAAAACATGAGAGTTATGATACCCGATAACTGATATCTATCCCATTTACACATTTGCTCAATGGGAACCACTTGGGCTCTGTCAAGATTTGATGAGGCTGTAAATCTCTTTATTGCCTAATTTCGATCAGTTTCTCTGTCATGATGGCATTTCCAGCTCTTTATAATCAGAATCAAGTCAGATCTTATATCTAACATTTCTCAAGAAGTCTGAATATCCCTATCCCCCTTTACCACTGCACAGTTATTATGACAAATAGTCACAGGCATTTTTAGGAAAAATTGAGAAAATGACCATGGTATTTACTAGTAGTTGCATTTTATAGTCCTTCCTCAAAGACTTTTAGCTCATCTGCAATCACTGAACTCAGTATCTAGAAACTTTGATCTAGAGCCTTATTAATTTTATAATCAAGATGAAATACTAAAGTTTCCATTTGGCAGCCAATACTAGCCTTCTGCCCTTTTAGACATTATTTGTTTAAATTAAGATTACTGCACAAATCTAGCAACATCTGATTGCTCCTTTCTTTCACTCTCAGGAAAGCCTTAGCCTTATTCATTGCAACAGATCCCTGTGGACTAAAGAGCCTGCATTGCTGCTCAGCTTTGCTGCCTACTATGATAAGTTATATTTACCTTATCTCTTACAATTAAATATAGTTAGCAAATGACCACCATTTCAGAATTCACTATCTTACTGTTACTAGGGAGCCCAATACCAAGGCAGTATTTCTCAATGGGCTATATAAGAGAGACATTATCAAACTTTTTAAAATATTTTCTATTGCCTAGGTAACAAGTGTATTACTGGGCTTCCTAGGGAACACAGGCAGGTTGTGAGTCCTCAAGTCTAATATAGAAATTTTATTATAACATTCTTCTCTCTCCTGATCCTACTGATCATTTTCTCAGTGTTATTTCAGAAGAGTGTTATCACTATTAGTAATCTTGAGAACTGTACTTTAAGAAGTCATTGCCAAAAAATGTATGTAACCTTGCCAGACCCTTGAAACCCAAATCATAGGTGAAGGATCAGTGAAATAAATTATTCTGTAGCCGATTTAGTATATATAATTGTGCAACACATAAGATCCACACCCGTATTTGCTTCTTGTCTTAAGCACTAAGTATAAGCAGTGTTACTTCAGTGTGTGAGTGATTGTTTTGTTAACAAGAATTGTACTTCCCCTCTTGGACTTATCTGAGAATTGGAAGTCAATGCCAGCCTGAAAGCAATGGGGATTGTAAGAACAAATGTACTTTTTTGAGTTGCTGTCAAAGTCTTTCTGTCTTGCATAGTTTTCCTTCAGTTGGTAGTTATCTTCTAGAGTCTTTTTTTTTTCTAAATGGAGCTTTCAAGATGGTTAACTAGAACAATGACAACAACAACAACAAAAATTTAAAAAGCCTACTCTATACTGTTTATATATATTGTCACCCTCATATAGTTCACATGTCATATCAACTGAATATCCCCCATACTACAGATTCAGTATGCACTTCATGCCAGCTAACCTCAAGTAAAAGCTTTACTCATAGGGATGCCATGAAAAAGGAGGAGAGTTTGCCATCTGTAATGGTTTAGTGTGACCCCCAAGGGCTCATGTGTTGGAAGCTTCATCCTCAGTGAATCAATGTTGAGAGGTGTAAGATTTAAGAGCCCTAATGGGAAATCACTGGCAAAGCTGTCCTCCGTAGGGATTAAGGTAGATCTCAGAGGACCCTAAGTTAGATCTCTTGACAGAGTTGTTGAAAGAAGAATGAATGAATATGATGCTTCAATTTTACTCTCTGGCTGCCAGTCCCACCATATGATCTCTGACTCTTTCACACGCTATTGACAGTGTGATACGAACCTCTGTGAGGCTCAACCTTCAAAACTGTGGGTTAAGTAAGCCTTTAAAAAACATATTACCTATCCTCAAGTATCTTATTATAGCAATGGGAAACAGACTAATGAAGAAAATTGGTACTGGTGGTTCCTATAACTATACCTGAGAATGTAGAAGAAGCTTTGTAACTTGGTCATGGGAAGAGATTGCAAGAATTTGAAGGAACAGGCTTGGGAAAGTCTACACTGTTGTGAGCAGAACATTATGGGTAACTGGGTAACTCTGGCAAAGACTTAGAAAACAAGGAGATGAGGAAACTAGTCTCAAAGTTGAGGGTCTTTCTAGAAATTAGAGAAAAAGTCAATCTCATTATACCATCACAAAGAATATGAATGAATTATGTTCATGCCCTTGAGTTTTAGGAAAGGCCAGATTTTGGAATTATAATTTATTTGGCAGAGGAAATTTCACAATGGCAAAGCATTTAGGCTTCCACATGGATATTATTGGCCATTGTTAATCGGATTCATAATGAGGCTCAAGAATAAAAAGAAACAGAAAAAAAAGGTATGAAAAGTTTAATCTAAAGAGGGACAGCTCACAAGGGTGTGGTTGAGCTACCACTTGCTAAAGAGATTAAAATAAATTAAAGGGAGCCATATGCTAATTGTCAAGATGAGGAAGATCTCATGGGCTCATTAGAAATTTGTAAGACTACCTCTTCTATAACAGGCCAAGAGGACTAAAATGGAAAATTTGTTTCAGAGATGGATCCCAGGGTGCTCCCCAAAGACTTAATGCCCAAGGTCATCTCAGGATTCTGGTTTTCTACTGAAGTGCTCTGAAGCTGTTACAGCTATGGTTCAAGCAGGCCTAGGCACCTCTTGTGTCAGCAGCAGACCTAGGCATTCACATGGTACTGATTTTTCAGAGAATGTATTGGTTATAGTTTTATGGAAGTTTCCACTGAGATTTCAAAGGAAAGTCTGAAAAATAAGACAGAAGTTTGTACTTCTGTTTGTACAGGGTCAGTACTCCTACAAAGATTCTTTTTCACTGGAGTATACCTAATGGAACCTTAGAAGCAGAGACTGAGTGGGGACACCAGAAAGGGAGAGTCATTCACAGCATGCTATGCCAAACTTTTGCAGGCACCAGCCACAGAGTAGCAATATGGCCTGAGAAGAGCAAAGCCACAGTGCCTGCAGGGCTCCCAAGGCCTAGGAAGCACACCAGTGTCATGTGTATAGGATGCCAGGCTTTGAGACTTAAGATTCAGTCTTCCCTATGAGTTTTGGTCTTTCTTTGAGCCAATTGCTTCTTTCAATTTCCCTATATCTACTTTTAAAAAAAGAATGATTTTCTTATCCTTGTCCTAAGTATGTTATCTTAGAAGTAGATAAGAGAGTTTATTATTTTTATTTATTTATTTTTTGGCGAGAGGGGTGTTCATTATGTTTAATAACATCAGAACATAGTTTGAACCTACTGATTTAGAAACCAGATGGATGTGGTTCAGACATTTTGTGTTTGCTGATAAGCCCTTCAGGTGATTTTGATACATATGCAAGTATTAGGAATACTGGTATGGCATCTGAGCCCACTAGCTTTGAAACCATATTGTCTGGGCTTAGATCCTGTATTGCTGTGTATTAGCTGTGACCTTTTTAAAAAAATTAATTTGTTTTAATTAGTTATGCATATCAGTAGAATGCATTTATGTACTTTGATATATCATACATAGATGGGATATAATTTCTCATTTTTCTGATTGTACATGCTGTAGAATCACATTGGTCATGCAGTCACACATATACATAAAGTAATAATGAATGTCCTAACTCCAGAAGACAGAGAGAATTCAACAACTCTCTTTTTGTTCTAGCCAATCAGTGGGTGTTGCCTGTACACATTGCTGAGGTTGCATCTCCTGTACTTAGTCTACTGCTTTCAACCCTAATCTCTGCCAGAAACTCTTTCATAGACACATCAAGATAATGTTTGATTGCAATTCCTCACTTCTGTCAAACTGATACAAAAAAAATTGACCATTAGAGTAAATGAATTAAGGACATAGGAAGAAACAATATGAGGTGCACTATCAACCTGGAGACCGCCATATACAACTGATTTCTTAATGTGTTGTGACAATTTTTCAAGAAATGACATGAACTATAACTCAGGTCTGACCATGGGGGAAAAATAAGAATGTAACCACTTTATTCCATTTCCCTTTTGTCAAAAATTTCTCTAGGATTTATTAATTACCTGCCTCTTCTGTGTTATTTACATGTGGTCTTTGAATAGGTCAGCATCAGTTTGAAGCTGCAGATGAAAGGAAGAACTAAGCAGTGTAGTATGTAGCAGCTCAGTCCAGTGCACCTGTATAAAATTAATTACAGTTCAAACAAATCAGATAGCTGAAAAAAGAGACAGGTGAAAAAATAAATAGATAATGAGGGACTGGAGCTGTGGCTCAGCAGTAGTGCACTTGCCTGGCATAAGTGAGGCACTGGGTTGGATTCTCAGCACTGCATGTAAATAAATAAAATAAAGGACTATCAACAACTAAAAATGTTTTTTTTTAAAAAAAAAAACAGACAATGAGAGGACCACCTCTGCTTATCTGTGCAGGTGCCCAGGCCCAGAGTAGGCCTGGGTCAGTCCAGCAACTCCCCACCTGGGAGCCCAGGCTTGACCCACTTCCATCTTGGGTCACTGCAGCCATCGCCATAGCCTTTCCCATGCAGCAGCCTCTGCCTTGGGACAACAGACAAGAACTAGAAGCATCTTCATGGAGAAGCAGGCATCCCAAAGTCAGTATAAGGCCCATCCTTTCAGCCCCAATTCCGAAAGAGGGTTCATCCGTCTTGGAACACTTCCACTGCTATCTCAAGGTATCTCTTCTATTGTGGCCACCAACTTTCATTGCAGCAACATCCATCCTGGGACACCAGCAGGGACTGGAAGCCCAACACCAAAGGGAGGTACAGATAATCTGCACAGATACTATAAGATTATAGGGTAGAAACTGTAATACCTCAGATCCACACTGCAAGAAAGGAAATTACATAGACAACATGAACAAACAAGGGAGGAAAGTGCCTCAAACAAATCAGGATATAACAGAACCCATGGGTGTTAGAGTCTGTAAACAAGTCAGTATGGCACCTGGCATTCTAACACATGGGTAGCTCAGTTGATGAAATGTCAGAGAAGGAGTTCAGAATGTTCATAATTAAAATGATCTGTGAATTTAAAAAAATGACCTAAATGAGCAAATACAGGCAAAAAATCAATCACTCCAACAAAGAGATAAGACAGCAAATACCAGCAACCATTGATGACACCAATAAAAGAGATAAGGGAGCAAAAACAGGCATCCATTGGTCACACAAACAAAGAGATAAGGGAGCAAATACAGGGAGCAAAAGATAACTTTAAGAAAGAGAGAATGATTCTGAAAAAAAAATCACAATCCTTGAAATGAAGGAAACCATAAGCCAAATAAAAAACTCAATAGAAAACATCACCAACAGACTAGATTACTTGGAAGACAGAATCTCAGATAATGAAGACAAAGTATACAATGTGCAAGAAAATTGACCACACAGTAAAGATGGTAAGAAACCATGTCAGAACATCCAAGAATTATGGGATAGCATCAAAAGACCAATTCTAAAAGTTATTGGAATAAAGGAAGACACAGAGTTTCAAACCAAAGGAATGCGAAATCTCTTCAATGAGATAATATCAGAAAATTTCCAAAACATGAAGAATGAATAAGAAAATCAAATACAGGAGGCTTAGAGAAAACCAAATGTACAAAATTACAACAGATCTATACCAAGGTACATTATAATGAAAATCCCTAGCATATAGAATAAAGATAGAATCTTAAAAGCTGCAATAGAGAAAGGAATCAGATCACATATAAGGGGAGACAAATTGATATCTCAGCAGATTTTTCAACCCAGGAGATCCTGGAACATCATATACCAAGTTCTGAAAGAAAATTGCTGTCAACCAAGAATCTTATACCCTGCAAAATTAAGCTTTAGATTTGATGAAGAAATAAAAACCTTCTATGATAAACAAAAGCTTAAAGAATGTACAACTGGAAATATTGCACTACAAAACATTCTTGCCAAAATATTTCAAGAAGAGGAATTGAAAAACAATAATGAAAATCAGCAAAGGGAGGTATTACACTAATGGAAAAACTAATCAAAGGAGAAACCAAGTCAAGTTAAATAACAAAAATAAACAAAAATGGCTGGAAATACAAATCATGTCTCAATAATAACCCTGAATGTTAACAGCCTAAACTCACCAATCAAAAGACATAGGCTGGAAGATTGGATTAAAAAAAGACCCGACAATATGCTGCCTCAAGAGACATATCTCATAGAAAAAGATATTCACAGACTGAAGGTGAAAGCTTGGGAAAAATCATACCACTCACATGGACTGTGGAAACAAGCAGAGGTTTCCATCCTCATATCAAATAAAGGAGACTTCAAGCTAAAGTTAATCAAAATGGATAAAGAATGATATTTCATACTGCTCAAGGGAAACATATGCCAACAATACATAACAATTATAAATATATATGCCCCAAATAATGGAGCATCTATATTCATAAGACAAACTCTTCTAAAGTTCAAGAGTTAAATAGATCACAACACAATAATTCTGCAGCCAATATGGAAAGTAGTATGGAGATTCCTTGGAAAACTGTGAATGGAACCACCATTTGACCCAGCTATCCCACTCCTCGGTCTATATCCAAAGGACTTAAAAACAGCATACTACAGGGACATAGTTGTGGGAGACCAACCTTGCATGTGACTGAGTCATACTCCCCAGCTGGGTGCTGAGGTGCTCAGTCACAGAAATGTGGCAGAGTTTTCCCCACCCTTCTTGGGTTCCAGGGAGGTGTCTCCTGCATGGGTGTGTCTTGCTGCAGCCCCATGGGTGAAGCTACGCTCACCTGTTCCTTTGTAATATAACCCCTCGCCCTGTTTAGGATAGAGTCTTCCATGGAAGTGCCCTGTGTGTGTCCCCTTCTCTTACTGTGCCCTTGGGTGTGGTCTACCCAGATGTCAGTCAACCTGCTGACAGTGGACATCATGAAGATAGACTCAGGCTCCTGAAAACTGACCCCTTGCCTCATTTGAATAGCTTCTCCTCAATAAAAGGGGTCAGCAAGTGCTCTCTCTCTCTTACTGCGGACCCTTAAGGTGAGAGGAGCCATCAAGTGACCCCAAAGAAAAAGGTATCTGTGTCTCTTGTGTGGTTATTTTGCGCAACCCAATTTTCCCAGTTCGACTGGAGTGACCCTTGAGCCTTTTAGTCACGAGAACAGAAACCCAGCACACAGCCACATAAATGTGTATAGTAGCATAATTCACAATAGCTAAACTGTGGAACCAACCTAGATGCCCTTCAGTAGATGAATGAATAAAGAAAATGTGGTATACATACACAATGGAATATTATTTAGTAGTAAAAGAGAATAAAATCATGGCATTTGCATATAAATGGATGGAGTTGGAAAATATAATGCTAAGTGAAGCTAGCCAATCCCCCCCAAAAAACTAATGCTGAATGTTTTCTCTGACTTAAGGATGTTGATTCATTATGGGGTTGGGGATGAGGGACATGGGAGGATTAGATGAACTCTAGACATGGCAAAGGGGAGGGCAAGGAAGGGAGAGGGGAGAAGGGGTAGGAAAAAGAGTGAAATGATATCGACATCATTATCCTAAGTATATGTATGAAGACATGAATGGTATGACTCTACTTCGTGTAAACCAGAGATATAAAAAATTGTGCTCTATATGTGTAATATGAATTGTAATGCATTATGCTGTCATATATAGCAAACTAAAATTTTTAAAAAACTAGGCAATGAAATTGTGAAAACAATATCTATTGTGATCACCAAATTCCATTTTTACTATGAGAACCTGAGGCTTACAGATATAAAATCAGTTTCTCAAGATCACACGTGTGGAAACAGTGAATGCTCATCAGATAAAATCACTAGGAATTAACTTTTAGGCTATTCATTCTGATCTTAGGGCTTTAGAATACCTTGTATTTGTTTTTTTTTTTTTAAATAAACTTTCAAAGACCAACTAAATTGGAAAATGGTAAAACAAATCCCCTATTCTAAAGAATAATTATGATAAAATTATACTTTAATAATGGAAAGGGGGAAAGCCTCTGTAGATTTATTTGTATCAATGTGATCAAAGATGTAGATTTCTGGTTTAAGATTCTTTCAATGACAATGAGAAGGTGTGAGTATAAAATAAGTTACTGATTTTACATTAATCTCAGATTCCTAGGAGAGATATTATCAATTCATTTAGCATTGGATCTGATACAGTAAATCATCTCAGGCATTGCTGTTCTTTCTTCCTTCATTAAGATATTTCCTTCATTAAGTAAAAAAGAAACCTTGCAAGAACTGAGTGCTGAGTAGATGCTAAGAAGAGACCACCATCCTTTAAGATACTTTAACAATAATATGGGTCATGATAATGTACTGTACATTTTTAAAAACTAGGCAGATTTTGAGTGATTTTACCATAAAGAAATAAAAACCGTTTGAGGAGATACATATATTTACTCTAAGTGTTACAAAATTTAAACATATATGAAAACATGGTATGGTTCCTCTTAATATGTATAATTTTATGCATCAACCCTTAACTAAACAATAAAAAAGATACCTCACCAAAAAGAAAATTGATATTCTTAAATTTTCAACTATTTCAAGAGTGGAAAGAATCACTGATTGGTCTATAAATAGGGCTTTTTCTTCAGCAAATGCTAAATAGATTTGAGTCTTTGGTATAATACTGGAACCAATGCAGACCTGAGACTGTCTGGATTGGAAGTGAGTTCAGAGAAGCAATGTGATGACAGTGAATGAGCCCAGGAAATTCTATTCTTCCTTTAAAATCTTGGACACTTGATTTGCAGCTGGCTACCTGTACTGAAGTCCATTAATGTAATATCTGTCTAATGAGCTGATGCATCTTTAGTAGCAGTTGGGGGTATTGAGAATTGAATTCAGAGGCCCGCAACCACTGAGCCACATCCCTAGCCCTATTTTGTATTTTATTTAGAGACAGGGTCTTATTGAGTTGCTTAGTGCCTTTGTTGAGGCTGGCTTTGAACTCACGATTCTCCTGTTTCAGCCTCCTGAGCCACTGGGATTGCAGGTATGCACCACTATGCCAGCTGAGTTGATGCATCTTAATGCAGCTTGCTTTAGCCGGAACAAAAAAAAAAAAAGAAAATCAGATGTTTGAGTGCCCAAACCATTTAAAAACAATAAAAAGGGTTTTTTTTATGAAAACAGGTTATAATTATTATGGCTTTATGTTTTTTTGACAACTTAAAAGGATATCAACTCTTATTAAAAGTCTGAAATACATATCTTTAATTAAGCTTATGATTTTGAAATAGATGTAGCTTTCCATGCAGATGTAGGACAGAAGAGAGGGATTACACGGCATTTTACTCAGTTTCTTTCAATGGCAACATTTTGCAAATTTACAGTACAAAATGACATAAACAGGATAATTGTGGTTGAGGCAATCCACATGCAGAACACTGCCATATCACAATGACCCTTCAGTTTTGCTCCTTTGTAGCCCTTAACACTTCATTCCCTGTCCGTCAGCAATCTGGAAACTTGGCAGCAATTAGTCTGTTTTCCATTCATATCACTCAGGCTTTTTTCAGAGTAATTCTCTGGAGATTCATCCAGGTTGTTGCATACGTCAATAGTCTTTTTCCTTTTTATTGCTGAGAAGTAGTTGATGGTAATGAACCACAGTTTGTTTACTTGTTCACCTGTTGAAGGACATTTTGGGTTCTTTAGCGTGTTTGTCTACTATGAATAATGCATCTATAAATATTTGTGTACAGATTTTTATGTGAACATAAGTCTTTATTTCTCTGGGATTGCTGCCCAAGAGTGCCATTGCTGGGTCATGTGTTGTTGTGTTTAGTTTTTTAAATAACCTCTAAAGTATTTTCCAGTGTCTCTACCATTTTTTATTCCCAACCATACAAAATGTATGTGTAATCTAATTTCTCTTTATCCTTGCTAGTATTTGAAATTGCCACTATTAGGTATTTTAGTAATTCAAAAGGTATGTAAAATATATAATTGTGATTTTTATTTACTTTTTCTCATTTATTAACGAGAACAAAAAGATGTAAGAGGAATGATTAAAGGAGGAAAAGTTTATTTGGAGGCTCACAGTTGCAGAGGTCTCAGTGCATAGAATCCTGAGTTCCATGCCAGCCTCAACAAAAGCAAGGCACTAAGCCGATTCCATTCCTCAGGGTCTGACATGAAGCACAACATCATGGTGGGAGTGTGTGACAGAGGAAATCAGCTGGAGACATAACAGAAGAAGAAGAAGAAAGAGAAGAAGGAGAAGGAGAAGAAAGGAGGAGGACAAAGAAGAGGGAGGGGCAAAGGGATGGGGAGAAAAGAGAGCTCCATTCACATGAAACTCTATATATATGCATGCAAAGGCAGGGCTCCAGTGACCCACCTCCTCCAGCCACATTTTGTGTTCATAAACCACCAGTTAATTCCTACCAGGGGATTAATGCAGTGATTATGTTAATGCTTTCATAACCCAATCGTTTTACCTATAAACTCTCTTGCATTGTTTCACACATAAGCTTTTGGTAGATATCTTATATCTAAATCATAACAACTATGTTGAATATCTTTTCATATGGTTTCTTTTTCCATACATGCATGCTCTTTAGAGAAATGTCTTTTCAAATCTTTTATCATTGTCTTATTGGATTATTTTTTACTGTTGAATTTTTCAAGATTATATATATATATGTTCTACAGACTAGTTACCTATCAGACATATTGTTGGCAAATATTTTCTGATACTCTATAGCTTATTTCCTCATTCTGGTAAAACTATTTAAATTTTTTTTATTTGTTTTAATTAGTTATACATAGATGGGGCATAATTTCTTAGTTTTCTGAGTGTACATGTTGTAGAATCACACCGATTATGCAGTTATATGTATACAAAAGGTAATAATGTTTTTAATTCTATTATCCTTCCTTATCTCTATATCCTCTCCCTTCCCTTCACTTCCCTTCACTACCCACTACCTAATCTGAGGTTACTCTATTCTTCCCTAGTTCCACTCCTTATTGTGAATTTGCATCCACATATCAGAAAAAAATATCAGCCTTTGGTTTGGGGGAATTAGCTTATTTCACTCATTTTCCAACTCCATCCATTTACCACAAATGCCGTAATTTCGTTCTTTTTTAAGGTAACTATTTTTAATGCAAAATATTTTCATTTTGATAAGGTCCAATTGTCTCTTTTTCAAGTTTTAAAGTTTTACATCTTAAATTGATGTCTGTGCTCCATTGAGAGTTAATTTTTATGTAAAATGAAAGACTTTGGTCAGTGTTGTTTTTTTCTCTTCTCTATGAATATTTAATTCCTCTAGCATCCCTTGTTGAAACCTATGTTCCCTCCACTGAATTGCTCCTCCACTTCTATCACATTTGTTTTGAGAATATTTCAGATGGTCCACTTCTGTTCTCTGTTCTGTTCAGTTCATCTTCACATCTCACATCTCTGCACAAATACCACACAATCTAGACTGCAATAGTTATATAATAGATCTAACACCTAGTACATATACAGTCTATCTAATCCTAGTACATTATTAGGCTCATCCCTCCTATTTCACTTTTTTCAAAATTTTTATCTTTTTAAAATATTCATTTTTTATATTTCCATATAATTTTTAAAGATCTTTCCTAAATCTACAAAATGTCTTCTGGAAATATGACAAGATTATGATAAAACTGTATAAAATTTATGGAGATGTTATCTTTATTATGTTTGGTTTTCCAATCCATGAATACATTGTGTCCCTCCATTTATTTAAATTTTATTTAATTTCTATCATAAGCTTTAATATACTAGTCCTCTATATATTTGATAAATTCACACTTGTTTTTTATTTCTTTGCTTTCTCTTTTGGTTTCTGATGATAAATGGTATTGCCTAATAATTTTAATTTCATGTCTCTGGTATATATAAGTGTAATTGACTTTTCAAATGCTTTCATGCATGCATTTAAAGTGAAAATAGTCCCTATAGTAGACATAAATACATACTTTATTATTCCCATTTTATATATGTGGATATTGAGCCTAAGAATGATTGAGATACATGGTATATCAGGGAGTACTATTATATAACAAGCAACTTCAAATCTTAATGGCTTAAAATAATTATTTTCTCTCATGCATCTGCTATTTATCTGGGGATTACCTGGGAGTTGCCTGGTTTAAGCTGGATTTGACTAAGATGCACACTGAATATGGCTCTGTTCTATAACATCTATCTTTGAATAGTGGGCTATAGGGACATGTTCTTCTCGTGGTGGTAGCAGAAATAAAAATAGGCTAGCCCAGCCATATTAGCACATGTCAAATCTTTGCTTATATATAAGACAGATGCTTATCTCCCACTGGCAAAGGAAATACACGTGGCATAGCACATCACTGGGAGAAAATCATATATCCCATTTCTAATGGGAGAATATACAACTTGGCACAGCTGTTGATATAGATAAATGAAATGTTGGTGCAAATAGTTCAAACCTTTACATGTGCCCAAGATCAACCACCAGTAAGTGGCAGAGCTAGTACAAGAGCTCAGGTCTGTCAGAATTCAAGGTAGATGGATTTCTAGATATCAATTCATATATTCTTGATTGACAATGTTATCACAAGGTAGGTAACTTTTGTTAAGTAAAGGATTGATTGTAGTATTCAATTCTGCCTCTTGCTAAATAAAACATCTGGATTTATAGATGTGAATTTCATTTTTGTGACAGTGGTACAAAATTTCCCATTAGATCAGCTGATTAAGTAATTACCCTGTTCTATTTTCTATTCCTTTAATATCAGAAGATTCTCTGATCATGTTGTGCTGTGGGTCCTGGAAGTGTAACTCCCTCAATGTTAGAGTGAAGCTGTTTTCAGACTTTGGTAATGTTCTCTCTGACATTGTCTTGCTTTCTATTCTATACCACTTTCTAGCAAACAGTGTTATCATCAAAGATCCCATGCATTTTCATTGCCTGTTCATGTCCTGATGTTTTTAGAAGACCTTTCCAAAAGTCCTTTTAGACGTAGTCTTTAATGTGTACATTGCTTTTACAAGCCACTTGCGTGTTTTTAACAAGTTCTATAATTGCTCTCATATGGAGGAAGTCTCTATTTAATATTCAGGGAGTGCAATTAGTATGAAAGAACATCAGGAAGAGGGAATTGAAAATTTCTTCAACCTGACTTTCAATTATGGACTTTTCTGAAATGGATGAAGATCCCAGAGGTTGGTGTTTTATTTGTTTTGTTTTTTCCTTTTCTTTTCTTTTTCCATTTTAAGGAGTGAGTTGGCAGTTTCTGAGGACAAAATTTGTGCTAGAAATCATGAGCACTGTCAAACACAATTGGTGTGCATTTACGTGTGGTAAACAAAACAACATGTGCCAATGGTTTAATGATATAGACCCTATCTTTGTCTTTTGAATATTGGAAAAAAGTTTTTTTGTTGTTGTTGTTTTTTTTAAGAAATAGATCATTAGGAGTCTATTTTGTGCAGAGAAATCATGGACCCTGCATATAATTTATGATGTATGTATTTTTCTACTTCTATCTCCATCAGCTTAATCAATTATGTCTTCACTAAATGTAACACCCAATGAGGTGAGAATGCAACCCCCTAGCAAGCAGAGGTCAATCTTTGGAACTGTTCATGATTGATATGCCAAGACAGCCACTGAGCATATTAAAATTGATGTGGGAGGACCTACTCCAGTCTCATCCCGTTCTTCCCAAAAGAGATCTTACACATTACCAGCCAGCTGGGAATACAAGATATAGTGTTTTAAATTTCTTTACAAATCCCTTAATGGGAAAAATAATCCCTAGATGATATTTTAATTGCCAAAATGGAGGCTTAGCTATTTTTTTTCTGTTTCTTGTACTCCTGTTTCCTGCTAATAGTTTTCATATGATGTGAATACTTGACAGCATATGAAACAAGCCCCATTCTTTCTGATTTTCTTTTATATTAATGGTCATTACCTTTGAGGGTTTCTCTTAGGTAGGTGATATGTTAATGCTATCCCTGTGACTTAGTCACCCACTTCTTAAAGAAATTTGTATTACCACTTAGTAACCATCTGTCTGGAAAAAAAAAAAAGTTTTTTTTCTTTTCATTCTTTGCCAGTCTGTGAAAGTCACATTCAAACTTTTGCCCCAACATCCACATGGGCCACAGAATGAATTTATCTCAAATTAAGGGCCTGTGCCCTCTGGTAGATTTGCATGTAGATTTGGGATGAGTATTGCAAAAAAATAAAATACATTAAAGTGGAGGAGAAAAGCAAAGCAAGTGCATTTGTATAAGAACAATGAAGTAGAGTGACAGGAAGAAAATTTTATCTGATTTTTGCTATTATTTAAAAAACTTTGTGTTCATGTAATGAACTGATAAACTGAATTCTTTAAATTTGTATATAGTGGATGCTCATGTCTTCTTTGTGATCCAAAACATAGCTTTAACCTGAAAATCTCAACTAAACATCTAATGACATCATTTTCTTGTCTGTCATTTTTAGTTGGCACTTAAGTAAACAGAAATAGAACAAGAGTGATTTTGAATTCATTAAGTATAATGATTTCCTTATTCTTACTTTGTGGATTATTGATATATTGTCAGTGTATGTTTTTATGCTTGCAACTAGTAGAGCATCTATAAATAATTTTTCAATGAATAAAAAAATCCCACTTGAGGTAGCACAAGGTGATGATTACAATTGCAAACCGTTGTTAGATGGCCTGAGTCGGATTCCACTTTGACACATTCTGGTTTTGTGACTTCAGGAGATCTACTTAACCTCTTTGGGCCTAACTTTTGTCATCTGAAAATGGTAATGATAATTTTATCTCATACATAAATTAATATACAAAAGAAATTTAGAATGGTGCCTGGGCATAATAAACACACAGAAATTGTTAGTTGTTCCCAATCAAGAATTAATAACAGAAAATATATTTTCTCTGCTTGTTTTGGATCACTTTTCTCACTTTCTTTTCTGAGCCCTGGGAATTACAAGATAATTTCATTACCCAAAAAGAGCAATACCATAATAAATATTCAATAAAATAAAATTCATGCGATGAATTCCAAATCAACATAAATTATTTATCTCTATATATGCTTGAGCAGGAATTGTTTTATTCATGTTTACCTATTTATTTCAATTTTCTATCCTTTTTTTCTACAAAATTATCAGGTAAATTAAGACAAAAATTCCCACAAATATTCAGTAAAGTATAAATACAAATTCAAGATCAAAGGAAACAAAAATAGCAATAAGAAAAAATATAGTTTCATGACATCTCTTCAAAGTGCTATGATCATTCATTCATGCACTCAACAAATACATATGTAGTTCTTATGTAGCACCTTCTGTGTGTAATATTAAAAAGTAGGAATTATAATAATTCTCCAGGAGAAGGTCTTTTCCTAACACTAAATTCTAAAAGTAATTTCTCATAATAGTTATTACAAAAAGGACAGGAATGATATGAAATCAGCTTTAACAACATCTTAACTGAAATTTTAATAAATTGATTTCTATTACAGCTTCTAATATGACTTTTGAGAAACACAAAAAACAAAAATTAAAATTTGATTACATTTATCTTACATTGTGTTAATATTATAAGCATAAATCTCAATGCAATTGCATATTTGAAAATAAGAAGCAAACAAAGTTGATTACTTGTCAGAGTGCTTGAAGGAGGATTACAATTGAAATTACAATCACTTTTACAAACACTTGTTAGCTCTATATGTGTACCTGTACCTGGGTTGTGTGCCAGGGTTTCAAAATTAATAAGCTAGAGGAGACTCATCTGTTCTTCTTGGTTAGAGTAGACTCATACACATCAATGACTTTAAAGAATGTGTAATTTTAATTTGACTGAAAAGTACAATTTTTTAAAAAAATGAAAGGATGTTATTTCTATCACCATCAGTGATAATACATAATATGCTATATTAAAGAATTTAGTAAATGTATTTACCCAGATATAGATTATATGGATAATCTTAACAAAACCAAAATGGACCTAAATAAAACAATGACAAAAATAAAAAATAAGAACAAAATCAAGTTCATGAATCTTATATTTGTTGTAAATAGCTTTCCCAGTATCAGAACCCCTTTTAAGATACCCTAAACTTATGTACCATTTGCAGAGGAAAAGCATATTATTTTTGATGTTTTTTTATATTAAGTCAAAAACAGCCTTCTTATTTTAATTAATTAGGATTACTTCACTCATAAGAAATACAGTAATACCAGCTTAAATGAAGTTGAGTGATAAATGGTTTCAAAATTGATTGATTAATTTTAATTAAAGACCTAAGCCCTTTTTTCCTTATCTGACTCTTTCATTCTCAGAATTTTGGATTTCTTTCTCCTGATTGTATGTTTATAGTCAAACAACTCTGGCAGCTGCAGACATTAGTTTCAAAAGAACACAAAGGTTTATTCTTATTCGTTATTTTCTTCATTGAAATCATTTATATATAAAGGATACTATATGTTATATGTTTACTAAATAGGTTAAATACTTTTTTGGTGGGGGAGGGGATACTGAGCTTAAATACTTTTGGCCTAAGGATGATAGGCATCAAGGATTGGCAGAGAAGAGAACAAACACTGGGGTGCCTAATGCCAGCAATAATATACTCATATCCCCTTTTATTAGCAATAACATATCACGAAACTGACAGGATCTAACATATTTAAGTCATTTCTTAAACTAACCCCAAATATTTGCAGAATCTCATTCAAAATCACAGAGCCCATTTTCCACATATATAACTACTAAAGACAATGAATAAAGCTACCAAAGTGTTAAATAAAATATGTACTACTCTTCCACTATGCCCAGGCCTCTCTTCTCTGCTCTTATTGTAGGCTCTTTAGCATTTCAGAATTGTATTATAAGAGATTGTGGATCTATAGTACCCTACACATTAGTGAGGTACTTTAAATATGTCTTATAATTCAACTTTTATTACATTTTAAGAGAGATTTATAATTGTGCTTCCTGGACTATCTCAAATCTGTACTAAGAGCTGATTATTTGAACTCCCTCTTCTGATCTTTTCTAATTATCCCATGCAGGTCACGGCATTCCTAGGACCCAAGAAACAGTAACTCAGAAGTGTAGGCGGGCGATATCGCATTGTCTACTTTGCTAGTCCTGTAACTGTTAGAGCTGCGTTAGAAGAATCTGAAGTCCTCATTAGATTCCCCTGGATTTCAGAATGGTAATACATGCAAAAACTGTGTTTTTCACAGCACTGCCTGTAGAATGTAGGGAGCAGCTTAAAATCAAACAGCATATTTCTCTACTAAAAATATGAATATTCACAATAACTGAGATAAGTAGCCTATAAATATCTTCACATCAATTCAGGTCTCTTTTTGCTGCCAAAGGAGCTCATGTCATGTTTTTACAATTAATGAACAACAAAAAACAAAAACAAGACAAAGACTTCTGTTGGTTAGAACATTAGCATTTCAAATTTGTATTACAAAGGGACTGTGGATCTCTAGTGTATTATACATTAGTGAGATACTTTAAATATGTTTTATAATTTAAATCTGATTACATTTTTGAAAGATAAGTCCAAATTATAATTGTTCTTACTTGACCTATAGAAAAAGTGAGTTCCAGAGATGTTAGTAACTTGACAAAGGAACTGGGATTCAAAACAAGGCTTGCCTTATTCAGCGCATTAGTGTTCAGTAGACTGCCTCTAATATGTAAAGAATTCAGGGTGACTTCAAATGTCAGTTCCATGTTGATATTTCTTCAGATCTGTTATGATACACTTAGACCAATTCTGCTAATATCACAATATTGTCCATCCACCCTGTCATACACAGAGGGTCCAGATAAGCAAACGAGGAGTCCTAGAATGTTTCTATGATATAATATACTTCATTTCAGCATCCTTTTAAGAAAACAATGACTTACCAAAGACTCAGATACAATGACAAAACTGTTGGATTAATGAGTAATTTATCAATTGCTTAAGGAATATTTGCCTGTCAAATTAGACTCCATTGTCTGGTAAGTATCTTCCTCTCTCTGGAATGCAAATGTGTTTTTTATGATCCTCATCATGCTTGGCTGCTTGGATTCTGTGGATTATTTCAATTCACACCCTTAATGATTAGACTCCAGGAAATGTACATTACTAACGAAATGCACATCAGTAATGTTTACTGTGACAGAATTGAAAAGGTCATCTTCTTTTTCTCTTTCTCCAAATGAACAGCAAATCATGAATCATTAGGATATAGTCTAATGGTTTTAATCTGTGCTTGTTGATGCTAATTTTAATTAGTGGATTTGTTTATATTATATGAATTTTAAAATCTGCCCTTGGAATGAATATATATATATATATATATATATATATTCACATGTATCATAGTCATAAATATTTCTGTATCATACCTTTAAAAATATGAACATATATAATATTTTAGATTCACTGGCAGCATAATTTTTTCTGTGATTCATATGCTCTTTCTGGTATTTTGTTTGTTTTTATCTGAAGCAAACATCTATGGAAAAGTTGTTTGCTGTGGATGGCCAGTCTGTGACTCTAAAATCTATGAATGCCCAATATACCCAAACAATACTCCTGATCCACCAGTATCATCTACTTTACATCCTTTGTGATTGCAATCAGAGTTATGTTTTTAACACTGTCCTTTAATGTTGATTTCTTTAGTATTGTCCTGAGTCTGCCTCTACCTGAGATGCTGATCTTGGTGTCCAACAAACTTCTAGATACCTCCCTATGGAGATCCAATAGACACCTCAAAACTTATCAACCATGAAAGACAATTCTTAGTTTCCATACCTTGACCATGTTTCTATTGCATGAATGACATTTGCTCCATTGGCATTTACCTTGACTCCCCATATTCAGTGCATCAGCAAATCCTATCATCTCTACTGCCACGTACACCTTGAATATAGCAACTTCTTTCTAATCGTATTGCTTTCCTTATTGTTCAGAAAGCCATCAGCTCTCCATTGGACGGTTCTTCTCCTCCAGTCTGACCACTCCTGTTTCGTGACTCCTCCTGGTTCAAATATGTGATCAAATGTCACTTCTTCATCGGGTTTTTCTAAACTATTTAAAATAGTCTTCATTTCTGTTGTATATCCTCATAGTATTTATCATTAGTGAAATTATTCATTTGCTTTACTTATTTACCATCTGCTTTTCACAAGAGAATGTAGTCTCTGTGACTCTATGGCTTGGTCTGTATCTGGTTCTTCTCCTCTTTGAAGGCACATGATGGACTGCCTGATCTACGCTTCTGTCAAGTGTATGGTGCTAAGTGACTAGTTCTAGCCAATAAAATGTAGTGACAACATCAGATGTCACCACCAGTGAAAATTTACCTGCAATTGTCAAAGTTATTTTTTTCCTGATATAGAGACAGGGAAAGTCACATATTTTAGTTGTTTCTGCATAAAATAGCAGGGTTTCGTTAGGCCTGGATCCCTGAATGATTAAGCGAGGGTAAACATTAAAAATGAAATGTGTATGAAAAAAATATACTTTTGTCATGTTAAAACTCTTGGCGGGTTGTGGTTATTGTAAAATTACCTAAACTTTCCCAATTACTATAGAAATAAGTAACCTCACATTTATTTATATTTATAGATAGATTGATTGATATCATGGATTGAACCTAGGGACACTTAACCACTGAGCCACAACCTCAAACCTTTTTAATTAATTTTGACACAGGATCTCACTGAGTTGCTTAGGGCCTCAGTGAGTTGTTGAGTCTGGTTTTGAACTTCCAGTCCTCCTGCCTCAGCCTGGAATTACAGGAATGTACCAGGGTACCTGGCCTACTATATTTTTATTTTTTTATTTTAACCCCAGTGTCCAAAATAATGTCTGGGCAAATGGGAGATTTTAATAAATTAAAGAATCCATGTTTCCTGCATCTCAGCTATGTCTGGAAGCTAAATTATTGAGTAAGGAAGAACAAAAATAAAGTATTGGTGATGGAAACCTTCTCATGGCCTAGGAAATAGCCTATTCATTTTTGAATGTTCCCTATGGTGTCCTCCTTCTGAAAAGTTATTACTGTGCCCGAAAAAAAAAAAAAAATCTAAAATAACTGTGATTTTGGTGGGAAGGAGAATAGATAAGTAAAGTGGAAAAGTGGATTGAAGAAAGCAAGTTGACTGTGTCATAGTTTTCTATTCAGTTATCATACCCCTCTTCCATTGAAGGAGGAATTGACAGAGCAGCAGTATTTATTTACTTTAAAATTTTATAATGCACTGATCTCCATTATCTCTCACATCTTCCCCTTTAGCCTCCATTTTTTCCATTCTCCTTACTGTTATATTTTCCCTAGAATTCATTATCTTTGATTCATTTCCTACTCTGAATTAAATTCAAATGACTTTGAAGGGTACAGCTGTGGCAGAAGGCCTTAGGAGAGAAATTATTTTTTGTTCTCTTTTCTTTCATAAACATTATATGATGCTGTGGGTGTGCATGTGTGTGCGTGTGTGTGTGTGTGTGTGTGTGTGTGTGTGTGTGTGTGTGAGACTTCATCTGAAGAATATAGTTAAGTCTTTTTTTTTATTAAGATGACTTTTCAGATTACATTGAACATAGATTAAAATTACTTTTTATTTTCCAGGACATTACCAACTAGAAGATAAAGACAAAGCATCTTAAAGATTTGAAGCACTAGGAAAAATCATTATGGTATTGAAAATTTTTTTAGAAATAAGTCCTATAGTAGTAAAAAAATTGGCTTCAGTTGTATTTTAGTTAGTAATTTCATGTATCAGTAGTATTTATTTTGAAAAAGTATTATGGAAGCATAAAAAAACATGTTAAATCCATTGTTAAGTTTAGTTTATCAGGATATAGTCCTTGCTAAGGCCAAGGATCTGCAACAATCCATTTTGTTCTTAAAAGCTATTGATAAAACTTCAGAAATTTAAAAAAAAAAGAAACCCTAGAGAAAGTCATTTTCAGTCTTTCCCATAAATGAAGACACATTAAACTTGCCTTTCCCCCCCTAAAATTATTAATCTTGTGTGAACCTTTTTCAGAGGGAAAATTATCTTACTCTTTCACATTCAAACATTTGCATTGAATTTTAAGGGCTTTAAATAAAGATGTACAATGAAGATAAATTATTTTTCCCTTTGGCATTAATGTATCTTCTTTTTTCAACAATGAATGTTTTAGGTCCAGCTCAATTATTTATACTTTATGTATATCTATAATATGCTATCTCAAAAGTACTTCTCTCTGGAAATATGTATCAAATGTAAATGATTTAATTTTTTTTAAATATTATATGATGGAATATGAAATGATTATCTTTTGCATTTGAGCTGCTAATGATGGTTGATTTTGATGTAAATGTGTGTTTGTATGTGTGATATTTTTAAAGAAGTTCTGGCAATAATTAAGTTGTATTATAAGGATTCTATGTATACCCTGTGAAACTACATAATCTTGTCTTGTTTCATTCAATAACTTGTATTATCACATAATATCTTTCCTAAAGGATAAATAGCAACTGGACATAAAATTGACAAATGTTATACCTGGGCTCTATTTTTAGTCCTTCAGATATATGAAGATCTAAAGAATACTGTTCCTACTGAGGCTCCTCTTTTATATTTATTCTTTAGGTTAGGGAAAAAAAGTAAAAGTAAGAAAGAGCAAAAAAAATAAACTTCTTTCTGAATAACATGAGGTTGTAAATTTTTTTCTTCATTCTTTAATATATCTTATCATCTTTCTTATAGCTATTCATCCATGAAATATCTAGTCTAACTTCAACCTCCAGGTGGTGAATTTATTTCATGTTCTTTTATTATTAGTCATAGACCACATTTGACAACTCCTTCTTGTGTTTGAACCTCTGGTATAAGTTTGAAGCAAGAACATATGGATGACAAGTGGCTAACCACCCCAAATCCTAGAAAAGAAATTCATGTGCAATATCTGCCCATTGAATTAATGATGAATGATCTCCTAATAGGTCAACCTTTGAGGACAAATAGGAAAAATTATTTCTGCAGTCTGACTGTGTGAATACAAAGACCAACTATGTCATTTCTTTATAAGATATAACAAAACTATTTTTAAATTTAAAACATTTTCCAGTAATCCCTAAACAAGCCACACATTTTGCTATTGCAAATAAAATGGAACATATCTGCTTTGTTCTCTAATAGCTGATAACTTCTATTATTTGAATTCTGAACCTCCATTTTATGATTTTGCTCATGCTTCTTTCTCTGCCCTGTACTGTTCTTCCTCCCCTTTTATTTCTTTTTCCAGTTCTCCTGTACTTCTAGTCCCAAATGATAGTCTCAAATGGCTGATGAAGTTATCAAAAAAATAGTTTGGCTCATATTCACATTTCCTTTCTTTGCATTTTATGGTACTTCTATAGTAGAATGATTTATTTATCCACTGGTTCTTTCAAGAAGTGTTTATTAAATTCCAAGTATTACCCTCTTCTTTGCAAATATAGCTGGAAGCTCAATTCCAGCCTTCACCAATTCAGTGTCAGATCAGAAACTGATTATAAGTGATATGAAATGATAAGAAATAAATGATATGAAATTTCCCAGTAAACAGAACTTTCTTTGAAGGAAATTACTTTGTTTGTTTGTTTGTTTTGCTTTTCTTTACGATCATGGTATCATTAAGCCAACTCTGTGGAGCACACAGCAGGTTCTCAACCCATTTCACAAAATGAATCTTTGAAAACATGAACGGGTAAGATGGTGTGACAGTGCACATGCTGCAATAGAGAAGGAATAAGATGAGGATGTAGGAGTTGAATCAAATTATCCAGAGGTGAGAAGGATTTTCTATTGATGTTTAAATTGTGAAAAGAGAAAAATGGTCAACAAATTAATAAAAATATGGTACCTTAAGAAACTATGGGCAATCTTCAACTCACCCTATATTTCTGGAGACAAATTAATGAATCTCTAGTACAGAATTTTTTTTTTGCTATGTACATATGTATTTTTAATATAAAGAAGATCCAGTTCCTTTGCATGAACCTCATGCTGATGTCAGAAAATAAGAAGCAAATAGAGTGGCCTGGATTAGAAATCAGAACATGCTAGCTATAATGCAATATGACTTTAACTCACTGCATGGCCTTTGAAAATTAACTTTACCTCTCTACACCACAATTTCCACACAGATTGAGTGAAAATGTTGGAATAGATATCCTCAGAGGGCTTTTCCATCAGAGTATTCTGTGATTCTTGGCTCTTAATGCCTAAAATTTACCATTTCCAATTGGCTGAACAAGAGAAGAAAAATACAAAGGAAAAGACATTAGGAAAATAACACAGAGGTAACATATTAGGGAGGCTGCAGCTCTACTTTCTCAGGAAAATTGAAGGGAAATGATGACTATATATCTGATGATGAAGACTAGGATCCTTTGTGGAAGCAGAGAGGTCAGACCAGACAGGTCGGAGTGTTATGCTGCTACGTGATCATTTTCCTCTCAGAAAATATGGAAGAAGCTACTTTTCTTACACAGGACTTCAATAGTATGAAAGAATTGTGCATCTAATGAAAATTAAAAAACAACAACAACTGTAATCATTATAGTACCCACAATAATCAAAATGAATCAATTCAGGAGTTTAGTAGATATTACCTGCATCTTTCTGCTTAACTTGGCATTATAGTTTTGACAGACAAGCATGTTCATCAAGGCAGTGAGACATCTGCCCTTGCAAAAAGGAGGCATGTGAAAACAGTCAGTGCCATAAGCAAACTGCCACCACTGTGGTTACCAGTCTGTGTGTGCAAGAATTCTCACGATTTGTTCAGCCTTGTCTTAGAGTTGCTGCCATGGTAACAGACATGGATAAAAAAAAAGGATAAACATTTGATAAAAGCAAATAGGAAAGAATCTCTACCTACAGGGTATAATAAATATGGTGAGTTTTGTAATGGCAAGCTTTCACAGTATGATGTTTTGGAAGGAAAATTGGTATTAGACAATGTGCTCATAGACTGTGCAAGTAAAATGACTGTGGAGTCTGCAGAAGTCAGTTCATTTTCTCATTTGTACATGCATAGGATCAACCATTATATGCCAAACACTGTGCATGGCACTATAGAGAATGCTAAGGTAAATGCTACCAAATGGTGGCTCTTAAGTGCAAAAGAAAAACAAAGCAGTTAGTTAAAATACAAACGTTTATGAAAGGCAAAATAAAAGCTATACTAAAATAATTATTGAAGATTTGAGAATGAGAGAAACATATTTCAACTAAGAACGTTAGAAGACAAAGCACAGAGGAAATGGCATTTAGGTCAGTCCTTAAAAGGCTAAGTCAGGAGGATTCATTACAGTACACCTGTAATCCCAGTGAGTTCAAAGCCATCCTCAGCAACTACAAGGTGCTCAACAACTCAGTGAGACCCTGTCTCTAAACAAAAATACAAAATAGGAATAGGGATGTGGCTCAGTGGTCAAATGTCCCTGAGTTCAATCCCCCATACTTTCCCTCCAAAAGAAAAAAATAAAAAGCACATTGTAAAAATAAACCCTACATAAAAGTGATGCATATAGTAAAAGTCACAGATATTCATTAAATGTCACCTAAGTATATAGAAAAGTGGAATAAAGACAAAATTAAGAGTCACCAAAATACAATTATTCCTTAGCATGCTGATATATTTTCTTCAAGTCATTTCATACATAAGATAAAATAAAATTATGTGTTTTATGTATTTTATTCTGACTTCCCTCTCTTCCATTCTACTACAAGCTTCTTCTTATATTTTTCCATAGCATCAGTGAACATGATTTCCTCTGAGTGCAGTGTAAATACTCCCTGATGTCTCTCCACCATTTAGTGGTTGAGGTCTCCTTGGGTGTGTCAGGGAAATAAGGAGAAAATAGAGACGAGTCTTGTAGAAACTCAGGAAATGTTGTTGAAGTCATAAAACCTACTGGCATGATGGAGGCAGACAATACGATTCCCAAACCCAGTTTTTTTGAGTGAAACATTTTTCCTAATAATATATCATCTAAGTTTCAATCTGGATTTTTTAATATTTTTATCAGTTAAACTCCACCCCATTATAAAAATCCACATCTCAAGGACCATTAAAATAAAGGCAGAAGAGAAGATACTTGTAATTTTCTTTGAGTTTCTGGAGGTCTTATTGCAGTGTATGGACCATGAAAATAGTGGATGCATTCCAGGTCTTCTAATTACCCAGTCCTCAGTACATTGAGAGATTAAGTCACTGTATCTGTGTGACAATCTCAGAGTTTCAGCATAGACATGTACAAATATGGCTATGCCAATTTCTGGATTCAAGATGGTAGTGTGAATGAAGTCTATGTTATACTTCCATTTCCCCCAACCACTTCCCTATATGTTACACAACAATAATAGAGGGTTTTCCTTTGATGGAAAGATGAGGCCATTTGTAACTGATACCATAAGTGGAAAGATCATGGAAGAGTGGTAAATGATTTATCAGAGAATCCACTCCAAGTTATTAATAAGGAAATATCATCAAGATTATTTATTTTTTTCTCTGGAAACTATTTAAGAGTTAGGCAGTAAATACTTAGGAATTGCTGGTATGGTGGTAGATAGGAATGAGACAGTCATAAAAATAAGCAATAATTTGAACATTGTAAAAAGAGTAAGTTGGGTCCACACCTTTGTTTGCTACCTTTTTATATTTGATTTTACTTTTCTTTAAAAAAAATGGAATCAAAGAATTTCTGGCTTGAGATATTTGGCATTAGAGGAGGGTAAACTGAAACCTAAATCCCTGAAGAAACTCTACCTGATTCATTAAAGCCTTTTAGCACCTTTCCCGAAGCATCTCCAGAAAACCAATAGACTGATACATATCAAGAGGGATGGAAAGTCTTTTTCTAAAAACATCCCAAAATTGCTATCAAAAAGCAGCTTGCCCATTTGTTGATTGGGTTATTTGTTTTGTTGTTGTTGTTGTTGTTGTTTAACTTTTTGAGTTCTTTGTATACTCTGGAGATTAGAGCTCTATCTGAAGTGTGAGGGGTAAAAATTTGTTCCCAGGATGTAGGCTCCCTGTTTACCTCACTTATTATTTCTCTTGCTGAGAAAAAAACTTTTTAGTTTGAATACATCCCATTTGTTGATTCTTGTTTTTAACTCTTGTGCCATAGGTGTCCTTTTAAGGAATTTGGAGCCCTGAAGTGGCACCCCGTTTCTCCACTGAAAAATCTTAACTGGGCCTCTCCAGAAGTCTTCACCATGGCTGATTTTAGGACTGTCAGCAAAAGAGTCTCTGCAAAAGAGTCCAATGTAGATACACTTTCTATTTTTGTTTCACCCTGTTTACTTGGCCACTGGCCAAGAAAATACCAGCACTCCAGGTGCTGGACACCCCCTTACTAGTTTTTCACAAACATATCCAGTATAGTACTTTGAAGAAATGTGCAAACAAGGCCTCTGGCCTTGAGCTGGGCTTCACAGAGATGTCTACATTTTTAAGATAAGTTACAAATGGGCTCCATGGTAACAGCTGGCAGGGGAGGAAAGAAAGGGGAAAAGAAGCTCTCCCCTTCTCAAGTGTTGTCCTTGAAGAGTTAACTTGCCCAGAACAGTGAAAGAAAAAGCTGCTTTTATGTGAACTTCTGCAGACTGTGATCCTCTGAACCCCTCCCCTTACATATTGAGTATAAATCTCTGAAACTTCCTGAACTCTGGGCTCAGGGGATTGATTGATTACAGCAAAGGCTGTACCCTCTGAACCTGGCTGCAGCCAAATAAGCCTGTTTCCTGCTATCTTTGGTGCCTTGCCTCGTTTGTCTCTACAACAGCCTGACTCCAGGCCAACTTTTTCTTCTATTAGACGCAGAGTCTCTAGTTTGATTCCTAGCTCTTTGATCCATTTTGAGTTAACTTTTGTGCATGGTGAGAGAAAGGAATTCAATTTCATTTTGTTGCATATGGATTTCCAGTTCTCCCAGCACCATTTGTTGAAGATGCTATCCTTTCTCCATTGCATGCTTTTAGGACCTTTGTCTAATATAAGGTAGTTGTAATTTTGTGGATTGGTCTCTGTGTCCTCTATTCA
Organism: Ictidomys tridecemlineatus; assembly: GCF_052094955.1. Taxonomy (NCBI): domain Eukaryota; kingdom Metazoa; phylum Chordata; class Mammalia; order Rodentia; family Sciuridae; genus Ictidomys; species Ictidomys tridecemlineatus. The sequence goes on from NC_135483.1 coordinate 111,804,430, forward strand.
GTACCATTGGTCTACCCACCTGTTTTGGTACCAGTACCATGCTGTTTTTGTTACTATTGCTCTGTAGTATAGTTTAAAATGTGGTATCGCTACACCACCTGCTTCACTCTTCCTGCTTAGAATTGCTTCAAAAAATGCTCACAATCTCTAGCAATCAGAGAAATGCAAATTAAAACCATTCTAAGATACCATCTCACTCCAGTAAGAATGGCAGCCATTATGAAGTCAAACAATAACAAGTGCTGGAGAGGATGTGGGGGAAAAGGTACACTTGTACATTGCTGGTGGGACTGCAAATTGGTGCAGCCAATTTCGAGGGCAGTATGGAGATTCCTTGGAAAGCTGGGAATGGAACCACCATTTGACCCAGCTATTCCCCTTCTCAGACTATACTCAAAAGACCTAAAAAGAGCATACTACAGGGACACAGCTACATCAATGTTCATAGCAGCACAATTCACAATAGCTAGATTGTGGAACCAACCTAGATGCCCTTCAACAGATGAATGGATAAAAAAATGTGGCATTTATACACAATGGAATATTACTCAGCACTAAAAAATAACAAAATCATGGCATTCGCAGGGAAATGGATGGCATTAGAGCAGATTATGCTAAGCAAAGTTAGCCAATCCCTAAAAAACAGATGCCAAATGTCTTCTCTGATATAAAGGAGGTGACTCAAAACAGAGTAGGGAGGAAGAGCATGAGAAGAAGATTACCATGAAACAAGGAAAAGAGGTGGGAGGGAATGGGAGAGAGAAGGGAAATTGCACGGAAGATGGAAGGAGACACTCATGGCTACACAAAATACATATACAATGGTGTGAGGGGGAAGGGAAGAAAAAAAAAGAGAGAGATAAGTTTGACAGTAGAATGGGTAGAGAGAGGTGATGGGAGGGGAGGGGTGGGGAGGGAGGATATGGAGGGCAGCAGAATACAACTGACACTAGGATTGCTGTATGTATACACATGGATGTATAACCAATGTGATCCTGCAATCTGTACACGTGGAAAATGAGAATTCATACCCTATTTGAATCAAATGTATGATATGTCAAGATCACTGTATTGTCTTGAGCAACTAATAAAAAAAAATCAGCTTTCCATGAACTTCCCTGGTGATAGGTACTACCAATCACACAGATCTCAACCCCCACCATTGTTTAGTGATTCTCTCAGGTGTCCTCATGGACAACCTACTTCTAGAAAGAGATAAAAGTATCCTAGATCTTGTTGGTGGACTATTCATTTGCCAAACATAGTATAATGGGTAGTTTTATGTCCTGGAAATCACTAAGTCATGCCCCTCTCTCCAGCTGTGTCTCCTGTTCTGTGAGGCCATCTTCATAAATTCCCATAAAGAAACTTACTTCCTGGTAATTATATTAGCACCTCTCAACCAACTGTATCCCAATTTTGTTTTGACAATCTCATAGTTGCATACATTTATTATTTAGAATAATGAAATAACTATCTAAAAATATTAAAAGAATTGAATATGTTTGCATCCAGAAAGTGGAATGAAGTAAAAGGGAGAAGAGGACAATGATTTTCCACAATAAATCCTTTCAAGCTTTTTCATTTGAAAAAAATTATTTTCATCAAATGCTTTAATGGGGGAGAGGGTGGTGAGAAACAGATAAAATTCCAGAGTATGATTTAAGATCAGCATAGAAAAGAGTACTGACGAATAAGCAATCTTCAGTACCGATTTAAAGGATCTCATCATCAATGGTACAAAACAAAGGGGAAAGGAGGTGTCTCTAGTTTATGTTCTTTTAGAAAAGGAAGCTATGACAATAGAAATAAATCTTATCAGTTTGAACCTACCTAAATTGGATGCTATGCACATTGAAGTTTTGTATTGAGTTTATATTGATTTTTTCCCAGTTTTTGTGAATCATTTTATTAAAGATAAAGTGGCAATGAAAATTTAATTAATATGTAAATTTTTGTTAGTTTGGCCTAAAATATTCTTTTCTCCTTCTACTATAATTAGGAATGTTTATCCTTGTTCTCTATTTCAAAAGAAATAATTTTGTGCCAGAAAGAATGAAAGTTTTGCAGTCTCTTGAAATACATTGAAATACATTCTGAGGTATTTATATTCTGTAATTTATACTGAGATATTTATATTGATATTTATTCTGAGATATTTGTACTGAGATACTTATGCAATACACAGCCTTGCTATGTAACAACTGGTTAATTCTATGATTTTTAGTCCCTGCAAATAGGTTCTTTTAGATTATCTACATAATAAAAGAATAGGGAAAACAATTAAGAATTGTATTGGGACTGGTTAAGGAAGACTTGGCTGAGACATGTTAACATACTTTGTTGGCAATGGGGAGCCATTTTTTTTTCACGATATGAAAAACAAAACAGGGCATAACTTAATATGTTATTCCCTTCTGCTTTTTCAAAAGAAAAAAGCAAACCCATGTCATAATATCATAATATAAATGTAAGTTATTGACTTGTTTACAATGTAAAGTTATTGACTTATCTAGAGGTAATGAGCTTAAAACAAAAGGTGAACACTTGAAAAGATGTTTATAAATAGAAACTAAAATTATGCAATGGAGGAAGGATAGCATCTTCAACAAATGGTGTTGGGAAAACTGGAAATCCATATGCAACAAAATAAAACTAAATCCCTTTCTCTCACCATGCACAAAAGTTAACTCAAAATGGATCAAGGAGCTTGATATCAAATCAGAGACTCTGCGTCTGATAGAAGAAAAAGTTGGCTCCGATCTACATATTGTGGGGTTGGGCTCCAAATTCCTTAATAGGAAACTCATAGCACAAGAGTTAATAACAAGAATCAACAAATGGGACTTACTTAAACTAAAAAGTTTTTTCTCAGCAAGAGAAACAATAAGAGAGGTAAATAGGGAGCCTACATCCTGGGAACAAATCTTTACTCCTCACAGTTCAGATAGAGCCCTAATAGCCAGAGTATACAAAGAACTCAAAAAATTAGACAATAAGATAACAAATAACCCAATCAACAAATGGGCCAAGGACCTGAACAGACACTTCTCAGAGGAGGATATACAATCAATCACAAAGTACATGAAAAAATGCTCACCATCTCTAGCAGTCAGAGAAATGCAAATCAAAACCACCCTAAGATACCTTCTCACTCTAGTAAGATTGGCAGCCACTATGAAGTCAAACAACAACAAGTGCTGGCGAGGATGCGGAGAAAAGGGTACACTTGTACATTGCTAGTGGGACTGCAAATTGGTGTGGCCAATTTGGAAAACAGTTTGGAGATTCCTGGGAAAGCTGGGAATGGAACCACCATTTGACTCTGCTATTGCTCTTCTTGGACTATTCCCTGAAGACCTAAAAAGAGCATGCTACAGGAATACTGCCACATCGATGTTCATAGCAGCACAATTCACAATAGCTAGACTGTGGAACCAACCCAGATGCCCTTCAATAGATGAATGGATAAAAAAAAAAAAACGTGGCAATTATACACTATGGAATATTACGCAGCACTAAAAAATGACAAAATCATAGAATTTGCAGGGAAATAGATGGCGCTAGAGCAGATTATGCTTAGTGAAGCTAGCCAAGCCCTAAAAAACAAATACCAAATGTCTTCTTTGATATAATAAGAGCAACTATGAACAGAGTAGGGAGGAAGAGCAGGAAAAAAAAAGATTAACTTTAAACAGAGACATGAGATGGGAGGGAAAGGGAAAGAAAAGGGAAATTGCATGGAAATGAAGGGAGACCCTCATTGCTATACAAAATTACATATAAGAGGTTGTGAGGGGAATGGGAAAATAAACAAGGAGAGAAATGAATTACAGTAGATGGGGTAGAGAGAGAAGATGGGAGGGGAGGGGAGGGGGGACAGTAGGGGGTAGGAAAGGTAGCAGAATACAACAGTTACTAATAGGGCATTATGTAAAAATGTGGATGTGTAACCGATGTGATTCTGCACATCCAATCTGCATTTGGGGTAAAAATTGGGAGTTCATAACCCACTTCAATCTAATGAATGAAATATGATATGTCAAGAGCTTTGTAATGTTGTGAACAACCAATAAAAAAAATAAAGTGGAAAAAAAGAAACTAAAATTAAAAAACAACAACAAAAAAGAACAAAAATATTTCACCTTTTCAACAGGGAGGGTGCATCCAGAAGGTGAAAAGAGGGATATGCTAAGATCTACATCAAAAGAGAATCTGTTAAAGTTAATAGCTTTGGGACAGAAAAATACACATAAGGTCTCCTCTGAGAGTGTAGATTACCACTGTTCTTGGTTACTATATTGAGGAAACAATTTCTAAGATGACATTGATTGAATCTTAGTAATGAGTTCAGGCAAGGTAGAGAAACTAGTTACCAAGGAAAATAGACAAGGCTATAAAATTAAGAAGCCATAAAGGCAAAATTTGATTCAGTGAGAACAATTTTTCTACAAGGAAGGAATTGAGGGAGTTTGTAGTTAGAAAGGAAATCTCATTTCTTGAGGTTCACAAGCATTTATTTTGACCATTGAAGACATTTCAACAGCACCTACCAGCAGACTGGGGCACAGAGCAAAAGCTTAGGAAGTTGTTGGCTGGGCAGGCTGTTTACAGGCTCAGAGTCAGGAGCTCTCCCACTCCTTAGGTGGGCTGTTCCACAGAATGTGATATTCTCCCCAGGCAGCTGGCTGAAAGGTACGGTATCCTCTCTTCACAGTGCTGGACGACACCTAGAAAAGTTTAAAATTAATGGTCAGACACATAAAAGTTGATATGAAATAAATTTTTAGTAGCTCTGTCATATCCCTGGTCCCTTTATTGGTACTATTGTACCATAATCATATTCCTTTATGATTTGCTTTGGCAATGAAAAGTTAGTGTAGAATGTTTAGGAAATTTTATAAATGGATTCTTTCCCTCTTTCTTCACACACGAGTGAAATAAATTTTCTCTTGAAAAGGGTGAGCATCTGAATGGGGAAAATACCACATTGCTTCATTGTATTTGCATGCAACAAAATGGAACAATTTCAAAAGTACAGTTTGGTGAGTTTTGATAAATGTAAATATTCGTATGCTACAGAAGATGCAGACTTCCTCATAATCCTAGAAATTTCCCTGGTACACCTTTGATTTAATCATTCCATTCCCCACTTTTCCTCTATCCTGAGGAAGCCATTTTTCTGATTTTTATTATAATGAATGCATTGGAAACAAAATTGAGACAGGAGAGATTAGAGACCCTTGTCTCAAACCCCATCCCACCTTGATTAGCAGGTTTGATGTGAGCCTAAGGACCTACCTTTCATCTCATCCCTTTATGTTATTGGAGGAGCTAACTTCCACCAAGCATAAACAAGATCCTGTTTTTCAGAAAGATTGCTTGACCATCTTGACATGCCTGGGCAGAGATTTAGACCATGCGAAATAGCAAAAATCACTCCCAGTAAAATAAAACCCACCAAGGTGAATCAAGACCTCAGGAGCTCCATAAGCCCAGACCCACTCTGAGTTCATGAGCAGACCCATTTATTCTGTTCCTGCCTGTCCTTGCATCCTATCTTAATCCAATAAACTCTTAATTTTTTCTCTTTGACTTGGTAAATTCTTCTCAGTGTGTGGGAACTGGCCTTCAACCAAAGGTCCATTAATGCAGTAACAAAAATTATATAGAATGTGCTGTTTCATGTAAGTATTCCTTCATTCAATATGATATTTTTATTTATTTTTAAATACTAATCTATATTTCTTGTCTGTCAAGAATAGTTCATTCTGTCTTGTTTTTGGTGTGTTCTAGTAAGAGTTTTTCACGATCTATTTTTATATTCAACTGCTGATGGACACTTATGTTATTTCCAGTGTGGGTTTATTATAAATAAATATTTTATGAACAACTTTTAACAATTTTTTAATAGTTATGCTTTTATTTTTCTTGAATAGGAGCAGAATTGATGAATATCAGGGTAGGTGTGTGCTTAGCATAACTAGGGAGACTTGACAATTTTATGGACATCTTTCTCCACTTAGCTCCTCATTTTCTGTATTCTGAAACTCCTCATATTGCACTTTCTATGACCTTTGATCTGTCCCTCTATAATGTAGTGATATTTTCATAGTCTGCTCATCTTATCATACAACAAACTCTGTAATGTGCTTTCAGGAAGAAAACTGGATTATTATAAATAAATCTCATGTCTTATCCTATGTGTGAATAATTCATATGTCAACCACAAGCTTACATAAGATTTTTATATTCACACTTTCTGGACTTCTCTTTTCTCGGGATTTTCCCCCCTTATTTTCCATGTTTCTAAGGCAGTTCTAATTTCAATATCTGGTTCTCCAGTCCAATGGGACTTCAGCTTTCTTGATCTCTATTCCCTGATGCCTTGTGGACTGGGAAGCATTCCTAAGAGGATCTCACCAAGCATGGTTGCCTTGCTGAAGGGTGAAAGCAGGTCCAGTTTTGAGTATTTTTCTTATTTCATATTGCTCCTCTGCCCCTTATGTTGTTTCGTGTATATTGTCCTGAATTTACAATTGTTTGCAGTAGGTTTATATTTTAGTGCTTATTATTATTTAGTATGATGCAAACTGTACAAGTTACTCTACCACTGATGGAAAGGCAAGAATCTGGGCTTTCCTTGTAGTTGTACTGTATTAGCTGCATGATATAATATTTTCTTTTTAAAATATATAATACTCCTGACCTATAGTATAATATGGGACCCATCTCAAATATCCATTTATGTAAGCATCTGACTGTAAAAGTTCTCTACAAAATAACAAATTTTAATGATCCAGTACCATCTCTCAAGATGAGTTTGAACAGCTTCTTAGAGTATGATGAATTAGTTCACAAAAATAAAGGTGTCTGTTAGTGACCCAAGACCATCAATAAGTTTACTATCTTTACTCATTTCTTCATACCTACGACTATTCCTCAGGCACACTGTGTTCTTTATTCCTTCCATTCATTCATTCAAACTTTATTGTGTATTCACTATGATTCATTTAGTATTCCAGGTGGTGTGGATTAAAAGCAAATCCAGAGTACACACTATCATGTATATGATAGCAGGATTGGCAGGCAAGAAATAAGCTAAGACTGTAAGTATATATCATATCAGATATGTTCCATAAAACAGAGTAAGGGACTACAGAGTGACAGGTGCTATTTTAATTAGGGAAGTCAAAGAAGGCCTCTCTGAGGAGCTGGTATTTATACAGAGATCTGGGTGGGGGAGAAAAAAGAGCCATGCAAATAATTGGGAAAAAGCACTCCAGGTGCAAGGAACAACAGGATATATGAACTAGAACTGGCATGTTCAAAAAATAAGTGGGATTAAGGCAGAATAAATAAAGCAGATAGTGTTAGAGACTATAGAAGAAGGCAAGGCTAGATTATGTTGGCCGTGAAATTTAGACTCTGATAAGTATAATATGAAGTCATGGAGCATTGAAAGCATGAGAGGGATATGATCTGATTTACATTTTTAGTAGATTTTTCAAGCTGCTGTGTGAAGAATAGACTTTACATGAGCAGCATGGAATAAGGAGATTATTTTCTGTAGGAAGTTATTACAGGAAACCATCCAAGAGATGACAGTAGCTTTAACAAAAATGAAAGCATAGAAACTGTTTTGTACCCCCATTTTTTAGCATGCTTCAAAGGGTTGTTTTATTTTATTTTTTTTTTTATGACATCGGAGAAGGGTCAAGCCATTGTAAACCCTCTCTTAAAAGTGTCAGGGCTCTGGGTGTGCAACAGCAATATGCATGTCATATAAAATGAAATTGCTTTACCATTCACAGGAATTTTGAGTAGAACTCAAGTTAAAATAATCAAGGTTACAGAAATGAAATCTATTATTAAAGATATAGCATTCATATTAAAACTAATCACATATAATGAGGCACATATGGAGGTTGTTCTAGCATAACAGCTTTTTTTTTGTGGTCAGAGAAAGAAAAGTTGTCCTTTGTGTTGTAAAAGTAGCTATAAAATGTCTATATGAATATCTTGCTAATTTTTCAACCTCACTATTGAACTTTTGGTTGAAGCACTGTCCTGGGAGACTTGAACTTTGGGTTTTAGCTTTATTATTATTTTTGTACCCAAATGAGCAGAAACTGCTATAATTGGGGACCTACCTGACATCTTCTAATTTGGGGAGAAATAATTGTGTAAGTGAAAGAGGCAAAGGAGGAAAGACTTAAGTAGAATCAGCAGCCATTTATTAAATATTCTCTGGTCCTAAGCACAAGAACAGTTTATAGGAGAACAGAAACATTTAAGGAAGCTAGGACTTATTTTTTAAAAAAGAAAATGTCTTGTTTATTTAGTTGTAGTTGAACACAATACCTTTATTTTATTTTCATGTGGTGCTGAGGACTGAACCCGGGGCCTTGCATGTGCTAGGTGAACGCTCTACCGCTGAGCCACAACCCCAGCCCTTAATTTTAACCTTCAAAGGGAAATAGGGATGTTTCTATGTCTAAAATCCAGGTTGCCATTTAGCTCCATAGAGAAAATAAATGTAAGGATTAGTATTTTCCCTTTAGTTTTGTTCTACTGATTTCCATCCAACACGCAGAAGGCACATGCTATTTGGAACCATTATATAATCATTGGTTTGTGTAGTTGAGTAGGATGTTTATCTGTGAAATTTGTTTCAAAGAGTTCAAGCTGAAGAAGGGTGAAATCCTCAGCTATTGTTAGTGGTAATGACTGCTATGGGGAAATGAAGATGCTGAAACTAACTTTTATGATGCCTTGCCAGCCCTCAGCTTCTCCTGTCGCTTCCATGCTGAGAACAGAGAAAGCATTAGCTAATCCACAAGAGGAATCTCAGATAAGACTGTTGTGCTGAGGGCAGGCTGATCACAATTTTCTATTTTATCTTTTATCTAAGGTACCTCGCCCAACTTCTGATCAAAGGATCTCTTTGAACATTTCCTCACACAAAAAGGAAATGGCAGCTACTTTTTCTGTGGGTGCTAGACTTTCATAATATAGGCATAGTATAATTATTTGTCATGTGTTTTTACTCTCTTTGTCTCATGACAAAAGTTTTCAAGTTTTACACTTTTATAAAATAAATAGAACTGGGACTTTTGCAAATTGTGCAGCTGATTTTATGTAGATGTTTTTAATTCTATTAGATATTTCTCAGTTATATTTTTCTTCAGATTCTCATGAAAGAGAAAAGAGGGTGTTAAAGAGAATACACTCAATGCCTTATTAAGGCAGCATAATAAGGGGAGCTTGTGACAAGGAACAGTGGAAAACATGTATGAAGTACTCTAAAAGATCCATAGGAGAAGAGAAGAATGAAAGGAATTGAGAGTAGATGTGCCTTTTGCTACATCCTTAGGTTTGTTTGTATTTTGCTTCTTTTCACATTTGGTTACATATCATTCTCCTGGTTGCTTACCATTTCTCTATAAAATTAGGAAGAAAAGCTGTCCTTTCCTGCATGGTAAAGTGGATATGATAGTTGGAAATAGATATATAGAAATACTTTTCTATTTCCCTCTTGTGTTCAGATCATTTTTTAATTATTAACAAAACCAGGTACATGGATTACTACTAGATTTTAGCTTTTTCCTGCCTTGCTAACTTAAAATATGGTGCATGCATGAGCCACAGCAGAGTCCTTGGAAGCTTATTAGAAATTCAGAAGCTCTGTGTTCACTGCAGACCTACTAATTCAGAAGTTCTAAGTGGGCCAGGGAATCTGTTTTGTCAAGCTCTCCACATGATTTTATACACACTAAATTTTGAGAAGCTCTGTCATAGGTGTGTGGAGCAGCAAAGGATTCTGCATTTCTAAGGGTCTAGGATAAAAAAAAATACTGCTGATCCATACACAATACTTTGAACAGTGAGGATGTAAAGGCTGTCATAATTCTGAGATTTTTTTTCTTCATTTTCTTCATTTTTCCTTTACTCACTGTTAGGTTTTTATCAATACCACTCTGTCTTTGCTCTAAAGGTTTGCACTGGGTTTATTGAATGATTAGAATCCAGAAGGAGAGAAATAAAAGTGAGTGTTATTTTCCCAATAATTACTTATTTTAAATAAGCTCTTCTAACTCTGTTTTCTGGATCCGTAGTGATTTTTCAGTTCCTGATATAACAAGGTTGTAATAACCTATAGCATTCGGGTTATTATTAACTACTGAAGTTAGCAGGTCAGAACTACTAATTTTTCATTATCGTGTCTTCTCAGCTCACACTTAACCTATGGTTTTGGTCCAATCTGTAAGAGAAATACTGTGGTTGTACTTCCCATCTTCCAGTTCTGACCCTGGGGTTGGAGAGCAGTAGAATGATGAAATCGACATCCTGTCTGGGCTGCAGTTTGGTAATGTGGAGGAATCCCTGGTCTTATATGTCTGATAGTGGGGTCATCAAACTGTGGAGATTCTTTTTGGTGCTTGTTAAGGGCACCAGATGCCTTGGGTACTCAGGAGAGTTGCTTATATCTTCCCTCTGAATGCATGACATCTTGTTTTCTTATTGCTCCTTCAATATAGCCTTTGATAACAGGCTTCCTCCGTGTGCTATAGAAAGGAAGCAAATGTAAGACTACATGTGTAAGTGATAACAACTCTAAGAGATATGTTTCAGACTCACACAATGATTTTCTTCACATGTACTGTTTTGTATTACAACCTTGTTGAATCAGGAGCCAATATCCAGCCACAATGAGAGATACCTCATTTTCATCAACTCACTCTGATTATCTGATGACCTCTTCTGAAGTTGAGGACATACAAAGTCAAAAATTCTTGAATCACTTCCCTACCTACCAGTATATAGATTACATATAATGGTATGGGTAAGGAGGTTGGAGTGATGGTTGAGGCAAATCAAACTCATTAGGCAGCTTCTTAGCAAGCATTATAGGAATTATCAACAGGTAATTTTCTTCAGGAATCCATTTTTTACTGTTTGTTTGACCTCATATCAATAAATAGATGCTAGTTGTCAGAAAACAGAATATTGCATTATATATACATTTTTGTCCTCTTTCCTATCTACTATCAACGTATCCAGTTTATCCCATCTCTTACTCAGTGGATAGATCCCACCTTCCTTTGGATTTCATTAGTTAAGTAGAGATTCATATGGGAGGGTGCCATACTCATGCACCTTAGGTTGAGCTATTTTGAATCCAGATGACTGTTGGGTTACTCATTTCCAAAATACCTGACAAGAACAACTTAGAGAAAAAAGATATATTTTGGTTCACAGTCTTGGGAGACTAAATACACGATCAACAGGTTCCAAGGCAGAAACATCATGGTAGAAGTTCATGGGCAGAGGAAAACTTCTCAGCTTTTAGCATCCAAGGAGCACAGAAACAGAGATATAAACGGGTAGGGAGAAAGAGAGATAGATAGGGCCAGGGGCCAGGTACAAATATACTCCACAAGGACATGCCCTGAGTAAACCATGGTCCACCTGACTATAATTTTTATCATCTCCATGTAAATCCATTGAAAATATCAGTCTATCAAAAGGATTTAACTGATGATGAGGCAACAACTCTTGAAATCCACTCTTTTCACCTTTGAATATTGCTTTATTGCTTAATGTATGAGCTTTGGGGGAATACTCATGAGCCAAACCATAACAACTATGAAGGAGACTATGGTGGTAAGGAGTTCTGTGGACATAAGACAAAAACAATTAATGTTCTTCTTTGTAAAAAAAACTTTAATTATTTGATTATTTATGTATTTGTACTGAGGATTGAAGCCATGGGCACTTTACCACTAATCTACATTGTGAGCCTTTTTTATTGGTTCTTTTTGAGATGATCATATGATTCTTATCTCTGAGTCTATTGATGTGATGAATTACATTTATTGATTTCCTTATGTTGAACCAACTTTGCATACCTGGGATGAATCCCACTTGATCATGGTGCATAATCTTTTTGATATGTTTTTGTATTTGATATGCTAGAATTTTAATGAGAATTTTTGCATCTATGTTCAGTAGAGATATTGGTCTAAAGTTTTCTTTCTTTGATGTGTCTTTGCCTTGTTTTGGAATCAGGGTGATATTGGCCTCATAGAATAAGTTTGGAAGTACTGCCTCTTTTTCTATTTCCTGTAATAAATTGAAGAGTATTGGTATTAGCTCTTCTTTAAAAGTCTTGTAGAACTCGACTGTGTAACCTTCTAGTCCTGGGCTTTCCTTAGTTGGTAGGCTTCTGATGGCATCTTCTATTTCATCGCTTTATATTGGTCTGTTTAAATTGTGTATATCTTCCTGACTCACTCTGGGCAAGTCTTATGACATAAGAAATTCTTTGATGGGGCATATATATTTACTATATTCTATTTTATTGGAATATAAGTTTTCAAAGTAATTTCTAGTTATCCTCTGTATTTCTGTAGTGTCTGTTGTGATATTACCTTTTTCATCACGTATGCTGGTAATTTGAGTTCTTTCTCTCCTTCTCTTCATTAGCATAGCTAAGATTCTGTCAACTTTATTTATTTTTTCAAAGAACCAACTTTTTGTTTTGTCATTTTTTTCAATTGTTTCTTTTGTTTTGATTTCATTGATTTCAGCTCTAATATTAATTATTTCTTGCCTTCTACTGCTTTTGCTGTTGGTTTATTTTTCTTTTTCTAGGACTTTGAGATGTAAAGTAAGGTCATTTATTTGTTGGCTTTTTCTTCTTTTAAGGAATAAACTCCATGCAATGAACTTTCCTCATAGAACTGCTTTCATTGTGTCCCAGAGATTTTGATATGTTGTCTATATGTTCTCATTTACCTCTAAGAATTTTTAAATCTCCTCATTGATGTCTTCTGCAACCCATTGTTCATTCAGTAGCATATTGTTTAGTCTCCAGGTGTTGGAGTAATTTTTATTTTGTCATTGATTTCCAATTTAATTCCATTATAATCTGATAAAATACATGGTAGTATCTCTATTTTTTTGTATTTGCTAAGAGTTGCTTTGTGGCATAGTATATGGTCTGTTTTAGAGAAGGATCCATGTGCTACTGAGAAGAGAGTGTAACTGCTTGATACAGATTGACATATTCTATATATGTCAGTTAAGTCTAAGTTATTGATTATATTTTTTGAGTTCTATAGATTCTTTTTTTATATATAATTTTCATTTATTCTTTTTAGATACACATGACAGTAAAGTATATTTTGGCATATTATACATACATGGTGTATAACTTTCTTTTTTTATAATTTATTTTAGATTTTATTTTATTTTTCACATCTTCACACATGTATTTTGTATAATGATGAGGGTCTCCTTCTACCATCCTTACTATTCCCCTTCTCCCGAGTTCTATGGATTCTTTATTCAATGTTTGTTTTGAAGATCTATCCAGTGGTGAGAAAGGTGTGTTAAAGTCACCCAAGATTATTGTGTTGTGATCACTTTGACTCTTGAACTTGAGAAGAATTTGTTTGATGAACATAGGTACACCATGTTTGGGGCATATATATTTATGATTGCTGTGTCTTGTTGTCTTGTATGGTTCCCTTGAGCAGTATGTAATGTCCATCTTTATCCCTTTTGATTAACTTTGGCTTGAAGTCTACTTTATTTGATATGAGGGTGGAAACCCCTGCTTGCTTCTGCAGTCTGTATGAGTGGTATGATTTGTCCCAACCTTTTACCTTCAGTCTGTGTATGTCTTTACCTATCAGATGAGTCTCCTGTAGGCAGCATAATCCAGTTTGCTAGTCTATGTCTTTTGATTGGTGAGGTTAAGCCATTAACATTCACGGTTACTATTGAGACATAGTTTGTATTCCCAGCCATATTTGTTTATTTTTGTTATTTAACTTGACTTAATTTTCTTCTTTGATTATTTTCTCCTTTAGTGTACTACCTCCCTCTTCTGATTTTCATTGTTGTTTTTTGTTTCCTCTTCATGGAATATTTTTTCAAGGATGTTTTGTAGTGTCAGTTTTCTAGCTATAAATTCTTTTAACTTTTGTTTATCATGGAAGGTTTATATTTCATCTTAAATCTAAAGCTTCATTTTGCTGGATACAAGATTCTTGGTTGGTACTCATTTTCTTTCAGAGTTTGATATATGTTGTTCCAGGATCTTCTAGCTTTCAGGGTCTGTGTTGAAAAATCTGCCATTATCCTAATTGGTTTTCCCCTGTGTAATCTGATTCCTTTCTCTTGTGGCTTGTAAAATTCTCTCCTTATTCTCTATGTTGGGCATTTTCATTATAATGAAATATAATGGTGTGGATCTGTTGTGATTTTGTACACTAGCCATCCGGTAGGCTTCTTGAATTTGGATTTCCAATTCATTCTTCATGTTTGAAAATTTTTCTGATATTATTTCATTGGATAGATTGTTCATTCTTTTGGTTTGGATCTCTATGCCTTTCTCTAACCCAGTAACTCTTAAATTTGGTCTTTTTATGATATCCCATATTTCTTGAATGTTCTCTCATGGTTTCTTACCATTATCACTGTGTAGTATATATTCTTTTCAAGATTTTATAGTTTGTCTTTATTGTCTGATGTTCTATCTTCCAAGTAGTCTACTCTGTTTGTGGTGCTTTCATTTGAGTTTTTAATTTGGTTTATTATTTCTTTCATTTCAAGAATTTGTTTGTTTTTTTTTTAGCACCTTTATCTCCATGTTGAGGTGATCTTTTGCTCCTGTGTTTCGTAGCTCCTTGTCGAAGTGATCTTTCACTGCCTGTATTTGCTCTCTGTATCTTCCTTGAGTTCACAGAACATTTTAACCATGTACATCCTTTAGGATGTACTCCTTCTATGTCATTTCTCCTGCTGTGGCTGCCAATGATTCTAATGATGTGGTGTCTTCATTTGTTTGGGGCATTTTCTTCCCTTGTCTTTTCATATTGCTCCTGTGTCTTCCTTTCCAGCTCTGTGGGTCTAGATTGTTATTTTTTTTACCCTATAGGTTTGTAGTGCTCTTGTAGGGTTTCAAGACCTCTCCTTTGTGGAGAAGGACAATATTAACAGATCCTAATATCAACAATATACCACCTATGAACAATTTGTTGTTATTAAGATGTTTATAGTTTAGTCTGGATGTACAGAAAGTTTGGATTCAATTATTATCTAAGATATAATCAGTAATTTTGTAAAAAGCTTTACAGTTTCTGACAGTGGACAATAAACTGCGGTTGGGCTTAGGATGATATGCTGAGGAGGTAGGATGTGAGGATATTAATGTATCTTAGGAAGTATGAAGGAGAAATCTAGTGAAGAAGGTTAGTAGCAAGGGAATAGATAGGAAGTAATTTAGAATAGGCTTGTATGTGGGATGACAGTAAAGTACATAAAACAAACACACATATGTATTTAGAAAAATACTGATGTTAAAACAGTAAAATTTGGAGGGAAAAAGAAAAATGAAAGAATAAAAAAGAAAAGAAAAAAAAGGGCATTACATACAACACCTCTATATTATATTATTCAGATGACTCAGTCCTCAAAGACCTATTTCATGCAAAGCTCTTGGTTTTAGATATGTTGGGTATGTGAGGGCTGGAGGATGGAGGGGTAGAAGATAAAAAAACCAACAAACCAACAAACAAAAAAATTCAGAAGAAGCCAGGGTTGTAGTAGCTTTAGAGATTTGTATCTTTCCTGATTCTCTTCTCATCCAGTAGGTGGCGTTGTCTGTTGTAAGCTGGTGTCTCTGCCCCCTGGATCATGGAGGTAACCAAGGTAGAAAGACTGGTCCTGGCCCAGGGTGCCTGGATGCGGAGAGTGACACCCACCTGTCCCTGCAGAAAGACTGCACCTCACGGGGGTCTCTTTTTGGGACCACTTGCTTGTATGATGTAAGTGCCCAGTACTATCTCCCTCTCTTGCCTGAAGATTTCACAGTTGCTGGTCTCTCCCTCTCCCCAGAAAGTTCCCAATTAAGAAAACTCTCACCCCAGGGCTCTGGTGGGCGGATCCCTGATCACACTGCACACCTGTGTTGGGTAATCACCGCTAGGGAGGGGGGAAAGGTTGGAAATCTGGTACCTGGCTGCTGGAGATCCGATCTGGGAACTGCCCCCAGCTGAATGGCTAGAATGTTGAGTCAAGATGGGAGCGGTCTGCTTTTAGCACCGGGGTGTCTGGTGAGATGGAGAGAGCCTGGTGAGGTGGGGGAGCCTGGTGATGTGGGGGGAGCCCCGTGATGGCATTGTGCTGTGGGTAGGTAGCAGCTGAGTAACTTGCGTGGGAGCACAGTGAAGTCTTGGCGATCTGCAGATGTATTGATAGGTGATTCTGCTAAGGCACTCACTGAGTCTTGTGTGGGCTGGAACTTCGGGCTTTGGGTCCTGCTCCAACACCAGGCATCCTACTCCAAAGCTGAAACCCGGAGTCCCCCATGGGGTCACAGCGCTGATGATTTCTGCAGAGAGCAGCTGGATAGGGACCCTCTAACACTCTCAGAGATGTAGTATTCCGACTAGGTAAGATCTGCGGGTCTGGTGGCATGGGGCACAGGGTGGCTCACTCCCTTCCCACAGCCATGTTTTCTCTGAATTTCACTCATTTATTAATTGAGTTATTATTTCTTTTTTGGTGCAAAGTTACTTGTATATCCTGGATATTCATGCCCTATCTGAGGTGCAGGTAACCAAGATTTTCTCCAATTCTGTAGTCTTTCTTCAATCTCTGGTTTTCTTTGCTATGCAGCTTTTAGAAGCTTTTCAATTTGATGCCATTCCTGTCTCTGATTTTTTTTAAGAGAGAGTGGAGAGAGAGAGAGGGGGAGAGAGAGAGAGAGAGAGAGAGAGAGAGAGAGAGAGAGAGAAAGAGAATTTTTTTAAATATTTAGTTTTCTGCGGACACAACATCTTTGTTTGTATGTGGTGCTAAGGATCGAACACCGGCCGGCCGCACGCATGCCAGGTGAGCGCACTACTGCTTGAGCCACATCCCCAGCCCTGTCTCTGATTTTTTAATTTTACTTTTTGTGCTTTAGGAGTCTTGTTAAGGAAGTCAGTTCCTGTACTGCCATGTTGGAGTGTTGGACCTACATTGTTTTCCAGCAGTTATAGAGTTTCTGGTCTAATGCCTAAGTCTTTGATCCACCTCCAGTTGACTTTTGTGCAGAGTGAGAAACAGGGGTAAAATTTCATTCTACTAAATATGGATTTCCAATTTCCCCAGCACCATTTGTTGAAGAGGCCACCTTTTCTCCTATGTATGTTTATGGCGCTTTTGTCTAGTATGAGATAACTATATTCATATGGGTTTGTCTCTGTGACTTCTGTTCTAATCCATTGGGCTTCATGTCTAGTTTGGTACCAGTACCATGCAGTTTTTGTTAACTATAGCTCTATAGTATAATTTGATATCTAGTATTATGATGATCTCTGCTTTGCTCTTCTTACCAAATATTGCTTTGGCTATTCTGGATCTCTTATTTTTCCAAATAAATTTCATAACTGTTTTTCTCTATTTCTGCGAAAAATGTAATTGGGTTTTTGATGGAAATACATTGAATCTGTACAGCACTTTTGATATTATGACCACTTTGACAATATTAAATCTTCCTATCCAAGACATAGGAGGTCTTTCTATTTTCTAAGATCTTATTCAATTTCTTTCTTTAGTGTTCTATTGTTTTCATTGTAGAGGTCCTTCACCTCTTTTGTTAAATTGATTCCCAAGTTTGTTTGTTTTGAGGCTATTATAAATAGGATAGTTATCCAAATTTCCTTTTCACCAAATTTGTCATTGGAGTATAGGAACACAATTGATTTATGAGTATTGATCTTGTATCCTCCTACTTTGTTCAATTTGTTAATGAGCTCCAGAAGTTTTCTGGTGAAGTTTTTTGGATCTTCTAAATGTAGGATCATGTCATCAGCAGAGATAATTTGAGCACTTCTTTTCCTATTTGTATCCCTTTAATTTCCTTCTCTTGCCTGATTTCTCTAACTAGAGTTTCAAGACTATCTTGAATAGAAGTGATTAAAGGGAACATCCTTGTCTTGTTTCTGTGTTTAGAGAAAAAGCTTCCAGTTTTTCTACAATCAGTATAATTTTGGCCTTGGATTTTTCATGTATAGCCTTTACAATGTTGAGGCAAGTTTCTTGTATCCTAGTTTTTCTAGTGTTTTGAACATAAATGGGTTCTGTACTGTCTTAAAATTTTTTTTTTATTGACATATGTTGAAATAACTTTTCACCCTTGGATGAAACCTATCTGATCATGGCACACTGCCATGTGTTTAAATATGTTTTTGTTGTGGTTTGCCAATATTTTATTAAGAATTTTTGCATCTAAGTTCATCAAGGATATTGTTCTGAAGCTTTCTTACCTTGATGTGGTCTTTGTCTAGTTTTGGTCAGGTTGATACTGGCTTCATAGAATGAGTTTGGTGGTGTTTCCTCCTTTTCTATTGTTGAAATAATTTGAGAATTGACATTAGTTCTTCTTTATAGATAGGATAGAACTTGGCTGTGAATTCATCTTGTCCTGGAATTTTCTTTGTTGGAAGGCTTTTGATTCCTATTTAATTTCATTACTTGATATTGATCTTAGTTTTTCTATATTCTCTTTGTTCAATTCAGGTAGGACAGAAGTCTCCAGGAATTTATTCATATCTTCATGGTTTTCCAGCTTTTTTAGTAAGAAGTTTCAAAATAGTTTCTAATTATCCTTTGAATTTTAGTAGTATCTGTAAAGATATATTCTTTTTCATCTCAAGTTTTGTTGTTTGAGCTTCTCCCTCCTTTCTTAATGGTTAGTTTGGCTAAAGGTTTATCAATTTTGTTTATGCTTTCAAAAACCTAACTCCTTGTTTTTCAATGTTTTATATGGTTTTTATTGATTTGCAATTTTATTGATGTTTTACTCTGATTTTAATTATTTCCTGTCTTATACTGATTTTGCTTTTGTTTGTTCTTCTTTTTCTAAGTTTTTGAGGTGTAATGTTAGATTATTTATTTGGTATCTTTCTATTCTTTTAATGTATGAGCTCAATGCTGTGAACTTTCCTCTTAACTACCTTCATACTATCCCAGGAATTTTGATATGTTGTACCATTATTTTTATTTACTTCTAAGAAATTTTTAAATTTCTTTTCTGATTTCTTCTGATATCCCTTCATCATTCAACAGTATATTATTTACTCTCCAAATCTTAGAGTGGTTTCTGTTTTTTAAATTATCACTTATTTATAATATAATTCCATTGTGATCTGATAGAATATAAGATATTATCTTTTTGTTGTTATTTGCTAAGATTTGCTTTATGACTTAAAATATGATTTAGAAAATGTTCCATTGCTGCTGAGAAGAAAGTGAATTCAGACATTAGAGGATGAAATATTCTGTAGATGTCCCTTAGGCCCTCATTATTAATTGTATGTTTTAGTTCCATAGAATCTTTACTTAGTTTATGTTTGGATGATGTAGCCAGTGGTGAGAGAGGCATGTTAAAGTCACTTAGCATTATTGTATTGTGATCTATTTGATTCTTAATATTAAGAAGGGCTTGATGTTCCTTGATTGTTTGGGGAATAATATTTGTAATCATTATATCTTATTGATTCAGGATTCCCTTAAGATGTATGAACTGACCTTCTTTGTATGTTATATTAATTTTGGTTTAAAATCTATTTTCTAAAATGAGAAAAGCTACCCCTGCTTATTTATTAGATCCATGTAAATAATGTGCAGTTTTTTTTCCCATCATTCTTTCATCTTCAGAGACAGGGTCTCACTAAATTACTCCAAGTCTAAGTTTCCAAGTCTTTCCTGCCCTCGAAATCCTTCAGACTCAGTTCTCAAGTTACTGGTATTATAGGGTTGTGAAACTATACCCATCAAAAAATCTTTATTTTATAATGATCCCAAATCGTAATCTTCGATTTACATTCTAAGAAGTTTCTTCCTTTTAACCATTTATTGATAGCATTTGAAAGCAGAAAGTATATTAGACATCGTCCAGACTAATTCTTATTTAAGAAAGAAATCAAATATATTTATGCATTAATTTAATGAACATTTATTAGATGGCTTCAGTTGGCAAGAGACTGAATTTTAGGAGACTTTCCCCAGAATCTTGAGTGTTTAATGAAGGCGTTTACCACCTGGGCTCTCCCTGCTTTGTGGTTTTCATATTTAAAAAATGTTCCCAAGTGACACCCCATAAAACAGATCCCCTCATTTGCAACACAGATTCGACCAGGAAAATTAAACAGAATATCTTAGCTATTATTGAGGAAATGGTTCATACAAATGTAAAATTAGTCTTCTGAAAAAGCTATTTAAAGAAAATAATCAGCTTAAATTGGAGGTGATTTTGGTATTTTAAAATTCATCAGATTATTTCAAAATGTGCCATTTATCACGTCTTGGTAAGTCTTAGTGAGGTGCCACTATCCACTTACTGGTATTTCTGGTATAATTTGGGAATACTGTAGTCATTATGCATAGCATTCCACATTACTTTTGACAGGTAGCTGCAACTTCCAGGAACCAGGGCCTCTGATGCCCCTGAAAGTGGTCACCAGGGTACTCAGTATGATGTAAACACCTGCCCACCATGCTGGTAGTGGGAGCTTGTCACACCTGGAATCTCTCTAACAGCTGTGGGGTGACCTGTCAACCATGGGCCAAATCCAGAACAATTATCATGAGGTGAAAAGTCTCAAATCCAATCAGCTATCCCATGAGCTATTCAGCCACCTGTACATGGTTAACATCTGTGGTCTGAAGTTTGCTTTTGTTGTTTTCTTTTCAAGCAATGCAGTTTTTCATTGAACAGTATAAAAAAATGGAAGGTGGTGACTAATTTAGAAAGATAATATTAAAATCTCTCTAACAGAATGAAATCCTCACTGTAAATATTGTTACTTTTAAAGTGCACATTTGGCTAAAAGATAAAAAATTCAGTAATAAAGATTTTGGTAAGCATTTCATGGGGAATGTTGAAGAGTGAGTTTAACATGGAGTAATTGATAAATATTATAAAGAAATTATAATCGTTATCTCTATCAAGAATTTACACAAAGCAAGACTTGCAATAAAAATTAAAATAAATAATTGAAGATTGAATCTATGCTAATTGGGAGATATTATTGCTCCAAATTACAGAATAATTTCATGAACTGAGGTGGTTGATGAAAGAATATTACAAAAGTAGGTGATTTTAATTTGGCCTTAAAGAATAGGTCAGACTCATTGGGTAAATGGGAGTTCAGAAGCAAATCAGCATAACAAGAAAGCGATAGCAGCAAGGTAGTTATATGTGTGCATGAGGCATTGGGTTTTAATGAAGCCAATGGCCTGTACAAGAGAGCAGTGGAAAGGCAATTTATGTAGGATAGGGGAAGTCAGAGCTTTAAAACTTAATATAAGTAAAAGAAAAAAAATATCAATGTGAGTTCCAGAAGGTACCAAATAAAAGTCCAGGGTTGGACAATAGTTAAAACAATAAAAATAGTTGTTATTTAGGACAATTGCTTTGGGGGTAAAAGGACCTCAACATAGGACTGGGCTCAATTCTGAATGTGGGATGGGCAAATAGAGATTTATGGAAGCTGAATGACAGTAACTGAACGTAAACATTTATTGTGGGCAGAAGGGATTCTGGCTAAACCCATAGAGTAGAATTGTTACTGAAGACAGGCCAGTGTGATCTGATATTACCCAGGAAATAGTGGGAGACAAACAACCCAATTAGATATGAAGAGTGATCAGGAATGGAGGATGAAGGTTTCTTGCAAATCCTGACTTAGCAGGGTTACTGGTCAAAATGCATTTTACAAGGAAGTATGTGTGTTGGATTAACTTTTGGTTCACAACTAGTAGCTACAAGCAGCTCAGAGTGCTAGGAAAACCTATGCTTGTACAGGCCTGACAGGGACACCTGCAGGATGGGGCACTCTGCTCCACTTCCTCAGTACTTGTGGTTATCGTTGCCAAGCTACTAGATTACCAGGTCAGGAAACTGAGGGTCAGATGCCTCAGGGCATGTAACCCTCCCAACTCATAAAGCCCCCCTTCCTTAGGGACAAAGACCCTTCCAGACTGCCTTCCATCATGACAGCAATATTTAGTGCTTCCTCATAGTGTGTTTACATTAGGCATAAGATGATTGGCTTATAGATGTTAAGATGCTTATGTGTGATTGTTGAGCACGCCCTACCTGAACCCTATAACAGCTGTATGCATTCCAAAAATAAATCAGCTTGAGCTTGCTAAACAATGATTGCGGAGTCTCATCAGCCAGCTTTCTCACTAAGCTCCCGGCATCTGTGTGTTGATTTGATACCAGGTCTCTACCTTTAGCGACAAGGTAGCCAAGTGACCATCGACCACAGCAGTGAGTAGGAATGCAGGAACACCTACATATGTGAATGAATCTAGGAGAATGTTTGGGAGTTTGACTACAGTGTGATCAACAAGGAATGAAAGGAGAAGTTAAATGCTAAAAATGGTAATGTTTCAAAATGATAACTATGTAAAGATAAAATGAGAACACTGGCACATTTTAGAGTTTAACTGAGAAGGTTATATCAATATGTAAACCACTGCAGTGTTTGTCATGTAAACAGTCCTGTGAGTTGCTTTTATTCCTTTTCATCAAAATAGTCCCAGAAGCAGAAATATGTGGGGGTACAGTTTCTTCCAAATGGGATTGTGGGTATAGCACTTCAAAGGCAAAATATGTATTTGATGTCTCTCATGTTTGACTATAAAAACACACTAGATTTTTTTTTCTCCAATCTACAACATTTCCTGGCTGATCTTTTAAAATCCAACAAGCCAAAGCAAGGAAGCAAATATAAACAATAGGTCCTTCTTTTTAAATAAATTCTTTACAATAATATTAATATATTTTCTATTATGACTCCACTCCCCCTATCCTGAGCTGACTCATAGTATGAATACTTTGCTCTCAACTCTTGTGACATGTTGACATTTTGGTTCCATGTTTGTGCAGAGAAGAAAAAACCTGCCCCTTCCCCAAATCAGTTCAGTTATCTCAGTGTTTTCCCAAGGTCTCTCCCTTGGCAAAACAATGGGAATCTAATGTCATGGGTTAACTTACATTGGAAAATGATGAAATTTGAGAGAGGGACAGGGATTATAATATAATAATCCAGATGTCTTGATCACACAAAGGAGGCTACCTATCAAAATAAAATCTCGTTGTTATTATTGTCGTCTTCCACATAGTTGTTATTCCTGTTTTTTTCCAATTCTATCCTGGTTCGAACTAGTGTTTACTTTTCTCAATATTGATGCATCCTTGCCCATTTCTATTTCCAAATAAGACTTTATATCCTCTTTATATCACCACATCATTGTACTTTGGTGCCTTGGGTCTCCTTGCTTGGCTCCCCTGTACTCCTTCCTTGATGATAAAGCTCAGAGTAGTTGTACTTTTATTCTCCCACTGAGTGGTGAAAAATATTCTGTATGTTTTTAAGCCAAAACACATAAAGAATTAGCAGCCCCTCTCTCTCCCTTGACACTCACACCTTTTGGTGTTAAATTGACCTGTGTGTATTCTTAGGATTTTTATAGTTGTGGCTCTGTTTTAATACAAGCTTCTATTCCTCCAATAAATATCTACTTATTTCTGCAGTACTATTTGAACTCAACATTTTTGCCTTCTTTATTTTGAATTGGGAGTTGAGAGTGTGTCCTGTGTACACATTTTAGAGGGCACTGAGGGGTTGTCTTCAAATAATTTTATATCAATTTTTTTTTTTACCTTTAAGTGTGTAGAAGAGTGACTATTTTCCATCTGTTACTATACTCCATATCTTTATTTTCTTTTTAATCTTTGCATATCTAAGTAGTAAACATTATTTCTCAAAATTTTTACATTTATTTAATATCTGGTAAATTTTGTGTATATATTTTTCATTTAAAATTCTTTTCCTGTGAAATTTCCTTTCCTAGACTGTCACCTCTTCTTAGTGATTGAGAAGCTGCTGTGTGTATTTCAAATAGTTTGGCACTGTCTTAAGTTTGTGAATTTTCTTTACAGTTAACTTTTGTTACATATATTGTTAAAACATTTTGTAGTTATCTTCTTAACTTCTTAACTTAATCATCTTCTTAACTTTGGGCCTTGATCAGGTTTGCCTTCCTCAGTGTAAAGATATGTTAAAATTATGCATTTTCTTCTAATAAATATTTTTAAAATCTTTGAATATTTATATATTAAATCCATTGGAAATTCATGTTTTCATGTGGGATAAAGAAGCCATTCTTCTTATACATAGACATGCAGCACTTGTTAATTTAAACTCACAAGTATTCAGTTGTATCAATGTTTTCCTGAAAATCCTATCTTTTTCTTATTCATTAAATAACTTTTGTCACATATTACATGATCAATATATATATATATATATGCATATTTCTGTCTGTTTGTATTTCTTTGTTTAGACCTCGCAGAATCTCTAATGTTGAAGCAGAAAAATAGAAACATGATGTTTTATACTGATTTTAAATAAATAAATTTCATAATGTTGAAACATTTTCATTGTGTTTAATGTTTCTTGTCAATTTTATCAATAATTTTTATTAAATCAAATATTTTCTGTGTACATTACGTATTCATAATTTCTTCCTTTTCTTTTCTAACATTATGATAAATACATATTTGTTTTCTAATGTTAACCCACACTTGAACCACCAGAATTGAATGTATTTGGTCACATTTTTGCATTTCTATTGGAGGAACAGAAACATCTGTGGCTAATTTATATTCTATATTTAACTATAAATCTTTTCTTTCATGAAGAACCTATAAAAATAAAATTATTTTAGACTAAAACTAGAATCTATATAAATCCACAGTTTAAATGAAACAGTTACAGACTCTAAGAAACAGTTATAAAAATAGCTATTGAATGAATTTTGGCAGAATATGATTCTCAAAATAGTGTGGAATTTGAAATTTGGTTGGAAGCATTTCGTTTAAAGAAAGAAAATGTAAAAATCCCAGGGAATTAACTTTGTGCTTGAACTATTCTTAAAAGGAAAAATTTCAAGTCAAATTGCTTGGATATTACAATTCAGTTGCAAGCTCTATTCACTTCAGTGAAACTTTAGTAATATTCATTTCCAAAATGAGCACTCCTGAAGAAGATGCAATGACTTCCTCTACTCCTGTTCTTTATCCTTTTTTGTTCTCTATGAAATCATTTCAGCTTCAATAATCTGTTTCTGTTAAGTGTGAACAAAGACAAAAAATAAGACTGGACTCCAACAAAGGTTATAAATAGAAGCAGTTTTGAAGACAATAAGATGTGTTTCAAGATCAGTCTTGAGATCATGATGCCAGGAACATTCAGGGTAGAAAGGTGACTATACACAACTAGAAGTACCATGGAATAGGAGAGCCCATCCCAGGGCAATCCTAGGAAAAGAGCATGGTCCCTCTGAGGCTGACCATGAGAGTTGTCCAGTGTGGGTGGTGAAGCAGGCAGGGCGAGTTGACTTGGTCTCTTGTCCCCTGGAATCAATTTTCCTTTTCATGCAGATGAACCCCTGGACATTGAAGTATACCACAGATGATCAGATTTGTATGTTTCAATTTGGTCTCTGGAACCTACCATTTATTAAACAAAATTTTATCTGAAGAAGAATAAGACATTTTAGAGTCTGATAGAGATTTTTTGAACAAGAATTTATTTACTGTTCTCCAAATGTCTATCACCACAGAATTACAGTATGGAAAGCTTCTCATTGTCTTTTACTACAAAATCATTGCCAAGATACACATCCTTTTTGTGTCACAATTTATCTGGGACATAATAATTGATAAGTTCTGCAAATCTTGTAGATGGGCAAAATAGATGGATAGTATGATTGCACTCAAATTTACTTATTTTTCAAATACATATATAGAGAAAGTTGTGAGGTATCAATAAGATTTCTTTTCATAGTTGATGTTTTCCATTCCTCTGAAACATCAAGTATATTCTTAAGTAAGACTTCATTTTTCATTTTTCTTCCTTTCCTCCCTTTCTCTTTTCTGTCAATTTCTCTTTTTTTTTTCTTTTTGTTGTATGCTGCCAGGCATTTTCACTTAAAGGCTGGCTACATGACATAGAGATTAAGAGTACAGGTTCTGCGATGGTGCATGCCTGTAATCCCAGTAGTTCAGGAGGCTGAGGCAGAGGATCATGAATTCAAAGCCAGCTTCAGCTACTTAGTGAGGCCCTAAGCAACTCAATGAGACCCTTTTTCTAATAAAATACAATAAAAGAGGCTAGGGATCTGGCTCAGTGGTTTAAATCCCTATATGAAAACACACACACACCAAATATGTGTGTGTGTGTGTGTGTATATGTATATATATATATATATATATATATATAGAGAGAGAGAGAGAGAGAGAGAGAGAGAGAGAGAGAGAGATTCTGCAGAGAGGGAACGCATGTTTATTTCCAATTATACTCCTATATATATGTTGAGCAAATACCTAATTTTTTAAAATTTCAAATTTCCCTTCTCTAGTATGAGCATGAAAAATGCTACCAACATCACAGGTTTTTAATGACAATTAAATAAAATAATCCAAATAAAGGGAAGTTTATGGATATTAAATATTATTATTGTTTTACAATTATTTAACAATGAAATTAACTAGATATTATAAGATTTTTTTAAAAAGTTTTTTTACTTTTCTTTTTAGTTTTACATGACAATGGAAAGTTTTTTGACATATCATACATACATGAAATATACCTTCTCATTGTGTGGTTGTACATAATGTGGAATTACACTGGTTGTGTATTCATATATGAACATAGGGAAGTAATATTTTAACTTGGATAAAAATGTATTAAGTGAATTGGGAAACTGTTCTCATTTAATTGTGTTCCTGAAGAGCTGAGTAGCAACAGGAAAGATAAACTTTGTACATGAAACTATTTGATTCTTAATACATCTATTATGTTTGATGATGTTTTCTGTATATTCTATGATACATAGTCCAGCTCTTTGAGTGAACTATGATAAAATAGAATTTGTAATTTAACTGTTTATAAATTAGTCATGAAATTGTGTTGAATATCCTTTTCAATCTCATTCATTAGTCTGAATGCCATTGTGTATTAATTTATTTTTCCTTAGAGAAATTTGTCAAGTATGTCTACTCTATTGAGATTTTAAAAGCATTAGAATTTATTTGATTTATTAATTTTTATGCTTTAAATTTTATGCTTTCTTAACTTTTCATTTTTCTTTGTTTTCCTACTACGTATTCTCTTTGACTGTTGTTTATGTGTCTTTTATCAAACACATTATCCTAAGTACATAGTTTATTCAAATATTTTTAAAAGTTGGGAGACTCTAAGGTTGTTATTTTGCCATTAAGTACAGTGATTTCTATTGCTTCTGAATGATTAATATCTCTCAATATATGGTCCTTGAATATCCTGGATGTTGTTTAAAACTGAGACTCCCATTGCTCGGTCAAAAACTTCTGCCTCAGAATCTTATAAGGCAAACAATAAATAAATAATAAATAGCTACATGTGTATATATATATATATATATGTATATATATATATAATTGTTAATTACAATAAATCCCTATATCTTCAGTTTAATATTTTATTGTGTTTTTCATTACTTATAATTTTAATTTGGACTTTTTACCTAATGTTAACCTTTACCAGTGTTTTTAATGTTTCAAATTGGTAAAACATTGATTTTTGTATCTTTTGTTGTACTTTATTTTTTTCCATCTTTGATTTTCTATGTATTACTTTGGCCAGAGAGTGAAGACAAAACCATCTTTACTATTTAGCCCTTATACTATACCCAAGCTCAAATCAAACACGATCAATTGTTTTTAGATTTAAAAAAAGGTAGAACCTGTTAATTGTTCTATCCCCAATCACTTCTATACTCTCTTCATCCCTCATGTTCTAGAAAAGTATGTCAACATCCTCCACCATGAGTGGAGCTTTCTTAAAGTTTCTTCTTCTTCTTTTTTTAATTTTATTTAATGCTTTCCACTGCTGTGTATTACACAAATATGTTCAATCTTTGTTTGTTGTTTTTGTGATTAAGAGGGGTTATTTGGTGTTTGTTTTGTTTTTGTTTTGCCAGGCCATTACTTTTGCAGTTTTCTATTCTTTCATTTGCTGGCACACTGATGCATATTTTCTGTTCATCCTGTTATTTAAGTGCATTTGGGCATTTAAAAAATACTATAGTATTCTCTTTGTCTTTTAAGAGAGTTATTAACCAGGTCACAATTATGGTGATCATCAATGTATTTGATCTTATTTTTAACAACTTTTATATTTTTCTTTATCCCAATACTTTTTTCACAATTAAAAAAAAAAACTTTTGGAATACATTGAGATTCACTTCTATGGATTAAGCCAAGAAACCCTTATCAATTCACCCAAAAGCTCTACTGAATGTGAAAATTTAAAGTATTTCACTTTTTGTGCTATTTGTTCCAATAAAAGGCATCCTTCCTAGTAGATCTCCCAAAAGAATGGTAAGTTGGAAAGCATCAAGACATTGAGTCTTGGTTCTAGAGTAAAATCAGAAAAATAGATGACCATATAGATCTTCATAGGTATTTTCTCCAATTACAATAATATATGACCTTTCAGAATTTTACATTATGTTTATACTTCATATATATAAATTATTTGAAAATATAATATGGCTTACAATAATTAATTTAAATCACCAGGAAACTTTTTACTGTGTTAATTATCAGTAGTTATTTTTATTTATCTAGCAAAAAGTGTCTATATACTTTTTAATATTCTATGTATAATGACAACTCTTGAATTTCAAATAACTCATGATTTTGTTGAAAAGTTGTATAAATTTAAGGTATACCATGATAAAATTTATCTAGAAATATATAATATAGAATAACATATCTAATAATAATAATATATCTAGAAATATGTAATATAGAATCAAAAATGGGAAATGCTCCACAGAAATGCCTTTGATTTGGGGTATAAAGCATGTGACACTAGGAACTGATATTTTTGTTGGAAGAATTTATGGAGATGAAGTCATAAATGTGTGAGTTTTATTGAACACTTGACTATAGTGGGGGCTACAGTAATACCCCAGACATGGGGCGTGCAAGCATCCCAGACCCAGCCAGGTCTGAATTGAATGCTACATTGTCTATCTTTAGTATATAGACAGAGAATTAGCAGTAAACTCTTACTACAGTGAAATGTGATATGATCACAGAGATTTTGAGGGACATCGAATACTAACAATATTGGAGACAATGGTTAGAATGAGGACAAGATGAAAGATGATGAAATACAGTTGATGGGAAAAGATTTCTGATATTAGAGGCATTTCCCTAAAGTAAATCCTGTGTGATTTATTTGCTGTTTAAATACTAGGGATAAAGGAGAGACAGAATTAAAATAAATTTGATTGATTACCTGTTTTAAAAACCATTACTTAATCCTGTGAACAATCTTAAGAAATACATGTTGTTGCCTTTATTTTATGAGAAGAAACCCTCTATCTGAACTTGAGAGAGTTTAAATTAATTGGCCTTTCACATGTTGCTTGGGCATGAAATGCTAAAGCTCCCAAACCAATCTTGGTTTATCTTTCTGCAAAGCTCAGATCAAAATTTTACATTTTACCTTCACAGAGAAAGCTTGTGACTCTAAGTGCATGTTAATTTCGTAACCAAGTTGGGAAATGAAGAAAAGAAATATTCCTGGCAATGTGATGACAAGTAGTATATTAGTTCCTGTAGATAAGTATCAATCTTTAGCTCTTTCTCCCAACATAATTTTTGTGAGGTTTCGTTTGTTTGTTTATCTGTTTCTGAAAGCAGATAGAAGGTTTAATTGAGCTTACACGGAGTTGAAGAGTAGGAGATTGAATGGAAGAGCATAAATGTCTTAGACTTCTTTATTCTTCTGAAGTAATGTTCTTATCTATTAGTCTTTTCATAAGTTTATAGTTTCTGACAGACTTTCCACTCACTTTCTCCTAAGACTTTATTTATCAAAGATAAGGAATTATTACCCTAAAGCACAATCACTATAATCAAATATGCAATTTTTTCTTAGAAATTGTGAACATTTTAAATGCAGTTGACAAAATATACAGATTTTAAATTTCTCACATCAAAATTTAACTCTAATAATATAGCAGAAGTTATAATTATGCACACATTGCTTTGAGATATATTGCTATGAAGTAAAATTATTTTAGTATTTAGTTCAAAGCTGATAATTCATTTTTAAGGATCTATAATTTATGACATAAAAGGGTTTAATATTTATAATACTCATAAGTAATAATGAGGCTTATACCCACACCCCACACTCACTTTCTTTGCCAGGTTTGAAAATGTTTCATTTAAAAGGCATTTTGCTATAAAAGAAAGTGCACTTTTGAAGCTTTTGCCAGTATAATTAATGTCATTGCACTTAAATGCATCAACAAGCTCAACTTGATAGAGCTTGTACTATGAAAAATGGAACACTTTTTATTATCAGCTATTTCCTTTGGTGAAAAAAAAAGAAGCAAGAGTTATGAGTTAAATGTTCTCATGTAAATGTATTTATCAAGAAGCATGGCACAATTTGAAATGAATCCTTTGCCTTTGATA
This sequence comes from Ictidomys tridecemlineatus, assembly GCF_052094955.1. Taxonomy (NCBI): domain Eukaryota; kingdom Metazoa; phylum Chordata; class Mammalia; order Rodentia; family Sciuridae; genus Ictidomys; species Ictidomys tridecemlineatus. The sequence goes on from NC_135483.1 coordinate 111,835,049, forward strand.
TAAGCAAATAAAAAGTTAAAGCAATAACTCTAAAGAAGTGTGATAGACATTTTGTTTAATTAATGTGTTAGCTTTGGAAGATTTACTAAAGCTGAAATGGTCTTGGTTAGGAAAGTTTGATGATTCTATTTTTTTTAAATACTTACTTTGTAATATTTTAAAAGAGATAAACTATATCTTAACTGTATTTAACATTTTAAATCACCTGTAACTCCACCAACCTCGTATAATCATTTAATTTTATAAAATTCCATATCGTTATAAAGCAGCATATGTATCATTTGATAATTCAATATTTTCTACATTATGTCATAAAAGTTTTCACAATTCTACAGATTCTTCATATATTTTAAATTACTTTTAATGCATATGTAATGAGAAGTAATATTTTTAGCAAAGGAAAAAAGAGCAAAGTTATAAGTAAAGTTATGAAATTTTCTTGATGCTTAGAAATAGTTTTGCTAAGAAAATATTTTTAATCAAATTGCTGTATCAACTTTATGATTATAATTTTTCCAGGTTTGTCAGGGACCAGTAACTAGAATTGAAACTTAAATCTACTGAGAGTGACTCTGTTTGATCTTTCTATCACTTTAACTCTCTATTTTCATGAAGGTCTTAGAAGTTCTAGTCCAAGTCATTGGTTCTTTTCCTGACCATTTTCAACATGTGTCCTTCACAGATATAAGATAAGTGATATTTAGCAGGCTGGTGCACAAGTTTTTTTTTTTTGGTTTATGCATTTATATATATGTATAAAGATGTGTGTCTGTGTGTACATGTGTGTGCATGCGTGCGCGCGCGCGTGTATGTGTGTATGTGTGTTATTCTTCATGGTGGATTACTAAGAAAATAGATTTAGTCCCTAAATACAGGTGAAATAATAAACTATAACCTATCTACATACACAATATATAAGCACACACCCCTTCTTGCTTCTCATCTCTTTATTTTATCCAGGTATATATGAGTGACTATCATTGATTTTGATCTGTCATCTCAAAATGGCTAAGTTGATTGAGAAAGTCCAGGATGTTATTGTTCATCTATCTTTTCAGCACATCTGAGCATCCTAAAACAGAGTTTGGGAAATAGTAGAAGTAGCCCAGATGAAATATGCAGATGGAATTTCTCATTAAATCTCCTCATTTAAATTCATTGTTTAATTTAATATCATTTTATATTCATTAAGATCTACATAATAAACTAGACCCAGGTGACCAATTTAATGTCATTTCTAGTGCCATAACAATGACCCCCCACACCCACAATGCCATCACATGTGTTCCCAAGCACCTCAGTTCTCTCATGTCATTCTCTGAAACAGATGGTCACACTTGGGGAGCAGTGATATTCATTATTCATTCTAGACATGTCAGTAGAGCACCTTCTAAATACTTAGTATTTTTTTTCTAGGCAGCATGGGAAATGCAAAGAAGGGGGAAGTTCTTGACCTTAAAGGACACAGAATTCAGTTGAAAAGACAAGACATATTGACAAGAACACTTCCATAACCAAACAGGGCAGCAAAGTAAAGTGCTAGGACTAAGAAAAGAAAGCAAACATTCTAAAGATTCACAGAATGATTGAGCTCTATGCAGGCTAAAGAGTGAGGATCTAATAGCTGGCTTGACCCCCTTAATGTATATCACTCCATGATGTGCAATATATGTGTGCCCTCTATCCTGGTCATCCACTGATTCTGTGAATAGTTATGACTTACCTGTGGTTGGCTAAGCCTGAGGGTCTATAATAATCTTCAGATGCCTGCAGTCCTATTGGCTTATTTATTTGTTTCCATACCAGACTCTAAAATTTACTTCTAGTATAATAGAAAACATCTAAAATTTTCTGAACTTCAAATGTGATCTAATTATAATGGTACCTAGTCTGCAGTTTGTGTCCCAAATCCCCTGCTCCAGCTACTTGCTTTGTGTTGCTTTTCTTGCCATTTTCCATCTTGTTTAATTTCTGAACTTCTCTTTGATGGTTTCAGCCTACATGTTTGATTCACTTTCAAATAAGAGAGATTCTACTCTGCTTTCTTTCTTTCCTTCCTTCCTTCCTTCCTTCCTTCCTTCCTTCCTTCCTTCCTTCCTTCCTTCTTTCCTTCCTTCCTTCCTTCTTTCTTTCTTTCTTTCTTTCTTTCTTTCTTTCTTTCTTTCTTTCTTTCTTTCTTTCTTTCTTTCTTTCTTTCTTTCTTTCTTTCTTTCTTTCTTTCTTTCTTTCGTTGCTCTAAGACATTTCCTCAGAACTCCAATCTATTGAACTCACTGATTTGACTTACCCTTAAATTTCTGTGTGTTCTCCTTCTATGTGCATGTGTCCCTTCTCAAGTATTCTGGTCTTTGAACCCTACATGCTGTGCTCTTCCTGCAATCTCAGCTCTGTCTCTTCAACTCATGAATACCAGTGCACTCTGCCTGGAATCCCCTCACTGCTCTGTAGCCAAGAGACTCATCCAAGCCATTTGCTGGGGCAGTAATAATCTGATGGCCATATGGAGAAAGGCCTGTCTTTCATCCAGTGGATAAAATCCATGATGGAAGTTAAATATTTTATAACAAACAAGGTAGAACCCCATAAAAACAAATCACTTGGCTCAAAATGCCAGTAGTGCTAAAATTAGGAAATTAGTTTAGTCACACACAGCAACTTGAGTTTTGGGGTAGCAATATACTCACTTTTTCCTCTCTTTCTGCATATCTTAATTCCACCAGCTGCTTTTGTGTTGATTTCAATTTAATTCCTGCATATTATATAAAGTTTTTAAAGAGAAAAACAAGATTACTTTTCTGCCAGTAATTGGCTGAAGACCACAATTTAGATATGAAAGAGAAAAGGTAAAAGAGGAAAAAAAACAGTTCTATATAAAAATGCAGAAAGATTATTAAACTCACTGTTACATTCAAGTAAGAAATTCAACTGAAATTTGTTAAAAATTGATATCTACCTAAATTATCTGCATTGATTCCATAGAACCAAGTAGGTGATACTATTGCTGTTATGCAGAAGAAGGAGCAGAGAATTTAAGTGACTTGTACAAGGTGATGTAGGTGATGAGGCAAGAATTGGAATTGGAACTTAGTTCTCTATGACTCCCATTACCTCTTTATGAGTTGCATGAATCAGAGACCAACTAAAGTGAAGCATCCAGCTGTTGAGTGGAAATATTTCACTTTGCTGTGTCACAATTGAGAATTTTTGCTGGCAGGGGGAGCCCTGTTCTGACCTTGGGAGAAATAGCAGAGTTTCTAACTGGTCATATGGAAAACCAAGAGAATTATTTTTTATTTTTGAGATATTGTGCAATATTTTGTAGAACATCTAAGGGGAAATAAGCCTGTTGAAGACAGTCTTAAAAAATACTAACAAATTGTTTGACTTTTTAGCTTTTTATTTGCAATAAATGTTTGAAGAATCATGTGGATCAATGATACCTAAATAATATTATCGGGAGAGTAATGACTCAGCCAAGCATAGACTATAGTTTGCTTATGAGGTAGTTTGCTTTTAAGCTCATGAAGAAAATATAGCAATATTACTGGGTGGTAACTATAGACAGGTGGGGAATGGCTGCAGGTGGTCAGTCCCTGAGTGTGTGTCCTTGAGGAATGACTTTTCCTTTCCCTCTCTCTGCTTCCAGACCACCACAAACTGAGCGGCTTTCATCCACCATACCCTTTGGCCATGGTGTTCTATCCAGAGCAATGGAGTCAGTAGAGCATGAACTGAGAACTCTGAAACAATGAGCCCCAAAATAAACTTCTTCTCCTCTAAGTTGTTCTTGTCAGGTATTTTAGTCACAGCAAGGAAAAGCTCATTAACACAGAGTGTGTGTCATTTTGATTAAAAGGTATCACGTGTTCCAACTACTAAAACCAAAGGTGCAAATCAGACAAAGCCAAACAAGGAAAATTATTGTTTACTCTATATTTCTATGCATTCATATTTTTTTACCTTTTTAATACAAGTGTTTTTTTTTTATCTGTGCCTGTCTTGTTTTACTTAATATAATGTCTTCTGGTTTCATTTACATGGTTACAAATTTTAGGATTTCCTTCTATTTTAAGGCTAAAGAATACTGTTGTGTACATATACCACATTACCCTCATCCATGCACCATGATGGATACTTAGGTTGATTCCATATCTTTGTTCCTGTGAATAATGCTTCTGTGAACCAGGGAGTGCAGATCTCAGTTCAAAGTGGTATAGTCTACACCACTACTGTCATTCATAAAGTATCAACTAAAATTCTCGTTTATTTCTCTGAGTACAATGATGAATAATGCTTTCTCTCTACAGATCCTCTATATTTTTAGAAAAGTGAAATCCCATTGACAATAAAGAACAAATGTAAAAGATAAATGGCAATTTAATGATATTTTATGCTCAATATGCAGTATATTTATCTATTCACCTAGGCAGGGAGGAAAAGTAGGGAAGACATAGCCAGGTTATACGGTAACACTATATTTAACATTTGAGGAATTTTCAGTTTCTCCACACCATTGGAACACTTAATATCTGCCCTGTAGTTATCTTCATGTTTGTAGAGTTGTACTTCATTGTAGTTTTGATCTACATTATTCTAAGGACTAATTGTGCTAAATATTTTCACATATATTTTTGTGTTTTTCATCCATTTGTATATCCTTCCAGAAATAGGCTTTCAGATGTGTAGCCAATTGTTTAAATTGGTCACATTTTAAAAAAATAAATTACAAGGGTGATTTATGTATTCTATATGTATTTTCTAAGATATATGAATACAAATATTTTCTTCCCTAATAGATGCATTAGTAAAGCTTTTGATTTTCATAAAGTCCAATTCATCCATTTTCTCTTTTTTACTTGTGATTTTGTTTTTGTATCTAATAATCATTGCCTAATGTACTGTAATAAAGATTTATTTATATATTTTCTAAGAGTTTTATGGCGTTAAATCTTATATTTTTATATACTATCAATTTTGACTTAATTTCTGTGGTATCTTATTAAATATAGTTAATTGACAAGTCTAAGAAGAAAGAGAATAGATTTATGTCAATACTAAATCTAAAAGGCAACCATGGCAGAAATAAAAAATAGAGGAAGTATGGACAGTATATTTAATAAGCGAACTTGGTAAGCTATTTAGGATAACCCGATGAAAGTTGGCACTGCAAACTATAACTGAGTGGCGATCGTGAGCCTCAAGGTGGTTAGAATACCTGGATGTGTCTAGAGAAAAAGAATGAAACTTAGGGCAATGATCAGTGTGCAGGGTAGTCAGGATTCACCTCCCTTGTAAAGCAGGTAAGGCGTAAGGTGTTGAGCAAAAGCATCAAATTTGACAGCACTATGTTAAAAAAAAAATAACTTCTTAGCTATATGTAAATTTCTACAAATAAACTATTTCTATCCTTAATCCCCACCAATCTTTGTGGTTGAGCTCAAATCTTCTTCCCCTTTCATCATTTTTCACTGGCTTTCAGATAAGAATTCTCCTGGTCTCAGTTTTTAGCAGGTACTTCAATAGGAATCTTAAAACTCAAGAAGTTGAATGTGTTCGCTTTTCAATGTATCAATTCTTCAGTTTTGTTAATAGGCAAGTTGACAAGTGACAAGAAAACTTTAGTGTTCTCCTTGTATTGAATTAATCTCAAGAATCAAATTACTTGCACATATTCTAACATAAAAACAAATGTTGAATTAGCAAGCTGTAAACCACTCATGAGTCCAAATGATACTGAGGTGGAATACTCACTGTCCACCAAGTGTGACATTCCTTGGATCAGTATGAAAGCGGTACTGCCTAGGCAGAATGTCTCAAACTGTGGCCTGATTAAGAAGAAAAGCCTAATGAACAGGATCTATGCAGCAGCTTTCCTTCATTATTCTTTCCTCACATAACGTCACAGGCAGCATCTGGTGTCAGGAACAAATCATATTCTGACTTATATCCACACTTAACACTTTTGCAGCCATAAAACATGCAGGAAACTGGCTCAGAGACATCCATTTTTAAACAGCTGACATTAATGATGTATATATAGAGAGCAAAAAGCTGTATTTTGCCCATCTCAGTATGCTATATTTTTTGGTGAAATCTTTTTGGAAGAAAAACTTGTGCATCAAACTTCCTTTTAAGAAGAAATGGCCCCTCTAGAGTATGAAATACACTTAGAGTGATATTTCCTCATTTAAGAGGCTGGAGTGTACCATGAGATGATATGCAATATGTGCCATTATCATATTTTTGGAACTATTAAACTTCAGAAAATACAACCTTATATTTTACCTGCAAAAAGCTTGATTAATTAACTTGCCATACAGGTTACCACTAGTGTTCTTAAAACACACAATAAAAAAAGTGCAAGTGCAGAAAGAGGCAAATCAATATGAATCTTTCTTAGAAGCAAAGAAATAAAGAAATAGAAAAGAAATCTGTGTACCATTTCATGTAGTAGGCACTAAGAACAAGCTAAAATATGCCTTGGAACATATCTGAAAATGTGGCAACAATTTCATATTTGCTCCATGTAAGTGAAGCCTATCATAATAGACAGATAAATGTAGCATTAGGAAGAATTATGTTAATAATTTTGTTCTTAAGCAATATGTTTTTATAAACCAATAGCATAGCATTGCAAAGCATAACATAATTCCCACCTATGTGTGGAAAATAGTGTAAAATTGAGTATAGAAAATTTTTAAAATTTAACAATAATCTGTCCAGATTTATATAACTAAAAAATAGAGTTCATTGTATTTTCTACATGCTCTAAACCACTTTGAATGAAGTTGGAGATCAAATTCATTGAATGACAACTTTAGTTTTAGAAAGTAGAAATATTTGAAAAATATCCTGATAGCCTGAAATAATTTTATATTTTTATTTAATTACATTTCATTTTGTTTCTATGTCAATTTTTCTCAATTGCATAAGATTGCATGCATTATGCATCTAAGACAAAGGGGATATAAGAAATGATCCCTGAGAATGAGATTATAAATGATTTCTGGAAGGGTTTTCCTTTATTTGTAAGCCTGGAAAGCATGTGGAGGTGTGTAACACTAAGGAAAGGGAGTCTGGTTCCTCATGCAATGTATGCTTTCATGTATTAAATAAAAAGCAATTCTATAAGTTAGAGACATTGAACTTCAAGCTTCTATGAAAACTACAAGCTGTCCTAATACATGAGAATTCAGAATAAGTCTTAATAAATCTTACAGGGGTAGGCTTTTAAAATATACATATTTTTAGTTGTCAATGTACCTTTATTTAATTTATTTATATGTGGTTCTGAGATTCAAACCCAGTGCCTCACACATGCTAGGCAAGTACTCTACCACTGAGCTACAGCCCCAGCTCAGCCCCAGGGATGGATTTTTTGACTTGTTTAATATGAGTTTTGAAAAAAAAATTGGTCAGATTACACTATTATATCATCAATTATAGTTATTTAGAAATCAAAATGCTTTGAAGGAACACTATATGGGACTATTATTATACTGCAAAATAATCAGAGCTAAACTTAACATACCCAGGTATTCTACCTGCACTATTTTTTAACAAAAACTAAAAAAAATTAATATTAGACAATTTATTAATAAATAAAGTAAAATGAAGTAAAAAAATAATTGAGTTGAAACAAATTTTTAAAATATAGTTAATTAGTAAGATATTAATGCTAAAAATAACATCAAAGGATCTAAAAGAAAAGAGGAAAAATATTTTAAAAATATCACTCATAAATACTTCCATTTACATAGACAGTTAAAAGGACAAGAAAATTAAAAGATAAAATAGCAAAACCAATATTTAGGAGTACTAAAACTACTGTTAAGAATACAAACTAAAGGAAAAATTCCAACTGTTCCTGGGAAGACTAAATTAACATCCTTGAAGAGAATAGAAAATAATCTTCCACGATGACATGACTGCAAATCTCCAGAAAACTGATCTCTTAGTCCATTCAGGCTGCTATCACAAAATACTATAGACTATGTGGCTTATAACCAAGAGAAATTTATTTGTCAGTATGGGAAAGATGAACATCAAAGCACCAGCAGTTGGAAACCTGGTGATGACCCACTCTCTGGCTCAAAGAGCCTTCTTTCTGTGTCCTCTTGTGGTAGAAAAGATGAGGGGTCTCTATTGGGTCTCCTTTATAGGGCACTGATCTCCTTTATGGTACTACCCTCTGTCTTAATCATCTTCTAAAGACATTACTTCCTACCACCATCATTTTGGTGGGGCAAGATTTCAACATATGAGCTTTTTTCAAGAGGACACAAATATTCAGACCATAGCAATTCCTATGGGACTATTGGGACTATTCTAGGAATAGTCCCATCACTCCAAACTTGTAGGGCAGAGAAAGAACTATTATCTTTCTTTTTTTTTTTATTGATTGTTCAAAACATTACAGAGCTCAAGACATATCATCTTTCATACATTCGACTCAATTGGGTTTTGAACTCCCCAAATACATAATACAGACTCACTTCTGTTACATACTCACATTTTTACATAATGGCATATTAGTGACTGTTGTATTCTGCTACCTTTCCTATCCCCTACTATCCCCCCTCCCCTCCCCTCCCCTCCCATCTTCCCTCTCTACCTCCTCTGCTGTTGTTCAATTCTCTCCCCTTTTTTTCCCCCCCACCCCCTTGCCCCTCATAACCTCTTATAATTTTGTGTATCACTGAAGGTCTCCTACCATTTCCATATGTTTTCCCTTCTCTCTTCCTTTCTCTCCCCCCATTCGTCTTAGTTTACTGTTAGTCTTTTCCTCATGCTCTTCCTTCCTGTTCTATTCTTAGTGGCTCTCTTTATATCAAAGAAGACATTTGACATTTGTTTTTTAGGGCTTGGCTAGCTTCACTTAGCATAATCTGCTCTAATGCCATCCATTTCCCTGCAAACTCTATGATTTTGTCGTTTCTTAGTGCTGCATAATACTCCATTGTGTATAGCTGCCACAATTTTTTTATCCACTCATCTATTGAAGGGCATCTAGGTTGGTTCCACAGTCTAGCTATTGTGAATTGTGCTGCTATAATCATTGATGTGGCCGTATCCGTATAGTGTGCTCTTTTAAGGTCCTCAGGGAATAGTCCAAGAAGGGCAATAGCTGGGTCAAATGGTGGATCCATTCCCAGCTTTCCCAGGAATCTCCATACTGCTTTCCAAATTGGCCTCACCATTTTGCAGTCCCACCAGCAGTGAACAAGTGTGCCCTTTTCCCCACATCCTCGCCAACACTTATTGTTGTTTGACTTCATAATGGCTGCCAATCTTACAGGAGTGAAATGGTATCTTAGGGTGGTTTTGATTTGCATTTCTCTGATTGCTAGAGATGTTGAGCATTTTCTCATGTGCTTGTGGATTGATTGTATGTCCTCCTCTGAGAAGTGTCTGTTCAGGTCCTTGGCCCATTTTTTGATTGGGTTATTTGTTATCTTATTGTTTAATTTTTTGAGTTCTTTGTACATTCTGGATATTAGGGCTCTATCTGAGGTGTGAGGGGTAAAAATTTGTTCCCAGGATGTAGGCTCTCTATTTACCTCTTTTACTGTTTCTCTTGCTGAGAAAAAACTTTTTAGTTTAAGTAGGTCCCATTTGTTTATTCTTGTCATTAACTCTTGGGCTACGGGCGTTCTATTAAGGAATTTGGAGCCCGACCCCACAATATGTAGATCGTAGCCAACTTTTCCTTCTATCAGACGCAGTGTCTCTGTTTTTATATCTAGCTCCTTGATCCATTTTGAGTTAACTTTTGTGGCTGGCGAGAGAAAGGGATTCAATTTCATTTTGTTGCATATGGATTTCCAATTTTCCCAGCACCATTTGTTGAAGATGCTATCCTTCCTCCATTGCATGTTTTTAGCCCCTTTATCAAATATAAGATAGTTGTAACTTTGTGGATTAGTCTCTGTGTCCTCTATTCTGTACCATTGGTCCACCTGCCTGTTTTGGTACCAGTACCATGCTGTTTTTGTTACTATTGCTTTGTAGTACAGTTTGAGCTCTGGTATCACTATACCTCCAGATTCACACTTCCTGCTTAGAATTGCTTTTGCTATTCTGGGTCTTTTGTTTTTCCATATGAATTTCATGATTGCTATTATCTTTCTAATGAATATTTTATCATGGGAAATGGAGAGGGGGGAGATATGCTTCCCACTTCAAGTCTTTTCCATCTGCTCTATTCAATAGGCCTTTATATACACATAAAAATATCTCGCCTCACTGGAAAGTCCCTCTGTGCCAGGACACTCATAATGAAAATCTATGAAAAACACTTTTTTTGCAGATATTATTAGCATAGTACCTATTTTTAAAAATTGTTTAAAATATTATTTTATTTCATTAATTTAATTACATATATCACCAGAGCAATGTATGGAGTAACAGTATAACCAAGATTTTTTGTCATAATTACTATTTCAAATATTGCATCATTTGTCATATCATGACTTAAACCATGTTCCCTAATTTAAAATGATAAAAATATGAATAAATACCTCATGCTAAGTTATTAAAGTTAAGAAAATCATGCATGTTATGCACCATGTATTTAAATATACTAGAACTAATCTCTAAACCAACTCTGCAAGTTCTACTGAAGAAGGGGAAGGGGACTGGGAAGAGAGGGAGGAAGGCGAGGATAAAGAGGGTAGTAGTAGGGAGGGAGAATAAAATGAAAGCATGATATGTGCATATACGGAAATGTCACAGTTAAACCCAGGTATTTGTATTATTAAAATGCATTAATAACTATACCTTTAAAATTTCTACAAGTTGCCAACTATTATTTACTTTGGGTATATGAGGAAGTGAAGACAAAGGTGTTAGCTAACATGTCTTAAGATAACCTTGGTGATTAGATTGGACCTTAGGTGTCTATCACTCTGAACACATGCTCTTCTCAGGTTACACATCTCTACATGACTTCCCAGAATTGTACAGAAGGTAGCCTGTAACATCAAGCATTTGTGATTTCATTCCACAGGGCATATCTTAAATCACTTCTGTTCAGGAAATGTCCCTATACTACGATAACCTATTTTGCATTTACAATGAATAATCTATGACTTTTGAATAATCCAAAAGAATTCTTTTTGATAATAAATGATAAAAGAAGTAATAATAAAACTGAATTAAAATTAAATTCTTCTAGTTTAGGATTATAAATTATGAGAAATGTGTTAAAATATGAGTTTCATATGCCTACTTCACATTGTTTGGTTGGTTTTATGTAAGGCTCAGGAACATGAATATTTAATAAGCCTGTTCCCATGAATCTGAAGCATGTGGTCCACAGACTGAGCTTCATAAACAATCCCTGTAACAGGGTCTTAAATTCCCCTTGCCTAACTCTAAGCATCAGGGAAATCGTATCCAGGTCAGAAATTTGGACATGTGGTCCTTGAACACAGGAGGCAGCAAGTTAGACTTGTTTGAGGAAAATGTTGCCCAGGTTTGTCCAATAGGCTGCTGTTCAGCTGTACTTGATCCTCTCTATTGATCAAAAAGACAAGTTGTTCTCCTCCCCTGTGTGTCTAATACTGAAGAGCAATGCTTAGGGAAACAGTTGTCCCAGCCCAGATTGTTTATGAGTAAAGCTTTGGCAGTGACTTAATCAGTCCTGGCATTTAAATCCCTAGAAATCATCCTACCAGCCAATGAATGCAGTTTAAACTCTACAGGCTACAGAATACTGGTACTCCTAATAATGAACATAAGGAGGGTGCCCAACTCTCTCAGCCCTACTGCTCTACTATAATATCTCCCTTTTAATTAAAAAAATAAAATAAAAAGGAAAAGAATTAGAATATCAAATTGTTTTTCCATAAGTCATGTAGTTTTTGGTCTGAAATGAAGCTTATTTTAGGTAGTTTTTCACATTTAAACTCTCCCTCTCCTTCTAATTCTTAGAGATGAATCTTACTTTAGCAATTTAGAGATAGTTTTAGCTACCCTGCTAATTCATTTGCTTTTGTAGTTTCAGGTAATACTATGGGATTTGGGTACTTTTTTAAATTCATAAATATTACTTCTACATCTTTTTTTTTTTTTTTGATTTGGCACATACAGGTAGTCCTCAGCAAGGTGCAATGAACAAGTTCTGCAACCTTCACGCAGCTGCTCAGATACCAGCTATCCCTGAATTACCCTTCATGGTAAAGACTTTGATTATTATCAGACAGCACTTGTGAGAGCCAGCATTTTAAATCCATTTCTTTAAGCTTTGAAGGAATTAATGAGAAATTGTCCTTTTATCCCCACAATATCACACCATGTAGAATGCAGCAGTATTTCTTAAAGTTTAGTCTAAGGAGAGCCTAATGTAACAACTTTTGAATAATAAAAGATAAAAAAAATTGCACATTTTTTCTTCCTCAGAGTTTTCCAGAAAAGACAGTTATCAATATGATCTAATTGGCTTTCCTTTTTTAAAAAAATTTGTCTTGTTTTTTTAATTTATTTTAATTTTGTTAGCTTTGAATTAATTTTTTTCTTAATTCACCAGATTTAAAGTGGAAAGAATTTCATCTTTTAAATCAATATTCCTTAATTATTGGCATATTCTCCCCTCCCCACAGGTCCAAGTAACTCTTCACTTTTAATTTCTGATTGTGTTGCTCTTTTCAGTTTATTATAGTCAATTTTTCATTGCTGTGACCAAAATACCTGATAAGAACAATTTAGAGGGAGAAAAGTTTATTTTTCTCATGATTTCAGAGGCTCAGGCCATGGTCAGCTGACTCCATAACTCTGGGCCTGTGATGATGTAGAACAACATGACAGAAGGGTATGGTGGAGAAAATCAGCTCAAGACACGGCAAATAGGAAGGAGAGAAAGCTCTGTTCATCTGTAACAAACTATAAAACCCAAGATCACAGCTTCAGTGATCTACTTCCTCCAGCCACACCTAACCTGCTCAATTAATCCATCAGTGCATTAATCTACTGATTAGATCAAGTCACTTATAAACTAATCATTTCCCCTCTGAAAATTCTTGCATTTTCTCACACATGAACTTTTGGAGGACACCTTCTATCAAAACCATATTCCACCCCTCATTTCCAAAAGTTGATACCCATGTGTTATGGCTTACATATGAGGTATACTCCAAAAGCTCATGTGTGAAACAATGCAAGAAAGTTTAGATGTGAAATTGTTAGAGTCTGTAAACAAGTCAGGATGGCGCCTGGCATTTTGCCAGGGGGAGTGGTTTGTGAGGTGGCGCCAGCAAGCCATTAAGTGTGGAGATTTCTTATTGGTTGACTGCTGTATCTAGTTTATGTTAATTAAGATAAGCTGTGTGGAATGTATATATACATCCTGTCCTACAATAAATGGCTCCCACTCCTGCTGTATCAATCTACACAAGTTGCTCGACACCCACCCCCCCACCCCCCCCACCCCGGGTTATTTTGCTGCAGCCGGACTGAGGCATGAAATGATTGTGTTATGAGATCCTTTACCTAATCCCTTGATTGGGATCAAATGAGTGATAGTTGTAGGCAGGAAGGGTGTGGCTGGAGAAGGTGGATCATTGGGGGTGAGCCTTTGGGATATGTACTTTGTCTCTGGTGTGGGGAATCAATCCCCCCCTCTTCTTAGTAATCATTTCCTGGATCTATAGTCTTTATTTCTTATCTTAACATTTTGCTTGATCTGTTTCAATATCTGTAATACACTTTTCTTTGTACAATTCCTTTCTGATACACTGAAAGAAAACACGTAAATGTAAGTTTTATGTTGTCTACAGTTCAGCACTTTTTAAATGAGAATATTATATTTTTCATGTTCAAGATCTTCAGGTATTTTGTTCACTTGTGTATGTGTATGTATGTGTGTGTATGTATGTGTGTATAAACTGCTCCCTACTCATGTTCCATTGATGAATACCTCTGTCATCTTTCTGAAGTCATTAGTTTTCTTGGGTTTGACTCTTGCTTTGGCTACCCTGTCATCTGTTTCTTTTGTTTGTTTGTTTTCAATTTCTTGGTCTTTGGTGTTTCTTGGGCATCTGGTTGTGTTTGATGATGGCTGCTGATCCTCCCTCCCAGTCCTCTCCCCATTTTCAGCAAAGGTCCCATTCTATCCTTCTCAAATCCCTTTTGCTTTCAATCACTTGTGTCCATCATGACATTTGTTGTTTTAAGATATCTCCTTTTAATTTGTATACATTCCATATTTTTTTCCCTTTTACCTCCAACATATACTGAGTGTAGAAAAGGAAGCAACAAATTGAAGCATCTTAAACTTTTATTCTAATGTAGGTAAAATTAATGGTGGGGCAGCCATAAAATTTATCATGAGAGTTAAAGGTGACATTATTAGTGGTTAGAACTGTCATGTACTAACTTGAACATATTTTGTACTTTAAACTTTCCGGTAAAAAAAAAAAAACGAATTATGAGAATATTTAATAAGTTTATAAGCACATCATTCCTACTTAATGAGTTGTCATGAAAATATCTGTTATATGTGTTTTATAGTAATATTTATATAAAAAGCCTATAACTTATTAAGTATAATTTAATTTAGAGGAAAATATATTCTTAATGAAGTTTGCAGATTGCTTTTCCTTTACCTTTTTTTGCTTTCAAATGAGGTGAATGACAAATTATTTTAGTACATCAATTACGTGATGCTGTCAAAAAATAACTATGTATTTGAAATTATCCCCCACATTAATTAAATTGCTTAGCATAATCTTTTGTAATGGCAGAAAATAGTTTCCCAATGTTTGCCCACCTTAGCCAATTAACTAACTTTGTTCCTGTCTTTTTTTAGGAGGAGAACTGAAACTGGTCTAGGAAATAGATTAGTAATTAATAGGGATTCTAAAAGTGTCATATGAGAAAAGTAAACTTTTGTTATAAAATGCAGAGCCCATACTCTTGATTCTGATTTAATAAGACTAACTCATTAAGTCCTCCAGAGTTCTGTGGTAAACACAATAATGCCTCTCTACCAAATGCCCATGTGCTGATCCTAGAACCCGTGAACATGTTAATTTACATTGAACAGGGGGTTTGTTCACTTTAAAAATCTTTCATGTTGGAAGGTTATCCTGGATGAGACCAGCATGATCACAAGAGTTCTTACAAGGAGGAGGCAGGAAGGTCAATTCTAAAGAGTCAAAGCAGAGGTTAAGTGGTGAAAGAAGAGTTGGAAAGTGCTAAGCAGCTGGCCTAGAGGATGAAGCAAGTGTCCATGAACTAAAGAGTATAGGCAGCTTCTAATAGCTGGGAAAGTAAAGAAACAGATTCTCCCCTAGAACCACTAGAAAGAACATGGCCCTGTTCATACCCTGACTTTAGGCTTTGTGACTATATTATGATAAGTTTCAAAGAAATAGATTTGAATTCATTTGTTAGAGCAGTAACAGAAATGGATATATGTAGCTGTCCTTGGAAAACTGTCACCGTATAACATGTCTTCTGGTTATTAGGTACAGTTTTGCTGAATTGACCCCTTGTTTCTGTCACTCAAAGGGAAGGCATGTTATCTAATAAGGGATTAAATATACAACTATATATATATATATATATATATAATTATATAATAAATATATTATGATAATGTACAATTTGTTACATATTATTTAATATATGGATATAGCATATATAATTATATCATAGTACATAATTAATTATATATTAAATCTAAGCAAATATATTTGCATTTGAATATAAATACAGGCACAGTATCAGATATATTTTGGAAAGTTGTTTCCAGTCCCTAAATTGAATTCACACTAACCTATGAGGTACTGCTTGTACTTTTGACAGAAAAGTCTGTTTCCACAATCCCATTTTAAAGTTTTTATTCAATTTTCATCCAGGGTTTCAACAATGAAGGACGAATATAGGTTACGGATATAACTTGGCAAGTTGTTTCTAAATTATCCAGCTCTTCTCTCTCAATCCTCTCTAATCACCTTTCCATTCACAACCCTGAAAATGTTCTTAAATTCTTGCTACCTTGCTTGAAGATTAGGAAAGGGCTCTTCTCTCATCAGAGCTTCTTCCTCAATCAAAACAATTACTCCTTTAGTGTTTTCTTATAATATGCAAGACACAATTGTAGAATGCCAAAAATACTTTCCTAAAGTCAGGCTCTTACTAATAAAAAGTGCTCCCAAATTTTATTTTTTCTTTCTACGTGCATACAAAAATATTTATTTAGAAATTATCATGTCCTTTTGTTTTAGGCTGAGCTGCAATCCTCAAGCCAATAAATGTCACTGGGTGGAATGTTGGTAAGAAAGAAAAACAAAAACCTTGCTTACTTTAACAAAATAGTGTGTTCTACTAGATCTACTGCTTGGCTCACTCACCCCAAGAAAAAAGACTCAGCCCTAGATGGTAATGCCCTTTCCATCCCTCCGCTCAAGGACTATGAAAACAACCATGGGCATGCCTCAGGTTCAAGAAGTTTCAGGACCTTAAATCTGCCACATCCATGCTGAGAAATTTATTCTTAAACAAGTATACTGCTTTTATCCCCCCAGCCTGAAGTGTTCTCTTTTTTATAAGATCATTTATATATCTTTTTTTATGATTTGAAAATAAATATATCAGAAGAAATTTTCTATTGATAGGAAGTCAGGTAGCAGCCCTCACTACCACCACCACCACCACCACCACCACCACCACCTCCACCTAATGATGCTTAAAGAATGTGATGAGTGTCTCTATATTTTATTTTTGTTTCTCCAAATAATTAATTTCTGGTCCCCCATTTGTATGTATTAGTCTTTGAATTATGGACTAAACTCCTGAGAATGAAGGCTCCATCACCTAAAAGCTTTTATCAGTCTGGAATAGTTATATGTATATATGTATGTGTATACACACACACACACACACACACACACACACTCCCATAATAATTACTTATTAAATGTGAATAATGTATTTGCTTCAGGTTCCCTGGTGGATCAGGTGAATCTGTGCAGTATGGAATCATCTCAATATTCAAGGAGCCCCCAAAAGAAAGCTTTGCAGTTATATGGACTACAATCAAAGCAAGGAGCTGGGAGAATGTTAGCAATAGAAAAGGGTCTTCAAGGGATCCTCCCCTGACCCACCACCACCATTGAGGAGACCTGAGTAGAAGCAACTGACAGGATCTCTGCCCACAGCCTTGGATAAAGAAACTTAGGAAAGAAGGCTGCAGGGCTAGAGATGTAAATGCAAAGAACACGAACATCCAGGAAGGCACCAGTCCTTCACTGCAACCCCCTTCAAAGATCACAATGCACGGGCTGTATGCCAAGCCTGAGAGGGTAATTTTCCTCTTTGGCCTGCTAGTGAAAGCCTTTGTACTCAATTATGGTCAGATGTGAAAACTCACATAGAGATGTTTAACTAAGAGCCAGACTCCTCAGATAGTAGGTGTCATTTAACCTACCTTAAATTCTCTCTTGGACGGTCACTTAAATTAAGTAATACAATAACTATGCATTTTAGTTTTATTCTTCTGGTTTAGTCTAGAAGCTATCTGTGAATTAAGGAGAGTGACATTTGATGTTTAACTTTGAGGAGCTAAAAATTGCCTGGTTAGAGGTGTCTCATGATGACAGATATTTGAATGAAAAGAAATACCTCTCACAAAATTTTTTCAGTATTTCAATTTGGGGCATCCTACATCCATCATTTCTAATTATCCAAGTTTATTGTAACCAAAATTCATATTTTTATTGCATTTATTATTACTGAAACTGCCACCTTATTTTAAGCACTGGTGTAGGCAATATGCTAAGTGTTTGCTGGAGTGTACGCAGGAAGGGAATGTTAAATATTAAATGAATATACATATTGTAGTAATATGCCTGTGTGTCATTCAGAGGATCACCCTTCAAGTAAGGTATTCAAGGACAATAGTTTATTAGTTTAGGCCACAAACTGTCAAGATTAGAACTGACAGAAACTCAAGGCCCAGTAGAGGACTTTTTTTTTTTTTTTCCATATTGGCTGCTGAGTTCAGTGGTGGTATAGCTCTGAGAATTTCACTTAAATAATAGCAGTGAGATTATCATACCCATGGAATCTTTAACTTCCTGTGAATTGCAATAACCCATTTTAGATAAAATTCTAGGTGAAAAACATTTAGAAAAAGTGGCATTTGCTGAGAAACACACATTAAGAATGGAGCAAAGTTCATAGCTTTGACTGATATATTGGGCTTTGCAAAATATACTGCAATGGGTAAGCAGTTTTTGGAGCAAAAGCTGATTTTTTTCATCTAATTCTAAACTTAACAGAGTACTGGTAAACTTCAAATCATTTGTGCTGTGGACTGTTCTACTTAAAATATCCAATTACCTGAATAATTGAGAATTGGTGTCTTTATCCAAACTACAACAGATAAGTGCTTCAGATATTTGTTTCTTTTTCCTTCCCAGAAATAGGATATCTGATGTTTATCTGACCCTAGCATCTACTGAGACATGTGGCATAGATGTTATGCAGATCCTGAATTATGTGGCTTTTGAAGGTTTCTGATTTCCTCCATTGTTCTTGATTATCATTTTTTTCAGGACAATCATGAAAAATGGGAAGAGCATTAAGTATCAATCCTCTCATAAATTTGAAAATCTGTGACTCTGAAAGACAATATTTTAAACTGACCCAAAGCGTGTATAAAATAAGAATACCTCTTGTCTGAGTGAAAGCTTGGGGTCTCTTCTATGAGCAAGCAATACTCTTTTGACTACCTAGAAGTAAGTATTAGTTTTCTTTGTCTAATTTGTAAAACAAGTGGAATTTCTTAGCATTTCTACCAAGGAGAGATAATTCTATATATTTCTGGATTATCTCTCTTGTTGTTGTTGTTTTCACAATGAATTGTAAAGTTTTAAATGCCACACAACAGTGGAAAATAAGTTAATCCGTTTCCTGCATTCCGCCCCCTCTTTTTTTTTACACCTTCAAGACAGAGATTTTGGACTCTTGTGGCCCACTAGAATTGTCTAGGAAGATACTTAAAGTGTATGTATCATCATTACTTGCTTTTCTCTAGGTTCTCCAGAGGTAAGGCCCTAGGCAACAGATCAAAGTCCCCAGGAGTCTTTAACATGCAAGAGGTTGAGAAATCACTGGTCGAAGTTAAGTTAATTCTATACCATGCTTGCTGTAGCAAATGATTCAGCCACCACAAAGTGCATTGGCAAGGCTGAAGAATAGAAATCTTTAGAGTGGAAAAAGGAAAGGCTTTAAGTGTGCCCTGATTTTGGAGGCTCTAAAAACAGGGAAGCAGTAGGCAGGCTAACTAGAAGAAGGGCACCCTGCGGGATTAGTTAGAAGTGCCTATTTGTCTTTCTTTGGTTTTTCAAACTTGCACACAGAAACAGAAATTAAGAAAGCTGTAAGTAATAAATCATGTCCTTGCCATTTGGGACTGATTGTTACAAAAGTTCTAGCTTCTAGATTGTTATTAGGAATAATAATCTGTTGGTCTACAAGTTTGACTTAGAGTGCTCTGGCTGCCTGAGTTATTTACTATATAAGTAAAAGGATTTGTTTCTAAGGCAGGAGAAGTCAGTTGTGAGTCACAGTTTTGTATTTACAAATATTCTGACCATTGTCAATTTGTATATGTAATCTCTTAAACTTATCCAAATTCCTGTCACCTAAGAAAGAAGAGGAAGAGACATTTTGAAAATGTCTTAAACCTTATGTCATATAATTGTAGGATCTATTTCTCCCTCAATGGTTGTCAATTAATTATCTCCTTTCTCTATCCTGGGGAAGTGGACTTGGAGGAATCCCCCTCTTGAGTGTTTACAGTCTACTTTTCTGCAATTTCCTAGCTCACAAGAATTGTTTTATCATCTCTGAAACATGCCTTTCATTCCTCCATAGGGACCCATTTTGGATCAGCTTTTTCTTTACTCTCTAACATAAACATAGCTATCAGTATCATGCTATTATTAATATTTTGCAGTCTAAAGGTTGTAGTGTGATAATTTTAACAAGTATAAGGAGGAAGAAACAACTTCTAACTCTAAAAATCATTAGCTGGGCACAGTGACACATGCCCATGATCCCAGTTCCTTGGGTGGCTGAGGCAGAGAATTCCAAGATCCAGGCCAGGCTCAGCAACTTAGAAGACCCCCTATCTCAAAATAAAAAAAAAAGAAAAAATGGATGAGATGTAATTCTGCTGTAGATTTCCATGTAGTTCAATTCCCAGTTCCACCAAAATAAAATATATAAGTAGGTAAATAAAATTCATTGATCATCTCTATCACAAGAATATCCTTATTGATCATTTTTTAGTGAGGCACTTAGTATCATCATGTTGCACAGTAAACTCCCTATGTCTGCCCTCCTATGACTCCTTTTCTGCTTCTTGTGCACCAGAGTCACTACCAGAATACTAGCAGTGTTCTGTTTCACTGGTACAGCAGGAGGAAATTGTGTATGGGTCTTACACCATTATATAGTGCAATTGCATATTTGGTATTAAAGTTCTCATACAGGTCAGACACAAAGACTCTTATTTTGTCCACCAAAATGCTAATTAAGATATTTTCTGGAAACTGAATATAACACTATGTAGGAGGATCATATACCACGGTGAAGTGTGATTTATCCCTAGGATACAAGGAGGATGCAAAATATGCAAATCAGTAAATGCAACAAGAGACATTCACAGAATAAAGAATAAAAATCGTATGATGACCACATGGACCTGGAAAAGGCATCTGACAAAATTCAGCTTCTTTTCATAACACGAACTCAACAAATTAGACATAGAATATACTTCAGCATAATAAAAATCACACATAAAAGCCCACAGCTAGTAATACATAATAATAAGAAACTCCTCTAAGATAAGAAACAAGTGTTCAATATATTATTGGAAGTCCCAGAAAGAAAAATTAGGTAAGAAAAAAAAATACACGTTAACCAAATTAGAAAAGAAAAAATAAATTTGCTCAGGTTTCAGATCACTTGACCTCAAATATAGAAAAACACAAAGATTTCACACACAAAATTATATACCTGTTAAAACTAATAAAGTGCATTCTGTACAGTTGCCATGGAATAGAAGAGGGAGCTGGGAAATGTATTTATTTATTTGCTATCAACTTTTTGGATATGAAAACCTTCCATCTGACTTGATTCAGAAAATTTTCTTGCATTAGAGTTATATGTGTATATATCTTGTTTTACTTGACCTGTGGACTTCTTAAAAATAGATATTTTATCTTTCCTATTCATACATCAAGCATAATAATTTACATAGATAAAATGGCTAGTTTATACAGAATAAGTGCAGTAAAACATTGCTATCCTCTGCTTTTGAGGTTATTAGCATTTTATCAAAATGATCAGATTAGTCCCTGAAAATAAATGTAATTAAGATTTGCCTGAAACCTCATCTCCTCTTATAGTCATTGACATTCTGAGGAAATGTAGTCCACAAGATAATTAAATCTTAAATATTTTAGAAGAATCCTAGGTCTGGAAAATAGTCTAGAAATCATTGAAAATAATAATAATAATAATAATAACAACAATAATAGACTATACAGCCTTTTCTATGTTGAAGTTTAGTGAATAACAAGTCCAAATTTTATTTGACTTCTTTTTCAAAGAAAGATTGGCCATTTTACACCAATCTGATTTCAATGACTATCTTCCAGTCTCTTTTGAAGAGTTTTGCCTAAAGTTGTCTAGGACTTAACGCTGATTAGTATTTTTTTTTCCTTGCTGCATATAAACCTGTGTTAATTTATAATTTCTTCCAAATTCTTCAGTTTTAAAAATCTTTAGCATATATTACTGGATTTTAGTAATTTATTCAAAACCAAAATAATTGGGCTCCCAGAATTACCCATCTTTAGATTGCATAAGGTTTGTTCTCCCATTTAAAAGCAAGAAGTAAACAGTGAACTTGATCAACAAAGCTGAAGAACTGCTTTTCCACTGAGTGCTTTCTAATTTTATATTTATCTTATTTCACTTTTGTTATTTTTGTTGGGTAAAGAGCATGAGAGTAGGGAAAATAGTAGAATAAATTGAACATTATTATACCATGTACATATATGACTACACATCCAGTATAGTTCTACATGTACAACCAGAAGAATGAGAAGTTATACTCCATTTATGTATGAAGTGTCAATGTGCATTGTACTGTCATGTATAACTAATTAGAACAAATTTTAAAAAGAGCATTTTTTTTTGTAGCTGGATACCAAAAAGAAAAATAAAGATCAAAGCAAATCATATAGTGGTCCTAAGTATATATATTGTTAAATAAATATTCTTTGAAAATAAAATGTTTAAAAAGCAAAATCAGGCTGAAACTTTTATTTACAGGAGAAGGACCATGTTAAAGGTTCTCAAATGCAAAGTATGTTGTGTAATTTCATGTAAATCAGTATTCCGAGCTTATTTCACATATACACAAGTACACACGTATATGTGTGCATTCACAGTACGGTTTCAGTCTTGGAATATCCTCAAAAGGCTAATGTGATAAAGCTTTGGTACCCAACATAGCAGTGTTGGAGGTGATTTTAGGAAGTGCTTGGATCATGATCATGATCAAAAGCTTATTAATCAATTGATGGATTGATAATTTGAATAGACCATTGGGAGATACTGAAAATTTGGGGAGGTAGGATCTAGTTGAAGGGAGCAAGTGTGAGAGTGTTCCCTTGGGGAGTATAATTTGCCCTCAGTCTTTTCTCTCTCCCTCTGCTTCCTGACTTCTATGAGTTGAGAATCCTTTCTCTGCTGTTCTCTTTTGCCATGGTTCTCTCCCTCACCTCGGCCCCAGAGAAATAGAACTGGCCAACCATTAACAGAAACCTCTGAAAGCATATGCTAAAATAAATCTTTCTTCATTTAAGTTGTTTTTCTCAGGTATTTTGTCACAGTGATGAAAAGTTGACAAACACAAACTAGAAACTATATATATGTATAATGTGGGAGGATAATTTAGTTAAAAAGTCAAGGATTTTTGTGCACTCATACTTTTTTGTTACTTCTTAGTAATTTTTTTTTTCCCAAAACACCAGGAAGTGTGCCTATAGAGGAAAGAACAGGTAAGGCAGTAAAATTGGGGAGTCCAAGTTCATTATGAAAGTGAAATCACAGAGAACTGCCTGGAGCAACACACAGCTCTGCCTCTCTAGCAGAGCACAGAAGGATAACCCAGGAGTGAAAGCAGCTTACGCTTTGCAGCTGGAACTACGTCCTGCCAGTAATTTGAAGCGAAGTTCTCACCACCTTTTTTAGTAGGCAGCTTCTAAAATGGCTCCAAAGGATCCCCGTTCCCTTGTAGTCACACTCTGTCAATCAATCCCAAACCTTTGAGTGTGGGATACACCTGGATAGTTGCAATTAGAATTCAGCAAAAATGATGACACGCTACTTCCATGTTTAAGTTACAACAAGATTGTGCCTTCTGCATGGGGCACTGTCTCCCTTTCTCTTTAATTCACTCTGAGGAAAGCAAGATATCCAGCTGTGAGCTGCCTCAGGAGAGGCAATACACTTTCAGGGGCCAGAATGGAGGCAATGTATGTAAATTTAGTGATAAGCAGGGCTGATACAATCTTGATTTTCATGGTGATATCATTATTAATTAGTAGAAAAGAGCATGATTTCTTTGTTGGGCAGACTTGGGCCTTCTTTCCATTTTTTACACATATTGTCATGACTTGGGACAAGTCTCTTGGCCTTTCTGAACTCTAATTTCTTCTTCTATAAAATGAAAGTGATAAAAATACTTTTCCCATGAAATTGCTAGGGGTTAAGTTAGATAACCGTGGTAAAGTTCATGGTAAGAGATCATAGTATTTAACAAAGGATAAGTGCTATTTTTCTGTTCTTCGTAGTATCTGTATTACCATCAGCATCATTGTTCAAAAAGGGAAAACATCTTTTCTCAGTTTTCAATTACCAGAAAAAAAGAGCTGTTCCTGAGTACATTGTGTATCTCTCCCAACTTTTTACTCTCCACCTTTGGGGAATTAAAATAATTTGTTTTAAGTTAAGAGCAAGAGTGGGGCGGGGGTTGGACATAAAATCATTGATACAAAAAAAAAAAAAAGATCAGTTTTCATAGTAACAAAGAAAAGTCAAGAAGCATCTTGCCTTAGTTTTCCACACTCCAGTTCCCAAACGGTGATAGGATGAAGATCAAGGACTACCTTTGTGTGAGGTGATACAGACATCACAAGGGAGACACCTGTCATGGGGAGATTCCAAGTTTCTATAGGACTGCTGGTGCACACATTCTTCTTGACTCCGAGAAGAAGGGAGAGAGAAAAAGAATGGTAGAGATAGAGATGATAGAGTTCTCATAAAACTAAAATGAAAGGAAATATTTCCAGGAAGTAGAAAGAGAAGATTTTGTAATATTATAGTAGGATATTTCTGGGGAGGCCTATCTTCAAATTTCTCTAGAGAGTTGAAATCCCAATATTTGTTATTCACAGGTGTCATGCCATTTATGGTGATGCACACCTGTAAATCTCAGCAGCTCAGGAGGCTGAGACAGGAAGTTCAAAAGTTCAAAGAAAGCCTTAGCCAACTAAGCAAGGCCCTCAGCAACTTACTGAGAACCTGTCTCAAAATAAAAAAAAATAAAAATAAAAATAAGACCAGGTGCGGTGAATGGTAGTGCACCCCTAAAATCCCAGTGGTCCAGAAGCTGAGGCAGGAGGATTGTGAGTTCAAACCAGCCTCAGCAACTTAGGGAGGCCCTAAGAAACTCAGACCCTGTCTCTAAATAAATATTTAAAAATGGTCTAGGGATGTGGTTCCATATTTAAGCATACCTGGATTGAAGCTCTGATACAAAAAAAGTAAAAAAAGATGTTCTTTGCTGAGAAGGCCATGAGCAGGTGGATATATAAAAAATGTATGCAAAAATTTTCACCCAACAGTTACCTATTGGGAAATCAAGAAAGAATAATTTACCATGTTGGACTCAGTTCTCCGTTTTTTTTTTTTTTTTTTTTTTGCTCAGACAGATGCTTTCCCATCAGAAGCACTGAAGATCTACAGAAAGCTTGAGTCAGAAAGGTTAGTAATAAGTGTGGTAGGCAGGGAGAAGATCCAGTTGGCTCTTACACAATACCTGAGCACTGATCAGACATGAGGTTAAGTGTGAATCTTCTTCCATGCCTCTTTCTTCTCAGTCAATATTTTAGGACTCTCTCTGTGAAGAAGGGTACTAATTCTCAAGGATCACTAAGATCCTACAAATTATTATAGTTAGTTATAACCATTTATAATAGTCTTTTGCTAATGAAGCAACAACTGGGCTGGGAATGTAGCTCAGTGATAGAGCACTTGCCTGGCATGCTCAAGGCCTTGTTTTTCATCTCCCACACCACACACACATCTACACACACGCTCACATACATACATACACAGAGAAGCAATTACTTTAATATGATTTATTTTAATATACATGGAAGTATAATTTAGATTGAAAACATTTTGATCCCATCATGATAATCAGATTGTGGTTTTTAAAAATTCTTGCTTATATGTTTTTTTTCAACTAATTTCCACAGGTTGATCATTTAAAAAGAACTTTTATTCTAATTAACCTTCACACTAATGGTTCAATCCATTCTGTTGACTCCACCAACTTCTTTCTAGTTCTCTGAATTGCGGCAGGGCCAATATGGCAGAACTTCCGAGAGAAGAAGAAAAAGGGCATCAAGACAAGTTCAAAGAAAAGGAGAAGTAACTAAATCTGACAAGGACTTGGAGTTCTGGTTGTGGACTGGACACCTTAATAATGATTATAGTGTCCTAAGGAGGACACTGTGATGACTGGATAATGGATTAAAAGAGAACCAGAATTGGTGAGGAGACCAGTTAGCAGAGTATGGCAGTTGTCCAAGCAGGAAATTAAATTGGCCTAAAAAGAGAAGCCAATTGATGCAAAAGAAAGGAATCAGATTCCAGATAAATTTAAGAAGAAGGATTATATTCATTTTTATTCTCCAAAGTGAATCTTGTCTTTTGCACTTAAGAAGCACCAGCAAATGTTCGCTTATTGTATTGCACACATCATCCACAGAGCATTTTTTCAATTTACCTAATTCCCTGATTTTATATAAAGTCAAGAAAAACTGCACAGAACATTATTTCTCAAGTAAAATGCAAGCTCAAAGCTAAATCTCACAAAGCAGGTAACTAATTAAGAAACCATTGTTTAGACAACCATTGTAAATCTACACTTTTCCTGGTTAATAGTCAAATGTGGAAGGTGGAGTATTTATTGTGATATGTATAATGTTTTCTGTGGGGAAAACAATAAAAATGTGTCTGGAAGTCGTAAAGTTGGATCCCATTCAGTGCTGTAAGAGACACCATTTTAACAATGCAAATGATAGCCATATGACTCCTTCATCAGCGAACAGCTGTTGGGAAAGGGCCTAAGATTTTCTTTCTATGCATTGAGTCCAATTAAGTTGTAAAATCCTGACATACGAAATTGGTCTGTGGCCCACATTTTTGAAGAGTTTTAAATAATTACTCACTCCTGCTGGATACTTTCAATTTTTAAAGACACTTGAGTTATTTAATTGGGGGCATTTATCCTTGCTCTTAGAATTCCTGCTAGGAGTGATGTGGTTGTGATAAATCCACTATAAATTGATTCTACAAAGATGATTTTTAAACTTTCTCAACAAATCTGGGGACTGTGTTTCTGTAGCTTGAAGAAGTAACTAAAATAATAAGGTTTTGTTTTTATTTTAGCAAACAAAGATGTGGAATGATCCATTTATATTTTATCTAATCAGATTTTTTTTTCCTGAGTCCTTCTATTTATCTGGCATTCTGCTAAGCACTGCAAGTAGAAGAAATTCAGAAACTTTTTTTTTTCAAGTACAGATATATATTTTTTAAAGCATGATAATGGTAGTGAGACTAAATTAGAAGTGTGCTTTTGGTATGGTAGTAGCAGTAAGAAATTAGTGGTGACTTATCGGAGGTGAAAACAAAATGTTTATGGAAGACATTTAATATGAATGTTAAAATGAATAGATATTCACTAAGTATATAGAGAAGTAAGTATGCCTTCAAGACAGAGGGATCTTCATATGCAAGAGCACAGCATTTTAAACTAGTGCATGCTTTTGGAAAAAAAATGATGCGATTTTAAGTGGATTGTAAAATAGGCCAAGAGCTCAACAGAAGTAGGAGTAAATAAGGGTAAAATTCATGAAAGACCATGGAAACAACACTGAAAGTACATAAGAGTTATGAACTCAAATATACTCAGGGACTCAGGGAAAGGTACAGCATGAAGAAAGTCATGATGTAAGCACTAGGAAAACAGTGAGTTCTACATTATACTAGGGGGTGAATAAGGTCACTAACTGGACACACTGAAATCATTGTTAATGAAACACCAAAGAATGTAATACCAAATAAAGTATACCTGAAGAATGAATGAAGAGTTTTAAGCTCCTACATGATTTTACAGGCAAAGAATTTCAATGAGGGAACTTGGCATAGTGAGATTATAATAGTCGCTCTGGCTATAGAATGAGAAAAGGAAGATCATAAGGAGGTCAAGGAACAATGACGTCCACCAGTAATGCATGTATGGAGGAGGAAAGCCATATCTTATATACCTTAAGGCTCCTAGAACAACTTAAAACTTTACTTCAGGGCAGGAGATGCAGTTCAGTGGTAGCTCACTTGCCTAGCATGCATAAAGCCCTGGATTCATTTCCCAGAACCATTAAAAAAAAAAAAAAAAAAAAAAAAAAAAAAAGAGAGGAGTGAACCAGAGAGGGGAGCCATCTCGGACCTAGCAATAGAAATAAGGTATTAATCCAGCCTAATGTCATGAGGGTCCACAGAGCACTTGCTGTGTGTGAGATGCTCCAGGGGACTGTAGAGGAGTTGGGGAAAGATGGCGGCGAAGGGAGTGCATCACCCCAGTGCGCCGCATCACTGAGCCAGTGAAAGAAGATAGGAAACGGCTGAAGGATATCTTGTTGGGAATTTCCAGTGAAATTGAGGCGCTACAGAATCTAATAGACAGGTTTCCATCGTGCGAGGTTCGGCAGTGGGAGCTCCATTTCTCCGCACGGAGGATCGCATAGCCTGATTGCTCCGCGGCGGGTTGTCTGCGGCGCGCGCTGGGGATCGGCAGGGAGCCGGAGCGGGAGAACAGCGAGGAGAGGGAGAACAGCGATACGGATTCGGGGGGGCCCCTGCCAGTGATACATCGGCAGCGCTTGGTGCGGAGTTCCGGCTTGAGACAGAGGAGAGAAGCGGCGGTTCCAGTCACCGGTCTGACCACGGAGGACGGCGGCCTCCATCTTGGAGAGATGATGTAATCATCCCATTGTTCTGCTGATCTCAGCTCATTCAGCTACGGAACAGGTGAATTCAGGCTGGTATTTGCCTTCGTCTAGCAGACAGATTTCTTGCTCAGGATCGGGACTAGGGATCCTGTGGAGAATACTCTTGAAGGCTCGTGCCTGGCAAGGCGTGCGCCGGGCACTGAGCAGCGGGACTTGGGTTCCCGGGACTTGGGTTCCCGGGGCTAACCGGGCCCAGATCTGAGGAATCTGCGGAGACTGCCTGTGAAGGCGAGCTCCGAGTGGAGCGTGCGCTGAGCTTGGGGCGACTGGGTTCTGACTCCCGGGACAGTTTTGGCCTGGGGCTGGGGAACCCCGGGGGTCGCTTGCTGGGGCCAGCTCCCAGCGGAGAGAGTGTATCCGGATCGGAAAGGCGGGGTTCTTGCTACCTAAGCTGCTTTGGACCAAGGCTAGGGAACCGGCGGTGACTGCTTCTCGGCCAGGGTCCTGCTGGGTGCTGTGGGGGCAGAGTGGAGCTTCCACCTGCGCCCAGAGCAGGCCAAGTGACCCGCCGGCGTGGTACCATGAAACCCCAAATGCAGCTGGTGCTGAAGAGAGAAGCCGCCCACGCTTAGAATAGGACCAGCGACCCACTGGCAAGACAGGCCAGGTAGCTCGCCAACGTGGTGGACACGTAACACTGAGGCAGTCGCGTCACACTGGTTGGAGTGGGGGTGGAGCAGGGTTGCCGCTCGGGTCCGGAGGGGGCTCAGCGACCCGTTGGAGAGGTAGTCAGGTACCCCCATTGGGAGTGGGGGCTGTGCAGAACTGCGACCCACCGGCCTAGAGGTCTGCCAGCGTGGTAGACACGTCACACCAATTGGAGTGGGGGCACAGCAGAGCCGCCACCCACATCCAGATCAGGACCAACGACCCCAGGGTGTGGTAGTTACGTTACCACAATTGGAGTGGGGTCAGAGCAGAACAGCCACCAGTGCCTGCAGTGGGGGCAGACCTGCGACCAATTAGCGTGGTAGACAGACCACCCTAATTAGGGGAGGAGCACAGCCACTACCCGCCCTGCAAGGGAGACTTCCCAACTATACAAGAGCAATATAAATAAATAGGAGGTAAATTTCAAAAACACAACAGTTGCACCAAGCAGGAAGAAACGCGAGCAGTATGAAAAGACAAGGAAAGAAAGGTCCACAAGCAATGCAGGTCAACTCAACTTTAGAAGAGGTAATAGCTGCAACAGACGGAATGTCAGATAAAGAGTACAGGATATATATGCTTCAGATGATCTGGAGTCTCAAGGAAGACATGAGACAGCAAAATCAGACAATGAAAGATCACATTGACAAACAAATCCAGGAAGTAAAAGATCAATTTCACAGGGAGATAGAGGTAATAAAAAACAAACAAATTGAAATCCTGGAAATGCAGGAATCATTAAACCAACTTAAAAACTCAATTGAGAATACTAACAGCAGATTAGATCACTTAGAAGAGAGAACATCAGACAATGAAGACAAAGTATTTCAACTGGAAAAGAACATAGACAGCTCAGCAAGTCTGCTAAGAAACCATGAGCAGAACATCCAAGAATTATGGGACAATATCAAAAGACCAAATTTAAGAGTCATTGGGATACAGGAAGGCACAGAGCTCCAAACTAAAGGAATAAACAGACTATTCAGTGAGATTATACAAGAAAACTTCCCAGACTTGAAGAATGAGACAGAATCACAAATCCTAGAAGCCTACAGGACGCCGAATGTGCAAAATCATAAGAGATCCACACCTAGACACATTATAATGAAGATGTCCAACATACAGAATAAGGAGAGAATTTTAAAAGCTGCAAGAGAAAGAAAGCAGATTACATTTAGGGGCAAACCAATCAGGATAACAGCTGATCTCTCAACACAGACCCTGAAAGCTAGAAGATCCTGGAATAACATATTTCAAACACTGAAAGAAAATGGATTCCAACCAAGAATCGTGTATCCGGCGAAATTAAGCTTCAGGATAGAAGATGAAATTAAAACCTTCCATGATAAACAAAAGTTAAAAGAATTCGCAGCTAGAAAACCATCTCTTCAAAAAATCCTTGGCAAAACATTACAGGAAGAGGAAATGGAAAATAACACTGAAAACCAACAATGGGAGATAGGACAGTAAAGGGGGAAAAATAGTCAAAGAGGATAACAAATCAGGTTTAGAAACATCAATAAACAAATATGGCTAGAAGAACAAATCATGTCTCAATAATAACCCTAAATGTTAATGGCTTAAATTCACCAATTAAGAGACTCAGGCTAGTAGAATGGATCACAAAAGAAGACCCAACAATATGCTGCCTACAGGAGACGCATCTGATAGAAAAAGATATTCATAGACTGAAGGTGAAAGGTTGGGAAAAATCATACCACTCATATGGAATGCGGAAACAAGCAGGAGTGTCCATACTCATATCTAATAAAATAGATTTCAAACCAAAGTTAATCAAAAGGGATAAAGAAGGACACTTCATACTGCTCAAGGGAACCATACACCAACAAGACATAACAATCATAAATATATATGCCCCAAATAATGGTGCGGCTGTGTTTATCAAGCAAACTCTCCTCAAGTTCAAGAGTCTAATAGACCACCATACAATAATCATGGGAGACTTCAACACACCTCTCTCACCACTGGACAGATCTTACAAACAAAAGTTAAATAAAGAAACTATAGAACTCAATAACACAATTAACAACCTAGACCTAATTGACATATATAGACTATACCACCCCAAATCAAGTAGTTACACTTTTTTCTCAGCAGCACATGGAACCTTCTCAAAAATAGACCATATATTATGTCACAGGGCAACTCTTAGACAATATAAAGGGGTAGAGATAATACCATGCATCTTATCTGATCATAATGGAATAAAACTGAAAATCAACGATAAAAGAATGAAGGAAAAATCAAGCATCACTTGGAGAATGAACAATAGGTTGCTGAATGATCAATGGGTTTTAGAAGACATCAAGGAGGAAATTAAAAAATTCCTAGAGTTAAATGAAAACACAGACACAACATATCGGAATCTATGGGACACATTGAAAGCAGTTCTAAGAGGAAAATTCATTGCTTGGAGTTCATTCCTCAAAAAAAGAAAAAACCAACAAATAAATGATCTCATACTTCATCTCAAAATCCTAGAAAAAGAAGAGCAAAACAACAGCAAAAGAAGTAGAAGGCAAGAAATAATTAAAATCAGAGCTGAAATAAATGAAATTGAAACAAAAGAAACAATTGAAAAAATTGACAGGACTAAAAGTTGGTTCTTTGAAAAAATAAATAAAATTGACAGACCCTTAGCCATGCTAACGAAGAGAAGAAGAGAGAGAACTCAAATTACTAACATACGGGATGAAAAAGGTAATATCACAACAGACACTTCAGAAATACAGAAGATAATCAGAAATTATTTTGAATCCTTATACTCCAATAAAATAGAAGATAGTGAAGGCATAGATAAATTCCTTAAGTCTTATGACCTGCCCAGATTGAGTCAGGAGGATATAGACAACCTAAACAGACCAATAACAATAGAGGAAATAGAAGAAAACATCAAAAGATTACCAACTAAGAAAAGCCCAGGACCGGATGGGTATACAGCAGAGTTTTACAAAACCTTTAAAGAGGAACTAACACCAATACTTTTCAAGCTATTTCAGGAAATAGAAAAAGAGGGAGAACTTCCAAATTCATTCTATGAGGCCAACATCACCCTGATTCCGAAACCAGACAAAGACACTTCAAAGAAAGAAAACTACAGACCAATATCTCTAATGAACCTTGACGCAAAAATCCTCAATAAAATTCTGGCGAATCGGATTCAAATACATATCAAAAAAATTATACATCATGATCAAGTAGGATTCATCCCTGGGATGCAAGGCTGGTTCAATATACGGAAATCAATAAATGTTATTCACCACATCAATAGACTTAAAAATAAGAACCATATGATCATCTCGAT
The DNA here is from genome assembly GCF_052094955.1 of Ictidomys tridecemlineatus. Taxonomy (NCBI): domain Eukaryota; kingdom Metazoa; phylum Chordata; class Mammalia; order Rodentia; family Sciuridae; genus Ictidomys; species Ictidomys tridecemlineatus. Next base: position 111,867,413 of record NC_135483.1, read on the forward strand.
AGATGCAGAAAAAGCATTCGACAAAGTACAGCATCCCTTTATGTTCAAAACTCTAGAAAAATTAGGGATAACTGGAACATACCTCAACATTGTAAAAGCAATCTACGATAAGCCACAGGCCAGCATCATTCTGAATGGAGAAAAATTGAAGGCATTCCCTCTAAGATCTGGTACAAGACAGGGATGCCCTCTCTCACCACTTCTGTTCAACATAGTCCTCGAAACACTGGCCAGAGCAATTAGACAGACAAAAGAAATTAAAGGCATAAAAATAGGAAAAGAAGAACTTAAATTATCACTATTTGCAGATGATATGATCCTATACCTAGCAGACCCAAAAGGGTCTACAAAGAAGCTATTAGAGCTAATAAATGAATTCAGCAAAGTGGCAGGATATAAGATCAACACGCATAAATCAAAGGCATTCCTGTATATCAGTGACAAATCCTCTGAAACGGAAATGAGGACAACTACTCCATTCACAATATCCCCCAAAAAAATAAAATACTTGGGAATCAACCTAACAAAAGAGGTGAAAGATTTATATAATGAAAATTATAGAACCCTAAAGAAAGATATAGAAGAAGACCTTAGAAGATGGAAAAATATACCCTGCTCATGGATAGGTAGAACTAACATCATCAAAATGGCGATATTACCAAAAGTTCTCTATAAGTTCAATGCAATGCCAATCAAAATCCCAATGGAATTTCTTGTAGAAATAGATAAAAGAATCATGAAATTCATATGGAATAATAAAAGACCCAGAATAGCAAAAACAATGCTAAGCAGGAAGAGTGAATCAGGCGGTATAGCGATACCAGACTTCAAACTATACTACAGAGCAATAGTAACAAAAACAGCATGGTACTGGTACCAAAACAGGCGGGTGGACCAATGGTACAGAATAGAGGACACAGAAACCAATCCACAAAACTACAACTATCTTATATTTGATAAAGGGGCTAAAAGCATGCAATGGAGGAAGGATAGCATCTTCAACAAATGGTGCTGGGAAAACTGGAAATCCATTTGCATCAAAATGAATCTGAACCCCTATCTCTCACCATGCACAAAAGTTAACTCAAAATGGATTAAGGAGCTTGATATTAAATCAGAGACATGGCATCTGATAGAAGAAAAAGTTGGTTATGATCTACATACTGTGGGATCGGGCCCCAAATTCCTCAATAGGACACCCATAGCGCAAGAGTTAACAACTAGAATCAACAAATGGGACTTACTCAAACTAAAAAGTTTTTTCTCAGCAAAAGAAACAATAAGAGAGATAAACAGGGAGCCTACATCCTGGGAACAAATCTTTAATCCACACACTTCAGATAGAGCCCTAATAACCAGAATATACAAAGAACTCAAAAAATTAGACAATAAGATAACAAATAACCCAATCAATAAATGGGCCAAGGACCTGAACAGACAGTTCTCAGAGGAGGACATACAATCAATCAATAAGTACATGAAAAAATGCTCACCATCGCTAGCAGTTAGAGAAATGCAAATCAAAACTACCCTAAGATACCACCTCACTCCAGTAAGATTGGCAGCCATTAGGAAGTCAAACAACAATAAGTGCTGGAGAGGATGCGGGGAAAAGGGCACTCTTGTTCATTGCTGGTGGGACTGCAAATTGGTGCAGCCAATTTGGAAAGCAGTATGGAGATTTCTTGGAAAGCTGGGAATGGAACCACCATTTGACCCAGCTATTCCCCTTCTCGGTCTATTCCCTAAAGACCTAATAAGAGCATGTTACAGAGACACTGCTACAACGATGTTCATAGCAGCACAATTCACTATAGCAAGATTATGGAATCAGCCTAGATGCCCTTCAATAGATGAATGGATAAAAAAAATGTGGCATTTATACACAATGGAGTATTACTCTGCATTAAGGAACGACAAAATCATAGAATTTGGAGGGAAATGGATGGCATTAGAGCAGATTATGCTAAGTGAAGCTAATCAATCGTTAAAAAACAAATACCAAATGACCCCTTTGATATAAGGGGAGTAAACAAGGACAGGGTAAGGACGAAGAGCTTGAGAAGAAGATTTACATTAAACAGGGATGAGAAAAGGGGAGGGGAGGGGAGGGGAGGGGAGGGGGGATAGTAGAGAATAGGACAGACAGTAGAATACATCAGACACTAGAAAGACAATATGTCAATCAATGGAAGGGTAACTGATGTGAAACAGCAATCTGTATACGGGGTAAAGTTGGGAGTTCATAACCCACTTGAATCAAACTGTGAAAGATGATGTATTAAGAACTGTGTAATGTTTTGAACGACCAACAATAAAAAATAAATAAATAAATAAATAAAAAAAAAAAGAAAAAAAAAAAAAAAAAAAAAAAAAAAGCAAACAAACAAAAAAGTTTAGTCTGTATCCTAATAAGCTATTGTAATAATTTAGAAATGATAAGAGCAGGGTGGGATGAGATTAAAGAATATGAAAATAAGTAGATATTTTCAAGAGCTATTTAAAATGCAAAATTAAAACTATTGGAGATGATATGGTCAGAAGTTGGGATGGGAATAGGGGTGAGCTAAGGATATTCCCGTTTTATGGCTTTAATTCCATTCAGATGAAATATTATTTGCTCAAATTAGTGATTTTAGATTAGGATATTTGAAAAGCAAAAATATCACCAAAGATGAAGTGGTTTAAATTTACAACTCATCTCGCAAAGAAAGTCAAATATTAATTTATTTTTTGATTTAATATTTGAGGAGTCGGAAGGCACCTAAATGAACATACATTCTCTAGGAATCTAGTGCCTAGTGCCTTTAAAGACTTTTAGTTATGTGGAGTCAAAGAGGAGTGCTTTGGTTTGAATGTCCCTCCAAAACTCCTGTTGAAATTTAATTGCCATTGTAAAAGTTTTATAGTTAGGGCCTTTAAAGGGGGATTAGCAAAAGAGGGCTCCAGTCTTCTCAATCTATTGATACCATTATCCCATGAGTGGGCCAATTATAAAAGACTGTTGAAGTGTGACTCCTCAGGATATCTCTCTCTCTCTCTCTCTCTCTCTCTCTCTCTCTCTCTCTCTCTCTCTCTCACACACACACACACACACACACACACACACACACTTTCATGCTCTGTGGTCCTGTCCTATCCTCCACCATGTTATGATGCAGAAGAAAATTTGTCACTGGATTTTGGCTACTTGTTGTTGGACTTCCCAACCTCAGGTACTGTAGAAATATTTTTTCTTTACTAATTGCCAGTTGTTATTGTCGTTGTTGCTTTTAAATTCTGTTATAGCAACATAGAATAGACTGTGACAGTAGGAGTTTAATTTGTAGTAGGTGGCATAAAAATAGTTTGAAGCCATGAAGAGGTATGAATCTTCCTAGAGGCAGTCACAGAATGAGACCACAGAAGAGTTGAGCATAGAACCTTGAATAACAAAACAAATCCCAACAGACTGGGATGAACTGACTTAGAATTGAGGAATTTCAATTGAAATACCGGAAAAGGAAGAAAGGAAGATCATAAGGAGGTCAAGGAACAATGCCGTCCACCAAATAGACTATTCATATTGTCAAATATAGATTCTGAGTACAAGTTAAGGAATGGCTAAAAATCATACATTGTGTTTAGGAATAAGCAAATTGCAAAAGATTGTAACAAACTTAGCTTTCAGCAAGAGGTAGGAAAGTAAACCAGATTATAATTCAAAAGTTAATAGCAGGAACGAAAAAAATAGATGAAAAATATCAACATCTCATGCAAGAGACTAACCTTAGTGAGAAGAAAGATTAATCCCCAAAAATCAACACCACAAATGAATACAGCCTATTCTAAGCTATTGGCTTTAAATTTTAAAAAGAAAAAGGAAATAACCCTTCATCTTTTAATCACCATTAACTATTCCTTTTGAGATTAACTTAATCTCAAAGACACCTTTGTGAGGACTCTATTATCATCATTCTAGCACCAAAAAGTCATCAAATAACTAGGAGGGGATAGGAGAGATTTTTTTTTAAAAAAAAATGCATATACCAAAGTATGCAGAAGAGCATTGCTAAAGGTTAGGTGGTTTCAATCAATTTTGCATGTACTCAGCTGATGATTAGAAAGTCAAATTTTAATTAGAATCCTTATGGATTTGAAAATTCTTAATTATTGTTACAGTTTTATCCTTTACTAAATTTCACTCTTTTCAAGCACAGTAGAGCCTTAAGTCTCTGGTGCAATGCAGGCAACCCTTGCAATTCATTAAGAAACGTTTTCTCTCAGAGAGCTTAGAAGTGTCAGAATTTATGAACGTACAGGCCCATTTGATTTGATTTGGTCTCTGGAGCATGTTTGCTAATGCACAAATATTATTCATTAATGTGCTAAGGGTGTTCGCTAAAGCTGAGCTGTGGAATTACCTTAACTTCAGCAGAAAAGTGATCATTCTTTGCAGGTCAAGAATGTTGATTATCAAAGTCCTCTTGTGGTGTAGAACTGCCCAATAAATAAAATAAATGTTACTCTTTTTGTTATTGTGAATGGGAAAATTATTAAACTTGCATATTTTCCCTTGGAAATATTTCATTGTGCGCATGTAAACTGATTAACTTTTAAATTCTTCTTATCATTTCTACCACGAAGAAAAAAATATACTCAGTACATACTCTCTAGCAGTAAGAACTTTGATTCTGTCACATGGTTTAGATTTCTTTTTTTTTTTTTTTAATATTTATTTTTTAGTTCTCGGCAGACACAACATCTTTGTTGGTATGTGGTGCTGAGGATCGAACCCGGGCCGCACGCATGCCAGGCGAGCGCGCTACCGTTTGAGCCACATCCCCAGCCCCTGGTTTAGATTTCTTACGTTGTACATAATAAGATGAAATACATTTCTCTCATAAGAGAAACTCAGAAGTTTCCATTTTTAGGGATGGAATAATACTATCCTGGTCATATCATCTGGGACCCAGGAGCCTCCATTATTATTTTTATGCCATCCTGAGAATGTTCTCTTGACTAGTAGTTCATTACATTCACATTCCAAGTAGTAGGAAGGACCGAGATGGTAAAGAGAACTATATATTTTCTTTCTTTCTTTTTTCTTTTTTTACATTTATAGTCTATTGAAATATCTTGTTTTGAAAGTGTGTATTAAAGTTCATGCAGTCTTTCTTTTGACAGTCTCTGCTTCTTCTATAAATTTGTAAAAATTCTTTAAATACATTGGAGGAGTCAATTGCGTGGTATAAGGACTAAGAATAGCTACTCTACTGCTATGGCTTATATTTTTACTTTCTCTTAAGGTTATCATTTAGAAGTTTAAGGCACCAGGTTTAGTAAAGTTTTCTTTATCAATATCTCCCAATTTAGGTGATATTATTTATATCCTATTTAAAGAACCTTTGATTTTTTACAAACTTGAGAATATTATTATATTTCTGTATAAATCATTAATTATTTTTCCATTTAAATAGATATGTGATCCATTTAAAACTGATTTTATTTATGGAGTGAAGTAGGGATAAGGATTCCATTTTCTTCCACAAGAAAATTCCAATGCAAGAACATCCTTAATTTACAGCATTTTTGTACCTATATATTGCAGTGTTAAAAAAAAAAAAAAAACAAGTAACTATTATAAGATGAATTACCATATCCATGTGGATCTGGCTTGTTTCAAGGCCCTTCTATTTCTTTGGTTTATTGGTATTTTTATATAACAATATTACAGTTATATTACAATATTACACTTATAAACTGAATTACTGTAGTTTTGTGTTTTTTTTTTTTTAACAAATCATGGTTTTCGTAGGGCAAGTACTTTAGCTTTGTTCTCCAAGATTGTCTTGGCTGTCCTTAGTTCTTTATATTGCCATATATAACCATAAAAATAAATTTGCCAACTTTTAAGAATTTTTGGTAGGGATTTTTATTGACACTGTACTGTACTGATGGTTAAATCTTTGGGATGTTGGCATGTTAACAATATTGAGTCTTCCAACCCATGAACATATCCTCCCCCAACTTTTTTTTTTGTCTTTCTTTATCTCAATGATGTTTAAGGTTTTATTTTTGTTGAAAGATTATTTAGAGTAGATGCTTCCTATTTTGCATGGGAAATTTAGTAGCTTTATATCTTATGTAATAGGAAATAGTATAGTTTAAGATTAATTTTCCTATTTGTGATGAATATATAGAAAACAATCAATTCTCTATTTTAACAACATGTCTAGTGATTTTGCAATATTCCCATACTAATTGGTTTGGATTTTCAACATGCATTATTATGTAATCTATAAATAATAATGGTTTTATGTTATCTCTTTTGTTTATTATTTGCTTCACATTGTATTTTTATATTTGCAGTGTACAGTTCTGGAATCTCATATTCAAGATGAATAGCTGTGTTGATAGCAGGTGTCCTTGGTATTCCCATTATAGGGAAAAGTGTTAAGTATTTTACCATAAGTATAAAATTACACATTTTTCACTGAGACTGTTAATCAGATTAAAGAGTTTTCTTTGAATTTAATTCAATGAGTGATTATAATGACTAAATGTTTTAATTTATCAAACAATTATCTTTTATCTATTAAGATAATCTTATAACTTTCTCTTTGAATCAATTAGTTAAGTACACATAAAATAAAATTTACTATTGTGACTATTTTAATGGTATGGTTTTATGTCATTAATCACACTCAATTATACAACCATTATATCCATTCATCTCCAGAACTACACTCTGTACCTATTAAATACTAACTTCCAATTCTCCTTTGTGGCCATTGTGACCAATGTTCCTACAAACAGGGGTATGCAAGCATTCATTTTCATCCCTGCTTTCAATTGTTGATGTACATATCCAAAAATGTAATAGCTGGATCATGTGATAAATCTGCGTTTAATTTTTGAGAGTACCAGCATACTACTTTCTACAGCCACTGCACCATTCCATTTATATCTTTACTTTTACTTATTTTTTTAAAATAACAACTTAATTTTTTTTGTTAAAAATATCATATTAAATATTCTAATAATGTGTTTCATTATAGTTTTGAATTATTATTTTCTAATGATTTGTGTTTAGTGTCCACTTGAGCTACTATAACAAAGTATCATAATGTGACTACCTTATAAACAATACACATTTATTAGTCACAGATGTGGAACCTAAGAGACCCAATATCAAGGCATGGAGAGGTTTAGTGTCTGATGAAGACCCACTTTCCTTATTCATACATGGTGCATTGTTCCTATGTCCTTGCATGGTGGAAAAGAGCAAAACATCTCTCTGAGGCCTCTTTTTTAAAAGAGAGTGATCTTATTTATGAGATTTCTGTTTTCATGACCTAATTACTTTCCAAGAGACCCCTTTCTAGTACCATCATATTGACATTTGTCAGGAAAACATTTACCTGTATACGTGAATGTTTATTTCTGGGTTCTATTTAATTCCATTGATGAACATATGTGTTTTTTATGCTATATCATAATGTGTTGATTACCATAGTTTTGCAGTAAGTTTTGAAATCAGGAAGCGTTAAGATCTCCATCTTGGTTTTTTTCAAGGTGTATTTGCTATTCAGGGTTTCTTGAGATGTCATATAAATTTTAAGACTAGGTTTTTAATTTTGCCAATTATTATTGGGAATTTGATACATAGTGCTTTGATTTATAGAACATTTCAGGGAGTTTTGACATCTTAGAAATATTAACTCATTTAAACAATAAATATATTTTATCTTTCCATTCGTTAGAATCTTCTTTAATTTCTTTCAGTAACATTTTATAGTTTTCATTTTACATGTCTTTATCTACTTGAATAAGTTTGTTGGGGATGCAAATCAAGTCAAGATGGCACCTGGCAGTTTGCCAGAAGGAGTGGTTTGTGAAGCAACGCCAGCGAGCCAAAGATGATGAGGATTCCTTATTGGCTGACTGCTGTATCTGATGATGTTAATTGAGTCAAGCTGTATGTAATTAGTTAGGTATATATACCTCTGCTGCCCGGCAGAGAAAGGGCTCCAGCTACCTTGGGTGCCACTATTTTGAGTTCTCGCTCAGTTCCTGCTGAGTTCACTTGCAATAAATTAGTTCCTGTTTCAACCTTCAAGTTGCTTGTCACCTCCCAGATATTTGGCCCAGCAGCCGGACTGCAGCATAAGTTTATTGAATAGTATTTAATATTTTAATGCTATTATAAATATTATTGGTTTTATATTTCCTTTGTTCTGAATTGCTCTTTGTTATTCTGTAGAAACACAACTGATTTTTGAGTGTCAATTTTCAATCCTCCAAAACTTTTGAATTTATTTCTTAATTATATTTCTTGTTTTCACTACAGCTTCAAACACAATGTTGAATACAAACAGCATAAGTAGACATCCCTATCCTTTTTCTGATCTTAGAAAACAATGTCAGTTTCTTGTCATTGATTTTGATGTTGCCTGTTGACATTTTATATACTACTCATTATGGTTGGTAGAATTTTACTTGTCTTCATTTGTTGAATGATTTTATAATAAATGTGTTAAAATTTTGTTAAAGATGAGATTATTATGTTAGTCTTTCCACCTTATTCTGTTAATGTGTAGTACTACATTTATTTTTGCATGTGCTTTGAATTGTTCTTGCATCCTAGGAATAAGTCTCACTTGGTTATTGGTGTATAAACCTTTTCATATACTTTTGAATTTGATTTGCTGGTATTTTGTTGAGAATTTATATCGGCATTTGGTAGAGGTATTGTTATACAATTTCTTTCTTCTACCTTTTTGCGTCTTCTGTTGATTTCCTCTAATGAATTTTTCAATTCAGCTGTGTATGTCAGCTCCAAAATTTCTGCTAGGTTCTTTTTATAATTTTTCTTTCATTGTTGATATTCTCATTCTTATTTATATTATTTTATTGATTTCTCTTAGTTCTTTGTGTTTTCCTTCAGCCCTTAAGCATATGCAAAACAATTATATTTGATTTTGTCTAGTAAGTTTGATGCATGTATACCTTCAGGAATGGTGTCTATAGACATACATTTTCCCTTAACTTGGGACATGTTTCCCTGTGTATTTTCATGTCTGTGATCTTTTGAGGGATATTTAGAAAAAAAAAAAAGCAGTCATTATCCCATTCCTTGCAAACCATTATAAAAGACCTTTTCTAATTAATGGGCCTCTGAGATTTTCAATGATTCAAGGTGATGGCTTAGGGTTTTTGCAGGTCTTTTATGGGCAAGTATCATATCTGGGAATGTGTGGCTGCTTTTTATGTCTGTTTTGTTTGTTTTTTTGTTTCTCTTGGATGTTTTTTACTTAATTTCCTAGTCTTACTGCAGCTTCTTCTCAGCTTTAGTTGTTGTATTGTGTCCCGCTGTTCATAGTGTTTTAACCCCATTGTCTGCTGACATATGTTCCTTTGTAGCCTTCCAAAATTCTCATGTGCCCACAAAACTTCCTCAATGACTCCATTTTGAGAGGTGAATTATGCTATTATCCTCTGTCTTTAATTTTGACTCTGATACATCAGGGAGAGCTAGAACAAAAGTTTTTTTTAAAGCCTTAATATTTTCTACTGTTTTGCATGTGGATAATTTTTTTTTTTCTGAGTTGGACATTCACTTCATTACTTTAGACCTTGGTTTCTAGAACTTCTATAAAGATATAGGTTCTGAAAATATATTTTGACTCTTACCTCTAAATAAGTATTACTCAATTCAAACCAATTAAATCTGTAGCTACATACATACAGTCCTAGGTATTAGTATTAGTTCTTCAGAACTTCATTGGTGATTCTAAATGTTTATGCAGAGTTGAAAAACATTATTATAGTCTTGGTAGGTTGAGAGAAGTGCAGAGTACTAGACTAATGATAACAGTTTAATTTATTTATGCTTTAAAAATTTAATGACTACAAAGATATTAAAATGATTGAATGGATTTTTTTTAAAAAAAATAGAAGCTGAGAGTACTGTCAGCGCATTGGCAGACTAGGAGGCTCTAGACAACCCTTTCTCATGGAAACATACAATAAAAAGCTAGCTTTTTGCCTTAGTCTCTTGTGGTTGTTTTCTTTTGATAATACCTGTCTAGCACCACCTGCTCCATCCATAAATCGTGAATTGATGTTTTGACTCCAAGAGGAAACTTCAACCAACCTCCATTCCAGATCCCAAAGTTCTTCTATTGTTGACTTTGCAACCTTTAGGATATATCTCCCTAGAGGAAAATGTGACTGATTTGGGGGTTCTTGTCAAATTCTAGTCACTCAATTTGTTATTGCTCTTATTTCTGGATATATTCCACCTCTTCCTGTCTACTAGAATACCCACAAGGTATCCTAATACATAGAAATAGGTCTAGTTTTAGCTATTTGCATCTTTTGTCTTTCTTTAGACTCTTTCATTACCTCAGCTGTTGTCTACTGTGGCCCTTTCAGGTTTCTGAAACCATACAACAATGTATATGGTATATATTCAGGTAACAAGAGTTACATATCATTAGCTGCCAATAAAAATTTATTTTGCATCCTGAAATTTCATTCACTAATCCTTCATGTGATCATGTGAAAAATAATGACGTAAAAATCTACTATAAAATAAACATTATTATTATAATACAAACTCTAAGAATAAGTTAAATTAGTTTTAACTTGGCCAAAGCTAATAAAGAAACCCAATTCCAGATTTTCTTTGATATTCTTTCTATTGACCTAACAGTTCTTTGTGCTTTCTCCTTTAAAGTCTGTTTCAAAAAAACTGAATGAAGGGACTACTGAGCACTCTGAATTAAGCATGTGAATAATCACATGCAGCTAACCACTTTTGCTGTTGATGGTGTAAGTGGCCAATCATGCTGATAACTAGATACATGCAAGTGCAATTAGGCAATTATTAATGCAATATCTTACACAATACTCTTTTCGAGACATGTCTAATTATATTCACAAATGATGGCATGGCATGCAAATTTACTACCTTCCTGGAAATAACGTTAAGCCTAGTAAAGGATGCATATTATGAAACTTCAGTCAATTTTCAATTATAGTTAGGATTATTGAAGTAACAGGTTATTAGGCAGAAATCATGAATGTAAAGCAATGTTGATTATATAGATAGATGGTATAGCTGTAGCTATTGCTATAGATACATATCTATTTTTCCTGTATAGGAGATCAATAATGCTGAATAACAGTGGGGTGATTTAGAACCAGGAATCCCACATCTGTATTATTTCTCCAATTGTAAGAGTCAGAGTCAGAATCTGACAACCATCAGTACCACCAGCCTGCACACACACACATATGCACACACACCAGATGGATACATCCTAAGCAGAATTTCAGTGTTTTTTCCTCCAAAATAAAACTATTCAGGCAGAATTGAAAACTGACTCAAAGTAGCAAGAATCACATGGCAATTTAATGTGCTGTACTTTCCAAAAGAATCACATCTTCTAAAGAATGTGAATTATAATTAAAAAAAGAAAGAAAATGCACATCTAGGTGAAAAGGGACTTTCTGCATTATGCTTAAAGTGAATTATTCTAACTCTACTAGTTTTTTTGTGTATTCTATTTGTTTTGAATTCATGAGCTTTGAAGACTAGAAAACTATGCTTTAATATAGGCTGTGCCCATGTCACTTAACAGCTAATGAAGCTTAAGAAGTCATTTTCTTTTCATGAACTATAATTTCTTAATCTGTAAAGCATGAATAATACTGCCTACTTTCAGAGAATTTTTAAAGATCAGAAGTAACATATATAAATTCTAGCACAAAACCTGGAAATAATTGTTTTTATAAGTTAGTTATTATTCCCATTATTATAACAATTTTCTTCCTTTTTGTATTTTCATTTCAGTTTTCAGCTTAAGGATTTTCTCCTGATTCATTCCCTCCCTTCTTTTTCATTCTGAAATGGAATCTTTAGTATATAAAGAATTAGAAGACATTAACAAATAACCCTGTAGTAGGTATCCTCCTGGGATGGTTCTCAGTGACTTCTAATACCTGGTACACAGTCGCCAGGGTAATCCTTTCTTTTTTTAATGTCAGAAAGACATAGTGACTGGCCTCTAATGCATTTAATATGTAAAAGCTATAGGATGTCACCTTCTAGATTAGGGTATAATGAGCCAACCTCATTTTGTACTACACTCCTTTTCCTTGTGGTTTGCTCACTCTGATGAATCAATCTGGGATATTGACAGCTGGTCCATGAAGTATTTCACATAGCATACAGGAGGGAGACTTCAGACCAAGAGGTCATGAGAAATTGAGGCTTCCAGTTCAACAATGTGTAAAGATTTGACCCCTGCTGACAATCACTTGACTGAGCTTAGAAGTGAATCTAACCACAGTTGAGCCTTATAAGGTATACAATGTTTGACAATACTTTTATTCAACCATGTAAGAAGCCCAGAGTCAATGGACTTGAACCATCCCTGACTCACAGAAACTGAAATAATGACTGTTAATTAGTTTTGGGGTAAACCATTAGATTTTAGAGAAACTCAGTATATAGCAGTAAATAACTCATGGAAACCCACTTATACCATATTTCCCAAACTGCTCTATTTGTAATTCATTTTCTCCTGGGTGTTTAAAAAGAAAGTACCTTTTATGGTTAACATATCTTCTTCCATTCAAATGTTCTTTTCTATTCTGTTATTTTTTTTCTTTTCTTGTTAATCTGCATCTAGAGCTTGAACCCAGGGATGCTTTGCCATTAAACTACATATCCAGACCTTTTTATTTATTTATTTATTTATTTAGTTTGTTTTTGAGACAAAATCTCATGAAGTTGCTGTAGGTCTCTCTAAGTTGCTGAGACTGGCCTTGAACTTGCTATCCTCCTTCCTCTGCCTCATGAGTCAGCAAATGTCTTTTATTGCTATTTTATCTCTATCTTAATTTCCAAAAAATGTTTAGGCACTATTTTTCTTAAAAGTAGATGCCAAATGAAAGAAAAGATATTTTATGTTTCAATAGGGGTATAAAATAATATATTTGAATAAATCAATTATGTCATAGAAAACAATTTTGAGCATCTAATTCTTGAAAGACACTTCAGAAATATGAATAAAAATTAACTGCTTCTTTTCCTATGGAAATTACATTCTAATTAGGAAAATAAGACCTATATAGATCAAAAGTTTACTAATGTTTCAATATAATGAACGAAACATGAGGTGCACAGACAGCAAGCAATCTGGAAATAAAGCAGAGAAGGCAATTTCCCAGGGGAGGAAGAGCATGCTCTAGTCCTTTGAAACTGTTAGAATTAGGAAATAGCACAATTTTTATAACTCTGCTTCTGCCAATATCAGTGCAATATTCCTAGATCATTTCATCTCTGATTATCTATTTCACCATGGGTAGCATCTCATTTTACTTATGAATCTATAGAATGCTACATAAAGTTCAAATAGTTTCCCTAAGGTTAGCAGCAGGGTTAAAATATACCAAGGTTCAGAACCATTAAATAAATAGGAATAAAAAATAAAGTCAACTAGTTATTTATTTTTAATTAGCTTAAAAGAAACAAAACAATCTATATATGTTATATTGTGTTTGATATTGCATAGATACAATATCAAAATTATAATTTGTTTTTAAAAATTTTTTATTCACTTTTCAATAAATTGTTTTTAATTGTTTCCATGTTAAATTTCAGAAGACTTATAAAATGTCCAAACAAATAAACATCTTTATTTGATGGTACTGATGAAGTGTTCTTAGTAAACAATCTTCTATTATAAAATTGTAATGTTTTTAAAGAGAAATAGTTGAGAGGATGTATAATACCACAGAATTATGATACTTTAAACAAAAAGAAATAACTAATAAAAGCAACTTGAAAGCATGATAAACACTTAGAAATTCCTGCCAGATTTAGAACTTTGGAGGCTCTTTATTAAATAACTTTAGTAATGTCATGAGGCAGAATTTGGAATTTAATGGATTAAGAGTAAATAGGAGGAGAGAAAATAGTGACTATGAGAATAGACTATTTTAAAAAAATTAAACAAAAAAGCACAAAGAAATATTTGAATATTGGTTATTGGAAGATATTCGTAAGTGGATTAATGAGGAGGAAAGAGCAATGTCTGGGAGAAAATCTAAAGCAAAACTAGGAAGTACAGTCAGGTATTCAAGAAAGAGAAAAGCAGATTGCCCTTGAAAAGTAGGGCTGTTGCATCTTCTGAAGGAAGAGAAAAGTCCTGCAAAGGGGACATTTGAAAGTGTGGTTGTATGAGGGGGTGTTGTATTTGAGAAGAATAACATCTTACCGCTTTTTGCTTTTCATAAAGGTAGAAGATGAACAGATGTATTGACCAAAGTCAAATAAAAGACATGTGTGGCTTAGAAGATGCACACTATATATAAACTGTAAACATGTAAGGCTAACAATAGGCTTTTTGTGCTGTTCCATTTATAGGTACTCAGTATCATTACCATTTGTACTAAAAGCTACACAGGTAATTCAATGAATACTTGTAATTTCTTATTTACATAGAATATGATGACATTGAAGTGTTTTGTCTGATAAAAAGTTTGCTAACCATTGGTCTAGACTGAGTTCTGGATAGTCAAAGCCAGAAAATTATCTGTATATTGGTCAAGTAACGACTCTTGATTCAGGTTATCCTATGGAATGATTTTTACATCTGAAATAATGTAAAATTATTAGTTGCTTTTATCTTTTGTGATATAGGCATACAGTGAGTTAGAGGCTGAAGTAAATGGAAGACTCCAATATAAATGTCATTATGAATTTATTAGAAAATTATTTTTGTTTTAGGTTGGGGGTGGGAGGTGTGTTTGTCATATATTTTTAATATCAGAGTGGACTTTAATGTCTATCATGAAAACATTTGCTGACCTTTACATTGCATATTTCAATTTCTTATATTCATGTCATTTTGGGGGTAACAAAAAATAAATTATGAGTTATGAATAGAAAACAATTTGAGACCTGTAACAGCCTCAGAAATACCATAGTTTATGTTAAAGATTTGACACATTTTGTTAAGTGGCCCATCAAATGGGCCTTTTCTAAAATCAAAGCAAGCATTTTGCATATGACTGTAGGTTAAAAAATAACTATACTTTTGAAACAATTGTAGAAATATTTTATTTTTTAAAATAATTTGTCCTGACATACAGGTGATGTCAGAGGTTATTCAAGTAGTAAGAGACAATATGTGCACAAAAATGTCTTGGGTCCAGAGTTATGAGATGGGAATTTGAGGCTCAGTTCTGACATTTACTAAATCTTTGGTCTGGGGCAAGTCATTTAACCTGAGTCAGAATTTCTTGATTGTGAAAAAGGGATAATATTTATTGCCCAAGAAGATTGTGTAAAAACCACAATGACATATATTTCTGAAAGTATTTGTTGAAATGTAAAACACTGTAAAAATATCACTTTTATTTGAAGAGACCAATAAGAAAATATTTATCTGTAATCAGTTTGTTTCTGTACATTTCTGTCAGTTTGAAAGCTCTTCATCCTAGGTTATATGAAAGTCCATGTAGGTAGGCCAAGATAAAATTCATGTGAGACATGATTTGTTTTTCTATAATGCAAAAACTTTTAGGAAATGGTCCTATCAGTTAAGATATGTAGGCTGTTGTTTTTTAGTATCCCTTTTCCATTTATGATTTTTTGAAGAAGGTACAGGGTATCTAGCTGTTATTTTAAAAAGGGAGCATATATGAGTCATTTATTATTTAATTAAAAGAGTATAATACATATACATCAAATGTTCTGTTAGTGCAATCATTGTAGACATATGTTGAGAAGGCACTGGTTATCCGTTGTTTGGATAACAAATAATAGTTATTACTATTATTATATACTACTAATAAAATAGTAATAACTGTTATTGATAAATTAATATATTTCCAGTGTTTCACTACCATATTTAATATATATCATATATATGTAAATATACATATATATTTATATATCATTGATATATTTAGCATTTTGTTTTTATTCCCATGGGACTGATTCCTTAGGGTTTGATTCCTAGATAGCTGAATATGCTAGTTGTTTGTATTTCAAACCTTTAGTTTTATTTATTTGTTTTTTAAATCGTGTCTTTAAAAACAATGGATTGATAGAATAAATGTACCATAGTAGGTGATCTCACTTCTAGGAAACTGTATTCTTTGTAAATATTCAGATTAGTTCATTCATTTGAAGTCCCCCAGGATACTCAGAACAGTATTTCAGAGAGAGAAAGATGGCACCTAATATTTTCAAAAAAGTTATTTATCAGTTTAAAAGATTGGTTCATTCCCAGTACTAGTTGGTCTTTTCCAATGACTACATAGAAAAAAAAATGGTGTCATGGCAGGGCTTATAAAGTTTCCTCATATGAAATAGCTCATTTCAAGGCTAGTTGGACAAATGATAATGTAGGCAGAACACATCCACAAATTGGATAAACAGATGGACTTTTATTGCTGGAAATAATTTGTTCTTGGAAGGAACATCTAACACTGGTGACTGTCATATTCTGACAGCAGAGTGACATTTGGGATTGGAGTCAGAACTGATCTGGCACATTTCTGAAAGATGGAATCCCTGAAGCAAATGAGGATCAATTATTTATTAAGATAGCAAATTTAGTAAATTATTTATTTCAAATCACATTTACTTAATTTTATTATTTATTCCTAAATGTATTACCTTTTATAAGAAATAAGTACCTGAAGTCTCAGGTACTTATTTCTTATAAAAAGGCATTTGTTTATACATTAGATAATTCTAATGCCAAATGACTACATTCAAAAGCATTTCATTACAGTAAAAACTGTAGGCTGGGGTAAAAATCTGATGTCATGTGTTAATGCCCACTTAAAATTAATCTGAAAACTTCAAATTCTAGATAAACATAACACTATTGTTTATGTGTTTATGTTGTGAACAATTTGAAGTTAGGAGCTACTAACATTTTCCATGTGGTTTATTTGAATTTCCAGTGTTCACAGCTGATATCAATTATAGATATACAGAAAATCTTGATGTTTGATTGACAAATTACCCCACCATATTCAGTTATTGCCAAACTTGTTCCATTTTCTCTTTAGTACCTGAGCTTCTTTGAATTCTGAAGTTTTAATGAGAATGATCATTATTTTAATTTTCTACTCATTCAATGGCCATATTTTGAAAGTCCACAATGAGCTCAACACTGCAAATAACTCAATACAGCTAATGCTGCGATGGCAAAAGATGAATTGGCACTCTAAGATTACAATGTAGTAGACAAATGGCATGTTCTATGAAGTCTCAGAGGATGCAACCAAAGTATTTATGACAGGTACTTAAATTGCAGGTGGAAGGTAGTAGAGGGGAGGGTGAGGAGTCAGAGAGATAATTAGACAATGTGAGAGACAAGACAGAATGGCTTTGAGGAGTAACAATGAAACCATTCAGCAAATACACCCATTAAAGATGTTTTATGGCATCAACTTGTGTCAGGCACTATGACATAATTCAGAGCAGCAGTGGTGAGCAAGAAAGATACAGTTGCTACCATTGCAGACTTTGCAGTGAAAAGGCCTAAGTGTTTGGTCTGGTTGAAACAGAGGACTGATGCAAGTAAATGAGGTCAAGAGTGACAGGCCTCACAGGATAAAATTCCCAAACGTACCAAATAACTGGACAATGCTTGATATAATAATAAAGGAAAAAAAATCAATCTTCATAATATCTTTAAGCAACTTAATTTACTTGAAATAACTACACATAGGAAAGTCACAAATCCTTTATTGAACACCTACAATATACCTGATATTTTCTCAGTATTATCTCGTTACCTATTTTTAAAGTGACCATAAACTTTATTTTGCAAATGAGGTCATTAAGATTAAGAGTTAATAAAATCTATAAAGATCAGATTACAACTGGATGGTTAATTAGGAATTCAAAACAAGCTTGCCATGTTCTAAGGACTCTTGGTCACATGCATTTAGAATAAATCTTTTAAACCAAAAGGAAAAGAGAAAGTGATGAAAGTTTTCTCCTAAGATTTTGTGTTTCAGCACTTGATTAAAAAAATACAATGTAATAAAATGGAACTGCAAGACTGAGAATTCAAGAGAAAAAAATAGTTAAATACATTTGTGGCTTTAAGAAAGTGCTTATTGCTTTTTAAAATATAGATGCTCAACCTGATTTTCTGAGCAAAATCTTCTGTTTCTATTACAGATCCCCCTTCTGAGCATAACTCATTACACAACCCTGTGCTTACTATAATTTATAGATGCCCATAGCTCCAGGACGGGAATGACCTCTGTCAATACTGTATAAATAAGACATAAGGCTGCAAGGATTTTCAAATCAGGAATGAAATTCTTTCAGGTGCTTTGCTGAAAGAGTGTCAAATTATAGTTTTATTTATTAAAGATAAAATAGTTTGACTAACATAAATGTTACCAATATATTATCTGTAAAAACAAAATCAGTGTCTGGAGTAAAACTGAAAAGAAAGAAAAGAAGAAGCACGTTTGAACCTTATGAAGAAATATCTCCCCTGGTTTGTGCTGGAAGAAAGTCAATAAAAGTTCAAACGATAATGTGATACTAAATCTCAATTACTCTTTGTGGCACCATTAAAACTATTACACAGTTTTACTTATTTGGGAAAGCATATTGATGGTTCCTCCTTCTTGGTTTTAGTAGTTACCTACTGGGAAAGCTGTAGAAAAGGCTATCAATTATTTCAAAGGTTTTGTTTAACACATTTTTTCTTTTATCAAGTGGTGACTTTGTCTACCATGAAACAGGAACCTATAGTTAAGCCATTTGGACAATAGAATGTGCAGCATATGAGCAATTCATAGAAAGCTCAACTAGTATGGATCAAAGTAGTATAAAATGGTAGGTGAAAAATTTAAAACTTAAATATTAGACAGTTCTTTCTTTCCAAAAATGAAAGGTGATCCAAATTAAGCATTATAAACTGAGCATATATGAATTCCAATAATTACATTATACATGTAATTGAATATTAACTTATAGGTTGTTTTTAAGAGTGTAGTCCAAATTAATTGATGACTTGTAATGAGCATAAGGATCCTCAACTGCAGAAGGAAATAAAAGAACAGGCAGACAAAGCTATAGAGAAGGTAAATAAATTTCTACATTGCTAAAATATTTTGCTTTATTATGGGGTAGTGTAGAGAAGGACAAAGGGGGAGAGGAAGTAGGTAAATTAGAACATCTCATCTTAGAGAGCTTTATATATGATACAACAATAGAATGGATAGATGTAATATAACAGATTTTCTTTAATAAATTTTAATTGCTAAGGAAAGATTTGAGGCAGTTAATATATTCATCATCCATAATATAAGTAGTATTATATTTTAGTTTCTATATTTTTAACTGGTTGTCTGAATTAACAATGCATCATTTATAAGAGAAAATTGAATAAAGACAAATATAAATACATTTCAGAGTCCACTAGAAAAAGAAATTTTTCTTTTGAAAATTTTTTCTAATAGGTTATAAGTTTAATAATAAATTTTCATTATATAAATAATGAAAAGTTTACATGAGCTGAAAACTAATTGTAACATTTTGTATCCTGTCCTAGAAATAATTATTATCAACATTTTGGCAAAGATTTTCTCAGATTTTGTTTCTTACATATTATTAATTAATATTATTTTTATTTAATTTTCTTTATTAGTTTCACTTTGTGAGATGAGGGTCTCAGTCTGAACTCCTATTTCAAGTGATTTTTCCTGTCTCAGCCTCTGAAGTATCTGGGACTATTAAGTGCGTGTCATTACATACGGCTCTTTGTGAATATTTTTATAGTACTAGAAAATATGTTTTTCTTTACTAAACCACATATCAAGAACAATGTTTCTATGTTATAAAAGTTCTTGCAATTAGTATTTAATTTATAAATTAATCACAGTTTAATTGTTATAATACGAATGAGAAAATTTAAATGTCTAAGAGAGCAACAATTAACTTAAATCTCTGAATTACACAATAGCGGCCTGTGTAACAACCATAGAATCCAAGTCCAGCCTGATGGGTCCTGCCACAGTCCCAGCTGCAGCAAAATAACTGGGGGTGGGGGTGGGGTGACGAGCAACTTGTGTACATTGATACAGCAGGAGTGGGAGCCGTTTATTGTAAGACAGGAGGGGTATATATACATTCCACACAGCCTATCTTAATTAACATAAACTAGATACAGCAGTCAACCAATAAGAAATCTCCACACTTAATGGCTTGCTGGTGTTACTTCACAAACCACTCCTTCTGGCAAAATGCCAGGTGCTATCCAGACTTGTTTACAGACTCTAACATTTCCCCCTTTTGTTTAATTTAAATAACGACCGACCATAGTGGTTTTTACACAAACACCATAAATAATCTGCTACAAGCAGAAGGGGAGGATACAAAATGCCACAATACCAAGCCAATTGATGGCTCCATGCAAGAAGCCCTTGGAAAAATTATACCAGCAATGACACCATTTGCAAAGATACCGAGTTACAATTTGTTGTAGATTACAGTTTGTCTCAGTCTAGATAAAACAGTGTCTCAATAGATTAACTCACAGTCCAGGTAAATCAAAGTCCAGGCAGCTAGCTTGTTCAGAAGTATCGTCCGGTTCTCAGCAACACTGGAAATTCTTCCACCCTCATCCTCACTGGCAGGTCTAGATTTGGGCTCAAGGCAGTGGTATTCTGCTCCCTGGGCTGGGGGCGGGGAAGAGCCGGCTGCCACGGCTTGGAAAGTCCTTGTGGCACCATGACCCGGCTCGCACATGTGGCAGCCTCCCGGAGGCTTCACGTATCCTCCCGGTAATGAAAAGTATTTAGTAGTAGTCTTTTGCAATTCCTTTTTTGATAATCCTTCTTCTTCTGAACTTTCTTTTTCTTTCTGACTAGAGTTCCTGGGCTTCCATCAACACATGCCCTAACTATTCTTAGTTCCACTGAGGTGCCTTCTTCCCTTATCAATTTACCTAACACCCCTTCCATATTTTCATCACAAAGACAATACAATACACTGAGACAAAACAAGACACAAACATACTGTATCAATCTTCTCCATTTTCTCAAAATGGTCATTTTTCCTTTTGCCCTATCTGCCTAGTGATGAGCAGATTTGCTCCCGTCCTATCTATGGACAGGCAGCTCTTTCTTTCTTTCTTTCTTTCTTTCTTTATTTTTTTTTTGTCACTTACCCCCGAGTGTCCCGGGGCTCCCCATAACGGGCCACCATCTGCCACAGTCCAGCTGCAGCAAATTAATGGGGGGTGATGAGCACCTTGTGTAGACTGATACAGCAGGAGTGGGAGCCATTTATTGTAGGACAGGATCTGTATTTATACATTCCACACAGCTTATCTTAATTAACATAAACTCAATACAGCAGTCAACCAATAAGAAATCTCCACACTTAATGACTCCCTGGCATTACTTCACAAACTTCTCCTGGCAAAATGCCAGGCACCATCCAGACTTGTTTACAGACTCTAACAGGGTCCTAGGATTAATGTATCATGAAATAAAAGTCACAATCCTATCGAAAACTAATTCACCTCTTTGGGGAGTAAACAATCCTAAAAAAGTCAGAGTAAAGATTTTTTAGAGCATTCCATGTGTCAGGCACATAGACCTCAGGGCAGTAGCTGTGCATGGGAAAAACATAGCAGCTCATATCTCCCACCTTCATGGTTCAAAGCTCAAAATTTACAATCCAGTTTAGCAAAAGAATTGCTACAAATAGAGGAGGCAAGGGGCACTTAGCTTCAGATGTTCAAATTCTCAAATTCTGCCCTATGATTACTACTTTGCTCCACTTAAATATCTAATTTTGTATATTTGGTTTGGTAAAAAAAGTTTACCATATTTTTCAAATCCATTTGTCAACTGAAGTACATTTGAGATATTTCCATTTTAGGGTGATTATGAAATCAGCTCCTATAAACTTTTATACACAGTTCTAGTGAGATTGTTGGTTGATGTGGGAAGTGATGTTTTACTTTACAAAGGGATCATAATATTATGCACCCGCTTAGGCAATGCATGAGAGTTTTATTTGCTCCACATCCTGTCTTTGCTTGGTACTATCACTTTCTTTAGTTTTGCTTTATTGTTTTGGATGTTCTAGTATCTAAAAAATAATATTTCATTTTAATCTAATTTTCCTATTATTGATGATCCATGATGCTGAGCTTAATTGACAAATGGATTTGAAAAATATGGTATATTCACACATGAAAATATTTCTTAACAATTGAAAACAAAGTATTGATACACACACACTATGGTTAAATCTCAAACATGCTTTGTTAAGGAAACAAAAAAAAAAACAGACTTCAACAATCCCATTCAGATAACATTTTGGAAAAGATAAAACTACAGGGAAGAAGAACATATCCTTGAATGTTAGGTTGAGGGATCAGGAGAAGGATTTACTGTAAGGAGCTTACACAGGGCAATTTTGGTTGGTTGGTGGTGGAAATGGCCTCTATCTTGATTGTGATAGTAGCTGTGCTTATTTAAACTCATAAAACAATGTACCAAGAGGAGTATATTTATTCTGTGTAATTATAAATTAAAGTATGAACAGTGTAGGTAGAAAGCAGAATTAAATATAGAATAATCATATAAATTAATTCAAGGGAAATAAAAAAAGAAAGTTTACCAAAATTAACCAGAATATGGAATAGTTAAATACTCCCACTTTACCCTATAAGAGGCAAAGTAGATAGTACTTGAAATTTTAACGAAAGTAATTAGACAAAAGAAGAGATACACAAATAGAAGGGATATAAATAGGAATGAAAGAAGTCAAATGATCAGTTTCCAGATGATATGATCCTATATTTGGAAGCTCTAAAAAATTCCACCAGAAGACTCCTAGAGGTAATAAGCAAATTCAGCAAACAGCAAGATATAAGATCAATGTACAACAATTAATAGCTTTTCTATGCACCAGCAAAAAATTCACTGGGGGTGAGGGGACAGGAGAAAAAGCAATCATAAAATCATTTGGGAATATAAGAGGCCCTGAATCATCAAAGCAATCCTCAGTGAAAAAAAAATGAAGCTGGAGGCATCACAATATCGGCCCTTAAATTATACTAGAGTAATAATAACAAAAACAGAATTGTATTGGAACCAAAACAGACATGAAACCCAATGTAACAGAAGACACAGAGACAAACTCACATAAATATACTTATACTAGAAAAATTTGCCATAATCATCTATTGGAGAAAAGGTAGCCTCTTCAACAAATTGTGCTGGGAAAACTGGAAATCCCTATGCAGTAGTTTGAAATTAAATCCCTATAACTCACCCTGTAAAAATCTCAACTCAAAGTGGATTAATGACCTACACATTAGACCAGAGATCATGCACCTACTAGAATAAAGTGTAAACCCAACTCCCCATCATGTCAGCTTAGGAAACAAATTCTTCAACAAGACTCCTAAAGTGCAAGAAGTAATATCAAGAATCAATAAATGGAATGGTATCAAACTAAAAAGCTCTTCACAGCAAAGGAAACAATCGAGAGTGTGAAGAGAGAACCTAAAGAATGGGAGAAAATTGTGTCCACATGTATCTCAGATAGAGCATTAATCTCCAGGATATATAAAGAAGTCAAAAAACTTAACACCAAAAAAAAAAAAACCCAAATAATGCAATCAGTAAATGGACAAAGAAACTTAATAGACACTTCAGAGAAGAAGAAATACAAATGATCAACAAATATGTGAAAAGATGTTCAACATCTCTAACAATTAGAGAAATTCAAATTAAAACTATACTATAGTGATATTCCATCTCACTCCAGTTAGAATGGCAATTATCAAGTATACAAGTAACAATACATGTTGGCCAGAATTTAGGAACGGGTATATCCATAAATTGCTGGTGGGAATGCAAATTTGTACAATCACTATGGAAAACACTATGGAGATTGCTCAGAAAACTTAAAATGGAATCACATTTGACCCAGTATACTTCTCCTAGGTATATAGCCAAACTACTTAAAATAAGTCCACTACAGTGACACAGCCATATCAATGTCTATAGCAGCTCAATTCACAAAAGCTAAGCAAAGTAACCAACCTAGGTGTCCTTCAACAGATGAATGGATAAAGAAAATGTGATACATATATACAATGCAATATTACTCAGCCATAAAAAAAGAATAACTTCATGACTTTAACTAGTAAATGGGTAGGTAGTCCTTCAGATCCATCTTATGCTAAGTAAAATAAGCCAATCCATAAAAACTAAAGGACAAATATTCTCTCTGATATGCAGATATAAACAGACAATAAGGGCAGAGGGATGGAAGAATAGAAGTTCAGTAAATTAGGCAAAGTTTCTGCAAAGCAAAGGAAACTATTAGGATTGTGAAGAGAAAGCCTATAGAGTGGGGGGAAATATTTTCAAACTAGTCTTCTGTTAGAGAATAAATATCCAGAATAAAGAACTCAATACTTCAAATAATCTAAATCAGTAAATGGAGAAACAAACAAAACACTTCTCAAAAGAAGAAATACAAATGACCAATAAATATATTTTTAAAAGTGTTCAACATTTTTGTCAATCAGGAAATTACAAATGAAAATTACATTAAAATTTCTTCTCATTCCACTTAGAATGGCAGTCATTAAGAATACAGATAATAATAAGTGCTGGTAGAGCACGCTTGTAATCCCAGCAGTTAGGGAGGCTGAAGCAGGAGTATCTCAAATTCAAAGCCATCCTCAGTAAAAGCAAGGTACTAAGCAACTCAGTGAGACCCTGTCTCTAAATAAAATACAAAATAGAGTTGGGGATGTGACTCAGTGGAAAAGTGGTTCTGAGTTCATTCCCAGTTCCAAAAAAATAAAAATAAACTAATTAATGCTGGCAAGGATGTGGAGAAAAAGGAAAACTTACAAACTGTTGGTGTGATTGTAAATCAGTACAAACACTATAGAAATCAGTACAGAGGTTCTTCTAGGAATGAAAACATTATGACTCAAATCTTTCACTCCTCAGTATTTATGCAAAAGAATTAAAGTACACTATAGTCATATATGCATGCATACCATGTTTATAGCTACACAAGTCACAATAGTCCAATTATGAAACCAGCCTAGGTCTCCATCAACAGATGAATGAACAAAGAAAAAGTAATACCTATACAAAATAGAGGTTTATTCAGCCGAAAAGAAGAATTAAATTATGGCATTTGTAGGAAAAATGGATGAAATTTGAGAGCATTATATTGAGTGAAATAAGCCAGATTCAGAAAGTTAGGGTTCATATATTGTCTCACATGTGTGGAAATTATAGAGGAAAAAGTAGGTGATAATAGAAGGTAGAGTAGTATAGTAGAGGAAGGGAAACATGAGAAGAAGGAAGGGAGATAAATGAGAGGTACTGGGGAATAAAATTGACCAAATTACATATTTGCATGTATGAAAACGTAAAAACAAATCCCACTATTATGTATAATTGTAATGCACCAATAAAAATTAATTTAAAAAACAAAACTAATAGTATTCTCAACTTAGTGGAGATTTCTGCCTTTCAAAGTTGGATGATTAATACTGAAATATGTCTTTAAAAGTTAATAATACAAAATGCAAAAATCTAGTAGTGGATACATATATGTTACAAAATGATAAGAGTAATTGTCTCCAGGATCAGATAGTAGGCTTAATTTTCTTTGTATACTATTGTCTTTAATGTTGAGTTTAATCATGCTTTGAGTTGGTGTGGCTATATTTTTCTTTTTATTGTTTCAATATCTGTT
Source organism: Ictidomys tridecemlineatus (assembly GCF_052094955.1). Classification (NCBI taxonomy): domain Eukaryota; kingdom Metazoa; phylum Chordata; class Mammalia; order Rodentia; family Sciuridae; genus Ictidomys; species Ictidomys tridecemlineatus. The sequence goes on from NC_135483.1 coordinate 111,893,211, forward strand.
ATACTTTTGAAACTGAGAGTTCAATTTCTTCATTAATTCTAAAATTTTCTTAACCCTAACACCTGCATTAGTGCCAGAACAAATAACCATAAACTAAATAGTGTAAAATAATTGAAATTTATTTTCTCACTGTTCTGAAGGTCAGAAGTATAGAATCAAAGTATTAGTGTGTCAGTTCCTTTTGTTGAAATTCATGCCACGCCTCTCCCCTGGCTCCTTGCAGCTCTTTGGTTCTTGGTATTCCTTGGCTCAGATGAATCACTCTGATCTCTGCCTCTGTCTTCCCACGATCTGCCTTCTATAAGAACAGCCACAACTGGATTGAACGGTTCATCCTAATCCAGATGATCTCATTTTGGCGATCCTTATTGTAATTACATCTGCAAAAAGTCTTATTTCAAATAAGACAATATTTTGAGATTCTTAGTAGACTTATCTTTGGGGTAAGTGAGACACATTTAACCACTTCACATTTTCTATTGAAATATTATCTCTTTCCCCATTCTATAGTTGTCCTCTAGAATTTCAGTTAAGTGTTCATTAGATCTTTGGATAGTATCTTTCCTGCCTCACAATCTGTCTCATAATTTCTATCCTTATGTTCAGGATAATCTGTTTTGCTGCAGTCCCGCTGCAGCAAAATAACCGGGGGGGTGACTGACGAACAACTTGTGTACATTGATACAGCAGGAGTGGGAGCCGTTTATTGTAGGACAGGAGGGGTATATATACATTCCACACAGCTTATCTTAATTAACATAAACTAGATACAGCAGTCAACCAATAAGGAATCTCCACACTTAATGGCTTGCTGGTGTTACTTCACAAACCACTCTCTCTGGCAAAATGCCAGGCACCATCCTGACTTGTTTACAGACTCTAAGGCTGTTTGACTTCTTCACATATATATTAGCTACCTTTTACTGTTTATCAACTGCTCTGGCCTTTGAGAAATAATTTATTCAGCTCATGGTTCTGGCACTTCGGTCTGTGCTCAGGTGGTTGGTACTCTTACTATGTTCTGGGCTTAGCTGAAGTAAAGTAAGTGTGCTGATGTATGTGTGATGCATTGCAGGGCCTGTTGCCTACTTTGGGATATGCCTGGAACAGTTCTTTCATCATTCAGCATTTTAGCCTTGACTTATTTGTATCATGAAAGTATAGTTTGGAGAGCATGAACAGAAGTTTTGTAATGCTATTTTGAAATCTGAATTTGCAACAAGCTCTCTGTGGATTCATTGACATACTGTTGGCTAAATCTAGTCACAAAGCCAAAATTTTATTCTTGTCAATTTTTAATTTCAGTGATCTTACTTTTCCATTTATAGAAATTGTGCTAAAATATATTTCAAAGTTGTAGCATTATAGGCCCTTTCATACATCATGTTTTCAATTCCATTTTTAATGGTTGTACACAAAGTCATACAACAAAGTGCACATAATTCAGTATTTTGGGGGTTTTCCAGGTCGTACTATTATATAGATATACTGCAATATGTTTATCCATTCACCTTCTGAATAACATCTTGAGTGTTTCACATGAACTCTATTTTTTGCATTTATTCGTGTTTGGTTCTGGGATTGAAACCATGGCTTCTCATATGCTAGGCAAGTTCTCTACCACTGAGCTACACTCCAAGCCCCTAGGTCTAATAATCTTTTAAAATGCTGCTATGTACTTCCATATTCAAATCTTCATAGGAATATATGTTTATTTGTATTTGGCTAAATATCTAGGAAATAATGGCTAAATGATATGATTTATGAATATTTAACTTTTAAGAAAATAGAATGTTTCGTTTCTAAATGGTTGTATCATTTTGCATTCTGACTAGCACTATAGGGAGCTTTCTAACAGGTGTGTGTTTGTCATTCCATAAAGACCAATTTCATTGAATGTCTTATTTGCTTGTATCTATGGGTTTTTTTTTTCAGTAAAGTGTTCCAGTGTATTGCACATTTTTTGTGGATTGTTTGCTCTCTTATTACTGATTTTAAAGATTTCTTTATTTATTCTTCATATACTTTATCAAAAATCTTATTTTCAATGACTTGTGTTTAACCCCCACCAACCCTATAACTTTCCTTCCAGTTAGCTATTCTGTTTGTTTATTTTCCTGGAAATACTGGGGATAAACCCAGAGGCACTTTACTAGTGAGCTACATCCCCAGCCATGTATACATGTGAATGATAGGGTCACCCTAAGTTGCCTAAGCTGACTTTGAATTTGATATCCTTCTGCCTCAGCCTCCCCAATTACTGGGATTACATGTGTGCACCAATTCTCATGGCCTTCTAATTTATATCTTAATAATAATATTTGAAGAACAAAAATTCTTAATTTTGATGAAGCATATTTTACATTTATAAAGTTTTTGCTTTTGGTTTTGGTTTTGGTGTTATATTAAAAAAAGCTGTGTTTCTGCATATGAAGTGCTTGAAAGTTACCATTTCATGCTAAAAGCAAACAAAAATCTAAACACACTGAACAATAAAAAAATACTCTTAGAGGAATGGGGGACTATCTCAGTGGCAGTGTTTTCTTGGCATGTATGAAATGCTGAATTTGTTCCCCAGCAACACACACACACACACACACACACACACACACACACACACACACAATCTTCTTAGTTCCATAAGAGAAATGAAGTCATAGGCAAAGCCACTACACCCCAAATTGGAGAAACAAACAAACAAACAAAATAAGACACAGGGAATCTCAACACACCATAGTGGAAACCCCTGAGAACTATATGTCAGGGTAGAAGAATCTGAAGTATAATTAGTGTATTGCTCAAGGACAGGTGCACACAAACCTGAATGTAAAAATCTCCAGAAAGACCCAATCATCAGGGAGGAGGTCCCCACACTTTTGTGAATTTAACTTCCAGGAATTCAACCAGTTTCCTATAACAACTACTGGAGAAAAATCCTCTTGGACTGAAAAATCAAGGGTGTTGGAAACAAGAAGAAAGACTATCCTGGTTATAAATGAGAGAGAGAGAGAGAGAGAGAGAGAGAGAGAGAGAGAGAGAGAGAGAGAGAGAGAGAGAGAGAGAGCGCACACCCTGGTGTTCTCTGGAAGGTAGATCTGGTGAGGAGTAAATTGACTCCTAATACATATAATAAAATGTGAAAAAAATAAATAAATAATTTTCAGATAAATTTTTAACCAAAGGGGAAGGAGAATTAAATATTTGAAAAATTTTCAGCCTACCCATATTGAAAAGAAAGATGAAGTATGTTTAGCAGAGAATAAGGGGGTAAATAAGGGCACTATTTAATAAGGAGTTTGATATGGAACTGCCACCCCCTACAGAAGCCAGGTTCTGTTCATTAAGGTAATTGAGGACTGACCCTGGAGGCATTTCAGTAATGATTGAGGCTTCTCCCATCACAGGTCCAGAGTACCCAAGGTCAGGGAAGAGAACAATTTCAACATTATGCTCCCTGAATTCCTGCACAGTGCTCCATGGGTGCCCCAGTTGTGGCACATGTCATTATACATTTCTCTAAATCCATAGAGTGCACCAAATTACCAGTGAGCCCTGATAAAGTCTGTAGAATTTGGTGATAATGATGTATTGAAGTATGTATTTTCATCGACTGTAACTATTATATCCCTCTCGTAGGAGATATTCATAATGTGGAAGGCTTTGCAAGTGTGGGCACAGGGAATATATGAGAAATCTCTATATTCTCCTCTCAATTTTGCTGTGAACCTAAAGCCCTTCTTTAAAAAAAAATAAAACCTTTAAAAATATAGAGGGCTAAGAATGTGTCTCTGTGACACATTTCCTAGCATGGCAAGGCCTTTGGTTCAATCCCCAGTACTGAAAAAATGAACAAATGATTGAAAAAATGAATGAATGAAAAGATATGTTAGAACATCCCATCACCTCATATATTTATTTTGTGTTTCTTTTTTTGTATATAATACATATTATTTATCCATTTGTCTATTAAGGAACATGTGCACTGGCTCCATAACTTGGCTATTGCAAAATTTTTATTGATTTTATTATTATTTTTTAAATACTCTGCAACAGTGAAATGCATTACAATTCTTATTACACATATAGAGCACAATTTTTCATATCTCTGTATATAAAGTATGTTCAATTTATGCCATTATACATGTACTTTTTTTGCATTTCAATTCCTAGTACACATATATACCACAATTTTTCATATCCCCGTTTGTATATAAGGTATGTTGACACCCAGTTCAAGTCTTCATACATGTACTTTGTTTGTGTTTCTTTTCAGTGATTCTCCCACTATTCTCATCCTTGCCTATTTAGAGGTAATGAATATTCTGATTTCTATAAACAGTTCTTACTGTTGTTAATCTTTATATAAATAGAATTATATACTACCCCCCAAATTTGCCTAAACCATGGCCACAAAAATTTTCTCATATAATTAATTTCAGAATTTTTATTACTCTACCTGTAAGTTTTAGATCTTTGTTCTGCTTTTAGTTAATTTTTATATGGTGTAAGTTATGAAATCAATTTCATTTTTATTATTGCACATGACTATCTGATAGTTCTGCCATTTGTTGCAAAGTCTATACTTTGTCTATAACATTGATTCGATATATTTGTTGAAAATCAATTAACTATTTGAGCATGAGTTTACTTCTTATCCTCTGACTTTATTCTATTGATCTCGTTTTTGTTTTATAACACAGTATAATCTTTATTACTATAGTTTCCTATAATCAATCTTGAAATCAAATAATGTAAGCTCTCTTTTTCCTTTTCAAAATTGCTTTCACTATTTGTAGGCCATTTACAATTCTTTATGAATTTAAATATTTGTAATTTTCTACAATAAAGACATCTGTGATATTTTAGTGCTATTACTTTGACTCTGTGGACTAATTTTGTGAAAATTGTCATCTTAACAATATTGCAGTTTCTGATCCAGAAACTTTGAATAAGTCTCTAATAATTGTGGCTTTCCTGAACTCTTTATAATATTTCAAGGGTTTCTGTGTATAGGTTTAGAGCATACTTTTTTCCAATTTATTTCTAAATAGTTCATATTTGTTTTTATATATATGATATTTTAAATATCAATTTCTTTTTATAACTATTGTACCTAAAATGAAATTAATTTGTGCAAGTTAGTTACATTACTAAACTCATTTATTGTTTCCAATAGGGTATCTTTTAATTTGTTTTATTTTTGTAAACATCAAAGGATCTTGAACAAGAATTATCATATTATCTTCAAATAAAGAGAGTTTTGCTTTATATTGATTTCTCATACTGGCTAGAAGATATTTATTAAAAAAACTGGAAGGAGAAAGCATTTTTGCCTTCTTCCTTACATCATGGAAATTAAAAATTACTTTTTAATTAAAATGAATTTTTTATAGGTAGCTTTGAGTTTGGTCTTATTTATTTATACAATCTGAAAAGATGTTTTATTTTAATTGTAATCTTATGCTCCCATATATTTTATGATTATTAATGTGGCTGATTATAAAATTTCTTCCTTATAATTTATTTTCTAATGATTTTGTTTTTCTCTTTTTCATTTTTGCACTTTGTCATATTTGGGGTGAATTGCATAATTTTTTTGCCATTATCATATTTTTGGGTGCTTTAGAATGGTCTACATATTCTTTTCATCAAAATATATATTTAAGTGATTATGTGCCATTTCATGTGTGGTATAAGAACCTAAGAACTGTACACCTATATTTTTTCTAGTCTTTGTTTATCTCATAACTTACTATTTTATATGTTTTGAATATTATGTTGTTAAAATTTTATCAAATATTAGGTAGAAAGATTTTTCTCTGTAGCTTTATTGAAGTAAAATTGAAGTAAAATAAAATGTACATATTTGATATATGCAATTTGATCAGTTTGACATGTTTGTAACCAATACAATCAATATAAAAAGTATTTCCATTACTATTTTTTAAAAATGAAATTATGCAAACTGTGTTTCCTGCATGACTTATTACATGAGAAATCAATCACCTTAAGATATATAGAACCCCACCCCTACATGTTAGCTACTTCAAAATTAAATGGCACACTTATAAATATCTCAGAGGTAAAGGACAAAAGGCCAAGAAAAGTAGATTAAATAAGAGGTAATAAAAGCTTAAAATATCAGGATCTCTGGGATGAAATAGTATTCAGATGAACATTTATAACAAAATACTTGTATCATAAAGAAACTAGAATAGCAATCAAATTTCAAATTATGTAGTAGGAAGGAAAAGAAATAAGAGTAGGATGGGGAACATGAAATAGAGAAGAAATAATTCAGCTAAAATTTTGATAAAATCAAACAAGTCTAATCAAGAAAAAAGGAAGAACAAAGTATGAATGGAAAGTAAGCTATCAAAATAACTCTAGAGAGGTTAAAAATATATTAAGGTAATATTACAATTATATGCCAAAATTTGTGATAGCTTATATAACATGATCTATAGTAGAGAAGGATCCGTGTGCTACTGAGAAGAAAGTGTATTCAGTCACTGATGGATGAAATAATCTTTATATGTTTGGTAAGTCTAGATTATCAATTATATATAGATTTTTTTGGGGGGGAGGATCTATACAATGGTGAGAGAGGCATTTTAAAGTTATCTAGTATTGCTGTGTTGTGGTCTACTTTATTCTTGAAATTGAGAATGGTTTGTTTGATGTATGTAGATGCCTCATTGGGGCATAAATATTTATGATTGTTATGTCTTGTTGATGTATAATTCCCTTAAGCAGTATGAAATGGCCTTCTTTGTCCCTTCTGATTAACTGTGGCTTAAAGTCCACTTTATCAGATATGATAGAAACCCTGCTTGTTTACCTGATCCATGTGAGTGATAGGTTTTTTTTTTTTTTCTATTCTATCACCTTCAGTGTGTATTTGTATTTGCCTATGATGTGAGTCTCTTGGAGACAGCATATTGTTGGGTTTGGTTTTTTAATCCAACCTTCTAGTCTATGTCTTTTGATTGCTGGGTTTAGGCCATTAGTAATATTCAAGATTTTGAGATATAATTTGTATTCTTGGTCATTTGGGTTTATTTCTAGTTTTTAATTTGAATTAGTTTCTCTTTTGATTGACTATTCCATTAGAGTAGTTCTCCCTTTGCAAGTTTTTACTTTTTTATTCATTTCATCTTCACAGAATATTTTATAGAGCTTATTATGTGGTGAGAACTTTCTTGATGCAAATTCTTTCTACTTTTGTTTATCATTAAAGTTTTATTTTATTTCATCTTCAAATCTGAAGCTTAATTTTACTGCATATAGGTTGGCATCCATTTTCTTTCAGAGCTTAGTATATTATTCTAGGACCTCCTAGTTTTAACGATCTGGGTTGAGAAATTAACTGAGATCCAAAAGGTTTTCCCCTATCTGTAATCTGATATTTTTCTCTCTCAGTTTTTGAAACTCTATCCTCATTCTGTATGTTAGGCATTTTCATTATATTGTGCCTTGGTATGGGTCTGTTGTAATTTTGTGCCTTGGTGTGGGTCTGTTGTAATTTTGTACATTTGAGGCCCTGTAAGCCTCTTGTATTTGATTTTCCATTTCATTCTTTATGTTTGGGAAATTTTCTGATATTATTTCATTGAAAAGAGTATGCATTCCTTTGGTTTGTATCTCTGTGCCTTCATCTATCCCAATAAATCTTAAATTTGGTCTTTTCATGTTATCCCATAGTTCCTGGAAGTTCTGTTCCTGGTTTCTTAACATCTTCTCACCATGGTCAAATCTATTTTCAAGATTATATATTGTGTTTTCATTGACTGATGTTCTGTCTTCCAAGTGGCCTAGTCTGATAGTGATACTTTCTATTGAATTTTTATTTAGGTTTATTGTTTCCTTAATTTCAAAGATTTTTGCTTTTTTTTCCCCAGAACTCTGCCTCTTTACTACAGTGATCTTTTGCTTCCTGTATTTTCTCTCTGATTTTATTTCTTATACTATACTTTCCTTCGCAGATCAATTTAACTATGTATATTCTAAACTCCTTCTCTGAGATTTCTTCCACTGTGGTGTTGATGGATTCTGTTATTGGGGTATCTTGGTTTCTTTGGGATGATTTGTTCCCTTGATTTTTCATATTTTTTGTGTGTCTACCCATCCAATGGTATGGAACAGAGGCAGTAGAGTGGACTTATAGTTATGTCTCTGTGGACATTAGTTATGTCTCTGAAAGTTTCCAGTACCTCACTATTTAGGGGTAGACAAAAAATAACAAGAAATGCAAACAATATACAGCACTAAACCAAATAGCTCCTACTATGAAGTCTATAATGTTAATTATTACAATAAATAGAAACGATATGATCAGTTATTGCCTACAATAAAAACAGCAAGTTTGCAAAAGGATTTATAATTTCAAATGATGGAGAGAAAGAGAACAGAAGTGATATAGGATGTGATGATAATGAGGGAGAAGGAGAGAAGAAGAAATAAAAAATTAACAGGTGAGTGTAAAAGAGATCAATAGAGACTGGCTGTCAGCAGAAGAAAGGAGAAAATCAAGGGAAATAGGAGAAAAAAATATGTACACAAAGTAAAAATTTTTAAGAAATTAAAAATAAAAGAATACTAAACAAAACTAAAATATACTAATCAAACATCCTAGTTAATAAAAAAAAAACTAATCCATGAAAAATAGCTGGTTCCAAAAAGGCTAGAAATGAGAAAAAATATGAATATGTAAAAATGTTCATGTACCATTAAGATCACAATTAAACAGAGAAAGAATTTTTTTTTTTAATTTAAGCGAAAAGTTAAAAATTTCTTTACATTGAAGTTCAAAAGATTTTCAATTTCTCTTCTCAGCAGTTGTCTGGAGTGTTTTCCCACCCTCCAGATTGCTAGAGTGAGAGAGGTAATCCTGTAGGTGAGTTCCTGGAGACAGGGTTTAGGTTTAGCCAGGCTCCAGGCTCTTCACTGAATACTAATTGGTCTGGAAGTTTTAAATGAGCTCACCTCCAGTGCCCAGTACTTGTTGATCCATGCTAGAAGACTGTACCCAGGGATCTCTCCAGGTTTCCACTCATATGGCGGGGGACCCAGTTCTTAGTCCCCTAAACCATCTTTGGATCCCACATTTCCTGGTCTTGGGTTCAGTTTCCAAACAATCTCTCTCACCCCTGCCCTTCCAAGTTCCCGGCCAGATGTGTCTCTCCCAGCTGTTCCTGCAAATAGTTTGATTGGAAGGAGAAGGATAGAGCTGGGTGAGTTTCCATGACCAGTTGTCCCCTGTGTAACCCTCTCTCTATGTTTGATTTTCTCCTGGTCACTTAAGCACACTCTATATTGTGTGTGTTTACTGGGCCTGAATTTTGGGCCAAACTTAAATTTGCTAGGAATTGGATCCCTCAGCTGCCAGTCCAAGCACTGTGGATGCAAAATGGTTCCTCCGAGTAAGTCCTAAAAAGATGATAGCTTCTTTTCCCTCACAGGGATATTTTGCAATGTGTCTTCAAGTTTCTTTGGCATTGACCTTGATCTCTACATGCTCTATACCCAGATATGCCTTGGGCCTCCCAAAAATGTGGGTTCCTTTAATTCCCTTATCTCTCTGCTATGCTCATGGAGGTACTTCTCTGGATGGTGCTTCTGGCCTGGCAGCAGCAACAGCAGCTGTGCCACTGGGGATTAATTTCTTATTTTATTATATCCAACCTCCTGTGTCCCTGGTCTGCTTTGAATGTCCAATTTTAAATTCCAATAAAGTCCCCTCACTTTTTTTTTTCACCTACCTTGCTGAGAAGCTGCCTAATCTGCTTTCTGGGTGTCACTCCACAGAGTAGGCACTTCCATGAGTTTAAGGGCATTTAAATAATAAAAACTACTTTTCATATTTGCTGAAATACTCATAATTTTTAGAGATTCAGATTTCCATTGGGTGTTAATTTTTCTCTTAAAGATATTCTTAATAATTTCTTATAGTTTTGATAGCAATGGATTATTTAAGGTGTATGTGCCTTTTTTGTTTGTTTTGTGATGTAGAGGATTAGAACTCAGGGCCTTATGCATGCAAGGCAAACACTCTACCAACTAAGCTATATCTGCAGCCCTGAAGTTATATGTTTTGAAAAAGTCTTTAGTAATTCCTGGTTTTTGAGTAATGTTTTCATTGGATATAGAATTTTTGGTTGACATATAAATTTCACTTTATGTACTTAAAGATATTGTTCCATTGCTTCCTGGATTCTAATTTCTCCCAAAAGTGATTTGCTTTCTTTTATATTTTGTCTTCTATATGTAATTGGTCTTCTTTTGTTCAGCTGCTTTGAAAACTTCCTTTTTGTCATCAGTTTTAAGAAATTTGATTATGATATGCATTCATGTAATTCCTGGCATGGGAAGTTTGTTGACTTTCTTGGAGAGAGTTTTTAAAGTTTAAAGTTTCTCTACTGTTTCTTCTTTCAACCTGTCACTCTCCATTTGTGGGCACCAATTAAACACCATTTGACTTCTTGGATTTATTCCACATTTTTCTGACATCCTGGGTGATTTTTAAAAAGTTTTTTCTTCCTCTTTGTGTTTCACTTGTATGTTTTCCATTAATACACTGAGTTCATTAATCTTTTCTTTACTAACTTTCTATTCCTCCTACCCACTGTGTTTTACACTTCAGATATTGCATTTCTAAGCTCTAGAAATTCAATTTGGGTTTGTTTTTTTAAATAAATAAACAAAAACAACAACAAAATTCTCTTGTCCATACTTAACTGTGATCAATTTTTCCTCTGATTTTTAAATGTGAAATAGGTGCATAATGAGTGATGAGCTAATTTTGCCATCTGTTCTTACTAGGTCAATTTGAAATAATTGTGTTTTTCTCCTTTATGATAAAAACATAGTTACTTATGTTTTCTATTAGTTTTCAGTGATTATGACTTTTATCATGTTGAGTGATTCATATACTTAATTTTTTTATTTAATTTTCACAAATGTTCTTGAGTTTTCCTGTGAGACTTATCTATATTACTAGGATTTTTTTTCAAGTTTGCTTTTGAATTTTGTTAGGTGATATTAACATTATTCTATTCCATCCTAGGGATAATATTTTTTTCTCACTACTAAGTCAAAATTATTTTGGGTACTTTATCTGTTACCCAAAAATCATTAGGCTTCCCACTATATTTATTGGAAAACCATGACTATCTTTTCCCCTATTTGAATTTCAGCAATAGTTCCCTAAAATCCTTTTGTGAGGATCATGTTGACTCAGGCACTGATCAGTACTCATAAGGACTCAGAAAAAAAAAATCTGAATATATCCAGAATTTCACTGGGCAACTTTTACTTCTTTATTATTGTGTACTTTGCATCCTTCAAATTCTGATTTCTCCAGATACCATTTCTGTTCCCTTTACTCAGGGAGAATGATGAACTTATCCTGGGCTTTCTCTCTCTGCACAGAAGCCTGAACATTCTCTACAGTCAGTGATTTGGGCAATCATAAAGCTCACTTTGTTTCTTGGCTACAAAGCACTGCTGTTTTTCATTGTCTGATATCCAATGTCATAATGACAATTTTTCCATATTTGTCTGGATATTTTTAGTATTTTTCAAGTAGGAGAGTAGATTCAGTCCCATTTATATTTATCAGCAATGGAAGTCTTCATTTTTAAGTGAAAACATACCTTAGAAAATTTATTTGTAATGTATATCTGATAGTTTATATATGTAAGGTCTTTAGTGGGTCTATTCCAGTTAAGTACCATTCTATTTTCTGCTTTGAGATTTTTGAGTCTGTGATTTTCTACTAAAGAAGCACTGTTCTAAGGAGTCTAGGTTAGGGGATGTATCCTTCTGGAAGAGATTTTATTTTCCTTCTGCTAGAGTTCCTAGTATTTGACAATTATTATATATTTTTAATAATTTCAAACAAGTTGCAAAAATAATTAACAGACTTGTATTTTCCCCTCACTATATTCCCTAAAAATTAATACATTAGTTTTTCTCCCTGTAGATATATGTATATATGTGTTTACAAAAACTCATCTGAGTTTAAAAATATAAATAAGTAAATATTAGTTTACATATATATAAATTTGTATGTGTCTGTAATTTGATCTTTTGACTTGAGGTTTTCTAAACTACCTATGTATTCCTTATTTAGTCTGAACTCCTTCTAATTTTGTCCAATGTCTTCACACATTTTTCCAAAAAGTCTTAAGTAAAAGAAAGGAAAATTTTACATTATTTTGCTTTGAGGAGGTCTCATTGGTGTGTGTTTTATTTTCTTCAGCTGAGGATGTTATGGTTGAAGAAGGATGGATACATGTGATTTTGATGGACCCCAAGCATTTCTCCTTTCTCAAGTAATGATAAATAGCTATAGCTTAAGGTTCCTAGTATCAGTACAGGTCAGTAGAACAGATATAGTTACAGTCCTTGCTTATCACTTTGGTTTCAGTGTTCTTTTCATTTTTGCCCTTTCTAGGATTTATTCAACTTTTTGAGAACTCTGGGATACATTTTAAGATATTTATTCAGCATTTCTATATGTTTAATAGTGCATGGTTTATTCAGAAAAACCAAAGCTGCCATATTGCCAGAACATTTTAAATGAAAGTCTTAAAGGTATCATTTACAACTATTCTCTGCAATATAATTTTGATTATTTTTATCATGAATCTGGAGAACAAAAATTAGCTAGAATTCATCAACCTGTTTTGTACTCTTCCTCATGAAGCACTGATGAAATCAATATACATGACTTTAAGTGGCATCAATAAATAATTTTGCTAATGGTCTTCCGCAACAATTAAATTGAGTCCTTGTTCTGATATTATGAAGATGAATCCTATCTTCTTCTATAGACGGTTAGTTGTTTTCCAAACATTAAAGTTATTATATTTTTAAAGTTTATTGTAATGACACAATTTTGTACACAAAACAACTAACAAATTATAAATATCTGAGCAACACAGTAAAGAAAATGAATGCTTAAGAGATATTTGATACTGAGAAATGGGTAAGTAAATTATTCAGAATAATGTTGGTTATTTTAGAAAATGGATTTTTAATGGAAACAAATTTGTGGCAATGCCAACTCTAAAGTATTTATTGGATATGGCATAATTTGGCATTATAATCATTTTGCTCATACCCCATGTACTCATTGTTCATATTTAGTAAGTAAGAATGTAGTTAGAATATTTTGGCTTCCCATGTGATCTCCTGCAGAGTGAGTCAGTTGGTCAAAGAAACCACAAATCTCATCTTCTTCCCAGTTATATTTTTATAAGTTATAAAATTAGCTTTCAATTTTGCATTCCTTTTTATGAGATTGACTACTCTGAAAAAATATGGGAAATATTGGAAGATTAAGAAAAAAAACTGAAGCAGTGTGAACACGTAGACTCTGGGCTGTCATAGACATCTCCAGCTAGTTAGCCACTTGCTGGATGACTCCTATGCCTAAGGGGTAAAAGTAGCCATTTATTTACACCATTATTCATTTAGTCATGCACCTTCAATTCATCCTTGTATTTAGTCACTTATTCATTCACTGAACAAGAACTTACTCTGAATCTCCTATATATTTTGCTCTGTGTTATTTGCTAATGATAAAGAGAAAAATTGTTATTCCCCTCCAGTCAATTTTTATTAGGAGGAAGGGATATGTGAAGTGCATAAACATAACCTTGCATTATAAAAGCAAAAATTGAAAAATGGATAGTATTCGGAGGAATCACAAAAAAGAGAGATGAGTTCTAGTTTACTCTGTTTAAAAAAAGAAAAAAGGGAATGTGGATTTGCAGCTTTCAATATCTTTACTTTTTCATTTTCTCTGAAATTGTATTAGTGGTTTTGAGAGGGTTAGAATTGATCCTGGGCATATATATTAAAATGGAAGAATTTATAAATAAGTAACAGTTCAGTGAATAAAAAGGTCTTACCATGATAGCAATAATTTTAAGAGTATTTTTTTGTTTAAAAATGTTAGAACATTTATGTTTAATGATTTTAATCTTTAAAATATGTATCCTATAGAGATGAATTTATCTTTTTATATATGTGCATATGTATATATATATTAAAATATCATGAAGAAATAATATTTGCTTTCTCAAGACAGTAAATTTCTGCTCAGTAATTATGCAATAAAATAAAGGGATCATAGAAATTTAACAGGCAGATTGCTTATTAGCTAACACTTTGGATTTCCACAAATGATAATATCTCAAACTACTCATTTGCAATTTAGAAGTGTTCTTTCCAAAATTTGATTGCCTTTGTAAATATCTGACCACATGTTAAGAATTTTGAACATTCATTTATACTTTAATGCTACTGAAGAAATATATAATGTCTTCCTAATAAAGTCCTTGCAGGTCTTGTAAATTTCATTCTAATGGCTGATACTGAGAAATAAAACAGTAATCAATTGCTTTAAAATGTTTGACAGAACCGACTAACATGAATTCTGTGCACATTCTTTAACTAGTTTATTGAGGGAAATAAAACAAAAATCAACACATGATAAGTATGTTCACTCAAAATCTCAAATTTCGAGGTGTTTGATTTTGGCCATCCATCCTGAGCATTACCAATGTGTAGTGCTTGGTAATGTAAGAAAGAATTTGACATAAGCCTATTTCATGTTGAATTAAATATGATAATTCATGAATTCAAATGACAGAACCGATGTATAAAGCAAAGGGATAATACAGAAAATGGAGGGACTAATTATTCTTGATAGAAGATAATATTTGTGAATGAAGTCTTACTTGGACTGGATTTTGATTACAGATAGAAATGGATGAAGTAAATGGGGGTAGTGAAAAAGAATATTGGCTATAAAGTGAAGTAGAATAGCACATTTCAAAAGCATATAATTCAATGTCTTGAAATCCAAGGTGAAGGTTTATAGGAAGTGGTGAGGGACGAGTCTGAATACATACATATATATATATATATTTGGATTCTGCAGGGTCATGTGACCCATGCACACTATTGTTTTCCTCATAAGGAGAGTGGCAAGCCAGAAATTGATGTAAAAATAGTTACAGATAAACACACAATACTTTTTGATTGAAGAAATAAGTTATGTAACTTATATTTCTAAGAGAAAACAGAAAACAGTTAAATCTTCTTGAAGTCATACAAATTTTAATTTTGGATAGAGCCACAGAGCCACAGGAGTTTTCAAGGCCAATTCCCATTTTGTGCAGATAAAGAAAGTAAAGTTCTTAGAATCTTAATGAGATTTTTTCTTAAAGTTTACCACCAACCAGGTGCATTTCACTGGACTGGAATACAGTTGTCTTAATTGAAAGTCCAGAGTTGTTTGGAGATTCCAAATTGCTGTGCCTTGGGAAGATTGTTGTAAAATGTCAGGGCTTGGCACTGCTTGGTCCCAGCCATCATTTCCTCATAATGGCTTTTGTCTTCAGCTTTCATTAATGTCGCCTTTTAGGTTTCCTTGTCTTTTAGATGAATATTTGACATATGCTTTGCTAATAGGAATAACATTTGGTATTTATGTGGCTTCCTTTAATCTGAATCTGATTGAAAACAAAGTGAAATCTCGTGACTATCTACATCCCAACTCCAACACTAAAGTCCAAGTACAGACAACCTGTGCATTGGCAGAGGCCCAAGACTGAAGCAGAAGGAAGTGCCAAAGGTCTTATGACAGAGTCAAGGTTTTTGGCTTATCTGTGAAGGAAAATTAACACATGGGCTTTAAATGAAAAATACACCATCTTCATGCAAAATGCAACCACATTAATTATAAGGGTAAAGTCTATTCATATCTTATTTCAGAAGGAGGTAGGTTATTTTTCATTCTGGATGTACTGATTGTTATTCAATAACCTTGCTGGATTTTGCCCTTAACAACATTTATCAACTATGAGAGTTGCTCAGAAAATAAGTTTATAAGGTTAATTGCCAGTGCATTATGCAGAATGCAGAAAATGTGATGGTGGCTGAATATTCTACTGGCGTGGGAGCGACTATTTCAAAGGACTCAACTCTGATTGTTTGTGACATGTTGTATTTTTAATTAGGAATAGCTGTTCTCCTACATACGTGCTTTCTGAACAAGATACATGCTAAAATTCAGCTTTTTTCAAATCACAGGGTTTTTTTTTTTAACATGAAACAATCAAGATTAATTTGTTGAGTTGATGAAAAATGGTAACACCTAAAAATTTTAAATTGCTATTTAAGAAATGAGAGTTTCTACCAGTGTAAGTAGACTTGGTTTTTAAAATATTCATATTTGTGCTTCTGAATGTGTGTGTGTATGTGTGTATGTGTGTGTGTGTGTGTGTGTGTGTGTGTGTGTGTGTGTATGTAATTATATGACAATAATAGACTGCTCAATTTCCTCAAAGATGCATTGGCTATGGCTCACAGTTTTTCCCCCTGATATTTAAATGAAATGTATGCTTTGAATGTTTTTGAAGTACATGATTAAGATATGAGCATCAGTCTGTCTACTTCCTGAGATTCATGAACTGAGTAACTCATATCTTGAATAAAACAGCATGGAAAAAGTGAACACTCTGAACAGAAGCGTATGTCCACACAATTAAAATTGTATGGCCACTATTAACATCTATTAGTTAAACTTAACAAATTTGATTGTTCAACCATAATCTCAGTCTGTTATACCATTGGACATTCATTTCCACAAGCAATAATTAGCCATTTCATTTGTTTTTAGAAACTGAAGTTGAATGAAAACAGACCATAAACGAGGATTCCTTTTTGATGTTTTTCTAGTCCCAGGAGAACTGGAGGAATCTTAGGTAGCCATAGCCACAAATTCTTGGACAATATGAACCCTGTCTACTTCTCTGACCCTTTCTGTTATCGCTGCTCCCCCAGTTCACCATGTTCCTGCCATACCAATCATCTTCCTGGCCCTCAAACATTCCACACTTCTATTCACTGTACGGTATTTGTTCTTGATGTTTCCTTCACCTGAATAATCTCCCATCGGGTGTTGAATTTCTAACTCCTGGTTGTCATTCAGATCTTGTTAAAAAAAAAAAAAATCTCTCCTCAGGGAAGTTTTCCTCATAATTTAATCTTCAAAACCCCACTTCTTAATGCCAATCACTTTCTTTTCTTTTTTTTTTTTTTTTTTTTTTTTAGTACTGGGGATTGAACCCAGGGACGCTCAACCACTGAACCACATCCCCAGCCCCTTTTTGTATTTTAGAGACAGGGTCTCACTGAGTTGCTTACGGCCTCGCTAATTTGCTGAGGCTGGCTTTGAACTTGAGATCCTCCTGTGCTGCTGGGATTACAGGCATGCACCACTGCACCCGGCCACCAATTACTCTTTCTCCCTTCACACTTATTTCACTCATATCATAGTTCTTAAAATTATCAGAGAATGACTAATTATATTTCTGTTTACTTGAATATTGTTTCTCTTCTCCCTAAAATGCAAGGAATTTGTGGTGCTCAGAAACACAATATGTCCATGATTTAGAAAGATAACCATGATTTAGAAAGATAATAGTTTTAAAAGAGTTGGTTAAGTTGAATAAAGAACAAAGGGGAACTTTTCATATTTTTCCAAAATAAATACATTGAATATGCATTTATTTCCTGAATTGATGGTTATGAAGTCAAACGCCCACAGATGTCAGCCAAATGGTGTGTGTGAAATAGCTGAGGTATAATGACAAGTAGAGATTAGGAGGGATTAATCAAGATTGACACATTACCTAACACTCCTCATTTAAACTCAGCTCTAATTAACTCTTAGTATGATGAGTTTAGACCCACAAAATCCGTATTTTATATTAAATTTTTAACTCTTAATGTTTGTCAGGTGTTTTTTTTTATTTAACTCTTATTGGCAAAAATAAGATTTATATATATACTATATAAATCTCTTTTGCAATCTTCCCTATAAAATTAAATGTGACAGTTGGCAGACTATCAAAATATTCTAAGAAATTTGGTAAGAAATGCCACCTCATATAAGGTATGTATTACCTGGCATTTGCATTCAAATACAGTGATAAAAGAAACTAAAACATAAGAGTAATTTGAATAAAACATAGATTTTTGTCTCATAATGAGATAGTATGTTGACTTCATAGAGTCAATTATCTAATACCCTTCAACTTACTTGATTTACTATCTTTACAAATGAGTTCTACCTCATGTTCTCAGCGGCTGCTTTAGGTCCAGCTATAAGGTCTGTATTACAACACAAAGAAAAAAAAAAGATGGAAGAAAAGTTGTAAAGAATGTCTGTCACTCAACTCTAAAGAATTTTTTTCTGAAATCTGTTATATACAATTTCTATATATTCAGTTATATATTCAAATATGTGTACTGAGAGAAATTGGATATAAATACATATCCTATTTTTCATTTAGCCTCCAGGAGATGGTGCTTACAAGGTGCCATTCCAGGAGATGAAGAAATACCATGAGTAAGACTAAAAATATCTGCCCACATGAAATTTATGTTCAGGTAGAAAAAAAGATAAAAGAAGGAGGCTGAAGTGAATTGTACGTTGTGACATACATGGGTCAGTTAATCCAGTTATATACCATAACATACTTTGCGACATCAAGGTGGAAAGCACAGAGTAAATTGTTGAAATTAACCAAGTGGGAAGTGTGCAGGGGCCATACCTGTAGCACAACTACAAAGGTGATTTTGTGTTGGAAGCAGTGGTACACAGTGGTCAGTGAAAAAAGAGCCAATGTTTGAAGTCTTTGAGATCATGGTTCTCCTTGTAATATCAATATTTGTCTTTTAAAAAATACCTCAAACAGACTCTTTGGAACAACACATCTTTATTTTAAAAACTTTAATGTTAGTAAGAAAAAAAAAACACTCTTTATAGAGTTATAGGATCACAGAACAAGTGGATGGTCTTCCTAGTCTCGTGTTCAACAACAAATACAGTCCCATCTGGCCTCTGCAGTTTCCATCTCTGCTACTGAAAGATTCCCTATAGCGTATTCATGAGGACAAGCTTTAGCATGCTCAGTGTCTGTGACCTACAATTTGGCAAGGCAGACAACCATAGGGTGAAAAGTCATGTATTTTAAAAGCCCGGTATCTTTCAATCTTGAGGGGAAAAAAAAATGGTGCAAATTAGACCATATGCCTGTTCTCTGAATGTAATTATTACTGGCTCTAGCTAATGCTGCCTGAGTCGCAGATACAACTAATGAAGATCTATGGCCTCAGTTTGCACTGAGATCCTTTTTAATGGTGTAACCAAGGATCCATATCAGAAAGCAGGAAGCAACTTTAACTCTTTTTGTTCCAGATCATGAAATTTAGTAAATATCTTGTATATTGTATGATTTGTAGAGAGGTGTGTATATATCTCTGGATGATGGGTTAGAAGTGAAGTGACGAAAAAGCAAGTCATTTCTGAGGGATATCAGGCTACTGTTTAGACTGACATTGTCATTCACTTTCCCAGGATGGTTACTTGTTATGATATTGCCTTGGCATGCCTTAAAGATTGTCAAACCTCAAAATAGAAATATTCAGAATGGGAAAATCCATCAAGATAAAAAACAACTCATATTCTGGGATAAATGGTTTTGCAACCTGGGAATGAGCCATTTTCTGTTGCATATCAACAGAGAAGTTCAGAAAACTGAAAAAAAAATGGTCAAAGGCATCTGGTTGTTTAGAAGAGGTACATTTATTCACCTTTCTTGTGATGTTAAAAATGCTTCTAAGTTTCCTAGACCTTAGTTTCCTCATTTATCAACTGAATATTGCACTTCAAAAATAGTAAGACCTTACATTTGTATAATGCTTAGTCTCTAGCAAGAAAAATAAATCTTTCAATTCACTTTTGTTTTTGTTTGCCTTTGTAACTAATAGAATTTAGAAATATGATTTCCTAGGAAACGAGTTTTCCCACACAAATTATCCACCACTGATATTGGTCACACTTGTTTTGCCTAGAGCTTGGGGGAGAAAAGAAAGATGTGTGCTTTTGCCATTTCATAGAGATAAAGCTGTTTGATATGTGAGGAGAGGAGTAGATTGGAGATAAAATGTGAAAAGTCATCAAAAAATGACTGACCCAAAAGGTAGTCAGCTACCTTTTTTTTTTTTTTTCCCTCAGCTTGGCTTGGTAAACAGAAAAGCTAGTTAGAAATATTTCTATGAATTAGAGCACAGAATCATAAAATTTGTCTTAGTCACATGAAAACAATCACCTTATGCAAATCTTCATTGAAACTCCTTAATTTCAATATATGTTAACTCATGTGAACTAGAAACCATTTGGCAGGGAACACTCTTTTCTAACCATCTTAATGTTTTCCATCCTCAAAAGTCCCTTTCAAAAGTATTTAGGATATGTTTACATTAGAAAAAAAGAAACATCTTTGCTGCAAGATCTTCCTGTCTCAAGCTATTGCCTCCTTTCTTCTTATCTCATCTTAATTTCTTTACTTTTCATCTGGTTTCTGGATGCACACCTCCACTGAAATATACTCATTAATCTCTCTCTCTCCTTTTTTATGCTTTCATCTTTAGTTTGTGCCTCTTTCTTCCTAGAGGACCAGTAGCAATTAGATCTTGGAATATCCTTCTTTATTGGAAGTCTTTTCTCTCTTTGCTTCTGTGGCCCTGGACAAAATCATTCACCTTGTGCTTCTTTGGGTCATCTTTTCTGTCTCTTGGGGTGACTTGCCCTCTTTTTCCTCCTATATTTGGTATTTCTTACATCAGATTTCTTTTGGCATTTGAAGGTTAGGGTTAATTTTCCTAAGACTAGGTCTCTCCTATGGGCTACTATAATGCTTCTTGGAAGCTGTTGCACTGAAAGCTTTATGGAGTCAGTCCTGGAAGAGACCAGGAGGGTCACTTGGAAGAGACTTGAAGGGCAATGGTTCTGCCAGGACAAATCCCTGTAACCACAGGTCATGAGCCTCATGCACCAAGGATGCCTGCAGAGGGGAAAAAGACACCCCCACAAACAGGTACCAGAGAAACAGATCAGAACTCCACTGCTGTTACAGCTGTCCTTTTGAAACTTGGTCTCAGGTTCCTGAGTGCTCCACGAGAGGGAGCACTTGTGCTCTCAGCCAATCAGTGTGTAGATGTCAAGTTAGGTTTGCATCCAAGGTTCTGCTGCATTGTACTGTGGAATCTAAGTCCCTGGTCATGCCAGGGAAATGTTAGCACCTCACCGGTTAAAGAGCTTAGAAAATCACAGATAAAGGGCCTGAGTCCTTCTCCAGAAGTCTAATGTGCTTGTGTGCTGCCAGATTGCAACAAACTGAAGAGGCCTGCTTATGTCTTACCACAGTTTCCTTTTTTCTGGGCCTTTCCCCATTGGTTTTGTTTCAGAAGTCTGGAGTAGGTGCTTCCTGATAATTCACCTTTGTTTGATCTGCAGCATTCTGATTCTCAAGGAATCCATCCACTATCATGACTTCACTTACACTGAGTTCAAGGGCAGAGAGTGCAGTTTATTAAATCTTGTGTCACTTACTCCCTAAGCATGAAGACTGGGAAAGGAAATCATTTTGCTCTATAGAACTCAACATGCAGGCAGCATGACGCCATGGACATTTTTTTTTTTTAAAGCAGGAAAGTAATTCCATCTAAGCTGTTTCTTGAGATTCATTTTTCCTTTCAAGAATAGCTCCCTTTGTTTGCTTCCTCTCTTTGTGAAAAGTGCAATCATTAACTCTGTCACCCAAGCCCAATACCTTGGAGTCATTTCTGAATCTCCTCTCTGTCATTTCCTGTGTTGGTGACAGTGGGATTAGGGGATATAATGCTAGTTATAAATTTTGATTGCTCTCCACTGCCATTTCCTGTTGGATGTCAGACAAATCCTGGGCAGAAACCAAACTATCTAACAACTGTCTAGTAGTAACTTTTACCTCTTATTGTTATTAACCTTTTACTTTTAAATACTTTGTCTCCTCATCTAAATTAAAAGCTATTTAAGGACAGCAACCCCGTTCTGCCATGCCTAGAACAGTTTTGCGCATAATTGCTGCTTAAGAAACACTGCTTAATTTTCTTTAGATATACAGAGTGCCAAGGTCAGTTGCCCTTCAGTTACATGAGAGTAAAACATAAGGGCAAGTGAGGCACCACAGGGTATTCAGAAGTAAAAAGAGGTGTTTAAAGTTTAAAGTTGTCACTCATTTAAAACATTTATTAGAATAAAACCTTCCTAAAAAACCTGATTTGCCACCCTAATCAGCTGTCATAAGCATACATCAACCTTGATTATACCTTACATCACTGACACATTTTAATCTGATGACAGTCTGCTTTCTAATCTAACGAAGAAAACCTCTGAATTGTTGGAAACATAAGAAAGTTCAGTGTGGAAATATTCAGGATGTTTTCTTATGCATGTAAAATTCAAATAAACAATCTCTGGACAAAACACAAAAGGAGAACAAGGCAGGCAGAATAAACAAGCACATATTTTCCTGGAGGGCAACAACTTGAACAAATGTCTGACCTTGTTTGCCGAGTTCAGGACAACATTACGAGATTTCCCCGTCTGAAATTAACGTCATCCATCTACACAACCTGCAAGTGACTAGAGAGACAGTGCCCAAGGAATCTGCTTGAACACTGAATGAAAACAGAATGCCCAGGTTACCTGGGTCTCAGATGGAATTATTTTCACAGGACCTCATCAGTGAGTGCTTGTTCTATCTGTAAACTCATTTTATAAACTTACTAAGAAATTTATTAGAATTATATGAAATCTTCCACCAGGGGCCTGGATTTACCTGTGAAGATTCTAGCATTATCACATGTGTATGGGTCTATACCCCAAAAACTGTATGTATAAAGATAGAATCCAGTGTATAGAATTCCACCATTTACCTTTCTCTTCTTGTCTCAGAGAGCAAAGGCAACATTTATTTGTATTCTCTCTCCATATCTGTGAATGACTATGTTTTACATGGTTTTATGGTTTTTGTAGCTCAGAAAAAACATATTCATACCTTTGATGGCAGTTTCTATGCACTCTCTCTTTCTGAGTCTTTATCACCCATGGCCAAACCAAAAAACACCTCTTAAATGGGATTCTATAAACTGTCCCCTTCCCTACTTGTCCAGCTTCATCTGGATTCATTGGGAATCTTCTTTTCTAGAGATGAACTCTGTGCAGTTCTCTCAAATACCAGGTACCACATTCCTGAGCCCTATCACATGCTGTTTCTTCTGCCTAGAATACTACTTACTTTCTGTGCAAATAATAAAAAAAAAAAAAACAGGTGTGCTTGATTTGAGAAAGAGACTCAGATATATGAAGATTTCTCATCTTTATCATGAAGGGCAATAGGAGAAAAAAATGTATAAAAGTATAGAGTATTTTTCCCTCAATGTTATAGAAGGTATTTTTACTTTACCACTTTTCTCTGTGAAAGATATGAGGACTCTTTGAGTCTTACTTTCTCATCTGTAAAAATGAGGATCATAATGTATTTGTCATGCAGTTGTTATGAGGATTAAATAGGTCATATGAAATGTTATGGGCAAAGTAAATACTAGGCTCTTTTTTTTTTTTTCTCAGACTATCATTCCTAAGACTTTAAGACTCTCTCCTAGTTAAGGTTCTTATGATTCTGCGAGTGTTATTTTCTCCTTCAGGACTGTCCAAGTACTGTTACAAGGACACATCAATCTCTCATATGTCTATGTTTTTGCATTTGCCTTCAGGAGGTTTATCTAAAACAATATTATTAATAAATAAAACAGAATGCCACCCCATTTTGCTTAATACTTTCAGGAAACATGCAGAAGGTAAGGGTAGAGGTACCTTCAGAATTTAGGGACCTCAGTACAACTGTATTTCACAGAAAGAAAGTCAATGAATAGGGTCTCTCTCAGCATTTCTCTTTTTTTTTTCAGGATAAAAAGCTCCTTTTTCTTGGTTTTCCATATGTGTGTTTCTCATTCTTTTCTCTACAGATGAGTCTCCTTCCTACAGTTAGTACTTTTTGTTCAGCCATGACCTCAGCCCATTGTCACCTGTATATGATACCACTTTATAACCTTAGTGTCTAGCAGCAGAGGAAGAGAATGTTTTTGTTCCCCAGTTCCAATTCTCATTATCTGGTTGAAGATCTTTTTTCTATCATGTTTTGGGCAGGAAAACTAGGGTTAAATGGCACAATGTGGCCTCTGATGGTCACCCAACACCCTGATGAATGTCAAAGAAGACATTTTCGGCCTGAAGACAAAAGATAGCAACTGTATTAAAGGTTTTACTTTCAAATCTTAGCAGAATTTTAAACTTCTTAAAACTCTGATGAAGGTTTCAGGACCTATTGGAATATCCTAGTTGGATTAGGGATAGGATAGAAAATATTTCCAAGGGAGTGATCTCAACTTCTGGGTCTGAGGAACTTCTTCTGACCTACTTTGGTTTCCAGTTCACTTTCTAGAAAGATTCTTTCTGCAAACTATTCTCTCCTCTTCATCTCATCTAGCTATCTGGGCTTCCTAAAGTTTTGTTTTGTTTTGTTTTGATTTGATTTTTGTAAAGAAGGACAGAAGAATAAGATAAAAGAGAAACTGTAAATTTCTGTCCCTCCTTTACGTTTGATCTTCAACTAGGTGTTATGGAAACTAAGGTGCAAATCAATGAGATACTCTGTTATGGCAGTGTCAGGTGCTCATGACAGGAACCCCCTAAACACACACACACACACACACACACACACACCACCTGGCTTTGGTGGTCATTGTGATATCACCCAACAGCACAATTACCCCTTTCCTATTATATATTCCCCATGTAACGTGGATGAGGTTGACCCCCTCCACTCTCTGGGTGGGTGATTCTAGACAGGTTTCTGCCACACAATCATACTTATGACTTTAGGAAATCTGGTTCTAAATCCATCAGCCATGATTTTCTCCTGACCATAGGGATTGGGTAAGAATGAACATTTCAACAAATTTGGCCAATAGAACATAAGGGTAACATTTTATAGGGAAAAACTCTTTTTATTTTTTTTTTCAGACGTATTTACTAAAAAGAAGGATCACTCTTGCTTTGGACAGGGAAGTATATAAATCAGATTGCATATTACCTTATTATAACTATTAGCTTTATATGAAAAAAAATTGTTGTTATGGAAATCAGATAGGAGAAATCAAAAGAAACTGAGTCTTGATGACATTATTGACAGCCTAAATGTCCTAAAGCTCTTCCTACTTTTGTATTTGTGATCCATGTTATTTAAACTATTTATAGTAATATAAATAGTTTAAATAACATTAAATAACAGTTCATCCTAACTGAAGAGCTGACTTCAACACAAATAAAAGCAGCTGTTGGTTTACATAACTGCTATATTCCTAATATTCTATCTTCAAGCACGGCTAGATAGAGGAACTCAAATGAAGAACATCAGGATTTGTTTTGTCTCTCTTAAGTCTCTCTTCCACTTCATTGGGTTAATTTTGTTGCTTCATGTATTGGTTCCCAGAACTCTATCCTCACCCAACCCCAGTCCAAAGAATGATGTTTATTTCACAAACTCTCATCCTCATGTTTCATGGAGCGAAGGAGAAACCCTTGTCTAAAATTCCCGGCCACCACCTTATTTCTTCTCATTTACTCTCATTCCATCTTGCATCTATCATTGAGCAATCAATGTGAACAAGAGAATATGCTGTTCAGACAGTTAAATATCTCCTTGTGAACCACCCAATAAACATAATAAGAATAAAGGGAGGGGTGGTTCTTCACAGGAAAGTCAGAAATGGTGATCAGAAGAATGGATAAATTCTTGGCAGGAACAAAAATAGACATACTAAATACGGCATCACATCAAATTAAACTACATTAAAATCAAAAGTAAATCTTAAAGTTTGCTAAGGGTATTAATGTCACTACTGAAAACCAAACTTGAAAGTGCATAAGTGACTTTTCCAAGGTCATAACCAGTGAATTGCAGAACACTTGTAAATCGAACTCAGGACTTCTCCTTAGTCATGATCTGTCCTTAAAATGAGAAGGAAGTAATATATCTGCAAGAAAAAGACTAAACTGTCAACTGCCTCATTCAGGTTTCTTATACTGTATCGCTTTGGGGTCATTAACCTCACGGAGGGAAGGAAGATCTTTTGTTTGTTTCTTTTTTTATTCTGGAAGAACAAAAATAAATGCGCACATTTTTAAAAATGTAGTATAGTTTGGGAAAAATAAAATCAATGTATTAGAGCACATCTCTGGGAAGGTCCTTTCTATTTCTTGATATGTTTGCATTCTAATTCATTTCATTGTTAGATTTGTGCATGGATTTCTCCTGTTGCCTGATACTCACTGGAAATGAAGGTAGTTGCTTTGAGGTGGCCAGAACATTTTCTTCCTTCCACAAGAAGAATTCAATACAAGTCAGTGAGTTTTATCTGTCTTAGCAGAACATCTGAGTGCCTGGCTCTGAATTAGAAAGGCAAGACGGGGAAGGAAAACACGCCTGTGGTCTGCTCATTTCCAGGATAAGGAATCTCTTTCTTGTACCATCTTCCAACAACATGTAACTAGACTTAAATAACAAAAGGCAAAAGAAGTAAACAAAGACAGTTGTACAGTGACTAAAAGCTCAACAGCATAGATTCAGAGAGGAATAAGGAGGAAAAATGAAATATTTCTGAGAGAATTCAAGGGCTCAATTCAAGAGCCATTGAGATAGATTTTGAAATCATGAGGCTTGTCCTTTGGCTTCCAAAACTACTATGTAGGTTACTCACCTGACGCTGTCAAAAAGAATTCTGAGTATCTTATAGTCAACTCACATGTTGGAGTCCCAAAGAACTTTTGAAAGTACCATAAAGGTTGTGATAATACATATTTTTCCTTAAAGAACAGGTCAGAGGTTCTATTTTAAATCCTCTTTAATAGAAAATGAACATATGAAATTTTTAGACAGAAGCTCTATACAGCACAGAGAATGTCTATTATAATGATATCAGATTTTGTCCCAACAGAGGGGTCAAGAAGTTTCGATGGGGGAGCTTCAGCAGCAGTAATTTTGTATCACTAATATTCCCTTTGTGGAGACAGGAGAAGTTTGGTTGAAAGAAGGGAGGTAACAGCCATCAAGTTATTGGACTTGTGCATAGTTCATGTGAATAAAACAAACAACAAAAAAGAGCCATGCATGGATGTAGCAGTTGTAGACAGAAAGAAGAAACACAGCGAGAGCATGATATTCTGCCCATGGCTTGTGAAGAAAAGTCAGTCATCCACCCATACACTCACTTATCTCTCTCAAATATTTCTGAATGTTTCCTGTGAGCCAGAATACTGTATTATTCATTTCTTTCTTCTGGAAGCAGTCTTGTAGGACATGAAGTGCATTGATTGGAAAAAATGTTTTCAAAAAGGGTGTAAGAAAACAGCTAAGAGTGTATGTGACACTCTTATTCATATGTACACATGTAATTTGACACATTTTAAAATGTTAAATTTGAAATCATTTTACCTTTCCAGTGGTATTGCATAAAAAATTTATTTACTTCTAGGAATTTGTGTTAGGGAAATAATCAGGCACACATGCATAGACTTATTACTTAAAGACATTAATTTTGACGTTTTTATGATAAAAAAATTGTGAAATACTAAAGGAAGATCAGTTGAGGGCTACTTAAAGAAGTTAAGAGGTATTTGTATTATTACATATTTTATAGCCATTAAAATCCTTAAATATTTCTATATTAAAACATTTAATGTTATGATATATGCTTCAGACATACATAACACTTAATGAAAACTTATATCTATATGTGGTTATTTCTAGGAATACTTATGGTGTTTCCTAGATAGTATGTTTCAGGAAGAGTAGTTTGATATAAGGCAAGACTAGTAGAATGGTAACAAGGAAACAAGGAATCAGGACTGCTGAGTCACAATCCTCTATTTTATATGGTATTATCTCAACTAAGTTCAGGTTTCTATGTAAGCAGAGAATATCGGAATAGAATAATATATTCATGGATATATGCTCACTGCACAGAAATGCCACCTGGCTGCTTGCTGGGGGGCATGAGTTCCACAAATAGACACTGGGAGTAAATGCTGACAAATCTCAAAGATGCAGCTCAATGAGTAAAGTTCATATTGTGTGTGAACAACTGATACTAAATTTTTGAAGAGGGGAATTTTGAAATAGGCAGAAGGAAACTGATGAAGGTGAACTTGCTTTTTAAAAGATGGAAGAAGTCACAAGAAAATAAAGACATCCAAATGTTATTTCCAATTTCACATATTTTCTGAGCATTGACTTACATTTTGGTCATAAAAAAGATCACATTTCTGGGTGCAGTGGTGCATGTCTGTCATCCTAGTGCCTCTGGAGGTGAGGCAGGAAAATCAGAAGTTCAAAGCAAACCTCAGCAACTGAGCGAAACTCTGTCTCTAAATGAAAAAATAAAAAGGGTTGGGGATATGGTTTAGTGGTTAAGTGCCCCCGGGTTCAATCCCCGGTTAAAAAAACACAAACAAAAAATACATGTTTTCTGATCTCTAAGTGCCCATTTTTTATTCAAAACTAAATTTAATATATTGATTTATGGACATTCCCATTAGATTGGAAGATTCTTGAAGGAAGTTTCTATTACATATAACATTATAATCCTAGTACCCAGTAACTTTGCAAATAAAATACATCTGAACATATTAATGGAATCCATGCATATTTTTAGTAGTAATAAGAGAAAAGAGTATCTTTTGGAACTAGAAGGTACTCATTCAGCAATGCAGGCTCTGCCACTTCCTATCTTGGTCATTCTTTTTTTCTCATTCTTTCACTTTCTTCATTATTTTATATCTACTTTTGCCTGCCAAGTAGATATCTTTGTTAAACAAAGCACAAACAGCAAATTTTGTACCTGAGCAAAATATCAAGCAAGCAAGCTAAAATCTTGTAGACTCAATTTTTTTTGTTGTTTTTGGTTTTGTTTTTGTTTTTATCAATGGCAAACAATCATAATAGTCTTCATCTTGTTGAATGGTTGTGGATTTTCGAAATGTATTACAGCCCTCTTATACTGTTTTCACAGCATCTTAACTTAGTCAATGATAAATGATACATATGGATAGTATTATGATCATGTATAATAATGCATTCTTTTTGCTTTTCTCATTATTCAAAAATCACCAATACTTATTGAAAAACCACTGTGAGCCAGGCAGTATTCTAAAGATTGAAAATACAACAATGACTAATACAAAGTCCCTGTCCTGAGATCTCACCTCACAGTGTAAAATGAATCATGTGGTTGTCAAGTTATTTGTATGCACTCTTTGTCTGACTCAGATGACCTCTAAACAAATTACATTTTTCCAAAGTGCAGATTCTTTTTTTTTTTGGCAGAGATTATATATATATATATAAATGAGGAAAAAAGACTCTTAGAGATCAGGAAGGAGACCCGTCAGCGTCACATAGCTCAAAGGTGGTGGAACTGGGTTTAGAATCAGCTCTTCTGATATCCAGGGTTTAAAGTGCTAAGTCCTCACCACAGCTGCCTGGAGCACAATTTCTGGCTTCCTTAGCCATTGTGAAGTTTTTTTGATGTGGATAGTTGTTCAAATTGGTGTTTTCTTTTGGGGACAGCACTAGTGGTGGAAGAGCACTATTCCATCATCTTTCTCTGCCCTCCTGGGGGCTAAAGTGCAGATCCTTAAAGATAAGTTTTTCTAAGTCACTGTACTCTAATTCACCATTTCAATGACTATTAGTCTCAAAGAGTGGGGACCATGTGAATGGAAGCAAAGAAAATTGTTTTTCATCAAGATTCCAGCCTTTTAAATGGAGATAGTATAAACCTTTCTCAGTCAACTCAACCAGGCCACTGGACAACTGCAAAGTGGCTTGGGGTTAAGGTTTGTATCTCAGTACAGAATAGGTGAGACAACACCTCCCCAAGAGTTCTAGGCATGGAAGAGTTAGTGGTAAATAGACTAAGATTCTTCCAAGGGTCATGGAAAGAAAGGATATTGATGGGAAAGACAAATACAATTTGTGAATAAAGTTGCTCTTTATATTTATATTTTATATAGAATAAAATCAGAGAAACTGAGTAGACTACTAGAAATATATCTGTCATTTGAATTTTTCTCTTTACTGACTCTCACTCACAGCATTCAGGGATGGGTCACGGTAGCTTAATGGTAGAGCAGGGAGGTATAATTTTGATCCCTGTAAAGTGTTGATATTCCTGCAGTGAGGAAACAGAGACCATTGATTACACAAAGAGACAGGAAAAGACTGCCTCAAATCTTCAAGTAGAAATCCAAGGCAAAAGCTTCTAGGTGAGCCCTACAAAGTAAAAAAAATTTCTGCTGGCTGCAGACAGAGATATGTCAGCTCACATGCTACTGTCAACCCAACGGAATTTTTAGGTTAATACTTCAGTTAAAATAAAATGTTAGGGGATATCGAAAGTATACAAATGGGGGTGGGGCGTGGAGAATTTGACTGATTGCTAAGGAACTTTCTTTTGGTTCCAAGTAGGGACGAGTAGATCTGTCATGACAAGTTTTTTTTTAATTATCTTTCAAAAATAATTGGAGCTTAGGAGGTAAATCTGTGTGACAGCAAGTACAGGATTCCTGAGTGGAATTCTTTCCTTTAAACGTGAATAGTTCATAAGGTTGGCACCAAAGAGAAGCAGCTATTTGCCTTCCCTGTTTCCTAGCTACACACGGAAGCACGCTCCCACATAGGCAGCTGGAAATGAGTTCTGACTGGGGCAATTATATAAATGTCACTGTAAGCTGTTATCTTATCAGCTTTTTATTTTTTCTTTCAGAGTTCCAGCATCATCTTTCTGGGGTACTGGATTACCTAAGATAAAGAAAAGTCTGAGATATATTGCCACAATAAGAACAAAGATGCCTCAGACACTGGCTTTATAATATTAGCTACAGATGGGGACTGCTTGAAACACAGCTCACTCATTGCTCCAGCGGTAATGATAGCCATACTTTCCAAAGACCCTTGACAGTGACTGATTTATCCATTACACACTCTGCATCTTACTTGAGGCGATTCTTTAAATGCAAGGTCACTACTTTGCATGGCACAATGCCTTTTAACATATATTAGGAGCACCCAGA
The DNA here is from genome assembly GCF_052094955.1 of Ictidomys tridecemlineatus. Classification (NCBI taxonomy): domain Eukaryota; kingdom Metazoa; phylum Chordata; class Mammalia; order Rodentia; family Sciuridae; genus Ictidomys; species Ictidomys tridecemlineatus. The sequence goes on from NC_135483.1 coordinate 111,924,313, forward strand.
ATCTTATCAATAAATCTAGATTCTGTGAAACCCACTAACCTCTCTGCACAATAATATGCATACCCAAGAGGGAGGTCTCGGAGAATAACTACAGACTTGCCACTTTGTCTGACTTAGATATGTTAGGAATAGACAGTGCCTCTGAAGTGGCCCACAGAAGAACAGGCAAGTGAAATAGATAAGTGCAATTTTGTACGTCTGTGAAATGGAGACGAATTTAGAGAAGGAAAAATGACATGCTAGCTCTGAGCTACATTTTCCATTAAAGGTTGGGGACAAAGTAATCATATGTTAATTCTTAGAAAACTATAATTCAGGTACTTATGGTTATGATGGAGATGTACCTTTGTTTCTGGTTGTCATTTCCTCATTTGTCAGAGAATGGTACTTCACTCTCGGTTGATATGCATCTTGAAGTGCCTTGTTTGGTAGAGTGCACATACCTGCTGCACTTGACTTTCCTTGACCATTGTAAAATAAACACAAGTGCCAAACACCCCTGGTGACCATACTTTGAGAGTGGTTACAATTGTGACCATAACCCTTTTGCCTCTGCCACAAGACCACTTGTGCAACCTGGGACCTGGTCAGAGCACAAGTTACGCTAACTGAAATCAACTTTCAATAGATATATGAGAGTGAGAAATACTATTGTAAACCCAGATATTTGGGGGCAATTATTTTTTTTCAACTGTGACATAAACTTAGTAAGAGCTAACTGATGTGTGATTTCAGAATGTATCTGAATTCAAAGTGTATTTGGTGGGAAATATGAATTTTTTTCCTATGCTCTCATACCACAACAATCAACTTGGTATAATTATACAATCTCAAAAGATGTGGGGATTTCTACCCACCAGTAAGCAACAATCAGTTCTATGGTGGACACCAGCTGTATCCTCTTATGCAAGTCATTTTTGATATTATTTATATGTACATAGTTTTGGATTTCAGGGCATAAAAGCTCCGTCTCCAAGACAGCCTGCTCCATGTGCCAGATGCCAATTGCAAGACCTGGTTATCTTACCAGTGTTTCTACCACTATGTACTAACTGGAATTGCCACAACCCCATCCATGGGCATACTTCATTTATCAGAATGGCACACAGAACTCAGGAAAACACATTTATTAGTTCAGAGGCATATTGGAGAAGGTATAGATGAAGAGATGCATAGGCTGAGGTATGGGAAAGAGGTATGGAACTCCCATGCCCTTTCTGCATGTATAAACTTCTAGGAGTCTCTATGTGTTCAGTTCTCTGAAAGCTCTCTGAATGCTTCCTTTATGTTTTTTATGGAGGTTTTATTACATGGGAATAATTGATTAAGTCATGAGCCAATGTTAATCAGCTTGACCTTCAGCTGCTCTCCTCTCCATGAGGTTAGAGCATGGGATTGAAAGTCCTAACCTTCTAATCATGCCTTAATCTCTTCTTGACCAACCCCATCCTGAAACTACCTAATGACTGCTAGCAACTTATTTGCACACAGGAAAAAACTGTTATTGTGGAGATTACAAGAATTTTAGTAGTTGGATGCAAAAAAAATAGGGAGGAAGACCAAATGTATATTTACAATATTACATGCATCCATGTACACTTTTAGTGCATCAGGTTCTTCTACTGAATTTACTCATATTAGTCATTCAGTAACCTACAGCCACTTCTCATTTGTATTTTTTCCCCTTTGTCCTTATTGATTTTTATGTTGTATTGACCTGTTGTTTGGGGTTTGTATGGGCATCAATAAGAAGTGAATTTAAGTAAACTCAACAAAAAAAGAAATTAAGAATTCAAATTTAGGTGGAAAATCTTAAAGCCCAGATTTCATTAAGATGGGTGAATTAGCATAGGTAGGTCAGAGTGACTTTATGAACCACAAAGAGAAATGCCTTCCCACTGCAGTTCACTATCTAAAGCGATAGATTATTCTTAGACAGCCTGGTCTCTGCACTCATCTCTGAACAGTACATGTTATCACTGCCATGCCTTCCCTTTGCCTTGCCTCTTCTAGAACTCAATCATTAAGGGAGCAATTGGTGTAGGCCAGATCCCTGTTCTCTTTCCTATATATTATCTTGTTGAATACTCACAATTATCCCATGATAATGAAGTAATTACCTCCTTATTGTCACCTTACATAATAGAAGATAAACTGGAAGTCAATGTGTTTTAAATTTTGTTTCCAACTTGGTTAGCAATTTTTGCCTCATGTCAATATAATTCCATCATATTGCAATGGTCTCTTCATTAACCTTAGAAAACTCTACCAAGAACTCAGGGCACAGATTAAGTCCTATTGCTCTGTGAAATCCTCTCCCATTCATTTAGCCCAAACTTTTCTCTCCATCCTTAAATTGTTATCTTGAAAATTTCTTCTTTACAGTATTTAAGCAAACATTGTATGGCTACTTTTCTAGATCTTATGCATGGATGATATCCCTGATTATCTCAAAATCCATTAGAATTAGACAAATGCCTTTCTCAGTTATCAACTGTGTTCAATCCTTTGTGAATGAGTAACTCACTTCCTTTTTCAGGAAAACTTCTAAGTGGAGGGAAAGAGATTGGATGGGACAACCCAACATCATTATAGATGATTACATTCAGTTAGGGTAAAAGGAGGGAAAAATCAGAAAAAAGATGATACATGGCTCTTAAGAGGTATAAATGGCATTTAAATATTTTAGCATATATCTTCAAATTCCAAGTTTAAGATATTTTCTACTGTACCATGTGGCCCCTTTGTATTTTTTCCCCTAACATATTTTCTATTTTCTAAATCAAGAAATTCTCTGTCCTCTCTTTCTAAATTGCCCAAGAAAAAATATATATTGGAAAGAAAACTCCCAAATTTATTATAAGTTGCTTGTGAAAAATTGCTTAAGAAATAATTCCTCAACTCATTCAGTCTCATTAGCTTTCCCCTTTGAGGGATTAAAAAAAAATGGATCTTTCTAGCAAAAATCAAATTTGTGCATGACAGCCACTTGAGCTTGGAGGTCAAAGGATGAATTTGGGCTGCTTCAGTGCATTCCCATCCCTTCAATCTTTTGTAGTGCTTGCACAGCAGGTAGGATTTGAATGAGAATCTGCCCTTGCCTAAAAGAAATTTCTAAAATAATGTAAAAGGCTGAAAATAATCAAATTTAAACTTAAGAGGAGACACAGTCAATGCCATTTCCAATGCTAATATAAACCTTCTGCCAATTCTTAGGATAGGAAAAGTATTTCAAAAGTGCCATATTTCATGAAGAAGGCAATATTCCCCCTTTTGTGGAATTTGTGAATGCTGAAGGGTGGAGTAGGAGAGTAAGAAAAGCTGGATTAACTCTCCCAAGGGAAAAATCACAAAAAAAGATGGGGCACTTCTGCAAACGTGTGCAAGAGGATTCAGACAGATAAGCCTAAAGTTAATATCACCAAACACCAATATCCCTGTCAAGATTTAAGGTCCAGGTGACTTTCCTAGTGCAATTTCAATTTTAGCTTTTATGCTCTTGTTCTTACAAAGGCTTACTAAAACGTAAAGGACACGAGTCAAAAATAGAAATGAACACTAGAAATGGAAATCAAAAGGAGAAACCTCTGGTCACCTCTTGTTATAACTTAGATTGTAAATAACTCTGTATTCAGGTATATGGCACTTACTTTTAGACAAAAACTGCTTTTTGTGCATTCAGAAAAAAACATGGTGGCTTTAAAGGACTGAAGATTTCTTGAGTCCTGGACTTCAGTGTCAGGGCAATGCTTTCTGCTGAAACAGTGAGGTACTGACATTTGTTAGGATAGGGCAGTCTTGTTTTCTTGAAACACTTCTAATTTGCTGGGTATTTATGATCTTTAAACCCACAGAGGTAAAACACGCGATCAGATTTATTTGAAAATTTTGATCTTCCATTTCTATGTGGGCCATGCTTTTCCTCTTCAAAGTCATGTAGTGTCTGTCCCTAAGGGGCTTCCAACTGGCACATTTTAGGAAACAGTTCTTTCCTCATCAACCAGAGTCTTCAAAAGGTGTAATCTTAGTTTATATGTCCTCTAGTCCCTGGCACCAGAATGGAAAGTCTCACCAGCTTTCCACCTGAAGAGTTTAGCCCAATCTTTTGCCAATGAGGCAATGGTGTGCAGCGGGTATTAAGTTTCAGTGAACTAGAAAATAATTAATGATCACAAAGCTATACTTATGTAGTGAGGGAGAAAATTGGGATGGTATTTTCATGTATAGTCACTAATGCTTGAAGTATATGAGAATATTTTTGAAGATTATATTAAAAGAAACTTTAGTAAAAATGTATTTGTATACTAATATTATTTTTTAAATAGAAAAATTGAAATATTTGATTTTCTATAAAAAGCTCTGGTTGGTATTAAAATTATAGTCATTTAATTTGGAGAAAAAATCTTACTTTGATTAGATCTTGATATTTAGGATATTTCTGTATTAACAATGATGGAAGCATACTGGTAACTAATAATTATAAGTATTATATGCACATACATATTATATATACACTTATTTTTGCTATATCTCTATTGGTCTAGGTATATATAAGTACATGTATATATAACTATGTATGTGAGTATATGCATATATAGTAGATGGATAGATATAGATATATATAGATGTATAGCTTAACATACTAGTTATAAAACCTAAATTCTCATGTTTATTTTAAAAATATTTCCCCAAATTCTATTTATTACTATTATCCTAAAAACACACATAGAAATAAAATCTTGAACTGTATACAAATTTCTCAAATATGTCAGTTATATGTTTATTATTTATAAAACTTAAAAATATCCTCCTTTAGCATAATAAAAATATTAGGAGCCAAGAGTCCATCTCACTCATGTGTGCATGTGTTTACTCAGTGTTGGTCATGTAGTATGCACACGGTGAAGCTGTTGAATAAATGAAAGCGTGTTTTGGATAATAATGATACTTTAAAAAAAAACACAAAGTTGGAAAGATTTTACTATTCATGGGAAATTATTAGCAGAATTTTCAAAGGGAGAACCTTAGAAGTCAGAAAGTGCACGCATAAACGCGCGCACGCACACACACACACACACACACACACACACACAAACACACAGTATGATTTCAAATACCTAAGAAATAGTGCAAGGTTCTTCACTGAAAGAAGCAGGGGCTAAATTTTGCTAGGGTAAATGGAAAAGGAACTTACCAGAAAGCTAACAAATATCTTACAAAATTCTTGAAAAGTCTGAATTTTGAGACCTTGATGTACAGGCAGGGAAACAAGATAAACGAGAAGCAGAAATCACAGCCAGTGTCCGGCAATCAGAAGGGTTGGATTAGACCTCTACTGGCTCTGCCTTTACCATAGGGTGATAGACACTAGGGTTATTGGGAGTCTGTGTGACCATTCGGCCAGGCTATTGTAGATTATGTTTCAACTCCTTATGCATTTTTGTCACTCATGCAAATTTAAAAATCATTGGTAGAAGCCTCTTCTTGGTAAAATCAAATTTATATGTTTCCGTTCCAGTCGCCAAGAGTCTATAGAAATTAATTTCTAAAGGAAATTACCTTCATTAGTTTTCATAATGCTCATGATGAAGAACTCCTACAAGTTAGGATGGCCACTGAAAGAGTGACTCATATCCTTGACAGTCCTCTCCTTATATTTCCCCAGCACACAGGTATACCTTCATTTTCATATTCATACTTTATGGGAAGCAAATAACTAAAACCCCCAATATAACATGAGGAAAATTGAAAAAAACATTCATCCCATTACCATAGAGATAAAATCCAAAATCTAGTTAGATCATTTGTACAACTTGGTTCCCAGATGCTCTGGACTAGATGTCCATTAGGCTTTTGGTTTTATAACTGCTATCTCAAATTTTGTAAACTATTACTTAGCTACATTGTAGAGATTTCCCTCATTTTGTAAACTATTACTTAGCTACATTGTAGAGATTTCTCACTGGATTTAAACTTTTACACTGGTTATAAAATTTTGGTAAAAGAGAAGTAATAAACTAAATATTAAAGAAAGTAACAACCAAATTTGTTGTTTCCTCAGATTGTCTTGGGACTCTCTTTATGAGTTGATTTCACTGTTACCTTTTCCATATACTTCTTCATATTTCCCTTTAACCAGCACCTGGGTTGATTGGATTCCTTTTTTGCAGTGAAGGATTCAAATCTTAGTCACCAAGGGTTAAAAACATTAAAAGTATTTGAACATATCAGGTTAGTGTGATATAAGAAGGCACATTGAGCATCCACAGGACTCCTGCTTTTCCTCCCTGCTCTCATTATACATCAACAATCTTATATCTTTGATGGGTATAATCAGTTCCACAATCTGAGTCTTTCTGCTTATTCATGGAGCTCCTGGAGGATCCTAAAGCAGCCAGAGGAACAGGCTATACTTTCAATTCAGTGGAATCACTGGTGGTCATCTGGTGGAATTATTCTCCTTTAAACAAACAAATATATAAATAATTAGGTTCAATGGCAATATAATAAGAAACAGAAACCCAAATCATAAGATTAAATCAGCATAGAATATTCAACTAACCATCTGTAAACTGATGTCAGTTGTCTTTTTTTACAGAGATGTACATTAAATCTATCATCTATCTAAATACATATCTATCTATCTGGAGTATAAACGTACAGAGGCACACGCATTCTTCTCTTTCTGTCTCTCTCCCCCCATGTATTCAGAGTCAGTTATAGACTTGGCGTCAGTGTGAACATATGGGATAAGGAGGGAGGAGTCACCCAATTTAAAGATTCAGAATTCAAAGAAGAGGTTGCCAAGCAGTAAACTAAGAAGACCAGTATGATCAACTACTGAAGTGGTTTTCAATGTGGAAGCTCATAGGGAGAGCTCAGGGAAGCTGTGTCTGTGTGTAATCACTCTTAGTCATAAGGGAAGAAAATACGGTAGCTGGATAAAAAGCAGAGAGAGAGAGAGTTCAGGGAACTGCCAAACAACCTTCACCTGATCATCACTGTGTAGGAGCATGAAAATAAGTTCAGGGAGAAATGACTGCTATTTTTCACCTCTGCTTTCTAGTCCCATGCCATAATTCTACCAGAGGACCATCAGTGAATTTTTTTTTAGGAAACACTAAAGTAGAACAACATTGTTCCCTGTTAAACCAAATTGACACAATGCAGCTGTCACATTGTGAGTCTGTATGTGTGTGTAAAAACTGGTACAAAAATAGATCAATATAGTAATTTTAGCTATGTATATATCACTAATGTTTAAATTGTGAATATTTACTCATGCCATCAAATTGTACCCCCCTCCAAATAAACAAACCAATCAACAACATAAGACACATTTTTACAGATAAGTAGCAGTAACTGTGTGTGTGTGTGTGTGTGTGTGTGTGTGTGTGTATTTTATAGGGAAGTGAATCGTGGGCCACATGCTTGCTAGGCAAGCACTCTACCACTGAGCTACATCCCCAGCCCTTTATTTTAATTTAATTTTATTTTTTGACACAGGGTTTCATTACACTACAGACACTTGCCTCAAACTTGCAATCTTCCTTCATCAACTCCCTCATAGCTGGGATTATAGATATGTGATACTACACCCACCTAGATGTAATGTTTCAATTGTCCTTTCATGGGTGGAAAAAAATTAGACAGAGATGACTTTTAGGTAGAAGAAATAAACAAAAATGAGTAGAATGCATAATGTGTTTAGAGAATGACTTTAGCTTGCTGTGGACAAAAAAAAAATGTAAATACAGCATTTAGAGAAAGAATATAAAAATAAATTCAGCTAGATTGAAGAAAACCTTAAATTTTATCTCATGAAGTTTAGACTTAATGCTATAGGCTCCAGGGAGCCAATTAATATTTTAAATTTGGGAGTGGTGATCAGCTCTTTTTCAGATAAATCAGTCATGAGGAAGTTTAGGCACTAAGTTAAGAGGTCCAAGGGACTGAAGTAGAGAAAGCCATTGAGATAATTGGAAGAGTTCTGGAGAGACATTACTCAGAATTAACTAGAGCAGGGGCTGTGGGGAATGAAACGATAGAAGAAATTTGAAATTCATGATGGTTGCCAAATTCAATGGCTTGATCTCTAAATATGGAGACATGAACACAAAAATATGTAAAAGATGATTCTGAATATTCTATTTTGGGTGGAAGTATGGAGAATGAAGCAAACTTAAATTCATATTAAAAGCAATTTAGGTTTGAGATACAGAAAGAATATTACACAATCTATATAGAATTGTTCCTGGGATTCTCAAAGAAGTTCCCACAGAGCCAATCCCAGTGAGGTTTGAGGTTTGAGGGGTGGGGGAGTGGGAGATGGGAGGATAGAGACAGGAAAGGAAGGGTTTTAAACATCATATATTAGGTTTCATTCCAAATTTACAAAATCAGTTATTGACAGAGAGCCTTAAAATGCATAATTTTAAGCTCCCTACAGTGGTTCTGATCATCAATGAGGTTTCAGAGCTTGGGTGTGGACTTCCATGATTTTAGTGGTGCCAATCCTGTCACAGCTGTGAATATGGAAAGCACACAATATATGCACTAGAAATCAATGGACCCACTTATTAACACCCAACAGCAAGTCACTAATGGAGCAGAATGCAAAGAATAAGATGAAATGAGCCCAAATGAAGTAATAAAAACAATTTTTTTCCTAGGGATATCCAAAGAGTATAAGGTACACAAATAACAGTAGTAACAAAGCCTCTCTAGTGTAGATATGCAAACTTGCCTTTAAGAACTTTGAACACTAGATCCATGAGGTGAGGATTTATGTTCACAAATGTGGCCCCAGTGGCTAATACAGAGGCTAGAAGGCTAGAATATAGGAAGTGCTCAATAATAGTCACAGACAACTTTGACCATTTAATTTCACACATACTATCAAGTTTCATAAATTGTCTAGACTCTGTGCCAAGTGTCATGACATATAAACCAATAATACTGTCTCTAACAAAAGGGAACCAAAAGTTGAAGAATAGGAGATGGATTTATATGTGAACAAATATGTTCAGCAAAATGTTACAGATATGTGGATATGGAACTATGAGACCTTGCAAGGTCAGCCAGAAGTGGAGAACAGCAGTTAAGATCAGTCATATGAAGACAGAGATGACAATACAGTAGAGATGTGCAGGGGCACAATAGCAGCAGTATTACTTAGTCAACAGGAAGAGGGAAAATTCAGAGTTAAATCATTTTCTATAGGCCTTATTTACATATTGGTTAATGTGCATGTGCTCAGTTGTTGCTAAAATCCTATAACGACCTCTAGGATGTTCTGTTGGTCTATTCTGTGCACTGTGGGCTTATGATCTAGATGGTATCCTCCAAAAGCTTATGTGAGACAATGCAAGACCATTTAGAGGTGAAATGATTAGATTATGAGAGTTGTAACCTAATTCTCATTGATGTGGATTCACTGGTCATTAACTACCAGCAGGATGTTCTGTTAGTCTATTCTGTGCACTGTAGGCTTATGATCTAGGTGGTATCCTCCAAAAGCTTATGTGAGACAATGCAAGACCATTTAGAGGTAAAATGATTAGATTATGAGAGTTGTAACCTAATTCTCATTGATGTGGATTCACTGGTCATTAACTACCAGCAGGTAGGCCATGGCTAGAGAAGGCAGGTCAGTAGAGAGATGCCTTTGGGGTATATAGCATATACTTTTATCCATGGTGAACAGAGCTCTATTTCTGCTTCCTTATTGCCATGACCTGAACACAGTCATGTCCCCACCCACCATGTCCTTCCACCTACCTTATCTTACAGCCAGAGGTATGGACTCCATTTTCCATGGATTAAGACCTCTGAAACTGACAACCATAAAACACTGTTCTTCTTCTAATTGCTCTTGCCTTGTCTTTTGGTCACAGCAAAGAAAAAATTGACTAAAACAGAACTCAACTTTAGTAAACACAAAAAGAAGCTCTTCTTGGCACTAAGAGGAATGACTCTTGGGAAATAAGACATACTCTCATTCTGATTTTTCTCATCACTCCTGCATATTTTCATGCAAATAAATTTTATTATGCCAACATTTTTGAAATAGTGTTTTGTCCTATACCAAAGTATCACAATGAAGAAAGGTACATTATACTAGAGAGTCCATAGTAGTACAGAAAGAAGCTCTCTCATCTACCAACCTGAAAGACTCAGGGCTTTTCCGCTATCTCATTGCAAGTTTTCAGCCTTCCTTGACATTGTAGAATAGACCTTACTTAGTTAAGCAGAGTTTTAGAAGAAAATTAGGGTTCACCGGGTAGATGGAGCAAGCAAAGGGAAAATGATTATGATATACATATAAGGTTATGTTGGGAAGTATTATGAAAGAAGAATTGGGGATTTAGAGCTCAAAAGAGAAGTATGATCATTGTACATGGAACTCTTCTTATGTGTCCGGCAGGCAAAAACACGGGTTGATGGTATCTGTCAAGGAAAATCCTAAAAGTGAAAAATATAATACTGGTACTGTAGGGTGGCAGAGAAGGAAGAGCCATTAAAAAGAAGTTGAGAATCTTTGAGTGGAACATTAAACTTAAAAAAAGAAAGTGAATCGTAGTCAAGTAGCAGTCTATGATCTAGGACAACCAAGTCCCTAACTCTGATTATCCATGGCCAAAAGGCAGTCAATATTTTGAAAAATAACACTATTCATTAAACCAGTCAAAACTGTTGTTGGAATAGTGCCATATTAATGCTTTTTTGAAACAAGCTATCCACTAAGTAAGCATGCTTGCCATTTTTACCATTCTTTTGGTCTTCTCAAATCTTTTATTATTTTCTTAAATTCCTGAGCTAAAAGACCTCTTCAGGTACTTTAAATTTTTAAAAATGCACGAAATTTCAGAGACTTAGTAATTTATTAGAGTTTACAAGAGAAATCACTTTCTCAGGACTACTTCTCACCCAGAGAACTTTCAGAATTATTTGGATGGATGATATTTCTCTGTCCAAAAATAACTATTGATGATTGACTGCGGCAACTATGAGTTCTATAAACTCAGGGGCTTGCATGTTGCTCTATAAATATTGTGGTAAGGACATAATTGAACTAGCATAGAGTCTCAGACCTTGATATGTTGAGCTATAATATGAATAAAAATAGGAATCTTGACATTAACTATAAGCAGAACTGTCATATCAGGCTATTTGCACCCCTCATTGTAGCTGACCTTTAAAGAAAAATGAGTCTTAATGGGCATATCTGCATAATGGCTTTTCCTTTACTTTCATTTAATGCTAATTGAGTATAGATTAAGGAAAATTTAAAAATTGATGTTTATGTCCTGGAGTATGAAGGAATTTGACCATTCCTCTATGAACTATCAACTTCCAAGGAAAGCTATAAATTTTGCAGAAGCAAAGTACTTACTGCTCTTTTTTTTTTTTTAAGAGAGAGAGAAAGAGAGAGAGAGAGAGAGAATCAACACATTCTTTTTAGTTTTCAGCGGACACAACATCTTTGTTTGTATGTGGTGCTGAGGATTGAACCCAGACCGCACGCATGCCAGGCGAGAGAGCTACTGCTTGAGCCACATCCCCAGCCCCCTTACTGCTCTTAAAACTAATATTTATGTGGGTCACTGTAGTCTTTGTAGTAGGGAGGAAAAACAATTGAACTTTATAGTAGGCTGAACATTTATAAAATTCCTTTGTGAATTTCTGTCACTTGGGTCAGGTGTAGACAAGAACATCACCTGTATCCAAAGTTATTGAGTAATTCACATAAAAATGTAATTCCCTTAGATTTAACTAACAAAAAAGAGTCTTACAATCTTTTATTTTTATTTTTTGTTACTAGGGATTGAACCCATAGGAGCTTAACCAATGAACCACACCTCTAGCCCCTTTTTACAGTTTATTTAGAGACAGGATCTCATTGAGTTGCTTAGGGCCTTGATAAGTTGCTGAGGCTGGCTTTAAACACATGACCTCCTGCCTTAGCCTCCCAAGCCATGGGGATTTCAGGAATGTGCCAATGCACCTGGCTCCTATAATCTTTTTAATTATGTCAGGTTCCTAGTGATGATGACTAGTGGAATCATGAGTTTTGTATTTTTAATAAAAAATGTGGAAATTAAATAAGAAATTTCAAGTAGGTTGGCCAGAGACAAGGAATTGAGAGTATATATGAGACTAAAATTCAAATCTCCATTCTCCACAAACAGTGCTTATTTTTCAATTTGTATATATATTTTTTAACCACACTATGCTGCTCTTGACAGCAACTCAGGAAATCAAATGTACCAGAGGAAACTTATTAACCTATGGAATAATTTTGTTGTGCCAAGAGCTATGTGATGGAAGAATTGATCTCCCCAAGCTAAGTCAAAAAGATTTCTGATAAAAAGTCAGATTGTGATAAAACTAAGTTAAGAAGACACATAATTGGCTGCATACATGGTAATACATCATTGAGCTCTCACTAATCTTTTAATCTATTTAATTCAGAAAATTTAAATTAGATGTAGAAGAAACTCATGCTATTAACTACAGCAGTGGAACAACCCATTAGCAATGGACCATGGAGGTACATCTTTTTCCCCTCTAGTGATAAAGAAAGATCAAGTGTGCTGATTGATTGGAACATCATAGGTGTTTTTTAATTGCACAAAGAAGTTGAATCTAATTTGCTTTCTTTTATGTGAATGGCATTGAAATGGAGTGAAGAAAAAAGTGCATCGTGTAGATCACTCTACCTTATAATATATTCTGGATTCAGGATAAATGCTTTTCTTGAATAGATTTTAAATGACTTGGAGTGGAAATGGAGAAAACATTACTCTATCTCAAGCTATTTGCTAATCAGTGATGCTCTGTAACTTAATGCTTCTTGCTATGCACGTGCACACACATGCACATGATATATATTATGGTTTGATTGTGAGGTGTCCCCCAAAATCTCACCTGTGAGACAATGCAAAAAGCTTCAGAGAAGAAATGATTGAGTTGTGAGAGTCTTAACCCAATCAATGAATTAATCCTCTGATAGGAATTAACTGAGTGGTAATCAAAGTGGTAGGGTGTGGCTAGAGGAGGTGGGAATTGAGGCATGGCTTTTGGATATATGTTCCTATCTGGCAAGCAAAGACCACACTCTACTCCTGATCATCATGTGAGCTGCTTCTCTCAAGCCCCAAGGAATAAAGCCTGCTGTCTATGGATGGAGACCTCTGAAATCATGAACTTTTAAATAAACTTTACTTCCTCTACCATTGTTCTGGTCCACTCTTTTAGTCACAGTAGTGAAAAAGATGTCTAAAACAACACATGTGTATGCAAACTGCTATTTCTTTTCTCCTCGATATTCAACACAGTTGGAGTTTCTGAATGACTTTGTTTTTCAACTTAAGTTTAATCTTTTCCAAGAGTTCTTATTTAAGAACTTCTTTGCCAGGTATGGGGTGCACACCTGTAATCCCAGCATCTTAAGAAGCTGAGGCAGAGGGATTTTGAGTTCAAAGCCAGCTTCAGCAACTTAGCAAGTCCCTAAGCAACTCAGTGTGACCCTGTGACTACATAAAATACAAAGAAGGGCTGGGGATGTAGCTCAGTGATTAAGTGTCCCAGGTTCAATGCCCAGTACCCGAAACAAAAACACTTCTTTAACTAAAGTAATAATCCCAAATATTATTACCCAATTTTAATTCAATAATTGAACTTAACATTTATTGAGGCCAATTTTATGGGTTTTTTGCCTTTTTTCCTTTAACTATTCTGCATGATGAAAATGGAAGAACTACCAGCCCAGTAGATTCTTCTGGTGGTCAGTCTTAGTCATCCCTGAATGCCTTGTACCCTAATAGTCCCTGCAAGAAAAGGGAAGCTTAATAAATATTCATTGTATATCCATTTATTAAAAGATTGAAATACCAAACTTTTATTGCAAACTTATTGGTAAAATGTTCTAAAGTACATGACTTATATCATTACTAAGGTCACATTTCAAACACTAGAAAAATTATCTGTAAATTCAATTAAAAATCCTTTTACAAGTGATGAAGCAGGAACTCACAAACTAAAGAAACACTAATATATACATAAGTGTGAGCATGTTAAAAGCCAAGAAGTGGGCCAGTTGCTTTGTGTTTCATGAAATGTTTATTTCATCATTAGCCATGGAACATACATAAATTTATGTATGGAATCAGATAATGTATATTCTTTAAGTATTTATCATGTAACCATCAGTCACTAATCTTTACCTATATCCACTTAAAAAAACTAATCCTAGATAGATGAAATTTAATCCTCTGAATATAGTTTTTAGGAAAACAAGCATTAAAAACAGTATTTGGGCCCTTCGGGGGAAAAAAAAATTTTAAAGAATCTTTAAAACAATATTTTACAGTGAAAAGAACATAGGATTAAGAGGACTATTTAGATCTCTTACAGAGTTAAAGGAATGGATAGAGCACCATTCATACAAAGAACAAAAAAAGTGAAGTCATGCATTTTCATGAATCTGAGTTGACATTACTGGACAGTAAACTAGTCCAGAATCTAATAAATGCAGGCACCAAAATCTAGGGAATACCAACCCACTGACTTATTGGGTAGACATAACAAGATGCTGATAGCAAGAACTCCTCTAGAGAAGGTGGATAATTGGTACAGTCTGGCCACACTCTGACAAGAGAGTGTGAACCCCTGAGGATCACAGTATTTGGGGCATTAATCCTAGTCATGGTTTTTCTTCATGATCTCCACTTGCCCTCACAGAAGGTACTGGGAAAGGTAGCAAAAAAGTATACCTTATGGTACAGACTAAGGAAAGGGAAAGGGCAAACACTGCAAGAGAAACACAAACTGCCCCAGATTTTCTTTTCCTGGTCCCTTTCAGATTAAAAGCTTTCATCTATGGAAGAACAGTCAACAAATACCATCATTCTAAGGACAGTTAAAAACATATTGCTGATGAAAAAGGAAAAAGGTGACTGATTCCTGTAGAGCTTAGAATATGTGTGAGCTCAGAAGATCCCAGATAGGGGCAGGTGAACTTAGCAATCTCCAAGTCCCCAGGGAAATTGTGTCTGCACTATGGGCCACTCACCTACAACAACAACAAAAAAAAATAACTGCAGGGTAACGCTGAGAGAGAGAAATAAGAAGGACAAGGACATAGAAAGACATTCCCACTGGGATGCAACTTCTGAAGCCAAGCCAATGCCAAGAAAATACTCTCTGCCAAACTAGCCATCACTGTGTATCATTAAAAATCTCCAATACAACACTACTTCTAATTCATTGGCTTGCACACTGGGCCTACAAGATTAAAGAGCATGGCCATCTCCAAGCATAAGGCTTGTTTACCTTAGTCTCTAGCATTTTGCACAGTATGTTTGGCTTGCAGAAAAGAAAAAAAAAGTGGCATAAGAAAATGCAAAAGCAAACCAAACCAAATAACAAAAACTCCTCCCTAATGAAAAAGAAGTTATCAGAATAAAATTCAGATAACACATACAAATTAGAAGTTTCTGACACAGAATCTAAAATAACAATGAATAATACATTAAAGCTGTGGTTAGAAAACCTGTGAAATAACAAGAGTAATTTCACAGTGAAATGAGAACTCTAGGCAAGAATGAAGTAGAAATGATAGAAATTAAAAGTTATGTTAGAAATGTTCCTTCAATGGGTTTATCAGTAGACTTAGTACAAAAGAGAAAAAAAAAACAAGTAAAAACAAAGAATAGGAAGGATAAAGAACAGGGTAAATAAGACTAGTGAATAACATAGTAAAGAAGTTTAATATATGTATAATGGAATCTGAGGACAAGAATAAAAGAATAGAAAAAATATTTTTTAAATGATTAACATTTTCCAGATTCTACAATTGTATTTTGGGGATATTAAAGAAATGGGAAAAGTATAAGAAATAATAAAAAAATATGATAGCCCAGTATTTGGGGTGGTATGGGAGTGGGAGTAGGAGTTGCCTAAAAGATTGGCATGAGAGAATTTTAGTAGTTGTGACGCTATGCCATAAGTAACTGTGGTAGTTGCTGCATCCCCCTAGGCATCTGTCAGAACCCATAGGACTTAGCACCACAAAGTGAATTTTTACTATGTGCAATTTTTCAAAAATTCCACCAGGATGTGGGGGAAACTCAAAATGAAATGTAGACAGTGACAAATGAACCTGCCTGATTCATAAATCAATCATGTAATCATATTGAAGGGCCTATGGGGAAAGGAGCTAACCTAAGTTACTTTAGAAAAGAATGTTTTCACTGGATGTTGTAGGGCTCAGATCAAGGGAGCTGTGAATAAACATTATATTAGGTAATTGTGTTTTTTATAGGAAGAAGAACTGTCACCTTGAAACCCATATAATTTCTAGGGTTGTAAGGCCCTAGAAATCTAAGGCCCAGATTCTCACTCTTGGAAAAAGTAGCTACAAATTAGGAAGAGAGAAAAGGAGAAAAATAAATCCTGTGGTTTTAGATATAGATGTGGATAAATCTATGCATATCAGCATAGACATGAACATAGATATAGATATGGATATAGATTCCAAATGTAGGTTGGAGTTGGTGTTATCAATATGAATTCATGTTTGGGATACAGAAATAAAAGTAGATGTGTATGGATGGATAGATTAGTTACACACACACACACACACACACACACACACTCCTAGCTTTGTCCTCTGAGAGGACTTCAAGCACTGTCTGCTCCAAAGTTTGAGCAATAAGCACAAACCATTGGTTTCTAAATACTCTTCTTCAATAAAACTAAGAAGGATTTTCTGGAGAAGTGGTGATTTTAATAGTTGCTCAGAAAAGATACAAGGTAAGTCTAGAGCACTTTGCATTATAGAAAGTAGTGTCCAGAAAAAGAATCATATATTGAAAAGAAATAACATCCAGTTTAAAGCAGGTCCCAACAGTCAATGCTGGAACAATTTGGAAAACAAACTAAGTACAAATCACATTCAATTTTAGTCCCTGCCCCCCCTAATAAAGTAAATTTCCTTTATACTACTTTCTCTTATTATACCAAAAATATTTGAGGCTGGGAATTTCATAAAGAGAAGAAATTTATCTGGCCTACAGTTTGAGAGGCTGAACTAAAATATATGACTCTGGATTTTGCAAGGACCTACTTGGTTATATCACAGCATGGTGGGGGGCATCATTGTGGCAGTTGAGTGCAGAAAACGTATCACATCACAAAACCTGAAGCCAGAACAAGGTGAGAGGTAATACTTGGTCTTTACATACCAATACTTTCACAAGAATTAATTCAGTTTTTCACATTTCCTTACAAGGGCATGCCTCCAATGATCTAAACACATTCCAATAGGTGAAAGTTAATAGGACATTGTTAATTTGTTCCCATGGTAATTATGCACACTAGATTGGCTATAATAAAAAAAACCTCCATAATTATGTACTTGAAAGGATGTGGAACAACTAGCACTCTCACAAGAAGCATACAACAGTAGTACTTCAAAAAATAATTTGGAAGTTTCTTATTAATTTAAACATACATCTACACTCTGATCAGTAATGTACCCCAAAATTAAAAAATGCATTAATGAGAAAGATTCTTCTAGTGTCTTTTTTCAGAAAAGTGATATAAACAACTGATATATCAATTAAAAGTTACACGAATAAGCTATACTCTCCTGCCACATGTTTAAGTCAAAACTCACTTTTTTCTTACATACTCTTATATTAGACAAATGTACCAAAAACATGCAATGGAGAAAAGATAACATCTTCAACAAATGGTGCTGGGAAAACTGGAAATCCATATGTAACAAAATGAAATTAAACCCCTATCTCTCACCATGCACAAAACTTAACTCAAAATGGATCAAGGACCTAGAAATTAAAGCAGAGAGACTAATAGAAGAAAAAATAGTCCTTAATAAGACTCCTATAGTGCAAGAATTAAAACCAAGAATCAGTAAATTGGATGGAATCAAACTAAAAAGTTTCTTTTCAGCAAAAGAAACAATCTGTGAGGTCAGTAGAGAGCCTACATACTGGGAACAAATTTTTACCCTTCACACATCAGATAGAGTATATAAAGAACTTAAAAAGCTAAACACTGAAAAAACAAATAACCCATTCAACAAATAGGCTAAGGATATGAACAGACACTTCTCAAAAGAGGATATACAATCAATCAATAAATATATGAAAAAATGCTCATCATCTCTAGCAATCAGAGAAATGCAAATCAAAACCACTCTAAAATATCATCTCATTCCAGTAAGAATGGAAGCTATTATAAAGACAAACAACAATAAGTGTTGGCAAGGATGTGGGGAAAAAGGTACACTCATACATTGCTCGTGGGACTGCAAATTGGTGCAGCCAATTTGGAAAGCAGTATGGAGAGTCCTTGGAAAACTGGGAATGGAACCACCATTTGACCCAGCTATTCCTGTCTTCAGACTATACCTTAAGGACTTAAAAACAGCATACTATAAGGACAAAGCCACATCAACGTTTGTAGTATCACAGTTCACAATAGCTAAACTGTGGAGCCAAACTAGATGTCCTTCAGTGGATGAATGAATAAAAAAAAAATGTGGCATATATACACAATGGAATTTTACTCAGCATTAAAAAAGAATAAAGCCATGGCATTCGCAGGCAAATGGATGGCATTGGAGAAGATAATGCTAAGTGAAGTCAGCCAATCCCAATAAAACAAATACTGAATGTTTTCCCTGATATAAGGAGGTTGACTCATAGTGAGATTGGGAGGGACAGCATGGGAGGAATAGATGAATTCTAAATAGGGAAGAGGGGTGAGAGGGAAAAGGAGGGGGCAGGGGATTAGCAAGGATGGTGGAATGTGATGGACATCATTATACAGAGTACATGTATGAAGACTTAAATTGGGTGTCAACATATTTTATATACAGAGATACAAAAATTGTTGTATATATATGCATTAAAAATTGTAATGCAAAGAAAATAAGAATAGTGTTACCTTAGATTAGGTAGAGGGCAGTGAAAGGAGGGGAAGGCAGGGGAATGGAGGATAAGAAAGATAGTAGAATGAAACAGACATTATTACTGTATGTATGTATGTGAATCTATGACCAATGTGATTCTACAATATGTATACTCAGAAAAATGAGAAGTTATATCCCATATATTATATATATATGATATATCAAAGTATATAAGTGCATTCTACTGTCATGTATAACTAATTAAAATACATAATTTTTTTTTAAAGAGTCAGCTGAGATTCCTCAGATATATCTTGGGACCATGTGTGAAGCCTCTTGGCTCTTTTAGCTTTTCTCTACCCGTGGTGCCAATCTGCCAGGATGGGTCATGGTTCTGCTGACCATATGTGGCTTCTCTTGGAAGCATCAGGGACATTTCCTCTCCAATGTCCCTCCTCTTTACCAAATGTTCATTGGTTGGCTTCCTGTTGTCTAGGGTCCTCTTGATGTCTCTGAATGGTAGATCAGGTGACTCATCAGAATTGCAGGGCCTCTAGAGAGGTCCTGTTATTCTGTGGGTCTTGGATGACCTTAGAAGGCAAGGGTCAAATTGTTGGCTGCCTTTTCCTTGGCTTTTGACTTCCTTGACTTCAGTCTCCCAGTTTTTGCTTTTAAACTTCCAGCAAGCCAGTTTCACCATTCTTAAAGTGGGAATATCAGGTTATGACTTCAATATCTATAATTCTGCAGTTACCCCTTTCATTTAATTTAGATTAATATCAGTACTGGAAATCAGCACTATATACTATCTGTCCTATAGGTTGATGGCTTACTATCTCAAATTAACTCAAGTTGTTTTATTAGAAACAGTACCTCTGCAAAACAGTAACAGGAAGCAGTTATAAAGGAAACAGTAAATAACAGGAAAACAGTTATAACAGGAAATAGTAAGTTATAAAGCTTACAAGGAAAATACAAAATAAAATTAACACAGCAAAACCATATTCAATTTGTGTAATAGCTATCAGCCAAGAAAAAAATACTTTTATAATTGTAAACCTTTACTTAGTTATACGTTCTATTCCCTGTTTATCTTGATATCACAGTAATCTTTACAACAAAAAGCAATCTTTTGATTACAACTTTAAATAAACTCAAGTCTAGTCTATGTTGGAGCCATTCTAACATGGAGTAAGATGAGAGGGAGAGACTTATCTCAGGTAAAGTGAGGTTCTTGACAAATAACACAATACAACATTAGATCTGAAACTTGAATAAACAAAAGATAAGAGACTGTTGAGCTCTCTTTTTATGGAAAAAGTGGCAAAATGCTTTCATGTGTTACAATGCCACCTTTAAACAGATCAGGCTCTCCTTATTACCTTCCAAAATATATTTAAATTCCTATTTCAGTATGAAGAATAACACAATAGTCTATGTATAATTTATTGACAAGAGGAACAAAGTCAGTTTTGACCAACTTGATCTTAAACACCTGGCAAGAAGGTATAGCCTAAGTACAGCCCTACATATATATTTAAAGAAAAAACAGTGATATTCTTAATGCAACTGGGGAGAATCACAGCCTCTGGGACAGGAGTTCCTTGTATTTATCTATTTCTCTATTGTTAACAAATCAGTAAAACTCTTTTCTTTTTCAAAAAAAAAACTAATAAGAAAGAAAGAATTACATGGATAAACAATTCTATGTTGATATAATAGACTACTAATTAAATATAAAGGAAAGACGGTAATATGATTTAAGCTCAAAAATACTAATTTAAATACAAACCAGTCAAAGATGCAAATACTGTAGAATTCTAAACACTAAAAGTAATATATGGTAATAGAAATCAGAACAATGGATAAATCTGGAAATAACTAGTGAGAATTAATTAGAAAGTAGGGAAAACTTTTAGTATTTCATAACTTAATAAATGTGATGGACTTCCATGACTTTATAAATTGGTTAAAACTCATTAAAATATACATATAAAAGGAGTAAATTTAATTGAATATAGTGAATATAGTTAGGTTATGTCTCAGTAAAGCATGAGTTTCCTGTATATCTAAATACATGTATAATCACAATAAATGTAAGTGGACTAAAACTGCCATTATGCTAAGTGAAGTTAGCCAATCCCCAAATACCAAATGCCGAATGTTTTATTTGATACAAGGAGGCTGATTCATAGTAGAATAGGGAGCAGGAGCATGGGAGGAATAGATGAACTCTAGATAGGGCAGAGGGTTTGGAGGAGAAGGGTGGGGGCATGGGGTAATAAATGATGGTGGAATGTGATGATCATTACTATCCAAAGTACATGTATGAAGTCATGAATTGGTGTGAATATACTATGTATACAACCAGAGATATAAAAAATTGTGCTCGATATATGTAATAAGAATTGTAATGCATTCTTCTGTCATATATAGGAGAAAAATTTACATAAAAAGTCATTGTCAGACTTTGCCTAAACAAACTTCTCTTGTATGCTGTGTTTAAGCAACATACATAAAAAAATTGAAATGTAAATTGGAAAATATGTACCATAATTCATTTTGTTTAGTCTTATTTATTTTAGAAAAAGCAGGCATTGCAGGTGAAGCAAAACTAGAGATAAGGTAGATGACTACATTATAAGTTTAATCCACCAGAGCTATTTGAAAATTAAATAAAGTTATCATCCATATATAGCTATTTAAAAGAAGATGTGGGGAAAGTAATATAACAATTTTTCAAACAGAAGTCAGTAGTTAAAAATATTTTCTTCCTGCTATATCAGACATTGTAAAAACTCAAAGGAATGCAAATCAGATAGAAGATATCTAGAACCAGTTTCAAAAAATCAGTTTTATGATTAATTGCCTACATAAAACAATTTATATCAAGTACTAGAATCAAAGTAATACATGAGTGTTATATCATTTCTTTTGAGTATAATAAAAGTTAGAAAATGATGTATTATAAAGCACACACAAACACACAGACAAGTGATAAGGTCTGAAAAGAATATAGGAAATATTTTTCAAACTTACAAACTGGAGAAGAGACAGATATAAGTTGTTGTGAGAGTCTTCAAATATTCATACAATTTGATTTTTATTAAAATCAAAGGTCTAAAAAGTTTTGATCATCTTTACAGTATGTGCAATCTGCAATTGACTTCACTTTCCTTGAGTTCTACAATACCACTGCCTATGACTTGAGACACCTTATTAAAGTTACTAAACCTCAGAAAAGTGGAATATAGAAACCAGAATAGCTACTGTATAGAGTTTTGTAGGGATTGGGGAAAGAATGCAGAAATATATAAATATATACTAAATGTTTAAAACCTCTTTGGGACAAAGGGAATTATCTATGAGTTATCATCTTATTATTTTTATCTTACAGGATGTTGATGAAGAAATCTATTTACAGTTAAGGAAGACATGATTTTAAAAAATACAAAAAGTGATAATGTCACTGGGGAATTCTTAATATCCAAGAAAAGGAATACTACTTCCATTCAGAGTCAATATCTATGAGTTTAGAAAAATAAATGTCAAGCTTCTCAGGGAAGAGAAAGTGCAATCCTCTGGGCAGGGGCTTTGTAAGGGACTAAGGCTCAAGGGAAATGTATGGCCTTTTGGAGGAAAATATAAATAGAATGAAGGAAGTGGTTAGATCAATTAAGGGTGGAGTTAAAACTAAAGAAATCATTTTGAACACACACACACACACACACACACACACACACGTTTTTGAGCTATGATCTCAACAAGAAGGATTTTAAAACAACAAGACAAAAATGTTAAAAATCCTGGAATTGTAAAATGAAGCAAAATGTTACATCCCAAAATAGACTATAACAAATCATACTAAGAATAACATAAGGATTTAAAAACTGTGTTTGGAATAAAAAGGAGAACAAGGAGGAATATATCCAGAGTTCAAGTTGTAATGTTAATAGCCAATAGACACTAAGCTGAGGGACACAACTTTAATTTTGCTCCATTTTCTCTTCCAAGAACAATAATCTTTCAACTAAAATATCCCCTTAACTACTGAGGTTATGAACACTGTTTGAAGTTTCTAGAAAGAAAACAGGAAAAGAAATAGCCTACAGATGGATGAATTACTTGATTTCCAAAAGGGTAAACACTAAAGATGCCCCAGATTATAGCACCTAATGTAAACTCCCTCAAATACCCAGTCCATATTACAAAACAGATGGTCGGTGAACATTCACAAAAGAAAGCATATAACATTTGGGCTCAGCATGATCTCAGTAAATGAAACATGACAGACTAAATTTATTTCCTTTTTTTGATACAGCTACCAGAAGGCTAGATGAGAGAAATGCCCCAGAAAATAATGCATCTGGATTTTAGAAAGCAATTTGACAAGTGTCTCAGTTGTCCTTGCAGACACTAGAGCAATGTGGGCCAGCAGATAGTGCACTGGCTGGATGTGAGCCTGATTCTGTGCTCACATCCCGGGTGATGATTTATGAATCAGGGTCAGGCAGGTAGAAACTATCCCACACCATGCCCAAGTTGTAGATTTTTGGCCTTGTTTTGTCCAACCTGTATATCAATATCTGCTTGCATTCTGCTGCAGCTGTTTGTTAAACATATCAAAGCAGAAGAGAAATTCACTAACATTTATTCTGCATAAGATCACTATATGTTTGTCATAATGCATACGTTAACAAAATTTATTCTTACAATAACTTTATATGGTATAGGTATTATCCTCATTTTAGTGGGAAGGAAATTGGAACTCAGAGGTCTGAAATACTCATCCTATAGCTAATGTTAATCAAACAAGGAGATAAGTTTGAATAATTCCAAAGTTTATGGCTTTTCCACTGTAGTGTGCTATCTCACAAAAAAGATCAACTACACAATGTGATTATCATCAAAATTATCGCTGGATTCTGCTATATTTATATATATTTACTGACCAGATCAGTGGAGATCATGCTCTGCAGTGATCTGGCCATAAACAGAAGCACACATGCGAGAAATGCATAATGTGCAGAGCATTGAGAGAACAATCAACGTGGGGAAACCAGTTACATGATTACTTGGATCAATAGCATGCATTTGAAGCTATTATAATAGTTTCAAAAAATACCAGAGACTCAATGAGGGAGAGGAAACATACAGTGGGGTATAAGTAGTAAGATAGTGAATCAATAACACAGGTCACTATGTGAGAAGAACTTTGTAAATAACAGGACATTGCAAGGAAGGGAATATTCTACTTTGTGAGGTAGCAAACTCTCTATAATTGGACAAATCACAAGGATAACTGGGTTTTTTTTTTTTTTTGGTATGTTGCAGTAAAGATTATTTTGCATTTAATGTAAAGTTAGACCAAATGACTCCCAGAGACTATAAATTTCTATGCATATTCATCCACAGTTGCTCTATACTATCTCATATTCTCAGATTTTAAAATTTATTGTGGACTACACTAGCAAGATAAGTGTAAAATAATAACAGTATTACCATATCATATAATAATATACTAT
This sequence comes from Ictidomys tridecemlineatus, assembly GCF_052094955.1. NCBI lineage: Eukaryota > Metazoa > Chordata > Mammalia > Rodentia > Sciuridae > Ictidomys > Ictidomys tridecemlineatus. The sequence goes on from NC_135483.1 coordinate 111,948,781, forward strand.
AAATAAACTAAAATTGGATAAGTCACTTATTTTATTCATTTCAAAGGGGCCCTTGCTTCACCAATACTATGCTCAACCTACCTCAACATGACCCCAGGTCACCCTCAAGGCAACCCATAGAGAAGCACACTCCTGCCTGTCCAATGGTATTTTTCTGTCAAGACACTACTCAACTCTTCTTTCTTTGAAACCAGTCTAGAATAACCTTCTATTATGAAATCTTAATAGTATTTTTATTTTTTCCATTAGTCTTTTAACTAACATCATGTGTTATGGCTTTTTTTAGCAGTTTTTTTTCCTTCTGAAGAGAAAATGGCTTAAATACTTGTTGAAACCCACATAGTTCTATTTTATTAATGAATCATAAATAAAGGTACCACCTAAATGCTTCCAAAGCCTTAAATATATTCATAATTTGAAAAAAATTCTAGCTTGACTCCTAATACAAAGATATAAATGCACATTAAAATTAATTAATGTTTAGTGAATGATCTTAAATTATATTAAGAAATAAATTTGGGTGTGGTGTTTTGTATCTTATGGGTTAAGAGGGATACCAAGAAAGAGGGTAAAGTTATCTTCCACAGTAAGTCACTCCAGGTTAGCTCACAGTAATTGCTGAAATAAGTCTTATGCAATTAAATTGTATTCATTTTAACAATGTCTAAGTCCAAGATTTAATTTAAAGCCACATTAATAAAGACATCGTGATGAAAATAAAATGATAAACATATAAATAAATGGAATAAACAAAGAATTCAGAAATAGAAAAACCCAGAAAAAGATGTAAAGAAAATTTCGAAGAGGAAAAGGAAATCTTTTCAACAATTTTTTTCTGGAATAGCTAGTATTTGTAAGAGAAGAAAAATAAAAATTAACCCTTACCTAGCAACATACACAGAGTAAAATAAATTGTGCTGGCATGGTGGCATATGCCTATAATCTCAGCAACTTGGGAGGCTGAGTCAGGAGGGTCACAAAATTGTCTCAATATTTAAAAAATAAAAAAATAAAGCCACAGAGATTGTGACTCTATGTTAAACACTCTAGGTTTAATTACTAATACGAAAAAAATTAAAATAATAAAGTGAATGAAGTGAATCATTGACATAAACGTTAATGTTGAAACAACAAACCAAGATAGGATGAACATAAAAGAATGATTTATGAGGGCTGTGGCTGTAGCTCAGTGACAGAGCACTTGCCTAGCATGTGTTCGATCTTCACTGGGTTCAATCTTCAGCACCCCATTAAAAAAATTAAATAAAGGCATGTTTTTCATCTACAACTACGAAAAAGATTTTAAAAAATAATAATGATTTATGAACTTAGGGGTAAGCAGATTTCTTAGTACACACACTAAAAAGCGTCACTTAAAATGAATTCTACTTTATAAAATTAAACATGTTGCTCTTTGGAAGGTATTCATTAGCAGTGCAATTATTATTAACTAAAAATAAAATAAAATTTTAAAAACAAGATTAAAAATGAGGCCACGTTTTTGATACATATATTTAGTAAAGAATTTATATCCAGGATATATGAAAAAAATTCTTATAAGCCAGTAAAAATAAGAGAAGTAATCCTATTTTTAAAAAGGCCAAATATTTTGAGACACTTTACAAAAGAAAATTTACAAATGGTAAAAAAAAAAAAGTGCATGTAAAGATGGGTAATACCACTAGTCTTCAGAGAAATGTAAATGAAAATCCCTTTGTGAGAGGACTTCCACTTCTCATCAAGATGGAGAGATTTCATCTATCATTTGAAATAAGAGCAACACTACCAAAACGAAAAACAGACAAACTGCATGAAATAATGTTTTATCAAAACCTGGACACAGGCAATGAAGTACTGTGATCCCTGCCTAAAGGGAAATAATCAAGGGAGGCACTTTGATTGGCCCAGCTCACTGTTCTGAATGAATGTCCAAACAATGTCACCAGGGGAAGAAAGCCAGGCAAAATTTGGCAAAATACTAGAGTTGAAGAGTCAGGGGATCCAGAGATACTACAATGGCTAGAGTTTCTGGGACAGAAAACTGCTAAGGAGAGAGAAGAGAACAGGGCATGCAAGATGTGTTCCCTGAGCATTCAGCTGATTACTGAATAGGAACTATGTGTGAGGAAATACCCGAGGCTGGAGAATGAACCACCAATAGAGGTAATGGCACTCAATACTCACAAAAGGCTGGACATAGTGCTTACTTCCATTGTCAAAACTGATGTCCTCATCCCCCCATCAGACACTGGGTAATGTGCATAAAAATGTTTGTCTCAGTACTGAAGAGTAGTTAGTCCTATAGTGAATAAGGTATCTGATCTACCTAACAAATCTTGAAAGTAAATCTTAACAGATTTAGTTGTTTCTAAGTAATTTAGAAAAATAATATCAGAACAAAATTCAAAAATATTTTTAGGAATACCCAAATTTCTGTACCCAATGTGGTAAACTTTATAATTCCTGACATCCATTCAATGTTACTAGACATTCAAAGAAAAAAAGGCCAGAATATGGATCTTAAAACAAAGGAAAACTTAAAAAAAACTAACCCATAATTGGCAGGTGCTAGAATAATAACCAAGAACATTAAAAAAAATATTTTAATTAATTTTGTATACTCAGATGTCATAAGCTGGGCGAGGTAAGTAGTGCACACCTCTAATCTCAGTGGCTCAGGAGGCTGAGGCTAAAGATCATAAGTTCAAAGCCAGCCTCATCAGCTTAATGAGGCCCTAGGAAACTTAACAAAACCTTGTCTAAGAAAAAAAAAAAGGCCAGGGATGTGGCTCAGTGGTTAATCATCCCTGGGTTCAATCCCTCATGCAAAAAAAAAAAAAAAAAAAAAAAAACAGAAAAGCAATCATAGAGGAAATATTTAAAAGACTCATATTCAACTTCTACAGAAGAAAATTAAAACATACAAAATGAAAAGTACCCTGGATAGGATTAACAAAAAATATTATATTGGAAGAAAAGATTATTGAACTTGAACAAATAGCAACAGAAATTACCTAAAATGAGACACAGTGCAGAAAAAAAAAGGAACCTAAAAATATCAACAACAACCACTACAATAACAAAAGAATCAGTAAACTGTGTTACAAGTGATATAATAATATATATATAATATATATATATAATATATATATATATATATATATATGTAATACAAGTACTCAAACAAGAGGGAGATTTAAAAAAAAGTGCCACATCAATGCTTATAGCAGCCCAATTCACAATAGTTAAACTATGGGACCAACCTGATGCCCTTCAACAGATGAATGGATAAAGAAACTGTGGTATTTATACACAATGGAATATTACTCAGCCTTAAAGAATAATGAAACTATGACATTTGCAGGTAAATGGATGGAGCTGAAGAATATGATGCTAAGCAAATTAAGCCAATCCCCAAAAACCAAAGGCCAAATGTTTTCTCTGATAGTGGAGGCTGATCCATAATGGTGGGTTAGAAGAGAATGAAGCAAATTTGGATTGTGCAGAGGGGAAAGAGGGGAGGGGAGGGTTGTGGGGATGGGAAGGATGATGGAATAAGAGGGACATTATTATGCTATATCCATGTATGATGAGTTACACTACCAGTGTGACTCTGCACCATGTACAGGCAGAGGAACAAAAAGTTGTGCTCCATTTGTATACAATGTGTCCAAGTGTATAACTATTAGAACAAATTAAAAGATAAATTGTACTTTCATGTATAACTATTAGAACAAATTAAAAGAGAATATTTTTTTAAATGCCAGTGCAAACAAAACAAAACAACAACAAAACTCAAAAACCTCTCTACTCAAAGCCCTGTGGGGAGGGGAATAGTTTTGGTTTGGATGAACACCACAAGTCCAGAGATGCCAAAAAGTCTGCAAACACCAAGAACAAGAAATGAAGAGAAAAGTGACACCAAGATTCATCATAAATAAATGCCTCAAAATCACTGATAAGCAGAAAATAAAAAATAAAGTCAGATTAAGATGCACATTAGATATAGAAGATTGTATATATATATATATATATATATATATATATATATATATATATCTCCTCAGATCACACATGGCAAATAATGTAAGTAAAAAAAGAAGTGAGCAACATCACTAAAGTATCAAAAGAAGAAAACTGTCAAGCATGTAAGTCCAAACCTATCAATAATAGCTTCAAATAATTAAGGAAAATGAAAGACATTTCCAAGCATATAAAACCGAAAGATTTATCACCAACAAATCCACACAAAGAAAAATGTTAACTGAGGTCCTTCAGGCAAGAAAAATAACACTCCATGAAAATATGGACCGACATAAGATAATGACACTAGATGTGGTAGCGGCACTGTCCACTCCAGTGCTGGAACTCCACAGCAGCGGTGGACAGAACTCACAAAGGACAGCATCTTTGGACTTCACAGATGAGCCATAGGTACTCCAGCCTCAGACCTGTGCACCTGCCCTTCTCCCTTCCTGGGGCTCTTCCTGTAGATATAGAAATGACTCTCTCTCTTATTTCATGAAGCCATCCTCTGTTCCAACGTAACTTCCTTAGAAAGGCTTTTTCTCACTGAATTAAGATAATGCTCCCTATAATCTTTAAACCCGCACACTGTTATAATATCATTTTGATAAAATATATCATATTTAACTTAGCATTCTACCTTCTATTATTTATCTGCCTAATGGTTGCACTAGGGGTTCACTTTATGAAAATGCGTCCAACTATACATTTTCATATTTTCTATATGCGCATTTCTTCAATTAAAAATTATTTAAATAAGAGCATAGTAAGACAAAACCATATTCTCATTAATTAGCAAGATTAAAATTACAAACACCATCAGTACCTAGTATTGAGGAGGCTGATGCGGATAGGAATGAAACATCGTACAGAAACTTTTGAAACTTGATGTGGCAGTTTTTTAATTGTTTAACCTCTTCCTAACTGTTCTATACCTGGAATTAAAATATACTACCAAATTAAAATATATATTCTCTCAAAGACTTGAATATAAATTCCCCTGTAACTGTTTAAGAACTGGGAATAACTACTCATTTAATGGTAACTATCAATTAAGTGTTCAGTGGTAAAATAATATATAATTCTACATGCTTAGATTCTACTTAATAGTAGAAAGGAAAGAACTACTGTACATGCAAAACTATGAATATATCTCAAAATTAATAAGCTAGTGAAAGGCCACACAGGGGAATATACATTATATTATTCCCCTTTCATACAATAATAAAGCTACAAAGTAACCTACAGTGATGAAAAGCAAGTTGATGGTTTCCTGTATCAGGAAGCAGACAGATGGCCGCAAAGGGATTTGAGGCAACTTTTGGAATAATATAAAATATTTTGTATTTTGATGGCTCTGTGGGTAAGTATCATTCAGCACCCATCAAATTGTACCCTTTAAATGAATGAGTGATGTTATACATAAATTATACCTCATACGTGTTGCTCCAGAATTTAGTTTTGCTGGCTTCTCTAGTGTAGAGAGTTCCTATCTTCTGTGCTTTTTTTCTCTTCTTCTCATGTTTTTCCCCATCCTTGGCCACAGAAAGACACAAATTACGCATAGAACTTTCTCATACTTGGCCTCAAATTACTTACGGGCCCAGGTTAGAAGCCTGAGTATGCGTTAGTCAAGTTATTTTCTCTTGAAACTCTACTATGCTAAGAAATTTATTTTTGTAGCTTCCAATATGTGACACTGCCCGACTTTAGCTTTCCCACTTTACTGGGGAAGTGAAATAGCAATATGCTAGTAATGGATATTCATTGCATAGGTGCAATTACCATTCCAAACCACACGGATCAGAGTGAATTCCATCACCTGAAGCCTTCTGTTATGTATGTGAAACCCATAAAAATGGTAATTTGAGAAAAGGCAGGATTTAGTAAGTTTGGGGAACAGGGGCCTGCTCTCAGGGCATTATTATGTAATGAGAGTTTGTTCTCACAAAGTAAGGCTTTTAACTAGCAGTTTCATTTGCCAAATGTGGATTCCCTCTGGATTGCTCTGTTAGCACGCCACAATGCAATCATACAGTTTTCCAGGAGATGAAAGGTGTTGCTGCAGAGGCAGCCAGACTTTCTCTCCATCATGACGAGTTCCACGAGCAGACCGATCAATTTGGCTCTTCCTTTTTTGAGCTGGAGATAGTTCCCTTGCTATTGAAAGCATCTTTCATTTATTTTATTTTTTTAAGTCTTTTTTCTTTTATTTTTCACCTCACCACAGTTTTGCAGAGTAAATGGAGCAGGCATTATTTAATTTTGATGAGTAAAAAATAAACCCACATCACGGAGACTGAGTGAAGGCTGTCAGACCTGGATAAGGATAGTTGCAGCGCCAGTTTTATCTAAGTAAGTCATAATCTATTGGAGCTTCATGCATATTCCTCAGCAAATGAAGATGCACATACTCACCTGACAGAGAGCATATAGCAAGGATAAATATAATATGCATAAGGCGCTTGATATAGCTTTCAATGTTATCCAAGATATAAACTGTATAATCCAAGTCATAGCAAAAAAGACTTGCATATCTTATGTAAATTACATTATGAAGAACTAATTGCAAACTAAGAGCCAACCATGCTGGTTAAAGAAAGGTTTTATTAAGTATCCGAGGGGCAGGGAGACTATCATGCTGAGAAAAGCAAGAAATAACCAATTGTTTTGAAAGAAAAGACTTAATACCTCTCTGAGTACTGCCAAATTCTGTGTATAGGGAAAGCCAGATAACTGCCAGGTAGGATGATAAAGCATTACATTTTTAAGACAAATGTAGACGTAGCACAACCTGAAAAACTCAAATATCTTAGGCTCACTTAAAGCAATTGTGAATTGACAGAAACTAATGACTGCAATAACCCTTAAAATTAATGAGTGTTACACAGAGTTCATTCTCTGATTCAGCAGCTACTCTGCAGAAGCTCATTCTATAAAACGATGAGAGGTAATTTGTAACTTATTTACATAATCTTACATTTTGAATGTGATGAAAGTGATGGCTAGGACGTCATTTTGGCAGCAGATTGGATTCCTTTGAATTTAATAGATGGTATAGGGACTTCCTATTCTGGATTATTTTGTTACATACTGGTATAGCAATTTTCATTATTTATAATAAAACAATATATTCTCTAATATACCTTCAGAATCTCTTCTATGGAGGCAGGCCAATTATTCTATTGGGTTTAAAGAGGTGCTACAGGCAACACTTCTAAAACAAGACAGCATGTTCAAGAGAATTCAGAGGCTGTGAACTCACAGAGATGCTGGATTGATTCTCTGCCCTAATGTGTACTTTGTGTACAATTATGGATTAAACATTCAACTTTATCAAGCCTGTTTCTTTACCTCTTTAGTGAGAATACTAATATTTCACAGGGCTATTGCAAAATTAAGATTTGTAAATTGTCTATCATATAGTAGGCACTCAAGAAATAATGGTTATACTTTGAGAACATGGAAGAAAAATAAGCTATGTGCTTTATAATGCTTCCTTTTCCTAATATTATTTTCCTCCTGTCACTTTTATATGTTCGTGTTCACTATTTTTTTTTTTTACCAATAGTGATTACTATTGACAAGATTAACACAACCCACAGTGCTCTGCAAAATTATCCTAAAACTAAAAATAACTACAGGTCCTCCCTCATGTTTCTAAGGACACAGAATTCACAATGTACTTGGAGAGTTATTTATTGACCAGTGAGGTAATCCAGATTTGTAACCTTCAGTGCCACCTTCCTGTGGTGGGTTGTTTCCTGCAGAATCAGCAAAATACCTTGGCAAACAACTGAGACTACATTATTCCTTCAAGGTCCAAATTCTTCCAAATGTTGGGGGTGGGCGGGCATTGAGGCTTTATGAGGACAGTGACTACTTTCTCTCTCCAAGTCACCTGACAAATGTCTTAAGAGAGACTATGCTGGAGATGGATTGTGACTTCCAAAGCATCTCTCTCTCTCTTTGGAAATCTAAAGACACAGAAAAAGGAAATAAAAATCTTATCTTTTCCCCTTTCTTCTGTCCTTCAACAAATCTATTTTGAGAAAAGAGGATACAGCACTACTCTAGACACTGAGGATAATAACAACAAATAGATGTGAACAAGGGGATTCAGACAATCAATAAATAAACAGGTAGCTATCCAGCATTTCACATGAAGAGAAGCAAAGAGCAGTTTCAGGAGCACAGGGACCCCTTGGGTGGGGGTGTTCTTGTTGGTACTTTACTAAATGTGGTCAAGAGGTTTCATTGAGAAGATGATGTTTGAGGAGAGGAAGTGAGAGGGTGAACAATGGAAAAATATGGAAAAGAACATTCCGACTTCACTGATGAAAAGCATGTTTTTCTTGTGGCTCATCAGTGAGGTAAGAATGACTAGATAGACTAAGGCAAGGAAAAATTGAGCTCTAGAGTTAATAAGAAACAGATAGCTAAGGGTCACCTAGGTGATGGTCATGACAGAAGCTTTTATTCTGGAGGTGATTAGAATCTATGCAACAATTTAAGCAGTGGCCTGATGTTTTTGGCATTCAGATTTTTAAAACACTACTCTGATTTCTCTTTTGACAAGACTATTTGAAAAATCTAAATAGAGCAAGACCATGTGCGGACAATTGCAATAATCTACAAGAACCTCAGCAGTAATTTGTACCTTAATAGCAGCAGAAGAGTTGAGGGAAAGAATTAAGAGTCCATGTATTTTGAAGGTAATTGAAAAAAAATAAGCTTTTGGTTTGGTTTTCAAATATAAGACAAAGAGAAAAGTAAATTTTACTCTTACTAAGTAGTAGAATAGAAGTAGACCTTTAGAAAGATTGAGTGGGGTGGGGAAGGTTTTGCATTGGTAGAGGAAAGAAAATATGTTTGTTTGGACTTTTCAAAGTTAAGACCTGTTAGACATCCAAGTGTGGATCTGAACAAAACAATGCATTACACTTTTCCTGAAAAGGTTATATGTCCATTTAAAAAGTAAATATTGCAACAGTCTTTAAAGTCAGAATGGTTAATATTGTATACTGTTCTAAATTCTCAATATAATATTAAAACATCTTTGAAGGACTGTAATCCTCTCAGTTTTCTCAGTGGAGAAGACTTAAATAAGTTATTTAATATATAAAATTTTAGAAGCAAAATCTTAAATAAAAAAAATTATTTCAGAGCTTACCTCCAGGCCCTTTGTAAATCTGACCATATGCTCTGCCTTCTTTCAAAAGATAAGAGAAATGGCTATGAGCATGCATTATGTGGCTAAGAGTTTGCAAAGCTTACTACCTTTAATTTTTGCAAAAACCCTACAAGCAAGGAGTTAGAATTTCTGTTTGAAAAAATAAGGGAATACCCTTCAACTAATTAAGGAGCTTAAAAAAGATGTTCAAATAACAAATAGAGCTGAAAATCAAATTCAGAATTCTTTGCAATTTTTTTCATTAAAAAATAAAATAAAATTTAAAAACTGAAGAAATTTCACATTTGGTTTCCCACAGAGTGATGAAACTAGCCATGCAGAGTCAAAGCTAAACTGACCACTTAGACTAAATTGAGAAAGAGTGATGAGATTGAGCCTGGGTTGCAATGTGACTGTTATTTCCCCAAGTCTTTTTAGATCATGCCTCATCAAAGACCAGTCTTATTGTATGATAGATTCCTATGCTATTATGGAATCAGTTTCAGACATGTTTCAATCTACTATTTACAGACAATTTAATTTGTACATTCAAGATTTGCTCCATAGAGATTCTCTTCCAGTTCTTTCTTTTTCCCACAGGACACTTAATTGTTCTATCACCTCCATGTGGTGCTTCTCCAGCCATGACTCAAAGACTTTAAATGACTGTATTTATTTTAAGAGAAACTTTAGTGCCTATAAAATCAGCATGTTCTCCTGCAGCACATCTGTTCTCTCTCTGAGTTTTATATTATCACTTTGCTAGAGATTTTACTTGCTAGATCAAGGGAGTTTGGTGTGCTTTGATTCAACTGGATTCCTATTGGTACTGAGTATAATTAACACTTAGGATATACTGATATTTTTGTACTTGTATGATCTTTACCTGTTCCTCAACTCTTTGGATCTGGAAAGTCTTCCTTTATGACAAGGAAGTGATTGTCTTTTCCTTGCAAAGAGGGACCCTGGCAGTGAATTTTCCTGGTGTCTTCTTTTAGTTACACTTCAGATTGGCGACATATAAATAGTTTTATCTATTTACATTTTACATACATCTGTGTATTAGGTTACTTTCTTATCTTGTATTTGCTGTCTTTAGAACTCTTACTAACTTGGGGGTTTTAAAATGAAGAAAATTGTGGAATGATTTTTGGTGAGCTTTATGTATTTGCACCAGATTCTGAGAAATGACTCCATCTTGCCTTAAAATGTGCTTTGCTACTCAGCTACTTCTTGGCAGAACCTTGTTTAAATTTAATGACTGTGTTACTGCCTTTGCATCCATCACTTAAAATAAGAGCTGAGATCATACTAATTCTGAAGTTTAGATGTAAGTTTAGATCAAATTTAGTGTACTCGATGCACGAGATCAAACCCTTAAAATCTGGTAAAGGTCAGCCAGTCATTTTCCATCTTTCACGTTGCTGTCTGAAGTGTACAGCTTCCACGGTTATAAGAGCAGAGAAGGAAGGGTGTGGGAGGTCCTTGCCTGCACCTGCCACAAAGTAACAACAACTCTGCTCAGAGTTCATTGTCCAGGAGTACCAATATGGCTCTAATCTAAATGTAAGGAAATTCAGTGAGTGCCAAATCACCAGTAAGAAGGAAATTTCTATTTCTCCTTCAGAACTTAGAATAAAATTCCTCCATATACCATCTGGATTCTATTGCTTTAAAGAGAGAAAATCCCAGGCTAGTAGTTCCGCAACTTATGGAATTTTATAGCATACAACCATAAAATCCTAACAATGAAATTCATAGCTGGAACATAAAACATTGGAAGAAACTAAACTGCTTTAAGATAAGATTATACACATATAAATGAATATATGTTTAATGGTATAAGACTATTTATTCTTATAGTAATTGTATAAAAAGTATTAATGGTTTCTATAATTGTGTATCATGGGACTTGGCTTATTTTATTAGTAAATAATTTTCAATAATTCATAAACCTCCTTTAATTCTCAGTTGGAACTGAGTAACAATATTACTAGAAATGAGAGTGGTAGTTAGTTATCTTGCTTTCAAGTTTCATATAGGTGCATAACATTTTTTAATGTGTAAGATTTCTTAAAGACATAGAATAAATTTCTAAAATATCAATTAAAGATGGGTTTCACTTTAAACAAAAATATTGTAGGCACCAAACTGGTTGGGTTTTTATCTTTAAAATATTGTCAGCTCACAAGTGGATTTTTTTTCTTAAAGGTTGAAGTCTTCTAACATAAAACAAATTTGACAAAAACTATCAAAAAATAGCTGAACAATATCTGGAGGGTAAGAAAGAAAACCATCACATTTAATTTCTTTGATTACAGACAGTTCGTTTGGATTTTTAATGTAGAATTAATTAATTCAGAAATATTTTTACAGTGGCAATACACATCCAAAGATGTCAAAAATGAGAAATAAAGCCATTTCCAGAAAGCTAGTGAGTGCAAACTATCAAACTAGCAAATGCAAGTCTGTATTTATGTGGACTGAAGTTTGACTTCAGTTTATACTTTATCCAAATGCTTGCTTACACACAGACACATGGGACTAAGATAACTAACTTTTCAAGTTTCCAATGAATGTTTGATAAATCCTTTAACACAGTTACTGAACAATTATAATGTTATAGCCCAATTGATATGAACATCAATGTAAATATATTTTATGTAGAATAAAATGATGGAAGAAACATTGGAAAAAACTAAACTGTTTTCAGATAAGATTATACACATATAAAGTCCACAAGACTATGACAGGATTGTGTGTGTGTGTAATCTGACACTGCACAGTTGAAGTAGGTTCATATTTTGGTTCTTAAAAAATAGTATAATTAATGGAAACAATTTCAATACAAATGAAGCTTATTGTGGTCCTGTCCTATCCCATGTATTGCATAGCCACTATTACTTATACTCATGGATAAGTAGCTTCTCTAAGCTCATGTGCTAGAATTAGTTTGTAAGAACAGTACCCTCGATTTTCTGTCTAAATCTGTTTCTTTTTCCTTGAATTTTGAAAGAAAAATTTTAATGGACAATAGGTTGCCATTACTATCTGAGGTTACTATACCTAAATAATTCTGTTTAAAAGTTCTCCAATCCTTATTCTGCAGTAGATGATTAAATGATAAGTCTCTGTAGAAAGTTAAAAAAAGTGCCTTAAGGATGCTCATTCAAACCTATTTTGAAACAGAAAAATACACTTCAATGAAGAATTAGTAAAATTAATTATGTCATACCAATATAATGAAAGTCTGTGGAGATATGGCTCGGGTTGGGGTCAGTGGTGGAGCGCTCGCCAGGCACACTTGAGGCACTGAGTTCAAACCTCAGCACCAAATAGAAATGAAATAAAGATATTGTGCTGACCTACAACTAAAATATAAATATTTTTTAAAAAAGAAAATCTGTGTAGGTATAAAAATGTGTTTTACATGTTTTATATTTATAAATATAAAATGTATAAAATGCATGTGTATTATTATAAAATATATTCTACAACTTGCTTTTCATGTATGATTATTTTATCTTTACATAACTATATGTCATCAATTTATATGTAAAGAACAATATGTATCTTTATATTGAATCTTACTTTATACATATATACATATATACATATATTATAATATATAAATTATATACATATACATAATTCTAGAATATATTAGATATAGTAAATGTGTATATATGTTATATATGCCCATATGTATACATAGTGTGTTATATGTTATATATATGTACATATGTATATATGATATATATAAACATTTTACATACACTATATGCATATATTAAATTCCAAAATTTACATCTTAAGTGAAAGAAACAAAGTTGCATAATCATTTGCCAAAGATGACCCATTTGTGTAAAAAAAGGAGAGAAGTCAATAAGAATCTACAAAGTATGCTACCTTACCACATATTATGTATTCCTATGCAGAAATTTCTGAAATAATACACGAGAAACTATTAATCTTAGATAGCTACCACCTAGAATTATTAATGAAGAATCAGAATTTTAGGATCAGAAAATATTTATTGCTGACATTTACTGTTCTGTATTTTATAGTTTGATCTTACAAAAATTTTATACTTAAAAATTATTTTATATTAGTAGCATTATTAGCATTTAGTTGATGGCATGTATGCATAATACCTTAAGCTCAATTGTCAATATACCAGATGTTCTGAAGAAGAATATAAATGAAAAACTATATATACACACACACACACACACACACACACACACACACGCATGCATGCCCTGGCTTGTCAATGGAGATAAATATTTTTTAGAGATTTAGAAGGATTCATCTATTTCTATTTCTTGAATATTTTATTTTTTATTTTTAAGTATTTTAAGGATTCAAGAAGGTACACAGAATATAAATGTGTATGTGAGTATATAAATGCGTATGTGAGTATATAAATTGCAACAAAATGAAAAGTTATGTAAGTTTTCAGCCAGGACAAATAAAAGGTAATGGGCAGCTTTCACACGCTGGCTCACTACCCCTTTTTTATCTCCAAAGCTGAGCCTTCTAACTTTGCTCACTTCTAACTATGTGGCATAGTGTTGCTTCTAAGTATATTTTAGGATTTAATTTTTTACTCAATATTAAGTTTGTGGCATTCATCCACAGGATTGTGTTCATTTTTATTTGACTATAAAGTCAATTGTATAAATTTACTACTTTTTGTATACCTTATTTACTGTTGATGTATACTTGGAATGTTTCCAATTTGAGTATAATATACAAAATGTCACTGTGTATATTCTTATATACAATATCCTAACAGACATATGCATAGTGAATATACATTTGGGAGTAGAATTGACAGATCATAAAGAATGCATATATTTAATTTTAGTTGTTACATTCAAATATATAGCTGCCCAAAATGGTTGTAAAATTCGCACTCCCACCAGTAATATATGAGGATCCCAGCTGCTTCACATCTATTGTAAAACTTGGCCTTGTTGAGTTTGGCATAACTTTTAATACTAATAATTTCAGGAATTTTTTTAAAAAAAACTTCCATAAAGAAGAAAATAAAATAGATTGTCAAGAATATGTATTTATTTTGTATAGGCTATATATGAATATATAAATGAATATATATATGAAGTTAAAACCTCAATTATGTGACATAAAGATTGCCAGAAACAATAAAACTGATAAATTAACCTCTATGTGGTGACATGTGACACACTTTTTATAACCTAAGTTTATACAACTGACTGAATAATCCAGTAAAAACAAACACAATCACATGGGTAAATTCCACAAACTTAATATTGAGTAAAAAAAAAAAAAGAAATCTCAAAAAATACTTCTAAGCAACACTAAGCCATATAGTTAGAAGTGAGTTAGGGCTCAGCTTTGGGGATAAAAAAGGGGTAGTAAGCCAGAGGGTGAAAACTGCCCATTACTTTTTCTTTGTCCTGGCTGATAACTTACATAGCTTTTTATTTTGTTGCAATTTATTTACTCACATAGACATTTATATTCTGTGCACTTTCTTGAATCATTAAAATACTTAAAAATGAAAAATAAAATATTCAAGAAATAAAAATAGATGAATCCCCTTCTAAATTTAAAAAAAAAAAAACTTTAAAAAATATTTACCTACTTTGCCAAGCCAGTATGGATAATAAGAAAACAGTAAAGCATTCATTGTTGAGCCAGAAACAAGAAAAATAGGTCATGGACAGTTTGTTGTTATTGTTTGTTCTGTTCTGGAGTTGACACATGGTAGACTCTACCATGGAATTGACACTTGACAGACTCTAACATGGAATTATACCTCTAGCTCATTTTTTGGTGAGATAGGGTTTCTCTAAGTTACTCAGGCCAGCATTGAATTTGTGATCCTCCTGTCACCTTCTGAGTAGCTAGGATTCTAGATGTGCAACACCATAACCAGCTTCTTTTTTAATAATTTTTGCCCAAAGGTACTATGGAATGCATTCAGACAAGAAAAATTAGAAATTTAAAATAAATATTGAAAAGAAGAGTTCAAAAGATTTATGATTTTATTTAAATTTTTTTTAAAGAGAGAGTGAGAGAGTAGAGAGAGAATTTTTTTTAATATTTATTTTTTAGTTCTTGGCGGACATAACATCTTTGTTGGTATATGGTGCTGAGGATCGAACCCGGGCCGCACGCATGCCAGGCGAGCGCGCTACCGCTTGAGCCACATCCCCAGCCCCTATGATTTTATTTAAATAATAAAGTTAAAACTTTTATTTTCCTTGCAGATATTCTATAATTTTATCAGTGTGACTGATAAAAGAGAAAAAACACAAATGAGTAACAAAGGTATTAAATTGTCATTGACATCAAAATCAGCAGCTACCATATAAAAGATAAATGGGAAGAAAAATCATTTACCATAATAATAACAATAGAAAATCAAACTCTTATGAGTATAGTAAATAAAAAAATTAATCCCATATGTACAAAATATTTTAAAATACTAGTAAAAGACAATAAATGAGTCTCAAACAAATGAAAATAAATACAATATGTTTGGATAATAAGATGAAATCACAAAGGTTCTAATTTTTCTTATATTATTTTATGTTTGTTGAGATCCCACTAAAAATCCTCTATCTGTTCTTTTAACTCTATATTTTACATGGAATAATGTACTAAACAGAAAAACTTTGAAAATTCTAAACAGAAGAAAAATGAGGAAAAGACTAAAACTTCTACATACTGATATATGTATTTTAAAGTCTCAAAGTTTAAAAGACAATGGAGAGTTTTATTAGTAAAGAAACAGACCAAAGTAAAAGAGTAGAAAATCCCAAAATAGACAAAATATGTTTGGGTACTTATTATTACTATATCATAAAAGTAGCACCTGAAATTGGGTGGAGAGTAGGTATAATTATCCAATAAGAAGTATTGATAGGAGTGGGATAGAGCTTTGAAAATATTTTAGGTAGACACATAATTTTATTTGGTTTGTTTGTTTTGTGTGTGTTTTGTTTGTTTGTTTTCCAATGCTGGCAATTGGACCCAGGGCCTTTTGCATGCTAGGCAGGCAGTCTACCACTGAAGCGCACCTTCAACCCTAGACCAAAGATTTAAATAGGATAATAATCGATAATTTAAAGAATAGAAGAAAACATGGGTCTTTTCTTTATAGGATCAAAGGAGGGAAAAAGTCCTTCTAACTATCTCAGGACCCAGAAAGCACAACACAATAAATTGGTAAATAGTTCTAAATCATCGAATACTGAGCGAGCAGTTTCCTGTCACAGTCATAAAAAAAAAAAAGAACAAGTTTCTTAAATCATATTTCAAACATATCAGAAAACTGTAAATGATAAAAACTAGCTAAAATAAAAAAAAAAAAAACAACTTGTTAGAGGAAGTGAAAATGACCAGCCACTTTCTTCACTAGAAGAATTTATCAATTCTAGGCATTGCCTGAGGCATGACCTAAGCAGAAGTACTCTCCTGGAATACTGACATGATAGATCACTCTCTTACAGGAGCCCCCAGTGCTCACCTGACTTTTCCCCTGAGAAATTTGTTGCAAGTTGCAATAAAGCAGAAAGTTTGAGGGCTTGTTCTGAACCAGCTAAAAAGACAGAGTAAAATCTCTTTGGCATTGTGGTGTTTACAAATCAGAGTCCTGCTAGAAGAGGGACCTGCTTTAAATAGACAAAGTCTCTTTCTTCCTGAAGACATGTAACAGAGTCTAAATTTTTGTGTGTGGAAGCTAACATGGTAAGCTCAAGACCTGCAAAGCACAGAACCAATTCTTTTGGAATGTTCATGACTAAAGTGACAGAAACCACCACATTGAACAGAAACAGAGAAGAAGACCTGGCCAAAGAAGAAAAACAAACCAAATTGTGGTTCTAAAACTGCAATTCAACATAAATCAACTCAATTCCTAACTGGTTAAGATTACTACTGGTTTTACCTCATTTGCTGTCTTGGTCAGTTTGCTATAACAAAGTACCATAGACTAGGTTGACTATAAACTACAGAGATTTATTTTTCACAGTCTAGAAGCTGTAAGTCCAAGATGGTAGATCAACATGGTTGAGTTCTAACAAGTGCTCTCTTCCAGTTTGCACATTGCCTACTTATTTTCATACACACATGGAAGAAAGAGAGCAGACTACCTCTCTTTTTATAAGAGCATCCTCTTCCTATAAGAGCACTAATCCCAGTTGTGAAGCCTCCACCTCAAAATTGAATTACTTCTCAAAGCCTCACCTCCAAACACCATCACATTGGGAATTAGATTTCAACAAATGAATTTTGAGGGGGCCCAAACATCTAGTCCATAACATTTGACTAACAGAGAAAAGGAAATTGCTTTCTGGTTGAAAGTAGCAGGATCTTTAATTCTCTTACACACCAATCTGGCACAGAATTAGAAATTAGAAGAAAGGTTGGGGGAAGAGAGTATGGTCTATGGTCAAGAAGAAAACACAAATAATGAAAGTAACTGATGATCACCGTTCTCCAAACTTCTTCCTAACCACAGGTTGGGTGCACCAAGGTTATCATGCAAACTGATTCTTTTCCAGTGAGGAATTCATCTGAGGGACAAATTCTATCTGATCCCCATCACCATGACAGAAGCTTTCACAGAATGGTGCCATCCTCTGAAGTGTTCCATCTGTGCCTTCCTCCCTGGATAGGAGTCAGACCTTCACTGTGGTCTTCATCCTCTCCCTGTTTACCCCTGCTTTTTCATAAGTTTCTTTCAAAATAAATATCTTGCACATGTGATTCTATCTTGTCCTCTCTTTCCCAGAGGATTAAAAAAAAAGACACATAGTGTAATAAATTTAAAGCTATTACCTTGCCTATTGGGAGTCTAACATAAAGGAATCAATGTTCTGAAGCTAACTTTAATACCAGTCTAGAAAAATGTGAAATAGAGAGCAAATCTTTTATTGAAAAAAAAAATGCATTTAAGCCAGTGTAAGCTCTACTATATAACATTATTTGCTATTTCTGATTATGAAGGCCATTGCCAACTTCTATGGCTAGGAAATGTGAAAGTTTTGTGCAATAGAATTGAGGACTAGACCTTCAAAAGTGAGTTATTAAAGGTTAAACATGTAGTGAGAGGTCTACTCACATCATATTTGGCAGAATACAATTCCCCCTATAATATAATTGAATAGCTCTAACTGGCCTGATTGAGATCCCCTTGGAGCTTAATTCCACAATATTCATTTCCTTCCACCATCTGTTGATGGTGCCATACCACCAGTCCCTTGAGCAACCTCTCCATAGACCAGTGATTACTAACTTCTAGTGCTAAATGAAAACATTTCCCAGAGATCTAGCACTGTCTCAGGAATTGAGAGGAAATCGTGGCACAGACACACCAGCCACCCATAGCTATGGAATCTTACAATGACTGTAGAGCTCTTAATCTACCAGCTTTCCCTGGTCACATTTTGTCAGCTATACATGTATGCTAACAATGGTCAGTTCAGCAAGTTGGCTAACATACCAGTCGAGGTAGCCAAATAGACATAAATCAGAAATATATATATGAAGATTTATAAAAATTTCAGGATACTGGCTACCAAGAGCTTCCCACAAAGTAGAAAGAAATCTTGAATTTCAAAAGTAGATTCCCAGGCCCTTCCTTGGTCTGTCAGAAATATACTTCTGGGCCAGAAAAGTGAGGTGTCAAGAGTGAGGTTCAGGAGTTCCTCAGGGAGCAGGGAGCACTTGCAGAGAGCAGTGCAGCTTGCACAGTGTTCTCTGGGGAGCCAGGCATGGTTGTTCCTGTACTAAAGGTAAGAGAACAGAGCCTGCTGGGAAATATCCCAACATAGGTCTCTTCCTTCTAGAAAAGATCATTTATCCACTTACCTGAAGGTCAAGTTGACAGTGATTAAAGTTGGACACCTGTGTTCTTTCTTTTCTCCTAGGAGCATGTCCTCACCTGCCACTTCCCTGAAGGGATTGAATGGATCAGAGGCTAACTAGTTTAGTTCTTTGTTGGTGACTAGAAGATGTGAGGATGCACAAAAAGAAATAACTCTGTAGAAAATGGCTGAGTGATTTATTCAAAAGATACAAGATCTGAACTTCATACTTGGGATCTGGTTTCCACCTAATTTTTTTCTAACTTCTCTCATGTACCCCCATGTTAAGTCATCTCTTTGGTCTTAGATTCCTCAACATAAAATGATAATAACATTTTCTCACAAAATTCTATGATGATCTAAAGGAATCATATAAAGATGCCTAATACTGAATAAAAACACATTAAATGTTTTTATTAAAATTTACTCTAAAAATTAGAAAATAATAAATTTTATACTTCTCCCCTATTAGTGGATATAACACAAATATCTCAAATATCTGTCATCTTTATTCTTATATGCTTTGTTTGTTATCAAAATAGATGCTATATTTCCTTGGGGAAAAAATTTAATTGTACTGACTACAGAAATTTAAAGACTTAAGAGGTCAAATGTCGATTCTATTGCAGTCTGTTACTATAAAACTGAGTAATTGTGGTGATTTTGACTAATGTTATCTCTCTAAAATCTAGGACCTCACCAGGAAAATCATAATTTATAAATTAAGAGTCAGGGAAAGGGCAAGTAATTAACTAGCTTCATTCCAGCTCTTTTCCCTTTTGCATCAATAATATTAATATTTGTGTGATTTGATAGCACATGCTGAAACTATATCTAAGGCTCCTCTCTAGAACATGTGACTTTCTATTAAATGACATGACATAAATCTGAATAAAAATGAAAGAGAACTTCACTTGCTATCTCTGATTGACAAAAGTTAGATACTAACATCACTCAGAGCATTGAGCAAAATATTCAAATTGGCAATTGTTCTCAAGGTGTTAGGGAACAATAATAAAACACAGTGCCTCTGGCTTATACCAGATTAATGTTATTTTCCAAAGAGGTTCTGTCAATTCGAAAAGAAAGTATTTCTTTAGGGGTTTACAATAGTACACATATGCCCGTTTGTATGCATAAAATCTTATGGCATTTCTCATCTAATTATATTTTATTTCAGAGTGATAGTGATGTCCTTAGAAAACAGAAAAACTGGGAGTGACACTGCATTTCTATTTCCTAGAGTTGTCACAATTTCCACCACAGATAAGCACAAAGTTGTGGTTTACTTTGTGTCCACAAAAAGACTTGATTTTGGAAACAGTCCTGCCACCAGTAATTTTGTAATAATTTTAAGCAACAGTGAAGTTAAAATTATTTCCCCACCTTATTAGATTTTAAATCTTTTAAAAATGATTTTTTTTTCCTTTTGAAAGAACTTCACAGAAAATAAAAATAGAGATATTTGTCAGAGACCTTGCATATTCTACTAACTATAAATTGTTTATTTCTCATTAAGTAATACTATTCTGATGAATGTAGCATCAGACTGGTGATTAACTATGCTAATTGAGTGTCATGATGAGGAAGTCAGGCTTTTCAGAAGAAATGAAACCAAAATATTTTCATAACTAAAAGCCTTGAATGAACCTCAGAGTTTTGTTTAATTTTTGCTAATTTTTAATTAATAGACTTAATTCTTTTTTAAATTTATTGTTTATCCTAATTTATTATCCATGAAAGCAGAATGCATTTCAATTCATAGTACACATATAGAACACAATTTTTCATTTCTCTGTACAGAAAGTAGAGTCACACCATTTGCGTCTTCATATATGTACTTCAGGTAATGACATCCATCTCATTCCACCATCTTTCCCACCCCCATTCCTCATTCCTTCCTCTCCTTTAATTTTATTTTAGTGTGATTTATCAATTATTCTTTTATGGATTATATTTTTGGTGTATCTAAAATGTCTTTGTCAAATTCAAGGTTATTTAGATTATGAGTTAACTTTTGGAAAGATATAAAGTCTATTCCCTCTCTCTCTCTCTCTCTCTCTCTCTCTCTCTCTCTCTCTTTTGCATTGGATGTTCATGTGCTCCAGGATTGTTAAATGATTCTTTCCCTACAGGATTGTTTTTGCTTCTTTTACAAATATCAATTGAATATGTTTCTGTGGGTTCATTTCTGAGACATCATTCTGTTCCATTAATCTGTTTGTCTATTTTTTTAAAACCAATGTTACACTATCTTGGTTTATAGGAAATCTCGAGATCAGGTAATGCCAATATTTAGAGTTACTTCTTTAATACTGTGTTGACTCTTCTGAGCCTTCTGCCTTCTTTACATGAAGTTTAGAATCAGTTTGTCAATATAGGTACAATAATGGAATTTTGAATGGGATTCCTTTGCATCTATAACTCAAGTTTGTAAGGACTGATCTCTTGATAATACTGTCTTCCTTACATGAATATGTCTCCAATTATTTAGTTTTTTTTTCATCTTTCATATATTTTGTCTCTTTTCTCATGTAGATTCTGACAATAGTTTGTTAAGTATATGACTTTTTTCATGTTAAAGAGAATGCTAATATACATGGCAATGTGTTTAAATTTTATATTCCACTTGTTATTTCTAGCATATAGAAACTTTTAAATATTGACTTGGTATCCTGCAAAACTTTATAATTGCTTATTAGTTCTAAGAGTTGTTTTCTGTCGATTTTTGTATATTCTGCATAGACAATCATCTATTATCTATTCCTTTTGTATACATTTTTCATCTTTTTCTTATCTTATCAGATTAGCTACAATTTCTTTTTTTTTTTAAGAGAGAGAGAGAAAAGGGAGAGAGAGAGAGAATTCCAATATTTATTTTTTAGTTTTCGGCAGACACAACGTCTTTGTTGGTATGTGGTGCTGAGGATCGAACCTGGGCTGCATGCATGCCAGGTGAACGCGCTACCGCTTGAGCCACATCCCCAGGCCCTACAATTTCCTTTATAATTTATCTCTTGTAAGGATGAGGTTAGCTGTAGAGTTTTTTGTAAGTTTTACCAACCTGAGAAAATTCTCCTTTATGCTTAGTTGGATGAAATTATTTATTATGAATTTAATTTTGTCAAATATGTGTTCTGCTTCAAAAGATAGATCATATGATTCTTTTTTGATATAAAACTCTAACATTAATTCATTTTCAAATATTGAACCAATCTTTCAGACCTAAGATGAATCACATCCAATCATGAACTACATTTATTTTCATGCATTGTTGGGTTTAGTATACTAAATTTTTTTTGATAATTTTTAAACATATTGATGAGAGATTTTGATGTGTAGATTTTCTTGTTGGTATGACTTATATTCTTTTAAAATAAAGATAATGCTTACCTCATAGAATAAACCAGGAAGCATCCCCTCTGTTTGTATATCTTTCATAAAAAATATAGAGAACTGATATATCATCATTAAATGTTTGGTAGAATTCACAGTGAACCCTTTAACTTCCAGTGTTTTCTATTTTGGAATATTATTAACTATTGATTCAATTTCTCTAATAAATATCATTCTTATATTACCTATATTTCTTTGTGTGATTTTTTTTTAAAAAAATTGTTCCTTTTCCAAAGTTGGTCCATTTCATCTAAATTATAAAATCTGTGATTACAGAGCTTTTTCTTTTAATATTCTTCTATTTTTCTTTCTTATTTCACTATTCTTTCTTTTTTTTTCTTGATACCAATTAAACCAGTAATGATAGCCCCTGTTTCATTTCTGATGTTAGAAATTCATGTCAACTGTGTTATCCTTGGATTTATCTTGACCTTTTTTAAAGCCTGTGTGTTTGTGTTTGTTTGTGTGTGTGTGTTTCCATTCTTGAGAAAAGGTATAAAAATGTATATTGTGGAAGATTAATGATGCTTTTGCCTCTGTTGATGAACAATGTGAACAATAGGGTGAAATCCCATTAATGTTACCAAACCCAAGCATGCACTACATGGAAATCAAGAGAATAATATTAATTATCGTAGTTTTGATGGACTACTCTGTAGGCAAAGCCATCAACACAAACTTTTTTTCTTTTTTCTAGATTCCTACATGGGAATTCACCAAAATTTACAAAGAAAACTTATATTCCTATAAGTTAAATATCAGTCATGTAACTAACAAGGCGAGGCTTTGAATCCTTACTTTTTAGACTCAGAAAACTATCCTCCTTTAACACTTTATTGTTTATAATGATTCAATCCCTATTATCCTGAGCTGTAAGTTCTCATAAAAAGAGTGAACCTAGTATAATTTTTGCCCTTTAGCATAATATGAAGTAGATGGCTATGTGGACTACAGCTGTTTCTCTGCTTATTAAGCTATTTTAACATTACTGTCTACTCCTAAGACTAGAGTTCTGGTAAAGAAAAAATTAAGGCAATAATTCTTAAAATATTTACAAAGCTTTTTTGAAAGTATAAGTAATTTTCATAAAAAGTGGCATGTGCTATATAAAAATCAATGACCAAATATGTTTGATCAAATATATTGATGATATGTCTAGAATTCTGCACCAGTTATGTGGTATTTCATGTCATCAGTGATGTAAGTGGTTACAAATTAGTCACAGAGATGAGCCAGATGTCTTAAGGTCATTCTTTTCATTGATTCACCTTAATTATTATAATTATTACATTTGTCAGTGACAGCTCTAGTATTAGAGGCTTCTAGATACATCCACTTAAAACACTTCTAGAAATAAAATTGTTTTTTAAGTTCACATGGTTTGGGGTACATTTTAGCAAAAGTCTTTTAAGTACATTTGAAGAGACAAGTTAAATGCTACAGAATAAATGTTTAGCACAAAAAAAAAATGGTGCTCAAAGGAAAAAAAACGCTTTCTTATCAACCTAAAGATTGTGATTAATTTAATACATTTAAAGCTTTTATAAATTTTCACATAGGTTAGAAACAGCTTTGCTAGGTTTTTAGGTCCAAAGCTATTTATTTTTCTCCTGTAGATGTATGAGAAACAGGGACTTGGTATCAAGTATAAAATGCATGTTTTATTCAAAGCCATTCTTTATTGCCACACTTGTCGGGAGAGCTCCCAAGAGGAGGTTAACAGAAATTGACAATACAAGCTGGGAGAAAGATAGAGGGATCCAGAAACAAAACAAAGAAAAGAAAATGAACAAACAGGATATCTTCAGAAGCAGTGACTCCTTCCTTTGGGAATAGTCACAGATCTCCCATCTGAGTCTTATTAGGTTCTCCTTGTTTGAAACAGGAATGAGGCTAGTAGAAAGAGTGTGGAAGAGTGCATGAACAGAGTGTGTCTAAATGACAAAGAGGGACAGATTCCTTCAGTGACATATTGGAGATCCCTTCATCATGTATTTCAAATGTCTTTATTTGACTTTTCAATCCTGATAAAACTTGGCAATTTTAAAAACTATCTTGGGAAAAAATCACCATAGCATTTTTTAATTCCCAAATGACATAGGTGATTTCATGTTTTCAACAGTCTGTCAAACTTCTGACAAGTGTAACTTTTCTCCTCTGGAGTACCAGAAAGACACTGTGTGGGAACATTGTGCTGGTAAAGTAGTGAGCCACATTAGAATTTTGAGATGCTTGGGAGCAAGTGCCTTTGCAACTGCATAAGGATGCTGGTGGCTAAGGGAATGACTTACAGTTTTAGGGTCTCTGCAAGCAAATGCTTCTCAGTATCATGTACCTAAGACAATATTGCCCAGGAAGCCCTTTCCAGTGCCAGGGGAGCTCATCCTGGAATAATGAAATCACAGTCTCTAAAATGAGACATAATCAAATTTCCTATTTCATTTGAATAAGTATACAATGTTTAGAAGAATTTTCCTAATCTATTGATAAGGTCAAGGATATTGGTTTGATATGTGTGGGTGGGTACTAGTAACAGAGTCCCTGGTCCATCTAGTTTTAGTTCAAGTCTATCTACTATGAGGTACTATCTATACTCTTAAGAGGGGTATTCATGTAGGTTTTTCAAAGGCATCAGAAATTGAGTTTAAAAACAAAGGGCATTTCCAAAGACGAGTGGAATCAGACATTCAAACTGATCTCCAGAATGAGTATCATCTGCATAATCAATGCTGTTCCACTTGATGGTCCCTGTTCCAGAGAAAGAAACCACAAACTATAACCTACAGACTAAATCTGGCCTACTGTTTATTTATGCATGTCCCGTAAGCCAAGCACACTGTTTACATTTTTTTAATGTTAAAAAAATAGCAAAGAAGAATAATATTTTTTTGACATAGGAAAATTCAAATTTTCTTGATAAAGTTTGCTGGATCACAGTCATGCTCATTTGTTTGTATGTTGCTTTCACACTACAAAGCAGAGTTGAATAGTTGCTATGGAGATCATATGGCTCACACAACCTAAATATTTACTCTTTAGACCTTATATGAGTTTCCTAGGGCTGCTATAAAAAATGGCTTCAAATATTGTCATCAAACAACAGAAATTTAGTCTCTCACAGTTCTGAAGGCTAAAAGTCCATAGTCAGTGAGATGTGCCCACTCCAGAGGTTCTGGGGGAGATTCTGTGCCCTGCCTTTGCAGCTTTGGTGGTTACAACGATTCCATCTCTCTGAACTCTGCCTTGGCTTTTCATCAACAACTCTCTCTGTGTTCTATTCAAACACATATTTATCTTTAGATTTAGGGTTTACCAGAATGATCTTTTTTGATATTCATAACTTAATTTTATCTGTAAAGGCCTTTTTCTTTCTTCCCAAATAAGTTCACATTTATAGGTTTTAAGTGTTAATAACTTCAGGGAAACTGCCATTCAATCCCCTTATGGAAAAATGTGTTGTGGTTTAAGATTTTAAATCTAAGTCATGAAAAATGGGAATGTGGGAGAGAGAAAGGATATATATTGTGAGAACTATTGTGCTTTGCCTGTGAGGGTTGCTGTTTATCCTAAAGGGATAGGGAAGTCTGCTAGTAGCTGGGTGATCTTTACACACAGTTGAAAGGATGCTATTTTGAGAAAGATAGGTATTAAGTTCACCTACATGTAATTCCTTATTTTCTAACAATAACTTCTTAAGTATACCATATGCCAGTGGATTGACAACTAGCTTAGAAACTTGCCTACAAAAAAAAAAATAGCTTCTCATTTAGAAAACATCAGTAGGTACAAAATGATACTCTGCTGATAGAAGCTATAATGAAGTAGTAGATTTGACTCAATTAAGACAACCCACTTAAAGCAACATCTTATTTTTATTTATTTCATAGAAATATAAAATTTGATTCTCTCCAATTGTCCCCCAAAAAATTCGTTCAGAGAAATTAAGTCTTTAGGAACAGGAAAAGGGTATTTTAAAAGGCTCTTTAGGAACCTGGAGGTTAGAGAGGAATCAGAATCCAGTGGCAGGACTCCCTCTGTGTTTATGAAGCCTATGGATTTTTCTTGAAAGATCCCCTTAAGAGGACACACAATGAGTATTCAGCTGCAGCACCTCAGCACAGCTAGAACTCTGCCAGGGACTGTGGTGTCACTATAGGCAGCTAGCTGATCACAAGTTAGGACTCCTGCTGTGGAGAAAAGCAAAGGGGAGTTTCTGACAAAAGAAAGGGATGGACTGTCAAGGAAACAGGGAGCTTGGATGTCTGACTCTTCCTCCAATCTGTGATGAAGAGGATAAGAATTTCTGTCCCTCAGTCCTAGTTAGGTGAGTAGATGAAGAGGTAGAAATGCCATTTTTCATTGCATCAATGCAGACATCAAAGAACCTAGAGTAATGTTCTAAAATTTGAAGGACAATGATGGAGAATGCCCATGGAAATGGAAATTAGTAGAAATAAATATGAAATAGATTTTATTTTTCTCTCTAGAAGGAAAAATGAATTTAACCCAATGAATGTTACTTTGCTACTGATAAGACTTGTGGGACATCTACAGGGTTTTATATATGTCCTAAAAAAAAGATGACAATTTAGCATAGTTATATAATTGTAAATATATAAATGTATACACTCATGCATATATATATAGACACACACATGTGTGTCTATATATATATATATAAATATACACACACAGGAATATTAGCCATATTAGTATGACTGTTTAAATATGTATATATAATGAAATTTTATTTAAAAAATATATGACTAAGTATAGGTAATAAACATAACTATAAAATCAGTTGGATGGAAGGAAATTACAACTTACCTGATATGAAATTGTTGAGTAGGGAGCTCAATAAATTCACTGAGTTACCTGGAGCTCCAAGGCACAGGTTTGGGACCAATTGTTATGAGAAGTTAAGACTGTTTTGTTGTTCAGGAACATCACTTCAACAGGACCTTTAGATGTAAAGACAAAGATAAGTATTTTTTTTTAATGATTTTTTTTTAAAGATAGAGTGAGAGAGAGAGAATTTTTCAATATTTATTTTTTAGTTTTCGGCAGACACAACATCTTTGTTTATATGTGGTGCTGAGGATCGAACCCCGGCCGCACGCATGCCAGGCGAGCGCGCTACCGCTTGAGCCACATCCCCAGCCCCAAAGATAAGTATTGACTATTTTCTTGGCAAAGACTTAAGTGCAATGAACAAATCTAAAATAAGATGTTATGATCGTGATGCCATATTCTTAAAAGGAATAGATTTCACTAAAATAGATTTATTTTAGTGAAATCACACCCATGCAAGCTAAATAATGTTTTCTTCTGAATCTAGATTTTTTTCCTGCTCCTGTTTGAACATTATATTTCTTCACAAGACAGACATTCTTATTTTCTTTTTTAAACATTTGTTGCAAGACATTGAAGATTTGGAATCATAGTTCTAGGAGGTAGAGTCCTGATCTCCCATGCTAAGGAAAAGAATGTGAAAAGTAACTGAAAAAGCCTGATTCTGCTGATGGCTGAACTGTAACAAGTGTCTCAGGCCTGTTGTCATTTAAAATAGTAAGTTAAGGAAAGGAATACAATAGATACAGTTGTTAGGAGGCTGAGGTTCACTTAGGGATTGATGGCTTTGGATAAGTGGCAGAAAGGCTGCGTTGGGTGTGAAATATTTGATATCGACATGCATTGCTCAGTGCATGCTATCCATTTAGCAAATCACATTAAACCTTCATTGGACTTCTTCTTGAAGACAAAAGAGGCAGAGTTCTGTTTCATGAGGATGAGATGATCTGAAACATTAGGGACAAAAAACAAAGAGGGAAAGAGGGAATAATGAGTAATTACTTCAATAATTCTACATTATATGTTAGACTTGGGTTTGTCTATCTTATAAAATCAAGGGATCAAAGCAGGATTATCTAAATGAAGATAGATAGGATTAGAAAGCTCTCACTTTCTAAAAACAAAAACAAAGCAAAGGTAAACTTATGATAGAAAACTGCTGGAGAATAAGGGTGTATAAGGAAAAAAATCACTTGCCATAACAGGAACTATATGTAGGACATCATCAGTCCATGAGAGAGTGCATCTTTGACTTTCTCTTCTAGATAACACAAAGAATGAAGCAGCAGAAGCCCTAAGTTGTCATGTGGAATATATCAGGATTCTGTCAATGACCACACGTATAGTGGCAAGTAATTAATGGCTTAGAAAGGAAATGCAAAAGTAAATAGATGAGGAGGTGCACGGTGTGAAGTAATTTTGTGTTTAAAATAATAAACTGACACATCTAGATCCAGACATTTCTTTTAGTCTTTGCAAATATCAGAAAGAGGCTTCTGAATCGATAAGGATGTTTGTTTATCTTGAACATGAGCCAAACAGTATCAACAGTTGGCAGAGGATTATTCATGAAAAAGGAGGCTGGGGAATCAGGGACATATGTTTGTTGTGAGAAAATGCTATTGCCCATGCACAGGGTCTTCCCCAAAGAGATCCAAAGGAGAATGGGACAAATCAATCACAGCGTATAATCCCTCCCCTGTCAAATATATATAGCTGAAATTGGATTGACTTGAACAACTTTTTTCCCTAAGAAAAGAAGGAAAAACAAACAAACAAACTATTATAGGCTTTACAGGACGCCATTCCCCAGGATAGCGCCATGCTATGTCACCATTGCAACACCCAATTCCTTCTGGACTCTTGGGCACTGCTCTGAGCAGTGTCACCCTTTACATCAGAAAGCTGTAGGGCAATATAGAGGGGGTAGAGTGCGGGGGAAACAAGAAGAAAAGTAGAGGAGGTAGAGTAGAACAAGAGGAAGAGGAACATGTGGTAGAAAAAGTTCTCAATCGTCTGGAAAAGTGGAGAACCTCCTAAAGTGGAAGGTTTCTCAGGTAAGTAAAACACACAGGCACCAGAAAAAAACCTGGCCCTCATTGCTGAGCTTCTACAGTTGCAGAAAACAGCAGGTGAGACATAAATCAGACTGAGGCAAGTGTAGAGCTGATTCTGATTCTGAAGATAAAGGAGAAGTGAGCAAACCCAAGAAGAAAAAGAAGAGTCAGAAAAGCCAGGGGACTTTGCCCTGGGGTTTGGAGCTGGAGCAGATTATTGGAACTACAGACTCCAGCCCAGAGCTCCTGTTCCTGATGAAATGGAAAAACTCTGATGAGCTGAACCAAGGAGGCCAATGTCAAGTGCCCACAGGTTGTCATATCCTTCTGTGAGAAAAGGCTGACGTGGCATTCCTACTCCTCAGAGGATAATGACAAAAACGATGACAATCCTGAGTACCAGCCCCTGTAACCTCTCACGGTGTATTTAAGTAGGGAGGGAAGGAGTTCCACTGTCTTGACCCCATAAAGGTGGTA
Organism: Ictidomys tridecemlineatus; assembly: GCF_052094955.1. Classification (NCBI taxonomy): domain Eukaryota; kingdom Metazoa; phylum Chordata; class Mammalia; order Rodentia; family Sciuridae; genus Ictidomys; species Ictidomys tridecemlineatus. The sequence goes on from NC_135483.1 coordinate 111,978,624, forward strand.
TGAGAAGATGTCCTTTAAAGAGCCATTTTATTTTCTGTGCCCTGTAGAAGCCCTGGTGTTTTAAAGCCCATTCCAAGCTATATAATTTTCACACTTATCCTAGTAGAGGGGAAGGGGGTGAGTGTTTGAAGGCAACCCATTCGTCACTTTACTGAGAAAGGGAAAGGGAATTCTATAAAAGACAAAATTTGAAGACTTGGGTGTGTAGGAAGGCAAAAATGGTACTGTTGATCTTCAAAGAGCATCCCCACAACCCACGACCTTCTAACCCACAGTGTTAATTCTGCATTTTTACAGCTAGCATGTGTGTAGTTTTTGTCTATTACTGGTATATTATTTGGGGTGGGAGGGATAAGGTGGTGAAGAAGGAGGTGGGTAGGGTCACTTTTGTTAAACTTTGGGGCCTGACTGGGAAAATGATGAAACAATGGAAAGAATAAGTAGCTAATGATTTAGTTCTATGTACAGAATATTTTACCTTAAAAAAAAAAGTCATTGGCACCATAAATGAAGACTGTGAGAGACTGTTTAAAAGCTGTGAATGCCTAAAACCTATAAGCCAAGGTGTTCCCAGTCTGAGTTAATGTTGTTCCCACAAAGGACTAAGCCAGTTCCTAAGTTACCAAAGCTGCCATTTTGGAGATAGAAATTGACTGAGATGGGAAGGTCTTTTATTGGAGAGTAGACACAGGCAGATTATTTTGTCTTAAAGGTGCTAATTCTTGCAATTAGACAAAAAGACCCTTTCTTTTCCAATTATGAATTTATAAATAAAACCAGGTTGTCCATCTAAGCCACTGGCTGAAGTACAAGGGGAGGGGCCAAAGGGGGACAAAGAGGAAGAGTAGGGAAGGAGGAAGGCCCATACTCTTGGGACGAAACTTCTTGGAGCCTCGGCTTTTTGAACTTTAAACTCTGAAACCATTAGCAGTAGGGTTCAGTCACTGACAGCAAGAGTTTTATTAAGTCAATTCAAGGGTTGAGTGGTTTCAAAAGCCCTGGTCTGGGGAGATTCTCTTTCACATTGGGGCAGAGGTTCACTTTAAACATATTAAAATTTTTTGAAGAAGAAGAAATTTAATGGATCAACTGCTACCCAAAATGCTGTCTTAAATCATGAAATCCAAAAGTTACTGATATCATCTAGAGCTACATTATAAAATCTTTTTAGTCATGTCTTAGGTTTCTGTGAAATTTTTGTTTAAATGTAAACTTCATACACACTATCAGGTTTTTTAAAAAATTTTTTTTTAGTTGTTGATAGTCCTTTATTTATTTTATGTGGTGCTGAGAATCAAACCCAGTGCCTCACACATGCCAGGCAAGTGCGCTACCGCTGAGCCCCAGCCCCAGCCCACACTATCAGTTTTTGACTTAATAAAGCTATAGATTTATAATCACTGAAAAAAAAACAGTTTATAACTTGGAAAAGGGTGGCAATCAGTTTATAGACTGACTGTAATAATAATAATATGTGCTGATTATGTATGCCAGGCAATGTGTTAAGAACTCTGTGTGCACTGTTTTACTTCATCTTCATAACAAATTTTTAAATGGATCATAAAAAATCCATGTTTTATAGAAAAAAATAGAGAAATAGAAGTACTTTGCTCAAGTACAGAAGTACTGTCACTAGTAATACTATAACAGTTATTAAACACTTACTTGATGCCAGTAATTATAATTTCTCCTACATTTGGTCACATAATTTTCATTTTCCCCTACCTGTGAATACTATTATTCCATTTTTAAAATTAGAAGAGAAAATGGGTGACTTGGATTCTAAATCTAATTAGCAAATCCTTGAGCCCATATGTTTAACTTTGGACTAGCCTGCTCAAGTGTTAGTGCCCACAAGCCTGCCAGAAGAAGACACACTCAAATCTCTGTGTGCCAATTTATCTGATGATGAATTTAAGCCTTTTTCCAATTCAAGTGGGAACTGAAGATGTTTTGATACAGTAAATAATGATAGGACCCAAATTTTGCAGTCAGTTATTATTTTTGCATGTTACCATTTTACACATATTATTAAAAGAAGGATAAAGAAAAAAATCAATGTGAAGCTAGGTCAATATAAACTATGACCGTTGACATTTTCCAAGAATATCATGCATGATATAACATTTTAAGTGAAGTTTATAAAATACATAGAAATTCATTTTCCTTAATAGAAGACTAGAAAGTGTGGCACACACATCTCAGTTTCCATTTTTTAATAAAATTTTTACCAATTCCCAAGGACATAAAATATGATGAACTTTGCATGAATACAAAGACTAAATTTAATGATATGAATCATATGAACTTGCCATTATAATTAAGAAATAATGACATATTCAAATGATATTTGCAGAAAGTAAAATTAGTTGTCAAAAAGAAATTTATCTCAGCACTTTGCTGAAAACATATAATTTTACATAAAATATGTGGTTAGTTATTTATCACCTAACATTTAGTGACCCTCACTGAGAACATATGCACAGAGTATGTGATATAATACTTGGATCTCGGCACCTGCCATTGCAGTCACTTTTATATAAATAATTTCATTATGTTAACATAAAAATATAAGCAAAAATCTTATGCCAAATTTACAATTATGTAATTAAATTGATCAATTTAAATATCTCACATTTAAAAATAGAAACCATATGAGCATAAAATAAAGTCTAGAGGGGAGTTAGGATTAGAAGTAAGACTATTTTAAATATTTCGTTTTGTATTTCTAATTATAAAATAAAAAGTGCAATTATTGCAGGAGATTCAGGCATGGGCTTCAAAACATTTATAGACCTCAGAATATCTTAGAAATATTTGAAAGATATGTTAGAAGCAACAGCTCTTTTCAGCAATATTTTAATTATTTTTTGTTGTTATTCATCTTTTTCGTTTATGGACTAAACTTACCCATTGAGGTTTTCAATAAAGTTATAAGTGTATAACAGGCTTACTTCTCTGAGGATTCCAATCTCATTGAAAGTGTCAAATGTTGGTACAGAGCCATAAAATCATTAACTATATACCCTGGCATAAGATTTGTTCTCTTTAAATTGTATTTATAATTTCTAACGCATTACAGGATTCTGAAGTTACTCTATAATTTTTTTTCCTTCTTTAAAATAAAATCATAATATTTCCTGACACCGGAGAAGTCATCTTCTGAAAAGTCAACAGAGGGTAAAAGCAAACTTCATCCAATCATCTATTTTCCCTGTTTTTGACAATGAATGAATATATTTATATTCTGATAAAAATCTGCTCTCCTATTATCTCCTCCTAGATATGAGTGAATATTTATCAAATATTATGGAATCAGATTGATCAATACACTACCTAGTCTACCTGATTCTTTGCTTATCTAAGAATGAGTTTCTATGGGAACAGTGGCAGATCTGTGAATAGCACTGTAAAAATATTCCACTTAAACAGGGATTTCTAATATTTCATTTCTAAGAAAGTTTGCTTAAAACCTGACATTTTCAAAAGCCAAACATTTAAAAAGTCATATAAAACCTATGCTTTCAAAAATGTTTCTTAACATTAGAAAGTAAACCTCTGATTAGGAAATCTACAAAATACCGATTGGCATGTGGCATGTGAGATACTCTGGGAAACTTTTTGGCTGGAATGCAAAATGATTTTATCCATGGAAAATCTGTGATGATGGGGATAAGTAAAGACAGTCATAATTTTTCAGAACTAATAATCAATTACAATAAAAAAGAATAAGCAGTGGAGCCAGTAGTTTTCTTTATACATTCTTACAAGAGGCTTGATCATAAGGAATATGCATCTCTATCCACATCTGGAGAAGTGTTACCTGAGGACCCTTCAGTTTATAAGTCTATTTTGTAGTAAGTTTGCCTCTACCCCAAAGAGAATATCCATATGTGGAACTACTAAGTTTTCAGTAGCAACAGTACACTTCATATGCTGTTCTGGAGTGATCACACTTCCCAAATGGTCAGAAATGAAGCTCAGTGAAATTATTAAATATTTTCTATAAAGGACACAGAAAATGGTTTTAATTAGCACATATCCTCAAAATACTTTGGCATTTTGTGTCATTGATGAAAAATATTACAAATATGAAAACGTTTCAGAATCCATTAAGTTTTCACATTTTTTTCTTAGTGTGGTTATCAGTTTGACCAGCAAATACTGCAATAATTTCCTTCTTCCTCAGTATTGAGGAAGAATACTTGACACATAGGCAACACCAACAAATATTAACTAAATGCTCTCGTTAAGTAGAAAGAATCAAAGTTAAATAAATAGAAAAAAAAATTTTTAGTGCCCATTTATGTGGCGCAAGTGTTAGACTTCACATTGTTTATTTTGCTTCTTCTCAACAAATATCCAAGGACTTTAGAAAGAGTAAAATGAATTACTTAATTAATTGCTAACAATCTGAATTAGACATTTCATTTTTAAAATAAGGAACAATAGAGATAATTTCCTTTCACCCTTAATTCTTTCACCTTTAATTACTGTCTTTGGTAAAGTACTCTTATCACGCATAAATTATTTTTCCATGTCAATTATAACCTATTATAATCAAAGTCATCATTTTACTAATTTTGTAGCATTTGAGTACAAGAATCAAGCATAAAGACTTGGTCAGAAAATATGACATATAAGAAGGCATTTGAGGAGTTGATAACAAAAAGAAAAGTTTAATTATAGTTATTGATTATACTACCATACTAAGAATGAAAAAGTAAAAGGGAATGACAAAAGGTTTTTTTCTTGTCAGTAATCTCAAATAAACATTCATCTTCAATTGCTGCTTTCCTAGAACAGTAGCAAAATGAACTAAGGTGCTTGGGTTCTTGAGCCGTGACAGCTCCATTCTGATGTAAATTGATTTCTATTGTTTCCCCTATTGAGAATATATGTCCCTAATGCAAGCAGTCTTATATGATTTAATTAACGAATACTAGTCAAATGTATTCAGAGTTTATACAAGAGTAGTGGATTCTAGCAACATTTACAAGCTGTTAGAAATGATTCTTTACACTGCTGCCAGTTCTGCAAAACAAGACATGCCACCATGTTAGAGGATCTTAGCAACAGAATAATATTCAAACTAGTTTTCCCAGATTTATGAAATGAAACCAACAATACTAGAAAAAAATAAACTTTTTAATAAATGGTGATCGAGCTGTGATTTTTTTTTTTTCTGATCCAATGTCATATGCTTCTCATACTGAGCTTAAATTTCCTTCAGTATTCTTAATTTTGACTTTGAGTTATTTAAATGACATTTGATCCTAGGAGAGTTGGAAGGGAACTAGTCAAATATGTATAAATATTTTCTTAAAAGATCTCATATTTATTATGGCAAAAACAAATGCACTTATCTTTCACTGTCATGGGTTCAGTTTACTTTGGTTCAAAAAACACCTTTTAGTTCCTCTGATAGATTTATAGGACCCAGGTACAGTCCTCTTTCTTACAGGAGTTTATGTTAACTGTGACAAAAAAATAAATAAATAAATTTTACTCATCAGGGAAAACCATTCATTATTAGTTTGTTGATGTTTATTTTACACTATTTTTCACTGAGATTAACCACATTGCATGTCTATCAAGTTCAGGTATGATTTCCTTGGGGATTGTGTTTATTTGCTATTTTCTCATGAGTTCAAGCACAGGGTCCAGCACATAATGTATGTGAGTAGAACAAATGTCTTCCATGGAATGGAGCAGGATTCTTTGTTCAGGTGTTGGGTGTTAGCAATCAGGAGGATTGCTGAAATATAGGTGTCCATTACTCCCCCTTCAGGATTTTAGTGCTTCTGAGCACCAATATGTTTATAAGAATTTGTTTCTATTCATTTGTACAAGTTTCTTCTATTTCATTGTTTATGATATTTTGGGTTTTTTTTTTCCACTCAAATTGTTTGATATGAATTGACGAGGGCTCTTCTCACTGAATAAGCATGTAATCAACAGTAGAAGAAGAAATTTTATATTGTCACATTGGAAAATCTTTTAAAATGTCAAAGAAAGAATTCAGAAACAAAAATGCACAAGTCTTTCTGGCTGGCATGATAAGTTATGACTTTATGCTCTCAAGCAAGAACGAAAGCATTAATTCCAACAGCTTTGTTTTTTTTATAACAGTGGTTTATCACAAATCCTCAGCGTCAGTTTTTTAGCATTTGCCAAACTGCAGCCTAGACTCATGGTAATGATTCGCTTTGAATATTCAAATACTTGAGCTCTCTATTGCATTTTATAATTAATACTATAACAAAATGGTTTTGTTCTCTGTTGGTAGTTTTGTTATACCCATGTGGTGTTTCTTTAGGGATCCTTGTGCTTTTGATTCTGGGGGGAAATGGACTTCTCTGTGAACAGATATCTGCTAGTTATTACAGAGATACAAAACATGAAACAGCATGTCTGTGGCACCTCTGAAAAAACAGCTAAAATAACAAAATATCTGTTGGATGGATGTACATTTTCTATTATTTTTTTCAGGAAAAAACTCAGCTCTTCTATGACTTAAGATAGTCTTGGGGAGTTATATAATCTACTTGAAATTTGCAATAGCAATAGATTTGCATAGAACTAAAAAACTTGCTTAAGAATATCCAAAACCATTTAAATAGAATTTGCTAATTTCAAAGGTTGTTGATTTTAACTCCTTATTCCAATGTTCTGAGTTCATTAATTACTATCCATCTTTGGAGGGCAATCTTTCTTCAGTGTTGCCATTTCTGACCATGATAAACGTGGGATTTTGGATTCTATGAAATGATGTTCCAGATCTGAGGCTCAGATAGACAGTGCATCAGAAATCCCCTCTAATTCAAGAAGATTTGATTAAAAAGTAGAATGAGTTGATAATGTTTCTCAAAGAAACATGAGAAAAAGAGTGAAACCATAAATCCTAATTAGAGTTAACATAATGAATAATCTCATTATTTTTATGTAAACCAAATGTTGGTTCATTTACCAGATCATATTCAAGTTATGAAACTGCATTATTTACAACTTTTTGAGATAGTTTGTGTGCATCTAAGAAACAAACACAAAGGAAAAATCAAAAGAATGAAATGTCTATGTTTTATTTTCTCAAAAAACATTTTAGAGGAAAAGATAGTAGTTAAATCAAATATTTTGCATGTTTATTAGTGAATTTGATTTAATGTTGCATACTTTTACAGAGTCATGGACAAGGATCATCTCCCAACCAATCCAAGATACACATATATGCATTGGGGAAAAAAATGCAGGAACCTATCTGAGGAGCAAGCCAGGGGTCCACCACAGCATTCAAATGAGTGATGTGCCTGGAAGAGCACTCAAGTGAAGCTGATGATTGAGGCAAAAAGACTCAGAGCCTGAGTTGTTTTTGTTTTGTTTTTAATAAGTGCATTAATGAGGCCAGAGAAACAAATTGTATACTGTTTTTCAAAACAACCCTAACATGACAAATTCCAGCCACTTCTTCTGCTAACAAGGAGAAAAAAAAAATGCAGAATGCCTGTATTTTGAAACTATTTCTCTAGCAAAATAAACACCTCAAAATCATCCATAGTAACATGAAAAATGAGCATTGTTATCTTTTGTGAAGGAGACATTTATGAAAGAGAATATAGTCTAATCTACTTTGATAAGAAATTGTGCCTATAAAATAGCTCATTAGAAATAAAAATGAAAAGTACATTTTATTACTAAATGAAAGAAAATAACTTTGGTACCTGATACAGAAAATTGACCCAGAAAGATTTCAATTTCTCAGTTTTTGTCAATGAACTGAATTAGACGATCACAATGATGCCTTGTCACTTTAGGACTTTATACGATTTCTTAGATTGCTAAAGAACCATAATTCTCAGGTCACAGAAGTTACAAAGACATCAATAACCCATGGTAACATCTGACTTTTCCTCTGCATCTTAAATAATGGTAATTTCAGAAATTTAGGTAAAATAAAAGTCAGCTGCAAACCTGATCAAAGAGGTGAAAGATTAAGAACTTTCAGTCACAAAGTTTCCAGAGTTGATCAAACTCATACATTTAAAAATTCAATGATTTTTACAGGATGGAGTGTAAAGTATTTGGCCCACTAGGTAAAATGAATCCAAATGCCACCTTCCCTCATCAAAGAATTAGACAGAAGGATCAACGGTTTTTTTTTTTCCACAGTTGCTTTGTGAGCAGGGGTGCCATAAACAACCACATATAATTTTATTTCCCTGCTCATTATAATCATTGCTATTACCCACAGAAAGAGCTGCTCAGAGGATGGAGAAAGAAACAGAAACTTTTGGAAAACATGAGCATATGTATAAAGATTTCCTTTCTCAAAAGGTCTACTGTTAGCTTTTTCTCTCTCTCGCCACTTCCCTCCCCTTCTCGTTTTCTGCTTTTCTCTCTCTCTTTTCCCGCCATATTATTTAGTGAAGGCCAACGACATGCCAGGATGTGAGCTCTCTGGATGACCTAGTTAAAGTCGGCTTGCACTTCCTCAGTTCAAAATCAAAGACCCATGAGGCTGAGCGAGGGCTCGGGAGGTCGTTTATCTCAGACCCCTGCGTTGACTAGTAGCTGCTCCAACCCTTCCTAAACTGAGGTTGGAGAGTCGCTTGCAAAGCACCCCAGGGTGCTACAGAAGCTGTGCTGGTGGCTCAGTTCTCTGCATTCTCCTTCGCAGTCAGGGGCCAATCAAAGTTCCCGAGAGGTGGAAAGGCCACTCTACCTTTAGATGTTTTGCCTTTCAAACGAACTCGAAATGAGTTCCTCACAATGAGCGGCCATTTAAAACTTCCTAGGCGATCTGAAAACGACAGAGATTTAACTGTTACTTTAGAGAACTATATTTCACTTGTCATATCAAATCTTCTTTCTGTTCCTTAAAATGGCAGTTAGCTTACCAATCTTCCATTTTCTCTCCACGTTGGCCATGTAGTGGATGTCTGGGCATCATCCAGTCAATAATTTCCTCTCATAATGATGGACATTGTACAAATCAGTTAAGATGTTTGTCATAAAATTCACAAAAGCAATGAAATATATTTATTTAAATATTTTAGGCAATTGAAAATAAAAATATAGCATTCACATTCTGTATAAGCAATATGCAGCAAAATTAATATGCACCAATATAAAAGAATACACACACACACACACACACACACACACACACACACACTTTTTTCCCCCCTCTTATTCAGGTAGGAGAAAAATTGAGCCAAATGATGATAAGTAAATCTTCTTGCAGTGAACATGAAGGTTTGTCTTTGGAACCTTGAATTTAGATATTGCTCATGATAATAGGAAGATAGTGATGGATTTTAAATAAGGATGCACCTAAATTAGTGTGGTTCAGAGCTCACTTATTAATCATAGATGCCCCTTATATACAAAACTCTCATAAGCAGGAGTGGCAACATCAATTTTTAGCTATGAATTTTTAATTGCTATTTGGGAGATTTTGTATTTATATGTTTATTTTTTTTCAATTTCAGTTTTTTATTACATATTTTAGGAGTCAGAAAATGGTTTTCTTGGTACAGATAGAATTTTTTTTTTTTTTGCAAAATTTTGCAAAATCTCTCTGTCACTCTATTCAATTCTACCATTGCAGTGTGAGAGCCATCATACAGGATACATAAACTAATTAGCATGACTGAATTTGGCTTTCTCTGAACAAGAGTCGGCCCATAGTCTGCAGTTTTCCAACCCCTATCTTATATCATAAAATTACAAAAAATATTAAAGATTTAAATGTAAAATAATAAAACTGTAAAAGTACTAGAAGAAAACTTAAGAGAAAAGCTTTCTAATGTCAATGTTAAGATATATTTTAATTATAAGCCCAAACTCAGAATTCAAAATAAATAAATGATAAACTTGACCACATGCATTTTTTAAAAAAAATGGCAAAATGCTGAGAAAAACTTTAGAGAACATATTTGCAACTCATGACCTAAACACTAGATTTATGTCTTTACTATATTTAAAAGACATCCTAAAAAGAAAAAGAGCAAAAAATAGGAAGATTTTTTACACAAAATATATAAAATGTAACTTAAGCCTATGATCTCAAAGCTTAGCCTCCTTCATAATAGGTAAATCTGAAATTAAAATAAACATAAATTACCATTTTTCACCTGTAAAAACAAACAAAAAATAAATAAGTAAAAATGTGGTAACACTTATATTTGTGAGTATGTCTGGATATAGGAGATCTTGAACACTGCTCCTGTTGGTATAACTCAATATGTTTTCTATGGAGGTCAATCAACTTTTCATTTAAGTTTTTATGAAAACATAAAATAATGAACAGTTGATGTATATACATTTTCATTGACATTTAAAAACATGTTTTGGTTGAAATTGAAAATTTGGTAAAACTTTGTTAACATGAACTGAGGTAGAAAGACTGCTTGATTAGCATTCATGAGGCCCTGGGTTTAATGGCCAACATTCAATTAAAAAATAAAGAAGATTTAGTTAAGTATTATGTAAAGCAACTGCAGACAATTCATACTCACTTCCTCATAAATTAGTATAGTTTCATACAAATAAGAATTTTTAAGCCTATTATTTAAATATCTTTCCACCTGCATTTTGATGACAACTTTTCAGAGCTCTGACATCACCTAAAGGCCATGGCATGGTATTCCTAATTCATCTAGTGATGGTTAATTCATTAAAATTTTCTAACTCTGTATTTTTGTAGTGAATGCTACAGTTATACATTTCTGGTTTTGAGTTTCTTGTTTTCTACATTTTTCTAAAACTTTAATTTTTGAAAAATTCCGTAACTCACATCATATAAAATTCCCTACATGACTACTTTTAATTCACAATTATCACACAGCCTTGCTCAATGTTGTTTAGGAGAGTGTGTGACTTATCTGTATCTTGCTATTGTCGTATTGTTGTGTGAAACTTTTAGTGAAGAAAAATGCAGAGTTTTTAGATAATGAAGACTGGAGAAATTAGAGCAAATGCTGAGGGTTTTGGGTTACATATTTAAGAATGTGATATCCTATCAGGAAATCAACCTTCTGCTGAATGTTTTTAAGCACTGAAATAAACAAATTAGATATGTGATTTAGAAACTTAACTGAGATAATTGAAGAGAGACTGGGCTACAGGCCAGAGGAATTCCCGGGAGAAGGTTCAAATAGAAGGCTAGTAAAGGAGTCCACATGAAAGGAAGGACTGACTAGAGACTGGAGTTGAGAATCAGAAAACGATTAAGGATTAACTATTAAGAAAACTATTAAAGATGTGTGAGTTTATGGGAAGGGTATTTAAAAGATTCTAATATATTTTATAAAACTATATAAGTACTCTGATAGGTCATTGTCCTTGCTTTCTGGAGAAGTGTTTTAAGCAAGGATATGTTTTTCACCCAGTTTGGATAATACAGCCATCATTTGCACAACAGGAAGGCCCTTTGCTACTTTAACAACTTGTATGCATTAATGCAGTGCTGCCCTACAGAGAGGCCCTATAGGTAACCTCATAATTCAGGTAAGTTTTCTACTTTGAAGCCTTAAAACTGTTCTCATGAAAGTAAAGGTTATCTCAATTTTTTTAATGAAAGTATTATTGCAAACTGCACAAAATGCTACTTTGAGTGTATAAAAGCTTTTTGATTGGGGGTAAAAAAATGGTTTGGAGCAAATAATTTAAGAAATTCTTTCATGTTGATGTTGATATGTCTTGCGAAATTCAAGCCTACTGATCAGATAGGATATTATTGGTGTTCTTCACTTCATTAGTAATAGATACCATCACCAGTCCAAAACTCCAGTATTATTTGCCTAAGTCAACCAGACAGTCTGAATACAAGTATCAGCTTAATACTTCCTAATTGTATGAAGTGTCCAGATTTACAAGAGTTTCTTTTCCCAGCCATGTCAAATGATTAGTGGGGTTGATGCAGAAGTATGATAAGCACTGGGTGGTAGGTTTGCCTTATTAGTCTACAGGTTCCTATATTTCTCTGACCTGGATATAATATTCAATGCCAATCCATCAGTGTCATCACTACAGAGAACATACAGTTGAAGTTATTAGGGACTGGACACTCAGGTTTGAATTTGACTTCATCACTTAAGGTTTAGTTGACTGTAGACAAGTTAACAAGTTACTTAATCTCTCAATAACTCAGTTTCCTCAAATGTATATTGTAAGAGGCAATAGTACTTTTGTGGTATATTGTTAGTAGTAGGTTAGTAAAGGCAGTTAAAATGCTTAGAATACATCATAGTAAACAACATTGAATAAATTATTAATTATTAATTATTTAGTAATAAATTATTAATAATTAATAATAAATTAGTAATTATTAATAATACTTCTTCCACAGTGTAATAGATTTGGCTGAGGTCATTAGACAGATTTCTAAAAATGAATATAAATTACTTTCAGATAAAAACCACTGTTTCTGGAAATTTCTAATTCAGATGAGCTAAGTTGATTTGACATCTGATTAAAATTTCCATCTAGAAGTAGGAAAGGCAAGTTTATAAGGCAAGGAAAACCCTAGGGCAAAAGGAAATATCTATATAAGGAGCACTGATGTCTGTATCTCTTAAGATATTTTTCATATTACTTTACCGAAGCTTTGTGTGATTGTTCTTTTTTTTTTTTTTTTCCTGAGTCACATATACGACATTTGCTCTGTATTGTGACAGTATTCAGCATGGCATATCACCAGCTTAAACCAAAGGGGGATTCTGATTTTTTTTTTCAGGAAAATACAGAATAATATATTACAAAGGTTGAAAAAATATGTGATTTAATAGGAAGACCAGAAATCAAATTATATTTTGACCCTTTCCTTCAAATAATTTTCTGTAATAAATAGTTAATTTATTTCTTGAAAAACTTCTACAAACCTTTTCCTTCTCATCATCTTTTCCCTTAGAACGGGAAAAAAAATATATTTCAATATATATTTTTTGTAGGTCAAACAGCACTAAAAAAGATCTGGGAAGTTTAGGAAATAATTTAACAATGAACAGAAAAAGAGCTCTGAGCAAAGAGCATCCATAGGAATCTCCAGAGGTCACTCAAGGGACCACTGTTGCTTAACATACATTTTTTTTTCTTTAAAAGAATTTTTACTTCCCAATAAGAATATTGGTATTCATTATTCCATGAACTTTGCTACTGTTATGCCTTTGTGTAAGTTCAAGAATACTGCTTTGGTGGGTTCATGTGTTTTATACTGACTTTGAACAGCCATGATAGTTGCAATAAAAAAGGATTTGGAAAATGAATATCTTAAAAGACCTCTTCAAGTAATAAGGTATTCTTCAGCATGGGTAGTGCTCTGGCTAATGCATGAAATAACTTTATGGGAATTAGGAATGGAAACGTTCCAGGGTAAGACAAATGGCCGAGCAACAGAACTATCTCTTTGGTGACCTTGTATAGTGCACAATCTATGTAACTATACATGGCAGCTTGAACTTTGAAGAAAATAACTATTACTTGACAATTATTTTTTGTAACTTGATAGTAGAGGTAAAAAAAAAAAGTGTTACTGAGAAGTCAATTAACATGTTAAAAGTTATTTCTGGTCCAACAAAAAATTAAAAGTATTTTACATAATTGTATATTTTAGTATAGAAATTCTACCATCGTCTCACAACTATATCTGTTTTGCATATTGTATTAGACATTTATTCCACTTACTATGTATTCTTTCCCAAAAAGTGTATTTTGAGGAAATTTGTTCTCAATATTAGCCATAAATATATATGCTTCATATAATTTTAGTGTCATTTTGATAAATAAATAACTTCCATTTTAAGAAAATCATTTGTGCTAATTTATGCTTATGTTTTCATGATTTAATTCTTAGTTTTTAAAAACATAATTTTTTAACAATCACCTTTTTACAGTCTGAGCTCAAATTTTTGGAATTTCAGTGAATTTACCAAGATTTTTCTCTCTGGAATTTTTCATGTATTATTCTCCTGATCTGAACATTTTTTTCTCAATTTTTCCCTCTAATCCCCATAAGTTTTCTAGCTAATCCTACCTACCCACCACATTTTATGTTACAGGTTACTTCCAATAGCCAAATCCTACATGATGATCTTTTTTAAAGGAAGAAAGGATTTTATTTAAGTAAAGGGTTGATTTCAAAATGGTGTTGTACTTTCACCAGGACCGTGGTATCAGTCAGTACAAGATTAACTTAATCTTGGAAATTCCATGCACTATTAACTTAATCTTGGAAATTCCATGCACTTATGTCAGAACCTCACTTTTTTCATCCTCTCACTGTTGAGGCCTATGACATCATCCTGGCAAATGCATTGGTCTGCTCCCCTGATGAAAAGAATTTCTTCAGGAAAAAAGCATATGATCTCTTTCCATCTTCATTTATTCTTTTTTCTTTCTTTAATGTGATTGCATGAGCCTGCAGCATCCAGCATTCAGTATTCACTCTTACTCAAGACTGAAAAAACAGCTAGCTAAAGATGGAAGAGCAGGAAAACAAAGGTCCACTTTATGGTATCACTGAGTCCTTGGTGACAGCCACTAAATTTTGGTTCCACATTTATTTTCAACTGCCTCTCATCTTTTTTGGTGTGATAATTAAGCATATTTATTTTAAATCACTGTCTGATGACCAAATATTTTTATTTGTAAAACAATATACTCAGATAGTCTGTTATTCTGTTTTTTTGTTTTTTGGGTTTTTTGTTTGTTTGTTTGTTTGTTTGTTTTTTTACGGTTTACTCTATTGTTTCACTTCATTTGGGAAATATACACTGGATTCTCAGTGTCATAGAGGGTGCCATTTCTATGTTACATAATTGGAATACATTCACCCTCTATCAAGAAAGATGTTGGAGAATATTAAAATTTCCTATTCATCTAAATGGATAACTACTATATTCTAATTGTTAAGAGTAAATAATATGTTTATCTGTCCTTTCCAATATTTTATTGTTGGCTTATTACCCTGTCTGGTCTATAAATAAGACTAAATAAATATTGAGAAAGACCTAAAATCTTGTTTTTTACTATCATCAATAATTTTGAAGTATTCATATGCTTACACTTTAGTATAAACTTTTAGTCATAGAATTGCTGTATAATAGATGATGTACTTTTTTGTGCGTCTTTATTAGAGTGTTCTTATTTTGACACCATCTGCTATCCAAAGTTGGTCCAAACTTGAGACTGTTTGAGGCACAATTTTTCACATTGCCAAATCTTCTCATAAATTTTGATTCCAGTTGCAAGTTGCAACAATTGGAGTCCCCACAGCTACTCTCAATTCAGACAGACTATCTACATATTCCAGGGTCTACATGACTACCTTCCCATTTGATAGATTACAGATTTCAGGAAAGCACTATTTTTACCATTACTTTTACTGTTGCATTTATATAAAAGGTGAAAATTAGGAACAGCAAAAGGAAGAATCATAAGGCAGAATGTGGGGTTAGAAAAAGCATTCCAAGTTTAAGCCTTTTGTGTGTTAAAGGAAGATGTTACTGTGAACATCTAAATGTGGCAATGTGCACAAGGATTATTGCCAATCCAGGATACTCACCTGGCTCTGGGTGTCTTTAATTGAGGCTTCATTAGGCAGTCATGATTGATTAATTTCCCACATGGTTAAACTCAACCTCCAGCTCTTATCTCTAGAGGTTGAGCTTGTATTATATAGTCCAAAGTCCCAACTCTTTAATCAAATGGTCTTTCTAGCATGGCCAGCCCAATAATGAGTAATCTTTTTAACATAAACTTTCAGGTAGGGTCTAGTAAGAACTAAAAAGCTGATTATCTATATAAAGTCTTTGAACCAGAGCTGGAAATTGAAGCCTATCACCTGTTTTTCTTTTTTTCCAAGTACAGCATTTTCAGAACATGTCTTAGCCCTTACATATAATCTGTACTTGGTTTTGCACTATAATATCACTGTGGTTACAAAGACTATATGGACCACATATTCTAAAATACTTACATCTTATCCTTTATAGAAAATGTTTTACAATATCAGGTCTGAATAATATAAGCCTCTCATCACAGGATATGAAAAGACTCTACTTTGTTTACAGGAAGGCTACTAAAACTCATAAAATAATGGAGTATATGCACAAATAAAGCACCACAGAAACCTCTAAAGGAAAGGACAGTCTCATTGGAAGTGGCAATATGCACCAGTTTTCAATTCTTGTTTATAATGTAGTATGCTACTTTTTAAAAATATAGAGTGATTATCTTACTGTTTAATTTGTATGTGTACACATTATTAAGAGGATGATTGTGTACTATAAAATAAATTTGTAGCACATATATAGACAAGCTCTAATTGTTACAAAAGAAGACTGAAACAGACAAATGATGTTGCACTTTTAAGAACTGTGGAAATGATTTCTAAAAATTGAATAATGGCGGGGGGGAGTCGAGTTCAAAAGCTGAGTAAATGGAGATATCTTGATCAGAAAATATAGTAGCATTATGACATTTGTAATTACGAAATATGTCAAGCATTGATAAAAGGATAGAGAATAACTAAGTAAATGCTCACATATTGTATGCATCTCTTTCTTCAGGTCAGTTTTTGGAGAAAGTTAAATCCAGTTAAGGATGTACCCATATATTTCCTGTGCATGTTTTCGTTTTTCAATTATACCAGTATATATCCATTAATGTACATAGTCTTATTTTCAAGTATTAAATTTATTTATGCTATAATACTTTATACATCTTTCTTTTAAAACTTTAAATATAATTTGATTTAACTCACTCAGATTGATATAAATTCAGTTTATTTATATAATCTTCTATACAATCTATATTCATGTAACTAATATTAATAAGGGCTCACAATTATTATATTCCCATTATGTGTTTGATTATACATGTTGAACCCTATATTAAACATTTAATGTTTTACAACAAAGACATGTGATTGGTACAATTTTTATTCCACAAATGAAGAAACTGGAGCATAGAGTTACATTTTGCTCAAAGTTGACAGAGCTTGACTTCAAAATTGACAGTTTGGCTCCCAAAGAAGCATCGCTTTTAATAATTATGCCAAAAATGTCTGCCTTAAGCACAATTTAATTATTATCCTTGATGTCAGTGGGAATTTGGGCTGATTATGATGTTTTCCATTATAATATTTTACTAAACATGATTGAGCATGTCTTTTCTTGCCAGTGTGATAATTTCTCTAGGTTTATAGCAGTGGAATTGCTGAGTTTTAAGGTCTGTGAGTCTCCAACTTCATTAGATATTGACAAATGTGTTCTTCCAAGTAGTGCACTTAAAATCACATCAATATATTCGTAAATGTAGGTGGTATTTGCAGATTCAAATGTGCTTTTTTTCACCTCATATGATGGATTGAAAGTGGTAGCTGCTGGCTTTTAAAATAGCTATTTCTTTAATTACTAGTGATTTTGAGCAACTTTACATGTTTATTGATCATTCATATAACAGGGGAGACTTCAGCCTATTATTTGCAAGTGTCACTCCATAAATAATACTCTATATGTGTACACTACCTTCTTCAGAACACAAAACATTGATGTTTTATTTCTATATTATAATGCTTATATCTAATACCTCTCTTATGTACAATCCTACCTTTCTTTGTTTAATCCAAGCTCATTACTCCAGAAATCCTTCATTTTCTCACCAGTTTTCCAGTCTCTACTGGATTATTTTTATCAACACTCAAGTATATTGTTTCTCATATAAAAAAATGTATTATGTGTCACTATAATGCACTAATGAAAATATTTTAACAAAAGAGTTTTTCAGATCTCTATTTTCCTGACAAACCACTTTTCTGGTGTTTTGCTTCCCTGTGTAGCAACACACCTAGAAAGTTTCATTTACTCTCTTCATATACTCTGATGAACTCACTCTAATCATGATTTCTACCTCCTCACTCCATTAAAAATTCTGACATCAATATCGCCATTAAAATAATAAGCTCAATTTTTGACCTAGAGGTAGCATCTGAAGTATTTGATCATGTCCTTTGTCTTTATCTACTTTCCCATGTCTCTTCCAAGATGACTCCTCTCCTCGGCTGTATAGTGACACTCCACACTCCCTTGGTATGAATCCTACCTCAGTAGTCTTTGTCTTTCCATTTCAGTTTTTGTTGTTGTTGGTGGTTCTTCTCCTTGCTCTCTAAATTAGATCATTCTATATTTTAGCCTTTGTTCTCACTCTCTTCATTCATTCATTGCTTTGGAAATCTCATCTATTCTCATAGATCTAAAAAATATTATATTTCAAATATATTAAAATTCTATTTCCCACACATGGTTCACCACCCGATAGCCAACGTGTAAATCCAATTATCAACTTGTAATCTCCAATGGATGTCTAGTAGACTTTTCATATTTGACATATTTGAAAATGAGTTCTTTATAATCGTCCTCAAATCTGCTTTACATATAGCCTTTCCCACACCCCTTTCCCCATGCTCATGCCAGTATCAATTTAGTCATCCTTGAATTCTGATTTTATTTCATTGCCCATACCCAATTGGTCAGGAAATTATGTTGCCCCAAATCCAAACATTTCTATTCCTTCGCAACCACCAAAATTCATTCCCAGAGCTATTAAAATATCCTCCCAACCCATCTTTCTATTTATACTTTTCTCCATTGGAGCCCATTCTCAACACAAGACCAACGTTTACTGTGAACCATTCTCAGAATTGGAATCACATTTGAATCTGCTTGGTGAGGGAGAAAAACATCTTTGAGCAGAGAGAGAAGTGGAGCTGTGATACAATCTCAGGAAAGGTCAGTCAATCCCACAAGAACTACTGAAGCTGTGTTGGCATTCTTTCCAAGATGTCACATTTAACCATTCATGGAATACAGAGTACCCCAGAAACAGAATGAGACTTTGGATAAGTAGGCTTTCTTCCACTAAGAGCAAATATAGAAACCCTTATTAGCTGAAGACTATCAAGGAGAAAAAAAAAAGTTGCCAGAAGCTATAAAATAAACCCTTCAGTACTAATGAAGAATACAGATAAAACATCACAATATCCACTATACAACCCATTGTAAATGATTAGTCTTAGGAAATCAGTAAGAGAGGAGGTTAAATTTATGTCTTATTTCTTCTAATTGGAGAATAGAATATTTCTAAGATAGTTGTCTTTCCAACAAAATATAAATAGCATTCCTTTCTTGCAAATTTTAATTATACTGTGTGTACCAAAAAAAAAAAAAGTACACTCGAATGCACTTTCAAACAACATATATGATTGATGATTCAAGAAAAAAATAGGCCTACTGTTTTGTGATTTTCTCTTCTCAGTGGCTGTAGGAAGGTTTACTCATTACCAGATATTTTTCAACATTGCTTATGAATGAAATCAGTTTTATAACTAGTCATTTAGTTTAAGACTAGTTTAAAGACTGAAGAGTTTAGAAAATTTTAGGCCTTTAGCCTAAAGATTTTCCTTTAGCTTAAAGATTTCTTTTTTTAAACTTAAGACACATTCAGAATAAAGAAGAGCGTTTTTAAAACTTTTTGGCCACTGCAATTTATTTTTTCCAGGCCACCAACCATTCCATAAAAATGATTGGCCCCTTATGCTCCAGATAGGTTGCAAGACTGTGGGCTTACTGACTTGAATAAAGTTAAACACATAGGGTCTCAAGAAGTTCTGCAATTTGGTGAGAGAAAAAAGTAAAATCATATTTTTTAATGCAGCTTGATATGTTCATTGGCAGAGATTTGCCCAGAGTCTTGCTTGAAGGTCACCAGAGAGGAGTTCTGGAGGACGAGTAAGGTTAATCAGTTGAAGATCAGAGGTGCAGATAATGTTTCAGACAGAAAAAGTGGTGTCTGCAAAAGGTAAGAGGTCAGAGAGGACACAAAACACACTGGATATTGCAGGGGCCAATAGGTCCAAGGCTGAAAGCTTGAGGGAGACAAGCTGGGACATTACAGAAGCTTGTGACAGAGGCAGAAAGGAGGGCAGTAGTATTTATGATTTTCTTTTTCAAATTAGAATTTTCTTAGTGTAACAGTGAGTATCCTTGGAAAAAAAGAAAGTTGTTGCACAGAAGTCAAAAATTGTAGGATAATTCTTTTCTTTATTAATACTTTATAACATATTGAAAGCATCACCATTTAAAACTATGTGCATATTTCTTAATTCCCAAATTAATTACAAAAAGTATTTAATCCTTTTGTATATGATTGCAGATTTTACAAAGAATCCAATGAAAGATGTAGATCTCCTTCCTTCATATAAATGAACATAGGTATGCATGTAAAATTTTATGTAGTTAATTTCTAGGTGTTTATAGGTTTGCCAAATCTCACCTGTTGTTGCTTTAGGACACTGAATCAAGAATCTAAGACCTACTTTGTATCTATCAGTTTGATGAAATAGAAATAGTATGTCTTTCCCCTCCCTCACCTACACAATAATAACTTTTATTGCCAATTCATTCATTTGGTGACACCCAGAATCATGAAATACTACATCACTTGACTTCTGGGCAGGGCCAGCTGTACATCACCCTGGTCACATAACCTCTTATCTATGAGTGTATAAACTTTCAGAGCGAAGTGCCTTTTCTTATGACTCTTCTAAATCACTCAGATGGTATTATAGCCTTATTTTCCCCTGTTTTGCCCTCACTGGAGTTGCAGGCCAAATGTGAACACAGCTTCAAGAGCCATTTTGCTGTAGTAAGTATTGGTGCTTGAAGCAGGAGCCCCATCATTTATAGTTACGAGATGTCACAATAATTTTATTGGAGGGATAGATTTCGCCCATGTCGTTGGTGAAGCTCAATTAAATAATTACCCCTATACTTTTAGATACTTTCCCTCTAGCTGGCACTTAAAACAGCTATCTTTTGCTTTAATGTGCAGTGGAAATCTTTTGTTAAAGTGAAAAAGATGAAAAGGTTTTCTTTGTTTTTATTTTATTTCTCATCTATCACTTCTATATGCCCTCCATTGTAAGCTTAATTTTTACCAGCACACACAAACTCATTTAATGAAATGCCTATATTTTGAACAAATCTTGGATAATTATAAACCTAGTTAATATAAAAATGAATAACTCTTTTCCAAATTGGAAAAATGCCAATTCCTTTTCAGACATTTTGATCACTACAGTATGAACCTCCTGTGATAGAAATGAATGCTACTTATGAAATTTCCTTCATCTACAGATCATCTAATATTTTCTTCCATGAAAACCAGGCTGAAAAAGTCTGGGACACAAAGTCTGGGGTTGTGTATTTTTGGACAGTCATGTTTGTAAAACTCAGAGGCTACTGGGAGTTAGTTGTGAATATGGACTAACAGACCACATACATTAGCAGAAACCCCAATAAAAATTGTGGCTACGTATAATACTTTATTACCTTGAGCCGTGTGTTGAATGCACAAAAAGCTGTCTATGAAGAGTGACTATAAAGTCACTCAAAAGTCTTTTTGTCCCAGAATGTTTTCATCTCAAGATAAGCCTTCCATGTATTAAAGACATGCCTTTCAGTCAGAAACAGTTTTTGGAAAACTTTAGGAAATTATGAAATTTGTTAGCTGCATTGAGATAAATTAATTAAGTATATCAGTCTCATCCAGCATGATTCTGAGGGTATATGATCCAAGAGGGGTCAAAACCACCATTTTATCTGCATAAAGACACGATGTGAATTTTCTGATCTCTAAAACATGTCAAGATAAAGCTAAGCCAAGAAGTGAAGACAAACTTGGCTTATATCATTCAGTTTTTTCCCTTACTGTATTAGATTTTTCTTTATCCATTTATATAATTATATTCATCTGTGTATTTATTCTCTCAATATTAACCTTAGACCAACAATCTACTTAAGACATTTTAAAAAAGTCATGTTTTTTTACCTTTAGGGAGCTTACATTGTGCTATTATGGATGTAATCACACAGTTCTGTGCAATAGTCAGAACATACTATTTCTAATGCAATCATTTCAAACTGTTTATTAAATTAACCATGATATGCAAATGCAGACATGCTAGTCATATCTGCCATATATCATCATGTTATAAAAATTATAAATTAACTTAAATTTTTCAGAAATCTAGACCTAATGTGTGAATTAGATATTTGCAATTTCACAACTTAGGAATATGAAAATACAATTTTCTCTTAAAAAAAAATAAGCCCATAATTTGAATCCTACTCCTTTAACAGCAGAATCTTAAACACAGAGAATTTTGTATCTCTTTCCTGCTACCCCACCCACCAGGACATTGTCTAAGTTGAGTGAAGGACATTTACATGGAACCAAAACTTTGGTTAGACAGGCAGTTCATTGGATATCATTGTATTGCAAAAGGCCCTTGCACTCATCCAACTTTAGCTATTCTTCAATGAGCTGTATGCCAGGCTTTGGGGCATACAAATTATTATTCCAAGCAATTCTCAGTATGGAGATCTATTTTAGGTTACCTTTGGCCCCCTCAGCTGAGTTTCACTGTTTCATGTATAGCTTATTCCCCCCCCCCCCGCCTTTTAAGAGTGTTGTATCCTCTTGCCTCTAAATAAGAAGTGAGGCAATATATCACACTGATTTTGGAATCTAATCAGAATTC
This sequence comes from Ictidomys tridecemlineatus, assembly GCF_052094955.1. NCBI lineage: Eukaryota > Metazoa > Chordata > Mammalia > Rodentia > Sciuridae > Ictidomys > Ictidomys tridecemlineatus. The sequence continues at coordinate 112,001,224 of NC_135483.1, forward strand.
TAATTTTGGATTTGCTTTTCTTCTATGGGATTTCAACCTGCTTTATCTGAGCACATGATTAGAGTTACAAAGTTAACACCAACCCCCTCCCCTAAACCAGAAAATCACCATATTCAAACCTTGACCGATAGGCAGAACAGGACAATGATCTTTAAGAAAAGGGAAGCAAAGAATATCAGTCCTAGCATCCTCCAACTTTTAAACTATTATTCATGCCTTAAAATGAATTGGCTCATGGGGAGTGCTGGTGCATGCCTGTAGCCCCAGCAACTAGGAGACTGAGGCAGGAGGACCTTGAGTTTGAATCTCACCTCAACAATTTAGTGAGGCTCTAAGCAATATAACAAGATCCTTTCTAAAAATAAAAAATAAAAAGGTTGGGGAATGTGGCTTATTGGTAAAGTGCCCTTGGATTGAATCCCTGATTTCCAAAATAAATAAATACATACATACATACCAACAGAGAGAGAGAGAGAGAGAGAGAGAGAGAGAGAGGATTGATTAGCTTCTTTAATTCACATGATATTAGTATGCATCTCATCAGATTTCTATAATAATTAAGTAAATCAAATCTTAGTGCTTAACAAATAAAATTTGGGTGAACATATCTATTGCTATTGCAATTTATAATTTCTATATAAATATACAACATCATAATGCATAATATATATAATATATAATATATGCCTATATATTAAAAGACAAATTTACAACAGACTTAGTTATGGATCTAATTATCTTTTATTCTCATTTCATAATCAGTGTAATATCCTTCTACAAAATAGAATGGGTGCTCTCAGTGAGCAAGGGCAGAACAGAGCATGGGTTTTATAAGGAGGAGACAAATAAGCAGAACAACAGGGGAAAAAAAGCTGATTGATTAATGTCAGGTAACATCAAGATACTCATTTGGTAAGGGTTAAAGCAGAGAAGACTTCCACATTAGACAGGCTAGTGGAGACTGGAATCTCTTGTTCTCAAAAACAAAACAAAACAAAACAAAAAAAACTGATCTGTTTTGAAGCCTACCTAATTCCTTAAAGTTTCAGTTTGGTTACACAGCAGTTAGCATGAATATAACCATTTTGGTTTAAATTGCTACAACAGCTCAGTTCAAATAAGGTCCTCTTATAATTTTTATTTAACACCTATAGTATAATAGACATTATAATTATTTTTGTACATCATTGTTCAGTGTTGTTTCACCTCAATGGTGTCTAGAAAGGAGTTTCTTAGACAGCAATAGACTTCTTTCTATTCACCCTTATCTGAGTCACTCTCTAATTTTTGTTTTGGAAATGTCTTAAAAAACCCAAATTAGTAAATCCTCTCAGGTAAACCGAATGTTTAAAATATTTAAATTTCAAACGTTTGAACATGTTAATTAAGTTTATAATCATTAAAGTTAAATGATAAAATCATAAAAGTTGGAAAAGCTTTGAATAATATCTAGTGCTGACAGCCATTAGCCAAGTAGGTATGACAATTTCCTTGCCAGCGTACCCCATGTTGCTTAGAGGAAGGACTCCTGGAAATGGACTTGCCTTGGACATTTGCAGTGACACTGCATGCATGTTTGAGAAAGGTGACCCTGCTCAAGGACCAGGGTGGATCTGGGTTTAGGGAGGATCCTACTGGATTAGGGCGGATCCAGGTTTAGGGTGTATCCTGCTGGGAATAGGGAGTATGCTGATCCTTGGGTTTAGGGCAGTTCCAGGTTTAAGGTGTACCTGTTGGGAATAGGGCGTATCCTGCTGCTTCAGGCACGCCTGCTTCTTGAGTTCCCCTTGCGGTCTCCTGAGATTCAGAGAGTATTTTTGGGATACAGAGCCGAGTGGAATATGTGGATTTTGGCCCAGAACTTGATTTTCCCCAGAATGTGTGTAGAGTGCCAGTGTGAGTTCCGGAATAAAGAATTGCTGTTTGAATCTACAAAGCTGTGAGTGGCTTGTGATTTTGTGCCCAGCCAGACTGCGGCATTAGTTCATATAGTATATCATATAGAAAACTGTTTTGCAGATACATGATGATCAAATCTACATTTAAATGCCTTCATGAAAGGAGATGCATGAGGCTCCCTCAACAAGCCCTTCTTGAGTTTCACAAATGTTAATGCCTGAATTAAGGAGCTTCTGTTACTGCTTGATTTGCCCACTCTTGTAACCCCAGTAACTAAGGACAGTTTGAGGCTAACCTCAGCAATTTAGAGAGGCTCTAAGCAACATAACAAGATCCTTTTTAAAATAAAAAAAATAAAAAGGTTGGCGATGTGGTTCATTGGTAAAGTGCCCCTGGGTTTAATCCTTGATTACTACATTCATATAGAATATTATATAGAAAATTTGATCAACATTATTTGTTGATCAAATAATGATCAACATGAAGGAAAAGGAAAAGGAAAAGGAAAACACAATTCCTTATCTGAATGTCAGGAGACACTAAATAAAACCTACTGCTCTTATTATTAGGCAGGCTTTCTGAAATATACCTTAACATTTGCAACTAATTGTAAACATGTTTACCACCTGTGATTTGAATAGTTAACTTTTAATAGTGGTAAATGTTTCTTCTCATCAGTTTCTTAACCCTGAAATTTAGTAAGTCACTGTCTGAAAGTAACTTCATAAATTTATATCCTTTGTTTCAAAGAATTTTTAGAATCTGAGTTCTTACTTCAATTATTTCTTTTCTCCTGTATTTTCTATGAAGTCGAAAACTCTCATCCCTTCAATATGACACTTCTAGCTTATTTCCCAGACTCAAAATTGTGCTTGTTCTACTTAAAGCCAGAGATTTGTTGGAGACAAAGAAAACTGAACTGTAATATGTATATGTACAAATACCTAAGTGGTCTGTCCTCGGTTCTTCTTATAATTTATTAATAAAGAGTGGATAATTATCTACAATGTTTATATGGAGAAAAATCAATATAACTAAAATAAGCATGGTTGAACTGAAATATACTCTCACTACTTATGAACTACATAATCTCATAATTCTCTCCAAACATCAATTTACTCATGGACAAAATTGCATATATATCTCATTTCGCTAACTATTCATAAGATTTTAAGATGAAGTTCAGTTTAGACAGCAAATATGAAAGCACTGTACTCTGACCTTCACTGTTATTATTGTTAGTATGTATTACCCTTACCATATGTACTACCCTTACCATATCAAAGTCACATGCTATACACAAAGAAACACTCTTTACTTAGTATTAACATAATAGTTTATTTTGATTTCAAAGATTAAAAAAATAAATCCTCCCTAACACTTTAATCAAATAATAGGACACATAGATTAAAATTGTTTACAGACTAGGAAAAAAAATTCTTATCTTATTTATAGGGAGTCTTAAAGTAATGCTGTTCCAAAAATTAATTAATGAATCTTGGAACGGCCTTGCTTTTCCATGCTGCAAATTGCTGCAAATTCTAGGCAACAATTAAAAATAGAGTGTTGTTGAGCAGTGAAAAAGACCATTTCATTTTTCAGCAGCATTCTCTTCCTATCTTTTGGTCAAAATTTTGTCCAATTCTTAACGTTGATCAAATTATTAACTCGAGATTTACGATGAATAATTGCATGGTTTTGTCTAATTTGGCAGTCAGTATTCCATGCATCTATTCAAAGTGCAATTCATATGAATTAAACTTAAATTGTTTAAGATTAAATAAAATTAAAAAGTCAGTTCTCAGTCTTAACACATTTTAGGTACTTAATAACTCCATACTGTATTGGCCAGTATAGACATGGTACATTTCCTTCATCATGCAAATTCCTACTAAACAGTACTGGAACTTTTGAAAACTTAGGATTTATTCTAGAGCTAGAGAGAGAAGGCCATGTTTGAAAATTGGATATGTGAACAAATTGTTTTCTACCATCAAGAAATATGAGCAGGTGGAATTCAAGTGTGCAATGTGCTGAATCTGCCCCACCAGTTTTAAGGACCAAAGACTGACCCATCACACTAACTTCAATCCCAGAATTCCCTACTCTGTATACCTCTCTCCTGCACTCTATTCTTGCTGGCAAGTAGAGACATGGCAAGGAGATTTGAATAATATCTCTGAGTTAGAGTTGGTCCTATAAATTGGACATAAGACAACTACTTAAAACTAAAAATAAAAGAATGTCTCCAAAGGTAACAGAAAACATATGGATGAATTATACCATTCTCCAAAGCAAAATAAATGTGTGCATATTTTAATTTCTGAAACTACAAGTGCGTAGTTTTATTTTCATATTGCCAGATATCAAGTGGAAACATATTTTGTATTTAGGAAGAATAGCCCATTGTTTAAAACTAATGGTCTGCATCATCTGTATGGAGGCATTCATAAAAGCCCAATGGGAAATTGAGTTTGTGCATAGTTTACTCCCTTGTCTTCAAGGCAAATTAACTATCTAACCAGAAGCAATGTAATTCCAAATGAATTCAGTTTCATGTGTAAGAGCACCTAGCTTCCCTTGGCGCTCCACACAAAATGCAGCAGACCCCCAATTCTACTTAAACTATGCAAATTATTTTAAAAGACTAAGGTAAAGAATCAATAATAAGAATTAAGACTTTCTCATATAAATGGAAGAGGTAATATTGATTATATTAAAATTATGAAGAAATGAATGTGAACTTGGGAAAAAAATGTTACAATGCTTCTTGGTAACTGAGATAAAGGATGATCTTTCTTATACAGGAAAGAATAGCAGGGCAAATATACCTCTCAAGTCACAAGGCACCAAGGCAATTTACTCCTGTCCGTATTTTTATCAATGTTCCTTCATTTATAATCCCTGACCTCTGAGAAAATCTGGACTCGCCTCATTCTCTCCCTAGCTGAAGGTCATGCTCTTCTTCTGTTTGCTGTGTCTGAAATAGCTGAGTGCTTTTATCCTAAATCCATGCTTTGGTTCCTGGACCATCTAAGCATCTGATTAGCTCCATCTTTTATCTCCCATCTCAGTGGCTTTAGACCTTTGGCCCTGCTTTTTCTTATGTTTCCTCCATGTTCTGATTGATACTGAACAGCAAAGGTTGACTTCAGAGTTCTTAGAGGGCAGACCTGGCCTCCTTGCACTCCACTTAATATCTAGCCCAAAGAATTCTGGTCTCTGGAGAACTGTCACCCATTTTTAAAAACATTTTTTGAAACTTTTTGTTTCTTTGTGCTATTTTTTTATACTTTATTAATCATTAATATGCAACATGAATGAAAAACTGAGAGCATACTAAATGAAGCCATAATAATGGACTTGTAGTTACATTTCCTATTGCATATTTTATAACAGATGTTAGCCTCCCTCCTTTATTTTGTCTGATACAAATTTTAAACTAAATCTATACTGCTCACATTCAAATATACTTATGATTTGTATTTTCTTTGATAACTTGGTTAATCACAAAATAATAAACTTCATATTGATAGTTTGCATATTATTTAATATATATTACTCTAATTCTTTTATTAAAACTTAAATTAACAATATAAAGTCAAAATATGTGTTCATCTTTTTAAAATATGTAAGAGTGCTTTAGAGAGTTATCATTTTTTTCTGCATTATAGATTGCCCTATTAATCCCAGTCAACTTTCTTGAAATCCCTTACCATCATGATGTCATATAAAAGAACACAGGATAGGGAGTGCTTGAGCACTGAGAAGACTAGACACCTGCAACTGAGTCTTAGGTTCAATAATAATGAAGTAGATTTGGTCATGCCCTGTAACTTCCCATTGTCTGACTACTAGGGTTTAGATATTAGGTGTCCCTCAAAAGCTAATGTGTGAGACAATGCAAAAAAGTTTAGATGTGAAATGATTGCACTATAAGAAGCTTAACCTAATCAGTGCATTAATCCCTTGGCAGGGATTAAGTGAGTGATAACTATGGGTGCGCAGGATGTGGTTGGAGGAGGTGGGTTGATGGATTGATGGGTGTGTGCCCTATTTTGTCTGAGGTGAGGGCAAGTCTTTCTCTCTGAATCCTGGGCTATGTCCTATGCTGCTTTTCCTTGTCACCCTTTTCTGCCCATGATATTTTGCCTTAACTTGAGTCCTCAGAAATGGAGCCAGACATTTTATACTGTGACTTCTTAAACTCTGAGCCCCCACATAAACTTTTTCTCTTATATTTGTTCTTGTCAGGTCTTTTGGTCACAGTGATGAAAAAACTGATTAAAATCTTCACTCTTCTTTTTTGCACGACTAGAGAGTGTTGTTCAAGAAGATTTCAAATTCACTCTCATGTTCAAAATTGTATCGTTTAACAACAAAAACACAAACAACCCAAATTTAAAAAATTCAAAGAACTTGAATAAGCATTCTGCAAAGAATATATTCACGTGCTTAACAAGCAAAGATTTTCAGCATCCTCAGTTGTTAGGGAAATGCAAACCCCAAACCACAATGATATAGCTAGTCTTCTTACCTAGACTTGGACATAATTAATAACACCAATAACAACCCAAAATAACAAGTATTGTGAAGATGTGGAGAAACTGAAACTATCACATATGACTAGTAAGAATGTAAATTGTGAAACCTCTGAGGAAAACAGTTTGGCAGTTACTTAATAGTATATTCACAGAATTATCATGCATTCAAAAATTTCTACTTCTATTTTATTCATTCAAGTGAACTGAAAAGAGGTATTCAAACAAAAACGTATACCCAAATATTTATCAGATCTCTAATCACAGTAGCCAGATAAGATACAAACAACCTAACTGTCTTTCACCAAATGAGTGTCTACCAATATGTATATATCCATACAATGAAATATAATGAAGCCACAAAAGAGGCACACAAAAATGACTGTGGACTGTTTCCACTTACATGAAATATCCACAAGAGGAAAAGCCATAGAAATGGATTATAGGTTAGTAGTTGTCAAGGAATGAATTGAGGGAAGGGGGAGTGCAGAGTAGTCACTTACTGGGTACAGAGTGGTGATGAAAAAGTTCTGGAAGTAAATAATTGAAATGGTTACACAATATTATGAATGCACTTGATGCTACTGGTTGTATACTTTACATCTGTTAGGATGGTAAATTTTAAGTGTATTTTATTCACTTCATCCTGTAATATGAGAAGGCCCTTATGTGGAAAGAGAAAACCTATTTTTGGTCATTGACACCAGTTGACAACGAGTTTTATTGTTTGTTTATCTAATTTTTGTAACAACAAAAAGCATAATAGGAAGTAAAGCTCTGTAAAATTAGTTTTCAAAGTAAGCATGAAAGTCTAATCTTCAGGAAATCAATCCTGCTGGCGACATGGTACCTTGTTCTAATTGCTAAGTGGCCTCCTCTCTTTCTCTTGTCTTTAGTCTCATCTTTCTTCTGGGCTTTCCATGATTTAAAATAAATGTAAGCATCTCTCAGTTGTAATGAACTTTTTTTTATTGAGTTTTCTACCAGTACTTCTCATACACTATTGTGTTTTATAATAAGTTTGAATGATTCTAATTAAAATATTGGCAGATAGTGAAACAGTACATTTAGGTGCTCTAACTATATTCTCATGTCTGTGAAAATTATCAAGCATGCGGTTTTTGGTATAATGATGCAAGTAACTGAGCTAGAATCTGGGTTTACTTTAATCTTTAATAAATAATACTCATGTATACACATTTAGTAAAATTATAAGCCCAATGACAAACTTATATAATGTAGTTATAAGTAAAAAAATACTTATATTTTACATATATAAATATATAATTTTTAAAAATTCTTTGTCTTGAACTTACCTGCTTGCTATTTGTGGTTGATTTAATTTTTTCTTCATTTCTGAGGATAATTTCTGTATAAAACAATGGTTAGTTTCTCATTTAATTCAGGCCTTGTAGATCAGTCCCTATCTTGTTGAACATTCTTTCCCAGGTTTTTAAATTTTTTTGCCTCATTCGACCTCCTCTATCATTTCTGGTTTATTTCAAATTCTGGGTGGTCTATTACACACCAGTGTTCTTATGCTGTCTGTCTCCACTGATGTATTTACCCTATCTCTACTCAGCTAAGGTGGTACCTATGACAGCTTGGGTTGAGGCTCCCTGGGAACGTGCTCCTCCTACAGAGAAGCAGCTTTGCTTCTCTTGGCTTCACTACAGATCCAGGTTATATATATAAATATATATATATATAATATTTTTAATATATATATAATATTTTATATATATATAAAAAATATTATATATATAATATTTTTATATATATATATATATATATATATATATATATATATATATATATATATATCCATTTACCTAATCAAGTCACATCTAGAGAAGAAATTGACTCTTTTCCTTAAAAACCTGGGCATTAGATTTAAGAACACAAAAGCTGTGGGCATCCTGAGGATAATATCCTCATCTATCAGTGGGTTCTTTCTTTGGCTCTCACACACTAGGAGGGCTTCACATGTACACGCCTATCAGGAATCCAGACAAGAAGCAAGATACGTACAGTGTCACTTCCTCTTATTTCTCCAAAGAATTTAGAGGAAACTAGTATGATCCCAAACCAACACTACACTCAAAAATTTGATACTAATACAAAGGTTTCTCAACGAAGAACAATACAACAAACTGTTATTCGCAGTAATGTAAAATTATTTGCACCCAGGGGGAAAAGTAACTATATTAGAGTTTATTGTCATGTGGAATATCACTAAATTTTATATGTAACTGTGAATTCTTTTCAGCTTTTTTCTATGACAGATTGACTACATAAAACAACTTCATTTCTTGAATTCTGTTTTGAATGAGTTTAAACTTCTTAATGTTTTCTATGTTAGTTTATGAGATATTAAATCTTTGACACACATATTCTTAACCTTTTGGAATGGAAATAATTTATGCACACTTATCCCTATTTAAGGAACTTAATTAGTTTCAGAAAACTTTACTTCAAGAGTTGCTTAACAAATGAAGGGGATGCATTCTGGAAAATGTATCATTAGGTGACTTTTGTCTGTGTATCACAGAGGGTCATTATACAAACCTGGATAATATAGCTCAATCACTTGATGTAGTCTCTTTTTTAAAAATTTCACTTTTTAAAAAATTTATTTATTTTAATTAGGTATATATTACAGCAGAATGCATTGGGATTCATTGTACACAATTGCAGTACAACTTTTCATTTCTCTAGTTGTACAAGATGTAGTGTCGCACCATATGTGCAGTCATACATGTACCTAGGGTAATGATGACCATCTCATTCCACTGTCTTTCCTGACTGTGTCCCCTCCCCACCCCTCTCTCCACTTTGCCCAATGAAAATTCCTCCATTTTTTCCATGCCCCACCCCTGCCATTATTTATCAGCATCCACTTACATTTGGCTTTTGTGTGTGTGTGTGGGGATTGGCTTACTACACTTAGCATAATACTCAACAACTCTATACATTTGCCTGCAAATTCATACCGAAGTTTCTTTATTCATTCATCTATTGAAGGGCATCTAGGTTGCTTCCAGAGTTTACTTATTGTGAATTGATCTGCTAAGAACATTGATGTGGCTGCATTACTATAGTATGATGATTTTAAGTCCTTTTGGTGTAGATCAAGGAATGGGATAACTGGGAAAAATGGAAATTCCATTCCAAGTTTTTTAAGAACTCTCCATATTGCTTTCCAGAGTGGTTGCACCAATTTGCAGTCCCACCAATAATGTATGAATGTGTGTTTTCCCCCTGTCCTTGCCAACACCTATTATTTGTATTCTTGATAGCTGCCATTCTGACTGGCATGAGATGAAATCTTAGAGTAGTTTTAATTTGCATTTCTCCAATTACTAAAGATGTTTAACATTTTTTCATATATTTTTTGATTAATTGTATATCTTCTTCAGAGAAGTGTCTGTTCAGTTCCTTATCCCATTTATTGATTGGGTTGTTTGTTTTTTTGGTGTTAAATTTTTTTAATTTCTTATATTCTGGAGATTAGTGCTCTATCTGATGTGCTTGTGGCAAAATTGGTTCCTAATATGTAGGCTCTCTCTTCACCTCATTGATTATTTCTTTTGCTGAGAAGAAGCTTTTTAGTTTGAGTCCATTCCATTTATTGATTCTTGATTTTATTTCTTGGGCTTTAGGAGGATTGTTAAGAAAGTCAGGGTCTAATCAGACATGATGAAGATTTGGGCCTAATTTTTTCTCTATTGGGCACAGGATCTCTGTACTAATTCCTAGGTATTTGATCTACTTTTGAGTTGAATTTTGTGAATGGTTCAAGATAGGGGTTTATTTTCATTTTGCTGCATATGCATTTCCAGTTTTCCCAGAACAATTTGTTGAAGATACTATCTTTTCTCCAATATATATTTTTGGTGCCTTTGTTTAGTATGAGATAACTGTATTTATGTAGGTTTGTCTCTGTGTCCTCAATTCTGGACCATTGGTCTACAAGTCTACTATGGTGCCAATACCATGCTATTTTTGTTATTGTAGCTTTGTAGTGTAGTTTAAGGCTTGGTATTGTGATGCCTCCTGTTTTACTCTTCTTGCTAAGGATTGCTTTGACTACTCTGGTTCTCTTATTTTTCTAAGTGAATTTCATGATTGCTTTTATTATTTCTATTCTATAAGAAATGATATTGGGATTTTTTTGGAATCACCATTGAATCTGTATAGTACTTTAGGTAATATGGCAATTTTGACAATATTAATTTTGCCTAACCAAGAGCATGGGGGATCTTTCCATCTTCTAAGGTCTTCTTCAATTACTTTCTTTAGCATTCTGTGGTTTTCATTGTAGAGGTCTTTCACCTCTTTTGTTAACTTGATTCCCAAGTATTTTATTTATTCATATTTTTGAAGCTATTGTGAATGGCGTAGTTTTCCTAATTTTTCTTTGAGAGGATTCATCACTGTTGTATATAAATGCATTTGATTTACGTGTATTGATTTTTTTATCCTGCTAATTTGCTGAATTCATTAATTAATTCTAGACATTTGCTGGTTGAGTTTTTTGGAAACTCTAAGTATAGAATCATGTTATTAGCAATAATAGTTTGAGATTTTATTTTCCTATTTGTATCCCTTTAATTTCTTTCATCTGTTTAATTGCTCTGGCTAGAGTTTCAAGGACTCTGTTGAAACTCTAAAAAGGGCTAAAGAGGGCAACCCTGTCTTTAGAGGGAATGCTTCCAATTTTTCTCCATTTAGAATGATGTTGGTCTCTGGTTTAGCCTAGATAGCTTTTACAATGTTGAGATATGTTCCTACTATCCCTAGTTTTTCTAGTGTTTTAAATATGAAAGGGTGCTGTATTTTGTCAAATGCTTTCTCTGCATCAATTGATATAATCATATCATTCTTATCTTTGAGTCCATTGATGTGATGAATTATGTTTATTGATTTCTGTATGTTGAACCAAACTTGCATCCCTGGAATGAACTCCACTTGATCATGATGTGCTATTTTTTAATGTTTTTGTTTGCAATTTTCCAGAAGTTTATTGAGAATTTTGCATCAATGTTCATCAGGGTTATTGGTCTGAAATTTTCTTTCCTTGATGTGTCTCTGCCTGGTTTGGTATCAGGATGATACTAGTTTTGTAGAAGGAGTTTGGAAGGCTTCCTTCCTTTTCTATTTCATGGAATAATTTGAGGAGTATTGGTATTAATTCCTCTTTGTAGGTTTTGTAGAACTCAGCTGTGAATTCATCTGGTCCTGGGCTTTTCTTGAGTGGTAGGCTTTTGATGACATCTTCTATTTCCTTGCTTGATATTGATCTGTTTAAACTATATATGTCCTCTTGATTCAGTTCAGGTTGATTGTGGGAAGCCATTCCTGAGATATTTAGCATCTTCACTCATCATTGAGCCAAGGAGATTACAGTCTGGTATTGAATGCTATTTTGTGGCCCCTCACACTTAATGGATTACACAATGCACCTGACTTCAGTCTTCAATCAGCTAGGAAGGCTACTCTCTACTCTCACAGCTCCGGAATTGAAAGTGACCCATTGGACCTGGATAACCTACCTCCTGCTTTATTTGGCAAAGAGTATTCTATGGTTAACCTTTTAGGTTTCCCCATATATAATAAAGCAAATGTGTGCTCTCGCACTCTCTCTCTCTTCCCAGTGTGGAAACTTGACCCCTAATGTCATAGAGCTATCCTGCCCCTACTTTCCAAAATTACTTCCTGTGTAGTGTGGTTTCTTTGCTGATTATTTTTCTTAGCTTAGTTTTGCAGCCAGCCGGCTTCACGCAGAGGAGACCCAAATTCCATTGCCCATGTGGGATGTGGGTGAGTAGTGGTGCCAGAACAGGAAACCTCTGCATGTAATTAAGGAAAATAGTGGATATTTGGCCCTCTCCCACAGGAAAAGCACGCTTATGGTTTAGAATATTGTGGATGTATCATGTGGATTGAAGTATTATTGGACAAAAATATGCTGGATGAGAATTTTGTAGATTCAGTGTATTGTGGATAGGTATTTCAATAATAAGAGGAGAGAAGATTTCTCTTATTGTGAGACATTAAGCCCAAGGAATTCTCTATTTTTAGATAAATAAATTTAACAACAACAACAAAAATAGATGCTTTTTCTACTGCTTTTGGGAATATCTAAGCAATTCAAACTGAGCCAGTGGGTTTTCCACTGAATCTCCCATTACATTCTTACGAATGCTGTGATCAAATGATCTAGCCTAGAGTATAGCCCAGCTGAACTCTAATCATGCAGGTTTGGTATACTAGAACAGACGCAGGGCCCTGAACTGCCAATTTTGGTGGGGTCTATGGCTTGTGTGTGGATTCGTGGCCACTAGAGGTTTTGCCCCTTGAACATCTGGCTTGGGTGCCAAATTCAGGTGGCCCTAAGGACTAATAGCAGCACTGGTGCATGCCACTGGAGCCTGCTTTTGAGCTGCAAGTTGTTTGTAGATTGCAGGAGCTCAGACACCTGCCTGATAGTGGGAGGGACAGGGGACTGGCTGTAGCTCTCTGTCCATGGTTTCTGCCTTCTGTCTGGGCTAGGGCTCTGATAGGGTGTTGGAGTGGAGGGATAGGGGGTTCCACCACAATGCTGCCATGGAGGGATTTGGAGTGGTAAGACATAGGCAGACAGCCCAATGGTGACGGGAGTGCTGGATGGTAGCTGTGGCTTGCAGAGTTGAGGGCACTTCTCCAGGCCATAGAAGCCAGACACAATGTCTGCAGCCAAAGCAGCAGGAGAAGCTCTAATAACAGGCAGAGTGCAGAGGGCTTGGGACTCTCTGGGGATGAAGAGAAATCTGCAATGATCAGGGTGAGCAGGGTAAGGCCATGGCCTCTGTGGCTTTCGGCCCAATGACACCTGGGGCCATCATGGTCACATTCATCAGACCAGGACTGTGGGTGTCCTGACTCTGAATGGAGTGGCATGGAGGACACTCAGGACGGGACTGTTCACGGAGTGGGGACCTCAGGCTAGTAACCAAAATTTCAGGTCACATGGAGAAAATCAAATAATGGCTCTAGCCACTACACAACCAGTACAATATGGTGCATAAGTCCTGACTCCCACACTCTCCTGGACATTGATCATATGCCTCTAGAAATTTGTCAGTGTCTTCTAGGTTTTCTATTTTACTGGCTTATAAATTTTCAAATAGTTTCTAATTGTCCTCTGTATTTCAATAGTGACTGTCATGATATTTCCTTTATTAAAAATTTTAGTAGTTTGAGTTTTTCCTCCTTCTTTTCATTAGGGTGGCTAAGGGTTTGTCAATTTTATTTATTTTTTTAAAAAGAACCAGCTTTTTGTTTTGTGTGGGAGACCAACCTTGCACTTGACTGAGCCACACTACCCGGCTGGGTGCTGAGGTGCTCAGTCACAGAAATGTGGCAGAGCTTTCCCCACCCTTCTTGGGTCCAAGGGTCCATGTCTCATGCATGGATGTGTCTTTTTACAGCCCCATGGGTGGAGCTACGCTCACCTGTTCCTTTGTAATATAACCTCTTGCCCTGTTTAGGATAGAATCTTTCTTGGAAGTATCTTGTGTGTGTCCTTTTCTCTTACTGTGCCCTTGGGTGTGGCCTACCCAGGTGTCAGGCAATCTGCTGACAGTGGACATCATGAATATAGACTCAGCCCCTTGAAATCTGATCCCTTGCCTCATTTGAATAGCTTCTCCTCAATAAAAGGGGTCAGCGCATGCTCTCACGCTCTCTCTTTTTGAGGACCCTTAAGGTCAGAGAAGCCATCATAGCTACCCCAAAGAAAAAGGTATTTGTGTCTCTTGTGTGGTTATTTTGTGCAGCCCAGTTACCCAGTTCAACTGGAATGACCCCGAGCCTTTTATTCACAAACAGAAACCCTGCAGTTTTGTCAATTTTTGAATTGTTTCTTTAGTTCCAATATCATTGATTTCTGCCCTGATTTTGATTATTTCCTGTCTTCTACCACTTTTGGTGTTGGTTTGTTCTTTTTCTAGGGCTTTGAGCTGTAATGTCAGGTCATTTGTTTGTTGACTTTTTCTTTTTTTAGTGAATAAATTCCATGCAATGAACTTTCCTCTTAGCACTGCCTTTATATTGCTCCAGAGATTTTGATAAGTTGTATTAGAGTTCTCATTTATCTCTAAGAATTTTTTAAAATTTCCTCCCTGATGTCTTCTGTTATCCATATATTAGTCTGTTGCATATTGTTTGGTCTCTAGGTTTTGGAGTAGCTTCTCTCTTTTTTTAAAAAAAATTTTATCATTGATTTCTAATTTCATTCCATTATGGTCAGATATAATGCAGGGTGGTATCTCTACTTTTTTGTATTTGCTTTATAGCATAACATATGGTCTATTTTGGAGAAAGATCCATGTGCTGCTGAGAAGAATGTGTATTCGCTTGTTCATGGATGCAATATTTTATATATGTCTCAAGTCCAAATTATTGATTGTATTATTGAGTTCTATAGTTTCTTTGTTTATTTTTTGTTTGGAAGGTCTATACAGTGGTAAGAGAGGTATATTAAAGTCATCCAGTATCATTATGTTGTGGTTTATTTGGTTCTTGTATTTGAGAAGCGTTTGACATACATAGTTGCCCCATTTTGGGGGGCATAGATATTTATGATTGTTATGCCTTGATGTATGAATCTCTTAAGCAGTAGGAAATATCTTTCTTTATCCTTTTTTACTAACTTTGGTTTGAAGTCCATTTTATCTGAGATAAAGATGTGCCACAGTCTGGCTGGGCACAAATCATGAGCCACTCAAGCAGGAACAGAACTCCACCAGCACACTCCACACACACTCCCCGGGAACTCTCCCGAATGCCATGCTGCTCCTCCAGGAACTACCAACCGGAAATCCCTCCTCCGGCACTTCCCCAACCAATGCAAACTCTTCAGGAATCCCCACAAGAGCTCAACCGGAACTCCGTGAGAACTCAAAAGTCATCATTTTAAAGGCTCGCTCGCGTCACCTCTCAACCACTACTTCTGGCAAAAATGCCATGCGTCATCCTGACTCCGCTGTGGCCCTCAACAAAGATGGAAACCCCTGCTTGTTTATGTGGTCCATTTGAGTAGCATGTTTTTTCCCACCCTTTCCCCTTCAGTCTGTGGATGTCTTTTCCTGTGAGATGAGTCTCTTGAAGGCAACATATTGTTGGCTCTCTTCTTTTAATTCAATCTGTCAGTCTATGTCTTTTAATTGATGAATTTAATCATTATCATTCAGAATTATTATTGAAATAAGATTTGTACTCCTATATATTTGGTTTATTTTTAGTTTTTAACTTGATTTGGTTTCTCTTTTAATTGGCCTTTCCTTTAGCGTAGTTCCTCCCTTTTCTGATTTCATTGTTGGTTTTCATTTCTTCCTCCTAGAATATTTTGCTGAGGATGCTGAGGATGCTCTGTAGTATGGGCTTTCTCACTGTAATTTTTTTAAACTTTTGTTCATCATTAAAGGTTTTTATTTCATCATTAAATATGAAGCTTAATTTTGCTGAGTATAAGATTGTTGGTTGGCATCCATTTTTTTTTCATACCTTGATATATGTTGTTCCATGATCCCCAAAGCAAGATATATGTTGTTACATGATCTCCTGGTTTTGAGAGTTGGGTTGAAAAAATCTGCTGAGATATGAATCAGACTCCCCCTATATGTGATATAATACCTCTCTCTTGTGGCCTTTAGGATTCTATCCTTATTCTGTATGCTAGGCATTTACATTATAATGTGACTTGGTGTAGATCTGTTGTAATTTTGTACATTTTGTATCCTCTAAACCTCTTGTATTTGATTTTACAATTGATTCTTCATGCTTGGGAAATTATCTGATATTATCACATTGAAGAGATGTGCATTCCTTTGTTTTGAATCTTTGTGCCTTCCTCTATCCCAATAGCTCTTAGATTTGGTCTTTAGGTAGTATCCTATAATTCTTAGATGTTTTGTTCATGGTTTCTTACCATCTTCACTGTGTAGTCAACTTAATTTTCCGGATTGTATACTTTGTTTTCATTATCTGATGTTCTGTATTCCAAGTGGTAGAAGTGATTTAAGTTTCAAGAGAATGGATTAATTATCAAGAGATTAAGTGGTTATAAAGCAAGTACAAATATTTGGCCTCTTCTACATATGCTTGCCTGCTCCTCTTATGTGAGTTCCTACTGCATAAAGCCATTCACTGTGAGGTCTTCACCATACATCATGTAGACACTAAGACCTTGCTCTTGGGCCTCTAGCACTGTGAGCCATATAAACCCTATTACAAAAAAATAAATTCACTGAGCAACCGTTATTTTTTGACAGTAGCACTGACACAATCTCCCTCAGATAATTTGAATAGTTATTTTCTTCTTTAATTCTCCCTCAGCTATTTTGAACTTGCAAGAACTTTTCATAGCTTGTAAGCTGATGAGTCTTTTCCCTTGTGATTTTCACTGTGATTTGAGATTTATTACAAGTTTAAATTATTTAGAAGGACCAGGAATATAAGGGAGATGGACTGTAACATGTGTTCAATCCATCATCCTGCAACCCTGGTAATCATATAGGTAGATATGAAATGAAAGTGAAAATCATTTTAAGAGGAAGGTGAAAAGCAAATAAGTATTCAGAAAACCTTTTTTTAGAGACAAATAAAAATGATGTGTCAATGCAAGAGGTGTAGGACACAGAAATGAGGAGTAAAGTAGTGCTGAGGTGTAATTGCAGCACTGACATATATGGGTATGGCACACCCACCATCTGTCCCTTACCACCATGAAGCACAACATCACCCAAACGAGGGGATGATTTTATTCACACTCCTAAATAAAATACTTCCATAAATAATGTCAAGTATAAGCCCCGATAAAATGGTCTCTTGTTCTCTGATCACTTTGGTTGAGCTCGACTTTTGAGCCCTATGTAGACATGACCTTTTCTTGCATTTCATTTTCACTCATGTTTTCCATCTTCCTAAGGTTGCCTTGACCTTAAACAGACATTTAAAACAGTTTGGAAACAAATAATTTGGAAGGGCTGTATTGGAAGAGAGAAAAGTCTGTCTGTTCTCCACAGTGCTAGGCAAGTCAATCTTAATTCATCTCAGTTCAGATTATCTTCCAGATAAAACTATGTGCTTCTCTGAACAAAAATACCCAAGTACTTCATTGAACTTTTCAAGACAAATATATTCAGTATATTGAAATAAATAATCTATTAAATCCAATGTTATTGTATCTACATCTATTTCTGTGTCTATATCAGTATCTACATTGAGGCTTATTTTATTTCCACCGACCTATCTCACATGACTATTTACATTTAATTTTTTTATCAGAATGATCCTGGAAAACATATATGACTTGAGATAAGGACTTTTGTTTTAGAATAACACATTATTTATCCTTCAAATATAATAGGTAGATATTCTGAAGGAAGTTATATTTTAACATGTTGGTTTCAAGCAGAAATGCCCTCACCAATTTACTCAACATAAATTCTAGTTAGCAAACATAGCAACGAACAAAATTGAATTTGTGCACTGTTTGAATGAACCCAAAAGGTTTTTCTTTGAATTCTATGCCAAACAAGTGTGATGAAAAGTCCGTGTTTTCTAGGTTTTGTCAGGGCTGTGAATGTGGCCTATTTCCACATATTTCAAAGAATTCTTGTGTAGAGCCTTTATTTTTCCCTAAAGGTGTTTTTCTGTTCCATCACTCATTTCTAACTGCAATTTGAGTGAAAGATAAACATGCTCCTTCAAAAGTGTAAAGAGGCATCTTCAAAAGAGTTATTCTGTTTTACTACTTCTCCATCAATTTCAACAATAATCCCAAATCATCCTTCTCTTTTGAGCAAGAAGAATAAACTTGTCACTAATTGCAATTTATTTATAAGCTGTATTTATTTATATCAATTATTACTTACATGCTTATTTGCATAATTCAATGGAAACGTTATTCATAAATATTGTGTATATTGTTTAGTATGGAATATTCCATAATTTTTTCATTAAAATTAACATTAATATTTATAATTTTAACTTAATAATGTTTTCCACTTATAATCAAGTATCACTTAATGGTGTTCCAGTCTCTATGGACAGCATAACAGCAGTAGTCCCATAAAATGATAATAGAGTTAAAAAATTGCTATCATGCAGTAACATAGTAACCATCCTAACCCTGTAGTAAAACATATTACCCATGTATTTGTTGTGGTGCTGCTGTAAACAAACCTACTGAGCCAACAGTTATGTGAAACTGCAATACATACAATAGTATATAATATATAATATAGACATAATACTTAATAACCAAATAAGTGAGCATGTAAGTGCTTAATATATGGAATATATTGTATTTGCAATCATTATTTTAGAATGTTTTGCTTCTACTTATTAAAAAATATTATGGCATAGCAATATGCCACACTAAACCAATAGCCTCATGTATCTTATATTTAATTTGTCCATTGATCACGTCAAGAGGCTACATCAAGACTGACCCACCTGGGAGCCCAGGCTCCGGCCAAGGACTGCCCCTGACCCCCAAGCTGGAGCCCAGGCCCAAGTTAGTCCCAGGTCTGCCCCACTAATCTGCCAGCCTACACTGGATCCAGGCCCAGGCCAAGGACCATCTCTGCCGACTTGCATGGGAGCCCATGCCCAGATTAGGCCCAGGTCTGCCCCACTAACCTGCCAACCTCCAGTGGATCCAGGCCCAGACCAAGGACTACCTCTGCAGACCTGCATGGAAACCCAGGTCCAGGTTAGGCCCAGGTTAAGCCCAGGTCCAACCCCTTCCCCCACCACCCACCTATGAATGCCCAGACCTCACCCACCTCCATCTTGGGACACTGCAGCCATCACTATTGCCCTCTCCATGCAGTAGCATCCACCTGTGACAACAGACAGGAAGATGCAGCTACAACTTCAAACAAGCATCCCAAAGCCAGTGTAAGGCCTACCCTTTGAGTTCCATCTCTGAAAGAGGTAGCAACCATCTTGAGATACCTCCAATGCTATCTCAAGTTACCTCCATTATTACCTTAATTGCAGTAGCAACCATGATGGGACACCAACAGGGTCTAGAAGCCCAACCCCAAAGTGAGGTCCAGACAATCTTCATGGATGCTAAAAGATTAGAGGGTATAAACTGTAATACCTCAGATCCACACTGTAAGAAAGAAAACCACACAGACAACATGAAAAAACAAGGAAGGAAAGTGCCCAAAGAAACCAGGACATTACAAAAACAGAATATACACAGTTAAAAAGATCTGTGAATTAAAGAATGACCTCAGTGAGCAAATAGAGGCAAAAATTGATCACTCCAATGTAGAGATAAGGGAGTAACTACAGGTTGCAAAAAATTACTTCAGGAATGAGATAGAGATTCTGAAAAAAAAAAAAAAACTCAGAAATTCTTGAAATGAAGAAAACAATAAACCAAAGCTGAACCTCTCACAAGTTATACCATTTCTCAATACACTTATGTGGGAGACCAAACTTTCAGCACTTGAAACATTGAGGAACAAACAATATCCAAATATAGCAGTAATTATTGCTGCAAAAAGCCAGCAGTGCATTCCTGAAAATTTTTTTGCAGTTACTAGAAATAGAGTGAGTTTGGGCTGGACTACTTTGGTGAATGCACCACTGTAGAAATCATCAAGCATTGCTATCCTTACACATTAACACTGACCTCCTTGTGGTACAGAAGCAGCTGTGAGACAGTATAGAAATAGAGCATGATGTATATACTCAGGACCTAAAACTCATTTAAAAAAAAAAAAACTTAATCTGTCACATGTATACTTTACCTCTATATTGCATACTGGGTTCATATTTCTTACATGAGGTAAGGAATTCGGTTCTAATTAAATCTTCATTTGCAAACAAAGTAAATATAAGTTAAATAAAATAAAGAGAAAAAACAAATATGCAAAATGGGAAACAGGGATAAACTCTCACTTTTGACTCTGGGTCACAAATTGCACTATGATAAAGAAGAT
This sequence comes from Ictidomys tridecemlineatus, assembly GCF_052094955.1. Lineage (NCBI taxonomy): Eukaryota > Metazoa > Chordata > Mammalia > Rodentia > Sciuridae > Ictidomys > Ictidomys tridecemlineatus. Next base: position 112,021,673 of record NC_135483.1, read on the forward strand.
TTAAAACTTAATTTTGCTTTATGTTTTGAAACGTTTATTACATTTACTATTGCCAGTTACAGTGATATAGAAGGTAAAAATCTTTCCTCACTTCAATGTTGCTTATCAAAAATTTTACAAAACCATTTGAAACCAGTACAATTTAATTCTCACTGAGCTATATCTGAGAGAAAGAATAAGCAATATTTTGAGTTGGAATTAATCAACTCTTGTCCTCGGACTCCCAATTATCATCAATTGAGAAGTCAGACATCTTTCTGAGATAGGTTATCTTTGTTGAGATGGATCTGAAAGTTTGTGTAGCTAATCTGAGGAGTTTATGAGAGTTTTTCCTGATCCCAAACAATCTTCATTACCTTAGTAAGTTTCTCAATGTGCTTTTGGTAAAGTTAATCCTTATAAAAGTGTTCTACAAACTTCTGAAGTGCTATGAAATGCTTATTTTAGACACGTTAAGCAGATGTATAGAATTATGACAAATCAATAATGTGGGTAAATGACATAATAGATCTAACAACAGTGTCAGGCAAAGGCATACAAGCAAACAGACCTTTCACATCTAACTGGCTCATTTAGAAGATGCTGCACAACTCAGCAACATCCATCAGAGAGGGAGCAGGCATTAGTCTTCGAGGTCAGTTCTTCAATTGATGAATAAATAAACTGGAATTTGAAGTAATTAAGTGATATATGAAGTTTCATCGTCATTTAGTGGCAGAATGAACAGTAAAACCAAGATTTCCTTACTCTCAATCCTGTGTTTACTTACTATATTGCACTAAATAACTACAGGAAGGTGATTGATGAGCTACAGTTATTTAATCCAATCTCTGTTGGTCTGAAATCTCCAATTCAATATTTTATTTAAGCCAACTGCAACCCAATGGAGCAAACCAAATCTTAAAGTAATGAAGGGAATTAATATTCAACCCATTGTGCCATTAATAAATACTTCTAGAAAATATACTTTTCTAGAAGTATTTATTATTCTAAGTAATTCTTCCTCTCTAAAAGACATGAATTCTGGATGCTATACTTTCTATTTAATAGAACAAATTGTGACATGCATATATGTATGGACATATTTTTATGAAGTGTCTATTGAAGTAGTTCAGCCACTACCAAATCAATGCACTAATAGCAAGTAGTTCTATGTATCTAAGAATTTCGGGTGTGTGTGTGGTGGGGGGATAAGGGCAATGGTGCAAAAAAACACACAAGGGAATCCAAAGTTGAGGAGGAGTAAAATTACAAAGGTACTGAAAGAAGTGGTAGAATTTTACTTTCTTCAAAATTTCCCTCAGAATCGGCCATATAAATCAGTTAGCAATTACCATAGGCATGTCTGGTGCTCCTAACCAATAGTAGGAAGTAATGTTTTTCTCCCTAAGAGATGCATTTATTGTTTCTTTTGTAAATCTATAGAGGACTGAGTTTACCAGCAGCCTGGTTTTCACTACTAAGGCTGCCTCCATCAACCTGACCTTACACATGTTCTGAAAAATTCTTCCCAGAATGAGAAAAGTGAAAATTAGCAAATAACTTCTTTTTTGGTTTGTTTCAAATATATTCAACCAATATCCTTCTAGTACAATACTTTTTTTTTTCTTTTCAGAATAAGAGTTTGTTTAAATGGGTAGAGATCACTTATCTGAAAACAAGTGACTCAGGACAATTTTTCTAAGAATTTCAATTTGTTTTTTTGCCCAGTTCTAGACTATTTTATTTAAAAAACTGTGCCTAATACCTATCACATTCAGGAATTGAACACTTGCCTTTATGCAAAGAAGGCTTAAGCCCCATAAATACCCTTGGTCTTCCATCTTTCATTCATTACCAAGTCTCTTTTAAGGTAGAAGTGTTCCTTCCTGTAATAAGTTAGTATAACTTGGTCTCCTTTTATGAACAGGAATCTTTGGTATCTGTCTAGAGAGTTGGAAGCTGATACTAACAATAGCAGAGAGCTTGCTTGCTTTTCTTTCTTTTTTTCCTTCCTCCCTTTCTCTCCACTGCCCTAACACTGGGAATTTAACTTAGGGGCACTCTCCCACTGAAATATATCCTCAGTTGGACCACCCATTTTTTTTTTTTTTTAAACACAGTCAAGTCTGGCCTTGAACTTCAGCCTGCAGAGTTGCTGGGATTAGAGGTATGTGCCAGTGCACCTGGCTGCTGAGAGTTTTCAACACAGAAGTTGCAAGTGATGTATTATTTACAAGCTGTATGTGTCCTCAAGTTCTTGATAGGATTTTTACTGTGCCATGTGTCACTTATTTGTGGGACAAATTAATGCATAAAGTATTTTTTGTGTCAGGTCAATAATCTTCACCAGAATTCCTGCCCTTCTTTCTGAGGACTGCTCCATAGAGACCAGTAAATTGATGCTGCTAAATTCTAGGCCGTTGCTGAACTGCTCTGGGGCTGGGCAGCTTTGCCTGGCACTTTCCTCTTCCATTCACTACTTAGGAGTAATTCCCTCCCCAGATGCAGTGGACACCCCACTGTCCTTCAGAGTCTCCTTTACTGACTTTTTTCTTCCTCTTGGGAGCATGAAGAGGTCCTGTTGACATCACAAACAAAGAAATTCTGCGAAGCTCCACACTGCTTGCCCAAGCTACAAGCTGCTGATTTATCCTTCATGTGACCTCGTTTGGGTGGGAGAGGGGGAGAAGGGCTGCTGCAGAACAATGTAAGCACATCATCATCCCTAGTTCTAAATGTGAAATGTGTCTGAAGGAAAATAGCGCCTTTCCCTAGCAACTTCTTTAAACCTACAAAGTGTTTACCCAGCACTGTACTTTGAGACTAGGAGGGGAAATAGGGGCACATCTCTGATCAACAGGTTCCTTTCATTTTGTCTCCCTTCTCTCAACATCCAACAGGGTCGGAAGAGGCTGATTCAAGTTAGTTTCGTGGACATGCAAACTGTGCTTCTTTACAGGGCCACATAATTGGCTTAATGTCTTTTTGTCACCATTTTGAAATGCTTGATTTTTTTTTTTTTTTTATAAAAGGACTCTGCATTTTCATTTTATACTAAGCTCTGTAAGTTACAGACCTAAGGTGGGCTTATTCCTCTTTATCTAGTTTTCTAGACAACATGCCCCCTAAGAGCTCTATAATCCAGCATGAAATATAAAAGAATGAATTATCTCAAATTTTTTATTGAAGCTCTTGAAATTTCTTGCTATAAAATGAATTCCTGTCTTGCTGAAAAAACCCAAAATTCATATTTGGATGAGAAAATTTGAACAACTTTATTCTTAGAATACTCTTTCTAATCATCTTTAATGATTAGAAAATTATGCACCCATCAAATTACCTTAAAGTAATTTTAAAATATAATAATTCCTTAATTATTCCTTTAATCTAGCTGATCTAAAGCAAAGGAATTCTTCAGCTATTTAGGAAGAATGCCATCTGCACAGAAATTCAGAAAAAAACTTATATTAGTGAAGCCAGATTTAAAGATAGATAGTTAGTGTAGCTAGAATGGGGTCCAATAAAGAAAATGAAGACCATATCAAAAATGGAGTCCATAAAGAAAATGGAGTTTGATCTGAGCCTGGGAAACCAGGACACCTGGGGAAATTGAAATGTTAATGTCCCCAAGGCCCTGGGCCTGTCCTAAAGAACTGTTAAATGAAGTAGCTCTCAGAAAAACAGGGAGATGCTAATCAAACCACTCTAGGCCCTTGCCAAGATCACTCCTCCTGGCCCCATCAGTCCACCTGTTTCCCAGCTTTTGGTCTTCCCACCTGCATCCCCCATCACATACAGGATAGAGGGAAATAAAGGGCAGGAACATGGAAGGAAAAAAGAAGACCTTAGAAATAAAAGAGGGAAGGCCTCCCCTTTCCACAGATTCTGCCTTTCAAGTCCCCCTTGACCCCCTTTTCTGCTATCCTTTAATCAAGCCTTCCCCTTTCCACTCTCCACTTGACTCGGTGTGCTTCTCTGCTGTTGTACTTCAGCATTCGGGGAAGCAAGGACTTCTCAAGGTAAACAGTAGTAACATTAGTATGGTTTTCCTTACATATTCTCACCTTAAAAAGAAAATAATTGAGTTAAATATTGACCATAAAAATGACAAATCATCATGCCTTTGAACAAATACTTTTGGGCTAATAAAAATAAGACAAATGCCAAGGGAGAAAGAATATCCCACATAGACAGATAGTCCACAAACATGAAAAATAATATTTGAAAGGAAATCGAGGAACTGGGTAACAGGTGAGCAAGAAATGAAAGATGGAGTCCAGGCAGAGATATGCACGAGAGGTTTTTTTTTTTTTTTTTTTTTCTGTCAGAACTGACAAATAAAGGCACATCTCTCCATTGAGAAAGAGAAGCAATAGAGGCTTGGGGTTCAGAACTTTTATGGGGGAGGCTCAGAAATCAGATCTGGGTGGGTCTTAATGTACGTGGTTAAGGGTGGAGTTGGTATGAGGGAATGGTGAAACGCCCTTGGGTGGGAAAGCAAATTTTTTGTTAAAAGGGTGGACTGTCACTTAAGGTGACCATCCAGATGCTAAGCAAGGACCTTATAGTAGTCAAGTTTGATAAAAGGAATGTAAATTAATGCAAGAAAGTATTTCATTTGACAGTCACTATAAAGTAATTTTAAAATACAATAATTTCTTCAATGTTGTCAAGAGCTGTTCTCACCCACTACTGCTGCAATAGAAATGAATGCAATACACATGTGCCCCAAACCTTCCTGGTATTGGATACATTTTAGTCAATGATCTCATTTGTTGTAATCAACCCTAAAGGAATAATGATGGATGTTACCAAAAACTTCTGTGTGAAAATATTCACAGAAAAGTCATCAGCAGTGCAGGTGTTGTGACTTGGTGACATAATTGCAGACAGAGTCAGTACAAAATTCATATGTAAAGGTGTCCATTGCAGTGTTTTCATAAGAATGTTCTTTTGTTTGTACATCAGGACTTTTTGAGAATATGAATGTGTTCTGAATATCAGCAAAATAAAAAGCAACTTACATGAAGTAAAGACATTTCCATTCTGTGAGAACTAGAAATATCATAAATCTCTAATAAAACCTTGTCAAGCCACGTGCAGTGTCTCATGCCTATCATCTCAGCAGCTCTGGAGGCTGAGGCAGAAGGATTTCAAGTTCAAAGCCAGCCTCAGTAACTTAGCCCAGCCCTAAGCAATTTAGTGAGAACCCATCTCAAAATAAAAAATTCAACAAACTGGGAATGTGGCTCAGTGGTTAACTGCCCCTGAGTTCAATCAACAAAATAAAATAAAATAAAACCTTGTCAAACTGCAATTCAGTAAAATATTTCTAGGTTATCAAGCTTTATATTGTAGTTTGTTTCTGTTTTAACTGGAGAATGATAGTTTTACTTATTGTAATCTAGGTTTTTTTTCACCCATATTTTTCATGCCCTAAAGTTTAAAATTCAGTAAATTCTTCAATTAATTGTACCAACGTTCAGAAACAAAAATCAGATATCCAGTGAGTTTTTACATTATATGATTTACCTGCATTCAAGATTCAGTTCACCATATGAGTTGATTTAAGAATGGAAGAGCAGAGTTTATGAGAGTCTGGATTTTTAAAATTTAAACATATTTTGTCAAGGATCACTAATAGAAAAACACATAGTATCCAACATTCATTTTTTAATATGAGAATTATAAATATTTTAGTCCTTCTTTTGTTTACTGGAACAGCTATTTCTAAGTGGAAAAAAATTCCAGTTCATGTCCTTTCTGGGTAATCTACACAATCTTGGCTATTTTAGGAGTTAGTGGACAATGATCCCAATGATGTTCAGGCTGGAAGCTCCTGATCATGAAGGAGACTGTGTTTCTGCAGACACCACATTCTACAACTTTCCTTGATTGTTCTGAGCAATAGAAGCAAACTCAGTTTGTTACATTGCTGGCATTCTTGTGATTCAGTGAGTAGTACCTGTCAAGGCAAATTTTCCTCCTGGGCTTGGTAAAATAAATGTAGAGTATTATGTATTAACAGCATACTCTGGTAAGTCTTACACACAGATAAAAAGTCAAATAATAAATATTTAGTAAATTAGTGGATGTTTTCCTTGGTCTCTCAATATCTAGGATATTAACATAAATATAAGCTTTTGTGTATTTGGCAGTTTCTGTTATAAATATCATCAATTTGCTGCAAATGTGTATTGTTCTCTTGTCTACTGCTATCTCCTTAAGGGCGGAGAATATTTTTTATATTCTTTTATTTATTAACTAATAGATACAAGAAACAGCAAGAGGGAAATACTAAGTGTTCAGTTAATGCTTATTAAATAAACAAATAAATAAGCAACTAGACTTTTAACAAATGAGTGATTGTGCTCCAAGCTAGATTTTTTGAAAATCTGCTTAAAACCAAGTCTATAGTCTAAGTTTTTCTGTGATCTAAATAATGAATTTGTCATTATTAGCCCTAATGCTGCATATATTCAGTTTTCATCCTAACAAACTACCCTTGGGTGTTACTTCCTTCTCAAAATGAACCATACATTTTCAGATGTACTCTTAGGTGCAACCATTCTGGAAAGCAATATGGAGATTACTTAGAAAACTTGTAATGAAATCACCATTTGACCTAGTTATCCCACTCCTCAGTCTATACCCAAAGGACTTAAAATCAGCACGCTACAGTGATGCAGCCACATTAATATTATAGCAGCTCAATTCACAATAGTGAAACCATGGAATCAACCTAGATGCCCTTAAATAGATGAATGAATGAAGAAAATGTAGAACATATACACAATGAAACATTACTCAGCTTTAAAGATGAATGAAATTACGGCATTTGCAGGTAGATGGATTGTTGGAGAGTATTATGCAAAGCAAAATAAGCCAATCCCCCAAACCCAACCAAATGTTTTCTCTGATATGTGGATGTTTATCAATAGTGGGGGCAGGGGCAGTATGGAGAAACTTGGGATTGAGCAGAGGAAAGTGAGGAAATGGAGTGGGGGAGGTAGTGGGAATAATGGTGGAATGAGACAGGCATTATTACCCTGTGTACATTAATGATTACATGAATGGTGTGACTCTGCATCACGTACAACCAGAGATGAAAAGTTTGGCTCCATTTTTGTACAATGAGTTGAAATGCATTCTGCTGTTATGTATAACTAATTAGAACAAATAATTTTAAAAGGAATAAATTAAAAAATAATTGTTTAATAATATTGAATTGTATGGAACTATACAGAAGAAATAGCATTTCCTCTACCCTGTTAGATTCTGTACTTGGAACTCTGAATAATGTTGGCAAAATACCAATTATAAAAATAAGTATACAGGTTTGTATTTTATCATAATATTTATATGTGCTCAAAGTCTTCAAAGAAAAAAAAGTAAAAAGACCAAAGAAACAGTTACACTTGGAAGCTTATATATCATTTTAGCAAAGCACAATAAATTATTGGAAGATAACAGGAAACATATGGCCAAAGTGGCTAGATTTATAAGTTATGTTATTAATAAGTTATGCCATTTGTTATGGCAGACTCATCTCAATGCTGTCTTTAAGGCTTCCTGATATGAGAGCAGAAACATCTTTACAAATGGAGATTTATGTCACCTTTACAAAGGGAAACATGCCCTGCTTTCTTTGTCCTGCATCTACTTTTTGTCAAGTATCTTTTGTCAAGTATCTATGACGAAATGGGACATTTTGCGATGGCATATTTTCATCTACTTATTTTCTATCATTTCAAACTTCACAGAAAGTTCAACATACTGAAGTTGAGCTAATAGCTATGGAGAGAGGATTTTGACTGGTACCTGAGTGGTAGAAATCTGCAAAGAGAGAGAAGAACATAGATTATAACTAGAAGAAACTAGCAAGAAAACAAAACTGAGTTAAGCACACATTCTCATATTCCATTAAACTCTTTGCCCAATCGTGGGAGTAGGTTAGCACCCCCCCAAAAAAATGACTAAACTTTATTTATCTGTTGGAGAGCATTAATTTTTTTAAAAAAAAGATGTAAATTAAATACTCATTGTTCCATGTGATTTACACTGAAGCATCATTTTTCAAAAAGAATTGTACAAGCTCCTTCTACATGGGCAGGCAGTATATCCAGAAAAACAGCAGTGGTGATATTTGGAACTTCCAATTGGTGTGCTTCCAATTTGCATAGTGGCATTGAATTCTTATGTATTATCATGGGTGTATATAGAACTACCTTTTCCAAATCATAAATTCCAAAACTTGGGAATCATTACTGAAAAGAACTTGGAGTTAGAATTTTTTAAACAAGTTCCTCTTCTGATATGTTTATATGGTGCTACCATGTATAGAAGTCTGACTAGTATTTAAGGTAGAGTACCAGGTATTTAAGTTAATTTCATCCTCAGAATTTAGGTAGAAGTCTGTGTTACTTCATAATATAAAAAGTTCATGGACAAAGTTAGAATCAACCTACAACTCACCAAATTGGGGTTTGGTGTATTTTGAATTTGTCATATTCTCTACTGTATACCTTTATTTTCTATGTACCCCAGTAAGCTTATAAAACTAAAGCAGGTTCCAAAGTAACTCATACAAGAAGCTTGCATTTTTAAGGCTTGCTTTTGTCCAAAGTTGGCCTAGATTTTCATCTACCCATATATAATTTATGGTGTTAGGCAGCATAATTGAAAAAATAGCTAAGCTGTTCATACAACAGTGGTTGTTAAGTTGCACCAACCAAAATGTTTGGTAACTTGGCAAATGTTTGTGCCACAAGAATTAATGCCAAAGCCACTATGACTTCTGTTAAAGGCATGAAGATGACACCTTTGGAAGCAAATCACAATAATTAAAATATTGCTTTGAAGTGCCACCTTAGAAAGGAACCAACACTATGTGTTTGAAACAAAAAGGGGGAAATTCTTCTCAAAGTATATTCCCTGAGCAGGGGATAGAACTTGAACTTCCATGGAGGTTTTGCTGGTCTCAATTAACTTACCCAAAGGAAAAAGAGTTTGACATATTTCTCTGGTCATACATACTATTCTCTTCTAGTCATCCATCTTCTGAAGTTTGTCTAGTGGATGCTCCAATTCACAGAAATGATAACTAGTTCAGAGTTCTTATGTGTGTACTCTCCAGACATAACTGCTAATCTGATTAATTAGTCAAGACTAGTTTTATGCTTGACATGTTAAAAAGTAGTAAAGGCTAACAGGAGTAAGACACAGTGTGACAAAGAGCTTAGAGTAAAGGATCAGAGGGAAAAATATGATGCACTGAGACAAAAAAAAAAATCTCAAGCCAGAATTTCAAAATGTGGGAGAATAAAAGGGGACTTTATTTAAAAAAGTTAAAGAGATTTACTTCTTAGGGAGAAAACAGATCTCAAGGGTAGAAAAGAAATAGGTGGGGATATAGCTGGGAGCAATGGTACACATCTGTAACCCCAGTGACATTGAAGGCTGAGGAAGGAGGATAGTAAGTTCATGATCAGCCACAGCAATTTAACAAGACCCTAAGTAATTTAGTGAAACCCTGTCTCCACATAAAAGTTAAAAGGGCTGGGGATGTGGCTCCATGGTAAAGTGACCTGGGTTTAATTCCCAGTACACACACACACACACAAAAAGTGAAGATAAAGTTCTTTATCCGTGATCTTGGTAAATGCCATCCATGTTAAGGTTCTACCTACTTATGGAGGTTGAGAGTGGACTTGTGAAGTCCATACTCAGTTCTAAGAATACCATTCTAGTTGTCTTATGAATAGGTTTTGCATCTAGCTTGCTGTGGCTGTCATGAACCAAGAGGATGGTTCTTTTATTTTCATGGCAGCATTTGAGGTTAGCCATACTTCCCAATGGTGATTCGTATCACTCAAGAATTGGGTAAGAGCTTCAAGAATAATTCTGAGAAGTTAATTTGTTTACCTAGCCCCAAGATTTTTGGATCTGTTTCTTTATATCAGGAAAAATATTTCAAACTAAAAGGTGAAAATTAAAACATTTCTTTCTTATTTTATTCAGCCTTTGGGTTTAATGAAAAACATCCTTGGCAAGTCTGACAAAACATTCCTTAAGTTTTTATGATGTTAGTCTTCCTTCTGAGTATACAACTCAACATTCAACCAGGGAACACCAGACACAGACCAACAACCTGTACTCCCAGCAGGTGGAAAATCAAAGTGGTTTTACTAGATCCAAACCAAACACTCAGAATACAAAATCAGATGAAAGGAGAATCTGATCTAGTTTTATTGGTGACCCACAACAGAATTTGTACAAGCAGATGCTAGTCTGGTATCAACATAAACTCACCAGTCTGTGAGGCTTTAAACAACAGGCTTATAGAACCTGTGTTTACATTCTGTCCTACAATTATCTCCTCTATTAGAAATGATACAAAAGATAGAGCAAATGAAAAATTATAACTTCCCTTGGGAAGGAACCAATCAATAACAAAACCCAAAGAAAAACTGCAGTATATAAAAAGTGGACGCACACAAATGATTTTTCATAATTATCTAAATTGGGAAATGAAAGGACAAGGAGATTTACCATGGTCTTTCAACTAGACTGTGAATGCAAAAATATGAAGTTCTTTTTTTTTTTTAAGAGAGAGTGAGAGAGGAGAGAGAGAGAGAATTTTTAATATTTATTTTTTTTAGTTCTCGGTGGACACAGCATCTTTGTTGGTATGTGGTGCTGAGGATCGAACCCGGGCCGCACGCATGCTAGGCGAGCACGCTACCGCTTGAGCCACATCCCCAGCCCCAATATGAAGTTCTTGATAAAACATTTTGACCTTTTGCTGGCTTTTTCAGATGTCCTGAAACCTAAGCTACGACCTGTCTAGAGCAAGCAGTGAGTCTGAGCTGATGCATTCTTATTGACATAACGATACAGGAGAAAAATCTTTCCATCTATCTTCTTACATTCTGTGGCTAGCCTGAGAATTAAATTAGCAAAAGGCAGATCAGCAGAGAAATAAAAAATATATTATGGTTTAAGTTAATATTTTTGTGTGTAGATTACCAGGACTTCAAAGAACAACAAAAAAAGAAAGAAAGAAAGAAAGAAAGAAAGAGAGAAAGAAAGAAAGAAAGAAAGAAAGAAAGAAAGAAAGAAAGAAAGAAAGAAAGAAAGAAAGAAAGAAAGAAAAGATAGCTCCAAGAAAGTGTTTAGAGTCAGAGGCCTTATTAATATCATTTTATTAAACAATAACAACAACAAAAAAAATAAATTGTGGGAGAAAGAGCAGGAAATGGAGAGTAAAAAAAGGTTTAGCAAATCTTGTTACGTAGACTCATCTCATTACCATCTCTGGTCTTTTTGCTACAGAAGACAGAAACCCCTTTATGAAAATGCAAGTAAACAAACAGCTCCTTTTTAAATAAATAACAAAATAGTTTATTCTGAGCCAAATATGAATGACCAAAGCCTGAAAACATGGATTCAAGTAATCCTAAATGACATTCTATCATGGAAGAGGTTTCAAAAACTTTTATAGCCAGAGAACAAAGAAAATCACAAAATACATTTTATAAATACATTGGTGGAGACATTAGGTAAGTGGACAACTGCACAGTATGGGAATCTTTTCTATGAGTTTAAGATATTATCTTAGGGCATTTTCTTAGTCTTAGGGTTAATGGAGGCTAGAGGTCTGTTGTGATTAAATATATTGATATTGGTAGATTGTCCAGTTGGGGCCCAGGCTCCTGTATAAAGAATTGAGCAAGACACACAGAAGTTAACAAGTAGAGCACTGATTTATTGAGAGTAAATGTATGCTCCCTAAAGTAGAGCAGAGTGGGCCTAACAACAGAGAGTGGCTCAAGGCCTTGATGTCTGGGCAAGTCTCATCTTATATGATAAACTCTGCCTTATTCACCTCACTATGAAACTGAATGGAGACCTTGCTCAGTTGTTCTCCTTGGTTACTTACTTTTCACCTAATTAGAATATAGAATTTGTGGCGGAGTCTGCTGTGGTGATAAGCTTTCCATGGTGGGAGTTGCCATGGTTATGAGATTTATCATAAACCGGAAAGTGACTCATCTCCCTGTCTTGTACTACAGTCAGAATTTTCCTTGTACCTGCCTCTGTCATGTTGATGTCCCTAAACTCTTACCTCAATAATTTCAAATAAGTTAACCTAATAATCATGAGAATATTAGGTTATGCACAAAAATATAAGCTAATGGCTATTAAAGGGCTCAATGATAATATTCTAGTCACCAAGGTTAAACAGTCTATGTGATCCTTAATGTAGATGTAGCTTTTTCAGAGAACTTCAATTCCACATGTCAAGTAGAAATTTATACTCACTGCTAATAAGCAGAGAAAGGAAGGACAGAGAGTTTGTCTTCAGTCTGTTCAGTTTCCTTCAGCACTATTAAGGCAAATTCTGATCCCAGTCCAAAATTTCTCTTTTTTAATTGCTTGATCATGTGATGGTGGTAAATTTTTACTAAAGAAATTGTCCTAGAACTGAATACATCTGCCCATAAATTCCTAAATAACAAAGTGCTTAAGTTGTCTTTCAGAAAAAGTCTCCAGAATCTACTCAAGAACTGTGTAGAAACATTTCAAGAATGAATGTGTACAAAAGAAAGCAGTTTACTGGTCAATGACCTTTTAATCTTAAAATCTCAAAAAAAATTTTTTTTTTCCACAGAATGAAAATTCCTCAGAGAAGAAACATGCTATCTGTGCAGAAGCTTAACCACTGCTCATGCCTGCACAAAAGTACCCTAGAACCTCTCTTCACACCATCTCACAAGCAACTTCTCTGCTCTCCTTTTTATACCTTCCCTTGTTATTCTTACAGGGCTGAGGCCATCCAGGAAACTGAGGCAACATGAAGACCCCCATTCAACCCCCGATTTGTGCCGTCAAGTCAAAAAGATTTCAGACATGTAGTTGCTCAGAGAACAGGAACAAGTTTATTAGAAGGGATGGGAAAGGGAAAATGGATACAGTGGGACCTCTCAGAAAGGAGAGGAATAGCATGCCTCTCCTGCAATCTAATTTTATTGGAGATCCCAGAGAAGTGTCCAGAGAGTCCCACCTAGGTCCACCTCTTGATTTTTGACTGACAGCAGAATGACATCAGACTTTCACTTCCCTAACTGCCATGACTGAAAGGGTAAAGTTTCTAAGCTGGAAAGCTTGAATGTAAAAGATTAGGTATTATTAAATTCCTCTGTTACACCCAGAACCTGAAATTCCTGAGATAGTTAAAACAACGCCCTACTGGCCATTTAGCCTAGGGCCCTGTGCAGTTTGTCACAGGGCCCGAACCAATCAGTTTGAATGTGTAACCCGGCTTAGGAATGACCAATCACCCCCGCCTGATCTGTTCCCGCCAATGAATGTGCTAATCACGTCTCAGAGTTGTTGTTCAATTTTCCCCGCGCCTCATGATGATTTGTTCTGATGTATGCAAAGCTCACCGCCCTCTCCAGAAAGTGTACTTAAGCTCTGCTTGACCTCTGCTCTGGGCTGCTCTCCCTTCTTGAGTAAGCATGGAGCCCCAGTGTGCTGGAATGGATCCCCAATAAATCCCCTTTTGCCAATTGCATGGAGCAAGTCTCTTGTGTGGTCTCTCCCTCCGACGCTCCGCCGGACCCCTTTTACAATGACAACATAAATTCTTACAGATTTTAGGGTTAGGAGAAATTATTCTTATTTCCCTGAGTTTCAGGATCTAGTTTATGAAAAGTGTCTCAAAAGTTCCCTCTTTTAAGGAAACTTGGGTTCCTCTTATTGATAGTATTTTGGATCGCATTTCTCCTGCAGATAACAGGTAGTTTGCTGAGAGCTGTGACATATCTTGTCCACTTAAGCCAAACAGCTACAGTTAAAGTGCTTCTTGGAAAAGAAAGTATGTGCTGGATGTGGTAGCATATGCCTGTAATCCCAGCAGCTCATGAGTTTGAGGCAGAAGTATCATAATTTCAAGTCTGCTTCAGTAACTTAGTGAAGCCCTGCAACTTAGTGAGACACTGTCTCAAAATAAAAGGGACTGGGGATGTGGCTAAGTGGTTAAGAAACTGTGGACTCAGTCTCTAGCACCAAGATACAAAGTAAAATTTAAGTAGGCTCATTTTATAGAATTACTCTCTTAATCTCCTGTTCCCACCACTCACATCTGTATGTACCCTATCACTACAAACTAATCAGGGAGGCAGATTTGTGTTTCTCTATGGCTCCTAGCCTCCTTGCTCTTGGGCTGTACAATAAAGCTTTTTCTTCTCTCAAAACCCAGTATTATTGAAAGCTCAGTCCTTGTCCCCATGCCAGTTCAATAATGAAGATAAGGATTTGAGAAAAAGGAACAAATTTTATTGCTTTGCTATCAAGGAAGAAACACAGGGGACTCCTGTCCCAGAGTCTGATTCTGCCAATCAGAGGGGACATGGAGTTTTTTAAGATGTGAATCCGAAGGCTAAATTTCATGCACTCCCTATCCAAGGTTGTAAATCACTTGTTAATTTGGGAGATAGCCATTTCTTACACCTTCTGGTTTCCTCCCAGAAACAAGTCTGAATCATTCCTTCATGTGGTGGTTATGTGCTCAAGGACAAATAACTGCCTAGGATGGGGAAGAAAGGTAATAGCATTTCCCACAAAATTAAGAAGGGAGAGAGAATAGGAAGAGAGAGGGAGAGAGGAAGAGAAAGAAACATCCATTTAAATAATACGTTGCAGTGGCAGAGAAACCAGGGCTATCTATATTCAAAGCATAAAAGTAGACCACTGTTACACCAGAGCCATAGTATTGGCTACTATGCTCCTCAGGAAGTGAGTAAGCCCTTGCTTGATAACACTAGATTGGTTTTATTTTCATGTCCTCTATTAGAAATCATTATTAACAGGACCCATCTTATTTTAAATTCCCAAACCTTTCATTTATCTTTTTAGCCCACCTATTCATTCTGGGTCTCCATATCCAGGAGAAAAGACTACATATAATGATTCTCAAGACCTATTTCTGGAAAACATCTCTAGACTAGTAAAAATGCATCAGATTTGGCCAGGAGGTGGGGGTAGGTAAAAAAAATACTTTTATGAACATGTGAAGTAAAAAACAATTTGAAAACAGAAAAATAAATTTATATCTCCAAGGTATATTGGCTTGTTTTCCTACAAGTCTTACTATGTTAGTATGTTTCATTTCTTTCCTGAAAATTAAATTTCTTCTAAGTAGAATGTCATTCCAGACCTTCTTCAGTTGGCCTCTGATATTTGCATATAACTGCCATTTCAGTGAAAATGGGTTTTGCTTAGCAATTAATCAGTGTCAGGATGCCTTCCATTGTAGAAAGTAATTCACATGCAGATACTTCCCCTGACTTTCTTCATTGAATTCCAAAGGAAACGTATGAAGCATCTGGATTTTTGACATACCTCTGTCTCAATAGCTAAAGTGATAATGTTTTTATTGAAGAGATGTAAAACACCTGGGGTGTTAACATTTAATTGAAGCTTTTTTTTTTCTTTCTGAAAGAACAGAAATGAATTTGTACCCTGTCATAATCTATTTCCCCAAAGAAGCAGTCACTCCACAGAAACCAGACAATAGAGCTGATATCTCATTTGATTTTTAACCAAACGATCAGAATACTCATTATCTAAAGAATACTAATGCAATTATAATGATAACACTGGTAATAAGAATAAAAAGCATCTTGTGATACATGTACATTTCATTCAAAATATATGTTGTGAACATGACTTTTTTTTTTGTTTTCCATTGTGGAAATTTTTAAAGTCAAGTATACTAGAATGTTTTCTTATTGAATCTGGAAGAAAGTGAATTTATAATAATAGCTGTTCCTTTATCTGTTTTTCTTTGACTTTACTTTCTTCAGCAGTCTAAATTCCAAAAAAAACAAAAAGAAGGAAGAAAGAAAAAGAAAAAACAAAATGATGAAGATGTTCAGTGCTGAATAATCATTCTGTAGATTCACAGAACCAAGATGACTTTCAAAACATCAAAAATTGTAATGCTTCTTTTTATTCTAGTCCTGAGCATCAACTAACACAAAGCATCCAAAGTGCTGTGAGATTTCACTCGAAGAAATTTAATAGATCTGTTTAAATAACCATAGAAATGAGCCCTAAAATAACAAGGTCCATAGTAATATTCTGGCTTGAAGAAAGAGGAGAGGGTGGAGAGGGAGAAGCAGACCCCACTTAGCACAAAGCCTTCTTGTAACAGCTGTCCACGGCATATTTTGAATATAGCCCTTGCTGCTCTGTCACTGAGGCTTATTTTTAAATAGACATCTCTTGTCCCCCTCCCCCAGCCTTGGGGAAACAGGTTTACCTTTATTTCCCATTTTAGGCTATTATCTGTCCTTGAGCACACATCCAGCATAGAAATGAAATAACTCAGGTTTCAAGGATGGCCCAGAAGATGTAAGAAATGACTATCTCCCAAATTAACAAGTGAATCAAATCACTGGACAGGGAAAAAATGAAACATAACCTTTGATTCACCTCTTTAACAACTCTTTGTTTCCCCTGGTGGGCAGAATCAAAGCCTCTGGGACAGGGGTTCCTTGTGTTTCTCCATTACTAGCAAAGCGATAAAACTTTTTTGTTTTTCTCAAAACCAGTGTCCTCCTTATTAGATTGACTTAAGGAACAAGGACTGAACATTCAGTAATAGTACTGCAACTCCTATACCTACATAAAAAAAGCACTTTCATATACCTGAGTTTCCCCAAATGGTCATTTGGAGGGGGTGGGGGGATGGGGTGGGGGAGGTTCGAGGGAGATGATGATCCTTCTCCATTTTGACAGGTGATGTACCTAGAATAAACCTCATTTTGTTCCCACCAATTCTCAATTACTAAGTGTTGGCTTTTGAGTAGTAATCAGACAAACTTTGTTTCATTAAAAAATTGCATTATTTGCTTTTTCTATGTACGGACAAAACAAAAAATAACTTTATAACTGGTTCAGTATAGAAGTCTTCAGGATAATAGTCTTAGTTGACCCGGCTGCCGTGGTGCAATCCTGAAATCCCAGCAGCTAGGGAGGCTAATGCAGGACAGGACTTTGAGTTCAAAGCCAGCCTTAGCAACTTAGTGAGGCCCTAAGCAACTCAGCAAGACTCTGTCTTTAAATAAATAAAATATTAACAAGCCCTGTGGATGAGGTTCAGTGATAAAGTGACCCTGGGACGATAAGAGAGAGAGAGAATGGAGAGAGAGAGAATGGAGAGAGAGTGAACAAAGGCACCATTTACATTTTAAATTTCAATCCCCTTTCCCATATGTCTAATATATGACATTAAATAGGAGCTCTTGAATTGGAAGATCTTTTTTTTTTTTTGCACAACTATTTAAAGTTTTGTGTTAGAATATAATGTAATTTAAATATATATATATACTTAGAATATACATAAAAGAATTTATTTGGCCAACATCAGGCAGTGTCCACCAAAAGGAGGAAGATTTAAACAGGCTGCTGAACGAGGCTTTATTAAGATTTTCTTCCCAGGCAGAACCATTAGACCAGCAGAGTGGGTCTAAGGATAAGTGAGAGGGAGCTGGACTGTACTGAAATTTTTATTGGGCTTAGGGCAGGAAGGGAGGGCTTGGGACAGAAAAGGCAGTTTTTTAGAGTCTCTTGTCCTATTGGGGTTGGTTGGGGAAACTTTCCAAGATCCAGGATTGGCCAGGAGACCTTGCTGATTGACAGGAGATTCTGTTGGCTCCTGATTGGTGTTTCTTTGACGCTTGCAGTTTGCTTAATCACTTCAAACCAATTTAACAATCTGCATTTGCCAAAAGAATTATTTTTTTAATTACTCCTCAGTTTTCCATGACTTAGCATTTTAAAGTAGACTGAAGACCATGGAATTCTAAATTAATCCGGAAGAATATTCTGGACAGGATACTAATAATCAATGGTTTCTCCATTTCAACATCTTTAATAATTTTCCCTTGCATAAGTCACTTGTGAGATTATAATGCAAAAGGGAAGATTAATAAATATTTCCTTTCACTCTGATAAAGTAAAATTAATGAAATAGAATCACAACTACAATGAGTTGCATTTCAAGAACAATTTGTAAAATTTAAATATTTGCTATCCGAACAGTGAAAAACTGAAATTAATCCTTACCAAGGATACCTTTAATCTTATTCCCATTGCATAAAATACTTCTAAAACATTTGCTCTTTCCTTATAATATTTTTTAAAATAATAGGAGACAATATTATAAGTTTGTTAATTGAAGAACAAATAACAAACTAAGCTAAGGATTAACAAAGAGAGAGAAAGAGAGAGAGAGAGAGAGTATTGATACTGCCAGTTATGGATGATGAGTTCTGCTCCCTTACATGTTGAAGTTTGAACATTAGAGAAGCATGCTGAGGAAAGTATATAAAGCAGGGTTTATTTTAAAAGGGATAACATAGACTTCTCCCAGGAGGGAGAAGGGGGCCATAGCTGATATCCTGGTATCCCCAGAAGTGAGGGTGTTCTGCCTTTTTATAGGTCTTAGGCTTCCTTTGTTCTCCTGCTCACTTCCCATTATCTCTCTCCTTCCTGCTTAAATGACTAGGCCTAGGAAATGCTGGGTGGGATGGCCAAAAGGTGGGAAACAGGTAGGCTGAAGCGGAGAGCACAGGATGGAGCAGCCCAGTCCATATTAATTAATAATATTATAGCTCCTTGTAGGGAGGGGCAATTCCTGAGACAGGTTACCTTAACAACAGGTTGGAGCAGGGGCAGGTTCTTAAGAAGGGTGAAGGAAGGGCTCTGAAGGAATTTCAATCCCTCAGGGGACAGCCTCCAATTTGTGGACTCACTCAAAATTGGCCTTCTTAAACCAACCTGAATCGATTTACATAGCTATACTGACTGCCTGTTTAATTATGGCTTGAGTATGAGACTCTAAGTCTATGAAAAAATTGGTTTGGTGGGTTTATAACGTGGTTTTTGTATGTGTTAGAATGCCAAGGTGCTTCAAAGAATCAAACACACACTTAGAAGCAGTTTGCAGGGCTGGGGATGTGGCTCAAGCGGTAGTGCACTCGCCTGGCATGTGTGAGGCCCGGGTTGGATCCTCAACACCACATACAAACAAAGATGTTGTGTCTGCTGATAAAACTAACAAACTTTACTTCTGTAGAAAAGTGTGTTACCAAAGAAATTTTGACAAGAAAACACTTCTGCACAGGCAGTCCACATGCTTTTATCCCTAATGTAGTGATGCTCCAGGATCTATGCAATTGGGTAATTTTAAAATTGGGGTAGGCAAATAGAATTGTTTATAGTTAAAATTGCTACAATTGGCACTTACTTCCCAATAAGGCTAAATACTGTGTTTTGTAAGTGGACTACTGGACTGTTTCTCACAAGTCCCCCCACCCCTTTTTATATCTTTTGGACTTATTTTAATTTGTGTTCTTGTACCCTTTGGTATTGCCATCTATCCTAGATATATTAAAGTTTTGAGGTGGAAATCATCCATGTTAATGAGTTTTCTCCCTTTTAACAGTTTGGATAGTCATTCCAGTGATTAGAAGCACTTGGTAAGGTCCTTTCCATCTTGGTTAAAGTTTGTCTTCTTTTCAAATATTGATTATAATCAAGTTACCAGGCTGAAAGTGATGAATTGTGAACTCTAGAAGGGGCATCTGAGCAACAGCTCATAAGAATCAGACCAGAATGGGAAATTAAGCACAGAGAGGTCTCAAATTGATGCAGAATAAACTTGTCCTTCTGACAGAGCTTGTTTTTATATTTATTAGGTACTCTTGTAGTTGTATATAAAAGCCCTTCCTTCACAACCTCCCAGTTTTACTTCTTTGGGGGAAAACTGACAAAAATGTACACTTCAAGTGAAAGAAACATTGTTCTTATCTTTCAAAAATCCATGTATGGCTGTGTTTTGTTTACATTCTCCTGCCAGATATTTAAGACCAAGTTGGTCTAAATTGACATTTTTGCTATCTACTGTCAGCTGAAATATGTCAGGGGTCACTCTTGGGAACTTGTGAGAATCCTCTTGCTTCCTTTGGCTTTTCCTCTACCAGTTGTACCATCTGCTAAGATGAATCAGGTCTTGCTTACCA
Organism: Ictidomys tridecemlineatus; assembly: GCF_052094955.1. Lineage (NCBI taxonomy): Eukaryota > Metazoa > Chordata > Mammalia > Rodentia > Sciuridae > Ictidomys > Ictidomys tridecemlineatus. Next base: position 112,041,751 of record NC_135483.1, read on the forward strand.
CCTGTAGCTTCCCTCGGAAGCATTAGCGACACTTTCCTCTCCAAAGACTCTTTTATTTGCAGAGTGTGCACTGGTTGGCTTCCTGTTCTCTAGGGTCCTCTGGATCCTCCAGATTGGGAGATCAGGTGACTCATGAGAGTTGAAGGTTCATTACAGGAGTCCTGTCATTCCTGCATCCTGGCAGACTTTAGAGGGCAAGGGCTAAATATTGGCTAGTTTTTCCATAGCCTTTTTACTCCCTTAAATTTGGTCTCTAAGTTTTGGTTTCAAATATCCAGCAGATCAGGCTCACTAGCCTGAAAGTAGAAGTACTGGGTTTTCATTTTGATGTCTATAATTTTATAATTACCCCTCCATTTAATTACGATCAGTATTAGTACTAGAATTCAGCTTTATATACTATTTGTCTTATAGGTGATGGCTTATTATCTCAAATTAACTCAGGATGTTCTACTAGAAGGAGTGGTTCTGCAAAACATTAACAGGCAACAGTTATAAATGTTTACAAGGAAAATACACAATAAAATTAACAGGAGCAAACACATGCAGTTTGTTTAATAGCTATGAACTAAGAAACATGGTTTTTATAATCCTAAACCTTTACCTAGTTATGTATTATACCCCCTGTTTATTTTGAGATCATATCAATCTTACAACAAAAAATTTAATGTTTGAGCATAACACTAAATGAGTTAAAGTCTAGCATACTTTGCAGCCAGCCTATTATTGAATAAGGTGCTAAGTAAAACCTTATCTCAGGTAAGGTGGAGCTCCTGACAAATAACACTATATAACATTACATCTGAAACATGAATAATAATAAAAAAAAAAGCTAAGAGAGCTCCTAACTTTTGTTTTGTGGAAAAGTGGAAGAATGTTTCCATGTTTTACAAGGTTAATGTTTAAGCAAATTAGGCTCTCCTTATTATCTTTCAAAAAAATTCACATTTCCATCCCACTGTAAAAAGTAACACAAAATTCTATATATATCTTATTGATAACAGGTTACCTTTATCAGGTTACAGAACATTAAACAACATAAATAAATCTCCAATTAAATTTGCTATTTCTATATAAATTTGAAGGAGATTACCACTACAGACCACTTTAGCTTGGAGAATACCAGTTTGGTAAAGTGTTCCCCTAAGCTTTTAGATGTATACATATCTTTAGTAATATATATTTAGGGTGACTCAATCTTGTTTTAAATTAGCTGACTCGATTCTTGTTTTAAAAATTTGTTGAGAAGAGAATGGATCCCAATTAATGACTCTTTTATAAACATATACATATATGCTTCCCCTGGGACAAGTAATTCCTCTTTAAGCAAAATGTTAGTTAGATAAAATTAATCATCTTTTTCAGGGTCCCTTTGGCCAAAATGACTTTACTTACTTTTAAAGGACTTCTAGCAGATCGGTCTTTGTTTCCTTTATCCAGGAGACACTCACAAATAAAGTTCTTAGATGAGAATGTTATCTTTACATTTATGCAACAAATTGTATCTCAGAGAGAGATTGGATAATCTGGCATATTAAAAAAAAAAACTGCCCTATTTTTTACCCTCCACATGCATTTTTGGGGTTGGAGTACAGGATATTGTTGAGCCTGACCTGTATATACTGCCATCATTACCACTGTTTATTTTTCCTGCTTAAGACCTTAAAATGAAAAGCCTTGTACATTGACACCTTTCCATTGTCCTTCCCTGTACATTGGCCTAAAATTTTTATTCCCATATTTCTTCTGGGTTCTTGCAATTAAGTATCCCCCTGTGTACTCAAACCACTCTCCTTATTAGAGATTTCCTATATACCCCCGGCCCCCCTTTTGCTCAATCCTCCTTATGGGGAATTATTTATTTTTTGCACACACCCCCATTCTGCTTTCCTGGGTGTGGTCTCATGTTTCTTGAATGTCAACCCCCTCTTCTGTCAGAGCATTTTTTGCATTTGTGTCTCAGTCATACTACACAACCTTCAGGATGTCCCAACAAATAAGGAACTAGTTCTTTCTTGAGAATAGATGTTTCTATCTTGTTCCAAGCACAGTGTTACCTGGTCACCATGGTGTTTGCTAAGGCCCTTTCCCTGCGTTGCCAATCTACTTTTGATTGTGGGTCCGTTGTCAGACTCAGGGATGACAGTTTCGTTCCCTACTCCAAGGATGCTGAAATAAGGCAGTGGAACATCTCCTCTAAGGAGGGAGTCCCCATGACACTCTAGTTGATGTATGGAAATTTATGTTGGGTACCAAGATTGTTAAAAATACCAGCATGGTGCAAAGAATCAAACATGTGCTCAGAAGGAGCTTGGCAAGCTAAACTTTACTTCTGCAGAGGGAATGTTACCAAAGAAAATCCACCAAGCAAGCACACCTGGGTAAGCAGTCCACCTGCTTTTATCCCTAATGCAGTGCTGCCCCTTACCCTGATAGGAGGCACCTGGGGATATAATCTACATCATTGGCTAATTTTAAAATTGGGGCAGGCTATAGTTAAAATGGCTACAATTTGGATTTTTTTAACCTTAATTTTATTTATTTATTTATTTTTATGTGATGCTGAGGATCAAACTCAGGGCCTTACACATGCTAGCTGAGCCACAACCCCAGTCCCTACAATTGGATCTTATATCCCAATTAAGGCTTAGTACCTCATTTTGAAAATGGACCGACCGCAGAGCATTTTATTCTCACCAATGGTAGAGGTCATTTGTAAACTTCCATGTGAATGCCTCCCCCTCATATTGCACAATGTGGCAGATTTGTTAAATTTGCCCAAATTCCCTTTTCAAGGATTATATCTAAACTTTTCATCAGATTCTTAATGACAGCCACAATTACTGAAAGGTTAAAAATTTCTATTCTAGAAAAAATTTATTCAGACCTCCTTGTCTGCTGATTTTATTCCATTTAATCTTTTGGACTATTTATAGCAGAGAAGAGTGCTGAGCCATCATAGAAACTGAAGAAAACTGGCGAGACAGGCAGATCTGTCTGAAAATCACCCTGAAAACTCATGCCCTGTTGACTGAACATCAAGCAATTTGGAAACCCTATCTTCCCACCCACTTATGCCATATTCCAGCAAAACAGGAGATATCACGATTGAGTTTCTCATGGGACTAATGAGCTTTTCTCCCTGTTCAGGGGCAGCCACAATTACTCCTTACCAGTGATGCCTGAAAAACTTTGGTGCCTCCATCCAGGTTGCCTGGCACCTCTCTCAGCAGATTACTTTTCACTTTATCAGGAAGGATGGAAATAGAAAGATGGCATCCCTTTCCTACAGAGTAGACACATATATTCTTTAGAGAACACTGCTATGAGGCCTATGTGATGATATTGGGAATCAGAGGGCATATATCTTTAAGAATCTTGGGTACTGTTATGGTTTGGATGTGAGGTTTCCTCCCAAAAGCTCACACATGAGATAATAAAAGAAGGTTTTAAAGAGAAATGAGTGAGTTATAACCTTATCCTAATCAGTGAATTAAACCCTGATGGGATTAACTGAGTGTAACTGGAGGCAGGTGGGGTATGGCCAAAGGAAGTGGTTCCTTAGGAGGCTTGGCTATGGGGTATATATTTTGTATCCAGAGCACAGAGTCTCTCTACCTGCTTCCTGATCAGTATATGAGATGCTACCCTCTGCCACACACTCTACCATGATGTTCACCTTCAACTCCAGCCCCGAGGAATAGAGCCTGCTTTCCATGGACTGAAACCTCTAAAACTGTGAGCCCCCAAATAAACCTTGCTTCCTTTAGAGTTGTTCTGGTTGGGTCTTTTAGTCATAGCAGCAAAAAAGCTGACTAAAACAGATGCCAAATTCCTCAGTAAAGACTATTCCTATTGCAATGCATACTGTAAGATGCTGTGGAATTTTTGCATAATTTTAGGGAAATACAGTTGGTGATAAGAGGGAAATACACTTATGAATAATTTTGATAATAAAATCATTCAAATATCTACTTTAATCTTATCAAAATATTTAGAGAGATATATTTTCTCTGATTTTCATGATGTTTATGAGCTTGCTGAGAAGAAAATTCTTTGCGTTTTAGGATTTTAAAGACAGAAAGAAATGTAGTGAACTTGAAAGAGAACAGCAGAGGGTAAATAGTAGGCAGGACACCATCCCTAATTTATCCTATGTGGCATGTATGCATCCTGAGTAGATGCATACCATGTACAAAAAAGCACTGCGTATAAAATAAAAATATTAGTTCTACCTAAGCCCAAGGAACCTAGTAACTCTCACATAGTCCCCCTTATGAAAAGAAAACAACATAAAGTGGCAGGAGATATGTCCCTATCAATACTAGAAAATTAAGCACAGCTTGTCCTGAGTATTAAAAGGCATTTGTCAAATGCCTGAGATGAGTAATATTTGTTGAGAACAGCAGATGAGGGAGATCAATTGAATTTGAAAAGAAGTACAAGTGAGTTGTGAGACATCACCGGGAGCAGCCCAGGAGCAGTGGTGAGGGCAAATGTCTGGGCCACATGCAACAGGGTGTCAGCAACCGAAGCCAAGTATGTCAGGAGTTTCAAGGGTAATAACATAATCTGCAATGTCCATCCAAACGTGTTTGCAGCCATTGAAATATAAATGTAGGGATAGATTTTAACATAAAAGCTAATTACAACAAAAATGAAATGATCTATACCTTTTATAGCATACTCTTTCACTTGATCGTTTGTCACTTAGATATCTTTCCAAATCACCTTCAGACTGTGGACTCACCTAACTCTAGTTCTCATCGTGCTGAGCACATTCTCACGCTGGGCTTTACTCTTGTAAAGGCTGGGCTCTGGAGATCCTTTCTCCATCCACATGATCTGCATCAACCCTTGTCCTGGTCACTTCTCACTTGCCAACAAACACCCTTTTAAACATAGTCCTCTGTTCCTTAAAGACACATTATCACCCATCACTCTATAAACTGACCCTACTTCACTTTTCTGGATAGCATATATCACTTCTCTACTTGACATTTTATATGTGTTTATTGTATACCCTTCCTACCAAAATATGAGCTCCAGGAATAACAAAGATTTTTAGGTTTAATTCACTGCCATATTCTCCATGGCCATTGGTTCTAAGTATATTCTTGATAAATATTGTTGAAAGGATGAATATATCAATTATTTAAGTTTCTTATCATTCAAAGTGACCTTGTGATACCTAACTTTGTCTTTCATATATTAAAATGGTGATAAAAATGCTCCCTCATCTACATTGTAAATGTAAAGATAACAATAGATTTTTATCAATAATAATAACTGATACTTATTGAGTATATGCTGAGTAGACTCCTCATTTAATCTTCTCTTTAACCTAAACATTGATTATACTTAAACCCATTGTGGAAGAGGAAGCTGAGGCTCACAGAATTCAGAACTTATGTGAATGATGTTTTATCCTAGTCAGCAAGGCTCCACAGTACTCTCCTCAAAACTGCACATGCTACTTCCTTTAATACATGTAGGATGAGTTCAACTAATGATGATCAATGATGTAAAGTCATTACTGTCATTGTTTTGGTTTTTTTTGTAATCACATAGTATTCCATCACAGAGTTATACTATATTTTATTTTACAAGTTCCCGATTGTTTATTTAAGCCACTTCATTTTTTAAAAAAACAAAAATCATTGCAGGTAGTGTTTCAATGAAATCCTTATATATTTGTGAGTATATAGAAAATACACCTATAGAACACATTTTCAGAAGTGTAACAAGTGGGCCAAGCTTTTTAAGCTTTGATGGCTCTAAAGTTTCATTTCCAACAGATGGTACTTTTAACTTTCTATATCCAGACAGTGTCTTGTATATATTAATTGTTCTTTTATGCTTTGTTTTCACCATCACTATTCCATTTTATAAAAGTAGCTTGGAATTTACTATCAAGAATTTACAAAGACATAATCTCTTTTGCAAAACCAAACAAATTTATCATATTTCTCCCCCCCTCCAAGGAGTATTTAACCCAGAGGCACTTTACCACTGACCACTTTGCCACATCTCTGCATTTTTAAATTTTTGAGAGAGGGTCTTATTAAGTTGCTTCTGGCTTAGCTAAGTTGTTGAGGTTGGCCTTGAACTTGAGATCCTCCTGCCTCAGCCTCCCAAGTTGCTGAGATTACAGGTGTGCACCAATACTTTCAGCTTCATACTGGCCTCAATACTTGAACCATGTTGTATGGCTTTCATATATTTTTTAAGAAACTGTTACAATATCTTTGAAACTTTTGATTCCAAACGTAAACCTTGATATTTATTTTCAATTTAAGAAAGGTGTAAATGTCTTGGCTGTTTAATCTTTAAATTTCTAAGTAATACAAAAGAACACTTGTAAATTATTAGCTATTCATGCCAGTAAATATCTTATATGACTTGCCCTAAATTATCTTGAGCAAGAAACTTCTGAAATGTTTATCCAGCTGCTAAACATGTCCTTTCTGACTTTAAATTTTTCCACAAAGTACTTAAGAATAAAGAATAATTTCAATACACATATTACCTATGAAGACAAAAGCTCACTCAAAAAATGTACATACTTTAAATATATCCAAATCATATTTGTGTACTTTAGCCTACTGAAGGAAGCAATACAACTCACTATACTATCTTTTTTCTCTCTCTCTCTCTCTCTCTCTCTCTCTCTCTCTCTCTCTCTCTCTCTCCTTTTTTCTTTCTTTCTTTCTTGGTACTGAAGATTGAACCTAGGTCCTTGCTCATGCAAGGCAAGTGTCTGGCCCCTGAGCTACATCCCCAGCCACTGTAGCAGCATCTTGAAGATGATGTACCCTAACTATGTCACTAAGACATCATTGAGCCAGGTGCAGTGGTGCACGCCTGTAATCCCAGCAGCTCAGAGGCAGGAGGATGGCAAGTTCAAAGCCAGCCTCAGCAAGTTAATGAGGCCATAAGCAACTCAGCGATAACCTGTCTCTAAATAAAATACAAAAAAAGGCTGGGAATGTGGCTCAAAGATAAGGTACCTCTGAGTTCAATCCCCGGCACCAAAATATATATATATATATATATAAAACATTTGAAAAGTTGTTATAGCTCAAGATTATAATTAGCTTTTATGAATAAAATAGAGTACCAATAAGATGCTAACTGGCATAAAAAAATTTGAAATATACATAGAATGATCTTAATTTCTGTCTCTTTTCCAGGGAATCTTTTCAAAAGATACTTAAAGAAATTTTCCAAGTTACATTGTGAAATTATTTGGGAAGCCTTTAAAAGTTCCATATATTTGATTACTTCTCCAGTTCCTATACAGACAAGCTAAGAAGTGCTGGGAGGTTCAAGATAAAGGCATTGGTAAATTTGGTATCTGGTAAACCCTTTCCCCAACATTAGTGGCTTGTTGCATCTTCACAGGGTGGAAGCAGTCAATACAGCTTACTTCAACCTACCTTATACATGCATTAATCCCATGAAGGCTCTGCCATCATGAATTAATCATTTCCCAAAGCCCCACCTTAACACTACTATATTGCTCTTCCAGGAATGGTGTTTGGAGGCACACAGAATGGTTCAGCATTTGACATACTGTCATAGGCTTTCCTATAACACAGCCTCTAAAAAAAAAAACTAGGCTGTCTCAAACACCTGGCAATAGAATTGTTTACTTTTATACAAAGAAGGTTGGGAAAGCACCAAAATCTGCGTGTGGTATGTGCCCAGGCAGACTTAAAGGGGTTCATGTTGTGAGACCTAAAGTCCTTATGAGATTATGTAAAACAACAACAACAAAAAAAAACAGGTCATCAGGACCTATGGTGGTTTCATGTGTGCTAAATGTGTTTGTAACAGGATCAAGTATGCTTTCCTTATTGAGGAACAGAAAATTGTGAAAGTGTTGGAGGCACAAGCACAGTCAGACAGCTAAATAAAAAAAAAATGAAGCTTTTTTTGAGTAATAAAAAGTCAAATGGAAACAAAAAGGTTATAATGTAATGAATTATTGAGGGGAGAGTCTCAACATTAAGACAACAGCTTAATATATGTACATATTATATCCATACACATTCCTCTGTGATAATTATTCAGAATTCAGAATGGACCCTTAAACATTCTTCATGTTTACTATAAACTGGATCTATGTAATTAAAGTAAGAACAAGATACTTTTGCTGAAAGACTTAATAGTTCACCAAATTGAATGCACAGAAAGAACTGTGGCAATTTCCCATTTTAGTTTGTTCATATTTATTTATTTTTGGTGTGTGTGTGTGTGTGTGTGTGTGTGTATGTGTGTGTGTGTGTGTGTGTGTGTATAGTGTAAATGTAATGCAATCTGGAGCTAAGAATAAGGAAGAAAGCATCTCTTGCTTCTTTTTCTTCATCCTCCCTTCCATCTTCTTAGTTCAGGCTCTGATTACTTGTGCTAAGTCAGTTGTACCAGCCTCCTCTCTCTACAGAGTGCTACAAATTGGTTGGATTTGACAGTAAGTCAGCTTTATCCACAATGAAAAGTAAACCAGATCATTAAGTAAAAACATAGGATTTTATTTAAGCCATAATCCAAAAAGAACACCTATTATATTTTTTAAAAAAATTTGTGTGCCTGCATTATATGTAGAATATCAAGGATGGTTTTATACATTACTTTCCTGAGATATTTATTTGATAAATTTACAAACATTTCATTTTTCTGATGTGCATTACTTTGATATGCCCATAAATCATTTTGTGGTTTCTTTTTCTTTTTCTTCTCAAATGTATGGCTCAAAGGACCATGAAGAAATGCATTCAATAAAAGCAAATTAAATTTTCATTTTTATACCTACACATTCACCATCATACTTAAATAATTTGGAAACATGTTCATAATGGGAAACTGCCATTATGTGAACCATACAATTGGACACATTGAGGGGAATGAAAAGCTTCAGAAACTGTAGTCCCTGTCACATAGAGCACACAATTCTGTTGAAGCAATATGGTAGATACAAATGGAAATAAAATTTAAGGGTGTATACAATTTTGCATTAAGTGAGAGATGTACACAATGAGTACTATGGAAATTCACAGGATGAATACAGTACTTAGTACTTTGCAGCTGAAAAACCTCTAATTTACTCTCATCTTCAACAGAATCACTCTGCTTTTATCTGTTTCATTTGTTTATGCTCCTGGCTAAGATTTCATCTAAACAGAGGGTTCTGTAGAAAAAAATAAGTTTGAAAATCACTTCTGCCATAATGAAGTGGAGCAGTGGCAAGGATACTTAAAACACTATTGGGTAATCTAACACACATGCATATGCTTGGTTTTATGATGCATCATATGGAGCTTTGGAAGTATATTGATTTACTTTTCTAACCTGCCATTCTGCCATGGATCTCAAAGTAAATGTAAATGCCTGTGCCTTTTCAAATACTTCTGCCATCTGACATTGCCAGAAAAATAAAATCCATAATTTTTAACATAGCATATTCCTCATTCAGGCTCCAAATCCCTTTTTCCTTTTTTTTAAATTTCTCCTCATTGCAACATGCAATTATAAACATGACTCATTATAAGGTGTCTATTTTTAATTTTTATTTTACAAATGAGAAGACTGAGATTCAGTATGGCCAGTCATCTGTAGATGAGCACCCATTACAAAAGTGTGTTAATGTTTGAAAGGCATGCTCTTTCCTTAACCCTGTGTTGTTTACCATTACTCAAACACCTCATCAACTGCAACATTAAGAGCATAATGTTTGATAAATGAATAATGAAGCAAATAAATGGATATAAAAGAGAAGTTGAAGATAAAATTTCACCCTCAAGCTTACCTTTCCATTGTAGAGAACATAGCATAAAACTGTGAAAGCCTTTCCAATTTCCTTTTCCTATGACATATTTTTTTTTTTGAAAATGGGATACAGTTTTCCAGTCTTTGATGATCTCTAAACACTAGCTGTCCATTTACCTCAGAGGCAACTGTTATGCTCTGATAGCAACATTTTGAAAACTTCCTTTAAGATCACTACAGCATTAGGGTTTTCTAGTATATTGTATGGATGCAGTGAGAATGTGAGGATGGGAAGAGAAGAAAGGCATCAGAACATAATTCATGATCTCATTGAAAAGTCCCAGACCGACTTCTATTTGTTCTGTAACCAAATGAGTATATTTTCTAATTTTGAGAATAAAACAAAATTGAGGAAAAGCTTTGTCATAATTTTTTCATTTTAAACTAAACCCAGATAAAATGCCAACTTGGCAATACTTCAAAAGATAGATATTTTTACCCAGTCTAGATAATATTAAAATCAAAGTTAAAAACAACCTCTTCCAGATATTTTCATCCAATCTAGATAGTATTTAAAAAACAACATGAAACAGAACTCCTTTGGTTGATTTTTTTCGTTTTTTTTAAAATTCAACACATTTTTATTTGTTCTTTTTATATATACATGACAATAGGATATATTTTGGCATTTTTACATACATGGAATATAATTTATTCTAATTAGAGTCCCATTCTTATAAAGATGTGGAGTTTCAATCATTGTGTATTTATATATGAATACAGGAAAGTTATGTCTGATCCCTTCTATTCTCTCTCCTATTCCCATCCCTCCTCTTCTCTTCATTTCCCTTTGTTTAATCCAATGAACTTCTATTCTTCCCTCCCCTCCCCCTTATTATGTGTTAGCACCCACATATCAGAGAGAACATTCATCCTTTAGTTTTGAAGGACTGGCTTATTTCATTAACATGATACTCCCCAGTTCCATGCATTTACTGGCAAAGACATAATTTCATTCATCTTATGGCTGAGTAATATTCCATTGTGTATATATACTACATTTTATTTATTCCTTCATCTGTTGAAGGGCACTTGGTTTCATTCGATAGCTTAGCTAGTTGATTTTTAGGTAGAACAGGTAAAGTTCATTTAATATTCCAGTCTCCCAAGTATTGCTTAAGAAATGACTTTTCTTTTGACTAACAGTTCAGGATAGCATAAGCCTTTGTAGAGAGTTTTCTCATTGTCCCCAAAATTAGAGAAAATGCAAACACCATTTTAAAAAGTTGCAAAAAGAACTAGAAAGAATTCCATTTCCTCCATAATAGTTCTTAATAAAATGATAGCAATCAATTTCTACTACTAAGAGACACTGAGTTTGATATATTCCAATCCTTTTCTCTTCAAGAATGTCTAGGCATATGTACATATATGCATAGTCCCAAGGAATTAGGGGCTTTAGATAATAATAAGAAATGTTATTATACTGTGTATATTAATCAACTAAAATATAATACAAAATAATCTTTAATAATAAATTTTCTTTATTTAGCTTTGTGACAAAAAGAAAGAAAGAAACAACTACACTTCCATCTTGATTTTCCCCAATATAATCAATCTTTCTCAAATATTTCCTATTGAAATAGGTTAAAGCTTGGACATACCTAGCCATAAATGTTTTAAATAACAAAAGTACTTGAGTAGTCTTTCAAGACAAGCCTTCAAAATCCACTCAGGGATGGTTCAGAACTGACTTTTCACAAATGAACACGTGGCGAAGAGGCCAGTTCATCTGATCAAGAAGTTTTGACATCACAAGCCTAAAATCTCTCATGCAGAACATCATAATCCTCACAAAGGAAATAAGTGATATATGAAGAGACTAATGTCCATCTGTGTAAACAGATGAACCTTAAAGTTCCCCCATTCTCATTCCTATAACAAGCCGCCCCCGCCAGCTTTCTTTTCCATAAATCTTCCTAATACCTACTGGTTGGTGAGGTAGCTTTGAGGTTGTAGCTCATAACTTCATGGCTGGTATGTGAGGCTCCCTAAAGCTGGTCCTGTTTGCCAAAATTTAGTGCTACAGTATAAGGTTCTGTGCGCCTTGAACAGTGAGCTCTTGCTTGATATTTCTAGTATGTACTATTAAGTACAATATTTCTATGTTTTTTATCTCTAAAAAGTGTCCTATGAGGGAAAAAAAGTTTTTGCTTTGTTATGAAAAGTAAAAAGTCATTTTATCCTTGATGCAAACCTTTGCTTCTGGAAGAGGGGCTGTTGCACCTTAGCAAAACTAGCAACCCTTCAAAAGGGTTCTGAAAGTAACTGTGATATTTGAAGATAAAAAGGATGAGGGCATTGCCTGCATTCTGTCCTGCAAACCTTAGGGGTAAATCCTTTGATGTTCAAATGAGAGAACCTTAAGTTCCTTTATCTTTCTACTTAAAATAAAAATACCCAGGAATTCTTTTTATAAACACTGTATTACATTCTCTATACTAAATCACTACTATTTTGTATGCAGACTAGATGAGAAGTACATTCCATTTGAATGTCAATGTCTCATTACATTCATTTTTCGTATCTTCACTGAGGCAGATTATTTCACAGTAAATGGAAATCTTGGGTATCAGTTCATTATATTAGGGACTTGAAATAACCTAGAAAATTCAACACCATTACCTTATCCATTAATCCATTATCAATCAGCATTTTGTTGTATTTAAAAATGAACAAAACTTAACATTCTATGTTTATGGTCTTCTATGGTTGCCATTAAGCATCAGAGAATAACTGTATAAGAGAAATTATGTATAATCTGAATTGTCCTACTGTGTAAATCTATTTACTTACAAAGATGTTTAATGATCTGTAAATCCCCACACCTACAATTATTTCCCAGAGTTTCTAGGTAAGTTTAAAATATACTCAAAAATTAACTGGTTCCACATGGTTACAGAAGTATTGCACCAGGTGTAGCTGTAAGTTTTTTATAGGTTTCATCTTCTTTTGTGGAGACGGATACAGGAGATTGAACCTGGGGCCACTTTAACACTGAGCCAGATCCCCAGCTCTATTTTTTTTTTTTGTATACTTATTTTGAGACAGGGTCTCACTGAGTTGCGTTGCACCTCACTTTTGCTGAGGCTGGCTTTGAACTTGCCATCTTCCTGTCTCAGCCTCCCAAATTGCTGGGATTACAGACGTGTGCCACCACACCTGGCTTGATCTTATTAATGGATGCTCAGTTTTTCCTTTGCTCCTCCAGGCCAGAGTCTTTAGTAAAGAATATTGTTTAGGGAGTAATCTGAAGCAGTGATTTAGGCACTTTGAAATAAGGGACAGGACATATTATTTTAATACATTAAGTATAACAACAACAACAACAACACATAATATAATCTCTGTATATCTATCATCTAGGGTACACACCTACTACCCAGCTAAGAGAAAATATTACCATTATATTTGTAACTTCTGATTAATGTGCCCTTATGACATTCTACTTTTTTTCTAGCATTTAAGCACATTCATTTACAGTTTTAATACACACACACACACACACACACACACACACACACACATATATATAAATATATATACCACCAAGTAATATATAATTTGTATTATTTTAAATATCAGAGCTCGTAGAAATGGTATCATAGTATACATACTTCTATCTTTGCATATGTTAATATTGTTTGATATGTGAATATTGTTCAATATTTAATTTTTCAATATTAATTTTGCTTATCTCTCACTTTTCAGTAATTTTCATCACCATATAGTTTTTTCTTTGTATATCCCATCAGATTTATTACAAATCTAAATTGAATTAGACTGTTCTGTGAAAATGAGAACAAAGAAACAAAAGAAAGAAAGTAGAAATATGTGTATGTATATAACTTTGTTAAGATAACTTGTTCCATGACAAGAAGTATAGCTCAATTGGCACCAAAAAATAAAAATTAAAAAAAAATTATGGGGCTGGAAGAACTAATTATTCATATTCACATGGGGGAAATTAGGACTTCTACTTCATAACATATACACCAATCGATTTTGAATGTAGATGAAAACTTGAAAATTTGGGGGATTAAATACATAATACTATTCCCATGTCAGTGGGATCATAAGATGACTTTGAAACCTTTGTGATGTGTCAGTTTGCTTTACTGAACTTCATTTCCCCCATGTTTCCTTTTTATCTGCTTCCAGCTGGGCTAGGAAGAAGATTCTTGGCTCCTTGGAGCACAGGGGGCAGCCGGAACAGGGCCTAGGATTGCTCAGTGTCTGTTGGATTTTCACTTGAGTTTCTCTATTGTGCAAAGCATTATGTGTTTACCTCTGTGACAGAGGGCCCTAGCTTTTGCTCTATTCGCTGCTGATACACAGTCACTGAAGTAAGTCAGAGCCAACAAGAACAGACATAGCTTTAGTCCATCTCTGTGGGGTTCCAGCCCATGCTAGTGAGATTCCTGCCTGTTTGTGATCTTCCCTTTCTGACTGCCTGACAAGTGGACTTCAAACTCCAGAATCAGACACAGAGACAGTCCTCCCAGAGAGTGCTTAGACCTCGTGTGTCAATCCTAAGTGCAGTCGCAAGTTACCTTATTCTCTGGAAGTTTCTTCAACTATAAATCAAATAGGATTTGATTCACAGTCCACTTCAACACTTCAACAGACGTGTGTAAACTCTCAGCAGAATTTTACAACTGTCCTAGAAATATTCCATACCAATATGCTAATGTGTCTTCTCCATTCCTAAAGTATGAATCTAATTCTATTTTAAATTAAATTGTAAATGTTTATAAAAAAGATAAATTTTGATTTTTTCTTTTACACAAATTTAAAGAAAAATAGCAATCATATATCAATATTTTGTATAAAATATTATTTCACTTTTTAAAAATTCATCTTTTTGTGATTCATTCTGTCTTATAAAATAATTACTTTGATGCTTTCTTCTAAACAAAATGAACAGATTATATATTACTTAAAATTTCAAGTTATTGTTTAGAAAATCAAATCTGTTATCAGAGTATCTAGGAAACTAGAGTCTAAATATTTAACAAGTAGGGGGTGAAAAGGATTCCAAGTTAAATCATTATCTCTTTCTGTCCATTAGACTTCTAAATATCTAACTTTCAAAATTTAAAGCTGAAAGAATGGTAGCATAGCAAATTGTAAATTTTAATATTCCTTTCTTCCCATGCTTATAAATGTCTTTTCTCCGTGGTTTATGCTACACACTTTCTAACAGTAATAATGTAAATATTTACATAAACCAACTTTGTCTTGCCTCTTGTAACTTTGCACTCCATTATATTTATCAAGCATTTAAATGTACTAAAATTACTTCAGTAAACTCTCTTTCCCTTTCTTATCCCTTCCCCCTTTTCTTTAACCCCTTCACCCTTTCAGATTTTCCAGATATTCCTTCTTCTTTCAGAAATATTGCCTCTACCCTTGAGAGCAGCAATTGGGTCTGATTACTTATCATGGCATAACAAAAATGTCACAAATGTACCATGTCTGACACATCCTAAGCATAGAATAAAATGTTTATTATGGAATTTATAAATTCTTATTGGGCTTCTTATGCTATCCTGTAATTCTCCTCTAATCGGCCATCCTCTCTTTTCAAAACCTTCTTCAATGGAGCTTCAGAAGCAGCTCCTACATTTTCTTCCCTGATTTGCAACATGACATAAAATATATTTAAGCAAGTGTCTCTAGCTTTTTTCTTTTGTCACTTCCAAAAAAGATAGCCAGTGATTTTATGCCCCTGTAGTTGTTATTTGCAAATTATTTCTTATCAATATCAAGGGTAACTATAGTATATCCACCAGACTTCTAGAAGGAATCAGGTACCTAAATTACATTGCATAATGAGTTGAGTTTAACAAAGAGAAAGTTTATAAAAGAATAGGTAGGATTACTGTAAAATATAAGACCTATTGCAATATTGTGGGTGAGTAACGCCCTAAAGAAAAGGAATTAATTATTTGAACCTGGAAGAAATAAGTCATGTGGAAAGGACTACCTTGAAAGAGTTGTAATATTTGGTTTAGGGAGGCAGCCAGGACTGGGTAACCTTATGAAACGTGGGCAGGAAAAGGTATCTTGGTATTGTCTGTACCCTCTCTCTGGTTTCTGGCAGAGGATTCCTATTGACTTATAACCTAAGCTAGATGGTAGCAAAACTTATTGGCATTGTAATCCTCAAGTCACCCTTGATGTACAGACAGCAGTTGAAGAAATTTGAAGAGTTTATCTGAAAAACAAAAAAGAACTATCAAGCAATGTAATTAGTTACCATAAGTATAAGAAAAATATGTATTTACTTAATGTATATGTATTGGTAAGTAAGCTTTTTATCACTGTAACAAAAATCCCTGACAGAAACAACTTAAAGGAGTAAAGGTTTCCTTTGGCTTATGGTTTCAGAGGTTTTGGTCTAGAATCAGCTGTCTCTACTGCTTTGGGCCTGACACAAAGCAGAAAGTTTTGGTGAGAGACTGTGGCAGAAGAAAGCTGTTTAGCTCACAGCAGCCAGAAAGCAGAATGAGAAGAGAGAGAGAGAGAGAGAGAGAGAGAGAGAGAGAGAGAGAGAGAGAGAGAGAGAGAGAGAGAGAGAGAATATGAATGAGGAAGAAACAGGACAAGATATAGTTAGTAAGAGCACAAATCCACTGATCTTCCTCCAGCCATGCTCACTTCCTTACTGTTTTTGCCACCTCCCAATACTCATTAAAATTATTTATTTATTTAGTACCAGGGATTGAACCTAGGAGTGCTTAACCATTGAGCCACATCCCCTGCCTATTTTTTCGTTTTAATTTAATTTATTATTTTTTTTAAATTTTGAGGTAGGGTCTTGCTAAGTTGTCCAGGGCCTTGCTAAGTTGCTGATGCTAGATTTGAACTCCTGTCCCAGCCTCCTAAATAACTGGGATTATAGGCATGCACTATCATGCCCAGCTATTTAAATTATTAATCCTTCAAATGAATTAATCTCCTGATACAGTTAAGTACCTCATTACCCAGTCACTTCCTAAAAGTTTCATCTCTTAACATTACTGAATTGGGAACCAAGCCTGCAACACACGAAACTTTTATGGAACATTCCATATCCAAATCACAATATTCCACCCCTGGCTCCCAAAGTTTTATACCATCTCACAAATATGCATTCAGTCCATCTCTAATAGTCCCCATAATCTTAATGGTTGCATCAATGCCCAATAGTCCAAGTCCAAATTGTCCTTCACCTCCAAAGCAAACTCTTAGCCATGACCCCTTGTAACAACCAAGAAACTAGTTACATGCTTCCAATTTTCAATGACACATGTAAATATTCCCATTTCAAAAGAAAGAAATAAGGGCATGGAAAGAATGAATGGTATACTACACAAGATAGAATCCCAGCAGGGCCAATATTAAATACTGTAGGTTCATGTCTAGCATCCTAGGAATGTGGTGGTGATGAAATATGAGCATCAAGGGGATAGGGCAGCCTTAACCCTAGGCATTGCCCATTGATGCCCACATCGCTGCTTTCTTTGGCTGGCTCTGAACACTTCTTGTAACTTTTCTCAGCTGATGTTTCATGTTCCTAGAATCTTTAACTTCATGAGGACTCAATTGCAGCTTACTTTTCACTGTCACAGAATCATGCATCATCCTCTCAGGGTCTTCCTGCGGCAATACCACACTGGCAAACATTGCCTGACTTCCTAGGCCTTTCTTTGAAATCAAGATGGAAACCTCAAAGCCCCATGACCATTACACTCCTTTTTTTTTTTTGGGAGAAAGAGAGAATTTTAATATTTATTTTTCAGTTTTCAGCGGACACAACATCTTTGTTTGTATGTGGTGCTGAGGATCGAACCTGGGATGCATGCATGCCAGGCAAGGGCGCTACCGCTTGAGCCACATCCCCAGCCCAACTATTACACTCTTTTGACTACAAAATCAGCACCTTGTAGACAATCCCAAGGATTGTCACCAGCAGAAGCAGTAACTGGACCCATTTGGACTACGGATGTAGCAGTCTCTGAGTTCCTGGACAACTGACTGAACAAGATAAAATTATTTCTAAGGAAACAACTTCTACATTACCTTCTATAAGGGTACCACATAATTCTTTTATCACAGCAAAATATTTCAAAAGAAATTTTAATTTTATACCCTCAAGCCTTCAATGGATATAGTCTTGCTGATTCCCAAAATGCTCCAATGAATCTTCCCTATTGTGTCAGTGCAAACTACTTGTTTTCTCTTTAATGTCATTAATCTCTTGAGCATTCATTCCTTCCTTGAGTCCATCTTTAAACTTGCTTCTTTCTGGGCCAAACTGCAAATTTTTTAAAACTTTCTGCTCTTCTCCTTGCCTCCAATTCTCATTGTAAATGTGGCTAAAAGCTACAATACTTATGCTATTGCCTGAATGCTGTGCTGCCTTAAAATTTCCAAGGCTCATTAACTGATTGATTTTAGTAAATTCAGCCTTACTTAAAGTATCAAAATATGGACAAAATCTTGACAAGCTCTTATGCAGAATGTGACATGTGTGGCCTTTACTCCAATTCCCAGTGGAGGTTCTCTTTCCCATCCAAAACCCCATGAACACAATCTTTACTGTCTACAGTTTTACCTACATTCTGGTCTTCTGAGCTCTCATTCACAATTGCCCATTAAGCTCTCTTTAAAAATATTCCAGGGTTTCACCTGCCTGCATCTCCAGAGTTTGTCAAACTCCTCCCACAAACCAGTTTCAAAAGGCTTCTAAACTACTTGGTCCAGTATAGTCATAGAAGTGACACCACTTTTCCCTATCAATTTTCTGTATTAGATTTTTTCACTGTTAAGATCTAAATAACTGTCATAAACAACTTAAAGGAGAAAAGATTTATTTTGGTTCATGGGTTTCAGGGGTTACAGTCCATGGCTGACTGGCTACACTACTTTGTGCCTAAGGTAAAGAAGAACGCTGTGGCAGAAGGGAAAAGTGCTCAGCTCAAAGTAAGCAGAAAGCAGAGAGAGAAAAGATAGAGAATGAGGAAGAAGCCAAACACAAGATATCGTTCCCAAGGGCAGGTTCCCAGTGACATACTTCTTCCATCTAGATCCCACCTCCTAAAATTTCTATCAACTCCCAGTGGTCCTTTAGATTATTAATCCATCAAATGGATTGACCCACTGAAAAATTAGAGTCCTCATGATCCAACCACTTCCTATATATAACCCCAACCTCTTTACATTGCTGCATTGGGGACCAACCTCTCAACACATGAGCTTTGGGGGACATTTTATATCCAAACCATAGCAATTTATACTTCAATTATTTTATATTAGCATTTAACCAGAAAAGTTTGTAAAATATCCATAATGCACTAATACGTCAATTTCAAAAATGAGACTTAAGATCATGGACTGGAATGATTGAAACTTGTTTTAAATTAGGATTAAATTAGAAACCATAGACTTTCTGTATCTAGATATCTCTCAAGTAAAATAAATTCTGGAATTCCTTTTTATACTGTGGGAAATATCTATGGTATAAATCTGTTCTGATGTGGTTCATGAATTCTGAGTGTGTACCCAATCTGTTTGATATAACCGTGCTCTCAATTTAATCTATATTTTGAAAGAAATTGCTTTCATATCTCAAACTCCAGTCTGATACATATGGCATATGGGCTGCACTATTCTGTACTCCTACTTACTTGTCCTTGTGTTCTTACCTTTTTATTTGTGACATTTCAATCTGATTAGTTGCTGCACATTCTTTTAGGGCAGTGCTTTCAAACTTTAGCATGCATTGAATCACCTGAAAGTCTTGCTAAAACACATGAGTTGGCTCTGCCACAGAGCTTCTGATATAGTCAGTTTGGAGTGGAGTTCAATAATTTTAAAAGGATTAAAATACATGATTAATCTGGGTTTAGAATAGCAAATCCAAGGGTATTTGGCCAAATATTGATTTCTAATTAATATTTAAAAATTTGGAATTTTCATGTAAAAACAGTAGTGTTTCAGTCAAGTTATTACATTATTTGCAAAGAACTCAGAGCTCTTGTATAAAATGATATAATATCTTTAGTGAGTCTACATTCAAATGACTGGACAAGTATTTTTAGTAATACATTTAAAAATACAATTCTGATTGTTAAAATTAACCACACAACTTTCACCTGATTAATGGTAATTCCATTTTGAAGTTAGAGGTATGAATTTAAGGACTGATTTTATATTAAAAATAGACAATTCATGTTTATGCAAATTTATTGATTCATTTGTTAATAAGGTATGATTCACTAAGAATTTAACTTGTTTTAAGCCCTGTTATTTGAATAACCTCATATGCTTGAACATATTTGGTTTTTTTTTTTTTTTTGGACTTACTAAAATTTGCAACATAAAATAGAACCTGGGATGGAATGAAATATATGTATGAAAAAAAGTGTTATGTATGTTAGAAATATATTGGTGACCAAAAATAAAAAATAAAATAATAATAATAATAATAAAACAAAAACTGTTTAATTCAAATATTAAATCAGTACTATCCAGTGGCATTTCCATAATGATGGGAATGCCTTGTGCCTACACTATCCCATAATGTGGCCTCTAGTACTTGCAACTCGGTTAGTGCACATAGCCTGTGGTACTATATTTTAACACATTTGCAGAGTGTAGAACCTGAGAAAGAATTTGTGTCTGAAAATAAAATGTGCACAACAAGTAAGGTAAATTTTCTTTTATTTCCTGTTTTTTTCTTTTTCTTTTTTTCTTTTTTTTTTTTTTTTTAGTGCAAAGGATTGTACCCAAGGCCTCATGCATGCTAGACAAACATTTGACCACTGAGACACATCCCAGGCCCTCTGTTTTACTTTTTAGTCTCAACTTATGTGTTATTGAATCAGAAAATACTCTTTGATTTAGGTTCCACTCTTTTGTATTGTCATGCATCCTGATGATTTCACTTTAAGAAATCATGCTGTACATTAATTGACCATTTAGTTTTCCAAAATCTCTTTGAGTGAATTATGCAATTGATTTTCATATATTTATCACATAGCAAGTGTTTGATCAATACTGATAGACCAAATCAAAGCTTTAGAGTTATAAGTAATATTTTGCATTCTTCATATTTTCTAAATATTTATAATTGAGCATGTGTTATTTTTGTGTTACTTTTATTATTGAAAAATTATATAATTATAAAATATTGTAGTCATATGAAGTATATATATAAATCAAATAATTTATTTTGAATCATTTCTACTGAGCCTGTTTAATTATATGAAGTAAAGTTCATTATATTTTTTTTTAATTTCTTAATTGTGTTTTACTTTTTTTTTAGATGTTAAAGGGCACAAACATATACATGTATGTGTATATATATTTATATTTATATTTATATTTATATTCTAGTTCTCTACAATAAAAATGACATATTACATTATAAGAAGAGTTTTATTTTGGAAAGTATCATTCATTTTTTTGCACTGAGTTCCTTTTCAACAAGAAGCCTCATAAGCCGGATTTAGATTTCAAGGAATAGTGAAAGTTCACTAAACAGAAAACATGAATATTATAATCTGAAAAGTTAAAAATAAAGCCCTTAATCTACAGTGAACACATTGTCATTCTGGAGCTTTGTTTAATAAATCAGTCACTGATAGTAGGATCAATTCTCAGTGAACTAATACAATTGAGCTTTCACATCTATGAAATTAAGTACCCATAAGTGGTGACAACTTCAAGATATTGCCATCTTTTAGGACTTGGCCTAAAGCTGGCAGCCAGTATTCCTCTATGACACATCTATTTTATTACTTGAAACTTTATTTAAACATACAATGAGATGACATATTTGTGGCTCAGATTCTGAATATCCTCCAGTACATAAGAATATATTTTAAAAAGAGTGAACCTTATCAAGTGAGTCTATTGTGATGACATCATGCTGTGTCTTTTACCCAAATAAAAGAATGATTAAAAATGACACTGCAGCCAGGAATTCTACAGCCCTGAATAGAAATTTCAGCTCTGCATCTGTGAACACTTTATTCTATTACTGTCTGTTCCTCAGTTTCATTATTTGTAAAGTGGGTACTGAGTAGGCACCTCATAGGATTCATATGAGAATTTCTTGTAGAAATAGATAAAGCAGTCATGAAATTCATATGGAAAACTAAAAGACCCAGAATAGCAAAAGCAATTCTAAGCAGGAAGTGTGAATCAGGATGTGTAGCCATACCAGATTTCAAACTATATTACAGAGCAATAGTAACAAAAACAGCATGGTACTGGTACCAAAACAGGTGGGTGGACCAATGGTATAGAATAGAGGACACAGAGACTAATCCACAAAGTTACAACTTTCTTTATTTGATAAAGGGGCTAAAAGCATGCAATGGAGGAAGGATAGCATCTTCAACAAATGGTGCTGGGAAAACTGGAAATCCATATGCAACAAAATGAAACTGAATCCCCTTCTCTCGCCATGCACAAAAGTCAACTCAAAATGGATCAAGGAGCTTGATATCAAATCAGAGATTCTGCGTCTGATAGAAGAAAAAGTTGACTCCGATCTACATATTGTGGGGTCGGGCTCCAAATTCCTTAATAGGACACCCATAGCATAAGAGTTAATAACAAGAATCAACAAATGGGACTTACTTAAACTAAAAAGTTTTTTCTCAGCAAGAGAAACAATAAGAGAGGTAAATAGGGAGCCTACATTATGGGAACAAATTTTTACTCCTCACACTTCAGATAGAGCCCTAATATCCAGAGTATACAAAGAACTCAAAAATTAAACAATAAGATAACAAATAACCCAATCAACAAATGGGCCAAGGACCTGAACAGACACTTCTCAGAGGAGGACATATAATCAATTAACAAGTACATGAAAAAAATGCTCACCATCTATAGCAGTCAGAAATGCAAATCAAAACCACCCTAAGATATCATCTCACTCCAGTAAGATTGGCAGCCATGCTGAAGTCAAACAACAACAAGTGCTGGCGAGGATGTGGGGAAAAGGGTACTCTTGTACATTGCTGGTGGGACTGCAAATTGGTGCGGCCAATATGGAAAGCAGTATGGAGATTTCTGGGAAAGCTGGGAATGGAACCACCATTTGACCCAGCTATTGCCCTTCTCGGACTATTCCCTGAAGACCTTAAAAGAGCATACTACAGGGATACTGCCATATCAATGATCATAACAGCACAATTCACAATAGCTAGACTGTGGAACCAACCCAGATGCCCCTCAATAGATGAATGGATAAAAAAAATGTGGCATTTATACACCATGGAGTATTAAGCAGCACTAAAAAATGACAAAATCATGGAATTTGCAGGGAAATGGATGGCACTAGAGCAGATTATGCTAAGTGAAGCTAGCCAATCCCTAAAAAACAAATGCCAAATGTCTTCTTTGATATAATGAGAGCAACTAAGAACAGAAGAGGGAGGAATAGCAGGAGGAAAAGATTAACATTAAACAGAGACATGAGGTGGGAGGGAAACGGAGAGAAAAGGGAAATTGCATGGAAATGGAAGGAGACCCTCAATGTTTTTTTTTTTTAAAGAGAGAGGTGAGAGAGAGAGAGAGAGAGAGAGAGAGAGAGAGAGAGAGAGAGAGAGAGAGAGAGAATTTTTAATATTTATTTTTTAGTTTTCGGCTGACACAACATCTTTGTTTGTATGTGGTGCTGAGGATCAAACCCAGGCCGCATGCATGCCAGGCGAGCATCCTACCACTTGAGCCACATCCCCAGCCCAGAGAGACCCTCATTGTTATACAAAATTACATATAAGAGGTTGTGAGGGGAATGGGAAAATAAACAAGGAGAGAAATGAATTACAGTAGATGGGGTAGAGAGAGAAGATGGGAGAGGAGGGGAGGGGGGATAGTAGAGGATAGGAAAGGTAGCAGAATACAACAGTTACTAATAGGGCATTATGTAAAAATGTGGATGTGTAACCGACGTGATTCTGCAATCTGTATTTGGGGTAAAAATGGGAGTTCACAACCCACTTGAATCTAATGTATGAAATATGATATGTCAAGAGCTTTGTAATGTTGTGAACAACCAATAAAAAAAAAGAATTACATGTGCAAAAGCTTACTTAAAATGATGTGTATGCAGGAAACTCAATTGTAAATATTAGCTAAAATTAATGTACCTATTAATGTCAGCCAGTGAATAGATGATTTTGAATGTCTGACTTTATTTTCTTTAAATCAATCTATAATTTAGAAATTTCACTAATTTATTCTATCACAGCTTGAAGGACTTCAAACATATTGAGAACTTATATGCTTTTAAATGTCTTCTTTACTCACATTTGAAACCAAATAGCCTAATTATGCATATAAATGGAAGTTGAAAACATCTCTTTTTTTTTGTCCATAATATTAGATAAAATTTCCACACAGCAAAAAGCAGCCGTAAACCCTAAACTATATTGAATTTGATAAAATGTTTCATTACTCGTGGATATTAATGTGCTGCACATACCTTCACATGTTTAGAGAAGAGACTATAATTAGAGAAAAAAATTTTAAAGTATTTTATTTTTGAACAAAATGTTGAAAGCACTGTAACCTCAGATTACATATGAGCAGCCTCTGGTAAATGAATGAAAGAGGACTTTAAAAATCACCATTGGGGAATTTAAGAAAATAACTTCCACATTAATCAGTTAAAGCTATCAATGTAGTTCTGTCCAATCTCCCTTGAGCTGCTATTACTTGCACTGCCAAGGGAATAGTTATATTAAAAGCCAAGTTTAGATTTTTCATTCTTTCTTTTTTTTTTTAAGTGCTATGCATTGATCATTCTTTTAATCATTCTTTTTCAGTTACTATTGCTTTTCAGGAGCAAAAGGATTTAATGCTCTGCAAAAAGAAATGACAAACAGCAGGGCAAAAAAAGCCAAAGTAAAAATGTTTCTGAGCTCTGCTAAGTGTGTTGCCTTTAAGGGGTTGGAGGGCGTCCTCTGCAGGCTGCCTTGTGCTTATAACTCTCTGACATCAATCCAGAGGTTCTCAATCTTTACGGCACAGTAGAATCCATTGGGAGATGTTGTAACTTGAAGATTGTTTGTTTTTCCAGTGTTGGAGACTAAACCCAGGACCTTGCCCAGGATAATCAAATACTCTACCAGTGAGCTACACCCCAGTCGTCTGCTGGGAGCTTTTATAAATCTCAGTGCCTAGGTTGGAGCCTAGACCAATTAGGTCAGAATCTCTGATTATGAGAGTGAGACCAGGTATCAGTACTTTGTAAAATTCTAGAAATGATTTTTGCAACTAATGTAGAGGACTGCAGCTATGAAAAATTCCTTGCATCTCCTTGTGAAAATAAATTAGGGACTTTTAAAATCAGCTTTTTCAGTGCTGTGACCAAAAGACCTAGTAAGAACAATGTGAGAAGAGGAAAAGTTTATTCGAGAGCTCACGCTTTCAGAAGTCTTAGCTCATAGATGGCAGACTTTATTCTTTGGGGTCCAAGGTAAGGGAGAACATCATGGCAGAAGAATGTGGCAAAGAAAAGCAGATCAGATCATGGTACCAGGAAGCAGAAAGAGCCCCCCACTCAACAAGGACAAAATATATGCCCCAAAAGCACACTTCCAGGGACCCATCTCCTCCAGCCAAAACCTACGTGCCTATAGTTACCATCCAGTTAATACCTAACAGCTGATTAATGCACTAATTAGGTTAAGGTTCTCATAACCCAATCATTTCACCTTTAAACTTTCTTGCATTGTCTCATACATAAGCTTTTGGGGTACATCTCATATTTATACCCAAGAAGTGATCATTTTCCACAAATTAAGACTCTGTTGATCAGTAATTATATCATTGTTCACCCAAGAATTGGGGGGAGATACTTTTCCTTTCTTGTGACCCAGAACCATTCCATATTTACTAATGCTTTAAAGATTAGAGAAGCTCTGCTCGTTTTATTAGAGGAAACACAAGGGACTCCAGTCCCAGAAACTGTGATTCTGCCCATCTGGGGAAAATATCTCTTAGATATTTTCGAAGTCTTGTGCAAGAAATGATTTTAAAATACAAAAAGAAGAAGGAGGAGGAGGAGAAGGAAGAAGAGGAGGAGGATGAGGTGGAGGAAGAGGAGGAGAAGAAGGAGAAGAAGGAGAAGAAAGAAAGAAAGAAAGAAAGAAAAAGAAAGAGAAAGAAAGAGGGGGGAGGAAGAGGAGCAAAGGAGAGGAGAGGAAAAATCTGCACCACTGATTATTCAAAATATAACAAAATAAATTTAAATTTAAAATTACTGTTTGGGCTGGGGATGTAGCTCAAGCGGTAGCGCGCTTGCCTGGCATGCACGCGGCACTGGGTTCGATCCTCAGCACCACATACAAACAAAGATGTTATGTCCGCAGAAAACTAAAAAATAAATATTAAAAAATTCTCTCTCTCTCTCTCTCTCTCTCAAAATAAATAAATAAATAAATAAAATTACTGTTTTACTGTGGTTTGTCTCAATTTGTTATGTTGTTTGAAAAACAGTATTGATCCTCCACCAAATAATAATAACAATGGTGGTAGATAACTTTGCATATACTTTGAGATTGTGGAGAGAAGCCTCCACAAATGGCCTCACGAAGGCTTTACAATCCTGAGAAGTCAATGGACTGCTCTGCTGCTTCCAGTTCAGAAAAGAGGATCCTGAGCCTAGCACTTTCCCAACCTTGTTCAACTGCCTAGTGGCAAAAGCTATGCTCCAGGACTTCAAGCTCTCCTCCTCATTCTCTCCTCAAAAGACTTTATTCAGACGGTGCTATTCATGTGTCTCTTATAATGATCGAAACATCAACATCATGTCAAAGCCTTCTTGTTTCATCTTATTTCTTCTTCCAATGATATTGAACACAGCTACACAGCTGATCATGCCTTTCTTCTTCAGCCTGTCTTGTTTGTGTGTTTGTTTCTTATAATACCAGACTCTTGATTTTCTTCACATCCTAACAGTTACTTCTCAGTTTATCTGTCTCTTCCTTCTCCACTCAACCTTCTCCTTCCTTCTCCATGAGATAATAGACCACTCACAGATCTTGGTACTGTACCCACTAGAGTACTCTTTCTTCCCTCATTTTACATATCATCTATAAGATAATACAGGCCAAATCTACATTTCAAGCTAACCTCTCCACAAATCTCCTTCTACTTTCACAATTATTCTTGCAAATCCACTAGATGTTTCAAACATTACCAGTACCTAGATACTCTACTAGCTTTTATCATTAGTTCTTCTGCACTACTGTCTAAGCCACAATTAATCTCACCTGGAGTACAGCAGAAAGATTTTAACTCTTTCTATTTCTATCTTTCTAGAGTTAATTTCCATACATAGAAAGTGGGCTGATATTTTTAAAATTTTGTTTTCGACCACAGCACTGCCTTGCTTACTATAATCCAATGACTTCCATATTCTCTACATGAGTTAAAATCCATGCATATTCTAATTTCTGCCTTCCACTTTTATCTGTAAATTCAGTCAAAAAATATGCATTGTTCACCTATCCAATGTCCCTCTAAAGATTGTTAATGTATCTCCTGATGTGGAAAAGAACAACTTAAAATGAAGAGGGTGTGTGTGTGTAGGTAAATGTTCTTTTTTTTTGTTGTTGTTCTTTTATTGGTTATTCAAAACATTACAAAGATTGCAGAATCACATCAGTTACACATCCACATTTTTACATAATGCCATAATAGTAACTGTTGTATTCTGCTACCTTTCCTATCCTCTACTATCCCCCCTCCCCTCCCCTCTCATCTTCTCTCTCTACCCCATCTACTGTAATTCATTTCTCTCCTTATTTTTTCCCATTCCCCTCACAACCTCTTATATGTAATTTTGTATAACAATGAGGGTCTGCTTCCATTTCCATGCAATTTC
Organism: Ictidomys tridecemlineatus; assembly: GCF_052094955.1. Lineage (NCBI taxonomy): Eukaryota > Metazoa > Chordata > Mammalia > Rodentia > Sciuridae > Ictidomys > Ictidomys tridecemlineatus. The sequence goes on from NC_135483.1 coordinate 112,069,478, forward strand.
CCTTTTCTCTCCGTTTCCCTCCCACCTCATGACTCTGTTTAATGTTAATCTTTTCCTCCTGCTCTTCCTCCCTGCTCTGTTCTTATTTGCTCTCATTATATCAAAGAAGACATTTGGCATTTGTTTTTTAGGGATTGGCTAGCTTCACTTAGCATAATCTGCTCTAGTGCCATCCATTTCCCTGCAAATTCCATGATTTTGTCATTTCTTAGTGCTTCGTAGTACTCCATTGTGTATAAATGCCACATTATTTTTATCCATTCATCTATTGAGGGGCATCGGGGTTGGTTCCACAGTCTAGCTATTGTGAATTGTGCTGCTATGAACATCGATGTGGCAGTGTCCCTATAGTACTCTCTTTTAAGGTCTTCAGGATATAGTCTGAGAAGGGCAATAGCTGGGTCAAATGGTGGTTCCATTCCCAACTTTCCCAGGAATCTCCATACTGCTTTCCATATTGGCCGCACCAATTTGCAGTCCCACCAGCAATGTACAAGTGTACCCTTTTCCCCACATCCTCGCCAGCACTTGTTGTTGTTTGACTTCATAGTGGCTGCCAATCTTACTGGAGTGAGATGGTATCTTAGGGTGGTTTTGATTTGCATTTCTCTGACTGCTAGAGATGGTGAGCATTTTTTCATGTACTTGTTGATTGATTGTATGTCCTCCTCTGAGAAGTGTCTGTTCAGGTCCTTGGCCCATTTGTTGATTGGGTTATTTGTTATCTTATTGTTTAATTTTTGAGTTCTTTGTATACTCTGGATATTAGGGCTCTATCTGAAGTGTGAGGAGTAAAAATTTGTTCCCAGGATGTAGGCTCCCTGTTTACCTCTCTTATTGTTTCTCTTGCTGAGAAAAAACTTTTTAGTTTAAGTAAGTCCCATTTGTTGATTCTTGTTATTAACTCTTGTGCTATGGGTGTCCTATTAAGGAATTTGGAGCTCGACCCCACAATATGTAGATCGGAGCCAATTTTTTCTTCTATCAGACGCAGAGTCTCTGATTTGATATCAAGGTCCTTGATCCATTTTGAGTTGACTTTTGTGCATGGCGAGAGAAGGGGATTCAGTTTCATTTTGTTGCATATGGATTTCCAGTTTTCCCAGCACATTTGTTGAAGATGCTATCCTTCCTCTATTGCATGCTTTTAGCCCCTTTATCGAATATAAGATAGTTGTAATTTTGTGGATTGGTTTCTGTGTCCTCTATTCTATACCATTGGTCCACCCGCCTGTTTTGGTACCAGTACCATGCTGTTTTTGTTACTATTGCTTTGTAGTACAGTTTGAAATCTGGTATGGCTACACCTCCTGATTCACACTTCCTGCTTAGAATTGCTTTTGCTATTCTGGGTCTTTTAGTTTTCCATATGAATTTCATGATTGCTTTATCTATTTCTACCAGAAATGCCATTGGGATTTTGATTGGCATTGCATTGAACCTATAGAGAACTTTTGGTAATATCGCCATTTTGATGATGTTAGTTCTGCCTATCCATGAACAGGGTATATTTTTCCAACTTCTAAGATCTTCTTCTATTTCTCTCTTTAGGGTTCTATAGTTTTCATTGTATAAATCTTTCACCTCTTTTGTTAGGTTGATTCCCAAGTATTTTATTTTTTTTGAGGACATTGTGAATGGGGTGGTTTTCCTCATTTCCAGTTCAGAAGATTTGTTGCTGATATACAGGAATGCCTTTGATTTATGCGTGTTGATTTTATATCCTGCCACTTTGCTGAATTCATTTATTAGCTCTAGTAGTTTCTTTGTAGACCCTTTTGTGTCTTCTAGGTATAGGATCATATCATCCACAAATAGTGATAATTTAAGTTCTTCTTTTCCTATCTTAATGCCTTTAATTTCTTTTGTCTGTCTAATTGCTCTGGCCAGTATTTGAGAACTATATTGAATAGAGAGAGCATCCCTGTCTTGTTCCAGATTTTAGAGGGAATGCCTTCAGTTTTTTTTTCCATTTAGAATGATGCTAGCCTGAGGCTTTGCATATATAGCTTTTACAATTTTGAGGTAAGTTCCTGTTATCCCTAGTTTTTCTGACGTTTTGAACATAAAGGGATGCTGTACTTTGTCGAATGCTTTTTCTGCGTCTATGGAGATGATCATATGGTTCTTATCTTTATGTCTATTGATGTGGTGAATAACGTTTATTGATTTCCATATATTGAACTAGCCTTGCATCCCAGGGATGAATCCTACTTGATCATGATGCACCATCTTTTTGATATGTTTTTGTATACGATTTGCCAGAATTTTATTGAGGATTTTTGCATCTAAATTCATTAGGGATATTGGTCTGTAGTTTTCTTTCTTTGAGGTCTCCTTATCTAGTTTGGGAATCAGGGTGATATTGGCCTCATAGAATGAATTTGGAAGTTCTCCTTCTTTTTCTATCTCCTGAAATAGAGTATTGGTATTAGTTCTTCTTTAAAGTTCTTGTAAAACTCTGCTGTATATCCATCCTGTCCTGGGCTTTTCTTGATTGGTAGTCTTTTGATGGCTTCTTCTATTTCCTCGCTTGATAGTGGTGTGTTTAGATTGTTTATATCTTCCTGACTCAATCTGGGTAGTTCATATGTCTCAAGGAATTTCTTGATGCCATCACTATCTTCTATTTTGTTAGAGTATAGGGTTTCAAAATAATTTCTAATTCTCTTCTGTATTTCTGAATTGTCTGTTGTGAAGTTGCCTTTTTCATCCCATAAGCTACTTGTTTGGGTTCTCTCTCTTCTTCTCTTTGTTAGCGTGGCTAGTGGTCTATCAATCTTATTTATTTTTTCAAAGAACCTAATTTTAGTTTTATGAATTTTTTCAATTGTTTCTTTTGTTTCCATTTCATTGATTTCAGCTCTAATTTTAATTATTTCTTGCCTTCTACTGTATTTGCTGCTGAATTGTTCTTCTCTTTATAAGGCTTCGAGGTGTAGTATGAGGTCATTTATTTGTTGGCTTTTCCTTCTTTTAAGGAATGAACTCCATGAAATGAATTTTCCTCTTAGTACTGCTTTCACAGTGTCCCAAAGATTTTGATATGTTCTGTCTGAGTTTTCGTTTACCTCTAATAATTTTTTAATTTCCTCTTTGATGTCTTCTGTAACCCTTTGTTCATTCAGTAGCATATTATTTAATCTCCATGTGATGTAGGATTTTTCCTTTCTCATTTTATTATTGATTTCCAATTTCATTCCATTATGATCAGATAAAATGCATGGTAGTATCTCAACTCCTTTGTAATTGCTAAGATTTGCCCTGTGACATAATATATGGTGTATTTTTGAGAAGGATCCATGTGCTGCTGAGAAGAAAGTGTATCCGCTTGATGTTGGGTAGTATATTCTGTATCTATCAATTAAGTCTAAATTATTAATTGTATTATTAAGCTCTGTGGTTTCTTTATTCAACTTTTGTTTGGAAGATCTGTCTAGTGGTGAGAGAGGTGTGTTAAAATCTCTCATGATTATTGTGTTGTGGTCTATTAGACTCTTGAACTTGAGAAGAGTTTGTTTGATGAACTTAGCTGTACCACTGTTTGGGGCATATATATTAATGATCGTCAAGTCTTGTTGGTGTTTGGTTCCCTTGAGCAGTATGTAGTGTTCTTGTTTATCCCTTTTGGTTAACTTTGGCTTGAAGTCTATTTTATTTGATACAAGTATGGACACCCCTGCTTGCTTCCAGGGTCCATATGAGTGATATGATTTTTCCCAACCTTTCACCTTCAGTCTGTGTATGTCTTTTCCTATCAGATGAGTCTCCTCTAGGCAGCATATTGTTGGATCTTTTTTTTTTTTTTATCCTTTCTACTAGCCTATGTCTTTTGATTGGTGCATTTAAGCCATTAACATTTAGGGTTACTATTGAGATATGGTTTGTATTTCCAGCCATATTTGGTTATGTATGTTACTTAACATGATTTGTTTTTCCTCTATGCTTAGTTTTTCCTTTACTGTACTACCTCTCACTGTTGGTTTTCATTGTTATTTTCCATTTCCACTTCCTGTAGTGTTTTGCCAAGGATGTTTTGAAGAGCTGGTTTTCTAGCTGCAAATTCTTTTAACTTTTGTTTATCATGGAAAATTTTTATTTCATCTTCAATCCTGAAGCTTAATTTAGCTGGATACATGATTCTTGGTTGGAACCCTTTTTATTTCAGCGTTTGAAATATGTTGTTTCAGGATCTTCTAGCTTTCAGAGTCTGTGTTGAAAGATCAGCAGTTATCCTGACTGGTTTACCCCTAAATGTAATCTGCTTCCTCTCTCTTGTGGCTTTTAAGATTCTCTCCTTATTCTGTACGTTGGGCATCTTCATTATTATGTGTCTTGGTGTGGATCTCTTATGATTTTGTACATTCGGTGTCCTGTAGGCTTCTAGTATTTGGATTTCTTTTTCATTCTTTAAGTCTGGGAAGTTTTCTAGTATTATTTCATTGAATAGATTTCTCATTCCCTTAGTTTGAACCTCTGTACCCTCTTGTATCCCAATAACTCTTAGGTTTGGTTTCTTGATGTTATCCCATAATTCTTGGATGTTCTGCTCATGATTTCTTAACATTCTCACTGAGCTGTCTATGTTCTTTTCAAATTGAAAAACTTTGTCTTCATTGTCTGAAGTTCTATCTTCTAAACGTTCTACTCTGCTGGTAATACTCTCATTTGAGTTTTTAATTTGGTTTATTGTTTCCTGCATTTCCAAGATTTCTGTTTGTTTGCCTTTTATATCCTCTATCTCCCTATAGAGTTGATCTTTTGCTTCTTGGATTTGTTTCTGTAATTCATTGTCAAAGTGATTTTTCATTGTCTGAATTTGCTGTATAATGTCTTCCTTGAGACTCCAGATCATCTGAAGCATGTATATCCTGAACTCTTTGTCTGACATTCCATCAGCTGCAGATATTACCTCATCTAATGTTGAATTGACCTGTATTGTTTGTGGTCCTTTCTTTCCTTGTCTTTTCATACTGCTCATGATTCTTTCTAGCTTAGTGAAACTGTTATGCTAATGTTTTTCCCCTTATATATTAGTATTGTTCTTGTATAGCTCCAAAATCCTTCTTTTGCGGAGAAAGACAATGTTAACAGTTCCCAATATCAACAGTACATTATCTAAGGACAAGTTTTCATTATTAATACATTTATAGTTGGATTCTAAGACTATAGATATTGGTTTTAATTATTACTTAAGAATATATTCATTAGTTTCATAAAAGGCGTGCCATATCTGGTGGCATATAGAAAACTTAATTTCAGACGAAGGATGTTATACTTAGAGGGAAAGGAGTGAGGGTATGAGGTTAAACTAACTTAGTACCTTTGGAGAACTCTAACCACTAGACTGGTAATTTATGGAAGAATGTATAGACTTGACCTCCTATCTATTTAGATAGTAACCCTATGTATAGATAGCAAAAGTTAGGAGATTGAAAGTGGGATCCAGAGAATACGAATGAAAAAAAGAAAAGAAAATAACAAGGAAGAAAAGAGAAATAAGAGAAGGAAAAGGAAAGTAAGATAGAAATCAAGAAAAAAATGGGGGGAAGGTGGGGTATATGAAATTCCTCTATATTATATTACTTTGGTAATTCAGTTGTTCATGCACAGTTCTTGGTTTCACATACACTGAAGTTGTGGAAGAGAGAGAAGAAAAGAGAGAAAGAAAGAGAGGGAAAAAAAAAGTCTCTCAGAACACTGTTTTCCTTGCTTCCAGTCGGTGGTGTTGTCTATTCCTAGCTTGAGCCTCTGTATTCAGGGTGGTGGGTATAGCCAGTGTGAAAGGAAATGAGCTTCCACCTGTATCTTCCCTACTCTGGTCTCTGAGGTAGAAACCAGGTGTCTGTACAGTTGTTGTTTTGCGTTGATAGCTACAACCCCCAAAAGCTTGTGAGAAATATTTTGAGTTATGGTAGCTAAGGGTGGGGGAGTTGGAAACCGGGTACCTGGATCAGCCGCAGAACCGTGCTGGTAGCCACACCCCCTTTGATGGGTTTTAAGGGTTGATGGGTTTCCTCTGGACTAGCACTTGGGGGGGGGGGGCGGACTTCCTCCTCCGGTCTGGCTGGGCGCCTGGCGTCTTTCCTCCTCTGTAAATGTTCTTTTAATATCTGATATCAGGGAAAACTTGTCTATCTCTGATGAAATGACATTTACAAGATACTTAAATAAGATGAGGGAGAAAAATCAGGGTCTTTTTTAATGAAGCTCAGTCCTTGGCCCCAATGCCAACTCAATAACTAGTACACACTTTGGAGGAAAGAAAAAAGAATTTTATTGGTTTGCTAGCAAAGGAGGAAACACAAGGGACTCCAGTCCCAGAGGCTATGATTCTGCCCATCTGGGGGAAAAAGCTACATTTCATGTATTCTCTGTCTGGAGTTGTAATTCATTTGTTAAATTGGAAGACAGTCTTTTCTTAGATCTTCTGGGGCCATCCCAAGTCTGAATTACTTTGTTCCTGTGGTGGGTGTGAGCTCAAGGACAGATAGCTCTGCTTAGGATGGGAAAAAAAGTAATCCTGTTTCCCTTGAGATTAGGGAGGAGGAGAGATTGGGGAGGAGAAGGGAAAGAGAAACAGAAGGACACATGTAAGTTTTAAAAATAAATTGCAGTGGCAGAGCTGCAAAGGCTATATTCAAAGCATAAAGAGGACCACTGTTACAGTGTGCCTAGAGAAAAAAAATACTCAACTCTTTTTTACACCCACATGTCCTCCATATCCTTCTGATGTAGTAGCCCTTTTTCTGTACCTTTTATAACTCATAATTTTATTATTCTTGAGCTAATTCTTTGCTTGGAAATACCACCAGGTGGGTGCATGTTTGGGTTCCCATCATCATTTGAATTTCAACCAAAAGTTACCTCCTCAGGTACCCCTCCCTGAGCACCAAAGTACCTATATATCCACTGCCACTGTCACTCTCTAGTCCACTGTCATGGTCTCATTAGTTATTCTATAGCTTCTTTCATTATTATAGGAAATGCTTTGCTTCTTTTGTGCAGTGGGATTATACTTAGCAATTTTCCTGATAGCAGTAAACCTAGTAGTTTTATTCACTGCTTTCACTGCTTTGTACCCAGAGCATAGAAAAGTACCTATAATTTTATACATATACATACATTTGTGTGTACACATACATATTTATATATATGTATAAATAAATATATATATATAGTTAATGAAGGGTTGGACCTGAACCCTAATCCTTAGACTCTATAATTTTCTTACTGTTCTAGTCAGTTACTGATGGCTACAAGCTTTCCAGCATCTTATAAACACTTCTTGCTTGGGATATTTTTACTTGTACACATTTGTTTGTGATATATTCACCATTAGACTCTACACTGGTAAGAAAAAAAAATATGTAATCTTTAGAAAATATCAATTACAATATTTATATGGCCCTCTTCTCCTTTTAGTAGGAATTGTTTAATCAGAATATTAAAATCAAGCAATCTCAAACCCTTGGAAAATGAGATTGGAGTGAGAAAACATTGGTGTTGAAACATCTGGGGTGATTAGAATGATAAATTTAGGGCACTTAACAATTTTTTTAACCTATTAGAAATTTTTAACAATTCCATAAAATGTTAATCCACATCTTTCATTTGTTCATCTAAGCTAATTCATAGTGTTGTTTTGGTCAGCTAGGATAGCTGTTGGCCCAAGGAAAAACATAGAACAGTTTCCCAATAGGATTCTCTATCCTATCTCCACATGAGAACCTCCTGGGGAGACTTTGCAATGTACCAGGGCTTGCACCTTGGCTCCAGAGATTTTGATATATTCAGCTGTGGCTGAGAAATAGGGAGGAGGGGGCTGCAACCAGGGCATCACATTGTAAAAATCCTCCAGTGATTTTAATGTACAACCAAGACTGAGAAACACCGATTTAGAAAAAAAGTAGCCCACCCAAAATGAAGTGATATAGTAAGAGAAGTGGTAATTTAGCTGACAGTTTACACAAAACATTGCTCTGAAAAGTGCTTTGAGGATTACATACAACTCTTTTTAAATTACCTCGATAAAATCAGAATGGCATATAGAATGTATGGGGTGCATCATAGAAAAGTGTATGAGTATCACTATCAGGAAACAGGTTTACGTACCCTAATAGGATGAGAGAGATTCTTAGCTGCTTCTCTGCAGGCAAGTAATGCTTTTTTCTCTCTGTACCCTCTCCTCATGGCCCTGAGTTATGGCAAAGAAAAATAAAATGAAGCCCTGGAGAAGCCCCACAGGTAATCCATATGAGAAAAATACCACACTTTATAAGTGCATGCTGTGTAAGTAAAAGAAGAAGAGTCATTCTGCATCTGATTTTGTTATACTTTCCACATTTCTGATCTCAGGCAGTAATTATTTAGTACAACAAAATATTGTTAAATAACTACTATAATAAAATGAATATAATACATGTAGGGCTGAATAAATTTGCACTGGAATGAGGGTTTCCTATATATTAATAGGTTTTATCTTTAAATAATCCAAGTTTGGTATATTCATTTCCATTTTTCAAATGAACAAATAGCTGAGAAAAATAACAATGATCACAATGATCACACCAATAACAAGTGGTTAAGTGGGTGTCCAAATTCTTGGTTTTTGGACTACAAAATTTGTGCCTTTTAACAACAGTATTCCATTGTGTGACTAGGATAGGTCCAATGATATGTCAAGTGCAGAATAGGTGTAGGAACACTTACAGAGGGAAAAGTAGAACCAACCAAAGGCCCAGAGTAAAAATCATTCCTTCAACCTACCAGATCTCTCTCCATCTCTTACCAAACAATTTGAATTGTCTCTGGACATATCTCTCTTGAGAATTATAGAGTGAGAATAAACAACCTGCCTTAGGAAAGGAATATATATGTCTCAAAGCCAAATAAAGAGATCACAATGGACATGAGTCATAGGGTAAGTTTAAGGAGTGAAGATGGGTAATGAAGTCAGAGTTCACAACTAGAGTCAGAAGGTGAACTTCCTAGCCAGCAGAGTCCTCACCAATTGGAATCCAAACCACCAGAGTGTAACTTTATCCAATGACAAGGTATTTATCTAGTCAGGGTTTGGGATTCCAAACTCTAGATTGCAGAAACGTGAAACTACAGTTTCTAACCTGATGATAATGAGACACTTAAAAATGGATGTGCAGATTACAGAGAGCTAGGGAACCCCTTTCATTCCCATGCCTTTTGCGATCTACCTGAAGAGAAATTCCAATAATTCATTTTATCTCACTCATAACCCTCTGAGCAAAGCATACCAATAGCCTGTAAATAATAGAAGAGGGTATGTGAGAGCCTGTGGCATAGGCTTTGAGAAAACCCACACACACATATGCCATTCTTCTAACTAGATTTTGTGCTTTTTATGTGTTCAGTCAAGAATAAAAACAATATTATAAATGCTATGCTTTCCGGGCTTGACAGATGCTCATCTTGGGATGGAATCATATACACAGATAGAAAATGAGCTGTAGCAAGTTCTTTGCAGAAGATAAGTGGGTGTTTTTGGAATCCACGATAAAAAGCCACTGTAGCGTGTGTGTGTGTGTGTGTGTGTGTGTGTGTGTGTGTGTGTATACACACTTTTTTTTCTTCCTTATTACCCAGATTTATTCTGCGACTTTCCTTCCACCATTTTCACCATCCAACTGACAATTCTCACTGTCCCTATGTTATTACTGCTTACTTGGTATAAAGTAGAAATCATGTTTTACAGAAGCTATAAGAAGTCCCATTGAGAATTAAATTGCTTTCCTTTCTTCCTCATCATTGTGAATTTGGTACAGATGAAAGATGGAGGATTGGCAGCCAGGGAGTCGAAAGTCCTGTGTTATCTATGAGATGCACATGATATAGGCAGAAGCAGCTCAAACCTCCCTCTTCACAACAGCCATATGCCAGCTTTCAAATCTTGGAGAAAGAGCTCTGTGGGAGAGTGTGTCATTTGTAAAAGACAGGATTTCAAGATAGGATTTCTCTTAAAAAAAAAAAAAAAAGGAGTTGAGATTTACAAAGCAGTCAGGAGGAAAAAAATAATAAGTTGGGGAAAAGATTCACAGAGATGCCTTCTGGGTTCCTGTTTAGCTTGAGAACGATGTGAGCTGTCCTCCTCCTTTTATTTTGCTCTTCACCTTCATCTGTGTGTCTGTTTGCCACCCTGGAATTCTCTGCCCATTTTTGTTGTGTCTGAACAGGCTCAGTTCCTGTAGCAAACTCCCTTATCAGCCATAGCCAAGTCCTGAGGCTCCCTATAAAAAGCCACAGTCTGAAACTCCAGACCGTCCTGGAATGAATGTCTCTGCATGCGACTGCTTTCGCTTCTGCTTCCAATCTGCCTCTTCTTGCCTAGGTGATTTAGCTTTCTCATTGCTTTGCACCTGGTCTCTGCCTTGCAGCTTAGCTTGATTCCAGCTTTGTTCCTGGACCAATCTTTGAGCTCTCTTCTCTAAGCTTGGCCACCGGTTCCATACCACTCTATACCAAACTCGAGCTTTTGAAAACCTGGCCTAGGGTCAGGGAGCTCTGACAGAATACATCACAGGCAAAATTCATCATGTTTTTTTTTTTCTTTTTTTTTTTTTTCCATCCTGCCTGGACCCTTTTTTCCCTGCTTTCCCCGCCTCCCCTCACTGATTTCAAAGTCTCTCAACTGCTTAGGGCTTCACTAGGAGGGAGTTTATCCAATGCTCTAGTCAAAGCTTTTCTTCATCTCACTTTTCCTCAGCTGTCTTCCCTGCTGTGTGCTTCAATATGCAACATTTACTGTTTGTTTTTTCCTCTCCTCCACTGTTGGAGTTTGGTGGACAGATCTATTTAGCTTGCTCTGTTAAACAGAGGCTTTATGTCATAATACAGTATTAGATAAGTGATTTTCATTATGACGATGAGTGTGCTGACCCTATAATTTATACTTTGTCTAAATTAAAATTTTTATCTCACCAGTACAAACCTGCTACTCCTCCTGTTTTTGTTTATAGTGCCACCATTTTTCCAGGCTTCCAACCTAAAATCACATGGCCACCCCTTTAAATCCTCCCTTGCTGCCACATTAAAATTCCTTTCAAATCTCATTGATTCTCCTCTGTCCTTAATTTTCTCTTCCCACTGCCATTACTCAATGTGTTTGGATGGAATATTCAGTCTCCTCCTGCCTTCAGAATTTTCTCCTTTGAAAACATTTTATGTCCTATAGACAGCTTCAGATTTCAGAAGACTTTGAATTCCTGCTCATCACTTCCTTTCTGTGTGATCCCAGAATATGCAGTTAATTCCTTTCAGTTTCAGCTTCTCACCTATAAAATTATGATAGTCATACTTCCAGCTAATATCATTATTTATAATTAATTTTTAGTGCTACATCTTGACAAAGTTTATTTAGTTAGGCTTCTGTAACTTCTTTTAAGCCCTTCTGTGTACTTCCTTGTGAAAACCAGTTTTAACTAGAACCTTCCATCTTTGATATCTGATTATTCTCTACATCTGATCATCCTGTACCATCACCCATGTCATATCGGATCGCCCTAGCCTGTCTTCAGCAACTATCACTCCTGTTATTATTTTGTCTTCAGCAACTATCACTCCTGTTATTATTTTTTTTGAAGAATCCACCATGTCCTTGACATTTCCTCTCACTAATTTTCCATGAGTGACCTCCAAACTTCTCCTTAGCTATATATTCATACTTGCCCAAGATATGCTTGGAGTTGACCCAAACTTTTCCTCAATGCATAATCCCATGGCCATCTTTATGAAGCTGACCTGGAATAAAGTCTTTTTAATGAGCTTTAACAAGTATCATTTGTTTTATTTTTCTTTAGCAATTGCTGTAGAATAAAACAATCTGCCTGAATAGATTTTAAATTATCATCTCTATTGTCAAAATTATTTCCCAATGGTTTCTCTTTCACTTGCACTTTCAATACTCTAATGATAATGAAGATGATGATGATTATACTAATATTTATTGAAAACGTCATATGGACCCAAACTAATATTTTTGCATATATTAGCCCATTTAAATCTTAAGGTTAAATGTAGAAATAATTATACTACTGTATGGGTGGATCTGGAATGTTCCCCAAAGATTCATGTGTTAAATAATTGCTTGGTGTTCAATGCAGCAGTTTTCAGAGGTGGGGTTCTTGGGAATTATTTGGATTATTAGGGGTTTGATCTCATTAGTGAACAAATGCATTGATAGATTAATTGAGAGGGGGTAGAAACTGTAGGAGGTGGGCCTAGTTGTAAGAAATAGGCCACTGGGAGCAAACCCTGGTAGAGTATACCTTGTCTCTGGCCCCTTTCACATTCTCTTCCCCACTGTCATGAGGAAAGCAACTTTACTTAACATGCCCTTCCACCATGACATTCTGCCTTACCTCAGAACCAAAGCAATGGATCTTCAATCATGGATTGAAACCTATGAAAAGATGAGCCAAAATAAATTATTCATCCTCTAAGTTGATTTTTTTTTCAGTTATTTTGGTCATAGTGATGAAAAGTAGAATAACACAACCACCCTATACAAACATACAAAATGAAAGCCAGAAGAAATTAAACTTACAACAAACCACATAGCTATGAAGTGGAGGAAGTAGGATTTGAATTCAGAATATCTTTTATAGGCTGTGTTTCTGGACAGTATTCTTTCCAGAATAGTATTCATAAATCATCTATGTTTTTGTCCTCAATATTATTCTTTTCAAAAAAATTTTTTAATTGTGAAACAGATATAGACAAAAATTAAGTTTAAATACAGAACAAAGCTAGCAGTCTTTCATGTGCATTTCTATTACTACTTCTCCCATTTCCAAATGTAGCTACTCTCTTAATTTCTTGTTTTATGGTAAATATTTTCTTATTTTGTAGGTTTATAGTCTCACCAGCTAAATATGTACCCTGATCACAACAGAAGAGGTTTAGTATTTTCTGATATATATATATATATTTTTTTTTTCCAAATATACCTTCTGTATTTTTTGTGATGGGCTCCATGGACTTCCTATCTTTTTTTGCAAAGTTCATCCTTGTGTATGCATGTATCTGCAACTAATTAATTTCATTCTATATAGTATGTCATGCAGAATTATGCCATTCTTTACCTATTTTACCTTTGATAATATTTGACCTGATGCTGGTATATATCTCAGATACATATCTTTTTGGGAGCATATGCACATATTTATGCTGGGTAAATACCTAGGAATGGAATTTACAGATCATAGAAAATAAGTATATTGAGCTTTAATAGAATTGCTATAATTCTTCTTTTAAAAAATTGTGTATATATTTACATTACCGCTGGCAATATTTGTTAAATTCTCATTGTTTTCCATCCTCACCAATATTTTGTCTAGTAAAGACTTTAATTTTGTCATTCTGATAGACACATAGTAGGATCTCATTGCAATTTTAATTTGTATTTCTTAGATTACTAATGAGAATAAGCAGTTTCTTATCTTTAAACACCCATATGCCCTACTCCTAGACTTCACAGTTATTATTTTATTATGATTTCACATATTTGCCCTCGTCAGCATCTATAAATTCATCTTTTGAAGCATTTCAAAGTAAGTTATTGAAATCATTACACTTTGGTGTTAAACACTCAAACATTTATAAAATAAATTAGAATCCAATGAAAGTTTATGAGGGTTTTTGAGGTAAATTTATGTAAAATAACATGTACAAATTGTAAATGTACTATAATAAATTTTGACATAAGCATATATAGTTTGTTTTGGCCTAGTCTCCAAATTTTCATCAATAAAATCTTGCAGTACATGCTTCCTTAGGCAAAAATTATTTTATTAGTATGTTTGGGGATTTTTTTTTACATATGTGTTTGTTTTTTTTTTTTACATTTGTTATTGACAGAACAAAGCTGAAGGGTATTGGCTTGTATTAGTATACAGTCATCATGTCTCTCTTTCTCTGTTCATGAACACATGGACTAATTCAAGTTTTCAGCTAAATTGATATAAAGCTACTATCATCAGTCTTGAAAAAGCTTCCTAGTGAGTATATTGTTTCCCTATCTTTGTGTAAAACCTATAAGTAAACTGCTACCTAACAGAGTAGATCAGTGTTCGCAGTTTATAAAAATTGCCAGAAGTTTCCAAAGTATTTTATACTCTTCTGAATAATGATAGAAAGTTCTTACTTTGTATCTTGATTAATGCTTAATGTTATCAAGAGTCTATTTGTTTGCTTTTGAAATTCTAGGGAGTATACTAACTCCCTTAATAACTAATGCTGTTTAGACCATTTCATGATTTTATGTACTTTTGTATATCTTCTGTGAAGTCTTTATTCAATTGTTTGATTATTTTAAAAACTTGAGTTTGTCTTTTTATTGCTGAGTTGTAGGATTTTTTCTTTTATGAATATTCTGGATACTAATTGTATATTAGATATATGTTTTGCAAATATTTTATCCCATCTATAGATTCTTGTTTATATTTTCAAAGTATAATTTTTAAAAACAAATATGAAATCTAGTTTTGCTTTTCCCTCCTTCTTGTGTTTATATTCCTGTTTGTATCCTCTCTGAAATACTTTTGCTTACCACCAACTTGTGATATTTATTGTCTTTTTCATAAGTATAAGGATTTATTTTCAATTCTTATCTCTATACTTCATCTAAAGTTAATTTTCATCTGTGGTAGAGTTGCATTTAATTTATTTTTTATTAAACTTCAATTTGTTTCAGTATGATTTATTTGTAGACCTTCCTTCCTCCTTTGGATTTCTTTGACGATTTTATTGAGAATTAGTTGAGCATATAATTGAAGAATTGTTTCTGAGTTCTCTCTTCTGTTCCACTGACCTATTTGTCTATCTTTTTGTTAATGCCATTCTGTCTTGATTACTGTAGCATTATAGTAAATTTTGAAATCCAATTAATTTTGTTAAACATTATTATTCAAGATTGCTTTGGACATTCTAAGTGCTTTGCATTTTCACAAGAACTTTGAATCAGCTTAGATTTTTATTACAAAAATCTGCTAGGATTACAACAATTATATTGAATTTCTAGATCAATCTAAAGGTAGTTCACATCTTAACAATATTAAATGTTCTAATGCATGAACATGATATATTTCTCCATATATTTACATTTGCTTTAATCACTTTTATTAATGTTTTTATGTTTTCAATGTGCAGGTATTTTTTGTCGTTGTAGTTAAATATATTCCCAAATATTTTGTTTAGTGTGTCATTTTTCCTAACTGCTTTGAATTTTTTCTCTTTGTAGTTTTTGTGTGTTTGATTATAATGGGACAGTTGTGGTTATCTAGGTATTTTATTCACAGCATGTACTGAATCTGTAATTTTATGGAATTCACAAAATATGAGATTTTTTTTAGCCATTATGATTTCACAGAATTTCCTTGTCTTGTTTTATTTCTTCTTTTCTGCAGTTGTATTAGTCTATGCCTCAGTATTGGTTTCATTTTATATTTTCATGATTGGTGTTCATAGCATTATTGATCTGTCTTTGTTTTCTTTTTTTGCCATTTATTATAGACATTTATCTCACATATAAGTTTTCAAGACATCTAAGTGAACAACAGTACAAAACAATGACAGACATACATTTATACTTGGTCTTGGAACATTCCGACAGAGGCTAAGGTTTATGTTACACACTTTTCTCGGACACTCCTTTGATTTTTCCCCAGCTCCCTCATCATTAGTAGTGTCCTCATTTTTTAAATTCACTTTGATAAGTTCTCAACCACTACTTCTTAAGATATCCCTTTTAGCCTTATTCTTATCTTTTTGCCTTCTAGATCCAATAATATGTAAGCTAAACCTTCTCACTGTAATCTTTATATCAAATATTCTATTCTATAATTTGATTTTTTTTTCTCTTTATGCTTCATTCTGGCTGTATAGCTGGACCTACTAATTCTTAGTTTAGTTGTATATTAGAAATCATTGTACTGTTTTCTTGAATTATTTATTTTTGTTCCAGGACTTTCATTCCCCTCACCGATATCTCCTTAACTTCTAGAAAATCTAATGCAACCTCTCAGCTCATCAGCTTCTCCCCACAATACTCCCCAAGGGAAATGATTTTTTTTTCTCATTTTCTTGGGACTATATTTTTTTCCTGTGTTTTGATATAATATGTGTGTACTATCTTCTCAGATTTCTGTGCCTTTCATCTGATATAGTAACCAATATTTAAAGAGTAGTTTTAGGCCTACAGACAAATGGAGGAGAAAGTATGAGGTTTCTCATATACTACCTCCCCTGTATTTCTATAAGACCATTTCCTCTATTATTTATATCTAGCATTTATATGGAAAGGTCATTACAATTGATTAATCATTGTTTATTTGTTCTTTTTAGATATACCCAATAGTAAATGTATTTTGACATATCATACATATATGGAGTATAACTTCTTGTGGTTGTACACGATGTGGAGTTACACTTTTTGCATATTCATATATAAACATAAGAAAGTTATGTCTTTCCTATTTCCATCTCTCTTGATGGATCATTATTAATATATTACTCTAATTAAAGTTCTTAATTTACATTTGGGTTCACTTTGTTTTAACAAGTGTATAATACATATATACACACACCATTATAGTATCATATAGAATAGTTTTACTATCTTAAAAATTCCCCATCGTCTACTTAATAATCTCTCCATCTTTCTACTGAACACCTGTTATAATTTTTCTTTAATTTATTCTCGGTGACTTTCTTTTTAACATGACCACTATCCAAGTTGGACACTCCCTAGAAGAACCCTGACTGGGAGATGAGTTAGGTTCATGTGTGGTTGTCAGGTGAGAAACAAAGGGTGTAACACAATAAAACACATGACATAAAAGTATTATTATTATTATTATTATTATTATTATTATTATTATTATTATTTACCAGTGTCAGAGAGAGTAGGAAAGAATACATTGCAAAGCCAGTGGGAAAGTCAGCTGAGACACAGATACTCAACCAGCGAATGAAGAATGAAAGAGAGAGACAGAGAGAGGGAAGGCATGGGAGGAACATGTGGATCAAAGCCTTTATTAAGGTCTAGTACATTCCTTAACTAAGTTTTCTGCAGGGAATTACAATTCATGGATTTCAAGGAAGCAAACATTAGTCCCAGAAAGTCTGGAGGTCATGTTGTACCTGAGAGGTGGTCATTATACCATATTTGCACAGTCAGTGGTGGGTGGCGAGAGTCTGTGGGGCAAGTCAGGTAGGTTATTTGAAGCTATCTCATAAGGAGGTAGCCACTAGGAGTTAACTAAATGAGGCAGATTTCAGAATTAATTTCATTGCAAAATTAGAAGGAAGCAGAGAATTTAGAACCAGTAAGGGTGACTAGATTCTATTCTGGAAGTCCTACTAATATTTAAGAGGGATTCCAAAGCAACCTCTAATTATAAGAATTCAGTACAATTCTTCAAAATCATAACCTGTTAATGTCCCAATGGTTTTTTCCTTTTTCAGTATGTTCAGTCTTTCCTCCCCTCAGGTGGAAAATTAGTGAGGGATAGCTTGAGTATTTACTCTCTCACAGGTGGTTAAACACTGGTAAATCCCTAGGTGCAAAAATCTTGGGAAAAATCTTTTGCCTTCAGGGTGGGCTTTCTTAAAGGAGAACAAAATGCTCTGTCCTGTTTCAAAATGGTTACTTTACCTCTCCTCTTGCCAGAAGCACAAGAGAGTTTTTCTTTGATCTTCACCCTAAGACACTAGATGAACTCCTGGAGGTAAAACACAGGAATTTCATTTGCAATTTACCCCTTCTGAGCTTCCTGCAATTCACCAACTACAGTTTATTATTTCTCTGGCACTGAATCCAGGAGCTGGCTTCTGCTCTGGGCTTCTGCTCTGGTAAGCTAGGATTCTCCATATGTGCCTGACCTTCACAATCTGGGTCAGTAGCTTCTCTTGTTATAGACAGAGCTAAGGAAAGTTGTTGACTTTCCGTTTTTTTATGATTTTCATTGTTTTGAGTAAAGGAGTGATCACTTCCAAACTCCTTCCATACTAAGTAGGAAAAGAAGTCAATGGAATGACCCATGTACTTAAAAATGTTCATCCCAATTTTTTTTTCTGAGTAGTTGGCATCAAGGACATACTTAGATATTATTTAAATAATAATTTTTCTTTATTTTACTATTGGTATCAACTCTATGAATACTTAATTAATGCATTATTCTTCAGGCGATTCCGTTAATGCTGTTTCTGTGTCTTTGCTTATAATTCCCTCTTAACTATGTGAAATGCCTCTCCCCTATCAAACCTAACCATTTAAAAAAAATTAACGTGTACAAATTTCTATACATTGTATATAACTTAATTGAGATAGTATCTCTTCCAGAAATGATTAAAAGTATTACCTTACTTTTTAAAATCTCTCAGCACTGTATTTGCACTTTTCTCATGGTCCATATAACTTCCTTTTGTGTTTTAGCTATATATATGTGCAGACAGATCATTATGTAAATTATAAAAATTCATCTTCCAACATTAAATTTTTATATACCTTCAACAAACTAAATCAGTGCCCTATACTTAGATATGCTTATTCAGATTTTCACATTATATTCCACATATTTTAAAAACTGAAACTTAATAAAGTCTAAAATCAAATTCAGTTTTAGATAACCATATCAAGTTTAGCAATGACAATTCAGGAAACTCTTTCCACAATTTACTATAATTTTCTTTTTATATTTCTTCTGTAGTCTTAAATTCCCCTTCTAGCATGAATACAGTCACAAATTCAATTGCATTTCAAGTAAGCAGATATCATTATTATCTCCATAAGACTCTTTCAGTTTTCTATAAAATGCCTTCAGATTAACAATGTAGAGTTGTAGCAAAAGCAGGGTAGAAAGTAGAGAAGAAGAGATTATATAAAAAATATTTATGCCCTGTACTAGAAATGGCAGTGAATGCTCATAGGTTCTATGGAAGAAAAGTCTCTATGACTATCCAATTGGGAAATACTAGATCAAGTAAAAATATAAGGAATGTTTATTTTTTAAGTCTGCAT
Source organism: Ictidomys tridecemlineatus (assembly GCF_052094955.1). Lineage (NCBI taxonomy): Eukaryota > Metazoa > Chordata > Mammalia > Rodentia > Sciuridae > Ictidomys > Ictidomys tridecemlineatus. The sequence continues at coordinate 112,088,529 of NC_135483.1, forward strand.
TGGGAATCTCTAAGACAAAGCTATATTTGGTTTAATTTCATTGTGCATAGTACTCATTTCTAACAGAAAACCCAAGGGACTACTACACTCAAACACATTTTGTGAATAGCTTTCCTAGACATTAAACTTTATCCCAGATTCTAGGAACAGGCAGCTTGCAAATCAGGATAAATATGGGTAATATGGTGAAAGAAGGAAATTTTTTTCCCTATGTTAAATAAAAGCTAGATTGTACCCGAATGAAGAAAAAAATTGAGTTTAGGGCTGTGTCTGTAGCTCAGTAGTACAGCTCTTGACTAGCATATGTGAGGCACTGGGTTTGATCCTCAGCACCCCATTAAAATAAACAAATAAAATAAATGCATTCTGTCAATCTACAACTACAAAAAAAATTTTTTTTAAATTGAGTGGAGAAGTAGTAATGGGATTTTTTGTCTAAATAGAAAATCTATCAAAATTTGCACTAGTCATACTTTTCCTAGAATATTATATCTACTTTTCATTTTCACACCTTAAGAGATTAAGATAAAGAAAAGAGGGTCAAGAAAAATTACAAAAGTAATTAAATAATTTACAAATCCAAAACCTTGTGAAAAAAATAATGGCACTATATTACTTAATTTAAATAAATTTAATTTCATGATATACATCAAATGTGGTTTTCCAGTCTCAATGATTACATCTTATGATGTAAGAGTGAATGTACAGAATAAGTTATGCACTGAGTAAGTAGCTTTAACATTTATAAATGACACTTTTTTCCCCCTAGGTTAATTGGTTACCATTTCTTTTCACTGATATGTTGTTTCCACTTAGAAACTGCGTAGTGTGAGTAATTAGGAGCGCAGACACTGGCCTTAGATAGATCTGATTCATGTTCCAGCTCTAAAATATACTCACTGTAAGAATTGGGATTCAATACTATTAGTTTCAGTGTGCTTTCACTTCTTTCTAAAGTGGAAGAAATAATAGCACTTATTTTAGTGGATTAAATGAAAATATATTTAATATAAACACATATGAATTTCCTACCTCTTGATTGACAAGTATTGAATACTTAAAAAAAGGTAATTATTTTCTGTTGTTACAGATTTGAAACAGGTTACATGGAATACCATTATGTGGGTCTATAAAGAAGTTTTGTACCTCTTTTAGAGGCCAAAATGGAGGTAATTAACATGAATTCAGATAAATGTCTACTTTGGGGAGGAGGGAGAAGGAAGAGTAAGCCCACAGTAATAATAGGCAATAATCATTGAGCCCTCACTATATAATACTTTTCATTGTAAGCACTTTACATGAATTAGCTCATTTAATTTTCACAATAATTATGTAAGGTGCTAATTCCCATTATGCCTAGTGTATAAGAAGGAAAGAAACTTTAATAGCTAGAGCACTGCACAACTAATACAGGAGCAGCAAGGGTTTGAATCCAGGGAGTTTTGACCCATGGATGCTATCTCAGTAATGGCAAGGCAAGTGTGTTAAGAGATTTTTTTCATATTGGGTTAGACATCTCCCTTTTTAATATTCTTGAACACATTTATTTTTACATTAAGCAAAAATGTATGAAGTTACACATTGTCAAATATCTGAGAAATCTTAAAAATTTTAGGATGCTCACATAAGTACCATTGTTAATAGCCTAAATATACACAAACTTAACCTATTGAAAATAAAATGAAATTTCTATTTTCCACATAGGTGGTATATTTGTGCTTGGCAAGGTTCTTGTTGAAATTCCTGGGTTTTGAGCACTGTCTTATTGATGATATGTTTTACAGAGTTTTATCATGGTGTTCTATAAGCCCACAGTTAGAAAAATCACAAGTAATTTTTACTAGAGCAAAGATTTTCAGGCACTAATCCATGTACTCTGTGTTTGACAATTTCAGTTTCATAACTGATAAAGATAAAGAACATACTGAACAAATATAGAGTTTAAAAATGAATTTAAAAAATTATTTCTTATGAGTCTTGAATCTACCCAAAATATGAAATCGTAAAGTGACTTAATAGAAATATTTAATTCCAGCATGCAAACATGAATATCCTCTTCCCAATATATCAGTTCCAAAGATAGTGGCAAATAGAAGAATAACATACCCCTGTTACACAAGCTCCTTCTACTTGATGTGGTGAACATCTACAATTTCCCTGCTTGATTCCATTACTTGGATCTTAAGTGACTTGGATCTTAAATGACAAACAGAGAAAAATGATATTGGCAGTATGAATCAGCCAATACTGAAGACTTTTCTTTGCTTGGTAGGTAGAACCTTTGTCCAGATGCTATCCAAGACGTTTTAATCAGATAAAACACAGTCTATAATTGACTTGTCAACTGAACAAAGAAAGAAAATGGAAATGTGACATTCTTTGTTTATCTGTTTTGCTCTATTGACATTGAATTTGCATATTTACACTTGAGATTAGGTTGATGTAAATGTAAAAATCATACTCATTGCTTCTTTTGCTGTTTCATAAATGGTAGTTGATTTGAACTATTGGAAATTCAGGGAAGAATTTTTTTCTTTTATTTTCTATTCTTAGTAAAATTAAGATAGACTTATTGTTAAGTTTCTATATTTAGACTTCCTTGACTGTTTTACATTATGAGAAATATACCATGACAGCACACAAGAGCCTAATGTTTCTTGGAAGAAATGCATAGGCCATTATTTTCATTGTGATCTTAAGCAAGTTATTCTTAAAAGTTTTGTGTTTGAAAAGGTACTTCTCATTTGTATAATTTTGACTTGCACTGGTGACAATGCCATCATATCAAAGTATGAAGTGTATATTATGTGTTCATTGATCTGTATTTAACCCCATGGAGACCATGTCATTTGACATGAACATATTGAGTATGATTGTGAAACACATTTAACCAAAATGAAAATGGTTCTTTACTTACATTGAACAAAAATTCACTTGCAATTATCAATCAGGCAGCAAGTATTTGGAGTTCTTGGTATTAGATTAAGTCAAAGGTAAGATAACCTGTAATTGTAGAGAACATGCTGCATGTCCATTGGTATGTGCAGTACTTTGGGTACATGGGATTTAGTAGTCAGAAAGTTCAAATAAGTTGGGTAGAGTTGTATCTACTTTACATAGAATCTGACCAAAGTGCTATAACTGTCACTTATCTAAGATCCTATGCTAGGAAATTGTGTAGTCAGTATTTTACTCTATTAGTATGTGGCTCTAAAATTTATACTTACCTACATCATGTTTCTGACTTCGTTTTGGTGGTGAAAAAACTAAAATTAGTGAGAAAATAAATAAAAAATGGTAAGTGGATATCAGTGAGAGATGGGAATTTGAAAAGGAATAGACAAATTACTATAGATGATGGGGTATAACAAACATATTCTTATACTATGTACTACCTTGTGCATAACTTGTGTATTATAGGTTGAAGATGCATGTGAAGTCATAAATGGGGATTTAAGAGTGAAATAATGTTGAATATTTGTAGAACTTATTTATCTATAAATATTGGATTTTGTTGGGTAGATTTTAATGATTTATAATTGTTAATGGTAGATGAAGACTTATTTTTTTTCCTCTCACTCCACTATCAAAGCAAATCTCAGAATAAATTCTGTTACACTTATAGTCACTGACTAGCAAGCATGTGCAAATTTATTCACGAAACTTACCTTTCAGCTCATTGGAGTATCAACTCTGTCTTTTCAGGCATTCCACTAACACCTTGAAAGAAAAGTTTGCTCAAGGGGATCAAACATTTATTTCAGGTGAAAATATCTTCCTACAAGAGGGAATTAGGTTTTGTTCATATTTTAAATAGGATCACTTGAACAATTTGTCTCACAGATGTATTCAATTGAAGAATTGTCCCTGGAAATTTATACTGAAATTAGAAATCAAAACAAGCATATAATAAATGGAAATACTATATTAGTTTAAAGAAAATAATTCTGATATATATGCAGTCAATGGGAATTGAAGCATTATTTCTAAATTAATCATCATACTTAAATTCAGCCATGTGTGAGTCCAACATATCACCACAAACTCTTCTCTTGTTCTCATATTTTTGTTCTACATTTGTTCCAGTAATGCATGCCAAGACTTGACGTGAAGTGGAAAATGAAGTCATTATGGTTAACTTGAGCACGTTGGAAACCATAAGATGCTGGATGTTATTTATCCTCTTTGAAATATGAAATAAAAAAGCTTCCCAAATATAAAAGCATGAAAAAATTAACTTTGATGAGGCATCGTGAAACATTCCTCTAATTCCTGCTAATGGGGAGGCTGAAGAAGGAGGATGATAAGTGCTAGACCAATTTGGCAACTTATTGTGTTCTTGTCTTGAAATAAAAAATAGAAAGGGCTAGTAATGTTGCTCAGTTGCAGAGTGCCCCTGGGTTTGATTCTCAATATTGAATAATAACTAAGCAAATAAATAAATAGATAAAAATTTGCATTTGACCCACGAAAGTTGATTACAATTGAGAAATTTGACTTAGAGGTGCAAATTGTTCACTGAAACACTTTGCCCTGCCAGAAAAAAATTGTTCAATTGATCTACTAGATGTGAAATCCCCAAGAGAAAATAGTGTCCTGGCCTTTATTGTGCTCAACAGCAAAGTTACTGGATTTGAGCTGAAAAATGCTTTCACATCTAAATAATAACCATAGGCCCCTAATGTGGCCCTGGTAGTTGTTGTGGTGGTAATGGTGGGGTGTTGGTGTGTATTTATGTCTATGTGTATTTCAGTCATTTTATCAACAGAAATTTTCATTAAAAATTTAGGAAAAATTTAAAAATTTATGCTACAAGTTTTTGGGGGGTTACTTGAATTTGATCAGATCCTGGAAACATTTATCCAGGCCCAGGAGAGAAAGTAGAGATTCTTTGAGACAATTGGTGTGTTTGAAAATCTGGAGGTAGAAACAGGTTTATTAGCTAATGACCAGCCACAAGGCAGAGGAGATCATTATTTTTAAGCTCTCTGAACTTGCTTTCCATTTTTAAATTCTTGGGCTGAAATGGATCATAGGAGTACATCTTTGGTAGACAGTGATATCTTTGAGGAACTTAAACTTTTGGCAAGTAGGAAAGCCCCATTTAAGGACTGGGCTTGGTGGATCCAATCTCAGGAGGATTTCCAACTTTTCAAGTAACTTTCCCCAACTAAGTTTCTCGTGAGGAAATGCCTGAGCAGACCACTCTAGGCTCATGCTGTGGAGCGTTGGCTTTCCAGGGGTCACCAGGCTGATCTCTCCTGGAAACCAAGGTTTCTCTCAGCCTCCTTAATTCTGTAAGTGAGAAAGACTTTGGAAAAAAAGCCTGTAATTTCTTTCAGTGATTTCTTAATAATGCATTTCTCAAGAGCGAGGCCCTAAGGCCACCTTCTAGAAGTCACCACTACATAACAAGTTTCCTTTGAAAAGTCTCTCTCCTTAATAATCTTTTTATGTTCCTTTGAAAAGAGTTGATGTTTCAGGGCAAGTTGTAGAGAAACCCAGCTCTTCATGCTTTGCTTTCCTTAGCGGCTGCCAAGTGACTGGTGTTTTTGATTATTGTACTATAGGCCCAGTGGTTAGAATTATTTCAGGTACGGATTTTGCAAACAGGACAATCCACTTAGTAATTGCAAACATTTCTCTCTGTTAAAAATAAAATAAAAATAAACTGTTCAAAAAGACAATAATATATAAATATAACTTAAAATTTTAAGCCGTGTTTAAAACTACAGAACGCTCTAGCTGAAGCAAATGTTAGAAGAAATAAAATAAAAGCATAATCTTCAAAAACAACTTAGAGAAAATTGTTGTGTGTTTTTAGTCATAGCTCTCATCAACTCATTTCCCTTATAAATATCCAGACTTTCTAAATATTGCCTCCTTTCTTGAACTTTAAGTTCCCTTACAACCTAAAAATAACTTTTTTTAAATTACCTTTTTTTTTCATTGTTCTTCCCCCTATTTTTATTGGTGCAATATAATTGTATGTAATGGAGAGTTCATTTTTACGAATTCATGCATACACATGACTTAACAATGAGATTTGCCCAATATGATTCCCCCACTTTTTACTCTTTTCTCTCCCCTTCTCCTGTCCTCTCTTTCCTATTCTCTCCTTTACTCATCTCCCTTTGACAGTCAGAAGACCTCCATTATTTTTTTTTCCTTTTCCACTCTCACTTCCACATAAGAAAGAAAACATACAACCCTTGACTTTCTGAGTTTGGCTTTTAAAATTTAACATAATATTCTGTAGTTCTATCCATTTCCTGAAAATGGCATAATTTTATTCTTCTTTATGCTTGAGTAAAATTCCATTTTGTAAAACCTCCATGCATACCATGTTTTCTTTATCCATCTATTGATGGATACCTACACTGATTCCATAGCTTGGCTATTGTATTTGTGTTGCGTAAACATGGGTATACATGCATTGCTATAGTATGCCTTCCTTCTGCATTCACTCCATCTGTCTTACATTGCTTTTATACTCTCTCTTTCTTGAAGTTAATAGTTGCTAATACTTTTCATGTGCTTAGTATTTTTTTTGTATCTGATACTAATTCTTCCTTAGAATTCAGTTTTTTAAAAATATGAATCTAATTTGGTTATTTATAATTTCTATTTTGTTTTTCACCTTTGGAGAATCTTTTTTTTTTTCTGGAAATTTCCAGTCTTCTATCCAGGTTGGCAGCTCACCAGGTCTCTTAAACAATTTACCTGGGAATGTCTTGGGTTGTCATTTTCTTCTCCCTTTCCCTGCTTGAAATAATTCATATATTCATTTTTATTATGATTAACTTACACCCTTCTTTTATGGATAACATTCTCTAGAAAATTTTCAGCTTAAATATTAAACAGAAGAAGACATAGTGGTAGCACTATAAAATTCTTTATTCTATTCTGGACTCGTTGCTTCACACCAGATACCTCTTGGCAGTCTGGTACTCAGTTATTCTTAGAGGTCTTTGCCAAAGTCCTGTATGTTTCCTATGTTTCTTTTTGTTTAATCATCTATTTTTATACCTCTTATTGTAGTTTTATCTCCATTTATTTAATTGTGAATAACCTCAATAACTTTCAGGCAAAAAAGACTTGTGAGTGTGCTTTCTAAGAACACACATATTTTAAAATCACACTATTCTATCTTTATTTTGAGTGATAAATTGGCTGATATATACAGTGTGTTGAAAATATTTTTCATTAAGAATTTGGAAGCATTCCTCCATTGATAAGAAGTTAGGAGACATGAGAAATTCTCATTCTTTGTATATTCCTTTTTTTTTTTTGCTTTGTTTTATGTTTTCTAAAAAAATGCAACTATCTTCATTTTTAATTCTCAAAGTAATGAAATTTTACACTGATGTGCCTTTAACTATGTCTGTTCTAAGACATGATGCTGTGTACTTAATGAGCATTTTTAATCTAGAAATTTGTTTTCTTCAGTCCAGAAAAAAAATTAAACTTTTTATTGTTTATATTTCATCTTCTTTCCTATTCCCTTCTTTGAAATCACTTACATACTTATATTTTTAAATTCTGTGCTTCTTGAATTTGTACTCTAATTTTATGTGTTTCAATCTTGATTTGGTTATCTGCTGCTGTTCAGCAAACTATGTTAAGTCTTAATGAACTAAAATGAAAACAAGGACTCCATCTTACATTATGATTTTGTACATTGGGAATTTAGGCTGATTTCCCTGGACAATGCTCTTATTCCTCCCAAATTTATTGAAGTACCTTAGAGAACTCATCTGATGGAATAGATAAGCCAAGATATGTTCACATAACATGATACCTTGGTGAAGGCAGATTAGAGCTAGTCTTATCTGACACTATTTACCAGGGAGTTTATATTTGACTTCTTGAATAAATTATCTCGGGGTATTCAAACTTCTGATATGATGCCTTGAATTTCCCTGAGAGAAGGCTTGAAACCTGTCTTGAAGTGACATGAAAAGCAGCTGTCATTCTCTTAAGGCCCAGGCCTGGAAGCTGGCAGAGCATCTTGAATTAGCACATGGGATCAGGCTGTCAAATAAGACCCACATCAGTCAAAGATCTTACACAGTGGCTTAATCAGCATGAGCTGCCATAATAAAATGCCATAGACTGAGTAGTTTAAACAACAGAAGTGTATCTCTTACGATGCTGGAAGCTGGGAAGATCAATATTGAAGTGCTGCTTGATGATTCCTTGGGATGACACTCTTTCTTTCGGAAGGTCCCCTTTCTTTCTGTGTCCTCACACAGCCTTTTCCAGTGCACACAAGCAGAAAGAGAAAGGTTAAGCACTTAAGCACTCTGGTGTTTCTTGTTACAAGGGCACTAATCCCCATCATGAGGGCTTCACCCTCATGACCACATTTAACCCTAATTATTTCCCCAAGACTCCATCTTCAAATATAGTCATATTGAGGGTGAGGAATCCAACCTATTAATTAAGGGGGGGGGGGAAATTCAGTTAATAGCACCAGGATTGAGCTTTGCTACTTCTGGAAAAGATACAAAAAAGGAAAGGCTCAAACCATTATGTCACTGCCTTCATATCATTCTCTTCTACACCATAAATGTACTTCTAATGCATAACAAAAGATGAAATGTCTGCATAGAAACAGCCCAGGATAACAAGAGAACAGATTCATGCTATTTTTTTTTCCGAAATTCAGTAGTTTCATGTACATATTTTTAATTTTTTTTGTACTTTTGGTTAGTTTCTAAAATACTAAAATGGTTGTTTTGACAGTTTGTATTATAAACAGTTGTATGGTTTATATAATATTTCCCAAGAAATAAAATCAGATTGTTGGTTCTTTAAAAAAGAAAAAAAAAAAAAACCTCTAAATAATTCTTTAGTTAGAGAGCATCCTGCTAAGGGGTACCAAGATAGACTTCACCTAAGTAAATAATACTAGTTTACGTGCCCATGGTTCCTGATGTTAGGCCCAGTGTACTATCTTCATTTCTTCCCAAGAAACATGCTACTGGTGAAGGAATTTAATAGATCACAAGCCAGCCTTGTTATTCTTTTCTTCTCATATCAATTCTGTCATATTTTATTTGAAAAGCAGTCACTACATCCTGTCCAAATTAAAGGGTTGGGAAAATAAGCATTATTTTCAATGAGTGCCCAAAATGTTGGCAACCATCCTTAATCTGTCACATGCTTATTGTCCAATGCCTTGTTTACAACATTTTAATGTTGTTCTTTTCTAAAGCTAATAACATTGCTTGGTTCTCTTATGAATTCTGATTACCACTTTTCTTAACTTATACGAAAATAATCATAGGATTGCAAATGATGAGAACATATTTTCTTCCTATTTAATTTTTCAGAGTTAGTTTGTACATGGAATTTTGAAAATAATTTTAAATGGGATTCCAATAATAAGTATAATGTTTATTGTAAGTTAAGGATGTTTGTATTACTGCATTGCTAAAGTGTTTCACTATGTGCTAAATTACATTAATATTTTTATCTCTTAAGGTGCTAATTTTGACATTAACATGTTAATAAGGAAAATTGCATTACTAAATGTTTTGTTAGAACATTCTTACATTTTTAGAGCAACATATTTGATTATGATGATATTTTATATGTATCTTTGAATTTTTCTTGCTGGTTTTTAATTGAATCTTCATAAAATATGTCTATAATTTCCCTTTCTCATAACCCATTTCATGTCAGTATCAGATTATATTTAACTTGTAAAATGAATAAGGATCATTCTTTCAATTTCTTTAGTCTTAAACAACTTAAATAAATTGGAAAATCTTGCCTTCAAACCCTTTTGTAGAATTTAAGTCTTTATTTGGCCTTAATGTAGCTCTTGTGCCTAATGCACAGTTATTAATACTGATGGATTACATCTTCTTAATTCTTATAGAAGTAGCTGGGCTTTCAATTTTTTCTTTAATTGGTTACTTTTTTTCCCCACCCAAAAATGTTACCATTAAGATGATAGTATTTGTTTTAATAGTTTAATTTCTGCTCCCACTGTAAGTATGCAGAATTTTTCACTGATACTGTTGGTTTTAACTTAATTACAACACAGTGTTTTACTTTCCTTTATTAAAATTCAAACTCTTTTTACTTATTATTGCTTATGTATTCAACACATACTTAAATGCATTTATAAGTTAGCAATTTACTCTCTCAACAATTTTCTTAGTGTCTCACTTTTTGGAACTCTTCCAATTTCCTTTTTCTCAAGGGTGGTTTGGGTGGTTGCTCAGTTAATGTTCTAAAAATCATTTATTTTTCAGTATCAATCATAAGTCATTATTTATAAGGTAAAGATTTCTGTGTAATTAGTTACTTCTTTTCATTACATTGAGCACATTATTTCACTTTTACACTCTTAAAGATGGTTGCTGTAGAATCAGCCTTTAGGACAGGAATCCTCTGTGTTTCTCCTTTGCTAGCAAACTAATAAACCTTTTTCCTTTTCCTCAAAAAAAAAAAAAAATAGGTTTGCTGTAATCTAATTCTTGTACACTGTAGGTACTTTGCTTAGTCTTTTCATTGATTTCCAAGTTCTTCTTTCTGTAGTTTCTGAATTTACTTCTGCATTTGTTTTGGGGTAGATGTTTTGTATCTAATCTAGTTGGTACTTACTGTGAATTTCAAATTCATCGATCTCTGGAAAATTCTGATTTATTATCACCTTAAATATTTACTTCATTTCCAATCATTCTCTTTATTCCTTTGGCAACTCCCAAAGGACAAAGTCTGGAGGTAAGTATTGCTTTGTAGTCTTGCTCCGAACTCTTCTAAGCTACAGTCCTCACCTCCTGTCCATAGGGGGCCATAAAACCACAATTCCATTTTTGTTTCCCCACATAAAATCCTCATCACCTCCCCATTACACTTCTACTACCAATTTACATTTATCATTCTCTTTGATTCCTTCTTTGTGATTCCCCCCTCCCCACCGCTATGTCCATTACTTCCTTAAGAACTGAACTGGACATATAAAGGGAATATGTTGTATTTTATGCATCATTTCTGTGTATTATGGCACTAAGGATTTCATATGATCTCATCTGCATATTATTATTTAAAACACAATGAAAAGATTTAGGCTTCTGTGCCATAGAAAGGCTACAGAAAACTCGCATGCCCAGGCCTCATGATGCCATAGTGGCCCTGAGATGCCTGGATAACACTGCCTTCAGGAGAACACAGTGGAGGGGAGCAGATGCCAGAGGAAATCACAGCAGAGGGGAGCAGATACCCATGGTTTATGCCCATGCACAGTGAGAGCTCAGATGCTAGTGGGCCAACCGGCTCTCCCTTCGTCACCAGGATAGTACCCCAGTGACCTAGATCAGCTTGGATGGAGACTTCTGTGCCTCACATGGTTCTAGGAGAGCCTGCACCCAAAGACCCCACAGTTGTCAGCCATCATGGGGTGCTTAGATAACATTGCTCTTGGGGAGAACCAGTGGAGGGCACGGTTGCCAGCATTTTACAACTGCCAGCAGTGGGAGCTCAGACACACTGAGCCAAGTGACTCTATATTACTGTTCTGAGAATAATAGGAATTCACAGGTTCTACATTATAGATGGTCACTAGCTCCATGCCATTTTAAAGAACACCTTTCGGAAGGGAATAAGTACCTAGCTTTGTGTAGCAGTCAGAACAACAGCACTGAGTCCTGCACCCAATAGAAACAGCCAGCAGATGCAACACAGCACGCTCTTAGGGAGAAACCTCATACCCCTAGGCTGATAAATAAGAACCAGCTCCTGAGAAATACATGTCAACCAGGGAAGTTGCTTCTGTGTCCCAGTACCTTTAGGAAGGTCTATGGCTGACGAGTGATGGGCATCTTCTAAAGGTTCCAAATCCTGATGAAATACACCAGGAAGATTCAATAAGAATTTTACCATCTTGGCACGGATTAATGTAAGTAACTCTAATATAAACTTTGATCATACATATATTATCAAATACACATCTTTATTTTGATTCAATAATCCCTCTCCTAGTATTCAATAATGGTGCCCTCAACCAATGATTGTATTTCTTCACATTTTTTAAAGCATTAATTGGAAAAATTATGTCTTTGTTTTCCTAGCACAAGTTAACACTTTCTCCTCTTAGCCCCTCTTTTTCATCTTATATTATTACCCGAATCCCTTCCCATCCATCTTTTTCTTCTTTTTACTTGGTTTATATTATTCTCTTTACTGTTTCCTTTTTTCCCTTAGTTTGCCCAATTTTTCTCTCCTCCCCTTTTCATTATTTATATAACATAGTAATAGTTTTATTGTCTTTAATGACTAATTTCTCAACATGTTCGATAACATTACTATAATTTTATACAGGAACTGTGAAGAACATCATAAACAGTTTTTTTTTAAATTTTTCCCAAGGCTGATTAATATGAGGACTTGCTCTGCAGTGATAGTAGTAAATAGGGTTTAGTTCAGTCTCTCAAAGTGGTGCTGATACTGGGAAAAGCAGAGGACACATAATGAGAGAAAGTATCAACACCTGGACATTTACCCAGCCAAGGGCTCTTAAGAGAAAGGAGCTCATTAAACAGTCCCTTGCATAAAAGTAAAAGTGATAATTATTCCAGCAGATGGCAAACATACAAGCAGTATTAAAAATCAAGGGAACAAACCACCTCAAACAGCCCACAACACTTCAAACACCAATTCCATTGATACCACGGGGGAGGAAATGTCAGGGAAAGGATTTAGAAAGTTCATAGCTAAAATGTTCAATGAGCTAAAATAAGATGTGAGGAATTAATTTAGAGAGAAAATACAGAAAATGAAAGACGATTTGAATAAAGAGAAATTTTGAAAAAGAACCAAGTGGAATCCTGGAAATGGCTCAATAAATCAAGTTAAAAATTCAATGGAAAGCATCACCAATAGATCAGAACACTTTGAAGATAGATTGTCAAGCCTTGAAGACAAAATTTATAATCTTAAAAATAAAGTGGGGGGGGGGGCTGGGGATGTGGCTCAAGCGGTAGCGCGCCCCTCTAGCATGCCCGCGGCCGGGTTCCATCCTTAGCACCACATACAAACAAAAGATGTTGTGTCTGCCGAAAACTAAGAAATAAAATGTTAAAATTCTCTCTCTCTCTCTCTCTCTCTCTCTCTCTCTCTCTCTCTCCCCCTCTCCCTCCTCACTCTCTCTTTAAAAAAAAATTTAAAAATAAAAAATAAAGTCGGGGCTGGGGTTGTGGCTCGGTGGTAGAGTGCTTGCCTCGCATGTAAGAGACCCTGGGTTTGATCCTTAGCACCACATAAAAAAAAAAAATAAACAACAAAAAAAGTAAAGTCAACAATAAATAAAAGATGTTGAGAGATCGTGGCAGGAATGTTCTAGAAATCAGGAATGGCATTAAGGAATGAAATGTAAGAATTATTGGTGTTGGCAAAGGATCAGTAATGCAAATTAAAGAAATGCACAACCTTTTGAAATACACATGAACAATAATGAAAATAGAAGACACAGTAAAGAATCCACATTGATACAGTCATCTAATATATGACAAATTGCGAAAAATTGCAAATGGTGCTAATGAAAACTGGATGTAGTAATGTAGAAGAATGACACTAGATCCTTATATCTGACTCTGAACAACACTAACTCAAAATCAATCAAAGACCTGGAAATTAGAACAGAAACTCTGCAACTGCTAAAAAAAATATATATAGGCTCAAAACTCCAACATATTGGCACAGGCACTGATTTCCTTAACAAGGCTCCCAAAGCACAGAAAATAAAACCAGAAATCAATAACTGGAAGGGCATTCAATTAAAAAGTTTTTGCATAGCAAAGGAAATGAGAGGTGAGCCTTCAGTATAGGAGAAGATCTTTGCCACCTGACCCTCAGGGGATTAATATCCAAGTTATATAAAGAACTCAAAAATCTTAACAACAACAACAACAAATTAATAAATGGGTCAAAGAACTAAAGAGACCCATCTCAAAAGAAGAAATATAAATGTTCAACAAATATATGAAAAAAAACATTCAATAGCTGTAGAAATCAAAGAAATGTAAATAAAAACTATGTTAAGATTTCATTTCACCTCAGTAAGAATGGCAAATATGAAGAATAAAAATAATTATAAATGTTGACAAGGATGTGGAAAAAGCCAAGTTGTACATTGTTTCTAGAACTGTGGATTAATACAACCACTCTGAAAAGCAGTATGGAGATTTCTCAAAAAACTAAGAACGAAACCATCATTTGACCCAGCTATCACACTCCTTAGTATTTACCAAAAAGTATCAAGATCAGCATACTATAATGACACAGCCATGTCAATGTTTAAAGCAGCACAATTAACAATAACAAAATTATGGAACCAGCCCAGATGCCCATTAACAGATAAATGGGTACAAAAAATGTGATACATATACATAATGGAGTTTAACTTAGCCAAAAAGAACAAAATTATGGCATTTGCTGGTAAATGGATAGAACTGGAAAGCATCATACTAAATGAAATAAGCCAGACTCAGAAAGTTAAGGGTCAAATGTTTTCTCTAATGCAGAAACTAGACTAAAATAAGGGGGGAAAGAGGAAGTCAGAAATCCCTTGAACACTGAAGAGACATCAGTGGAGTTGAGGAAAAGGATTAAGGGGGAGGAAAGTGGAATGGAAAAAGGGTGGAATGAAATTGACCAAACTATCCTATTTATATATTTGAATATACCAAAGTGAATTTTACCCATATATGTGTGTGTATAAATTATTAGTGCTATATATATGTATTTAAATTAGTATATATGCATTTAAATATATATACATATACATACCTATATATAAAGCAATAATTTAAAAAAAACACACACACATATATATATATACATATAACAAATCACTAATTTATATCCACATATATATGGATAAAATTCACTGTGTTATATTCAAATATGTAAATAGGATAGTTTGGTCAATTTCATTCCACCCTTTTCCCATTCCACCTTCCTCCCCCTTAATCCTTTTAAATTAGTGATATATATTAGATATAGACATATCTAATATATATCACTAATATATATATGTATATTATATCACTGATATAATATACATATATATCACTAATTTAAAAAACTATAAATAAACAGAAGATCAGTAGAGAAGAGGCAAGGAACAGGATACGGTGGAAGGGAGGAAGATGGGAAGTACCAGGGACTAAATTAGAGCAAATTATATTCCATGTTTCTCTAGTAATGTCAGAATGAATCCTGATATTACGCATAACTATAATATACTAATTTAAGAAAAAACCTGATAAAGAGAGAAGGGATCAGTGTTTATTGGGCACTCCTTGTCTAGGGCATTGTACTGGAGCTTTCACATGTATCGTTTCTCTTAATCTTTACAAGGAAAATACTGGAGAAGGTATGGTAACAATAATAATGTGATGAGGCCCTGGTCTGGGCCAAGTTGGATAGCTTGGTTTTGCAATTAGATATGCATAGATCACTCATTTTATTTTAGAGAGAGAGAGTTCTAGAGACTATTTGAGAACAGTTTGATCATGCTTCAGTGCTATTGGAGATAGAGTGAGGAGAATAAAAAATGTATTTGTTTGATTGTAATTCACAGCAACATCGTGATGTAACTATTGTGTTCTGGAGGGCCATGAAATGGGGAAAATCTCCTTATAAAACTGAAAATATATTACCAGGCGACATAGAATGAAATTTGGTATAAATTAAGTTCACATTCTAAAGTTCAGGGACTATATCATTTAAGAAGTAAAAAATGACCAACTCTAAGGAAGCCTCCCTTACAAAGACACGGATCCCAGGCGAAGATTTGACACATACCTAATACATTCTCCTAGAGCAAAGAATCACACCCAGATTGTACTCATTCGGTGATTGTAATTTGACTTCTAAAAATTATTTTTCTTCCATTACTGTATCTATATTTTTAACACCTGAGGAATGGGAAAAAATTAGCAGACCTCTCCTTCAGCAATCCTCTCTCCACTAGGGTCTGTGACCACTGAGGGTGTTTCTTGCTGCTCAATTCTTCTATTCTTTAACCTTGTCTGGATTTTCTCTTTTTTGGCCAACTTTTATTAGAAGGCCTTTATTGAGTCTCTTCACCTTAACCTCTTAATATTTGCCAACCTTTAAACTTCTTAGCTCAGTACAGGTTCATCATCCTCAGAAGCCACTTGATAGGGTCATATTTTTTTCTGGGGTAGCCTTTGAACTTTTAAGTGAGGGCAGGACCTGTTCCCTTGCATGTGCAGCTGCATGAGTTATTTTGAAAATCTGAAGTCTGCAGCTGTTAACTCAAGGACAACCCAAGGGAAATGTCATCTTCCTACTAAACTTGTAAAGAAATTTTTTTAGGCTCTGTTATGGTTTGTATGTGAGGTGTCCCCCAAGAGCTCTCATGTGAGACAATGGAAGAGGGTTCTGAGGGGAAATGATTAGGTTGTGAGAGCCCTAAACTAATCGGCGAATTAATTCCATCAGTGATTAACTGAGTGGTAACTCGAGGCTTGTGCAGTGTGACTGGAGGAGGTGGGGCACTGAGGTTCGCGGCTTTGGGGTATATATTTGTATCTGGCCAGCAGACTCTCTTTCTGCTTTCTGATTATCACGTGAGTTGCTTCCCTCTGCCACACTCTTCCACCATGATGTCCTGTCTCACCTGGAACCTCCAGGAATGGAGCCTGCTATCTATGGATTGAAACTTCTGAAACTGTGAGCCCCTAAATAAACTTTTCCTCCTCGACAGCTGTTCTGGTTGGATCTTTTAGTCACATCAGCGAAAAAGCTGACTAAAATAGGCTCAGTGCAGACAGAGGAAGGAGACAGATAAAGACAGTATAATGGTCAGACCCCCTGAATCCAAATATTTCAAGTCCAAGAAGCCTTCTCCCCCTTCTCCTTAAGGAAGCAAATAGCTGTGGGAAAGACATGGCATCATATCACATCAGAATTTTTCTTTACAGAATAAATATGCATCTATTTTAAAACACAATCATAAAAGACTTGCATCCTTTTAAAAAAATCTCACCATTTTTATTCCTTATACTTTTGAGAGTGATTAAAAGCCCAAATTTTTATATATATATATATATATATATATTTAAAAAGTGACATTTTCTGTTTCCTCTAGCAGACCAGTATCAACCTGGGATATCTAATGACTACACAGTACCTTGTGTGTATGAATCATCTTTCTCTGAGACTATTCATTAAATTTGTACATTTCAAGAATACAATTAAATCCAGAACATCTTCCTTTATCACTGAGATATATTCTACTAAAATGTTTTTAAAGAATTTAAGTTTAAAAAGACCAAGACCACACTCTTGATTAATGATTTCACAACAGGTGTGTTTCAACCCTTCCTTTGGTCCATTTTAGCATGCAAAAGAATATAGAGTGCTCTTTAATTGGTCATTAATCTTATTATTTATATAATAGAATATGAACATGTTGTAGGAATAGGGACAGAGGCAAAAAGAGTAAAGTTTATTTAAACTCTCAGAGGAATAGCCCAAAGAAAAGAACCAAACTATTTTCAGATAGTTATCAAATGCTACATTTTTTCAAAAGAACCAAGAGATTCCAACAGGACCATACCACCTGCTCATCAAGCTCTTCCAGTAGGTAGGGAGACAGCTGATGCCTATGATAAAGAAAGAACTAGTGGGAGATGTCATAGTCTATATTTGAGAGCAAATTGTGCACAAAGAGTTGGTGTTTGTTGTGGACTTCAAAACATCTTAAGACTTGAATGGAATATTTAAAGATAAACTATAGCTAACTTCTATATGAAGTAGAGAGTCACGTGACTGTGGAGTTTATGTATTTGGGTGGAGAGCTGGGCAGGGGGAAGGCCTCAGTGAAGCACTGAGGAGAATTAACCTGGTGAAAAGAATATTGTCATGCATCTCGCAGAACACACTAGTGAGAAACCTTACAGAGCCTTCTCCAATTCCATGCCAGAATTCATCACTTCCTTATTGTTTCACTTCAAATTCTTTCTATAAGGTTTAATAACAAGAATTATTTTAATAAAGCAAGCTCATTTTATTACCAAAGAGGTCTCCTTATCCCAACTCCACTAGGCAGTGGCCCCTAAAGGCAGTACCAAACTTTAAATCACAGATTTGTTTTAACTCTAGGAGAAACTATTTTCCATTGACCTAAATAATTTTGGCCAAACATTCTTTTCCCAAATTCAACACAATTAAGCCAGTTGGGAATTTGGTTTAGATGAATCAACATTTGGTTGACTTCTTTTTTACCACTGTCAGCTAAGTCGTTTTAGCATCAAAAGTAAGTGTTCACTGTTCCTCCAGCAATGGCCACCATTGTTGTATTTGCTGTGGGCCTCTTTGGTTTAGTATCGGCTTGGTTCACATTCGTACTGTAGAAATAAATGTTTCTATTATTGCTAGAACTTTTGAAATCATTTCTTATTTCCTTGTCTTTTTTACAGAGGGCATTTTCAAAACACATTATAACAATCCAAACTCTGACATATTTGATTGCCATCCTGAGTCTAGGTTTTGATTCTGTTCTAGTAATAGTTCCAGTCATGGTTTTAGTTTTTCAAAACCAGTCCATCTTAGAACTAATGGTATTGTCATTGAATTGCTAAGATTTCCCAAAACCTGAGAAAATTTTAATACATATGCTGTGACTATTGCTGAAGAATTTGACACACACTTCCAGCTCTTGAAGAAGGTGATATAAGTGCTAATTAAAGTTAACATCAATTTTTATCAGCCCATATGCTTAACTACCTGATGTACCTGGTATGCTTCTAAGTGAGTGAGAGATTATAGACATACATCATTGACAAAATAGTATTCCTCTGTTTTCTCTTCCATTAACAATCCAACTCCCTTAAAGACTGCTCTCAGGACTCTCTTGCCTCAGGCAGAATAATGCCAGCTCTAATACAACTCAAAAGCCCCCAAGGAAAAAAAAAATTGTGCCTTATAATACACTCTGATAGGCTCTTAGTTCTCACTTAAAAGTTAAGGAAGCAGGTGAATTGTGAAGAAAAAAACTGTCAAAATGAACACTGTCTTTTTCCAGTAAAAGGGAAAGGTCACCGGAAAAGAATGCTTAAATTAAAATTGAGATCTGGGGCTTAAGGATCTAAATGTGGCTCTAACCTTTTACAAAATAAGCACAGAATTCTAAGATGAGGTTCTCCTTTAAACTTCCCTTTCCCATCATTGCCTCTTCAGTGAAAATGTCATATTTGATATAAAGATATTAACTCTTCTCTTTGGCTTAGGTTGGAAGAAATATATAAAGATGACCAACATGAAAAAAAAATGGGACCCTAAATGATATTGTGATTTCAAACACAAGTATAGTTTGGTGAGTGAGAGTTTATAGCAATCTATAACCAAAAGATCAATATTGGTAGAGATGGTGTATGGAGCTACAAACTCTGAAGACCAGTGCTTCTGTGCTGCCCGTGACTCAGATGTGGTTGATTTAATGGTACATTTTTGAGATGGGGTCTTCACCAAGTTCTGGTCTCAATCCAAACAAACAAGACTGTGTGTCAGTTTGCTATACTTTTCAACTTGATTCCAATGTTTCTGGATGTTACTGTCAGAAATGAACACCACCAACATTAGTATAATTTGAAGCAACAAAAATTCTGAGAAAAAAAATGCACCTCTTAGGATCATATGTATTCATTATGTATTTCATCTGTTATTGGTTAAAATTGGAATGTTAGAAAACACACCATTCTAGATCAATTCCACAAATATATTGAGTCTACACTGAATATCTGGCTTGCTAATCATTGCTTAGAATTGAAATCAAAGAAGAAATACTATATGAAAACTGGTCTCTAAGAAGTGAATTTACCCTGGAGAAAAAAAAAGAGTGAGAGAGATATGCAACCACACCCATCAGTCACCAGTGATCTTTTATTTATAGACTTTTCCCCCAGCCAAAAAAGATAATCTTAGTTCCCAGTGGCTTCTTGAATACCATAGCATAATAACCCTTAAATAAGTGATGCCAAGAAGGACATATTTGAATTTCTGATATAAAGTTAGATTAGAAGAATGAATGTGGATTTTAAAAGAGCCATGAATTCCATGTGAGAATTCCTAAGACAAAATACTGGAAGCTTAACACATTGGGTATTTGTTTCCTGTTAGCAGGGCAGTGTGTAGAGCAATAATCACTAGATTTGGTGTTCTACTTGTGGAAATTATAAAGAATATTTATTATTTTGAAGCAATATAATTATAACTCTTTGGAATCAGATTTGATCTATGAATCATATCTTAATACTTTAAACTATTTTAATATGACATCTGTTCTTGCTTATTTTCCTTCATTGTATTGATTCCTTTGAAGTAAACAAACAGTAAAAATGTGCAAAAAAAAATAGATAATTTTGAATATGGAAATAACAGAACTTCCAGATATCTTTGCTAAATAATAAACTGTACCATAACTGTTAGTGACTGAATGCTTGTGTCCCTCACCCCCAAAATCAGATGTTGAAATTCTAACACCCAATAAAATGTTATTATTTGACAGTGCTTTTTCTAAGTAATTTGGTCATGAAATTGAACTCTTTGTGAATGGCAGTAGTGCAATTAAAAAAAAAAAAACACCAGAGAATGAGATTGCTCATTCTGTCCACTCTCCACCATATGAGGATACCAGAAGAGATTAGCCATCTGCAAACCAAGAAGAATGCCCTCCCCAGAGCTAGTCCTGGAGGAACACAGAGCTTAGCCTTCCCAGCCTCCAGAATTGTGAGAAATAAATTTCCACTGTTTAAAACACACAGTCAATGGTATTCTACTATTACAACAGCCCAAGCTAAGGTAAAAATTTAGAGGATTAAATGAAACTTAGCTTTTTTATTATTGTTGTTACTATATCTCGTAATGTTGAAGGTCAAGAATGCATATGGGGCTGAGTGAGAAAACATCATCACTGTTTCCTAATGTCTGTAATCCAAACATCTGAGATGGGGACAGGTAAGGGTAAACCTCTCTTGGGTTTACATCTAGCATGGAGACTTTAGGATAGTTAGACTTCTTGCATGGAGATAAAGTGTTCCAAAAAACAAGTATCCCCATAGTTCTTGCAAAAGTTTCTCAAACACTGACTCACACTCTGTCTTGCTCATCACTTTCTATAAGTCATACAAGTCACTAATGCCTGTCCAGTTACAAGGAGAAGGGAATTAGATTATACTTTCATAGGAAAGAAAGAAAGGAAACGGTGGATACATGTAATCTCTCAATCCAGGAAAGTACATGAATTCTCTGATTAAATTGTTAATAATCTATAACTTAAAATAATTCAAGGATTATTTATGTCGTTTATCCATACTGTCCATGACCTTCCATAATAATTACTTCATTAGACTCAAAGGTCCATGAGTCATGCCCAGGACAAGCTCTGATTACACAGAAGATGCTCAGTAAATTTTTTCTGAATGATAAGACATAATAAAATAATAAAATGAAAACAAATAATGATTTAGTAATTGATAATTTAATTAACAATTAATAATTAACAAAACACTCCAAATGAAATGATAAATCCCATGTCATGTGGACTCATCTGTGTTAGGATGAATGTGCTAGAACTAGTTTTTATTGGATCACAGCAGCCAGTTATGAACATTTTAATAAAGTTTATGAGCAAGTTAATAACACAATAATAGCTTGAAATTAGTCGCAATGGAAATGTTTATATCAAAGAATAAGCAAATGTTCCAAATCAACCCTTTTTTTTTTTTTAAATCCCCATGCCCTTGTACCTCAACCCTTATAGAGCTGGTTGTTAACTATTTACCAGCACACCTCTAATAGTATAGCATCAGCATTATGCAGGTCTTATGTGATTCCTTGTGTTACTCTAAATCTTCCATCTAGATTTGTACATCCAAACTAAGCCCTTGGAAAGATTCTTTACTTGATTAATAATACTTTAAGAAGACTTTGCCCCATAGTTCAGATTTTGAAAAACCAAATCTCTTATTCTACCTTGAATTTCATTTTGATTTTCTAGCTTAAGATGTCTGAAGCTCCATCCCTATTCCTTGGACTCTTAATTGGCTCCCAAACTTATTTTGTTCTATTCCACAGGTCCATACTGTGGAATTAAACGATGCCTATTTCCTATAAGACTAGGGTTTGCCTTGTCTTGCTAGGCTTCTTGTTACTCCTATGTTTGACTCAAAAGTTCAATTCTGTGACGGATCTTGCTTGTTAGGATGCCTACCTTCTTAATCAGTATTCTAGGACAATAATCTGTCACTCATTCTGGATCCCCTTGACTTTACCTTTCCTGTGCCTGCACTATTATTACCAAGAGTTAACTAAAATATGCTTCTATGATCTGCTTTTCTATATTTCTATTGTATCTCTGTGGTTCTTCCACCCCTGATGATACCACCTCCGAGAAATATTAACACATCTCATTGACCTCTTTTACTGCCAGAAAAGATTGTATTTAGCCAAACCTAGAGTTAAATACTTTGATTTGTTGGATCTGTTTTGACATTGAAATAATGATGGCATGACCAATTTGGTCATATCAGATTCATAAATTCGTGTTGCTCATGCATGATTAATTGACAAGATGGCAGCCACATGTAAATAGTTACTGGGCGCTCTGCCACATGCAGATATTATTAGATTATATCTGTTTCCAATACTTAAGCAGCAAGCATTTTATCTCAGAAGAAATGTTAGGAAGTAGTTCCTTGTTCAATATATTTCAAATCTCATTTTTTTTACAGAGGTACTAAATATTGTGCAAAGAATTATCTTGTTCGTTGTATAAAGATTTGACAACTATTCATACAATAGAACAATAAATTATCCTTAATGGCAAAGAAATCACATTAGCTAGAGCACTTGAAACTCTTTGCTTATTGATAATAGACACTAATCTAAAAACCCGTAATCTCTCCACTTACTTTCATTTTGATATACATTTGTTTGAGCAGTAGAAGTCGTGTTTCATCAAGCATGATAACATTCCACTCGTTCTGCCAGCTGCAGAGTAAAACTACAGCCATAAAATATTGTGTCTATCCAAAAGAAAGATGCCAGAAACAAATTCTACTTTTCTCTCAAAGTAATTTGTATATCTATAGGTACCCTAGATAATTATTCAAAGAGCTTTGGAGCTAATTCTGCTTGTTTGTGCTAATTTATATTAGAGGGATGCCCCTTACATTTTTATCACTGAAAAGACTTCCTGTAAAATGTGCTTGTTGTAGCTCAGTTCTTTAGATACATAGTAATAATTATATGTACAGTACATCCCTCTCTAAAAGCATTAACTCAAGCATTAACTATGCAGTGATATATGAGGGACATGAACTAACATACACTGAAAACTTATATATGTCAAGTAATGTGTCTTCTTCTTGTAATATAATGTGCCAGAGGTCCGAGGTTGAGGTGAGTACAATTCTTTTTGCTATGTTTTTAAATTTCTTACATTTGTATTTGTCAGGACATTCAACACTCAGTAATTTTGCAAGTTCTACAGGGCTGTATTCTCCATTTAGAGTTATTACACATACCCAGAAAGAAAGTGACTTGTATCACACAATTCATTCGTGGCATACCAAGAGCTCTAACCTAGATTTTCTGAATCATAGTTTCTGAATTATGAAAAGTGAGAAAGTAAGGTTAGGGGTGGTTTCTAGGAAGAGTGATATCAATCTATACATTTGTTTTAAGAGCTGTTAGAGGCAATGGGAGAACTCAGAAGGGACTGGGGAGAGAATAAGCAAGAGGGCCAGGAATCATAAGATGTTCCGAGTAGGTTTCTCTGAGCCCTGGAGGAAGCAGTAATGTAAAAGGAACTTACATGCTTTCTCTTGATTCTCAGCTTCTTAATTTGTTCTGAGAACAATGAGCACCATGAACTCAGTCTAAGTGATAAGACTTAAAAACCAAGAATTCAGATAGATGCCAACATTTTTCTTAAACATGCCTATGCATCATTATTGGGATCCTATGGTTAATAGTATATTACTGTGCAGAATATGATAATAACCACATGAGGCACTGAATATATCCTCCACTTATAATTTGTATTTCTTTTAATTCTGAGAAAGGATTTCAGACAACAAATTGGCTACTTAATCTACTCTCTAGTCTGTACATGAAAAGACAGGCCTGTACAATGGAGCATTTACTCTTCAGTTTAATTCAACCATTGGTTTGCACTTTTAGTTTTGACTACAACAGCAATGATATTAAATTAAGAATGTTAAATATTTGATGATACTTGAAGAGATAATGATATTATAGCAAAGTTAGATCACATGTATATAGTACATAAGGGAAAAGAGACATCTTTGAAACACCAAGCAGTAAAATCATTTGGGCCCAGGGGAAAGAGGTTAGTTAGAGAAGAAATTATTGCTAATCATTATTGAAACCTGGGTGATAAAAGGTTCATTATGCACTTTTCTCTACTTTTGTCTTTGATGCTAAAAAATGTAAATTAATATCCTGCTTAGCATTTGCCTCTTTAAAATTATTAGTAAAAGTATGAACTCAAATCTATATGGGGAAAATCTTACCTCTTTGAAACATTAAGGGGACTTGTGACCTTATCTTTATGCTGAAAATCTTAGGTTGTGTGCCATTTATTTTAGTCAATCTATAATATTAATTTTATTTTTAAGACATCCTGGCAAAGTTTCTTTTTTTGTCCTGGAGTAAGGAAATTAGTTTAAAAAAATCAAATATCAAATATAAATATCCAAGAATTAGGAAAAGTCTGAAAATTTAGAGAAATGAAGCAAGAGAATTAGTAGCAAATATTAAAGCAACATATAATCATAATAAATTAAATTAGATTTGGTACATTAATAGGCAGATAGACCTATAGAATATTCTGTGAAACAACTATCTTGATTTTCATGTCATGAAGGAGAAAACAAAGAAAAAATTAGGAAGTATGTTATTGACTAAAGGTGATCATACAGACATGAAAAACAAACATAATGAATAATATGCAATTAAATTCTGAATTTTTATACAATATCACAATAATCATTTGGGGGTAACTGGATTTTTTTTTCTTTTTTTGGTGGTGCTGGATATCAAACTCAAGGCCTCAAACATTCTAGGCAAGTAAGCCCCACCCAAGCCCCGAATTAGGTAAATTTGAGTATGGACTGAAAATTATTCAATATTATGATACAAATTTTAAATATCTTGGGTGTTATGGGGTGTCTTGTTTATGTTCTATGAAGACTGCTGAAACATTTAGGAAGGAAATTTGAGTATTCCACAAATTTAAATATCTGAATAAGTAAGGCATTATGGTAAAACAAACCCTCCAGAACTGGTTGAAACTCAGTTACTGTGGATGCATAACCTTAACAAGACTCTGTGCTTGCAGATTCCAGGATGCAGAACGTCCTGAACAATCATCAGCCCTCAGTGTGTTCACTGATACTTTTATTTCTGCAGAAGCAACAAAGCAACTTGATGAAATACTAATGTGCATTGTAAGTAATAGTTCAGGTTGATGAATAATATGACTTATCTTTCTGAAAAAGAGAAGGCAAGGTAGACTGCCTGTTGTTAACCTTCTTGGGCTCAGTGGGACTATGCCCCATTCCACATGATTCTGGAATGGTATTCCTGCTGTATAATCAAAATCATGGCTGCCTCTCCCAACTATTTTATGAAAGGTTAGAATCATGAACCTGAAGTCATTAACTTGCAAACAAAAGACAGAGCTATATTGTGGTTACCCTTATGCTATAAATGTTTAAGCATCTGTCCAACTCAGGAGGCTGAGGCAGGAGGATTATTAGTTCAAAGCTACCCTCAGCAATTGAAAAGTGCTAAGCAACTCAATGAGACTCTGAGACCCTATTTCTAAATAAAATACAAAATAAGGCTGGGGATATGGCTCAGTGGTCAAGTGGCCCTGAGTTCAATCTCTGGTACATATCCCCCAAAATAATGAAAGTAAGAATTGATCTAAAGAACTTTAACACTGGAAATATGGAAGTCAGAGCTGACAGTTCACCCTACTTTGAACATTCTTATGCACTTAACATAAAGCACAGTAAGGAAAAGAAGCACTTGATACCTTGGCATAAACCAAAGATCCCAGGGTCATTCTCTCTGTTTCTGGTCCTCAAAATAAACAAATTCTGTAGCTTTTATTTTAACCTGAACTTCATAGAAACATAATTTTACAAACCTTGATTTGTATATTTTGATTTGTGTACACACAACATAACTTTCATGAATAGGAGGAATAGATGAAGTTTTTCAAGAATGTAGAGAGTATTGTACATTTAGTAATCTTGGAAATTTTGTGTTTTATTAAAGTTTTATTGTAGCTGTGTGCTTTATTTGGTGAGCCAGATTTTTAAATCTCAGAGTCTCTTGCATTTTTGCAAGTAAATTTTTGCTTCAGCACTGCCTCTTGATGGGCAGCAGTGCAAGTAAGACTGGTGGTAGCAGAGCTGAGGAGGGGGCCTCAGGGCCAGTTTTATCATCTGATGACATCAGAATTGGGAGGTAGCTTTACTTTTTCACAGTTCACCAAGACAAAGAACAATTGAAAGTGGGATGTCTTATAGGGACAGAGCAACAGAAGACAGGAGGAAAATCTCTGTGCATGGAGATTCAGAATGTTGGAGGCAGGGACATAGCTTAATACCAGCTAGTTATGTGAATTCTTGGCTTTTGTCATCCTTAAATAGTAAAAAAAATTGTAGTCTGATGCATATTAGTGTGCACTGTATATACTTCAAAGTCCATAACTATGGCATTTAATGGGAGATAAATTTGTCACTTGCCATTTAATGAGGAGGAACCTTTTTTGAATTTTACCAAGTTGTCATTTGAGATAAAGATGTACATGCAAAGAGATGGCCTAAAAGCCAAACTAAACAAGATGCAACTCAGGAGAGTACAGCCATGGATGTAGGAGCCCAAACTCTGTCCTTGAGGCCAGGTATATTATGTCACAGCTGGTTTCCTGCAAAGGCAGCCTATACAACTGCATATTACCTGCACTTAGGAGAGCTCTGCATATGAATTACTGCTCTGCTATCAACAACTTGAAATTCATAATTATTTTATCTTCTGTTTCACAAGCATAGCAGTGGAGTATGTATAAAGATGCTGGAGATAAGACAACATGCATGTTCTTTGCTGCATCCTTTACATATGGCACATACGATGACACTCTACATAGAAGTCCAGTGAAAGCATGATGTATAATTATTAGGTAAGAATAAAGGGTACAAGTTAGTGTGTTACTCTATGTATCAGGAAGTGAATATGGGGACAGATTTGAGAACACATATGCCTTTTGAACCAGAAATTATTTCAAAGAAGCATGCACATACAAGACAATATTGTACTATGTAATATGAATACCCCCAAAATCTTACTATATCCTTGCTTCCTATGTTATATCTGGATATCAGCCAACCAATATAGAATTAAGCATTCCTATTCGAAAATAAAAGTGAAACAATGGGCTGCGGTAGTGGCTCAGTGGTAGAGCACTTGCCTAGCATGTGTGAGGCACTAGGTTTGATTCTCAGCACCACATATAAATAAATATAGTCTATTGACATCTAAAAAATATTTTTTAAAAAAGTGAAACAAGGTAACATCCAGAAAAACAAAACAAACAAAAAACCTTAGAAAAATAATAATAAATTAATAAATCCAGCACAAACATGATGGTCAATAAATAATTTACTATAACATTGTTAAAATATTTAATTATGAGAATGTATTCATTAGAAATATGTAAATTATTTGCATGTAAATGCGTACAACTTTTAATGATTTCTATATGCACACTTGCAATTTCTCTTTTTAATTAAGAACTATGTAACTTGAGATTGATGAAAAAATATACCATATTAAATAATTTGAACCCTCTCTGAAGCAAAACTGCATAAAATCAGGTATAGCCAACCAAGATTAATGTAATAGTCATGGGGATGCATAGTGAAAATGTGTAGCCTGAGAACAGAACTAAGAGCAGCTGAAGGGGAACCAAACACATCTGATTATTGTATCGAGAAAATGTTTAGCAATATTTTACCCAAAAGAGAACCCCATACATTCCAAGTGCTGAGGCTCAGCAACTTGTCATTGCCCTGGTCCAGTGGGCTCAGTTGGACATTCCTTAGGATCAAGTTGGTAATGTTGGACACTCATCAGGGTTAGTCAAGCAGTTTCATGACTACAAACCTTGGTTTTCACACATGTAAAGTAGGCATGAAGAATGCATATCTATCAAGGTGATGCAAAAAAAAAAAAAACAGTTGATAGGCAAAAAGATCCTAACCCCAATATCTAGTATAGAATTGATAATGTTTTTTGCCAATATATAAACTATTATTATTGCCCATGTTCATGAGTTATTATTCATCCTTGTTTTCTTTGTATGTGCATACTCAATAAATGTTTGTTATTGTTTTGTTGTAAGATTATTACCTAGCTAAATATCATTGTAGGAAATATCCCACATAGATTATAGTCACACAATTGAAATTATCTTTCATTGCATGGTTAAGGACACTAGATTTAAAATTGTTTTCTTTATTCCAGGTTAATGTCCTAGAGGGCAGCATATTGTTTGAAGCAGTTTGAAGTCAGAGCACTCTCACTGAGACAAGCTGCCGAGAGATGATCCCTTCAAATATGTGCCAGAAGATGACCAAAATTTCATTTGTGCAATGAAATAAAAAATTAAAAAGAAAAGAGAGAGAAATATTTAATGCATAGAGATCTCAATCATCGATGAAGCCATAGTGAACTCTAAGGAACCTGTAGGTTATTTGAGGGATCTGGAATCCTTTAACAAGTCTTAGATGATAGAGGGTTGGAAAGGGTAGAAATTTACCAAAGTAGAGGGGCAACAGAGTTTTTGAGGTCACTTTTGTTTATTTTAATGAATATAGAAGAACAAATGAGAATAAGAATTAAAGTTGGCAGAGAGGTGTAATTTATGTTAGGAGATAAAGGACTTCTTTTTTTTAACATTTTATGTTTTATTTATTTATTTGTTTGAAACTGGGAATTGAACCCAGCGGTGCTTCACCACTGAGCCACATCCCCAGCCTTTTAATTTTTTTTTTTTTTTGAGACAGGGTCTCACTAAGCTACTTAGGGCTTTGTTAAGTTGCTAAGGTTAACTTTGAACTTGAGATCCTCCTGTCTCAGCCTCCCAAGCTGCTGAAGGGACTTTATTTGTATAAAAATAGAAATCAACGAAGGAAGGGAGGGTGAATTAAATTACCTCAATCCTTCTCTTTCTCCCTCCCTTCCTTCTCTCCTTTATTCCTTCCTACCTTCCTCTTATCCTTCCTTATTTCAAACATCTAATAATGTTGAAACATTAAAATAATAAATATACTAAGTATTGAATATAAATAGAAAAAACACAGTCCCAACACTGTAGGAGCCCATAGCTTGAAATTTTGTTGATACATACAACAAAATTTATAGATGCACAATATAGAAAAAACAAGGGATGATTATGGTTCTCCTAAGTATATGGGTCTGTCAAAAAGGATTTAGAGGAACTGAGACTCAGTTTGAACATTCAGACAGTTTTAAATTATTGTTTGTCATGTGAACACAGGAAGATCTGGCATCTTAGGCAAGAAATGTATCATAAAATTTAATTGATGGATATTAGAGCATGTCGTGTCACATATGAGAAAAACATACATTATAGTAAAATAGATGATTTTTTAAAGGAATGGGATTAGTTTCAGGCATGCCTAAAACAAGCCATGCCTTCATTTTGGAAGGCTTCATTGACCAGGCTCAGGTATTCAGAGTAAAAGAAAATTTTATACCAATGAATATCAATGATAAAATTTTCAGATATATTTACATTTATCAAAAACAATACTACCTGATTTTTCTGCTCTAAGGGAAAGTATCTACTGCAAACTATTCTCTCAGATATTTAAATAAAGTTACTTTTAGGACCTGTGTTCCATGATGTTTTGGGTTGGAGTGGTTATATTTATGAGATTGATGCCAGTGGCATTATTGGCATAGCCAATAAATTTTCTAATTTTTGTCAATATTTTACTGTGAACTAAATGGTTGTGGGCTTCAAATAGAAAAAAAAAATGATGTTTCTCAAGTGGATGACTTCAAAAATTAATTTTATTCATGAACAACAGAATTATAGAGCAACCTATTTTGTCTAGTTACTTACAAGTTGTATTGTATATTTTAATTTATTCACTGATTTTAAAGGAAATCATGGTAGCTTAGAGAAGATATTCCATGGTAATAGAAATTCTTCCATGGATGACATAGTTGATTTTTAACACATGAGGTAGAAATTATTGGTAAATGTTATCTTGGATCTTGTAATAAAGAAGTTAACTCCATTTTTTGATATTAAACCATAGACAGATTTTACAACCTCATTGTTTTCCTTGCCTGCATTGTATCTCATCTATCAGGATAAAAAGACTTCCATAGTTCTTCTATTTCTTCAGACCAGAGGTAATTTTAAACTGTGAAGCTTGGCGCCCACATGGGAATCCTCTTCCTAACTCTCCTTCCAAACCACAAGGAAAGCTCCAGATAACCTCCTCTCCTCAACTGACCATGGCTACCTTCTCAGAGAATTCTGCTTGGGCCCCTCCCTTCCTTGTAAATTCCCGAGATTATTGTGAATACTAACTACTTGTTATTCCCACTCATTGCTAAGCACATTGTTTCATCAGCCTGAATATCTAAATAAATGTCTGAGTGATGCTCAAAACAATCTTACAACACAATTAGTCCTTTTATCTTCAAGCTTTGCTATAAATAAATAAGTACACCCAAATGATCTAATGATTACATTAACACCCACAGCCTTCAATCAAATTCCCAGAGCTGAGAGAAAAAGGTGAGTTATTGCTGTGAAGAGCTAGTATCAACTGTTGTCTTTCATAATCAATTCTGCCATATCTTAAAAAAAGCTACCATAAATTCCTATAGAAGAATGATTAATGGTAACAAGAAACTCATTGACATGCTTCTAGAAAGAAAAAAAGAAAAGCTAAAAATGTTTTGTCTATTAGAATCTAATTTTAAAATAATATCTATAAAAACAATACTAAATATAAAGTGATATCATATCTGAAATTACAAACAATTTAAAATCTCAATTTTCAGAACATTCCATATACTAGTATTTTAATTCCTTTTTAAAAAGGTTTATTGAGATATAATTCTCTAAAGTGCATTTTTATTTTTAGCATTTTCACAAGATTGTGCAAACATCACCAGAGTCAATTTTAGAACATTTTTCCTTCCAAAATATACTTCATCCCATAATGGTCAATTCTTGTTTGCCCCTACCACTGCCTCAGCCTCTAAGGAACCATTAATTTACTTGTTCTTTCCATAAATTTATACATTTCAGACATTTCAAACTTATGAAATAAATTTTGTGTTGGCTTCTTTCACTTAGTGTAGCACTTTCAATGTTTATCTACGTCATAGATACACTCTCTGAGTGTATTAGTGGGCTCTAGTATATTAGTGGGCTCAGGCTATAAAATAGAATACCACAGATTAAATGGCTTAAATTACAGAAATTTGTTTGTCAAAGTTTTGAGACTGGAAATCCAAGATCAAGATGCTGTCAGAATTGGCTTTTGGAAAGGCCTCTTTCTGGTTTGTGGATGGCTGACTGCTCACTGTGTCCTCACTTTCTCTTTCTGTTGTGTGCATGTTCCTCGCCTCTTTTTTTTTTTTTTTTTTTTTTGCCTACATGACACTAATCCTGTTGGATAAGGGACCCACCCTTTTGACCTCCTTTAACCTCAATTACATCCTTAGAGATCTTATCTCCAAGCATGGTCACACTGGCATCTGGCTTTCAACACACAGATTTTAGAGAGACACATTTCAGTCCATAATACAAAGAGACATGTTTTCTCTTTTATATGTTATGCCATACTGCAGTTTTGATCACCTAATGATGGGCTCACAATCATGTCCATGTTACTCTTTGTTTTAGCTGCCAGTAAACACAGAATCTATCTTAAGGGTAAATAATCACAAATATGTATACCCTGAGTACATGGATTTCATTCTTTGCCACCCCTTCTGTTATCTCACCTCAGCTCTACTCAGCAATAACCATGAACTTCTGTTTATATTTTCTAATTCTTGATTCTTTATACTAACATTTTATTATTCACATTCTAGCTTTCAGATGTCTCAAATATTTTCAGAAACAAGGCAAAAATACGTAAAAAACAAAACAATATGAGTAGTCAATACACTCAGAGAACTTGAATCATTTCAGGCACACCAGCCGAAGTCCATTATACGCCTACAAGCTGTGTGCCTGTACCTGCAATTGTAGTTTACAGTCTCTACTATTTCTCAGTTTTTCACTTTCCTTTTTGTGTCCTCCCATTAAGCAGAAAGTTAAAAGGTTTTTGAGAGAATACATTTCCATTCATTATAGCAAGAATGTGTTGGGAGACTTTTATATGCAAGTATCAAAAGAATCACACTAGTACTAACAAGAAGGAATTGCATTATAATGTCATTTTTGCAGTACCAACATGTTCTTTTTTCTAAAAGAACTAAGAGTAGTTTGTGGGGTGAGGAAGCAACCTAAGGACAGACACCACTCTCAAGCTTCTTGTGCCTTATCCATATTTACCATGTGCCTGAAATGCTTCCTGATTCCTGTAGGAAGATTATCATGCCAAGAATTTAAAAGTCTCTTTCTCTTAACTCCATTAAATATCTTCGATATACAGACCAGTAATGGAAAGAAAAAGAGAACACAGATAAAAATTGAGACCTTTCTAATGGAATTTAAAGCTCAATAATATGTACTTTCAGGTGCAAGTAATATTTACTTAGTGAAGAACAGGGTAATTAGGGCAGATGTTCTCCGATAGATGGGTACGAATGTAAGAGATCAAATACACCATTAAGAGCAGCTTGAGACTGGTATTTGTTTTGGACTTCATTGAGCAAATTAACTCACTTGTGAGTATCTTATCAAAGAATGTAACTTACTCTGAGGAAGAAATGTTTTGGTTTATTGATAATTTGTTGTATTTACATAAAAATAAAAAGTACATAAAAGTTTCTTGAAAACAAATTTAATTTTTGTGTGTGTGTGTGTGTGAAAAGGAAATTCACATCAATACGGAGTGTAAAAAAATAAAAACACATGTAACAGTTCTGTCTAGGTCACTAATGAATTTGAGGATATTTCTAGAGGAGAATTGGGGATTTTAACTACAGATTTTATCAACCACATTAATATATAGTGCTATTACTGGTTAAAGACATTATGTTGTGGTGAAAAGTGTAAAAGAATAGCAACTAGTAATGGAGTCTTTGAGCCAAGGTCTAACTTTTATTTGCTATGTGACCTCAGGCATCTGATTTAATTTCCATAAGCCTCAGAAATATTTCCTAGCTATTTGGCCCAACTGTTAAACAACAAAAGGACAAAGGAACAAAGTAGAATATTAAGGCATTATCTATTTCAAAGATCCTAGTGCTCCTATTAATTTATTATTTAACACTATTAAGCTCTTATTTTCAAGTATTATGCATTTGACATATAAAAATATTCCTCTATTGATCTTAAGTATGCCACAGATCCATCTGTAACATCAAAAAGGAAACAGTAAGGAATTTCACTACCAGCATAAACAAAACAGCATTTTGAGTGTTTTAATGTGCTATAATCTAGAGATGAAAATGGCAGTCATGTGCTAAGACTCTCAACACAGTGTGCTAAGACTCTCAACACGGAGATAAATAGTTGCAGATAAACAGTTGCAGAGGCCATGTGACAATACTAGAAAGAATTTAGGATTCATGACAGAGTGGCAAGCCCTGTTCCTTAGCTACTGTTGCTTTGTATTTTAGAAGATCCACCTCATAGAACATTCTAAAAGAGAATTATGAAAACTTTGGCCTGAAGACCAAATCAGTGTATTGCCTCTTGATGTAAATAAAGTTTTATTGGAACATAGTCATGATCATTCAATTATGCATCCCTATGCTTTTATGCCACATTGGCAGAGTTGAGTAGTTAAAAAAGAAACTATGCGGCTAAAATATTTACTCTCTGGCCTTTTACCAAAACTCTGGTCAACCTATTCAAGATCATTGCCTTATTGATATAATTGGAAATCTCTCAGAATTTGAGCAAGAAGTATGATTGAACCCTTCAATCTACATATGTAGTTGTAGTCTTGGGTATTGACAAATGATCAATATTAAATTCTTGTCTTCAATAGCTTTGAAACATTATAATTCTCCCATGTCAATGTGAACTTCAATTCGGTAGTATAAGAGTAAAATGATGAGATTTTCTTGGAGCAGAGCAGCACTGCCTACGCTGCTGCCTCCCATCCTTGGGATGTCTTTTGAGAATACAGTAGGCCTCATAAAAGCTTTGACCTTTATATTTTACAAAGCAAGTTCACAGGTTTTCTAATCCTTGGAGCTATGAACACCTACCTCCAGAATTAGCTCAGTTCTATCTAACTGGCACACATGAGAAAAACACAAATTCTGCCTTCATATTTCTCAAGGAATTAAAGGAGGTTTTAATTGTTTTCTTCTACTTTTTCGTATAAATTTGTGCAAAATTTTGTCCAGAATTCGTAGTCATTTTTACCTTACATGCTTGACATGCTGACACTGCTTACCTACTATTAAAATTATGTCCTCTCTCTCCCTTTGTATACATTAGCATGGGGAGGGCTTGTTTTTTTGCGGGGGAACTGTCTTATTTTTCTTACAGAAGGGCTTTACTAAAAGCAGTCTCTTTGTAGCTCTGGTGTGGTAACCAAGATTCTGCATTTCTAATAAGCACCCAACTGATGCTAAAGCTGATGCTCCAAGATCACACTTTTAAGTTACTAAATGCAAATAGGAAAAATATGTTTTATATTTCTAAAACTCAACTTAGTTTCTGAAATTCCACTGCCACTCGTGGTTGCTTGCAATTTAACATTCATTCTCTTTTGGATAACAACTGAGTCAAATGCATGCCTCTCCCTTTTTCCTCCTTCCTAAGTGGTTTTGATTCTGAGATGCAGGGAATCTTTATAGTTGACTCAGTTATCATCTGTGTACCTTTTCCCTATACTCTGATGACATCAACCAAGTTTCACTTTGTTTCCAGGGAGTACTCATCTGTGTGGCTTTTGTTGCAGATGTAGTCTTCACAGCATGGAGAATGCTGGGTCCATCGATGTCCTGTTTGTCTCAGGCTCAGAATATCTGTTTCATCCTAGTTTTCTCAGGACTTCTTGAACCTTACAAAAACCCCAGCTGTTTATTGTCCATAATCCTAAAGTCTCTCACTTTAGATGGCATCCTTTGGAGTCAACAAAGTAGACATGTATATATGCATGGCTTCTTCAAAATCCTAAGGTTGCCTGGATTATGATAGGGTGAATGGGGCTGTAAAGCAAACTCTGCCATTTCCCAGTCTCTTGAAGCCCACCTATGGCTTCTATCATCTACGGTCTCTACTGAATTCTCCTAAAACTCACTTAGAATACAATCATAATGGGAATTCCTTTTGGTGAAATTTACTCACCTTTATGATCCTCATTTTTATTTAAAATTTTGCATATCATTTATCATGAATTATACTTACATGAATTTTGATTTTTTTAACACATTGATATAAAGTTTTTTTTTTAATCAATTGCTGAATTTTGGAGGGAGACCCCTTAAGCAAGTGCCTCACTTGCTTCCCACTGTGACCAGTCATCTCTTCTCTTCTTACTTTCTCCTTTCTCTTCATGACCGGTGAGACCCATTGGATGGGAAACTAACACTTGAATTATTCTTCATCATTACCTACACTTGTTAGTGGATGATCTCACTGTTTAGATTCATTTGAAGCTTGGCTTTATTGACTCTTGGGGTTTGGGAAAGTAGCTCAGAGATAGAGCATTTATCTAGTTTGTGCAAGGCCCTGGGTTCAATTCCAACACTGAACAAAACAAAAAACTCCTTTTTCTCATTGACATAGCAAGTCTAACTTGTGAACTAAATATCTTGACTTATAAAACTTGTTTTCTGCAATGAGTTTTTGTAAAGACATTTCATAACTCAGTTGATTGTTTTATTTATCGATTAATAAACAGCTGGCTCCAGTTTCTATATGGGAAGTCATTATACAAAACTATGGCTTCTTCTCTGTGAATCATAAAGAAAAATCAGTATCTGAAAATATTATGTTATGGTTTGGATTTGAAACATCTACCAGAGTCTTATGATGAAGACTTGCTCAGAGGTGGGGCTTTTAGGAAATTATTGAATCATGAAGACTCATCATCTCACCAGTGGATTAATCCATTTAATGGGTTAAAATTTTGAATGGCTATTGAGAGACGGTGACGGGCCTCACTGAAGGGTGTGAATATGCTCTTTGGCAAATATATCTTGTTCTGGGACCTTTCGCCTCTCTCTGAATCCTGATGTCCTGAACTAAGCAGCTTTTCTACACCACACATTTCTGCCTCACCTCAGGCTCAAAGAAATGGAGATGGCAACCAGGGACTGTATTTTCTGTAACCATGAACCAAAATATTTTTTCTTCCTTCATGAATTTTACGTCGGGTATTTTGGCCATAGTAATGAAAAGCTGACTAAGATCCTATGATATTTATAATAATAGCTAAGATGAAACTAAGCTAAATAGAAAACTAAGGAATTGACTAGTATCTAGCTTCTGCATTGGAACTAACAGAGTAAAAAAAATAATATTTTTTTTTTTAAGAGAGAGAGAGGACAGATAATATCAGTGGTAGAGTAAGTGTCAGCATGCAAGGCTCTGGGTTCAATTCCCAGGACAAAAAACAAACAAACAAAAAAAGACCAGAAAGAAGAAGGAAGGATCTATTTGCCTTTAAGCTCCTCTGAGGCTGGAATTGGATTGCATATATTTTGGCAGATAGAGGAAGGCTTACCAATATCTGGTAAATAAGTAAAGGATCATACCTGACATTTTTATAATGCCACTGTTTACTTCCTATTTATTACATTCTTTTTTCTCGGCTTCTCAAAGAAATGGACCAGAATAAGAAAATCAATCGTGACAGCATATGTTTCCTCCAACTATTTATTTTCTACAGAGGCCACGAGTTACTTAAAAATACAGAAATTTTAAAAGCATAGAAAACAAAGAATTTCAAAGCAGCTTCCCTTTGAAATCAAAGATGAAGTAGAATGTGAGTGGGAGGAAAAGAAGCAGGAGGCCAGAGAGAGAGAAAAGAAACCTTCGGAACTGATTTAGAAAAGAGATAATGAACCAGACAGAAGGAAAGCATAAAAGATCCTCTGTATGTGGAATAACTTGCTACTCATTCGGGAGGGAGAGTGGTACAGCCTGAGGTGGATGTGTAGGAGGCAAGACCGCTCTCGGGGAGCTGGGAGGTTAAGGAAACAGCTGTGCGCTCAGCTGCAGGACGACTGACCTCCTACCCCTGGAAGGAAATCAGAAAGCAGGAGGACGGGAGAATGTCTGACTTCCCCGCTATGGCTTTCAAATAGCTGGTGGCTTATTACTATGAGAGTCCTGAGACATACTTTCAATGATCATTTATCCACATAGTTGAGTTTCTTTAATGACATAACATTACTCCTGCGGGAGAGGGACTTGAGGACAAGGAACAGTCAGGTCGACAAGCAACTCCCACAAGGAGCGCTCCCAAGAGCTGGCAGGCATGGGAGCACTGATGCAGCCCTTCCTTCTCATCCCAGGCGTGGCTTCTGAAGCAGGGGTGTCTTCAAGGTGTTATTCTGTTTTCATGCCCCTCCACTCCACCTAAATGAATCTAAAATAAGTGGAAGACAAAGGAAAACTAGAATAATAATGCCAATGATCATGCCAATATTGTCTTATCTATGAATTTTAATACTGTCTTACAGTCCTGTTTAATAATAAAAAAAAAGGACAATTCATAATGTTTATTTAGTGTGGCTGCCTCTGGATATGATGAGTCTTGTTTTAGGTAAGGATTTTCACATTTTTTTTTTTAATTTGTGTAGTGTTTACTTAGAGCCACATAATTAAGCAGCTTAGAACACCTCCTTAGCGGCCACCTCCACTTGCTTAACATGAAGAATGAGTAGAGGATCAGACAGTAGATGGTGCTGTTATTTCAAAGACCACACAGGACTGACGATATTCAGATTCTCTTAAGAGGACAGGAAACGGAGTGAGAGAAAAGTGTGAAAACTTGACTGACATAATTTTCTTGGTTTACAAAGGTTATGGAGTCGAAAGTTATTTTTTGTAGTGACTTATTCTGTCCCTTTGGGTAGGGGGGTGGTGAAATAACAATAACAGCTTCCCTTAGTAATTAATAACTTCTGCCTTTCTAGAAGAGGAAAAAAAAACAACAACAAGAAAAAAAAATTTCACGGTTAATTTTTCTCCTTGAAGCAGTAACCATCACAGATGCTGTTGCTCATACCGACTGCCATTACAGACAGATAGCAATTCACAAGCGCTCAGCAATGCAGAAGATATTAAAATGTAAAACACATGAATGTGAAGTTTCCTTAAAAAGACTGAAAAAAAGCTTTTTCTAATATAAAGCAATTTATATGTAAAACATCTGTAATCACAAAAGCACCTTAAATACAATATTCAAATGCAAGCAATAAAAATCCTGTATCTGAAGATGATAAATCAACATATTAAAAGCTTGCCTCTCCTGGCAGCAGATGCTCTTTGAGAGAGAATTGGTAACAGATGCATACCATAGAGGGGGTTCAGACCGTGGTGACACAGGCAAGGGGCTGCGTTCAGCCAGAGCTACACGGCTGGATCATAGGACCTGCAGCTAAAGCACAATTGCTGTCTAGGTTCCTAAAGAGCAACACTAGAAGTTGTCTCTTTAAAACTCCATTACTCACACTTAATGGCCACTGATGGAAACTCCTTGCCTCTCCATTGCAAAGGCTTAGGTTATGTTCATTTTTTATTCTCCAAAAACATACGGTGATAGATTGTCTAAAGTGTGAACCAAACTATCTTTCTAAATTTGCAAGCACAAACATCTAAGTGTAAAAGAACAATTTAAACCAAATGACTGATGGTATTATGAAAATGATGACAAACACCAATATTTAACTTTTGGGTAACTAATTGCATCATTTGTAATCTGCACTTTTTTTTTGCATTAGAGAACCAGATATAATTTCAAACATTCATTTCTAAGAAATATCAAAGGGTGCTTTATAGATTCTTTGAAACCCATGAGCTTCTAATAGGATAATTTTTAATTAGAAAAAAAAATGGTTTTCAGTTGTTGATTCAGTGTTGTTATTACTTCAGGATTGCTAATGTCTCCGGGTAACATTGCATGCCTTCTAATTTGGACTGTTATAGGAGGAAAAGAAATATTTTCCTCACCTGCAACTAGGTTCATGACTAAAAACATTGTAACAAAGGACAGTTAACAGGAGAAAGGCATATGAATTTATTTAATACATTTTTTCAATGATAGAGAAGCCTTTAGAAATTAAAACTCAAAAAAACCCAAGAAAATGTCTATTTTAATGCTTAGTTTTAATGAAGAGAGGACTGTGTGGAGAGTATAATTGGAAAATGGGATGTGATCTAATGCTAGTCAGCTGGGAGGACCTGCTTGTTCAGATTTTTCTCTTTGTCCTGGCATCTTTTTTTATGAGGATGTTCCTTTCCTCTGGGTATAGTGAGGATGCTTCTCAAATGAGGTTCTTCTGACCTGCCTCAGAGGAAAGTCAGAAAATTCTTTCTAGGTTTTATGATCTGCTTCAAGGGAGAAGCAGGGTAGGAGTATGAAAGGGACACCAGACTTCTGTTTTTCTCAAATGTCAAGGTACTA
Source organism: Ictidomys tridecemlineatus (assembly GCF_052094955.1). Lineage (NCBI taxonomy): Eukaryota > Metazoa > Chordata > Mammalia > Rodentia > Sciuridae > Ictidomys > Ictidomys tridecemlineatus. The sequence continues at coordinate 112,128,434 of NC_135483.1, forward strand.
TATTTTGGGTAAGTGTGTCCTTCACTATTATAGAATCATATGAATTATTTGAACAATAAGTAGTTTGTAATTGTTACTAAATTATTTGAAAAGATTCGCTAATGTTGCTTTCGTTTCACCATTGTATTGCCCAGGGTTCTGTAGAAGAATAGAACCAACAGAATATAAATAATTAAAAGAGGGAATTTACACCTTTGGCTTACACAGTCCTAGGCTGGATTGCCTTGCAATGGCTCTCTGCAGGCTGGAAAGCTGGGGAAACCAAAAACTGCTCAGTCCAAGAAGCTGGACCAAGGATTCCACCCCACCTACAAAGCCAAAAAGCTGGAAATTCCCTGGAGAGTTACTGTGATAGTTCCACATTTGAAGACTTAAGAATCTTGAGTCTGAGGAAGTTGGTAAGAATAAATAACACACTCACTGAAGAAGAGTGGAGCTTGTGTGTGTCTGCAAACTTTCTTCTCTTACATTTTTTTTTTTTTTTGTTTCATCTGGGCTCCCAGTTTATTGGACTGTGTTATTCACATTTAGCGTGGGTATCCCCCTCAGATTGGTGACCCACATGACAATCATCTCTGGAAGCACCTTTACAAACACATCCAGAAGTGTGCTTTACCAATTGTCCAGGCGTTTCTCAATCCAATCAGGTTCCTACATAAGATTTGTGATCACAATAGTAACACATGTTTTGTTTTTTTTTTTTTCTCTTATCATCTATATGTGGCAACTTGAAAGCATGGTCTCAAATTTATGGACACTCTACCACTGAGAGGTTATATTTGTGTCTGCTTCTCTTGAATCTTGGTGAATACAGAGGTAACAATGCTATGTTGCTTTGGCCTTTGGGTAAATGAAGAAGCTTGGCAACTTTCACCTCAGTCTCTCAGAATGCTCTCTCACTCTCCCAGATCCAAGTGCTACATTCTGAGAAGCCCAAGCTGCATGAAGAGTCCTGCCTTGATTAGGTGCTTTGTCCATAGTCCCAGCTGAAGTCAGACTTCCTGCGTCCCAGCCCATCTATCAGAATGAATAAAACCAACCTCTAAATAATTCCAATCTCTAGAAATTGAAGCACCTACCTATTTAAATCATTCCAGCTGAGACCCCGCTGTGGCCTTAAATAGCTGATACAGAATCAGTGAGAGAGAAGGCATACATGTGTGTACACGTGTGTGTGTGTGTGTGTGTGTGTGTGTGTGTGTGTGTTTTACTCAGCAGTAGACACCTGGCACACTGTAGTTGAGTTATAGCTACATCACTGTTGCTCATAAACTGACTAGACATTCAGGTGAGAATGCTTAGTTTTAGACATTTTTAATATTCCCTAAGAATCTCCCCATTCAGCTTCATTTCCTGTGCTACTGTTCCTTCCTTTCATCTGAAGTCCAGACTTCTGAGATGGATAATTACTGACCCACATATAGACAAAATGCTACAAATTATTTACTAATCATTGTGAGTTTCAAGAGAAAAGAAGGATAAGCAGAAGCTTGCGGGTCATGTTCAATCTACTTGTCTTTTCTGAAAAATCTACTTCAAACCCAATAGGTCCTGGAGAATCATGGCTTTAGTTTTCCAGTATGGTTGATGGAATTCTGGCTAATTCTTGACATACAATGAAGAGTGAAAGTTTTAGTGAAGAACCTCCAAGTGTTCATGTTCTATATATTCTTTCTCATTATCTTTGCTTCTCACCAATCCCTTTTCTCAATTCCTAGGACACTGTCCTTTGGTGCTTGCCCTGAAGGTTATCCAAGTCAAATTCCTTTCATGTCAGCAAGATTTGCATTTTCTCCTGCTATGGTGGCCTAGCTAGGATTTATAGAGCATAATGTTCCTAGATAACATAAGATGACCACTCATAGACTGCCAGACCCTTAGCTCCATTCTTTACATATGGTGGATCACCTGTCCACCCCAGTTGCTCAAATATTTCTTTGCTAATCATCTGATAATTGCCATATTGCACTCATCTCTGCTTTTTAGCATTATTTTTTGCTCCTTGAGTGTACTTTGTGATCTTCTAAGGACCATAAATTTGTTTTCCTTCTTTTCTTTCACATATCTAAGATATTTATACAGAGAACATGAGCAATAACCAATGACAATATGTAAGGAAAAATCCCCCTAAAAAATTACACTCTGCTAGTATCTAGTCTTTCAGAATTTCTAGATATCATGAAACTTTGACTTTTCATTATATCAACCAGGTACTTAAGTGCTGTAATGAGATTTAATTTTGTTAGTAATTTTATAATTTCATTGAAGCCTTTTCTAAACATGGTTTATTTATAGCTGATGGGTCTCATAAATTAGACAAACATATTTTTTAAATTTTTTAAAATTATTTTTTAGGATGGAAGATATGACAATAAAATATTCCTTGCCTTTTGATGTTGATGAATTTCTACAGTACGTTAATGCTTAAACCTTCTTACTCCTACCTCATGCCAAGTATTAATAATATAGACTTTAAATGAAGAATAATCTCTTCCACATTCAATTTCTAAAAATGTGTAATAAACTTTCATATTCATAATGCCTTTGAGAAACCTATAAAGAAATTTAGTGAGAAATCATAAATTCCCTATGGTTAGAAAGATTTTCAACCAATTTTCTTGTTCAAAGTGCACTGAAATTTGATAATGCTTTAGAAAATACAGTCTATGTTTTTTTCAAAGACTTGCTTATCTTTTTAATATGCTGTTTTCTCACTCTTCTCTTTCTCTTTTTTCTTTTAACATCCAATATCACAAATACATGCACAAAAATACATTTTCAATGTTTTTCTCTGTTACTGTTTGATGAAATTGGGTGCTCATAAGTTCCATGGGAGACAAAAGACAAAGATATTCTGGGCTATGGTTGCATTTACAAAAACTTGTTTTGGAACTTTTAGTTTGTTATGAATATGAAAGATAAAACATACTGTATAATTAAAGAGATGATATCATTTAGGCTATTGGAACAGTGGGAACTTTCATTAATGAGGAATATATAAAAAGAAAAAAAAAAGTGGAAGGGATTGGTGGTTTTGTCATGGTCTATCAGGGAGTCCTCTCTCAGTTATATTCTACTCATAAGGAAGAATGGAGGAGTCTTTCCTGAATTATCAAGGGACATGGAAGTGGGATTACCTGGGAATAGTCAAGGATAGGATGGCGTTTTGCTGTTTTCCATTGGTTGCTACAGTAAAGAGCAGGAGAGCAGAACTCACATAAAGTTCAACATTGTTACAGGGAATTGGGATGGGAGAATGCTAGGAAAAGTTAATGCATACAACTAGAAAAGAAGTCTGAGGTCTTTGAGGTCAAAAACAAAAGATTTGAATCTGGGTGTAGTGCCATAATGGCCAATCTTATGTCTGGAGGAAGAAGTGATTTTAATTGTATAAATTAGAGACTGCAGAGAATGTGTTTCTAATTCTCTTAGCTTAATTTTCTCCACCCCCCATCTCTAAATTCTTAATTAGAGATGTGGAGTTATGGCTCCCTTAGAACATGAAAGGCCCTGGGAATGGAAACTAGAATAATGAGAAGAGATGCAGTATAGGAGGATTCTGAAAGCATCCTTTGAAAGCAACTGTGTTGGAAATTTTTATTAAACCTTCCATAAACAAGATTAGAATTTCAAAGACAAATGAAAACATGATTCTGGCCTTAAAGTGCTAGTAAAGGTTTTAACCTAATTTCCAGAAAGCATAGTCTGTGCAGTGATTGTTCCCTAAGCTCTCTTTCAGCATGGCCCTGAAGTAAGCCATCACACAGCTCTACTTAATGTCAGCTAACCCCTGCATAACTTATAGATACATGCTAATTAGCAAAGCCTACAGACTACCAATAAACAGGACCTGTTTCACCACATTTGTGGGTTTGTATTGGTCATTGTGGAAAAAAATGAAACTCAAGTTTGAGCATTCACCCAAGCTACCTGCAGCCAAGGATTCCTTGTCAGACAAATGAGGATTTGTCTGAGAGGATATCCTGTGGATAGGTGTGACACAATAATTACCTGTTATGCACAAGTATGTAAAACACACTTCCTCACACATAGACACACAAACACATACATTTAAACTAAATGTCTCCAAAAATTTATCAAGCCCAGCTTTGAGACAGGGTTTTGCTAAATTGTCCAGAATGTTCTTGAACATATTGGCTGAAGCAAGCAAACTTAGAGTGGCTTGGACTATAGGCATGGAACATCACACCTGATTCTCAATTTATGCTTCATATTTCTTCTATTCATCTAACTTACCATTGATGAGGAAAATGATCTTCAGCCTAATAAAATGCATTGTTCAAGATAATTTGATCACATATCTAAATCTACAACCAGGAGTTACAAACTACATTTTAAAACTAATAAATAAATAATAAATAAAATATTAAATAAATGCTTGCCAGATGGAAGCAGGTGACTATTTATCCATGAATATAAATCTCAGGATAAGGAATAATCTGTTTTAACTACCAAATGAGGAAGAAAAAAGGAGGTCAACAAGTGCATTTCTAGTTGTGTTGCTTACCTTTACTTAGTTATTATTTGTGATACCCACTTACTATTTTAATAACAAAAGGCTGCATATAACTGTGATTTATGGGAAGTGTAAATACATCACAGTTAATTCTACTGAAACTTAAGATAGATTGAGATTTTAAGGCAAAACAGAACTTTACTCTGCAGCATATGCTCTGCCTCAGCATATGCTGACTACCATTTCCACTTCAGCTTTGCTCTAAAACATAGAAGACAATCTTATTTTTTACATAACGTTTAGGTGGTATATGATCAGGCAATTTTATTATTAATCTCAAGTATATGAAGGATATAGAAATATTTCATTATAAGCACACACAATAATATCTTCAAGTTTCATTTTCTGACACTGTCATATCAATATCTTACAATTAACACATTTGGGAAATAATTTATGGTGATCTGTAAGATTCCAGATAGAGATCAAATATAGGCATTTAAAGGTGCTTTAGAAACTAATAAAACTAATTCTTCATTATCTTAAGAAGTCTAAATCATACTCAGGATTTTATACACACACACACACACACACACACACACATGTGTGTGTGTGTGTGTGTTTATTCAATTTAATTCAACATAATATGCACTATGACATTGTCCACATTGTCCAAAGTGTGAATGTGTGTGTGTGTGTGTGTGTGTGTGTGTGTGTGTGTGTGAGAGAGAGAGAGAGAGAGAGAGAGAGAGAGGATAAAAAAAACATAGATAAGTAGGCTATGGGAGAGGAAGAAGGTAAAATAAATAATAATGAGAAGAACTGTGGAAAAATGAGAAAATAAATATAAATGAGGTCAGTGAAATGGGAAAATGAAGGAGGTGTGTGAGGCAGGTTAGCTGAAGGACCTGGTGACTGGAGTTGTAGTGGTAAGGTTTTTGGTGACTTGAGAAGGGAGAGTCTTAAATGCCAGGATAAAGGATATGATTACCACTCTTAATGAAAAAATAAGTAGGAATTTGATAGAGAAACATGTCAATATCACTCCTGGTTTAGTAGGAAAGTGTGATGACAATATGAATCATAAATTAGAGAAGAGGAGACTGGAAGCAAATTCAATGATGCAGTTCAGATTCTCTGGCTCAGAAGCATTGAGGACAGAAGAGAGATCGCAAAGACATATGAAAAAGGTACATATGGTAAGGGTTAGGCAAGGGAACTAGAGAGAGAAAAGCTGATGGTGACTCAAAACCTAGTAGAGAGAAGAAGCAGCATTGCAGAAGGAGGTCATGAAGGCTCCTTGGGGCTAGAGGAGCTGGCAGAACAGTTAGGTTTCGATATTTAACAACTAGCTAGGAATGAAGGCTTGAAACATGGACTTAGGTGTCATGAAATTAAAAGTGAAAGTTGAAACTCTGAAGTTAAGATGATACTTTCAAAAGAAAAACATGAAACAAAATGAAAAGATTGATGTTCAAACAGTAGATAAATTTACACTTATAAAGCAATTAGAGGAAGAAAAATGTACAAAAGCACCTGTGAAAGAATATTCTTAGAAGTCACTATAGGTATAAGAAGTAGAGAAACATTTTAAAAGTGTACCTATTGAGAAAGTAAAAGGTAGGCCTGGTGGAGTGGTGCATGCTTCCAATTGCAGAGACTCTGAAGACTGAGGCATGGGGATCCCAAGTTAAAGGCCAGTCTCAGTAATATAGTGAGACTTTAGGTCCCAAAAATAAAAAATAAAAATAATTAAAAATTAAAAGAGCTGGGAATGTAGCTCAGTTCAATCCCAGGTTGGGAGAAGAAGTGAAAAATGGAAAGCAATCTTCAAAATTTTCATTTATTAAAATCTAGAATATATCAATTAGGAGGCTGTAGTTATTTCTAGGAGAGCATTATCATTTTGAGCAGAACTATGAAAACTTGATTGTGTGCTGGGGCTGGGTGTATTGAGAAACAATGATAGAGACTCCTTTTTTTTAGTTGCTTAATAATAAAGGGGAAGAAATTTGAAAGTGAACTAGTATTAGGACAATTTCTCTTTTAAAGTCATGGAAGACAGAACACGTCAAAAGTGTTTGTGTCTTGGGTCAACAACACATAAGTTTATGAAAAGTAATTTAGAGGAACATGAGAAAAGAATAAAAATGTTTCATCAAGAACATCAAGAATAATATCAGAATTGGTAGGGGGAAGACCGTGGGGAAGTGTTAAAATGTGGTTTTAAATGAGATGCAGATGCAAGATGGCATGTTTGGAAATACAGAAACATTTCCAAAACAGGGTAGGATGGAAGGAATTTATGTTAAAAGACCTAAAATCTATATTGTTCTGGAAGAACAATGCTAGAATTTAGGTTGGTGGCTTAACAAGCCTGGGAAATATTTGGATTTCCCCTGAGGAAGAATGGAATGGGACTTAATTTTAGATGAATACTAGAAAATAGATTCACAGCTGGAATTCCCAGTAAAGACCATTTAATGAAGGAGTCATCATCATTCTTTAACCTTCTCCTCACTCTCATTTCCTTCTGTAAACATAAGGCAGAAAGAAAGAACATAAAAGTCATGAAGTAACTTCATTTTGAGCAACAAGTCAATCAAGATACCAGCTAGCAATAACAATGTTAGTTTTAGATCACAATTTCAATTCATATTTAGATATAGGTAGAATAACATTGTAAAAAGCACATTCAGCCTAGTCTATATATTTACAAAGTTCTTAAATCAATTTGTTCTCTCTTGTTATTATTGCAACCCATAAAATAATAACATTTGTTTGAATAATTCTTTAGTATTCAAAGGTGGAAGATATCCTGAAAGGAACATTCTTCCTCTAGCTGTCTTTCTCCCCACATGTTATAAAACTTTTAAGAAGAAAGAAGTTTTGATTAATATTGATCTGAGATCTAACAATGTAAGTGAGACAGTAGGTCAGCTTTCAAATACTTAAGAGTCTGTGTTTTATACTTATACTAGGGAAGCACAAATCTCAGTGTGAAGAATACAGATCTGGATTCAGTCTGCATGAGAGTTGGTCCTAGCTTTAGCATTTTGGGGAAAATTAGTAAGACTCTGTCTTCTCATTTGTAAAATGGGAATGGTGAAAGTACCAAACTCAGAAGACATAGTGACTGTGTAATGAATATACAGTTAATGAGCAATTCATGGCCCACAGTAAGTACTAAGTAAGCACTGACTGTATTTAACAAATTTATCATTTATGATGTGGGAATTAAACTTTCACTATCAAACTTTTAACCTTAGTGTTTCTCTTGAGACCTGTTATCTTTTTTCTGTGAGCAGGGGTATTGGGGATTGAACTCAGGGGCACTCGACCACTGAGTCACATCCCCAGCCCTATTTTGTAGTTTATTTAGAGACAGGATCTCACTGAATTGCTTATCACCTCACTTTTGCTGAGGCTGGCTTTGAACTCATGATTCTTCCTGCCTCATCCTCCAAAGCCGCTGGGATTGCGGGTGTGCACCACCGTGCCTGACCCAGAAACCTCTTTTTAATAAAAAATATGTCACCTTGCCACAAAGAACCTGGGAAGCTCATAGTTATGAAGATGAAGAAAACAGAGATAATTCTAACAAAGAAAAGTAAAGCACAGGGGATTCTGTTTTGTCTTTATATTTAGTTGTTTTCAAAGGTGCCCTTCTGGACTTGAATAACATTTATGTTAATATCAAGCAAAAACTACGTTTAATCTTACCAGCATTCATACTGACATTCTTTACATTTCTCTCTTGTTCCTCCCAAAGATATACTTCCCATGTAGTAGAAGAATGAAAGGGTATGGCATAAAGTTTCAGTGATCTGGATTGATGTATGTTGAAGTAATTATATTCAGCGTGTCTAGAAATTTTATGATATTTGAAATGAAAAAAAAAGTTTCTCTTATTCAAGATTTTGATGTACCTTTGCAGAATTATATCCTTGCTACATATTACTCATTGAAAAAGAAAAGATTCAACTAAGATTAGCTAAAAAAGTAACTTTGAAAAGTTTTTTTCCTTCTCTTCCTCCTCCCCTGCTCTTTCTTCTTCCTTTTTTCCTGTCTCAAAATGTATCCCCATGATCAAATTAATCACTGTGAAAGCCTTGGCTGTACTTTACCAGGGGAAATGTAGTTGACAATTCTAAATTGACATCAATGCAATCCCTAAATCCATTATTTATTCTAAATTGTCTTAGCAGAAATTTGGTCATGATCTGCGAAACTAAAAATCGACTAAAATTGAAATAGAACTGAATCTATTTGAAAATCATTTTGGTTCTCCAAAATTGACTCATGTAAATATGATAATAAAACTTGGGATGAATTCCATCTGCACCCTAATCTCAGGATAAATAGAGTTCATAAAGCTGGAGTGTGACACTCAAAGATGATCATGTCCACAGAGAAACTGCCTTTGATAATTTGGTAAGAGAATTAAGAAAAAAAAAAAGTAAATCTTGGTCATGTCTCATGAAAAAAAAAATCAAAGGAATTTCATAATTGTCTCTAATCCTGAGTAAGAATTTTAATCATGGGCAGACTTATTTTTTTAAAGATTTTATTTATTTATTTGTTTATTTTTAAGAGAGAGAGAGAGAGAAAATTTTTTAATATTAATTTTTTAGTTTTCAGCGGTCACAGCATCTTCGTTTGTACGTGGTGCTGAGGATCGAACCCAAGCCACACGCATGCCGGGAAAGCGCGCTACCGCTTGAGCCACATCTCCAGCCCATGGGCAGATTTCTGATGCAGAGGAAAACACTTCACCTCTCTGGGAAACCCTGGAAAAACTACCCTTCTCTACTCCTCACTATGTCTACCTTAGATCTGTGCTCTAAGGCAGTAATTCTACCCCCAACTGTACATTAGAATCTCCTAAGAAGCCTAAAAAATTGCCAATATCCTGGTTTCAACTTTGCAGATCCTGATTTAATTGGTTTGAATTGGAGCCAGGCATGGACTCTTGTATGGGGTGCCCCAGGTAGTGATGATATGTAGCATGGCTGGGAGCTACTAATTTACATAGAGGTATATTTTCTTCCCTCTTTTAGTATCATTCCTCCTCTTAACACCATAGTTAAAACAAACTCTATGCATCTTTTTACATAAAAGGAATTATAAAAGAAAATCAGAGGTATTTAATAATTCTATTAAAATCTAATATGTGTGCAATCTTTATTAGCATCAAAGCTATGTAGTAACTTTCATTCTGCCCATGACATAACATGAGGCACAATAATAAAGTCTGCCCAAGCCCCTCCTGTTCACTCCTTTCCTTATACACCTCCTCCCCTCTTGTCTTCTTCCCATGGTGCCCTCATGCTGTACCTAAATTTCTGTGTTTCCTCCATCTGGATTTGCCCTCTTGACTATGACCCATACCACTAATAGCATGCTGTGTTTCCATCTGTCCGTGTGCTTCTTTTTTCCTAGGTGGGAGTTTATAAACTGCTCAGGTGGTTATACTCTGGGGCCTCAAAGTTTTGATATGCCTACATGTGATCTATCAATTCTTCAAGTAGTATTTTTTTCTCAAAGGAGTGAGAATTTCAAGTACATTGATAGAGCACAGAAGAGGAATTTTAGCATAGCACAGCATTTCCCAAATTGGTTCTTCAGAAAGCTGGTCCTCCAAATGATTTTAAAGAGACTTTAAAAAGAATTGGTAAGACAAGTTTGTTCAAGGCTGCATTCTATGACCCTTCTCTAAACAATTTGTATGTATGTTAACATACTAAAAGCACTGAAAATACCTTTTGCTTTTAACTTCATTTTGTGCAGCCTTTTCCCAAGCTACCCAACTTCTTTACTCAAGCTTTCTCCATACAACTCTCTTATCACACATTGTGTATAAAATTGCTCTCCAATAAACTATTTCTTTTGTCAGTTCTAACTAGAACAGTTGAGAATGAATTTTAGTATTTCTAATGACCTCATTATTCCTAAAGGAAAGAGAAACAAATAATAAAAATAATAGAGCAAAGTTATTTATGGAATAATTATTACATAATGATAACGTTATGTTCTATTGTGGGGAAGGAAAAATTATTCCTCTGCTCTCTTGGATCAGGACCAGGGCTTCCAAATTAGATTAACAACAGCCAAATAAACAGGACAAATGATATACAATTTTATTTGGTGATAATATTTTATGTTCCGAAAGGCCTTTCAGGAAAGAAATGAAGATCCTAAGACATGGTTACATTTGGGAATTTATGTACCATCTTAACATATGGTAATAAGTTGTGGAGAAGGACCAAGAGAAGACTTGTAGGGGTGGTGAACTGTAAGAAGGTAAATGTAATGAGGCACGCTATTGGAATATAAGAGTTACTCAGTAACATTTGGTTCATGCAGCTCCATCTTAGTGTCATTTCCATCTCAAGGGGTAAAGCTTGTTCTTCCATTTCTGGCAAAAAACAAAGGGATACTTCCACAGGGGAAATTTATGATTTGCTTTTAGCAGGTAGCAGAAAGGCAGAAAGATTTTTCTCTCTGCATTTCTCAATTATCTTCAGCTTAAAAAATTCTTCATGCCAAAGTGGCATATTTTCAGATAGCATATTCTGATCCTTCTCACTGTATTATCTCTCTATATAGATATGAGTGTGTGTATATACATATCATATGTACATATGATATATACACATATTTATACATATGTGATATATATCAATCACTGTGTTAAGTATATTTATAAATGAAGAGGACACTAAAATATTTTTGCTACACATCACTGTATCAAATTCTCACTTATGCATAAAAGAAGTATGACTATATTCTGTTTTTGTAAAAAAAAGGAACTTAGAATCATTCGAGCACATATTCAAGACAATGCAGGTAAAAAATAAAGAACATGAAAGTCAAAATTCTTTTCAATTTCAGGCACATTACCTTACTTCTCTGAAAGTCTATATCCTATGCTGCCAAGGTAAAAGCACAGGTGGAAATTTGCACACTAAGGCAATAGTGGATTTTCAATGGTATACATAGCACAATGACCAATTTCTTTATCACTATAACAGTTTATCTTATTTTAGTATTAAAATATTTTTACTCTCATTTGTAAAAAAATGTATATTGGCAATAACATAAAATAAAATTTATAGTAAGTAAAGAAATTCCTCTAAGCTTATTACAGATAGGCTTCAAAATTGATTCTTATCTTTTTAGTAGGCATTGTAAAAAAGGAAACAGAATCCATTGCATGATCCATAGCATCCAAAACATAAAAAAAAAACAAAAACAAGTGACTAAACACAGGCATTTTTTTTATATACTGAGATAAAATATTTTTGTTTCACAAGGATGCTCACAATTAACACAGTGAACAATGTCCTTACAGTGGATAATATATGCATTTTACCAAGTTTTTCAATGGTACCAAAGCATAATGCAGTAAAATGAATCACTTGGTAAGGTGGTGGTAGTAAGGGTGCTAGTGGGGAGATAAAGGGAGGAAATAGGATACCATGCAATCCCAGATGTACTGTTCTCTGTTGATGGCTGTGAATTGAAGTATGGATTATTTAGAGTATTGAGAGAAATGGATGAATTGTAATACATTTAAGCAAATCCTCATAAAGACTGCTTTTCTCAGTCCCAGGAAGATTTTAATTGTTATATATCAGCAATGAGTACCAGGTTATATCTCCAGCGTATGCCTAGATAATCTATTATTCAATAGAGAAAAGCTGATCATCAAACATATAAAACTTATGTCTTTCTAGATATTTCTTTTAAGTCTCTTTGAGCCCTTTTTCCTGACCTTCCCCTTTTCTATTTTATAAAGACATAGAAACACCCCTGCCCCAATACTTCTTAAAGGGTAAACGTAGCTCTTAAATATTAGAATCCAGAAACTGTTAAAAGATAGTTTGGCGTAATCTTCATATTTTGACTTTGCTCTCTTACCCAAAATTGGAAAGTGGGGTTGGTGGCCATAAAGAGTTTCTTGGTATAGTGATCAATCTCTTCTGAAACTGCTCCCCATCTGCTTCTTTTCCAGAAAGGAGGCTGACTCTTCTTTAGCTATTCACCATCTGGCCTCACCTGTTCTACATCGACATGGTTCAAACACAGGAAAGATCCTTATAATCCCTTTCATGAAATATGTATGACCACTTACTCTGGTATATGGCTCTGGCTCTACTACTTGGTATGAGCTGCAAGAGGAAACTCCCCCTCTTCTTCCTATGTTAGCCCTGAAACTTCCATGACCATGTGTGGAATTGGTTCAATTAAGTTCCTGAAAGATAAAATCATATGAGCTAAAGAGCTAGTTGCTGAGAAAATACAGAAAACCCTTTCCATCACATCCATCATATAGTCATGCAGTGTTTGTTTATATAAAAGCAAGTTATGGAGAGTCCAAAAACCAAAATATTATTTTACCTTTTTCACAAGTCATCTATGTGATGGGTATTTCCAGTACAGTTCAACCAGGGCCATTTAGTGTGTGAGTGTGTGTGTGTGTGTGTGTGTGTGTGTGTGTGTGTAAGAAAGAGATTGAGAGAGGGGAAAGGAGGGAGAAAGTGTGGAGAAAGGGAGAGAATAGAGAGGAAAGATGAGTTGAAGATATTTTTCTTCTTGTTTTTCTCCTTTAAATTCTGAAATTGGCTAGTTTCCTTTCACAGGGAAATAAAGCCAAGGACAAATCAGTCACATTTCTTGAATTATGTAGTTGAAAAGGTAAACAAGTTTTCTGGCTTTCATTTCTATTAGATAGCAAGAAGATTTGGTGGAAGGTTGGGACATTCCATGTTATTTGAACCTTTTTCTCTGCAAATTCTTGCCATAGGTGCTCAGAGAATATTTAAAAAGTGGGAATAGTGCTCCCTTCGGAAAGTTTTATTTTTATTCTTTTACTCTTTATTCCCTAGTGTGTGTTTTTAAATTTCAGTTTTCAGGTTTTTTTTTGAGAATATTGGTGAAATGGGACAGAGAAATAGGGATGACCAGAGGATGGCTGGTATTTGAAAAATAATCTTTCAATATGTATGTGTCTGCTGATGGTGGCATTGTGTAGGTAGGTGACCGGGTTGTGGGGGAATTAAATAATTCTTATTTCTAAAAAGTCAAGAGAACTATTTCATGTGCTTCAACATTGAGGTCTCCAAGAATGATGACAGAATTGTGTGGAATCCCACAACTGAGGGAAAGGACAGAGGTACAAACAAGGAGGTGGAACACAGGTGACATTTGACAACATGCAGCAAAACCCTACAAAGAAACAGCAAGAAGGTCTTGGTGAAAGGTGAGGTTATTATAAGGCAACAGACTCTGCTCACAAAGTTTAATATAAACAAAAAGAAATAAGATTTCATTGTAGCTAGGATGCTGTCCCAGACTGGAGATGTGACGGGGGGGGGGGGGGGGGGGGGAATGTGTTCAAAATATATGAGAAGCAACAGCTTGGAGCAGCCTGAGCACACAGTAGTCAGAGCCAGGCCAAGCTCTGTGTAGCCACAGTAGTAAAATGCACAGCTAGTAAAGTGCTTAGTGAATTGACTAGATGTACCCATTTTTTTACAAAATCTACAAGCATTTTGTAAACATAACATTCTCAGATCCGCAATAGTAATCAAAACTGCTAGATTTGAAGCACGTGATAGGTGTGATGTGCACCGTAAAACAGTCTCAAATATTTTCAGTGAAATACTTTACAATCCTTACAACAGTAACTCTTGACATTAGATACTACGATCTTCGTTTGGCTTTGAGGTAACTCTGGCTCTTTCAGGGTAAGGTCATCAGCTGTTGAAACATGACAAATCTAGAAATCTAGTGCAGGTTTTTCTGGCTTCAAAACTAATGATCTTTCCAACCTTTCCAAATTGATTTTTACTTTACGGGCTGGAATCAAAGTCTAATAAAATCCATTTGGCACTTTACTCTGGTAGTTCTCAAAGTGTGGTCTCTGAACCAGTAACAGCAGTTGTACCTGTGAACTTCTTAGACAAATTCTCTTGTTTTCCCCAGACCTAACAATCTGAATTGCACAGTGGGACCCAGAAATCTGCATGTAAACCAGTCCTTTAATTTGGAGGCACATTAAAAAGTACTCTGCTTTACTCATAAATCTTCATGGAATGAAAGGACACAGTATTAACACCCAATCTTTTTGTGTGTGAACAGGATTTGAGCAATTGCTCAGTGTAGTAACAGCATGGTTTCTCCAGCAATTCTAAATTTCCACTTTGCAGTAAAATCTTATAAAAGACATTGTTTGGAAAATGGTCCTTCAGCTTTTTATAGCTCCGTTAGAGATACCCCATGCCTCAAAAATCTATCCAACCAGGGGTCAGGTCTTCAAGAATCACAAGTTGACTACATCTTTTGCAACTCTGTCAGGTCTTTCTCATGATATTTCATCCATTCTTTGACCTCTATTTTCAAGTTATTTTCTCTTTCATGCCTCTGAAGACTTAGATCTGTCTCTAGGTTGCTTTAGGCCTAAAGGAAAGGTGTATCCAAGGCTACAGTTTACTTCCGCAATGAGCCTGAGGAAATCTGAGCAGAGAAAGGTCATCACGTCATTACCTACAATCAGATATTGGTGTGCTGATATGAAAGTTTAGGCACTAACTTGATAAGCACTGATATTACTGGCAAACACTCCCTAGCAGATAGCAGTGAGCAAATTTATTCTGTGAAATAACTTCACTGAAATAAGGTTTTAAAGGTTCTGGCCTGAGTGACCAAACCTTTAAAATAAATGACACTGTGCCAACTATGGGACAAATAAATAATGTGAATTAGATGAATGAATGTATGAATGTATTTTCATAAACAGAAATTCAGACTGCATTCTGAGAAGAGAAGGCAGGAGACTAATAAATCCCACAAGAGCAAGCTGATATGGAGACGTAATCAACCTTCTGGAAGAGAGAACATATTTAATAAGTTATTGGTAATCAAAAATAATTTTTTGATAATCAGTATCTGACAAATATTTTGTCTATTACTGAAAACAATTAATTAAGAATTCATTTTTAGAAAATATTGTCTTTATTTGTAGATGGAGGTTTTGAGAATTACATTGAATACTGCTTTCTGCAGTTTCCATTCACTCCTTATTCTCACAAAGCTACAGGAATTCTGTACCTATACATGTATAGTGTATTTTTAAGACTAATTAACCTTTTATTTCACAAAAATGAACTCCAACAGTTTGAATATACAAATAACTAATGAAAGTAACTGTGCCTCTTGACAATAGCTTTCATGTCCATTGTTCTCTCTGATTATTCCAGGCGGAATTCACTTTATGTTGAAAATAAAAACAACAACAACATGATAAGACAGCTTTGTACAAAATTGTTCATTTCTAATTCCTCTTTGGTATTCTTCCAGAAAACTTACACTCATCTTTTTACAGAGGAAAAATTTAGCCTTATTTTTTTTTTAAATTGAATAATATACTTGTAATACCTAAGAACTTGAAATATCTTGAGTACCTGAATTAAGAGAGTATTATTCCTCCACACACAACCAGGATCACAATGATATACATGATGGGTGAGATTTGAGCTCTTTCACCTAAAAATGGGTTTAGGAAACAATTGCTCCTATTGATCATAGACTTAGTACCTAGCTCTATTGAAAGGGTAAAGTTTCTAAGCTGGAAGGCTTGAATTAAAATGTAAAAGATTAGGTATTATTGAGTTCCTCTGTTACACCCAGATTCCTGAGATAGTTAAGACAACACCCTACTAGCCATTTAGCCTAGGGCCCTGTGCAGTTTGTCACAGGGCCCGAACCAATCAGTTTGAATGTGTACCCCGCTTAGGAATGACCAATCACCCCTGCCCGAGCTGTTCCCGCCAATGAATTTGCCAATCATGTCTCAGAGTTGTTGTTCAATTTCCCCGCGCCTCATGATGATTTGTTCTGATGTATGCAAAGCCCACCGCCCTCTCCAAAAAGTGTACTTAAGCTCTGCTTGACCTTTGCTCTGGGCTCTGGGCTGCTCTCCCTTCTTGAGTGAGCACAGAGTCCCAGCGAGCTGGAATGGATCCCCAATAAATCCCCTTTTGCCAATTGCATGGAGTAAGTCTCTTGTGTGGTCTCTCCCTCCAACGATTCGCCAGACCTTTACACTATGATAGGTATTTTTCAATGTGTTACCTCATTTAACATTACCTATGACATGCAAAGGAAGTAATGTATTTGGAACTATACTGCAAATATTAAGTAAATGTTATTACACTTTATTTCTTTATATAACATTTCCATGTAAAAAAAAATGAGCAAGTTCCCTAAGGGGAAAACAAAATCCAAAGCACCACTCAACTACATGGTATTATTATTAATGGCTATTTATAGGCTTAATCCCAAGGGAGGTGAAAGATGCAAACTATATTGAAACATTCTTTATTCATAAAAGCCAATCATCCCAAAAGATTCTCTAATGACCATTTTAGCTTCCAAATAACCTTTCCTAATAATCTATTTTAGCATACAAAACCCCATGTTCAAGCACTCCCTCCCACTTTGTTTAGCACTAGCAACATTCTGGAACTAGGAAAGGTTGCTAAAGACAATACTTTGAATGTTGATGATGGTAACAACCAAAAACAAAATCATGACTATAATTATGTATGCAAGTATGAATTCATTATTTGGGTTCTTGTTTAAAGTATTTCCTAAGAGAGTAGCTTGAGCGTACCAACAACTTGCATGGTTCAAAAGAACATGTGAGAAGTACTGAAAAAGAGGTAAACTGAACAATGAAATTGGAAGCAGTCATGACATATAAACTGAGCTATTGGAAGCAATTGATTTAAGAAGATATGCTTGAAGGTAAGTGGAGATCACTTGGAGAACACTTTAGTAAGCCTCACTTGTGCAGCATGAACCAGTGTTGAGCAAGAGGGCTGACTGGCCTCAGTAGAGAGCATGATTTCTTCTCTCAGTTACCAACTGTTTGATCTTTAAATTTCTTACTGAATTGAGAGATCTTACTTTTGAATTTTCAATTCATATTTTATTCTGTCACAAAATAGAATATTTAAATCTCCAGGAGAATCCTAGTAAATTTCAGTGAGGTATAGACCATCATGGATGCCTTTGAAATAATCATCACAAACATTTTATCCAGATTTATGGTATCAACTCTGAACACTGAATAAATACCAGTAACTTTGTGACTCTTGGTCTGATCAGTCATCTAGTTTTTTTTTGTACTTCATAATTGGTTCTTGGTAGTCTCTATTCTACTTTTTGCCTCCATTACTGACTGCAAAACTTTATTCAGAGTCCTATACAATTTCTTGTTAAAATACCATCAAAGACTAATTCTTTGAAACCTGGAATCTTATGGGTTACACACCACTGAAAATTTAAGTTCACTGAAAAGTGTGACCAAATACAGTCTGAATTTTATGGAAGCATAGCTGAAAAAGTGAATAGTGAATGAGAATTTGAACAGGGAAAAATGATGCAAATGTTTTCTCAGAAATAATTAGAATTTGAGCTGGGGATGTGGCTCAAGCGGTAGTGTGCTCCCCTGGCACGCGTGAGGCCCGGGTTCGATCCTCAGCACCACATACAAACAAAGATATTGTGTCTGCCGAAAAAATAAAAAATATTAAAAAAATTTTCTCTCTCTCTCTCTCTCTTTCTCATCTATCTTTCTCTCTCTCTCTCTTTTAAAAAAAAAGAGAACTAATTAGAATCTTAAGATGTGTAGCCCCATTGAAGAAAATGGTTATTGGAATATTTTTGTGGTCATTGAGTTCAGTATTGCACATACTCTACCCACTAAAGGCATGCTAGTCTTCAAACTGAGTTAAGCTAAAATTCCAGTAAGCCTTCCCTGATCACATTAGTCCATGATGATTCCTTTCCCTGTTAACCTATAGAGTTACTCTCTGAATCACACAACTAAATAGCATTTATATGCTTCTAGGTATTCAGTTTCATTTAATCAACAGAATTATAAACTCTTCAAGGAATGAGATCAGGCCTTATTTTGTATTTTTTTTTTTCATATTGCTGCAGGCGCTTAGCCCAAGTGTTTGCTAGGAGATACTTTGTTGATGGATTCATTGAAACAAATGTCATGTTATTACTCATTTTGGTAACTGGATGACCTGTGAGCAGACAGAAAGATCAGATCTCAAAGAGAAAAACGGGAAAAGAGATTTGTTTCCAAACAAAACTGGACAAACAATTTGAGTCAATTCAGATCAATGAACGTTTATTACCCAGACTGCTGAGCGCCACATTGATCTCGTCCTTCTCTGAACTTCTAGTCACTCTTGTCTCTAGTATTTAGCAAGACATTTTGTCATGTACTCTCTTCTTTCATGATTTAACTGTTCTAGGTAGGTTTATCTCTTCTCTATTAGGTTGTATATGATAATTACCTACATCCAAGCATTTTGATCTTAACAAATTGCAGCATTATGTGGTTCTATATAAAGTATGCTTGAAAGAAAGGTCTGTGTCATATTTTGTTTATCAACCAGTCTTTCCAAGCTTGAGAGCTTTCTTGGTAAATGTTTGTTTACACATTTAATCAATTCAAACACGAGTCAAGGGACAAACCGTCATAGAAGCTATGCTTATAGAAAATGAATTAAATGACTTAGTATGTAGTATGCTACAAACACTTTCTTACATTGTACATTCAAAAATGTAGGTATATATGTTCTTTTTGTTATACCTGTGTCTTTATCTTTATACGAGATATATGATTTGGGTTCAAAATTAAAGAATTAGGCAAGTTTCTTAATACTTAAAAATCAGAAAACACAGGATTGTATAATAAATAAATGACTGCACATTTGCTTGGCCAAAATTAGGAATCTAGTTAAAATGCAGACGTTTGAATTCTAAGAAGTCTGCCATCTGAGCCAGGCAAATCAGCAAGCAAATTCCTTGGAGCATATGGACGGTTCCATGTTCAATAAATTCTCTGCAATAGATTCTCTTAGCTGTGCTGATCATCTATTTGAGTGTCTAATATTCCTGACCACCTAGATATTTTTCTATATGTCTAGCAGAAATGTCTTAGTAGTATTTAAGTCCATTTTTTTTTTCTTATTTAGCCCTCTGTAAAACTGTGTCACTATTGATCAACTGCTTCCTTCTCTCCCTTTGCTGCCTGAATGGTGAGAAGATTTAGGAAGTGCCATCTAGTTAACAAGCACTAAGGAACCTGCCTGTACCATCTGTGCTCATTTAATATCTGCTTTAAAGAAATCTTAGTTTAAGAGAAAGAAACCGTGGTAGTGTTTCAAGATGATGGAAAGGAAAATACATATGTAGTGACTTAGGTTCAGAATACTGGCCTTAGGAAGAATGGTTATTATAATTAGTGTCAATGGTGATAGACAACCTTTTTGCAACTGTCTGGGAGAAATACCTATGAAATATGTCCCCCAAACACTCTGGCTACTGAGTAACTAACTGTCAAACACAGACAGAAATACCGGTAACCCTCAAATATAGAATTCTGCCTTCACGAGTGCTTTGCCTCTTCTCTGAAATCTGTCAACCAAAGTTGCCACATCTTTCCTTCTTCCCTTCCTTTCTTCCTTCCCAGCATGACATATCATGAAGGTACAGTTTAAGAACTCTCTCCCTGAAAATGCTCTTCTCTTCTCTGACCTCTTTGTGCAATTGTAATTTGGACTCCATTATTTTTGTTAGTTGCAGGTTTCATCTATATTTTAATTAATTCACATGATGTACTCTCCTCTCTCTGGTGATATTATAAATTCTTTAGGGCAACAGTGTACATTAACTGATTAATAGTCCTTGCTTGCTGGCACCATTCTTATTTTAGGTTTCTAACAGGCAAAACAGCATATTCTGTATTGTAAAGCACACACATCAGAGATTATCGAAGTATAGACTCAATATTATGAAACAAGCCTAACTTTCTTTAAATACACCATGCTGTTCCTGGTTTCCCTTAACTTTATTTATTTATTTATTTTGGTACTGAGGATTGATCCCAGGGATCCTTTACCATTAATCCATATCCCAGCCCTTTTTATTTTTCATTTTGAGACAGGGTATCACTAAGTTGGTTAGGGACTCATTCAATTGCTGAGGCTGATTTTAAAGTTTTAATTCTCCTGCCTCAGCCTCCCATGTTGCTGGGAATACAGGCATGCACATTGGGCCTGGCTTAAGGTGACATTCTTGAGCTACTCATTGTCTGATCTAATTTCACTAAGCAGTAGAGAAACAATGAAAGGATGCTAAATATGCTACCACTGGTTTGGCAATGAACAGTGAAAAACATTGAATTTCTAGATCCCACCTCAACATGCATAATTCTCTCTTAATTTTTTATTTCATCCTAATCTGAAAAATATTTTATGTGATAGGTAATGAAAAATGAAGACACATTAGAGTGAAGAGGTTAGGAGCAAGTGCTGCTGATCAAAACCATGAAGAACAGCTTCATTATCATACACATGTGGTCTTGGGCAGGTTATTCAATCTTTCTAAGCCTCAGTTTTTCATCTCTAAAGTGGGGCTAATATGAATGTTCTCTTTGGTATGCAGATGCTAACACAAAATAAGTAGGGAGATAGAAATACTATGGATTAGACAAAGGGGAATGGAGGGAAGGGAGAAAGGATGGGAATAGGAAAGACTGTAAAATGAATTGAACATTACTTGCCTCTGCTCATATATGAATACATGAGCAGTGTAACTCTACATCATGTACAACCACAAGAATGGGAATTTATACCCCATGTGTACATATAATATGCATGTATACATTACATACAAATAGTATATCAGAATATATTCTATTGTCACGTTTAACTAAAAAGAACAAATACAAAATTAAAAATTTGTAAAAATGAAAAAATGAAATGGGGCTAATAATAATACTTATGTACTTGTACTAGGAATAAATAATTTAATATATGATAAATATTAAATATTAAATAAAATTAAAATAGTAGCTATTACTGAACAAGTACTCTTGAATATCATCTATTATATATTAAAGGTATTGTTAAATTTTTGTGGTATCATTAAATACATTATGTTAAAATATTTTATAACTGTCTTAAAACATCTCAAGCCTGTGCCCTATGGGACAGTTAGACAAGTTACAGTTGGGACATAGAGTGAGGAGTTCCTTGCTTATCAAGGGACTCAAAAGTGCTTCACAGAAATACTGACTTTTTAAGGATGCAAGGAGTTTTTCACATATAAAGTATAAGAAAGCAATCTCCAGGCAGAGGAAATATTTAGAAAATGGAATTGTAACAGACTAGACACAATGCATCTTGTACAACAGATCACTGAGATGTAGTCTTTGACCTCTGGAAGCTGATGTTTAGAGAAGATGAAATACATGGAAGATATCCAAAGCAACTGATAACGTAATGAATTTCATTTGAGTACTGATAAGCATGTAATCATATCTGGCCTTTATTATGTATCACCCAATCCTTACAGCAACTGTATATGGTAGAGATTTTTTCCCCTATTACAATTAGAGAAAACTGCATATAGAAAACTTGGTAAAAGCTACGCAAGGTCATGAAAATAGTTGGTGGTAGAATGAGATTTTCAACAGAAAGTAATGTATTCAGGTTGTAAAACAAGCTATTTATTTGTGGAGAGACATTGTACCTCTATGAAATGGAACAGTAGAATTTGCATAAGGGAAATTAGGGGTTAAGGCACACTGTTAGGTACAGAGGCCCTAAGATTAATAATTTGTAAAAGCATGAAAAACAAATATTTTTTTCTCACAGTACACTTGTCTTCTTTTCTCTTAAATAAAACATCTCAAAACTGGCTGACATTATAAAATCTAAATAAAATATATACATTCAAGGAGGGTAGGTATGTAGGTGGGTTAAAAGATCAATGTAGAAATGGAGAGATGGATCAAATTTTTTCCTGCCCAAACTGGCAATTATTTCCAGATTATCTATCTGTGAACACTGAATTATTCTCTAAAATAGTCTTTTAAAACATTTGTCAAAATAAGACAAAAAATTTCATGAACATTAATTACTCTAGTATGAAACATTGTTTGAAAATTGCATCTGAATTGTCTTTCTTAGATACTCTCAATCCAGATTAAAAAAGAAAAAAATATTTTTTTAAAAGAAGGTAGAGAAAATTTGGAATAACAGGTATGCTATTTTCTACCAATCACCTCAATCCTATCCACTTTTTCTTCAATTTAAGTGATTCCGGGCCATGTGTTTGCTTTTCATTCTCTGTGTTGATGTGTTTTTATTTCTGCCCTTTTGTTGACTTTGGGTTCCCATTCCCTTGAAGTTCACTGCTTTCTAAGTGCTTCTTCCACTCATCAATGGGAGACTGGGGCTTTATGCACAAAACTGTGAACACTAATCTAGTTCAGACAATTGCATTTACAAATTTGAACAATTTTTATAATTGCTTCTTTTTACCCCTTAACTTATAGCATCTGTCCTGTGAGTCCTGTCAATCCCATTCTAGCTGAAGTCACAATTATGCCCAGAAACAGTCACTCCATTCAGTCCAACAATCAATTTAACAGACATCTTCCCCACTGACTTGAGTGGTCAGTGGGAGTGACAGATTTGTTGCTTCAGAGTCTTATAGAAATAGCTTTCAAATTTATCTTATAAAAGTGTCTCTTCAGCTAGTCCTGGGTGGCTTTCCAATGCTTATGCAGCAGAGCAGTTATTAAAGACTCTCTCCATGAATGAGTGGCAGAGCAGCTTTAAAACAATTACAAGCATTTAAAAAGTAATTATCAGAGAATTCTAATGCAAACAACATATCTATTTTGACTACCATGAACGACTCTGTACAAACATTTCTCCCTCTCTCTCTGTCATAGATGTGGTTATCCATTTCACAGAAGATTTAATTACAAATTTGTCTTCCTTATCTTCTGGGCACACACTGCTGCCTGAGAAAAACAGAAATAATACAGGTGGTAATGGCAGAAGGGTTAGAGTGAAGAGAAGTAAAGAATAAAGATTTAAGGTTATGGAGGATTATTTTGCTTTTAAGTAGAAGTACATGTTATCTTGTAACCATTAACCTAAAAAAGATGTCTAATTTATAATTCACCAATAATTAACACATTCTGAAAAAGTTAATGCTTCATGACAAAAAGTTTTCTTCTTATATACATTCAATGAATGACACTTTGTATATTTTTGTTTTTTTATCTTCACATTTGTTTTTTAATGTTAGTAACTAGGTTATACAATCTTTAGATCCATACCCTTATTAACATGAGCACCCATGTGCTATACCCGATTTATTTCCTACTTAAATGCTATAGTTGCTAAATTCATATGAACACTATTCTCTAAGAATATTACAAGCCTCTTGGCTTGTGCTGTGAAATGGACCCTTTAGCCACATGAATCTACTTAAAATGTGGTCAGAATGAATTCAGATGTGCTGTAAGTGTGGATAAAGGATGTGCACAGTGGATAGAAGACCCACTTTAAAAAAGCCTACAAAATATCTTATCAGCATTTCTATATTGATTGTCTCTTGAAATGATAATATTTTGGATCAAATAAATTCTATGTTAAAATTAATTTCACCTGTTTCTGATTTTTCACTGTAATAAGTAGAAAATTTTGTAATTGCCCATGTGGCTTGCATTGTATTTCTATATGATAGCAGAAGTCTACATAGGAAAGCCTGCATCATGAATCTATGCTGGCATTGAGAGAAGGGTTTATTTATGCTGGAAGATTGTAGCCTTGATGGAGATGCAGGCTGGCACTTCTAGGAGAAATGAAACCGATTCCTGACTGCAGTCATAATTAGTCTTGGACTTAGGGGCTACTTAAGTCCAAAATAGTGCCCACTGACCAAACTTTGGCAAGAAAACTAATGCCTTTTGAGCCTTGGAATAAAATGCTGAGTCCATCAATGAGAATATTTATTTGGAGGGAACAGAAAAGCAGGAAATGATGAAGTAAC
The DNA here is from genome assembly GCF_052094955.1 of Ictidomys tridecemlineatus. Lineage (NCBI taxonomy): Eukaryota > Metazoa > Chordata > Mammalia > Rodentia > Sciuridae > Ictidomys > Ictidomys tridecemlineatus. Next base: position 112,152,855 of record NC_135483.1, read on the forward strand.
AAAGAAAGAGAAAACACTGAAAGACATTAACCATTAAATTTTAAAAGCAAACAATTGCCTAATTTGATCTGATTTAAGTAAAGCAATGACTTTGATAAATTATGCACTTAATACTGAAAAGACATCTAGACTTTCATTCGTTTCTCAATTCAGCAATCCATCCACTGAGGCAGTTTCATAGGTTACTTAGCATTAAACAGTCTTTTGTTCTCCTTGCATACTTTTTAGGAACTTTACATTTCTTTGGTAAGATCCTGCCCTCCCTTCTCCTATTGTTCCCTTAATAAGCAGAAGATTTTTCTGCGAGATTTCCATTTTTTCTTTTTATCCTTATCATCAAGCCTCATATTATGCTCCCTGAGAATAAATTATTCATCAGTGAATTCTCTCAGTATAGTGCTAATGACCTGGGAGAGAGTGTTTACCAGCAAACAATACATTAAAAAATAACTGGGGAGTAGAAGACCAATGTCATGTATGAAAGGTTGTATGCTATAATAATCTCAGAAATTTATTTTAAAATATCTCATCAAAAATAGGCAGTAAATTACCATTTCTAATCACTCAAATTGAAAGCCTGGCTCCTGTCTAACACTTCCTTGTTTAAGGACCACCTTACATTCTGGAGAAACATGACTGAACATGGTTGTCATGAAAATGTAGTGCTTCTTCTTGAAATGCTAATGACTGTTGCCACTTTATCATCCCAATAACCCCTCTAATGGGAATTTCATTAAAATAATGCCATTCTTTGTGGTGTTTGGAGAGATAATGTCCTCTGAAATGGACAAAATTCTAAATCATTCCCCAACATCACAATGCCTTCCTGTGAGTCAAACAATGGGCCAAGTGGTCAGTAGATGCAGGAAAACAATCAATAAGCAGAATAATTACTATTTATTCTTGTTTGTGTGGACACCAGTATTTTCTGATTAAGATGAAATCCATAAATTGTACTTTCACATGATTCACAATTAGTAACTATGTGTATAATTTACCTTTTACAGCACAGGATAAACAACACAACTCAAGATTAAGTGAAAGTATTAATTATTTCAGTATGAAGTGGAAGATATTCAGAGCATATGGGGAGGAGGTGAGGGTCTTCCATGCCCTCTTTTGGTGCACCCTCTCCCATAACTTGGGTGTGTTCACCAATCCAGACATTCAGGGAGATATATGAACAGAGCACTTGCATATATTATTATATGCTTTAAAATTATGTTCAGCTATTATGGTTTGGATGAAGTGTCCCCCAAAACTCACGTGTGAGACAATGTCAGAAACTTGACAGGGGCACTGATTAGGTTGTGAAAGCCTTAACCCAATCAGTGAATTAATTAAACCTTTAATGGGATTAACTGAGTGGTAACTGGAGGCAGGTGGAGTGTGGCTGGAGGAAGTGGTTCATTACAGGTGTGGCTTTTGGGTATATATTTGGAGGGTGGAGATCTTGCTCTTTCTACTTTCTGATCTTCATGTGAGCTGTTTTTCCTCCACCTACTCTTTTACAGTGATGTTCTGCCTCACCTGGAGTCTGGAGGAATGGAGTCGGCTGTCTATGGACTGAGACTTCTGAAACCGTGAGGCCCCAATTATCTACCTCTTCCAGCCACACCTCACCTTCTTCTAGTTACCACTCAGTTAATTTCATTCGGGAATTGATTCACTGATTTGATGAAGGCTCTCACAACCCAATAATTTCCCCTCTGAAAGCTCCCACATTATCTCACACATGAGCTTTTGGGAAACATCTCACATCCAAATTATAACATCAGCTTATTAACACTTCTTAATCACTTTTTAGTCAGAATCTATTACTAACTTCCAAATATCTGCACTACCCATAGCTTCAATCTACCCACTGTTCTATGGAAGGAAAGTTTGTACAATCTCTTCAGCATTTGGATTTCAAAAGTGCCCTTTGGCTAAAAGAAAGTGCATGCCTCTCATCACCCCTTAACTTCCACAATATTACTTTTCCCCCCTCACAATATTACTTTTCATATTGACCCTCAACTCCAGGAGTTCTAGTACCTCCTCCTTCACCCCAAACAATTTGGATTAAGATATCTTCCTTCATAATTTTTAGTACACTGTACAGATTCCCATTATACCTATCCTACATCAAGCGTGAAATGATCTTTTATATCTGGTTCTCAATTGCATTGATTTTTCTCTCGAAATATGGACCAGCCTACTATATCACCAATACTTAGGACACCACCTATTATTACTGGTTAATAGAATTTCCTTGGTTTTTGACTCATTGAAAAAAGTATTTCAGCCAAGAGACAGAGTAATAAAAGCATAAAGGGTTCATTTAGTGAAATGAAAGTATGCTCCAGGGAGAACATGGAGCAGGCCCTGCTAAGAGAGAAAGGTTTGTCAAGTGACAGGTTTTTATATTTGGTCTGGAAACCTCCTTCTTCATATGTTATTATTTGGGAAATTACCCATTGTTTCTCATCATCACTTAGTGTCCCAGTGCTCTGCATATGCACCAAAGTTGAAAAGTCCTTAGATTGGTTACAACATTTTAGTTTTAAGAAGGTATTGTTTGTCTCTGAAGGAGGTGGGTTTATGGACAGGTATTTTTGTCACCTGACATAAAGTGATCTTTTGTTGTTCCAGATTGAGTGAATCCTATTTCCCTTTCCTATTCCCTTGATAATGTCTAGTGATCTATTTTAACACACTTGGGACATAGAAGGTGCTTGTGCATTGATGAACTTTATACAAAAAAATATTGGTCAGATTAGTTTCTTGTCTTAGCATGGTATTATTCTCCAAGTGCTCTTATTCTTTATGTATTTTGCTTGCCTCCAATGAAGAACTCTGTAAAAGGCATCTTATCACTATAAAATTTATGCTAATGGGCCAAGTGCAGTGACCCATACCTGTAATGTCAGCAGCTTGGGAGGCTGAGGCAGGAGAATCTTGAGTTCAAAGCCAGGCTCAGAAATGGCAAGGTGCTAAGCAATTCAGTGGGAGACCCTGTCTCTAAATAAAATCAAAATAAGGCTGGGGATATGGCTCAGTAGTCAAGTGCCCCTGTATCCATTCCCTCAAAAAATGTTATGCAGATGGAACCAATGGAGTATGGGAGAATGATATAGAGCAAGGGCTTGCTGACCTTGCTGACTTCATGCATAGAAGCTAATACTATGGAACTGGGTTCTTACAAAAAGAAAAAAAAAACATTGTTTTAAAGTCAACTAGCAGGAGACCTTGCTAAATCTACCTCCCTAATTACTTGGTACTGGGAGAATTTATAGGAAGAGAGAGGGGAAAAGCTTCTTGTTGACTGGATGGTGAGAAGAAGGAATTTTTTAAGGTTCTTTTTTTTGCAGGTGAACACATGCTTCTTCACAGGTCACCAGTTTCTTCTCTGGAGAGTTATCATGTTCTTTGTAGTGGATGATAGTTTATGACAATAGAAAATCATTGACTAAATGAACTGGCCTAAATGAACTGCATGTACAGGTTTGAAAAGTTGGTTCCAAACAGTCTTGAGTAGTTCTGGAAACTTTTCCTGAAAGAAAACTTCAGTACTTTGCTATTTAAGGATTTTATTCCTGGGTATATACAGGTCTTAGTTGATTTCTAGAAAAAAAAAAAAAAAGACACCGTATATTTGGTGCTGATGAGTACTCCTGATAAAATGCTCAATGAATATTTAGCTTTAGAGTAAAGATGAAATAGGAAATCTCCACTTTGATTCCTAAAATCTACCTTTATTACCATGTTACTCTGGAAATGTAAACATCTTGCTATACAGTGTAGCTATTATATAGATTATCATCTTTGTAACCACTCTGAATGAAATATTAAGAAACCCACTTCACTTAATACAAAACAAATAGTAATTTATCCCTACACATAGAATATGTTACCTGACCATAAATAAATTTTAAAAAAGTATTTTTTGACTTGCAACTTGGTTTGTCTTTACAAAAAATTTCAGAGATATTTAGAAGTTTTGAGCATTTAAATTTTAGGGAGGAAATTTGACTCATAATTTTTAACCATTCCCAATATAAAAAATATTAGGTGCCATATTCATATCTTTAATGTCATATTCTTCACAGGAATTTAATTTTTTTTGAATTAATTTTGTTCTGAAATTCTGAAAATAACTGAACAAAAACAACATTAATACATTTATCAGTCATTAACCAACTAAAGTACTAAATGCATTTTATAGTCATTTTGCACATTATTGATTAGTAGGCATCAACATAACAATACAACTGCTGTACGTTTCTAAGAAGAAAAAAAATTTTATTCAAACCTTGTGCTATTAATTTAAGAGTTCATGCTAGTCAGAATAAAGCCATTAATATATATTTCTCATTTGTAAGAGATTAATGTTTTCAAAAATTTTAAATTTATCACTAGATATAATAATGAATAAAAGTGCATTTGTAGGTTGACTACATTTAAAAATTCTAAATTATAATTTTATTGTTGTAGAAAAAAAATCTTATGGAGGAGTGGGTGATTGATACATAGTCCCATAAAGATGTCATGTTCAATATTGTTCTAATAAGGAATTTATCTTGGATCTATGTTTCTAAAATTAATGATTAATTAGTTTAATTTACTATAATACCTCATGGAGACTCTGTCCTCTTTTTTCAAATTTCTTTTTTCGAGAGAGCAGTTTTAGCACAGGAAGAACTATTTAAGATTCAGGTTCATGCAAATTCCCAGTAGCAATCATCTTTTATTTGCAATATTTCTAGTGTACACATTAGTTACTTTCCTATTCCAGAGACATTTTGACATCTTAGCATTATACATTGCTGAACGTGTGAAATTAACATAACATTTTTTCATATCTTTTGGGGAAAAGTTATCTTTCATCTAAAGATCAGGAATAATGAGCATTTAGTTGGATGACATTCTACCTTGCATTCCAAAGTGAACCCAATTTGAAGGTCAATTTCTTCCTTTCTTTGTTAATAACAAAATAACTCATCCAGTTTGTGGTCAGATCACTAATGGAACCTCAATTATAGTCCTTCCAATTGGTTCAAATTGATAACATCTAATTTTCAAGAATCACCACCTGCAGAGGGGTTGTCAGATGCCTCCATTCATGCTCATCAACTGTGCTGATGTCCTGATATTGCAAAGAAAAGGTAATGTCTGAGTACAGGTTCACGGGTAATCAGAATAGCCCAGGTACTATTTAAAAACAGTTCCTTTAGTTTAATACCACAGATGAAGAAAAATATTTGAATTCACAGCAACAAAAGCTGTATTTAAAATATTTAAAGGTTTTCTTATACACAAAGACATGATTTGGCCTAACAAGCATAAAGCTCGGAGTTCAATTCCCAGTACTTACATGAATGACATAATTAGTAGAATCAGTGGGTAGATCCCCAAGTAAGAAACGGCCAGCATGAAAAATATTTGACCTGTGACTTAGTGAGCACTTGCATAGAATCCTGTATTTTCAGATCTGGGTTAGGGTCCAAACATATAGACTGAAAGGAAATAAAGACATAGCAACAAGAGTAAAATCTACCACCAGGGAAGAGAATCCTGCACAGGTGAACTCGTAGCAACATTGATACCAGCTGAGGAGGAGAATAATGTAGAAGTAGTTCTTATGACTTATGTGGAGCCTGCTCCCTGAAAGTTGGGAAAAGTAAATAGGGACAACAGGGAAGTGGAGATCCTAGAAGAAGTCGCTTTTCCTACATATCAGTCTTCTCCAGTGCTTCAGTAAATATGCTCAAACATAAAAATATTTACCCTGAATCTCTAACAAATCGGCCTTCCTTGGACCAACCGTGGTCCTCGGAGGAGTAGCGCAAGTATCACCTGTGAGCTCCTTTGATATCCAGAATCTCAGATCATAGCCCAGACTGACTGGTCCAACTATGCAGAATAAATACCTGTGCAAGTGAGTCACATTCCCATAGAAGTCTGGAAGGCACAGGCTTAAAAAGTTCAAGTTCAGTTGTAAAGAAATCACCTGCCATTTCACCTTGTTTTGCTTCCCTGGGATGTTTCCAATTCTAATTTTCTCACTCAGTTCCATTTCCTATATGATGACTTCCTAGGGACCTAGATTTCAGGAAACTCTCTGAAGAACCTATATGTATTTTCATTTAAGACCACTTCTATGTTAATTTGTACTTATATTTTTATTTGAGAAAATAGTTCATATGTGTACATTTTTATCTTAAGCAGTTGGCAGATTACCTGACTTATAATTGGTGGTTTATAGAAATTTTATAGATTCAAAAGTTCAGAATATATAGAAAGTAAATGGCCTTGTCAACTATAGCAAACCTATCACAAACAAAAGATGTTGACTACAAATAAAGGTCTAATGCAAATGACAGCTCAATGAACACTGGAACTTAGCAAAATTATAATGACAATATCTCTGGTTTTTTTTATTCCATTAATATATTTATTACTTCTTCAGAGATCTCTTAAAATGACTTATGAACTAATAGCAGAAAAGCTAAACAAAATTTCTGGCTTTTTTTATAAACTTTATATTTTTTCTATAATCTTTGTTTATTCAAGGTAAAAACTATATATTTTCAAATGGACCAATAAAGAAATATATGTCTGAAATGAAAATAACTTTCATTTGTTAAAATTATTTTCATTTTTTTTATTGGCGTCCTATGCAACTACTACTATAGTTAAATGTCTCTCTTGTGAAATTGTTGAGCAAAAAAAAAAAATGACTTAGTGCTACGATAACTGAAAATTTGGAGCTGGAAAAACTTACATGTCCAAGTTATAAATTTTATTTAAAAGAGTATGTGAGCTTTTGCAGAGTATTATAAAATGTTAAAACCCCTCTTGAGAATTACATCTCTGGAAAGTAAGTGTACACTAAAGTAAAACAGTGGTTTAAAAGAACCAGCCATTGGATTAAAAGTGACTTTTATAGTTCTTTTTTTGAGTCTATACAATAAACAAAAGTATTTCTTTTTAATAACATGTTTTAAATGAAATGCAACAAAAGCATCATCTAAACACCAAGAAATATTCATTAGATTCATTAGACTACATAATTAAAATAAAGACATAGCTCTGAGCCATGGCTACACAATTTATGAATGTGATTATTTTTCCTCTTTTTAATGGCAAATTAGTTAGCTAGATGGCAAATGAGTAGAAACTCTGGCAAACACATTAAGTGTAACCAGTTTAAATGACTTATTTCTTTTTTTTAAGTTTATTTTATTTATTTTTTTATCTGGAGCTGAGGATGGAACTCAGTGTCTCACATGTGTGAGACAAGCACTGTACCACAGAGCCACAACCCTATCTGTAAATGACTTATTTTTATTGTTTTTAATCTACCTGGTTAAATAATATTATTTATATGATTTTTAAAGTATATGGACAGAGCAAAAGAGTAGTTAAATCGTGCAAGAAGCTTAAAATATAAATACTCATTCTTTCATCACATTCTTTTAATTAACTCAACATTTTTTTTGAGAGAGAGAGAGAGAATTTTTTTAATATTTATTTTTTAGTTTTCGGCCGACACAACATCTTTGTTTGTATGTGGTGCTGAGGATCAAACCCGGGCTGTATGCATGCCAGGTGAGCATGCTACTGCTTGAGCCACATCCCCAGCCCAATATTTTATTATAATATTTGATTGTTATTGCAATAATTTTAAAGCATGAGCTTGAACTATTCTTTCCTAATTTAGGTAAAAATCTTCTATGGTGTAAGTTAATAATTTAATGCATATTATCTCTTACTTCTTCTTCCTCCTGTACCTATTTATATAGTTTGAGAATAGCCTTAAATAATCAAATTCTATTTCAAGTTTCATTTTCTTTCAATATTATAGCTTTGTTTCTTCCTATTATAATATTAAGATGACATCACCATTTCATTTCTCTCTCAGGGTAGCAGAATATAACACCCCAAAATATGCTACTTTGGCATGATTTTTAATTTGAAAGCTATTGAGAACAAGTGGATATTATATTTTACTACATAACTGTAGCAGATTTTATGCAATTTTTTTGGCAAAAAAGTGGGCTGCAGCAATTATGTGAAACTTGTTTTTAATTGTGCAGATATTATGTTAAAATAATTTATTACTAAACTTTATTTAGTGCAAGACTAGGATCCATGGAATACTCATGAATATATATTAAAAGTAAATATTCCAAATCAGTGCACATCATTTCTTTATGATAGTTACATAAACATTTTCCTCAGTCTGAAAAAAGTTAACACATTATATGTTATTAACTTGTGCATTAGGGTCAAAATATTACACTTCAGAAAATTTACTAGATGCGAATCGGATTCAAAAACATATCAAAAAAATTATACACCATGATCAAGTAGGATTCATCCCTGGGATGCAAGGCTGGTTCAATATACGGAAATCAATAAATGTGATTCACCACATCAATAGACTTAAAAATAAGAACCATATGATCATCTCGATAGATGCAGAAAAAGCATTTGACAAAGTACAGCATCCCTTTATGTTTAAAACTCTAGAAAAATTAGGGATAACAGGAACATACCTCAACATTGTAAAAGCAATCTACAATAAGCCACAGGCCAGCATAATTCTGAATGGAGAAAAATTGAAGGCATTCCCTCTAAGATCTGGTACAAGACAGGGATGCCCTCTCTCACCACTTCTGTTCAACATAGTCCTTGAAACACTGGCCAGAGCAATTAGACAGACGAAAGAAATTAAAGGCACAAAAATAGGAAAAGAAGAACTTAAATTATCACTATTTGCAGATGACATGATTCTATACCTAGCAGACCCAAAAGGGTCTACAAAGAAACTATTAGAGCTAATAAATGAATTCAGCAAAGTGGCAGGATATAAGATCAACACGCATAAATCAAAGGCATTCCTGTATATCAGCAACAAATCCTCTGAAACGGAAATGAGGACAACTACTCCATTCACAATATCCCCCCAAAAAATAAAATACTTGGGAATCAACCTAACAAAAGAGGTGAAAGACTTATACAATGAAAACTACAGAACCCTAAAGAGAGATATTGAAGAAGACCTTAGAAGATGGAAAAATATACCGTGTTCATGGATAGGCAGAACTAATATACTCAAAATGGTGATATTACCAAAAGTTCTCTATAAGTTCAATGCAATGCCAATCAAAATCCCAACAGCATTTCTTGTAGAATTAGATAAAACAATCATGAAATTCATATGGAATAATAAAAGACCCAGAATAGCAAAAACAATGCTAAGCAGGAAGTGTGAATTGGGCGGTATAGAGATACCAGACTTCAAACTATACTACAGAGCAATAGTAACAAAAACAGCATGGTACTGGTACCAAAACAGGCGGGTGAGCCAATGGTACAGAATAGAGGACACAGTAACCAATCCACAAAACTACAACTATCTTATATTTGATAAAGGGGCTAAAAGCATGCAATGGAGGAAGGATAGCATCTTCAACAAATGGTGCTGGGAAAACTGGAAATCCATTTGCATCAAAATGAATCTGAATCCCTTTCTCTCGCCATGCACAAAAGTTAACTCAAAATGGATCAAGGAGCTTGATATTAAATCAGAGACACGGCATCTGATAGAAGAAAAAGTTGGCTATGCTCTACATACTGTGGGGTCGGGCTCCAAATTCCTCAATAGGACACCCATAGCGCAAGAGTTAACAACTAGAATCAACAAATGGGACTTACTCAAACTGAAAAGTTTTTTCTCAGCAAAAGAAACAATAAGAGAGATAAACAGGGAGCCTACATCCTGGGAACAAATCTTTACTCCACACACTTCAGATAGAGCCCTAATATCCAGAGTATACAAAGAACTCAAAAATTAGACAATAAGATAACAAATAACCCAAACAATAAATGGGCCAAGGACCTGAACAGACACTTCTCAGAGGAGGACATACAATCAATCAATAAGTACATGAAAAAATGCTCACCATCGCTAGCAGTCAGAGAAATGCAAATCAAAACCACCCTAAGATACCATCTCACTCCAGTAAGATTGGCAGCCATCATGAAGTCCCACAACAACAAGTGCTGGAGAGGATGCGGGGAAAAGGGTACACTTGTTCATTGTTTGTGGGACTGCAAATTGGTGCAGCCAATTTGGAAAGCAGTATGGAGATTTCTTGGAAAGCTGGGAATGGAACCACCATTTGACCCAGCTATTCCCCTTCTCGGTCTATTCCCTAAAGACTTAATAAGAGCATGACACAGGAACTCTGCTACATTGATGTTCATAGCAGCACAATTCATGATAGCAAGATTGTGGAACCAACCTAGATGCCCTTCAATAGATGAATGGATAAAAAAAATGTGGCATTTATACACAATGGAGTATTACTCTGCATTAAAAAATGACAAAATCATAGAATTTGGAGGGAAATGGATGGCATTAGAGCAGATTATGCTAAGTGAAGCTAGCCAATCTTTAAAAAACAAATGCCAAATGACTCCTTTGATATAAGGGGAGTAACCAAGGACAGGGTAGGGACGAAGAGCTTGAGAAGAAGATTAACATTAAACAGGGATGAAAGGTGGGAGGGAAAGGGAGTGAGAAGGGAAATCGCATGGAAATGGAAGGTGATCCTCAGGGTTATACAAAATTACATATAAGAGGAAAGGAGGGGTAAAACAAGATAATACAAGTGGAAGAAATGATTTACAGTAGAGGGGGTAGAAAGAGAAAAGGGGAGGGGAGGGGAGGGGAGGGGGGACAGTAGAGAATAGGATAGACAGCAGAATACATCAGTCACTAGAACGGCAATATATAAATCAATGGAAGGGTAACTGATGTGATACAGCAATCTGTATACTGGGTAAAATTCGGAGTTCATAACCCACTTGAATCAAACTGTAAAATATGATATATTAAGAACTATGTAATGTTTTGAACGACCAACAATAAAAAAAAGAAAAAAAAAGAAAATTTACTAGAGTGCTATAAAGTATAGACTTACAAAATTTAATGTGTCCAAAGACAATGCACCACTATAATTGTCTACCTTCTCTGACTGCCGTCATCAAAGCCACTCATGTTAAGATGAGTTTACCATTTGTACTGCAGTGCTCCAAACGAACCTTTCTAGTTGATTTTCAGAAATACACTGACAAGGCGTGTATGCTAAGAAATCTAGGCTCCTGGCTCTCTTTATTTGAAAAGACAAATGCACATTTACCACTGGTGAATACATGCTGCTCTTTATACCTTTTAAGTAGCATGATGAACAGAATTATGTCAAGTGGCAATTATGCAATAAAAGGTTACAAACCAATTTTGGCCTAAAAAAATAGAGTGCAATGATAATGCTGCATCAACAATTACGCAGCAAAATATGTACAAGAGAAGCTGTCTGCCTTCATCTTATTTGCCTAAAAGCAGTAGGTGAATCTTTGAAATTGTCCCTCTACCCCTCTCTATTAGAAAGGACAAAACTTAATCACCAGAGACAATTCAGACCATTCTCAGCATGGAATCTGCACCAGAGGGATCTACAGAACAAATTTGACTAACTACTCTTCATCTACCATTAGTTTTCCATACATTGCCTTTCCACAATTCACTTCTCCAATAGTCTCCAAGTCCTTTTCCTTTGTTTTGTCACTTCTCTAAAAATGTATGTTCTTTGTTGAAAATGCTATAAAAGCCAGAGTTCTAAGCTCTCTCTGAGACATATCCTTTCCCTGAGGTTATTTCCCCCCTAAGTGCATATGAAATGTGCTTATATAAAAACCAAAAAAATAAAATAAAATAAAAAATATGTCCTGAAGAGCTGGTTTGGAGGAGAGTCTAGCAGGGGAATGTACCTACTCTTATACCCTTGACTCAAGAATGATCCTCCTCTATGGAGGAAGGTCGTCTGCTTCAACTGAGACCTCAGTTAGCACATGGACTGGTGAGGGAGGAAGGGGAGACCTGCTTAGCCAGCCAGATCAAGCCAAATCAACCCTGGCGATCAGTGAAGTGACAGATGTCATGGTCACTACCTTAGAGTTTTGCCATTGTAAGTGGGTCTAATGTGATATGACAAGACCACAGAAACTGGATGTGAATTTACATTTTTTGAATAAGCTTTTTGTTTCACATGATACATTTAGGGTATGTAGCATCTTTGGTAGTTTTAATTTTTACTATTTAAGTTTGGAAATGATGCCAAATTTTTATATTTCTTTAATTAATGTGTTCTCTGTGGTGATATATATTGATCATATATTGATGTGTGTATCCATATATACTGGTATGTATCACACTTACACATGAAAACAAATAAGAGGGAGTGAAAGTCTTTGCATTCCCTATAGCCTTTGCAGAAAGATCTAAGCAGTGAAATCTTGTGATGTACAGAAGTGAAAAAGAGTATTAAAACATATTTAAGAACTAAAAACAAAAATCAAAAACAAAACTTGTCCTTATTTTTCTCTTGTGAATTTGTCATTTGTTATAGTCCAAGTTAAATATTTAGAAGTACAGAATAAATATAGTTTTTCCTCTCCTACTTCTTCAAATCTACTCGCTCCTTCCATTTGCTAATTTCTATGATGTGGGCCCTTTCTTCTTCATTTCTAGAGCAGTCTTATATTTACATTTGTGTATATACTTTTTTGAAAAATCTGTATTTCTCTGAATCCAGCTTCTATTTTATTAATATTTATGAAAACTAGCTTTTGGATTTATTGATACAGTCTGTCATGTTTTTGTTGAATTTTGAATTTTGAAGCATTCTTTTTTTTGGGGGGGATGGTCATAATCAGTATTTGTATTTTAGTTGTCTTCTATTTAATACAAATTATATTCTTCTTCCCAAGTCAATTTTTTTTCTTTAGTTTGTTTATACAGGTCATTCTCATTTACTCAACTGGTGACATTTTGATATCCATTCATATACAAGAATGGGTATTGTATATATTTCTAGTGTTCACATGCCCTCCTGTTATAAGATACCTGGGTCTGTTTTTGTCAAATCTCTCCTTTGTTTAAAAAGTAAGGGAAAATGTCCACATGCATTGACAGGGTTCAATAGCTAGCACACTGTCAGCAGATAGAGATCTGCCATTGGAGAACCTACCCCAAAATACTAAAATAATGAGAGTTTTACCCTTTAATGTTTATGGTAACAATGGGAGCCCTTTCAATATAGACCTTCTCGCTTTTATTTAGGAGAATATACCAGGTTGTTGGTAGATCTCATTGGAATTACCAGGGGATGGAGGATCTTGGTGAAAGGTGGGAGAGGAAAGACTAGAGCATCTGGTTCTATGGGTAGCTTTCCAGTGAAGTCCTCTTTTACAGCTTCTCTCTAGCTCCATCATCCAGCACATATTAACATGGAAGTCTAGTTTCTGAAGTTCCTTCAATAGAGTCCCTTCCTGCATTATATGGCTACTACATATTATTAACCACATTCCACTTTTCCCTAGGCTATTATGTTTTCATCAACCTTCTTTTAAAGTCTGTTGAAGAATCTTGTGTACTCACAGACCTCTCATTCTTTTTGTGGCTGTTGTAGATTTATTTTGCTTGTTCTAATCTGCTTTCCTACTTACAAGATATCGAAAGAAAAGGAAGACAAATGTAAGTGTTCATAAGCTCTCATGAATGAAAAAAAATTATACCAAATAGTGAATCCAGGGGTGGCTTAACCACTAAGCCATATCCCTAGTACTTTTTATGTTTCATTTTTGGGACACTAAGTTGCTTAGAACTTGATAAGTTGCTGAGGCTGTCTTCGAATTGAGCTCCTCCTACCCCTGTTTCTTGAGCTGCTGGGATTACAGAGTGCCTGGCTTTGAACTGGAATTCTTTATGAAGTATTTTATTAATATACATAAATATATGTGTATGTGTGTGTATACACACACACACACACACACACACACACACACACACACATATGTTTTTTTTTTTGAGTGGTGCTAGAGACTGAACCAAGGTAGAATGTGAGGCAAGCACTCTACCAACTGAGTTATATACCCAGCTCCAATATACTAATATATTTTAGTTGAATAAAATCAGAATTTTATCTCTTATGTAATATATATATATTTAGAGATAGATACACATTTATGAAAATGCAGATGATTAAAAATACAATAAAAGGGATGCCCTATATAAGTTCAGAAAAATGGACTATTAAGGACTTCTTAAGGATCATATTAGGTCGAATTCATAGGTTAAGTTGATCTTCAATCCAAAATGTTAATAAGAATTTATATGAGATCTAGGACTCCATGAAAAATATAATGTCCTAAAAATATTATGGCAGCACTAATGATAATAAACATAGCAATTTCCACATAAAAAAAAATTTAGGCATGTGTTTTCCAAAGCTGTTCTGTATGTGGTTTTCCCATCTGCTTCCCCATACCTTTGTCATAGTTTTCATGTAAACATCATATTTATGAAAATGCAGATGTTAAAAAATCATGTAAACTATCATATAGAACCAGAGCTAAGCAGTCTATATTTAAAATATATAGAATATATTGGTATCACCATCTCTCACAGTTTCACACTGAAAGACAATGGGTTAAACACTTCACATTCCCAGGAATACATGATATTCACAACAATTCCTTGTGTTAGGTAAAATATTTACTGTGTTCTTAACAGTGAGGAAAGTAAGATTCAGACCTGTTGCATAATAATATCTGTTAGGCCTGCAGTGCTTAGGCTACCCTAGTCCCACAGCTTTGGCCACCATGGTGGGGGAGAAGGTTCTAGGGCTGCAGGGATCTGTTGAAAGCGTTCAAGAGCAGGCTGAAGGAAGAGCACTGAAGTAACAGGAGCCTGAGGTCCAACAAGGACAGGCGGTGATCCTTCATCCCCTTCTCAGCTATGGCAACTATCAAGCCAAAATCCCAGAAAAAGAAGTGAGACCTCATCCAGGCTCCTTGTGACACTGGGAAGCTGATATCCCCTGATCTGGACAAAGTACCTTGTTGCAGATATATTAAGGATGACAGGTAAATTTTCTGAGGAAAAAAACAAACCAGATTGGAGGGACCGACCACACCCAGCCCTGACATCTGTGAGAAAGAAACGGACTCAGAGACAGACAAGTCTGCACAAAAAGCTGCCCAGTTTATTCTGAACAGCCTACAGTCCCATGCATCCTGCCTATACTGCTCAGGTTTCCAAAAGCAACAATAACAAAAAAAGTTAATCTGGGCACAAATCACTGTCACATGCAGAAGATGATGGCCTGGGTTTTGCTGTGGCAGTTTTCATGTGCTTACTCCCATCAGCACCCAGGGGTCTGAAAAGCAAAATTACAAATTTATAGTCTAACAATAGTTGATACGACTATGATTTTATTTTAAAATATGCATATATTTCTGAGCATTAATTTACTTAATTTATGTGAAATTAATCTTAATTTAAAAAAAATGCGTTACTTGCCATATTTTGAAATTAACCTGCTTACATAAGGTTGAAAAATTTTATTAATTTTGACTCTGTTCCAAGAATAGATTTTCTACTAGTACAATCTGCAATCAAAAACATGCATTAAATCATACATTGCTCTTAGAGTTTTATTATTTTACATTGAAAAAAGTATTACCACAAATTACATTTGAAATATAGAATATAACTCAGCCAAAAAAAAAAAAAAAGGAATGGACTAGCAATACACAAAACAGCTTGATGGAGTGTGAGACTAAGTGAAGAAAAGCTAATTTCAAATGGTCACATATTCTGTGATTCCATTTATATAACAATCTTAAAATGACAAAATAAGAGAGATGGAAAAGAGACTACTGGTGTTATGAGGTTAAGGAAGGTAGAAGTGGTAAATATTATATAGGGCCCAAGGGAGGTCTGTAGGGATAGATTAATTTTGCATCTTGATTGATTTGATATTTACAGGAATTTACTGGTGATAACACACACATAAAACCTTATGTGCACATTGAACCAAAGTAGGTTTCCTGGGCTTGAAATTATATTACAGTTATATAAAGTGAAGTAATCATTAGAGGAAACTGGATTTGGAATACATAGGACCACTCTGCACTAACTTTACAACTTCCTATTAATCTAAACTCAAAAACTAAAAAAAGTAAATGCTCAAATAAAATGTTCCTTATATCTAAAAAAAATGAAATTTGTTAGATTATGTTTGCTTGATACCACTACAAGAGAGATAGCATAGCCTAATGGTTAAAGTACATGGGTTCCCAAGGTGGTTCACTTACAAGATCTGTGACTTTGTCAAACTGTTCAACATTCTATCCCTCAGTTTCCTTATTTATAAACTTAAGTCACTATAGTGACTTATTACCTACGGTAAAGTTGAGGATCAAATTTGTTACGACTTGTGAAGCATATAAATAGTGACTGGAACATCATAAGGGTTATAAGAGGACTTGTTAGGTAAATAAAAATGTATACCGTAATATTATTACTATCATTGTCACTAATGCATACAAGAAATGTTTGTTGATTGCCTGTTTAAGGTAGACACTATTTTAAGTGCTGTAGATAGAGCAGGTAATGAAATATAGCCCCTGATCTCATCCTAAAATTTTCTTCGAATAATAAAAGAAAATAAATTAATAGGTGATGCAATATCAACTAAAACTAAAAATAGGGGGAAATGGCAAAAGGAAAGCAAGATAAAGATCAAAAAATGATAGAGGATACTGTTTTATTTCAGTGACCAGGGAAATGCTCTTTGAAGATGAGACACCTGAGCTGAGAGGGGAAAGAAGTGAAGGGATAATAACTGGACAGAAGCAGGTGTGTAGGATGTGTCCAAGTTACATCATAGAGGCCACAAGCTGAAGTGATGAGAAAGAGCATAAAGCAAGTCAGGGCCAAACCATTTCAGACCCTACAGGCCACAGCATGTACTTTAGATTTTATTCTGATAGAAAGTCATGGGAGTATTTTGAGTAGGGAAGTAAAGTGACTTTATCTGCATTTTAAAAGCAACACAGCATACCTTATTGCCAACAGGTTGCGAGGATAAAAGAATGGAAGAAGGCAAATATGTTAGTGGCGTGTTACTGCTATAAAAATTGCCAGAAGTTGGATTTAAAACAACAAAAACTTATTAATCTCATTTTTTCTCATTCTAGCAACAAGGTCAAAATAATTTTCATTGGGTTTGTTATATTGATCACAGGAATGCTTCTTCTAGCAGACTCCAGGGTTTGGGGAGCAAGTGAGTCAGTCATCAACTGATCCTGCAGTGTCTGCAAAAGCCCTGGGAAACATTTCTTGTCAAAAGGCAAGGATATGTGAACAGCCTTGACACTAGACTCTGATGCCCACAGTGTTCAGATGTTTCAGTACTATGGGTTTTCTGGGTACAGCTGGATAGCTGCAAGATGCTCCTAACATTGTAACATTTTAGTGCATTAAGAAGTCTCTTGATAACTGATAGGCCTTGAACAACTGGCAGAGCTTCTGTAGTTTAACTTCCTGATCATGAGATCTTATATAATAAACATGCAGAGCTAGTTCTGGGTCATTGTTCTCCGTCAGAAGACAGTGTCCCACATGTCCCAGCTTTGCTTATAAATGTCTGTGTGTCTTTCTTAATCTCCCACAGCCCTCCTCATAATCTTTTGTTTCTCCTGCACGGGTCTCAGCAAGGGAGAACTCCTTGCCTTTCTAGCTTGAGGCCATCTGCACTGCTTGACTTGAGATCCCTCTGCTCACATCAATCCAAACTTTTGTTTCTGTTGTCACATCTCCTACTTCTTTTTTTTTTTTTTTCATTTTCTTGCTTCTTTCTTATAAGGCCCTTGTGATTGCGTTTAGGTTTTATCCAGGTAATCCAGTGTACTTGCCCTCTCTCAAGATCCTTAATCATATCTGCAAAAATCCCTTTCCCATATAAAGTAACATTCACATATTCCAGGGATTGAGACATGACTATCTATCTTTGGAGACCACCACTCAGTCTATCAGACTAAAATTCTTAGAAATCTATTGCAGAAGTTAATGTCAAATAAAGGTAGATTGATGACAGCAGAAGAGATGGGAATTTATTCAAGCTACATTATCCTTGGGACGTGGAATAGATGTAGTGGTAGATTATATATAGATGTGATAGAGAGTTACAAGGAGTCAGGATAATGCCAGCATTTGACCTGAGCAAATAAGTGATTACAGGTGACCTTAAATGAGATAAGAAAACCAGAGAGGAGCCCCCGAGGGTTGTGTGACTTCCTGAGATAGTTGTGAGTTTTGTTAAGTTTGAGACTTCTATTATATATCCAAATAAAATCAGCAATTGGTCACACAAATCAGAAGTTCAGAAGAAAGGTCATTTTTGGAGATATTCATGTATTAGCCCTTGTGATACTGATAATATTAATGCCACAGGATAGAAAATAGTTATCTTGAACATGAATGCAGATAATGAAAAACAGCCTATTGAGACATGCATCTTCCCAGTTTTTGAGCTGAAGAAATTGAGGTTTAAAGAGATAACTTATCCACAGTTTTATAGATGATAAGTGTCAGCTTTGGAAATCCTAATCAGGAATGTGATTTTGAAGGATACTCCCTTTCAGTGATACCACCCTACTTTCTTCAGATGGGAGTGGCTAAATCTACCATAGGCTTTCACCTAGCAATTTCTATTCACTTAAGAGAGATGCATCTAGGTTGAACAATTTGCTAATATCAATTTGATTCACCCAGGAAATTCCAGCCCAAAGAACTCAATATATTTTCAAGATGTTTCTTGTTGCTTTCTACTGATGCCAAAATATCTGAATTAAAAGTGAAGATCCATCATCTCCAGATATTCTTGTGTCAAATAGCTACTGGCTTTGACAACTACTAGAACCACTCTTTGGGTGGATTCCTCCTGTAATTATATATACAAAGCCAAGAGATGATAGTAAATACTTCACTGCTTTCTATTCAAGGTTCCATTCTGCGGTGATTTATCACATATCAATTTTAATTCTTGTTGAACTGAAGCTTGTCATGCACAATTCTACATTGTTGTACTTTTTGGTGGAAGAAAAATGCTTCTAAGCATCTTTATTTAATTTAACATATTTATTTTTTGAGTTGTAAATACAAGAGATGGATGTTTGTGATTTCAGGGCTAAGAATGAAGTCCTATTAAGCACCATATGGAATGAGTAGGATTGTCTACAATGATGTATGAACTGCATGGTTCTGAGTTGACATCTTGCTGAATATGAATGAGCCATAGCATTTTCTGTGTAAGCTGTCACTTTTTCTTTTTCTTTTTTGTGGTGTTGGGGATTGAACCCAGGACCTTGTGCATGTGAGGCAAGCACTCTACCAACTGAGCTATGTCCCCAGCCCTAAACTGTCAGTTTTAAGAAACAGGTTTAATATATTTGAATGCATACCATTAATAAAAATTGTGCTTCAAGAGCAGTATAATAAGCAGTTGATTAACTTTGTTAACACACACACACACACACACACACACACACACACACAAAAACCAAAAAAAAATACTACGGCCTTAGGGTCATGGACAGTGTTTAATTCAGTTGAAGATTTTTTTTTTCTCTTGCAAGGTTAAAAAAAAAAGTCATTTACAATAAAACAATAATAGGTTAATGTGAGGCCACTACAAAATTACTTACTCTATATTGAGGGAGTAATTTTAAGAATTGTGAATAGATTTTAAAAAGAAAGTTGCCTAAAATAATGTGAATGACAGATTAAAAACTAAATGAAGATCTAGTGGAAATATATTGAGATCTTTTTCAGTGTATATCCCTACTTCATTTGTTGTTGTTCTTTGTTTTCTCTACAATGTTTGCTAAATAATTGATTAAAGATAATAAACATGTTCATAGTTTTGTACATTTGACATGGAATATTCATCTGTATTATTTCACACATAACACAATAATGATTCTGATCTTATCCTAAGAGTTCAGATAACCAAGACTCAGAAATTAATAGGTTTTCCAAATTTATACAGAAATCTGAAACAGAAATAGAAATACAAATCACTTACTGTAAATTCTATGCTTTCTTCTGTATTGTTCTGTGAGATATAAAAGTTAAATGCTTTATTAAATACATGGCTGCTAGCATATAAAGTAGGCACTTATTAAATTTTACTGTGAATATATTGAAAATTTTCTGTTTTGATAATAGGTAACATGTCAATAAAAAACAGACAATCACTTAAAAATACAAAGGGCATAATAAAGTCATTGCATATACTAATAAATTTATCATATAATTTTTATTTACAAAGCCTGCCAAATACTTAATGGCTCATATTTGAATTTTAAACTTTTCACCATCAGTATAAGGTAGTAGATATTCTTTTTATTTACTCTTATCTACAATATCCAGAAGCATGCAATATACACAGTATGTGCTCACTGTTGTTTAAGAACAGACACAGGGACAAGATCAGAGGGTGAGTACACAAACAGATATGAGTATACACATAAGTTATTTCATATGAACATGATGATGAGGCCCAGAAGAGATTAAAACTCACTAAGAGACAGATTAATTGAGGAGGAATTTTTTGACAGCATATTTTTATAAATTGGGCCAACAATTAAAAATCATGAGGTATAACCCCAAATCTGGTGTTTAATTCTCCAGACTATTGAAAGATCTGGCATTCCATTACCAAATGTAATGGATGAGAAATCAATTATCTCCCATGAAAGGCAACAATTTTGTTCTCTAATTTGAACTTTTTCTCATTGTCCTGGTCTTTGCCATCCAAGTGACACATGCTACATTCTATGACCTGCCTGGGCCTTTAGGTTGTCTGACTTGGTAATTGTATGTAAGGGGTAGGTGCTTCTGACTTAGATTCAGTAGAGAGAAGGAGAGGGGTGATAAAAATTTATAATTCTTGGGTGCTCTGGTACACACTTATAGTCCTAGCAATTCAGAAAATTGAGATACAAATTCAAGACCAGCCTCAGCAACATAGTGAGACCCTGTCTCAAAAAACAAACAAAAATCAAAACCACACACCCAGGACTACTGGGTATACATCTCAGAGGTAGAATGTTCTTCAGTTTAATCACTAGTACAACAACAAAAACAACTGCAAGAAACATGAGATTAGTTTACTTTTTTTAATCTCAAAAAATTAACATACTTTCTTAATGAAAAGTACAATTTTACTTCATTCTTTGCATTTTAACTATTTTCCAGGATATATATATACCATTTAGTGCTTCCTATCTGCTTCTTACACTTTCCCAGAAAGGCATTGCATTATTGTACTTAACATTACTATAATTCTATAACATGTTTAAATTTAAATTACAAATTTAAAATAATGAATTAATACTAAAACAGCACTACAAATTGGAATTTATCTAAATGAATCATTTATGATATCTTTGGTTCATGGAATATGTCAATTTTCATAATAATGTTTTAGATTCTAGAGTTTATGCAACCAATATTCCCAAAACTAGGAGCAGAAGACATTGTTTTGAGAATTTATATGTAGTAAAAATTTTAATCGAATATTTCAATCTCCCTCCGTTTTTTTAATCTCAACATCATGATCATGTTGACTTCCTCACCATAAGTATAATCTGCACAACTGCACAACAGGCACTGGGAATAAGGACACAGGGTTCCACTATGGGAGAACACAAGCTATATAATGACGAGTGTGTCACAAAAACAGGATTGCCACAATAGCAAAGAAAAAGTTTATTACAGATAATTGTTTGCTCTGTTTATGTGGTTTCTGTAGAACTAGGATAAGCAATTTAGGTTACAAAGATTTATAACAGTTTTCATGAAGATGTATGAAATCCCAACCTTGCAAGCTTTTTTAATCCACCTATAAATCATTTTACACATTTAATTTCTTCCTGTATAAATTTTATGGGCATACACACTCACACACACACACACACACACACACACACACACACTCACTCACAAAGTTTAAATTACTACATGCTTTCTGAAAAGGAAAATATCTCTAGGATTCTCCCACCTTGTTTTCTATCTAATACATAATATAAATTTAAAGAATTCAGTTGTGAACTGTTAACAAATATTACTTTCTTGTAAGAGCATCTGTAGTGCTGTTAGATATTAGGCAAGACCTTTCTTGAAGAGAGAAGTGACTGAAAGTTGGGCTTGTCTACACTAAAGAGGACTATAGTATTGCGTCCCATAAATCTCAAAAATAACAAGTTTTAATTGCTTCTTCAGTATATTATTGGATAAGGATTTGATAAAGAAGAATAACATATTTGACTTTTCCAGCTGTTGTGCTTGAAATTGAATCGTTATTGTACCCACAGTGTTTTGCCTAGTTAGATATAAAAAAACAATGTTTCTAATTTGCTAGAAACATTTAGACCCTTTTTCCTATTTTGGAAGGGAAAGTTAAAGGATTCTAGAATACTGTGACAGGTCCTAACAATTCAAAGGGAAACATCCTTACAGGCAGATTTATAGCTGGTAACCTGATCTTTAGAAGCACATTAAAACCTATGAAAGTTATAGTATTATTTTTTTCTGTGGAGTTTTCTAGTAGTATTTAACTTAATTCTTTGGAATTAAGACTTGTGTCCTAATATAGTATGAGATGGTGGAGTTAAGCAAAAACACAGAATATCATTTAGCTTGTGTAGATTTGTATTTTTGAGATTAGAGAGGATGAAGAAATAGTGGTAGGCTTGATTAAGTATGGCATATATATTTCTGAATCTTTCTCAAGCAGATATTGTAACTCCCTCTTTGACCAAACTTATTAATAATCATAGTAAGAATGAAAATCAAATTTGAACTCCTTGGGAAACCCCATGGATTTGATTCATCTTCCAAGGTAATGAATCTAGTGCATGTGGTTTTGCTCAGATGGGCTCACTGAAATGGGACTTTGATTTATTTAGCCAGTGTCTTGTGTTTTCTTCAACAACAAGAACTCCTTTGGAAAATGCAATTTCCCTTTGGCTCAATTTCAACTCTTTATAGGGGATCTGTCTCCATTCATTTCTTGTACCTTTTCTTTAGGGGAAAAGCTTTTGCACAGTGAACATTTTAATTTCTGAAGAGTAGCATGTCTATTCACACAGATACACAAATTAGAAAAGTACTAAGTTTTATGTCTGATTGCACTAAGAAAAAAATGTCATTATATAATACTTTTTAAAACTACTATTGTGGGTGTGATGAAGACTTTTAAAAAGAATCAAGTTTTTAATCCGTTTCTGCTTTAAATAGGTAAGTATAATCAAATATTTCAAATATATTTTCCAACTGGGTTGGAAAGTAAATTTTTAATTTTAAAATATCTTTTAAGGATGATTTATGACAAATGAAAACTTTCTGCCATCCCTGCTTGACATGATCCACCAAATGTAAATTATTTAATTAGTTTGATGGATATTGACCAGCTGCTCTCTATATCTATGGCATATGTATGGCTTGGAATATTAAGCTTTATTAAGTGTATCTCTTGGAATATGAAGTGACAGTGACTATTGTTCATGAAATAATAAAACCTAATTCATTTGAGTGATCAATAAATATATTAAACTACTTTAAAAAGTAAATATTAGATTTAAAATATGAATTTGAGTGAGTGCCTGTCTGCCTGTATTTGTGGGTCCTCAATTTTAAGCATGTATGTGTACTTGGATTCCTTAGTTTATGAAGCTTTCATAGGAGCAGAATTTAGAAAATAAATTACCTATCAGCAAGCCATTTATTATTATTTGCATCACTTAGAAAAGGGTTAATTTTTCATTTTCTTTAGATTTTAAAATTCTATAAAAACCTCTTGGCTTTAGGACTGTGGTTCTCTAATTTTAGCATGTATCAGAATCAGGGGAAAGGTTTATTAAAATACAGATTCTGGAGTTAAGCTAGACATGTTAAGGCAGAAAGAGCTGAGACCTCCCCCCAATACCTTTTAAAAATTAACGGATTTCGCCTTATCTTCAAAGAGAAGTGCCTAATTAAAAATGGGTGATGTTGAGAAAGGCAAGAGGATTTTTGTTCAGAAGTGTGCCCAATGCCACACGGTGGAAAAGGGAGGCAAGCACAAGACTGGGCCAAATCTCCATGGACTGTTTGGGCGGAAGACAGGTCAGGCTGCTGGATTCTCTTATACAGATGCCAACAAGAACAAAGGCATCACCTAGGGAGAGGATACACTGATGGAGTATTTGGAGAATCCCAAAAAGTACATCCCTGGAACAAAAATGATCTTCGCTGGCATTAAGAAGAAGGGAGAAAGGGCAGACCTAATAGCTTACCTCAAAAAAGCCACTAATGAGTAATAGCTACTGCCTTATTCATTACCAAACAGAAATGTCTCTTGGCTTTTTTATGTGCACCATAATTTAATTGATGTGATACACCTGAAATCAGATCACGAATGACTGACAAAATTATTTTTGTTGGACAATCCTGATTTAAGTAAAACTTACTTGTAGTTAAATTAATATTTTGGTTATATTCCCACTTCAGTAAATTCTATCACTCTTTCCCCTTTTTAAAGTTGTGGTTGGACTTAATTAGTAATGTTCAGTATTTCACAAAAATGGTGAATGACATCTGAAAACTGGTTTTATATTTAGTTTTATAGAATTGATTATGTGAATATGTTTAAAATATTGGGGAAATCCCTTCACTCTCTCAGAACCAAGCATGATTCACATTTGTTTCAATTTGTGTTCTTTAGCCTATTAAAGGTTGAAGATAAGGAATCAGTGTCTACTTTATATTTTTGTTGACCATGCCAATTTAATTAGAATTCCCTGTATCTAAAATGCTGTTCTTTCCTTGTGGAAAGGCATTTTTAGTGTGGTTTATGTATGATATTATATAAAGAATATTTAACACTTCTCAAATTTAAAAACAAAATACAGATTCTAGGCCCCATTGTTAGAATTTCTTCTTTGGTAGGTTTGTAGTGAGATCTGTAAATTTGCATTTTTAACTGATTCCAAAGTGGAAGGTTGGGACCACATTTTAGAACCAATAATCTAAGGATCTGATTAAATTTTTAATTTATCTGGTATGGTTTGGACCTAGAATGTCCCCCAAAGCATCATCCATCAGAGGTTTGGCTTGGAGAAGTGACTGGATCATGAAGACTATGACCTCATTAGTAGATTGATCCATTGATGGCTGAGTGGGCTATGGGGTGATAGGAGCTAGTTGAAGCATGTTAATCACTGGGGTTGTGCCCTGGAAGGATTTATAGTCTCCATGTCCTCTTTCTTATTCTGACTCTACTTCCCAGATACCATGAGCTGAGCAGTTTTCCTTTGCATGCTCTTTCACTTTGGTGTTCTGCCTCACTCAGTCCCAGAGCAGTAGAACTAATCATGGATTGAGATCTCTGAAACCATAAGCCAAAAATAAAACTTTCCTCCCTTATGTCACAGTGATGAATAGCTGAATGACCCAGAAATTGATGTTAAGAAATGGAGTGATTGCTGTGACTGTTTTTGATCATCAGGATCAAAAGACTTTGGAACTGGATTGTGGGAGAAGTTTGGAAAAGTTTGGAGATGTAGACTGCAGAAGTCTTAGTATGTTGTAAGAGGAGCTAAATGAGCAGTTCTGGTGGGAGTTCAGAAATCCAGAATGGCAATAGGAGTGAAGACAGTAAAGATTGTACTCAGGAGATTTCAAATGGAAATGAGGATTCTGTTGGGAATTAGATTAGTGGACATTTTGTTACATTCTGGCAAAGAATTTGTATATATTTAGTGGATATTCTGAGACTTGCTGTGAAGCTGAATTTAAGGGTGATGAACTGATTAATCTGATGGAGGAAATTTCAAGGCTGTGCAGCATTCAAGCAGTGGCATGGATATTGCTCACTGCCTTTAACCAACTTTACTGTGACAATCAGGAGCAAAAAAAGCAGAGAGGATAGATTTGAAAGACTTGTGGTTTGGACAGAAAAGCATATGTAAAATTGGGGCCAAGAAAGGTATAGTTGCTGAAGAGATAAGCACCATTAAACAGAAACCAGTAACTTTGTACAGAGAGAATAGAAAAGATACCGGTTGGGTATCTAAGTGATCAGCAAGACCTTACCCACAACCTCAAGGGTACATGTGTACAAGACTTTTCTTTAAGAAGAGAGTTCTTACATAGGGCTGCCTGGGAGGTTTTTTTCCCCTGGATTTGTTTCACCAAGCTTAACAGCCTAGGAACTCAGAGGCTGCTGCATCTATGGTTCAAGGGTGCATGGCTAGTGCTTGAGCTAGCAGCAGACATTGATGTTGTCGGTGTGGTGGTGGCATCAATGCAAATGATGGAGTTATGGGGTCATGAACGTTTTCATCCACTGTTCAAAGGAAGACCTGGGAGAACAGGAAATATGTGTCAGGTTTAGAATCCTTACAGGCAGTTCCTGAAAGGACAATGGGTAGAGCTGTAAGACTAAAGCCTAAGCCAACATGGAGACCCTAGAAAGTTAAAATATACCAGGAGTGTGAACTATGAGCCATGGAAAGCTGCAGGCAACAAGTTAAGTCAGCCTCAGAGAAACCATGTAGGGTGCAACCAATTAAGCCACAGGGTAGGGCTTCCCTTTGTTTTTTGGGCCCTCATAACCAATTGCTCTGATGCTTGACATGGAGCTAAATGATTTAATGTTTGATCTACTGGGTCCCCGTTTTGCTTTATTTCTGTCCCTTCTATGTTATGCTCCGATTGCCTTTTGGAATGGGAGTATTTAATCTGTGGCATTATATGTTAGAACTATGTAACCTGATTTTTTATTTTTATAGGGGCTCACAGATAAGAATGTGCCTTGATTCTTAAAGGAGACTTTGGACTTGGACTTTTGAGGAATGCTGGAACTGTGAAGACCATGGGGACTCTTAGAGAGGAACTCTTGGAGAGGGATTAAATGCACTTTGCATTGCAAGATGGATATAAACTTTTGTAGGGCAATGGCAGAATGTTATGGCTTAGATCTGGAAAGTCCTCTAAGGTATAATGGTTCAGAAGTGGGAGTTTTGGGAAATGATTGGGTCATGAGTGCTCTGATCTCATCAGTGGATTAATTTATTGATGGCTGAATGAACTTCTAGGAGGTAGGACCGGGTTAGAGGAAATTGGTACCAAGTGTGTGGCCTAGAATATTTTTATATTCTTGTTGACCTCTTCCTAACTCCAATGCAAATGATGGAGTTATGGGGTTGTGAAAGTTTTCATCCACTGTTCAAAGGAAGACCTGGGATATTAGTGGATATTCTGAGACTTCCTATGAAGTCTCTCTAGTCAGCATGAGCTGAGTGGCTTTCCTCTGCTATGCCCTTCCACCTTGATGTTCTACCTCACATCAGACCTAGTGCAATGGAGCTGGTTGACCATAGACTGAGAC
This sequence comes from Ictidomys tridecemlineatus, assembly GCF_052094955.1. Taxonomy (NCBI): domain Eukaryota; kingdom Metazoa; phylum Chordata; class Mammalia; order Rodentia; family Sciuridae; genus Ictidomys; species Ictidomys tridecemlineatus. The sequence continues at coordinate 112,180,190 of NC_135483.1, forward strand.
CTCTGAAACCATGAGCCAACATAAAGATTTCCTCTAAGTTGTTCTTGTCAGGTATTTTGGCTACAGTGATAAAAGCTGGGTAACACTGGAAGGTAAACAAGTGTGTAGGAAAAGAAATGGACAACAGATCCTTTGTATAATTATTGAATATACTAGAGACCCTAAACCAATTTGAATGTTTTAAAGACATCATAAAAACTAGACTTAAGTATCTCTCCATTACTGTAATTTAGGTTACCTGTTGGGACACTCAAACACAAATAGTTAGCTACTTGAGCCAAAATTCTTCCATTGTTAGTTATCAAGTTGCTTTTTAAAGCAATAAGTTAGCTAAATTGCATTATGTTTATTGTTGTCATCAAATATAACTGGCATCATTAATCTACTAGAATTTAATTGCACTCAGATTTTAATTCTATTTCCCCTGGTCATAGGGATTTATTGTATTTTTTAATAGCAGACTTTATAGAGCTTCTACATGAGAAAATGATATGCCACAGTACTAAAGTAATTTTCTACTTGATAGTTTTAATATCATCCTCTTATTTTCTAATATTTTACATACAATAAAAGTACTGTGCTAGTAAATTTTGACTTGGTTTAGCAGAAACATGATGCATGTAATACTCCCATAACAAGATAATCGATTAAGTGTCAAACAATACAGCCACCACCAAAAGCAACAAAAGTACTTTCTATTATATGCCAATATCTTATTAGAAAAAAGTAGCATTAACCTCAATTTTATACTAATTGATTTTCACTATGGTAGTGCAGCAGTTTAATTGATTTAGTGAGAAGAATAATTGCAGAGAACTAAATTCGAACAGAAACCATTTCTAAGTTCACAATAATTTCATTTCAAGAGTTTGTATCATCTCCATTCATAAACATTTACTGAGCAAATATATTATGCTGGACTACTAAAATACAAAGTTAGCTCTAGTATCCTACAATGATTACAATATAGAAAATAAAAGACAGAAGCAAAGGAACCATAAAAATTCATTAATAAGCAATAAATTTATGTTACAATAGAGGGATATTTCAGAGAAGAGATTATTTTATGGGAGAGGAAACTTCATGCTTCACAAAGGTAAAGGTATTTGACATTATTATATGTTTTCATTAATTGTTAGCTTTGATAAGAATCACAGAAAATGATTGTAGCAATAGGAAGTACATGTGCACAGTCATGCTAGCATGAAAGAATGCTCATGTTCAGAAACTATAGTTTGGGTAGTGATAGAAGATGTGATGAGCTGTGAGTGTCAAGGTGGAGGTCACATCCAGGTCAGGAAAGGCCTTTTCTGCCTTTTTTGTAAAAAGACACTTCAATGAAGGTGTTGGGGTACCAGCAATTTGTGCCTAGTAAGTGTTGCCTTGTGGTAAGATGAGAAGCCTTCAAAAAACATGAGGGGTAAGGAGAAGGGAAGGAGAAGGGAAACTGGCCACTTCCCTTCCCTCACATTTGAGGTAGAAAATCAAAGCAGACTAACCTTTGTTGTAAGTCAAAGAATGCACTAAGAAAACATCTGAAGAATCCATCTGTGCAAGGGGCATGCAGTGTAATCTATATATCCCTCCCCACACTGTTTGTTGGCATGGTGAAACTTTTGTTTTCTCTCAGACTGCCACTGCCACGAGTAATAACTCTCTCTGTTGATTCCTCCCAGTTGTTTCTTTGAGATCTGTGAATAGTATACTGGGGCATTTGCAGCCCTGGGGTTGAACCAAGGTTTTGAAGGAAATGAGTTTGAAGCAGGTCATTTCAGAAGATAACCCAACAGTAGAAAAAAATGAACTGAAGGATAATGAGCCTGGGAGGTTAAATAAATATGGTGAAGAGCTATGTTAGACAGCTTTTCATCAGTCTGATAAAAAGACCTGACAAGAACAACTTAGAGGAAAAGAAGTGTATTTTGGCCCATCCTTTCAGGGGTTTAGTTCATGGTCTACCCACTACATAGCTCTGGGCTCAAGGTCAGTTAGAACATCATGGAGGAAGGGTGGTTAGTTCATAGTGGTTGAAAATCAGAGACATGGAGACAGGAGAAGACAGGGGTGGGGAGAGAGAGAGATGTATGCCAGGGACAAAATATGAAGCCCAAAGGCAAGATCCCAGTCACCTACTTCCTCTAACCATAACTTACTTGCCTACAGTTACCACCCAGTTAATCCATTTAAGTGCCTTTTTTATCCACTAATTAAGTTACAGTGTTCATGATCTATTCATTTCACCTCTGAACATTCTTGCATTGTCTCACGCATAATCTCTTGGGGGATATCTCATACTCAAACTATAACAGGAGGCTATTCACAAAACCATTTCAACAGTTATAAGCATTTTATCTAACATAATGAAAAAAAATAAAAGAACAATGATGTTCCAGTTATTAAGAAATTTTGTAGCTAATTAGCTATGGTAGGTATAGAGTCACATAATGAATTTCAAAGAGTTTCCTTAGGTGACCAGGTGAATATTGATGCTAATGTCTGTAATAGTGAAGACAGGTGGGGGGGGACAGATTACAGAGACTTTAATCTCCTATTAATGGTTACACTGAATCTAAGGATATATGGAACATCCTACTGAAAATATTTAACAGACAAGTCAATCTATAGGCCTGAATCACAGGAGAAAATCAGGGTGAATATATAATATTCATAAGAGTAAAACAAATAATATATAAAGGTGTGAAAAGAGTTAGATTGACAAAAGATTATTGGCAAGAACCAAACCTTGGGAGTACCAACATTTAGTGTGGACACTTTAAAACAGAATGAGATGGAGCATCCAGAGAAGAAACAGAGAAATCATGAAAAGAAAAGCCAAGATTGATACTTTTTGAATGAAGAACTTTTCTGCCATTTGCAGGACCATTTTCTGAGTGTCCTTGGACTCACCCAGTTATCCCTCTCTTCTCACATATAATTCTCTAGAATAAATGGAGTATGTTCTGGCAATACAACATCCTGAGATAGGAGGGGTTGGCCAGAAAAGTCCAGGGGTTGTTCCAGTCCCTCACAGAACAGGATGTACTTTAACAATTTCACATAATTTCACCCCTGTTGTTCCTGGGGTATAAAATTCAGGTGGGCTTCTTTCCTGAGTCCCTTTTGCAGAGCAAGAGAAACGAGTGCAACAAAGATGTTAACTACCCTGGAAAGCATTACAAAAACTTGGGAGACTGACTCAACAGGAGCCATAAGCTTCTACTGTCCCTTGCTGCCTATCTGAGTAATTAACTTTCTTTATTTAACTTGTTTGAGTGTTTAGTCTCCCCAGACTCATGCAAGAAGTAGCCCAAGATGCAGTGGACTGAAATAGTAATAAATGTACAGAGAATCTGCATCACATCATTGATTTATTAATTCAACATATGTTTAATATGTTTTTAGCATATGGCAGTTACTCTGCCAGGGATATAGGACACTATAAATGTAATCCCAGACATCAGAACTGCAGCATTACAGGAAGGAATCACAGTTTCAAAATGTGATGATGATAATGAGTAGTGAATCTCAAGAGAAGTAAAATTCAAGGAAGACTAGAAGGACATAGTTTGACTTTCAGACCTACCTTGGGGATAGTTTGAAAGGTTCCTTAGGAATAGTAATTTAAAAAAAAATTATTTGTGCTTTTTAGTTATATTTGACAGTAGAATGTATTTTGATATACATTCATCCAACGAGTAAAATTTCCCATTTTGTGGTTGTACATGTTGTGTAGTTACACTGGTCTTGTGTTCATATATCAATTTAGGAGAGTTATGTCCATTTCATTCTAATTCTTTCTCATTCCCATTCCCCCTGCCTTTCCCCCATTACCTCCTATCCAATCTGGTGAACCTCCTCACTCTTACCTCCTCACTGCCTAGTATGAGTCAGCATTCATATATCAAAGAGGACATTCAGCCTTTGATTTGGGGGGGGGTTGGCTTTTTTCACTTAGTATGATAGTCTCCAGTTCCATCCATTTACCAGCAAATGCCATAATTTCATTTTTCTTTATAGCTGAGTAATATTCTATTGCAGGTACACATTTTCTTTATCCTTTGCTTTGTATAGGTTAGCTATTGTGAATTGAGCTGCTATAAAGATTGATGTGGTTGGATACAGTGGTGCATGCTTGTAATCCCAGAGGCTTGGAAGGCTGACAGGAGGATTGCAAGTTCAAAGACAGCCTCAGCAATGGTGAGATGCTAAGCAACTCAGTGAGACCCTGTATCTCTATAAAATACAAAATAGGGCTGGGGATGTGTCTCAGAGGTCAAGTGCCCTTGAGGTCAATCTCCTGTATCAAAAAAAATATTGATATGGTCGATTCACTATAGTATGTTAATTTTAAGTCCTTTGGGCATAATCCAAAGAGTGGGATAACTGGGTCAAATGGTGATTATATTACTAGTTTTCTGGGGAATCTCCATACTGCTTTCCACAGTAGCTGCAGCAATTTACAGCCCCACTAGCAATGTCTAAGTGTACCTTTTTCCCCACATCCTTGCCAACATTTATTGTTACTGATATTCTTGATAATTGCCATTCTGAGTAGAGTGAGATAAAATCTTAGTGTAGTTTTAATATGCATTTCTCTAATTGCCAGTGATGTTGAACATTTTTTCATTTATTTGTTCATCATTTCTATTTCTTCTGTGAGGTATCTGTTTAGTTACTTTGCCCTTTTATTGATTGCATTACACTTTTTTATTGTGAAGTTTTTTGAGTTCTTTATGTGTCCTGGAGATTAATGCTCTATCCAAGGTGTAGGTGGCAAAGATTTTCTCTCATTCTAGAGACTCTCTCTTTGTGTTCTTGATTGTTTCCTTTGCTCTGAAGAAGCTTTTCAGTTTGATACAATACCATTTATTGATTCTTGATTTTACTTCTTGCAATTTAGTTTTCTTGTTGAGGAATTCAGTTCCTAAGCCAACATGATGAAAATTTGAGCCCATTTTTTTTTCTTCCAGTAAGTGCAGAATCTCTGATCTGATGCCTAGGTCCTTGATCCACTTTGGGTGGAGTTTTGTGTAGGGTGAGAGATATGGGTGCAATTTCATTTTATTTCATATGGATTTCCAGTTTTCCCAGCACCATTTGTTGAAGAGGCTCCTTTCTCCAATGTCTGTTTATGGTGCCTTTGTGTATTATGAGGTCACTGTATTTATGTGGGTTTGTCTCTGTATCTTCTAGGAATAGTAACTTTAAGGCAAAACCTTAAAGGTTAAATAATGACTAGTTCAATATTATGGAAAGGAACAGACATACTGAATACCAGTTACAAAAGCCAAAGGTGAGAGAAATCGTGGCACATTGAAGACATTAAAATTATACCAGAAAGTAGCATTGGAAGTTAAAATGAAATAAAAATTCTCACATTATATGACATGTGAATAATAATGGATGCTAATGACCATTTTCTTCTTAAGGGCACCATCTCCCTTAGTTTTCTGATACCATTCTCATTTTCATTCTAATTTTCTGTTCTCTTATTCACAGGCACTTTTATCAAGCATCATCCAGTATACAGGAATTAGTTCTATACAAGGTCAGTTTTCACCCTATGACATCTCCCTTGGTAATCTCACCTACCCACGGGGCTTTCCTTGGCATCTATGTCACCAGCATGCAACCCTTTCCTGTATTTATCTTCAGTCCATATTTCTTTTCTTCAGACACAATTATCTGCCTTTGAAATATCTCTCAGCTCAAATTGAACATATGTAAAATTAAACCTTGGTCTTTTGTGTCAAATCTAGATGTGTTCATGGCTCCTCCCTACTCCTTATATATGAGGAGACCTAGACATTGAACCTTTCCTCAGCTCAATGTCCAAGATTAGCAGGATAATTAATTACAAAAGTTACTTGAATATTTGGCCCTCTTCTTTTCTCCCATTTCAAACAAGGTTTTCTATTGCATCCCTCCTGCACGTTTGTTCTAGGACTGGGAGTAAAATTTAATCTAAAACAATGTCTCTGTATATCTTTGGTAACAGTTTTATTGTGGTTTCAAATTAAAGATGTTAGTCTTCTGAGGGTGGGAGATAGTCTTATCAAGGAGGTGAGTAGCCTGCTGGTAGATGGCCTTATCCTGGCCCTGAGAATGTTGGATTTTAGGAAAGAGGTGAAACCTTACGTAGAGTTCAAATGCAAGAGTTGGCATGCTGTGCTTGGACAGTAACAGTGGAGAATGAGCTTCAAGAAAACAGAATAAAAGAATTTTGCAAACACAAGTTTTGGTATGATTCTTAGTCTACAAATTTCTGCAAGAATTATTATGTCTACATTACTATATCCCTTCACACATATTTATAGTCACTCACTGAGAGGTAACCTCAAACTTCAAGACACTTGTTGCATCTCTCATAATGGGAAAAGGGACCTTTTTCCTCTCGTATTTTGCCATCAATTTTCACAATTTCATTGTGCTCAATTTTTGCAACTGGTTTCATTTAAGAACCTACCAAAATAGAGAGAGAATATTTGCATGAACCTGAAATGTGTCAACAAATGAGTGTCTTATTCAAAAAACACTCTTGAAGATACCATCCATTAAAGTGAGTTATTATAGTTTTATTTTCATTTTGTGAGACTCCTCTGCAAGATAAATCGCCCTAGATATCCTAGATGAATACATTTTGTTATGAATGTATAAGGGGAGTTTCTTAATGCAAGAGAAGTTAGGTTATAAAAATATTTTTATACTCTAATTTGAAGGCTCATATATAATCAGTCTTGAAATATTTATATCCCCATAGTAACTGAGTGACCCAACCATCTGTCACTGAACACAGTTCTGAAATAATAATGGACTAACACTGATACAGAAGAAGTTGTAGATTTAAGGTCCTTTAACTGAGTCATTATTTCTACTTGGGTGAGACTGGAAGTCTAATCAATGGTTATGTATTTCTTTATTTTTTTAAATTAATATTGAGATGTGAAAATCCAGACCTAGAATCAAGGGAGAACATACATTTATTTATTTATTTACCTATCTATCTTTTTATTTATTTTTACACCTGGGATTGAACCAAGGCACACCAGCTCTTTTAATTATTTTGTTTGTTTGTTTGCTTTCAGACAGTCTCACTAAGTTGTTAAAGGCCTTACTAAGTTGCTGAGCAAGAATGTTGAACTTGTAATCCTCCTGCCTCAGCCTACAGAGCTGCTATGTTTATAGATGGGAGCAATTTATGCCTGATGATCTTGATCATTTTTATCCCTATATATGTAACCTAGGAGTAATTCACTTAATTACATAAACTTCATTTTTTTTTTACTAAGTAGTAGATGATCCCTTTTGGTTTCACTGTTTTATGATGGTGAGCTTTTTCTCTCTCCCCCCAAACTACCTATTCTTCTCTCTATATTGCTTCATTTGAATATGACATATATTAGAAGAGTTATGGTATATCCAGAAAAAAATAAAGAACATTTCATATAAGAATAATTTGTATATGTACTAACCTTCCCCTCATATATGTGAAAATATCTATGGTTAGTGCAGACTCTTTTTTCTTCAAACATCTGTATCATTATCACTCCAATTATCTATTTCCACATTAAAACTACCTCCAAGTTACAGATTTACAACAGTAATAATGACTTACTTTGCTCAGTAATCCACAAGCAAGGCATTGCTTGTCTGACTCATGTGATAGTAGCCAGGGAACCTGACAGAGGCTGGTTGACCAACCTCCAAGACTGCTTCTCCATGTGGATGACCACCTGATACTGGGTGTGGATTGGAAATCAAGTTCCAATTCTTAGTGGAAGTTTTCTTTTCCTCATCATGTTATCCTCTCCAGGAACTGCTTAACTTCCTGTCACACATGTTCTAAGTTTGAAAATTCCAAATAAAGCATCCTGACAACCAAGCATATCAATAGATCGAAGTAGAATCTATGAGGCCTCTTGTTATCTGGCATAGAAACCCCAGAAAGACATTTCCACTATAGTTTCCACTGTATTATTTTGTTAAAGCAAGTGATAATATCAGGAAAATTCAAAGGAAGTAGGGTTCAGCTCCTCTCAAGGAGAGAAAGAGCAAAGTATTTTTGCTCAAACCATTTTCTTCAAGATTTTAAAATAAAACCTGCCAACTGAGGTCTCTGTGTTAATTTTCTATCAAATGTGAAATCAATGATGTGATTATGTATGATTTGGTATTCCTATTGTTAAGAGACATAAAAAACATTCATTAGTATTCTAAGTGGTGAATTTAAAAATAGAATGAGCTATATTTCAAGAGCTATGGAAACACAGGAAAAGTATGTTCAAATCTAGGAAGCTTGGGAAGTCTTCCAAGAGGAAGTAACAATGAACTAATTGTGTGATCTTGATTTAGCTGTTCTACTGATATTTTTTGTATTTATTTATAGACATTTTAAAATTAGGGCCTTGTGAATATACATAAATATTGATACGATACAAAATTAGGTTGTTAAATTTTGTGTTTTTTCTCTTTTTTAATGTAGCTATTTTAGGCTATAATTTTTTTCTTTAGCAGTACATTTTTGGTGGTATGTTGTGTTTTAATTTTCATTAATCTCACAATATTTGCATTGTCCTTTTTTGATTTCTTCTTTGACTTTCTTTGGATTGGACATTCAGTTGGCTTCTATAGACCTTTGATTGTTTACCAGGATCCTATAAGGTTAATCCATTTGATATCTCCTATAAGGTTAATCCAGTTGATATTTCCATGAGAGAAAAAGTTTTTGGAGCATCCTATGCTGCCATTATGCTGATGTCACTACTGAAATTTATTTTAAAATAACGAATTAAGTAAGAAAAATTGGCATAAAAGATGGAGCAAATTTGTGAGTTCACTGGTGTAGTCATAGATTTAATGTGTTGAATTAACATTATGATTGAGCTTTTAAAATACAAACCCTGAAAGACTGCTCAGGGTCAAATCATGGATACTCCCACTTACCATATTTTTCTTTTGAAAATTATTTTTTTGCTTCAGTTTCTACATTTGAAGAATTGAGATTATTGTGTGTATTTGAAAATCAAATGTGTTAATCTCTTATAAAATGAAAGGAAGGTAGTCTTTAAATTAGTGTGTAAAGTAAAATAGTGTTTGTCACAGATTTACATATAAACAAATGATTAGATGTTACTGTTGCTCTATATGAACTTTACGTATATCAATGTTATAAAGAATATTGTTTTGTCTAATTGATTTCCTGAACAGTTTTAAAATGCTGATAAAGTCAATTATTTCTGAGATCTGTATCTATGTATGTACTAATGAGGCATGTATTTATTTAAATATGTTGATGCTACTTTTTCAATATTCTAGTAGTTTTTTCAATATTCTAACAAAATATCATAAAATGAGACTTTTAATTTATTTGTAATTATAAATATTGTTCAATTTTGCCTTATATTTATCTAGTATTTCTAATGAGAACTCTGATAGAAATAATAATAATATTTCCTACTACTGTTTGAAGCTATTTATGCACCAGGCATCATCCAACTACTTGATTTACAAGTGTTTTATTCAAAATAATCATGTGAGGTATGTACAATTATGAACTTCTCTTTATACCTAAAGAAACCATAATTAAAAAGTCATTTTTTCAGACTCATATCTCCATCTGTGAAGGATTATTTTATAGCTACATGAGTTGGCAAAGCTGACAAACTTTTCATAGGTTGCTGTTTAACTTATTCTCTGAAAGTAAAATTAATAACAGATTGTTTTTTATTTTATTTGTTATCTTTGCCAATTTTGCTTCATCTTATTTAACCTATAAGTCTGAGTATAATTCAATCTTAAAATATCATTTCATATGAAAGTTTGTCAAATATGCAACCATCTTATCATTATAATTTTACATATATATGCCTATATTCTTAAAAGAAAAAAGGTCATGTTGTATTCCTTTAATATAAATATTCTTTTTATGCAAATAAAATATTAATTTACCAAATGGTAAGATTTTTCTAAGATTAAGTTCTTACCACAATATCCTATTCCTTTTTACAGTGGCTCTGGACATGTCTGCCTCCCACCTTGTAAAATTGGCAAACAAGTACAAGCTGACAAGGAAGTACCTTATCTTCATTGTTCTGTGATGTAGAGCTCACAGGCAATGTTTGGGATGCCAATGACAAATCTAAGGATAGGGATAGAAATGCTGAAGATGATAATGATTTCCTGAAGGGTGAGAAAACCACCAGGGAAAAGTCTACTTCAATCTTTCATTATAAAATTCATTTTTGCAGAAAGACAGCCTTACAGTGAAACAAGGTTCTCTGTCCTTCATTTTACCTTTAGTGTAAAAAATCAAGTGAGCAGAACTCCAGCTAATATCAGGGGATTTTGTTTCTTTATTTTTGAAAGCTAGAGCCTGGCTATTTCTAGAAGTGCTCATTTACTCCCATATCCTGCCGAATATCTCTAGCACAGTGGAAGCACTCTACTTCATAATGAAAAATAATATGATTTTTTAAAATAATCATCAAAGTCAAATTTAAATAATTCTGAATATACCTTGTTTAAAATTGTAGAAAATGTGTACTTAAAGAAAGCTCTATATTAACTCTTACGATCATAAAGAAGTGTGTACTTTCTAAGAAAAAAAATTGAATAAAATCTTCAAAGTTCTATTAAATTCACACAACCAGAGAGAATAATTTTCTCTATATAATTAATTTTCTTGGTACTAAAACTTTGCAAGTATTAGCAAATATTTTTGGAAAAATAACTTAGGAAAATTCCGGAATACATTTTCCTATCATTTAGTGCCTATCACAACTGCTTATCTCTGCTATTTTAGCATGAAAGCAACCATACAGAAATACATAATAAGTGGGTGGGGTTGTGTTTAATGTAGTGTTGTTTACACTAATAGATAAAGGGCCAGATTTGTTCCACAGGCTATAGTTTGCCATTCCTATTCTACATTATAGTTATTGAAATATCAGTATATCTTGGGGATTGAAACATATATAAGTTCAGTGGTAGAGTCTGGGAAAATTTTACTAAATTGAGTATCTTCAAAGTGTGGTGTGCTTTTCAGTGATGCAATTTATTATTTCTCTCACTATATTTTATTTATTGTAATACCTGCTATCTGAGAGAATCTCTAAAGTATCCATTATGTAGCTCATCCTTATTCTAGGTCAATGTTGCCTAAATTACAATCAGGCATTAATTCAGGAGCTCTGCCTTTACCACAATAAGTCACAGGTCCCCTAGATCATCACAGAGCCCTTAGGGGAATCTAATAGGAATTGGTGTGACTTTCCTATGAGGAATATTTTGTGGAACACGATAAATCCATTACTGTCAGGGGAAGCTAAAGATTGGTGGATAGCTCTGTTCACAACTCTCTCAATTTGATTAAAATCCAATGGGCTCATATCTAATAAACATACCCTTTCAATTTCTTTATGTAATTTAGGGATAGCCCCATGAAAATACTCATCAGTGTGCTACTGCACAGTCTGGGGGATGTGAAGAACTCATGATGGATTCCTGGGCTTCCTTGACTAATGTCTCCAACATGACTTCTTAATCTCCGCAATGATCAAGTGGCTATTAAAGATAAAACTGTGCTAACCTTTTCAAAAATTAGAAGAGCATAACTACAAGTGAAGCAACAATGACTTCCTGGAGAGCCAGCCTCATAGGTGAAAGATCGCCCTACCCAGGCAGGAGGAGTGTGTGCATTATTTATACAGTGTGTCTGGGGTCTGCATGAAAGATGAAATCCCACTCTGGGAAGTGCCTTTCTCAGCAGGACTATTTTAGTTAAAGTGCACAAAGTAGTGGGCTGCATTTCCATAAGCTGACTAGAAATGGAGAAAATGAGTGCAATGTAATTTCTTCTCTCTAGGCTTGAGCCTATGTAAAAACAGGACTAATGAATAACATAGGTGAAAATCAATTGGCTGTTTTAGTGTGCCATTGTCTGGAAGAGTTTATATAGAAATAACAAATAGCTACTTAAAGTTATTAGCTTATTTCTCTACACCTTCATTTAGATTTATCATTATTTAATGCATACCCAAGAGAAAAGAAGCTATTTCTTCTCAAATCCAGTTACCTCTACTTGCAGCCCTGCCATCAATCTTGCACTCAAGAAAGCACGAACCTTGATGCCTCCAAAAGGGTAAAGGGTAGAGGAATACTTTTAAAAAATAAAGTTTATCACCATCAAATTTAAAAATTGCTATAGTGCATCAGGTATTACCTAAGGTCTTCATACGCCACATAAATCTGAGCAATGTTTTATAGCAATATTCAAATCCTAACATCTCTCTGAATACAACCAATTTTTTTCATGGGTACATACATTCCTTTAACAATGCTGCTGTTGGTTGTTGGAATGAATTTTGCTGTCCTACCTGACAACTCAGGATACTCTAGTGCAAAAACATGGATTCACAACGTACATGTGTACATGGGTACATATGACCCAATGGACACAAGGAAAGGGAACAGGGGAGAGAGAGGAGAGAAGGGAAAGGGAAAGCACTGGAAACTAAATGAGGGCATATTATAGTCCATGCTTTTATAATTATGTCAATAAAAAAGTGTAAAAAAAACCCCTCAAACAGATAGTTACATAGCAGTTGTGTTGGTCAGCTTTATATTGCTGTGACAAAGTGTCTAAGAAAATAATTTAGAAGAGAAGAGGTTTATTTTGGTTCATTGTTCAGAGGATTTAATGCATAGTCATTGGACTCCATTGCTATGTACCTGTGGTGAGGCAGAGCATTATGGTGGAGAGGGCATGACAGAGTAGAGCAGCTCACATTATGGTGATTGTCAGAGAGAGAGAGAGAGAGAGAGAGAGAGAGAGAGAGAGAGAGAGAGAGAGAGAGAGAGAGAAGATGGGGCCAGGGACAAGATCTGGCCTCCAACAGCACACCCCCAAGGGCTTAGTCCCCTTATCTGGATCCTACCTCCTAAAGTTTCCAACACCTCCCAATAGTACATTAATATCATGAATTCAGTGGACTAATCCATTGATGCTGCCAGAGCCCTCATATTCCACTCACTATCCATAAGCCCAAACTCTGAACATTGCTACATTAGGAACCAAACCTTCAATACATGAACTTTTAGTGGTCCTTTCATGTCCAAATCATAATAACAATTTATACAGCAGCAGAATTCACAATAGCTAAAATGTGGAAACAATCCAAGTGCCCATTGACAGATGAATGAATCAACAAAAGCCTGCATGTACAGATAATGCACTATCATTTAGCCTTAAGAAAGAATGAAATTATGATTCATGCCATGGCATGGGTGAACTATGAAAACATGTTTAGGTGAAAAACAGTGCACACAAATGACAATTATATGATTCCACTTACATGAGGTACTCAAAGTAGTTAAATTCATAAGACAGAAAGTAGAATGGTAATTATTAAGAGTGTGAGGAAGGGGTCATGGAGAGTTAGCATTCAATGGATGCAAATTTTCAGGTAGGGATAATGGAAAAGTTCTAGATATAATTGTACCACAATGTGAATATACTTAATTCCCTTGTATTATATACTTGAAAAATTTTTAAGTAATAAATTATGTATGTTTTACTACAATTAAAACAAACAATTAAGAAACTTCCTGATTTGTTGCTTTATACATGCCCATTGACTTGACATTATTTATTCCTACATTTATAATTGAGAAAATGATTGCCAATATCCAGTAGGTCATATGTTTATGTTCTTTAGCTATAAAAACATAAACAAAAAGAAAACAACAACAACAAAAAAAAAAAAGCAGGAAATAGCATTTAGCCTCAGAGCAGTTGAATGGGAGTCTCACAATATCATTAGACTCAGGATCTTCACTACAAAGGACATGCTTCAGTTGTGCAATATGATATTAATACAACTGAGGACCCTTTTAGTACAGATTACATATCTTCTTATTAACGTTGTATAGTCCATTTGAGAACTTTTCACCAGCAATATGTCTCCAGTGTAATTTGTCAATCAAGGAAATCACAAAACTATGTTACTACACTGAGTATAACATGGAGTTGGTAGCATTCCACATTTTATCCCAAACCACTAAAAGCAGAAAAAAAAATTATTAGAAGAAAAATTCAAGGTTATATTTCAGTTGTCTTTGAGGTTGGGGTGTGATCTTATACCAGCTGCTCACCTTTATCTACAGATGTTTGACTCCACTATAAATTGTATCCTCCAATTACATCATTAACTTAAAGCCCAAAGAATGCAATTTCACACTTGGTTTTGTAATGACAGTTTCAGTAGTTTTTGCTTGTCAGTAACAAAATGAATCAAATAAGCCAGAGCTTGTTCCCAAATATGTGAAATCCATACAAGGTGTGCAGGTGCTCTGTGGTGGAATCAGCTGCTAACTGATGGGGTGAGTTTCAGAGAAGCCGGCAGACAAGCCAGAAGATGGGCAGAACAGCAGTGCATCATGGCAGGCGACATCTAACTGTACACGCAAATCTTCTAAGTCAGGGATTCAGGTAGACAGCTGCCAAAATGACGAGGATGTAAGAAGGAAAGCTTGGCAGCAGATTGTTTAATGAAGCTTGGACACTAGGAAATAGTAGAAATGAAATCATGGGTCTGGAATTTTGAAGAAGATTCTGCACAAGTCAGGACCCTTGACTCAGAGGGATGGTTTACAATGTTGGGATTATTCTAAACATCTGCAGGGAAACAGTCACATGGAGAAAACAACTCTTAGAATGGAGGCACAAGTTTTAAAAACAGAATATCTGCAAGACAATTAAGGATTAGTAGAATGCTAGTTTATTTATTCCTACATTTATAATTGAGAAAAACACACACACCTCTTAAAGAAGAATAGTTACTAAATACTGATTTTTTTCAAATAATGAAATATCAGATGTTACTTAATGAAGTGATATAAAATTATAATACTGAGGGCATAGTAGTTTACAAAACCATGTATAGCATTATTCCATTTTTATAAAACCAAATGATAGGATTATAATCTATAAATATGTGATAGATATAAAATGGGAAGCATATATTTGCTAGTTATTTTAATAAAATCTTATACATTTGAGTAGTATATTTTAAATTATTCATTCTGAGATAACGACAATGAATAAAATTCCTAGCACTGCTTTTATTTCTCCAAACAGCTAAAAAGACTGCATGCTTTACATATAATACAGAGGGACAGTACTGCTTGACAAATCTTACTAGTTCTTAAGAGAACCAAAGGTTGGAAACAGAGAGTGGCATTGCTAGTATAGATAATGAGTCTGTCAGGTTGTTGGAAAATGATTATGAAAACCAAAACATTTGCCAACATTTCTGAAAAAAAGCTGACAACACAAAAACTCACCATTTCTAAAAACATTCCAATGGTCTTTGCAAAAGAAAAACAAATCAATCAGATGCAGGCTTTCCTGGTTGAAAAAGTTGGATTTTGGATTGTCACTTAGAAGGTGTTCTTGTGAGCACCTGAGCTGAAGGAATGCTGAGAAGTATTTTCTAATTTTTTAATTTGCTAAGAGTTTTTTTGGTTGAAGTCCTAACTTCACAAGAATTTCTTTTATGCAAATTCTAAAGGGAGGGTAATTTTTTCAATTTTAGTTTTCCCACACATCTACTAATTTTGATTCTTTTGCTGTGATAATTTGTCATTTCACCTTTTTATGAGTTATTTCCTAATTGTGAATATAAAACGTTTTAGCCCTCTGTCTTACCAAATGAACTGAAAATTGTTTTGGAAAGTAGTGTAAATTATGCTTCATCTTCATCCTCGTTTCTAAGAGTATTTTTGTATATTATGCTTTTTCTGTAAATTCTTAGTTAACCAATTTTTTTGATTAAATAACAAGGATAAAGGGCCAACCCTAATGATGGGTGGCATGACACTTGTGATGTTTCTTTTTTTTTTAACCATAATAATCACTAGACTTTTAAAGCAATTAAAATTAATTATTTAAAATTAAAAACCCTGCTGTCCATTAACATTCTCATCTAGATATATTTACACTTCCCCAAGGTATTATTTCCCCCCTCACCATTTAGGCCTTACAAAAGTGTTTCCTAATGTGTGATTATATGTTCTTTTCCCTAGGGTGCTCAAATGTCATTCATATATGCTGTTTGTATGCATAGAAACTTGGAAGCTTTGCAACCCAAATCTGATTTTTTGGAAAAAAAAAGTAGTAGAGGTGATTTCAAACTTTTGTTTGTTTATTTCCACTAGAAAAATCATTGCAACTTCTACCAATGACAGAAAACTATAATCATCACTAAATAATCAGAAAAGGTTATACTGTAATTAAATAAAATAGAAGTATATCATTTTTAAAGTCTTCAAATAAGACACAGTTAAAAGTCAGCTCAGATAATGATCAGAGTCAGAGTAATATAAAGTGTTAAGAGCTTATTCTATGCAAATACCTGTCCTTTAAAATAAATGAAAGTTATAAATGAAGAACAAATAGTTTAAACTCCTTTTACTCTTCATTTTTATAATGTAATATAATTTGTATTATCATTTTAGAATCTAGATCTTGAATATAGATATTTAGCAGCCCAAACTTTCACTTCTTATCATACTTTGTACTCTGATTGCTTCAAGATTCAGTACCTTCCTCAAAAATCATCTCTTGGAAGAGTAAAAATCCATCTAGGGAAATTATATCAAGTGGCTTCACAACGATGTGAACTATATTGCTAAGGCAATTTTGCCCTTTGATGACAGCATTCAATAGCATTTCCATGACTTCTAATAGCAATAGTTTTTAAGAACTTGTATTTTCCAACAAGATCTAATGACTTCTAAGTCCACTTACCAAAAAAAAAAAGGCATTTCTGCTTAGAACAATGTGAAAGATACATAACAATGATAATGAACTAAAAACTTGATACTTATTCTGAAAATACTGGATTTCATTGCTGATGTAATCTTGATAATATTTGGTAATGCTAAATCAGAAGAATGTGTTTTTAAACTTTGGGATTCATGTCTTGTGTTATTCCTATCTCCTCTGTGGAATTTTTTTTCTGAGAATACTTGTATATATGAAACATTTTAACTAGTGAATCCTAAGTGGGTTTCTTTTGTGTCATGTTTACTATGACCTTATGATTATAACATAAAAGGCAAGTCAACCATCATGCAATTATGTCTTAGAATGACAACTCTTTCTTCATTTTCTTTAACTGAAATAAAAGAGAGACATTACAAAATTTGTCGTAATTTTAGTTATTTACTTGGATGTTTAAACTAGAAAATTTAAATTTTTATTCTGAACTTCTTTTTGTTTGAATTTTGTACTCTGATATTAATAAATACATCATCCACCATCACATGTATTGGATATCTAAGAAAGTATAACCAAACATTATAGGTCCTGAAGTTTACATAAATATGGGACTCTATTAAAGGAAAAAAAAACACAAAAATATTTAAAAATTAAGTACAAACATGAACATTTATTCAAAGCAGGAAAATACTAAAAAATCAAAATAAAAAAGAACTGAATTATTTCAAGCACCATAAAATCCAAAAAATAATAAATTTCCTTATTTGTGTCTAACATACTTTTAAAAATATATTTCCTCTGCATTTTATTTTATTTTATTTTTTACTGTATGTCTTTGGTTACTTTAGGAGAGGACTATTACTTTACAGTGGTTTTGTGTCTAAAAAAGATATAAATATAATTCATTCTTTCCAATGTTAGGCTTGTTAGAATTTTATTTTTATTGTTGATGGTTGGGATATATAAGCTTCCCACATAGATACACTTTGTGTTTATAGTGGTACTATATGCATTTACTCACAAACTCATAAGTTGTAATAATGCTACTGAGTGATTTCTTAGAAAAAATAAAAATAATACTTTATGAATTTAAATTGCATGCCATGTGTCTGAGTTCCTCACAAAGCTTGTACTTTCAGTAGACGTTTTTAAGAATCAAATCATTTGCTTTATATTTTTAATGTTTGATAAGAAATAAAATGTTTCCCATAGTAGCTATGGTTACATGCATTCCAGACATTATTTCATCTGCATTTCTCATATATTACTGGTAGTGTTCACTTCTGTTGGACATACTCATAGCAAATGATTTCCAATCCTGCACTTTTGGGTCTCCATGATGAGAGAGTTCTAACAGTGGGGTAGGCATAATCCTGGAAGGCAATCTATTCTACAGCTGCTAACCCTGTTCAGCAGAAACACAATGTTCTCAGTTCACCATCCCTTAGTCGATTCTTAAAAATGTCTGTGGTTACAGCACATCAATAGACATGGAGTATGACATAGCAATCAACTTAACTGGAGAAGAAATATTTAATTTTGCAAAATTGGCAAACACATATAACTCATTACAGAGTCCAGAAAGGAGTATATGAAAATGAGTTTTATTTAAAATTTGCCTTTGTCTATGGTAATAAAAACATCATGGTATTGGCATCGAATAGACATGAAGATGAATGGAATAGAAACGAAGACACAGAGACAAACTCACATAGTTTCAGTCATTTCATACATGACAAAGGTGCCAAAAATATATGTTGGTAAAAAGAGCCTCTTAAACAAATGGTACTGGGAAAGCTGGATATTCATATATAGAAGAATGAAACTTGACCCATGTCTCTTACCCTACACAAAAGTCAAACCAAAGTGGATCAAAGACCTAGGAACTAGAAGAGAAACTCTGAAACTACTAAAAAGAGAACATAGGATTAACAATCTAACATAACGGTGCAGACACCAACTTCCTAATGCTCCAGAAATAAAACAAGATTCAATAAGTGGGATGGCATCAAATTAAAAATAAATCTTCTGCATGTTAGAGGAAACAAAAGCTTGAAGAGAGAGCCTACAGAATGGGAGAAAATTTTTGTCAGTTTATTTGTCTTACAGGGGATTAATATCCAGAATATGTAAAGAACTCAAAAATGTTAACACCAAAAATCCAAATAACACAATTGATAATTGGGCAAAAGAATAAAACAGCTAATTCTCAAACAAACAAACAAATAAATACAAATGGCCAAGAAATGTTCAAAATCATTAGCAATTAAGGAAATGCAAATCAAAATTACACTGAGATTTTATCTCACACCAGTAAGAATGGCAGTCATCAAGAATACAAAGAATAAATGCTGATGTGAATGTGGGGGGGAACTACTCTTATATATTGTTGGTAAGACTTTTAATTAGTACAACCACCTTGGAAAATAGCACAAATTTTCCTCAAAAGACTTGGAATAGAACCACCAATAGATCCAGCTACTGGACTCATGAGTTTGTCCAGAAGAACTGAAACCAGCATATCACAGTGACACAGCCAAATCAATGTTTATAGCAGCACAATTCATAATAGCCAAGTTATGGAACTAATCCAGGTGCCCATTAACAGACGAATGAATAAAGAAAATGTGAAATGCATACCCAATGGAGTTTTACTCAGCCATAAAGAAGATTGAAGTTTTGTCATTTGATGGTAAATGGATGGAACTGGAGAAACTCAAGCTCAGTGAAACAAGCCAGCTCAGAAAGTCAAGAGTCAAATGTTTCTCTCATGTGATGAAGCTAGAAGAAAGTAAGGGGTAGAGAATGGAGGTGTGTGTGTGGGGTCTCGAAGTCTCACAAAAAGTACAGAGAATATCAGTGGAATAGAATAAGTAGATAGAGAGGTAAGGAGGAAAGACATAAAAAGAAAGAAAATGTAATATTAAGTAGACAATATTATGCTATACACATGTGTAAACATACAACAGTGAATTCCACCGTTATGTCTACCTATAAAGCACCAATTAAAAAACAGTAAATAAATAGAAGAATGAAGTATAATAGAGGAAGGATATTAGGGAGAGAGAGGAAGAGAGGGAAAGAGGAAGCACTGGGGACTGATATGGAGAAATTAAATTCCATATATGTATGATTATGTGAAAATTAACCCCATTATTGTGTATAACTATAGTACACTAATAAAAACATTTAAAAAATTTGCATCTGAATATAAACACATGTTTTAAGTACTTGGCCATTTCACATACATTTTTTATTTCATTTTTTTCAATCTTAAAATTTTAAAAGTATTTATGTTTTGTGTATAACAAATCACACAGTTAAGTTATATGATTTCCCCAGATTCTACAAGTAGCAAATGACTACACCAAGATTGAACTAGGCCTGTTTCTCTTGAGCCCATTTTAGGCTCTGCATACATATGAGTCACAGACAATACTGGGCATAGCACTCAATTCTTCATAAAAAGCAAATATCTTAGCCTCACTCCAATCCTCCCAGGTGATTCTGATGTAGACGGCATGAGGACAATCACTGAGAAACACTGCTACACATCATACTGCTCAGAGATACACTAATCCCTGACTGCTTTTAAAAAGTAAATGTGAACCAAGCATTTTCTTGCCTGTTTAGAAATCTTTACTGGTTAACTTGACCTGAGAATAAAGTTCTTGGTCAAAACTAAGTTTGACCATGAGGAAAACAATACGATTTCAAAGAGAGTCAAAGAACAATCTTCATTTTGGAATATTTCTCATGTGTCTCCTTATACCCTAAGGAAGGAAGCTTAGTATCAATATGAGGTCAAAATAATTAAGTTAATCTTACACCATCTGCACCTGTGGCCCTGTCAGCTCTTATCCACAGAAACCGTCTCTACCTGGATCCTTGAGGTGAGTCTTCGGTCATTTCTATATACTGATCCTGTTGCTGGCATGAATTGAAAAGCTGACTTTAGACAGTAGCTTCCATTTCATTGAGGAAGGTGATTCTGGGAGAGAACAGCAATAGGATAGTAGCAAGAAGGCAAGACAACAAGACCACAAAGGGACTTAGAAAGTCTACGAATGAACAAATCTAAGGCACCAAGACAGATGAAGTTCATACTAGCAAAAATACTCCACAAAATCTTTTTTTGGGGGGGTAAATAGGGGGGTGATACCGGGAATTGAACTTAGGGTACTCGGCCACTGAGCCACATCCCCAGCCCTATTTTGTATTTTATTTAGAGACAGGGTCTTACTGAGTTGCTTAGCACCTCGCTGTTGCTGAGTCTGGCTTTGAACTTGTGATTCTTCTCCCATATCAGCCTCCTGAACATAATCTTTCTTTTACCTGCACTGTAAATAAGCTCTGTTTCCTTTCCTTTTTACCCTTAGTGGGGGCAATAGCAGTCAGGACTGATTATAGACATATTTGTTTGAGATTGGAAAGCTATAGAAATATTTCTGTACTCACTTGGGTAGTATGCTTTCTTACGTAAATGGAAGCAGCCCATGTGATCTGCCTAAGAACTGATGGAAACTTCCCTTTCTCTTGACCAAAATGTTCATTCACAAATGTTATTTTCTTGAAATGTGTTTTAATTTCACTATTATTCTCACCATCATTATTAAAATGACGTTTTTCTATTCAAAGCAATAAGTTAACATATGATACGCAATAAATACATTTAATTATTTTACTTCAAAAAATGAGAGAAACAAAGCAAAATAAAATTCTGGCAGATACATTTCTATTCACTAGATTGTGTAATTGACTAAGATTATATGAACATACAGAATAGTATACTGGACCCCTAATTTTGTTTGTTGGAGTGCAGATTTGATAAATTGTATGAAAAATGGCCCTTGGTAGAGATTGGGACTCATCTTTCCCTTTTCTTTATTTATAGTAGTCATTTTGCAGATGGTTAGTCAAATATAAACATTGACAAGGCAGATTAGAGGTCTAATATACTATTTTTCTATGTTTTGGGTTTTGTTACAGTATACAATGACTCAGGGAATAATGATGCTTTTTCTACCATAGAATACTATAATTCTGTCCAGATATTACTGAGGTTTACATGCCCAATAAATCTAAGGCAAGCATGACCCTAGTGAAAACATAAAAGAAAGAAAAAAAGATCCACAGAAAAATTGTTATACCATTTGATCTCCTTTTGATATTTACAAAACTGCCCAAGATCCTAGACCTACAGACACTAGAGAGTTATGGAGTCCCCTCCCTATGTTTGTCCTTGTATGCTGTACTGATGGTCACACAGAGTTCAATTTTCTATATAATATTTCCAGATAAAAGAAGTTTTGAAAATGCACTCAGTTGATTTTCCAACAATCCCTACTTTGTCAAGTTTAATTTACAGTCGTAAACTCCAAGCATGGATGAGAATTGAACAACATTCTTTTGGCACCAGATCTAGCAATCAGTGTAAAGACAAACAGCATGCATGTACATTTCTACAAAGGTTAAACACACCTGCTCTCTACCTGCAAAGATAGACTATGTGAAACCGAGGTCAAGGATACAGAATGTGATTTACAGTTGACCACATCAATTTAATACATTTTTCCCCTTGGGAGAGAAGACAGTTGAATACAGTTAAAATAGCAATTCTTTGGTGTTCTTGAACTAAGTCGTCAGTTCTGTTTATCAATGTCAGTCAGACGTTTTAAACATGAATCAAGTCATTAACAAATATTTATTGAGAATCTACTAGTAGCACATTATTTGAGAAAACAATTCTGTTCAAATAAAAAACTTCCAGGAAAAAAAAAATAACAATGATGTAACTCAGATTCTTAGAACTGTCTGGATAAGGAATAGAATTTCCTGCTACGTAATTAGTTCCAACAGTAATGAATACACATACACCTATATTGACTACATTAACTACTATGTATTATATTAACTACTGAAATTAATTAACTTCTGTGTCCTTGTATAATTCCCTTAATTTTATGATCTCTTAATTTTTTCTCTATAAAAGAAATTTCTGAGTGAGAACAATGTTTTCTAAAATTTTGTTTCATAAAACAATAATACATTGTTCAAGATGCTAACAGGTATTTTGAGAAAATAAGCAAATTAATACAGGAGATAAGTGATGACTTAATTAAACATTGGAAACATTGAGAAAATAAAGTTAAAAATATTTCATATGAAGATACCTCAGAACCTTCAATATGGGTGATGTGCATTTTGGTTCTCCTAGAAATGCTTAGTCTACCAAAAAAGTTGAAGGAACAATTTGGGTAGGACCAAAATGACAGATTTTTAAACTTCCTTTTCAATTTTCATAACGCTTAATTATACAAATCCCAATTACTTAGCTCCATAGGAGTTTGCTTGGCCTATTTTCTGAGTAATCTGATTATGTCCCACATCAAAGTAAATCAAAGAAAAATGGAATGACCAATTGGTGAACTGGGAGGATTAGCAAAATCTGAGAAAATGCCACATAAATCTGTAGGATCTTTTGTTTCTTTCAATTAACACATAAATTGCATTCACTTTTAAACCAACATGTCACATTATAGCATTCTACTTATGAAGTATTGTTTTGTAGTTTAATCAAATTCTTATTTGTAATGAAAACATGCACTGCAATGTTATCCTTGGCATTTAATGTTGTAATTCTATAGACAGCAAAAACAATACAACTATTGAATAAGCCAACCTAGTCTAATTTAGGGGTTAAACTAAAAGGAAATCATTGCTACTGTATTATTCTAATAATGATAATAATTATAACAATAGTAACAATATTAACAGATATTTTATATTAAGCTTTGACTTATGCATATTCAATGTTAAACATTTTAGCTATATTGACAATTTTAATTTTTTCACATACCTTAGGAGATGGTTATTAATTTCATTCACCTAGAAACTAAACATGTGGACAGTTTACAAGTGGAAATGTTGCAACAGATCCGTGGAGTAGTAGAATATTGTGAGACCGGAGACAGCCATAAACTTGAACACTTTCATCTTTGACCTCAAGTCAACGTTTTCTATTTAGATATTTAGAGTTTGTGCAGTATTTTAATTCTTCAGGATAGGCCAGTGTTGAAGCATCACAGTCACGGTAATACCATCAACCCACCATTCCTTCTCAAGACCCTCATATTTAGAGTTTTAACATATACAAGGACTAATCTCAAACCCATCATACGCACATCCTGGCTGAAAATTTAAAATTCAATGAAATATTTTACTCAACAGGAAGATTGTTTTAAGTGTTTCTGAAACTTCTTGTGTAAAACAACCGAGTGAGAGACACTTGTGAAAATGCTGATTCCCCGGAACCTGGCCTGGATATAATCTCTTGAGTCTTGAGAGATACTTGATAACAAGTGCTCAAGGGGAGAATATCTAACAACCTGAACTGCAAACTACTATTCTAGCCAGGTGTGGTGGCACAAAGTTACTGTAATCTCAATAACGTTGGAGGCTGAAGCAGGAGGATAGCAAGCCGAATTTTGAGGCCATCCTGGGCAAATTGAAGAGACCCTTTTCTCAAAAAAAAATTAAAAAAATATGTTGAGGATGAAGCTGAGTATAGTGACCCTAAGTTCTATCCCCAGAACTGGAAAAGAAAGAAAGAAAGAAAGTTAGAGAGAAAGAGGTGGAGGGAGAGGGAGGGAGGGAGGGAGGAAGGAAATAACAAAAAAAGAAACACTAGTGGTTCATGAAGGGGATCCAGAGGACATCTATACTATTATGTGAAAACTATTGTTGATTTTTGAACCCAGACTAGGTCACAAAAATATATAACACTAATGACAAACCTTGTGTAAACGTTCACCTGGGTAACCAGATGCCTTTTATTTAGTCTGTGTAGTCCAATTATCGTCTTGGAGTGCATTGTAGCTGGAATTTAGCTTGAATTAAATTAAGACAACTTTCTCTGCTCCCTCTAAGCACAGTACAAAATTTGTCATGTTTCACATAACTTCAATAACAAAACAACCTATTGGATAAAAGCCAACATTATTTCTGTGAGGGGAAGACTATTTGAAATTTTAACAAGCTCAAAAAAACATGTTGGTACAGTATTCTAAGCAGATATAATACATTTAAATTTTTTCAAAAGAGTTTTAAACCTTCAATACCAGAAGCTATGACTATAAGGGCATTTTTATAGTATTGGAGGATTCTTGTATAATATACAGAAAATTGGATTAAAGAAAGAAAAAGTAGTGGTGAATTAAAAGCATAAAAGAGAAATGAGCTTCATGGGTCTCTCTTTACATTGTCTAGGAAAGAGTATACAGTAAATGTCAGATTGAAAAAAAATTATCATCTTACATGCTAGCAAATTATTTCCTTCATAGCATAGGTAATATATATTGGCCAGCATTTTCAAATACATGTCTTAAAGAAAAAAAATCTTGTCTATAAATATACCAAATAGAAATGATATTTATATAACCCTGACTGCATCTTTTTTACACTGATCACTGTTCCTCAAAAAAAAAACAAGTAATAAATAATTTTTATATATGATAAACATTCAACTAGTTGTATGATTGAACATTTTATTCAAATATTTAATATATAGAACCAGACTGAACATAAATTATGAAGGAAGAAAAAAATTTTTTTGCATGGTGGTGTCTATAAAAATACCACATAGAAACAGATATTTTTCAAAGAATTTTTATTCCATGAAATAAATAGTATAGAAATTGAACTGAATTTAAGAAATACAATACTTATAGCAGGTACTGAATTCCTTTATTTAGTAGTCTATGAAGAGCCCATCAGTTCTATTATTAAGTCTGAAAAATCTTAAATTATTAAGTGAGTCATGTACATTGAGGAATTACTTTCTCATGAATTACTGAAACACTTGATTGCATTAGTAGCAAATTCATTTCATTGTCGTATTTCAGGCCCAACCTTAACAAAATCTATGGTGCAAAGATAGACCTGCTGCAGTTCCAGATTTATTGAGAGAGATTTAAGAGGTCTCTGCTGTATTCAAATTACTTTATATCCATTTAACACATTTGCTCTAATTAAAAAGTAAGACTTCACTTTCTTGCAAGTCTCCCCATGTGTATGCTGAGGCCATTTAGCTCAGAAGAGAAAGATCAAGTGACAGATCAAATGAAAATGTTAAAATATAAATTACATACTTTAAGTTGCTTTCTCTGAATTTAGAAGTGCTATCAGATTAAAGTTGAAATTTGAGTGAATCAGTCCTGATGTTCTGTATATTCATTTCATTTCCCAAGTCATTTATACCTTACATATAGGAAATTTCTAGAACAGATTAAGAGTCATGTAAGTTTCAATTAGTTCTGATTGAAGAGAAAATATCCCATTGTCAGGGTACTCAACTTATTTGTAGAGTCAACTTGAGACTATGAAATGTGAGTACATTGCTTTATTTTAAATTCATTTACTTCTCAAATTAAACCTAAGAATTTCCCAGAAAGAGAGTGAATAAGGGAAATTCTTCATCTCCTCTTTGAAAACAGCTATGATGACCTTGGATTTTGACCTAATCACTTTGTCTTAGTACAAATTTACCTAAATAGTAGCTTTCACTTTTATCTTTTTCCTGTCAAATTGGTTCTGATCTACATCAAGAGCCAACTAACTCACTTTCTCTAAGTAGCAAGTCAGAGGATACTTTGGTGCCACAGAGAGGTAGAGAAACTTAATCACACTATGTTTCTTCTTAAAACTCCAACTGCTCTCTGGTATTCAACCATAAGTACAGTTGATTAGCTCATTGGTAACATTTAGCTAATGAGAGCAAAGGTCTAGCCAGTTACCTTTTTTTTTCTGTTCCACAGCCACTGATTCCATTTATTTATTCATTTTTTAACTTAAGTTTCATAATATGCCATGTGCACTACTATGGACAATGGGGATACTATTATTATACAAATGAAAGAACACCCACCAGGAAGCCCTAAAACAAACTGACTTCATTATTTTGTTGACAAGTGTCATTCTAACAGTAGATTAAACTCCAAGGAAGTGGGTCCAAATCAAGAATTTTATGTATTCAAATAATGATAATAAAAACAGTAAAAAAAAAAAGTATTGGAAGTATGGAATTTGAACCCAGAGATGCCCTTACACTGAGCTACATCCCCAGGCTTTCTTCAAAATTTATAATCCTTCTGCCTCAGCATCCTGAGCTGCTGGAATTCTTTAGTAATTGCTTTTTGTTGGCTATTTAGATTATTTTAAAATATTATTACTAAAAACAATGCTGTGACAGAATATCCCAATTAAGATTTTTGTATGCATGCGTGTGTACTTCTAATTTACATACCTATGTATAAACTGCTCTGCATTTTGATATAAAATAATGCCCAAATTCTCAAAATTTCAAATTAATTTTCACTCTTGCTAAACGTATAGGAGACTATCTAATATACACATTCTAGTCCCTATTGAAACATAATAAGCTTTCTTATTATTTTGCCTATCAGATGGAGAAAAACATTATATGCCATACAATTTGTGGTTTTCAATGCTACCCCAGAACTTGAATATTCCATATTCTTATTAATGCTATATATTTATTTTTATGTGTGTAATAAACCCATATTTCTCATTTTCTATTAGTTTCCTTCTTTTTATTGAGAATGTACAATAATACATTTTGATTATTAATCCTCTTTTAGCTACATAGGCTTCAAATACTTCACCCTGATATGTTATTTTCTCCTTGTTTTTTTTTTAAAAAATGTGTTGTCAAATCTGCCATGAATTTTTATTATAACATCAATATTCTTGTTATGCTCCAGAAGACCTTATCACAGATTCTTATATTTTGTTTTAATGTTTAAATATCTTTATCATGATTGCATTTGCAATTTATTTCCATATATTATGAGAAATGAAAGTTTAATTTTACTTGTAAATGGATTGCCAATCTTCCCAACACCATTGATTGAACAGTACCCTTTCTCCATCCTCTCTCAAAGTGCCTCCATTATCATTTCATACATTCTTGTATATCCCCGAATCTGCCTCCCAGCCTGTTGTGCTCCCTTTTCTGTCTATTCCCCAGGAACAACATACTCATTTTAATAATTTTGCAGTATATTTTCATGAACAGGTGGGGTCAGAATGAACTTTCTCAATCTACGTGGTAGTGTCTGCTGTTACCAGCCTCTGGTGAATACACTCTCTTGTCAACAAAGACTAGAGAATGATGAGGGAGAATGTGCTGAATTGAGCTATGTAACTTGGATAAACTGAGAACTCTATTTCCCCAAGCCCGCTTTTCTTTATTTTTCCAGATTACAGCTGGCCAAAGAGGAATGAGCGTAAGATTTGGAAGACACTGTGAAGCTGCACGTGCAATTTTCAGATGTCCTCTGTGATACAATAACAGACAAGCACAGAATTGCCCATTTCTTGTCCTTGTTTGTGTCTCTCCCTCCTGCTGGCTAGCACTCCTTGCAGGCTTATCTTCAGTTTGGCAGAGAACATGTACAGGTGATAATCCCAAGAGGTCACAGTTGCAAAGACCTCTGAAGGGTTCAACCTTTGTAATCCCACTTTGGCAGCTGGACTTGGCTTCTTGGACATGCTGTAAATTCAGACTTATTTACCTGTATTGGTTGTTCATGAGAAGGGCTAGTCCACCTTTCTCTCATTTTTAAATTCTGTTATCCACATTTTTAGGTCCTCATCTTTTCTGATTTCATGCATGATCTCATTTCTTTCATAGTTCCTCAACCCCTTAAAATTCAGTAGTGTTGCTTCCTGAACTGAACCCTGAAAGATAAGTTAAAAATAAGCTAATATTTAGTTGAGACATTCTCCCAAAAACTTGAAATAGCTTCAAAAACAGAAAAAGCTTTTAAAATAAAACTATTAAATGTTATTTATATTTTAGACAAAAAATCTCATTTTATTTATGAGCATTTTAGAAACATCTCCTTTGTATATACAATATATATCTCCTCAATATGAATTGAGCTATGATTTTCTCCTCTGACTTCTCTCTTTCTCCCCCACCCTTCCTTCCTCTCTCTGAAAGTATAAAAATAACTAAGGAAGTAACTTGAAGTAAGAGCATGATGTGAGTTTTATTTATTTTTTTCCTAAGTTCCTTAGGAAAATTCTGATGCTTTAGAGATATTTCAGAACTAACAAGACCACAAAAATAGCAGTCCATGAAAGCAGGTCATGTTAGTTCCTAAGCAAAAAACTTGGCACTCAATCCTTGCAAATAGGGAAAAGAAAACAGAAAATGAACTTAGGATTTACTAATAGCTAACTTTGTGCATAAGATATTATAAGATATTTCACAATTTCATGGATTATTATGAGGTCACTTATTGGCATTTAATTTTAGCATTAAAAAAAGCAAAAAGCAATTTAAGATTTCCATTTAGAAAATAAAGGCAAATTTGAAGGATTTCAATTGCCTATAAGTAGTCAATACTTTTTTTAGTAGTCAATAATTGAGATAGTTTCATAAAGATAAATCACTTGAATAGACCTGAAATTAATAAAAAAATAGACTACAGAATACTCTCCAAATTATCTGAATACAGGTATCTAATTTTATCCTAGTAAGGAAAGCACTACTATAAAATTAAATCTACTATGTCCTTGGAGAACATATCACAGGTAGCCAGCATATTGGTCTCTGTCTTGTATAAATAGTTCTTTGTACAAAAAGTTCAAAGAGTTTATATTAAGTCAATTAATGTCTGGAGGGGAATAAAGAGAGAGAGAAAATGGAGGAAACTGTAGAAGTCTACTACAGCAAGGCCACTTAAAAGGGAGATTTGCTGGAGCATAGAAAGGAGGAAGTCACTTGCATGAAGAAGGTATGGGAAGAAGTGCATTCTAGTCTATTAAAGTTTCTGCAGAGTTAAAATTGATGATAGTTTCCTCTTACTGCTACCATCCATGAAATTGCACATTCAGTAAAAACTCAGGATAGTACAATATAACATCAGTATTTGGAAGAACTTACCTAAAGAAAACACAGAAAACATTTTTATAGGTATAGTCAAAGGTCGTGGTAGAAATTGAGAGTGACTAGTCCTAGTGAGAGAATGTCAGAGTAAATTAGTCATGGTGAGAAAAGTCAAGATGAAAGGTCATACTGGGTGAAGTTGAGGTTTGCAAATTAAAGTAGAAAAATCAGAATTGATGGGTGGTGGTGGAAATTCAGAAATGTGTGGGTGATGGTAGAGAAAGTGAGAGTGACAGGTGATAGTAGGAGAACTTAGTTGATGGGTCACAGTGGGAAAGGTCAGAGCTGACAGGTCATACTCCCATTTGGAGGGAATTCTAGTAGATGATTCCTTTCTTTGCAGGACATGTGCAGGTTTTCTTTCTTTCTTTCTTTTTTTTTAAAGAGGAATAAAGGATGCAGTGAGTAGGAATGTTAAAGATTTATAAATATTCCTTTTAAATGTGAGGGTGGAACACAAGGCATGAATAAGTATGAGTCAAGAAAGGAGGCTAGGATGCAAATTTTAAGAAGACTTTCACTCTCAGTGTCATCAATCTGCTAAATCCGAGCTTGCATGACCCTGAGAGTGAGTAGCTGCTTGGATTTTCTACACTGTGTTTCTCTCTTATCTTACTCTAGTACTCCTGGTCCTATAGAAAACATGTGGAAATTTGTTTATGAGATAGAATACAGAAAGAAATTTAAAGCTAAAAGAGAGATAAATATAGACCAGAGAGAGAGAAAGAGAGATTCTACAGAGATCCATTTAAAGTACTGCCCTCCCTTATAACACATACACACACACACACACACACACACACACACACACACACACACACACACCTCAATTGTATGGTGTTGAGTTGTCAAAGAGTATAATCATTAAACAGAATGGTCAAGTGTCACATTGTAAAGTCTGTGGTAGCCTGAATGTAGAAGTCATTTAAAAATAATAAAGGAAATGCTAATCAGAATAAGTGGTTGAATTCAGAAAATTTAAGCACAAGATATCAGTAGGGTCATGGTAGGTACACGGGAACAAGATGACCATGCAGTCTGGAAACAGTCTCAGATGGAGGTCACATGAATTAGCCTCCAACATAGTTCAGAGTAAAGGCAGAAATTTGTTATTAGGTGAGAAAACTTTAGAATAAGGCAGGTGCCAGTTTATAAACTGTAAGATAAATGCCAAAACTGTAAGATAAATTCATATTGTTTTGCCACTAGGTTTGTGTTAATCTGGCATATTCATGATAGGAAATTAATACATAAGCCAAGTAATGCCTTATGATTGGTGCAAAGACAATGCAGTCCATTCCCTCCTATCCTCAATGAACACACTTGGGTGTCAAATTAAGATAACAGAAGTTTATAAAATACACAAAAGCCAAAATGAATGTAATCAAAGTATATAATGCAAGAGAGAAATGTGAGATCAGAACTTTTAAGGAGGTTGATTTCTGTTAAAAGGTTCCACTTTACATCTAACTCAGAGACCTGGCTGATTGTGGACAGAGTGAGTAAAAAAAAAAAAAAAAAAAAAACAATATTTCAGTTGCAAGGATTCTCATGGCAAGAGCAGAAATCTGAGAACTGGGTGTACATAGGGTGATAACAACATAATGATCTGAGAAAGTTTGTAAAGGAAGATAATACAGAAAATGACTATGTACATTGTGGAAGTCACTATCCCTTCATTAAACTCATACACATCTATCAAAGATCAGACACTGTTTAGATAGTAGAGATTCAGTGGCCCCAGATAGTAAATAATTTTAATATTTTAATGGGTTTCACTTAAAAGGCAACTATACAAATAATAATGAAAACTGCAACGTGTAAAGCAATACTTTGGTATTAATCATTGTGCTAAGTACATATGTCATAGAGCTCTTACTGCCATCCTTCATGAAGAATATCACTATGTCTATTTATAGATGGAGATACTAAGTCTTAGAGACCTTAAGTGATTACCCAAGGATATTCAGGACTGGTAAGTAGTCAGATGACTCAATTCAAAGCCACAATTCTGTGTGAAGAAAAACAAATGATGGGTGAAGAGATACTCTTGTTGAAACTTCACACACTTTTAACAACTTGAAATAATAAAAGATCACTTACTCTAACTATAATTACATCCTTATCAACATAAATTACATTTATCCTCTTTCATTGTAGCATACAATGATATCCACAGGCAGATAGGCTGGACTCCAAACCCACATTTGCTTTCTCTAATAAATACATGGGAATAAAATATTTTGTGAAACATAAAGTTCAGGGGAAGCAAATAAGTGGAAGATGTAGTTCTTAAAGTAAATAGCCCAATCTCCTGGGCAGGAGTTCTTTTACCTTAAGGCAAAAATTACTGATGTCTCATCCTATCCCCTGGCACCACCAGCTCACAGCAACTTTGGAAAAGAAAACACAAATAAAAGTTGTTGTTTTAGTTAAGAATTTGCCACAGAATTTTGTTTCAAGCATTGAGGAAGATAGAAACATTTTTTTTCTCTTTCTTGAATATATTGGAAAATATATTGAATGCGATGCTTGAACAATATTTTTTTTTCAGGAGTCAGAGAGATGTTCTTCCATTAAGCTTATAGCAAAACCTTTTAAAATAATATATACTGTTATTATTTACATTGATTGTTCTATTATATATTTAGGTAGCAAATAGTTTTTATTCTGTTTTCATTTGGATTGACAGATGTGCCTAAGACATATTGGTTGAGAAAAGCTATTGAGAAGACCAGTATTTTTGGTCCTACTTCCTTGAATAATTCTGCTTTTTTGTTTATGCTCTGTTATAAGTTTAATTGGGAAGCTCCTTTGCAAAAATATGATTTATGCATGTTTTACTCAAGAGGTATTCCACCCCCCCTCTCTTTCGTGAACTAGAATTTGAAGAAAGAAAACATTTGTATTATGCTTGTCTCCAGTGTTTTAACTCAGTGATGTACTTCCCTTACAGTGCATAATGCCAAACCAAGTGTTAAAAATGGGAAAGGAAACCAATAATTTTGACTTTGGAGAATATTAGGGTACAAATTAAGTGCATTTATTGAATAATACATTTTTGAGTACCTGCTGTGGGTAGTCATAGATTAGAGGGTTATTTCTTCACATTCAGAAATTTAGGGAGGAAAACACCAGTGAGCATGGAACTCTTGAGTGGTTAATCATGGAGTTCTATTCCCCAGCACACTTGCACAGCCCCTCCTATTAAAATACTTTATAGTCATCATAATCCACTCTGTGGAGCCAGTTCTTATCTTAGTCTCAAGGAATAAACTTATCCTAGGAAATTACATTCTCAGGTCCTTTCATGGGAAGTTCATTAAACTCATTCCTCCTACTGGCTTATAAAATTATCATCTCAGTAATTGGAAGCCCAGAATCTGTGTGATCATGGAGTGAGGAGTTTGTTGACATACATCATACAGAGCTAGCTTGGTCTTGGAAAGTAGAATATCTTCTTTTTTTAAATATAGTATATGTTTATCAGACCATTAACATTTTAGTTTGGTTTGTTTTCAGGGAAACAAAGTTATAAATAGGAGATCATAATCTCATCTTTGGTGTTGCTACTTATTTCTACAAGTCAAAATTAAATCAAAAATTTAAAATGTACCATTACCACAGTGGTTTTTGTTGAGTAGGCATTTGAGTATGTCAAAACAAGTAGGAAAACAACAATTTCATTTTAAATACTTGATTTAGCACAAGAATTAAAAACAAGAATCAACAAATGGGATGGATTCAAACTAAAAAGTTTTTTCTCAGCAAAAGAAGTAATATATGAGTTGAATAGGAAGCCTACATCCTGGGAACAAATATTTTTACCCCTCACACATCAGATAGAGCTCCAATCTCTAGGGTATACAAAGAGCTCAACAAGACAAGCACCAAACAAACAAACAAACAAAAACAACAACAACAACAACAAAAAAACCCCAAAATAATCCAATCAATAAATGGGCCAAGGACCTGAACAGATACTTCTCAGAAGAGGATATACAATCAATCAACAAATATACAAAATAATGTTCATCATCTCTAGCAATCAGAGAAATGCAAATTAAAACTTAGATATCA
The DNA here is from genome assembly GCF_052094955.1 of Ictidomys tridecemlineatus. Lineage (NCBI taxonomy): Eukaryota > Metazoa > Chordata > Mammalia > Rodentia > Sciuridae > Ictidomys > Ictidomys tridecemlineatus. The sequence continues at coordinate 112,214,026 of NC_135483.1, forward strand.
TCTCTCACTCCAGTAAAAGTGGCAGCCATTATGAAGACAAACAACAAGTGCTGGCGAGGATGTGGGGGAAAATGGTACACTCATGCGGGGGGAAAAAGGTACACTCATATATTGCTGGTGGGACTGCAAATTAGTGCAGCCAATTTGGAAAGCAGTATGGAGATTCCTTGGAAAACTAGGAATGGAACCACCATTTGACCCAGCTATTCCTCTTCTCGGACTATATCCAAAGGACCTAAAAACAACATATTACAGGGACATAGCCACATCAATGTTTATAGCAGCACAATTCACAATAGCTAAACTGTGGAGCCAACCTAGATGTCCTTCAGTGGATGAATGGATAAAAAAAAATGTGGCACTTATACACAGTGGAATATAACTCAGCAATAAAAAAAAATAATATCATGGCATTTACAGGGAAATGGATAGCATTAGAGAATATTATGCTAAGTGAAGTTAGCCAATTCAAAAAAAAATGCCGAATGTCTTCTCTGATATAAGGGGGGTGACTCAAAGTGGGGTTAGGAGGGAGAACAAGGGGGGAAGATTACCTCTAGATAGGGAATAGGGGTAGGAGGGAAAGGGAGGGAATAGCATGGATGGTGAAAGGAGACCCTCATCACTATACAAAATACATGTATGAAGATGTGAATTTGGAGTCAACATACCTTATATATAATCAGAGATATGATAAATTATGATATAATGGTGTATTAAGAATCCTAATGCAAAAATAAATAATAAATAAATAAAAATGCTTGATTTATAAATGCTATTTAAGGAAAGGGAGATAGAGATGAAAAAAAATAAAGTTCAATAAGGAAGTTGGTTTTGTGGATTATAAATAGTATACCTATTAGCAGAGTCATAAAAAATAAAAATAAGTAATGGAGCTAAAGACAAGAAGAGAAAAGGATGCAAATAGGAAGGACCTTGATAATAATAATCAGGAAAAAGAGATTTGTTGATTTAGAAAGAAATGATTTTTAATTGCTGGTATAATTAATGTATTTCTTTGGTAAGCTATTCTTGATGTGGATTCTGCACAAAGAAAAATCAAGTTGTCTTATGTGTGCCACTCAAAACACAAGACCTTTTTTTTTAATAAAATATTCTTTCAAAGGGTTAGAGTGACTTCAAAACAAGGTAAGTTGGACTACATCAAAATAAATTGAAGTTTAAGGCAATGTTATAGGTAGTAACATTTCTGGATAGGAAGGTACCCTAAAAATACTCTGGAAATCCTCAGAGAACATAAAGCAGTATGATCCTTTCCTACATCCAATTTTCCATGTTTTATGAAATATTTTAAATGAGAGAGGATAGTTATAATTAACTGTCATCAGCTCTGTCAATGCTTCTGACAGCTACAGTCTTCCATTTATTACTGGTGGTTTATGTTAATCAGTATGAACCTATTACTAAGTGTAATCAGTATACATCAGTTAGATTCAAAGGGCATATTAAAGAATTATTTTCTGACGTGGATTAACCTTCTGGACTCAAAAAATATACAACATTTATAAGATCATAAGATATTAAGATATAAAAATCAATGGTAATGTCTACCAGTTTTGTATACCTGAAACACATGCATGTATTTTGACACATTCAAGTATATATTTCACATCTGAGGCAAGATAAATTACAAGTTTCTGGTAAGAATAATGAGTCCATTTTTCTCTTGGTAAAATAATTAACTACATTTCTGAATGTCATAGCATAAATATCCTCTTCTGAATAACTTATTCTAATGATGTGTGCATTTTTCAACACATTTCAGTATTTCCTTCAGTTAAAATCCAAGGAAACAACTAGGAACATAAAAGTGCCTACAAATACTAAAATATTCCTTAAATGGCATTTGGTAAACATTTAATGGAAAAAAATTAGCCATGTGCAGCAGCATATACCCATAATATCAGGGACTCTTGAGGTTGAGGAAGGAGGATCACAAGTTCCAGACCAGCCTGGGCAAATTACCAAGACCTTGTCCCCTCCACCAAAAAAAATGCAGGGGATGGTGTTATTGCTCAGTGGTAGAGGCACTGGGTTCCATCTTAAGCACCACATAAAAATAAATTAAATAAATAAAGATATTGTGTCAATCTACAGCTAAAAAAAATTAAAAACAAAACAACAACAACAACAAAACGCAAGTGGCTAGAGATGTAGCTCAGAGATAGAATGTTCCTGGATTCAATCTCCGGTACCACAAACCAACCCAAACAACCAAACCAAACCAAAATAGCAAAATACATGCATCTTTTAAAATTGTCATTAAAACCTACCTGAACCTTAGGTTCTTGTCATGGACAAAAACTAAGTTTTCTTTGGCTCATTTTGTTTCGAAAATAAACATGCCAACAAAAGTTTAGGACTGATAGTCTAGAAGTCATATCATCTAGTATTTGTTTAGGTTAGTGATTTTCAAAATTTTTGTTTTTTGGAAGTAGAAGAATTTCTGAAATCTTACCCAGAATCCAAGCAATGTCTGCCTTTATTGCTTCCTCAGTCCTATGACCTATCTCCCTGAAGGAAGTCTTGGAATATACAGAATACTGTATGAAAACTGCTACTCTGGAAGTTTAAATTATTAATGAAAAGAGTACAATTCAGAGTACATTTGTATCAAATTTCAGGAAAGTTATTCTTGTCATACTGTCTGTGTTATATTCACCTTGAGAATCCACACTGTAAAACACCTTATGTATCAAGAATGGGCATATTTAGGTCAGAGAAGTCTAATTAAGCACTCAGGAGAGAAATTCCTCTAAGGTCTAAGTTGAAGGAAAACATTTGCTTCTTCTGAACAGGTTGCTCTGAAGACACTGTGAATCACAATGGTTTTCCTTTTTGTCTTGGTTGTAAGGAGTCTTAGAGCTGTAAGGAGCTTTATAGAATGTCATGGTGAGAATTCTTATGACTTAATATTAACTTGACTTAATTTTGTTCCTGCGTGTTTTTTTTCTTTCCTCCTCAATCACTTGTTTTTTGAGCATATTTTAAATGTAATAAAAATCAGTAATAAAGCTGATTCTTAGTCTTTTAAAACTGCATACACACAGAATGACATCAGAAATAGTCAAGGCTACTATTTTCGCCAATATTTTTCTGAATATATTTGCTAGCATTCATCCATTCTTTTGTTCAGCAAATCTGTGCAGTGCAGTGTACTGAGACATGCCCAGTTCTTTGTGAGAGTGAGGTTGCAAAAGAGAACCAAACTCAGCTCTGATCTCACAGACTCAAAGAAGCCATTTACTGAAACTGCTAACTATTACAGCAGGCTACATTTGATCCAAATCCAACAGCCTATCAACGGGTTTCTAGTAAGTTCAATAAAATTCAATGAATTAAGATTAAAAATTGAAAGTTATTTAACTCAAATAAGCAAATGAGTTAAAAATGAGACCAATATAATTTCAAATCAATAGAGTTGGTATGCATTCTTATTGGTTTCTTTCTTAATACACTGTGTGATTTCATTTTGTCTAATTCATTTTATTAAAAACCATTCAATGCAATATATCTCAAACAAAATTAAGGTTGATGGAGTACTGCAGCCTCTTTTTAGAGAAATTAAATTTTCTCTATCCCTAAGCCATTTGTGGATACACTGACTGATTGGATCAGACTATTGATGTCCATATGAATAAGCCATAGCTATGAGTTTGCTTGCCCAGTAATACTATTAGCTTCTTTAGAAATAATTATGAACAACTTGTTAAGTCACTTTTGGTACTGAGAGTTGAATTCAGGGGTAATTCACCGCTGAGCCACATTCGAAGCACTTTGTATTTTTATTTTGAGATAGGGTCTTACTAAGTTGCTTAAGCTCACCAAGTTGTTGAGGTTGGCCTTGAACTTGTAATCCTCCTGCCTCAGCCTCCTAAGACTCTAGGTTAACAGAAGTGTACCACTGCACCTGGCTTTAAGTCACTTTCTTTTAGATTGTTGAATAAAGAACAAAAGAGATAAATGAAAAATTAAAATTGTGTATTTTAAAAACTTATAGGACTTTTTCAAAATCCATTCTCCACTTTTTGTCATCAGTTATTATTCATCTTTTAGAAATTTTATATTATAAAGGAAAGATTTGAGATTTCACATAAAGATGATTTGACCACATATAAAAACAAGACCATGAATTAAATCATGTAGATTTTAAAATTAAAAACTTTTTAAAACCAATTTTCCCCTTTAAAATATAATTATAGGATTCTATGATATCCTGTATATTGAAATAAAAAATGACTGTAAATTATTATTAAACAAGAGTCTTCTGTAAAATTACATTCAACAGAAATTTACATAATTATTGGCTCCTAAGGATCTGAACAAGGAAATGTGGACATAATCAATTAATTTTGTTTGATTTCTCAAGAAGTATTTTTATTTTTTTTTTTGCCTAAGAATAAACTTCTGCAAGCTGTAATTGTATAATGGAGTAAAAGTTAGGAACCTCAATTGCCTAAAAACACATTACTTAACTTTTGACGTCAACTGATTCTTCTATATGTTTTTTAAAGTTATAATTGTTTTTATAGAGCAATTAGAATGGATTGCCAATCTGACAGGACTGATCTATGAGCTCTAACATGTAAAATTTGTCAATAGAGTTATTACTGAGATTCTAGGTACTGGTATGTCTCGGCTGCATCCTGCTTGGGCAGTGGAAATGGGGTTGTCCTCAGTGGAATGGGCTGGCTGAGAAACAAGAGCTAGGAAAAATAGTATGAAGAAAAAAACATAGGACACAGAAAGTAGTTTCAAAAGTAGAGGCAGGATGGACAACCCGATCAGATAAATTCAGCTTCTAGACTATGGCAAAATGGAGCCTGTGCCTGCTTTATTTATATCGAGAATCATCAAAGACCTTCCATAGAATGTTCTTCACCCAAAAAGGCTAAAGATGGGCTGTCCAGTTCCCAATGGGTTAATCCCATCTCCGGAGCTACTGTGAAGGATCTTCCTAGCAGAGCAGAGATAAAGGTCACATGCATTGGGCAATCTATTGCAGGGGGAGAGCCACAGATAGGTCTCAGTGCCAAACCTAAATCTCCCTGACTACCATTCCTAGAGAAAATCCTCATGTAATTCACAGATGGCTTCCTGCAGGTATGAATTACAGTACAGGCAAAATCAAGGAGAATTTGCACTATTGATTATTAATTGAAAAATGAAATGGCTCATTTCCAGTGGCTTGGGAGGATGAGGCAAGAGGATCTCAAGTTCAAAGCCAGCTGCAGCAAGATTGAGGCACTAAGCAACACAGTGTATTCATGAGCATAACTTTCAATCCAAAGTTATGCTAATAAATACATAAAATACATACAAAATAAGGCTGGGGATGTGGTTCAGTGGTTGATTGCCCCTGAATTCAATCCCTGGTACACCCCCCAAAATAAATAAAAATAAGAGAGTTTACTATTACAGAATTCAGCAATTCCAAACTCTAAAAATATGACCCACATGAATTGTACATAACAGAATGAAAAAAATCCTCCCTGAAATATATCCCTCATTATAATTTATTGGAACAAAATATCCTTTTGCCCATAATCAGGAATGACCAGAAACCACTGCAAATATTAAGACTATAGTGACTGCAATAAAATGACCATTAATATGCATTCTCATTTGCTTCTAATAAATGAGAACATAATTTGTGCAAATAAAACAAAAATACCATCATTTTGGGTGTCATTAAAAGTAGAAATTTGATTGTTAGCATACTTCATAAATTAAGGATAAAAAATTAATTTTCATATTTATTTTGACTCAGTCCTTCGGTTACAAAATCACGTGTCAATCCAAAGAGAGCTAGATAAACAGTTATCTTTGGCACTGATGATTGCTCGTACCCAAGGATATGAACAAGATATTAGTTTACATATAAAGAGATATCTTGGGAATTGTCATTTAGTCTTTTTCAATCCAAAGTTATGGTAATAAATGCATAAATAAAAATAAAATCTTACTCAGAAATGGTGGAGAATATCTCTCATATTATAGAATAGGCTCTCATAAAGAAGTTAGAGTAATGCTAAACTATCAAAGGAAGTTTAATGAAATGCTAATGTTTGCTACTACTTATTGATCTATTATTATATTCTAGGCTTATGCTAAGCACCTTGAACATATTATTCCCTTTAATCTTTGCAAAAACTCTATAAAGTAACTATTAATACCCAGTCTTAACAAATGGGAAAAATGCTCAGAAATTTCAACAAGTTGGCCCAGTTCAGACAGGTACAAAGTCAGCATTTGAAGCCAGATCCTATCAAAATGCCAGTATTCAATGATCTTTGTCACATTGCCTCTCACATAAAATAGAGAAATCTACAAATTCAGAAAATGGGAGAAAAGATAGATACATGCAAACAGAACATAGATTTTAGTCTAAATGAGATCAATAAAGTGTCATAGTTTTGCCAAAATCACAAAGAACATTTTACAGTTCAGGCAGGCACTCTACCACTCAGCTCTATCCCAGCCCACAAATAAGATTTTCTTAATCCTTTTAATATCTTAGGGATTAGGGATAGGATCGAGCATCACAAATGTATTGTCTCTTAATTCTCAAAATATACCTATGATAGAGCATTTCTGAGTCATTAATAATTTTTTCATTTTACAGAGAAAGAAAGTGAAAAATAAATGACTTAAGAAACTTCCCTCAAATACACAGTTTAAAAGTGATGAAGTTATGCTTATAATTTATGTTAGTATGTTTACACAGTTTCACTATTAAATGTTAGACGCTGCTTTATTAAATTTTAACCAAAATGTCAGTAAAGCAAAAGCAAATCTACCCAATATACCTCAGAGTAGAAACATAGAACTGGATAGTGTTCAATTTTTTTTTCTTAAAATGTCATAAACATGGGAAGTCATTTTTGAACTTAATTTGAACCAGATATCTACTTTATTTTAATTTTTATTTGTTTTTCTTAGTTATATATGATAGTAGAATGTATTTTGATGTATTATACATACATGGAGTATAACTTCCCATTCTTGTGGTTGTACATGCTGTGGAGTTAAACTGATTGTGTCTTCATAGATGAACCTAGGAAAGTAATGTCTGATTCATTCTACTGTCTTTTCTATTCCCATCCATTATCCCTTCCCTTAATTCTCCTCAGATATTTCCTTTTAAGTTTTAGCAAACTTTTCAGGAAATTACTATATAAAAAAAGAGAGCAAATCATAATGCTGGGTGATAAGTAGGTGATGTAACTCATGGTAAATTATTTTTCTGACATCAAAAGTACTGGGATGTTTGAAGAGCTGCTGTCTAGAAGAGAAGGCATCTTGTTTTTTGAGATTGTAAGGACAGAACTGGCAGCAATGGATAGATACTACAGAAAAAGCGATGGTGCTCAATATGAGGAAGAAATTTCTGTTAAGTTGGAAAATTTGTGTCTACCACATTAATGACAGAGCACTTCTAGAGACAGGGAAATAATTATCAAGGTTATAGAAAATGGGTCAGAAAGCTTCTTCCAGGAAGGTTCAGGTAGTAAATAGTTTAGCCTTCCTGGGTGGATTGTCACTATTGCACCTCCTTAGTTCTGTGTTTGTAGTGAAAAAAATAGTCACAGATAATAGGAAAGTAAATGGGTGTGACTGTGATTTTTTTTTTTTACATTTGTCAGGGTGTTTATTGAAAATGTTTTGTTGTTATACAAGGCATACATTTTGGAAAATATTTGTTCAGTGTTCACTACTAGTATGAATTTTCAGATGTTTAGTGAATTTAAAATTTGAATAAGTTTTGCAAATATTATTTAACTTTTTAGGGTTTCTAGGCACAATAAATTGTCCAAGAATCAGTAGTGTTTAAGAAACATGTGGCTTTAAAACATTTTTTTTTTCCATTTGTATTGTCTCTAACCAGTATGTATCCTCAGGTGCTGAGTATTGGTGAATAAATTTTGGAGGCATTGTCACATTGTGAGTTTTCACATTTCAAAAATTTCTCTCTGCTGTGATGATAGTGGTGAGAATTAAATGTTGACCAATCCTTAAAGAAATGGTACAAAGGTCTCATTTGTAGAGCTTCTCTCTAGTGTGTTTTCTCGGATGTCTAGTAATGTTTGATATATAATTTAAAATGTGACTGATTTAATAAAAATGTATTTACACAAACAGGCTGCAGGCCATATTAGGCCTTTAGGATGAAGTTTGCCATCCACTGCTACAGACTATTAATCAGGGTATACTCACCACAGCACAAAACTTTCACTTTTTGGTGACTTAACAGAGAAATTGGAAAATTAGAATGCCCAGGCCTGTTTTTCCCATCGCCTGTTCTTGTATACCTCTCAAGCTAAGAATAATTTTGTTGTTGTTTGTTCTATATTTTATGTTTGCATTTTTTAAAAATTTTTAAATTTTGATTTGTTACATATGACGGCAGAATGCATTACAACTCATATTATACATATACAGCACCATTTTTCATGTCTCTGGTTGTACACAAAGTAAAGTGACACTATTTATGTCTTCATACATGTACTTGAGCTTGGTGGTACATTCCTCTAATCCAAGGGGTTAGGAGGCTGAAGTAAGAGGACTACAAGTTCAAAGCCAGGCTAAGAAACTTAGTGTCTCAAAAAAAAAAAAAAAATAATAATAATAAAAAGGATTGGGAATGTGGCTCAGCAGCTAAATGCCCCTGAGTTCAGTCTTGTACCAAAAAAGAAAAAAAGAAAGAAAGAAAAAGAAAAAGAGGAAGATGAAGAGGAAAGGAATATATAGAGAGAGAAACAGAAATTCTGGGCCCCAAATTCAAAATATTTACATATAGGATTTTTTCACATAAAGTGAACCAACCTATATTAATGTGCCTTAATAGACAGCTTTCTTCTAAATAGATTAAAATATTCAGGCACTTTACCTTTTGTAATGTTGAAATTGTGGTGTGGGTAAACATCATGAAGAAAATGAAGAGGTTGCATAATTCTCATTCTACTAGTGATGCTAATTATTTTTGCTAATATTTCATTAGGCAGAGGTAATCACATGTTTATGCTTAGATAGAAAATTACTCAGAAATAAAATATTTAGTGGAATAGCTTTCTCCCAATACTTGCTTAATACTATGGATGAAGAGCATGAATCTTTCACCAAAGATTAGTTGTTTCCACCATGAAAAAGAAATATTCAGCATCTAATAACTTTTGTCTAACATAGTTCCTTTTGTATTTATCCCTCTACAAGTAATCTCTGTATTATTCACTTGTATGACTCATGTCTATGTCTCATGAGATACTTACATCAAATGGATTAGGAATAATGCAGTCATTTGGCAGGGGTCTGGGAAACATAAACACATTGATTATGTAGTTTCAGAATTTTTTAATTTGTGCTCTCTTTTCCCTTTTCCACCTTATGTCAGAATCCCTGCCTTTGCACATTCACTATGTCAAACCTTTTCAATAAATTGTTCCTAATTGTCAAGTTTCTAAAATTTCCAGTAACAAAAGATAGGAGCACAGTTTTTCAAAACTAATTTTTATCACATTGATGTTTCTATGTTCATCTTTGGAGATTTTATTGGGAGAGAGAAAAAAAGGAAGAGGGAAAGGAGAAATTGAAATCTGAAATAAATATTGATACACATTACATAAACATTATTGAATGTGTGAGATGCAAATGGAGAGGACATTAAAATAAATTTCTCTTTTAAGAGAAAATGGTATAATCATTAAAATAATTGAGAAGTACAGTGGCAGTAATAGAGACTGCAGACATGAGATCAACAAAATAGTCAAAAATCAGAAAAGAAAAGAAAAAACCACCAAGGGATGGTAGAAAGGACCAAATGATCAGTTAAGAAAATAAATTAAACTTAAATTACTCTTGGATTTATTAAGGCAGCAAAAGCAATAACAAATACAATATATAATTCCACATAATTAACTGAAGTTACTTTTAAAAAGTGGAATTAATCAACACTTTGTTTTAAGTAACTGTGAGTGTTGGTTTTTTACCAAAATACCTGACCAGGACAACTTAGAGGATATTTTAGTAATCTTTTTCTCCTCTGCCATTAAAAGTCATGATCAGAACAACTGTAAAGGAGTAAAGGTTTATTTAGGCTTATGGTTTCAGAATTCTTAGTCCATAGAAAGCCAGCTCCATTCCTTGAGGCTCAAGGTGAGGCAGAAAGAGCATCATAGTGGAAGAGTGTGGCAGAGGGAAGCAACTCACATACTGACTGGAAAGCAGAGAGAATGACTCCCACCAGATACAAAATATATACCCTATAGCCCTGACCCCAGTGACCACTTACTCCAGCCACACCCCGATTGACTCCAGTTACCACTCAGTTAATACTAATCAGGGATTAATTCACTGATTAGGTTAAGGCTTTAACCCAATCATTTCTCCTCCAAACCTTGAATTGTCTCACATGTGAACTTTTGGGGCATACCATATCTAAACCATAATAGAAGAAGGAAAGTTTGTGACTCATGCTTCAGAGGTCTCAATCCATAAATCGCAAACTCCATCACTCTGAGTCCAAGGTGGGGCAGTACATCATGGCTGAAGGTGTGGTGGGAAAAGTCCACAGGGAAGATGAACAATTCTAAGGCACACACCCAGTGACCCACCTTCTCCAGCCATGACCTTGTTTATAGTTAACAACCAGTCTATTCACACTAGAATACTGACTAGGTTATAGCTCTCACAATCCAATTGTTTTACCTCTAATTATTTCTTCAGAAATAGGAGTTTATGGGGGAGACCTCATATCAACAGTGTAACATTCTGCCTCTATCCCCCAAAAGCTCATGTCCATCACTATGCAAAATGCATGTAACCCAACACTAAGAGTGCCATGGTCATCACAGTTTTAACATTGCCCAGAAATCCAAGTCCAAAATGTCCTCTGTAACTCAAGGCGAACTCTTGCCTGAGTCTCTGTAAAAATCAAAAGCAAGTTACACATACCCAATATACAGTGACATAGTAAACATTCCTATTCCAGAAAGAAAGAATAGAGGCATAGGAAGAAAGGATGGGACCAAAGCAAAAACAAAACCCAGCTTTGCAAATACGTCCCATAACTCCACATAGCCTCTTGGACACTTGGTGGCAAGATGTGATTCCCAGTGGACTTGGAGAAACTTGGTCCTTTGGCCTTGCTCTTTGAAGCTCATGTAGGCTGTCCATTAGTCTGGCTTCCTCCTTAGCCAGAAAATGGTTACTGGAATCTCTTAATTTCTCAATTCCAACTTCTGCTTCACCTTCACATTGCTCTCTCAATGGCAGCCCATAGAGATTCTGAGTCTTCCATACTTTCCCTGGCCTCTCAAACCTTCCTTTGAAATCTCAGTGGACATCTTCTTGACCTTTTAACTCAATCATCCTACATTTTTGCACAACTAGTACCACATGGATAATGCCAAGGTCTGTGTAGTTTCTGGAGCCCCTGGAATCATAGTTGCAATAACCTCTGAGTACCTGCATGGTTGAGCACTTTGAAACAATTTCTAGGTACCCCTGTTGAGCTAGTGCCTCACCGTCTTTTCTCAAAAGAATTTGTTCTTCTAAATCTGCCTACAATGGATGCGGTCTTGCAAACTCCTGCAATACCCTCAAGTCATCTTTCCTATTGTCTCTGTGCAAAGTACTTAGCCTCTTGTTAGGGGCTGAATTTATTTAGGAAGCACACTCCTTGGCCCCCAGTTTTACATGAAATTTTCTGGTCAAACTACAAGTTTTTAAAACTCTTTAGTGTCAGGAGTCATCCGTGAAATATGCCTGGACTAGATGAGCACTGAGTAGGAAAGTCTGGTGTCTGGGAGTTCACAGCAGCACTCCTGATGGGGAGGTGGCCCAAATACCTGTGAACTCCCACCCAGCTCTGCCATAGGTCCCAGAGATAGTGTGACCTGCTGCAGCCACAAAGACACACAGCCTCTCAGCGATAAGTGTGGTTTGCCAAGATGCCAATCAACCTGATTGCAGCAAGTCCCCTGCCACACCAAGAAGCAAGACTCCTCCCACTGAAACCTTATCCCTTCCTTTGAAGTACTCCCCTAAACAAATGACTGGATCCATTTTCTAGTTGCTCTGTTCCAGCTCCTGTATGGGCTGGAAGAAACTCTCAGGCACACTGCTTTTAAAACTAATTTTTGGCTCTGTCTCTTAATTCTTCACTAACTATTTCAGACTTTATTTTTCTCAGGTGGCTCATCTCCTTCTCAGCAGGAGGAATTACACTAGCTATGTGCTGGCTGCCTCGCGATACTTTAGCTCTGATGTCTGCTCTAAATTCTCACAGCACACTTGGTTGAAACCTGTCATCAAAATCCATGCCAGTGCCTGAATGCCTTGCTGCCTTGAAATTTTCTCCATCAAATTAATTAATCCATCACTTTTAAATTCAGCTTCCCATAAAGTTTCAGGACATGGGCAAAATGTAGACAGGTTCTTTTCCAGAATATAACAGGAATGGCCTCTAGTCCAATTTCCACCAGAGTCCTCGTTTTTCTTAGAAACCTCATGTGCACAGCCTGCATTCTATCTCATTCTATTATGTTAAATATTTTGTTATAATGATATAAATGCTCATTTGAATGTAGAGTTAGAGGGCATATTTGTTAAAATGAATACACAATTGAATATATCTGAAGTCAGAAAATCAAAACCTTAACTCCATTCACCAAGAAAAAATTACTGTATGTTTCTTTAGTGGAATCTTTGCCACAGCTGAGGTACTGTCAGATAGAATGGTCATTGCTCTATACACTGAGGCACTTTGAGAGAAACAATGCTTCTCTCCCTATGAAAAAAAAGATTATTTAGTCTTATGTGGACTCACAGGCTGCTAAATAGTCTTTCTTTTCTTATATCATATGATTGTGCTCTGATGTCTTGACCCAATGGGTTATGTCCTCTGATTAAGGACATATTTTCCCTATTTCAGATGGTGGGGAAGGCAGTACAATGATTCATGTTGCTTTCATTAGGTTACATTAGAACAATTAAAACTTTAAAAAAAATCTAATATTACTAGCAGGTTTTAAATTTTTGGTAATCCTTGATAACCATGAAATAACTCTCAGCCACTGTGCCCCCAGCAATTGCATCTTGATGTCTCATGCATCTGTTCTTCCAGAAAGCAAATTTACCCCATCTTCCAGTCAGGATTATAAATTCTCATTAGTCAAAAAAAAAGTATGTTCAATATACAGCATAAAGATAGATGGCTGTGATGAAGCCAGGTATCTAAGAGACATATTGACCTAAGACTCTTCTTTCCATACATCTGGAAGAAGTTTTTAATCTTATTGTTTTTGTTCACCTCTATTTTTTGTGTATCCATGATACAATAGAAGATCACACTTATATAAACATTCTGTGACTTCTCTTTGTTTCTGCACACTTGTAAAAAAGCCAAGTTCATATGTGCAGCTGATAACAGAGTCTTTCCTGGTTCAGAGTCAGTAGGAAGTTCAGCATGGCAACAGGCTTTAAAATCCTATGCATGAATCCCAGAAACCATTTAAACAAAGTCACTTGAAGAAAGCTTTGAATCATACATTTTGGAACTGAAAGTCACATGATTAGCAAACACTGTTTTTACCATGCAAACATAGAGTGGCAAAGAAATAATATAAAATTAACATGGACCATGCCAGTTTCACCGAATTTTGTCTTGTAATAGAGTGACTCAGTCCTTAAGAGTGACTGTTCCAAGATACCAAGCCAAAGCTGCAAAGCTTCTTGTACTTAGCCTGAGTAATTATGCAGCTCACTTCTGTCATACATTTCTACTCTCTTGTTGATGAAAGCGATCATTGTGTATTTCATATTAAAGCATTGTGTATTTTATTATAAAGCTAGTGAGTAAATAAACCTCATTTTCTATGAAGGAAAAAGTAAAAAAATATATATATATTCTCACCTATATTCCACCGCTCCATATTTTTGTTGATCATGTCAAATGAAATCCTATTCTCAATAGCAAAAGTATGGAACCAGGCTAGGTATCTATCAACAGATGAATAGATAAAGCAAATGTCATATGTATACACAATGGCATTTTACTCAGCTATTTAAAAAGTACAAAATTATGTCATTTGCAGAAAAATGAATGAAATTGGAGAACATCTTGTTAAATGAAGTAAGTCAGACTCAGAAGATAAAGTGTCATGCGGAAGCTAAAGAGAAAGGAAGAAACCAAAAAGGGATCTCACAAAAATAGAAGGGAGGCTAGTAGATTAAAGGAGGAGGATAATGGGAAGGGAAGAAGGGAAGGAAAGCTGAATGAAACTGATCCAATTATGTTACATGAATGTACAAACATATTGTAATGATTCTCACTATTATTTATAATTATAAGACACCAATGAAAACATTTTTTAAAAAAAGAAATTCTGAAATCCATATCTTTGACTCAAGGTCTACATTTTGGAGGAACCATAGAAGAAAATCTGACCTTGGTTAATTCCTTTTGGGAACAAAAGTCTTCTAGGGCAAATTAGCTAGGCTAATTCTGATGCTAAGCTGTTGCTTGATAATCAGTTATTTGGAAACATACCTTAGGCTATGCATTATTTCTTGATTTATGCATTCATTTTTTACTATCCAATAATATCTCAGGTTTTATGAGAAGAAAGAAAAAGAAAAACAAGATTAGTAAATTTTTTTCACTTTTTCATTTAATTTTCACAGATAAAATTATAATGGTCCCAATGAATGGTGATGGAAATGAATGAGACTCCCCTAGGGATTAGAAGTTATTAAAGAATCTTGACTTCCTTTGTTGTTGAAGTAGCCAAAGAATGAAAATATTCACTTAACAAATATTACAAACAACATTGCAAACATAAGCTCTGGGATTATAATATCTTTCCATTATGTATTCTTTTAAAAAATTATAATTAAACCTAAGTATGAAAGGAAAAATTTTATTTCATGTGTAAAAAATTAGGGATATGTACTGAGACTAATAAGTGCACTGTTAAGTTGTAAGCATAACTACCATATATTATATCCATCTATGTATGTGTGGGTGCATATATATATATATATATATATATATATGATAATTTCAGAGTTTAAGATATATATGTCTCAATCTCAGAGGGCAAGATTTTCTTGATTTGTGGGGAAGTTATACACCTAATGCATACAAAGTACAAATACTTTTACAGTCTTGACCTATGTAGTTCAGACTCAGGGCAGTGCTGCAGTCAAAATGACATAGTCCATGAAAACAGAACAAATTCAAAATAATTCAAGTCCTTTACTTGACTTGTACTTCTTGAAACACCATGAAGTTGACAAATAGTTCAGTGCAATGGTTTTTAAATTTCTTTTTATTTTTATATGTCTTTTGACAAGCTTCCCATACCTTAATATCTCCTTCATCTCTCATTTCAAAAACTTCTCCTTAAAAAAAAAAATCCCCATCTGCAACCTCTAGCCTGATCAACACCTATTTAAATATTTCTTTTTCTCTTTATTTTATTTTTCCTCTTTGGTTTATGTAAATCAAGTAAGTGTCTTTGTCAAGGGTTGGCAAATCTAAGGTAGATAATTTCCAGTGCAAGTTGAATCACATGTAGCATCCTTTCTTGTTTAATTGCTCGTCTCCACAAAATCTGAAATTCCTACAACTCTTTACCATTCTCCCATATATAAGGTCTAGGAAAAGAGCAAAATTAGAAAGGATACATGGTACTCAGTTGTCTGACATCTCTCATCCCTATCCAGCTGTGATTTGAGAAGACAGAGGAGCAGACTGGTCACATGAAGATCACACAAAAAGAGCCTATGTATAATGGCATAATTTGGTGTGAACATACTTTACATACAGAGTTATGAAAACTTGTGCTGTAAATGGGTAGTAATGAGTATAATACATTCCACTAATGTCATGTATGTAAAAAATTAACTAATTAATGAAGAAAAGAGAAATGGACTCTTGGTGACTAAAGTGTTGAACAGTGACCAAGAATGGTCGTGTTCACCAAAGGCTCCTTTACCGCCTGTACACAGAGCCAGTCCTCTTGCCTTTCTTCCCTTGCAGTTATGTGGGGCCAAGTGCCTGAATCTGTGGGAAAAAGCCTTTTTGCCACTTTCAGTCCTGGTCCATAGAAACCTCCCATATGAAATTATGGCATTTGCCAGTAAATGGATGGAAATGGAGACTATCATGCCAAGTGAAATAAGCCAATCCCAAAAAACCAAAGGCTGAATGTTCTGATATGCAGATGCCAACTCACAATAAGGGTGGAGGAGGGAAGAATATAAGTTCACTGGATTAGACAAAGGGAAATAAAGGGAAGGGAGGGTGAATAAGAATAGGAAAGACAAAATAAATCAGACACTACTTTCCTATGTTCATATATGAACATAACACCAATGTAACTCCATACCATGTACAACTACAAGAATGGGAAGTTATATTATATTCAAAATATACTCTACTGTCATGTATATCTAAAAAGAACAAATAAAAAAAAATTTAAAAAAAGATCACACAAAACAAGTCTATGCTGAAGTTTCCCAAACATGAGGACAAACCAAGAGTTTCGGATTTCATTCTGTGAATCTCCTACTGTGTTAATTTTGAAAGTTAATAAAGTGTGTTTGATTTCTCCAGGAAAATGTCATACTGTTTTATTGTGTGTATAAAGCTCAGTGGAGTATAATGAAGGGACAGCAATAGTGACAGTGGCAAATAGAAAAGCCCTGAGCACTCCAAACTAATGTTGGCTGCTTAGAGACCTTTTCTGGTTTGCTGTGTGATGGAGGGAGGGGAGAGAGGTGCAGGTATTTTACAGGCAAAACTTACTCATATATATTCTATATCAATTAAGTATATTGACTCTGTTACTTAGATCTTTCTAAAATAGAATTCTTCAGATACAGTGACTTTATTTATTAATTCCTTTAACAACTAACATGGGGAAAAAATTATAGGAAATTTTATCCAGAAGAATAGAAACAGTAGGAAGATTTCTAAACTTACCAACTAATGTTATGAGATAAATAAAACTTTAATATCAAAAAATTTATGAAAATATTAATCTAAAAGGAGAATTGCAGATTTATAATTTTCATGAACATACGTTAAAATTCATAAATCATTAGCAACTCAAATGAGGCAGTTTACAGAGTATAATATATAATAAGCCCTTTTTTGTTCAATGTATGAATGTGAGTTTATTTTAAAATTTAAAAATCTGTCCATTTATCTCACTGTATGTCTTATTTTTCTATCACTGTTATACAAATTATGACAAACTTAGTAGTATAAGAAATTTCACAGTCCAACATGTAGGTCTAATGCAACTCTGCTGGGTTGATTGATTGGAATCTCACAAGGCAGAAATAAAGATGTTGGTCTGTGCTCCTTTCAGCTAAATCCACTTCTGAGCTCATTCAAGCTGTTGACTGGATTCAATTCCTCCCAGGTAGGCCTTAGGTCCCTGTTTTCTCACTGACTGTCTGCCAGGAGCTAGTCCTAGAAGCTGCCTATTATGCCCCCTCATGCTTTCTACATGGCCTTCCTCCAGGAATGGCAGATTCAGTCTCCTCTTGCTTTCTGCTATATTTCCCTTGCATGAAGCTAGAGAACATTCTCTGCTTTCAAGGGCTCTTGTGATAATCCAGGATAATCCATGAATTAATTATATCTGCCAACTTCCTTTGACTACTAGTAATATAGCATATTCAGTTTCTGGCTGGACCACTATTCTGTCTATACTACATCAACAGAATAAAGTTACCCGTAACTCTAGACAGCAACAAGGAAACAAAAAAGCTAGGTTATTAGATATTAAAAGAAAGAAACACAAGTGTTATATGTTTGCCATGATCTTGATTGTTTAGAAAATCCAAAAACATCTAAAAAGAAAGGAGAAAAAAACAGAATTAGCAGATGAACATAAGTCATTGAATGAAAAACCAATATACAAAAGTCAACTGTTTTGTACACTTTGGTATTGCATTTGGTAATACTATAAGTATTACCATTTCTAGAAACAATTAAAAAATGGAATTTGAAGAAATGGTACAATAAAATACAGTATTAAAAAAACTCTTAAATATCTAGAATACATGTAATGAAGGAAAGGTAGGACTCATACAAAGAAAACTGCAAAGCAATTTAATAAGATAATTCAAAAGTAAAGAGACAAATTCTATTTCCCCAGTTTAGAACTAGAATCAGTATCTTAGTGGTGTCCCAAAATGTAAATATAGATTCAGAAAAACCTCAGACAAAATCGAACACCTCAAAAATCCAGATTCTGAAAATTAACAATCTGAATGTAACATTTATATGGAAATTGATAAATCTAATAATTACATAATCTTAGAGTATATGCTGAGATTAAAAAAAAATAAGTACATGATAGACCCATAGCATGGGTCTGAATATCTTTGTCCTCCAAAATTTCACATGTTGAAATTCTCCCTCTTTGGTAGTAGTGGGGCCTTTTGGGAGATGAATGAGATGAAAGCCCTTAAAAAAGAGGAACACCAGAGAACTACCTGTTCCTCCCACCATCTGAGAACACAACAAGAAAGTGCCATCCATGAAAACTGGCCCATAAGACACTTGATTTTGGACTTTCCAGCCTATGAACCTGTGAGAAACAATGTTGTTGTACATATATTACTCACTCTTGTGAGAGTTTTGTTGTAACAGACTGAACTAAGACAACCACATAAAAAGATTAATAAGAATACAAATAATTAAGACCACGCTGTTGACAATAAGATACCCATATAAAACAATGGAACAGAAAGGAGCACAGAGCAGATCCCTACATATGCAGGCCTTTGATGGATCACAAGGTGATATTGCAGAATGGCAAGTGAGAAGGTCTTTTTAATAAATGTTTCTGAGTGAATTTGATGTCTGTACAGAAGATGAAAACAAGTGTCTGAATATCAAGTTCCTTTAAGCTTCTGAAGAAATTGACAGGGAGAAGTCAGATACTTCAACATCTGATTTTATTTATGTTTTCAACTCCCTTTGGTATGTAGTTTGCTTTCAAATACACATTAGCTATTAGGTATAACTAAATATTTTACCACCATATAACAAAGATCACTAGCTTTCAAATATTTAATATCTATTTCTTCATATTCATTTACTCACACTCTCGCTTTAGTTCTACCTTGTAACTTCAATTCTCTGAGCATGACTTTTCTATTTATAATGTTTAATGAAATTATCAGAGCCTTCTCCATACAACCAAATAAACAACAAATACCCAGTGATGTAAATAAATTATGTATTTTTTAAAATCACATACAGGTCATCACTATTGGTCATATGTGAGAGAAATATAATACATATAACAATTAGAGAGAATTGACTACAACTAGAAATTCTAGGAACAACTTTATATCAATTTTCTTTGTGCTGCTATAAAATATCATAGACTGAAAAATTTATAAACAATAGAGATTTATTTCTCAGTATTTTTGAGGTTGGAAAGCCGAAAATAATGATGTAAGCAGGTTCAGTGTCTGATAAAGGACTCTTCTTTCTGCTTCCAAGATGATACTTAAGTATTCAATGGACAAATACTTTGTCTTCACATGGCAGAAGTAGAGGGTCAAACCAACCCTAAGAGCCTAAATCCCATCCTATCCATGAGCACTCTGCCTTCATGACTTCATCATCAATGAAAGTCCCCACCACTTAATTTTCCACATATGGATTTTAGGGGAAATATTCAGATTGCAAAAGATTCCCAGATTGCTATTATAGTCTTCTCAAAAAGAGGCTACTAATCCATGCTTTAATCTGTGACATCTTGCTGTGATCATAGATCTACCATACCAGACAGCCAGTGCCAGAACTTCCAATCCTAGAACAAACCCCACTAGTGACATACTTTCTGGGAATTTATAGTCTAAAAGAGTTTAATATTGCATTTCTGTTAAATAATATTCTGATAAATAATAAATAAACAACAACTACAAATACAATAACATAAATTTAAAAACTTGTCCAGTTTCACAAATCTGATCATGCAAATCTAAAGAACAAAACTAGTATGGCTCAGGTTATGGGATTCTTCCTACCATTTCTTGCTTCCTCCAAAACTGGGATTAGTATAATTTAAGAAATTTATTCTCAAGTTTGACAGTTTACTTCAGAAGTGACTAAAACAAATTCAGCATGTAAGAAAAACTTCTGTTAAAGATGAATAAAATCAATAAGGAACAATGACTGACAGGCTGCCTACATCATTCAAAGGGAAAACACAAACAAACCCAAAAATGTTAATGTGGATGCATTCAGCCAGCCAGAATGTGAGTGCAATATAGCAGAAAGTTCTGGCTCCAGTTAATTGATATGTGCTTTTGGCAAAATAAGTGAGGATTTGGCCCAAGATAATAGCTTAGACATCTGTGTACTAAGACCTCTGGGCAACTGCTTCGTGTCATCTATATTAAGTATCAGAAACTTGGTATATCCAAGTTTACTTGTCAGTCATATGATTTGAAATGTGACAAAAATAAACTTAAACAAATAGGACAATGAGAAATAGATCTGAAAATCATGGGCAGAAGTATAATTCTCAACACCAAGTTCTTTTCTTCCTTCATAGACTATGCCAAGCTAATATTTTGTTACATTCTTTCACCCAAAAGAAAAAAAAAGAAGAAGAAGAAAGCACTGAGATTTAAAACATAGGTACAAAAATAAAGAGCAAATGACAGTGAAAATACCTGATTCATAAAGGACCTTGATTTTAATAAGGTAAAGGAAGTAAACAATGTGAAAATCTACTAAGGATCTTGAAATTTGGCTGAATTTTCACCCAAGAAAGTATAGGATTTAATCAAAGCCACTTATGCTGAAAAGCAGATTTACATTCCAAATGAAAGCATTCAGAGCAGCTGAAAGCACAAGGCAGGAGGAGAAGGAAACAGAAGGTTACCCCATAGAGTTTTCATCATTGTCATGTCCTCTGCCTTCCTTCTTACTCAGGTAAATCACAAAGAAAGATGTTTGGCTCAGAAAACTTTATCATAGGTTAGGAAGAAAAGTAAAACAAAGTACCAGTAACCAATATCCCTGGGAGATAGAAGATGAAATAATTAACAGGAGTCAAATTGAATTAGTAGATCAATGGAATCATTAATTGATGTAAATCAGAGAAATCTACACACATTGCTATGACTTAGTAACTATAAACCATTAAAATATTTAAAAATTTAATTAATTGCCCTAATTTTGAGCATGTACTAATCTCATTTGTGGTAAGCAAAAACATAATTTTAATTAATGAATACTATTGAGTAACTTTTATTTGTTTATTGCTACTTATTTATGGGTTCATTGATAAGTTGATTTGGAGACAGGGTCTCACTAAATTTATCAGGCTGGCTTCAATGTGGTGATCCTTCTGTCTCATTCACCTGAGTACCTAGGATTACAGAAATAAATTTTATTTATATATAAATATGCACAAGGCTCTCCATAAGATAATCACAGTTCCATATGTAACTTTCTTCTTTATCTGACTTTGAAATGTTGGATATTATCACAGCTTGGCAAAAGACCTTTGAATTTTCTTACTTTTTAAAATCGATGAACATATTTATGTTATATAATGGCATTTTCATACATGCATACATTATTAAATGATTGGATTAATAAATCAACAGAATGTTGATCACCTCATCTACTTAGCCTGTTGTGGGCATGCTTGTGCCTGTCAAGAACACTTAAAATCAATTCTCAGCAATTTTCAAGTATACAATATATTACTAGATACAATTACCTGAAAGTACAATAGATCCCTAGAACTTATTCCTCCTAACTGCAACATTGTATCCCTTGGCCAACAACTCCTAATTCTCCATCATTCTCTACCATGCACTGGACTTCTTTAGATTCCGCATGTGAGTGAGATGATACAGTATGTGTCTTCTTGTGTCTGGCTTAATTGCTTAGCATAATGTTCTTCAGGTTCTTAAACATTGTAGTCAGTGACATTTCCTTCAAGACTTCTTAGTATTCCACTGTGTATTTGTACCACATTTTCTTTATCTGTTCATCATTAGTGGACACCAAGGTTGAGTCCATATCTTGGCTATTGTGAATAATGGTATGACAAACATGGGAGTGCAAATATCTCCTCAGAGGTACTGATATCACTTCCTGTGGACATATACCCAAAAGTTGGATTGCTAAATTATATGGTAGTTCTATTTCTACTTTCAGAAGTCTCCATGCTCTTTTTCCATAATGGCTATACTAATTCAATATCCCACTGATATTTTAGCTCACCTGTGCACAAAAAACTCTAAAATTTATATCTCTAAATATAAATTTCCTTTATATTTCCTAAGCATTCTACTTTTCTTTAGACAATGATATATTTGACATCTGTGTTTAGATATATTGTATGAAACTCAAAATACCCAAAGCTTATCCCTGAAACTTTCCTTGAGAATTTAATCTGTTCTATCTCTTTTCCCCAAATTTATATCAACTCATCCTTGTTTTCTTCCCTCTATGTGTTCTTATATATGTGATCAATTAGAAGACTTATAAGTGTTTCCTCTGATCATTATCTCAAGTTCATCCCTACTTCTCCATTTCTGTTGACTTAGCCCAACCTATTTAGTTTCTTCTGTGGATTACTATATTGGACTTTATGTAAATATGTGGATCCACAGACACTTTCATTTTATCCCATTATACATTGCATCTTGTCCATCCCTCTTTTAAAGTTTGTAGCCTGTAAGGAAAACAAACCAGCAAAAACAGTTTCAATACCTTATTTAGTTCCTGAAGATTCTGAACTTTGGTTAACCATGAGTGAAATAGTCACTAGCAGTTGGAGGTAGAAATGACATAGGAATGAAGCCAAAGGAAGAAATGTGTGTTTTGTTCTCTTTCCCTCTCAATGCCTAGCAAGTGATCAGGTAAATCAAATGATCCTGAAAATATATAGTTCAGAACAAACAAGAGCTATCAAGAAGTGAGGTTATTGCATCATGGGTTGGTTCTCCTCTAAACTTTCATATCAATGATGATGATAATAATAATAATGCAACATTCATTCATGAAACACATCTTCTTTACTGTGCACAATTACCCCATAAGGTCCATGTAAGTTAATCTCTAAAAGTAAAATAGACTATTAAGAAGTTATCCATTAATTCACGTGGCCATTGGCAAAGCTAGGATTTCTACCATTTTGCTTTGACTCTACATCTCTTGCTCTTTTGTCTTCTCTTGGCAAGTATTGAAAATAACTACAACATCAGTAAAAAGTTAGAAGGTGTGGTCTTGGCTTAATTTAGTCTTGTCACGCTTTAATGAATTTCATTAACCCTTGGAATTTTAGTCACATAATAGATCTTTGGTTTATCATTTACTAGAATTATTTTTTGAGACAAAATCGCTGTTCTTTGAATGTTTGCAAAATGTTTCAGTTTCTTGGAATATTTTCATATAGCAATAAGTTATGTTTGCTTTTTTAAATATTAAAAAAACTTAAAACTTAAATAAAGGAATAACACCAGTTCCAAATATTTCTTAGGAAAAAATTCTAGGAATTGGACTTCATATATAATTTAATTATAGAAAATAAGGAGTTACTGTCTATTGACTATGCCTTTCACTGTGTGTCCATAGCACAAACACCAAGAAATAATGGGTAGAACTCAGACTAAAAATAAAGACTGACCTACATTTGAATATTACTCTGCCATATTTTAGGCAAATTTTTGTCTTCCATGAACTTCAGATATCCTCATCTGTGAAACTGGCAGAATATGTAACTTTCAGTGTCCTTTAAAGATGAGAAACAGCAGTGTTTATTGCTTTTGTTATTATCACTGCTGTCATTATCATCATCACCATCATCAATAGCAGAAATGATACATTTTTTTCTTTTTTTTTCCCTCAAAGTATCTGCTTTGCTTTGTCCTACTTTGCTCTCTTTTATTCTCTCAGGAAAACAACAAAGGCGTTAAGATTGATTACATACTTTGCTGTTCCTTCTGGCCACCATTTGTCACTGTTGTAAGTAAACAGTAAAATAAAATCTTCTCTTATTAAATGAGACTCCATACAAATCCCACACAGTCTGTACTTGAAGAAAAGAGAAAAGTCTCTTCTTCAGGTGCTCAGATTTGATCTTTCTGTATAAATCAATAGCAACCTATATATACACCACTCACCATTCTGAGACATAAACCTTTAGTTACAAAACATGGACAGTCTACATTACACACCAAAGATTTTAAGCAGTCTTCCAGTTCCTTGTGGGGAAAACCTCATCCAGTCCTGCTACTGCTCAGTTAATTCCTCTCGCCCTGCAACCTAAATCTAATTAAGATTTTGACAAACACAATTTAGAACTGAAACTTAAAAGTACAATTAAGTGGTTTAAATGTAAAGAAAGTGATTTTTGGTATTAAATGTAGATGACATTTTAATTCTAGTAATTCATCAATTTGGAAATTAATGAAATTAATGAAGCAAGAAATAAGATGCAAATCCAAAAGTTCATACTCTTTTGCCTAGTTAGCTGTACTGGGTAAGCCCTAAAGAGGAAGCACACAATTATAGTAATAAGTAAGAATCCGACATGTGTTTCCATTACATAGTTATATGCAATAACATAGTCCAAAAAAGAATTTTCTGAACAAGAGGCACATGGTATGTAAATATGTGGAGCGAAAGGAGATGGGTATATGTATGAATGGATATTACAGAAAATTAAATTATTGGAAACAAACAAACAAACAAAAAACCCACTCACCTGAATGCCAAAAACTTCAAGGATGAAAATCTACAACATAATTAAAAAAATGAAAAAGTAGAAAACTCAAAACTTCCGAAATCTTGAGAAGTTCAAGAGCAATAACTATATTAACATTTGTAATATGAACAATTTTTTTTACCTACTTAAGAAATGTTTAGATGATCCAGAAAAAGCATGAATATTATCTATTATAAGAAAATGTTACTGGGTGTAGTGGTGTACACCTATAATCCCAGCAGCTCTGGAGACTGAGACAGAAGGATTGTGAATTGAAAGCCAGCCTCAGCAAAAGCAAGGTGGTAAGCAACTCAGTGAGACCCTTTCTCTAAATAAAATACAAAATAGGTCTGGAGAGTGGATCAGTGGTTGAGTGCAGCTAAGTTCAATCCCCGGTACACACACACACACACACACACACACACGGAAAAAAAAAATGTCCAACACTAATTTTCCTTAAAAATGAATGACCATCACAACAAAATTTCTATATATTCATTTACATCATTTTTAAAATAAGCAAAAGTGGTTTTTCCTCTGAAAAATTATTTCATGTATGACACATTGCCATAATTCACATACTAATTGTGTGATGTCATGGCAGGTAATCTAAAATATTGCCAAGTATCCTTAACTTGAAAATATTCACACCTTTTTGAAGCTTGCCTTATTTTTTCTTTTAGGTGGTATAGGATCTCAGGAGAGTTTCTAATGTCTATACAGTAATGGAAGTGATAAGATAGCATGCTTGAGATTAGTCTATGACATTCTGAACTTCTGTCCTTTGAGGTCTCATGTTCTTATTCTGATGAAGCGACTAGAGAGGTACCCATGGTAAGGGGCTGAGAGTGACTTCTGGGCCACCATCAGCAAGGAAAAGAGGTGCTGAAGCAGACTCTTGATTGTGAGAAATCCTTAAACTTGGACTATGCTAAACCACACCCAGATTCTCGGACTATAGAAAAGGTGAGATAACAGGTATTGTTTAAAGTTACTGAGTTTGGGGGCAAAATGTTGTATAGCAATAAGTATTCTAGAACATCTAATTTAATAATGCCAATGATCTTCTGTCTAATGTTGCAGAAACTAGTTACCAAGGATCCTCAAGGAAATTAAACCTAGCCATTCAGTTGAAAAGCTGTGTACTAGAGTGATATTTGTCAAAGGATAATGTTACTATAAACAGAAAACATCTTGTCATCATAAAAACACATGAGGGAGGGAGGGAGGGAGGGAGGGAGAGAGAGAGAGAGAGAGAGAGAGAGAGAAAGAGAGAGAGAGAGAGAGAAAGCTAATTTTCTTTGCTTTGGAATCTGAGTTACTGCTTTTGTTTTTGGTGTGAGCTCTTGAGAGATATATTAATCTAACAGTCTTAATCTCTGAAAATAAAAGAAGAAAATGCTTTTAGTTCAGATTCCTGCTCTTGAAAATCTTTTATAATGTACTGGTTGACTTTCTTACCTTTATAAATATAATACGGTGAGCTTAGGTGTCTTCTTTTGATGGCTTTCATGCTCTATCTTGGAGTTATATTGAAAATCATTTTTCACTGCACAGCAATTTGGGTGTAGAAATGAAAGGAAGGATGAGTAGGCACTCAATCTAACATCTACTGAAAAGAGTTTGGAATAAAACATTGGACTTAGATTACTTTCTTTCTGATTTGAATTTCTGAGTCAACTTTAACTATACTAATAGTAACAATAATGAACCAAATTGTGTATTCAAAGATTTCAATTATATGTTTTTCATATTATTATTATAACCTAATTGCATAAACATTATATTACTATTATCACCATTTTTTTAACACAAGACTTTGTGAAAAACAAAAACTTCCAAATATGTTTTTAGTTAACTTGGTTATTAACTTGGTTATTCTATCAACATAACACAGACATACGGAAGAGTATTGAAAGGGAAGATGTATGTCATGACAGATTATAGAAGCCTCTGAGGCAACCCTGCATTCTTTTTAATGTGGAAACACCAAGACACCGCTTCTATTTGTGAAAGTCACTGCTTTTATTTGTGAAAGTCACATTGTCCTTAGATTTTTACTTGCAAATAAAATAATACCTTTACATGTATACATTCCCACTCTATATTTACAATTTCATCCAAATTGTAAATATGCTAGGCTAAATGACTATATGAATTCTGAGTGAAGGTTTGTAAAAACTATTATTAACCCAAGAGTGGGAAGAAACACAGCTTGAGTTTGCTATCCCAGGTGGAGTTTGCTGCTCTGGAAATTAGAAAAACAAAACCTTTGACATCCATGCTAGGGAATATAGACATGCATATTATTCTAAGAATTACCATGGAACCCCAATCTGTCAATTTCATTTTTACTTTTCTGATTATTATCACATCTAACATATTCTTACATTTTTGTTCACCTACCAGAAAAAGATTTGTAACAATGAATTAGAAGCAATCTGTTTATTATATAAGTTCTACCTCTCTCCACCTTCTCTTTAACCCCTCCCTGCAAACTTTCTTATTTTTATCACAAGTTGAAAATAGTTCAGTCTTCCATTTCTATTCTTGATGAATCAAGGAAACCCTCAGACACAGGAGGATCTTACTCTTATGTTTTGTTTTACTTAATCCTCTTCTAAAATAACTTACATTCCTTGACTAAGAGATAAAGGGAAGTGGAGACTAACTGTAAGAAGAATTTGCTCATCTATCACCTTGTCCTAGCTGAGGGTCAGTGATCTCAGCTTAGGCTCAGATTACTCACCCTGTCAACCAGAAAGTCAAACACACAACCCAGAGTCACTATCATGGTTTGCAGCTGGAATTTATCTCTAAGTCTGTAAATAATGAGTTCTGACTTGATCTTCTGACTCTGACACTTAATGAAATTTCCTGCAGAAAGGAATTATGGTGGCTCTCAAAATATTTATGCTATCAGTGGTTGCCTCAATGCTCCAAATCTCAAGTTTGTTTTAAGCAGTAATTTATGTATATAAGTTGCATGAAGTCATAATAACCCATGTTCCAAACTCCAATGGAGATGAATTCATAAAGCCCTAAGCCAGCAGATAAAAATTAATGAAAATAATTTGAATTTTTAAAAATAGCTCACTAAGAGCACACCAATGACATACAATAAACTTCTTATTTTGACAATATTTGATAAATTAGAGAAAATCAGGAATAAGTATGAAAACAAAATCCCTTTATCATTAACTGGCTGAATGCAGATAAGCAGAAAATATTTATAATTTTGGAAATTTTCAGATGTCTTTCATTCATATTGGAAATATTGCCAATACATGACCAGAGAGTTGTAGAAGTACTGTAAAAGACTTTCATAAGGTCTAGCAATAAATGAAAATCTCATCTCTTTCAAACGTGGAGCTACACCTTAATGTCAATAAAAGTTTTGCTGTTCTGACTATATTTCTAATCAAATATAGAGTCTTCTAGCAACAGAAGCAAAATGTCATTAAAATTATCCTTAAAATATTTTAGTTATTATAAAAACACATTATGGGTTGAAGAGTATGTTAGAGTTTAATACCATGCATAACACATATTCAAAGAATCATCACTGTAATATTTATAATTTAATGGTAAAATAAAGAATTCATTTATTCAATATTTTTGAAGAACTGAAAAGTATATAATGTAAATACTATATTATATAGAAAATTTCAAGTTATCTATAATATGTAATTTATTGACATGGGATGTTTTTCTCTGAGTAACTATCTTTTTAAGCACTCAGGACAACATAGTTCTATAGCACAAGACAGCAATAATTGAGTAAGTACTCCAGAAAAACTGACTTGGAATTTTCAGATTTCACTATTTGTATTAAATGTTTTCATTTTCTGGTTCCAATTCATCTTTGAATTTTTTTTTTATTTTCTTCCAAGAGCAGGCAACTTAAATTTTAAAGCATTTGTCCTACAACAATTAAATATAAATCCGATCATTCTGCATACCTTCAATGACTTTGTCACATTCTGCTTACTCTGGGATCTGTTCTCTTCAATGTGTACATTGTTATAATGGATGACTATTCATGACCAATGGAGGAAAACACTGAAGACCTTGTGATAGTGCTAATGATACTAAAGGTGGGATGATAGCTAGATTACACAGAAGAGCAAGAATTGAGTCTGAAAGGGTCAGAGTGAATGACGAACAATGGGTACATCTCTGTTATAAACTCATTCAAGTAAGTACTTTCTTAGCCAGAGACGGTGGCACACATCTGAAATCCCAGTGGCTTGGGGGGCTGAGGCAGGAGGATCACTAGTTCAAAGCCAGCCTAAGCAAAAGTGAGACACTAAGCAACTCAGTGAGACCCTGTCTCTAAATAAAATACAAAATAGGGCTCGGGATAAGGTTCAGTGGCTGAGTGCCCCTTCCTGACCACATTTCATGCAGGCAGTAGAAATGGGGTTCCCCTTGGTGAAATGGGCTGGCTGAGAAATAAAAAACCAAGAGAAATAAATGGCAAAAAAAAAAATCGCAAAGGATATATAAAATAATTTCAAAAGTGCCACAGTCCAGCTGCAGCAAAATAACCGAGGAGGGGGGGCGGGTAGTGAGGAGCAACTTGTGTACATTGATATAGCAGGAGTGGGAGCCATTTATTGTAGGACAGGAGGGGTATATATACATTACACACAGCTTATCTTAATTAACATAAACTAGATACAGCAGTCAACCAATAAGGAATCTCCACACTTAATGGCTCCTGGCATTACTTCACAAACCACTCCCTCTGCAAAATGCCAGGCACCATCTTGACTTGTTTACGGACTCAAACACAAAAGCAGGGACTAGAAGGGCAAAACTATCAGATGAATCGAGCTTGTAGACTAATGATCAAATGGAGCCCAGGCCTGCTTTATTTATATCAGAACACATCAAAGGCCTTCCATAGAATGTTCTTCAAAAACGGTTAAAGGTGGGCTGTCCAGTTCCCCAAGAGTTACACCCATCTCCAGAGCTACTATGAGGGATCTTCCCAGCAGAGTAGAGATAAAGGTCACATCCATTGGGCAATCTATTGTCGTGGGAGAACCAGGGATAGTTTCCAGTGCCTAAACAAAATCTTCCTGGCTCCTATACTGAGAGAAGACCCTGCTTTCTCTCCTCCTCTTACCTTTCTTCCTCCTTCCTGGTGACTGAAATGCTAAATTCTTATGATAGACTATATTAAATCAGGTTTATCCAGTGTTCATTCACTTTCTTTGTTTTTATCCATGTTACTGACTAGAGTATAGTAATTTCCAAAAATCTGATGTTAATTTAGTAAAAACCTGTCATGTCTGAGAACACAGTATTTCCAGTTCCAACAATGGCACTTTTTTGAGTGAAAGGAACACAGTAACTATTCTTGGACAAGATTTATGATTTAGGAATATTCTGGGAATCTTAGAAGTCATCCCAGTTTATTGGAGTTTTCTAAGTTTTTGTAATTTTTTCCTATACATCTTCCACCTTCATAAACATCACAGGAGAAGAAGGTGGCCTGGGGCAATATTTCAAATGGCTTAATGTAAAAAACTCATGAGCTCTAAAATAATAATAATCATGTTCTGGTATCATCTTGGTCCCTTAACAACAAAGTGAACTTATTTAACTTTTCTTTCCCTCAGATTCTCAGCTAATAAAATGAAAGTTAAAGTACTATTTCATAGGAAAGTTAAGTGAATTATTGAGAGTTGTTCTATAAACCATGTGTTCTGCTTTTGTAAGTTTTACAAGTGCAACTAAAAAGAAGGTGCATTCAGCTGTCGTTACAGTGTTCTGTAAGTGGTTATAAGGTCAAGCTGGATGATAGTGTTGTTCATGTCTTCCACACACTCACTGATTTTCTGTCTACTGGTTCTATCAATTACTGAGAGAAGAAAGTTTCAATCTCCACGTATAATTGTGGATTTGTCAATTCAGACTTTCAGTTCTGTCAGTTTTTGCTTCATGTAATTTGAAGACCTTCTATTAGGAACATACACATTTAGGATTGTTATGTTTTGTTGGTGAATTGCATCTTTTATCATTATGAAATATTACATTTTATTTCTAGAAATACTCCAGGTCCTGAAGTCTACCTTACCTATTATTAAGACATCTACTCCAATTTATTATAAAAGTGTGTTCTGTGTACTGTTTTCCAACTTGTTAATTTTAATCTCTACCTTTAAAGAGGGTTTCAGGTCCTACATTTTTATCCAAACTGAACACTAAGCCTTTTCATTGGAGTTTTTATTCCCCTTTGATTGTGTATGTGTATGTGTATACATCTGATAAATATATATTTAATCAACTCAAATATATATATGAGTTAAATTGATCCATATTGGCTAGTTAAGTCTACAATCTTTCCACATATCCCATTTATTCATCATTTATTCAATATTTCCCCCCATTCTTAGCAATTATTTAGGTCTTTTACTTTACCTATTTTGTTGTAATGTTAACTATAAATCAACTAGTTTTTGCCCTAGAGCTTCCAATATACATCTTCAGTTAAGCCCAGCTTAGTTTCAAATAGTATTATTCTATTTTTATACCATAATTTATATCTTTATAATAAATTTTATTTCTGCATATTTGATGAACTCCAGAATGCACTGATATTATTTTTCCATTAAATAATTATATCTCTAAAAGACTCAAACATAAAGCAATTAGCTTATCTTTTATTCTTTCATGATTTTTAGCATTTATAGGGCTATTCAATCCACTATGTAGATCCAAGTTATTATTTGCTAACATTTCCTTCAGCCCAGAGACTTTCTTCTACATTTCATGTAAATGCATTACAATGGATTCTACCAGTTTTTGATTACAAATGTATTTATTGTGTCTTTCTTTTGCTCAAAAATCTATATAATTAGTATTTACATAGCCTTTGAAGCTTTCTGTTGATTGATGTTAATATCATGTGTCTTTTTCCATCTTTTCACTTTTTTCTATTAAATTAGTGATATACTGATTGGGAAGATAATGTCAACGTACTTAGTAGACAAATGCTTGTTGTTCAGAATATTAGAAAAACAAGAATAAATAACCTAGGGTGAAAAACAAATGAACAAAGGATAAGAATATATAAGTAACAGAAAAAAAAATAAAGGCAACAAACATACCAAAGCTGATCAGACTCAATGCTTATTTGTGAATCTAAAAATACAATTTCATCTAACCAACTAGAAAAATTTTAAAAAACTGTGACAAATATTTGCAAAGGTGTTTGGAAACAGATTATCTGGTAGCTAGAGAATCTGTCCTAATGGTCCTTGTGAATATTAAAACTATCAGTTTATATGGGTAAGAAATTAAGTGAACAGATTAATGTAAATCTTAAAAAATATTATTCAGATAAATACATTTATCTCAACTGTGCTGATTCTCATTCTCTATGGGAAAAGATGACTTTTTAGAATTTATGAGTTCTTTCTAGTTATATATTACAGCAGAATCCATTTTGATATAATTATACAAGCATGGAATATAAAGTATTCTAGTTAGAATCTCATTCTTATGGATGGATATATATGATGGTGGGATTCATTGTGGTGTCTTGCTTTTTGAAAATTATTTAACTGTTTAAAGAATTCTAGATTGAGAGGTTTCATTTGATTTTGTCTCTTTTAATAGTTTGAAGACTTTTCTACAATACCATCTAGAGTTCATTGTTTACAGGAAGAAACCTATTATCACCCTCATATGTTTCTTCTGTCATGTAATGTGGCATATTTTTCTTCTGGATTCTTTGACATGTTTTAATAAGTAGTAAAGTATTTCATGACGATAAACTTTAATATAATTTTCTTGGTATTTTTTGTGCTTACTTTCATTGTACTTAGATTTTTAGTATTCTTTCCTTTTTTTTTCTTATTTGTACAATTTGTGTTAATATTTGTGCTTTCCTCTGCTCCTTCTCTTTTGGAACTCCAATGACATGTATTCAGCCTCTTGTACTTTTCTCAAAGTTCTTCTATGCCCCCTCTTATTTCCCTAGTATTTTTTCTTGGATGATTTCTATTGTTGTATTTCCCTTCACTAATCTTTTCTTCTGCAATATTTATAGTGATTTGATGCTCATGCATATATTTTTTCTTCTCTTAGTGCAGTTTTCAACTTTAGAAGTTTGATTTTAGTATTTTACATCCTTTTTTTTTTAATTGAGCCCATTTATCTTTTCCCTAGACCAATAGCTCTATATGAGGAGCGATTTTACCACTAGATAGGACATTTGGCAATGGATGGAAAAATTTATGATCGTCAAAATGTGTGTGGAGGGTGTTTTTCAGTAGAATACTGCTATCTTTCATGTATTTCACAGGATATCCTCCCTGTAATAATAAAAATCAAGATTGCTGGCAATTAATAAAAGTGTTAACAGTGTTAAGGTTGAAAAATCCTTCTCTACCCTCTTCAAAATATGGAATATAGCTGTAATAACTGCTTTAATATCTTTGTATTATGAGTGTCATTTCGAATTTACTTTTGATTAATTTTAGTCGTATTGTCTTGCTTCTTTTGATGACGTAATTTTTGTCAAGTATCAGGCATTTTTTTCTTGCTCATTGCTGGACTTTATTTATTTATTTTGTTTTGCTTTTGGTTTATTTATTTGCAGTGCTGGTGATTAAACCCAGGAAACTATGCATACTAGGCAAGTGTTCAGCCACTGAGCTACAACCCCCAGCCATGTTTACAGGGCAGTTTGTATTTGTTAAGGTTTGGATAAGATGTATCCTCCCAAAGGTCCTGTATTAATGCAGGTGAAATGACTGGATTGTGAGAGCTAGACTATAATCAGTCTATCTGAGTATGAATGGACTAACTAGGTGGTAACTGTAGGCAAGTAGGGCATGGCTAGAGGAGGTGGGTCACTGGAGGCATACACTGAAAAGGCTGATCTTCCCTGAACCACTTCTCCTTTCTTTCCATGCTCCTGGCTTCCATGAATTGAACTGTGCTCCTCCACTATTCTACCATGATGTTCTGCCTCACCTTGGGCCAAGAACAATTTATTTGTTCTAGAATGGACTACACTTCTGAAACCATAAACCAATATAAACTTTTCATCCTCTAAGTTGTTCTTGTCTTGCCTTTTGGTCACAGAGACAAAAAGCTTACTAACATGTTATTCTTAAAATAATTATGATTTATTCTGGATGGCAGGTGTATTTAAAAACAATCTGATTCTTTTAGGTCTTGCATTTTAGTTTTTCCAAGTGGGATCCAAGAAGGATTGAATCTTACTAGGTATAATTTTTTACACCACCAAGGCAAGATCCATCCTAATTCCCAAATACTTATGGTGAATCATGAACTTTTCTACTCTGACTTCAGGAAACTGACTCCATTCCTATTCTTGTTTTAATATTTGGACTTTTTCTTCCTACCATTTAAGATTGTGTCTCCCTGGCTTTAGGCGATTTTCAAATACGCATGTGCTTATAAATCAACTCAACATTTAAGAGGGACTCTCTTGAGACCCTAGAGTTGTTTAAATTGTGTAGCTTCCCAAACTTTGGTACTCATTCTTTGTAAACTCTAGCTGCTTCCTCTTCCCTGGACTGAGGGAGGCTCTTCAGAGCACCCCTCCTGGACTGTGAGCTGGAAACTTTCCCTAGGTCATAAGTTATACTAAGGAATGACCCACCTGGTTGATTTCAGATTTCTCAGGGCCTAGTAATCTTCATTGCCTAATGTTCATTATTTTAAGAGTTGCCACTTTATATTTTACTCTATTTTTTTTTCAGGATGTTGTGAATATTATTTCTCTTTGTGCAGTTTTTGTTTTTGTTCTTACCTTCTTTTGCATACTCTTTGTTTAAAGACAATGCAACTACTAGTAGATTAGTTTGAGCTTTTCCAGGCTTTTTTATTTTCTCCCTAAGACATGTTTCCCAACTTGGTTAGGGCATGTCTGAAATCACCTCCGTTCTAGTGCTATCTTATTCCCATTATAAAAGCAGAATGTTTCTATGTTCTATGTGTTTCTAGATGATTTTCTGTACTCTTTCGAGCTTAAATGTGTTCTACTCATCTATTAGACCTAGGAAATGTTTACCCCATTGTTTCTCGATAATTTTTCTTTATCTAGTATCGCTGAATCTCAGCCTATATGTGTACAGTTTAATGTTCAGGCAAATATGCAAGGGAACTTTTATACATCTCCCTAGGGCACTTGTTCTGCATAGATTCTTCTTATAGAATACCTTGCCCATAGATTTTTGTCCAATTTTTTGTTCAGAGAAATTGTGAATAGATTTCAGAGAAATATATTCCCAAATAGTTTCTGATGTGTGAGAAATAAAATTGATGATATCAGGGAATAAAATATGGTGACTCCTACAAGTGCTTACAACATTTCTTGGCATATACTAAACTGTAACCATGAGTTTTAAACTACACTTCATCTTATTTTACCTTTTATTTTGCTTTCTTAGTTACCTCTGGTCTAAGCTACCCTCAGTCTCATTAATGGAATAAGCCCCCTCCTCAAATTTACAACATTTGGACATGACATATACCACTATCTATGCCTAGAAAGATCATTCCAAATCATACTATATCTCCTCCAGGAAACTCCAAATTATATTTATATA
Organism: Ictidomys tridecemlineatus; assembly: GCF_052094955.1. Taxonomy (NCBI): domain Eukaryota; kingdom Metazoa; phylum Chordata; class Mammalia; order Rodentia; family Sciuridae; genus Ictidomys; species Ictidomys tridecemlineatus. The sequence continues at coordinate 112,249,412 of NC_135483.1, forward strand.
CTGAACCTCTACATATTAATTCCAGTGCCTTTTTTTTTTTACTTTTTCATAGATGTTTATACTTTTCCCTCAAAGGAATCCTCATAGCTTGCAATGATATATATATATTGTGTGTGTGATCATGATTAATGAATTTCACTCTGCCTAGATCAATATTAGATAGAGCTCTGGTGTTAATTAGAAGGAATATAAACTTCTATGAGGTCAAGGATATTACTCTCATTTACTCATCATTATATGTCAGTATCTAGTAAGTCTTGGGCATGGAGAATTTGCTCAAGAAACATGTTGATGAAGAAATAAATCAATGAATTCAACTTCTGGCTTTTCAAGGAATATGTGGGGAGTTTTTTCTCCCTCACCCTTGAGAGTAATTTCAAAAATGTAAAAACTACTACTGTACTTTACCTAAAAATAAAATTCAGTGAAATAAAATAAAATGCAGTTTATGGGACCATTTATTATTCCCTAGTCCTATAAGTAGGACTTTGCTAATGCAAAATGTTTTCCTTAGAGAGGATAATTCCATCATTTCCCCATATGAAACAGAAAATAGCACCCCTATCAACAACAAAAAGATTAAAACGCTGTGAAGTAGTTTAAAATAAATAAACTCCAAGTTATCCAGCAAATACCAAAGGAAATAAACAAATTCAAACTAACTTAATCCCTTACCACCTTTGAACACGTTTCAAAATGGGATTTAACTTTAGAGTTAGTTACAATTTTTTAAATTAATCCAAGAAGAGTTAATTTCCTCAACCGAATTGCAATCTCCTCCTGTTTACCTCGGGGTAAAAATTCTTCAAGGGATAAATCTTAACTCCAACTAAGAAAAAATTTGAAAAGAAAACGAAATATAAAAAAAGATATTTATAAACACTTAAAAATTAATACACAATAAAATTCCAACCTTATAACTTCTAAGGATGGTTAGCATCTGCTAAGGATGTAGAAAACTGGAAAGAGTGCTACACCATGTGCCCTCACAACCACAACAATACAACTCAGCGTCAGCGGGGCAAAAAAAAAATCCAGGCAGACTGCAAAAACCAATCACAATTAATTTTGATAACTAAGGTCATAGGGCTACCAACTAACCTGAACTTCAAGGAAAGACAGAATCTCCAAGAAGAGATTAAATGTTGGCAAATACCACACAAGCAGTAAGAATTCAGCTTAAGTTTGAAATGGATTGCTTAAGAGGGTGAGTGGACAGCCATGAGAGCGAGCATAGCAAGGTGAACTGGATCCCAGTAGCAGGTTATTTTACATGGGAATTGATGGTAGGAAAATACATCTGAGAAAGCCTTCTCTTGTGTAGGTAGGCCTAGCGGATTGGTTTACAGTGGTAAAGTGGTAAAGGCACTGCCAGACCCTTCTCACCTATCTCTCCCACAGAACAAAAAGGCTTTACGTTGTAAGGCAAGGTAGCAAAGCATTCACTCCTAAAGCACAGAAGAAGACACAGCACAGTTGAGGAAAGGGATAGTAATAAAACTTCTACACACAGGGAAGGGCAGAAAAATAGGCACAATGCTATGATTTATATCTTGTTCATTCACCTGATTCTTGAGATATTTGTCCTTTAACATAAGTGCCTAATGACATGCCTTCAGATACATTCTCAATATTGCACTTAACAGTAGTCAAAAATGTACAAGGAAGGAATATTAACAACAACAACAACAAAATATCTTGTTTGTTATCTAAGGAGAACACAGTGGATATAGGGTGATATTCTGCCTTGAAACCATAGAGAACTTCTTTCCTTCTTTATAGAAAACAAAAACCAAACATTTTTTTCCCATTTGTAAGTGCTTGATGTTAAGTTGAATATAATTAGCTCATAAGAATGGATCAAAGTAGATTAAGATACTCTATTTGTTGGGGGGTGGGTTACTGGGGATTGAACTCAGGGACACTCGACCACTGAGCCACATCCCTAGCCCTATTTTGTATTTTATTAGAGACAGGGTCTCACTGAGTTGCTTAGTGCCTAGCTGAGGCTGGCTTTGAACTCGAGATCCTCCTGCCTCTCCCTCCCTAGCTGCTGGTATTACGGATTTGGGCTCTTGGTCAAAATACTCTATTTTTAATTTTTCAAGTTACCTTATAAAACATCTGAAACAAATTTCATGAAAATTAAAATCTTAAGTGAAGTTTGATATTTTGAGCAGAATGAACTTCAAAAATTACTTTGCCACTTTCTCCAATAATTTAGCTAATTTCACAAATGGTGAAAGATAAATAATGATAATATTGCATGGCACATATATATGTATATATATCATATATAACATATATGTATATATTCATATATGCATACCAATATATGCAAATACTTATTAAAAGAGACAAAGGGAGAGGAAAAAAGATTGAGATATTTAGTGAGAGATTGAGTGATTTTTTAATGTTAATTTATGTTTTGTAATTTTTCTAAAATAAGCGTATGTTATAGAAAAGGTAATGATTTTCTAGAAGAGTAATTACTTATAGTACTCTTCTAATTTACTTGGTAAATTTCTTTGCACAATAAAATGTACTAAGTGCAATATAGGTAGGTGTCACTTTAGTATAATTCAGAAAAAAACCTATTTAAAAACAACCACAAAATAACATAGATTTAACTATGTGAATGCATAAGCAATTTGAAGGGTATGTAGAATTTGACCCAATTTTTACCACACACAAGTCCACTCAAATATTTACTACAAGAAAAGAATGAAGTGTAAGAAATTAATATAGTCTCTGTGAATAATAGCATAGTTTGTAAATGTAATATATTTAAAAAATACAAAAATGTCCAAAGAAACAATGAAGATATAACTCTGAAGTTCAGACATGAGTTTTCAGTAACCATATATTTGAAGAGTTTTTTGAATTTTCTAACTTCTGAACTTCTATTTGAAGTATGAGATTTCTAATTCCAGTAGCAGAAACTATTAAACTTTTACAAATGTCTTAAAAGCAGAAAGCCAAATTAAATGCTTCTTCAAGGACAGTAAATTGACTTTTCACCTGAAATACCTCTGGCACTAATAGAAAAACCTGAACTATATAAACAAATATTTTTAAGATGCTTCAGAAGATAGTATTTCTAATAAGTTTAAGCAGAAAATAAAATCTTAAAATGAAATAATTATAAATCAATACATCTTTAACTATAAACTATATATTTTTTTCTCATTTTTGTCACATTTCTCTGTGGTACATACACTCTGTAAATGATTCCTGAAATTGTGTCCTTTACTGAGTGCCACATCAAACTCACTTAGTCTAAGAATTTAATTCTAATCATTTTAGCACTCTTTCCCAATCTTACAGTAACCACCCTCTGCCTCTCTTTTGAGACATTGCAAGATATTTAAAGCATGTGTTTTACTGAAACAATGTGTGTGTTTTACTACACCAAAAGGTTTGTTCTTCATTACATCAGCATAGAACTGTTTTATTATTATTATTATTATTATTATTATTAGTTGCTCATGACAATACAATGATCTTGACATATCATATACTTGAATCAAATGGGGTATGAATTCTCATTTTTCCAAGTGTACAGGTAGCAGAATCACATTGGTTATGCAGCCATTTATATACATACAGCAATACTAGTGTTTATTGTATTCTGCTGTCCTTCCTATCTCCCCCCCTCCCCTCCCATCACCTCCCTCTACCCAGTCTAATGTGACACATTTCTCTCTCTTTTTTTTCTTCCCCCTCACATCATCATACATGTATACATGTACACCTTCCATCTTCCGTACAATTCCCCTTCTCCCTCCCATTTCCTCCCACTTCTCTTCCTTATTTAGTGGTGATCTTCTTTTCATGCTCTTCCTCCCTACTCTTATTTTGAGTCACCCCCACTTATATCAGAGAAGATATTGGGCATTTGTTTTTTAGGGAGTGGCTAACTTCACTTAGCATAATCTGCTCTAATGCCATCCATTTCCCTGCAAATGCCATGATCTTGTTATTTTTTAGTGCTGAGTAATATTCCATTGTGTATAAATGCCACATTTTTTAATCTATTCATCTATTGAAGGGCATCTAGGTTGGTCCCACAGTATAGCAATTGTGAATTGCGCTGCTATAAATATTGATGTGGTTGTGTCCCTGTAGTATGCTCTTTTTAGGTCTTTTGGGTATAGTCTAAGAAGGGGAATAGCTGGGTCAAATGGTGGCTCCGTTCCCAGCTTTCCAAGGAATCTCCATACCGCTTTCCAAATTGGCTGCACCAATTTGCAGTCCCACCAGCAGTGTATGAGTGTACCTTTTTCCCTGCATCCTCGCCAGCACTTGTTATTGTTTGACTTCATAATGGCTGCCATTTTACTGGAGTGAGATGGTATCTTAGAGTAGTTTTAATTTGCATTTCTCTGATTACTAGAGATGGTGAGCATTTTTTTGTGTATTTGTTTATTGATTGTATATCCTCCTCTGAGAAGTGTATGTTCAGGTCTTTGGCCCTGATTTGTAGATTGGGTTATTTATTTTTTTGTTGTTTAACTTTTTGAGTTCTTTGTATACTCTAGAGATTAGAGTTCTATCTGAAGTGTGAGGGGTAAAACTTTATTCCCAGGATGTAGGCTCCCTATTTACCTCACATATTATTTCTCTTGCTGAGAGAAAACTTTTTAGTTTGAATATGTCCCATTTGTTGATTCTTGAATCAAGTCTTGTGCTATAGGTTTCCTATTAAGAAATTTGGAGCCTGACCCCATGAAATGGAGATTAGGGCCAGCTTTTTCTTCTATTAGATGCAGAGTCTCTGGTTTGATTCCTAGCTCCTTGATCCATTTTGAGTTAACTTTTGTGCATGGTGAGAGAAAGGGATGCAATTTCATTTTGTTGCATATGGATTTTCAGTTCTCCCAGCACCATTTGTTGAAGATGCTATCCTTTCTCCATTGCATGCTTTTAGTACCTTTGTCTAATATAAGGTAGCTGTAATTTTGTGGATTGGTCTCTGTGTCCTCTATTCTGTACCATTGGTCTACCCACCTGTTTTGGTACCAGTACCATGCTGTTTTTGTTACTATTGCTCTGTAGTATAGTTTAAAATCTGGTATCGCTATACCACCTGTTTCACTCTTCCTGACTAGAATTGCTTTAGCTATTCTGGGTCTCTTATTTTTCCAGATGAATTTCATGATTGCTTTTTCTATTTCTGCGAGGAATGCTGTTGGGATTTTGATCAGCATTGCATTGAACCTATAAAGTGCTTTTAGTAATATGGCCAAATTAATGATATTAATTCTGCCTATCCATGAGCAAGGTATATCTTTCCATCTTCTAAGGTCTTCTTCTATTTTTCTCTTTAGATTTCTGTAGTTTTCGTTGTATAGATCTTTCACTTATTTTGTTAGGTTGATTCCCAAGTATTTTATTTATTTTTTTGAGGATATTGTGAATGAGGTAGTAGTCCTCATTTCCATTTCAGAAGATTTGTCACTGATATACAGGAATGCCTTTGATTTATGCATGATAATTTTATATCCTGCCACTTGCGGATGACATGATTCTATACCTAAAAGTTTCAAAAGGTTCTACCAAGAAACTTCTAGAATTAGAACTGTGTTTTAATCAGCTTTCTGGATGATGTGACTAAATGACCCAACCAGAACAAAATTTAGAGGGGGAAGTTTATTCGGGGGTTCATGGTTTCAGAAGTCTCAATCCACAGACAGCAGCCTCCATTCCTTGGGGCAGAACATCATGACAAAAGAGTATAGTGGAGGGAAGCAGCTCATATGATGATCAGAAAGCAGAGAGAGAGAGACACTCCATTAGCCAGATACAAAATATATACCCCAAAACCATACCCCCAATGTCCCACCTCTTCCAGCCATACCTTACTGGCTTCCAGTTTCCATTCATTTAATCCCTATCAGGGGATTAATTCACTGACTGGCTTAAGGCTTTTACAACCTAATCATTTCTTCTCTGAACCTTCTTGCATTGCCTCACATGTGAGCTTTTGGGGGGACATCTCACATGCAAACCGTAACAAACTGGGCATGGGTGGATTGTCTTCAGGCTGAGAGAAAGACACTATTGAGCATGTTCATTGCCTATAAAATAAAGGGAGCCAGGACTTCAGGAACAGAGGTCAGCCAGCAAAATTAACTCAGTTGACTGGTAATATCTAATAAACAACATGCAAATGAATGTTTCTTTTGTTTTCCTCATATGCTATTTACTTTTTTCCAAAAGTGAAAAGTCATAGAGTAGTATGCATATTACATTTCGTATCAGTAGATTTTGCTTATTGGCATCAATTATTAGAAAAATAAACTCTTAAATGTTTTAGGTGATGGCCAGCTCTCTTCACGTCAAAAATGTGATTCAATGGCAATGCAAACAACCTAAGAGTTAACAGAAATCCAGTGGCATACAGAGAATACAATAAGAAGTGATACTTACTTATATCTTGATTGCTGGAGCCCATCTGAAATAGTATAATCTGTTCTGAGATCCAGAGATTTGGTGAACAGTTTAAAACAAAATAAAAACACAAGAGCAAACAAACAAAATAAATACAAGTAACACAACCACCACCAAAAAAATAAAAATAAAATCAGAAAGTTAGAGCATATGCCTATAGGAGGGAGTCAGATTGGCCAAGTGTGGACTGGCCAATGGTCATGAGCCTCTTCACCTGGAGAAGAGAGGACTCAGTAAGGTTGCATAGCTCTTTTCACCAATACACAGAATAGCTGTGTGGAAACAGAGACAGTTCAGTCAACAGGCAGTTCTAGAAATTATAGGTGAAGGAATATTGTACAATTGCAAGAAAACCATCGAAGAGAGAGAGGGGTTCAAAATGAAATGAGACTGCTTTTTGAAACAAGGTGTTCTCCATCATTAAAGGTATTCACAGAGAAGTTTAATGGCAATACAATAACAAAACCAACTATAGCGATAAAGCTAATGTCATTGAGCACCTGTTATGTGTCAGGGGCTGAGTGTTCCACATGTATTAAATCACTTGGCCTTCACCACAGCTCTTTGGGACAGGCATTATTAGCCTTGTTATAAATAGGTGGAAACTATCTTGTCTAAGCTCATAAATCACCAAAAGACAAAGACAATATTTATACCCAAGCACTCTTAAGTTTAGCATCTGTTTTCCACTTCCCAACAGTGTTAAGAGATGCTACATAAGTTAGCTAAATGCCTGAATCAGACAAATCACTGTCCTTTCTCCTGTTTCTATCAGTTCTCCCATTCTCTGCTTCATAGTTTCTGTAAAGGCTAGCAAGTTAATTCAATATGTTTTACAAAAATGCTACCAAAGTTGCTCTCACTTTCACTGTGGTTGAAAACGTCCCTGCCCAGCATGCAGTTCTTTCTGCCCAGCACGCCTGAAGCTAAACAGCACCACACTGAACTAAATACTGTGAGAAATACAGGAAACTGTTACTTTATCTCATCCCTCAAGCAACTTGCAATTTAATCAAGGAAGAGTCACCTTGAGGCTAGAGTTAACATCAAGTGAGAAAAAGGCTCATCCAGTTGGTTAAGTGAAAAGAAAAAGGGAGCAGCCAGCACAGGTTTCTTTTCAGAGTTCTGCTAGAATTTTGAATTTTAGCACAACATTTTTTTTTTTCTCAAGGAGAGAAATCCAATCCCAATGGCCAGGACATATTTTTAAATGTTACATTTTGAAGGGAAGTATGTGATCCCACAGCCAGACTGGGTGGGGGGAGGTGAAGCCACAGCATTTGCCAGCTTGAAGGTATCCAATGAGGCAGAGGAAAGTCAAGGTGGTTTAGTGAAATACTGAATTAAGGTAGACCTGTTTATTTCTTGAACCCGGTGTTTAGGATCAGAAATGAAAAAATTACTCTGGGAGGAAAGAAGATGTTTGGAACTCAGAGGTATGGACCAGTCTCCACACCAAATATTTTTATGAATTCCCTCTCAGCAGTATGCAATATTCACCTGATGCCTCTCTTCTCATGGGATGAGAATTTTGGTGGGGGGTACAGCTCGTAACTGAGAGGAAGGTCAGGTTCTTGGGAATATGAAAAGCAACTTTAGCGAGAAGAGCAGAGAATATCACCTGGGACTCAGATGTCCTAGGCACACCCCTGTAGAGTTACTGAATGGAGTGTGTCAAGCTGCTGGAATCAGTCATCTTAGAAAAGTAAAAAGAGCTCAATTGAACATAAACACTTTGGGGGAGCACAATATTTTCCTACAGTGAAAAGGTAATAATAACATGTGTTTTGAAAATATTATATTGATGTTTTTAATGAGGTTCCTAAGAAATCATGTTCTGAGACTATTTTTCTGCAGTTATATTTATAAGAAAATGGGGGTGGGTGAAACTTCCTTCAGAAGGAGAAGGATATGACATATGTGGCATCTAAGTTCACTGAAAGAGGAAGTAGAGAGCTCATCTCTCATATCCTGAGTGAGAGGCCCCAAGCAACTTAGCCAGATCTTGTTAGGAGAAAATACAGCTATGATATGATCCCATCAAAAAGACATGACTAAAGTTATTAAAAATTGTTATGGCAGCATTAGAAGACAAATTATCTGTAATTCTTTAAACATAAAAGATAGTCTAGTGAGTTGTAAGTTAAAAGTGGGAAGTGGCTGGGCATGATGGCGCATACCTGTAATCCTAGTGGTTTAGGAGGCTGAGGCAAGAGGATTGTAAGTTCAAAGCCAGCTTCAGCAATTTAGCAAGACCCTAAGCAACTTAGAGAGACCGTGTCTGAAAAAAAAAATTAAAAGGGCTGGGTATGTGGCTTAATGGTTAAATTCCCTTGGGTTCAATCTCCAGCACGCCCCCTCTCCCCCCAAAAAAAATGTCCCATGGAGTGAATAGGAACATGGGACAACACAAACAGAAAAAAAGAAGGATTCTTTAATTAAAAGAGTAGTATTTAAATGTGTTCAAAGGAAGAGTTAATGAAAAATTTTACACTCACTGTCATTTTGCCTGTATCTGTATTTTTACCCAAATCAAAGATGGTGGTCAGAGGCTTTCATTATTTTTTTCCCCTAGTTGTTTTTAAGCAGGAATTTTAGATGAAAACTATCTTTTGAAACTACAGTAAAGCCATAAAATTGCTAGTAATATTGATACTGGAAGAAAGAGAACTAAAGCTTCCAGAAGGCAGGTCATCTCTCAACTTAAAACAATGATGTAATTTTATTATCCTCTTAGGAACTAGTGGCTTACTAGAATACTAATATAGACTCCAAAGGAATGCTAGGATCTTGCTTTGAATAATATCTGGAATCTCAAGAAAACTAGAGCTGTCAGACATATGCATGTGCAATTTATAAGTAATTCTTTAACAATTCATTTATGGATGTGCCAGTTCATATGATTCATTCAGATGAGCAAATAAAAAAGTAGCTTTTCTTTCCTAAGCTGATCTAACTTTCCTCATCTGTTCCAACAGATGAGGAGTTGGAAAGTCTCCCTTTCTTTCCATTTTGGTAAACCCGGTCCTATGCAATCAAAAACAAAAGCTCCGTCTTCTTTTCTTGGCCTATTACTCTGCTGAAGCTGCCCTAACTTTCTTTGAAGCACTGAGATTGAAGAATTCTGCAATTTGCCTCTTCTTCTAGAATCACAAGTGGAAGTGTGACTGTGGATTTTGTGCTTCTTGTACATCTCTAATCTGCCTCCACATTTTAAGATGTCCCACAGAAGAGAAATCAGAATTCATGCGTGTCACGCTTCTCTCTCCTTCTCTACTTTTTATAGTGAGTGTAAAATTTGTTACTAGAACTTGCTTTGCACACATTTCAATAGTACTCTCTTAATTTAAGATTCCTTCTTTTTGTTTTTGTTTTTTTTTCATTGTTCCTATTTATTCCATCCCCCACATTTTTTTTTAACTGGGGATTGAACCCAGGGCACTTACACTGAGCCACATCTCCAGCCCTTTTTATATTTTATTTTGAGACAGGGTTTCACTAAAATACTTAGAGCCTCACTAAGTTGCTGAGGCTGGCTTTGAACTCACGATCCTCCTTCCTCAGCCTCCCAAGCTGAGGGCATTTGCAGGCATGTGCCACTGTACCTGCTTCTTCTTAAATCTAGTCTCATCCTTCCTATTCCACAAGTTTTGTTTATACATATGCTCACTAAACTGTCTAAAGGGATTACTTCTGGAGTAAGACAATTGGAAACACTAAGTAAAGCTTTACTAGCATGTAAGAAGGCTATGCTCATTATTACTGGTATATATAAAAACTGGTGCAAATTAAGGTCACCAGGAATTTTAAAAAGGTGATGACAATGATGATGAGAGTGTTGACAATTTTTTTAAAAGATGAGGAATTCCAAGTCCCATATTATATAATATATAGTATGTAAAAAAGTCAATTTAAATTTCATACTAAAATATAAAGCATAATCAATGGAATAATTAGTCACAAATATTTGCTCTACTATAACCTAATGGGAATATACCTAGATCTTCATTATTAGGATGACTCCCTCATGATTAGTTGTGTTATTTTAGTTATTAAGAATCATCTTAAGACAGAAGCTCATAAATTTCCTACTGGTATAAACTATTATTTAGAAATATGTTGGTCAAAGGTGTTTTTGTCATTTTTATGGGATAATGTATGTAAAATAGACATTCAAAAGAACTAATACAAAGCTTTTTTTTGTTGCTGAAGAATTTATGGTACTTTTCAATAGAGTATCATGAGCCAAATCATTCTTTCAGAGAACCAACCTAAGAAATATAGACGATATTATCATGAAAAGGAAGACATGAAAAGCAATGCAGAAATCTAGAACACTTAGCAACTGACAGATATTAAGAAAATCAACTAGAGAAGAAAGAAGGAATTGGTGTAGTAGGCATTGTAACAGAAGAAACAGTCCTGGTGGCTGAATGTAGGATGCAAATTATAGAGTTCAATAACTTCGAATCTTTGGTTATGGGTAACAGGAAGCATCAGGCTGCTTAAAAAAAAAAACTGAAATAGTAAGTATAGAAAATGTTTCTAGGGATAAACGTTGACATACTTGATTTTGAACTGTTGAGTTAAAGATTTATCAAATTTAGAAGTAAAACACAGAAGCCATCTAAGTAGATTAAACAGTAATGCACTTAAAAATACTTCAAGAGAAGTATGGATTACAAACAGAAAGAAATAAATGAATTTAAACAGCAATCATCATTTAAATGGAGAAGGTTTTTTTTTTCTCTGTAACTTGTATTTTATTGAAACTCTGAGAGCAACAGCAAACATTTGTGTATTGTAATGTTTATCTCAATGTTATGCAATTACAAATTCAACTGAATATAACACTATCTTCTATTATGTACCCTCAAAAAAAAAAAGAGAGAGGGAGAAATGGTATAATTAATTGAAAACAGTTGATAACACAAAAGAGCAGCTGGCCAAATCACACATATTAGGATATGGATATGTTTTTACAACAGCTATGATTGCTGCTTTGGAACTGAATGACACATCAACAGGAAACAGTGAGAATTCACCAAGAGGAATTCACCAAGAGGAAGCTTATTCAAGCTCTTCTTATTGCTCCCCTGCAGTAGGGCACAACTATCTGAATGGAGCTTGCACAGGGTGACAATGTAGAAAGGCTGACATCATCACATGACAAAAGAGAGGAGACACAAAGCATCTGCAGGGAAGTACTAGAGACAGAGCCTCTAAGAGGCTAATTCAAGCATGAGAGATCCACCCTCCTTAACGGGATTAATGCCTTAACAAAAGGATTGCAGAGAACTCACCAGGTCCTTTTACCCATCTGTTCTTCCACCATGTGGGGACACAATATGGTTCTTTCTCCTCCAGAGAATGCAGTAACAAAGTGCTGTATTGGAAGCACAGAATGGGTGCTCATCAGATACCAAACGGGCTGATACCTTGATCTTGGGCTGCCCAGGCTTCAGAACTATGCAAAGTAAATTCAGTAATTTATAAATTATCCAGTCTAAGATATTTTATTATAGTGGCATGCATGTACTAAAACTGCTACTAATTATAAATGAGATTTATTATGTCACTCAGACTTGGATGACATTTAATAAAAAAAAAATCCTATTAGAATTACTATCTGTATTAAAAAGAAACAGAACAATTCTATATATTTGTAAAGTACTATACTTAATCAATCTGTAGGAGAAAAATTCCCTGATAGGGATTAACTGAGAGGTAATTGAAGTGGTAAGGTGTGGCTGGAGGAGGTGGGAATTGCGGCATGGGGAATATATTTTGTATCTGGTGATTGGAGTCTTCCTCTGCTTTCTGATCATCATGTGAGCTGCTTCTCCCTGCCACACTCTTCCTCCCTGCCACTCTTCCTCAGAAATGTTCAGCCTCACCTTGATAAATGTTCAGCCTCACCTTGACAAATGGAACTGGCCTTCTATAAGACTAAGACCTCTGAAACTATAACCTCTTTAATAAACTTTTCTTCCCCTAAAATTGTTTTGGCTGGATCTTTTAGTCACAGCAGCAAAACAGCTGACTTATATAGAAATGTCTTATACAGAAATGACTTATATAGAAAACATTAGGTAGGCTGCAGATATAGAAATGACCACCTTCTCCCAATAAAATAATATTTAACTGATATAGGAAAGGGAAATCTAGAATTCATCTTCCATTCACTTACATTTAATCCATCTCTCCCTCTTTTTTCCATCATGAAAGCCCCTTAAGTGTGCCTAAAAATGAACTTTTAAGAATTAAAGCTGATGAAGAACAAAATTTCAATAATATAATTAGGGATTTTCAGAATACAATTAAGCAGATTTTGCCTTATTTTTCAACATGGTACTTTCATACATAAGAGTAAAACAAAATCTCAAATATTCAGGAGACTGAGGCAGGAGGATCGAGAGTTCAAAGCCAGCCTCAACAACTTAGTGAGTCCCTAAGCAACACACTGAGATCCTGTATTTAAATAAAATTATAAGACCTGGTTATATAGCTCAGAGTTTAAGAACTTCTGGGTTCAATCCCTGCTACGAATACATATATATATGAAATTGGCCTTTCTTCAAATTAAGAGCAGGTGTGCTTTTTCCATGCACTAGCCCCACCTCCTATCTAACACCTCCTATTCTTCTCCATTTCTCTTTAAATTGCAAAGCTTAAAGGAAGATCATTGTATGAGCTAAATATAAAATCCTGTAAAATAAATCTATTTTCTCTTTAATTAATTTATTCTAAGACTATAATATTAATTATATTAACTCCTGTTATATTATGCATTGAAAAATAAATTTTCTGATTTAAATAATCAATCCTTAGCCTTTATTGATACAGAATTTTTTCAAATTCTTATACTAGGTTCTGATTAGTTGCTTACTGTCTGAATGAAAAACAAAAAGGTTTTTTTGTGAATTTAGTAACATTATTTAAAGCAATTGAGTTTTCTTTAAACTTGAATAAATAAATGATGATTGCACCTGTACAGGTACTACTGACACCCAATATATATTTTTCACTTATCTGACTAATACTCGACTACATTTTCTAGTCTCTTGAATCTAAGTGGTATCATATGACCATTTCTCATCAATAAAATATGAGAAGTAGCCGGGTGCTGTGGCACTAACCTATAATGCCAGCTGTTCTGGAGGAACAGGATCCTCCTTCTGAGGCAGGAGGATCACAAGTTCAAAATTAGCCTCAGCAATTTAGTAAGGCCCTAAACAACTTAGCAAAACCCTGTCTCAAAACTTTAAAAAATTAAATAAAAAAAGGCTTGGGATGTGGCTCAACGGTAAGCGTACCCCAGTATGTATTATGTGTGTGTGTGTGTGTGTGTGTGTGTGTGTGTGTGTGTGTGTACATATATATGTATACATATATTTCTGCTTTTATAGATAAAAGCAGAAATGACATGGCATCTCCTGGTTAAGGTGGTTAAGAGCAGCTGTGCTTTTTCCATGCTCTAGCCTCACCTCCTATGTAACAAATAGAAGGATAGGACCTCAAAGATACAAACAGAACAAAGTTAGAAGCTGAAAGGAGTCCAAGTCCCTAGATTCTGTTCAAGCCAAGTCATCTCTCTTCTTCTCCAATGCCCCACTTTTTGACTTGAACATGACATGACTGTGGTCAGTAAGAAACAGAATTTTATTACTAACCATTGAGGTTTGGAGGTTTTTTAAAAACAACAACAACAGAAACCTCGAAGTGATTCAAGAAAAAACTCACTTATTATGTAGAAAAATTCATCAACCCACACTTTATGCTATATTAAAATCGCATGTATAATTTTAGATGTATATTTTCTGGGTTTCATTGCCTGTGATTCTGATGTTTGCCTTTCTTCATCATGCAAATTCAGTCTTTTTATTTGTTTTAAAATTTCTCCTTATATGCTTATCTTTACACTATGACTGCCAAAGCACAAATAGAGCAGAAAGAAAGAATCAAAGGACTTTGAACATGTGAAGAACAAGAAGTTCTTGTTTGAGGAATAGATACTGCAAATGTTTTTCCAATCATCAAAGTAGAGTGAGATTTCAAAAGTGGGAGGGAGGGAAAGAGAGAGAGGGAAGAGAGAGGGCTCTGTTGTTTCAAATCACAATCATGCCAAGAATAATGAGAGAACACCCAGTTGTTGAAATTAATTCAGTTATTTGAATTCATCAAATACATTATTTTTTGTTCTGACATTTTTTGAAAATCAAATTAAATCACATTAAACTTTCAAGAAGATTTTATCATTTTATCATTGCACTATTTATCTGATTTCTTAAATGAGCAAAAGAGCACTGATTTAACAAATTCTTGCATAATATAAAGCCTTAAAATTATAAAAAATTTTTTACAAAAAATTTATACTGAGCATTTTCTGGTTACACAGACATTGGTTATTTAAAAATTAAACTTCATTCTTTATCATATCCTTTTTAAATTTTCTAAACCAGTTTTTTCATACTACACTCAATTGAGTATTATTTCAATTAGAATTTAAACTTGAGACTATCCAGAATTTAAAAGTTCATATTTCCAAAGGTACCTGCAAAAATGGTTGATATAAAATAAGCACAGAATTAACAAACGCCTGTCTTTGTAGAATAAATGACTTTGAGAATTAATTATTAATGCCTATAAAAGGCTATGATGGTGATTGAGTAAACAACCACAGCAATGAAGCCCATGGTATTGTCTTCTACTCTCTCTGAAGCAAAATGTAAAAGCAACACAGTAGGATGCTGTTTATATAAACAAAATCAAAGAGGAAAAAAAATGACCAATGTTGGTCAATTTCTGGTGTATATTTAGCCTGTTAGCAAATTATTTTCACATAGTATCGACTATAGAATTGAGAGACCTTATATTTCTGAATTTATATGTTTAATCTTTTCAACTAACACAATTAGCAATGGAAATGTTAATTTTGTTAATATAAAATTAAAATGTCTAAAAATTCCTGTTTTGACATGGAATAATAATGTCTGGACATATGTATATAGTTGGAATTTCTATAAATACTTGAAAACTTTCCTTTGACAATCCATGCCTTTTGTCTTACTAGAAAGATAGCATTAGTAAGAATCATGTCATTCCACAGTATTTCAAAAGTCACTCTTTCTTTAATCCTCATTGTTGTATTCTTGTTATATCTATAAAACCCTAGAATTCAAAAGTATACTAGACCATTGATAAAACTATCATTAAAAACAAACTGATATTAGTAACTTAAGCATAAATTATTGCACAATTCATACTGACATTTAAATAGTTTTCCTAATCATATATTTTTACTAACAATTATGGAAGTATTTTAGAGTTGCACAATTATATAAATAAAAATAAACTGTGCTTAAGAAGTTAATAAATCTTGATAAAAGCTTACTATTTCCAGAAACATGAGTTCATGTCCTTTAAGGTCTATGTGCATAAATTCATGGTATGTCTTAGTTACTGATAACGAACTTTTAAAAATACATAAATATTTGTTAAGTTGTTGACCTTGTAAGGATCTAGGAGATGACTGTTTTTAGGCATGAAGTTTATAGCTATTCACTAAGAAACAGACCCAGACTTGTACATAGGTGAGTTTGTTAAATGAATCTTTATTCAAATCCAGTAGGCCTTCTGTGCCCTGGGCAAGATGGTTTCATATAAAGTATCTTCTTATAGGAATGCCCCATGGGTAGGTCATGGCACACTTGTATGCTGGAAAGACTTTACAGAAATACTACTAATAAAATATCAGTCACTCTTCTTGTGAAGTGGGCAAGGGAACTCTGGTATAGGAAGAGTCCCCAAGCCAACTTGTCTCTGCTTTAATAGTTGCATTTGAGAATTCCTTAAAGGGCTGTGCAAGTGGACCATTCTAGTGTGCATACTTTAAACCCCACTCTTGAGTAACAACTGTCTCTTGCTGTTCTTTTGCCTTATCCTGAACATATTCAATGAGCTGATATACCTTTGAGCATGTGCATATTTTCACCATCTGAACTCCTATGTACCACACTAATTCCTGGATGACATCTCTGGAGCCATCAGGGAGTTTGTGTTTCATTGTACTCTGCTAGTTTCTACATCTTCATTAAGAAATAATGTAGACTCACTGCATAGCCTCATTACAACATTATTCACATTACCCAAGCTCTATGTCTGTGGATGGAAGAAAGGATAAGGATGCTATACCTACATACTATAGATATAATAATAATCAACTTTAATAAAGGAGAAAATCTTGACATTTCCAATACCATAGAATAACCTGGAGAATATAATGCTGAGCAAAATAAGCCAGATATAGAAAGAAAAATACTACCTGGTTCCACAGACATGAGAAATCTAAAATAGTGAAACTCCTAGAAGCATTGAGTAGAACACTATTTGCCACCAGCTAGGAAGAGGAATAACCCAAGGTAATATTCAAAGGCTACAAAGTTTCAATTATGAAAGACAAGTCCTAGAGATCTACTGCACAGCTTAACATCTATTGTCAACAGTAACTTTGATGTTTTTAACACATCACCATTGGTAAATAGGACAGGAAAAAAATTTGGATGTTATAAATGTGTTTTTGCCATTGATGGAGGTGATCGTATCACAAATATATACTTATCTCCAAACTCATTAAGTTCCATTCATTGAATATGTATAGCTTTTTGTATGCCAATCATATCTCAACAAAAAGGTTTTAAAAATCTATAATTTTTGTAGAAGAAAGACAAAATTTTTATAAGTTTGGTATATATTTTGCTAATATTTTAATTTTCCTTATGATAATTATATTACAAATATTTTTTCACTATGTCTGAAACAGATATACCAGATGCTCTCCATCTTATCCCACTGTCATACGCATTTACTCTTCTATGTGTAACACAATGCAAAAAAAATTGGAAAGTTAAAAATAATTTTAACATTAACAAATGCAAGCATGTATATTAATTTCTATTGACATTTAAATATTAAGGTGTGAACTCTATAATAAATTATAAGAGATTTAGATCTATAGTTTATGAGTTCATGATTTAAAGTTTGAATGACTTTGTCATCACATATCAGCTCATAGTATTTGCATGGCACTTGATAAGCCTTATGAATATAGTATTATTTGATTTTCATTACAACTCCATGAAAGAAAAATATTTCACAGATACATGAATCAAGTAAACGTTCAAGGTCAGTAAGTAGTGAGGCTGAAACCTAAGCTATGGTCTTTCTGACAATATGTACTCTCTCCAAATCCTTAGTTATATTAAGCTGGTTTTCTACTTAATTGTTATGAAAAATTCATGCCATAAATTCCCATTGTAAATCAGAAATAAAGAGCATATTAACAAACATCACTTATCCCTGCCTTAATACTTTTTTGCTTTGCAGTCACTTCCTTTCAATATGATCTCTGTCTATTATGCTGTCGACTCCTATCAATAATAAGAGGTAGATGAGGGTAGAGGGAAAAGAATTAAAATTGATATCTTGATACGCCAAGTTTTGTACCCCAGCCATATCAAGAAGTTCAACCTAGGCAGTGTTTATTACTTCTAGTGTATCATTTCATGTTTAAAAAAAATTAAATAACTATCTTTTGGCCCAAATGCCAGAAATTTGAACGATAACTTTGATCTGCTGAAATTTGTTTTTAACCAATGTTTACAGAAAAGTGTTTTGTATTGCCAGTTGGTTATATTACTCCAAATATTAGCCATGTCTAAAGCTTTTCATGGCAATAAGCTATAACCATAGTTGACCTAAGTATCCTTACTCTTGTGTCCTGTTAGCTTTAGTAATCAATTTTCATTCTCACTGGACCATGCATAAAGTAAATCTCAATCATCAAATTATTAATAAGTCTCTACAATATGTTCCTTTAGATCCTGAAGATAAATTAGAAAGAATTTTAGATCACCATTAACTCTAGGGGAGAACTGACTTGCCCAAGGTCACACAGTAAGTTAATGGCAGACTTGTTTAATGTCACCTCTCTTAATATTATATCATTGCTCTTGCTGTCACTAGAGCGAAAATAGCTCCACTTGTCTGTGAACTAGACAGTAAGGCTTACTGAACACTTAATGGGAGTGAGCATTAGACTAACATTCTCTCTACTTTCATGGCAAGGCTTTTGAAATAGAGCCTCCTCCACTGCACCCTTCTTTATTGAACAGAAATGAGTACAAATTGCCTTGCCCTACTTCTAATTCCAGAGGGCAGCTTGCATTTGCACTGTGTGAGAAATCACAGGAAGCTCTAGTAAGGCTTTGGAGAATCCTGGAGCCTAATGTGTGACCACTGACTTCTCTGAGCATAACTTCTCAAAAATCATTCAAAGTGTTTTGAAAACAAAACTTCTAGCATTATTCTCTTTCTACTAACCATATACTTGTTTATTATCTTTGTTTTTCTTTGTTTATTGGCAAAAACTAAAGAACACATGTTATTTTCTCTGGTGGAACAGTTTAACTCATTCAACTCAATGGGAGACAGCCTACCATATGTACAACAGAGACTTATAGGAATATCAGCAACCTCAGTCTGAGATACACTTTCTACAATGGAAAAAATGATTGCCCAAAGAGGTTAATAAACGGCCTTGTTAAGAGCGGAATCTAGAACCTGACTTCCATCTTGTTTTTTTTCTCACAATAACACATATTTCCAATTGTATGTTGTTATTTTGAATGCAGTCATAACAAATGCAATAAAGTATATATAAAATGCCAATCACAATCACTTCATATTTCCTTTTACTGTTGATTCTTTTGGCAAACATCAATTGTTCATTTACAACACAGTTCATCCAGAACATAGACTTTACAGTTAAAACTCCCGGGTTTGAATGACTCTTCCACAATATTATGCTATGCATGAAGGACTTTAAATAAAAATATAGATACAAAAAGTTTTGTAGACTGCTATATATATCACATAAATACTATTTCTACATATAAAGTGCAGGCATATATATGTGTCTGTTTGTGTTTGTGGATTTTTATAACACATCTGAGCCTTCATTTTATAAGCTAAAATCAACTATTTATTTAATTTTATGTAATGTACTATTTGTTGTAAGATATAGTATTTTATATAGTAATTATGGTACAAAAAAGAATGTCATGTAGCCATGACACAATGTTAAGATGCAACCAACAGTTGCATTATTAATTATCTCAAAGATAATTAAATGTGAAGAAATGTGTCATAAAATATATAAAATATGCTCTATTTTCCTCTATTTTCTCCCTAGAGAGAGAACTACAAGAAGAAACTATGTTTCATGCACTATATTCACTAATTTTACATACAGAATTTCATTCCATCCTCAAAAATGCTCTTTGAATTAGGTGTTTGTTTGTTTTATTTTATAGATTAAGGAGCTGGTATTTATGATATAAAGAGCTGTCTAAAAAATTCTTTCAGTAAGAACAATACGTATAAGGTACTAATCATTGGTTAGGTAGTCACAGTTCCACAAGGCAACGTAAATAGTGCCTTCAATGCATTAATTTTGGTTGATGAATTAAGCTATGCACACCTGAAATAGGTCAATGTTTCACATCTTAACATAACTTCGTTCAAGACCATGTTGCCTCATGTCCTTTTGTGATTACAAAAATGAGTGAATTAACTAAAGTGCATATATTTTGGGAAAACCAACCTACACAGACAATAAAGAATTCAAAACAGATATTTGCTTCAAAGGACTGCAAATGAGAATAAGCCCAACTTTCCCATCTTTACAAGAAATAAAGCAAAAGAAGAAAAAAAATAAACGTAAAACTGGCTTCTCACATTTTGAGTACACTAATTTCTGTATTTAATTCCTTTTACTTCTGCTTTCCAGAAACACACTATAATCAGTTAAAACTTGAAGAATGGGAAGGTTTCCACTATACACAAGAGGTATTCAAATTTCTTCATTTGGAGATTAGGGAATAGGAAGTTTTTAGTTCTCTCTTTTTTTAACAGTATGGAGAATTTTTAGCAAGTTTAATTGGGTTTTACAAGTTAGTTGGGTTTATTCATTACCATTCATGTGTTTATTTAAAAAAAATTAAAAAGAGAAAAGAAAGAAAACACACACACACACACACACACACACACTCACTCACATCAAACTAGTTTGCATGCCACACTATCACAGAGAATTCAAACTGAATTGGGAACTTTTGCACTTGGGAACCTATTTACTGAAGAAGAAAGCATTTTCTGTGTGAATAAGTTTCCCCAAAATATCTTGGCATAAATGCGTGTACACTCATTGAAGATACCATGCTATGAATTTCCATGCTTGTCCAGTTCTAAAAACTATACTGTAAGCCACCCCTCATAGGCATAGCATTACTCTTATTTTGAAATCTTACAGATTTTATTCAAAATTTCACAACTTAATTAATATTTTTTAATTAATTTATCATCATTCTGAAATTTTCATTTGCTAATATCGTTATTTGTCCTAATAGTTTTTTAAAATCAGAACATCTCTAAACATCAATTTATATTATATGAATATATCTTGTAAGATTGTTCAAATTCATCCATTCATCTCAGTTTACTGATGTAAACTATTCAGACTTCTATTTTACGTACCACCCAAAGATATTTTGAAAGTGAAAGTTTAAATTATCTCTATTATTTTTTATTTTGTGTTTTAAGTCATTCTTGCAACAGAAAGAAAGAGGGGTTATGAAAAGCTGAAAATCATTTGAGAACCTGAATTAATTTGTCCCAGATAGGGCCAGTTCCCAGGTGGATCTGGGATTTAGAAACTACTAATTTGTACAATGAAAGGGTGCTTATTAAGAAAGCTACTAGTTAATATAGGTGTATTTTGTGCAAGTTAATGCTGTGATGCAAATAGACTATAGCAAAGATTCCTATCAGGATACAAAAAGGATTGAGAGACCCTAAGGTGTCTTTTCTCTACCTCTTTGCTTCTCTCTTCTTGTTGTCTTTACTCTCTAAGATTCTTCTGATACTTAGTCCATATGATTGAAATAGGACTGCCAATAATTTAGAAATTGAAGATTTAGCCAGGACTACTCTATGTATCTCAGCCCTAACTGCAAATTGATGGAAGAATGTTATTGAGTATTACTGAATCACATAATACCCTTAAGACCACTCAACTTTAGCCTGAGGCTGGTGTCATGTTTTGTTAATTGGCTCTCTCTCATGAGTATAGATATAAGTAGATGGAGATAGGGGAAAAAACTATAATAGGCAGTCACAATTTTGATTAAACAAACAAACAAACAACAACAAAAACCCCATGCTATTGTAACTTGTATGCTCTAGTTTCAGTATAATGGATGCAGTGGAGCATTAGAACCTGGAATATATAGATTTTTATTCTGAGCATGCAAATGCAAACAGGCAATTTAAAGACTGAACTAAACTACTAATTTTTCCAACATTCTATCACTTAACTTTTCACATATCCAAGCAATTCTCTTCAGTTGAACACTGACTTCACTCTCATGATCATTTTAATTATCACTGATATATCAGTGATGTATTTCTCTTCTGTAACTATATTCAATTACTGATTATGCTACATAAGTAGTATTTCTTTCTTATTTTGTCCCCTTATGATGTCATTATTTATAATCTGGGTGTGTTTTCCTTACTTATTCTTTTAAAATTATAGTCCTAAGGTAATGGGAAAATATAAATAACACCTAAGTGAGATTCCATTTTGGTAGATTTCTTTAAAAATATATATACTGGAAATTATAAATACAAAATTAAGTCTGTAAAGTAACATCTATTGATGTAAAGTTATAAAAAAAAATCACAAAATTACCATTTTTTAAAAATTTGAAAAATATAAAATTACAAAAAAGGAAAAATATCATTTTAACAGTGAACTATATAATAATACTCTTTAATACTTTATAATACTTTATTTCTTCATAGTTTGACCCTTGACTGCCTCTTTGTATGTCATAATCCATCAATTTGTTAATGCATTGCCAGTTTTATATTAAGTTCCTGCTATTTGTTAAGCAGTACATTTCTCTTTGCAGCTACAACTCATGATGCAACTGTAAACATAGATGGCCATTTTTGGCCTTCAAAAATATCAGAGAGAAGTATAAGGCCTGAAAATGTCCATTAATGCAAATAAACAGTAAAAATATAGATCTTTTAGCAAAAAAATTTAATATGTTACAGTTCATTAACATATTGTCTTAATATAAAATCTTTGCAAAGGATATAGAACTTGGCATTATCAAATGGATTCCAATGATACATCATATTAGAATGAAAGGGATTTTCCTTTTGCTTGTGTGTAGTAGGAGAAGAGAACTTGAGAAATTTACTCTTAAAATTTTAAAGATAATATTGAATGTATTTCTGTGTATTCTTAGAAATTGATGTGTTAGCTTAAAAACAGAAATGTACAGATGATGATGTGAATTGAAATTTTACTTAATATTTAAAATTTTTTCATTGTGCTCTATTGTTTGTAAGTTCAATTAACAAATAAAAAATAACTTGATCATTAAAAGCAGACAAGAAAAAAATTTAATTATCGTTCGTTACAAAGAGCCATATGTTGCTGTTTTAACATCAGAAAACACAATGAAGACCATTGAAATTTTAAACAAAAATTGTTAAATCTATCTGGGGTGAAAAAATTAAATTGGTTAATTAGTTTCATAGTGAATCTATTTATGATATACTTAATCATGCCAACATATTTACTACTCCGCATTAGTACCCATCAATGCAAAATGAAGATGTGATATATCATTTTAATACTAAACATAATTGTTTATCCAGCTGTGGCCCTCAGGGAATGTGAAAACTTTTTGTGCAGGATTTAAATTTTATAGGGGAGAAGATGGAGGAACAGAAAGACACATAGATACTCTTACCAAGCAACCAGATGCTTGATCTGGCATTCTGCATAAAAAGTTGACTGAATATTAAAAGTGGATGTGTACATGCACTTTGAATAAAAGAATCTTTAAGGCTTTCCTTATGATTGAGTTGATATCTTGCAGAGAAGAAAAATAAACTTTCAAGTTTCTTCAAGAATTTAAAGATAAATATGCATCTGATTTTATTTTGGGAAATGTTGTAGTCCACATGCACATTTCCAGCTGTTAGAAAACTCTGAGAGAAAATTTTTACCAACCACTAAACACCAGTGTGCTTTAGACACCCTCTTTGGATTGAAAATATCTGGGACTCTTGGCCTCAGGAAACCAATAAATAAACAAAATAAGAACCAAACAGAGATCAGGTATTTGCTAGGTGCCAAACCTGTGTTTTAGTCAGCTTTTTCACTGTTGTGACTAAAGGATCCAATCAGCACAATTGTAGAAGAGAAAAGGTTTATTTAAAGGCTCACAGTTTTAGATGTCTTGGTCCATAGGCCATGTCCATTCCTTGGGGATCCAGGTGAGGCAGAATATCATAGCGGAAGAGTCTGGCAGAGGGAAGCAGTTCATATTATGATCAGGAAGTAGAGAGAGAGGAAAGTCTCCACTTGCCAGATACAAAACCACACACAAATTCCCACCTCCTCCAACCACACTTTACCACTTCAATCACCAGTTAATCCCATCAGGGGATTAATTCACTGATTGGGTTAAGACTCTTATAACTCAAGCATTTCTCCTCTGACCCTTGTCAGACATGTGAGCTTTAGGGGACACCTCATGTCCAAACCATAACAACCTGTACTAACAAATCTACACAGTATCAGTTGTTCACAGTCATAGTCTTTCTGTGACTTCCTTTAATGGTGAGAATTTTGAAAGAATATGTTTCTTCAAGTTTAAACTTCTCTCTCTTTGAGACCCATACAATAATTATAGTCAAAAGACCATGAACAATCTGTATCAAGATTTAGTCTAAATGAAGGATCATGAACAACATATCCTAAGGCATTCATACAAATCTGAACTTTGCTTTCTGAGGTTTTTCAATCCAAAGCTACAATGAATTTTGAAAAAAAAAAAGTTATTTCATATTTTTTTGAGAATAGCCTAGAAGTAAAAAAAATATTGATTTGTTGGCAGAATTTATCAATTTTTATCGAGATATTTCCATACTGTCTAGACTTGTAGCCACTATGGGTACTTTGCTTTGCTAAATAATTCATCTGATTCAACTTCTACCCCATATCATGGTTTTTGACATTTAAAATATTTTGGACTTCTTCAAGTAATTTCTGTCTTAAACATTTTTGAATATGAGGAGACTGCAACTCAATTGATTTTCTTTCTATGGACAGCTACATAAACTTTGATGTGAGAAATACTTCATGGTATGGTCCATCTCAGTATGAATACTAAGAATTGTGTCTTTGTTATTTTCTAGGTTCTATACTTTGTGCCTTCTTTAGAGCCGGAAGCTTCCTGTCTTCCACCAAAACCACGAAATGCAATTCCTATTATTTATTTATAGAAAGTCCACCTGAGCCCCACCCTGAGAGCAGGACACTATGTTCCACAATTTATAATGTCCACACACTCCAGAGTTGCCTTTTAGATTCTATCTTCACTTCTACCCCTCCTCCATTGAATTTTCCATCTTAGTAAAATTTTAACTACATGCCAGTATATGTGGGCCATATTAAATAGGCAATTCATTTGCATTAAAAGCTAAGTGATTAGGCCTGGCATGGTGGGGCATGGCTGTAATACACATGGCTCTCGAGGCTGAGGCAGGAGGATCACGAGTTCAAAGCCAGCCTCACCAATGGTGAGATGCTAAGCAACTCAGTGACACCCTGTCTCTAAATAAAATACAAAACAGGGCTGGGGATGTGGCTCAGTGGTTGAGTGCCCCTGAGTTCAATCCCTAATACCCTACCCCTCCAAAAAAGATGAGTGATTAGTACCCAATCTTTCCTGTCAAATTGATATCTGAACTGAGTGTATTTCCAAACTACATTCTAGCCAGATTGATTATAAAGTGTGTTTTTATGGAAAATATTTTCAGAAGACTTTTTAAAATTAAACTATAAAAACAAATGAACAATTTGTAATATTGACAGATTTTTACTTCAGACAGACAGATTGTGAATCGTTTTCCAAATGTGAAAAAAATCTCCAAAAAGATTTTTTACTTCTTATTAGATATTCTTATTTCTCTCTTGTTCTTGCTTAACTTGGAAAGAAACTGAACCCATAGTATGAGCCAGCAAAGTCTTTTGAGAACCTCTGAGCAAAATCCTCTGGAGCCCAGAAACCACTGAGAAAAAGGTGGCAATGATCAATCACAGGAGGATTTCTGATTCTCAGAAAACCACTAAAGAATGCTACCACCAACTAACAATAACAAAAAACAAACTTCTTAATCTAATAAACATGAATAATTAGGTTTTAAAATTATTTTCAAAATAAAAATTGTAGCAAATTAGTACTTAAGAAATTAACCTTTCTTATGTCCATAATGTGGACATCTTAGGAATGTCAAGCTTCTGAAGAAATTCTTCAAATAATGTTTTTTTTAATATAAAAATTTCCGTATATTAATTCATGATGATACTCAAGAAACTAATGACATTCCTTGAATGAGTGAATTCTCTGCCCTCCATTTGAACAGAATAACTCTTCAGACTTTTTACCTCTTGCCAGACCATGCTTCTGGATGTTGACACTTCTTCAATTTCTTCCCTAAGTGAAGTCAGAATTCCACCTTTATCAGTCAATCAATCTGCCAGCAGAGACTTCTGTCCTCCTGCCTATATTCTCTAAGTTAATTCAGACTTCATAGCCTACTAAGTGAGAGGCTGGCAATAGGAAACTGAACAAAAAGACCACCTTTCTCATGTTTTTTACTCTAGAAATGCCTGTCTAAGTGATGATCATTGCCACTTATTAACAAGCATCCGATGTCAGAATACATTCAATATGGGATATAAAGACATCCCTGGACTTATTAACTTGCATTCCTGAGCTTTAAGGGAAAGAATTTTACCATTTAGGTCACTAGAGGAAACAGCAAGAAAAGACATAATTATCACTGAAGGTTATAACAAATTCAATTCTAAAAATAATGCTGAATATTCTTAATATTTAATAATATTTTGCTTATTCCTCAAAACTGCTTGTGATAGTTAAAGATCTTGGTTCAAGAAATGCTTATTAAAAAACCATTGCATATCTGAAAATTTGCATACTTAGTTAGATCTTTTAATAGGAAAATAATTATTAGACTTTTGAAAGAAAGGTAATTAAAATAAATTATTCCCAAATTTTGTAATCATCTCTTTCTTTTGGAAAGCAATTTTGCTTTTGTGTGTGCTGGGAATTCCATTTCATATACATTTTTGTAAAACTCTTCCTAATTGTTTTTGTTCACTGGTGGGATAAAATAGCTATTGATTGTTATGGTTTGGATATGAGGTGTGCCACAAAAGATTATGTGTGAGACAACCCAGGAATTCAGAGGTGACACGATTGCATTATGAGAGTTATAACCCAATCATTGGGTTAATCCACTTGATTGATTAATACTTTGAGTAGATTATTGGGAGGTAATTGTAGGCAAGTAGGCTGCAGAAAGTAGGTTTCTGAGGAATGTCCTTGGGGATTATATTATTCATGGCTCCTCACACTCTCTCTCCCTGGCTTCCTGGTTGTCATGAGCTAAGCAGCTTTCTTTCTGCACTCCCTTGTGCCATGAAATTCTGTCTCACTTTGGGTCCAGAGCAATGCAGCTAACAGGCCATGGACTGAACACATATGATGAAAATCTGACTAGTATGTCAGTTTTGCTTTTTGTTTGCTTGTTGGTTTTACCAAGAAATATGCTACATGAAAGATAATTGTATATTCAACTTTTCCTCCTAAGATGGAATAACATAATTCTTTCTAATTGATTAGACATTGCAGAGAAGTCCAGTGTGTAGCTCAGAACTCTTGCTTAGCATGAACAAGGTCTTGGGTTGAATCCCTAGCATCAAAAAGAAAAAGAGAGAAATTACAGAGATAAAAGGCATTATGCAAATTCCAAAACAATGAGACACAATTATGCTTTTGGTTTTGCAGATAACCATCTCATCTATTTTGTGAAGGATCAGGCTGGGGAATATAACTTAACACTGAAGGAGTGCCTCTGGATTAAGGAGGCTGATTTATATACCTGTTTCATCAAGCAACAGTAACTTGTTTTCTTGGGAGAGGAAAAGACCCATTTCAATTAAAAGCAGCATTGAGATTTGTTAATAATTTTTATCTTTGTATTTCCTTCCTAATATAAGTTTGCAGTATAACTGGCATGATACTGTCCATGGTAACTATACATTAGATGTTCATTAATTTTAGTTGTGGTAGCAATGTGAATATGTGAATTTCAATGTCTTGTGCCTCAAGATCAACTGTGTATTTTATGTCTACAGAAAGGAATGATTTGTGGCACATCAGATGACATCAGCTCCACTGAGTAGAGGAGTCGCTAGTCTGTTCCTCTTCACTGTCTTTTTCTATGCCTAGAACTAAGTCTCATCCATGGCATATCCTGAATAAGTATTTCCTAGGAATATTTGAATGAATGAAGATAAATTTCAAAGTTACTTATGCCATCTCTCAGAATTACCTCATGTTACTCTTGATTGCAGACCTCAAGAATGATCCTGAATCTCTCACTGCTCAAGCAGCCCAGAGGAATTCCCATTCACATGGCTGTGGGAGAAGGACCCATTAGGAGAGAGTATAATGGGAAAAAAAAAAAAAACAAACTTCTGTAAGTAAAGAAAGTACTTGATCTTCTTTGCCTGGGGGATTTGCATGTTGATCCTACAAGCATACCTCACATCTCCTGCTCATTTTAGCCTAATCTTAAAGGAAAGTGCCACATGCATAGTCTTATTTTTAACATTAAAAGGAAAGTACCATGCACAGGTGACAGGCACGCTAGGATTTGGATGGATTTAAAATGTTAATATGTAGAGAATTATGGATATTAAACAGAAGCTGAAAAACTTGGGCCCTTAGTGTTGCTCACTCTGCAAGACTAATCAGATGACATTTCTCAAGTTATTGATGTATAAAATGAGATTTCCCTACCACAGCTTCTTCTGTGTGAAAATGCTCATTATGATTTAGGTTGAAATGAGAACCATACAATGTGTAATGTGCAATTAAAATAAGGTAATACCCTGAATTATACAAGAATTTTTAGATCCTCTATTCATGATTTGATCTTTCTTATTTCCCTTGAAGGAATAGCATGCTGTTGATACAGCATTTTCTACAACTTCACTTAAAATAAGTAATGATTAAATATCCCAATATAAGTGACATTTCATGAGAAAGTCAGTAGGTTAATTATTAGATAAATAAATGTTATTATGAATAAGGATATTTTAAAAACACATTTAATTTTAAAAACACATTTATTTTAAAAACATACACTGAAAAAAACAATGAGGAAAAATTATTATGGGACAATAATGACACCACAAATTTCCAAATCTATGTATTCTATGGCCCCATTTCAACAAATATATCAAGCAAAAAAACATATAAATTAAGTATATCTTCTGAGTACCATATTAAAGTATAAAAATCAATTGTATTTCTACATACTATCAATGTTTATACTATCAATAAACACTAATAAATTAGATTTTTAAAAATATGAATTATAACAACAAAAAATTATATATTGAGAAATAAACCTAACAAGACAGTGTAGGACCTCTGTTCTGAAACCAACAAAACAAGATCAAGAAAAATTAACAAAGTCTATTTATATCCCTTCTTTGGAGAAATGTCTGTTCAAGTGCTTTGTCCATTTTTTTTTTAATTTGGCTATTTGGGTTTTAACTATTGAGTTGAAGGAGCTTCTAATAAATTTTTATTTATTCATTTAGTGTAATTAGGCTTATATGATAGTAGAATGAATTTTGATTCATTGTACACCATTTCAGCATAACTTTTCATTTCTCTGGTTGTACACGATGTAGTGTTGCACCATATGTACAGTCATAAATGTACCTAGGGAATGATGTCCATCTCATTCTACCACCTTTCTTGGCCCCATGTCCCTTCCCCTCCTCTCCCTCCACTTTGTCTAAAGTTCCTCCGTTTTTCCCGTGCCCCACCCCAATTATGGATTAGCATCCACTTATTAGAGAGAACATTTGGCCTTTGGTATTCTGTGATTGGCTTACTTCCCTTAGCATAATATTCTCCAACTTCACCCATTCACCATGATTTCATCAAATGCCATTATTTTATCCTCTTTTAATGCTGAGTAACATTCCATTGTGTGTGTGCGTATATATATATACTACTGAAGGGCATCTAGGTTGCTTCCACAGTTTAGCAATTGTGAATTGAGCTGCTATAAACATTGATGTGGCTGTGTTATTACAGTATGCTGAATTTTAAGTTCTTTGGTACAGACTGAAAAGTGGGAGAGCTGAGTCAATTAGTGTTTCCATTCCAAATTTTCTAAGGAATCTCCATACTGCTTTCTAGATTGGTTGCACCAATTTCCAGTCCTACCAAGAATGTATGAGTGTGCCTTTTCCCCCACATCTTTACCAACACTTATTGTTGTTTGTATTCTTGATCACTGCCATTCTGACTGGTGTGAGATGAAATCTTAGAGTAATTTTGATTCGCATTCCTCTAATTGCTAGTGATGATGAAGGTTTTTTCATATATGTGTTGATTGATTGTATATCTTCTTCTGAGAAGTTCATTTCCTTGGCCCATTTATTGATTGGGTTATTTGCTTTTTTGGTGTTGAGCTTTTTGAGTTCTTTATATATCCTGGAGATTGGTGCTCTATCTGACATGTGTATGGCAAAAATTTGCTCCCAAAATGTAGGCTCTCTCTTTACCTCATTGATTGTTTTTTTTGCTGAGAAGAAGCTTTTATTTTATTTATTAATTATTATTAATTATTTTGTTTTATTTTATTTATTAACTCTTGATTTTATTTTTTGCACTTTAGGAATCTTGTTAAGGAAATTGGAGCCAAATCTGATGTGATGAAGATTTGGGTCTACTTTTACCTCTATTATGCAAGGAAATATCACTACAGCCACTATTGAAATACAGAAGACAATTAGAAACTATTTTGAAAATTTATACAACAGTAAGATAGAAAACCTCAAAGACACTGACAAATTTCTAGAGGCATAGGATCAACCCTAACTGAATCAAGAGGACAAACACAATTTAAACAGGTCAATTTCAAGCAAGGAAATAGAAGGTACCATCAAAAGCCTACCAACCAAGAAAAGCCTAGAATCAGATGGATTCACAAGTGAGTTCTGCAAGACTTACAAAGAAGAATTAATACTAAAACTCCTCAAATTATTTCATGAAATAGAAAAGAAGGGAACCCTTCCAACCTTATTTGATGAAGCTAATATCATCCTGATACCAGGCAGAGACACATCAAGGAAAGAAAATTTCACGCCAATATCCGTGATGAACATTGATACAAAAATTCTCAATAAAATTCTCAATAGCATACAAAAACATATTTAAAAAATAGTACAGCATGATCAAGTGGGGTTCATTCCAGGGATTCAAGGTTGGTACAAGATATGGAAATAAATAAATATAATTATCATATCAATAGACTTAAGAATCATAATATGATTATATCAATTGATGCAGAGAAAGCATTTGACAAAACTCAGCACCCTTTCTAATACATTTTTTAATCTAATTTCTTATCAGAAGTATTTTGCAGAGAGCTAACAAATATATGAACAGATGCAAAAAAAAAAGAAGAAAAAGAAAGCAAAAAAAAGCAAATTAAACAGGGAAATTCTGTAAGATGTTAGGCAAGTATATGACATTGGTTATGGTGATGATGTCACAGTGGTTGTATGTGTTAAAACTCATAAAATTGTATGCATTAAAATGAATAGTTCTTTTTATATCAATTACACAACAATGAAACTGTTTTTTGAAAACAAGCAATCAAATAAATAAACACTTAACATCTGAAATCCGGGGAGAAATATAATAAATAGTGACAATAACATTGATAACATAAGCTTTCTCCAAATGGAAACTGAAACAATGAAATATCTGTTATGCCCCTAATGCTGATCAGGTTTTGAAGCAACCCTACACAATGTATTCTTTTGTTTGTTTGTTTGTTTGTTTTTAATCCTCCCTGAGATGGAGATTGTCTGCTGCCTAACAATATCTGCAATCATGATGTTCATGATCCTCAGAGGTACCCCCTAGAATGGAAACCTAGATATGAATATGAATAAGAGTTTAGGGACAGAGTAGCAGTGTTTTTCTATTGATTCCTCATCTTTCATTTTTTTCTACATGCAGTTGTGAAATACGAGTTTACCTGTAGACTGTGACTTATTGCACAGGATAAAAAAGATATTTGCCAAGTTAATAGCAGGATATTTCTCATAAAATTATTAGCAAGTCATCTCCAGTTTTCTTTGTGTACAGATGTGGAGGTTGAAGGGAGACATCCTTCCTGCAATAGTGCTTTCCTTGAAGTATCATGTCAGCTGTACTTCTTCTGATAAGTGGGGAAGAATCCATATTGTCAGTTCTCAAAAAAGGATTTCCACTTTCCACAAATAGGAATAAGAGTTAACTCTCTCTATGAACAAAATGCTAAATGAACTCAAGAATAAAAATAGACACATTCACACACAAACCAAAAAAATATGGGAAAAAATAAAAGAGGAGAGATGAGCCTGTTTTTAGGTTATGGCTAAAGAAGAAAGGCAGCATCTTGTAAAATTCTTCAGAATTATCTACTATTCATATACATGGCTCAAAACTGATTGCATACAGTCTAACAATTAAATGAGGTATGAGGATGTTGTTTCCACCTGGCAAACATATGAAATGACAGAGAGGAGAAAAATTAATTAAGATAGTAGTCAGAAAGTATAAGGATGATAGGGCAGGAAGCAAGAGTGAATGAAAGTTTCTTGCCACATTTTTGAAAGACGGAAATGACCATAGAGTTGACGAAGTTAAACATGCTTCTATAGAGGCAAATACCTTCCAGATGTGACACTATTAGCTCTGCAGATTGAGCAAGAGTCTCAGAGCCCAAAGGCACTATGGAAGGGGCATGTGAGATGCACAGATTACATTAGTGCCTGTAGATAACCTTTCAGATTCAATCTCTACTCACAGAAGAGGTGGCTATTCTTCTTCTTCTGCAACAGGAGAGACAAGGTGTTTTATTCTGTAAAGCAAAAAAGAAAAGAGACATGAGGTCCCTAAGCAAAGAGGAAGAGAAGAAGCAGAAACTGAAAGAGCAAATTTTGTGAAAGTATTCATCATGAACTATAAACCCTCCACATCCTCCTGCCTGACACCTACTGCTTTCAAGGAAGATTGCCATCCAGGCAAATTACAATCCCCATTCTCAGGAGATGCAGGCAAGGGATGGAAGACTTTTGCCCTAGAAAAACTGAATGACCCTGAAAAAAGATCTTTTCAAAGTGAACTTACATCTTATTGCATTCATTTCAAGGGTTACCTAGAAGTAATCTATTTCTTAATATCTCTGATCAATGACATTGAATACTAACATGATATGCAGAAAGGCACACTGACTATGAAGTTGCTGAAGACATTGCAGTTGTCTGCTCTATAGCACCAACACACTCACTTGCTCTAAATAGAGGCTAATAAATATTTTCTGAGTCTATTAACAAATTCTGCCACATACTTGTCAAATCTCTGTTATCAAAAATCACAAAGTGTAGGAAGAAACTTCTGTAGGTCAACTAATATGTTCCCTGGGCACAGTAATTTCTAAACCAAGTTTTCTATCACATTTCTGCACAATGTCAAAATACAAGCGAACAAACCCACATGGAACTTTAGGGCTTTTATATTTTTGCTTCACTGAAGCTAAACCAAATTATTTAATAGCTTAAAGTCAATCTCCTATCTTTTCAAAATTTCAGCATCAGCATTCATGAAAGGCTTTAGTGGAGTTTCAGTCTAACAACTAAAAAAGACACTGGTAGTCTCTGTATCCATGGAAATAGGAAATGAGTCGACTTTTTGATAAGATTATGCTATCTTTGGGATAGGTCATAATGACACCTAGTGAAAGGAAATGCAAGACAGAAAAGGGCCTCAAGCAAACCTGTCCTCATTAATTTTATCTCAACTTCATTGCTCTCATTTGCCATTGGCAATGCCTTCTTTAACACTTCAGCTCCATGAGAAAATATCTAGTTGCTTCTAAAATTCATTTAAAGTTTTGGCTTTTATGGACTATTTTGATAATTCACTTCCTATTTATGAGAAAGGGTTAAGGAAATTTAATTAAATTTGTTTCTTGCTTCTAGTTAATTTTTCAGTTTTAGAGGACATTATTGTGCTTCTTTTACCTGGTTTCCTTAGTTAAGCAGCCATATTTCCAAAGCTTTCCAGTTATATATACTACCTCATTGATTTCTATGTGGATTGAATAAAGTACAAAAAGTGCTCAGCACAGTGCTGGTATGAGGAAGTGCAATATTATCTAGTAGCATTTTGGATAATTATATTATTATCTTTTAATATCATGTATTTTCCATTTAATGTTTATGACAAAACCAAATTCTATATTTGGATTAAAGCATGTAGACTCATCATGAGAAAATTATTTTTCTTTTAACATGATTTCTTTTTGAAAGTAACTATTAAGTATAAAAGCTTAAGTTTACATATTCAGTTTTGAGAAAACCGATTTTCCTATTTATTTTTCAAAAATTGAAATTGAATGCATTTAAGGTATACAGTTGATATCGAAACATGTACAGTGAATTGATTAGTAAAGTCATCCTAATTAATGGAATCCCCTGTTGACATAATTATTGCACGTGTGTGAGCACGTGTGTGTTGACACTACATGGGGACCATTTTCTTAGAATTTCAAACAGCAGAGTTTTGTTAAATATAGCCTTTATACTACACTTTAGATCTTGGACCTACTGCAAAATGAAATGCTGTATGAAATGCTGTACCATTTCATCCTTCCCGACCTCCCTTGATCACTACTGTATCCTCTCTGCTTCTAAGAAGATACTTTTAGAAGATACTTCTAGAAGTAGAATCATCTTTGATGAATCTCATTCCCCAGTAATACCTTTTCCTTTTCCTCCTCTCTACTAGATCTGTTTCCTCTACTCTGTGCTCACAATTTCTCTATCTACTCAACCATCAACAGAACAGATACTAGATTGTTCACAAATCTTGTACATTAGGAATAGACAATTGATTAATACTGGAAGGAACAGGGAAATATAGATATGGCTTTGAGAACCTACTTTCAGGATTTTGGATGCATACTCAAGAAAAACATTGCTGAATCATGTGATTTTTTTTTCCTGACATTTTAGGAATTTCCATACTGTTTTTCATAATGACTCCATCAAATTACTTTACCACCAAAGTTTCTTTTTTCCATCAATGTCCCATTACCTTTTAAAGTAATGCCAGGAAAAGACTTGCTACCTGTTGTTTGTCTTCTCTGAAAAAATTGTATTAGGAAGTATTTGTCTCTTTTATTCCCTAAAACTTGAAATAGAAAAATAAAGAATTCATAATTCAGTTGTATCAATTTTTGACTTAAATATGCTCATTAGCAGCCTTAGTTGTTCTTAGAATATTTACTCACTTTCTCTTGCTCAGTTTAATTTTTTTTTCATAAAGCTAAGCACATTTTCACCTGTCTTTTATAATTAGAGTAACCAAACATCCTCATCTACCTTGAACACACTTGTTCTTTTTTATTCTATTTTCATGGCATTCCCTCTAGTTTGGATTTGACTTGATTTTCCATATTTTAACAAGATATGATAATGGAAAGCTGCATTAATTTATGTCACTAAGGCTTTGGCAGATCTCCACACATTTCCTTTAAATTTCTGCCTGTTTTT
Source organism: Ictidomys tridecemlineatus (assembly GCF_052094955.1). Lineage (NCBI taxonomy): Eukaryota > Metazoa > Chordata > Mammalia > Rodentia > Sciuridae > Ictidomys > Ictidomys tridecemlineatus. The sequence goes on from NC_135483.1 coordinate 112,284,735, forward strand.
GACATTCTCAATTTAAAACTTGGTGAATTCTATAAAACGACCAATAATAACTCTTTCTCAAGATCATCCCAGATTAAGTGCAATACTATATGTATTTATTATACACACATGCACACAAACACTGTGGGTTCAGATAGAAAATGAGAGTGTACTTGCTCACAAAATGAACATGTTGAGGAATGACCATACATATTACTAAATACAACACCAAGTCTGAACACTCAACCCCATTCAAGGCTGAACACTCCACCCACACCTGGCTGGTGCAACAGAAACCCAAATCTAGCCCCTGCCCTGCCTGCCTGAGGGCAGAAGATGACACCTTAGCAACTACTGTATAATCCAATCACTGTACGCCAACAAGGCAGCTTGCAGACCCAAAGATCTCATTCGATTTTGGCTATAAAAACTCTCTCCTGCCACAGTCCCCCTCTCTTGCTCTCTCTTTATTCTCTTGCTTTCTCTCTCTCTCTCCACCTCTCACTCTCTCTCTCCGTCTTTTTTCCTCTTTCTCACTGCTGCAATAAAGATCTCTTGGTTGCTCTAAGTGTCATGGTCACTTTCCTATCAAAACCCACTTCCCTCCAACATTTTCCCTGTTGATACATACTTTGTTCTGACTTCTTCTTGAAGTAAATATATGCTACATTAAAATATTTCTTTAGTATTACTACTTTTCCAGAATTTTCCTCAATGTCTGCTTCCTAACCTAACCTAACAATTTAAATCTGCACAAAAAAATGCACAAACTTATTATATACTGCTATCTTTCATGAGGGCATTATAATTATACATAGCAGTTGGGTTCGTCCCAACAAAATCATACATACAAGAAATTCAATTTCAGTTCATGATTCCTCTATTTTCTCCCTCCTCACCTCCCCTCATTTTTCTTCCTTTATCTACTGATCTTCCTTTCACTTATCTATTTTGTATTGGTTCTTTCTACTTAGCCATAAAGTTGAAATTCCCTGTGGTATATTCACATAGTATGATTATTAAAAATTACCTTCCCTCTCTGCCTTTCAATTCCTTCTACTCTATTCATCTTCCCTAAATCTTTATGATATCTGCTCCTTTCCTCTGTCTTTCTCTTATTTTGCCCTACCTCCCACAAGTAAGAGAAAACATATGATCCTTGGTTTTCTGAGTCTGGCTTATTTTACTTAGCATGATGTTCACCAGTTCCATTCATTTACCAGCAAATGCCATAATTTTAATCTTCTTTATGACTGAGTAAAACTCTGTTGTGATCTTGGCACACAGCAAGGCCGAGCCTGAGGTATCAAAAGCCCAGATCTGTTGGATGATGGCTGGATCTTCGAGGGCTTATCTGGGCCTACTGATCTTGTGAGATGTCAGTGAATTACTTTGTTACTCACATTGCTGAGAAGCAGACTTTCTATTTTGTAACTGGTGCTGAGTTTCTGCTGGGAAGTACATCCTTCCTCTAATTTACCACCCCCCCCCCGACACACAAAAACAAAACAAAACAAAGCAAACAAACAAAAAAAAAAAACCAAGAATAATTATAGGAGAAAAAGTTTCTAGCTGGGGAGGGGGTGCAGGGGGTGGGGGGGATTCATGGTTTCAGAAACCTTAGTCCTTGGATGCATAACTCCATTTCTTGGGCCCTGAGGTAAGGCCAAAGTGTGTGGCACGGGAAAGCAGAAGGGAACATGCAAACAGGAAGGAGAGAGAGAGAGAGAGAGAGAGAGAGAGAGAGATCTCAATGCTGTTCCTACTCCAGAGAAACCTCTGGAGTACATTCATGTAAAGGAGTGACCCTGAGAAGCAGCTGCAATATGGGTGGCCACCAGCACTCCCAGGCAGAAGACCTGGGTGCTGCCAAACCCATAGGTGCCCCCACACTGGACCTGCATGTCCCAGCAGGAGTCTCCAGACAAAGGTGGTTGTGGTGGCAAACCTGCTGGCACCCTGACCCCCAGACCCTGGCCATCTTCCCATGGACAAAATATAAAACCCAAGGGCAAATCCCCATCTACCCCTGCTCTCTAGCCACACCCTACCTGCCTACAGTTACCACCCAGTTAATCCTTACCAGGGGACTGATCAGATTAAGATTCTCATAATCCAATCATCCCACAGCTAAACCCTCATGTATGTCTCACATGTGAGATTTTGGGAAATACTTAATATCTAAAACATACTATCCCCCTGTGTTGCTACATTAAAGCATTTGTTCATACTTACTTTTGAATACAGGAGAATATACGTGTCTAAATTTGTGATTGTTCTGTGAAAAAGGGAGCTTTGGGTCCCACATAATTCCCACATGTAGAATGTGTGTTTTTGGAATAATGTGCCTGTTTGGGTAGTTGGAAATTGGGAAAAATAATTTTAAAAAATGAATGAGTCCATATTTATTCAGTTAAAATAATCCCAAACAATTGTCTATTTTTTAAATTTATTAATCCAGTTGAAGTTAGATGCATTAATCCCCTTGGGTTAGTTTGTGGAAGATACATAAAAGAGTCCTTTCTAATACACAACAATTTATAAACCAAAAAAGGGTTTTCAGACTGGAATTGTGCTTTTGTTTTAGCTAACCATTCACTTTCTGTATTTTTCCCTGGATTGAAAAAGGCCGGGAATCTGAAGCAGTAAATTCTGTTTTTCCTCCTCATGTAGCAAACATTTATTGACTACATTTTAGGTTCCAGATGCTGCATGAAATGCTTAAATTAAATCCAGACAAAAGCTATAGAATGTTGTTTTGTGATCCCCAAACTCTAAATTATCAGAGAGATGGTTTAGGAAAGTCATTGAAAACTGAAATGTACTTATCCTGAAAATTAGAACTTATTCTGTCCTTCTGGAGGGTCAGTAATGAGCAAGGCACAAATATGTCTTCTTTGAAATGAACATGTTATTCACACTGGGATAAAAAAATTAACTAATACATTTAAAACTTTCATATTTTTAATACAAGTATTGTTTGATTTTGAAAATACAGATGGAAAATTTTAGGAAAAATGTGAGATTATCCAAACAAAAGAAGAGCTCCTCTCCATCTAATGTCACTCATTATATCTTAAAGCATTGTTCAATACTGCAAAAACATATTTCTAATGTTTTTCTTGATACTGAAATTATTTGAGTTAGTATTGGCATTCTTCCGCCAAACATGCCCTTTTTTCCCTGCCACCCTCCACCACCCCCTCCTCTCCCTTCCCTTGCTTCCCTTTCCTTCCCCTCTCTTATTTCTCATTCTCTAATATGACTATATTCAGAAGAAGGAATACAACCTCGCCTTAAGGGAACCAAATACTGATATCCCCTTCAATTCCTTCCCTACTAGTGTGCCTACTGGGTCTTAGAAACCTCAGAGGCTCAGTTGTGATGGAGATGAAGATAAAAGTGTATCCTTTATAAGGTCACTGAATAAAATGTGGTCTTTTCTTTCTGGCACTTGCTCAAAGGTACTCAGAACTAGTCAATGGTATCATTAGAGACCCCCACACCACCTTATCTGATTTCCTTCATCTTGGAATGTTCACGTCTTTCTACCTGAAAAGACAGTGGGGATGATCCAAAAGACAGTCCCTGATCTTAATTAATCTTAATTTAATTTCTAACGGATCCAAATGTTCTTAAACTAAGTAGCTTTTTTCTTACAATTTAGTGAACTGCCGATTGCAATAGAATTTCCAACTTTCTGTCACTTGGAGAAAGCAACACAATTTGGGAAAATCAACAGCTTCCCAGGTGTCCTTTAGTTCCTCAGGCATTTTTCAACTGATAAGGATTAAGAGGAAAGATTAGAAGAGCTTTGCTCTATGTGAAGTGTGAGGGGTAAAAATTTGTTCCCAGGATGTAGGCTCTCTATTAACCTCTCTTATTGTTTCTCTTGCTGAGAAAAAACTTTTTAGTTTAAGTAAGTCCCATTTGTTGATTCTTGTTATTAACTCTTGGGCTATGGGCATCCTATTAAGGAATTTGGAGCCTGACCCCACAGTATGTAGATCATAGCCAACTTTTTCTTCTATCAAATGCAGTGTCTCTGGTTTGATATCTAGCTCCTTGATCCATTTTGAGTTAACTTTTGTGCATGGCGAGATAAAGGGATTCAGTTTCATTTTGTTGCATATGGATTTCCAATTTTCCCAGCACCATTTGTTGAAGATGCTATCTTTCCTCCATTGCATGCTTTTAGCCCCTTTATCAAATATAAGAAAGTTGTAATTTTGTGGATTGGTCTCTGTGTCCTCTATTCTGTACCATTGGTCCACCTGCCTGTTTTGGTACCAGTACCGCGCTGTTTTTGTTACTATTGCTCTGTAGTACAGTTTGAACTCTGGTATCGCTATATCTCCAGATTCACACTTCCTGCTTAGAATTGCTTTTGCTATTCTGGGTCTTTTGTTTTTCCATATGAATTTCATGATTGCTTTATCTATTTCTACAAGAAATGCCATTGGGATTTTAATTGGCATCGCATCAAACCTGTAGAGAACTTTTGGTAATATCGCCATTTTGATGATGTTAGTTCTGCCTATCCATGAACAGGGTACATTTTTCCATCTTCTAAGATCTTCTTCTATCTCTCTCTTTAGGGTTCTGTAGTTTTCATTGTATAAATCTTTCACCTCTTTTGTTAGGTTGATTCCCAAGTATCTTATTTTCTTTGAGGATATCGTGAATGGAGTGTTTTTCCTCATTTCCGTCTCAGAAGTTTTGTTGCTGATATACAGGAATGCCTTTGATTTATGCGTGTTGATTTTATATCCTGCCACTTTGCTGAATTCATTTATTAACTCTAGCAGTTTCTTTGTAGACTCTTTTGGGTCTGTTAAATATATTATCATGTCATCCACAAATAGTTCTTCTTTTCCTATTTTTATACCTTTAATTTCTTTTGACTGTCTAATTGCTCTGGCTGGTATTTCAAGAACTAAATTGAATAGAAGTGGTGAGAGAGGGCATCCCTGTCTTGTTCCAGATTTTAGAGGGAATGCCTTCAGTTTTTCTCCATTTAGGATGATGCTAGCCTAAGGTTTAGCATATATAGCTTTTACAATGTTGAGGTAAGTTCCTGTTATCCCTAGTTTTTCTTGTGTTTTGAACATAAAGGGATGCTGTATGTTGTCGAATGCTTTTTCTGCATCTATTGAGATGATCATATGGTTCTTATCTTTAAGTCTATTGATGTGGTGAATAGCATTTATTGATTTCCGTATATTGAACCAGGCTTGCATCCCAGGGATGAATCCTACTTGATCATGGTGCACAATTTTTACCCCTCACACTTCAGATAGAGCCCTAATATCCAGAATATACAAAGAACTCAAAAAATTAAACAATAAGATATCAAATAACCCAATCAACAAATGGGCCAAGGACCTGAACAGACACTTCACAGACGAAGACGTACAATCAATCAACAAGTACATGAAAAAATGCTCACCATCTCTAGCAGTCAGAGAAATGCAAACCAAAACCACCCTAAGATACCATCTCACTCCAGTAAGATTGGCAGCCATTATGAAGTCAAACAACAATAAGTGTTGGCGAGGATGTGGGGAAAAGGGTACACTTGTACATTGCTGGTGGGACTGCAAATTGGTGAGGCCAATTTGGAAAGAAGTATGGAGATTCCTTGGAAAGCTGGGAATGGATCCACTATTTGACCCAGCTATTGCCCTTCTCGGACTATTCCCTGAGGATCTTAAAAGAGCGTACTATAGGGATACTGCCACGTCAATGATCATAGCGGCACAATTCACAATATCTAGACTGTGGAAACAACCTAAATGCCCTCCAATAGATGAATGGATAAAAAAAAATGTGGCATCTATACACAATGGAGTATTACACAGCACTAAAAAATGACAAAATCATAGAATTTGCAGGGAAATGGATGGCATTAGAGCAGATTATGCTAAGCAAAGTTAGCCAATCCTTAAAAAACAAATGCCAAAAGTCTTCTTTGATATAAAGAGAGCAACTAAGAACAGAACAGGGAGGAAGAGCATGAGACAAAAGATTAACATTAAACAGAGATGAGTGGGGGGAGAGAAAGGGAGAGAGAAGGGAAAGCATATGGAAATGGTAGGAGACCCTCAATGTTACACAAAATTACATATAAGAGGTTGTGAGGGGAAAGCGGGGGGAAACAAGGGAGAGAATTGAACAACAGCAGATGGGGTAGAGAGGGAAGATGGGAGGGGAGGGGAGGGGGGATAGTAGGGGATAGGAAAGGTAGCAGAATACAACAGTCACTAATATGCCATTATGTAAAAATGTGAGTGTGTAACCGATGTGATTCTGCAATTTGTATTTGGGGTAAAAATGGGAGTTCATAACCCACTTGAGTCAAATGTATGAAAGATGATATATCAAGAGCTTTGTAATGTTTTGAACAACCAATACAAAAAAGAGGAGCTTTGCCTCCTAAGATTTCTCCTCCTCATAGCTTTTCTTCTCCTTTTGATTGGGGAATCTTACCCTAATATGTGAATTTCTCTGATTCCTGCTACAAGATTCCTGGAAGATGGGTGCTTAGATGTTCTGTTTTCATATTTCTGGTGAGTTGTCCCTTACTTATTGCTTTGGTTATGACAGCAAATGCTTGCTTACATGCCTCTGACCAATAACTTCTGGCCAATAACAGCACAGAGGAGGTGTAGTGTCTTCAACTTCTCTCCTTCACTTTCTCAAATTCCCTCTTTCTCTGAATAGTCCAAATTTCAGGCATTTCTATTCCATTACAGTCAAACAAGTGAAAAGCTAATGCTTTATAAGCAATATATAAAGGATTTATGTTTTTTGGTGCACATTTAAATTGCTAGGAGGCAGACATTGAGGATAATTTCAAGAATACAGTAATTCTCAAGAAATGTTTTAATATTGTATACATTTAACTTGGTGGAAAAGGTTGGACGGAAGGAAGTTTAGAGATCTTGAATAATGAACTCTCCAGTAAATGTTTTCTGTTTTATTATATTTTTATATATTGACAAGTATGGGCAAATTATCCCTGTTGTTTTTGAAGTAATTTCTCCATACTGTATGTAAAATTGCAAATAATGTAGTCATGGCTAAGCTGAAAAAAACACTTTCAGGTTATTGTCTTTGGAAAATGTATTTAATCTTTGTGAGCCTCAGTTTTCTCATTATTGTGGGAGTTGAGTATGAAAATATATAGTAAATTACTTATATAATGTTGGAAAAACATAAACAATGGAGTAGATAAAACCATCACTGTGTGGATTTTCATTTCTCTACCAGTGGACTTTAAAATTCTTTCAGGGAATTCGCACTATTGAAGGTAGTAACAAAGTCAAATTCTATTTCATTTCCATATTCACAAACAAAATAATTACTTTAAAGGTCATGCTTTTAGATGTAATTTTCTCAGAACCCTCAAGTGCTTATATCAGTAAGCATGCATAGCGTCATTTGAGAGCATGTGAGTATGTTCATAATTCATCTGCTCTGTCAACTGATCACTCAATAGACTAACTCATGCAATAGTTTTCAACCACTAACAAGTTTTACATTATTTTTATTTAGTCATGCATTTTGAGGGTTCTACAATGTATTAATGGTTAGTGATAGGATATACATGTGATTTTGGTATTGAAATGGGAAGATTATTGTTTTAAGTGCTAAAGAGATCGAGTGGCATCATACAATATTTCAAAAAGATTGGTAAATACTCAGTAATCAGAAAAAAAATTGTGTGGTGGAAATGCTCAGATCCCAGCCAGTGTGTGCTTCTCCACTTCAGTGATTCTTACTCGAGAGCTCAGGAAATTAGATTGAAAACAGCACAGTAGATATATATTTTTTTCTAATATTTCCAAATATAAAAGGTAATTTGGGTTACAAATAGTTATACCTCAGTAGTCGACAGACTGTTTTTGAATATATTGATGTAGTCCACTCAGACAACATTAGACATTATTCAATAAAAATTCTTTTAAAATTAATAAGTTTTTACCAGTTACCAGATAAACTATAGCTCTTGTATTCAGTCTTTATAAGATCTGATATGGGCATCATAATGCTCCTACTGAAACAACTGAACTTGATGTTTAATGAGGAAAAATATAAGAGGAAAGACACCTGGAACTTCTTTACAAATTATATTTAATATTTTTAAAAATGGACATGTTTTTCTTGAGCACGTGTAGGATTTCTGACAAATGAAGACAAATATTAGAGATGATCCACTTTCTAATATTTTCATACTAAAGAAATAAGAGCAGCTTTGATATGAACAGTAAAAAATATAAAAATATATCAACTGGTAATGAAGACAGAAGGAATAATAAAGCAGTAGTGAAGAATAAGTAAGATCTCTTTAATCACACTGCACTATTTATTTCCGCTCCTTATCTGACTCATGTCTGTCCAGACAAGTCATTTATAATTGCTAAGCTTTATTTTTTCATTTCCCAAACGATTAATCTAATAGAATGTACTTTATTGATCTGTGAAAATTAAAAATAGAAATCGTGAAAATATCACAATACCTGGGATATAAGAAATTCTCAATTGATGTTATAGCTCTTGATATTAGGATCACTAAGGGAGGAGAGGACAAGAAGGCTGCATGCTTCAAAACAATCATGTGTATGCAAATCAGCATCTCCCAAGCATCCAAAATTCGCCTCAAGTGCAAAGGGTGAATTTTTATTATGTCAACATTTTCTTCTACTAGGATTTTCATCTATGAGCTTGCTATATGAAAATGAGATATCCATAATTGTATAAAGAAAGCACAATAGCATAATTAAGAAAATAATTCACATTTGCTTTAAAACAAATCTCATTTTTAGTACTATAATAAAATCCTTTCACAAATAGCATCAGGACAAATAATAAATTTATAAAACTAATTGGCTATACACAAACTGAGCTAATGAGTGTCATTCAGGTCAAGTCTTCAAATTACAAATAAATGTTATCGTTTATCAACTGAACACTTTCTTCAATAAATCTTTGCTCTGTTTTTATTACTTCTGAGGCACATTGTTTGAGCTTCCCTTCTGATTTAGCAAACCACTTTACCTGTGCCTGACCTCTCACCCACTAGAAACTTCTACATTAAGACAGGAGCTAATGCAAATATTGCATAATACAAAAAATAATTTGGAGAGAGATCACAGTTCAGATGCACTAACACAATCATTTTTCATCTCCTCCAAATAAATCTAGCACAGGGAGAGTGACTGATCAGTAGAAAAACTCCTTATGCACCTACACAAAGAAGCCTTTATCTGTGTTTGCTAACAGAGACCACCTTCAGAGAGGATAGCAAGTTTTCTTTACTATTTGATTCATGGGATGTTTATGGGGATAATTCCCTTGAAATCCAGCTTGATTTATGAACAATCTTCTGTGCTCTATTGAACCATTAAATCCAGAGTATTTGTGCATTTGGAAAACACACAGAGATAATAAAGGCATTCAGAAGAAGAGACCAGAAAAATTACTTCATGAGAAATTTTTCAGAGGGATGAAGTAATATTAGCAATAGAGGCCAACAATATAAGATTTCTCAACTGGAGATTAGAATAATGGCATGCCTGTGGTCCTGAGGATGAACACTGCCCTGGGAAATGCATTTGTACCATGTGAAGGACGTTAGCATCTGTGGCTCCTACTTCAACTCAATTTCTACCAGAAAGTTTGTTTTGTTCAGATTGTCTCCCTTTTGTATTTTGTTTAAATATGTATTTCATGTGATACCGTAAACTTCTATTCCTTCTAAAACAAGTCCAGAAATAAATGCAGCAATGAACAAATAAATAATGATACATAATGAACTAATACATAGAGCTAAATATATTTACAAAAAAAAAGAATGAGTAGAAATAGAATGGATTATTTCATCAGCAAATTTCCTCCAGAACAAGAAAGTATGAAAGCATTTGGGCTTTGATAAGAAAAACATGTAAAGTGAGGCAGAAACAAATGCCTAAAATAATCACATTTACAATTCTTCCAAGTGTTTATCATGCATTTTGTATATTTTTCTTCTTCTATTATCTTTGACTTTTGTTTTATATTTCACTTCTCTTTAAAGGCATTCATGTTACTCAACAGAGTTTTTAAAGTTATTAAGATATCAAAACATCATAGGAGTGTGATGTAATTAGCCATTCAGGTCATTTGGATTCCTAGTATTGAGAGCTATGAAGATAGGGGTGGGGTGCAGCAGAAGGAGACAGAGGAGCTAGCTGACTATAAAGCCAGGTGGGTGAGGGGTTGTGAAGAGAACCGATTACTCATTGAAGGTGTCAGGGAGAAAATTGATGACATGAAGTCATAGCACCCCACCATAAAGGTGAATAATGACACAGAAACTTAGATTGGGGAATAAGAAGGAAAAGGTGCATGCAAGGTTCCTCTATTTATACCTGATTGAGATATGAAAAGAAAATGAGGGACGGGTTTACTAAAGAAAAAAATCCAGACAGTTAAGCAATTTTAGGAATGATTCATTTTAAGATATTGCTATCAATTATTTATAAGGGATAATAAATAGATTTATAAGCAAGAGGTACATGGAATCTGGAAATACATAAATGCCCTACAAATTATTTACAACCCCGACAAGTCATAACACATGAACTACCGCTGAAAACACCATTTGCTTGACTTTAAAATTTGCACCATAAACTATAAATGGACCAGTTATGGAGCATCAGCCATTTGTAATGTACTATGCAATATTTAACACCGACTAAATGTGTTTTCACTAGCTGCTGACCACTTGGACTAATTTAATAAGAATTTCTAGTGCCTAATGATTTATTTGTAAGTGAAATGATCACAACTATTTAATGGCCTTAATATTGGAGAAGTAATACTGAAATAGAATATCATAATTTGGATGTAGTCCATGTATTTGACTATCAGGCATTCAAAATTTAAAAAAAATAAAAAAAACAATGGCCAGAAAAATAATATACCACCTGTTAATCATATATTCTCATAGTTGACTAGTTTCTCAGATTTCTTATCCTCCTTTTTTTTTCACGTCTAGGTCATTTTTAATATTCTTTTCACCCACACATTCATTTTACCTCCTATTCTATGCACACTCTTTTAATTCTCTAACCATTATGCAGAGAGCTCTTTGTGCTCAAAGGGGACTCTGTTTTTATTAATTATGGCAATAAACAAGTGGAAATACTCTTTTGTTATTCTGCTTTCTGAATGAATATCTGCAAATACTTATCAGAGAATCAGAATCAAAGACCCTAATGACAATCGGAAAAACACTGATTCTTGTTATTTTCAAGCTGGTGGAGTCTATAGTTTTTTGTTGCTCAAGGCACTCCCCTTGTCCAACTTGTAATGTGTAGGAATGCACGTAATGTTAGGACAACTATTCTGGAGTGATACCTACAATTTACTGTCTTGTATAATACTGGAGATTGTAGAGATTGGAGGTTTCTAATAATTTGTTCTTAAAAGTCCATCTGTTACAGATTTAACGTGTTCTCTCCAAAATGCAGGAATTAAAAACGTAATAGCCAATGTGATAGTATTAAGAATGGGACTGTTAAGAGGTGATTGGGCCCTGAGGGAACCTCTCTCATGAATGAGATTAAGGCTCTGGTAGAAGAGGCTTTTCATGCAATGCTTTCTCCCCCCCCCTTTTTTTCCCCCACTTTCTGCCATATAAGCACACAGCATTCCTTTCCTCTGGAGGATGCAGAAACTAAATACCTTTTTGGAGGCATAAAGCAGGTTGATCTTCGACTTTTCAGGCTTCTGAACTGTAAGAAAAGTAAATTTCTGTTCTTTATAAATTATACAGTCTCAGGTATTTTATTTTATTTTATTTTTTTATTGGTTGTTCACAACATTACAAAGCTCTTGACATATCATATTTCATACATTAGATTGAAGTGGGTTATGAACTCCCAATTTTTACCCCAAATGCAGATTGCAGAATCACGTCGGTTACACATCCACAATTTTACATAATGCCCTATTAGTAACTGTTGTATTCTACTTCAGGTATTTTATTATAGATTCAGAAATGGACTAAGGCACTATGCCATCACAACCTCTGATACCTTGATTCATTAGTCAGAATGAGCTAAGTTATGCTGTGAAAATAAATAAGAAATCTAAGATATTGCACTAAATACAAGCTTATTTCTACATGCCAAATGTTAAGTTTCAGTGGATAATATTCATTATAGACATTCAGGGACCCAAGCTGGGGGAGTTTTCTTCCTAAACCAGAGTTCTAAAACACTGGGTTAAGGGGGAAAGGAAGGAAGAAAGAAAGAAAGAAAGGAAGGAAGGAAGGAAGGAAGGAAGGAAGGAAGGAAGGAAGGAAGGAAGGAAGGAAGGAAGGAAGGAAGGAAGGAAGGAGAGAGAAAGGAGATCAAAAATACATTTAGATTCATATGCTTCTATCTCTATTTATTTATTATTATTTTGTGTGTGTGTGGTGCTGGCGATTGAACCCAGGGCACTTTACTACTGACTACATTCCCACCCCTTTTTATTTTTAATTTATTCTGAGATGGTCTCCATAAGACCTGCTTGGAAATTGAGATTCTCCTGCCTCAGCCTCTAGGCTGGAGCTTGGCTTAAAGGCATTCACCATAGCAACCAGCTGGTTTAATTAAATTTTAAATGTAAACATGGTTTAAAAGTAAAAAACTCTGTAAAACAAGATATACACATAAAAATTCACACAATGTAAATATTCATTTTCATTCTTTTCTAGTTTACTGTATCTGAACTTTTTTTCAAAAATTAAACATAATAGTATTAATAATAATTCTTTTAATTAGACTATGTGACATTAAGTTATTCTATTTTTTCCCAAATTATCCTGGTAATAATTCATATCTGCTCACACAACTCTTAAATATTTTGTTTGTATGATTGCATAGTTCTCTCTGAGAACTATGAATATACCATTTCTTATTTAACTATTTAATCATAACTTGGATTTATGAATTTGACTATCAGGCATCCAAAATAAAAAAAATATGGCCAGAAAAATAATATACCACCTGTTAATCATATGTTCTCATAGTTCTCCTCTGTGTGATTATGCTTATGTTCTGATATTTCACTGATATAATAATGCTGCACTGAATATATTGTGTTTACATGTTTTCATATTGTTGGAGGTGTATCTTCAGATTTAACTCCTGGAAGTGAGATCAGTAAGCCAATGGGTGAATATTTAAGTAGTTATAGTTAATATTTCCAAATTCTCTTTTAATAAGTGGTAACATATTTCAGTTCACAACAATGGATAAAATTATTCTTTCCCCACAGCTCTGCCAGAATATTAGTAATTTTTAACTTCTTGCCAATTTTATAGTGAGAAGATTTTATAATGATTTTTTATGGAAATGATTATGAAATCATTTGGACATTGTTTTCCATGTTTTGGAAAAATCAGATCATTATCTGTGATCTGTCCATATTTTGCCCATTTATTAAAATGTTTTGGCTATATTTATTCATATATTAAATGCTTTCTTATATTTGGGATATTAGCCTTGTAGCTCTGCTCTCTATTATGTTTTTGCCTTTGACTTGTCTGAAAGTATTATTTCATTAATTTTCGCTTTGAAGTTATAGAAAAATTTTCCTCCACAGCAAAATTATAAGGACTCACTTGTTTCCTTCTAGCATTTGGATTGTTCCTTTATTTTTACATTTGCCTATTCCTTGGCCTATTGATTTAAGGTGTTCCATCCTAAATAAAGCTGCGTAACAAATAACACTTCCCTCTCTTCCCTCTCTAATCACTGGTACTTTTTTCTATCAAATTCTGATATCCAAAGATTCCTTTATCTTTAATAGGGGCAATATTAAGTTAATTGGATAATTTGTTTAAGTTACATGATTTGTCCTCATGTTGATTCACACTTTTCTTCATATTAGATTTTTCCTTGGGAACACACAATGGTAATATATCAGTGGTATAAATCACAAAAATTTACTTCCTACCCACATCAAGTCGGGCACAGGGTCATTGTGGTCAGCTCATCTGGCCAGTCAGCTCTGCTTCAAATAGCCTGGGCTTCCCCTCTTCACAACTTCTCATTCCATTGTCCAGACATAAAAGGTAGCACCTTTTATGGAATAGGCCATCATTACATTCAGACATTCAGAGGATAAGACTGGGAGCATTCTCTAAACACAGGTATTACATTTAAAACTTCAACAAGATGACAAAACAACATCATTCATCCAAAATGTGTTGCTCTTCCAAATCCAAAGTCAATTAGTCAGGTAAGTCAGAAACCACAGATAGAAAAGCAGAATCCTCTGAGAAGGAAGGTGCAAATAGTTGGGGAAAATAATCCTCTTTCAACTCTCTATATAGTTTTAATAAAATAAAGATGATATTATGTATATTACTTTGATAATGTATATTAATAAACAGAACCCACAGAAAATTTGAGTAATATTTTTTTAAAAAAGTTAAAAAGGGAACTGGTATGTGTGTGTGTGTGTGTGTGTGTGTGTGTGTGTGTGTGTGTGTGTTTATTCAGTGCTGGGGATAGTCTGTTAATATTGCATGTTATCAAAAATACCACAAAATATTGTTCAAAGAACTATCAAATTTTTCTATGATATTATTCGTGTAGAAAATAAAGTTATCTTTCAGCAGAGGAAATCATACTTGTGTGTGGTATATTAAAAACATATATACTTTAGGAATGTAAAACCATGCTTCAATTTATTGATTTTATTCTACTTTTTTGCCTTTTAATCTACTGTTTCTGTTCCTTTAAATCTTAGCATGGAAAGAGACTTTTAAATGACAGTTCATTTATTTCTTACACCAGTCATTCAATTAAAGGACCTTTACCAAGGTTGTTAGACTCTCAAATTTACATAATTTGACAGTTGGCTCATTTGATGGCCCTTACTTTAAGGATATCATCTCTGTTAGTTGTCGATTTTATTGTTTTAAAATTATGCTTATGCTGCTGGAAACTGCATAATGAATAACTTTAAAATCTTAGTTAGAATATGAGGCGAAAAGACAAGTAAGTGCTTAATTCACTTTATTCCAAGATATGTGTGATTCTCTGTATCCGTAAAACTCCTGACAAAGAATAGGTCCTGAAAGAATTTCAAAATTGCCTTAATGAATACCTTTTCTCCTGTTCAATGAAAAAAAAAATAACCTATGCAATACCAACATCAGGGTTCTACTCACAGAAATTCTAATTTAATTAGTATCTGATAGGGCTTATACAGAGATAGTTTTAAAAGTCGCCCAGGTAAGTCTAATTTGCACCCTAGTTCAGAGTGATAGGTATAGTTAAATCAGCACCTTGCCATGGTAAAAGGGCTCTTGGCCTGGCAACACTTCCATCATATCAGAGGCAAGTCATCAAATGGCAGACTCTCAGGCTGTACCTCAAACTTGCTTCATCAAAATCTACATGAAGATAAGATCTGCCAGGTGATTTACATGCACATTATAGTACTGTATCCACTGTATCAGGTATTAATGCCAAAGTGCTGTCTGCAGGATGGTTAGATGAAAGGAGTTATGTAACAGCAAGTATCTATTAAAGGAGTTGTTCTTATTAAAAATACCAAGTATCCAATCTCTATGCTATAGGTGCAACTCAATAATGATCAGCATTTACATCATCTCTAGAGGTATCATACTTTGAGTATTAATGTTGAAACAGATTTTTGCATATTAATTGTATTTATAGCTTACATCTAAGAGTAATGAGAAATATGGAGAAATCTAGGAATCTCATGCTTATAAAACAAGAGAGTAAAATTGACCTTTCTTCATTTAAACGGAAAAAGTTGAAAACAAGGTCTTTTGAGTTTTGTTAAATAATTTAAAGAAAATACGTTCCAAATACAGAGAGTGCTTAATATTTATAGAAGTTATTTTTTTACAAGAAATATATATATCTATAAATTTTTAAAATCACAACCTTGTAATAATAATATTTCAAGGAAATATAAAATTTGGGCACTTGTAATCTGAGCTATTTGGTAGAGAGAATCACTTGAGCCCAGGTATTCAAGACCAGCTGGAGTAAGAGAATGGCCCCATCTAAAAAAAAAAAAAAAAGTCATGAAAATATGGATTCTAAGAAGAAAAAGAAAAAAAATTAGAATATGTTGATATGAAGGTGAAAGTAGTTGAGATGTATCCAATCATGCACAAAAAGCTGAAGAGCTAGAATAAATGGTGAAACATTTCAAAGAAATTAGATAAGCAGACATAAAAATCTGACATACACAAAAAAAGCAGAATGAGATGGTAGAAAATTGAAGAAGTGCTATATTCAGCCCAAATGTTCCTTAAAATATATAGTAGAGATGGGCACAAAGATAAAACAGTGGAATAATGACAGATATGAAAGCTTAAAAAATGGCACAGAGACCCATCATTGTTTGAGTAGGCTGAAAAACAGATGAAAGTGGATGGATTAGAAACAGTCAAGAAACAAACTCAAAACTAGAAAATAGCTCAGGCGTTTTCCTTACCAAAGTCACCATAAAGCCAAAGTGAATATACTCTCACAGGCCATGTGAAACATAGTACACTCCAGAGGAAGCCATCAAATCTGTCATGCCAGGGCAAAGCTTTGCTGCTGTCTCTGCTCCTCAGGGGTCTGCCGTAGGGGTGTGACTGGGATTATTAAATATTCACTTAAATATCCATATCTGTTCTACCTTTGAATCTCTCCTTATCCAAATTTATGTCTCTCGTATCTTTATATGGGACACTAATATCTTTAGATTCATGTTTAAAATAATCTTCTTTGGTCAGTTTCACTTGTATATATATATATATATATATATATATATAAAGTTTCCTCTTAGACTCTGTATTATTATTTTTGTTTTTTGCATAAGTCTACCAAAAATAGGAATGAGGTATTCCTATTCTGTTATCATGTGACTCTGTTGACAATTTTTTTAAAAAATATTATGGATTAAGTTTTAGTCATCTTTCCCTGCTGTGACTAAAGGACCTAACTGGCACAATTATAGAATAGGAAGAGTTTTTTTTTTTTTTTGAGGAATCGAAGTTTCAGAGGTCTTAGTCCATAGAAGGCAGGCTCCATTCCTCAAGGGTGGAGGTAAGGCGGAACATCATGGTGGGAGAGGATGGAAGAGGGAAGCAGCTCACATCAGGTAATCAGAAAGAAGAGAGACTCTACTCTCCAGATACAAATATATACACCAAAGCCACACCCTCATTCCCTCTTCCTCCAGCCACACCCTACTACTTCAGTTACCACTTAGTTAATCCCTATCAGGGGATTAAATCACTGATTGGGTTAAGACTTTCACAGCCCAATCATTTCTTCTCAGAACCTTCTTACATTGTCTCACATATAAGCTTTTGGGGGACACCTTATATTCAAACAATAGAAGATTTTTTTGAAAATTGTAATATCCTCAACTAGAAAGAACAAATGAAATAATTTGGTCTACTGAGTGGTATCTTTTTCTTTATACATATATATAAATATATATACATATATTATCTATGGTATAGTACATAAAATATCGCTATATTTTTATATTATCAACTTTATTTCAGAGTTTAATATTCATATCTGTTGGTTACTTTCAGTCCTATAACTTAACTATAATTCTGCTACTACAGCTTCTGCTGTAATTGCTACTGCTACTAGTAATCCCACAATTTATCCACAACTTAATGCATTCTGGATAACCAAAGAAAGTCACATACATGTTTTAATTAAACACTTAGAACAACTGTGAAGTAGGTATCATTCTTCTCTTATTTACAGGTGAATAAGAACATTTCTGCAAATGGTAGCCCATAAATATGTACAAAGTAATGAAAATAATAGGTGATGACTGCAAATGCTTACTGTGATTCAATGACAGTTGAAGGCTTTACACATGTTAATTTATTTAATCTTTACACCAACTTGAAGAAGTAGATTAACCATGTTTCAAAGCAAAGAAAGTAAGGCTAAGCAGCTTGCCCACTATCACATATGGGAGTGAGGATGCAAACATTGCCTTTGTTTGGAGGTTTTGGAGATAGAGATTACTTTCTATCTTGGAAAGCAACATCTATCCTGCAGTATATATTCTTGCCCTTTTATAGTGCCCTTAAATAAAGAAACTCAGGCATCCTCTTTACCAAAGCTGCTTTACAACTAAAGTCACTACATTCTCAAAGGCCTTATCAAACACAGCTTCCTCCATGGGAAGACATCACATCTATGATCTTTGGGCAGAGTTGCTGCCCTCTCTGCAGTAGGGTGGGTGGAAATTATCTCTCCCTGTCTAACTGCTATGCTGTGTCTTTAGTATTAAACTGCATTTCCCTTGAATTTCATCCTCAGAGTCATTCTGGGGCTGGAAGATTGACTTGTATATTCTCATCTCTTTGTTAATGTTGGGAAAAAATATAATGGCAGCAGCACCCCAGAGAAAAACCCCAACAGGGCATCTAACGACCCTCTTTCCCCTCTTTGTTTCTTTCACTGTCGGGAAACGTTCCCTCCGGCACCAATGTTCAAACCCTGCTGGTGGGAAGCCTTAGCCCCAATTAGAATTAACTTCTTGGGCACCCGAACTGACATATGGAAGAGCTTGCCAATAAATGGGCGACCCGTTATCTACCTCAGCCCTGCGACCTCTCCTTAGACCTTTATAAACACACAGCCTTTTGTAATAAAGTGGAAACCTCTTTGGTAATCTGTGTCCTGTGGTACAGCGTCTTCCAGTCTTACAGTTAAGATAACAGTTGTGTTGTTTCCTCAGCTTTTAGGATCATGTAAATTAAAATGTGAATTAAACATATTACCTGACTACTACCTTACTAGGAAGTCCATGAAGAATTCTATTATTCTATAAATAATTTGTAATATTTTGAATTGGACTTTTCTTGATTAAAAGAATTTAAGAGGAGTGCCCTGGGGTTCAATCCCTGATACAAAATAAATAAATAAAAATTAAGAAAGTCCCTCTTCAAAATTTGTAAGAACCACTCCATCAATCCATGTGTCTTTAGTCTTTTCTTGTTTATTATATTTTCCTAGCATATAAATCTGATTTTGATAAAGTTTTGCATAGTAATTTTCAATATCTTTCCATTGGTTCTAAAACAAACTGATTGATCACCCAGCAGGCAAGGCATTTCATGATCTGGCTGCTGCCCAAATATCTACCTTTATATACTCATGCTGCTACCCTTTTTTTTTACTTTGAATTCCAACAGTACTTAACTACTTGTTTTTTTTTAATTTTTTTTATTGTTGGTTGTTCAAAACATTACATAGTTCTTGATATATCATATTTCACATTTTGATTCAAGTGGGTTATGAACTCCCATTTTTACCCCGTATACAGATTGCAGAATCACATCGGTTACACTTCCATTGATTTACATATTGGCATACTCATGTCTGTTGTATTCTGCTGCCTTTCCTATCCTCTACTATCCCCCCTCCCCTCCTCTCCCCTCCCCTCCCCTCTTCTCTCTCTACCCCCTCTACTGTAATTCATACCTCCCCCTTGTATTATTTTTTCCCTTTCCCCTCACTTCCTCTTGTATGTAATTTTGTATAACCCTGAGGGTCTCCTTCCATTTCCATGCAATTTCCCTTCTCTCTCCCTTTCCCTCCCACCTCTCATCCTTGTTTAATGTTGGTCTTCTTCTCGTGCTCTTCTTCCCTAGTCTGTTCTTAGTTACTCTCTTTATATCAAAGAAGACATTTGGCATTTGTTTTTTAAGGATTGGCTAGCTTCACTTAGCATAATCTGCTCTAATGCCATCCATTTCCCTCCAAATTCTATGATTTTGTCATTTTTTAATGCAGAGTAATACTCCATTGTGTATAAATGCCACATTTTTTTATCCATTCGTCTATTGAAGGGCATCTAGGTTGGTTCCACAGTCTTGCTAAAGTGAATTGTGCTGCTATGAACATCGATGTAGCAGTGTCCCTGTAGCATGTTCTTTTTAGGTCTTTAGGGAATAGACCGAGAAGGGGAATAGCTGGGTCAAATGGTGGTTCCATTCCCAGCTTTCCAAGAAATCTCCATACTGCTTTCCAAATTGGCTGCACCAATTTGCAGTCCCACCAACAATGTATAAGAACTACTTGTTTTTTTCTCCATGTTTTGGTAAATGCTGCCAACATGACACACCTCTGTCATCCTTTAGGTGTTTGTAGATTCTTCCCTAAACTGTTCGTTGTTCTTCACTTTGTTTCCTGTTATATTTACTTGGTACTTTGTACTATATGTCTATAATAGCAAATATCCTAGCAAATTATTCACAGCATAAATAAGTTCTGGGAGCTCCATAATATACCAAGTGTCCACATCTAGCAAGATTTCAGACTCCACGTAGGGCCAGTTTGTCACGGAGATTTCAGAAAAATTCCCTTTCAACTTTCAACTCTGTTTGGAACCCAGATGCTCCAAGGCTTGTCTCCACTCCTTGGCCCACAACATTGTATTGAAATCCTCTTCTCTATGGAGATCATTCAGAATTTCTGATTGATTTACTCCTTTGAATTCTGTCTTTTGAATTTTCCTCTTTGAACAGAAATTCACTGAATAACATAGTCCAGACTGCATCCTAACCTAGGAAAAATACTAAAGGTGTCAATACAAGTGACAGTGACCTATGGTACTAACAACAGTTGTTTGATTCATCTTGAAAGGAGGAATTCTATTTATTTCACACAAAGACATGAACATTTGTAAATTAACCAAATAAATGAACAACTAAACTGATTTTGTTTTGGTTACAGGGACTGAACCCAGAGGTGCTTAACTACTGAGCCATATCCTCAGTCCTTTATTTTATTTTATTTTGAGATAGGGTTTTGCTAACTTGCTGAGGCTGGCTTTCAACTCACAATCCTCCTGCCTCAGCCTCTGCAGTCACAGGGATTATAGACATGCACCACAATACCCAGCAATTAATTTGTTTTTGCTAGCTTGGCTATTGCAAGATGATTTTGACACTGTTTTTCAACTCAAAGTTTCCTCAGATAGCAATGGTTTAGGACAGTGTTTTATAAATTGTACCCTCTGGAGTGCTCAGAGAGTGATACTGGTGTGCAGATTCAGGAAATGAAAAACAAGGAGGTCCTACTAGGCAGGGCTACAGGCAGCTCACATGAATTTCAAGCAGAGAAAATCCCCTTGTGTGCACTTTATATATTGGATTTCTTCCAAATATTTTAGTTGAATAAATGTTTCCAAGACTTACGAGTGTAAAAAAAAAGAAAAAAGAAAAAAAAAAAAACCACGAAACTACTCATCCAAATCTATTCTAGCAAGTGGCATAGGCTAACTTTCCATACCACTTAAATCTGCTTAGCTTGTCTCTATTGTACTTTAATAAATTTTCATGAACTTAAAACTTCTCGAGCTATGATACTGAATTTGCCAAGAAGACAAACAAAGCATTACATGCTTGGCAAAGTTGCTTCTACATCTTTAATGATGACAGACTTCCCAAGAATATCCAATGGACCCGATCTGCATAAACAAAAGGATTTATTTACCTAGGCATTTCTACATATAGGAAAGTGAATGATTGAATCCTTCCATACCACTCTAACTCCTTGGCACCTAGAACTTCAAGGGCCTCCTGCCTAGAAGAGAATTGCCAACAAGGAATGTCTTGGAAAGCACTAAAGCAAAAGGATTAGTGAGCTATTGCAGACAAAATGAATTATGCTTAGCACTTACAGGCTTTCTATGGGCCATAGCAGGATGAATGAGGCATTATTAGTACTGTACATTTTGTGCCAGAGGCAATATCCCACACTGTAGTACTTTCAACTCCTTGACAGGCCAGCCTCCATAGTGTGTACTTGCAGGCTGATGCTGGTAGAAGCAAAGTAACACACAGAGACAAAAATCCTTTAAGTTCTGTCGTTCCTTGAAATAAAGAATGATAAAAATCAATGCATTATGTTAATTTGAGCATCAAATAAAACTGTACTGTGAATTTTTTTTTTAACATGGCTCCTATGGCTATTAATCCACACCACAAAATCAAAGGGAGTGCTTAGTCTGCCAAAAAGGACTTAAAACACTTCAAGATACTTTTGAATTTTATTTTATTCTTTTCTTTTCTCATCATGGATGATTCCCATATTTTCAAAGGAAAAGGGCCTCTTAGGAGTTGAAGGCAATGACTTTTCTCATGGCATCGATGTCTGAAGCAGAGACATCCAGAGACACTTTGCGGTTTTATGACTCTTTAAGGAAAAATGGCGAATTGTCATCTCTGCTCCCTCTAAATAGATGGAATATTGATAGCAGGGAACATTATTTGCCTACATTAGCACAGAAAGAATGCCCCATTTCAGTATTGAGAAAATAAGGACAAGAAACAGAAGAATGAGTACACTGCATGTTTATGGAAGTGACATGTTGATCCAATGAGACCTAAATTGATACGTCATACACTTTGCCTTCATTAATGTGCATTATAACTCAACTTCCTGCCAGAGAGTTCCACATCATCCTCCACTTTTTAAATTAGGCACAGTAGACTAGACAAGAACATCACATTAGTTTGAGAAATATATTTGCCAGCAAATGGTTTTTATGTAAGAAAATATCTACCCCAAATATTTGAAAATTAGCCTATTGTAAACACTACAAATCATTTAAAAATTACCTAAATCCTCACCGAGTGCAGTCTGCTAGAGCATCATTTTTAAAAGTGTGGCACTAGATAATAAAATATTGTGGAATGCAGCTTTCATTTTCACTTTTTACCTATCAATGCATGGTATAAGCCTGTATGCTTAGTAAAGGAAGGTCAATCCTAATTGGTTAACTGCAACAGTCAATGAAATAGATTTATGCATCTACTTATTCATCCATTCATGCATCTAACACATTGAATGTCTATTCTGAGGTAGACAACTGTGCTAGCAGCTGAGGGTCAGACATGAAAGCTACAGTTTTTGCTCTTTTGGGGCTAAAAAAAAATAACATTGACAGTAGAATTATAATAGGAGCAAAGGTAGAGGTAAATATCAGGCGCTATGGCAGCAGAAGTCAAGCATTAATTCAGTGAGTCCTTTAGTTTCAGGGGCCAAATGTTTCCAGTTAAATAAGAGAGGACAAATGTTCCCCTCATGGTGTCTTGCTTGGCCTTGGAGTGCATCCTGTATCTGGGACTCCTTAGCCAAAGGCTTTCTATACTCAGGGCTTTACTGTCCAAGTCCTTGGAGAAGTTATCTTCATGGGATAATCTTTTGTTCAGTGCCTTTATACTTAGGAGATTTTTTTTTCATCTTCTTTCTCTTAAATCAACACTTCTTTGTCACAGCCTCACAGACCTTCTCTTACCTTCTCAACGTGTTGCCATAATTTCAGTTTCTACTGTCGGAGCTAGCTCCAGAGAGTGTATTCCTTATTTAAAGTGACACTTGACGCTCTACACCTTGCTTGCATTCTTCACACTCTTGATTTGCTTTTGTCTGCTCATTATGGTTAAAAACTGCAGCAGTCCTACATCATATTAGAGCCCTCTTCTAAACCAGTGACATGTCGGTATTGAAATTTCTACTCAATTTCAAGAATGCAAGGCTTTTAGCTCAGTGTTAAGATATTTTAAAAGCCATAATCATCCTTGAAATTTACTGTGAGATAAATGGCGTGATATTACATGGTTTTCAAAGAGAGAACTTATACAAAATTTTAAGTTTATAATTACTTCACTTTGAAAGCATTCAGAAGTTTTTTTTTTTTTAAAGTTTCTTGCAAGCTGCCTTCCCATACTGTTAAGTGACTGTTGCATACCCAGAAAACACTAGATATTCCCTGAATAGCATTTAGTCATTGCTTTCTCATTATCAAGAATCCTAGTCACTGTCCCATACTGATTTTCTTTCTATCTCATAACAGGATTTCTTATTCTCATTATGTACTAATAAATAGAAAATTCCATAATGTGCTTTCACTTACTCCTGTGCCTAACTCTTGCATAGGGCAATTCAGAATTTCACATTAAATCCACATACTACCATATTTCTTAGTACAGTAATTTATTCAGGGAGGCAAGAGAGCATGAAGTTATATTTATTCTCAATTGAAAAGTGAGAAAGAGCAAAAGGAGAAGAAAAAGAGGATCCTTTGGCATTCATGCAATTAAATAATAACACTTTTCTATCTCTTGAACCCTTTCCTTTGCTCTTTACAAAAGGCAGTAAAACATCTATTTTTTTCCAGTGAATAATAATACCCTGTTAGCCACCAACATTCCTAATGTCTGAGTCCACAATATCTTGACAGTTATGACCCAATCAATCATCAATTGTTATTGGAGTCTAATCACTTGTTTAAACCATATTTATTCAGTAGAGTTATAATGTGTCTGTCACCCTGTAAGAACTGAATATGTAGTGATGACCATGATAGACATGATCTCTGGCTTCACAGACCTTGTGGTTTACTGGAAAAGACATATTCAAACAACATTCACTCACATAATTCATGAATGTCCATAGTAAGAAATGAAGTGAAATTAGAAAGCTGACTATGCATATAGACAGAATCCAAGGGAAAAAATCTGGATTGTCAAAGATAATTTCCACGAGAAATCTGAGTCTACATGATGAATTATTCACTTGAGGATAGAGGTAACAACTCTGCAGAGTGCTAAATGTAAGGAACTATATGTTTGTAGGCCCTTGCAGCACAGGATACTCTAACCTGTTTAGCAGTTAAAAGGCCAGCAAAGTTAGAGATAGGAGAACAAGAGTGAAATCTGCTAGGTGAAAAGGAGCAACGTAAAACAATCTAAACATTATATAATTTAATTCATATAAGTTATCCAGAAAAGGCAAAAATGTAATAAACAAGAAAAAAGATTGATGGTTTTCCAAGAAGCAGGTATGGGGATGGGTTTATTGTAAATGAACATGAAGCATCCTATAGGAGTCATGAAAATCAGAAAATGGAGTGGTAATCATTGTAAAACTTAGCAATCACTAAAAAAATCATTGGATTGTAAAGTTAAAATGGAAAAATTTAATTATATGTATGTTATACTTCAAAGCATTGTAGAAATTAAAAATTTTATAGCTGGATGGATGGATAGATAGATTCAAAAGATAATTAGGTAATACAGTGGTCTAGATGTTGTGACTGGCTGAAATCATTGTGGGAGAGGCTGGTGCATCTTCTTCTGGCAAGAATGGATGATAAAATGGTTGGGGCTTGGATGGTTCTGCCAGTTATTAGTATCTCCAGATGATTCCATTTTTCATAATTCAAGTTCTTACTCTTTTAAAACATCAGCAATGCTCACACAAACTACCAAGGCTAAAACACAAAATCCCAACTCCAAATGTAGCACCACCATCTAGCCACACTGTTCTATAGTTTCTTATGTACAAAAATTTTTTTACCAAAGATGCAGGATATGGGAGATGCCCCTGATAATACTGTGTGCAGTAGATGCTATTGTGGCTTTTAGCCTGTGCTTCTCAGGTACTTACTCAGAATGCACCAGACTGTGTTGTGCTGACTTGAGCCAGTAACACACTGCCATGGTTTACAAGAGTCAAACAGTATATATGTGTACCAATTTCTGATCACTCCAAAGAAAAGGAAGGAGAGAAAAAAACAGTCATACACATTACAGTGTTCTTATTCTAATCAAAATGTATTCTGAGAAAAACATGCCATATGCCTTTCTTCTACTCCTATTAATATATTTTGATTTTGTACCTCGGCAACCTGCATATTTGAATTTTCAGTGTTACTGCTAAATAATATATGAAGGTGCACAGACAATTACAGATGATAATTTGCATCTATTTTAAAGCAAGAGAATTTTTTTACAATTCATTTCAATATTTTCTACAGTATGATGTAATGATACACAACTTTTCATTCCTTTTAGAATTAAACATAATGTAGATATATAAGGAAACAAAAGTTCCAAATACAGAAAGCAGAAAGTAATTATCTCCTAGTTACATTAAGAGGCAATTGTTCTGAA
Source organism: Ictidomys tridecemlineatus (assembly GCF_052094955.1). NCBI lineage: Eukaryota > Metazoa > Chordata > Mammalia > Rodentia > Sciuridae > Ictidomys > Ictidomys tridecemlineatus. The sequence goes on from NC_135483.1 coordinate 112,310,728, forward strand.
CACTGAGAATTCTTTTACAAAATAGTCAAGATTAAATTTATACATCATCTCAGTCGCATTCATAGATGAACAAAATATTTTATTTTACCAATTTCTTCTGTAACAATGATAATTAATACATGTTTACTATATGTCAAATTCATAAATGCTATTTCTTTCCTTCTCCCCCACACATAGATACTGAATGCTCAGTCTAATTATATGAAGTAGATACTATTGCTTTCCATATTTTGCGTTAAAGGAACTGGAACATAATTAAATATCTTCTCAGGTAACATCTAATAAATTAATAAATGGCAAAATAAATAGAACTGAAGGCTTTCTGCTCTTATAGGTCATATGCTTTGTTATGCAATACCACATATCTATCCCATAACTTTTAATTTTTTCTTTTACTTTTCAAAATTACTTCTTTTTTCAATCAGTCTGATATGACTTTCAGAGTGTTAGAAATGCAATTCTTAGTTTACTAATAATAAAGAAGCTTGAATTCTCTGACCTTTTTTCTTATCTATTGCTTCACCAGAACCTGAGAACTACCAAATAAAGCCAAAATCCACTTGCTTTGGATCAAGACTTGTGAGAACTAAGAAAAGAAAACAGAATCAGAAATACTTTGTCTAATTATTTTACACAGTACTTGGTTAATCCATCTGAAAACCTCATCCACTTATTGAAAATAAAAAATAAATTTTTTTTTTGGTCTTTAAAATTCTGTGCTGAATGAATAAAGTTATTAAACTGTATCATATGCTAAAAATCACAAGATATTCAGTGGTGATATAAAGCAGTTCACAAAGTGGAGAATATTGGGAGGCAGAGGAAAGATCACAGAGAACCTTAGTTCTCTAGGAGTGTCTGTATTAAATGTCTGTATTAAAAAATGTCTGTTTTATTCTGAAGATGCTTTATACACAATTAAGAGTTTCAAGTGTGCAAATAATGAGGTAATGGTCACATATTTAGAAAGATTGATGTGATTGTATAGTAGCTTATTAATTTGAGACATACAGGACATCAAGTTATTTAGAAAATGTCATAATGATCAAGGTGAATGATGATTATGACTTATGTTAGAGCTGTAGCTGGTAGGATAATGGAAAGAATTCATTAAGAAATATTTCAGAGCTAGGCATGGTGGTGCATGTCTATAATCTCAACAGTTTAGGAGGCTGAGGTAAGAGAATCACAAGTTCAAAGCCAGCCTTAGCAACTTAGCAAGGCCCTAAGCAAATTAATGAGATCCTGTCTCAAAATAAAAAGGGGCTGGAGATGTGGCTGAGTGCCTAAGCTCTCCTGAGTTCAATCCCTGGTATCAAAAATAAAAACAAAAACTATTTCAGAGGTAGTATTTGAAATATTTGGCATTTTATTGGATGTGAGAAAGAGTGAAAAATCAAGTATAATTCCCAAGGAATAAATTAAGTAACCCATTGAATAGAGGGGTCTTCCACAGAGATACAAAATACACAAAGATTAGGATTGGGGAATAATTAAATCTTCAGAATCTATAAATGATATTCTGTCAAAAAAATTAGAGGGACAGAGGATGAGTTAATTCTAGAAATGGTTATAAAAGAAGGCTTCTTAATTTCTATTCCTGTATGTTGATAGTGGTATGTTTTCATCCTCTCTCAAATATTATCTTCATTATTCTTAACATTATAAATTAATTTTAACAAGTTTTGTAATTTTAGTTTTCCAAATAGTATCATTTCACAAATTTTTACCACTTGAAAAAAATCTGGAAACCTCCATGTTTCCATTTTATCTAAGAGAGGTTGAAATAGGATTAAAATTTATAAACAAAAGTGTACCAGCTTCTTTTTAAATTTCAATTAGTTTTTTCTTCTTTTACGCTTATTTAAAAAATAATAATTGCATCAGTCTTGGCCTCACCCTGGTTCTGATGAGTTACTACTTTCATACTCAACTGCAGGTAAAAACACCTTAACTTCTCCTTCATTCTAGCAAAACATTCCTCTTGTTTCCTTGATTCTTCCACTTTCTGTGCTGCTTTCTCTATCAGACTGATTGGACTTCAACTTTACACATCACCTCCAGAGATTGCATGCTTAGGAATGTAAAAATTTTAACATAGATTGATATTCTACCTCCTACCCTAAGCCAATAAAATTTAAGGATTGTATACATTAATGTTACACACACAATAAATGTACAATAAATGAACTCTTTTCATTCAATAATCATTTGCCTTTTTGAGTATGGAAATAATATACAATTTATGATTATTTATTTTAAATGCTATAGTAAATTTTCGACATACAGGCTGTTTTATCTTCATAAATGAGAATATGCAAAGATCAGAGTAGTCACAGATCTAATGATTTCCATAATGGTAATCAGTTTAATAATGCTATGAAGTACTGTTATTTTTCAAAAATATTCATTCTCTTTGCATAATTAAGTCTCTCATGGATTTTTTTCCCTCCACATACTTTTGATTGTCTATGTGGTCTTCAAAGGAACAATGTGAGAGTCTTAAAAATTCTAACCAGGGACATTTATTTGACTCTACTAACTTTTCCACAGAAACTGAGCTAACACTTAGTGGTTAGAGTAAAACCATATTGCTTCTGAATTTCATTGATACTGCATTTTGTCTAATTCTGCCTCGTGCAAAATGGCTATTTCTTCTAAAAGGTTATGAAAAACAAATCTCTTCAAGTTCATATTTTTTTCCACAGGGAATTGAAAGATACAATTGCTAGTATTTATTTAACCAAATAATTTATTTCTTTTCTGGGAAAACTGTAAAGTTTTGGAATACAAACTGACCTTTTGTATCCCTTCATTCTGACTAAAAAAAAAAAAAAAAGGAAAAAAAGAAAGAAAGAAAAGAAAAGAAAGAAAGTAAAACCTTGTATCTTTGTTTCTGAAATGAATGAAAACACATATGCAATTATCAAGGTACTGTTTCTGTCTCCATAATTATATTACTAACTTTCAAAACCTTATGTGGCACTGATTTTCCAAAAACAGCAGTGATGGGTAACAGCCTACATGTCCTCCTGAATAGGGCCTCAAAATATAATAATATGTAATGGAAGTTCAGATACAGAAATTATCTTTTGCCTAATTTAACACAGCTTTCCATTTCCCATATGACAGAAAGAAATACTATCATTTACTTAAATCTTTGTCACAATCCATGCAATATATAACACAAAAAAAACCCACATTAATCCTTTCTCTTGCATCTGATATCAAGACACACTTTATGCTAAATTTAGCTAAAGAATGGAGATTGGGAATGGAAGGATAAAAACTGTTATTCAGAAAAAAATCAACTGGTAATCAATCTGCAAACATTGGCTGAGTATGGACTGTATCTAACTCTGTCATATTTATTAGGAAGTTGCCAACTAACTGTCTTGTGGAATAGATTGTTTGTCGTGATTGTCTCAACTCAGTAATATTTAGAGTCAGCTTCTTTCCCTTCATTCTCTCTCTCCAACTGTGATAAAAGATAATATAGAAAATATGTTTAAAGGTCATATTATGTCAAAACCATGAATTTTATTTCAGTTTCTAAAAGGACTTTGTGTGGGTGTTTCAACACTAATTGCATTGAGTCATGTTTTTAAAGCATCTTACCTTACCTGAATGTCTTTCACATAGGTTCCCCAAGGACACTACAAATGAGCAACAGTCACTTTCAAGTTTCAAAACAGTTCTGCTTAGACTGACTAATGGGGTTGAAAGGTCCCCAAATCAAGATGACACAAAATTCAGTGGACTTATGAGCAGACAGTTACAATAAGGATTTGAAACAAGATGATAATCATCATTGGAGGTGGACATAATAAAAGAAAGATGGAAGAGTCTTAGGGAAAGGACTTAGCAAAAACAGACTTTCATCTGTGTGTGAAGTTTTAGCATTTCAGAACTAGAAGGAAAATTAGCTGTCACTTACTTTAAATTACTTCCCACTACATGTGAAGAAATTGAGGCCAAGAGAGGGCAAGGGACATATTGCTCAACATACAGCTAGGGAGAAAGGAAGCAAGAACTAAAATCTACTTATTCTGATGGTATAACACCTTTTTTCTTATCTTTTCTTTCCCTCCACCTTTATTTTTTTGTTGTTGTTCCCCCTTTCCTCTCTCTCTCTCTCTCTCTCTCTCTCTCTCTCTCTCTCTCTCTCTCTCTCTTTCTCCCCCCCCCATCTCTATCTCTCTCCTTTATTTTTGGTGCTGGGGACAAGACTTAGGGCCTCCACGTGCTATGCACACACACACTCTGCCATTACATTACTAGTCCCCTACTCTGATTTTAATTACTATAACTATATAAAATGCATGTGCTTCTTTGTGAGGCAGTCCAGTATAAAATAAATCACAAGTTCATTTGGTGATTATGTTGAGTATAATCTTCTTTCTCAAACCATTCATAGTTATCTATGAAAGTAACCTAAACACACTTCTTCACACAATAAATCTTAGATATATGAAGACACTTTTGTATCTACCCATTATTTTTTAAATAACCCCCCTTCTCTTTTGTCCCCAATCTATCTTGCAAATTTCAAATTCCTTTACCTGGGTTGATCTGACTTAAACAAAGCACAGTAAAATTGCTACTTGTTTTCTCTCTTTCCCCCCTTACAATTGGGTTTTTAGTTTACATTTTTAAAAATTCAATTTTAATTCACACTGACTTTGCAGTCAAATATAGCCCCGAGTTAATAAAAAGACAGAATCTTTTGAGTTGGGATGAGAATGTTAACTATAATCTCGTTCAACTCTCTTACACTGGTGTCTCCCTTGCAATTTCTCCCTTGCAGTGGCTGCCTACATTTGAATAGTTCTGGTGACAGGCTACATATTACCTCCTGAGAAAGCTTGCTTCATGTTCAAATAGCTCTGCTTCTTATCTCTTCCTTATTTCATGCTACATCTTTCTCCCTGTAGTAACAAAATATTGGTCCTTAGTTTGCATCCTTGGGGCTATATAGCCACATGACAACCTTCAGATGTTTATAAGCAGCTTTTTTATTCACACTGAATCATTTCTCCTCCAAGCAAAATGTTTTTATTCTCCTCTACTATACTTACATAATGAGGTTTAGAGTATACCTTAACTTTCTTGATTACCTAATTTTTGTTCTCGGTAACGAACTCAATTTGCTCATAACTCATTTCAAGTACTGAATAAAGAATGAAATATGTTCCTACAGATTTATCAGTAATGCCTAATATCCTACTTGATATATGTATTGCAATAGAAGCTAAAGTCACATTTTGATAGCTATGTCCTTCTAATGATTCATATGAAACTTACTAATTGACATTTCTTATGTCATTTTTAGATAAGCTGACACTCCTCCATTCTGAATCACTGCCATTAGAATTTCAAAACCAAATAAACATCTTTGAATTCACCTTTAATTTTATTTTCATAAGTAGAGTTATGCTGTCCATATTATTTTGTGGGAGAAATCTTGATTTGTTCATCAACACTTTTATTATTCCTTCCATTTCCTTTATCAGACTATAGCATCAACATATCTTGGATTTATTGATTTATTAAGTCACTGACTAAAAAAAGAATAAAAAGAAAAACAGGGCAGGGTCAGTTAAGTGTAAAGTCTAAAATACATACCTAGAAACTTCTCTTGAGTCTACAATTCTATTCATCAAACTTATGAACCCTTCTTCAACTAAAATGGTGTAGAAGATGAGGTGTGGTGGTGCACACCTGTAGTCCCAGAAGCTTGGGGGCTAAGGCAGGAGGATCACAAGTTCAAGAAGAGCTTCAGCACCTTATCAAGGCTCTAAACAACTTATCAAGGTCCTGTTTCAATGTAAAATATAAAAAGGGCTGGAGATGTGGCCCAGTGGTTAAGTGCTGCTGGGTTCAGTCCTCAGTACCAAAAAAACAAACAAACAGAAACAGTTTTTTTGTTTTGTTTTGTTTTTGTTTTTTTTGTTTTTGTAGAAAGATAATTCAGGGGGGTAAAGATAGAACTGATCTGTTTGAAGATATGCCCATATGAATTTTCTCTCTCTCTAATTCCCTGACTTCTCTAGGTCAGTATCATTATCCAAATTACCTCCTCCATGAAATCTTCAGGGAACTTTGGTACATGATTTGAATCACAGCAATTACCACATTTGAAAATGATTATGTTATAAGCAATGATTCTATCCACATTCTATTGTATACAGATTACTATGACAAATTGGCAAATGTGTAAGAGAAATTAAGTTACAATATGCATTCTCCCATAAATTAATTTATTAATTAATAATCAAATTAATTTATTTTAACAGTAACCCCTCCAAATAAATTTATAAACACATAGAATATTTTGATAATAGTCATAAAGCTATAAAAGTAAAAGAATGAATAACACTATCTTTAAATGAAAATAAAGAGCTTCGAATAATACTCAAATAGTATATAACACCATGTAGTATATATACATATATTTTCTATAATTAGGGGAAACAACTGATTATTTATTAATAATTAGAACACCATTTTAAAAAATAACAAATATTTAGCCAAAATAAATTTCAGATATAATACCAATTTATTGGGTGGGGGGTACTGGGGATTGAATCCAAGGGAGCTTTACTACCAAGTCACATCCACAGCCCTTTTTTATCTTTTCGTTTTTAGACAGGATCTCCCTAAGTTGCTTAGGGCCCTGATAATTTTTTAAGGCAACCATGAACTTGTGATCTTCCTACCAGCCTCCACAGTCAACGGGACCACTGACATGCACCACAGTACTCTGCTACACTGATTTTATCATAGATAATAAAAGTTCATAATTGCTAGGAAGAAACATAAGTGATTGTTTATCATGCTTAATGCAAGGGTGCCATGGCAGAAATTACAAATTATCTAATTAAAGGAAAAACTACAGGTGGTAAAAGAGAGCACAATTAAAAAATCAAATTATGCAAAATAACAATATTGAAATGATATGAATAGTCTTGTAAAGCAAGAAAATCATGAACTATGAAGGAAAATTAATGTAAAAACACAAATAAGTAATTTGAGAAATAAGAATTAAAAACAGCAATGAACATGAAAGTCATCATCTCTCCACCATTGAACTGCCAAGAATATGAGTTTCCTATCATTTATATTGGCAGATATTTAAAAGATTGCTAATACCAATATTTCTTCATGGGAGTAACCGGTCAACTTTTGGATGAGGTCAGTTTGAAAACAGGTTTCTGTAAATTTTGGAACACCTTTAGAATGAATAACAAAAGCCTGAAGAACATATTATAGGTGCATAACTATGACTTGGAAGAATGTTCAGAATATATGCTGAATAACAAATATAAATTACTAAAGAAGGTATGTAGCCCCCCATTTCAGTTACAAATATGTACCATAAAAAAAAACCTATGTCTAGCCTAGAATTTATGTTTCCACTCTTCAATAAACACTTCCAGGTTTTTGGTTTCTTTTCCATATTCACTACTATTTACAATTTTTTTTTACAGTTTTTTAAATGTAATTATAGTCAAAACTTCTTTTTATTACTTTAACACTCAAGTTACCAATAAAGACAAAATACTTGAGGAAGTTAAAATTGGAGACTGTTGTTGAGTACAACTAACTTTTTGTTAAAATCTTAAGCTACTAAAAATATATGTGAGTTATTATCAGTATTATTTGAGTCTATGTTAAGGAAAACGACAAACACTGAAATTTCTCATTTTCCTGGTCAGACTGTAGTTTTTCCTTATACCTAAGGTGAATGACTCAGAAAACCACAGATGGTTATTTTTTGAAATTTCATTTGTAAATTATCACTCTCTCTCATGATTGTTAACTGTGTTCTAGTAATTTGATACTGGAGAAATTAACTAAAATTATTCCTTTAATTATAAACTTTGCATATATTACTTAATGTCAACTTTTCATGTAACTGCTAGATAAAATTATTTATCTTCATTTTTTTAATGTGGAAAGATAATTCTAGAGGCATTAAGTGACTTCCTCAAGGTTGATAACACAAATACATAAAGGTCAGCAGGAAGGAGAGTAAGTAAGCCACATTAAAGACCACATCTATATTATTTTCAAAATTTTCAGGGATGAACATAATATTTATAAGTTGGTTCTCAACAAAAGAAAAAAATATCAAATGCATGAATTGAACTCTTTAAACTAATATAGCACCAATAATACCTGCATTATATGATGGTTGAAACAATGGGATTAGATGATACATGTAAAAGGATTCATAAAGTATCTGACAAATAGTAAGAATATATAAAGAACTCAGAAAAACCCAATTTCAAAAACGAAATAACCCATTTAGTAAATGGACAAGTGAATTAAACAGACACTTCTTGTAATAAAAGATATGAAAAAAATGTTCAATATCTCTAGCCATCAGGGAAATGCAAGTCAAAACTCACTGAGATTTTATCTAACTTCAGTTAGAATGGCAATCACCAAGAATACAAATAACAAGACAGTCTCCAGATTCATTTATTAGCAAATTTCATAAAATTACTCTTTTCGTGGCTGAATAATATTCCATTGTGTCTATATACCACATTTTCTTTTTTTTTAAGCTAAAGGATGAATTTATTTTTTGAAAAATATGATGTCAAAAATAAAGTTTATCATTTTGCTTAATATTAATGAACATTAGTTTGTATTATTTATTGGATATGTCATAGGCAGTACAGTTAGGTCTTTAAAATATCTAAAACTTCAAAGCAAAATTTAAGAAAGTTACTTTTAAACTTTTTACCACATTTTCTTTATCCATTCATCTGTTGAAGGTCATCTAGGTTGATTCCATAGCTTAACTAAGATAAATTGAGCTGCCATAAACATTGATGTGGCTACATCACTGTATTTTGCTGATTTTAAGTCCTTTGAGTATATACTAAGAAGTGGGATAACTGAGTAAAATGGTGCTTCCATTCCAAGTTTTTCCATGTTCTTTCCATTGCTTTCCAGAGTGGTTCCCCCCAAAACCAAAGTTGAATGTTCTCTCTGATATATGGAGCTAACCCACAATAAAGGTGGAGGGAGTAAAGAATAGAAGTTCAGAGGATTAGACAAAGGGGAATGAAAGGCAGGGAGAGGAGATGGGAATAGGAAAGACAGAATGAATTGGACATAACTTTGCTATGTTCATATATGAATACACCACCACCGAAACTCCACATCATGTACAACCCAAGAATGGGATCCTAATTAGAATTAGTTTTGTTCCATGTATCTATATAGTCAAAATATACTGTCATCATGTTCATTTATAAAGAACTTTTTTTTAAAAAAAAGAATACAAATAATAATAAATGCTGGCAAGGATGTAAGGGAAAAAAATCTCTTAACACACTGTTGATTGAAAATGAAAATTCGTACAGCCACTGAAAAAGTCATTGTGGAGGTACCCCCAAACATTGGGAATGAAACCACCATGTGACCCAGATATAGAACTCATCAATATTTACCCCAAAGAAATAAAAATGACATACTATATACATACATGCACACACATGTTTATAGCAGCACAATTCACAATAGCCAAGCTATGTAACCAGCCTAGGAGTCTGTCAACAGATTAATTCATAAAGAAAATATAGGTATATTTACACAATGGAGTTTTATTTAACCACAAAGAAGAATGAAAATAGATCATTTGCAAGAAAAGAGATGGAACTGGAGATCATCATATTAAATAAAATAAGCCACACTCAAAAAGTTAAGCAATATGGATTTTCTTTTATATGTAGAACCTAGAGGAATCTCATGAAAATAGAGGGAGGTTAATAGCAAGGAGGAAAGAGATCAGAGGGAGGAGGGAAAGTAAAGTTGAGGTGCTGGTGGGTGAAGTCCATCAAAACATTTTATGTGTATGTAGGAATATGCCACTACTACTACTATTACTCTGTATATAAATTTTATGCACCAATAAAAAGAATTAATTAATACAAAGAAACTATCTGCATCATAACTAAGCAGCTCAACATAATTATTGCTGCATTTGGAATTATCAGAGAAATTTGAGGAAATGATTATTCGAAAAAGACTCTGAGAGTACTCTGTAGCTGACTTACACTATGTAAATTTGTGGTCTCTAATTTATTGATATATTTTCCAGCATAAGGACTATAGAATTATAAGTACATTTTCATTGATTGCCAAATATCACTACCTTTCCCCCCTCATAATTTGCCATTATGTTTGCAGTTCAACTAAAGGTCCAACTTCGTGTTTCTGTGTTTGACTTGGATGGTGACTGCATGTGTCTTTGCATACTTTTCAGTTGAAAATATTTTTAATAGTAAATGTTTTGCAATTGTTTCTTTTCTTTAAAGAAAAAAAGACATCAAAACATAACACAAAAAGGCCACCCATATATATTTACCATCATTATTATATTTCTTCCTGAGAACCAGCATGTGAAAACTGCAAAAATAATCTCTTTACCTTCATTCAACCTCAGATAATTTAGTATCAACCTCAGGTAATTACATACTCAATTTTCTCTCTCCTCTAATTTCAAAGAATCCAAATAAGGGTTTTTTTTTTTGCTTATTTCATTATTAGTTCGTTTATTAATGCATCTATGCATCTTTAGGATACATCTGTTCTTTCTTGCTTTATTTTTTTATTGGTTGTTCACAACATAACAAAGCTCTTGACATATCATATTTTATATATTAGATTGAAGTGGGTTATGAACTCCCAATTTTTACCCCAAATGCAGATTGCAGAATCACATCGGTTACACATCCACAATTTTATATAATGCCCTATTAGTAATTGTTATATTCTGCTACCTTTCCTATCCTCTACTATCCCCCCTCCCCTTCCCTCACATCTTCTCTCTCTAACCCCATCTACTGTAATTCATTTCTCTCCTTGTTTATTTACCCATTCCCTTCACAACCTCTTATATGTAATTTTGTGTAGCAATGAGGGTCTCCCTTCATTTCCATGCAATTTTCCTTTTCTCTCCCTTTCCCTCCCATCTCATGTCTCTGTTTAATGTTAATCTTTTCTTCCTGCTCTTCCACCTTGCTCTGTTCATAGTTGCTCTCATTATATCAAAGAAGACATTTGGTATTTGTTTTTTAGGGATTGGCTAGCTTCAGTAAGCATAATCTGCTCTAGTGCCATCCATTTCCCTGCAAATTCCATGATTTTGTCATTTTTAAGTGCTGCGTAATATTCCATAGTGTATAAATGCCACATTTTTTTAATCCATTCATCTATTGAAGGGCATCTGGGTTGGTTCCACAGTCTAGCTATTGTGAACTGTGCTGCTATGAACATCGATGTGGCAGTATCCCTGTAGCATGCTCTTTTAAGGTCTTCAGGGAATAGTCCAAGAAGGGCAATAGCTGGGTCAAATGGTGGTTCCATTCTCAGCTTTCCTAGGAATCTCCATACTGCTTTCCAAATTGACCACACCAATTTGCAGTCCCACCAGCAATGTACAAGTGTACCCTTTTCCCCACATCCTCGCCAGCACTTGTTGTTGTTTGACTTCATAGTGGCTGCCAATCTTACTGGAGTGAGATGGTATCTTAGGGTGGTTTTGATTTGCATTTCTCTGACTTCTAGAGATGGTGAGCATTTTTTCATGTACTTGTTGATTGATTGTATGTCTTCCTCTGAGAAGTGTCTGTTCAGGTCCTTGGCCCATTTGTTGATTGGGTTATTTGTTTTCTTATTGCTTAATTTTTTGAGTTCTTTGTATACTCTGGATATTAGGGCTCTATCTGAAGTGTGAGGAGTAAAAATTTGTTCCCAGGATGTAGGCTCCCTATTTACCTCTCTTATTGTTTCTCTTGCTGAGAAAAAACTTTTTAGTTTAAGTAAGTCCCATTTGTTGATTCTTGTTATTGACTCTTGTGCTATGGGTGTCCTATTAAGGAATTTGGAGCCCGACCCCACAATATGTAGATCGGAGTCAACTTTTTCTTCTATCAGATGCAGAGTCTCTGATTTGATATCAAGCTCCTTGATCCATTTTGAGTTAACTTTTGTGCATGGTGAGAGAAAGGGATTCAGTTTCATTTTGTTGCATATGGAAAAACAAGGGTTTTATATCAATAGAAACCCTACCAAAATAGCATGCTCTTTTAATTTGTATGAATAGTATAGTGGGTAAAAGTGTAATTGCAGTTTCATCTCTATGGCATAGAAATCAGATTGATTATAAAATGCGTTTTGTTCACTAGAAATGAGTCAAGCATACCAATATGGTCTGATGTGCATATATAGATAAATATAGTATCTATCTATTTATTTACGTATACAATACATATGTACTCACATATTGTGGATGTGCATAACTTGAATCAAGGAACAGTAGAGGGAAAAGGGACCTCAGTCCACATCTTACTTGTGGGTACTTTAGAATGAGCTTCCCAGAAGAAGAAACTTAGATGAAGATTTTCATTTAGCAAGTACTGTATGAAAGAAGTGCTCCCAGGGAGGGCTGGTAATAATTTAGGGGAATGGGATAGGGAAAAAAACCTAGAAACAGAATGATATCCAGCAAAGTACATGACTACTTGAAAATGAGGTTCTAGGGTGTAAATAACCCCTGGGTCTATTCCAGTGAGAAAACAAGTAGGCTGAACCTTTACATTTCTGCCTGGAGTAATGTTTGGCTGAGGGTCCCCTCCAGGACGCATAAATTCCAATGTAATTTTGGTTGCTTGTACTTCCTGCAAGGTGTTTCCTGTCTTAGGAAAAGAGACAGAAGTGCAGGAAACTAGAAATAAAAGACCACAGAGTGGGAAAGGAGCACAGAGAAAGAATAAAAAAGGATCCAAGGCCAACTTGAGGTTGTGGTGGCCGAGTAAGCAACACACTCCAGTAAGGAAACTTTGTCCCTTTACCCTTAGCTAAAAAGACCCCAAATGCAAAGCCCCTTGATTACTGAACCAGGACTTGTTTCTGTTGGTTTACAGTATCAGTTAATTACAATTAGTTAATTACAATTAGGTAATCAGTTAATTCCAAATAATTAATTAGTTAATTACAATTAGCAGGTTTGTTACATCATGATTTGTTTTGCAATTTCCTCATACAATATGAGACAAGAGTAGTTTTAAAATTATTTCTGTGGGTGCCTTGACTTTTAAAGATATTTGCATTTATAACTCTCTTTGACCTTTAAGAGCTCAGTTGCACAATGAAACTTTAGTTTTAGAGGACTTTTTATTAAAAACAAAAAAAGAAGAAGAATACTTCTCTTCAGAACAATAAAAATTACATAAACTTCTAAAAAATAATGTTCCTAAAATTTATGTTCCTAAACGGGACTTCAAATTACAAAACGTTTTAATGTTTTTTGTCATAATGCCTAAATTACTAACAAAATATTATTATCTCATTTTCATTCAGCAAATGTAAAATTTTTGCACTTATTAATCATGTGAATATGGTTATGAATTCCGTAAAGAACGTAGGTATACATGCAGTTCATTTGTCACTATTCTAGAGACTTCGTTAGCCTAGCGTGTAGTTTCCACCTTTGAACTTACATTAGATATCATTCAATGGATATACTCCATATTTTTTTAATTAATTAATTTATTTTTATTTCTTACATACATGACAATAGTGGAATACATTACGATCATAATTATCCATTCACAGCACAATTTTTCATAACTCTGTATATAAACTATGTTCACAATTTATACAGAATACCAATGAAATTGGTGATGATCATTGTTTCAACTTTCTTAGAAACAGGCTTTATCAAAAATTATTTTTTTTTCTGAACGAAATGAAAAATAGGAGAGAAAAATTATAGAAGCATATTAAAGGATGTCTGGTAGCCTGCTGTTTTCCTCCTCTGTTGAGTAGATTTTCATTGCTTTTTTACTTAAAGAAAAAGTAGATGGAAACCTTTGTTTCTAACTATTTCTCTTCTCTTTTGTTTTAAGGTGAGAGGGAGGTGGAGCATGACTGCTCTAAGGATAACATGCAAGAGGGTGGTTGTCTCTTCACCAGGAGGATGGAAACTGGTTTGACAGTTGCAAATGTAATTTATTTTAATAGCACAAAAGGACACAGGAAGTCTTTTCAAGTTCACCCTGCTATGTTTTGCCTCCTACTTGTGAAAACTATTGAAAGAAATAGGAAAGATATAAAATTATGGTTAACACCTGGCTTGGTGCTTTTACACAGCATATTCAATCTGCAAATGTTTTTCTTTTAAAAATACAAATGCAAAATCAATCCTTGGTAATACAGAATGAATATAATTTTCATATAGGTTTTGTTTCATTGTGTTGTCCTTTGATTCCTCTGATTCTTATTTAGATTGGCATTTTCCCCTATCTCAAGCTTTCTGACTTGAAGTGGATCTTAGAATCCCAAATACTTAATAAGTATCTCTCCTTCTGTCTAGCTCATTAAATGTATAAAAATATTGCTATAATTTTAGGGACAGGGTTTCATTTGATATCCTTCCCTCTCCCTCATATCCTTTCAACCTCTCTTTCTTCCTTCCCTTCTTCTTCCTTCTGTATTTCCATCTCTCCCTTTCTTTTACTTTTTAGCTTAGGTTATTTTTGTTTTGTTTCACCTTTCTTTCTTTCTTTCTTTCTTTCTTTCTTTCTTTCTTTCTTTCTTTCTTTCTTTCTTTCTTTTTTTTTGGAATTGTAAGTATGCCTATATTCTTCATGGAAATTAGGAAAGATGAAACCTGACCTAGTTATCCCTGCCTAGTCATCACATGGTTTAATTTAAAGTGACTAGCCAGGATTCTAGTCACCCACACATATATCAAGTAAAAATTCAAAAAAAATTTTTTTTCAGCATCATATAAAAGTAACATTTTTATTCCTTAGCTTTTGAGATGTTTAATACTACTTCTTTCTTGATTGGCATTTATAATGAATATTTCATTTTATTTATATGTTCTCTATATGATCACCTTATAATGAAATAAAATTATCTTAGGAAATAGATAATATATAAATAGAGAGATTGGCAGAATTTCTGATATACTTAATTTACGTATTTAAATAGTGGTTGAGACAGACATAACAGTCTTTGGGTATAAACTAAATGAAAAGAACTATTTATTTTTTTATCTATTAGAAACTCATGCTATTGTTATTTTTTCAATTGAAGATTTCTAACTTGCTTATATCCTAAAAAGATTTTAAAATATCCTAATGTTATATAAGAAAACAATCTTATGAATATTTATTCAAGATAGTAGCCTCTTCTGTGAGTTGCCTATTGGAGATAATTATATTGCTCCGGCCAAAAAATGAAATAAACAAAACAAAACAAAATTTTAAGACACTGGGAAGATAAAACCCAAGTTCTAATGTGGTTTGTTAATAAAGAACTAATTTTGAAATCCACTTAATACCATCCTCAGGGACAGCACACGTCTAAAAGACTGTATCTGGGGCTGGGGATGTGGCTCAAATGGTAATACGCTCACCTGGCATGCACAGGATGCTGGGTTCGATCCTCAGCACCACATTAAAATAAGTAAATAAATAAAGATGTTGTGTCCATGGAAAACTGAAAAATAAATATTAAAAAAATTATCTCTCTCATTCTCCCACCCCTTCTCTCTCTTTAAAAAAAATAAATAAAATAAATAAAAGACTGTATCTTCTTCACGTGGATCAGCTTGTGGGAGCTCCATCCTGGAGTGTTGCCCCATTTGATTTTATCAGAAAGTAAAACCAAAGCTAAACCCCACAGCTCCTGAAGCTAAAGAGTCAGTGAAAGCGTGTTAAGGTTTTCTGTTACTTTGAAAAATACTGTTAAGAAATGAAATTGAAAAAGAAGGAACAAAATAAAACCATGATGATAAAAGAAAAACCCATGGCAGTGAGGTTAGGAAAAGGAGCATGTTGAAAAGGAATCACTTTATCCCATGGTTCTGCAGAATATTTGGCTTCACTCACAATCATGTTTGCAGGACTACCCCAGAATCCACGGCAATTGCAATGTCACATTTGAGAAAAGCTAAAGGACCACCGGAAGTGTTTCTATTTTTTTTATTAAATTTTTTATCATGCCTTTGTACTAGAGATGATTCTAGATAAAACTGTCCTCATTTTTACAGAGCTGTTTTGTATCTGCTTTAATTTTGGATTGCTTTCATTTCTTACTTTAAGGCTTAAAATTCTTCATTTAATAGATTATTTCAACCACATATGTCCATGCTGTACTTGAATGTATACTGAGATTCACAAAGCTTGTTGCTTTCAGAGACAATTTTTGCATTACCTAAAAACAATCCCATGTTGTGATAATGATTGTAATTGTCACTCAACACCTACTGATATGGGACTCTCCAGTTATTCTCATTTTGAAATTTTATTTTCTTCTAACTATCACTGAAGTTTGTCATATCACAGTCATTAGCACCTCAGGATTTTTTTTTTTTGGCAAATATTCCCCAGGACAACCCCAATCTAACAATTTCTTTTGGTGTTAGAGAGTTCACTTATTTATTAAGTAATTAAGGAAAGGCCCCCAACAAGATTGGGGGTGGGTGGGAAGCAAAGTTTTGGGACATATGGACTTCCACTCTTACATAGTGAACTCAAGATATAAACTGGGGAAAAAAATATGTATGTATATATTGTACTCCAGGAAATACACACACACACACACACACACACACACACACACACACACACACACCTTCCCCAGGAAAAATAATATTTAAAGGATTCCTGCACAATGACAAGCTGTGGAATTCCAGGAGTTATTTCTGAGAAGAAAAGCAACTGAGAACCTGAGTAAAGCTCAGGATCCAGCATTTCTTCATGTGTCTTCCTTCCTGCTGTAGACAGCCTCTAATTCACTTCATGAGAAAGGAAGGCAAGAAGCTTACATTTGTTTAAACACCTTCTGAATTCTAAGTAACATATGCTTACATTTTTCATGTTTGATTTTTCTTCTACTCCTATATTTTATTTTAATTTTTATTAAGATATGAGTGAAGGTCATGCAAACAATATTTAATGTGTAATTTTTGATGGACTTAAAGTATGTACACCTATGAACCTGTCACCATATACAATGTCTTAAAATCACCATCACCTTTAAAAGTTCACTATCTCTCTTTTTTGGTATAAACATTATGCAAAGGGCTGAGAATGTAGGTCAGTTGCAGGGCCCTTGCCTAGCAGGCATGAGACCCTGGGTTAGATCTTCAACACTGTGAAAGAAAAAAGCAAGACAATTTAACCTATGCTCTAGCAACCTACGTTTTTAAGCATACAATAGAGTATTGCAGAGACTTGCAACTTGTGTAGTTGAAGCTGTGTTCCTTTCAATCATGAGCTACATTCCTTTGGCCAGTCATGCTAGACATCATTCTACTTTCTTCCATAGTCTGACTCTTTTAGATTACATATAGGTTTGTCTCCTGTGTGTGGCTTATTTCACTTAGCAAAATATCTTCAGGGTTTATCAAAGCCAACAGACCTGGAGAACGAAGTATTCTTCTCTAGATCCCTTAAGCCTTCCTGCCTCACCTGGGGAGAGACCAGAACTTAAAAGCATTTGTGAAAGTCAACCTAGGAACACCACTTGCTAAAAGACAGATCCAATCATAGGATTCATTAAAAATACTTACTCCATAGTGATTATTACCACCTCTGTAGAACTCTGAGATCATAACAGATGACAGGTGAAATTATGGCAATCCTCAGACACTACAGAAATGCAAAAACAATAAGTGAGACCCCTCCACACTCACACACACACACACAAACAAGACAAAGGAAGACAAAATAAGTTTAGCCTATGACACCAAAACAATAGAAAATGGTAAGATTCAGATGACTTTTAGGCACATAAATTAAAACGTCACAGGAAAGGCCTATTTTTCTTCAGTTTCTTTTACCCAGTACATCATGAATGGCTTTCAAGGAAAAAATCTCAAGGCATGCTAAGAGGAAAACCACAATCCAATGAGACAATGAATGCATCAGATGTGGCAGAGAATTTGAAATTATCAAACTGGGAATTTTTAAGAATTTCTAATCAAATGCTGAGAACTCGAATGGAAAAAATGAACAATATGCAACAGCAGATGGAAATGTCACCAGAGAGACAGAAGTTTCAAGAAGAATTAAAAGGAAATCCCACAAACAGAAATAATCTAATAGAAATAAAGAATGCATTAATGAGTTTATTGAATTTAACAAAATTAAAGAAATCACTAATTTTCAAGAAAGCCTAACAAATTTCTCCCAAGTGCAGAGGTTTTTTTTTTTATTTTTTCTTACAAATAGTGGAACAGAATATACAAGAAATGTTAGGCCATTACAAAAAAAGTAACCTATCTGCAATGTATAGACCAGAAGGAGACAAAAGGGGAAAAAGGAAAAAGAAAATTTATACTTTGGTATATTGTATTAAAACTGAAGAAGATCCTAGACAAAGAGAAAAATCTTGGAAATAAGTTAGGCTGAGAAGTAAGAGTGAGGAGTCCTTACCTATTAGAGGGCAAGGGCAGGAGTTACATCACAATTTTCCTTAAGTAAGAAGAGTATAGAATGAAAAATTAAACTGCAGAAGGAAAAAAATAGATACCAACATATAATTCTGTATCCAGAGAAATTGTCCTTCAAAATTAACAAGAAATATTTGTCATACAAATGAAAATTGACAAAATCCATCACCACCATAGAGCTGCCTTACAAAAATTATTAAAAGGAGCTATTCATAGAGAAGGACAATTTTAGAGGTCATGCACTAAACTCTATGTAAAATAAGAGCATTAGAAAAGGAATAAATGAAGATAAAATAAAATCTTTTGTTTTTTTCAATAAAATGTTAGATTTATAGATTACTATACTTGAAGACAGTTTGTTTTATAGATTAATAGCAACAATATATTAGTTGATTATGTTTTATGGACATGTGACATAACTACAGCAATATAATAAGGGACAGAAAAGAGCAACTGAGAATACTCCATCACCAGCTACTTGCACTGCCAGGAGAGCAGTGTAGTGTTATCTGATATAGTAGCATCCATAGATTTGTTGTAAACACATTGAAACTCTAGGCAACCACTGAGAAAATTAAAAGTCACAGGTGTGTGAGACAATCTTCCTCCTCCTTCCTCCACTAACTTTGTCCAGCTCACTTTTCTGTGCCTATGCTGAGATCTCACAGGTTTCGTTATGGCTTATTGGTAGGAAAGAAATATACTATAATTTTCAATAACTTCAAAAGAATGGAAAGAAACCTGAATTCTGAAAAATTGAAGATATAATATGCTCTTTACTTCTGCTTAATAAGAGTGAAATACTCCCGGGATATAAAAGTGCATGCTTGATAGAATAAGATGTTTGGATTCATTTGTCAAAAGAGCATTCAAAAGTCTTCTACTAAAAGCATTCTCTGCAATATATGAAAATGCAGCTTAGCAGTTGCTGATCTCAAAGGAAGGATATTGATTCATCAAAAGTCTATGCCTGCCTGCCATTTTCAATAACTTCCAGATAAACAGTGAGTTTAAAGGAATGAGTAGTTGGGCAGATGAGGAAATCAATATATTCTTAACACAAAATGATTCCTGGCCCTTTTTATAGTTATTCTTTCATCCTTTCATTCCTATCTCCACGAGCTTCCAAGCAAATTATTAAAAACTAAAATGCAAAATTGAAACTGCAAATTGGTTAAAATAACCACGTCAAATCCACCAATTTCAGAACAATGTGGCTATAACACGGTTATATACTTGAAGAAAATGTGTGATCATGATTTGTTTCTTTTCCTCGCCAAACCAAATATGAATTAGACTAATTCACACGTTAGGTTATTGGTATTGAAATGAGTATTTCAATCATCATTTCTTCTAATCTCTAATCAGAAATCCAAGCTGTCCTTTTAGGAAAAAAGCTCCTGGCTTAAAAAAATTTAATCTCTGCAAAACTGTTTTATACCCACATTGTTTTCTTTAATAGCTCCATCCTCTTGACTGCTGAAGTTTTATGTGCATTTATGGAAGACATGCAGTGTGCTTCAATGCATTTTGCACCCCACTGCTAGCTTCAGGGGAATGAGGCAGTGCTCCACAAATTCAAGGGCATCATTGAAAGTTTATGGATGATGGAGAATCCGCATCCTTCTTCCCAATTAGTCATGATTTTTCAAACTGAGAAGAAAAATAAAAATTATCCTAATGTAAAAAGAGTAAATATTGTGCAACAGGGAATAATATAAAAATGTTTTTCCAGGTCTTCTGTTCCAACCGATATCATCATTTATTTTACCTTGTATTTGAGATTTTATTTCAATCAGAGTCCAAATATCACTTGTCCTGGCCCACCCCATGAACTCCATGAAGTGCATGATTACCTATCTTTTGAACCTCTGGTGTAAAATATTACTTCTTCTGCAAGGACTTTCTCCCTGGTCTCTGTGCCTCTTCCTGTCCCATAATGTGTGCTTAATGCAGAATATTTCTTACTGACGTTTAAGTCAGCTCATGAGGCCCTTGTTGAGAGTCTTTCCCAGATCCCCAACTTTTCAACAAGCTCCTCAATCCTTCACAAATCTCCTCAGATCTTTCAGAGGCCAGGGTCTTCCACCTTGTACAAGGTTCTTCCTCACATATTCCTCTCCCTCAGCTCATGTTGCTTTTCAAGCTGCTCCTACCACTTGAGCAATTGAATTGCTGCTTCTGTTAAACACACTGACCATACACTTATCTCAGGGACTTTTCATTGCTCATTCCTTCAGCCAGGGCAGCTCTGTACCCACTCACCCCATGTTGCTAATCTCTTTACTACCATTAGATACTGGTGCAAATGTCACCCTCACTGAATGCCTAAATCTTGAGTGCTTGATTCCAAGTAACTATTCAATCCCCACTTGCACTTTTGGTCCTATACATTGTTCTAATTTTCACTTATTTCTTTAATTTATTCAATATCTATTCTCTGTCTTCCCAGATACATTGTAAGACTTGCTAGGACAGGAAACTGAACTTTATTAGCTGACATCCTCAGTAACTAGAATAATACCTGGTACACATTAGGAACACAAAGTATTTGTTGAATCTAATTTCAGAATTCCTTAACACCTTGGTTTGGATGTTAGGTATCCCTCAAAAGCTCATGTGTGAGACAATGCAAAGAGGAGAAATTGTCAGGTTATGAGAGCATTAACCCAATCAGTGAGTTGATTCCCTGTGGAATTAACTTAATTAAATTAACTTTCAGTTACCACTGATAGCACATGGCTGATAGGGTGTGGCTGGAGAAGGTGGGACATTGCAGGCATGCCTTGGGGGTATATATTTTTGAATCTGGTGAGTGGAGTGTCTGTGTGCTCTCTGATCATCATGTTCGTTGCTTCCTTCTGCCACAATTTTTGCCATTATGTTCTGTCTTTCTTTGAGCTACAAGGAATGGAGTTGGCTTTCTATGGACTGAGATCTCTGAAACTATACACCTTCAAATAAACTTTTCCTTACTAAAATCATTGTTGTCAGGTCTTTTAGTCATAGCAATAAAAAAGCTGACTAAAACACCCAGTAATGTACTCCACAGCACCCTCCTCCTTTATGCGAAATCTTTTGCCACATACTCAGTCTCACAAATGATGAAAACACTTCTTTCCATTCTTATTGCATACAATTTCTAGGAAATTGTAATATTTAGGTTGATGGCTGTAATAACAGATGATGCAAGCAATATATTTTTTTCCAAATGAGCAGCAGAATAATAAATCAATGTGAAATAATCAACATTTATATTTTCACTTATTTCATTTATTCTGACACGACCCAGAGACCAACAATCCTTTTAAATAGTAGATTTTAGCATCAATTGAGGCCAAGAAACTAGGTCTTTGAAAAGCATGAATCAAATAGAATGATATTAGCACAATTTGCCATGCCATATATTTAAGATTTCTGTTAATGTTAATAACATCTGACATTTCTTTGATTCTGAAGAAATTGTATCATTGAGACATCTTGTTCTGAAGGAGGCAACAGGATGTCTTCACTGTCATCAATTGTCAGAGACCTGTCAGTTTTGGAACACTGGAGGACTGTGTTCTTTTGCTTCCTCTGGATATGTCAGATTTATGTCCATGTATTGCTGATTGCTTATTTCTATATGTGTGTGTGTGTGTGTGTGTGTGTGTGTGTATAAGATGTGCAACTGATGTGATATGCAGAATATAAAAATATAATTGTTACTTTATTTGGGGACCTAAAAACATTGAAATAAATAATAGTTTGATTTCCTAAAATCATTTTTAAATATCCAGACAAGGTGTCATTTGATCAATCCACAGTCCTTGTTACATATGGTTGAGAGAGTATTTCACATTAACAAATATAAATCTTAGTTTCTCTAAAATATATAAGTTCTAGATTTGGCTCCCTGACCAAAAAAAAACAAAAAACAAAAACAAAAACAAAACTGCTATTCATACTCTTTACAAAGCAGGAAGACATTCTTTGTCTACTTTGGCACTAGAGTTTCTACATGACATTTCACTCTTCAAAACTTCTTGAGGAAATAATAAGGCATTATGGAGCATGAACTAGAGTTTGTTATGTCCCCTTTTAGTTACCAAGTTAGGCATATCATACCTTCCATGTTCTCTGTTGTTCCAAGGGGTTTTCCACTTTTTATTTTTATACATAATTTAGTCACCATTTTAGCTTTTGTAACTGAAGGATCTGACCAGAACAATTATAGAGCAAGAAAGGTTTATTTGAGGGATCACAGTTTCAGAGATCTTAGCCCATAGAAGGCCAGCTCCATTCCTCAGGGCTTGAGGTGAGGCTGAACAACATGGTGGGACAGGGTGATGGAAGAAAGCAGTTCACATCATGGTGACCAGGAGGCAAGAGAGAGAGAGAGAGAGAGAGAGAGAGAGGTTCCACTCTCCAGATACAAATATATACCCAAAGTCATGCCCCAGTTCCCACCCCGTCCAGCCACACCTTACCACTTCAGTTAATGGTTTCAGGGATTAACTCACTGATTAGGCTAAGGCTGTAACCCAATCATTTCTCCTCCCAATTGTCTTGCATTATCTCACAGGTGAAATTTTGGGGGACTCCTCACATCCGAACCATAACAATGTAGTTGTATAATGGTCTTGTAAAAAAATAAAAATAAATCACATATCATATTCCCCAAATGTTATGTGAAAAGGATTAAAGACACAAAATGGTAAAGTGATTTGCATGACAAACAATGAGGCAAAGGTATGTTAGGAATCAATCTGTATGTCTCCTCCTTCAGTCCTATACTTTAAATATTGTTTAATGTATTACTGATTATGCATACATGCAAAATCATCCCTATGGAATAAAGCATGAATTAAATGGAAGATTTAGAGTGTTCTCTGAGCCTCCTCCTGCACTTGCTCATTTACATCTTTACTATTACTTCTGGTTGTTCCCCAGATTTTCACAAACAAGCCAGTGTTTGTCCACCACTGGTTCTTCTGCCAGCATGTCTTGTGTAGCTCCAGGCCCACTGAGTATGACATCAGCTCAGATACATACACAGCTAATTCTTCCTTGCCAGCTGTCTTCCCAATCCTGACCAATATCCTGCTTTTTCTCATGAATTTAATGAACTATAGCTACAGAAATGAAAAAGAATGAACCCTCCTTCTTGGGACGCTTTACATAATCAATGGTATCAGACTAGGAACAGGGACTTAACTATCTTCCTCCATTTCTCCATTTCCAGTTTTTCTTAGTAAAAGCAGATGAAAAGACACTCGATGCCATGAATATTACAAAAGATATAAATCAAAACCACAATGAGAGGTCACCTCAGCCATTAGTGTAACAGAATTATTCTGCTATATTTTGACTTTCGTAATCTTACTAGAAAAGAAAATATTTTGTTGCTTTGCCAATCTAGAGAATCTATATAATATTAAATATATATTTGCAATCTGTTTTTCAAAGTATAACTTAAATTTTTGATGTTTATTCCAGGTTGAGATGCCTCATTAATTTTAGATACCATGGAGACTTTTATAGCAGTAATTCGCTTGATTTATCTATACACACATGATGGGAAATTCACTATTTTTTTTTCTCTAATGGTGTTCTTAGGAACACTTTTGGAAAAGTTTGTTTAGGATGTTATAAGTAGAAGCAAAAGTAATAGACATATGAGAAACAAGTATCTTCAATGTTGTTATTTTGTCAAATTGTGTTTTGGAGTAGTTATAAGGTATTATCTCATGAGCCACACATAAATAAATTTATTTTCATGCATTCTTTCAAGTAACACACATTATTAACTGTAAAACAAACTTTTTTTCCAATTAGAAACATGAGAAATGATTTATATTATTGTTTTAATTTACATTTTACAAGTAAATGTTGAAGTTTATTATATTTTTATATACATATTTGGCACATTACTTGTTATCTAATTTGGTCATTCAAATCTTCCTCCCATTTTCCAATGTGTCGATATGCCCTTACTAAGTAAGGTTTAGAGTTCTTTGCATGTATCTTTTGTCACTCATGTGTGTTAATATTTTTGCAAGTTTTGCTTTCTATTTCTACTCTCTCTATTTTTTTTCTCTAGTTTTAAAGTTTGGTAGTATGTGTACATTTTGAATTTATGTCTAGTTAGTTTTAATATGTAAAAAAAATTCTCTAGTCCAGTCATATTGATATTTTGCAACATTTTCTTAGGAGTGTAAAATTTTAATTATTGTGTGTAGAGTAAGATAGAGATCTATTCTCTCCCTGAGATCAGTACAGCAGCATTTGTAAGGGGCCTACATTGTTCTTAACTTGATATACCTTCTTCTGTATAACCTGGGTCCAAAAAATATGTAAGCTAGTATCTCAATTTTCTGTTGTGATCCTTTGGTCTGTTTATCTAGCTCCTTTACTTTCATCTTGATATCCTGTAAAAAAATTCCTTGCTCATATTTTTTTTTTCATTTCCTTTAATATTCTTATCCTTTGATCATCTATGAACATTAATATCCACTTACAATTCTTTAATCTTCAACTATTACAGCAGTTTCCAGAATCTCTTCCATTTTTGTATGCAATTTGATTACTTGTGAATAATGACAATTTTGTCTCTTCTTCCTTAATCCACATATGTTTTCTTTCTTTATTTTCTTTTTTTCAACATTTCAATAAAATGCAAGTTAGGAATGAAGAAATGGAGATGTGTTTGTTGTCTCTGATATTAAAGGAATCCAGCAAATATTCCATCAAGTGCAATGTCTTTTGCCAGTTTGATTAGATATCTGTTATATATTCAAGGATATTCTATTTATTTAATAGTTTATGTCATAAATGGGTGTTGAATTCTATCCAAAGTTTTTTTTCTCTCGTGTGTTTGTTTTTCTCCTTTAATTTGATAACATGATGAATTGCTTTAATAGATTTTCAAGATCAAATCATCTCTGCTGAGATAAATACTTCTTGGATTTAATACATTCCTAAATTGAATTTTCTATTATTTTATTAGTATTGCATCTAGGCTTATATGTGAAGTTGGCACACAATTTTGCTTGGACTTTTTGTCTGTTTTTGAAATTGGAAGTATATTGGCATTATCACATGATCTGGAAGCTGTATAGAGCAGCTGTTATTGGAGCCTGGTGAATGTTTTTTTCTCAAATTCTTTTCCACATTTTTTAATTGGTGCATTCTAATTGTACATATCAATGAGATTTGTTGTTACATATTCATACATGCACAAAAGATAACAATATAATTTGATCAATAACACTCTCTAGCTCTTTTTCTCCTCCATCCCAACCTTACTTTCCTTGGTCCCTTTCCTCTACTGAGCTACCATGCATTTTTAAGAGTTCTATATCTCACCTTTGTTTTCCATTTTTCCTTTCTAGCTTCTACATGCGAGAGAAAACACGGGACCCTTCTGAGGTTGACATGTTTTACTTAAGAGGATGGTTTCTAGTTTCATACATTTTCCTGCAAATGTCATAATTTCATTTTTTTCTCTATGTCTGAATAAAACCCCATTATGCATGTATATTACATATTTTTTTATCCATTCATCTGTTGATGGACACTAGTCTGTTTCCATAGTATGGCTACTATGAATGGTGCTGCTATAAACATTGGTATGCATGATCACTGTTGTTAGACGACTCTATTTCTTCAGGGCAAACATTGAGGCGTGGTACAGCTGGGTCATATGGTAATTCCATGACTGTCTTCTATGCTGAGTTCTTAGGGGTTTTCCTAATTTGCCATCCACAGGTGAATGTTTGAGGGTAGAGCAGTAGGGAATTTGTGAACTACTACTTAACCTTTTTGGGGGGGACTGGAGGACTGGGGATTAAACTGAAGGGGGGGTGTCTTACCACTGAACTAAATCCCCAGTTCTTTCAATTTTTTAAAATTTTGATTCAGGGTTTTCTTAAGTTGCTGAGGCTGGCCTCAAACTTTCCATCCTCACTCTCTTGAATCACTGGGATTAAGGTGTATGCCACCAGGCCCCCACTTACTCAAACTTTTAACGATTTTAGACTCTTCTAGTCACCTTTTAAAAGGTGATAGATATGGTGATGAGATTGATTCTTGATTGAATTTTTCTATAATGTATCTAGATCGAAACATCATATGCTACCTCATAAATATGCACTATTAGTTTATGTTAATTAAAGGTAAAATGGTCAATACTGTGCCTATTAAATTTTGAATTGATACAAACTTCATTTGGATATGTAGACATCAGTCATAGAATGCCCTCATCATTCTTGATTTTTCAAGATCCTTTGGTACAGTTGATCAGTCCCTTCACCAGATTCCTGAACCCACTGCCTGTTGTCCCTCTTATCTCTTTACCACCTTCATTCTAGTCGTCTTCCTCCAGGAATCAGTCCCAGTAATCAATCTTGTGTCTTTTCAACCTGTACTTATTAATAGGTGGTTTCTTCTGGCCTCCTGCTTTATATCTCCATTTGAGACTTCTTCGCCTACCCATATATCCACCTGACTGCTTGTCATCTTCAGCATCTCAAAGCTAAAATGTCCAAACTCCTGCCCTGGTTTCACCTACCTAATTAGTCTTCTTGTAGCCTTCTCCCTTGGTTAACAGCAACTCCTCCTTGATTACAGTCTTGGGAGAGACCTTGAGCCAGAGGTCTCAGTGTAGCCTTGCCTAGATTTCTGAACTATGTGAACTGTGAGATGATTAATGTGTGTTGTTCTAAGCCCTTAAGCTCCGGGATGTGTTATATAGCCATAGATGAATAACACAAAGTATAATACATTTCCTTTCTATTCTTTGAAAGGCTTGTATAAGATGGATGTTACTCCTTCCTTAACAGATTTATGGAATTTACGTGCAAAACATTTGTCCTAGGGCTTTCTTTGTGGGAACATTTATAATAACAATTTGAAATTTTCTTTGTCACATTAACTATTTCTCCCAGTGATAGATTCGGTGAGCTTTATTTTACATATGAGTCACCTGCTTAGAAATTATAGCTACAGGACAAATGTGGATAATGAGTTGTTAACTGAAATGAGGATGATGGAGTTTAATTTGGGTTTTCTTAGGGGCAAGGTGTCATAAATAGAAAGTCAAGATTGTTTCCCAGTTCTCCAAACTTTCTTAACCATAAAGGTCTTCTGTCCTTCTGACCACCATCAGTAGAATATGTATACAACTTGTTGTGGTTTAGATGCAAGAAGGTTCAGAGGAGAAATGATGGGATTGTGACAATCTTAACATGATCGGTGAATTAATTCCCTGATAAGGATAAACTGAGCGTTAACTGAAGTGGTAAGGTGTGACTGGAGGAAGTGGGAATTGGGGCACAGCTTTGGGGTATGTATTTCTATCTGGCAAATGGAGACTTTTCTCTTTGCTTCCAGATCATCATGTGAGTGGCTTCCTCCATGATGTTCTGCTTCACCATGAGCCTCAAGCAATGGAGCCTGCCTTCTAAGAACTAAGCCCCATGAAACTGTCAGCCTCTAAATAAACAATTCCTCCTTTACAGTTGTTCCAGTCAGGTCCTTTAGTCACAGCAGCGAAAAAGCTGACTAAAACACGGCTGAGTATGACTTCTATTTTAGCACTATGGGAATTATATTTTGGAAAAAAAACCCTCTAAATATCTGAAATGGAATTCTTTTTGCTGTGATTTTCAATATTTCTGTTTTTTAAAATTTTCTTAGAATTTTCAAGAATGTTATAAGGGGAATATGTGCCGTGGAATGCTGCTTGATTCCAAAGTCAAACTCCCTCTCCCCCCCAAAAAAGGCTAATTTGGCATGGAACAAATGATTTTAATGTTTAAATGTTTATTATGTGCTTATAGAAAAGTGAAGTGCTAGAAGTAAATATTTATAAGAGAATGGTAGTAGTATATATGCTATATTATAATCACACTTAAATTGTATGTCATTTGCCAAAAGGCCCAAGTTACATAAGAGAATGTGTAAACTTATGCATTTATTGGGGAAAAAAAGAGTTTTGTTAAAGGATGATGAGAAGTATATTTGGGGGCACATCATAATTGGAAATTTGAGAATTTCTCTAATTGCACAAAGGGATTTTTTTTTTACTTATTTTAAGTCTGGACAATTTATTTGTAAGGATTTTGACACAAAGAAAGCTAAACATTGTTGTGCAGATCTAAACGATTACTTCTATGAAATGGCTCTCAAACACATGCTTTGCTGCAATTCAGAGAATCCTTAATACTTTAGATATTTGGTAAACACTTCAGTACCTATGAAGTTCTTGAAACAGGCCAGTGCATTTTTATTTTAACCTCCCAAGTACATTCTCTCTTTACTAAAAAAGAGAAAAGGGGAAAAAAAGGAGGGGGATTACCTTAGTAAATAGGGTGAGACCAGAGCTATAAGAGTGCACTATTGCAGTTGTCTTTCTCAATTTTTTTTTTCCTTTTTAGAACAAGCTCTCACTATGCTTTCTGGCTCTGAGTTTTGTGTTCCATGGTATGGCAAAGAATGTCCACCTTCCCTCCACCCACACTAACCCTACTCCATAATTTCAGTTTGTCTTATTTGCCATTCAAGACTGCATGGTATCCATTTACAGAAATGTATTGAATATTTTATTAATTTTTATTTGGTTACATAAAAGTATAATGTTTTGCCTCTAAATATTTGTATTAGTGAGACACTAAGAAGAGAGGAAAATAAGTATGTTTCCTATTTGTCATCATAAATTTGTTAGTTTCTTTTCTTTCTTTCTCTCTCTCCCCCCTATAAGTAACAGCCTTTAATATTACAGTTGTGGCACTCTAAAGTAAATCACAAAGTTATTTTTCACCCTAACCAGATGTTGTAATCAATACAGTCCTCCTAGATACTCACTAGGTACTTGAGACAAGATCCCCCCTAATTTTCCTTTCAAACTAAATTCCCAACCAGAAAACTTAATTATACTTATGAAGTTAAGAGAATCTCAACACCAGAAATAGGTTGAGGAATTCTTGCCTAACATTTGTATAGAAGTTCATGTTGACCAAAAGAAGACACAGGTTTCTCATTAAGCTTTTTTTTTTTTTTTTTTTTTTAATGAGTCTCAAAATTCTGTGACGGATTTTTGGTCAAGTTGTTTCGATTAAAAAGTACTGATTTTAAAAACTAATAATTTTAAACTGCTGCATACACACAAACACTCACAAATGGTCCACAAAATGTTTTCCTTTCCTTCTGAAGATTTAACGATGCATTGTTATCATTAATTTACTAATAAACTTAAATGGCCAATTGAGACAAATATTTCTGAGACCATTGTTCCTCCACTGGGGTAAGACTTGGGTGGCAGGTATTAGGGGTAATGTTCATTTAGCCTTCTGAGCTTTCTGGGCAGACTTGGTGACCTTGCCAGCTCCAGCAGCCTTCTTGTCCATTGCTTTGATGACACCCACAGCAATCATCTACCTCATGTCACACAGCAAAATGACCCAGAGGAGGATAGTCAGAGAAGCTGTCAACACACATGGGCTTTCCTGGAACCATATCAAGAATTTAGGACCATTTTTCAGCTTTTTATCTGAATGGCCATCAACTTTTTCTTTCACTTCAGCAAACTTGCAAGCAATGTGAGCTGTGTGACAATCCAGCACGGGGTCATAGCCAACACTGACTTGGCCTCGATGATTCAGGATAATCACCTACGCAGTGAAACCAGCTATGCCCATTGGTGGGTCATTTTTGCTGTCATCAGCAACATTGCCATAATGAACATCTTTTACAGACATGTTCTTGACTTGAATCCCACACGTTGTTTCCGGAAAGAGCTTCACTCAGAGCTTCATGGTATATTTCAATTGACTTTACTTCTGTTGTGACATTGACTGGAGCAAAGGCGACCACCAAACTAGGCTTGAGAATATCACTCTACACTTGGCCCACAGGGAGAGTACCAATGCCACCAATTCTGTAGACATCCAAGAAGGGCAGATGCAAAGGCTTGTCAGTTGGGTGAGTTGGTGGCAGGATGCAGTCTAAAGCTTCGAGCAATGTGGTTCCACTGGCACTGCCATCTTTATGGGTGACTTTCCATCCCTTGAACCAAGGCATATTAGCACTAGGCTCCAACATGTTGTTACCTCTCCAACCAGAAATTGGCACAAATGCTACTGTGTCAGGGTTGTAGCCAATGTTCTTAATATAGGTGCTGACTTCCTTAATGATTTCCTCCTATCTCTTCTGATTGTAGGAGGTGGCTCAGTGGAATCCATTTTGTTAATATCAACAATTAGTTGTTTCCGACCTAGTGTATAGGCCAGAAGGGCAGGCTCACGGGTCTGCCCATTCTTGGAGATACCAGCTTCAAATTCACCAGCAGCAAAAATCAGGACAGCACAGTCAGCCTGAGACATGCCTGTAATCATATTTTTGATAGAGTTTCTGTGCCCTGGGACATCAATGATAGTCACATAATACTTGCTGGTCTCAAATTTCCACAGGGAGACGTTAATGGTGGTACCACACTCAGGCTTAGCTTTCAGTTTATCAAAGACCCAGGCTTACTTGAAGGAGTCCTTTGCCATCTCAGCAGCTTTGTCCTCAAATTTTTCAATAGTTCTTTTGTTGATTCCACATATTTGTAGATCAGATGTCCAGTAATGGTAGACTTGCCGGAATCTATGTGCCCAATGACAACAATGTTTTCGTGAGTCTTTTCCTTTCCCATTTGGGCTTTGATTTTGTGGGGGTTTTCACAAGGCCAGTTCTGGCAGCAGACCCACTGTGAAAAAGGAATTTGTTATTTTTCTGATATATCTAATAGTCAAGTATATTTTGAAGTTACTATGCTGAGAGCCATAGCCGAGTCCGAATGACGCATGGCATTTTACTAGGCAGAAATTTACTTCTAAAATTTGAGTATATTTTTTCTTATAAAAGTCCAGCTGCATTGAAAAAATGAGCATTATCAGGTTTCTAAAAGTGCCAGGTACTGTGGATTCCAGACCAAGATGGACTGTAATCTAAATTTATGAGACAACACAGGACATTTTTAAGGGGAAAAGTATAAGGAAACATCCCTGTGAATGAGTAATAGTTAAATATTTCTTAAATTTAAAACTAAAAAGTGCCAATCATAAAAGAACAAGATAATCTATATTAAATCTAGAAATATTATTAATCAAGACATTATTAAGAAAGTTGAAAGGTAACATAAATCATGGAAGAAACAGAGTGCATACAGAATAAGGAACTTCAAAAAATTAAGAAAAGGGAAAATAATCAAAAGATTTGGGAAATTCTTTTTTAAGTATTCTTTTTTAAAATTAATTTTTAAATTTATATATGACAGAGAAATGAATTACATTTCATATTCACATATAGAGCACAAATTTTTCATTTCTCGTGTTGTATACAAAGTATATTCACACCAATTTGTGTCTTCATAAATGTACTTTGGATAATTATGTCCATCACATTCCATCACACATGAGATAAAGCACTAATTTCTAGGGTATATAAGGAACTAAACAAGCTAAACACCAAATAATAATAATAATAATAATAATAATAATAATAATAATAATAAATAACCAAATAACCCAATCAATAAATGGGCGAAGGACCTGAACAGACACTTCTCAGAAAATGATAATCAATCAACAAATATATTAATAAAATGTTCATCATTGCTAGAAATTAGAGAAATGCAAATCAAAACTACTCTAAGATTTCATCTCACTCCAGTCAGAATAAAGAAACTCTTTATACAAGAAGATATACCAATAGTTGAACAAGAAGGAGAAATACAGAAGGCAGAAGAGAAAGAGGAAGAAAGTGATTAACTTCATGAATCTTTATGGAATGCAAATTAAAATCATAATGGGATATAGTGTTCAAACCTTAGAAAGCATCAGTGAAACAAAGAAATAAGTCTAGACAAGAATATGGAGCAAAAGGAAATGCACAATTTGCTTTTGGGAGAATAAGTTAACCCCAGTTTGGAAAAGATTTAGCATTATCTATCAAAGCTAAATATGCATATCCCTGACATAATATTTTTCATTAAATGCAACAAATGTGAATGTTTGTACAAGCACTATTGTTAGCCCCAATCTGAGACTGCAAATACTCATGTGTACAATGTATTAAAAAGAAAGTATGGCATATTCATATGATACATTATTATACAGAAATGAGAACGAGCAACCTAAAACTACATGCAGAAATATGGGTGAAACTCACAAGCATAACATTGAAAAAAAGAAGAGGAAGAAGAAGAAGAAGAAACCAGACACAAATAACTATATTCTAGGTTATTCTATGACACTATAGTCTACATAAACTAAAGAATATATAGTAATAGGCAAAATTAATAAATGAGAACTCTTCTGAGGATTAGTACTATAGTGTATATTGCTCTGGGTACTGGATCCACAAATATATTCAATTTGTAAAAGTTTATTAATATTATGTTATATTTTTGTATGCATTTGTGCATATAAAAGTATAATTTTTAATATAATATTTATTATTTTTTTTAAAGTGCAGATGTGACAAAAGAGTAAAGGGCAAGGGACTGGGATTATAGCTCAGTGGTAGAGTGCTTGCCTAAGACATGTGAGGCACAGGGTTCAATCCTCAGCACCACATAAAAATAAGTAACATAAAGGTATTGTGCCCAATACCTTTATGTTATTTATTTTTATTTTATTTTTAGTTGTATTAAAAATATTTAATACAACTAAATATTTTTTAGTTGTCCATGTACAACTAAAAAATATTTAGCCAAAAAAAAGAGTTAAGGGCAAAGGATATTGGGTATAAATTTATAAGATTTTGTAATGGGTACAAAAGAGTTTATTCTATTCTCCCCTCTTCTTTATAAATTTAAAAATTTCCATAGTAAGTTACAAATTAAAAAATTCAATAAAAAATAAAAATAAAACCAATAAACAAAAACCTCCTTCTCATCTGCAGATATGTCTGGGATCTAATGCCACCATGAAACGACATCCAGAACTGTCAATACATTTGAGTACACTGTTCACTGATACATCTCAAGTGCCTTGACCAATATGCACAATATAGTAGGAACTCAAAAAATATTTGCACTGGAAATAATGATTGAACTTGGAAGGTCACATAATAGGGGCATTTACATTGTAGTAATGAGGTATAATAAGGCTCTTATTCCAAATTAGAAAATTTTGGTTTATGCTCTTTAATTACAAAAAAAGGTAACATCTGGTGTTCCTTTATTCTGGCTCTACATTCTTTGTCTTAGGAGCAGAAATCCAAATCACGTCCTTAAGCAAAATAAGCATGTTTATCTCTGGTCTGCAAGCCCCACCTAAATCCCATACAAACACTTTGTTTCATCACAAGCATGGGCCCTTTTCTTCCAGGTTAACAGGAGCATATTTTATTTAAAAATATGATTAGCTAGTTTCAAGCTATGAAAATACATTCAAATTTATACAGTATTTAATTTTATTAAGATTATTTGGAAAATTTAACTTATTTTGTGTAAACGAATTTTTAAAATTAATATCTATTCAGATTTCATTTTTTCTCACAAAGCAAACACCCAATAAACTCTTCTGTTTTAAAATGTCAATATCAAATATTTTTTTAAAAAGGGAAAATCCCTCGGGCAAATAGTTTTATAGTAGGATAGTCATAGTTTAGCTGATACTTTGTTTTGGAACTATACTTACAATTCACTAACAATTCACTTCCGCTATAAAAGTTGATACAGATCTTTGGTATTAACCTTGCTTGATGAACACCTGCAATCTCAGTGACTCAGGAAGCTGAGGCAGGAAGATCATAAAATTTGAGGCTAGCCTGGGCAGCTTAAGGTGTCCCTGCCTCAAAATAAAAAAATTAAAAGTACTGAGGATATAGCTCACTAGTAGAGCACCCCTAAATTCAATCCCAAGTTTTGAAAAGTAATTAAATAAATAAGAACTTTGATACAGAATTGCCTAGTTTTGTTTTATGTACTCTGTGCCTTAAAGTATATCCCTCATAAATGTAAGCAAAATATATCAATCAATTATGATTATTCACAAATATCACTAAAGAGATTTAAAAGAGTAAATACATAAATGCAAGTTTCAAGCTTACATATTTCAGATGCTTTAAATGTGACAAATAAGATCTAATGTTTATATAAATAACTAACAAAATATGGAAAACTTAGACCCAAACTTAAGATTGTGCCCCACTCAAAAGTAAGTTAATAGAAGGATTGAGGCACTTCATTATTTAAAATGAATTCCTAAATTGTAAAACACTCATTGGTTTAAGATAAGAGTTAATAGACTATTAAATGTTAAAAAATATTAGTACTGCCTAAAAATAAATACCTGAATTTGAATATTTATATTTTTCAAACTGCCTATGGTTTCATTCACACTATTAGGTTTACACATAAATTTACTTTGATAAAGTCTTCAGAAGGTTGTCCATTTGGGTGTGGCTTTAAGCAGCATTTGTAATGATTGCAGGACATTTATTTGGATGCCAGCAATTAGTAGTGAAATTTTACCATCCACCTAGTAGCAGAAGTGCATCTCACAAAAAACTGGGAACCTGAGGCAACAAATTAAAGAAAGGAGGATTTCCATCTAATCCATTATCACATTGACTCAGAAAGTGAGTGTTCTAAGATGTAAATTTGATGAAATTTCTAGTTAAGTCCTTCTTTGGCTCCCTATTTCCCTTAGGATACAATCCCACACCATTTGTGAGGCGTTTATCCTCAGAAATGCTACCTGCATCCAACCCCCACTATTGTTTTCAAATATTGCTTCCCTCACATTCTACTTTGTTTTCTTCTTATGTGTCATGTCCTGCTTTCTTTTCTCAATGTATTTGGTCATCTTTGCCTGATATTCCCCCTCCACTCTAACAAAGTATGCTCTTTCAAATTCCAATTCATGTTTGCCTTTTGACTTGACTTTTAGTGTGTTAACATCCCTCCTAAGGCTTCCATAATGTAAGTATTTATTGCATTCATCAAGATTTTCTCTGCCTGATGCAATTGTCTTTTTAACTTGTGTTTTTCTAACCTTTCTCTAGGAACTCCCTATTGACATTATGGGTTACTCTTTCCCTTTAGTCATGTATAAAGTATTTAACACAATATCCACTTCACAAGTTCTTAATGAGTGCTGCCTGAAATAACAAATGAATACATTATTAGAAACACATAAGTTTAGCTGGGCACAGTGGCACATGCTTATAATCCCTGTGGCTGGGGAGGCTGAGGTAGGAGGATCTCAAGCTCAAAGCCAACATCAGAAAAAGCAAGGCATCTAAGCTATTCAGTGATACCACGTATCTAATTAAAATAAAAAATAGGGCTGGGGATGTGGCTCAATGGTCAAGTGCCCCTCAGTTCAATCCCTGGTACCCCCAGAAAATAGAAGAAATACATAGTTTGTCTTAAGACCTAAAAATACAAATCCTTAAAATTATAAATTTTAACAAATACATTATTGCAATTATATTACATACACATTCTGTTTTTACAAATAACCTATAGTAAATGTTCACCATCCCAAAGGTTTCAGAATCACTTTAATTGAACACTAGGCAGTACAAACTTCTCCAAGGTTAAACCTGAAACATTCAGTTCAGTTCTTTTTTTAAAAAAATTTATATGTTCATGTTTTTAATGTGATTCCCTTCTCCTTGCTGAATTCATTGTTGAGTGACTTATACAGATAGCTCAGTATTTCTCACAATTTCCACTTAAAGAGATAGAAGCAAGTAAAATTTGAGCAGCTACAGTAAAGTTTAAGAAAGATGAATGATTCACCCTGTTCTCTGCCTTAGTCTGTTTTCTTGTTCCAAGTTGCATAATGTTTTTGCCACCTGAGTATTTGTCATTTTATGTTAATGAATGTTTGCAGATGTCAAATGCAACATGGACCCCTGACCAACAAATAATTTATGATGGGAAAGTCTTTTTAGATGGAAAAAAGAAATATCTCCTGTGCAAATTCAGCTATTTCAATTATTTTAAAAAAATGTAGCCAATTCTGAAAAAAACAAAACACCACCTGAAAGTTTCTGTCAGAGGTGGTACAATAAACAGAGCTTATACATCAATGGAGGGCATTAAAGCATCAATAAATGAACTTGATGAGGGAAAGAATTGCCTGTATAACTATTTTCCAAAGTGCCTTTCCATGACCAGCCAATTGTGTCAAGAAAACTAAATAAGCATACTGGAATTGAATGACTCAAAGAAACTGGAAAAGGCCAGAAAAATTATCTAGCTGGACTTCTGTCCAGTGTAGGGCTTTTGGGGCTTGTTTAGCTCAAACCAAATTATTTCAGCATATCCAACCAACCCTGTTAATCAGTCTTTAGTGACTATACTGTCTGAGTGATGGCTGAGACTGTGTTGCCTGGCTACAGGTAAGGCAATTTTCAATCAGGAATTAAAGTCTTATGTTTTAGCTGGGTGCAGTGGCACATGCCTGTAATCCTAGAAGCTCAGGAGGCTGAGGCAGGAAGATCACAAGTTCAAAGCCCTCCTTAAAAAAAGCAAGGCACTAAGCCATTCAGTGATATCCTGTCTCAAAATAAAATACAAAAGATGGCTGGGGATGTGAATCAGTGGTCAAGTGCCCCTGATTTCAACTCCCAGTACCCAAACAAAAACAAAAATAAACCCTTATTTTCTCATTGATGAGCCTATGAAAGAAAGAAAGAAGAAAAGATGGGAGGGAGGAATGCAGTTTTTAATCGCAAGGTCATGAAGTTTTAGTTCTATTTTTTTTCCTAAAAGTTTTATAAATTTTGCTTTTACCTTAGACTTGTTTTTCTTTATGAATTATTTTCTAAAAAGTATGATTAACAGGTCAATATTTGTTATTTTTTTCTTTTGGAAATCCTTCTGTTTCTACAGCATTACTAGAAATAAATAACTATAATCATTAGATTACTTTGTTGTCTTTTTAGAAAACAATGAACATGTGCGTGGGGGTATCTTCGTGCACTGTATTGTATTCCATCCATGTATTTATCCTTACACAAAAACCGTATGGTCTTAATCAGTGAATCTTCCCAAAACACTTGAAATCAAACTTTAGGATTTATGTAAGCCCTATCCTATACGTGTGTGTGTGTGTGTGTGTGTGTTTCCCCAAAATTAATTTTGCTATTCTCCCTTGGTTTGCAATTTCAGATAAACTATAAAAGCAACTCCCGTTTTGATAAAAAAATAATTTTGTGGATTTTGCATTGAATTTACAGATCAACCCTAGGACATCTCAACAACATTACAAGTCAAGGACATGGTATATTTCACCATTTATTATAACCTCAGTTAATTTTTCCCAGCAGTGTTGTATAGTTTTCCACGTGAAGGTCATGGTGAATTTTATTTACCTTTATTCCTAAATATTTATATGCTCTTTTAAATGAAAACTGCTAAATTTCTGATAGTTCTTGCAACTTCTTAGTAGATTGCTTAGATTTTCTTATGTAAATGACCATTCCATCATTAAATAACAATGGATTTATTTCTTCTCCCCTAGTTTTTATGTCTCTTATTTCGTATTATTACTTTATTGTATTATTTAATACCAAAAACACAACTTTGAATAGAAGACATGGAGAGTGGACACCCTTGAGTTGTACATTTTGGAGAAAAACCATTCAATATGAACCATGCACTGCAGTGTCGGCAGAGGATTTTCATATATGTCCTTTATCAGGTTGCTGAGTTTTTATCTTGGATGAGTTTGAAGTTTTGTTAAATCTTTTCCTGCTTTTATTGAGTCAATAGAATTATTTGTCTCCTTTCTTCTGTTAATATGGTGAATGGATTCTTGAATATGGATACTCGATTCTCTGGTCATAACTGCACCCATCTCATGCATGATTTCCAACTTGGTTTTCTTCAAGATCTACAAAAAGCTAGAGTTATTTCCAAAGGCTGTCTACTTTGGAAGACTTCAATACTAACCTCTGTTTTATGTGTGAAGGTGTTGAGATCTTGTTTTATATTTTCTTAGGGTAGGTATTAAAAAACCTTTTAGGTCATGATCTTAGTCCCTAAGGTAGGTTTATTGCTGCGGTTGTCTTTGTTGCATGTCCAGAGTGTTAGAATTGTCTCTTTACGCAGACAAATCCAGAATTCCATCAGATTCCAGCATAGCTCAAATTCTGGTCTATTTCGATTTTGATTCTGTAGCAGCTGACTTCTTGTAAACAGTACCTAATCTCACCCTTTGCATCTGTAGATGTAGCCTTGGGGAAGGATCCGTGGAAGTCCTTCTTCTAAAGTTCTACATATGCTTCCCAATGCAGTTTACTGTTGTGTGCCCTACTCATTAGATGCCAGCCACTTTGCAATCTAAACTCTGACATACTCAGCTTAACGGTTCTCCACCATGCTCCTCTTCTACTCTAGCTATGTCTTATAGTGACCCAATTATCTCCATGCACAGAGACAGGCCCAAAATGAATTTCTCTTTTCTAATTTGATCGCAGTCTTGCTCTGCCTATTGCATAAAATCTGCTATTTTGTATGTTTCCACAATGTTAGCAGACTTTTTTTTTTTTTTTTTTTTTTACAAGAAGGGTAGTCCAGGGCCAATTACTTTAATACTTCATAAAACCCAGCAGTAAAGTCTTTTCCACTGGATTTGTTTGTTTTAAATTATGGGATCACCACCCTCCATCAGATCTGATTATCTTCAAAATCTATAAAAATAAATGTTATTTCTATGTAGTCTCATCTCCTTAAATAATACTTGTATAGAAATATTTCAAAATTAAAAATGTATATATTTTTATAACTTGAAATAAATCATAAGCTTTTTTCATGAATTTTAAGTTTATCACTATAATAAAGTTATGGAAAGTAAAATCTGTGCATTTGTCTAGTGTAGCCCTCTATACATAATCCTCAAATTGAGAATCTTAAGGAACCATAAGAAGTGAGAAAGGATTCTACCCTGAGTTGGATCTCATTTGTATTACATTAAAATAAAATTCCTTCACTGGTTCCCGTAAGCTTATCCATATAAGAAAACATTGTAAAAATCTGAAAGTTTATGTACATTATTTGTCACTGATATTATGAAATTTCTTACAGTATAATCGGGACTAAATTAATCCCCAAATTTACCTTCCAGCCAAGGATTTAATCGCAGTTGAATTTGATATGCTACAAAAGTCTCAGCAGTGCATGAGAAAAAAAAAAAAAGAAAAGAAAAAGAAAAAGCTAAATCACTCCAGAATACTAGCCAGATGATTTATTCATAAAAGAAGGGTATTTTGTTGTCGTTTTTTGTTTCTTTTTAAAACATCTTCTCCAACTAAGAAAATGTGAAAGATTTGGAAAAGGAGTCTTATGCAGTCAAGCACTCAAAAATTTTACAGGCAGTACAGCTTTCTAAACAACAACAACAACAATAACAAAACAGCTTTATTGCTCAGAAAGGAGCAAAAGAAATTTGAGAGAGTTTCTGCAGAGATGGGTTAGCAAGAATACAGACCTGACCTTCCAACAATCTCTGAGCAAGAGAGGTTATTATGCAAATTGATGTGTCCAGCTGTTGTTCTTTTCCATAGTGGATAAAATAATAGGAAATGGGCTCAAATTGCAGCATGGGAGACTTGGGTTTGGCAGTTCTACAAATGGCCCTTTGCCTACTTACCCGAGGAAAGTGACAACTGATTGCAGGAGAGTATCAAGGAATACTGATTTCACTCTTGATTTATGGTTTCTCCAACACCATTTGGAATGCAGACCCGTTAATATTAAACTTTCAGGTCACTGTGTTCAACTTAACATACAACAGAATTTTTGCATGAAGTATACTGAGAAAATTTTATAGATATTACAAAATTTAGAATGATATTCCAAGAAACATAAATTTCTCCCTTTGTCTCTCATTTGGTGTTTTTATTGGTGCATTAAAATTATATATAATAGTGGGATTCATTATACTATATTTGAATATAATTCAAACATTCATAACATAATTTGATCAATACAATTCTCCAGTATCTTCCCTTTCCCTCACCTCCTCCTGAATCCTCTTGTTCTACTCTACTGATCTCCTTTCCATTATTATTATTTTAATTAGTGCATTATATTTATATATAGGCAGGATTTGTATATTTGTATATAGACATAACATAATTTGGTAGGTATCATTCCCCAATACTTCCCCATGCCCTTACCACTTCCCTCTTAAATTCCCTCCTTCTCTCTACTGGTCTCCTTTCTATTTTTGTGAGAGCTTTAATTTTCAATTGTTTTTTTTTTCTTTCTAGCTTTCACAAATGATTAAAAACATTTGATACTGTTTTAGACTGGCTTATTTTTACTTAACGTGATATTCTTCATCCATTTATCAGCAAATGACCAGATTTAAATCTTGTTTGTGGCTGAATAAAACTCCAATATTTGCACATATCATATTCTCTTCATCTGTTGATAGACACCTAAGCTTGTTCCATAAGCTAGTTATTGTGAAGTGTGCTGCTATATACATTTGTATGCATGTTTCCCTGTAGTATGTTGATTTTTGTTCTTTTGGAAAACTTGGGTCATATAGTGGTCCTGTTCCTAGTCTTTGAGGAATCTCCATAGTGTTTCCCAAAGTGGTTGTACTAATTTTCAGTGCAACAACTATTATAAGTGTACATTTATCTCCAAATCCTTGCTAAAATTAATATTTTTGATGATTGCCATTCTAACTGAAGTGAGATAAATTTTGAGTGTAGTTTTTGACTTGCACTTCCCTGATTGTTAAGGATGATAAACATTATTTCATATATTTGTTGGCCATTTGTATTTCTTCTTTCCAGAAATGTCTATCTAATCTGGGCACGGTTGCTCATGCCTGTAATACCAGCATCACAGGAAGCTGAGGCAGGAAAATCCAGAGTTCAAAGTCAGCCTCAGAAAACGTGAGGCAATAAGCAATTCAGTGAGACCCTGTCTCTAAATAAAATACAAAATGGGGCTGTAGATGTTGCTCAGTGGTTGAGTGCCCCTGAGTTCAATCCCCAATACCAATAAATAAATAAGGAAATAAATATCTATTTAGATCATTTGACAATTTGTTGGTTGAATTATTTTCTTCTTCCAGGTTAAATGTGAATTCTTTATATATCCTGGATATGAATCTCTTATCAGAAGAGTAGCTGGCAAAGATTTTCTTCTTTATGTAGGCTGTTTCTTCATGCTTTTGTTTTCTTTGCTGTTCAGAAGTTTTTTTTTTTTTCCTTTGATGTCATTCCACTTATT
The DNA here is from genome assembly GCF_052094955.1 of Ictidomys tridecemlineatus. Taxonomy (NCBI): domain Eukaryota; kingdom Metazoa; phylum Chordata; class Mammalia; order Rodentia; family Sciuridae; genus Ictidomys; species Ictidomys tridecemlineatus. The sequence goes on from NC_135483.1 coordinate 112,352,454, forward strand.
GACTCCTGGTTTTATTTCTTAAGCTCAATGAGTCTTATTAAGGATGTTTTCTTCTTGTGCTAGGTTGGAGTGTTGATCTTATGTTTTATTCTACAAGTTGCAGTCTTTCTGGTCTAATTCCTGGGCATGTGATTCATTTTGAGTTGATTTTTGTGCAGAATGGGTGATAGGGATCTATTTTCATTGTTCTACAAATGATTATCCAGTTTTTCCCATGCCATTTATTAAATAGTCTATCTTCTCTATAACATATAGTTTGGCACCTTTGTCAAGAATCAGATGCCTGTTATCTATGTGGATTTGTCTCTCTGTCTTCTATTCTATTGCACCAATCTTCATATCTTTGTTTATGTCAATACTATGTTATTTTCATTACTATAGCTCTGTGGTTTAATCTGAGATCAGGTATTATGTGCAATGCCTCTACTATTGCTCTTATTTAATAAGAAATGGATCTTAGAAGAAAATAAGAAGAAATTACAAAAATCTAATTTCAGATGAAAATAGTGATAACATAACAAAATTAATAGGACACTATGAAGGTAGGGGAGTATATAGCATTAAGTGCCTACCTTAAAAAAAAAGATATAGATATCCCAAGTAAGCAGTCTAATGTTATATATAAAGGCTATATAAAAGCAGGAACAATCTTTTTTTTTTTTAACACAATGCCTTTATTTTTATGTGGTGCTGGGATCGAACCCCAGTCCCGCCTGTGCTAGTCGAGCACTCTACCGCTGAGCCACAATCCCAGCAAAACCAATGGAAGACAGGAAATAATTAAGATTAATGCCAAAATTAATAAAATAGAACATTTTTTAAATAAATAAAAAAGAAGTAAAAATTAAAATAATTAATGTAATATAGAGTTGGTTTCTTAAAAAGATAAACAAGGTTGATAAACCCCTAGTCAAACTAACCAAAAGGAATAGAGATGAGTCTAACAACAAAATTAGTGATGGAAAAATGAGGTAGCACCACAGCCATTTCTGAAATCCAGTGGGTCATGAGGAACTATTTTGAAAAAGTATTTTCCATTAAAATTAGAAAACATAGAAGATATCAACAAATTTGTACTCACATATGATCTACTCAAATTGAACCACAAAGATATAGAAAACGTAAACAGGTCAATAATAAACAGATTTAAACAGTAATAAAACGGCTTCCAACAAAGAAAATCTCAAGCCAGAGAGATTCTCATTCAAATTCTACCAGTCCTTTAAAGAAGAACCTTTAAAACTCCAACCCTCTTCACATTATTCCATAAAATAGAAAGCTAGGGAACACTGCAAAAAAATCATTCCACGAAGCCAATGTCACCCTGACAGCAAAACCAGATGAAGACATATCAAGGAAAGAACACTTTACATCCAGATACAAGCAAAAATCTTTAATAAGGTATTGGAAAACCACACTCAAAACACATGAAGTAGATAATAAACTATGATCAAGTTAGTTTCATCCTAGAGATGCAAGGTTGGTACAACAAACTCAAATTAATGCACAAAAATAGAATGAAGGTCAAATATCATCATCTCAATAGGTGCAGAAAAAGACTGACAAAATCTAGCTTCCACTCATGTTAAACACATTGAAGAAACTATGGGAAGAAGAATCTTACCTCAACATCAGAAAAGCTATATACAACAAACCCAAAGCCAACATCATACTGAATGTGGAAAATGGGAAGTATTTCCTCTGCAATCAGGAATAAAACAGGATGTCTACTCTCACCACTTCTATTCAAAATAGTACTTGAAACTCTAGCCAGAACAATCATCAAAGTCCTATAAATAGGAAAAGAATTTTAGGTGTCAATTTGTTGATGACATGATCCTATACATAAAAGACCCAAAAATCTTCAACCAGAGACTTTTAGAGCTGATAAACAAATTCAATGAAGTACCAGAATACAAGATTAATAGACAGAAAACAATAGCTTTTCTATACTCTAGTAATGAATCTGCTAAAAAAGAAATCATGAAAACTATCTGACTCACAATAGCATATATATATATATACATACACATTGTGATAATCTAACCAAGGAGGTAAAAGTTTTTTATAGCAAAAACCTTGATTTCACTTTTTCAAAAAGCACTTTATTTCAATGATTTTGACTCCTAAAAAGGGCAAGAATAATAGTAGAATTAGTTTATAAATATGCAGGAGTTTAATAAACTTTTTAATAATTTTCACCTACATTACCTCTTTTCATGGATTATATGTGGTTTTTCCCCTCATTTTGTAGAGGAGGAAAGAATGGCCTAAGGAAGTTCAGTGACTTGACCATAGGTGTGGCAGAAGATCTTGATTTACACTCGTATCTGACTCTTGTCCTCTCCAAAGGCCTTTCCCCGAGGCTCCCCGTGCGTTCCATAGCGTGGCGCTGCAGACCACAAAGTTGCCTCTGTCGGTGTCATTGGGCCTCACTAGAAAAGCCACTCACACTGCTTGTGATGGCCTCAGACTCTTCTGGAAAATCTTCTTAGGAACTTAGGCTAGAAATATAAAGAAAATACAGCAATCAGTTCCGTTAGAAAGCTGAGGAGCTATCACAGCCTATAGTCAAGAATAGGCAGAAATGATAAGTATTCAGAATAAAATATACAAAAAAGAAGAAAAGATCACTGATTAGGGAGTGAACAAGGCCTGTGATAGTTAAATATCATGAGGAAACAAAAAAGACAAAGGGACAAGAAATTGGGTAAATGTATTTGCAGTAAAGTCAATTAAACAGAACACTAACAGATGAGAGGCCTGTTGCTTCTGAGGCCCCTGACAGTCTTTGATTTTGAATATTCTCCCAGGGAGACTCTTCAGGGACAGATTTCTGATGATTCTCATTCTTTGGAAAAACAGGCCCCACTGCAGCCCCTTGCCCTGTGCTCTTTCTGAAGCTGCTTCTTGTCATATTCTGGCTCCTTGAATGTGTATATCTTGCCAATCTCAATATTTGGAGTTTCTTGAATATTATTTGTCTTTTTGCTACCAAGAGACTTCAATAAATGGTATCACGTAGTACTGATACTAGCAGCCAATAAAAAGTTAAGGCTCAAGTGTTGGAGAGGAAATTATTGGGAATAATAGTTTAAAACAATGCTAAAAGGATGACTTTTAGCTATATCAAGGAATTAAAATGGAGAGTATTTTGATGGTTACAATATTATAAAAGAAATGAATGTATCTGGGATGGGGAAATGAGCAGCCATGTTTTTCTATATATGTCGTATTTCTTTGAAATCTAGGGAAAATTTTTTATGATCAGTGCTCTGAGTTGTAATCTTTATTGTAATCATTTAAGATGCTCTATTTTGGTAATCTAGACTATTAAATATGAAAAATTTTTGAAGTCATGATTTTGTATCATTTTCCCGGTGTATTCCCCTACAGTGCCTAGACTGTAAGCTGCCCAGAACTCACAATATTAAATATTCATAAAAAAATCTTACTAATTATGTTATTATACATGAGAGCAGAAGGTCTCACAATAACAACACATGACTGACATCATGAGTTTTATGGGGTGGAAACAGAATTTGAAACCAGCATCTCTAGTTTAGTAGCCACTGATACTTTGACTCCCAGCCACGGCTCTTATCAATTCATCCATTCATTCATTGAACAGAAATTAAGAAGTGACTTTGTGCCAGGTTCTTCTCTGGGAACTGGGGGTAAAATTTTGAACAACAAAAGACAAGACTCCCTGCCATTATGTAGCATCTACTGAGTTCTCAGACTTTATATCTCATAGACCTTCCATATATCACTGATCTCCATTCATTTCTTCACCCTAATCTTGCATTTATGAAGTTCAGATTGCAAGGTTAGCATTTTGCATGAGCAAAATTAAATATCAAGTCCTACCAGCTTTCTTCATACAGCTGCAAGTTACCCACACTGTCCCCAACCATAGAATTTTCCAGGGTTGATGATTGGCTTTCTCCTTGAAGTCAGTGAAGGTTCATATTATATCCAAAAGTTTCAAGATATACTAAAAAATAATTCAGAAGATTTTTATGGTTTTCAATGAGAAATTTTATCTTTCCAGACCACATTTAAAATTGATTTTAATTGGCAAACCTTCTGTCATGGGTTGAGTTATGTCACTCAAACTGCTGTATTGAAATTCTTACCCCTGTGACTCAAAATGTAATCTTATTTGGAAATAATATGGCATATTATTCTTGTCATAGTCTGGCAGTTAGTAGTTAGTGATACCACTGTTTATCAGTGGTGAGTCCTGTTTCTTCACATGTTGAAGTATAATATTAGAGAAGCACACTGTGGCAAGCAGGATTTATTTAAAAGGTGGTAGCATAGACTTTTCCAGGGAGGGAGAAGGGGACCCTACTTGGTATCCTGGTATTACTTCTAGGGATACCAAGATACCAACCAGGGTCATCTTGTTCATCCTAGATTTTCTTTGTTCCCCTGCTCTCTTCCCCCTCTTCTCTTTCCTTCCTGACTAGGCCCAGGAGATGGCCAAAAGCTGAAAAGAATATGGATGGCGGAAGGGCCAAATGGAGCAGCCTAGGACACATTAATTAAAGACTTTTATAACTCCTTGTAGGGAGGGACAATTCCTGGGACAGGTTACCTTAGCAACAGTTTGAAACAGGAGCAAGTTACCTTGATAAGGGTGGAGGAAGGACTCTGAAGATATTTCAGTCCTTCAGGGGGCAGTCTCCAACTCCTGGGCTCAAATTGGCCTCTTTGATCCAACCGGACTCGATTTACTTATCTAAACTGACTGCCTAATTCTGGCTTCATTTGGATGAGCTTATACTATAGCAGAGTAGGACACTGTACCAATATATGTGTCCTTATTGGAAGAGGAAAATGTGGACCCAAATTCATGCTGAGGAGACAGAGAGGACACCCTGTGACAATGGAGGCAGAGACTGGGAGAAATACAACTCAAGGAATTCAAAGTATTTTAAACACCAGAAACTATACCAAGCACTATACCAATGACCAGAAAGGATTTTATTTTAAAGATTTCAGAGGGAGGTTGACTCTTCTTCTGCTGGTATGTTGACTTCAGACTTCCACTTCCAAAATTGTGAACTAACACTTGTATTTTGTTTTAAAACCTCCAGTTTTTAGTAACTTGCTACATAGATCTCAGTACTACATTCTTTTGTGTCTTTTCACGGATACTCTTTCTTCTTTCTCCTTCTCTCCTTCTTCCTCTTTCCTACTTGTTTGATTCCCCAGGTCTGACTTCTTCTTAGTTATTATCTCACAGGAACTACTGCCTGAGTCATTTAATAAAGATCCCTCTTCAAAATGCTAAAGAACACCTGAAAGTTGCAGAAATGCTTCTCTAGGTTCATGATCTTACAAAATGCATCAACCGATAGAAATGTCTTGGAGCAAGGTTTCTGCTCCTATTTGAAGATGCTGAAGCATCTGCTTCATTGGTCCTTTGGCATCTTTATGTCTCCGAAGACATGTAATCTCCCTCCTTAAGAGAGTTATTAAAGCACACTGCAAACGATTAGCAAGTCCCAGAACATGTGAACATGTGGATGTTTACCAGTCCCAGGTAGACAGGGCATTTTTCCTCAGTGCTCAGTGTCACAACTAATCAAGTTTTGCCTCTCATAGAAGCACTGGGCCACTTTAAGAAAGGATTTTCTACTCCAGATAATCACACTACCCTGCTGGCTATGCAAATTATACAGTATAGAACATTCTTCCTGAAAACCTTTTCTCCAGGAAATGTTTTTTTCAAGACCTGATTTTTTTTGCAACTAAAAGGAGTACCTGTCCTTGACTATTTCCTTCTATAAACAACTCAAGTAGCAAAGTTGTCTTGGTAACTTTGTCCTTTTATGTCAAGAAAAATAAGGAACAAGGAAAAGGCATGGAAACATTAAAGAGACTCCATTCTCTTTTTAAAGCCCATACAGTTTTAAGTTTTAAATGTATAATCTTTAAAAATCAGTCTCTCTGTCTCTCTGTCTCTCTGTCTCTCTGTCTCTCTCTCTCTCTCTCTCTCTCTCTCTCTCTCTCTCTCTCAGAAACACACACACACACACACACACACACAATGTATGTGTGTTTTATTTAACAAACAATTCTGAAGTGTGTTTGTTGTTTCTAGGGACTGTAGGAGAGACAAAGCCAAAAAAAATGGAATGCATTTCCTTAAACAACTTTCAGTTTAGTGGGGGAAGCAATGACCATCTTCCATGTGCAGGATATACAGGGCAGGCTAGGTGGCACATTGGAAAATGCACAAACTCTATAGTCAGATTTCCTGGATTCAAATCTTAGCTCAGCTATTTGCTAATTATCTTCAGCAAGTTTTTTTTTTTAGACTTTCTAAACCTCAGTGTTCTTACTGGTAACCAAGTAGCCAAGTCATAGATCTACTTGGAGGGCTTTAATTAATGTACATAAAGCCTTCACATATTAATGGACATAATGGAAAACTCTTAGCTTTTAGTGTTTTGTTTTGTTTTCTTAAAAGGGGTAAAAATAAGTTGGGCAGAAGGACTGAATGAAAGAAGCGTATCTATCACAGTAGAAATGTTGGTGTGGAATATTAACTATCTGGAAGCTATTCAACTTTGGCTGGGCTGAGTAGCCTCACAAATCTGTTTAACATTCTCCACAGAGACCAACTAGTGACAATAACCAAACAGGGGGGACTACAGGGAGCAAGAAACAGTAGTTAAAAAGAGGCAGTGACATTCTCACCACCTGCCCTCACCCCTTCTCCTGAGCTATCAGCAGCTGCTCCGAGGAGAACAGTATCTGTGTCTTACATAGCAATTACTTGGATGATTTTCTGCAGGGAGTTGCTATTTTTCTGTTGACAAGGCACATTGAATTGATCATTTGGCATTACATCATATTCCATTTACTGTCTCATAACACTTTATTTGTTTTATATAAGGAGTTGTGTGCCAGAGGGCTTTGATGATGTTGAAAATGCACCATTTCAGTCACTCACCTCCACTGCTAATGGTTTTGCTGCCAGCTCTTTAAACTTGAATTAATTTGGCAACTTAGCTCTCAAGTAGAAGTAGGAAATCTACTTTTGAACATAGATCAAGCCAGCTGGAAGCCGAAAGAAATGTTAGGTAAGAGAACTTACTTTGTTAGAGGTTGTAATACCAGATTTTTACCATTTGTGAAACCAGGTTTTTAAAAAGTATATTTTTTAAATTTTAAAGTAGTTTTAGATTTACAGAAAAAATCATGCAGATAGTTCAGAAAGTTTCCTTGTATCTAACACTGTTTTTCTGATTTTGACATCTTATGTATCATTTACTTGCTGCAGCTTATGAGCAGATATTAATGTATTATTGTGAACTGAAGTCTTCATTGTTATTTCCTTAGTTCTTACCTGATGTCCTTTTTCTGTTCCAGGCCATCATCTAGGGAATATATTACATTTAGTCATTGTGTTTCCTTCATTTCCTCTTGGTTGTGACAACTCCTCTGTCTTGTTTTTAATAACCTTGGCAGTTTATAAGAGTACAGGCTAGATATTTTGTAGAATATTATTAATCTTTAAAATATTTTTTCTCTTAATTAGACTGAGATTACGGGTTTGGGAGAGGAAGACCATAGATGTAAAGCTCTATTCTCACTATCACATCCTATCAAGGGCTCATGCCATGATTAAGGCTTACTTTCCCCTGACTGAAATGCTGTTTGTCAAATTTCTCTATTGTAAAGTTACTCTTTTCTCTCCCTTTTCCAAACTGTGCTTCTTGGAAGGAAGTTATTTAAAGGGTGGGGATATATGTTCCATGGCGTTCAGCGCATAGTATCTATGTACATTATTTGGAATTCTTCTCCATTTAGATTTTGTCTACTCTCTCCTTACCACCATACATTTATTTATTTGAGTATTTACATCCATGTAGATTTAGTGGTATTTATTTTATACATTGGGTTATACTCTAATGTATATTGTTTATTTGATTACTTGAATTGTTTGACCATTGGAACTTTTATTTATTTATTTATTTTTGACTCTTGTTTGCCTTTTATATACTGCTAGCATTGTGGATGATTTTGTTTGAGTTTTCTGTTTGGTTAGATTTTGTTGCTGTTGCTTTTTTTTTTTTTTTTTTTTTTGGTACCTCTTTACTGTCTAAAACCACAAAGTATTCTGGATCCATCTTGCTCAGCTGCAGAACCATTCATTTCCCTAAGAAGCACTGATTCCTTTATTGACAATGGTTTTAGAAACCAGTTCAGCAGTTGTGTGGGCTAACTGCTTCTGGAGTGCTATTGCTTCTGATACTGAGTTTTTATATTTATTAACCACTGTCCTTCCTTTAAATTCTCTAGGATCCCACAGTCCTCAGAATACCCAGGATCTCATCCTAGTGAGATGCTCCACCAGCTAGTCTTAAGAGAGCTGGGCAGAACCATCTTTCTTTATTTCTCTCTATCAAGTTATCTAGTTATTCCTCCCCTGCTCTTACAATCAGCTTCCTTAGATAATTAGTTATTTGAACCTTGCACAGAATCTTAGAACTGATTTTAAATAAATGTTTGTTTCATTGAGTAGAATCTGATAATCTAGTTTCCATTAAGCTGTCAAAAACTGATAATGGATTAAAGTGTCACTACTCACAGAAGATAATTGAATTTTTAATAGAGAATTTCTGAAGACATAGCCAAGTCCCAAGGACATGACAGAAAAGGTGGCAGATTCTTGCTTTAGAAGACAAATGTAAGCAGGTTAGTATCAACTTAATGGGTTCTGGCCAGCATTTTGAAAAATTAGAAAATGATGGAAAATATCCTTATTCATCAAAAAAGATGAGAATACACATCATTTTATGATCTTGTGTGTGTGTGTGTGCATGTGTTCTTTTATATTGAGTTGTGATATATATGATGTTGCAATTCTCAATGAACAGAAAGCTATTTTCTCACCATTTTATATAATAATAGCATATTAGAAGATAAGTATTTGTACAGCAACTTTCACAAAGCAAATTACTTTAGTTTCTTCTTTTTTTAAATTTGAAAATGTTTCACTAGTATTGATATAGTCAGTGGAATTTCATATTGGTCTTATTTGCTATGCTGTGTGTGGTCTGCTTATAGACATATGGAAAGATGATGCATATATGAAAGGAACCACATTTTTCTATGTATTTCCAGGTTTATTGTCTTTATTAACATGCATTTTGATACATCTGGACAGTCAGGAAAGCAGCAAAACAATTAAACATGTAGGCTCTTCTTTGTTCATGAAACAAATCCTGCCATTTCTTTACTGTGTAGCATTAGCCCAGTGACCTTAGTTGACTCATTTTGAAAAGGGGACTAATGTTTATGCCTGATGGAGTGGTTGTGACAGTTATAAACATACTGTAGTTAGTATGTTATGCATTTAACAAATATTGTCAGCAAGGAAGCCAATTTTCTGCAAACTGTAGATCAAAATTCCTAAGTGGATCCTGAAATCAATTTAATGTTCTATCTGCAACATTAAAATAATAAAATAGACAAAGGTAGCATGACAGGTACACGTAAGTAAATTTGTTATTCCAAGCTTTTGCTCTCTTTCTCTCTCTCTTTCATTATATAAGTGTGGGAGTCTCTCTGTGTGTGTGTGTGTGTGTGTGTGTGTGTGTGTGTGTTGTGTGCACATGGTATGGGTACCAACTCATTAGGTAAAATGAATGTCTTTCGGATGAACATGATCAAAAACATTTGAAATGTCAGGCAGATGTTTCCTTCCGAATAAGTAAATTAAACCTTCTCCCGCCTTCAACTTTAAGCTCAGTGTCTCTCTCTTTCAGGCAACCTTCATTCAACTTTCTGTGTGGGTTCAAACTTTTATCACATAATGAATCCTTAAAGTCTACCTAAGAGAACTATAATTGCATATATGCTCATGTGATCATTAGACAAGTAGTTTACGTTTTAGACTTTACATTCACTGATAGCCTGGACCAGTCCTGTTTGCTCATTTCTGTATTCCCTGAACCTAACATGTTTCCTGACACACAATAGATAGGGTATAAAGAAAGAAACGAAGAAAGAAAGAAAAAAATTTCTTCCATTTTCTCTAACATCACCTCATGTATACCTAGTTTTAGGTTCAATAAATTCTTCCTACTTAATACCTCTCAGGTTCACCTACTTGACTGCATCATTTAGGGAACTTAATTCTTGCCTGAATTTCAACAATATTCTCCTAGCTGGTCTCCTTATCTACGCCCTGCTGCTTTTCCTCCCACTCCAATCCAATTAGTTTTCTCCTTAAGTGATTTTTTTTTTTTACTAAAATAAAAATCTGATCATGCCACCTTTCAGCTTAGTATCTTTCAACAGCATCTAATTGTCCTCAGGAAGAAGTTCAAACCCCTTATTATATAGGAGGTACAGACATTCACAGTCATAAATGCCATCATGTCAAATGTTAACTTTATTTTCATTTAACTCAATTTGATTTTTTTGATTCCTAACTACACTTTTCTGAATCAAAATCAATTGCTCACTTTATAATATAAACTCAGTCCAACCCACTGATGGCTCAGTCAATTCAGATTTACATTCCAGTCACAAAAAGTATTTTAACCCTTACATTGTGTGTGTGTGTGTGTGTGTATAAAACAAAACTCATGTTATAAATATAAAATATATATATATATGTGTATATATATATATATATATATATATGTATTTCTTCTAGAAGTTTTGTCTAATATGTGTGAGATTATGTGAGGATGAGAGGGACAACTTGCAAAATTTCTACCACCTTGCATTGGTGGGCAGGGAGCAGGTGCTTCTATTTCTTGTTGTTCACCTACTTTAGATCCACATTGTTCACATGGATATGACCTCAGATTCTCAGCTAGAGGTAAACAAACCCATAAAAGGTGACTTGAACAGTCTATAGATGTTTATAACTTTTCATTGATGATGGTCCATGGAGAGGAGTTATACATTCTTCTGGCTATTTGCAGGCAATTGTCCACTTCATGGCCTTCTGATGAATGACACCTGAGTCACCAACTAATATTACAATCAAGTCTTCTGGTATTTTTACTCTGCATCCTTCTATTCCCTTTCTTTCCCTCTCCCCCTTCCTTCCCTTTCCCCCATTCCTTCCCTCTACTCTCTGTCTCTATGTATTCCCTTAAATGTGATGCCTCTTTCTGAGAATGGCTATATGCCCAGACTTTCAGGAGACAGGACTTACTAAGGAATGCTCACCCTGTTCCTAAAACTTTCATGGGGCATTTGACTGTCAGAACCATGCATAGTTTTGATGACATGCTGCTTTAACTTTTGAAACTTCCTAAATTTAAGACCTCAAAGAAGGGAAACTATTCTTAAGTGTTCCCTGTATTACTCTGCACATGTTTAAACCCTTTAGATTATGATTTAACTTCAAAGCTTATAGCCATTTTAACGTCTTGAGTGGAAGGAAAATTTGAGAAGTGCTCACTTATATCCTTCATTCCAACTTTGGATGATGACTTGGGGATTTATAAACCACAGATTTATCTCTGTTTATTTTATTCCCCCAATTTGAAAGCTTCCTTCTGGGATTAATGGTAATCCAAAGACCTTTGTAAGAAAATGGGTGGTAGAATTTATTTTATCAGGCATTATTCTAAGAACTTTATCATTTCATTTCATTCTCAAAAAACTTTTTTTTTAGAGAGAGAGGGAGAGAGAGAATTTTTTTTAATATTTATTTTTTAGTTTTCGGCAGACACAACATCTTTGTTTGTATGTGGTGCTGAGGATTGAACCCGGGCCGCACATATGCCAGGCGAGCACGCTACTGCTTGAGCCACATCCCCAGCCCTCTCAAAAAACATTTGAGGATGGCAAAATTACTTTATTTTACTGATGAGGAAAACAAAAATGTGAAAAAGATGTAATCTGTGTAAGATTCGATAGCATTTGATAAGGAAAAAATTGCAACTGAGGGACATCTTTTGCTTTTTTTTTAATTCAGATAGGTTTTTTGTTTTTGTTGTTTTTCTGTGTTCTTTTCTCCTTTTTAGTAAACTATGTTTGAAGTTTACAATATGATATCATGGGATACATATAGGTAGTAAAAGTGGTCACTATAGTGTAACCTATTAAAACATATATTATTCACATACCTTATTTTTGTGACAAGAGCGGATAGAATCTACTTGTTTAACAGAAATCCATGATAAAATTTTACTAATTAGAAATTTATTAATTACCATCTTTATATTGTACATAGAAGTATATTCTTGTTCACCTACTTATCTGCTATTTCATATCCTTTTATCGACATCACTCCATTTTCTACTTCCCCTACTCCTGCCCTTGGCGATCACTGTTTTATTCTTATCTCTTTAAATTTTAATTTCCCTCCCTTCCTGCCTTCATCTTTCTTTTTTTTCCTTTTCCTTTTTACTTTATTTTTTAAAGAGATAGAGAGAATTTTAATATTTATTTTTTATTTTTTAATTTTTTTTTCAGAAGACACAACATCTTTGTTTGTATGTGATGCTGAGGATCGAACTCGGGCTGCATGCAAGCCAGGCGAGCATGCTACCACTTGAGCCACATCCCCAGCCCTCCTTTTCCTTTTTAGGTTCTACAAATGAGTGAATATTTCATTATTTCAGTATTTTTCTTTCTGTGTCTGTCTACATCATTGATCATAATGTCCTTCAGATATGTCATTGATGGGGCAAATGACAAAATCTCCTCCTGTTTTAAGGCTTAATAAAATTTCACCATATACATAGTATCCATTTGTCCATAAGTGGACACTTAGGCTGCTTCCAATATCTTGATGATTTTGAATAGTTTTACAATAAACATGTTGGTAGAGACATCATTATGGGGTGGAACACACATCAGAATACATGAGGTATATTTCTAGGAGAAGGATTGCTGAATCATATAGTACTTCAATTTTTACTACCTTAAGAACCTCTATATTGTTTTTTTTCTGTATTGTCTGTATTCATCTGTTTTTCCACCAACAGTGTACTAGGGTTCCTTTTGCTCTACATTTTTACCAATATTTATCTCCTATCTTTTCTATTACCACCATCTATGAGGTGCATAGGATTTTAAATTTTCATTTCCCTGATGATTAGCAATATTAACAATGTTTTTCATATATGTCTTCACTATTTTATGTCTTCTTAAATAAATGTCTACTCAGCTCCTTTAACCATTTTCAAATTGCTTCCCAGAGAGATTCTTCATATCATACCCTTGCTGTTGTTTATTTTGGTATGTTGAAAATCATCTCCAGGTTTTACCTCATCTCCATATTGGGATGACAGAGTCCAACCTCCAAACGGAATATTCTTTATGTTTCCTCTTCTTCTTACCATAAAAATTCAGCTCACCACATTACCTTCTCTGAAAAGAAGTTTTCCTCTTTATCTCCTATCTCCTTCTCCGTTCCAGTCTGATTGTATATGCTCCTTTCAACTGATCTTCCCAGGCCGCAGATTTCCTCTGATATTTAAAGTATGAATGTACCACTGTAGGTGCTTTAACTACTTGTGAGCACGCTAGACTCTCATTTTACAGAACTTATTGAAAGCAAGAACCATGTGTTCTTCATATCTGTATTCCAAAGCCTAGTCTAGTGCCTGGCATGTAAGAAGTATCTGAAGTGTTTGGAACAATGCACTGAATGAATTTATTATGAATAGAAAGGTTGAAGGCTGAAGAACACTGATCTAGAAATGATAAAAACTGTAAAAATCAGGAATATAACAGGGATATAATGTGCCTATTTAATAATAACTGAAAATCTAGGTTTTTAAAGTATCTGAGATACTTAGGTTAAAAGACCAGTTCTCCTAAGGCTAATAAATCTCATAACCTTATATTATATATCTTCTTCAATCTGCTTTAAATAAACATCAAAAATGTTTTGGTATGTTTCCCCAAAGATATCAAGTCATTCATGGATGGTGAATACACTGAAAGACCAATAAAGGAACATCTACTGCTGCTTGCAGGGTTATTTGTGCAATTTTGGGGTTTATCTTTAGAATCCCAACAGGGGAAAGACTACTACAGCTTACTGTAAGGATTCCAATGTGTCTTTTTTAAAGCAATAGATGAGGAAAGACTTGTACAGGAAGCAGCGGGTGAGACCTGAAATAGTGAAGCAGCCACAGCTCTGGGCCACAATTAGAACATACAAGAGAGAAACAAAGAGTTCCATGGTCCAAGACACCTGGATTGCTGATAAATTTCCCATCTACTATACCCACCAGAAATATCAGTGTTGGTTGGGTAAAAGGGGAGATGTGAATCATGCCTACCAGAGCCAGCATTTATGCTCTCTGGCCAAATGGCTAATTTTCAAGGCTACCCACAGCAAATGTTCAAGCCTAAAACACTGCCAGAACTTGCTACTCACCCATTCAGAGAAAACAAATCTGTTCTGTTCCCTGTATTCCCTAGAACAAGTACCTATTAAAGGTCAGTAGTTTATTTATTAAGGAAAGATAAATCAGGAATCCAAACACAATGTTTGCAGAATGTCAGAAACACAAAAGCCTGAACTAATTACTTGAAAATAACTGCTTGGGATTTGACCAAGCATCACTTCATTAGCATTCAGCACCATCACTTTTGCATAAAGAAAGAAAAGAAAACATGCCAAAAAGAATGGAAATTCGGGGGGGGGGGGCGGGTGAATAAAGAAATAGCACTGCATAATCTGCTGTATATTTTACGTGCAATTATCAAATGTTGATATGCTATTCAGCTTGCTAATTGCATTTCTGAATTCAGCCTGTGAAATATTGAGGGCATTTAAGAATCACAATAGTGGAGAATGGTGTCCAAGTGCTAATAGGTAATGGCTGAGCAATTTGGGTCTGATGAATGCCACCAAATTTTTCTGACAGATACATAGACCACTACATAAATAAAAATAAATAATCATAGGTTTGAAAAATATTTTCCTTCTCTATTTTTTTTACTTTACCAATCTCTGCATGTACAATTTTATTAACTTTTAAAGGAAGTAGTATTTTCAAAACATTATAATGATCAGTTTAATCATCAATAGTACTATCCATGAGAGTGATTTTGCAAAACTATTACATTTTTAATAAAATGTTTACATTATTTGGCATTTCACTTATTTGGCATTGAGATGACTAAATAAAAGTTTCTGCAGACAACTCTAACTACACAATTGTCTCCTAAACTCCTCACTTAATTAGATTGTACACAGGTCCAAATTATCCACTTGTCCACAGATTTTTAAGGACAAGGACTGTGATCCTCTTTCCCTTGTATCCCCCAAACCACAAAGCAATTGAAGTTTCACTGAATGTGATCAGTTCATATTCAACTCAATGACCATACTGATATTTCTCTCCAAACCCTCAAATTTTGCCTGTGCTGTTGTTATATGATGATCCTTCTTTTCTTGCATTTTTTGTTTGTTTGTTCTCTTTTTGTCCCAGGTATTCTTCAATTCTAACTACTCAATCTTTAAACCAGTGAAAAGTCATTACTGAATATGATTCTTTTTTCCAATGATATTAGTCCATTTCCAAATATTTAATAAGCTTGTTTTCAAGATGTAGTACATAACAAGGAGTAATGAAAATTGCTATGTGCTATAATCTTGGTATTAATGACCATCTGGGAAAGCTGATAGCCCAAGGAAATATCCTACAGTGACTTTTTGATTTCTATTATAGCTCATTTGTTTTCTTTTAATTAGGTAAGAAAAGAAAAGAAATTTCTTCCCCTACTGTGGCTGTCTGAAGGAATAATGGTGCCCTAGGCAACAGGTATAGCTGTTTTAATAAATTGGCAACAAAAATAGTATTCAGTTCCTTAGAACTGATAACCTGCAGAGAAGGAAGATTTTGAAAGTACCATACAAATTGTCATTGTTCAGCATTCGCAAGCACACACATATAGACACCCAACTAACTTGTGTTCCTTATAAAATACTTTCAAAAGTATTTTTGAATATGTTTTTAAGATATTCTGAAGAATCATTCACAGAATGTAGTGGATGTTTCCAGAATAAACAACAAATGTGCTTTCTGACACAATGTTATGGGAATGATTTTTTATTATCATATCAAAAATACTGTCTTTCTGACACAAAGATTTTTTTAAGGAAAGATAAGTATACTACATATATCCAATAGGAAATAGTTACAAAAAATGTGCATATTTTTAGTCTGTTATTTGCTTGGTTAATTTTAAATAGATGGATGTCAAAAGTCCTTGTGTCTTGAAAATTATTACTATTTATTATAAACTATAATCAGAGATGCAACATTTCAAAGCTTAAAGTACAAAGCAAGGTCTTTTGATCTATAAAACATCAAATGTAAATTAGAGGTAAATAAATTGTTTACTAATGGCAATAGAAAAATATTTTGACTTGTTCGTTGAAGCATGGAGAGATCATAAAATAAAACAAGATACACAAAAGAGTCGGAAGAAAGGTACTAAACAAAATATGGAAAGATAATATCACATCATCACACAAATATATAGATGATTAGAACAACAACAACAAAAAATCCTCCTTGGAAATCTCCCTGATTTTGTTTTATTTTGTTTTAGGGGATCATGAAAATGTGTATTTAAGTTTCCTTTATTTTTTTTTCCAGAGCATTTTATATGAGTACTTTATGGGCACCAGCTCATTAATCTTTTCCTTCTTACTGTGCAGAATATAATTACTTCTGTTTTACATTTGAAGAAACATGTTTATAGTCTATTTTGATGTAGAGCTCTGCTTTTGTTCAATGAACATGAATTGAGAATAAAGCTGAGACAACCTGGCTCCCTCTGCCAAAACATGAACAGGACTGTAAATTTAGTCAGTGAATTATAAAAGGAGACCCATATGCTTTTGTGTCATTTTTTTGTGTGTATGTGAACTAAAGTGATAGATGAAAAAAATGAGCAGTGTATCTCTTACCCTACCTCCATTTCTGAATTATATTACACTATGAAATCACACAACATCACTTCATGAATGTTGGGGGATATCACATTTATAAAATCATTTCCAAAACAACTGAAATATCACACACAAAAAAAATCAGTTACAATTACTTAAAACCTGTATAAATGAGAAAGTTAGTACTTGCTAAATAAAAGGCTTCTTGGAAAAATTTCTACACACATTTTATTTTTGCTCTCATTGACCAAAACAATTGAGAACTTCACATGGAGATTATGTTTTATTTCAGGGGGACAGTCTTATGGCCACCTCTGAGAGTGACAAAAAATATTCATGTTAGGTGAATGTTATTTTTGAAAACCACTAACAATCAACTGATGTCAAGTCTGAAAACATGCCACAACTTTCAAAGAGAAAGCACATATTTAGGAATATACGGAGAAGCTGGGACATTACACACTGAAAATGGAAAATTTTGAAGATATTCCTCTAGCAATAAAAAAAGCATATATGGACAAGTTTTTATTGAAAATTCTAATTTTGAAATCTTGAAAATATCTAAATCCATACATTGGATAGTAGATGAATAAATAATAAAATCAACATAAAAGCAGTTGTAATTTGAATAAGAAAGACATATAAATTGATTTGAAGGAATTTTTAGGGTTTAACATTAAGTGAAAAAAATGAAAAGTGCCAAAAAAAATCTTATAATATATTCTCTGTCATTTAAGAGCAAACAGATGCAAAAAATGTATGTTGATCTGCTCTTTTGTGAAAAATAAAATTTAAAAAAATACAATACCATAGGAATGTCAAACTGGAAGGAATCAGTTTAGTTATCGGCAATAGTGAGAATGAGATTAAAAGAATGAGGCATAATAAACAACAAAACAAAAAAAGGAAATAATGTCCTTCCTTTGGAGAAAAGTTAGATTTTAAGAGAGTGTGAGAAAAAAATCAAAGTAATATGGAATTCTTTGTGGCATAAGAAAGTAAAGAAGTTTCAAAAATGATGGCAATGTCAAAGGAAATAAAGGTTATTTGAGGAGGCTATTTATGCTTAATTCCAAGACAATTTAAGTAATAAAATAGATGATCATAGGAATGTTTTAACCCATACTGTAATTAGGTGATTGATTAAAACCTCTAGTAAGTCAAACATCCACCAGTTTAAACAAACAAACAAACAAACAAAGAAATGTGGAAAAGAGAAAGCTCAACAAAGATAAATATAAGCATAAGTATTAACTTTCTTCTATTGGAAGGAATTGTTTCAGATTAAGAGAAATTAATATTATATAGCAACTATATGTTTTTGGACAAGAATATGGCCCAGAAAACAAGGAAATTATCCAGACAGTTGATTGAACTTAAATAAAGTCTAAAATTTACTTAGTATTATTGTATCAATAATTGACTCCGATTATATAAGATGTTAAAATTTTGGATGTCTTGGTGAAGTTTACAAGGAAATACTTAGTACTCTCTTTGCAATTAAATCTATTTAAAAATTAAAAAAAAACCACAATTAGTAACTAACTGTAAATCATCAAAACCAATCAACAGTTTCAACTTTCTAAATTCTAAAGCATCATTAAGTGATAGTAAGACACCCCAAGAGGAGAATGGCCAACATGGGGCTGAGTCATCACAAAAGGGAAAATTCAGAGCACACTGCCTTCCAATGTGAGAAAAGTTTTCAAATCACAAACACTGAATTTACATTTTAAAAGACCATCTTTTCATGTCAAGATTGAATAAAAATATCCATCCTATTTGTTGCTTTCCACAGGTACTCACAAAACTTGACTTTACCTTGAAGCAAAGGCTAATGCTGTGTTAAGGCCAAAGCAACACACACTACCTAATGCAATGGTTTACACTGACATAGAGGACCTGAGATTTTTTTACTTGTTACATAACAATTGTGAATATTTAGTACATATATCCATGTTGGCTCACTGACAACTGTTGTACAAAAGTAAAAAAAAAAAAAAAAAAAAGACATCAGCCACCCAGAACTGAAATAAAGTCTGAGAGTTGGAAGCAAATATTTCAGATCTAAGCAATGTCTTCTAAGCTATAGGAGAATTAAGAAAAGTCAAGGAGGGCACAAGAATTCTGAAGATCTACTTAGCAGACCAGAATCAGAAAAAAAAAAAAAAAAAAGAAAGAAAGAAAGAAAGAAAATAAAGCAAGATACTACAAAGAAGTCAGGAAAGCAATTAGTGTGCCCAACTGGAGATTAGCATCACATTATGAAAAATAGAAAGTCTGTTGGTTCATCTTCATAATATAGTATGTTGGCTTAAATATAAAATTGGGATGTAAGAAAAGCAGCTGGAGGGTAAAACAAAATTAAAAGTTCCAAGTAGTTGACTTCATAATATGAAGAATTCACAGACCTTAGACAGACAGGAGGTGAGAGGGAAGGGGTCAGCCTAACCAACAGAGATAAACTGCAAGATACACTCAACCCCAAAAGACCTTCCTGCCACAAGAAAAAAAACAAAAGAGGTGGGGAAAATTAAAGGCAAATTTCTTTAAATAACCCAATAGGAGAGAGTAAGATCTAAGCAATGCTAAGGAAGACTGTACTTGCCATAGTCCTCAGCTAATTAGCAACCAAGGAAAGGACCTTTCGGTCCAAGGAAGTAAAAAGCTGATTGCAACTGCTCTGGATATGCCTGTTCACCCAGACTCCGGATCTTGTAAGACCATCATTGCTTTCTCTATACCTTTTTTCTCTCATTCCATTCTTTAGGTTTAGACAGGTGATCATGTTTTTCACACATGAATAAGAAATTTTGCACAATGATCTTAGGCCATAATCCTTGGGGATACCAAAAAAAATATATATATATTATAGCATCTCTTTCCTTTCATATCTTATTACATTCAGATTTCTAATTTTAGGAATGCTTTATAATCAATATTACTGACTTATTTGTAATTTATAAATGAATGTGCATATATGGAAATTACCATTTTTTTTTTTACTGGTAAGAACATGACTGAAAAGAAATATTAGAAGCTCAGCGTGGTGGCACGTACCTGTTAATCCCAGAAGTTCTAAAGGATAAGTCAAGAGGATCACGAGTTGAAAGCCACCCTCAGCAAAAGAAGGCGCTAAGTAACTCAGTGAGACGCTGTCTCTAAATAAAAATTTAAAAATAGGGCTGGGGATGTGGCTCAGTGGTTGAATGTCCCTGAGTTCTATTCCAGGTACCTCAAAAAAGAAATATTAGTGATATTAGGAATATTCAGGGTTTTTTTTTTTCTGTTTTGGTTTGGCAAAATATATTTATTAATGTTTGCAGTTTGGCACATGTAGATTATATTTTGATTATAGAAAAAGAGAAGTGTTTGTAATCTTTTGGTTTAGTAGTTTACCAAATAAGATATAGGTTGAATCAGATAAATGGGCCATCCTGCATGACAGTGATTGCCAGGAACTTATTTGCCCTCCTTGGCTTGCCAGTCTATCCTATATCTGCCCAGCCATACAGAACTATGGACAAAACTATGGGAATAAACAACAACAGTGCCAAACTGACCTATGACCTCTGGTCTCTGGTCTCTGGTCTAGCAGCACGTTTCCTGCTAGTTGAGAGCAGGGTCAACCTACAGGTGACAATCTCAACAAGAAAATAGGTCACAGACTGAGTGGTAAATCTTGTTCCTTGATAATGTAGGGTCAGAGAAACTCGGCTGACCACAGATATACTAAAGAGAAAATATTTATCCTTCTGGGTGCAGAAGTTTCAGGAACTAGGTCCAGTTAGCCTACACTTAGATGAAAATGCATTCTAAAGCAGCAACCTAGATAGCTGCAGGTGAAGAATGGCTTCTTCCTAAGATCATTTAGGTTCAGCAACCTCTATGTTTGGAACATTAATCTCTTGCTCTAAGGCCATCTCTGCTTAACAGAAATCCATGCAATACAAGAAGATAGCCTTAAACCTCAACAAGATTTAGCATTCAAAGATGGTGTCTTTCACCTTTGTTTTTGACCCACTCATTCACTGCAAATGACTTACAAGATCATACTGTACGTTTTCTTGTAATTACCTGTTGAGAGGATAAATCCATGTGCAACAAGGTGACAGGTCCTCTGAAGATTAAGAGGGAGCCTTGAGGCAGGATTGGAGAAATACTCCCCTCATCAATGGGAAAGATTTAAACAACTAGAAGGCATCCTCATCCTCATTTGCTAGTAAAGGAGGTATAGAAATTTACACAGAAAGGAAACAATATTCAGGAAGTTGTGCATGGCCAACAGGAGATGCCAGTCACTTATTTTTGGATCAGGGGCAGTCCATCTCTATCTCTCACTCTGATAAAATCTTCCTTTCAAAAAATTGCTTTCCAGAAAAGAAATCAATTTTATTGTTGGCTGAAGATACCTACTCTTTCTTCCATCTATGTGAAAATAGAAGGCAGTAAGAATACTTGATTTTTTTTTTTCAATTATCAAAGAGGAATGTCACAAGCAAAGACCTAGCAAGTGGGTGCTGCAGATCTAAGGGCTAGATGAGATATTATTGACACAGCTGGAGGACCTGGAGGGTAATGTCCCCAAGGATCTCACCTGGGACCTACCAGCAGCCTCCATTGTCTTTATTCTAAATATCCATCAACAAGATCCTCACCCTTTAAAAGGCATTGTTCATGTGACTATTTCATCATACCAGTTAAGTTTTATGTTTTATAGTCTCGAGATGAATGCTATCTGCCACAGCCCGTCTGGCTGGGCAAAATAGCCGGGGGGGGGGGGGGGGGGAGCAATTGGGGAGTGTGACGAGCAACTTGTGCACATTGATACAGCAGGAGTGGGAGCCCTTTATTATAGGACAGGAGGGGTATATATACATTACACACAGCTTATCTTAATTAACATAAACTAGATACAACAGTCAACCAATAAGGAATCTCCACACTTAATGGCTTGCTGGTGTTACTTCACAAACCACTCCCTCTGGCAAAATGCCAGGCGCCATCTTGACTGGTTTACAGACCCTAACAGCTATCTATCACACTCATATGCACTTTCTTCAGTTTCTGGTTGAAACTACATGACTGGACATCTTCCTGACCACATTACAACATCAGCCCACATTGCTGCCACCTATAGATTCTTTTGTTTTCCCTACAATTTCCCTCTAAGTAGACAACTCAAATAGATCTCTACTGTGGATTCTCAGGAATTCGAAATACTCGTTCTGTGATAAAGAAAAATCTCTTTTGTTTGAATTCAAATATGTTAAATGCTCAGATTATCTGAAACTGAGAAATAATAGCCAGATTAATGTATTTTATTTAGAGACAGGATCTCACTGAGTTGCTTAGCACCTTGTTTTTGCTAAGGCTGGCTTTGAACTTGAGATCATCCTGCCTCTGCTTCCCAAGCCAATTGGATTTCAGGCTTGTGCCACTGCACCTGGCTAATGACAATTTTAAAGAGGGAAGTTATATAAAATGGGGGGGGATGAAATAAAAGGTGACATGCTTGAGAATCAAATATTGATTTAAGCTGACTCTGGACTGTAATAATGGCTTTCAGTATCATGGCTAAGAAACTGATAATAATAAAAAAAAGTTCAGTGTTTTCATGAAATATGTTATATCTAGTAAGATCTTGAGTGGTGTGTCTTAAATTTCTGGAAATTCTATCAAACAGTGTGTATCACAGGTTGACAAGATTTCACTCATTCATGATTATGATTAGGAAGATTAGGCAAGCCCTTATAGTATTTCAAGTTAAAAAACAAACAGAAAGCAAGTCAAATCAAGATGGAAAAAATTATTTTCTGGTTGGTCAGGGGTAGAAGAAACAAAGCAAGCATTTTCCCTCTTGTAGTTCACAGGGAGCCTTCCTCACCACACCTACATTTCCCCCTAAGCAGCCACTGCTTATGCAGCTCCTGCCTATAACTTTGTCTTACACAGGGTTAACTGTCTGCATGGTCACCCATATCCAAAGGATCCTGTATGTACTTTAGAGTCTAATTATAAATCCCATTTGCTACAATCAACAAGACTATAGATTCACCAGGAAAGATCAGTGATTTCCTATAATTATCTGCTAAGGGAAAAGCTTTGTGTTGTGATCTCACTAAAATTATAGACAGAGAAAATATTAAAAGAGTGAACCCATATCAGAAACTGAAGATAGCAAAGATATTGCTTTCCTTAATAAATGCATTTTTTTTCTTAATATAAGTATGTCATTCCTTTTCAGAGATATCTGTCTAATCCTTCCCACCTGGTTCATATTTTTCTCATCATGTTATCTATTGTGTTTTATGTGTTGTGGCCATGTCTCTTTCCACTATTTATTAATCAACTCAAGCAGAAATGTGCTGTATTCTTTATTATTAGCAGCCCACAGCAAAATGCACATACAGAAACACACACAACAGAGACAGATGACCCAAGTTCGAAAAAAAAAAAATGTAAACCCAAATTTTGAAGTCTAATTTGATTGCTTTTCTGCTATTCAGACTGGGGAACTTTCTAACAGAGTCTGTCATTTAGTTGCTGCTCAGAAGAATTTCAGACAACTTTGGACAGAGAAAAGTGTCAGCCTTTTTGTTTTCGTGATTCTTTTCTCCTTCACCTTCTGAGGCTAGAAATGTATTCTTGACATTTTTGCACTGCTCACCCCATCTGGATCTCTTATTCAGTGGTTTTACCCCTATAAATTGTTTCTATGAATAAATGAACTTCATTCCCTTATCTCCCTCTTATAGTAACAGCATTTATTCAACTGTATATACAAATATCATTCAGAATATCATATAGCATCGTTTTGAAATAATTAAAAATCATTAATAATCTAGACATTTTTGTGTGTGTGTGTCACAGAGAATGAGGATAGTAAAGGAAGGAGACTTAACAGTTATATCATTCAGAATTTCTGTTACTTTGGGGATATTTTGAATGTTCATTGCACATATGGAATGGCATTAAGGATATCATTTTGCCATCTCCACATATAATTGATAAAATGGTGGTTGTCTTCCTGTGTTTTGTGCTGCTGACCTAGAGTTTCATGACTGGGTAATGGACAAACAGTAAGCATTTATTTGGCTTACAGTCTGGAGGGTGTGTAGTCCAGGATGGAGGAGTGGCATCTGATGAGGGCAGAAGGCATCATATGGCAAAAGAGCAGGCCAGAGGAAAAAAGCTGGAACTTGCAGCCTCAGACTTTTTTACAAATAGGCATGAATCCATTCACAAGGGTGGGGTCACCTAAAGGCTCCTGTTGGCTCTGCCTTCCAACAGGATTGCACTGAGGATTGTTTCTACTGCATGCTTTTTGGGGAACTCATACAAACCATACCAGTGATGATTTGACTACTGCAAATCTTTTACTTTTTCTATCATTTATTCCTTAAGATTTTTCTAAATTTAGATTAATAAACACTTTTGCCTAAAGCTCATAGTAACATTGTAGGAAAAAGTTGGCAAGAAAATATTGATTATGCCCCAGAAAGATATTTGCATTGATGAGTGTACATTTTGAGTCCAGAATATCTGCAACCTTACCCTAGCCTCACTTGTTGTTTTGGTTAAAATTTCAGACATGCAGCTCTGTCAGCCTTCAAAGTCACAATAGAAGTATCCATATTTAAAATTCAAGAACTTTCTGGCAACCAATATGAACAGATTGCTAATTTTTTCACCCTCAAGGGATCTGCATCATTCATATGGTATGTTAAACAGTGTAGTTTACAAAGTCATCTATTTTCTGTTCTCATTTGCTAGTGTTAATAGATACAATGTTTTTTGTTTATTTGGTGAGATTCCTTCCAACAGAGAACAGCTTTCTCACATTTCTACATTAAATAGCAGTAGCAGAATGTACAGACACATTTCATGTTATGATACTGGACTTCAGAGATCATGTGCTTTATCTTATCAACACAGTTAGAACCATGTACCAATCCTGAGCACTGAGTTTTAACAGAAAAAAGATTTTTTTTTCACTCTATAATCCATTTCACCTTGTGATGGATGTAGTTTTCTCTCCTCCAACACCATGTTTAGTCTTAGACATGGTAGTTTAAATTAAAATTTTCTAAAGCTGCACAATTTTTTTCCTTATTTCCCAGAGAATGGTAAGCAAAGTTGTGAAACCAAACTCCACCCAGGTCATGCACTTTATTAGTCATCAATCTTGTGTCTTTGGACAAACTACTTCTTCTTTGAACACAGACCTTCACACCTGGAAGGTAGGATAACAATAACTACCTTATAAATTCATTGTGAAAACTAAAAATATATAAATATAAATTATAAAATTCTAACTGACATATACATGCAATGAAGTAGTTGAAAGTACTATATGAGTAAGGCACCCATCTAGGGAGAGCTTCATGACTCTATCTTGGATCATATCTGGAACATGGGAGGATACTTACTGCCTGTGATCAGCAAATAAAAATAAAGAACATCAGAACTTATGTATATTGGTTATATGGAGCCATATATAAACCTGGGATGAAAGAGAAACATGGGAAATGTATTAAAAACTCAGGTAACATAAATTAAAATAGAAAAAACTTAATGGACTAATTAACAGTGGTTATTTATGTAGGGAATCAAAATAGAGGCTTGAGAGAAAAACTATAAAATTACTAAAATGGGGACTAGGAAAAATTCAATTCCAGGAAGACA
Source organism: Ictidomys tridecemlineatus (assembly GCF_052094955.1). Classification (NCBI taxonomy): domain Eukaryota; kingdom Metazoa; phylum Chordata; class Mammalia; order Rodentia; family Sciuridae; genus Ictidomys; species Ictidomys tridecemlineatus. The sequence continues at coordinate 112,378,054 of NC_135483.1, forward strand.
GATAGTTGTAAAATTGCTGGAATTGTGTTTGCAATATAGGGTAACAGATTTTTACAATCTGGGCTTCTGTTTTTCAAAGCTGGTAGTGCTTCCTACCTAACTCAAAGATTCAGTATAGCCTCTGACAGCATTCAAGAGTAGATTTTTTTAAAATAAGTTTCTTAGAAGATGATCATATGAGTTTTACCAATCAGTCATGCTCAATGCCAAATGACAGCCCTTGAGTATTACATTCTGGTACATGTTTTCTATTCTTCTCTGCTTTGGTCTTTTCCCTCCCTCCTGCTTCCTGGCATTGTGTGCCTAGTCTTAGCAGCAGTAGATTTGTAAAATGAATCCACAGAATTTCTCTGAGAAGCCCTATCTGAGAAAATATGAGAGAAGGAATATGGGTTCTTCCAAGATATGGGCTAGGCTAGGTCTGCCTCTTGTTATTGAGCGTGAAGGAATAAGTTAGGCTGGGTAAGGAGAAAGTCTTGCTAGTCTTGACTGCCCTATTTCACAATTTGAATGTCAGAAGAGTGTCTATTCCCCCCCATACATTTTCCCTTCCTGTGAATTGGAATGAGGTATTTAATGAAAATTATATTGCAAATGTCTCCTTCTACCTATACTCAAGAGATGCTCAGGGATGCTTCTGCGAAGGTGCTTTAGATTTTTATTTAGATTTGCATTAGGCAGGATATATTTGCAGACAAAGCTTGAAAAATAGTTTCTGGAATGTCAAATTTGTTAAACTTATTAACTCTTTCTGTTCTGTAATCTAAAAATAATGTTTTAAATACCCAAGTGACTTAAAAACTTATAAGTATGGAGGACTCACAAATTAGCTCACTGGTTCCCAATATGGAGCAAAAGCTCACCCTTTGGGGTTCTCCTTTCATGGATAAAATATGGATATTTCTAAAAGAATTGTGACTTTCCACTTTCAAAAGACAAAATTACCGCAAAGTTTCGAGTGTTAAGAAGTAACTGCTAAAAAAAAAGCCCCAAAATCTGGTTTGTGGAATTGGGTAATCTACTAAGATATTTAATTGCCACAAATTTCCCTTTTTCATTTTTCCCCTAGTTATCAAGGAAATTTTACAGACAAGCTTGTAACCTGATGATCTGTAATCTTAAATATGTTGAGATTATCTGCACCTAATTAGCAAATTCAAACCTACCTACACAGGAAGAAGAGAGAAAGAGTATAAATTGTCACTTGTCCCATTTTTCAAGGAACCCACAATTGTACAACATCTCTGTTACTGCACTATATCAGGGAAACAAGATGTCTCTAAAGAGTTTGCCCAATGATTTTCTATGGAATAAAAAGCTTTCCATACATCTTTATTGCTTTTCTCATCATTGAGGAAAAACGACTAAAAATCCAGGGTGGGTGGAAAGGTAAGTGTATAAAGAAGTCCTTTATCCTAACTTTTGTGCAGTTGCTATTTCTCTCTCCTGCCTCCGCCTTAAGACCTTGGTTTGCCCGCTACCAACTTACTCTCAATCACTTTCTTAAGTCTGGTAAAAACAGCTGTGGGGAGGAAATGTAGCTTTTCCCTTCTGCCCATTTTGGATTGTACTCTGTCTCCATTTGATAATTTAATCACATTACTGAGACATTGGCACAGAATATTTCACAGTTCTCATTATCTGTAGTCCTAATAACATATGGTAATATTTTTCTAATTATACTACCTGAAAAATATTAAAAAAATATTAAAAAGTTCATCTTAATATGGCAATTATAAGGAATGCAACTTACCCACACTATTTTCTAGCATAAGGGAGCCACTGGAGATAGGTACAGATTTAATATGCTATTTGTCTCCATAGATACATGAGTAACAGATTCTACTCAACACTATTCTGTGACTTCTTTCTGTATTCCTCTTCTTCTTCTGCTTTAAGGTATTTAATTCACTTCTGCCTTGTTTTTTATTGATGTTGAAATCTTGTTCTGTTCCTTAAAATAAGATTTGATTATAAGCAAGGATAATTTCTACAATCCATGGTACATCCTGAACTGACAAACCTGACAAACTTCATTATCTGTGCCAAAACAGTAAATTCTGCAACTAGACATTATTTTTTTCCATTTACTCTAATTCCTCTTAAGTACTTAAGGATATTACTTCACTAGCCAGTGGTTATCTCTTCATTTTATTCATTCTCATCTCTAGCTTTGCTTGCATTTATTCAAGCAAATAAATTTATTTTTTTTGAATAAGTGATAGAATATTGGAAGCCAAGGAGCTCCCACAAATATCATAATCTTCCATGAATGTCAGACTCTTTACACCTACAAGATCTGTCCACATGTATGACAGGTGCCAGTTTTTATTTATTTAGATAACAAACTAGAAATACAATAGAAATATGAAGGGATTATACCTTCATGTTTTTAATGCTTTCTTCAAAGCTTAGTATACAGATAAAATGTTTTTTAAAATATGTATAAATACATAAATCAAGTTTCACATTTAGTTGTAGTAATCACTCCTTGGGTTGTGTTCATTTCAACAGAATCCTAACATTGGTCAGTATGCAACAAAAACTTCTTTATAATTTGGAAAGAAATTTTCTACCCCAAATATGTTCATTAAAAAAATAAATTAAAATTTTCCAAAGTAAATGGACATAGAGAAGATGAATTTCAATAGATATCAATTCTGCAGAGGTAATGAAAATATATGGATGTATTATTAATAGGGGTCAAGACAAGAAAGGATAGCCACAAAGTACTGAGAAGCTTCAGGGGGGATATAACATTTTCAGACATTAAAAGATATCAGGTACAGAAAAACTGCAATTACAGAGAAATCCCATATACCCCACACCTAGTTTCCCTTATTATTAACATCTTACATTGGCATGTACATTTCTCACAACTGATGAATAAATTCTGATTTATTAACTAAAATCTGCACTTCATTCATTCATAGGTAGGTAGGTAGGTAGGTAGATAGATAGATAGATAGATAGATAGATAGATAGATAGATGTATTGGGGATTGTAGCCTTGTGTGTTTTACCACTGAGTTACATTCCTGCCTTTTTAATTTTTTTTTTTGAGACAGATTTTGCTAAGTTGCTTAAGATCTGGCTGAATTGCTGAGGCTGGTCTTGAACTTGAGATCCTTCCTTCTGTTTCAGCCTCCTGAAGCACTGAAATTATAAACATATGCAGGCACATTCAGCTAAGAGTTTTTATATCTTTTTGTGTTCTGATATCTTATCCAAGATACCATATTACATTAGGTCATCACATCTCCTTAGACTCTTATTGGCTGAGACAATTTCTCAGTTGTTCTTTGTTTTTAATGACCTTAAATTTTCTAGTAGTAGTGGCTATTTATTATTATTATTATTATTATTATTATTATTATGTAGAAAAATCTTCAACTGGAATACCTAACAACTTTTAAAAATAATTATTTACTAGCAATCTTTGTAAAATAATGCTAAGCATTTGGAATAAATAAATGATAGGCTGAATGTATCATTCATGTGTAGGAAACAACATATTAATACTAAGAAATAATCCTTTTGTCTGAAATTTAATACCATATGGCACTATTGTATACCAGTCTTGACCAAAACAAAACAAAAAGCCTATTTGGTTAAATTATTTCTTTGTAAGTGAAATTGATCAAAATATTAGAAACTAATTAATTAGAATTTTAATGAGAAAACAAAATATTTGAATGTTATTGTGGTAGAAATTAAAGCATAGGGAAATAAAAGATATTTTTTAAAAATATGATTAGTCAAGTTTCTGTGACTATAACACAATGTCTAAGACTATAAACTTAAAAGGCGAAAAGGCTTATTTTGGTTCAGTTTTGCAGGTTTTACTGAATCATTGATTGGCCTATGGCTTTGGGCCTGAGACACAATAGCACAAAGTGGTGTGATTGTGTGACAGCAAAGCCACTCACTGCATGGCTAGGGAATCAAAAGACAGTGAGGGAGGATCCAGGATTCCACAATCCCCTTCAAGAGCAATCCCACAGTGACATAAAGATCTCGAACTATGTCCCATTCATGAAAGATTCCAACACCTCCTGATAGTGCCAAGGACTGGGGAGTAAATATTAAACACATGGGCCTTGTGGGGACACTTATCCAATCTATGGCAGTGAGTGAGTCCCAAATCACTGTAATCACATCATCTTACTTTCCCACACAATCAGGAAAAGGAATGCAAATATGCAAAAAATAACAATAATTCATAGACTGGGATTCAGTATTCTGTTTGAATCAGGACAGAAGTGAAATTAGATTATTCTGCCTGTAGGGCAACAATGTGTTGGAAATGGAGTTATGCTAAACATAACCTTTCCTCAACCTTTATTCAAGGTAGTCGCTGAAAATTCTCTTTTCACACATAATTTCATCATTCAATTACCTCAGAGGAAAAGAGTAACAAATACAACCTTGCCAGACAATGAAATCTTTTGAAGTAGCCTTTCCTTTTTTTAAAAAAATCTAAGTCTACCAGATATAATTTTAGACCTAGAAAAACAATATTGAATTCTCTGAAAATAGAAAATGGCTATACGGGTTAACAATATATTGATTAATATATTTTTTCCTAATTCAGAAACGTAATACCTATTTACAAAGCATTTGGTTACATCATTATTATTTTAATTGTGGACTTCACAGGGTAATAAAACAATAACCTTTTTCTCAATGGACTACTCCTCACTTTGTATAATTTTACTTTACATATTAAGTTTAAAGAAAAAAGATTTCTAATCTTTCCAGTTGTTTTAGACTGCTATATTTTACCATAACACAGAAAACTAATAATTATCAATCCTTGAATGCCTTTTTCTGGAAATTAGTTTCAGAAAAGCAATTTAAAACTTTCTTCATTCTGCTCAATAGACTAAAAGATAATATGCTTTTAATTGCAGAAACTGCAGTGCCTGATATTTTCCATTTTTAGTACAACACATTGACTTTTGTAGTCATTATTCCATTTTGCACATTTTTAGAGATATTTACTTCAATGATACTCTAATTCAAATAAATAAAGGAACAGCTATTCAGATTCATCCTACAAACATCACTGGATGTTGTCTTTGTGCCAGGATCAAAAGTGCTTGTTAGAGATACAAAGAGGTAAAAGGTATGTTTTCTAACACACCAACTGGACTTTCACAGCCCCATAGAGCAGGGGAGAGAACTTGAACAGTAAGAGAAGAGGATCCCTTGCTTTGCATGCAGTTGAAGTTACTACACACAGGAATAAAAGACACAGTTAAAATCTATTATAATTATTAATATGAGTAAACTTGTCTGACTCATTCATAATTCAATTGCTATGAAACAAATATGAAATAACATGAACTATAAAATATTAAGCATAAACAATAAAATATTGAGCAAATTTATTAAGCATAAATTGAACCTCAAAAAGTTGATTTCCTGGGAAACTAAATTTTTATGTATTGCATGACATGAAAGAGAGTCTAGTAATTCAATTAGAAGCCAACAAAATAGGTAATTTCATGTGATTCCAGACTTGGAAGGGAAGTTTCCTAGAGGCAATGATATGAACTAAATGGATTTAGGACTGGAAATAATTAGCATGTAAGTACAGAAATATTTTCTCCCTTCATATAAGTGAGCTGCTAGGAAGTCAAATTGGGTAATTTAGAAATGAAGTAGGAAGATATTCTAGGTCAAAGGCATACCCCCCCAAAATTCATTTATTAAAGAAAATTTGAGATTTGAAAGAAGTAAAATTGTTTTAAGGGTAACTGGAAATGGCAAGCAATTCAATACAGACAGGGATGATTTTAAAGTCAGTAGTCTAAGGTTGTCTGGGAATAAGAGCAGGGTTATAATTGAGCTCACAATATGGTTAAGAGTGACTGATGTATAAAAGGATTTAGAAAATAAAAAGGGCAAAGTGAATATTAACAGGGGCAAGGTTAGGAAGAACATTTTCTTACTCAGCATTACCAGGGATGGAAACATGCCCACTAACACACAAATAATTAAAATCCAATTATTTAGCTTATAAATAAAATAATTAACAAAAAATAAAAGTTAACAATGTTTCAGCCATTGGCTTTTAGCCACTGAAAAAAATCTAACATGAAAGTGGTAAAATTTGTTCAGCACCCTCAGCCCTGCTAAGTGTCCATAAACCATGTGACCCAAAACTGCAGCAGATTTGCTAAGGTCTTGACAGTCTGATCTCTGGAAAGCTTTAGCGTGCTCCTTATAAGGTCATTAACTCTTCAGCTTTCTTATTTCATTGAATGTAAGCCCTCATTTGGTGAAAAGTAGATGTATGATAATAAGTAGAATAACAAACTAAAATCAAAGGCTAGCAAATGGGAAGCATACATAATCAGAGATTTTTTTTCATTCAGGAAAAAGCTCAGCTATTCAGAATTCTCCATGAAGCAAAATACAGTGGCTAGGATCAGGAAACCCTAGAGTCAAAGCCCAAGTTGACTACTTCCTGCAGTATGTCCTTGAAGTTATTTACTTCTATGCATCTCTTTTCCTTTATATGAAAACAAGATTAATAAAACTTCTCATAGTATTGAAAAAATGTACAAGAAAACACTTCACACGAATGCTGAAAATATGGCATTAAATAAATGATTCTACTCTTTTTTTGTAGTCATAGTCTATATATTTGAACTATTGCTCTGTACAAAAATCTTTTTGCCTATTTGGGGGACAAACATGTTTTTTTTTTCAGTTTTATATATTTTATTTCCTTCTTATGCAGCTTTCTGTGACAACCTTTTAAACTTTCCAGTGTTGGCACCTTAAAACAATGTGCTTTTCTATAACACACCCATATATACGTTCCTTCATTAACTGGTACCAAATTCTTATGCTTTGATTTCTTTCACTTAGCTTTAAAAATATTTTTACTAGTGAATTTTTACTAGTAAAAAATATTTTTACTAGGATTACAAATAATTTGTTAAGAATAATATATACTTATAATCATATACACACTTCAAATTTTACCTCATTTTCAAAACAAAATATATTCCCCAAAAGTTTAGTCCTCAAGCAAAGATACCTAGAGCACTTTGAAAAAGACACTTCATCCTCCAGGTGACAAATTTTCAAAAATTATTAATATATAGCCTATTGACTTTTTAAAGAATTTGATTAATTTCTCATTATTGGCATCTGATTTTGTACATCAAGATTAAGTCAGAGCAGTGATTTTCCCTTGTACCTGTAGCCATTTATAATCAACATGATCACAGAGTTAAGATTCAAATAATATGCATAGTAACTTTCAGTCAAGTTCAAAACCCATGTTGTAAAGTAGAGAGGGTGTTGGTAGCTTGGCTGATATGAATAGTTGCTATGCACCCAAAATACTTCTTTTCCAAGCACATATGTTAGGTGTTGAGTCAGGAATACAATTAAGGAATGATTATATAATTGTTCAAAGCATTGCTGGAAAGGAAATTTCAATATCCTCACTAAAAACAATGAATATCATGAATATGATGTTTAAATTTCTGGTATGGTTTTTATAACTTGCCTAATAACTAAAAATAAAGATTTATTTTTCAATTTAGCTAGGGTTCAAAATAATAAGACATCTTTACTGCATAGGCTTCTGCCCAAAATGACACTTATTTGACATTTTACTTATATGAAAAGGCAAGTTAAAGTGGCTATCATATCAGCACAATTCCTCAAGATTACTCTTTTTTTCTTGATAAAATGTCATTCAGGAGTTATTATATATTAGATATGAACTATATTCTGATTTTTAATAAAAATATAACCACAGGCCTCATCTTATCTCTTGCATCATTGAAAATACGATACAATTGAGAATATTTTTTTCCCATAAGCAATTAGTTTTCTTAGAGGAATTTTGTGGAAAAAGTAGTAAATATTCAGATATCTTTGGTCCACTAGGGAAGCATTATACCTGGGAGGCCTATTTGCTTATAGCATAAATTGTATGACAGAATCTAAAATATGAAGCCTAATGAAATCTTTGGAATTACTTTTGTAAAATTAGCATAACAATAACACTGTAGCATGTCTGAGATATTTTTGAAAAAAGGTATAGTTCATTCTCAGCAACAACAACAAAAAAGGCAACTGAAATTGAGGGTTCAAGTTAGTACAATTTTGCAAGCTTAAGTATCAAAAAAAAGAAAGAAAGAAAAAAGAAAAGAAAAGAAAACAATGGATTGTATTTAGAGCTATGGAGAACACAAGGCCACTGATTTGGTATTCCTAGAGCCAGGATTACAAGCAGTTTGTTAATGTCAATTTAAATGTTTTATTAAAAAATTTAACACAATTGAGAAAAGTATGGACACTTGTGAATATTTAAAAGCTCACTTAAATTAACGGAGTGGAACTGCTTACAAGCCGAAGTTTCTAAGACACCTAATTAAAGCCTTGGTTAGAGGCTAGTTAGTGACAATGCTTTAATGACCAAAGAAAGTACACAGTCATCGAAAGGTGACTGTTGCAAGACACTGAAGTGACCACAAAGGACAGAATAACTTTCCACTGTGAATGATATTTCTTCTATATTGTTTAAAAATGAATATTGTCATACAGCTGAAGCTCTTACCCATTTTTGGAAGCAGCATAACAGAAAACTCCATAGAAAAGAAAAGCACCATACCTTTCTGATGCAATGCTGTGCATCCAGCATTTACAATTGAAAACAAGAAAAGCCCATTAAAGGTCCATCCATCACTTAGTTGTGTATGCATATGTATTTGTTTCAGACAAAAAGAGAAGATTAAAAGTGGGTACCCATACAAATCAGTTCAGTTAACTTTTTATTCACTAGTAAAAATGTTTCTAAAGATGAGAGTTAAGCTTCTTCCTTTGATTGTAGCTCACACTGCTCTCACTAACAAACATGTGCTATTTATAATAAATAAATAAATAAAGCCATTTAAACCCAATAAGAGTCTTAGGATATCTGTGCCAGAAGTCAACTATTGTTTGAGAAAGTAGCCTTAATAAATCCTAGATTTCTATCTTCAAATGTAGAAATTGGGCACTGCTTTCTTCCTAAAAGAGCGTCGTTTAGCACATATTCATAGAAAGCTCATCTTCTCTCAAGAAAACTGAACTATAACGCTTTGTTATTTCTAATTTATTGCTTTCTTGTAATATATCAAAAGATGCCACTGTTGAGAAATAGCTTCAGTTAATGTAAAGTTGCAATGCAAAAAAAGCTACAGGCCAATGACTCCTAAATCTTCTTAATGACATTCACCCATCTACCTTTTCCTACTACCCAGTGGGAGAAATAAGAAGTAATAACCCAGAATTGGAAAGGAACGGACATGAAATATTTACCGTTCATTTTCATAAGATTACATGACTATTCACATAAGTATGATATATAGTGGATATTTTAATATGACCTATTTTGGTAAAACATGTAGTAAGGTTGAAATGATTTTATTTATAGCCCTCCTAAGAAAGTAGCAATTGAAGTAAATTTAAATTGAGTTTACATCTGCTTTAGCAAGAATGATTTGGATCATTGATATTTAAAGGGTGCCATATACCTTAAAATCCATTTGTTGAGTAATTAGAGTCCAAAACTTTAAACAAAATACATCTTTGAGTGCTGAAAATTTCACCTAATGTAGATAAATGTTACTTTTAGGAAAAAGAAGATCAGAAGCTTAGTCTAATCTAGTGACAGATCTTCTGGATTAAAAAGAAATCAATGGGAGTTCATAACCCACTTGAATCAAAGTGTGAAATATGATATGTCAAGAACTATGTAATGTTTTGAACAACCAACAATAAAAATTAAAGGAAAAAAAAGTATATCTTAAGAAAGTAAAAAAAAAAAAAAAGAAAAGAAATCAAGTAATGTAAGCATAGGTAATCATTATTTATGGACATTTTTTAGCATAACAAAGCTGAGATGCCTGGTTTGCTTGTGCAACATAACCTGAAATCTATAGATATATGGGGCACAGGTCTCTGAAAAACGCCTCATGTTGTACAACTATTATAGAATAAAATGGAGGTGTTTCATTACATGAGTAGCTTGCTCTGTGTTATGTGGCTCCTCATTTGAAACCTTGTCTCTTAAATGATTCAGAATATATCATATAAAAGCTAATGGGCCTGGTTGGAGGTCCTCAACATCTCACTGCTTCTCTGGTTTCTCACAAATACCCTAAACCTTGAAATTGTTAGTGAGTTTCAATAAACCTTGAAATTGTTAGTGAGTTTCCCAGGTTATAGGAAATCAACAAAATAATTTACCAACATCACACGTTAGACACCCTAAACCTCATTTGGTACATTATTAGAAATTAATATTTACTCAATTGGGAAATCCTATGACACCTACCCTTGAAAGATGAGAAAAGGGATTTGCTTTTCTTATGCTTTTGAGAAAAATCCTTGCAGTTTGAGCCTGCCAAAGGAAATACATCATGCTTGAAAATAAATTTGATATCAATTTTGAATCTTAAATCTTTACGTAACTCTTGTAACTTATTCTTGAAGAATCAAAGGAAATCACAATAGTAAAATTAAGATACTAGGGCTGGGGATGTGGCTCAAGCGGTAGCGCGCTTGCCTGACATGCGTGTGGCCCAGGTTCGATCCTCAGCACCACATACAAAGAAAGATGTTGTGTCTGCCGAAAACTAAAAAATAAATATTAAAATTCTCTCTCTCTCTTTAAAAAAAATTAAGATACTAAAAATGATTTAAATACCTTACCACAAATGAAGAAGAAATGAAAAAATGAAATTTAAGATTATGAATACATAATCAGAAAAAACTGCCCCAAATAAACTAATATCAAACAAAAATTAGAAGATAGCCTAATTATAGCACTAAAAAATCACTAATTTAGCAACAAAATTTTCTTAGCTTTATAATCACCTATTTCCAAAACATTTTATTCCTTTTAATCAATAAAATCAATTTTATAATTAATTTTATAAATACCTAACATTATTTTAATTCTATTATTAATCTACACTTAGCATTTTTTTCTTTTAAGGATACCATTTTTCTTCTATTTTTATTGAAATTTTAAAAATTTAGTATTTATTCCCCATGCTTCTAAAGATCTCTGTGTGCTTCTCTGTCTCATCATTTATCTCTGTACATTTTAATTGTCTTGTCACCAAGTTAGAGATATGAACCAGCTTCTGGCACCTAGCTCAGAATTTGTCAAATAGCTATCCAATATGAACTCAAGCAACAAAACCAGTGATCTTACAAATGCACACACACATACATACAAATACACACACACACACACACATATATATATATTCACACACACACACATACACACACATATATATATATTTAAAATTATCTTTTACAATTATAGAGAAATAGATAAATATTCCCATTTGAATGAATTTAACTCACAAGTGAAACTCTGGCTGTAAAGGAGTATGAGATGATATGTTTACACACACACACAGTTATTCTAACCTTTCCAGTGCAGAAAAACACACTTGAAGAAGCCATAGTGATCCTGAGCAGCAATCTTCTATGTTTTCCAAACTGTGCTATTCACCCTGTACATCTGGCCCTAATCCCTGCCATTTCTGAATCCTGCAGGACATGCACACAGGAAGAAACTGGGTCTCTGATAAGGGAAGTTACTTGCCTAAGATTATAGAGTGAGCAGATCCTAGTTAATACAGCTTTAAAATTCTTCCATTCATTTTTAAAATATCTGTTTATTAATTTTGTGTTTTGTTTTTTAAAACAGGCTTGAATTAAATTAAACTGTCATTTATAATAACACAGACTAATAGGGTCTATGAAAATTTAGTTCTTTTAATGATCACAACCTAAATTAATATATGAAAATATATTAATTTTTGTAAGGAAAGAAAGGTAGGGGAGAATTGTAACATACTACTATATAGTTATCTAATTCAAAGAGCTGGTTACAAAAAGAAAATCAAATCTAACACTTTAAAAAACAGATGGTCTTCTAGGTTTACTAGTTCACGTTGTCCAATTTTTGGGATCATATAAACCACTGAACCAAAGGATGGGAGATATTTAGTAATTTTCTTGAGATCACAGCTCTAGTATCTGATGACTTTGGGAATAATTACATTAGAGAGGTTTGAGAGATACACTGATGACATAGAAATATAATCTTATGTAAATTTTTATTAAAGTTAAGGGGAAGATTTTCATTATGTGTTCATTATGTCATTTTTGATATGTGTATATCACCTTGCCCCATGTAACTTTTATTACATAGTCATTATGATTGAAATATGAAAGAAAAGTTTATAATCTTTCAATCTTCATTGGGGTAAATAGAATCTCCTAAAATTCCTCAACCTCCTCCCACATCATAATATCATAATATAAATTCTTTTGTTGTTGTTGTTTTAATTGAACCTCATTTGAAGAGAGAGAATTAAGTTAAGATGGGAATCTGGATTAAGGTGGGACCTTATTCAATGACTGGTGTCCTTCTAAGATGAGGATATATATGCACAGAGGAAGGCAGATGCAGGAAATTCCACATTACCACAGGTATGCAGATTATTGGAATAATGAATCTTCAAGACAGACAACACCAAGGATTTCTTTAAAAAGACAGAGAGAATATTTTCTTAGTGTTTTCAGAGGAAGCATGGTCCTCCAGTATATTGACTTCACACTTTTAGCCTTCAAAAATATTGTAATAAATTTCTCTTGTTTTAAACCATCCTTTTGATGGCACTTTGTTACAACAGCCCTGAAAAAGAAATAGACCGCTTAAAGATAAGTTACCTAAATAAAGAGATTGATAGATATATGCAAATACACACATAAAACTACATATAAATATGTACCTATTTGAAAACTTTGTGAAAATGACAATATTTGCTAATAGAATAAATGTTTATTAAACTATTGCATTTCATATATTTTTTTCTATGTAATATTTTTAATCAGCTTGTATAATAAAAATGTGCAGAAATATATTTGTCAAAAACATTAGTTCACCAGGTGGGGTTGTAACTCATTGATAGAGCACTTGCCTGGCACGTATGAGGCACTGGATTCAATTCTCAGCAACACATAAAAATAAATAAATAAAACAAAGGCATTAAAAAATTGGTTCATAAAATTTTAACACTTATTTTTAGATTTTATGAAAATGATAAAGCAATTTGTGTATTAAAATCTGCATTCAGATTTAATTAGCAGTTTTTAATTTTGTATGAAATTAATTTTTATACACACATTCTCACTGTAAATACAATTATTTTTCTATATTATCTTGAAAACATAATTGTGAATGAAATGTAGATCTTTAAACATTATCTATAAAGAAGCAGCGAATCTAAAATAGAAAGATTGGATTAAAGGAATTTTTAGCTTGATTGATTCCTGACTTAAAATAAGTGTTTCTTTTAACTTTAAAAATGAGGAATTTTAAAAAGTAAAGAGTCTTAAACGTTCCTTAGCCATGTTGGAATAAAGCATTGCCTTTTGTGAAATGAAAAATTTAGTAGATAACTAATCATGCCAATTGTTTTAGGATAGATATTCATTTTTAATGCATAATTCAAATGAAAACTACCGAATTACAGAAATAACACATGAAATCCTTGGCTTATGAGCATTAGGGGAAAGCTAAAGGATGGTAATAAACATAAAACTTTTAGAAGAGATAACTTAAAGGCTTTTCCCAATCATATTAGGAAATTTCTTCCTATTCTAATTCTCCTTATTTTCTGTTGGGGAAAAAAATGATTCAAAGAAATAAGAAAATGAGAGAGGACATGATATCCTGAAGTTTTGAAAAATGCATATAATATTATTGCATTTCAATTATTCATTCAATTATTTATTGAAACTTTTGTAGATTAAATAGGAAACAATAATTTGCAATTAAAATTGAAGAAAGCAAAAACCATATAGAAATTATATTAACTGTTAAAATCATTTATTATTGGTTTATTTCTGTTATTATATAGTTTTTTGGTAGTCTTTATTAAGAAATATGATTTTAAATAATTTCTTCTTCCTCTCCCTTTTTTCATCATCATAAACTTATTAAACATTTGTAAGTACAATGCAAAAAATGTATTTTACATTCACTAGTTTCTCATTCCTGTTTTTTTTATATGCAAACATATTCTATATAACCATGACATAGCTATCAAAATCAGAACAATATCTTTATATGTTACTGTTATCTAACTATAAAACTCTATTTAGGCCTGGTCAGTTGCTGCCAATAATGCCTGACATAATTCAAAATTACATGTTGCAATATCTCTCTTATCTATTTTGGTCGGTAATTTTTTTTTTAAATTGACACTTTTCCAGATTGCAGACCACTTGTTCTTAGTATATTTTTCGACATGGTTTTATCTACTATTGACTTAGAAATGCATTTAGAATTGCAACTCTAGTGGGAACATCCTGTGAGTGATGCTGTGTTCTTCTCACTCTGTCCTCTCAAATGGCATATGATCATCACTTATCCCAGATTGATAACATTTTATCATTAATTTAAGATAGTATCTCCCAGTTTCCTCTACTACAAGAAAATTATTTTCTCATTGTAATTATTGATATTCTATGTGAAGGAACTTGGAAACTATGTGAATATGCTAATCCTCATTAAAATATAGAATTTAATCTTTAGGTCTTTATATTCTCATGGTTTCTTTTTTATTTACTGGATTCTATTCTCTTACTATCTATATTTATTTGAACCTCAAATTATTGTGACTTTGGCCAGTAGAACCTTTTTTAAATTAAATTTTGTACTCTTTCGTGATATTTAGTTGTCTTTTAAACACTCTTGCCCATTGTTAAAGTTAAAGTTGTTCAGGTTCATTTTATACTGCCCCTTCCCAAGATATGAAACCACCCATTTCTGCATTCTATTTCTTTTAATGCAAAATGGTACTTTAAAACAAATATCTCTGTACTAGATAGGTTTGTTGCTTTTGAATAAACAATGGTCTCCCAGGACCACAGTGAGTAAAACTTAGAAATACATATGATTTTTAGATTGGTAGGTAGGTAAGTAAATAGATAGACAGATATATCCATAGATAGGTACTTCTATCTCTATTTAAAAAAAAAAAAAGAGATCATGTGTTCACACAAATACCTCTAATTCTAATCCAGTACTTCAGAGTTTATTCTAATATTCTCCCTCTCCATATGTGTATCTACGATCTTTGGCAGTGAGAAGCATATATTCAATTGTATTTAATATATTTACTTATTTAATGAAGTCCTCAAGTAACAGGTATACCTGTGTTGTTCCCCTTTTGCCTTTGTAGACACTTTTATCTCCCTGCTCAAAATTGACATGCTGCTTAAGGCCCCTAAACTACTAGAAAGCCCTCCCTGTATTGATTGGGTTCTGAAATCCAACACCAATGTTTTCCTCCATGGGCATATAGTTCTGGTAGGAGTATAAATTGTTTATAAAAACAATCTGTTATATTCATAAAAAATTTAAACTGAACTTTTCCTTAGAAACCTTTTCTTGCTAGGAATTTAGCATACATAAATATTCTCACTTGCATCCAAAGATGTAGATTTTAGAATAGCTAGAAATGACAAACGACATAAAAGTTCATTTTGGGAAAGGGAAGGTTTTACATACACACACACACACATACACACACACACACACACACACACACACACACACACACTTATTTGACCATAGGTACCCATTAAGTTAGTGATAGAAGAAAGCATTCAAGATATAAGTTCAAAAAATAAAATAACTATAGGAAAATGACAATTGCAAACATAATAGAACTGTAGCTAGGCAGCTACATAGAGGAAGGGAGCATATCAAAAAAAAAACAGTCTCAGGAAAACATCCTGAGTGCTCCCACAGCTGTGATTTTGATAGACTTACTGAGAACCTGTCTATGTATCAGCCATATTAACTCCTTCCTGCTTAGTTTCAGTTCTCTGCCTCTGGCTGTGTTATACCCTTCTTCTACCTTGACCACCATGATCCATGATCTCTGTCCGTGCTCCACATACCTTCACTCCCAGGAAAACCCAAGGTTGTCTCCCTGTTGGCAAAACCTTTCACCTTGGCATTGGAGCAGGACTTATTTGTTCCACCTGAAAATGCTGAGTTCTCTGAAATATTTCCTTTTCTCTGAGGTAAACAAATAGGCAACATAAATCATTCTAAAGCAAAATTATCCACTTTGCTTAGTTCAGTTTGAGCTGATAAAGGTAGAATAGTATTGCTCTTCTCAGACTACATTTGCATATTAATAGATCCCTTTCATAGCTAACTTCCTTGTCAGAGCAAGGGCAGAGGCATGTAGGGAAGGCTAACTGTGCCTTCAGACTCACTTGGACAGGTACCATTCTACAAACCTTTACTGCATTGTGTTAGGTACATTCTTAAATAAGGAAAACAAAACATCTAATATACATCCAGCAAAATATAATGCACATAAAACATTCCCAATGCTTATTCTTTGAAACTGCTTTAAATACTGCTTTAGTCCTTGCATTAATAGCATGACAACTTGAGGAAGTACCATCTCGCTAGAGCCTTGGAGTCTTGATTTCACATGCAACTGAAACTTTTCCTTTCCCAAGTTTTAAAATATGGAGTGGAAAGCTCTATAGAAAACCTTAGCCAGATTCAAAACATAAAATCTTTATTCTAATTTGCAATTGTCTCCTTCAGCCTCCTTTCAAGTTCCTTTGGCATATTGGAACATCTGTTTTCCACCCTCGAGAGCATAATATTATAACTAACTATAGTGTTAGTGGTTCAGAGAAATATAACTTTCCCTGATGTATCTATAATTGAACAAATTTTCTATGTAAATCTTTCATTCCACTCATTGGGAAAAATATAGTTCCAACAATCCAGGGAAGCTTCATCCAGATAAAGGCTTTCCTTTTCCTATTCAAGAATGTAACTACATTCCAAGGGGTTTAGAGAGGATTATGACATTGATGTGAGTTTTGAGGGAGGACATCCCTGGCTTCATGCATGGTCATATCAATCTAAGACATAAACATTGAAACAGCATCAGTTCCATCAATTCTGTTACTATGGTTCCCTGTAGACAATTGCAGCGTGTTATATATCCTGACAAAACATATCATCAGATTTCACTCTTTTTTTTTTTATTGGTTGTTCACAACATTACAAAGTTCTTGACATATCATATTTCATACATTAGATTGAAGTGGTTTATGAACTCCCAATTTTTACCCCAAATGCAGATTGCAGAATCACATCGGTTACACATCCACAATTTTACATAATGCCCTATTAGTAACTGTTGTATTCTGCTACCTGTCCTCCTTGCTATCCCTTGGACACAGGAGGCATATCATTGTCCTTGGCTTTTAGAGCCCTACCAAGCCCACTTCCAACAGTGCCATCTTCACCCAGTGGATTCGAGAGCTTCACTGAGAGGACGAGGTCCTTGTCACTGTACCTCTCAAATGTCCTAAATATATCTAGAATTTTTCTTTCCTAATTCTTCCGAGCAGAACGTTAGTAGGGAAGAGAGAATAAAGTTTCTTCTCAGGATTGTCTCCCAGCATTGAACATACTGGGTGTTTTTATTGCTCTTTCTCTTCTCCTCAGATTATGTCGTTTTTAACCAGTCCTGGTAAAGGGAGAGCAAGTTCCATATGTGAGAGATTACACATACATCTCAACCAATTGTGTAAGTCTGTGTCTTAAGCTTGAGAAATACTAAGGTCTCAGACTTGATGTGTTCTAACTCTTTCTTCGTCTGAGGCAAAGTACTATATCTGTCAGTGTTGCCATTGTCAGGAAGAATAACTGGGTCATCGAAGAATGAAGAGGAAAATTCCAATGGGTAATTCTTTAAAATATTGCTTCACACATGAATTCCTGAAACATCCAGGAGCAAACATTTCCCCTGTTACCTCTTGTGACTGCTGGTGTTTATGCTCCTTCTCAAAGGTACTTGAAAACAACAATAATAACTAGAGAGAGTGATTCATAGCTTTCAAACTGAATATTGCAGAAAAAAGACAAGGCTAGGTCTTACTCTGGAAAGTTTAGATACCTTGAAAACATGGTTGCTTTCCTCTACCCACTTTCCTCCATCAGTAAACACAACATCTGCAACAAGGATTGTGGTGATGAGGGCAGAGGTAAAAATCAACCACATGCACAGTTGATCTCTTCTTTTTTCTTTAATACGCCAATTCCTAGACAACAATTCTGATTTACATAATTTTCAGAAGAGAGGAAATCTAGTCTTCCTAATCATTGCCCCTGATGACTTCTCTTCTGTTGAAATATTCAGTCATATGTATTAGATATTATATGAGATATGAAGAGTGGTTTTCAAATCTAAAATAATTAAGATAAGATCCTTTCTGTAGGGCTTTCCAGGCCTATTTGAACTATGTGAGAAACTCAAAGGGATAATCAGAAAAATTCCTAGAAAATATTAGTAATTTCACACCTATTTCTAAAGAGTAGAGGAAATGGCATAACACAGATCAAGAAAGCTAGAAATTTGTATCCTAACATCTACAGGATCATCTATGGTTCCAAAGAATTCAGTCTTTCTTCTTGGGACATCCAAAAATAAATACTCTAGAATAACCCCCCCATAATACTGTTACAATTCATTTTCACACATTTTTAGTAGTCTTTGGTAAGAAATGTTTTCTGATCTTATAATAATCAACATATACCAGGCACAGTGGCCCACAGCTGTAATCCCCATGGCTCAGGAGGCTGAGATAGGAGGATCCAATTTCAAAGCCAGCCTCAGCAAAAGCAAGGCACTATGCAACTCAGTGAGATCTTGTCTCAAAACAGGGCTGGGGATGTGGTTCAGTTCTCAAGTGCCCCTGAGTTCAACCCCTGGTACACCCCCTACCAAAAGAAAAGAGATATATATATACTTGAACAATAAAATTATAGCCTTCCTTTTTACAGAAAACTTTTATAAAATAAGTGACAAAATTTGCAAACTAATGTTTGCCATGTACATGACAATTTAAAAGTCTAAATATAGAGTAAGTTTCATAAGTCAATAACAAGATCAACAGTTCAATAGAATAAAGAATTTTGCATTATGAATATTTGATGCCTACTACTAGAAATTGTGGGTGCTTGGGTGGTTTTAGGAAATGCTATATACCAAGGTTTGCACTTGGGAAGCACCTGAGAGCTCTGGAGATGTAAAGTATTAAGAGGAAGAGGTAGAAAATGAGTCTGGGCAGGGCATGACAAGAACAAGTGATTTCCTGGAATCTTTTATTCTCTATTCCAATGTGTAAAAGACTCATATTTTAGGAAAGAAGCTTATAAATGGCTAACATAGGTCACTTGCCTGGCCTTGAATAGGGATGGGTGGGCTTGACAGCTGGAGATAATACCACTGATGGGAGAAGGAGATGATAAAGAAAGTTGATCAGGATGCTTGTGGGAAATCGAAATTAGAGGACTGTGGGTGTGGCTCAGGTAGAGAAGCTTGCCTAACCTGCAGAGAGCTCTGGCCTCAATACCCATCACTGTACCAAAATAAAAAGAAAGAAAGAAAGAAAGAAAGAAATACAAATTAATACTAAGCAACCAAAAGTAACAAATTTTCCACAAAAGAATATGGGCAAGCAAAGCATTTTATTAAAAAAAAATGCAAACAGCCAGCAAAATAGTAACAATGTACTCCAATTATTCCCAGCAACTTCGTAGGCTGAGACAGGAGGATTGTGAGTTCAAAGCCAGCCTCAGCAATGGTGAAGCACTAAGCAATTCAGTGAGATCCATTCTCTAAATAAAATACAATATAGGGCTGAGTTCAGTCCCTGGAAACCAAAACAACAACAACAACAACAAAAAACATAGTTTTATACAT
This sequence comes from Ictidomys tridecemlineatus, assembly GCF_052094955.1. Lineage (NCBI taxonomy): Eukaryota > Metazoa > Chordata > Mammalia > Rodentia > Sciuridae > Ictidomys > Ictidomys tridecemlineatus. The sequence goes on from NC_135483.1 coordinate 112,397,912, forward strand.
GAGAAAATATTTAAAATACTTCCCAGAGGTAGGAAGTGAAACCTCTTATAAGTTATACGTGGAATGTAAAACATCGCAAACTTTTCTAAGGCCAATATAACTAAATGTGTATACCTTCTGGTTTAGCAACTTCATTTTTACTGTCTTTAAGACAGAATTGTTTAAACATTGGCAAGGAAGAAAAAGAGGGAAAACCAGACATTATGCTAATGAATTAAAAGTATTGTACTTCCAAATCCACATATGGAAAGATATGCATAATATATTTTATGTATAAGAATAAGTGATGAATAGCAAGCATAGAATGATTTAAATTATGACAAAAAATTACATAGAGATATAAGCTTAGACAGAGACAAAAACTTACATAGGGATTTCTGTAAACATTGAGACAATGCTAATGTTTACTTATGTCTTTATGTGTTGACAGTATTCTTTCAGTCAGAGTCACTCTCTTCCCCCACTAAACATTTCACTTGCATCTTCCTCTAATATGTGCTCCATTTGGTTTCCAAGATTGATATTGAGAAATGATAGTCAGTGTAAGGGGTATTAAAATCAGGCAAGTTTTGGTTACAGTGAGAATGTTTAGAAAACCCATTCAGAGATCAAATAAGCTTTGAATGAAATTTCTTTTATTCATTTATTATGTGTTTTCTTTGCTCTCCTGAATTCGTTTCTAGTTCCTTTTCCCTTTGATGATTCACTTCATTTCTATTGTGAAATTTTTACTTTCTTATGTATTTCTTCATGCTTTATTCTTATTTCCACCCCTCACCCCTACTTCATTTCGTAAACTAGGGTTTTTGTTGTTGTTTTATATAATTGCATCAAATGATAAAAATTAAGCTTTTTTTAAAAAATTACATTGACCTTAGAAGTGTGTGAAAGAATATGAGTTTTGTCTAAAGTAGATTGTTTAGAAATATCGAATCAGACATGTTGCATGAAGGTCAGGGAGGCCAAGTGTTAGAACTTCGGCAGATTATTCTAGTTCTTGTGGAAAAGAAAAGGGGAGAAGAGGAAAAGGAAGTGGGGGGCAGGGAGGAGAGGAGGAAAGAGAAGGGGAAAGATCCCTGTAAGAGAGAAGGCTCCCATAGAAGAAGCCCTTGCCCACTTGTTCCCCATGGACAGGAAGGGAAATTACCTGTATTGGTGACAGCAGAACAGGAGTCAGAGGAAACAACCCTATTTCTGGCTTTGAACTCACAACCCTCCTGTCTCAGCCTCCTGAGCTGCTGGGAAAAAATTGGAGCACATTATTATTATTATTTTGCTGGCTGTTTGCATTTTTTTTTTTTAATAAACTGATTTACTTGCTCCAGTCTGGGTGCACTTCTTCTCTTGGAACTTTGTTGCTTTCATGAAATTGAACCTTAATTAATGGTGCTTATTCCTCAAGCTCAAAAGATGTGTTAGGTCATCTCCATTACCAGCCTTTGTCTTCTAGCAAAGTAGTATCTTTCCTCTGCCAGCACAGTTTCCTTTTGTCTATCCTGTTTGGGAAATGCACTGGAAGGGAATGAAGGATATTATCTCATTTTAACTCATTGGAAAGGCATGTGTTGGAGACTCTGGGAAGTCAAGGTTAGTTGAAGAGCTTCATGAAGGAAGAGATGAAGAAAGAGGGGGCAAATATGATGAAGCAAGTGGTTTTTTGTGGGACACTTTCATGAGCCACTCAGAAAAGGAAATCTAGGCAGCCAACTCCTGTGTGACATGAATGGGAACAAAAGACCTCCGCCAGGACTCCAACAATGAATTTTTGTTTACTCAATTGCCAAAATACAATTTCTGGCAGTAAACTCCTTCCATCTGAGACACAAACAGTGGTTAATGTTTTTTGACTGTCACATAGTCTCATTGTGGGAGACCAGTGTTAGAAACAGACATAAAAAGAAATGTAATCATACATTTTCAGATGAAAAGAAAATAACTTCAAAAGCCATAACAAGGGGATTCACTCTAGGTCACGGGAGGATAATGGCATATTGCAATGCAAAATTTCATTTATTTCTACTCTTTCCTCAGAATTCCTACTTACTTGGAGGCTTCAATTGCCACTGCACAGTCAATGATTCCCAAATCTTCACTCCTTGCTCTAATTTCTCCCTCATGCTCTAGTTCTTTTGCTCCTATGTCCTGGATATTTTTTACTTGTTTTTGTCTCAGATTCAACATGTTCAAAACACTTATCACCTTCCCTTCTGTTGTAGTCTATTTGTGCTGTTTTAAAAAAATAATTGAGACTAGGTAATTTATAATGAACAGGAATGTATTTGCTCACAGTTCTGGAAACTGGTATGCACAGTATCAAAGTTTCAGCATCTAGCGAGGGATATATATTCTTTCTAAGTCATAACATGGCAGAAAAGAAAGGGAACCTACATGTCCAGGTTTCTAGCCCCCCATTTCCTCCTGACCTGCAGGAGAGATGGGGAAAGCATGCCTTGGACCAGGAGGAGCCAAGAAAGGCAAAGGTCGACTGGCCGCCAGCACCCAGCCCTCCCTCGCCAGAGGTCAATCAGATGTGCCAGGGAGACCAGTCAAAGCAGGATCTCAGTTTATTGAGAAAACACACACAGCTGATATAATGTACAGGAGCTAATCAGGATAAAGATCAGCAGGGTAGGGAGAGTTCTGAGCCTATCCTAGAGGTGGTCTGATTTTTCGTCACCACCCACAGCCCCGCCTCCTGGCTGATTGCCAGGTGCCACCTTAGCTACACATGGCCCCAGGACTGAGAAGCAGATAGCAGCCAGCAAGTAAGACTTCCCATTTTCTGATGCAACATGCCCCACATATTGCAGCATGCCCCTACATGTTGGGACATGCCCTACACCAACACTCAAAAGTTGTTTTATTAACATACCAAATACCCGCATAAAGGTGGCATCCTGTTGATCTAACCACTTCTTAAGGTCCCAATCAGCCTCTACATGGTCTTGTGAAGCCAAAAACTAACTGATTTCTTATGTTAGACACTGAAATAATCTCAGATAATCTTCAGAAGCTATCTCATATGAACTATAATTTGACATACAAAGCCATCTATAAATGACCTACACCATTTTTAAAAAGTATTTATTTATTTATTAGTTGTAGTTGAACACAATACCTTTTTTCCATTTATTTAGTTCTATGTGGCGCTGAGGATCGAACTCAGGGCCCTGCATGTGCTAGGTGAGCGCTCTACCGCTGAGCCACAATCCCAGCCCCTACCTACACCATTTCTAAATGTAATCTCCCAACTCCTCCCAGATCTAACTATACTAGACCATCTTTCTGCTTGCCTGATTTTTGTACAGTCAGTTCTCTTCAAGGAACATATCCTACTTTTTACTTTTTCTATCATTATCTTATGTTTTATATCTCTGCAAAGGAATTCCTAGTGCTTCTTGAATGATATAATCTCCCTATTCAAACTTCATGTGATTCTCACATTCTACCCTTTCTTAATGTTTGGAAATCTTTTACTCATCTGTGTTTTCCTCAGGACATATAGTAGGTGCTCAGCACTGCACTTGACTTCCTCCCTCAAGGAAGTTCAATAAAGCAGACAACACAATTATAAATGGCAGCATCCACTGAGTGATTCATGGTGGAACTCTAGCTTGAGAAGCCTGTGTTGCAAGGGTTAATTAGACATTGTATTGATGTGGTGAAACTTGTGAAATGTTTTTCTCTCAGAGCAAGCTTAATGATTAAATACTTTACACTTCCGAACTGCATCATTGCACATGCTGGAACGAAGCCAGAGAATCAGTTAAGCAGATCTTTAGTTTAACCTTGCTACACTCTCAGAGAGATATCATTTGACAATCTGAAAATTTCCCTAGGTCAGTCTGTTTCAGCAATGCTGATGCCTGGAAAATCCACTATGCACAGAATAGAATACACAGTAAAACTCTATTCCTTGAGATCTTTTCCTATTCTTTCTTTTTATTGAACTGTACTTGTACAGGAAAATCTGTTATTTTACTTCTCATCAGGTAACACCTTAAAAACTTATATGAATATAGTTCAAACCTCTCTAGAAACCATCAGATACTTAAAAATGACATTTTCTTTAGATTAACTTTCTTTTATAATGGAAGGACAGTAATGTTCATATTCTATAACTGACAAAGAAAAGAAGATTGGAAACTGAAGATGTTGTTCATATGTGCAGTTTGCTGGATTTATCAGAGGAGTCTAATAAAATGTCAGAGCATTTAATCAGATCAGGTAAAGAGAACAAACTTGAATTTCTTGATTCTTTTACCAAGGGGAACAGGGAGGTGGTACAAATTAATCATTTGGGTTCCTTAGGCCATTAGTTTTCAGCACAATGAATTTCCTCTGACTAGGAAAGTAATCTGAAATGTGTAATAATTTTTTAAATACCACCAAAGTTTGGCAGTGATACAATACACTCTGAAAACCAAAATCCAAGCCTCAATCTCAGATTGCACAACATAAAAATCCCTTGGTAAAGACTACAGAGAAGAGATTTTATGTTCAATTAAGTCAAAAAGGCCTTTCAATCTATTTTTTCTTACTCTCTGTTTTTATCCTATTTCCTGGATTTGGCTTTTATACAATTCTTGGAAGAAAAAGCAAATAAATAATTTTTATTGATAACAATTACACAAATATGCACAATGATTTGCTGATCATATAATAGCATGAAAACAACTTTAAAAAATTGAATGGTAGAAAAGAAATTTTAAAATAAAATAGAAGAGACAACTATATATCCTCACTTAGTTTTTTTACAGAGAGACAGTGTCTATACCAAATAAGTATATTCCATGGCAAGAATTTGTGGGACTTCAGTAATATTGCAATTTTGAAGTTTGTTACTTTTATTTATATGAAGCTAATTTAATTATTAATTTATTGACAAAGAAAATAACTCTTTGCTTCTCAATTGGGCTTGGGGATATTTTATAGTACAATTTCTCAGACTTATATAGACCAAAGAAGAGATCCAGGCCCCAAATCAAAATAAATAATAAATAAATAAGGTAACCATGAAAGGCATTCCAATGAATTTCCTATGTTGTATTTTACTTTTCATTAATTTAAAGGAGCAACACTGATTAATCCCTGTTATGATATAGGCTGCATACAGTGTCTCCCAAAAGTTTACATGTGGGACAGTACTAGAAAGCAGAGATTAAATGATTGGGTTATAAGAGCCTTAATCTATTCAGTGTGTTAATCCACTGATAGGGATTAACTGGGTGATAACTGCAGGCATGTAGGGTGGCTTGGAAAGTGGGTCCCTGGAGGGGAATATTTGGGTCATTAATTTTGTTCCTGGTGAGTGGAGTCTCTCCCTGCTTCCTGGTGGCCATGTCCTGAGTGGCTTTCTTTTATCATGTCCTCCTGCCTCACCTGGGGCCCAAAACAATGGAGGCAGCCATCTGTGGACTAATACCTCTGAAATGGTGAGCACCAAACAAGCTTTTTCTCCTTTGAAAATTGTTCTTGACCAAACCGGTCACAGCAGTGGAAAAGCAGACTAAAACAATTACTATCTTGTCAGCTATGAATTGACATCATCTTTTTTTTTTTTTCATTCTTTTTTCACTCATGTTTTCAAATTCACATAAATTGGCATTCCAACTATTACACAAGTTTACTGAGGGCAAATATCTTCTTAATATTTATCTCAATAGAATATAGCATCATTCTTAAATAAGTGGTTTTTCCAATAGTTGTGGATGACAATAGACATTTTAAAATTACTTTTGGCAGTATACTCAATTCCTGCAAGGAAGCTTGTTGACCCCTTTCTTTCTTTTATAACCTATCTGTTCATTATTATGATAACACATTTCACCTAGGCATCTAACCAGTAAAGAAATAAATTAACCAACTAGAATAAGTCAGTTACTACTTTATCCTCTTCGAACAGAATATCTTCAAAATGTATACCTCTTATAACATACTAACTGCTTTTAAAAAAGACTCTTGAGCATATCGTTTTATAGTTTTGAGTGTGGGAATAAAGATTGTATCTAAATCTTCTATATCCAACCAAATATATTTTCCATATGTAGGCAACAAAAGTATAGTGCTAAACATTAAAAAATTAAAAACAATACCCTATAGAGATTTTCAACCCAGGTTGAAAATGTGAGATTATATATAACAGATGAAATGAAATAAAATGATAAATAACCTAACCTAATAATATAAGAATGATTTGTGAACCTAATCAGGATAAACACAAAGGCATGCCAAGCACAGTGGTGCATGCCTATAATCCCAAGGACTCAAGAGACTGAAAAAAAGGATAACAATTTTGAGGCCAACCTGGGCAATTTAGGGTGCCCTTCTCTCAAAATTAAGAGTAAAAAGTGTTGGGGATGTAGCTCAGAGGTAAAATGTTCCTGAGTTTAATCCCCAGTACTGTGAAAAAATAAATACAGAGAGAGGAGAAGGGCACAAATAATTCCAGCAATTAAAATGCATTAAATAACAATATACAGAATATCAACACCATAGTGCTATACATATTATTTTTAAAGTTGATTAAGTGAAAAATTTCCTAGAAAATGGTATCTTCCAAATGGAAACAAGAAATTGAACAAATCAGGTTTTAACACAAAAAGGGTATTGTTCTACTAGTTTAGTTGGTGACTTCTAGCTTTACCCATAACTCATTCATTTTCATTTTATAGGAATTATTTCAGAGCATACAAAAAGATGACAAAAACTTTGGTTTGGGAAGAATCACCATACAGATACCAGAATAATGCTTTGGCTGTAAAAAAGTATAAGTATTGAATTCACATAGATACACTCATACATTATGTATACATAACTGAGCTACAAATTTGTATGGAATATTTCCTGCCCAAAACAAGCTGAAAGTAGCAATCTTGGGACTTAAATGAGGATATCTATAGAGCTCCGAGTTGGCTATCCGGAGTTTGTATGGAGAAATGGGCTTCACCTTTAAGTTCCATGTAAGCAGGAAGTGGTATGAAAGATTTGTGCACAATTATAATCCTGAGTCACACCATCACCTATACAAAGCAGAATAGAATAGCATGAAAATCCATCTGCTTCAACTTTAACACTGAATGAAGAGCAAAAATTTGTAAACTTAAGCCAGTCTTTGAGTAGGGTTGCAGACTAAATTCAAGTCACCCTCTACTGACCAAAAATCCTTATAATAAATAAAACTTCAGTTTTGATATTTGACAAATGACATCTTTCAATCCCCACAAAAACCCCTTCTATCTTTAACCCCATTTGGGCAAGATTATTTTTAAAATGCATGCTCATTCTCTCAGCCTTAGTGGAAAGTTCAAATTATGCAAACCTCAGCCCTCAGCTTAGAAACTGTACTGCTGCCCACCTCCTACACAAGTTTCTATCCAGTCTTACTTCCCTCCTGCCACCTGGACTGGCTTACTCTTGTTATGATCTCTCTAGAAAGACCCACTATGTGAGCAATAGGTCATTGCATATACTTTTGGACCATTTGGTGCCATTCATCTCAACATCTGAACTGTTTCATTTGGAGGGAGTCCTTCCATCCTTGCCATCCATGGGTGACTACATAATATTTATATTTAAAGTATAGTGAAAGCACTGGCATTTTAAACACTACTGTTTTGGATGTTGTTGTTGATGTGCCAGATTCCCTTTAAAAGGCTGGTGTACCCAGATGCAGTAACTTTGGTTACAAATAGGTCATAGTTATACCCTTTCAAAGAATTGGCCTTGGTGAAGCACAAACCTCCTGACTGCTCTTCCCTTCAGAAAGCACCCTACAGACAATGATACTGGAATACAAACCCAGTGTTACTCTAACTGGGATGCAGTTCACTCTTGAGAACACCATGTACCATCACATTAAATTACAAACTAGGTTAAACCATATATTTGCTGAGCTCCTTAATCCTGTATCTCTCACTCTTTTTCTCCCAGAATACTCCCAGTTAAGAAGGACATGAATTTCCTCCTTAAATGCTAGCTTTATGGAACACAGACTCAGACCATTATATATAAATTTGGAAAAAAACAAATTGGAAGGAACAAAAATAGAAGCTAGATTTTCTATAAATATACTTTTGAACACAGAATACTTTGGGATAATATGAAATTATTTTGCATAATTATAAAACAAAATTAATTTGCATTTGTATACTCTGGAACCATTAAAATCAAAATGAACAAAAGGAGAAATGAATATGTATCCTGCTATTATGCCCAACTGCACAGGAGGAACTTTGAGTTACATCAAAACACTAGAATCTGTATGTCTTTAGTAGAATATAGTCTAAGGATAAAAGTAACAAATAAATAAATAAATAAACCTGCCTTCAGTAATCACATTTTTTGGAGGAGTACTGTTATTACTGTACATGACTATTTTATGTGTACTTTCAGATAAGGCAATCCAAAATTATGTTGGTAACTTTGAAGACCAATGTTTTTGGTATAGAAAAAAGAAGATAGGTTTGCAAAATTAATGAGATTGAGTAGAAACTATAGCCTTGAATAAAAATTAGAAATAGCCTCTTATAGCCACTGAAGAAACACAGAATCAATAAACACCCCTGACACTGATGCTTGCTCTCTGATACTATCCCCCCTTTTTTTTTTTCAAAAAGAAACCACAGATTCTAGTAAAACAGTTGATTCCAAGTTCAAGGCATTTCACCTTGTACATTTCTGTGTAAAAGGTGAGTGTGGGCTGTTTGATAATACTTAGCAGAAAATGTAGCAAGGAAAATAAAGATCATATAAAATAGACAAGTGAACTAACTCAGAGAGTATTCCACAATGTAGGAAACATACATTAATAGAAATATTTGGTGTAAAAAAATTAAACACATTGAACTGAACTTGGTTATAGCCATAAGTTATTTTAAAATTAATGTGTGTGTGTGTGTGTGTGTGTGTGTGTGAGAGAGAGAGAGAGAGAGAGAGAGAGAGAAAGAGAGAGAGAGAATGAATATCTATGGCCATCTAATCTATCCATTTATATATCATCTTTGGAGGAAGCCAGAACTAATTCATTACTTTGAAAACTGGATTGGAAAGAAGATTTAGATGCCAGGCATGGTAGTACAGCGTGTAATCCCAGCTACTTGCAAGGCCAAGGAAGAAGGATTATGAGTTTGAGACCAGTCTGGGAAACTTAGATTCTGCTTCAAAACAAATTGAAAATAATAATAATAATAATAACAATAAATTAAAAGGGCTGGGGTATACATTTGCCTAGCATTTATGAGCCCAGGAGTTCTATCCCCAATAACATAACATGCATACTTTAAAAATTCAAATATATTTCTGAAAATATTATAAAAATAAATGTAGGAAGGATGATAATATTTCTAATAATCGCTAGAATTACTAACATCACCTGAAGTGGGATTTTTTTTGTCTGTCAAATCTCTCAATTACCATTATAGATGTGTCAAAAATGACTACAATAATGGATTTATTAGTTTCTTCTTTAACTCTTATCAATATTTGCTTTATGAGTTTTATGTCGCTTCTGGGAGCATGAATTTATGTCTTATCTTACTGCTGAGTTAAATATTTTTCTTTATTTCTGTAAGGGTGAGAAAGAGGAAAACTAGATGAAGGAAGAGAGGGAAAAAAAGAGAGGTAGGGAGAAAGAATAAGTAAAAGGAGAAAGGTGGTGTTGCCTATAGCAGTGATTCTCTTAAAAACATTGACACCCAGATCACAGCTCATACTAATTGAATTTAAATTTCTTGAAATAAAAACCAGCCCTTTGTATATTTTACAGATTCCCAGGTTATTTGAGTGTATAGCAAAGTAGGGGGGAGGTTACTTCCTTAATCTGTAAATTAAAGAAGGCTTAATAGTACCAAGAAATGTTGCAATGTGTGGATCTATTCAAATACTTTATCAAATAAGCAAACATAAAACAATAACAACAACAAAATATTATTTGTGAAATGTGGATACTAACTGGGTATTTAATTATAAAAAATAAATTATTTAAAATATTTTAGGATCATTACTTTTTTATTCTTTAGAAAGTACTTTTAAAGTTAGGTTAGGAAATCAATGTGGATAAAATGATTTGGTATGGTTTTGGGAGGAAGGAGATACATATACGTGTATATGTATGTGTATGTATGAATACATACAATCTGACACTGAACCATGAGTTGAAGCCCTATGATGGGGGTAGAGGAGATAAAGAATAGTGAAGATTTGGATAATTTTTTTCCCAATTTACAAATGGATAAGTTTCATGAATACTGGCAAAGACATAAAATCCATGATCATAGACAAAGCACATTATAGTTCAGAATAACAGCAAATGGGTATCAGTGCTGGTTCTTTGACCCCCAATTCCTATAAGGCAATAGAAAAAGGACCACATAACACTTGTGCATGAAACGTGCTGGGTTGTAGAAGTATCATGATCTTAGGGAACTGAAATTTTTATAATAGACTATAAGATTGCCTTCCTCTAGCCCCACAGAGAGACAACTTTATTATGCGACCCAGTAAATACAGATTTAGTTTGCTACAAAGGGAAATACTATCTCTATCTTCTGAAGATGCTTTCTATAGAGGCAGCTTTTAAGAGGTAGTCCAGATCAAATGTCTCTTTGTTTAGTATTATTGTCCATCTGATGGACAGAAACATAAGAATTCCATGGACAACTGGTTCCCAATGGGTAGGTTCATTTTACTAATCTCCCCACCATTGTACACCTTGAAATTTTTATAATAATAAATAAATCACTACTCACAACTAATTCAAGAAACAGTCATTTTCAGAATCAATTTAATAAATTTTAACTATCCAAAATCACAAGTCATAACTAAAAAGTTACCACATAAATGTATACAATAAAATTGGAAAACAGTCTATACCAGGCCTACATTTAAATGAAAAACTGGTATTGCTATATCAGATATAATAAATTAAATACAAAATGTCTTACTAGAAAGAAGGGAAAAGATTTAGTCCGTCATTAAAATAATAATTAAATTTATGCTCCCCAAGCAGATTTAATATACTAAAAGTAAATATTTAGAGAGTTAAAGCAGAAATTACTAAATTCATTATCATGGTCAGATTCTTTTAACACATCTATCCTAGCAATTGGGAGATGTGACAGATGAAAATTTGTAGCATTGTAAGACTTCAGTAAGATTATTTGCAAGTTTGTTTAATGGACATGTATATAACATTGTCATCAATGAAAGAGTAGTCAGATACTAAGTGACAAAGTTAGCTCAAACAAGTGTCCAAGTCTTTCATTTAGGGACATCTCATTTTCTTTCTTTTTAAAAAATTGATTATTTTAAGTTATATATAATATTAAGATACATTTTGACATAATTATAGAAGCATGGAATATAATTTGCTCTAATTTAGTTCCCATTACTCTCTCCTCCTCCCTTCCTCCCTATCCCTGTTCCTTTCCCTCTACTCTAGTGACTTTTCTGCAATTTATTTGTAGGAAATCTCCTTTTCTGACCACACTTTGTTAGAAATCAAAAGGAAAAAGAAAGCCAGAAAAATCCAAAATATTTATAGTTTTTAGAAACACAACTTTAAATAAATCACATGATAGAAAAGAAATCCCATAATGGACATTGATTTTATTTAGAAATGAGTGATGAAATTACTGCACATCAAGTCTCAGGTGATATAGCATATAGCTAAAGTGATTATTAAAGCCGAATTTATTAGCTTAAATCAGTACTTTCAGAAAATAGAGTAAATATTCATAGTACTTTGTTATCAAGACAAAAATCAAAGTGCCATTTCCTCTACTTCCCTAGTTCTTCTCATCAGTTCATCAAGAAATTGTTTAGACAACCCTTAAAACTCATCCCATACCTGTTCAGTACTTATCGTCTTCTCTGCAATCGTCATCACTTCTCTTACCTGGAGTTTTTCAACAACAATGATCTTCCTGCTGTCTGGTTTCTCTAAATTTCTTTCTCCCTGTATATGACACTGAGATCTTTAAAGACATGTCAGATCACATGACTCCCCTGTTCAAAACTGCCAGGAGTTCCCTGCTCTTCATCTTTGCAGGACTAAATCTCTTCCTAAATTATTAATGTGATTGGTAAAAGTCAAATTCTTCCAGTTACAGGACCAGACTCCTGTTTCCTCCTATGGCCAGAGGGCTGTCTCAGCAACTGAAGAATGGACACTGGTCCTAGTCATGTGACTGTCTTACCATCGGGTAGTTTTCTTTTTCAACAGGAGGCCCTTTCTCTTGTTGGCTAAGATGGAGGCTTCTACAATGCAGTGCAATCAATAGAGCAATTATCTCATCATATTCATAGGTCCCATCCACACTCAAAACTTCACAATCATATAGGCATATGCACAAGAGGGTGGGAACCGTAGGAGGCCATCTTAGAATTTTGTTTTTTATCCTAATTTATCTTTTAAGTCTGTAATAAATGCATTTATGATTTTCAGTCCTGTGGAGTAAATTAAGGGGCCCTCTACTACTGAGCTAATCCTCCAGCCTTTTTATTTTTATTTTGAGAAAGGATTACACGAAATTACAGAGACTGGCCTTGAACTCGTGATCCTAAAACCTCAAATCCCTGGGATTATACGAAGGTATCACCATACCAAACTGAATTCTTAAATTAAAATATTTCCTACTCCAATTGTTTAATAAAATGTAATCATTTAATTTATTTGTTATTCCCTTTTTGGATCTAGTCCTCATTAAATCAGGTACCTTGTCTAACTTTTCCAGTGCTATTTTTCCAAGTTTAGATCAGAGCCTCAAAAATGGAAGATAGTCAGCTGTGGCACCTGTGTAAACATGAGATAAAAGGGTCTCTAAAAAATGCACGAAATATTCAAGGGGGGATCTGTCTTTATGTCTATCTTACAACTGACACCAAAGTAAATGATTTGAATAAATAATGCAATTTCTATACACTAAAAAGCAAGATCAAAATGTTTTTTAAAAGGCAAACTTCTAATAAGTTTGAAACTATGTATCTTATAATTTAACAATTATGGTACAAAATGACAATAAAGAAGTTTCAAAGAAAAAACAGACATCCCAGTTTTAAAAATCAATTAAAAGCATTAATAAAAAAATAGAAAAGGAAGAAATGTAATGGATTATGGCTAATAAAATAATGTACTTTTCTATCAGAGTAGTAACCATTAGGTCAGTGAAGTGCCATTTTTTTTCCCCACCATTATATTGGTAAAAGTAAAAGCAATGATCCTATTCCACACTTTTAACAAAAATATCCTCATATATTGCCAGTAGAGAGTTATGCAAGATTTATGAAGAGAAATATGGTAATCAATGTCAAAAATTTTTATTCTTAAATTTAACAACTTAATTAATTTGACAATATCTAGTTATTTTTCCAATAGAAAATTGAAAAGTGCGAAATCCTTTTTTGATTAAAAAGCTTGTTAAATTTCTTGAATGTCATATAATTTATTAACTATAAATGAATAATTTATTCTATTTTGAAATCATTTAATTCATTAAATTAACCTATGATGTAAATTTATATTTCATGCACAGTGCTAGGCATTTGAGATATACACATATATATTTGTATATATTTGTATATATTTGTGTGTGTGCATGTATGTGTGTGTGTGTGTGTAAAATTGTGTAGGTAGTTGTGTGCAGTGAGCTAAATTTCTATCTATTGAAAGGTTAAAATTTTATGTAGTCATCTTACCCTAACTATGACACCCGTGTTCACAATAAAGAGAGAGAGAGAAAGAGAAAAAAAAATGAATCTCCTGTTAAAAGTTCAAGTACTCTGGTTAAAGTTAGTGGCACAGTTAATGGCTGATTTTTTTTTTTTAATACACACTGATGTTTTTCTTGTACTTTTATTATAAACTTGAAACTTGTGGTCTGGGAAAATGTGTTTGAATGCTAGCTTTAATTAAACCATTTTCCACAAGAAAAATATCATTAGATGTTCAAAGAACAAAAGTACTCCGAATCAAATGTGGAAATAGCTAGGATTGTGTTTGATTCAATATCTTCAAGGTCTTGGTAAAAATAACCATGCAGCTTACCTGAATAGAACTCACTAGATTGAAAAATCATTAGGCTTCGATCAAAGTCCTACACCAGATGTTTTAGTGAGATCATCTGCAAGTCTTTTGACTTCTCAGACCTCTTATCTTGTTTTCTGTAGATACTGCTGACTTGTGGAAATAAATAACCTACTGTGGTCTGAAGAGACTACCAGGAAGAAAACAAACCACCATGAGGACAAGACATAGCATCCCACCTTCCAATCTAAAGGGCTGGACTACACACATCACAAGAAATAAGGTGCAGCTCTAAACACCCTGGATTTTTATTACCTGGTTCTCTGACTTCAGTTGCTTCACAATCATGGGAAGAGCTACCACACACAGACTTCTGGGTCCCACCTTACACTTCTGATTCGGAATTCATATGAGTTTCTAGGTGTTGCGGGTCCAGGATAGCACCTTACAAACCACTGCTCTATTCCTATCTCACAGCTTCCTCCTTTTGTAGACGTTACAGCTATGGAATTAAATATGGATTATAGGGATATTGATACAACTTACCTGCCTTCCCCCACCAAAATGTAATTTCAAGTCAAGAGGTATTTATTGACATTTTATTCTGGAAGAACTGGGGAAACAATAATAAATAAAAGATTTTTTTTTTTTACTTCAGAGAGCATATATACTAATAGAGAATGCAGATAACAAATATCAAAGCAAACATGCCAGTGAAATATGAATTATTTGTATTAGATTGGCATTATAAAAAGGATATTCAATAAGAAAATATATGGTAGCCTGACAGAAAGTACCTAGGTGTTAGGTATCAATAAATGTTGGTCAGAAGTGACTCTTGAAGTGGATGACATTTAAGATGAGAGCAGGGAAGAGAGAAGAAAAGAAAAAGAAGGAAGAGAAAAGAAACTAAGACATCTCTTATTAATAATTTGGGAAATACCAACAGAAGAAACAGAATAGATGGAGATTGGAGAAGTCACAGGTTAGAAAGTAAGATGCTGATGTTACAGTTCCCAGTGAGAAAAGCAAATAGAGATATTGTCACTTCTACTTCTGAGTCCCAATGCTTATATTAATATCTGGGACATACAAAGTTCTCAATATTTAGTTGTTAAGAAATGAGATCTCTGCCCTCCTCCTCTCCTCTCTCTGTTCTCTGCCTCTCCTTTTCAGGCAGCCCCCAATAAAATCTATAATTCTTAGTTGAATAGATGAGAAATTTGTTGAGAAAAAAAAACATGGGCATAAATTTCAATGGATAAGGATACACTTCATGCAAATAGAGATACCACTATATTTTATAGTGTTTGTTTAATACTTCAAATGACAGAATATATTATTAACCATTATTCTCAAATTTCTCCTACAAGTACCAAACAAAGAAATAATTTATTATTAAAATGGAGACCACAAGGGCGGGGTTGCAGCTCAGTGGTTGAGCACTTGCCCCGCATGTGTGGGGCAATGGGTTCAATTCTCAACACCACATATAAATGAATAAATAAAATAATGGTCCATCAACAACTAAATATAATATTTAAAAAATTGAAACCACAATATAAGAAATAAAAAAGTGGAATGGCTTTGCCTTTGATCACTGTAGGGTGTCTGTGAATCATATGAATATGGTAGAGATAAAATTATTTATGAAATTGACAAGAATGGTCTGCCTTTGCCTGCTTGAGGCTGTACTGCAGAGATAAGACCAAAGCATGGGTAATTGTACAGCCTTGCTTTGAACAATCTGGGAGATTCGGGGAGTGAGCTTTTGTAATAGTTAAAACTGTTTTTGTTATATCTGTGAACAAGGTTAAATATTGTTGTATTTCATCTCATATTTTCGTTAGTATTAACTCACTTAATACAGTGGTCATCACTCTATTCACCAGATTTTGAAAGCAAGAAAAAAACATCTTTAAATTTTTTTTTTCTCAAGAAGGTATAATCTGATTAGAGTAATTAGCTACTATTTATTTTTTATTTATAAAACTATCAAATGAAATATAATACAAAATTTTCAATATAAATAGATAGAATGGAAAGTAAAAATAAAAATGTCATGGTCCTTGTCTATCCTGCCTCATCATAACATTTGGCAATAACATTATTGATCTTCCTTTACAGTACTTTACATTATTCATATATTTTATTAAGTATTTGTGTTAGATTATCTGCACTTGAAAAATATGGGAAAAGTCCATTAAAGGATAGTTTTCAAGTAAAGGTGATTCTCATACAGACATAATAACATGTTAAAGATTTTATTTAATTTATTAATGAGGACACGTCAGTATGTTAACAACTTCTTCAAATAAGAATCCAAAGAAAACACATATTTACAAATCAGGATAATAAAGTGAACATGCAAACAGAAGAAAAACTGGTCCCTTCTGCATAAGTAAAGGCAAGTAAATTGATACTTTTCAGGACAAAATGACCATATCTAGCAAAAGGTTTTGTACCAACATAAATTATAATTTAGAATTCTGAAATAGCTCAAAATCAGTCTCATGCTTCTATTGGATAACCAAGATGAGTGCACTATGAACAATGTGTAATTTTCCACCAAAGCCCAGATTTCTCCCTACCCAACAACTTTCATCACACATGTCTTTTAAATCTTTTTCAGCCAACCTCTAAAAGGCCATCCCTAGTAACAATTACTGATGTTCCGGTTTGGTTTGTTTCATAACTTTTTATCTAAAATTTCACATAACACATTAACATTCACTTACAAATGTTCACATATATATTTCTTCCCAGATACAACAGTTAGACCACTCATCTTACCACATAGCATTCATTAGGATAGATATCATCTAGTCCAACCTACTCTTAGTGATGGGCCCATGTTGTTGGGACCAGAAATGTTTCAGTAATTATTTTAAAATTTATTCTTCAACCTAATGTTTTGATTCCTATATGTTAGTTTTCTTCAAAATTTCTGAATCCACAATCATAAACTTTTATAGCAATTTCTACCAAATTACTTTTCAAAACATTGAGATACTCAAACTCCATCAGTGTATATGAAATATCCACAGCATAACTAACACTTTATTCTCAACATTGTAATTTTTTGCCTATCCAATTAGAATACTTAGAAGTCCTGGAATATTGATGAACTTGTGCATTTCTACCCGTGTTCAGTATAGCACTTCTATTTGGTGCTGTAGCTTAAGCAAAGCTGTTTTTCCAGAATACTCAGAAGTTGCCTTCTGTCATATCTAACTTTGAAATGGTAATCCTTTGACAACCCTTCTGTTAGTTATTTAGATCTATATAACATTTAGTTATTTAGTGTATATATATATATATATATATATATATATGTGTGTGTGTGTGTGTGTGTGTATATATACACACACACATCTACTTGGTGCTGTAGGTGAGATATACATATATATGTATATTTATATACACACAGATAAATATATATATACTTATATATATATAAATATATTTACATTTAGATAGATTATAAATAAATAAATATATATGTGTATATAGATAGATAGATAGATAGATAGATAAGATTCTGTGCTTGCTGATCATTGTGAGCTGATATCAGAGTTAGTTGTCTTGTTAAAAAAATAATAATAATTGAGCCAGGCATGGTAATGGACACCTATAATCCCAGTGATTCTGGAGACTGAGACAGGAGGATCACAAGTTTGAAGCTAGCCTCAGAACTTTAGGAAGGGCCTAAGCAACTTAGCAAGATCCTGTCTCAAAATGAAAAATAAAAAGGATTGGAGATATAGCTCAGTGGTAGAGTGCCCCTGGGTTCAACTTACAGAATCAAAAACAAACAAACAAAAAACCCCACATATTTGAGAGTCCATTAGGCTGAGAAGGTTCTAATGTCTTGGGTTCCTACAAAATTAAGCCAAATGCAAACAATAAAACAAAGCTTAAGCATAACCAACCAGAAGCTATCAATTAAGCTCTAACTAAGGACTTTCTATGGAATTGTACAGATATAACTGCCTGCTTGTAGCTAATCAAGTACTTGTGTTGCTGAGCAAGAGCCTGCTGCCCAACTCTCATGGAAGCCAATGAAGTAAAACTATGGCACTGGGGTTTTTTGCAAAAAGAAAAAAAGAAAAGCTTTATTTTGTGGTCAGCCTGCAAGGATCCAGGAGTTTAAAAAGATCTCAAATGTGTCTCCCCAGTTTGTTATTCTGGGGGAATTAATATCAAAAGAGAAGCTGCTTGGATGGTGAGAAAGGGGAGATTTGGGGAGCTTTTGAGTAGGTGTAAGTGATCATTTTGCCTCTTCACAGGTTACATGCTTCTTTTCTGAGGAAGTTATAAGTGTGTATGGGGGTGGGATACAGAGTTTGTGACATATAAAGGTCATTGACCAGACAAGCTGCTGCTCCTGTACATATCCATTCTTGAAAAGCTGGTTTCACACTGTCCTTGAGTAGATTCTGGAGGCCTTTCCTGAAGAATAACTGAAGAACTTTGTTATATAAGGAATTAATATCTGGTGCATCCAGCCTTAGCTGATTTCATTGCAGTGCTTTGCTTCTGCTTTCAGGCTATAAAAGCCTTCTGCTTTCTGCAGAGTTGGAGCTGTCTGAACTTCTTCCAGGTCTCAGTCCTGCGTGATTCATGAATCTTTTAATGCTTAAATAAACTCTGTTAAATTTACCTTGTCTGAAGATTTTTTCCCTCTTTTCTTTTAACACTCTTTACTGCCTTTTGCAGATTTATGTCTGTATAAAAATAAAAAGTATTTAAGAAAAAAAATTAGGAAATGAAATGAGTATGACCACATGAAACATACCTCACCTGTTTCAGATGATAGTATCTCTCCTAAATAGGAAAATTAACCTTCATGCAAAGCTTTTTTTTATTCTGCTTACTTGCTAGTTCTACCGTCTAAATATAGCTTAAGCAAAGCCGTTTTCCCAGAATACGCAGGAGTTGCCTTCTGCCATGTCTAACTTTGAAATGATAATCCTTTGACAACCCTTCTGTTAGTTATTTAGTCTTTACATTCTGATGCACCCAAATTCACAACTATCCAGGTGGAAATAAAATCTAAGAGATTTATCACTTTGAAAAAACTAGACACTTTGAAATAAACTTTTTTTGTTGTGTTATTATCCCTCATGCCTACTTTTACCCCTAGGGACAGGGAATATATAAAGTTGACAAACAATAAACCAACAAATGAAATCATCTCAGATAAGAAGAGTTTAAGCTCAAACACAAAAAGAAGTTCAAAAAGAAACAACCTAATTAGTTTCATTAGCATTTCAATGGAAGTTGGACCTTATTCTGAAGAGGGTGGGGTTAGAATTCCACCAAGTGTCATTGGAAATGAATACTTTGGAACTCTTGACAGCTAGCGAAGAAGGTAATAATTTCACTTAATTTGTTTTTTTAGGTTCACTCATTTAAAAGAACTAACAGTTCCATTGCTCTTGGCAAAACAGAACTGTGATTTCAGCTTTTCTTTTCAGTGCACTGGAAATATCAGAGAATGTCTCCAACTGGGAATGAGATACTGGCAGCATTTCCACATATTTTGTGATTATACATATTATTTTTCTCGCCAACTTTTAATTGTCCAACCTTAATAAAAATTTAAAAAATAAATAACATGTTCATCTAAATAATTGTCTCAAAAAATACGGATACAAATAAATACTTAATTCAACACCTCCAGAATTTGATAAGTTATACTAATCAATGAAAGTATGATGCAGCAGTTAATTCCAAAACAAATGAAATTTAACCATGTATATATTTCCAAAACTGTACGATTCTGAGCAAGGAAGTATTTGAGCATGAAAATAATTATACACAATTATACACAAATTCCTTTCTAGTCTTCAAATATCTACCCTATTCAGTTAAGATAGCTTAATAATTAAACACTTGATTATGTTTTATAAAGGCAAATTTGAGAACTGATGTTTTATCCACATTGTCATAAACCCGAAAATACCATAAATTTCATCGTGGTAAGTGTTCTATTAACTGAACTGACAATGTTTTTAAAGGAAATTGTTTAAGTTTTTGATTTTTTGTTGTTGTTGTTGAAAAACAAAAACATTCACTTTTCTAGAACTATTGCATATTCTTTTCTTTTGAAAGATGGTGAAACTAAAAAAATGAAAGTGAAGTAGTTGAATAATGGAGAGGAAGCACTTATATAGTGTATTCTTAATCTTACCTCTCAACCCTTAGCCACTTAGTAAAGAAAAATAATATTGGAAGACCACAAAAGAATCAGTAATAACAAAACTTTAATACATTTATAATATAATATAACATAACCTCTTATTGTTAACCTTATATTTATCTCATTTTTAAATGCTCTGTTCAGAAAGTTTATGTATCATGTGGTAGAAATCATGTAAAATGTGTATGTTATATTTACAAAAACTGGGAGTTAAACAAGATAAAAATTGACATCTGGAGAACATGAAATACAAATTATTTGCTGTTTTCTTAGGGATATAGCATTTTGGATCTGATGAAGTTGTGAAATTAGTTTCCTAAGAAGCTGCATCTATATTAAAGATCCTACAGACTGGTAAACTTGGCTAGCTGGAACATTGTGGTTGTGTATATATAGAATGTTGTAGATTCAAAGACAAAATTATCTTGGGCTGTTTTAGGCCCTTTTACAACCATTTACCTTAACTTTTGTATGTGACCTAACAGCCCAGATGGCAAACTGTTCAAACAATACATAATCATGAACTAACTATGAAAGTCACATATGGAGGACAACTGGGCCATCTCACAAACATTGTAAATGAACACATTCACTGACCCATGGGTCCCTCTTTCAGGAATAAGAACTACTCCATGGACAGAGAAAGTCACATATAAGGAATTTCATCAGAATAAGGAATGGTGAACTATTGGAATTAGATTTACTGCAAACAGAGAATTAAAGGGGGTGCACATATAGTGGGAAACAGCATAATAAAGACTCCCCTAGAATATGTAGTCATAGGCAATTGTTAGGAAAGTCATTATCTGATAATCAAATTCTCTGTCTCCTTTTTATAAAAATATATTTGCCAAAACAGTGTGAAGCTCCTTTTTTTAAGAGAGAGAGAGAGAATTTTTTAAATATTTATTTTTCAGTTTTCAGTGGACACAACATCTTTTTTTTTTAAAATTTTATATGGTGCTGAGGATCGAACCCAGCACCCTATACATGCCAAGCGAGCTACCACCTGAGCCACATCCCAGCCAGCCCATCCTATTTTTTTTTTTAATTATATCACCATTGTCCTTTGTAGCTTGTGAATCTAGGGTAGAAATCCCTGGAGTACCAAAGGAAAGGAAAATACAAGTATAGGTGCCAGAGAAGCCTTTGAGCAAGATGGCTAGGGCTTCCTATGTTTTACTATCTTATCATGTCTCTTAAGCACAAAGCATTGAGACACATATTGTACATGCATATGTAAAGTGGATCTGTGTTGGCAATGAATATTTTTATTTAAAAAATTTAACACTTCCATTCTCTTAATTCTCACATACATCCCTTGATAGAGAGTCCTGAGAAACAAAAGGGAAACAAAAAAATTTCAAATGTGCCTTATTTAACGCTGCAAGAGATTGTTTCAACACCCTAGGAAGAGTTTTAACAATATGTATGAATCCAAATATTTCATTAAAAGTTGTAAAAGTAAACTATTTGATAGTACTCAATAAAAAACAGTTTTTATCCACTTCACCATCCCCTCCATTACACTTGCCTATTTTTCTAAATAGGGCAAGAGGAGTCACATGCATTTGGGAATCTGGCTAAGGGGAATTGTGTTGGATGAGTTAGGTTTGAACTTATATAGGTATTTCATAGTCCCTTCTCTAGATAGTTCACTTAATTTTAGCTATTTATTTTTTTTTGCACTGGGATCTTCCAAAAACAATGCTCTTGGCCAATGTGCTGACTCAGTTTCATAATACAGAGATGCAAGGCCAAACACCATATAGTAATATAAATCTATCCTAAGATGCCAGGTGTTGGGGGAAGCCCAGCGTAAAAGAAGTGGCTTCCAGAGATGGAAGGTGCTGAGAGAGGGGGCAAACCCACGATTCCACAAAGCACTGTTTATTAGAGACTTAGGTTCAGCATTAAGACACTGTGCCTGCCTGTAAGAAGAAGGTGTTTATATGCTAAGTTAGACACAGGTGGTTCATGGTCAACTCAAACATACCTGGAGTTTCTCAAAAAATATTAATTTGGGGCTGGGATTGTGGCTCAGTGGTAGAGCACTTGCCTAGCATGTGTGAGATACTGGGGTGAACCTCAGTGCCACATTAAAATAAATAAATAAAATAAAGGTATTTGCCCATCTACAATTAAAAAAAATGCTGTATGCAGAGTTATGTTTAAAAACATATGTCAAGTGTCATTTATAAAACAGTTTGGGCATTAGTATCCACTATAAAATTTTAGGCTGACTATCTTAATGACTTTGTGTATCCTACAGAACTTGAAAGTTAGCTATGGTCACCTTGTGGGCTATGAGTACTGGGTGACATGACGACTGTCACCTAGGTGATGTGACTATGGTAGTAGTCATGCTGGAATTCTCAAAAGGCACTGAAAGTGGAAGAGTGCGAGAGAAGGTTAGAACATGTTTTCAGCTTTCACAAATGTGGACAATTTTACAAATCTCTAGTCTTAAAGCTTTTCTGAATATTAGATAAATATTAACTAAAGGATGCTTTCAAGCTTCTGACATACTCTTTACTTCCAATTCAATCAAGATCCTCATGTGAATTTTCATTGACTTTATAAAAATTTTCACATCATTGATTTTGCTGGGTTTATCCTACCAGTTATCCTCCATTCACATTTTATTCTTTGCCTAGAGTAGATTCCATGGTTTGTCATTGTAATCACTTTCTTGTAAATGATCTTAACCTCTTTGCATTTCTTGCCTTCCATTTTCTGTGTAGGGCAAAACCTAAACTCATGTTAAAACCATTTAACTTCTTTGACTCACACCATTAGGTTAAGAATTATTAGGGGAGGTCACACAAACACATTATCTAGTCTTTCTGGAGGCACAACCATTGGCCTCAAAAGGGCAACCAACATGGCCAAGCCTTCCCCACTCTCCCTTCCTTTTCTTGTTTTCCCCTTCCTCACTAATTAAATGACCAGTAAATCTTCACTATAATGAATGAGTGCCCTGAAATAGTCATTATTTTCAATAGCCACACTTGAACATATTTATGTATTCACAAACATATATGTTTTCATAATGGAACCATACTATTTATGGTGAGTTTCCTTTCCTACCCCATTCATCCTCTTATATCATCACTGAAACTGTTCTCCCTGTCTCCCACCTTCATAATGTTTTCCATGTATATCTCAGTTCTATATGAATGATTATGTGTTTGTGAATATACTCACTGTTTGACAAAGTGAAATTGTGTCTACTAGTCTCAATGTTGCTTTTTCTCTTAACCATACCTCATAGAAGTTCTTCTAAGTCAATTCATATATAGTTAGCATATTCTAATTCATAAAACATTTTAATCATATTATTTTTTCAGTAATTTTTTAGTTTATTAAATATTCAATTGTATTTTAATCTTGACAACTATTGAGAAAGCATTATTGCAAACATACTTTATAAAGGTCTTGTATTGACAATAAACATATGAAATTGATTTCTGTGCTCAGATTATTTTCCAATAAAAAAGTTATGAGTATTTTGAAATTTTGCTACATCTGCAAAATAGATCTTCTAAAAGGATGTGATTGTTTTTCACACTTAAAGCAGAAAAACTTTAGATCTATGAGATATTTTGTTACAGTTTGAATGCAAGGTGTCCCCCAAAACCACACACATGAGACAATGTAAGAGGGTAAATGATTGAATTGTGAGCACCTTAACCCAATTAGTGATTTAATCACTTGATGTGTGATAACTGAAGGCAGGTGGGGTGTGGCTGGAATAGATGGGGCATTGGGGGTGTGGCTTTGGGGTATATACTTGTATCTTTGCTTTCTGATTATAATGTGAGCTTCTTCCCTCTGCCAAGTTCTTCCTCCATGATATTCACCCTCTTCTTCAGCCCTGAAGAGTAGAGTCTGCTGTCTATGGATTGAAAGCTCTGAAACTGTGGGTCCCTAAGTAAACTTTTCCTCCCCTAAAATTGTTCTGGTCAGATCTTTTAGTCATAGCAGTGAAAAAGCTGACTAAAGCATATTTATGTAATGTTTTCCAGGCTAGTAGTTGTACATAGTTATCTAATGGAAAGTTTAATTTTATTTCATTGATTATAACTGGATTTGTGGGATTTTTTAAAATTTTGGTTTGGTTTGGTTTTTGTCACTGTTTAGCAACCTATTGTCAATATTGCAAAAAATATAATCTTTAAAAAACTAAACGTTGTTCTAAAATCCGAGAGGCTTTCCAAGGAAGAACAAAGAATGAATCTTTCTAGGTACTACTGCATGATTACAGAATAGAAATTGACTCTGGGGAAGGGTGGGAAGGAAGAAACAACTGAAAGGAACTGGGATAGAGTGACTGAGGTTCGGAAAATAAGGAAGGGAAACTAAGACCTGAAGATCTGTTGCTCATCTATGAGGTAAGTTACATGAACTCAAAGATAATTTGATAGGACAAATAAATATTTTGCATCATCTTCAAAATACCAGTTATGTTTCAAGTTGGCCAATATTAATATCGGCTCCTTTCTCACAATACTCTGTATCTATTATGCCATCAAATGGGGAAATACCTGATAGATAGTGTGGTTAGTGCAGGAAAACTTAGGAGGACAGATGAAGGTCAGAACAGGCCTTTAGGCTTTAGCTTGACCTTTCATATTCTTCTTTTAGCAGAAAAAATAGTCATTTTATAGGTTAAACATTTCCTCACTTCTTAGACCTTCAGTATGCCAATAAACTTAATAAAGAACAAGGTTATGAATGATTGATTATATGATTCTTGCATTAAGATCGGTTATGTCTAAGCTTGTCAGTTTTCATTTTCAACAGAGACCTATTCATCAGATACACACAGAGACCAAAATATTTATAGGCAAATCCAAATGAAACCTGGAATTTGCTTTAAAATGCTCCCGGAAAAAATTAGCAGTAGACTAGTTGAAACAAGAATGGTAAATCATTGATAATTGTTGAAGTTCTGTAATGAGGACACAGAGATTCTTTGCAACATTTACCCTTCTTTTGCATAATAAGAGATAAATTAAAAAGGGAATAATGTACAGGGACAGAAGTGCAAGTCAGATCAAGATGTCTCTGTGCCACTCTTTCAGTCTTCTTAACACACACACCTATGTATCTATGTATGTATGTACAAATAATGTATGCATGTATTTATTTATCCACCTACATACATATACCTCTAACCATTCTGAATAGGCCATGGTAATTTTGACCTGTTTTAGAAGGGTAAAATATATGTGTACATACTTGAAATTTTTAATACATGTCATATTTAATCAGTCTGTTCCAAAGCAGAATTCTGCCCTTGGTACCTAAACTTGCATTCCCTCTTGTGTGCTAACGTTTATGATTATATGAAATAATATTCTCCCCTTTATTTGACATTTTGATACTAAATTTTCAGATTATGAATAAAGCAATCCATTGGGGAAAATTGAGCGGTGTTTCAGAAACAAGATTGTAAGTCCTCAGTAAGCTATTTTCTCAACAGTCTTAAGTTGAGGAGGATTTAAGGATTTATTCTGCCTTTCAGCATTAGCTTCATAAATGCTTGCCCGCTCTTTTTATGAGCAAAGAAAGGAGTTCTTTAAGTGGATAACTCAGCACCCGGAGTGCCCTAGATTCTGCAAAACATTTCGAAGAAAGGTAACAATCTGTCCCTGAAGCTTCTTGGTTTAAGTTCAAACAATTCAAACAATTCACATTCAGTTTTCTTCAGTTAATAAAAAGGGCAACTTCTGGGAATCTTTTGGTCTGGAACTACTTACTTTAAAGTTAAAAATAAAAAATAAATAAAACTTTTGAAAAGTTAAGAGGGAAGGTCCATTAAAGGAAATATATATTTAACATAAGAGCTATAAGTGATAAGCAAATAAAAACTGGGGCAAAATGAAACAGAATCTAGAAAGAAAACTCAGCAGCAATGCATTAGGTCAAGGTTGCTGAAAAACAGCTCCCACTGAGGAAGGAAAAAGAGAAACGCAGGTGATGAGACCCTGAGAGAACTCTCTTCTCTAATCCATTTTTATTTTATACTTTGAGAAGACTTGGCTTTGGTAAAACATTCTTCATTATTTTTGAAGTGAATAAAAACAGTTGAACTTTTAAAAATGAAGTTTAAGAACTGTTTTTCTGCATGTTTCCCAATTAGCATGGGTGACTCATGCTCTCAATAAAAATGGAGCCCTAAACGAAGTATTGGTTATTTTTACAGCAATTGATTTACATAAGCAGCAAACATAAGTTACAGAGTTGCCAAACTTCTGTTAAAATACATCAACCTTGCCCTGAAGGTATAAATTTCATTGTGAACCTATTTTCAGGTGAACAGGGATTTAACAGTCAGATGATATTTAAAGAGCAAATGAACACTCCTTTTGTCTAAACAGTGCACATGTAGAATAAAAGTAATCAATATTTTATTTCTTAGCCAAATATTGTTTATTCATTGACACAGACTCATAAAGTGATCCAAATTATTGTAAATTTGTTATTAAAACAATAATGAATGAGAGATGAATATAAGCATAAAGATTTCTGTACCTCAGAAAAATGTAGCTTTTAGATATGTCTCAGTAATTGTATTCATGTATTCTGAGATCCTGTGAGAAACAAAATCATTAAAATATACAATCCTAGAAATTTAAGAAGCCAACATGAATTTCATTTAAAATTATTTAATGACAATAATTATGGACCAAAATATAAGATTAAAAAAAAAAGAAGAAAATTCTCTGGAGATATTTGGTTCCATGTATTTAATGAGAGACTGGATCTATGTTTTTTTTTTTTTTTTTCCCTAAGCACTCTAGTGATTTCTTGGCTAGATATAACAAAAGACAAGAAAATCTTCCAATTACCAGTGTAGAATGCCAGTCACACTTCAATTTTAATTCACCACACTAAGAAATATAATACACTAGCATAGCATCTGAAGATAAATGGCTGTTTCTATTTATTGAATTAAATCTCCGCCTCAGGGTAATTAACAATTTTAAACTGTGCAGGGTTTTATTTGAATGCTAAGCTATATTTTTTTTTAATTTTTAATTTAGGTCCATAACTTCTCTATAAATCATCATCTGGGTTACTATTTAGTATTTTCTGTTTTAACCTTCTTTCTGAAACAGGATTAGTGTGAGGTTCATAATATAATCATGTAACCCTAATTGGTGTGGATAAATTATACATTAGTTAAGTAATTTCTCAGTATCTGGAACTCATTTGATATAATTAGAATTCAATTATTTAATTGCTAATTGGAATTAAATCAAGTTATTCTGGTCTCAAGATAATATATAGTAAATACTTCATAGAATGTGAAGTCATGCTTTTGATATTTTTAATATAAAGGGAATATTATATAAGAACTATATGAGTCTGGATCATAGATAAAATGGACAGATTGTAATAGGTACCTCTAAATGATTAGCTTACACATCCAAGTGCTAGACATCCTATTCAAATCATTTACTTGGAAGTCACTGCACATTTTGCCTGAACCTAGCATCATTCAAAACCATTTTAGAATCACCTTACCTACTTTCCTAGCCACAAAAAGAAAATCAGACTCATTTCCTTATCATTCCTTAGAGTGATATCTTGTATCTGACCAGAAATAGTATTAGGCAGTTTAATCAGGCACATTGTTCATCAGAATGCGTTTCATTTTTTTTCCTTTTGGTTATTTCAAAATGGAAATGCATCTCTCAATGAATGATATTTGCCAAACTCTAGAATTCTAGAATGAATATATATAGTCTCAAATTCTAATAGCAATTAGTGCAAAAATTAAGAACAGCTATTGCATCCTTTTTGTTATATGATTTCCTAAGTGCCTAATTTGATCTTGAGTATAACAAATTGGATCTACACATTAAAGAATTTGTTGAAATTTCAGACATTATTTTATCCTCTTTAACACCATAAAGCAGTATCCTATACATAGTATATGGTTGGAAAAAAGCAAGTACTTATACTTGTTACAGACTGACATGATATATATACTGTGCTGTTTGATTGCGTTGAAATTGACATGATGACATGTGGAGACTGATTTGTTCATGGTCATATAAGACTGTGACTCTTGGCTCTCTCTCATTTGTGTATGCAAATAGACATATGCAAATAGACATATGTTGCAAGGATCATTCTTTTACCAATACTAAAATTCATCAATGCTATATCAAAAAACCTAGATGGCACCAATGATTTTGAACAAAATATGTGACTAAAATTGTTATCTAATTATCTGAGTTTGCTTTAGAAAGCTGGTACTGAAAAGAGTTATTCTCTAGCTCTCATCCATTATACTTTCTAGATTTATAAGTATTTACTTGACTATAAGATAATTATTTCCATGCCATAATTTCTGCTTATTATAGATGGTATACCTGATTTGAATACAAATTTTTGGTACAATATTTTGTGAGTGGATATTGTCACCTTTGGTGGAATAAATACATTTAGATTGGATGTAATAAAGTTTATAATATATTGAATTTTGTACTTAAAAATCTTAGAAATTGGTCCAAAGTAAAACTGAGACTTATGTATTACCAAACAATTAATGGAAAATGTAATTAACTCATAGTCTAATGTATAATACTGCAAACAAGTTGAATTTTGTTACCAGTTATTTTCCACATTACAATTATATATATATATATATATATATATATATATATATATATATATATATACACACACACTTTATATACTTATAATTATTTGTTGGTGTTTAAACATAACTTTTTGTGGATAAAGTCATTTGGAACATTTAGAGGCTTTTTTCTTAAATTAAAAACTTCTGTGATAAAAGATATTTTTCTGTTATAGCTCATGGTGTACAGTGGTGGTAAGGCATTTTTACCTTACAAAAAAGTTGCTCTAATGTCTTTATATAATATCATCATACAACATAAACTTAAGCTATATATGTTTAAAATGCAAAATATGCATTCAAGTTTCAGTTGAAATTGCATATATTATAACATTTAATCATTCACTCAAAAGTTGCTCTGGAGCAGATGGACAGTGCCAGTCAAGATGCAAGTATCTATGCTATAGGAATTCAGTTTGTTAAGCAGACAGATGATAACTTACAGCATGATCATGCTCTGAATGCTATGTGAGAGGAACCAACATCCTTCAAGGTGCTCATACCATCTCCCCCAACTATTTTCTGTTCCTTCATTCATTGAATCTCCAGTTCTGTATATTCAATTCATAAGCAAATTTGCTATTAAACTAATGCAGTTAAGCTTTAGGGCTTCTAGAGTGCTTAATCTTTTCCAAGGCCTCAGAATGGCACATGGAAAGATTGGGAAAATAGCACTATTAACTGTTATGTTAAACAGTTTATAAAAATATAATCTTTTTTCTAAAATTTCATGCTGTGGCATCTATCACTTTATCAAATAAAAAGCTTTTATGTTTTTTTTTCACTCTAAATGAATACTTGCTCTCATTCTTACTTTTGCATTAGGAATTTTGTATATTTTTTCCCATAGACTTATAATTTCTATCAGCTTCAGAGATCATAAAACTTGATTCCATTGCTTAATAGCTCTTTTATTCAACCTTGCTTACTTTGAGTCTAGGCTGAAAAATTTTTCCA
Organism: Ictidomys tridecemlineatus; assembly: GCF_052094955.1. NCBI lineage: Eukaryota > Metazoa > Chordata > Mammalia > Rodentia > Sciuridae > Ictidomys > Ictidomys tridecemlineatus. Next base: position 112,427,756 of record NC_135483.1, read on the forward strand.
TCTGATTTTCCTTCCTTAAAGAATTGCTCATCTCTGATCCCAATTTTTCCATACTTTTTACTGATGCATTTCAGTTACACATAATGATAGGATTTGTTTGTACTTATTCATGCATGCACATCAAAAATATAATTTGGCTAATATCATTCCCATTATTTCCCTTTCCCTCCCCTCCTACTTCACCCTGTTCCTTTTTTTTCTTTTTTTTTTTGACTGATTTTCATTTGATTTTCATGAGAGCCACAATCCCTATAACTTCTTTTCCCTTTTTCTTCTCTGACTTTAACATATGAGAGAAAAAAAGAAACATACATTTCTTGACTTTTTTTGGTACCAGGGATTGAACCCAGAGGTGCTTAACCACTGAGTAATATCACCAATTGTTGTTATTTAAGACAGGGTCGTACTAAGTTGCTTTGGACCTCAGTCAATTGCTGAGACTGAGACTTGTTTTTGTTGTTGTTGTTGTTTTAGACATTGATGAACCTTTATTTTAAACATGTATTTATATGTGGTGCTGAGAATCAAACCTAGTGCCTCACACATGCTAGGCAAGTGCTGTAAAACTGAGCCACAACCCTAGCCCTCTGAGGCTTGTTTTGAATTTACAATTTTCCTGCCTCAACTTCCTGAGCCTCTCCAATTACAGGAATACACCATTGCATTTCTTGATTTTTGAGTTTGCCTAATTTCACTTAATAAAATATTCTCAAGATCCATCCACTTTCTTGCAAATAATACAACTTCATCCTTTTTATGGCTGAATAAAACTACATTATGTATATTTTCCACATTTTTTTATCATCCATTCAGAGATACCTAGGTTGATTTCATGGTTTGGCTATTGTAAACTGTGCTGCTGTGAACAAATGTATGCATGTACTGCCCTAGTATGAGGTCTTTAATTTTTAAGATAAACACAAAGGAGTGTGATAGCTGAGTTATATGGTGGTTCCATGCCTTCTCTTTTCAGGAACCTCCATACTTATTTTCATGGTATTTTTATTAATTTACAGTTCCACAAACAGTGTAAAGTGTTCCTTTTTCTCCACATCCTCTCCAACATTTACTTTATTTGTATTCTTGTTTGCAGCCATTCTGACTGGAATAAGATGAAATTTTAGTATAGTTTTGATTTGCATTTCTCTAATTGCTAATGATGTTGAACATTGTTTTTTTAACATTTTTTTTTTGCCATTTGTTTTTCTTCTTTTGATAAGTGTCTGTTTAGTTCATTTGCCCATTTCTTAATTGAGGTACTTATTTTTTATTTTTGATGTTAAATTTTTTTGACTTCTACATTTTCTCTAGATATTAATTCTCTGTAAGAAGAGTGGCTAACAAACGTTTTCTTCCATTTTACAGGCTCTCTCTTCACATTTTCAATTATTTCCTTCTGTTTTAGTCAGCTCTTTTGCTTTGTGACCAAAAATCTGAAAAGAAAAATTTTAGAGGGGGAAAAGTTTATTTGGCAACTTACTATTTTAGAGATCTCAGTCTACAGAGAGTGGACTCCACTCTTCAGGGTTCAGAGTGAGGCAGGATATCATGGTGGAAGAGTGTGGCAGAGGAAAGCAACTGGGAGTATGGCACCAGGAAGCAGAGAGTGTCCCCACCCTGAAAAATATAAACCCGGAAGTCTTGCCCACAGTGACGCACTTCCTCTAGCCACACCCTACCTGCCTACAGTTACTACCAGTTAATCCCTATTAGGGGATTCATTTACTGATTAGGTTAAGGTTCTCATAACCAAGTCATTTCACCTCTAAACTTTCTTACACTGTTTCACATGTGAGCTTTTGGTAGACATCACATATCTAAACCATAACATCTATGCTGTGGAGAAGCTTTTTAATTTGTTGCTAAGGAAGGGGAAATAGGCAGTCAGATTAAGAAGACATGGTGAGGGTTAATAAGGAGGGCAGATGTTAAGGCCACCCTTTGGAATATGCTCCAGCCTGTCAAGCAACAACATTTCTTTCCCTAAAGGGACATAGATTCCATTCTCACCAAAAGACAATTATGCAAGTCAGCCTGAGCTCCAAGTAACAATTAAAATCTGAAGAATGAGTTACAAAAGGTCAGTTGACTTCCCCTCCTGTGCCCAGAGACCCTTTTCATTCTTGACCCTTCCGTGTACCACACTGGGAGTTCTGAGCCTCTCACTCTCCTTTAAATAAAACTTGTAGCTCTTGCTTACCTTGACATTCCTGGTATTAATTCTTCATCACCACGGGAGTTGGAATGGATCCCAATTTCTGCTGATAACAATGCCATCTTTTTTACTAACTACATTATTTTCTGAGCTTTAGGTGTCCTATTGAGAAAGTTATTGCCTGTGCCTGTATGTTGAAGTGTTGACCATACATTGTCTTCTAGGAGTTGCATAGTTTTGGGTCTAATTCCTAGGTCTTTGATCCATTTTGAGATTACTTTTGTGCAGGGTGAGAGAAACGTATCTAGTCTTATTCTACCACTTGTGGATAAAAGTTTGCCTTGTTTTCCCATTTGTTAAAAAGCTATCTTTTCTTAACTATGTTTTGGAACTTTGTCAAGAATCCGATCCAAATTTTTGATTGCAATTACAATATTGTTTCTAAATTGCCTGACAGCATGATTTCTTTATGAAGATTGTAATGGATTTCCATCCATCATAGGATGAAGTATAAGTCCATAATATGTTTCTATGCATTAGAGTTTTCTATTGCTGCTTTAATAAATCATCAAAGCTAAGTGACTTAAAAAAATAAATATTTATCCTATAATGGATAAATAAATATTTATCCTCAATACTAGAGGTCAGAAGTTCTAAAATCAAGATGTTAGCACAGCTATACTCCTTCCAGTGGCTCTAGGTGACTGTGATCCCCTGCCTTTTCCGGCTTCCAGAGGCTGCCAGTTTTCCCTAATTCATGGGGCTTTCCTTCCTCTTCAAATTCTCCTTCTTCTACCTGACTTCTGATGAGTTTTTCTCTATTCCTCTTCAAAATCTCTGTTTTTACAGGAAGCTCACCCAGATAATTCAGTATGCCCTGCCCAAGATCCTTAATTATATCTCCTAAATTCCTTTTGTAATATAATCAAACATTCACAGCTTCTGGGATTGGGATGTGGATACCTTAAAGAGCTACTTTGTTGTCTAGAATTTATGGCACACCTACCTTTTTAGGCTGGTGCCTCTCTATCTTTTTATATGTTTATTACATACCTTCCCATTATACAATGCCAGAGTCTCCAGAATAATGGTGTAGGCTAAGAAGTAATATTTTTTACCTCTTAGTATGTTCAAGCTAGTGCTTTATGTGTTCTCGCTTAGTTTTCCTGACACTGTGGAAAAGTGTTTTTGATGACATTTATAGATGAGGACATTGAGTTTGAGACAACTTAGAGGATGTACACACAGAGAAAATGAAGCCCGACTCAGAAACCAGACTTAGACCTGTGATTCCTACCCACATTATTAACTGCTAACTGCTATTCTGCTATTTTATAGTTCTTCCAAATATTTTTCCTGACACTCCAGGCTGTGTTACAGTTCTAAGTTCCTCCACAGCTCTCTCAGTCTATTACTCTCATTTAGGACTCAGTTCAACTGTCAACAACTGTATCTCTCTCCAAATCTGCTGATGTCTTCAGAATCTTTCATTTCCACCATTGTATGCCATCTGCATCTCTACTGTATCATCTTTGAGCATTTATGTATCTACGTGTTCCTTTTATCAGATCTCAAACTCTCTGAGAAAAGAGATCATGTATCCAATGCTGCCCTTGCCAAGAACCTCCTACTGTCACTGGAACATGAAAGGTTCTTGATAAATATTTGTTAAATGAGCTAACTCAAGTGCAAGGTCTAGTGGGAGAAAGTGATAAACTTTACTGAGAAGGGTTGGGTCAGAGAGAACAGTTTATTTGAAAATCACAAGTATTTCAGCATGGCTGGAGCATAGTATAAAATGGGGATGACTTACAGGTAGGAGTTGGAGAGAAAGGGAAAGACCAGATCCCAGAAACCTACCTGAAACCACAGAGCTGGCACTTTATCTAGAAGGCTGTGGAAATACAATTTCAGAAATTTTAATCAAAAAATGGATAATCAATTTGTATCCAGTTGATTTTTTTAATATAATAATTGATTTCAAGACCATACATAATTATTTTCTTGCCCCCAATTTAGAGTGGTGGGATTAAAAGTCAGGGAAATTATATTTTTAGTCAAAAGTTTCATCATGAAATACCTCTGTATCAGCACTTCCATTTGGTTAACTCCATGTTGCACGAGGTTTTTAAGCAGGATGAGAGATTGAGATACTGGCATTCAACAGACCTTGCCTCCCTGGGTTCAGAGGAGGTGCATTTTTTAAATGCTTACTAGCATGATCTGTCAAGGGAAATTCCCTGCTTTTAAGATATGGCCTAAATTTTGTGTTTGGGTGGTTAAATAAGGTCATAAATTAATCACCAGCAGCCTAGTAAATGTTATATAACACACTATGAGTACAAAAGAAGAGAAAAAAATATAACTTGGATTATTATAATCTAAGATGAGCTTGAACATAGGAAGGTGAAAGGTAACAGGGCCTTTTTCAGGCAGTAAATGTGTCCTTAAGAAATTAGTTCAGCTGTTGTCTCCCATATGCATAATTGGAAGTATGAGCTACAAACTCTTATTTAACAAAGATACAAGTAGGTGGTATTTTGTCCCCATTTTGCCTATTAAGAAATAGACACCCAGGTAAGTTATTTTTAATATCAATAAGTTGTGAAGCAGTGGAGCTTACGTACTGTCTGGATTTGCCAGCTTGTAAAATCCATTATCTTTTATTGTTTGACCACACCTTCTGTCTTATGGAAAAAAAACCAATGCATATTTGGGGTGCATTTGGCTTTGTGTAACAATCTAATATCCACATATCCAATTTATCATTGCCACTCTTACACATCATGGTCTTATTTTGTTACCCAGGAAATAGAAAGCAGTATAGTTTCAAAGTTGATTCTTTCAAAACAATTTTCATAAATGATATGCAGATGTGTGGCAGAAATAAGGTTTTTGAATGTAGAGAAACGGGGAGGGGAGGTTGACAGTATTAGCTGTTAAAATTTGACTGTCATTGCAGATTTCAACAGATTTTTAATTATGTAGAGAAACCCATATTCTTTAATGCCTGCAATGTGTCAATGCCGTATTAGGCAACCCCAAAACAATGACCTTGCCCTCAAAGAAAATGAATAATTTAATAAAGAACTATAAAAAATGTTTGGTAAGTGCCTAAAATATGTATGTTGGGGCCTTTAAACCTAATCTGGAATGGTCATGGAAAGTTTCCATGTGGAAGAGAAATTTAAGTTGACACAAAAAGAATAAGTAAGAATTAATGAGATGGGATGGTTCTGCCAAAATGCAAATTATTGGCAGCTGGCCTCTACATCATTAAAGGATACAACTTCTAGGAATGAAACAGTAACTTGAAGGGAAAGTAATGATCAGGCATTTCAAAGATCCTGTCTCTCACAGTTTTCTATTCAATGTCAAGAAATAAAAAGCACTAGAAGTGTTTTAACAGGTATGATATTTCACAGATACAACCGTCCATTTACCAGAGGTATAAAAACCAAAATATTTTCCATGCCTAATTTTGAGCTTCTGTCAGATAACTTACTGTGTAAGCTTTCAGGTAAATTCAATCCTGTTGAACAATTTTTCGGGCTACTTTACACCTGTTTACCTACTGTACTAGCATATTGTAAATGTTCAAAGATTTACCTCCATGTCACTGTTTGTTTTCCTCTTAAAGAGTCTTCAGGCTTTTCTCTTTCACTTCCTACATTTAAACTCATAGGATTTTGTCCCTATATGTCAACTCCCAATAGTAGCATGAACATAGAAAGTGTTTTCAGAGAAGCAGTGGGTTCTGTATTAATCTATGCACCTATAATAAAAAAATGCAGGGGGCATGGGAGTAGGAAAGACAGTGGAAGGAGATGGGCATTATTAACCTAAGTACACGTATGAAGACACAAATGGTGTGACTCTACTTTGTGTATAACCAGAAACATGAAAAACTGTGCTCTATATGTGTAACATGAATTGAATTGCATTCTGCTGTCATATCTAAGAAAATATAATAAATAAAATTAAAAAAAAAAGAAAAGAGAAGGAAAAAAAGGTTGGAACTTTGCCCTTACATCTCTAGGGAGGACCAGTGTGTCCTTATGTGACAAGAGATGGTCAGGCAAGAGTTTCTTTATAAAAGATCTACAAGTCTTATAAAGGCACCAACTCATTCAGCATGGTGGAGCCATCATGATTAATCATTATAAAGCTAATTCTGGCTGGCCCATGTGCCGAAGTCCCTGTACTTAGATAGAGAGTTGGTGCTAACCATGGTACACATTGTGTCTCCTCCAATTCTCTATGGGAAGAGCATGTACATTCCTCTGAGGTAAACTTCCTTTTCCATGGTGGTGTTGTTGGGGTGACTTCTTAGCCTACCTCACAGCCAGCTTCCACAGTTCACTCTGAGTTCACTCTGAGTATATGGGAAACCTACATCTCCTCATGTCACCCTTAGACTAATAAGACACTATGCATCTCTCCTTTCTACATTTCCCTTCTATTTACCCAGGAGATATCTGTGAGACTTCCTCTATTGAGTTCCAGCTGGAAATAGTACAAAGGTATTCCCTTCATTGACATTTGCCCTTTACCTGCACAAATAACTCGTTCGTTCCTTCCTCATACTTCTCCCAACTTGTCCTGGGACAGGACATATTCTCTATTCAGTCTTTCTTCACTTCTTTTCTCAGTGTCTGCTTTGCATTTAACTCAGACCTTTTCAAACTTGCACTATTGATATTTGGGGATTTAGCACTATTAACATTCTTCATTGTGGAATCTGTCCTATGTAATAGGGGAAATTTAGCAACATCTGTGGTTTCTACCGAATAACTACTAATAGAAAATCTCCAGCAGAAACAATTCAAAATGTCTCCATACATTGCAGACTGTCCAATGGCAGGCAAAATTGCCACATGCCTTCCCCACAGAAAGGTAGCAATTTTGTCCACTCTAGAACACAGAACATAAATTCTACTAAATAAAATCCATTTTAAAATAATTTCACTCTCATGAATGATACCTAAGTTTTTTTTCCCTCTCTAGTCTAAGGAAGTCTAAAAAGTTAATATCACTTATTTTCTGGATCCTGATTTCCACACTCAGAAATCCCAAGTTTCCCAGGCTGAGAATCTGAGACCAGCAAAGCAAATATTTCTCACTACTTGGTACATATATAATAATTTAATATTATATATGTAATCTGCCATAATGGTTTGATAAAACATCTTAAAAGGGATCCCTGCCACAGAGTTTAGTAATGAAAGTATTTCTAACATTCTGGACAATACAATTACTTACTTATTATTTTATGTCCATGTAAATACATGAAACCAATTTTTAAAGAAGAGCCAAACAACAGCTATATGGTGATCCCAAATAAATCTCATATCAGCTAGTCCTACCATTTCATTTTCCCATCTGGGATTCAGTGACCATCAATAATTTATACCTACAACCCTGAACTTCCATTATTGCTCCATGCTACTGATCTGCTACATCTTATCTCCTTAACTTTCTGATCTCTGCCCTCTCACTGTGACAGAGGCAGAATGATTCTAAGAACTGAGCCCACATAACTCTTGGTGAGACTAAGAAGGTGTTTGAATGTGATACACAATTTATCAGATAGATGTCCAGGAACCACAAGCATCATTTGGTCTGTCTTAAAGCAGTTGTTTTTCATATATTGCTCTGTATTTAATAACTTTACAATTGGGAGTGAAAGAAAAGAAATTTTCAAAGGGAATGCATATTTTAAGTTTAATGCAAGCTAATGGATAATCAATCAGTAATATTAAAAAAGAGAGTAGAACTGTCACTATTTATGAACATGTACTAGTCTAGTTCATTTGAATATTCCTACTATAAATGTCTGGCTTCACCCATTATTGTAAACTGGGATCTAAATCATTGAAGTTAACTTTATCATATAAACAAAACATTTATAAAAAAATTATACAATATTATGCTTTTCAAACCAGGGTATTTTTCTTGCCATGTTCTAAAAAACTTGCATTACCCTAAAAGCATAACTCTTGAAGTATATAATAAACCAAAGATAATTCTTCTCTATAAAATTGTATTATAGGGTCAAGCTTTTAAATGTACTTCTAGTATAAAATGGGATTAATTCAAATCATACTTGAAAATTGATAGAGGTTGAAGTTTTTCATTGATACTTTATGTATTTTAGAAATTCCAATGCATAATACAATTTTAGTAACATAGTAGGAACTTAATAAATCTACATTGAATCAATAAAGGAATTATTAGAAGTATTATAGTATAATATTCCAGCTGACAAGAATAATGGGAAAGGAAGACCTTTCTTATAGTTTTGTAGTATGCTTATACTAAGCAAGTGTTCAATAAATGCTGTGGTCTAAGCACAATGCATCAAGGAGACGTTGAAGAGAGACCCCATGGAAAGAACAGTCACTGCACATGGTCAACTCCCAGTGAGTTCCACTTTCTGCTATTCACATTATTATATGCCCCACTCCTCTTGAGTGAGGACTGGAAATAATGATCCAATTCTAATGAACAGGTTATGGCATGGAAAGCCTCAGTTCTGATATTAAGTTGTGAAAGACCATGACTTTCACCTTGCTCACACTCCCTCTTACTGTTATTTTCTTTGCTTGGAACATATTTAAGGAGAAACCTATGAAGTGAACTAAGGTTGACCTTTGGCAACAACCTGTGAGGAAGGGGAGCCTCAGCCCAACAACCTTCACAGAATCCTGGCAACCAACACCTGTCTGACTTTAAAAATGTTGCCTTCCCCAGTAGAGCCCTGGGATATCGATGGATCCAGCCGACACCTTCAGGGCAGCCTGTGAGCAGCTTGAAGTCAGAGGGCAGGGGAAATCATGCTCAGATCCCTGACCTGTAGAAACTTTATTGTTTTAAGCTGCTATTGTTTGGTGCTGTTTTTAAGAAGCAATATGTTTCCAAGTAAGTAAACCCAGGAAATAATTCTTGTTTTTATCTAAAAGGCCATTATAATTCTAAGTTCAGTAAAAGAGCTGACTTGATCTAGGGGCAAACAGTGAATCATAAGGGTTTTTGTTTGTTTGTTTGTTTGCTATTGTTTTGTTTTGTTTGTTTTTTGAGGGACAATACTAGGGATTGATCCCAGGAGCATTTTACCACTGAGCTCAAGGACATTGTAATACAATGGGCCACATGCACACACTTTTCACCCTTAAATGATGTGATGAGTGCTTCCAAGATGATTGCATGGCATGCAACAGAAGAGAAGCATCAACGTTTTGGTGTGCCAGTCATGTCTAATTAGAGGCAGATATAGAATGGTGTGAATTTTACTGGGGACTAACAGTAATGGAAGTAATAGAAGAAGCAGGAATGACATGCAGAAGCCTCAGATCAAGATGCAGAGATGACAGTGTCTCTTCTACCAGGGAGCTCCTGAGCAAGGATTGCCCTTTTGAAGAGTCCTGCCTCAGAGTAAAATCTAGACCTTTATCATCCTTCTATGCTCAGTCACTGACTGAGACCAGAGCATAGCCTTAACTCAGATACCACAGTGGATCCAGAAGGAGTAAATAACTGGAAAGCTTTCATTTGAAGTTGGTCATAAATTTACTTCTCAAAAGGAAATCTGATTCTTAAAAAAGGCTCTCCAAAACATTGGGTAATTGAGATGAATTTCAACGAATGGCGTACTAGGAATGAATGAGGCAAAGGAACAGAGAACTACATGTTCAAATTTTCAGAAAGGATGGAGGAACTAATCATTGTAGAGAAACAACCAGACTTGCATGTAGCTGCCAGATGTTAAAATCTATGTATCCTCAGTAATTAAAACTACCTTTAAAGCTATGACAATATTGAAAGTTTAAGGATTTCAATCAGAATATTAAATAGATTGAGGTTTTTATAGGATTATTGTTTTGAACCCATGTGAAAAAAATTGTAGGTTGTTAAATTCACACTTTATTTTACAAAGCCATAACACTGGTTCCATGAAAACGCGGAGAATGCATATAATTGTAAGGACCTCATTCAAACTGGGGCTGACTACTGGATATATTGACTTATAATGGTAGGTGACAGTCTCTTGGTTGACCATTTTCAGTGTTCCAGGATGATAGGATATTTAGAAATTAAACTGGTTTCTGTTTAGTTCCTTTGATTTGCCTAACATTTTTGTTTTGTTTTGTTTTGTTGATACCAAGGATTGAACCCAGGGGTGCTTAACCACAAAGCCACACATACAGCCCTTTTTATTTTGAGACAGGTTCTTGCAAAGTTGCTTAAACCTCACTAAGTTGCTGAGGACCTTGCTAAGTTGCTGAGGCTGATTTTGAACTTGCTGTAGGTTCTCATATTTCCAGCCTCCTGAGCTGCTGATATAACAGGCATGTAGTGGCCACAGTGCCTGGCCAATTTGCCTAACACTTAAGAATCTAGTAGATTGATCATCAAAGGGCTTCTAGACACACTTGTTCCTAAATTCCTGACCAAGGAAACTATGATAAATATGTGTGATTTTAAGACACTATGTGTCAGTATGAATGTGACTCAAAAATAGATAACAAATACATTTGTCCAATGATATTGGATCCAAGAAGAGGAAACAACAACAACAAAAAAATTGTTCCTCTAGGTAGAGAGAAGTGTGAGAGATTTAAATCTCAAACAGGTTTCAGAGTAAGAATACGGCGTGAACAGAACAGAAGCCCTAAGTAGATCAGAAATTACAAATAGGTTGCTCACTCCAACTTGAACAGCCTGAGCAGTGTGTAGCAGAGTATTTCAGTGATAGAGTCAGGTATTCAGTGGTGAGAGTCTAGAGGCAGCCTGTGGTCACTCAGCTGATCAACCTAATGCAGAGAGTGACTGTTTTATGTAATTTTTTTTCTCCCTTTTCCTCCCTTCACTGCCTCCTTGATGTCCCACCACACACAAACTAAGAAGGGACAAGTTTGCCATCCTTTTTGTCAGTCAGTTTTTTCACTGCAAGGACAAAAAGACAGTACAAGTACAATTAGAGGAAAACAAGTTTATTTGGGGGCTGACAGTTTCAGAAATCTCAGTCCATAGATGGCTGACAACTCCTTTGTTCTGGTTTTGAGGGAAAGCAGAAGATCATGGCAGAAGGATGTGGTGGAGAAAAGTAGCTCTGTAAATGGAACCAGCAAACAGAGAGAGCACTACACTCACCATGGACAAAATACATACCCCAAAGGCAAGGCCCCAAGAACCCATATTCTCCAGCCACCACCTATCTATAGTTACAACTAATTAATCTCTTTCAGGGGATTAATTCACGGATTAAGTTAAGGCTCTCACAGCCCAGTCATTTCACCTCTAAACTTTCTTGCATTATTCCACAGGATCTCTTTGGGAACACCACATATCTAAATCATAATATTGCCATTGCAAAGATGTGGCCTACTAGTCAATTGGAAAATACCATTATATCTCTAAAACTTTTCTTTTTATTTTTAACACTATGGCAAATTTCCACCCTCCCCTGTGTGAACACTCCTAAATGGACACACTCTTTGTCCCTGCTGTAATCTATTTTACAAAAAAAAAGGCTACAGGAAGAAAATTTTACATATCCAAACATGATTGATCATTTTCCTATTTTAAATCATTCAATGGCTTTCTGGAACTCTTTATAACAAAAATGGTGTTTAATTTCAACATGAGACCTTACATATTTGACCTTTGCTTATCTTACTAGCTTTATCTAATATCATACCTTCAGTAGCTTCTGCTTACCTCATCTCAAATTCTTTAAAATGTCACAATTTAAAAATAACTGACCTTCTAAATTAGGTCTGTCCCTATGTTATATGTTTCTCTCATTACTTTTCCTTGAACAGTTATTACCTATATAATCAAATATTATGTATTTAATGTTTTTCATTTTATCCATTACATTATTTTTTTACCACTTATTTCAAACACTATTTTTTTCTCATTTAAAAGAATGTAAAATTTATGAGAACAAAGATATTCTCTATCTTGGTTGCTTTCGTATTTTTAGAGCTGAGCATAATTTTAGCGTATTACAGATGCTAAGTAAGGATTTGATGAAAGAATACATAGAACTGGGTTATATAAAATGTCCTATTCTTTATCCCATAATACACTAATGTTTTAGTCAGCTTTTTTGCTGCTGTGACTAAAAGACCCCACCAGAAAAACTGTAGAGTAGGAAGTTTAGATAGGTAACTCATGGTGGAGGAGTATGGCAGAGGGAAGCAGTTCACATGATGTTCAGGAAGTAGAGAGAGAAAAACTCCACTCACTAGATGCAAATAAATATATACCCCAAATCCACACCCCCAATGCCCTACCTTCTCTAGCTAGGCACACCCCACCTTCCTCCAGTTATCATTCAATTAATTCCATCAGGGATTAATTTACTGATTAGTTTAAGGCTCTCATAACCTAATCATTTCCCCTCTGAACCCTCTCACATTGTCTCACACATGCGTTTTGGGGGACACTTCACATATATTTGAGGTAGGATCTTGCTAATTTGCTTAGGTCCTCACTAAGTTCCTGAGACTAGCTTTGAATTTGTGATCCTTCTGTCTAAGCCTCCTGAGCTGCTAGGATTACAGGTATGTGCCACCACACAGGGCCTCTGTAATCCTTTGTAGTATTACAAAGAACATAATATATAAATTCTCTCCTATATTACTCTTTTACTCAAAAAATTATAATAATTGCATTTATTTAAATATACTTAAATTTACCATTTAATGTCTTTAATACAATAGCACCATGGTAGACTGCATTGGTTTTAATCTTGTTTTTACAGATAAGAAGATTGAGATAGGTGACTCTTGGGGCCACAAAGCTTAGAAAGGAAAAAAATTATAATTAGAATGGAACATAATAAGGCATTTTGATCTGATAAGATAGTGGAACCAGTGGGATTGGACTTAACAATCTGCCTCCAAATTCTGTTCTTCAATGCAAACTGTATATGTTTCAGATTTTAAAATACCATTTTTACCATCACTCATTCAATTTTATTCCACACATATCTGGCATCATCCTCTTTCTAAAGTACCAAAGAAACTATGCTACACTCCTTTCCCTTGCTCCTCTTCTGACAATAGGATAAAGTTTAAGTTAGTATGACATACAGAACTTTCCCTATTCCGTGTGTTTCCAATGGCCCTCCTCATCTCTTGTGACTCTTGGTTTTCACTCTGCCCTCTGGTCATACAGTTTCTCATGAAGACCCATACATACTATGTCCTTTCAGGCCTTTATATATTTGCTTAAGCAATATTCTTCCTCAGAAAAACCTTGTCAATTCTGAGGTTGGATAAATGTTAGTCATCATTCATTTTTTAGTTCAGACTTTTCTGTGCTGGTGATTTTTTATAAATTACACAATTAGATATATTTCCTCTTTAATCTCATTATCTTACTTTCTACATTGTATTTTAAAAGCAATGGGGTATTTGTTGTTGTTGTTTGTTTCTTGTTTTAATTTTTTTCCCTTATATGTTAGTCTTCCCTATAAATTGTGGGGAAAACTTTATCCTAAAATTTGACATTGAGCAGCAATCAGTGACTGACACATGATAGGCACTCCAAAATGTTTATCAAAGAGCACTAAGAAATGATGGGTAGAATGCAGAGCTATAATAGAATGATATTGATTTAGACCAAACACTATAATAGACATTTCTAACTTGTCATGTTATCTAATAACTATATAAAACCTATCACCTAACAGGAATTCAGTTTTATTTTATAGATAAGGAAACCAATATTCATTGCAATTAAACAACTTGTTCAAGTTTTAAATATTAGTGCAATTCAAATTCTATAATGTAAACCACAGCCTATATATCATATATAATTCCTGAATGTTATAAGTTGTTATGGTTGGGATATGTAATATCCCCTAAAAGCTCATGTGTGGGACAATGCAAAAATTTTTAGCATTAAAAGTATTACATTGTAAGAGATATAAGTTAGCCAGTAGATTGATCCACTTTAATGGATTAACTGGGAGGTAGAGTGGGGATGGTGAAAGTAAATCAGTGGAGCTATGACTTTGGGGTTTATATTTTGTGGAAGAGAGTTCTCTGCTTTCTTCTGAATGCCCTGCTACCATGATGTTCTGTCTCATCTTGGTCCAGATCAAGGACAAAACCTCTGAAACATGAAGCATGATTATTGAACAGATTGTTGAACCAAAATCAACTTTTTCTTCTCTAAGTTGTTCGTATCATTTATTTTGGTAACACGGATGAAAAACTGACTAAAACAAATTGGCACTAAGTGATGGGGTCATTGTTGGGACTAACATGATCATGTAATTCAGAAGCAATTGGAACTGGTTTATGTGAAGAACCCTGAACAGTTTGGAAATGCAGGCTGGAGAAGCCCTAGAGGGCTGTAAACAGAGCTTAACTGGTGATTCTGGTGGAAGCACAGAAGACAAGCATGCCAATATGACTGTGGATAGTAAAGTTTGGATTTACGAAGTTCCAGAGAGGAAGGAGGACTCTTTGGAAATTGTACTACAGGCTATTTGTGTTACATTCTGGCAAAGCAGTTGACTACATTTTGCCTGTGTCCTGAGACTACCTTTGAGGCCTCATTTAAAGATGATGGATTAATTAATTTGCCAGTGGAAATTTTAAAGCTGCATAGCATTAAGGCAGTGCATCACTGTCGCTTCACAGGACTAAACCAGTTGGGGTCCCTCCAAGTGAATTTGCTGGATAAATAAAGACACACAGACACAGAAAGTACCTTTTCTTTAGGGTCAGTGATGGCTCCTCAACTGCAGCTCCCACAAGGGGTGCAAGGCAGGTAAGAAAAAGAGCAAGCAGCATGTGCAGAACCCTTTTATTGGGGAAAAGTCATTCAAATGAGGCAAGGGGTCAGGTTTCAGGGGGTTGAATCTAGCTTTGTGATGTCTTGCTGTCAGCAGGATGACTGACATCTGGGAGGCCAAGCAAAGTGTAACAGGTTCAGAATTCCTATGAACTGTCCCTGAGTGATGCGATAAGGCCAAAGCTGCAGAGAAGACTCTTGATATTATGAGATTCCAGTAACATGGGATGTCTGCTGAGGAAAGGTGGTGAAATCAAGCCAAGAGGGAAGCCACATGGACTGCAAACAGCAAGGTTGTGGGGTGTAGCTACACAGGCCCTTGGAGAAGACATTCTAATGCCATGTGTCCCAGATGCTGGACATGGTGCTACAGGATTTGTTTGACTTACTCAGTCTTAGACTCTCTCTGGTCCCATGACTTCTTTCTGTGCTCCCATTTCTTTCTTTTTGATGGATACCTTAACTTTGTGCCATTATATATTAGATATGTAACTTGCTTTTGATTTTTACAGAGGTTTGCCTTGAGCCTCAGGTGATATTTTGGATTTAGATTTTGGGCACTATTGGAACTATTAAAATTAAGGGAACTCTTGGATATTAACTGAATGTATTTTGCTTTGTGATATAGGCATGAGACTTTGGGAGCCACGGACAGACGAGTGTGATTGCTTGAATAAGTAGAATATTCATCAAAACTCATGAGTGAGACAATGCAAAAATGGTTAGAGGAGAAACAATTAAATTATGAGAGCTGCCGCAGTCTGGCTGGGCACAAAATCACGAGCCACCACACACCTTGTAGATTCAAACAGCAGCAACTCTTTATTCTCGACCTGTCATCAGCACTTTACACACGCGTTCTGGGCACAATCCCTGCTTCCACTGGGCTCTGCATCCCAAATACTCTCTCAATCCCTTGAGAACTCAACAGGAACTCAAGGAGCGGGTGCCTGGAGGCAGCAGGATACGCCCTATTCCCAGCAGGATACACCTTAAACCTGGAACCGCCCTAAATCCAGATCCGCCCTGGTCCTTGAGCAAGGTCACCTTACATGCAATGCCACTGCAAATGACCTAGGCCATGCGTCATTCCTACTTGACAATGGCTCTCAGTAGAGAGCTGTTACCTTGTTAGTGGATCAATTCACTTAGATAGTTTAACTGGGTGGTCTTTGTAGACAGGTAGGATGTGGCTTGCATGTTTTGAGCTGCTTTCTTTTTTCACACTCTTTTGATGTTCTGTCCCACAGTTAGCCCAGGAAAAATGGATTCTGCTGACCATGGACTGAATCTCTGATGCTCGCTAAGTCCCTAATATTATCAAATAATGTTTTGTTAATTGGAGATACAGCAGTAAATAAAAAGACATCTCTACCTACATGAAGTTTGTAGTCAAGAAGTAAAAGAAGATACAAGTTAATAAATTCATGAAGCAATCCAGTTGAATAACAAATGCTCTATAGAAAGGTGATGTGTGAATGGAGGTAGGGAATGAAGGGATAAGTAAAGTGATCACACTTGTAAATTAGGTGTTAAATTGTGACTGGCAAGAAATATCATGGGTTGTTGGCATCTATACAGTCAAGAAGCTAGTGTTGCAGGAATGAAGAAGGCTAGGGGATGTAACTGAAAGGTCAGGTCAGAGAAGTAGGGCCTGGGGTTGGTGGTACAGATAGGTGGACAGTGGATGGCATTCCAAGGACTTTGGCTTTTTATCTTTTGAATTGGAAAATAACTAAATAAGGAAATCTGATATTTTTTGAAATTATTGTTCTGACTGGTGTCCTAAGAATGGAATACAAACACAAGTCCCAAAGGAGGGGTGCCAATTAGACATTGTAATAATGCATATGAGAGCATGAAGTGGCCCAAATCAGGTGGTAATAAAGTGAGAAAGAACAAAGAATTTGCCATGAAGTGGATACAGAATATGAAAATAAAAGTCAAATACAAAATATCATTGTTCTAAATTTGATGTGCAGGATGGTTGCTCAAAACAAACCCCAATAAGATGAAATAATGTGTAACAACATTTAATACATTTGATCACTGTTTATTTATAGTAAAATAACTTGATATCTCTAAAGTATTTGAAGAGAAGATGATATTAGCTTTAATTAAGTGGTCAAATTGATGTTCAACACAAATTTCAAAAGTATGCTATTTAGAAGCATATAGAACCATTATCACATTCTTCTGTCTTTAATTTATTCTATTGCTGGTGTTAGTTCTGATTACAACTAGTGAAAATGCAAACGGTCTCAAGGAAATTTGTGATCAGGAAGGCTTTTTCAAATTTTAATCCACTGTCAGTGAGACATCAAATGAATAACAGCATAAAGTAATCATAATGCCTCTACTGTTCTTTAGAGACTGAAGCTACATTCATAGCCTATGAAAAGCAGGACATGTCACGTTTATTGCTGGAGAAAACCTTGAGCTCTTTTCATCCACCATGCATATATAAAATTAGGGTTTTAACTGAGGCTGTTGAGCAGTGATATAAAAAATAATCAAGGGCACTACCATTTTCTGAGATGTAAGTGTCTTTGTATGGCTGTAAAAATGATATAATAAAGCAATCCAATGTGAAACCAGAGAAGAAAAAAGAGAAGAAAGCACAGTGAATGCAGTAGTACGAAAGTGTCACCGAAATCACAGAGGAAGAGGAAATAAGGTTTTTTTCAGGTGTTGTGAACACCTGAAAAAGAACTCAAATAGACCAATAGTCAATGGCAATGCTTCTTGCTTATGCTTATTAGGTGATTCTAGTTTAGATTCCAGCTGAGCTGGAGGCATCACATGGGAAGAAATGTCAGCAGAATATAATACTATTGATCTGACATTTACTCATGAAATTATCTCCAACCATCTTTGCTGAGGCATCCTATTACTACTTTTATTTTCTTCTCAATGCACGGAAAATAAGCTCGGTTCTAGCAGTAAAAACACTATAGGAATCCAGCACAAACATACTCTGCTTTTTTAACTCTCCTATACACATTAAATTGGGTAAGGTGGCAGGAAGGATGATGACTATAAATGGAATTGATTAGTTCTCAGGAGAGAAAAGAAGTGAGATAGGGTAAATAATAATAAGTATGATTTTCTCAGCCTGGTAGTCAACATATGTCAATATATAAAATTCACTTGAAAGTATAATGACAGTTGCCAGTACTGGATCTTCATTTGTTAAAAAATAATGTAAAAGAATCGGTGTTTAAAGTAACAAGTCAGGGGAAATCAAGATGCAATAATCCAAAAATGACACTAATAGTTCAGTGAATCCTTCCCTATCAAATACTAATTTTTGGAGAATGTATATACATAGAATTTATGTACATAGAATGTATATACATCATTGATTAAGAGTTTGGAAGATGTTTTTCATTTTAAACTTGATGACTGCTTTTCTGCCTATGCAAAAAAAAAATGAGAAAGATAGATGGAACCCTCCATCCACTCAAAGATTACCGAAATAAGTGAAGCAGATTAAGGAAAGCAAGTAAGGCAAGTGTCATCAAGCATGTCTTTGGGATAAAGCAGAAATGATCAGTATCCTTCTTTATTGCACTCTTGTTCCTCTCCCTTTCATCTGATACTCCCCAAACTGGTTGACGCAAGGAACAACAGATTTTTGCTAAAAGGACATCATTACTGAGATCATATTTACAAAGAAATGGAGAATAGATTAAAGCAAAAACTAAGTAAGTGTTTTTACCTTATTTACACTGGCCAAATTTCAATAAAAATTCTCACCTATCAGCTGTATCATAATTATGATTTGAATTACCTATAGAGAATGATCAATAAATAATATTAAATAATATTTCTCTCTTAAATAAAGCTATGAGTAGTAAAATGATTTTAAAATTAGATTATGACACACAGAATTTGAATAAAGGCACACAGTTACTAGTTACCTCTGAAGAGGTCTATGTATTTCATCCTGAAATATGGAAGGAGATGGCATTTTCATTCTTCTCTATAGAACAACTATCAATCAACAAATAGCTGGTAATAAGCATAAGTTGCTTTCTGATGTATGTATTGTCAACACAATGAAGCATTTGGAGATACGATTTTCCAAATCCTCCTTGGTTTCTTTGTTGTAAGTATGTGAAATTTTTACTTTGGTATCATAAACTCTGGAGAAACAAAAGATGAGGAGCTGGATGAATACACACCCACATTCAGCAAGGGAATATCATTAAGAAAGTTTACTCTGGAGGTGAGAAGAAAGGAGACAGTTGTTATACCTAGGATCACAAGCAGTTCTGAGTAAAGGAGGTGGTGGCCTGAGGGTTATGGCACATGGTAATGTTCTGAGTAGGTGTTGATGTATTTTTAACTGTGGGGGGAAAAGCAGACTGATTTAGTTCATTTGGAACTAGAAACTCGCCCTGGCAGGTGTTTTACTGCATTAAGCATATGGACCTCAAAATGTAGATGATACCCCTACTGCTTTCATTTTTTAAGTCAGCCTATTAATAACACCTGACAGCTGGGTCAAAAGCATATGCTACTTAGCCTTATTGTGACATTTTGGCTCATCAGGACACCACCAGTGGTTATTCAACCTTGAGAGCTGTGATCTTATGTCTTTTTAAATTATGACTGCTCAACAGAGTTTACAACCTATAAATTCCAGCCAGAAAACTTTATAAGGTTGTCTATGTACTGTAACTGAATTTACTGGCCCAAGTGATCAAATCCTTTTATGTGTGAAGCAAAATCAGCCTTAGATGTAGACAGAGTGAATGAATCTATAATTCATCTTATGATCATATCTCTTATGACCTAAGAGACACTGTCACAGAATGATTTTCAATACAAATACCTGCAATAAGAGTAACCCTCCCCAAAAAAACCCCAGTAAACACCTCAATTATGACTTTAGTCAAAAGTAGAAGATTTGCACAATTGGTTTAAGTAGGCACAAAAGTTATGTAAAGTGGAGTGCTCATGTAAGTAAATGAACAATAAAGAATAATGAATCTACAATAAGGGTGGTTGGTACTGATGATAACATCTAATACTTATCCAGGGCTCTCTGAGTGAATTATTTTATGCACTACACATTCATAGTTCCATTTACTCTTCACAAACAAAGGGTCTAACCACTAAGTATTAAATGCATAACAGTCAATTGTTAAAAGACTGGGGCTGGCACAAGAATAAAACACCTGGGTTACAGAATCAAGAAAGATATCCAAAGTCAACATTCACCTCTTAGAATCAATCTTGAAATAGGAAAGCTAAAAAAAGGAAAAAAAAAAAAAAGACAAGACCACTTGGTGCATGAGCATGAATTCATTCCTCTACTTATGGACAAATAACCCAGAGCTCTGTTAGTAGGATTCTATAGAATCCAGATACAATCAAAATCTCACTAAAGACAACAAAGTAAAAAAACAAACAAACAAACAAACAAAAAAAAAACCCAGAAAACATACTATTTATTTATGTGTTGTTGATTTTTTCCCCTCAATTTCTTCTAAATAAAGCAAGATTATTTGGTAATGAGCTCTGAGTGGGCAGAAGTAGGGCCAGCAAAATTTGATGCTATTTAATTATATTTGATCATATAATTAAAAGTTGTTGCTATGATTTGTCACACACACTTCTGACATGCCTTACCTGATAGGATAGAGGATATACATATAAAAGTTTCTTAGTATAGAAATAAGAGCAATAAAATTGGATTTTGTGATGATTTCTTTTTCTTTCTTTTTTTGGGTACTGGGAATTGAACCCTAGGGTGCAGTGTATACATTTTATAATCCAGCAACTTGGGAGGCTTGGGCAGAAGGATCATAAGTACAATGCTAGCTTCAGCAACTTAGCGAGGTCCTGTCTCAAATTTTTTTTTTTTTCCTTTTTAAAGGGGCTGGAGATGTAGCTCAGTGGTCAAGTGGGATTACAGTCATGCACCTTCACAGTGGGCAGTGATGATATTTTGACACACAGGTCACACTTCCTGTCTGGATATCTCCTGAAGGTGTTTCTGAAACTGATTTTGAAAACTGCATACTCTTTGAGCAATTTGACCACTGAAGAAAAGGAACAAAGCCAGCACTGAAATTACGAATATTTGGGAAGAAAAGCAATATCTGTCTCTTTTTTGGAATGTGAAGTTTGTATCAGTTTGTAACCTAGGCAACTAGGTTAGGCCTAAAATTACAGCTATAAATCAAGGCAAAAGAGCATCAAAGATTCCATTAAAAAAATGTGTGTCTTTCATTTGTTTAGCACAATACCATGGATGACCCTTTCTCAAGCAGTATGGTAGGTCACTGAAACCCAAAGCTGCTTTCTCATGAATCTGGATTATGTATATGTATATGTAGAGGTGTTGCTGTATTTCTTTATTGAGTTGAGAACCCCAAATGGTGGTGGTATCTAACCTCTGGTTCCCCATAGAAATTAATAGATCAATATCAACTGATTAGAGAAAGTTTTGCTAACTTTTTGTTTATATAGGGGAGTAGGTGTAAAATGTGTTATTTAATCGCTTTAGCACACACAAAAAAACTTTTAATTGAGACCTTGGACTCATTGATGAAAGAAAATGACCTAAAGATCATTAAAAATGAACAAAAAATACTACTATATGTCAAACATCATAATAGTGATCTTCACAGGTATGCATTGTCATTGTTTTGGGCTGTTTTCTGTTTGTTTTATCTTTAGAATACATAGTTATGTAATTTGTCAGTAAGGTAACCTTTATGTCACCCATAGAATCTACTCTCCATGCAGTAAAATTGACTTAAAATGAATGTATCTTGTGCAGAAATGTGCTCCTGTTGATACATTTTGAGTACTCAGAGGAAAAAAAAAAGTACTGTCCTAAAGGTGACTAATCCTTGGGGATGCAGAATTTGAAATACCATATGACCTTAATAGCAACAATTTTTTTTCTTTCTCTCTGGCAATTGAAGAGAGATATTGTACCCCAATTCCTGAACCAGAGAAGCTAAACAGTAATTATTACTTACTTCACTCTGCTTTTTATTTCACCTGACTCCATTTATTTTTCCAAGTTGTGAAATCATGCATTTAAATATTTGAACCAAGGATGATATTTGAACTGATTTTAATTACTGAAATTATTTTCTCAAAAAAATTATAAACCATAAATGTTTTCTTACTCGACATTGCAAAGTGACTGAGGTCATGTAACATTTCCTCATGTACATATTTAAAAATATAATGCTAATGAGAAAAACACAAATATAAGTTCCTTATATTTTATCCTTCCAGTTTTGCTTTTTATAGAGGATAAGATACAAGGCTCTGGTAGTAGTTACTGTTTCAGTAATGGAAAATGCACAATAAGGACAAAATATATCAGTAAGAGAAATGCTGGTGTTAGACTCTCCTAATGGGAGAGGCCTGTAAGAGCTCTGCCATGGATTAATCAGAGCATGGTCAATGTAGGGTCTGTCAATATAACAGTTGTCCATGGCATCACTGCTGAAGGTATCAAAATCCTACACATACATCTTCTTTTCTGCCATTCTGCTATGAGCTTCTGGAGGGAGAAGTAGATCCTTTCAGCAAGCATTCCTGCAAGGTGTCCCATTTCTTTGGTATGTTGAGTCACTAAACACATGATAAAATTATCTTATTTTCCCAGAAAAATTAAATATATATCAGACCCATTTCCCTCAGCAAGTCCATGAATTCTGGGCAGAATTATCTATCTGTAGTGCTCACTGTCCAGAATGTGAAGGGGAGAGTTTAGAGTCCCTACCTGGATCCATGCTGCTGTCTTCTCACAGCCTCCCAAGCTCCTGCTTCAGGTGCGGTGTCAGCTGTAATCATCTATTTCAGAAAAGGAGAATTTTCCTGAGCAAAAGGCTACAGAGTAAGATGCTAGCAGTATTCTTTATATCATTGAAATCCATAGCTTTAAAAAAAAGCACTTTAAAATGCATATCATATGAAAGTTACCAGCTATATGGCATATGAATGTCCCACTGGCATATGAGCCTGCGCAGGTCACAGATGCTGTCCCAGTGATGTATAGCATGAGGAAACTATTGTCCTCACACCAGCCAATTCTTCTCTGAACCTCAGATCCCACAATCGTCTGATTTTAAATTAAATCAGACCAATTCTCAAGACAAGCTCTCCTCTACTGCCCTGCCCCTAGCCCCACAGCTGGGCCTCCTTAAAAACACCTTCTGATGAATGAAAGAGTAAATGTGTGAGAATTAGTAGCTAGCATTGTTCTCAAATTATGCTTAAATTCACATAATATAAAAATTACCATCTTACTATATTTTAGTATATAGTTCAGGGTCATTAAGCTCATTCTCATTGTAAAGATTAGAGAAATCTGTGGCCCTGAGATAGCCCTGATGATATAACAAATTCACCAAATGCATTAAGTAAATATTGTTTGTTAAAGAAAATGTCAAGGTGCAAATAAGATGTCAATAAAATCAGGTGTTTCCATCTGAAAAAAAAAAGCATGTCATGCTATAGTTGCATTTCTGTTCAAAATCGATCCTTTTCGAAGATGATAAAGACTGAACCTATACTAAATCCATATGCTGTAAGTTATTTATATGTTATCCTCCCAGCTTTGCATTTTATAGGAGGTTGAAGATAAGGATCAGGCAGAAAATGCTGTCTTGAGTACAAACACATAAGAGCTTTTTTTTTTTTTTTTTTTTTTTTTTTTTTTTTTTAATCATTAGCCCATTTCCTGGAGCACCAGAGTGGAATGAGTGCATGATTGTCTGACCTCTCAATGCTTACTATCTACTTTACAGTTCTGATCATCGAAACATGGACTGTAGTTCTGATTTGGGCTTTACCATTCAGTAGCTGAGATTATAGGCAACTTTCTTAATTTTTGTTACATATTGTTCTACTGTAGGTAAAATGGGAAAAGTAATTATATTTATCATATTTTTGACCTTATTAAATAAAAAATAAAAGATCAAGATATGTAGCACAATTTCTGAAGCAAAATAGATGTTTGATAAAGCAATAAGTATAGTTGTTATTATTATCATGACTCTTAAGCCAGTATCTTGCTCTGTCCTCCCATGACATACTGGTTTTCTACCTTTCTTTACCCCTCTTGCATTCAAACACCTCTCTCATTTTGGTTTTCTTTTTTGCTTCCAATTTTTTATCCTTTCAAGTTAACTTTGAGTTGTTTTCAGCTCTTAGCTCAGTCTTCAAGTCTCAGCCGTCTTTTCTGACTCCTTTTAGTCTAATTCTTATTTGTTTTCAAAGGACCATATTGTTTTGCTTCAGTCAAAATCTCAGTGTGCTTTTTTTGTTTTCCTCGTGGATCCAGGGATTGAACCCAGGGCCTTGTGCAAGTGATGCAAGCACTCTATCCACTGAGCTCAGCCGCTTAGTGTGCTTATTTTATGTCTGTTTCACTCATATGATATTAAACTTCATGAAAGTAAGAATATGTATTTTTTTGCTCACTCATTTTTTTTTTCCTGATAGCTGGAAAACTACTTGCTCATAGGAAGATTCCACAAATACATTTTCAATAAAATAAATTGAACAAATAAATGCTGTCACTTTGCAGACCAATTTTTAATCATTTTAATAGAATCTCTACTCACTAAAACTATCATGGCCGCTTGCACTACTTTTCTTGAATCATTTTGATCATTTAAAAAACATGTCTTTAAGATAATATATCAAATTCCTCTGTGATACCAGCATAATGGTGTACACTTTCCCATTGGAAACCTTCAGTGTTCATTTGTTCACTCCTTTGATTTTGATTTGAAATGAGTTAGAAATAACCATAATGAGATATCATTTCATCCCAGTTAGAATGGCTATTATCAAAAGGACAAAAGATAACAAGTTCTGGTGAGGATGTAGAGAAAAGAGACTCCTTGCACAGTTTTGTTGGGAATATAAATTAGTATAGCTATTGTAGGAAACAGTGTGGAGGTTCTTTAAAAAATTTAAAATAGATATGACCCATTAATCCCACTTCTGGGTATATTTCCAAAGAAGATTAAATAAGTATGTCAGAGAGAAAAACCTCTGCATGCCCATGTTTATTACAGAATTATTCACAGTAGCCAAGAAATTAAAACAACGTAAGTGTGCATCAAATGATGAACGGATAAAGAAAGTGAGGCACATATTCAAAATGGAATACTATTCATGCAGTAAAAGCTAGACTCCTGTCATTTGTAATTAAATCGATGGAGTCAGAGGTAATTATTTTATGTGAAATAAGCCAGACACAAAAAGAGAAGTATTGCATGATCTCATTGATATGGGAATCTAGAAAAGTTGATCTCATGGAAATTGAATTCGAATTGTAGTTACCAACTGAGGCTGAGGCAGGGGAAGGATGAGAAAAGGTTAAGTAGTGGGTAGTAAGTTATAGTTCAGTAAGAGAATGAAATTCTGTTTGCTGTTGCTTGGCAGAGTGACTGTAGATAATGGTAATATACTGTATATTCTTTAAAAAACTAGAAAAATGGATTTTGAAGATACATATATTTTTGAGATACATATATTTACCCTCATTTAAGCATTATATAAAATATGTACATTTAAGCATTACATTATATATATCTGTGTCAAGCCATCACATGGTACTCTATAAATATGTATAATTTTTTAAGTATTAGCTATGAATAAATAATTTAAAATGTCAAAAATATGGTAGTACAGTGCTAAAGTACTGGGGAAATGTTTGTTTTGTTGCAGTTATCTATTTAAATTTATTATTTCAGTTGTAAAGAGTAATAGACATAAATAAAAATGAACATAATATAAATAGGTAATTTTAATCATAATCGTCAGCACAAGGAATTATAAGAGACTGATATAGGCATTCTCAATGTAGTCTGAGAGAAGAGTGGAATTTTCGTGCAATTTCCAGAAGGGAGTAAAGGAAGAGAAGGAGCAATGCAGGGCTCGAGGCTTTGGGAGCAACCTGAACTTATTGGGACTGTTAGATGATTTCTGTTAGTGTAGCATGAAGGAAAAGTTCAGGAGCCTGAGGGACTGGGGCCAGAACACTGGGGCTGATTTGTGATCAAGGTGGACTTTGAATGCTGTGGTGATGTGTTTTTGTTGTCTCCTGAATAATGATGGGGTCGTAGAGGATTTCATGAGTGGTAATGTCAGGCTCCCTTTTCTGACCATGGATTGAACCTCTGATGAGTGCTGAAGGATGTGTGGAGGGTGTGGGAATCCAGGGTACCTGTGGAAGTAGTTCAGGCACTGATATAAGGGTGCCAGTGAATCATAGAGAGGAGGAGCAAACAGATGGAGACTAGAGAGGAAATGGAGAGGGAAGTGAGAAAGCAATGAAGAGAGAGAGCATGGTTAGGAAGCCTTTGTGACATTAAAGGAGAGTGATCACAACAAGCTCTTCAGATGGGCCACCATGATTGGAAAGCTCAGTTCTTGTGGTATAGAATTCTCTGAGAGGAAACTCTTCTGTGTCTTCCTGGCAAAAATCCCATCTGTCTCACCTTCACTACTACCTAGAGACAGACCAATGAAGTAAATCATTTACATCCTTTACCCTGTATTATTGTGCTCTTCCCCACAGAAATGAGCCTGGTCACTCCCTCATAATCATCAGATTTCATTTTAAAGAACCCTTCTTATGGTTTGAATCTGTACTATAACTTGAAAAACTCATGCACTAGGCAATGTAGGAATGTCCAGAGGTTCAATGATGAGACTATAACTTCATCAGTGAATCCATTTACTTGATTAACAATTTGAATGAGCTGGCCTGTAGTAACTGTAGGAGGTGGGGCCTAGATGAAGGAAGTAGGTCACTGGGGATCCATCCTTGGAATATGTTTTGTCTCTGGCTCTTGACCTCTTGCTCTCTCCCCACCCCTTCCCTCGTTGCCCACCCCTCCCCTCTCTGGCTACCATGAGCTGAGCAGCTTTCCTTTGTCATACCTTCCATCATGATGTTCTGCCTTACATAAGACCCATGGCAATGGAGTTGGCTGACCATGGGTTGAACCTATAAAACTATGAACCCCAAATGAGTTTTTTATCCTCTAAGTTGCTCTTATTAGGTATTTTGGTCATAGCCATGGAAAGCTGACTAAGGCAACCCTCCATTAGGAAATTGCCCAAACCATCCTATTTAAAGTAGCATATTCTACTGCCAGAGACTAACCCTCTCTCCTGTTTATTCCTCTTTTCCACAGAACTGAATAACATCTGACATTTATAATTATTTATTTGACTATTATTCCTACTTTATTTTAAACTTTATCAGAATATGGATCCTTAATTATTTTGTCTATTTCAGTTACTATAACAGTATTTGGCATGTAGTAGGTACTTTATAAGTCTTGTAGGGATAGTGTTTGCTGACAATTGCTGATAGGCAATAAATATAGATATCTGCAAAACATCTGAAAGTGAAGTGAGACTAAAATACCATGATAAAAGCAACTACCTTGTCTGCAGATCTACTGAGAAGAGTTCTGTTTGCACAGGGACCTGCTTGCAAGTATTTAGATGGAGGATGAAGGTGTAGGATGAAGTACTCCATGGGTTTAAGAAATTGCAGGGTTTTTTTGATGCAGAGTATCATGTTGTCTGCAATGTTTCGCTAATCGGAAATCAAAGCCAGACATGAAGATAGCTATTGGGACTTATTTTCACTACTTTGGGTTATCTTTACTGTTCAGTTCCACTTAATAATAAAAACACATTAACCTGGTCTGATGCTCACCCCTGGATTCCAGATGACTGCTATAAGCAGAAAGAAGGAGAAGGAGGAGGAGGAGGAAGAAAAGGAGGAGGAGGAAAAGGGGGAGGAGAAGGAAGAGGAAAAGGAGGAAAAGGAGGAGGAGGAGGAGGAAGAGGAGGAGGAGGAAGAGGAGAAAAAGGAGGAGGAGGAGGAAGAGGAAAAGGAGGAGGAAGAAGAGGAGGAGAAGGAGGAGGAGGAGGAAGAGGAAAAGGAGGAGGAGGAAGAGGAGGAGAAGGAGGAGGAGGAGGAGGAGGAGGAGGAGGAGGAGGAGGAAGAGGAGAAAAAGGAGGAGGAGGAGGAAGAGGAGAAAAGGAGGAGGAGGAGGAAGAGGAGAAAAAGGAGGAGGAGGAGGAAGAAGAAAAGAAGGAGGAGGAGGAGGAGGAGGAAGAGGAGGAGGAGGAAGAGGAGGAGGAGGAAGAGGAGAAAAGGAGGAGGAGGAGGAAGAGGAAAAGGAGGAGGAGGAAGAGGAGGAGAAGGAGGAGGAGGAGGAAGAGGAAAAGGAGGAGGAGGAAGAGGAGGAGAAGGAGGAGGAGGAGGAGGAGGAGGAGGAGGAGGAGGAGGAGGAGGAGGAGGAGGAGGAAGAGGAGAAAAAGGAGGAGGAGGAGGAAGAGGAAAAGGAGGAGGAGGAAGAGGAGGAGGAGGAGGAGGAAGAGGAGGAGGAGGAGGAGGAGGAGGAGGAGGAGGAGGAGGAGGAGGAGGAGGAGAAATGTTACTTTGAAATTTCTCAACTTCATGTTTTAAAATTTTAAAAGTACAAGAGAATCAAAATAGTGTTCTCTTTGTGTTTACTCAACCTCTTCATCCCTTCCTCCCAATATGTGCTTGTCTTTGGACTTATTGGTAAACATCAGTGGTGAAGACAACCCCATCTTGTGCAGGTCTCTCACCCTTTCCATGTACTGGTGACTCAGCTTCCAAGGACCCCAATGCGCATGCATGGGACCAGGTTTCTCTAGCCTGAAGGTATGTACAGTCTATGAATATAATGGATACTTTAAGTGAGAAAAGACAAATTGGCACTTGCATTTTTATATTCCTTCTATGTGCGTTTATGTTTCATTAGCACATAATTTCCATCATTTTAAAAATTATATTTGTTCAGTTATTTACTTGAATTTTTAACATTGGTTTTCCTGAAACTCTAATTGTACTAGTGAATTCCTATGCTAATTCCATCTATAAACACAATAGGAAATACATCCTCTTGTTCCATAATGAGGACTTTCTGGATTCTAAATTGGTTATATTTACTAACTCTTATTAGAAACCAAGAGGGTGAGTCCTGTGATATTAGCAACATGCTTTCTAGAAGCCCAAAGTCATTGAGATATATATATGGATGATATGCAAGCATAATCTTCCTGAAGATTACACACATCTACCCTTAGTTTTAGCTACAAGCTGCACTTAAAATGTTTTTATCAAATCTTCACTGTATCTTATCTGTAATTATGTGTGAATTAAAAATTTACAGAAAGATTCAATTTCTTTGTTAAGCATATCTAAAACACTAGACCTTATGCCATGCCTCTTGGCACTGAATAAATATTGATTTATGAAAACCATAAATTGGGATATAATGATCTCCATTAATCAATGGGGAAATGATGCTGAAATTATAGCTACAGTTTAGAGACAGTGAATCACTGAATATTATATTTTGATAATTTTAGTATCATCAACAGGTCAAGTTTATGCATGGGCGTGTAATGTTTGTGTTTGTGTGTATGTGTGCATGTTATTACTTTTAGGCAAAATGGTGGGGAGAGTTTTAGTCAGTTTTTTTTAATCTCTATGCCTAGAAGACCTGTCAAAAATGATTTTAGAGGAGAAAATGTTTATTTGGGGGCTCATGATTTCAAATGTTTCAGTCCACAGATGGACAACTCTTCCTCAGGTTTTGAGGTGAGGCAGAACACCATAGCAAAATTGTGTGGCAGAGGAAAGCAACTGGGAGCATGACCTCAGGAAGCAGAGAGACTCCACACTCTAAGCATAAAATATGTACCCTAAATGCATACTCCCAATGATCCTTCTCCTCCAGCCACAACCTACCTGCTTACAGTTACCACCATTTAATCCCTATCAGGAGATTCATGCACTAATTAGGTTAAGGCTCCCATAACCCAATCATTTCAGCTCTAGACTTTCTTGAATTGTCTCACATATGAGCTTTTGGGGGATACCTCATATGGAAACCATAAGCGGGAGGAAAAGATCTTGTTTAATGTTTAGAATGTCTTGTTTGCTGCTAGAAACTCAATAATTTAGTCTTCCTAGCTAGCTCTTTTTATTTTACTACTCCTGTAACTCTTTGCACTTGTACAGCAACCAGTAATACTATATTTACTTTTATTGGCAAGATTTTACACCTCTCACATTACTAAAAGGAAAGAGAGAAAATCCAAATTAAAAATTTAAAAGTGACAATTGTCCTAAATTTCTGGCTATTGAAAAAAAAATTGTTCACATTTAGTAGCCTCTTCTTCTCATTTATGACAAAATGCAGTTTGACATTTATTGGTCCTTAGACTCTTAAAGGATTTTAGAAAGTATCTCAATAGCATTTCTTTTATACTAATCCTATTATATGTTTTTCTTAAAAAAATGTTTCTATTACCAAATATATTCAAAACTGACCATGGTCTTACTCAATTTAGAGGCTCATAGTGGTATAAAAGGTATAAAATATTTCTTATTTTAAAACCAACATTTTCCCTATCATATGAATATAAAAATTGTTTTTGCAACAGTTAAAATATAGCTGTATCCTTTTGGGAAAGCTCTTAAGCCTGCTTTTTTTTTTTTAAGGAGAAGAAAAGTGTGTCCTCTGAAGGAGAAACACTGATGAGTAGAGTTAGAATATGACTATAACACAGCATTATTTATTCCTAATTCAGCTTGATTTTACAGCAGATAGACAAGTTGTTTTTCTGCAAATAATAATTTCTGGACCTTTTCCAACATCAGGATATGAATTAAGCATGAAACACATCACAGATATATAAAGGTAAAAAAAATCAATATTTCTCTCCTTACCATGTTCCAGGACTGCAAATTTAAAGCCACAAGAGGAATGAGAAAGTAAATTTTTTAAGAGGTTAAAAGTGTGAACCCTAAAACCATTTCAGTTATTGGTGATATTTTTATGCTTTGGCATCTTGATGCTAGCCTACCCTTCCACACACACACACACACACATACACACACACACACACACACACACACACAAATAGCAGATTTAAGAAAATGAGAGGAAATGAAAACCAAAATACGGAGTAAAATTTGCAAATACACAATCCTCAGTTTTCTCAGAATTAGCAGAAAAAACAATACTGAGTTCACTGAGGTGACGTAAAAGGTGATCACATTTGCTACTTTGTGGGGACTGAAGGGAAATCACTTGAATCGGTGAAATCTATCTGTTGAACTAAAACTTTAGTAATCCCTTACTATTAAGACTACCAATGGTTACACATCCATCTACCAATCTCTAGGTGATTTTTTCTCTCTCAAACAAAATCAAGTTTCAATAAGTGAATGGATAGATCAGTTGGGATATATACATATAATGGAATATACATATTTTATGGAGCCATAAAATGAATGAAGTATTGATACATGCTACAACCTCCAAGTACTGATACATCCATGGGCCTCCAAAACATTATCTCAAATGAAAGAAGTCAGGCAGAGAGGTCACATATTATAGTTTTACATTTATCTAGAATATTTAACATGGGTCATTTCTAGAGACAGATGAATATTAGTGTTTGCCAGGGATTTGGGGAGAGAACTCCTTCATGAGTAAGTATTTATTTTGAGTTGTGGAAATATCTTGGGACCTGATATTGGAGATGGTTGCCTAACACTGAAGATTCCTTATTAAAATGTCATCAAATTATTCACTTTAAAATAGATATTATTTGAGGTTCATCTCAATTAAAAAAAAATGCAACCTCTTAATAGTTTTGCCCTAAAAGTGGCCTTACATTTAGGCTGCAAATATTATAATTCCTCTTTGTGCTGCTTGATGTTAAAATAGGATGTTTTCCTTGGCATTTCTCTTCTCATTTCTGTTTTCTAGTCAATGTGTCTAACTTGCCCAGAAAGGTCTTCTTTCGGTTGAGAAAAAATCTACAATGCACATTATATTGAAAACATTGCAAAACCAAGCTGATGTCCAAGTTAAATGTATGCAGCATTCTTTCCCATTACTTTCTTTAGGTAACCCTAAAATAAAATATGTACCTATGAATATCTAGTAACTGTAGTGAGAGGACCCATACATAAGAACCAACTCCCACTTAGAAATTTAGAGAGTAGAGAGAATAGGAGGTTAATCACATAAGGCCTAAGGCAGAATCTTCTATCTGGGCAGCAAAGAAGGAACAAGCTGCCAGAAAGCAGGTAAATTCTGCTTGACATGAGTTCTCTGATGGAATAGTAGAAATTGGTTTCTTAGGCAAGATGCACTTTAACTTTTAAAGTTTTGCATCAGTTCCTTGTTGATTAATAATTTTTATTTAGATTTTAAAATTTATTATTATGTATTTATGTAGAGTATTATATTAGAATTTTTATTATAAAAATTTTAATCATACCAAAACCCAAACAACTTTATTGTGAACTCTCATATGCCCACTGTCTTGTTTGCCAAATCTGAATATTTTTCCATATTTGTTTTAAAAATAAAATAGTAAAAATACTCTTGACACCTTTGGGTGGCTGTCTCTAATCCCATTTCTTTCTCTTATTCCAGAGGTAACTACAGTCCTCAATTTAGGGCAAACTTTCCCAGCATTGTATATCTTTACTCCATCACATTACGTCTCTATTCTAACTTACAGTTTGTCGTCATTGTATGACATTCAGAAGCAGATACCTCAGTTCAAGACATCATCCTTTGTCAATGTGAGGTGTTTACTGTGTTTGTTTACCTGTTTCTGTCTTTGTTTATTCATTCATGTCTTTTAGCTCACTGCATTCTTCCCATCTCTCAGTGACAACCCAATCTGATGGACTTACCATCTATTCTTTGTTCTTGGAAAGCATATTTTATTTTTTTATTTTTAATCCTCCCTTTTTATCAGTTCTCTTCCAATACACCACTCAAAGCAAGTTTTCTAGAACAGTGGAAGAAAGTGGGAATAGGCCCAAATTTGGGACAGAATATCTGTGTGAAATATGAGATTCAGGGAAACTTGGTGCTTCTTTTTTTATTGAAAAATCTAATATCAAATACTTTGTAAAGCCACTCTTTTCAACATTACAGTAGTTTGAATAAAATAGCAATCACAGAAATAGGTGAATCATATGTGAGAAAAGTCCATTCTCATCCTATGTGGGAAACTGATTCCTCCTATGCTGGACAATTCTAATTCATGGTTGTTGAAATATATATGGTAGGCAAGAAATTCACAGAGTGGGATGAATTTTGTGCAGTTCATACATTTACAGACAAATGACTCTCATCAAGTTTGTTCACAAATCAACTTTTAGGATTCAGCATGCCTTTTCCTATAATGAGGATGTTTAATAACTAATTCTATATCAATGCATGGAGCTTATTAAAGCCTTAGATAACTGAAATATTGGTAACCTCATTAGGTTTACAGCAAATAATGGTCAGCAGTTCTTATGGAAATAGGTGGTTTACTTCCTCGATTTTACTTCTTGCTGTCTCCCTCCCTTACCATGCCGCAATCTTTGATGAGAAGACACAATTCTCAAATTAATCTCCAAGCCTCACCTTCTTGTAGACATTTCACTTACTTCAGGAACAGTATGCTGAGCTACTGCAGTGTTTCTCACTGCTTGTCTGTAGTATGTCACAACCAATCACTGAACACTGGGTTTTCAATGCAACATGTGCCTCTAATAGTTTTCTGGTTTTTAGAGGAATAAGTTCTCCAGTGCCCAATGTGTTTGGGTAATGACATCTTTACAGATGTTCTATGCTCCACATCCAGTTGATTGGGAAGTAAGGACTACCCTAAATTAAAAAATATATATTTCAAATCCAGCTACTTTTTATTTCCTCCACCATTTCCTGTATGTATTCTTGCCCTTCAGTAGCTCATCTCTGCATACAAGACACAAGGTGACCTTTTCAGAATGCCAATGGTCTCTCATCACTACTCTCCATAAAGTCTTCTATATTCTTCCCAACACATTTTGAAAAATATCCAAAGCCTTCCATGATCTGTCCCACATCTTCTCTCCCACCTCAAGTTCCTACTCTCTCGATGTTATGACACTAGAGGCATAGCATTCTTCTGAGTTCAACCTACCCTCAGGGTCTCTGCATCTGTTGCTCTTTCTTCCAGAATGTTCTTCCTCTTTAAGTATCCATGATTCCATCCTTCCCTTAACTTATGCTTCTGTTCATATTTCATTTTTTTTTTTACATAGGCCTTTCTGATCATCGGAGAGCAGAGCCTCCTCTTCCTTAATTACTTTCTGTCACCCTGTCTTGCTTAGGTTTCCTTTATAACATGTATCATTAATTGACAAAGAGATTTTATTAATATTTATTACTAGTTTACTGATTAAAGAGGACAAGGAGGTTATCCTCTTCACGGTCCTAACACAGTAGCTACTACTGGATTGTAATGAAAAAAGCAATAGGGAATGCACTTTGAAGAAATGAATGAGGTGGTTTGGATAAAATTATTTTAGTAGCATTCACTATAAACAATATGTTGCATGGGCCAGCCTGGGAATTTAAATAAGCTTACAATTTAAGATTAAAACTATCTTACCATTTAAGATAAAACTATTCACTATTTAAGTAAAACAGAGACTATGGAGGCTAAGAGAAAGAAAACACCATGTGGAAAATGAAATTTTAAAAAGGAGACTTTTTTTTAATAAAATCAGAAAAACTTTGGAGCAGAATTAGCTGGACTTCTGCTAATGTTGAAAGTGAAAGGAATCATTTAAATATTAATAGAAAAATAAGTCAATGATGAATGTCCCAAAATTTCTGTAATCATTAAGTTTTTAATGCTAATGGTATAATGTTTTCACAAAGCATATTCAGATAGAATGAGAAGTCATGGTTCATAAGGATATTCAATCCACAACAATCAAAGGCATTTTCATCAGATGAAAAAAAGTTTGATGTGCAAAAGTTTGAAGACTTTTCTTTCACTCTGTTTTGATCATTATCATGGCTGCTCCTAAAATGAATTAAGTAAGCAAACCCAAAAGATTTCAGCTTCATTATTGTTTCTTAATGTGCTTCAAATGATACCATGAGAAAGGAACTAAGATGATTTTATAAATTCTTTATCCTGGATTTGTTTGGCACATAGAATAGTTGTCTCTTTTATTAATAAACCAAAATATTTAAGTGTTACATTAAATAAGGAAAGTGTGCTTAATAGTTTTAATATGGTAGTATTAAAAAGATGATTGTATGACAAACCTTTAGATGTTTGCATAAGAAATAATAGAAATTAAAATAAAATTCAGAGGTAAATAACAATAGGATTGAAGTCTATTGTACAATTATAACTTTCAAACTATCAAATACATAAAGCAATTATTTTCTCTCATGGCATGGAGTGAATATATACGTGATTTATATGGTTCATATGTATTTATTGAACACCTAGGAGTCATTGCAAGGCATTGTGGGGAACACAAATGCTTAACACAGAAATTCTGCTGTCAAGAAATATAAAATCTAATAAACCATGATCCATGGTTATAAGTTATATTGTTTGTCACAAAGATTAAGTAACATACAAATGTTAAGCAAGGGAGATATTTAAATAAATGCTGCCATTCAATCATTGCAGTGTGGGGAAGACAGCAGAATACAATTGTAGAGTTGGACTCTCTGGGTTGAGTCACAGCTCTGCTTTTGGGGCTATTGTCCTTGATTCTCTAAGCTCCAGTGTCCTTATCTATGAACAGATAGGTGAATATGTTAATTTACATAAATTACCTAACTTAGCACCTAGCATGTGCATAGTGCTTTATAAGCATAATTGTCCTTTAACCTAACTTTCATGTAATGTAAACTCAACATTCAAATTGCTTTTCCAGTGGAAATTTGCACTTTAGTTTGTACATATTGGAAAATACCATTTTCCTGGTTAGTTCAGGATTTCTATATGAAGAATGTTCAAAATTCAGCTCGAATTATGTCAGTTTGATCCCCCCCACTTTCTGTTTTGGTGAAGTGAGGAAGAACAACATAATCAAAGGAAATATTCTATGCAAAGACCGTTTTACAACCTGTCATTAGGCACAACTACCCAGGTTTTACTGATTCAAATAAAACATTGCCTGGACTATCTATTTTAACCTCATACTATCATTATCCTCTAATAATAGAATTTACAAGACATTTTAAAAGGCCAATAAAAAGCAAGTTCCTAAGAGGAAATTCATGAATTTCCTTTTTTTAAAACTTCATTAGCTGTGAGAAACCTACCATTGACCATGATGTTAATGGTGACTATTTTGTTCATCAACATGTTTATAATTCATGTAGCAACTAATGATTATAAAGCATCTGATGATGACAAGCAATTATAATAATTATGGACTTTCTTTTATGTGCAGAGCAGCACTCAGGCTATGTAATAATAAAATAAGGCTGTGATTTAAAGTAATATTTTGCATTTATATGCAGTTAGGGATTGTACTTCTGATTTGAAAAGTGTAAGATTCATTTCTATTGGATTAATTTTAAATGTGTCTACCCTATCAAATATCTGCTTTTCAATATCCAAGTTATGGAAACAGTCTAGGGGTTCCTTCATAGCTGAATGGATAAAGAAAATGTATTATATATACATGATGGAGTTTTTTTTTTTTAAAGAGAGAGTGAGAGAGAGAGAGAGAGAGAGAGAGAGAGGGAGAGAATTTTTAATATTTATTTTTTAGTTCTCGGCGGACACAACATCTTTGTTGGTATGTGGTGCTGAGGATCGAACCCGGGCCGCACGTATGCCAGGCGAGCGCCATACCGCTTGAGCCACATCCCCAGCCCCACATGATGGAGTTTTATTCAGTTATAAAAAGGAAAAAAAATATGACATCTCTTATTAATGGATGAAAATGGAGAATATCAGGTTTAGTAAAATAATCCAGACTCAAAAGTCAAGGGTTGAATTTTTCTCTCACATGTGGAAGCTAGATAGAAATAACAAATTTAAAAAAGTGTGGGGGGAATCTAATGAAAATAGAAGGGGGTCAATAGGGAGTGAGAAGGGATGACAAATAGTAAGAACTGGAATTAAAATTGACCAAACTATGTTATGTGCATGTGTAAATATATCACAATGGATTTCTCCACTATGTTTAACTATATTGCACCAATTTAAAAAAAAATTAATCGGAGGAAGATCACTAGAATAGAGGAAGGGAATCGGGAGGAGATAATGTAGGGATTAAAATGGAGAAATTATTTAATATGTTTTTATGAATATATCAAAATGAGCATCACAGTTATGTGTAACTATAATATATTAACTTTAAAACATGTCAGCTTTTGCAGTGATCATTTCAAGGAAAAAAGTCAGAATCAAAATCAATTAAGAATAAGGATGGAGGTATGTTTATACCTCTATTCTTTCTAGAAATGGCAATATTCAAACTAAAATAGTCAGTATTTAGATTGGCAACATGAGATATATGAAGACCAGTGATTACATAGACACTAGAAAGTATTTTCTAGCTCACATTGAGATATTTCTACAATTAATTACCTAATTGAATTATTTCCTAGAGGTTTATAAATCCAAGACTTTGTAGGGAAACCATAGGGAAATTCCATATCCACTTAACAAAGTTATAATATCTTTGCTCCTCTATGTACTATAGAACAATTTCTTTTATTGTTATTTGCTTATGTTTTGACTTTTAAACACAGATGCCCTCCTCATGGTTTCTGGTAATATCTTTCTAGATAACGATCTAACCCCTGCCCTGATAGACCACATTCTTAAAGACTTCTAATTCATTTTCGTTTCTTCTGACTCGAGATGCCCTACTTTCATTCCAAGGATAGTTTTCTCACCACAAAAGACTCAGGAATGCCTTCTGCCTTTTTTAAAATGCCTAGGTACTAGAATAAAAGAGCTTTCTATCTCTAACAAGAGCCCCCTTTCATAGGATCGCCTGCCTTGAAGAAACCCTGTTATATCCCTGACTTCCTTTTTCAACAGGTAGGTCCACTCTGGCCTCTCAATTCTCTTTTCTCATCCTCCAAAATAAATACTGTCACTTGATAGAACTGTATTGTGTCATATACAGCATTGTGCTTTAATTGCTTTATGTAAGGAAGTTTCAATTAGAAAGATTTCCAGAGACAACTTCTGGTGTCAGCTAACTGAGAAGCTGCTCTGGGGGAATGGGGGAGAGAGGAGATGGTTTGGCAGGTTCTAGGATACAGCAATGCAATTGCTCATACCTTCGCTGTAGATGTTTATAGCATTTGGAAAGGAAATATCTGTATTTTTGGCAAAATTTATGTCCATGAAATCGGCAGGTTAACATACAAAGAAATTTTTCTTTATGTGAGGGTGCATTTAGCACACCCCCCCATCATGGGTAAGACATTTCTTTGATAAGAAAAGTCATTTTTCTATGAGACATTTAATTAGAAAAGCCATTTCTCTCTAAACTCTCAGTTTGGCATTTCCTTGTCTAATACTAGGCAAGACCAAGAGAATTGATTTTTGGATGACTTATGCAGTTTTGCACTAACCCCAAAGCCTGATATATTTTTGTTAATTCAACTTGAGGGGAAAACTGCACATATTTTGGGAGCAAATCCATATATATTTTATGGTTCTGTTCGACCAAGATATCTACCTGCATTTGCACAGTTTGTATGCTAGACTATTTTAAGTTACAGTAAAAGTTATACTAAAAAAGGAACAGGTGAAATTTGTACATTTAATGGGCTGAATACATTCAATTTCACATGAATTCTTCATTGCCTAACCTCTTTCAGTTTCTGAAGGTTAATGCCTACTAAAAATACAAACACAAATATTTACTTTTTGTTTTCTTTGGATTAGGGTGACAATCTCTAAAGGGCATTTCAAATGCATTTCATATTCAAAAATAATGTTGGATGTGACCTTAAGAAACACCTCAATCCAGTGCTTTACTTTGTGTTTATTCATTCTCATTCACTGCTCAGCATGTTGCTGGTTTTCCTGGTTTAAATATGCCCAATGAGGAAGGTTCAGAAGAATGCTTATACTATGTATATATTGTATATAAAATATGTAAAATCGTATCATCACTTAGAAATGTTTATAGGTATAAGAAACTAATTTCAATGTTTAATTTATCCTTTTTACTTTTTTTACTTTGGGATATTTCTAAACTATTTTCATAATAAACTTTTTTCATATTTGTGACATATTATTATTTATCAGCCTTAAAATATAAGTAAACCATTTGCAAGGCCCACAGGGTCCACATGCATTGGCCATGGTCCACCTCCCTCTTAGTTCGTATACCTCTTCCTTTTCTCACTCCATCCTGTACAGGTTGGCTTTCTGTGCTTCCCAGATAGACAAGTACACCTCCCCATGACTGTGTACTTCCTGCTCCTAAACCTTGGTCATCCACTCACACATTCTTTCAACATATGGCACAGGTCTCTTAGTCTCCCTGAATTCAGATATCTTTCCATAAGTCATTTCCCTATAGAGGCTGTCTCTGGCCACCTTATCTAATATAATTCCTTCCTCAGTATTTTTTACTATGCTTTACTTTTTTTCTAGATTATTGTCTTTCTTTTTTACTAGAATGTCAGGAGAACCAGAAGAGAGAAATATATTTTAATTAGTGTTGTCCTCACAGCAACAGGAATAGTACTGACACAGGTATAAATCAGTTTTTCATATATAAAATGTAGATATATGTAAATATATAATTTGAATAAATAAATATATAATTTATATTATATTATAATTGTATATTGATCTTAATAATATAATATAATATTATTAATATATAATATTAATAATATAAATATTATATGTTATATATAATATACTTGAATAAAAATAGAGCAGCAAATCAGAGTGCTAAGGACCTGATGTGTTTTTTTAGCTCACTGAAGGCTCCCAAAGATGCTAGTGGTTGGTAACAACTCAGAAGGGAGCAACAGGGAAGCCAGCCTGGGATCCAAGTAAATGTGTGACCATCAGCTTTCTCATTCTTTTGTAGAATTTTTCTCTTTGAGATCACAAAGAAACACAAAGGAGACAGGGACATAGGAAAGATTATTGACTATATGAGGTCCACCCCCAGTATCACAGGAGCAGAAAGAGCAAGCTCAAAAAGATTCACGTCACCAGGTACTAAATAAAAGCCAAAAACCTCTTTCACTATTGGAATGTATAACCCCTTCTTGAGATCACAGAAATGTTTCCAGATGGCTTGTACAAGTGCCAACATTTGGCTTCAGGGATATTTCTTGAGTCCTTCTCCATATCCAGCATTTAAATATCCGCCAAGTAACATATTTACATACACCTCATGTATCTTCTGAGGAAGGGTGGAGGTGAAATGTTCTACAACAAAAAGACTACAGCATAATAACAGAAGGCAATGTTTATAAACAAGGAGTTTGAAGAGGTGTAGCAATACTTAATCCTGGAAAACAAGAACATGTACTCATGCCAGAATCTCTCCTTTAGGAAAATCCTCTGCATCCTGACAGCCCACTCTCATTGGTAAAGGCTTCATATTGTTGTCAGCATTGCAAAAGCAGTGCATGAAAATGTGTGTTAATGAAAAGGAGAGAAGTGTCTAACCACTATAACATAGTACCCCTACAAATAAAGTTCTGGTCTGCTTCCCAAATGCATTAGCAACTAGGAGAAGAACATTACAAACTCCATGTTGGCCACTGACACTCATCAGGACAGCTCTATATGCACTTTAATCACTTAGTATTCAGTCTTCTCCTCCATGTCTCCCCATACACTTACTCATGTTTTCCTTCATACCGAAGAGAATGAATATTTTAATTTTAACAAATAAGAGGAAGTCCAGTGATAATTTATGACACACTACTTATAGATGGCTATAAAAAGCAATAGAAGCAGCTGGAAGGCTGAAGGCTGGAATCACCATCAAATCATGCTATACGTAGAGTTAGGCTAGGGAGCTGCAGGCTGGACCCTGGCCGCTGCTGTTTTGCCAAGAAAAACTGCCTCTTCTTCCACCACCAAGAATACATTCTAATATGTTTCTTTATTTAGTGCCTCATTGCCCAAGGAACAATCCTGAATGTGAGCCCTCTTGCTATTTAGACTTGTTACAAAGGATAAAGTAGAGAAAATGTCTCAGAAAACTGGCTTCAATATTAGGAGGGCGGATCCATCCTATCATCAAGACATACACACAGGAGGGAGTTTCAAAGACTCTAGTCAGATAGATGACAAATTTATGTCCAATTCATTCTACTTTCTTTCCTATTCCCACCCTTTCTACCTTTCCTCATTCCCCTTTGTCTAATTCACTGAATGAATCAGACACAACTTTCCTATGTTCATATATGAATATACCACCAGTGAAAACTCTACATCATGTCCAACCATAAGAATGAGATCTTAAGGGCAGGAAAGATCGTGTAATGAGATGAACATTATTACCCTAGGTACATGTATGACTGCACATATGGTGTGTCACTACATCATGTATAATCAGAGAAATGAAAATTTGTGGTACAACTGTGTACAATTAATCAAAAGGCATTCTGCTGTCATATATACCTAATTAAAATAAATGAATAAATTTAAAAAATGCTATCTAATTAGAATAAGTTTTACTCCATGTATATATATCAAAACATATTCTCTTATCATGTGTATATCTTTTACTTACTTGTTTTAATTAGTTATGTATGATAGCAAAATGCATTTTGATTAATTGTACATAATTGCAGCACAATTTTTCATTTCTCTGGTTGTACACAATGTAGCGTTCCACCCTATGTGCAGTTTTACATATACTAGGGTAATGATATCCATCTCATTCTGTGTTTCCCGCCCCCTTCTCTCCCTTCCCCTCCCTCTTCTTTGCCCAATCACAGTTCCTCCACTTTTCCCATGCCCCTCTCCCCCCATTATGAATCAGCATCCACTTATCAGAGAGACCATTCAGGCTTTGCTTTTTTTTTTTTTTAATTGTTGGTCGTTCAAAACATTATGGTGGAATCAGGCTTTGCTTTTTAAGAATTGACTTACTTCACTTAGCATGATATTCTCTAACTCCATCCATTTACCTGCAAATGTCATGATTCTATTCTCTTCTATTGCTGAGTAATGTTCCACTGTGTATATATGCCACATTTTTAAAAAATCCATTCATCTACTGAAGGGCATCTAGGTTGGTTCCACAGTTTAGCTATTGTGAATTGTGCTGCTGTAAACATAAACGTGGCTGTGTCCCTATAGTATGCTATTTTTAAGTCCTTTTGGTATAGACTGAGGAGTGGGACAAATGATGGTTCCATTCCCAGTTTTCCAAGGAGTCTCCATACTGCTTTCCATATGGGTTGCACCAATTTGTAGTCCCACCAGCAAATGTGTGAGTAGGCCTTTCCCCCCACATCATCATGTATATCTTAAAAAACAAATTTTAAAAAAGATGACAAAAGTTGTCTACAGATATCTTTAAGATGAATTTATTCTTTCAAGGGGACAAAGTGTTCCAGCAGAAAAGTGGGTGGCAGCCTGTGGGTGTGCCTGCCTTCTAAGCCCACACACCAGCTGTCCCAGCAATAGCTGTGGAGCTTTTATTATGGACAACTTTCAGCCTCTGGAGTTACCTAGAGATGAATCCCTAGGTCATGGTAACAATTTCATAAAAGTGAATAGAATATGTGAGAAATTATAGGTAATTCTAAGCCAATACATAAAGTCAGAATATTGTTTAAAATAAATGGGAGGTAGGATGGGAAGGAGAGAGGCACAGAGACAGAGAGAAATTAACAATTAGAAAATTTGTACTATTCCATTCTGAACCAAAGGAACATTTCAATTGCAACCAAAGTAGCAGTGTTTCGATGTGTTCATCTGACATCTGGTATAGGATGCATCCAAAGCCAATACATTAAGTAAACTCAGAGAATGTCCATGAAGCTCAAACCAGTACCGTGGCTGAAGTCCCAAATTTCTTTTCTCTGATTACAGATGCAGCAAAGGAATATGCTATCCCATATGCCACTCAAATTGCCCTCTGAATTCGGTTATACCTTGAAGTATTATTTCTAACTCTGAGAAGACAGAATGAGAGAATTAAGCTTTTGAATCTCATTTCCCTAGTTTTGTGTTTTTAATCCACAATGCTAATGAACATTTAATGCAGATTTTATCTGTCTATTCCATTATTGTGAGTGGTCATTAACTTTTGCCAGCTAATGTATTTATTTATTCATGTTAGGAAATAGAAATACAAAATATGTCTGGGGAAGTCTCTGATTATCAGTAGATAGCTCCATCACATTTGTAGAATAATGATACCCACTGATTCTTAAATTGAAAGTAGGCCATTGTGTATACAAAATATATGTTCTTTTATTTTTTTTTGTTTTCTTCCAAATAAGCAATAAGTCTAAGTAATAAGGTATAAAATTTAGTATGTTATATGAATTAATAAATGTCCATTTCTTCTTATGTATTTGGTAGCTAAATATAAATAATTAATTTTTAAAATTGAGAGTAAATATTGTTTATTTCCAGGAATATATAAAACTTTGACTATTTAACTCTCTAGAAAAACATTGGCTCAGTTGGGATTAATTAAATATGTATAAGTTGCGCATTAGTAAGATGAAAACTGATCCACGTGGAACTGATTAAAAACTTAATAAATCTGTGAGAAAGGTGGTTCCATGTAATATCCATCATTTGTAGCACAATGTTATTATGTAAATGTTCCTGAAGTTCCACAAACTGGAAATTTCCAGAAAAGCATCTTTTATTAGTGGCTTGGAATTCTCTGTCTCTAATCATGCCCCATCTCTTGGCAACTGCCCTAGACTATATGCCATTTTGACACTGACCATTTCTGGGTATTGTCAATAGATGTGCTTTTCTGTGCTGGAAACGGCATACAAGAGGGAGTCAGTTTACATACATACAGAATGGAAGTATTGCCAACCCAATTTTGTTGCTACTGCTGCTGCTGTTTTAATGCATTTGGGCCATGGTAGTTACGTAGAACAACTTCCCACTGGCATAGAATGTAGGATTATTGATTCAATTTGGCCAGCTATTCATCTAGAACAATTTTTTAAAACTTTTACTACTTCTGATAACAATAGATTTCAAGAATAATTTTTCCATTAGTAAATTTCACCAGTACCACTTAGGTTTTCTCCTTCAGTGTAGAACCTGGAGTCTGGGGCTTTTTTCTTCTTTGTCCTTCTTGTGTGATCTCCATGGAGAATTCAAGGTGTTAAATCTTTTCCACTACATTTTGAGGAACTCTTTGAATAGAAGCTATGTGAATACAAGTAAGTCCAAAAAGCCACATTACAGAATAGTCTATATTGGTGATGCAACTTACAAGTTAGATACTTCAGAATTCTACTCTATCTTGTTACCAAACTGCAGCCCCATCCTACTCAAAAAGTATCCAGGTTTCTCAATTATTTTTTACTTTTAACACAATGATAAATTTTAGAAAGCTAACTATAGTAAATACTACAAGCTTTATACAGATCAAAGTATTTTGTACATATCTCCCTACTTTAAGCAGTATACTGAAGACCCAAATTGTGATTGAATCTCAGAATAGATTATGTTTTGAACTTTGGATATGAACATTGAAAATTTCTTAAATTTCTTAATACACAAGGAGAGAGAAGGAGGAAAAGGAGGGCTATTGTTGGAAGCACATGATAAAGAGACAAAATCCCATTATGCATACAAGTTACTTACATAGGTAATTGCCATATTCCCAGAGGCGACAACTACAATTTCTTCTTTACTTATGCTTGATGATATCTATGTAGATGATGGACACTTCAAGACAGTGACTGTTGCTGAAGACTGTTGACAATCTATTTCCCATTATCATTGAGTCCCCAAGCATTATCCCACTAGGGAAGGGAATATCAAAACCAATGTTTCTGATGCCTGGCATTATATTTTCCCCAGTTTTGAACAGCACAG
Organism: Ictidomys tridecemlineatus; assembly: GCF_052094955.1. Taxonomy (NCBI): domain Eukaryota; kingdom Metazoa; phylum Chordata; class Mammalia; order Rodentia; family Sciuridae; genus Ictidomys; species Ictidomys tridecemlineatus. Next base: position 112,472,643 of record NC_135483.1, read on the forward strand.
ATCATCTCTTGAATTCCTTCTCCATATTTGGCAACATGTTATAAATATACTGTACTGATGCATAGGAGACATAGTTCTTGCTCTTTGAAGTGCAACTGTGAAAGTTATTCTCATCAAATTTACTCTTTATCACCATTTGCCTCTGCTTGCCATCTGACTTGCTATCATTATACAAAGTCTTAAAATGTGTTTATACAATCAACTTCCCTTGGTGCCATGAGATCAATACACTCCAGATCAACCCAAGGAGCAGATCACCATACATTACCAACCTAAGGTACTAAACATTTAGTTGAACTAATATTGCTTAGAGAAGTAAATGTCCATTATTTCATGCTCCTGAGATTTGTAAGTATGTAATACAGAAATAGTAGATAAGCCCACTGATACAAAGGGTAGATCTAATCCTTCTCTGAGTATATTTAGACATTCTTCTAAGTTTTGATGTTTCTATCATAGTTACACTCCCCCCACCCGCTGCCCTGCCGCCACTTTGGTACCAGAGTATGAACCCAGGAGTTCTTTACCAGTGACCCACATCCCAGCCTCCCTGCTGCAGTCTGACTGGGCGAAATAACCAGGGCGCGAGTGATAAGGAACTTGTGAAGGTTCATACAGCGGGAGCCCCTTTATTATGGGACAGAGAAGTATATATACCCAACTAATTACACACAGCTTAACTTAATTAACATAAACTAGATAAAGCAGTCAACCAATAAGGAATCATCATCTTAATGATTACACACAGCTTAACTTAATTGACATAATCTAGACACAGCAGTCAGTCATTAAGGAATCTCTATCATCTTAATGGCTCGCGGCCTTACTTCTCAAACCACTCCTCTTGGCAAAGTGCCAGGCGCCATCTTGACTTGTCTATGGCTCTCAACACCTCCCCTTTTATTTTTTTATATTTATTTTGAGACAGGGTGTTGCCACTCATGCTGCCTGGACTTTCCTCCAGCAGATTGCCTTGTAGCTCCCTCTCATCTTCCAGGATTCAGCCCAACTGCTTGCTACCTACTCAGTGAGGCATTCCTTAACCATAGCATTCAGATATAGACTCAACTTTTCTCTGTCTCTATCATTGCATTGTTTATAACATTCTCAGTGAAAAACAATTTATAATTAAATTTATTTCCTTATTTGTTGTCTTTCCAACTACTTCTTTGAGCAGAAACTTGTATTTTTCTCCTGAATAACTACAGTGCTGCCCAGGGTACCTGTTAGTGAAAAACCAAATGAATGAATTAGCTCTGAGAAGTATTTTTACATCCTATTTACTGTGCCCTGTCCCACAAAGGAAATCATGTGAACACTATTTGCATTTCACCCACTGATGATAAAATATATCCTCTTGGATAGAGGCCTCTTGTTGTTTTTCCCACTTTGAACACTCCAGTGCTTTAGTTTTTGAAAGTACAACATAGGAATAAAAACACTTTGATATGCTGGTAATTCCAAGTCAGAGTTCTGAAGGGTGGTCAGATGTTTGTTTTTTTCCTAACCACACTTTTCCTAGAACCTATCATTTTGGTGTTTTCTAGATCACTGGTTAAGAAAACAGATTTAATAGTAGAAATATATTAAATCCATCAGGTTCTGGTTTCAAGTGGAGCATTTAAACACCATTTTAATTTTCTTCCAGCTTGACACTTCACTCTATAGTTTTCTCATGTAACTGGATAGCATATATCATCCTATGATTTATTTCTTCCAAACCATTTGGCTTTAATATATATTCAAAAAGTAAAGGAAAATGCTAGTGTTTTCACATTTGTATCCCATTTCCCTTTCAGTCAATATATTACTTTTTAAAATTACTAAATATTAGCATAAATTCTTATAAATATATAGATATATAAATACTTATAATATCTACAACAATTTCCTAACATGGCAATTATCCTTAAATATCAGCTAGCTCTGCATATTTATCATTACCTCACCTCTATCCAAAACACTGATTATACTTTTTATATTTGACATTTCTTTTTTTTTTAAAGGAGTTGTTTTCCTTGTTGAATCAGCTTTTATAAGAAAGAAAATTTAATAAGCTCCAAGATTCAAATTATAAGATGACACAAACTACACTATAACAAGTGTGCATTAGTTATTCTGTAATTTATATTCAAAATTGGAAAGATAATTTGCAAACACCTCATAATAAATCCTGAGCTAAAAGTAACATTTGTCAAATTTTTCTCTCATTTTCCTTTCTGTGCTATGCAGATGTTCAGTTTTAAATTTGTCACATTTTCATACTCCCTCCTATACTGCGTTCTTTGATTTCTTTCCAAAAAAATAAAATAAAAAGCAAGCAACTTAAAATTCATAGCTATGAAATAGATTTAGAAAAGAAATTATACTTTCTCTTTTTTTCTACCTTTACAAACTCTTGCTTCCTAATTAATAAATTTTCAAACAAGTTTGGTGTAACTTGAAATGGCTAAACATCAGGAATATTATGTATAAGCTCCAACTCATCTCCTAAGATTAAATAACCTTATTCTTGCCACAATCTGACATTCTTCTCAGACTTGCAAATTTATCATCTCCCAATGGACTAAATTGATTCTTCATCTCAATTTTGTATTTCTGTTTATCATATGCCAATGCATCAGAAGTTTAAATTTTTAGGGTTTCTAAAACTCTAAAGGCATTCACTGCATCATAAGAATCTCCTCTTCACATATGTTGATATTAATTTAGTGCATTAATTGTTAAAGTGAACTACTACAATGTTCCAGTTATCTCCACCCTTTAAAATCTATATTGACTACATGGTTTAGCATTATTAAGGTCAATTCTACTCATATCCTTTGCCTGTTCAAAACTTCAAAGAGGTTCTTTTTAGTAAAAAGTCAGGTACAAATTTATGCTAGATCTGAAGGCATTCCATTTCCAGACACCTTACCTATTTTTTTTTAATAACTAGTCTGCTTCATAAAACCTTCCCTTCTTCTTCTGCTATATTTTTAAAGTGCCTGATAGGAAGAAATCCTCCTCTCTGTAATATACTTCACTAATCTTCCTCCTCTCTGTAATATGCTTCACTAATTTTCGCCTGGGAAGATTGGGTCCTTGTTTCAGGATTCACTCATACTCCTTATATCCCTATGGAGTCATCACTGATCACCTCTTGTACTACACTTGCTAATACAACTTAGATAGACTACAGATTTCACTACACGTGGACAGTGGAGGAGGAAAGGTGTTAATTGACATGATAGGAAACATTTATACTTCTTGATATAGCAGAGAGATAAGGAAAAAGACCACATTTACTATCCTCCATTCTCCCACCACTAGTGCCACATGTGATCATTGTAGACCAGATATTCCTTTATATCAATGTGACTGACAATCATTATGCTGGTATTGACATTTTTGAGACCATCCTGGACAACACTGAGCATTCTTTGCATAAGGAGCCATTTTAAACCTTAATATGACAACCAGCTATTTAGCTTATGACTCTCTAGAATGGTAATTTGGACTGAGATCAGCAAATGGTTCTGCTCTAAACACAAGTTTTGGGGGAAGCTGGCTCATCTAGGGAGCCTCAGCTGGTAGGATTTATTTCTTACCCAATGTCCTCTCTTCTTTCATAGAGCTTAACTAGATCTTCCCCCACGGCAGTGAAGCAAATTTCCAAGGAAATGAGCAGAAATGTTCAATGTCTTGTGATGCCTGGGCTCTGAGCTGACATTCTGCTCACAGGAAGAGCTATAAAGTCACACAACAAACAGGTGTAGGCTGCTATAGGGCAGGTTCAAGGTGGCTATAGTTAGGGTTCCTCACTAGGCTTCTGGCAGGCTATGCTTTTAGTATGTAGGCAAGGTCATAAACACGCTGATTCAGCATATAAACTTAAGGCCATAAATATTTGCTTGCAAGGAAGTGCCTATTTATGTAACCTATTGGCAATCTGGCCTTCATATAAAAAAGGCCTATGGAAATGGCTGGGGGAGCAGGGGCTGGCTAGGGACCACTACTACCTCCAAATAAACCATGTCTGTTATCCCAACTCCACCTAGAATTTGCATTCAACTGCTTGATCCATGAACCTTCTTTTCCCTATCTGAGTATCAAACTGACAACTTCTTACCATATGATGTCTTCAAATTCAAAAGTTTAAACAGCTTTAAACAAACAAGGGAAGTTCTCCTGGTTTGGATGTGAGTGTATCATAATATTTCTGGTTCAGACTGGACACTCAGAAGATGGACCCATTCTCTCCTCTGATGCATAGCCCCTATCTCAGTAGCATACAGTGTATGACTTTAACTGGCTTTTTTTCCTTCTAGAGATTTTGAAGGACATGGGAGTTTAATGAACTAGTGGATTTTAAAAGTTCAGCCTTTTCCTACAGTTCTTGAAACAATGATTAAAGCCAAACTCTTTGAAACAAAGAAATCATGAGATGATGACAGGTATCCAATTACATCAGAAAAACAACTGCTTTTTTTCCTTAATGGGGGACAGGTTTTTTTTTTTTATTATTGTTTAAAATGCCAGAAAACAAAACATTTGATGATAAGCCTAAATTTAGCTTGATTTCATCTTATTAAACAATCAATAAAGCAGAGTTTTTAAATTTTCTCCTCCACCACTTACAACCATAGGAATATATATTTTGACAAAATTCCCCATATCAAAGAGACTAAAGTGCTCCAACTTAAGAGAATGAGATAAGAAAGAAAACACAATAGGTACTGACTGAGTCCATGAGGATGGGAGTACCTTGCATCATTCTTGTAATAATGTCTGAGGTCAGACATCAGGTGCATAAGGGAGGAATAAACACAGAAACTTCAAAAATTAGAAACTGAAAAGGTCTACAATTAATGAAGAGAGTATGTAAAAATGCATAGACAAGCACAAGGTTGTAAAAAAAAAAAGAGGTTCTTGATTAGGAGAAAAGAGACAACTTGAGAGGATCAGGACAACTAACGTCTGGTCAGATATTTTGGGATTGGCTAATCCTAAAGGGATATTGTACTAAGATGTAACCAATATAAAGGAGAAGGAACATGGAAGCATACTTTTTGTGATTCAGAACAAACCAGAACACTTAAGTGGAAACTCAGAGTGAATCAATTGATTGCACAGAGATAATTCCAATTGGCAACAATGCCTGCAGCTAGAGACATTCAACGGTAAAACATAAAACCTGACATAAATGTAGGAGGAATTATTTTGTTTTCATTTGTAACTTTTTAGAAAAATAATTGATTATAAAATTTAATTGTATTAATTATATTAAGCATACTTGAACAATTTTTGTTTTATTCACAAAGCCTAAACACATTTATGCCTCTCAGATGCTTAGTAGCTATCAATAAATGTTATTGTGCCATATATATTTATACAATATATGTAGTTGTAATATTATTACATATTTATATATGTCATATATTATATATGTATTATATATATATATTACATATATACATACACAGAGACATATTCTGTGTATCTTTTCATGAAAGGATTCACTGTCTACCTGTAAGGAGTATGGTTAGATAAAACCCCTGGTTATTGTTTTGCCCCAGCCTTTGAGCCAACTTTAACCTTCAACCTTCTCTGGGGCACATGTAGTAATTAAGGCAGTGACTGATGTAGAGGCCAACCATTTCTGACCAGTGGGGGCCTCCTCTGAAAGATCATTTTTGCTGGGAACTCCCTATTGAGTTGTCAGTCTTTAACATGTAGTTATCTTTGATGATTTTATTTGCCATTCCTTTATTCTTTACTTTTTCATAGGCATTGTTTTCCCTCAAAATCTTTTTTTATTCTTAACTCAAACTTAAGATCTGCTTCTCAGTAAATACAAGTTGCAGAGTTTCTCACATAATTTTGTCATGTCCATATACTTCAGAGAAGCATCTTTTTAGACTGGCATTTTGGGGACCTTAATAAATGTTGTGATAACTCAGGAATGGCCATATTACTAATTGCTGTAATTCTGATTATTTATGGTAGTGAGCCAGTATGTGATGACAAGGAGGTACATCTGGTGTCATAATGGTTTGGGAGAAGGAAAGAACAAAGTTAAGATTCTAAAGGCACATGAAAAACTGCTTATGTGTTAATTTTATGGACCCTTGATTAATAGTAATAACAAGAAAATCATAACTATTAAAATCCAGAGGTAATCTACATCTTCATTCTTATGGCTGAATCACACCTTCACAAGTAGATCAGATTTTCCTAAGCATCTATTGAAACTTCTCATAACCAGTCTAATTTTTTTCAGCATATGATCTTATTACTATCCTCGTAGAATAAATGGAAAAAAAATACAAAAGGGAGATGATATGAGAGAATGCTAAATAGCTAAAACATATTGGCATGGTAACCACAAAGCACTGATAAGTTTCCTAAATAAAATAGGCAGCAGGCGTGAATGGCCTTTTCCAGAGATGATGGCAGCATGGCAGGTGGAAAGCAAGAGAAGGAAGCAGTCAGGAGCACTGAGAGATGAGATTAAGGTTTAAAATTCATAAGACATGATAGGAATCATGATGAGATCTATTTTGTGTTGTTGTTCATAAAAAGTGGATTTTCACTAGAAATGCAGCTGTCTGTATGTGTCATTTTTCAGTTTGATAGACACTGACACTTTTTAACCTTGTCCTCTTCCTATACCTACATATATTTTGTGCATGGATAAATTCCTCACTTTTATGATGAAATTTAATATAGAGGTGTCTTGGTGCTGTGACAAGTTTCCTCACACTGGGTGCCTTATTTATTTATCTATTCATTGATTGATTCAGAGCCAGGGATGGAATACAGGGGTGCTTAACCCCTAAGGCACATTCCCAGCCCTTTAATTTTTGAGTCAGAGTCTTGCTAAGTTGCCCAGGGCCTCAGTAAGTTGCTGAGGCTGGTTTTGAACTTGCAATCTACGTACCTCAGTCTCCTGAGTCATTGGGATTACAGGTGTGACCACTGTGACTGGCAACTGGGTGCCTTTTAAACAATATAAATCTGCTTATCACAGTTCAGGACTCTGGAAATCTGAGTGAGGGTGCCAGTATGATTAGACTCTTGTGAGGGTCCTCTTCTGAGTTGCAGATTATTATCTTTTTACATGTTTACATGGTAGAATAAGGGGAAAGGTGTCCTCTGGGATCCTTTTCATAAGCATTAATTCCATCCACGATGTCTCTACATTTATGACCTAATTATGCCCCATCTCCTAGTAGCCTCAGACTGGTGGTTAATGAATCTCAACATATGCATTTGAGGGGGAATAAAAACTTTCAGTCTTTTATAACATCATTGAAATATACTCTACAAAACTTAAAACACAGCATTTCCAAATGACTGAGATTTTACTTGCCCATGCTGTTTACGGGAAGGACCATTCATTCATTAATCCACCATTCACCCAATTATCCATCCATCTAATTGCATTTTCACATATATTATAATTTATCACAGGTTTTACATACACAGGTGCTCCTAACATAAATTCTATGGAATCAAGATGTTTTCAATAAAGTGACTAAAATTTAATTTATGTGAAAGAACTGACCATCTTTATAATATTAATATCAGCACAGAATAATTCTAGAATTTATTATGCTTCTTGAAAACCACAGCAATTGTGTATTCCATTTTTGATATTTTCTAAGAAATATGGAAATATTAAAGGCTTTTCAATCAATGAGGATTTTATAAACTTTAACAGAAATATACTGTAAGAAAGCTCAGATATTCTAATAATAAAAATAGAAATTTTCAACATATCTCTCTTGAAAAGAGTGGGGGGAGAAGATTTCTTATCACACACAAGTTTTTTGATAAGATCCTTTGGATTGCATATCTCTTTTGGAAACCATCCTAAATTTATTTTAATTCAAGTAGATGAATTGGATACATTGGGCCTGCCTTCTGAAGTTTGCAACATTATGCCTAGAATGTTTCTGAACACATGAAAATACTATATTCTTGAAATTGTTCCCTGTATATTTGAAAATAACCATTTTAGCTAACAGAAACTTAACACATGCTAACATATAGATAACATATGTGTGGCCATAAAATAAGAATTTGCTTACACCAAAAATATGTGTTCAAAAAGAGCTAAGTTGCTACCAGATACCTTGTGTTTCTCTGTTTGAGCACATCTCTAGTATTTTGGAATAGACTTTAGCACAACAACTAAAATGTTTGTAGGTGCTATGGTTTTGATACCATCTTCACTGATAGAGTTTGGATTCCAAAGCATCACTGAAATAATTCATGATTTCTCATCCATGATTTTATCACAAAATCTAGGTGAAATAAAACCCAGGTTTTAAGTTCAGTTATGCTACATATGTTACAAATGTGTCTTAATATTAACACAAAATGTCAAAAATATAGCTGTACATATATACTCATTCTAAATAGATAATACTTTAAAAATAAAGATTATATTAATGAGGTCTTATCTTTACTAATTATAGTTAATCTAATGTGTTACCTAAAGCAAATATGAAAAACAAGAGACTTGTAATTAAAGGTCAGTGAAGGCCATTGGCTTTATGGATGATTCCTCTTCTATTATTAAAGGACTAAGTCTAAAATTTTTCATCACATTGTGCAAACAGATTTATGATGTGTAGACTATGCATCTTTTAAAACATTATATATGATTTGGAAGATATTTCTACTGTTTGACTTAAGTGAATCTTAATGTTCTTTTGTTGAAATGTATACTTGAAGATGCTTTATGGTGCACACATAGTGATATCTGGACATAGTGAAAAAGTCAAAAAGTCCATAGTGGGAAACAGGTCCATCATAAATTTAGGACGATGAGACTCATTTTTGTAAAGAACAAACAACACATTTAGCCTGGTCTTGTTACAATCTTCAAATTGTCATCTCTGTTTCAGATATAGCCATCAAATGGAGCAAAGAATCACTGATTTTCTTCATTCTCATCATAAGAATACCCTTGAAAAATGCTAGTTACCATTTTAGGTGTATGTTTTTTATCAATGTCTCTTCAGTATATGACTTAATGTGTGAACAAGTTTTTAAAATTTAGTTAACGCTACATAAAAAATTATGACTTAGAAATAGAAAATAAATAAGGAGGCTATGACTTAAGTATATACAGTAAAATTTTCTTTTAAAGTTCAATAAGACTTTTATTCATAGGTTAATTTAAGCAAATCATCTGGCTTGAAATTGAAAAAAAAATACAGTAATCTTATAAAAAATAAAGTGCTTTATGGCTTACAAAGTCAATAATTAAATTAAAAAGGAGAAAACTATTTTAATAGACTATTGAAGAATTTATTCAAGAAGGGAGGATAAATGTAGGTGTTTTCTTATTAAGCATTCCTTTTTGGAGTTGTATGAGTTGTAAGCTGTTTAGTTGTGTTAAGTCGATTAGAAGTGCGCATGGATATCATAAATCTCTTAATTTAAGTGCATCATTAATTTTATGACAAATTAACCCAACACCATTTAAGCAACAGGCAAATCTGGACAATTTTTTTTTTCCTTAAACTGTTCCAGTTGATATTTGATGGGGTCCACAACAATTTGAACAGCTCACTAGGATTTAACCCTAAGCCTACTACAGATGATCATAACTGAGGAGCAGTGGTGACATTACATTGTCAGTGCCCTGTAGGTACAGATAATGAAGAGCACAGCCTGCTGTGAAACGTGAAACCTTTCCTTACCATACAGACCATCCTTGAAAATATTCACTCTATTGAAGGAAGATTACTTTCAGCTTTCTGCTTGCAGAGTTCTGATAACCTTGCATATTTAATTGTAATTGAGAGTCAAGTGACTTCCACAGGGCGTGCATTTTAATTAGCTGTCAAATTAATAGGGAGGCTGTTTGTCTAGATTTTCTTCCTTTGTACTAATTAACTGGGTGTCAAAGGTTGGGATCCTGTCTTGCAGAGTCCATTGAAGACATTCATTTTGAGTATTTATATACATCCATTTACAAGCATGGGATTCAGAGTTCATTTTATATTTTAATATAGGCCAAAAAGAAGCAATTATGTGAAGGTGTAGGCATTGTCTTATAAATAATGATGGTGGCAAGTTATTCAAAAGAATTTGTTTTCTATTGCAATCTTTAAGGTGTAAAAAGGAATAGGATTTAAAATCTTTAAGTAGGCAGTGAAAAAATAGTTAGGTAATGCATATATTTTAAACGTGAACAGAAATTATAATAAAAGCTAAAGATAACTAAATCAAGATTGAAGAATTAAAATTCCATAGGAAACAGAGTGTAGTTTTTGGTCTAATTATCTAAAAGGAAAATATTTTAGCCAAAAATTAATTCAGTTTTATTCTTTGCCTTAGGCCTGAAATTATTGGACAAACCAGTTAGTTACAATAATGTCAGGTGCTATAGTTTAGATCTTTGGTGTCACCAAGGCCCATGTGTTGCAAGCTTGGTCTCCAGGGAGGTGCTCTTGGGAGGTGGTGGAGCTTTTAAGAGGAGGGGCCTGATTGGACATCTTGAAGTCACTGAAGACATGCTTAGGAAGAGGATTGAAGGGGCCCCCTGACCTTCCTTGATCTCTTTTGCTTCCTGGCCATAAGGGGAGCAGTTTTAGTCTAGCACACACTACCTTTCATTGCCATCTGCGATCGGGCACCATCACCAGAGGCCTAAAAGAAACAGGTCTTCTCATCATGGACAGGAACCTCTAAAACTGTGAGCTAAAATAAACCTTTCCTCTTTATAAGTTGATTATCTCAGGTAGTTTTTTTTTAGTGACAGAAAGCAGGCTAACACATCAGTATGAAAATAGTTTTAAAATTCATAAATCTATGAATATTTTATTACCTTATAAAGCTTATATTTATTGCACCTATGTTTACTAAACACAGAGCAACCTTCCCCATATCATCCTGTGTTTCTGCAAAATGTGTGATGATCAAGGTTCCTAAAAGAAAGTGAATGCTGTTCTGGGGTCAACTGTGAATGTATTTTGTTATTCTTTGGGCATAAAAGCAAACTTTTGACTGTCCTTATGATGGAAGTAAAAAAGAAGGCATTTTCCAAATCAGGAACTGCAAACCAAGTGCTACAGTCTATGCTGAATCGTTTCTGTAAAGATATTGTATCTGGCTAAATATTGCTCTTACAACTGTAACTTAGTTAAGTTTATATTAGCCCACTGTCTCTGCCACAATGTATTAATTAATTAATTAATTAATTAATTTACTAATGGTGTAAAAGAGAAACTACCACTATATCATTTAAATATTTGATTTTGTCTTTAGTCTCCATACTTCCTTTAGGACTGTATTTTGGCTTTTCTTTTGTTATAATGATCAAAGGATGATTAATTTTCTGAAGCTTCCTCTTACCTTTTATTTTAATCACTTTTACTCCACAAATCAAATAATACATGTCAGATTTCTGCTAAATGTTACATATATGCATCCTTATTTTATATTGAGGAGTCAGAAAATACTTTGAAGCCTTGAATGCCATAGATCCAGTATGAGATATACTTTTGTGTAGGAACCTTATTTATTACTTGCCTCCATAGACACCACTAAACAGAGAACAATGATGACTTGGGGGTTCCCAGTTATCCCCAGCAATTTGGATACCATACACAATGACTTTCAAAAGTTCTGAGTATTCTTTCTATTGCACATTTAGTCTAGCAACTGTCATAAATCTCTGAGAGAAAAGATTGAACAGATATTTTTTCTTCCTCATGGCATTTTGTTTTATTTTCAATTATTGGGCTCTAGATCTATGAACTGGCTTATAGTTTGCAACTGGGTAGTGTTGTGAATGATTTCTATTTCTATTTAGAACCTCTAGGTTCTTTTGTTATTGTTGAATCATCCAGTAATATCCTAATGGTTGCCTATTTACCTTACTATATAGAAACTCCAGAGTCTATTAGTCATTGCTGTAGACACAAAATATCTTGCTTGCCACTTTAACCTCACCATGCATGACAGTAAATATGCCCACCTTTCTTCTATTGTTTAAATGATGTCATTTAAAGCTTTTTATTCTAAAGTTCACATTGGAGAGGAGTTTCAGGAAAAAAAAAGTGTGTCTTACTATCAAATATGGCCAATAGAAGTTTTAAATTTTCTTTTCACCGGTGAATCTTTTATTACATTTGTGAAAAGAGAGAACTCTTGGACTTCACAGAAGACATGGTTGGTCCATTCAGTAGATTCTAATATACAATAGATCACATTAACTCACATTTCCAATAACTTCGTTAAGCCTTCAGACTTAGGTACTCCAGAAGCTGAGGCAGAAGACTCACTTGAGCTTCGGTGTGCAAGGTCAATCTGGGGAACACAGCTAAGGCACTTCTAGAATCTCCATCATATTGATGTCTACAATTTATTCTAAGATTTTGAGACATCTATCCAAGCAGTACACAACAGCTAGCTCCAAATGTTCTTGCCAGGATCATGAATGATTACTTTCTTTCTTGCTGGCCTAACATCTCCAAGACTCTCTCCAACTATTCCTGGAGCAGGGAAAGATTTCTTACTTGAGATGGTCTCTCATTTGAACCTGATCATTGTGGAGACAGACCACAGAGGGAGTAAGCACATCTTGAAAGGCACCTGCCTCAGCTGAAGTTTCTACAGAGTAACCATATAAAAGCAGGTTAATTTCTGGCATACATCATGTGGTTTGTGGGTCTGGAGGATTTAGAGAATTTTGGAATTTTGAAATAGTCATATTTGTCCACTCAAATATCCCTTCCTAATTCACTTTCTCTAAGATCACTGGCCTTATCTATGATGCAATTGAAGGCTTTCCAAGAATTCCAACTTTGTAGCTCTACTCCATCTAAAATGAATTTCCAAATCTAAATTTCAGTACATTCTGCCTGAAGCTGTTGGAGATTGTGGATTTTTAAATACTTTCAGTTTGCCCTTATGACCTATGTAATCTGCCTTCAGTTGCTTTTTTGGCTAATCTGAGCCTCTTATTTTCTTCTTAAAGTATGAATACATCAGCTAGCATCACAATCATAATTTCTATAGTCCTCATATTACTCAAGGGTCACAGTTTACATTTCAGGCAACATTTTATCTTCTGTCCTGTATCTCAGTTTACCACCAGTGATAGTCTCAGTGTCTGTGATGGCACTGAATGCTAGGGATAATCACTACTTTATTTATCATCAATAATTGGTTGCTTATTAAATCTGATGGGTAAGAATTCTGTGTTGGAATCTTTCCTGAATCTGTACCTTAAAAGGCTACTTTTAAAGGTTACCTTAAAAGGCCTGAGAGAAGTCTTTTAAAAACACAATTTACATTTGGTTGTGATCTGTGGAATGGATGTTGGAAATGTGCAATAATAGAAAAGACCTACAAGTGGATGTTATCCGGTTGGTCACCACTATGGGAAATAAAATTTGTTCTTCAGAGACATTTTAAACAGAAAGAGAAAATGAATAACAGGATTAGCTAAGAAATGGAATGGGTGCATTTTTAAATTGACTTTTAATTTGCTCTATGGAGCATTAAAAACTATATCTCTAAGTTGCACATAACATGAGTGCCAGTTGGGTTACTGTAGATATCTTTGTTCCCCATTTCATTGTCATCAGATAAATAATCAATGTCAACTAAAATTAGCTTGAGTGGGGAATTACTGATTAATATGACGGTGAATATATTCAAGAGTGAACCATGAGGATGTGGAACAAGCATGGAAGAATATAAGGGAAAAATTTTTTTAACATCATTGTGATGGCATTTGAAAATAGTCCTTTTGCCTGAGATGCTGCAGGGAAGAAAATAAAAGTATATTTAAGGCCAAATACTGGTCTTCAATGATATATGTGCCCTATTGCAAATGGGAATTTGTAGATATAATTAGTTTTATTGACACAAAAATTGAAAGATTCTTTTTGATTATCTAGGTTATCCTAATAATATGAGTACTCCAACATAGAGCTTTCTCTGGCAAGAAACAGGGGATGCATCAAATTGGTAAGTTGGGGAAATTGTAGGCTTGGAGAAGATATAAAATATATCTGGGTGGGAGCATTCCATATGCAAGACCAGAGAAAGGCCTCTGGGAGTTAAAGTGATCCTCAGATGATAAGGGGGCAGTAAAACACTGTGTCTCTGAATGCCTCCTCTCTGTTCTCACAAACCTAGCCATGTTAAGGGAAGAATAAGGGGAAATATGGGAGGGAAAGTTCAGATACTTATTATCTTAAAGGGCACTGGCTTTCTCTAATGCATACTGGAAATTAGGACAAGTTAGTGTTATCCATAGGAAGTTACTTTCTTGTATGTACACCAGGACTGTTGTTTCTTCATTGTTGATCATATAAACTAAGCAAGCTCATGCTGTTGATGTCACCACTTCTACAGCCTAACATACAAAATCCCTCTTTGAGTGGGAGTAGGTGAATAACTGAAGGTACTAAGGGAAGGATACCTGTCACTTATTCAGCTGATTGCATTAGGCAAATTTCTGTGAGGGAGAAAAGGCACTATAAGGCAAAGCACTATGAGGGATGGAGGTGCTATCTGTCAGATGGTCACCACTGAACTCTTTGTGGAGTCATTATTGATCTCTAGTAAGCTTTCCCCAATAAACCATGTATTTCCCATGTTATCTCTGGACATTTTTTTTTTTTTGGCTTCCTTGCAACCTACCACACCATCCTAGCACAACTAGGCTGTAGATGAGATAGCCAGCAAGGAACTGGATTCAGCCATCAATCTGAATAAGCTTAGAAGGGTGTCCATTTCAAAGCTCGGACAGCTGACTTGATTCCAGCTTTGTGCAACCTGGATCACAGAGTCTCATCAAGCCAATGCAGACTTCTGACTACAGGGCTGTGACTTAATACATATATGCTTTGTTAACCTGCTAAATACATGGTAGTTTCTTATAGCAGCAAGAGAAAACTAATACAGGGAGAGATGAAGTGCATCTGATGCTAAGTGTTCTCAAATTGTACTCAGACCTAACAAATTTCTACAGCAAAGCTAGAAAGAGGGGTAGATGTGAGGCAAACAAGAGGTATCTGGTGTACCTTCAAAGGAAAGTATCTTGCAGAAAGAGACAGAGCTGCTAATCTCTGTAGATGAGTTCAAAGTTATAAAATGTGAACTGTAGAGAGAGGAAACAATGCTCATAACACTTTTGTGTTAATGACAGTTGTGAAAACTAGCCATTTCAAAAATCATCTATCATCTAACAAGAAGCCTATGACTCATTCATTTCAAGTATTCTCTTAGCTGGTGAGTAAGTTCCAAAAATATTGATGATTTTTTTTAGATGAAACAGCATTAACTAGAAGTCAAACAAAAACCAGGGGTGATTTATCAATATTTTTCTCTGCTAAATCTGAATCCTTGCATAATAAGGGAACAATTTGTGTTTCTTCCATACTTTGGTTCCAGATGCAATATCCTGGACCTAGCTAAGAACAAGTTTCAGCAGCCATCCTTCTACTTGGTAGTCAGCACTTCTTGAGGCGAGTAGAGCACTCACTTGATCCAACCTTCTACTTCCTTCAGAGAATAAGGCTTCCAGAAGAATATGGCAGACATCTGCATGGTTATCAAGGTAAGGAAGTGCTAGAGGGGACCTAAAGGAGATTGGTGCTCTACCTGTGTAAATGTGAAATATTATGCCATAATGTAGAATCAGATACTTGAAATACAGGACAGTGTGGATTCAGGAAGAACTCTAGTATTATGGCATACAAAACCAATAGCATTTTATGAAATCATTTGTTTCACTGTTTGATAAAAATATATATACTTACATGAGAATGAAAATAATTATACAGAGTTCCCAGAGAAATCTATAAGGATATGTTAGGGAGGAATGGATTCATATGCCCAAGGTGGTACTAAAGCAGCATTAAATTTACAAAAATTGGGGACAAATTAATATTGTAAAACCTAATAGTCATGCAGCTCTGGAACTAGAACATTTTCTCTGTAATTAAGCATAAGTAAACAGAAAAGATGAAAACACCCTTTAGACTTTTTAAAAAAATTTTTTCCATAAGGTAAGGAATGACATCATTTGGTAGACTAAGAGAATTTTTGTGAAGTGAAAACTTTTGAATACTGGGTGGTACCATGAATAGGACATAGGAAATTGATACTATGAAAACCCTAAGGAGAAAATACAGTAACTGAGGAAACAAAACAAAACTACATAAATTGAAAAGAAAGCTGTGTAAGATAAGAAAGAACTCTATGAACACTAAATTAAATTCATCTCTGAGAAGCTTTCACATGTGCACACACACACACTGTTGCACGTGTACACATGAAAAAAAAATTGATTTAGAGGGAACAGAGTCAACCTTTAACAGAAGTTTCTTTAAAAATATGTAAAGGTGCAGAAAAAGAAATAGAACATAAAAATTCATTAAGTTGATATGTGTGATGAAGAAAATTAAAAGATTTAACCTAAGAATGAAAGATTTTTGTTGTTATTGTTGTTAAAAAAATAATTTGTATCTAAGTAATAAAGAAAACTAACTTCAGCTGAAAATGGATTATGTATTATAGATTGAAAAAAGTAATATATATATGTCAATATGTGTATATGTACGTTTATATGTATATTCACATAAACATATGTACATATATAAATTTTTAATTATAAGCAAGTGTTTGTCTTGTTTTAAGTCTGGGAACATTAAATGATACAGATAATAAAAATCTATTTGGCTTTAAAAAGAGCCTTAAGAACACTGACTGACTGTGAATAATAGAGCAATATCAACACAATTATGGAGGAAAAATGTATAGCTCCATAAGTGTTTATTCAGCTGAGTTCACACTGATATTTGAAGGCCTTAGAGAAACATTTGCATATATGTAAAAATTCAGCAAATATATTACAGATAAAGGTTTTTATAAGTATTTTTATGAAATATATCGATAAAATAAGACTTTGATCAAAATAAACAAAATTAACAATGAAAATTCCATACAGAAAAATCAATAATAATTGGATTTTAAAGAGAAATACTAAATTAAAAAATTGAATATATTCCAAGCAATTGAGGAAGAGAAGAGAAAGAATACAAAAATAATGTATCTGTAAAAATAGTTTCAAACATAAAATAAAAATGTATTAACACAGACCATGAAGGTGATCTGGGGAAAGGGAATCAAAGAATGTTAAATTTCTTACTTTAGGGTAGAAAGAAAACATTTTCAAATTCTGAATTTTATTATGGGAGTAATATTTTTCTTTTTGGTGCATATTTCCTAAATTCCCTAAAATGAAAATATATTTTGCAGTAATAATTAGCAATACAAGTTTTGATGAAATAGTGTGCTAGGCATACTGTCACTTAGGATGAAAGAGGAGATGCAAGAGGGAGATGAAGATTTTCTAATATGGTAAAGTCTACAACATTGTGTAGACTAAAATGATTTGTGCAAAAATGAGAACTTTTGAAAACTAGGGATTCATTTTATTATGGTTAATGGTTATGATATCTGAAATTCAAAGTCAGAAAAGCTAAATATGATTGAATGTTAGATAAAATGGGAAATAAGTGACATTTTCATAATAGAACAACAAAGCCAGAGCATGTGTGTGTGTTCACATAGATTTCCACAACAAAAAATGACAATTGTAAATTGCACAATAGTTACTTTAGTTGAAAATCTTATTGCCGTTATAATCTTCCTAGCTTTTACAATATTCATTGAGATATGTGAATTTTTCATCAGTCAAGTCAATGTAAACTTATATTCTGCATATTGTTTTTGAAGTATCTCTATGAACAGTCTTACAATTTGAACTCCTAAATTGATTTCTAACTGTATTTCACAGTTCACTTGGTGTGTAAAAAATATTTTCTCACTTATAAATTTTTAGATTACTGACCCTAGTGAGATATGTATAGTTTTCACTATCAATATTACATTTTTAAAGGCTAGAACAATTATATTATTGGCTTTTGAGGCCACTACTCCATAAATAAACTTGAAAATCTAGTTGTATCAGGAGGCTGATAACTTATGTATTAAAACTGCAGAAGAAACCATGTTGAAAAATTATGTTGGAGTGAACAAATGACTAAAGTATCAGAAATTCCATTGCTTAAGTTCACTGATATCTTACAAATCCCATACTAAAGGAACAGACTCTCCATCAGAGAGAATGAATACATTCTAAGCATAGAATTTATCAAGTAGGCCATCTTTAGTACCAATTTTTCTTTTGATTTTTGATCACTTTGGGTACAAAAAATGATGGGATTCACTAGAAACAATTTCTTTTCCGAATAACTTGCAGCCACATAAGTATAGTATCTACTAGAAAAAAAGTTAAATCAAAGAACTCAT
This sequence comes from Ictidomys tridecemlineatus, assembly GCF_052094955.1. NCBI lineage: Eukaryota > Metazoa > Chordata > Mammalia > Rodentia > Sciuridae > Ictidomys > Ictidomys tridecemlineatus. Next base: position 112,490,979 of record NC_135483.1, read on the forward strand.
TTCATCTATTTTTCTTTCTGTAGATCAGATGTATTCATAGCACTGTATAAGGTTCATGTTCCTGGGCCTTTGGAATGACAACATCAAAAATTAACTGTATATCTAATTAAAACACCCATCATATATTTTTAATTATCTTTTCCTGAACATACTAACTTCCTGGATATGTCTAGTTAGCAACAGATGTGGTAGAAAAATTAAAACATATTGATTTTGACCCTTTGTGTTTTTAATCTCACATTCAAAATACTTGCTATATAACTATATAACCCTATACTTCATAAAGAAGTGCTTTAGTTTATTTTGTGCAAGCTACAATTCAAGCATTCATATTTAAATAATGACTATTGACCTGCATTAAATTTAAGAATGTCATCTAGTATTGAGAAAATTGTTGTTAATGAACTAATAAAACTGGAATGGGGCATATGATAAAAAAGACTGTTTTTATACCCCCATGCTCCCTCCCTTATTATCCAAAAAATAAAAAAATAAAGAAGACTGTTTTAAAAAGTTAATTAATTATATTTCACTTACTTCTGCCATAATATGCATGTGGTATTAAATTTCTTCATATCTGAGCCATCATAAAAACAGAAAGTAACATTCTTTGAACTTAGGAGTTTAAATCTCAACCTTAAGTATCAACGAAACAAGCATGTGATAAAACACAAACCAAAATACAACGTAATTATCAATGACACCAAAATAAAACACATTTACATAAATGAAAATGAGTCAACTTATGCAAAATTTTACAAGTTCCTAAATGCAACTTTTTCCCTTAGTCATGTCTTTTTTTGTTTACTACATAGGCACTTTACTAATATAAATCTCTATAATTATAATTCATGCATCATCAGCATTAAAGAATTAAAATCGAAACTTGGGAATGCCTTGATTTTGTTGATGAGGGGATGTTTTTGACTCAGCTGTTCCAGCTGAGAGTCATTTAACAGTGGGAGACAGAATAGAGATCTAGATTAGCAGTTCTTAACAGAGTAATTTTGTTCCCCAGAAGACATTTGGCAATATCCATAAACATTTTTAGCTGTTGCAACTTTGGGAGAGTGGAGCATGTTTCTAACATCTCCTGATTGAGTAGAATGCAGGGATCCAGCTAAATACCTTACCCTATAAAAGACAACAAAGATTTACCTGTCCTAAGTGACAAGCATTAATTTTTATAAAATATCTTCCACCAAATCTTAATGAATCATTTAGGAAGAATTTTGTTGGTGAAAGAGGTTATATACACTTGGATTTTTTGTTTTTCCATGAAATTTTGTAATAGGGAATTGGAATAGAAAGAGAGCTATAGAAAAAGAACACATTTTCAGAAGTTGAAAAAATGTATAAAAGTAGTGTAATAGAAACTGTAGACTCTGATGTGGATTTTTCAACCAGCACAGAACACTTCAGCTAATGTGCAAATAATGACCATTAAAATGTAAGGCTCTTGTAGATGAGGCCTGAGGTCTATTGAGCAGGAGCTCATTTGAGTATGGCTTTCACAAGTGCCCTGGTAGAATACCAGTTCATCAATGTGATGCTTCTATTATTAGCTGTATATGGTAAATAGTTTGACATCATTTTTATAAATATTAGCTGTTAAGATAACATTAGGATTCTGTTTCTTTAAAATGGTAATTACATTTGCATTAACACATTGCTAATACTGAATACCTAGTGCCTTTTCTGTTGTGGTTTGAAAAATGATGTGGTGGAATCAAACTTTGCCTGGAGAATAGATTTTAAGGATATTTTTTTAAAAATTGCCAGGTGTAGTGCTATAGGCCTATAATCCCAACAACTCTGCAGGCAAGACAATCACAAGTTCAAGGCCAGCCTCAGTAAGTAAGCAAACCCCTCAACAACTTAGCAAGACTCTGTCTCAAAATTAAAAGACTTGCATGAGCTTAGTGGTAAAGCACTACTGGGTTTAGTCTGCAGTACCCAAAACAAAACCAAACACATGAAAACTACCATGGTCCCTGAAATAATTTTCTAGAAAGATATAAACCACACAACAAAAGGAGTTTCTTATGTTTAAAAACTACCCAACACAAGCACTTAAATATGTAGAATTTCATTTAAATAAGTCAGTCAACAATTTTTTATAAAGTATTTAACACTTCATTGTAGAAACATAGGCAAAATGACTATTATAACCAAAATGAAAAATACTGTTCAATTTAAAAAATGTACTTAAACAAGAACCTGAAAAAGTTTATGATATGCATAACATTGTTCAAGCAAAATTGCACTAGTATTACATAAATCAAGAGTTTATAAAGGCCTCAATATGGCAAAGTTTAGAAATAGGTAGTATGCATGCACATAGTACAACAAAAATCTCCTTATAAAACAGCAGTTTTTTTAATGCTTGTACAAAGGGATAAAGAGCAACCACAAACATATTTTTCATCTGTTAGGTTAATACATTATGACAGCTAAAAGTCAGTCATGTCTATCAGAGGAACAAAAAGCCCTCCACAACTTGTGAATAAATCTTTTGTGCCTTTAAAGATATTTGTATAAAAATGCTATCTTTTTTTATACACCTTAAATAAATTGTACTTGTTTAATCAAAGTTTGAGAACAAAGAAACAAACAAGTGAATGGGGTACATGTGTTTTATATAACTAAAAAGAAACCAGATTACCAGAGCAAATAGCAAATAGCATTTATACTCTCCACCTTTGATAATGGGTAGATAATTGTTCTATAACTCGGAAGAATATATTTTCAGTAGGGAAAATAAGGGATTAGTCATACTGTTTCTTGAAAATATTTACCGATTACTCTACACCAAAAGGGCTGTTTTACCTCTTCCTTTTGACTTAGCAAAAGAATGCATCCTCATAATTGAAATTCTGTCTTGTCAATTTGTGTGCTTATCTATTATTCTATAATGTTCATTGGGGTAAGGGGTGGGTTGGGCCAATCTTCCACAAAATGCACGTGATTGACTGGGAAGAAGCACATAACACATGAGTACCCGATGCCCTGTTGTGCTCTAGGCTGGCTATTCACCTCAGGATGGAGGGAGAACCAAAGGTCTTATCCCATAGCAAGTGTGATCTGTCCACTTCAGGTTATTTTTTTGTTATGCTCTACCACCTATATATAACTATTGTGTACAGGGTGTTTGCATTTAGTATATCACAGAGTCCACTAAATTTTGGAAAATGTAAATCATCTGTTTACATGCAAATTATTAATTTTATATATATTTTCATGTTTTCCCTCATCTACCACTTGGCAATCTAAGGCTAATTTCAAAGCAGGTGACACTGAACTTGTGAGGGTTATATATTTTCAGCAGTATCTGAATCAATCTTCATGGGCACAAAGAAGAGAGTTGTCCATTTAATCATTCTTCCATCAATTTTAACAAAAAAATAAAATGACATTGTATTACAGCTTTCAGACCATATAATGAAAAAGTGCAGAGTTTCTCTTTGTTAATTAAGTAGAACCCAAAAAGTTCATATAAAATAGATTGCTCATATTCACACTACAAAGGAATATGTTGTTTTTAATTTTTAACAAATTCAAAGGTGTGTCTTCATCAGCAGCATTGTTGTAAATTGTACTGTAGTGCAGTTCTTTTTCATAAAAATACCATACAAATGGTCAATCGATAGTCATCAGCAAAAAATAAAACCCAAAAAACTCAGAAAACAATTAACCAGGAAAAAGATAAAGGAAGAGGTAATGCTGATGCCAAAACAAGTATAATACTGTTGGAACATACAAAAGTAATCCTTATATTTTATACATTTATACAGCATATAAAAGGTATCACTGATTATGCCACTGTCTCTCTTATACCAATTTCTATTTTCTTTGGAAGCAGTTCTTTTCTTTCATCAACACTTCCTAAGGAATTTCGACAATTTTGCCCATCCATATACAATTTTGCATACACCGGGTTGGAGTAATTAGTAGGCTGAAGAAGAAAAAATAAATATAATATTATTATCAGTATTATTATCAGTTAACAACATCACTTATTTTGTAGTTTGTCAATGGTATAATATCTACATGTGATGCACTCAAGATAGTAAGTAGGACATATTTAAATGAAATTTTAAATTCTGCATTCATAGGTTTTAGTCTGCTTTAGCATGGTATTAGGTAAAAATAAAATTTTATGATTTTCAGGTAACTTGTGAAGCTAACGGGAGCTCTGATGTAAAACAAAAAGCCAGAAGAAATCATAGGGAAAGCTATGCTTACTAAAATTTTATTGTCAATGGTTAAAACGAATTGTGATGTTTTCAGGCCATATATCCCCTGTGACCTACCACCACTACCACTTATTGCTAATGCATACCCATCAATGGAAACTTAAGATGCGTAAACAAAAAGTCACCTAATTAGTTATATCTATAATTTTTCAATGTGAATTCAAATCAAGCATATAAAGACAAAAGTAAAGGAATACATCAGTGAACACTTCTGAAAAATGACAATATTCTTGCTTCAAGATCCTATATATATTCATCATTGGGCATGTCTTTGGGCTCATCTAAAGAATTGTGAAGTATGGTTATATTATGTGTTAGACATAAACATTTTGAGATAGAATTTGAAGCATGTAGCAGTGACCTCTTTCAGGTGGTAAACATATTCATCATTCATTGTTTAACAAATTGCAGCTTAACTTAAGAAAATGTTCTGTAGTTTTTGCTTTTATTGTTGTTTTGGTTCCATCTGTTTTTTCCAAAAGCATACATTAAGGCTTAGTTACAACAAGAAAACATAATTTTTGAGCCATGCAAAGGAGACAAACACCTTAGGTAATGAGAATGAAAAGCAGTTGATGTAAGAGAAGACAGAGAGCAATCTCATCCATAGAAATTCTGATATTATGTCTTATTCACTTTTTACATAAAATGAGCTATGTAATTTTAGAGTAGCTTTCTCTAAACATATTATCTAATTCAAAAAAATAAAAATGATTTCATTAGACCATCTCTGAATTTTCAATATGATGACATATTTGGAACTATATATTTATTTGCACATAAAATTTACTTATGTTAAGTAAAGCATTCTAATAAAAATGCTTAAAACTGAACAAATTTAAATAATTCAGTTTAAAATTCTTGCAAGAGATTCTTTTCTTTTTTCTTTTTTTTCTTCTTTGGTACCGGGTATTGAACTCAGGGCACTTGACCAGTGAGCCACATCCCCAGCCCTATTTTGTATTTTATTTAGAGACAGGGTCTCACTGAGTTGCTTAGCGCTTCACTTTTGCTGAGGCTGGCTTTGAACTCGTGATACTCCTGCCTCAGCCTCCCAAGCCACTGGGATTATAGGCATACGCCTCTGGGCCTGACTAGAGATTCTTTTCTAAGAACAACTAATACTGAAATACTCAAGTTCACTGTAAATGGTCTATAACACTTTCAAATCCAGTAGAAGAGATATTTCTGCTTAAGAACTTGCCTGGAATGATAACATGTTTTATATGTTATCTTGTATAGGCAGGACACATAATATAAACCTCTAATTTTTATGCTGTTTTGAAATCTCTAGTTAATTAAAAACTTAATTAAAGACAAGCTTCTATCCAAGTCAAGTAGTCATTCTGATTGTGAGGGATTCGGTAATGGAATGGATATGGAATAATGAATTTCTTCTCTCACCCCAGCAGTTAGTGGTCCTTTCAAATCAGAGTTTAGGTAGATGGGCGGCGCTGTGTGTGGAAGCTTGAAAGCACTGGGCCCTCCCCCTATATACCTGGCCTGTACATAAACAGAGAATTTTAGTTTCTCATCTAATATCATGGAACCACTTTTCATTGATACAAATCATGTTAAATCAGAAAAATAACATTAAAACCTTTTTAGCCCTGGGTCATGAGCAGTGTTTTCATGTTAGCTTTCACAGCTTAAGAAAGAAATATTAATCGAATTTTGCTTTATGGGTAGACATTTTTTATTATGTTCAGTTTACCGACAGACATGGTACTCATGCAGCAATATCCAGATAGTTCTATTGAAACTTATCTTCACCCAGGAAATACTATCTTTGCTAAGAACTCTGAAAAATGCACCAGCCTTTTCCATTTAAAATTCTGACACTAAGAAAAGTTTCGAGTTTTGACAGCTCATTCTGGACACTTGAATATCTGCTTCTAATTAAAGATTCATCATCAAGCTATATTTTTAAGGGAGAAATTTAAGTTTCACATTTCATACATCAAAACAAACATTTGTAGTTTTAGAAATCTGACTCTAGTTTGAAAGTGGATTAATTAGTAAATAAGCTTACTATGTCTACATGCAATGTGATTAACTTTAGATTTTCTTGGGTCTAAGAACAGAATTATACTGTTTCAGTCATATTTATAATATAGTACTTATGCTTATAAAAAACCCTAAAGGGGCATTTTTGAATATTCAAATATTAATGAATATGTATTTGTTAACTATCAATCTTAACAATGGATAAGTGGCTCTGGAAAATATTTCAAACATAAAACCAACTAAAAGTTGCGACTTAATTTTTTTTCCAGAATAGTTTCATTCAGAAAGTACTCAAAACAATTCTAATTGTCTATAGTCTGTCAATTTGAATTTGGATGAATCATACAGAAATTAATTATAATTTTTTAGAAAAGAAAATCTAATTAAAGATTGAGATGAATTTGGGGGTAAAACCAATAATTATTATTTTTTGGACTCTTCAAATTATTCTGTGGTAACTTCCATAGTCAGATCTATTTTATTCATTTTAGTTAAGTATTTCAGTTCTTTTGAGTATAAGGCATCACTGAACTGGAAATGTTAAACAGTTTCAAAATAACAAAAATGACATTGTACAAACATTTTCTTTGTAGTTAATTATATCATGCTTATACCAAGCTACTGCAACATAGTGATAATCTATGAAATTTGTTTCATTATTAAGGTTGCTTTGATGTGACCTTTTTTTTTTTATTATCGTCCCTATCTCTTAAGACTGTTCTATAGTTACCACTTAGATAACAATTCATACTTACATTCAAATATTAGGAGCCAGGTAGACTCAGCCTTCTCTAACAGATTCCATGCAATTTTGGTTAGTCATTCAGCAAATTGGTAAATAAATATTTATTGACTGTTAAGTGCTAAGTACATTAAAAATATATTTGAAGGGCACTGAAGCATAGTTTTATTCTCCTAGAGTAAAAATTTTTAAATGGGATACTAAAAAGCTGTTCTCTTTAAGTATACAGAATTGGATTAATTCTATCACTAGAAATAAAAACTGATGAGGGAAAATGAGAACTCTCCTTCATGAAACAAGTAAAAAGTATTTTAAATATGTTTAAAATAAGTCTCTTAACAGTTCATATTTTACTTATACTTCATTTATATTCCTAAGAAAAAAACAAAGAATCTCCAGAAGTATAATTTTTTAATGTCTTTCTTCTTCAGGGACAAATTATCAAATAATAATTTACACAGTATATATAGATTTTGAATTTCAAGTATATTTACTGGAACTAAGATTATCAGGATCTATTTCAAGAAAAAATCAGATGTAGGAGTTAGTTAATGATAAAATTATTTCTAATTAGGAAAACATCATTATAATGTTCTCTGAGAGTATAAATTTTAATCATGCAAAAAGGATTGACTGATATTAATTAAAATATTTGACCATCAATTTCTGGCTCAGACAATCTTATGAATTTGGAACCAGATTGAGTATATGAGACCCTATTCCACTACTTTAGGAATAGGTGTCATTACAAGTTTAAACTCATTTAGCTGTAGATTGGTCACTTTGATTATTGGTCACTTTGATTAAAAGTGTATTGTAGATAAAGTCTCTTTAACAAATCAGAAAATAAATAAATATTTAATAAATAAATAGACTAAGAAAATTAACATTAGCAAAATGGTTTAAAGAGTTTAACAAAGGAAATATTCTAAAATTGTCATTCAAAATATTCAGATAATTTAGTGAATCAAATCTTTGCAAATTTATCTGGATAATTGTATCAAGTGAGCTTATGGAAAGTAATAAGAAGTAACAGAAACCTTAAATAGATTATGACTGTTTAAGGAATATCTATTGATGATATGTTTCACATCAGTATGGATAAGATAGCAGATAGAGAAGTATTTTTCAAAAGTGATTGGATTACAAAGAAATTAAGAGACACAGCTTAGTGGTTCTCCAAGGATGCACTGTTGGAGATGAAATACTTGTTTTAACAATGAAGCATTATATTCTTTTTCTACTGAAAACAAATTAGCCAACAGTTTACACTAATATGTATATTTAGACATGCTAACACATCAGCATATTTCATTAGGATAATATTTTAAATGAATTGTACATCTTTATCAACTGAGTGAATAATTCTGTTCATTTTATTGTTAACTTGCATGCCTCAAGTGAATGCCGATCACACTGTACTTTTTAAAAAGAGGCTATCTCATTCAATTCTGTTATGACAATTTTAGATATTAAAAAAGATGAAATTCAAGACCATATAACAGAGCTGTGATTCAAGAAAGTTCATGCTCACTGTCCATTATTTTAAGCTGTATTACCTTTGTTGGATCAATCATAAAGCCAGGATCTAAAAGACCTCCATCGTTGTGGTCATGATCCACCTCATACATGTTATAAGATGGATTGCCAATTTCTACATTTATTCCTCCATTGATAATGGGTTGTCTTCTAATTGTTTTTGTCCTAGAATATGTGAACAGTAACATAAATGTGAATTATATAAATACCACAACTCAAGGTACATGAAATGATCATATTTATACATTTACTTATTTTAATTAAACTGATAGGACATTTATAAATTAAATGCATTTGAAATAAATTGAAAGATATTTGTCAAGTCTCTAACTATCACAAAACTCACACTTTGATTAATCATTTTCCAATCACTTTGATTTAATAAAAATATACTGGAAATAAGTTTCTCCTAAACAGCTAATGCCAATTTTTTCCCTTCAATCTGAAAACTATCCCTAAAAAAACACTGATGAAACTTTTGAAATAGACTATTTTAATCCCAAAATTATATGATAGAATCCTAACAACTCAAAAAAAAAATGACTCATCAGCTCTCAGTTCCTAGATTAAACCCCACAGACAGCTCATTCCTCCTGGCTCTGTATAACTGCACCTTCATGTCATTTGAAATAATGATACTTCCAGCCAAATATAAACTAAATAAATGCACTATGTTAATGAAATCCACAATTCATGACATACATATTTGCTATAATTCTGTTGAAATTACTAGTCATACACAGTAATATAATAAAATATACTTCAGAAGCCCCTGCTGTTTTAGGGAAAGAGTACTGAAATTTAAGGAGTATGACCTCTTGTTATTTTTGTTAGAATGGCTCCATTTATATATTCTATCAACATAATATGAGGGAAGATTTGAGTAAATTACAATCACATAAAATAGAGGGTTAATAGGATTTGTAAAATATAGGAAATTGTAGTTGGAATAACTAAATCATGTCATAAGAAATTTTAAAATACATATATATTTCTACAACTTTTTTGCATGATTTATTCATTGAATATTAATCTAGAACACCGAATCTTACCTTCTTTTTCTCTTACAAAGAACTAAACCAATTACTAAGGTGGTTATCAAAGTCACCAAAAGGACAAGAGGCACAATGATGGCAATGCTTCCTGGAAAATAAATGAAAGAGTAGATAAATAATTAAGTAAAATGAAGAAAGACTGACATAACGAAGAACTTTACTATGCCAAAACATTTTGTTATTGATATACTAAAAATAAAGGTCGACCCAGATTTGTATTCTAAGTTCATCATTATGTCACTAACATATTGCTTTCCTATCAAGCACATAGTTTTCATAGTTTTTTTATCAAACACAAAATTTCTGGGAATATTTCTTTAGATGCCTTTCATTTATATATTGCCTTTAAATACTTGGAGATTGGAGATGGTGACTTCTCTGACAGCCTGGGTTTACTGATTCCCACCACACACATTTACTTGCAATAATGCAAGGACATGCTGGTAACTACTTATAAATCAAATGTGACTGAATACACATTTACACAATTGCACTGGCCACATTCCCATCCTTAGTTTTGTTCTCTTAGCTATAAATAATTTCTGACTTTGAGTACAAGTGGAAAGTTTAATATTAGCCTGAAAAAGAAAAGCGAAAGTAAAGGTTGGATTTGGATGGACCTGAGCTTAAGTATCAGTTTTGCAAATTGTTGGAAAAAAGGCCTTGGGTTAGATTTTTATACTCTTCATGGCTCCTGTTCTTCACCAATAAACCAGGGACAAAAAGACTCATAGGCAGGGTTGTTTGATTTTTAAAAAGAGTGTGGGAAGCAGAGGATTCTCTTAAGTTCCAGTTGCTGAATAGTTTCATCAAAACACATTTTGTGGTTTTGTTGCTGATGTCAATTTTCCCATTCTTTTCGTGTATATAAGAATAGTTTTAGTCTTTATCACTACTAAAATGGATCTTCAAATGCTTTCCTTAGTTTATGCAGCTGAACTGAAGGTAAAAAGACAACTGAAAAACCTTTACTTGTCTTCCTAGGTTAGAAATAAGGGTGAACTATTATTATTGTTGTTGTTGTTGTTATTTTAGTCAGATATGTTAGTAGACAACCATATCTCTTAATGGTGTTACCAGAAGGAGGATCCACTCACAGTAATGTGTCACTTATGTCATGAAGAAAACTGAATGCAAGGGTTGCTTAATGACAGAAGTATTAAGTAGTTCCATTAGTAACTACATTTTTAGTAGGCAAATATTTATTCCCATGGAAAAAAAAGGGTTTTCATAAATATTGGGCTGATTCAGTCAAGTCATATTAATCAGTGGTTCACCTAAGTAATAAAGCAATCCAACAAAAAAAATAAAATTTAATATAGAAATCTGGAATGGCTGAGAAATGGAACATTAAGAATTATTATTAAGAATCTATTAACTACATGAATTTTTCTCTGCAAATGCATATACATGTAAAAGCACTGAGTAGAAGTTAATGGCTATATTATGAATAATAAACAGACACTTAAGGACTTTCATATAGAAGTATAGATGTGTTTTAATAGTTCTAGTAAGAGATGACCTGGATGAGATAATCCATGCTGAGGGCACTTACTAAAAGACAAAAGTCCTAATTAAGGAAATTTCGTATATAAGACAATTTTCTAAGTTGGAACAAGCAATTACTTGCCTAAAATAACCAAATAACAAGCTCTTGTATATAAGAAAAAATATGAGTCACTTCTTTAACTGTTTTTACATGTTACCAGAACTATACAACATAGTGAGTTTGATATTATAATACCGCTTTGGTTTTGGGAAAGTGAACTTCATACGAATATGTAATTTATTAGCAATTAATGAAAGCAGAGAATCTGGCACCTTAGATAGTAATTAACATTTGTTCACAAATTTTAAATATCAAAGAACAGCTTGGTTTCTTCATAAGCTATGACTTCAATTGATTGATCGTGACTGTATAAATATCTTCACTTCATTATTTATTCTTTTCTATTAAAATTTGTATAATCGATAGATGTGAAATATCTACCAATATTGGTTCTAAGCTATATAAATTTTCTTTTTGCCTATTGAAATGTTAAATAATTTAGAAAATTAGATTTTACTTTTCCCACGTAGTTACTGTCATTCCTATAAAGTAGAAAGCTATTAATTATGCATGCTAAAAACCAAAGGATTTCTTTTTTATTTTCCCACTACTGATGGCAGTTGTGATCCCATATATTACAGCTCTAAGAAGCTAGATTTCTGATATGTTTATGTAACCAATCAAGGTAACTGCATTCATGCTTAGTGCCAACAATAAATAATGCAAGGTATCAGTTTGCAAATTTTTTCTTGTAAAATATTTTATATTGATGGAAACAACTAGCAACTACAATTTTTTTTTAAAAAAATCATAAATGTGTATTTTTCCAAGTAGCAGATCTAGCCATAAATGTAAATATTGTATTATTAACAAAATCTATCCAGGCCTATTGCAAGTTATTTTTAGTAGTACATTACTGATGGATGATTATAAATTGATTAAAAACAAAATGGACTGTTTTTGTTAAGAGTAGAGGAATTGGCTCAGTAACTTTTTCATATAAAATAAAATGAGAATTCCTTTGCAACATGGTTCTGAAGCCTCATTATGCATCATGTTTTCATTAAAAGCATGAACCACATTACCATGTTGCTATGGAGGAGAGTTTCCTTCCTAGGAGAGGTGGATAACAGACTGGAGCCAGGCTACTTCTGTTCAAAGCCTACTAGCAACATAAACTTGGGCAAGTACTTATCTTTGTCTCAGGTTACTCAGCCATAAAATGGATGTCATCAACAGTATTTCAAAATGGTATAAATAGGATTATGTCAATAATAGACAGTACTACATACATTTATAATGAATAATGTAAAATGTGTATTTCCCATAGTACCCTGTTCATGCCTGTATTTTATGTTTTTCACAATTATTACATATATATATATGTGTGTGTGTGTGTGTGTGTGTGTGTGTGTGTATGCACATTTAATATTTTTAATTGTATATGGACACAATACCTTTATTTTATTTATTTATTTTTATGTGGTGCTGAGGTTCGTACCCAGTGCCTCACACATGCTAGGCAAGTGCTCTATCGATGAACTAAAACCCCAGTCTGGTACTGGTATATTTTAAGCTCTTTGAGGGCATGGTCAGTTTGCTTCTCTTTGTTCTGCAGATCACACAGTTCTAAGTATGTCCTGGGATCTATGTATTTGATTTTCACTTAGTAAATTTATCTTAAGTGCTTGTTATGGCCCATACACTAATGTGTATTCTCCTTTCTCAGAAGATACAAATGAACTTCCTTTTATACTGCTTGTTATCATGGGATGGCAAAGAAATAGATTTATTCCACACCAGAAATACTACTCTATGGAAGCTAAGCACTGCCCTGGGACCTTAAAGGATGTACACCAACATGATGTGGATGTAGGAGAACAGTGTGTCTGTGAGACCTGAGGGAAGAGTCCTCTTCAGTTCCCTGAAGACAGTACAAAACCTGGGGGATTAACATTAATGAAGAGCAAATAGGCTGGTATGTAGAATGCATAGTGCTAGAGAATAGGTGGAGAATACCATATAGTCGGGGTAGAGAAAACCAGGTGAGGCTGTGAAGAATGGTAAGCCACATAAATGAGCTGGTCATGTGTACTTCTAGAAAAAAACCATTCTGCTCACCTCAATCTTCCCTGGCCAGGCTTGATCTTTGCTACATTTGTTTGTTTCCTTCACAATTGTTTATTAATTTGTACATTTTCTTATTTGCTTCCTCTCTTTATTGCTGTCTATCCCACTAGAATCTCCGCTTCATGAGAAAAGGCCTCATCTGCCTTTTGCAATCATCTATCTCTGGGGTCAAGTATAGTTCTTGGCACTTGGTAGAAATTTGATAAACATCTGCTTTGGGAGAATTAGGGCAAAAGCATTGTTGTGTTGCTTTTTCAGTTCAATCCTTTTATTTGCTAATTTGTGGTTCCTAATGTCATACAGACAGTTTATTTTTCCTTATTAAAACATGGTAGTGTAGAAAAGATAAAGATGAAGAAAGAAAAGAAAAACAATGACTCCCTGACAGGTATCACATCTCTACTATAAACTGCAGCATCTCTACAGTACTGGCCCATAGAATGTTGAGTATATTTTTATCTTCTTTAATTTTAGAAGATACCAGAAGTGGCACAATTCAAACTTTGAGCATCCGGTCTCTGAAAACTTTATGTGAATTTCAAATAGGGGTATGTAATGAATATTTTATCAAACTTGAGTTTAGAACTCTTCAAAGTATCTTCAGAAGAGTCAAACTAGCTTTTTCAAGTAGAACCTAAGCACAAAGCCCTGGGATAATAATCTGCCTAATTACACAGGCTGATTTTCAGATACTTTAAACATCAAGGGCCAGAAAACACCTGTACCACTACTCCAAGATAATTAAGAAAACTGTGCATGAATTAGAAAGGTAAATCTCCATGCTAATTGACAGTAGTTGGGTGAACAAAGGCAGTATATTCTTGACTATGCTGAGGTCCAATGATTATGAGATATTCAACTTAAATGGAAATGCAGATTTGAAAACACAGTCTTAAAATATAAATCTTATTGACTTGATTTCCTATGACTTACGCTCATGTTTGAGGAATGTTTGGCAACCATTCAAAATAACTGATTTCACCTGAGAGAATACAAGTAAATCTCATACTATAACAAGGATTAGTTTATCTATTTCCTCCTTTCAATTCTATTAAGGCAAATTTCTTTAAGCAAAAAATGTCTGATGATAACACCTTCAAATAGAGTCATTATCTGATCAACTTTGTTCTAGTCTGTGATAATTTGACATTTACGTAGCTAATAGCCCTTTCAATGTGCATTGATACTTCCATTAAATTTAATGACTTTAAATCAGTGATGGAAGAAAGAGCCACAGAATCTTTGGGAACAAGGTTACAACTGCTTGCAAATCCTCCCTTTTGTTATGCTTTATTTAAGAACTGTTGCCTGTAATGAGGGTGGTTCTTGCCCATAATTGGAGACACGATTCCCCAATAAAACATCTGAAGCATCCTTCTTTGAACCATTTTCCAGACAATTCTCCCTTTTCGGATGGACCTTATATTAAATTTAGAAAATTCAACAGACATCCTATTCTATTTTCTTCTACTTTTTGAGAATTTTATCAACATTGAAATTAATTTTGACTTTCTAAAATATAAAGGTTGAAGCACCTAAACTTCAAAATCCCAATTTATAAATTCAATGTATATTATAGGTTGGTAACTTCAAGTACATTTTTTATTTTTAAAAAAAGCTCTTAATGATTGTTGAGCTTTGCAAATAGTTTACAAAATCACATTTAAATAACTATGCCTCCAAAATTTTTACTAGTAATATTGGTTTGAGCCATAAGATCTTGGGAAGAAAAAAGAGGAAGTACTTTCTTTTAATTTACCTCATGTGTGTCAAATTCAAAAGTCATATTTGGCCACATCTAATATTTTATGAAACAATTCTTCAAACCCTATTGCTCTAGTCCTACAATTATATGCCCATAGCTTCCCTAAGGGCTGCTCACTTCCCTGACCTAATGATGGCAAACAAATTCCAAGCTAAATACAAAATGCTCCATGAAAAGATCAGAGGTAAGGGTTACTCACCTCTTCAAATTAAAATATTCACAACCAGAATATTTATTCTAGACCTTTATGTCATGTTTAAAAGATGGTCATGATTAAAAGCCAAATTAATCTGTGAATGATGCAAGTTTGGACAATGTTGCTTGAAGAATTTCAAGTAATGATAGAAACTATTTTGCAAACAGAGACAACAAATAGGTATATCAGCAAACACTGGAACCTCCGTTTAGGATACAAAAATCATGTCCTTTGGGAGTTTCTTAGTATCTTTATTTTTCCAAAAAACATGTATTTTTTTTCATTTATTTTTATGCATTCTGTGTCTCCATCCAGTAAAAAAAAAACTAGTAAAAAAATGCTGATGTAAATGTTGATCAGTCAGGAATATTATTTTTCCTTCTGAAGAGTGTACTCATTTGGTGCACACTACAAATTATTTGAATTCTTTCCACTTATGGTCAAATTAATAAAAATATGTATGAATTGAGAAGTTTTTCTTCGGACTTCTCTTTTAAAATTTTTCATAACAGCTTTTAAAAAAGTCAGAAAATAAATAATGACACATAATGCTAATGGCAATAAACCTGCCCCCAAATTATAGCTGCACAAAACAGGATTGGAAAAATGTTGACACACACACATTTTTTTTTTGACAGTGAATTGAACATTGCATTTAATTTTGTTTAAATTAATTTACATTAAAATGAATGATATTGGATTCAGTTACTGGGAAACTTTTGAGTACATCTGTATCAACATGGTTTATGGATTTACTTTTCTATTCCTCATTTTATGTAATCTACACACTGATCAAGTATCTAGCCAATATCATTTCAGAACATAATTTTTATAAAAATTATGACTGTGATATTTTATATCCTTTTTCATACTCAGAAACCTGGTGATATATATTTTAATACATTTTAACACAACTACTTTAAAGACAAAATAAATGCAATAAGTCATCATTAATTGCTTGATAATTTATGTCTCTTTAAACTAATCAATCCAGTCTGGTTTTTCAACAACACATTGAAATGCATTTCAAGAGTATACACTTTGCTCTAATTAAACATAATCACTTTTCTTCCTTAAGCATTCTCATATCCATTGTGGTATTTGCAGCCTTTGTAGCTGATGAACATTTTTTTAAGAAAAGTCAATGCTAGTTTGCAGATGTGTATCATGAAAACTGCCTTAAAACACTCACAAATGCTGAATCCTGCAACCAGAGGAGAACTCAGAGCCTCATCCATGAAGATTTTCCATGAAGATTTTCTAAGTGTCCATTCCCTCAATAATGGCATTACACACACACACACACACACACACACACACACACACACACACACACACACAAACACACACACACATATATACACATGTATGTAGATATAATTTCTATACTAGGTAGATCACAGAGGATATTATTCTGAAGAACTTACTTGTGCTGATATGATCAGATTTGCTGCTTTTGGGGGCTGGCCTCTCACACTGTGTGCCTGACCAATTGGTGGAGCATCTACAAAGATCAGAACAAGAATAACAAAAGATTAGTAAATAGAAAACCCAGGGGCCTGTTAATATAGAAACTACAAATGAAATAACATAGCAGCCAGTCATCACATATTAATAAATTTTAGATAGAGGTTTCTGCATATTGTCAGTATGCTGAGGGTAAGTCCAATTATATATCATTTGTTGAAAGACCTTTTAAAATTTAGATTCATAGCCATTTCTCTTCATTGTTCAACTTAAAATGGCACACTTAATAGCAATATTGAAGTCATGCTAAAAATTGGAGATTAAGAATTTCTGAACATTGAGAGTAGTTAGAAAAATTGTATCTGTATAATAAGCAAATCCTTCTTTATAAGTTTCTATGATTTCCTTTTCTGGTTATCTAAAGCCCAAGGTGGAGATAACTACCAGGTGCAAATGGTAATCTGTTCTCAGAGTTCAGGTTGCAGAATGTTTTTCCTAACCAGAGACTGGAAATTATAGCGCCTTTCCTTTTTTAAATTATATTTCTATTAGTATGAAGCCAAGAGAATCTGTTCAAGTTTTTATTGACAAAAGTAATTTTCCCCATGTAGGTACCATGAGATTATTATGAAAAGTCTAGCAGAGGATACAGATAATAGTTCTGTTAAAAATTAATTTTTTAAACATAAATCATAATTATATAATTAGGTGGTTGCATCAAAATAAATGCTGGAACAGTTTTAGTTGTGCTTATACAATGTATATTGGCTAACACAGCTGCCTCTATGAATCTGTCAGAGGAAATCCACAGAGAAACAATTTAATTGGCCTCACTTCTTATTTAAAATGACTGTCAAATGCTACCATATCCAGAATAGTTGTACACAATAAAAGAACAGCTTCCAGAACCATTCCAAGTGGGTCTTTCTGGGCGCAGTGGGCCAAACTAAATAACTGCAATTTCAAGGTTTCTGTCAATTCTGTCACAGCCAATTCAGATAGTTGAAGCTATTTTATAAACTAGGTTTCTATTATGCCATGTGCATTATTTGTGATTTTTGTAAAAGCATCATTGGCTGTCATAAAACATGGGTAAATTCCATAAAATCATTATACTGACAAACTCAAATCATGGACACAGAAATGTGTTTCAAAAAAGCAATGTATTACCTTCAGCATAATTGACAAGAATATCCTGTCCAAGAGTATAGTTATTTGATTAATAATGATAAATTATAAAATTATGAGCATGAAGAATGATTTAAATGAAAATTAACATTATTATTTATATTATGATTCCAGCCATCACTCATGCATTAGTCCAACTTTTTGTTCAGTTACCTTATATAAAGCTTACATATAATTTTCTATATATCACAATCATAAAAACCATATTCTAAGTAAATCATTAAAATAGTTAAATAATTTAAAAACAGGATCTGTTACACTATATCATTGAAGTGGGGTAATGTAATGAGCACATTTTCATATAAGTAGGATAAAGTAGACAATGAATAAAATATTTGACTATTATTTTTTTCCATTTGTGTTTTTTTTGTAGGCAAATTATTTAGAAAAAATATTCCAATTTTTCACAGATTCTAATTCTCAAGAATCCATAGGTAATTCACAGTAAGTTGTTTAGGAACACTTTGTCAACACATTCTTGGAATAAATGCTGATGATTGTAAAATTCTTTTGGTTTAATTGTAGCTTTATATCTGTCAAATCTTCCTAATAGACCACTGAAAATGTTTTATATGCTCCAATGAAAAAAATAATAGTGATTATACAGTAATTTAATTATATGGCTGATTATACAAGTCTGAACGCAATTATATACTTATTTATTAAAATACCAAAAATTTGCTCTTTACATTACCTCATTAAAAAAAAAAAAGCCAAAGTAAATTGGGATTCATCTTAAAGAAATGACCTGAGAAATTTGTTTTTGTGCTAATACAGATAAGAACCTCTGGGGCTCATCATTACACTGACATGCTTTGAAGTCAGAAGGTAGAATTGCTTAGGAATTGGAGGATTAAATACTAATTGATCCAATTTTGCTCTAACTTGACTATCACGCGTATTTTAAATGCTTTAGGAAATTATGAGAAAATATACCTCTAGAGCTAGATACTGGCAAATAGGGATTACTAAATAAAGAGGATAAGGATAGTGTGATTCTTATTGTATACTCTGGAATTATTTAAGTAAGATAGATAGCATTTATCAACAATATAGTATGATTTCTTAATTTATATGTGGCTTGAAACCCCCCCACACAAAGACACTTTCTAGTGGTCACAAACCTCTTCTCTTTTAAATTATAGGAGTGCATTTAAATTCCCATTCCTCAGGGAATGTTTTACTTATTTCATACTGGAAATAATTCTTGAAGACTGCATTGGGAAATAATTAATTTTAATAGTTATACATCTTAATCAGCTGATGATCACCTTGCGATTCTCCCTCTACTACTTATAAAATGTTTTATGACCAAAGATAAAATAAGATATGTTCCACTGTTCTGCATTTGTTCCAGTCTTAAAAAGTAATCACTTTTGAGATATTAAATCAAATAGAAATCATTATTCTTGTTTCCTACCTGACAAAATTACAACTTAAAGCATTTGCTGCTCCACAAGTTTTTCTTCCAATGGTTGATTTAAGACCAAGTATTTTTATCATCTTTATAGAAATTCATAAATCTTCATATTTAAGTAGACTACAATGATCAAAGCCATTAATGGCAGAGCATTTAAGAAATGGAACGTGTGCAGATCATCAAAATTTCCTGTCCAATTCCTCACTGAATTATTTGCATAATCATGCTCACTATAATTTCTCTGGCATTCGCTCTCTCATTTTCATTATTCCTCAAGAAAAATTCATAATGCATGCTCTGGTCATCTTTCAACCTGCCCTGTTGCAATCCATTGCTCCCTGTAACTCATCTAGAAACAGTTACCTGTAAGTTAGTTCTGCATGGCTTTCCCAAGAAATCCTTCAGTTCAGGGTATTTTATGGTGTTTGTAATCATCACAAACACATGTGTATTATTCATTTTAAAAATATTTGACAGTTGTTTCCTGCTTCCCTTTAGCTTAAAAAAATCAGATTTATCCTATCACAACAGCACTAGAAGTTTTTATAATTTCACGAATTTTAACTAAATATTGTTAGACAGATACAGATTCTCGATTATTTAACCAATCATTTGTCCTTCTTTCTCACTGTTCCTAGCAGCTTTGTGTAGCAACTTAGTCCCCTGATGAATGGTTGTTGATTTAGCATTCTGTGACTTCTTTATTCTTTCCTAAGCTATAGACATTGAGCAAAAAGATTATTTGTTATTCTTTTAATTCCACAATAACTGTATATATAAAATGCTCTTAACTATAATATATTTTGTGATGTTTGCTTTATGTTCTAAGCTAGAATAATGGTCATCAAATTGAAAATTTTGTTAAAAGTTCATATTCTGGGGTCTCACACATGAGTGATTTCAGTAAGCATATTGAAATTGTGGTCCAGAATCCATATTATACAGAGGTAAACTGATGCACTAATTCACAAACTGTACTTTAAGAAATACTTGACATAAATACTATACTCCCACATACTTTATACTTGTACCAAATATTATTCAATTTTAATTATTAGTATGAGAATAATAATATGTATTCCAACATTGCTCTAAAGATTCAATAACCTAGCTAGAAGTTCTTTAGACAGTATCTGGCAAACTAAATGGTTTATTTAGTTATTTATTTTTCATACTTAATTCTCACCTGAATGTGACTATATAAAACACATAGTTAATTTGTCATGCCCTGTAGTTCTTATAATTATTATGAAGCTACTGTATTTTTGTTTCAATTATAATTTTCTACAGCTTACAAGAACACTGTGTATAAAGGTAATAGTATAAAACATTACAAGAAAGCATCATAAACACTTTTAAAATATCAAAATAAGCTAGGCTTATCTAACAGAATAAAATATAATCTTTAAAATGAAAGTTATTATGTTTAATAGCACAAATGTAAGACATATAATTAATCTGTCCAAAATAATGATAGCCCTGAAGTAGTACAGTGATAATTACAGAGAACCGAAATCAGATGTAAAATACTGAATATGTACTAAAATCTTTAGGTATTATCTTTCATAGTAACAATGATCAATTATATCAACTGATCCTGTCATGTTGCAGAAATGTTGTTTAGAGTCACCCAGTTTGGTAAGACTTCTAAACAAAATAATGAGAATAATATCTGCTTTCTCTTTTCATCAAATTTAAAGGTCATGGAACTCTTCTGATCATATTGAAATTCAAAGGTTAACCTTAAAGCAATTTTAAATTGAATTTTTCCTCTCATATATATGTGTGAGGTTGCCCTTATTAACCATGATGATAGAAGTACTCCAAAAGAAAAATATTTTAATATACCTTTCTCTATCTTCACATAGGAAAAAAAATGACACAATGGGATTTAAGAAGCCTTGGAAAAATGATGTATGGTGTTATTCATATCTCAATACTTCTAAATCTCATTCAAAAAATTTAAAATATGATAACTTGTTATGATGTTACCAGATTCATGCAAAAACATTTTCACATATTGAAAAAATATTAGAACAATCACTTAAAACCTTAATTTTATTAGGGTTTCAAATTTCACTTCTTTGGTGTCGAGTACATGATACTTCTGACTTAGAAGCTCTAACCTCTACATACTTCTCTTGCAGTCACTAGCACTGCAAAATTCAAAATATGTCCTTGCATTATGGATAGATATTTACATATTTATTCAACTAATTTTATTTTAACACTATTTTTCATCTGTGATTGTTTCATAATATCCTTAGGTAAAATCATTTGTTGTATAAATATGGATTCTTAATTTGTTAATATTTTTCAAATATTTCTCACAAATTTTCATCTCCAATCTTGCATAAGGTTCAATTAAGATTTGCTGAACTTTGAGTCATATTCTAGGGTGGATACTTTTCATATATTAATATACCTATATTCAACATCTACAATAACCCTATAAGAAGGAATTTATTCACCATATGAAATAAGGAGATAAGTGCATGTTCAATTAATTTACTTAAACAAGTAAAACTGGGTAAGTGGTAGGAAAAAAAAATGTGAGGTTATATCATAATCCTTTTAATTCAATGTCGGCAGAATAGGAAGACATGATTTTCTTTATTCCCTTATTCAGGACAATATGAGGCTTTTAATAAAAGAGTCAAAATATTACTTGGCTGAATGCAAATATAATATGTTTTTGAGTAGTAAGATTTTAACAATTAGAACATTGTCTCAGACCTGTGAACCCACAATGCCGGGTAATCTGCCTCTGGCAGTGGCTATGAGAGATATATTATTGAAAGGTACTAATATCTTTCTAGAAATTAACTTCACATTTTTGGAGTGATTCCAAGATACTAATATATCTTTAAAGAGCCATCATTTAAAAAAATCATCTAAAATGTAAAAAGAAGTATAACCTTTATGATAACCCATATTAAATTTCCACAGTTTACATATGTCTTATTTGATGTTTTAAAATAAACTGCTTGGTACTATAATTACTACTTACTCCATACTATTCTTAACCCAAATTTGACTCTTACTTTTTCCATGGATTGACATTACTCTGAATTGTCTTATTCAAAGAGCCAACGTTAGTGTCTTAAATTTATTTATATGTGATGTATGAGTGCACTTGATTCAATTATATAATTATGTATTATAGTAGCTAATTTTAAAATAATAGACTACATCTTTAAGTGTTAATTGGTACTGACGGGATTAAGGCAAATTATTCCTATGTTAATAATATGAAGATTTGGTCAGAATGTTCTTGATTTCAGAGAAGTAAAATAAAATATGGCAAAGTATAAAAAGGTAATGATTCATACAATAATATCATACTAATGATTATTTTAAGAAAGATAAATGTTAATGAAACATTCCAATTGAGGTGACCATCAAAAAGGTAAAATTAATAAAATGGATTAAAGTGATTTTTCAGAAGTAAGGCAAAATATTACAGAAAGAATGAAATGTGGTTTACCACAAAATTATCCACAAATTTGTTAAGTTAGAAATGTTTAAACCTAGAATTCTTTGCAGTCCACTTGTGTGGCAATGACCACTAACATTAAATGATGATGGAATAATTAGAAAAGAAATGAAATCCCTAACAATGGAAAACTTTTACCATTTATATATTATCCAGGAAGTTTTACTGAAAGCAGATCAGAAAGATATTTTTAGAATGAGTAGGCTAATTCTACTTAAATGAATATATTACATGGATCAAGTTAAATGGAAAAGGAACAATAATAAAATTAATATTAAGTAATATGGTGGATATAATTGAAGACATAAAAGTGGGCCATTACATTAGAAACAGTGGTTACAATTATATAGCTAAAGGTGGGAAGGAAAACTGAATGTATGCAGCAAGAGCAGTGGAGAGCTCCCAAGGTGAATATCTAATTCCAACACTGGTTTTGGAGAGGGAAAACCTTTGTGCTCAGTGATAAAGCAACTAGCTTGCTATCTGAATATTTTATATTTAGCACAAAGTCAGAGTAAGCAATAAATCATTTTGTATGAAAACCTTCTTTCTTAATTCTTTGAATGTCCAGGGTATGAGTGATAATACCTGAAATTATTATGGGAGTGTGTGGCTTGTCCAATGATAGTTATTGAAGATTATGCAAAGTGTGTTGATCTTATACAAGGAGCATTAGGATGTCAAGAGACCTTATTACAAAGCTTTGAGTGTAAATGTCACTGTAAGTAAATATATGACTCTAATTCTGTAAAAGTATTCAATTCACTTTTAGTGACAGTGCCATTTTTTTTCTTTTTTAGTGACAGATGTTAGTTATTTGTTATATCTAAATCACTGAAAAATTAATTCAATGCACAAAGGTCTATCTCCCTTTTGCTACTTCAACACATACCTTCTTCTAATTATAAGATTTCTTGATGATCCCTACAAATCTACCAAAAGGTAACACCAAAGATTTTCAGACTGATTTGTGATTGATAAAGGGGCCTGTGTTAGTGTAAATTTCACCTTCCCAATGAGAATCATTTAGCCATGAACATAATGTAAGAATTGTACTTTCAATTTTTTTTTTTTTTTCAGTTTTGAGATACGGTCTCAGTAAATTGCTTGGGGCCTTGCTAAGTTGTTGAGGCTGGCTTTGAACATGCAATTCTCCTGCCTCAGCTTCCCAAGTCACAGGGATTACAGGAGTGTGCTACCTTGCTATGCCAAAATATTTTTTCAAATGACTTTAATTGTTTAAAAAATTCTAAAACTATAAAAAATTGTATATACATACATATTTATCTATCTCTCTCCATATATGTACACACACACACACACGTATATGGTAGATCAAGATAAAATAAAATAAGCAAGATTTGCTATTAACCATTTAAAAATTAATAGATTTAACAAATTGGTCCATCTTACAGAATTGTAAATTAGTCACAAAACACAGATTTAACATTTATAGTAGCATGCTAGAGACAGACAAACATTAAAGTTTATGACAAAAGATTCTCATTAACACACATATCTTTTTTATTCCAAGTGTTGGACTGCTTTTCTTAGACTCAAGGAGAGAGGGTTTATGTTGGCCTAAAAATTGATTCATAAAATAGATATGAATTTCTTGAATAAATCTAAAGTGCTATAAAATATTTCAGTAGTATTTTACAAGAGAAAAAAACTGCAATTTCGGGTCACTTATGAATATTACTACATATTTGATCAACATTCACAAATACCCAGAATTTTATCTTTTTGTGTTTCCCTATATATGAATTTATAAATGTATAAAGATACATTTTCCTGTAATTATGCTTGACTATGACTTACTTAAAGGTAGATATATCTATTATTTACCTGTGGAATCCCTCATTTTTTAATAGTATCCAATACATAGTACACACACACACACACACACACACACACGTATGCTGTATTTTATATATTTATATATATATATATATATATATGCGCCATGTTGACAAAATGAATGAATGACTACATGAAGTTGTGGAAGAGGGATATTTGAACACTTATGAATACACATACATACATACTCAAATGTCATATACATGTGCTGTGCCTTAGTTTGTTAATTATATATAGAAATATTCACAGGAACATGCTTGCAGCTAGTTACCAATAAAGGATATCTTTATGAAAGGGAGATTACTACATTATGGGAAACATTTTACACATAAGACACTAAATTCTTTTAAATGTTATTCCTTCCTTTTTTCCTTCATTAATTTATTCATTAAATCTTCATTCTAGTAATTTTGGCATAAATAAATTTTATTCATTCAGTGACAGAAATTGTGTCCCATTCAGTTCTTGTCAGAAGGAGGCAGTAATTTAAGAAAATTATTTTTAAATGACAAAAAAAATCAGTTCTAGGGGCTGGGGATGTGGCTCAAGTGGTAGCGCGCTCGCCTGGCATGCATGCGGCCCGGGTTCGATCCTCAGCACCACATACCAACAAAGATGTTGTGTCCGCCGAGAACTAAAAAATAAATATTAAAAATTCTCTCTCTCTCTCTCACTCTCTCTCCTCTCTCTTTAAAAAAAAATCAGTTCTAAAATTGTTTGTATATAAATATTGTGATATGGAAATCAGGTCCAAAATTTAATTTAAGTTCATCAATTAATTTAAATAATTATTTGAAATAAAGTCCCAATATGTGTGACCTATATGGAATGTGTGAGTTTTAGAATTAGGCCCTTGTTGAAATGCAGGCTCTTCTTTTCAAAAATGATCTTCAAGTAACCCATACCATTTCAAGTTTCTCAGTTTCAATATTTTACAGGAAAACATAATTTCCTGGTTAATCATGAATTGCTCACACCATTTAACCATATTTTCCTCTTTACATGTACATACTTTATTTTCTATTTTCCATTTTTACTTTCCTATTTTATGTGGTTTTCTTTTACTACTTCATGTATTTCTTTTCCTACTTCTTCCTTTATTTGATATTTTTCCCTTTTGTAATGCAAGTTGAAAATTATAAATGCAATTTTTTAAATACATTGGTTTTTATGATAAATATAAAATTTTTATGTCATCTGAGTCTGAGATAAGTAAATAAATGGATATTATTTAATATTAGGAATGTTAAATGTAAAGATTATAGTTGAAATACTAGCATCAGGATAATTACAATTTCTGGTTTGCATTTCCAATGGAAGAAACATTAGCTAAGTTTCTCTACACTTTCAACATGATGATTCTTTCTGCTACTGTATAGTGCAAAAAAGGAGAAATAAAAAATTTCCCTAATTGAAGACAAATATACAAGTTCTTTTTGTTTTTGTTGTTCTGTGTATTTATTTTTATTTTATTTTTTGGTACTGGTGAGTGAATCCAGGGTCACTTAACCACAAGCCACATCCCTAGCACTTGTATTTATTTAGAGACAGGGTCTCACTGAGTTACATAGGACCTTGCTAAGTTACTGAGGCTGGCTCTCAACTCTCCACCCTCCTGCCTCAGCCAGAGCCATTGAGATTACAGATGCATGTAAGGAATTCTTAAATGAATATGGCTAGTTAAACATATAAATTTAATTTTTTATGAGAACTATACAAAGTAAAGTTGGATCAAGTGTGAGGTTAAAGGTTGACTGACCCAATTTTATTGACCTATTCAAACATAAAACATGAGCAAGAAATAAACACTGCTATAAACATCTGAAATTTGTTATTGTATGGTAAAACTGTGAAATCTAAGGAAAACACTCTAAAAGAAAAGAGAGTGGTTACAGAAGTAACAGTTACACAAGGAAAATAATATATTATTGTATTATGCTTGGTTTCTTTGGTTATTGTATTGATTTGTTATAGTTGTACTGTGTCTTGACTAGTATAGTTTTACTCTGTTTAGTTTCTTTATCTATTGATCTACTGACTATATGAAAAGTCAAGAGTATGTCTCAAATCATTGGAAATTAAAATAACTACATCAAAATTGCATCTAAATGCTACCAGTATATAGTTTTTAAAATTTACTTTTGACAGAGACATAAAAGCGTAAGTCATACATTTTAATGACATAATGTGTTATTTTAATACTTGCATATTTTATGTAGTTATTGCATCAGGTTAAACAGAAATCTTAAACTGATCATTTCTTGATGAGGAAAACTTTCAAAGTCCTTTCTTCTAGGTTTTTGCAATATACAGCACATTATTGTTATCTATAGTACGTGTAATAATTGGTTGTGATAGTTGTCCTCTCAAAGCACAAACTGGAGTTTAAACTTGAACAGATAAATATAGTATCTCTGCTCCTATTTTCCCCATGACATGATAGCACGGCAAAAACTAGAACAAGCTACAACCTGTTACCTGGGATTGTGAAGGATAGATATCGATGTGACATTTTTTTCTTGGCCCTCACTGCTCCAAAAGGCATGCACATTTTATATTTTGTGCTTTGAAAATATGCCAAGGGGCAGAAAGCAAATAAGGAACATGCAATGACCTGACTCTTGAAATGTAGACACCACAGGCTGCTAAAGTTGAATTTCTCAACTGTCCCCTGCTGAAAACTTGCTATCGTTTGAAATCACTCATGACAATCTCCTAAGACTCTTCTCAACTGTGCTGTATGGGGCCACAAGGTCACTGCTCTGTGTGTAAGAGTGTTAGTCAGCCTGACAGCAGGACCAGTGAAGAGTATACCCTGAAGTCTCCTTTCTGCAAGACCCATATTTTGAGAAATCAAGACCTTAATTAGTCATCCAAATACAGAGAAATCATT
The DNA here is from genome assembly GCF_052094955.1 of Ictidomys tridecemlineatus. NCBI lineage: Eukaryota > Metazoa > Chordata > Mammalia > Rodentia > Sciuridae > Ictidomys > Ictidomys tridecemlineatus. The sequence continues at coordinate 112,518,542 of NC_135483.1, forward strand.
TCTACGTTTTAAAATTTGTGACAAGAGCAGAACTCATTATCTTCCTTCTAAAGGCTTACCAATGGTTTCTCCGCTACCTGTTCATTTCCTTCTCTATTTTCACCATAGGGACTTAGAACACATGCTGAATTTTTAGTAAAATAATTAGATTGAGACAGACACAAATCCAAATAAAATGACAAAGTGCCCATTTCAGATCAATCTTTCAGTGACTGTTTCTTCCATACTTGCCTATCCACTGTCCTTCTGCATTTAAAAAAATCTACTTTGAAACTGTTTATAAAGCTAGTTTCTGTGCATGTTTAGAGTCACTGATGGTGACACCAGGCCTATTCTTTCTCTGTTCTCTCAATATAATCTGATCAGGCTTTATTAATTGCAGTTTCCCTTCTAGTCATTTTCTGTCACTGTCTTTGCACTGCTAACGTTTTGTGTTTTTGTTTTTCTTTTTTCTTTTTTTTGGTACAGGAGATGGAACCCACAAGTGCTCTATCACTGCACTAAATCCCAGCCCTTTTTAATTTTTATTGTGAGAGAGAGTCATGCTAATTTGTTCAGGCTGGTCTCAAACAGGTATGTATTACTGGGCCCAGCTCTGCTGATCTTCTTTTAAATGGAAAACAATAGCTTGTTTTCACTAATAATAACTTTTTTAAAAGTCTCAATTTATTTTTCATCTTCAGATTTCTAAAATTTCAAATTATACCAGGTTCTGATCATTTCATGACTGGTCTATTGCAATGACTTCAAGATTTTATTTTTTAAAAATCTATTTACTATGTTGAAGAAAATATTCTGCATGATTTATATATGTAAAAGGGGAAATAAACTATTAACAATTCCATATTAAGATTAGAAAAAGTGTCACAGAGGACAAAAAGCAAACAAAAACTATCATCCTGTGGCAGTAAGTCTTGTATACTCTTTTTGTTTTGTGCCAGAGCCATTCCTTTTTGAAAATTCTTTGTCATCTTTTATATTACAAATGGGAATTCATTATAAAGTATATAAAATAAAATATGTTATAAAATAACAGATCATTGTGTCAGAAAGGCCTTTCTAAAACATGATGCTGTGGTATGTCATATTTCAGGTGTCACCAGTTTTCCTCTACTGCTTGTAGAATGAATTTCAAGCTCCTAGCTAAGTATGTCATGTTTCTGGGAATTATTTCATGGTTAAACCATTGCCCAATACTCCTCCACAAGTACCAGTTGTAATACACAGATCCCCAAAGCACCTGCCATATTTCCTCTTAACTCATCTTTTTCCTGAAAATAGACAGAAGCCCTCAAGGGTAGGAGCTATCCTCGAATACCTTCCTCTTCCTCCCCAGGAACAGGGAGAATTCCAAAGTAAAAACAACAGATGAGAAACAAAAGGCAAGGAGAAGATAGGAGAGAATTAATCAAATTTAGTTTTCTTAATAACATCATGTACTATCAAAGTCTTCATTTAGAGAATTTAATTTAATGTACATTCTAGAACATTCAGGAAATACCCTGCTATAGATTCAGAAGATATCATAAAGATGATAAAGTAGATCAAAAGTCATGGTAAAATAAATCATTTGTCTACTTCTGTCTGGCTCTTCATCCTGCGAAAATTTAGCATCCAAGTAAGAGGTGCTGTTAACAAAGATGGAATGATTATTATAACATAGGCCACCCTATAACATAGTACAACAGAAACATCCAGACCTTAATTGTAGAGCAGCATTAATTAAGCACATAATACATGCAGAAAGCATTCTTGTGGTTGGAATGAAATAGATAAGTCAGATCCTACCTTCCACTTGAAGGAATTTAAAGTCTACTGTATAGACATAGACATATGGTTTTAAAAGGCCATGGAGCAGAATAGGCAGCATTCCCAGGCCAATTTCATAGAAATATGTTTCACATACAAAGGCCACATGCTGAGGAGAGGTCAACACCCACCATAAAATACAGAATGCCATAGAGCAGGATGAGAGATGTAAAAACACACAAACATATACACAGAAGATAAGATGAAAAGGACAATTTTGTGGGAATGCACAATTAAAATGATAAACAAAAAATGCCCATATAAATAAATCTAACCATTGCAAGAAAATATAAGAAAAAAAGGAAGATGTGGGGAGAATGTTCATAAGTTATTTTTGGCTTTTGTTTGAAATGAGCAAGTAAAACATAAAAACTAACAGTGCTGTCTTATTTTGACCACATGGAGAATTGTTGTTGCTATGGGCAAGAAGCAATGACATATATTATAAGAAGTATTCTGGAGTCTAGCCATATTGTCATTTAAAAAACAGTAAGTGCCTAAATTGATATGATTTCTAAAGCAATGTAACATTTGAGTTAAGACATTTGGGTTTAACTTTTTTAAACAATTCAAATAATTTTAAAAACTAATTTTTTTCTGTTTTTGAAATAATACAAATTAGACAGAAAAATTATATTTATAAAATCAGCATTACCCAAATCCCACCAACATATACCATTGCTGCCATTTTGATGTACTTTAAGATTTTATTCTGTGTAAGTATGTGTTATACAAAGACATATAAACAGCTATAGTTATGTTTTATATAGTAACGTGTATTTGTGTGCTTTTCATAAAATTGTATTATGCTTACGCATTTATATATTTTTACCCCCAAATTAGATACTTATTCCTACTCATGTATATAGGTATTTGTTGATGAATGAATATAATAAAAGGGAATATTGGCAGTGTTTTTTTTTTCATTTTCAAAGGCAATAATATAACTAAGTGAGGTGGTGCATGCCTCTAATCCCAGAGACTCAAGAGGCTGAGGCAGGGGCATTGCTAGTTGGAGGCCAACTTTAGCAACTTAGTGAGATCCTATCTCAAAAAAAATTAAATTTAATTTAAATAAAATAAAGGTTTGTAAATGTAGTGTAGTGATAAGGCACTCCTGGGTTAAATCCCAGTAACAAAAAATAAAAGGTATTATCTAATAAATCAAGGGACAGGCCTTTTCTCTCTCCTGATATTAGGCATATATTATATACCTAGAAACGGTCTAGCATATTGTTTTGAAGTATCAGGTAAATAAGTCATAAAGCCATACAGATAAATGGAATATTAAATGGAAATATTTGTTTATGGCCAAGAATTTTATGATAACTCCCTCAGTTGTGCCATAGTGTGTTAACAGTTGGTTTTCTGTTATAATCTATTTTTGCTGCTAGTGGGAATTTCTGTCTTTTCAGTGTCTTCTATGTGTTTCAGAGAAATTATGGAAGAATTTATGCTGGGCTGTTAGTCTGACCCAATTTTAAGCCAGTTTCTAGACAAAAATCCCAATTGGACTCACATTAAATTCAATGTCATTCATAGTTTTGCAGTGTATTAGTGAACAATTAGTCCAAAACCACTACTTTTCACACAAGGAAAATGTGACAATGAATAATATAAGTTGTCTAATGAAATAGCTAGTTTGAGTCATAAAATCTAGGACTTTGAACCCCATATTTCCAATTATAAGTGTGAGGCATAGCAAACAAGACTATACCAAAGATGCTATGTATACAAGTTTTCATCTTCAGAAAAAAATAGTAAAAAAATAAACAAACATTCTAATTATTGAATAATATAAGTTTGCCCAGTGGTCCTAGTCAATGGAGTACTGGATAACTATTCAGAATAAAACTATCTTATTTAGGGGCTGGGGATGTGGCTCAAGTGTTAATGCGCTCGCCTAGCATGCGCAGGGCGCTGGGTTTGATCCTCACAAACACATAAAAATAAAATAAAGATGTTGTGTCCACCGAAAACTAAAAAATAAATATTAAAAACATTCTCTCTCTCTCTGTAAAAAAAAGCTATTTTATTTGACAATTACATACATCTAACATAAAGAATAATGTTCATAATGCAAGGTAAATAAATAAAAGATTATGTATAATATAACCTCCTTTAATTATATAAAACTCTACCAAAGAATATTTGTAAAAAGAAACTGAATAAGAAATACTATAATAGGTGCTACTATTGACAAACTTATTATTTTAAAATAACAGAATTATAGATATGTTACCTCTAAAATATCTATGGTCTAATAAAATTTTAAAAATGTACTTAACATTCACTTTGAGAAGTTCTTTTATTTTAGTCTGAAAATGAATAATTTAGATCATTCTTTGTCTGTCCAAATGGAGAAAGTGTTGACTTAGTTGTCTTTAGGTACACAGAGAACTTTAAGTGATTTTGCAAAAGAATTATTGTTACAAAAAATGAAGCATGTACAAAAACAAATATGGATTTTTAAATCTTTGCTACTCTTTACTACAATGTTATAAATCTCACTCAACAGCTGCTTTCAAAAAATAGAAGTTAAAAGTTTGATATATCTAAGGATACTTGAGCAAATTACCTAACATAAAATACATGTCACATAGTGACATCACCAAGGTTTCAAAATAAAAGCTTGTTATACGTCTTTAATTATTATACTGGTCAAATTCAAGCACAAATAAAGGACTTATTGGTGGCACTAAAAGACCATTATCAGTCTCATTTGTCCCCACATAGAATTTCTTTCGCCTAGAAGTTTTTACATGTACATCGTCTTGAAGAAGAGGAAACTAAGACTTAGAAAGTCTAATAGACCACAGCAAAATTAACTAGAGAAATGAATACATAAACCCAATTAATTCTAGCTCCAAAAGCTACATTCTTTCCATTCACTGTATCTTGCAGAATCAACAAGCTTCATCACTATCTGTCCCACCTTTAAGAGTAAAGACACTATCCAATAATTGGATCCCACTAGGGCTGTCAATATAGGTTACAGTTAGGAACAGAATAAGAACTTAAATCTGCATTAAGAAATCCAGAGAAAAGGAGGTAGATTTCTGTGAGCAAGAGGCCCTGATTTTCTCACTGTCCTGTGTGACCTCTTCATGAGCACCCAAGGACTGGTGATTAGTGCCCAGTGGTAGTTATTAGCACATTTGAATATCTCTCTAGATTTCAGCAGAATGAATACTATAATTCTGAGGGTATATAACCAAGAGGGCAGGATGGGTATGTGGGAAATCCAACAAAAATATTAATTGTGTTCTTAATAGAGTGACTAGGAAGGGATTCTTGAGCCAAAATGCATATGGTGACTATATTTCCTTACTAGGTCAGCCATAATAAAGTGCCACGGAGAGATTTTTTTTTTTTTGATAACAGAAATTTATTTTTTCCATGTTTTGGTAGCTATACATCTGAGATAAGCGTTGATAGGTTTGGTATCTTCTGCTGTTACTCTCTTGGCTTGTAAATGGCAGTCTTCCTGTGCCCTCCCATGATCTTTCCTCTGTGTGTCTGTGCCCTAATCTCTTCTTCGAAGGACTGGTCCAATTGGGTATGTCCAATCTTAAGCAATCATTTTACTTCAACTCCTCTTTAAAGTTTCATCTCTAAATGTGGTTACATTCTGAGGAGTTTCAACATATGAACCTATCTGGTACACTGTTGAGTCCATAATATTTACTCTCTGGCCAGTAAAAAAATCCATGTCCTTCTTATACGCAAAATATATTTACCTAATCATAACATACCCTGAATTTCATGACCCATTCTAAAAGGGAGAGATTGGAAAGAAGGAAGAATCTTAGGTCTCAAGTAATTGTACAACTTGGCAGGACAAATTCACTGTGTTGTAAGGTTTGAGAATAATCATCTTCAGCTCCATGCTCTATTCTATGGGCCCAGAAGAATGGTTTCGCTATTGTCTGGGTCTCTTGAATGATGGCCATCATCCCCTCAACAGGAGGTAGCAGCTTCATTTTGGAGGCCCTGGATAGCAGCCCTTGGCTAAAGCTCTACCCTCTTGGCCCTGGAGGCTTTAGCCATACCCACCAAAATTGAGGAGTTGGCTGGCTTTATTGCCACTTTGGTGGCAACAGCCTTGTTGACCTCTGAACCACCTTTACAATTATATTTTTCTTTTTATGAATGATAATATACATTTGCAGCTGAATAGACTTTTGGGCCCATTCTATGTTCTCCCAGAAGTAAAGCAACCTTCCTATCTCTGTTCCATTCAGTCTAAGCTGGCAGAGTTTATGCTGTGAGATGACTATTTGGATCCAGGAGTCATACCAATATTCTCTTCACAGTAAATTATTGTTTAGATTCATGTTTGTTATCCTCTCCAGAATATGTTTTATTCTCCCTACCCACTGTCTCTCCTCTTTTTTCAAAATGGATGTCTTGAGAATTTTCCCAATTTTCAAATTCTGTTTTATTTTTGCCTAACAGTTCCCTCAACTTCTCTCCCTTCTCTCACATTTTACTGTAAGCAGAAAAAGAAAATCAGGGCATCCCTTCATCCATTTGCTGAGAAATATCAAGCTAATTATTTTCAAGTTCTAATTTCCACAAAGCATTAAATCACAGTTCAGGCTAGTATTTTGTCCCTTACAACAAGGATTGCTTTCCTGCAGTTTCCAGTGACACATGATTCAGTTCCATCTTACACCTCATCAATAAGCACCTTGAAGGCCATATGGGCTTTTCCTTCCAGTTGTCTTACATTAGTAGAGAAGAATCCTAAAGCACTATAGCACTGAACTACATCCTCAGTCATTTGTACTTTGAGACCTGTCTTGATAAGTTGCTCAGGTTAGCCTTGAACTAGAGATCTTCCTGCCTCAGCTTCTGGAGGACCTGGGACTACAAGCATGCACCAGTGCACCTAGAAGAATCCAGGCTTCAGACCTTTTCAAACATGTGTTTCAAAACTCTACCCCATTTACCTAGTACTCAATTCCAAAGCCATTTTCACATTTTTAGGTGTATGTCAAAGAAGAATTCTACTTCTTGGTACTTAAACCTGAAGTTGTTTGGTACAGTTGCTGTAACAAAACACTGCAGAGTGGGTTGATTAAAGAACAAATATTTTCCCACAAGTTGGAACTCTGAGACCAAGTTATCAATATATTTGATTTCTTCTGAGGCCTCTCCTTGGCTAATAGACAGCTACTGTCATGATGATGTTCATGTGTTCATCTCTCTATGCTTGTAGCATATGTGATATCTGTCAGTCTTTGTTTTAATCTCCTCTCCTTATAAGGACAATGGTCAGACTGCATTAGGTCCCAAACTAATGACCTCATTAACTCTATTATCTCTTTAAAGGCCCTGTCCCCACCCTCCCAAACAAATACAGTTTTATTCTGAGGTACTCCTGGAAGACAGCACATCATCCCCAAAACTGGAGGTGGCAGATCCAGTTGGAGGTGGCAGCTGCACTTCATGGCTTTTGGCCCTCCTGTCTTTAGACCTTAGGCTGAAGATCAACTGTTTTAGCACTGAAGACTGCATCTGGACCCACTGAAACTGAGGAGTTGGCTGGTCACAGTGTTATTGGAAACGGGAGGAAAGAGGACTCTTGTTATGAAGTAGCAAAGAAATAGGATGCTAGGGCATTCACTTATTAGTTTGGGGAGTAGGAAACATAATTCAGTCCATAAAGGTACAAAACCCCAAACTTACATATATTTGTCCATTACAGAAATTCGACTCTTTTCTTTTGAAGAACTTTAGTTAAGTACAATTCCAATGTTTACTGCTCACTTGTCATGTGGCATACAAAAGTGATACCTGAGTTGAGACCAATGGTACAAGAAAAGCTAACTAGAGGCACTGGGTTTCAACAAGATGTCCAAGAAAAGACTCCATGGAGCTGGGTGGGGCTCTGTGCCCACGGTAGAGGACCTACAAACACTTCTTTATTATGGTGGCTGACAGATACTGTGGCTACTGCCGGGAAGTAATGCTACAAGAGTAGGTTTATGGTATTTAAAAAAATAAAATTAAATCCCATGTAATACAAATTTTAACCCTAGGGAGGACCCTTAGAATCAGGAAAGCACAATCAAGTTGCCACATTTAGTTCAATAATTCTTCACACTATTAATAATTTCTGTAACTTACAGTAAAAATTATTTACTAATAGGTCATCAAAATAACAGTATTTTAAAAATGTAGTTTAAACATTACTCAGTGTAGGTACTTTGATGCCAACACCCTCTCAAAATAAATATTTTGAAAAACCTAGATTTTATTCTTTTTTGCTAAGCTTCTCTTTGAAGTTTGCTTTCTCTTCCACACATAGACACAAGTGAAAATGGCCATCAAGAGACAGAAGTGAAGGCTTTCAGAGAAAAGATCTATTCCTTAAATTGAAGGATACAGCTATAAAATTTCTCTGTGGGAAAAAAAGAAATCTGTCACCTTCATAGATCTGAATACTTTATAGACTTTCCAAATGTGTGTAACTACCATACAATTCCAAATAGTTTTTCACTGTATGAAGAAAAGAAAATATACTACCAATGAAACTATAGAAAGCACTGTATTATATTTCTTAAAGCATTTTTTTTTTGTTTCCTATAAAGGCTTTTAGATGAAATGGTACATAGTAACTTTTCATTAAAGATACATGCTCACGATCACTGAGACCTGAGGCTGAAACCTATGTTTCCAGAAATCTCCCTGAATGAAGAGACAACTACTAGGAAGATATTCTGAGGCATGCATCCTCCCTTGTCTGGATTACTTTGTATTGCACTGATCGTAGACACTTTATGTTAAGTATATTTATATTATGTGTTACTATCATATGAATTATAACTATCCAGAAGAATATTACAATTTTTTTTCCAGATTCTAGAAATATCACATTTAAGAGACATGAGCATGAAATCTGACTGAAACATCTCTCTAACCAGCGTAGCCTGGACTGTTGGCTTTTAATAAATAGTGAAAGTACAGTTCTGTTGAATACTTATATGATCCTTGTTATAAAGATATTTTTTGCTTCGAAATTACCTATTGTTTTTCCTTGATTTATTCCATAATGAAACTCTGAGGAGGGCATGTACAGTTTTCTCTACTTCCTCAACTTTGACATAACCAACTAATATAAAGTTTCTGCCTGAATAAGGCCTTTGACACACCTCCCACAATGACCATCTAATTGTAAAGTGCAGTAAGCCACAAAAAAAGGTTGTCCTCTTTGAACTGTGGTGCAGGGCTGATCTTTCCTATTGTCTTCCCCTTCAACTTGAAGGAATCTGCTTCTTACTAAATGTCTGATTTCTATTTTCTTCATATTTACTTTTTCAAACTCCTCTTTAAACAATATCAAAACATTAGCATTTCCTAGGATTTCAACTTTAACCTTCTGCACTTCTTTCTGTAAACCCACTCTCATATCATGGCATAAAGTATATTTCACAAACAGGTCCCAACTTATTTCCTTGTCCTTTTCTCCTCCCAGTATACCACATTGCCTGCTTTCTATCTTTATAATCCTCATCTCTTTCTGTTCTATTCCTTTTTTTTGGGGGGGGGGTTACTGGGAATTGAAATAAGGGGCACTTGACCATGGAGCCACGTCCCCACACCTATTTTGTATTTTATTTAGAGACAGAGCCTCACTGAGTTGCTTAGCACCTCGCTTTTGCTGAGGCTGGCTTTGAACTCACAATCCTCCTCTCTCAGCCTACCAAGATGCTGGGATGTGCTATTCCTTCTTTCAAAAAGATATTCAGTCATTTCTCCCTTGTAAGTCTACTATGTTTTTATTTCCAAAAAACTATTAAAATGTTACTTCACCTAAAAAGTCTTTTACTCTTCCACATGTAATCATTAATTAATCTCTATATTTCATTGTTTTTCAATGGCACTATGATATTTCTATTATAATTGATGAGTGGCACTTTATTTTTTTTTAAATCATTTATCTACCTTAAATGAATTTTAAGTTCTTTCAAAGTATTGCATATTGGAATTAGTGTAGTATAAAATGAGAAGTACAGCATACAACTATAAACAGGACAAAGACTTTTGAACCTTCCTAGTATTTAACCTCATGTTGTTATCTTTGAAATGGGAATAAATATTAGAAAATAATGATTATTGTTATATAATTTTTAACATTATACCTGAAATATGTGAAGTACTTAACATATAGTGCTTAACACAAGGTATTTACTTATTCCAGTTCAGTAGTTATTTTCCTTCTAAAATAACCCAATATCTTATTTATCATATATCAATGTTTGTTTAATGAATGAATGAATGATAACAGAATGGAATTCCTCTATGCTTCTTTTATGACTTGTTAGAGGAATATAATATAAGCATTATTCTTACTTTCACAATAAATTATAGGGCAGAGGAAACCAAGACATATGCAAAATTTTCATAAAGCCACCAAAGGTAGATATTTGTAGAGACATAGGTACATAAAAATAAAAGGTATTCTCTAAACCCCAGTTATAATATAAGATGATATTTATGTTTAAATCCTGTGACTCTGATAATATTTGTTTAGGATGAAAAGTGTCTGATAATACTGTAGGCTTCTAAACCTTGAAAAATCGGTTGTTGTTCTGGTTCTGGACAGGAAATCATCCTGAGACTTAATTACAGGAAAGGGCAAAGGGACTTGAAATCTGTGTATTTTGCCCAAGAACAGTGCCACCATGGCAGGATAAATAAATACTGGGATTTACTGCAGTTATTACAGGCATTCTGAAAATAAAATAAGTCCTTGATCAGTTTTTGGCCAAGGACTACCCCAGATTTACTAACTCTGAAATATCCATGAATCAGTGTTCTCTCTATTCTTCCTTGCAGTTGCATTCCTGGTTCAATCCCTCATCATTTTTCATTTGAATTGTTGCCAGCCAAACCTTTTGGTGTGGGGTCCCTGCAGCCATCCCCAGGGCTTTCCTCTACCTCTATAGGTACCACCTTCAAATCCATACTCCTACAGCTCAAGCTTTGGCCTCAAATCTCTGGCAACTCATTATAAACAAAGTAATAAAGTTTAGATAATGAAATACCTAAATTTTAATACATTTGAGCTGTAAATTCATTACTAGTTACACTACTGCTACCACCATACAACCTTTATTGCAAGCCAACAATAGCTGCTGATTATGATATTGGGTGTCAAGGCGGATGCTAAATACGATCCATCTCTAGAGCTCAAATGCACATAGCAAAAATAACTTCCACTATGATCAACCCAGAAGTGATCCTTGAAACTTCTCAGAGGAAACAGGAGATTATTTTTCACAGATATTCAAAACACCTCAAATGGGATGAAGACAGAATGATTCAAACTATGAATTAATCACATCTTTGGAAATATGTTGATATGCATCTCTTTTCTCTGTTATGAAGTTTTACTGACTAAGACATTTTTCAGTAAAATTTTAGGAAATCATATTGTACTATTCCATCATTCCTTGAAAAGGAAAAATTAGATACTAATTAAAAATCATCATTCCAAATATGCTATACAGTAATAGTCTTAGAACACCTGTTTCTGTACTTCTGTAATTAAAAACTACTATTCTAGATCACGTATTTTTACTAGACAGTTCCACTAGCATTTCTACTTCTCTCTCTGATATATTTCTAGACACTCTAGCAGTCTGTGGTGCACATACTTATCAGTGAGCGAAGCAAAGGGTAAGTGTGTTTGACACAGATGAGCCCCGAGATTAAGTACACACTGTGAAATGCATGTGGATGTTCATGATTTAAACCAATGAACTGTGGCCTGAAATGATGTCACACGAAGCGCAGCAGGAAGTGGAAGGTTAAACCTACTTGCATCTCGGCTCATTAAACGCAGTTAAAGTGCAAATCCCCTCATTCTGACAGTAGTGATCACAAGGGTTCTCTTTCTGGTCACAGCGCTGACTTTTAAACCCCACAGAGCATCTGTAGAATTTCAGTAAAATACAGCTAAATAAGGCGTCTGACTTTTTTTTTTTCTTTTTTCTTTTTTTTTTTTTTTGCCAAATATGTGTCAAATTTATTTTATACAAAAAGAGTAACATCTGAACAACAATGTTCCCAGGAATGCTTACTTGTATCACATACACACTCATCACATGCTACCCTGACACAGTGAGAAACAGGATGTGGACGTAGATCATATGTGGACATCACCTTTCTGATCAAAAAGTGTTCATTAAGCACAGCTCTATACAGTGACCACTTAAGCTGGATGATTTTATTTCAATTTGTTAATTCTGGACAATTAGATACTTTGAAGGGGGAGAATACGAAATTCCAGATTTTCTTGTGGACATCAATAACTCTCAATACTTTCCTATGTATTTAGAAACCCCAGACTCGATATGATATATTGGGAAGGAACCAGGGGCTTCATAGGTTTACATAATGCTATACTGTCTAAGCTTTATACAAACATCAAATAGCATTATACATTTGAAAAGATATCTCAAGTTCTTTTGAAAAGAATGTGCACAAGTACCAAGGGATTCATAAAAGATGATTGTCTCTAGGTTTCACATAGTCAAATAAGGTCAATAAAATTGGAACAGTTTTCCCCGACATTTCTAAGTTCAAAGGTCTTTGAATGTCTGAAATGGCATGATGCTAAGAATTGAATGAGCTCTTCCTCATGAAATAATTAGCAAATTGATGAAGGAGATTCTGTAGCACATGAGTCAATGAGGGACAATACTTGAGATGTACATGAAACACTCATTTAAAATGTATCACCCTGAGAAAGGAGAAAAATACAATAGGAATTCCATGTACATACAAAATCTATCATAAATTACCCATGACATTATAAAATACTCACAGACACACAGGTACATTTGTCTCGGAGTCCAGCTGGCAAGTGCCACCATTATAACAGTAGCCATCACATAACTGACAGCTAGAGGCAATCTTTCCATTAGTGCAGCTGTAGCAACAAAGAAAAAAAAACAATCCCATTGTTACTGGCATTATTATTGTTGAAAGCTGACACAAAATCTCTGCAGATGAGAATATTCTTCATCTGGGAATAATGGGGTGGCTGGCTAAAAGTAAGTTTTCAGGAAGATAGATTTGCTGGAAGCCAAGTTTTTTTTTTAAATAGAAATGATAATTAATAATATTTTTCTTTTGATAATTTCCATATTTTCAATTCATTCAATTACTATAAAATTTAATACAGCTAGTTATATCTGTGGAAACACACTCTAATCACACATCAGGGAGACACTAGCACCAATATCTTTTTTCCTTTTTCACACAATGAGAATATGGTGACATCTGTGTATTATAATCCACATGATCAAATACTTTGGAGCAAATGCTTCAGCCTCTTTCTTCTAAACTAGAGCATTTGGTCCAATAATGTTAGGAATTTTAGATACCCCCAACTTGCAAGAAAATAAAGGCTATTCTATCCTCACTTTTATCCTACCATTTTCCTTGGAATATACATTGTAATTAATGTCACTGACTAAATTCTTTTCATTCTAACAGATAAATGGAGCAGTTCACTGAAAATATAAACAGTAATGTTATAAAAGCAATGTGCAATATTGTAGGAAAGTAACGAATCAGGCTTTCTTGAAACATTTACCAAAATGATTCTAATTCATAATCATGTTTTTGGGATAACAATAAATACTATGTTATTATAGTGGAAAAAATTAGCTTAACAATAATAGAAAAAAATATTAAAATATCTTTCTGCCAAGTCATATTTTTAAACAAAATTTTGGCTTCGACAGTGAAAAGAGCAACAACATTCCTAATTACCAAAGATCCTACTCTAACTCATGGCAAGTAATTGTAACTGAATCATATACACCTTGGCTCAAACTGGAATTGGAGAGATTGTACTGATAATTCTCACCGTGTGATCCTACTAAATCTGAATTGCCAGTGGAACATGGTATCACAATAAAATCTGGATATTACCTTAAAAAACAGGATATAATATCATTGACTGATCACTCTAATCCTCTGCAGGATGAATGTCTGTTGCACTACATCCATTATAAGGTAATCCCCCAAAATCAATAAAATGCCTTAAAAAATAGTTGGCAATTCTGGTCTTCATTTATTCTGTCCATATGCATTTAAACTTATGTGACTTGTATGATTTCCAGAAATGTATTGAGCTACTTATAACATTTGCAGGTGTTTAATTTGAAGTTATTTCTGAAGAACCTGGGTTTAAGAACCACAATTCTTTTCACCATGAACAGGACAGGCTAAGTTAATTATGTGTGAGATGTGAAGCCATCATGGGGAAGAGGAGGGCAGTCTAACATTTCTCAGACAAAACAGAAAATATACACTTTTCAAAACTTACAATAACATCCTAATATGGATGCAAAGTGAATCAATTACACTGTCAGTGGTATTGGTGTCTGAAATATTAAATGAGTTTGAGGGGCTTTTCCTCAACTTGCATGCCCAACCTCCTTAATAATCAACAGAGAAAAAAGTTGTATTTTCTTGTTCTATCAAAGAGACATTGTCAAAGAAGAAAAGCAGATCATTAAGGGTTTTCTACTCAAAAAGATAACTTTATACCAAAATTCATTATCAAAAATAATAATGATAATAATAACTGATTTTAAATTTCCCCTTACAATAGTTTGAAAAATGTTGTCTAATTTTCCTTCTAAATAATTCACTTGAATTCAAAATTAAAGAGAAAAGTGTGTGGATAGTTTTAATGTAAAAACAAAAGTTATTAAAATCATTATAATGCCTCAAAATTACAGTGTATATGTCAGTTTTCAAAATAATTTTCCTTTGGAGGCATATACAATACACACAAATATGCACACACGTGTTAAGCTTGTGATATATTACTTTCCAAAATTTAATTACAAGTTATCCAGTACACAAAATGAAATTTCATATGACAGTAGACATCAAACAGGTATTATTTAGAATAATCAAGATTATTATCGAGATTTTTTCCAATATTTACTTCTATTTCCAGAAAAAAAATATATTAGCTGTGTTTTAAACATTGTACTGATAGAGTACCTGTCCTAATTCATGGTCTCTGCATTAGAAACACAAGTGCCTATTTATAATCACAACTGCACATGTGGCTTGAATTTTCCTACTTAAGGAAAACAGAACATTTTGCTAGAATTTTGTTTTAGTATCTGTTTTTGACCTATGAAACAAAAATTCATGTAAATTTCATTTTAATGCTAAGATGAAAGATGTCAGATAAATAAAAACAAACTTTAGTCATCTAACATACTTTCTTTTTTTAGAGACAGAGGAGAGAGAGAGAGAGAGAATTTTTTAATATTTATTTTTCAGTTTTCAGTGGATACAACATCTTTATTTTATTTTTATGTGGTACTGAGGATCGAACCCAGAGCCCTGTGCATGCCAGGCGAGCATGTCACCGCTTGAGCCACATCCCCAGCCCCAAGTCATCTAACATACTTTCGTATACACAAAGTATTTTGTTTGAATTTCATGCTCAAATATTATGTAGACTCTGATAAATTAAGTGCTATAGTACTTCTATTTTTAAAGCTCCACTATTTATTCACTGTTGGCAACATTTCCAAAAAGATCTTTTAAAAGATGAGAACTATAATGTTAGGCCTCAATAGCCTGCTAGGGTTGTGAGGATCTCATATTTCCAGTTTGGAGAAGCCAGTTTCTCATCAATGGGTCCCAAGTCCTGCCCTTCCTAACTTTTATGAAATTTCTTTACAATGGACACAAGGTGTTTATCTCTGAATGAGCTTTTCTAAGGCAACTTGCACATGAATTTTTTGTTTAAAGCCATGATTCCACGCGTAAGTGAACAGAATTTTAAAGAAGGTACTACAGCTCATTTGGATAAGGTACACTGGACATGAAGAAAAAGTACTCCTACTATTTGAAATTAAGTCTCATCCCACTTAAGTTTTCTCACAAACAAATGATGAGCTTAATAAACAATCACCATTTGGGTAGTTTATATGAAAGCATGTTTTGCTTTTATGTAATTATTAAAGACATGCATTTATATATAAGTCATATTTTCAATTACTTAAAAAATAATGTACTTTCAAATGACCCAATTTCCTGTTTTGAGTAAATGTTATTCATAAATAAAACACAAATCATATTTAGATTAAATTCTAAAAAGAGAGTAAGTAAAAATAAAAAAGAAAGAAAACGTTGGTTCTGTCTGTAATAAAATTTTATTGGGCCTTGTTTGGGAGAGCAACATAACTCATGTGGCACCCTCCTCAAGTTCCCAGTGGAATCTGTGCATGGACTCTTTATAGCATGCTATCTATCTCATATTCTCATTTATTTTACTCCTAAGCAAGGCAAGTGACAGAATCCAGTACTTTATAAGCCCTTCTTTTAAAAGGCTGTTAAAAGTAGTTTGGAGTGAGGATTGATCTCTAACCTCTGCAGCATAAACTTGTTTCATGATAGAAACAGAATGGCATTACCCTTTAGCCACTATGTTCTGTTTTCCATTCAGTTAATCTCAAAGCCAAAGGTCAAAAGGCAATGTAAGAGAAGTCAAACTTGGACATTTTGTTGTAGTTGCTTCCAGGAACACATTATTCCCTCTATTTATTTTGGACCATAATGTTCAAAGGCAGATTGAGAAAAAAAAAGGGGGGGTAATGCTTATTTTCATTATACAGGTATTTGGCTTCTCTCCCAAAGATTGATTTATATCAGTAGAAATGCTAACTCACTCACTGAGTTAATAATGATGAAAGAATTAAAAGCCTGAACTATATGAATTGAACAATTTTACACATAAATTTGTGAAAATATGTTGCATTTCACTATTTTTTTTACTTACTCTTAGGAATATTGTTAAATGATAGATTTTCATGTTCTTCAGATGCTTATAGCAGGTTTGGAGTAAATTTGTATTTAATTGAAATGACTTCATCTTTAGACAAATATAAAATACAATGATTGCCATATATAGATTTTGAGAACAAAAGTAATACACATGGTTTTCATACTCTATTGCAGATTAACTTGCATATCCACTTACTTGCAAAATATATCTTCATTGTCTTTATTTATAATGCAGTGTCCCCCATGGCATCTTACACACTTGTCAACCTCACATTTTGGTCCCTCGTAGCGTGGTGGACAGACACACTCAACACTTCCATCATCCCCGATAGTACATGATTCAGAATGCACACAATAGTGATGACACACATCTAGGAAAAAGTATAACCAAACAACCAAATTATGTTAAAAGACATTTTTCTTCAGTCATGGAAGAAATGTTACTATTTCATTTCATATTTTAAAAGTGGTCGATAAATAGGTAAAATAATTTATACAAGCAACTCATAATAATATGCAACTAGTCTTCTCTAATAATGCTATTGATTCATCTTTTGTCCAAGTTAGGCATCATGCAATCTGACTAAAAGGAGAGGGTTATCTTGATAAATTATTAGGTGACAAACTCAGTTCTGAATAATAAAACTTAAAAGAGAGTTGCTTAATTTTTCTTTCAGTGAACACTATAACTAAAGTACGAAATGAGCTGAAATGCTCAAGGTCTCCTTACATGTCATTTATGTTTGCCCCCTCCGACTTCTTTTAATCCAGAGAACAGAGTAGCATATGGTGAATGGAAGACTCTACCCTTGCTCCTTGCCCTAGTGCTGGGGTAAGAAGCCTCTCTTTATAGGTACCAAAATTCATGCATTTTCCAAAAGCTTGGGCAAACCAAGCCTCTCCAAAAATTCAAAGAGAACTAGAAACTAGCTGATCCAACAAGGGTGGGAAGTGTTAGTAGACATCTATGCTATTGGCCCCCTGAAAGGTGATATAGTTAATCTACCCATCAGCTAGAGGGAAACTGCCCTGTAATCTAAGCCCCTTGTTTAAAAGATGTTTCTGACTGGGCATTGCAGATCAACTTTCTTCTTTCAATGATAAAGGACTACTTTCCCCAAACATTTCTATATCTGGAAAATATGCATAATGTAGCAAAAGACATTCAATAATTTAACAGCAATTCTAACTTTAAATTAGTCTTCTGAAAAGCAGACAAGTCTGTATACTAGTTATAATAAATATAACACCAAATTTAAAACATCAAAATTTATAATACAAATAATTTTAGCAAAAGAACTGATTAACTTGATCCTAGACATTGTGCTTAGAAGCAGCAATCTCCCTTTAGGTATATAACTGTGAAGCAATATTAAATGAGATTAGCTAAGATAAAAATCTCAATTTGGAAACTTTAACCTGATGTTTGACAATTATGGTTGGTGTAGAAAATTAAAACATCATTTATGATTCTCATGTTTCTATGTTTATCTAGTTCTTTATTAAATCAGACAGATATTACACTTATTGACAGCTTTGCTTCATATTTATGGAAATTTATTTCAAGCATTTTTATTCTTGCTCTTATATTATGCCAAACACCCTCATTTAGATTCAATATTTAAGCCTATTAATAAAGGTTTCGACTGTATATAAGGAAAGTAGCGCTTTCAAAACGTTATAGACTTGGAGGTCCAAAAATTAAGTCAGTGTTTGTCTCTGTGCATTTTTTTGGGTGGGTTTGTAGTTGTTCTAGCTTGGCAGATATAGGCTATACCAAATAAATTGTATTGTTTTAATGAAGAGTAATTTCACAGAGGTCTATGTGATCATCTACTACAGACTGTCATTCAGTGCAAAATAATCTCTGAAGAACAATCTTCATTAGGTAGGTTGCTAGACACTTCTTAATGACAAAGATCTCTTTTAATGTGTAATCTCTTTAAAATTTCACCTATTGTTCTTGGTTCAGCTGTCTGATAGAACAAATGTCTTAATGCATCTTTCCAATATAATTTCATTCTGTCATCTTCAAAGTTTGATGTGGTGGATAATTAGAACAATATAGGGGTTTTATCTGCAGATGCTACAAAATTTCAATACCTTTCCTGCTGTCCATTTCTAGATTATCATTCATAGGCCTCCATGATTCCCTTGACACTCATTAAGGAACTAGAATTCAGGAAGTTGGGAAAGAAAGAAATGATGATCTGGAGAGAATGTTCTAGTTTGCCACAGTTCTATTATAAATGAATTTGATTAAATCTAACTAGCTTATTTCTTGGCTAAAGCTGATAATCATACCAAAATATAAACTTTTAATCTGAAATTTTTGAAAATCTTTTACTTTTATGATTATATTTCTGAGAAAACTTGAGAATGTAGAAAAAAAATGAGTTAACATTCTGAAGGCTAATGACTGCCCAGTAGCATACCACAAAACTAAACAGTTTACACTTAAGCTAGAATGCTCAAGAACAAAGTTAAAAACTTACCTACAATATGCAAAATACAAGTAATTTTTATGCACAAATTAAATGTCTTTTATGAAGCTTTAAAAGATGTGAGAATGTACACTATCCATAAGTGATCAAGGAAAAACAAATTAACACTAGAATGGAATACTATCCACACCCAGCAAATGGACAATAAAGCAATAGCACAAACATTCCTCCACTATTAGTAGCAATGAATACTGGTTCAACAAATTGGGAAAAGAGTGGGAAGCATTTGCTGAACTTGAATATACCCACACCTAATAACTTAGCACTACCACTCTTCACATATGCCTAAAAGAGAAGCATACTTGAATGTATAGGAAACATATTGAATATGCTGAGCACACATTTTAGAAATTATACAACAAGAAAAATGAATGGCCTTTGATACACTCATACCATGAAATGTACTTATACACACAAACACAATGAAACATTATCTCTCTATACAACAATATGGGGAAATCTCCCCAAAACACTATTGAGAGAACAAAGCTAGAAACATAAAATACATACCATTTTTTTTTTTACTTACATGAAATACAAAAGGCAAAACTTTTACTTACATTAAGTACAAAAGGCAAAATATATCAATGGTTTGAGAAATCATCCAATTATTTTGGGAGAAGTAAGAAGAACATTGGGGAGGATTTAGGGTGCTGAGAATGATTTTTCTTGACCTTAATGTTGGTTTACATCAATGTGTTACCTAATGATAATTTATTATATGGTATCCTTGTGGTTTTCTGATCTTTGGCATATGCTTCAATGGAACTTGTTTTTTCAACTTAAATGAAAATTAATTACATTAGCATGTTTTTGCAGTTCTAGTTTATTTTGCTAATTAGTCTAAGTAGTTTTTCTCTTTATACTCATTATTTTTAAAAATTCATGGCCCACTTTTTATATTTAAAGGAAATCTCCCACCCTTATTGCTATATTTTTTCCTCAGCATATCAGATGCATATTATTTTTCAAGGCATAAAAATGAAATCCAAAGAGCAGAAAGAAGTGTTTGTATATGATAAAATAGTGGAATAAGGTGATATTAGAATTACACTTCAATGAAGTGTAGTGTAAATTATAAATTTCATGTTGTTATGTCAAGCAACATTCTCCTTCTAAAAAGGCAGAAATCATTTTGAGAGCTGAACCTTTCTCTAGATATATTGAAATTGGAAGACATTTCATTTTTTTTTCTTTTTAAAGAGAGAGTGAGAGAGGAGAGAGAGAGAGAGAATTTTTTAATATTTATTTTTTAGTTCTCGGCAGACACAACATCTTTGTTGGTATGTGGTGCTGAGGCATGTGCTGCACGCATGCCAGGCGAGCGCGCTACCGCTTGAGCCACATCCCCAGCCCAGACATTTCATTTTTTTCCCCCAGTTCCATGCTTAACAATCTATGCTGAGTTGAATTTCAGGAGCAGAGTTGCTTATTGTACTCCAGCCCTGGTAAATATGCTCACCAGAGCCTATCTGTGAAAATCTATCTCCTGCTACTTTGCTTAAGATTTGAAGCACCTGGAAACTGCTGAGCTATGTATTTTGCTGTATTGCTTTCTGCACCTGTTTGGTTTCTAGAGTTAAATCTTCAATTACATATTACTGTCCTTGCCTCTTCCCCATTTTGCTTCTTTCCTCCTTCCCTTCCTCCTCCTTTCCAATTTTATTTTATTTTTGTCTCAAATCCTTTACACTTACTTTCAACTCCAAGACTAATGAACACAGGAGAAAGCAGATCTTACTTAATAAGGGAATTTAGTGATTGGTATTTAGGCTACCAAACAAGTATCAGATACTTGTAAACTAGAAAGCAAAGTATTCTCTGCTTTTAAAAGCATTACCATGACACATGCTACATGTAAGTCTAGGAAAGAATCAGAAGGATCTGATGGTGGTATTTTAAAATTGTGCAGTTCAACCAAAATCTAGCTTCTGTTCCAACTGTCTCAATATCATGACTGCAATGCTTAATCAATTATTGGAATACCACCTTAATATCTCCCTCCTCAGTCATAATTTACTTTGAATTACAAGCATCTCCTTAAAATTATATAAATATCTGCTGTATTCTCATCAGTGTCACCTGTCTGCAAATCTCAAATAATTACTACACATTCATATTTAAATTCTAGGAATCACTTTAGATTTTATCTAATTAAAGGAATACTTTATTAGCACTTTCCAATCCAGCATAAATTTGTTTACTAATTTAGCTAAATATGAATAATAGCATATGAGAAGGCTTCTTTGGTTTGAAATTATTCATGTTGATTCTTAGGATTGTGCTACTAACCAAGTAAAGTCTGAAGTAACATAGTAGCTTGGGGTTTCCTGAGGAACACTTTCCATGTCCCAATACACTAGAAAATAATTATTCCATGAAGGTTACCAAGTTAAGCACCCAAAATGCTTTAAAACCATTTTAAATGTAATCATTCTAAAAGATATGATCACAGTTTCATATGCAAAATATGTATTTATTTTATTAAGGATTCATTTATTATTAGAAGTATCAATTGTTCCTAGGAATTTACCTTTGCACAATTTTATAGCATACTGATTCTTTTTCATATTTATTATTCTTAAGTGAAATGCTGCTGAATAGGAAACAGTAGATGCAACTAAATAAAAACAATGAATTCTTTTAAAAAATGGAAAATGATCGGGGTTAGATATGTTGGTGGTTGCTTAGTATCAAGGTTTGTGGCAAAGGTGTTGCCTTTTATTTACTGGCATTATGTGCACATGCACACGCACACACACACACACACACACACAAACACACACATACAAAACCATACCCTCCTCTTTCACACAAAAAACATTGCTTTTCAAATTTTTAATATAGTTTAGTAATTATTTTCATTACAAAAACATTTTAAAAACACACTATACTGATAGAAGACAGATCAGAGAAAAAATATAGGTGAGAAATAATTTTATTTATTTTTTGTTGTTGAAAGGAATAAAATAGGGAAGGAATTGAAGATAGAAGAGAGGGAATGAAGACTCTGAAAATAGAAGAATCTAGCTAGATTGGTCAATAAGTGTTCAAGAAGGAAAAGCATAAATTTATGGAAATGTAAACTGAGAGAACAACATAGCCTATCATCTTTTAAACAACATGATCAAGTTGGTCATGAGATGAAATGGAAGTGAGGGATTTACTACTTATTACTCGCTGAGCATATACATACATATAATTGTATACTAGGAACTTCAGTGAGAGCCTAGAAACACAAGACTCGACACTTGCTCCCAGGGAGCTGACCATTGTAAAGTTAAGACAAGAAGAAAATAGGAATCAAAATAGATCTGAATGTTTGGCCAAAGCTTAAACATATTATTATCAACAAAGTGAAGTTTACCTTTCTATGGGATGTGCTATATCATAATATTTGAGCATTTTACTGATCTGAATGGTCTAACAATTAAAGTGTTCTGCCTACAATAAGATGAACCAATAAGGAAATGAAATTAATATGTGCTAAGACAGTAGTGATTATCATGAAATTATATAATAACACTTTATAGTCACAATATAAAAGTTGCTATAATCTCTGTAGGGCAATTACAATAAGAGCTACCTACTAGCAGCAAATAATCACGTAATGGAAAGGACAATGATGAATGTATAATTGCAGAGTATTCATATGATAATTAGCTTACCTAGCTGGAGAATAAGTGAACGGCTATTCTCTGTAACAGAAATGAAGTAATTTTCAAGGGAGGTCATTATTGCATTCCGTCCTTCTTTTAATTATTTCTCAATCTTTCCTTTTCAAACAATGAGAAATTCAAGGAAACACTTCTTCATGTAATCATTCACCATAATAGACTACATAAAAATAGGTACATGTGTCGAGGTATATACAGAGTTATGAGTATTCATTGTGAGCCAGATATTTATAAAGTCACTGTATTTAACTACTTTTCCAAATATTCCCTTCTATTGAAAAGAAATTGCCAAGGCATTTAGCTATTAACTTATATTTGCAACTGGGCTCTTCAAATTATGTTAGTGAAGTGTGAAATTAAAAGAAAAGAAAACCAAACTGAAACAATACTAACTAAACAGGGCTGAAACTATTCAGTTAAAAATAATGGGGTACCTGGAGAGTCTTTGACCAGTAATACAGTCCAGTTATTCAAGGGGAACTAATTATAGAACTGTATGAATGTATACTAATTGTTCTAATTCACTGAATTTTGGTCTGGCCTTTAAAAAATTAGTTCTGTAAATTGGTTTGATTCATGATTAATTGAGCATTTGATCATTTAGGATTTCTCACACACAAACACACACATAAAAACAGTAAATTAAAAGGAGGATAAGATCACGTTCGACATGAAGACTAGGTAAATGCCACAATGCATACTCGTAGGCATTCCCCTTACTCTTTAGGTGTGTCCTAGGAGCAGTAGGTTCTATGAATTCTGTTGGTATTCTCTCTCCAGAGAGGTTTATAGCAGCTTCCATGTTTTTATAAAATGAAGAAGAATTTCTAGGACAGCCAACCATAGTATTTTTGATGAGCACTTATACCAGAAGACTTATTAAGAGAAAAACAAAAATAACCAAAATATGAGAGACATGGAAGTCTAGCACTTCTGCATGCTAAAAATGTGGACTCACTTGAGTTACTTGATTACTGTTTCTAGGATATATTTTGATCATGTATGAACTGAGGCACTGAGGTACTTAAACTAAATCATGCCAAGATTGTCATGATGGCTTCCTCACTCAGAGATCATGAACAATGCCCCCTTTATATCATCAAGGCCAATTATAACCTGTTTTGAGTAAAAGGGTAGAAATAATGATTATGCTGCTGATAAACATGTTAAATCTTTTCTTCATGCCAGGAATAGATGTCCATTATTGATGTTATCAGTCATTTATAGGTGAATAAAACAAGGCTCAGAGGATTTAATCAAGTTGTAAAAGATCACACACAAATAAAAAGGAGATTGGAATTTCAAACCCAAATTGGCCTAATTCTCATAAATGAACTATGATTTCTCTTATTCAATACTTCATATGCTTACTTAGAAAAAATTCTGTAAAACATTTTGAATATTTCTGTTGTTCTTTTTCCTTTGTGTGTATTTGAAACGAAAAGTGGCCCATATCAGATGTCTTAGTATCTAATCACCAGTGAAAATCTCAAAGTACAGCAAAAGCAGAAGACACAAGAAAATCTGCATAATGTAACCAAACCCTATAATCTCAGAGCTCAGGGCCAGTCAACAACCTCACACCTAAGCCAGAGGTTCAGATTTCAAGTGACATTCTTATACTCCTATCCCAACCCACGTTGGATATTTGGATATTTATCATTTCTTCACTGCATAAACTTTCATATATGAAAGAAACATGATATGGTCTATTCATTAACATGCAGGATCAACTTTTGGTCATCCCAGATACATTCAAAAACAAAATAACAGCCAGGAAATCACTAAGTAAAATACGCCTGAATCATGACTACTCACTTACATTTAATTTAGGCTGAAAACATTTGGAAGGTATTTTGTAAAGTGTTGAGATTCTTAAATATGTTAACAACAATGATGGTGGTGTTTCCTTCCCTAAAGATACCTAGCATCAAGCAAGAGATGGTTTTCCACATAGAATAGCTTAGCAGGCAAAAGACAAAAACTAACTTAGACAAATTTGCTTAGAATTCTGAATGTTGTCTTTGAAGGATTAAATCAGTAAATTAAAGAAAAAAACCCAGAATTATAAAATATTAAAATTTATCCTTCTTTATATTCCTTGGATAATTTACACAGCCTAAGATATTTTAATAATTAAACTTATTGCATATTTTTAAAATCTTTCTTCTAATTTCAGATATAAATTTAATAAAGTAGGCAAACACTAAATCTAGGTATGCCAATTAAATATTCACTAGGGGAAAAATTTGTGAAAACTCTGATTAGAGCTGATAAATTTTCATCAGGATGGTGTATTTAAGAAAATTAGCATTTTATAATTTATTACTAAAATAGTATTTATAACTGAAATGTTTCTATAGAAAAGACAAAAAAAAAGAAATAATAAAAACCTATCCTGAGAAAATAGTGCCATTCCTGAGTGTACAGGTGGAGGAAAAATGTTACTATCAGAAATCTAAATTATCAAATATTTGATCTCAGTGAGCAGCATCTGAAGTGAGATTTAAAAAGAATCAGCACTTAGATTTTTGAGAGACTGCTGTTGCAAAATGTATATGAACAATGATAGTATCAGTAATTTTAGAAATAGTCAAATATCAACCCGTAAGACTATAGTGACAATGTTTTTTTTTTTCCAATATCAGAGAAAACTGTTTAAATATCCATGAATTTTACTTAGAATCAATGTTCTGGTTTGAGTGTCTATTTTTAAACCAGACTAGTTATAAACAGCTTTAGCAAGTAACTATTTATAAAGTGATAGAGAGTAATTTGAGACTTGTGAGCAAGTTGAGTTGCAGATGACAGCTAAATATGGATGATCAGATGAAGCAGTAAGTGAGTAAGCATATGATGGCCTTAAAGGAAACAGCAGGAAGTATGCAGATGTAGGCACTACCTCTGTGACCACAGACAAAGCACTGTCCCAGTAAGGCCCTGAATTCTCCATCAGAACACTGAGTCTGTGTTAAGGTTCAATAAATTTTAATGTAATACATTTATTGGTATCCTCTATGTTAATAATGTTTACTGTGTGAGCATTTTCCATGACCCTTGAGTGCTGAAAACGCAATCCTCAGGGCTAACATGGTTGACAAAAATCAAGATCAAGGGCATTTTCATTAACCAATACAATTAACTATTTTTTTTTTTTTTTAAAAAAGGTAATTCAGAGCAAAAAGTAATAACACATTTTTAGAAACTGGGAAGTTTTTCATAAAAAAATGGCAGGCAGGGTACTCTGAATAGAAGGTAATCATGGAAAAGATCATCTCAGAGGGGTGCATCATGAAAAAAGTTACTGTCATCATCTTTTAGCCTGAGTGGAAAGAAACATAAAGCCCAACTACACCATCCCTGTCTGCCCAATTTTTCTTCTTTCTGTCTTACCATTGTCTTTAGCTCTCCCTCTCTTTCTCCCTTCCTTCTGGCCATCTTTCTTTCCCTGTCTCTTTCGTTACTATCCTTTTTCTTTTTCTTCTCCCTCTAATTCTCACTTTCTTCCTTCTTTCAAATCAAAATGCTTATGTACTTCTATGTGTCTTCTCTCAAGTTTTCCTCCAGTCCTGTACCTTGCAAACAGACAATAGGAGCAAAAATGATAGACGGATGGCTAGACACATAAGATGTCATTCATTACTGGTTACACATTTTTTTGTGTGTTTCTGCCATTATGCTGATTCATTCCTATCAATTCAATTTTAAGGACTGATGGCCCTCAGTCTATATTAGTATAGACTCTTTCAATTTTCAAAACAGAATTCAAATTAGTCACTAAATTGAAAATCAGATTTTCATTAAAATTTAGACACTTGAATTTTGAACTAATCTTCCAGTGCTATTCTAAAACAAGTCACTTTCTATTCTCAGTGTGTCCCAGACTAAAGTTGTATGTGATCCTATGAGGCAACCTAGGATAGATGGATTTTTTTTTTTAAGGGTAATTTTTCAATATAAAATTGAGCACTTATATTGTAATAAAAATCTACTGGATATCTCTGGCATTCCCTTTTTACTTAATTTTGCTATTTTTATTGTTATTTCATGTGTTGGAAAAGTTAATAAATTTTAAAATATATATTTTTATCAAATCAGATTTATAATGCTTATAATTTTACATTAATGAGAATTAAATTGAACAAAGTATTTTACAGATTTATTCTACCTGCTATATTCTCTATTTGATGGGTTACATAACCACAGGGTACATTATAAATCATTCTTCTTTCTGTGCGTGGGGTTTTTTATTTTTTATTTTTTTAAACTATGGGATTCAGAAGCCCTAATTTTAAGACACAGGAATTTTAAATTCTGCTGAAGAGAGCATACTGGCTCATAATCTCTCTTGCCATTCTTACCAATAATCAGGTTAGATAGAAAATGAGAAAATATTTCTAGCAGAATATTAACTACCAAAAAGGTTCTTCTTCTTTTTTTTTTTTTTTTTGCTTGATAGGCTAATAATACTAATTAATGGTGCTAACATCTTTAATTGTTAAACATGAAGGATATGATATTGATATTAATGATAATATAGGAAAAATATTTCTTCTCTTCAAAGCATTTAAAGATTTTTTTGCGGGGGCCATCATTCTTTATTGGTGCTTTTAGATCCAGGAGTGTGTACTTTTTTTTTTAATTTATTTTTTAAATACATGACAATAGTGGAATGCATTACACTCATTATTACCTATATGCAGCATTTAAAGATTTTTTTACTCAAGGGATCTTATTCAAAACATGTCAGTTAATATTTTAAATTTTTCTTTGTCTTTTTGTTTTGTTTTGTTTTGTTTCTTTTTGTGGAACTTGGGATTTAACCTAGAGCCTCCCCATGCCGGACAAGCATTCTGAACTATAAACCCAGCTCTTTCATTTATTTGCGACACAGTCTCACTAACTTTCTAAGACTAGCCCTGAATTTGTGATCCTCCTGCCTCAGCCTCTCAAGTAACTGGGATTATAGGTGTGTAATGGCTAAATCACTACCTTTAAAAAAAATCACTCTTCAATTTATATTTGATGTTTTTCTTTTTGTACCAGGTGTTGAACCCAAGGATGTTTAACTATTAAGCTACATCCCAAACCTCCCCTCTTTTTAAATTTTGAGACAAGTCCTTGCTAAGTTGCTTAGGACCTCACTAAACTGCTGAGGCTAGATTTGAACTTGTGATCCTCCTGTCTCAGCCTCCCTAGCTGCTGATATTATAGGCATGTGCCGCCATGCCCAGCTATGTTTGTTTTTAAGAATGGTAATAGTAGAGGAATTTAACTAGAAACAATTTATTTGGTTGAAAGTAAGCTTCCAGTAAATATTTTTATTTGATTTTATGTGTTGGTCTGGGCATGTTTTATGTACTATATTGTTTTCAAATACCCAATTTTGTTTGTAGATAATTATTCATGAATTCATGCAGTTTGCTTAATGCCAAGTACAGCAGAATCATAATGGATGTTTCTACAATGAAAAGCTTTGCATTATTTTTTAGTGTGTATGGGGAGCTTCTAAAGGAGCACTTGCCAATTTATTTCAAAGCCAGTTCTTTAGAAGGTTACTGGTACTTGTGTAACAGGTTATTTTCAGCCTTTAATCAAGTGGTCTTAGGACTGCCCTTTCATTGTCTTTGTATTAATTTGTATATACTTCTTTCTGAGTTGGATAGAAAGAGATCAAACCTGTCTTTGCTGTTAATATGACACAAAGGTAGAAGATGAAATGATCTTGGCATTAGCAAGGGATAACATGCTGCTCTGAGGGTATTGTGATATCAGAGTTGTCTCTAGATCAAGTGAAGCTGCATAAAAACAAATGGCTGCTGTCATGCCTGCATGAGTGATTAAGCATCTTTAAAGATGGTTTCCAGTGATGTTTAGTGAAATTGCTAAACATAATTACTAAAATTCCAAATGCAAGATATGTGAGATAGAGGTGATAGTTAACTTTACAAATATACTATTGGAATTTGCTGTTGGAATTTGAAACTTAATTGCATAAAACATACTGGTATACTTCTGCAATTATGAAACAAAGTCCACTTTGATCCTTCATGGATCCGTTTGACTATACTACTCTAAGTTGTAGTTTTGTCTCTCTCAATGTAAAAAGGTATTTTAGTTGATTTTCTATTTATCAAATAGAATGTAAAAGACAGGTCTTCACAGAAACCTTATACTGACATATCCTAAATACCTAGATTAATGTATGATTCAAGTGTTTAAAATATATCAATTGAATAAATTAGTTTTAATAATAAAAATGTGTAGTTTGACTAACATATGGCTTACTGTTTCAAAAGATCTATCTCATTTTTGAATAAATTCCATTTTTATATTATCACATTTGCCCAAAATGTTTTCCTCTTATTATTTTTACATTTCATTTAAATGAAGGCATGCTGTTATAGGAAATATCCATTTTCAGTAATTTTAGTTTTACTGTTGGATCAAAATTGTCTTCAACCATATTTTTAAAACTCTGTCACTTTCTTCTAAGAAATCTAGAGTAAAAGAATAACTACAATAATCACATTATCTTCCCCTTAGCTAACCATTCTTTACCACTATCAAATGAAAAAAAATAATTTGTCCATTTCCTTCATACACATAAATTTAAACCTAATTCTGTTTTTTGACTACTCAAACTGAAATCACAAGCATGGACCTTAGATCTAAATGAGCTGGAAAGGAAAGATGGCCCACAATTTGCCCTGCTCTTTGAATTGGATGGGATCTTTTCAGTAAACAAAACAAAACAAAACTGTGTTTACATACATTCAAATATCTAAATTCCACATGCTGGGTACACTTGCAAGATTGATGAGGTATGCAAAACAATTTGACCATTTTATGTTCTAACCAAGCAGACAATCAAAAAGGTGAATAATATGACACAGTGTGGTCGAAAAAACAAACCAAAAAAAAAAAAAAGAGCTGAGATTCTAGCTGAGATTCAAAGAGGAGCTAAGACAAAATGGGGATTAGAAAGGCTGAGCTGGCATGGAGGCTCTCATGTGTCAATCAACTGAGGTACTAGGGGTGCATTTGGGAGGCAATACACAGATTTTCAACAATAGGAGAAACCAGGCATAGAAGAATGTGTAGCAGCAATCCAAGTGAGAGTGATAATTACCTGAAGGGTTTCTTGTTCACCAAGACAAAAGAATTTGGGGATACTAAGTAGACAGGGCTTCAAATATCTTGCTACTCCAACTGTGATTTAAACACTGAAGAAATGTTTAGCTTTTTTATGCTTTAAACCATCTCTAGATTACTTTATTATTATCATTGTTATTGGTTCTATTTAGTTATATGTGACAGTAGAATCCACTGGTAGTTTCAATTTCCATATCAGGATTCCTCAGGAGAATAGGAAAGCTCAGTTGAAATTTATCTTCATACTAATAAGAGCAACTGCAAATGTTCTATTGTGTGTTCTTAGTAATTTTCAAAAATCTTTGGTCTCTTCTACTTGGCCCTGCCATAGACATAAGCAGCCCAAGATTAAACATTTTATTACTACCTCTTTTTAATAGAGTGGATAATTAAAAGACCAGATTGAGCCAATGTGCCACTTGAGCTTTGAATGTTTTGATAGTGACCCTATCAAAGAAGCAATAGGATGGGAAAAATATCAAATGGCAGAACAATTTGCCTTTAGAAGCATAATTTTTGAGTCAGATCCACAAGGCTACAGATTGTGGCTCACATGTTCTCTAGTGTGAAAGATTAGGAAAACCACTTAATCTCATTTTTTTTTGGTACTTTCAAAGTTATATTAGTAACATTAATCTCAAAGGGTTATTTGAGTATTTGTTGAAATACTACACATTCATAGGCAAAATATTAGAGCATGGTATGTATCCCTGCAATACATTGATAGTTCAGTATATGTTAATTGACTTGCTGTTCTACCCCCAGGAAAGTCAAATAAGAGAGAAAAGATAAATTCCAAAAGTGTTCCCTTCTGTGCTTTTTTCCCTTCATCATTTCTCCTTTTCATTTAACTATCTTCTTTTTCTGGACTCAGACATCTCTTCCTTTAAGAAATCCCCCCTTTAGGCTGAAATTCATATTCTTCCTGTAGGTTTTTGTAACCTCCATATTTCACTAAACTGTCTTGTAATAACCTGTTTCCTTTTCTGAGACACACAATACACTGAAAGTTCTTCGAGAATAGGAAATGTTTCTAACATGACTATGTCTTAATACCTAACATAAAGACAGACTCTCGATAAACATTGGAGATGTACACTGACCAACTGACTGACAGAACAAAGCTATCTAAGAAGACAAAGAGATAAATGCCAAAAATAATCCCACTATGTCAGCAAATACAGTAGTCCCATATCAACAATGCTTAACTCTTTCTAACTTACTTGACAGATGGTGGTTCTAATATCAATTACAGCACATTATATCTTTGGATTTTTGTCAGGTACTGCTAACTTTATAAACTAGAGATGTTTTTTAATGTCTATACTTAACTGGAACCAGTGGGAGTAAGCCATACAGGTGCATTTCTAATAAGTTGAGTTCTAATTGAAATTATAATGGTTCCCAAGCGCATTAGTAGAGGACTTCAAAACTCTCAATGAGAGGATGAGCAGATTGTTATTTAATTTGACTATCTTGTTCTTAGACACAGATTGAGTTGGTTCTAATGGGCACTTTTGCCCTAAGGTTATTATCATTTAATTACAAATAACCTCAGATATTGTTGACCTCACACTTAACACCTTGGTTTAAATGCAAACTGCTATGCTTTTTTATTTGTTTTCACTTACCTAGAAAACCTTGCTTCAGAATAGTGTGAAATGTAGCTATATTTGTTCCTGAACAACTTGCTTAAAAAATATTTAATTTCAGTTTTGCCATTATTTATCTCTGTCTCTCCTTCCTGGGATGCTGCTGTTAAAATTAATTTGCATTTCAGACTTCAGGATTTTATATTGCTATTAGAGTTGTAAAATGTTTTTACTCAGCACAACTAAGAACTGATGTTTTACCTCCCACTAATGGACCTTTAATTAGGCACTGTAATGAACCATTCTGTCATTCCTTCATTTATAGAGAAAAGATTTTGTATATGCTAGATACAATTTTGACAGAACATCAGGTTCATTGAACCTTGCCGACTCACATCTAATAGATCCTAAATTTATTACTCTGTTGGATTTGTCATTTTAATGACACTGTCCACAGACTTATTATGCTGCCAAAGAAGAGCATCTCACATACTTGCAGGAATATTTGTTGACATCCTGATCAACAACTCCTGGGGTCTCATTCTGAATATAATATTACAACTTCAGAACCTTGAGCAAGTTATTTAACCTCTGTCTAAGAATTAATTGGTTAATTTTAATAAATGCTTTGCATTCAAAGTGGGAAGTGCTCTGACTGCTAATAGTGATAATAAAATTATAATGTAGTCCTTTATAAAGCATCAGGCTACCTCAGATTGTGATTCTATTATGTTGCTAATTAAAATATAAATTGATGGAATTTATTCTTTGAAAATTACAAATTTCTATAGTGACAACTATATAATATTTTTAAGTCAGTTCAAAGAGCATCAAGAACACTGATGGTTCAATTTAAAAAGAACAAAACTTATTAACAATGTGGGGGAAAAAAACCCCTGATGTTCGATTATAACACATCAATTTGGAAATAAGAGACAAAAGGAGCAAACATGAACTCAAGATTAACCACACATGCATTCCAGACGGCAGTTTTTGTACATTGAATTGGTTGTTCTTTCATCAACTCTTCTTCAAGCCACTTTCATTTATTTATTGATCTGTATGATTATTTGTTCATTTATTTATTTGACAAGTTACTGGTTTCAAAGAGTCCCAAACAGGAGGAATGTACAGAGTTAAGGAAAATGCAAGGTAATAGTAATCAGTCAGAAGAAAGACAAAGTAATAGAATTCAGAGGGAAAAATCTTGATCCTCACTGACAGAGGACATGGGACAATTTCAAAAAGGAAATGTGGTTCAAGCTGAATAGAGTCACAGTGTCAGGGAAGTTGGCATTGTTATAGAAAATGGTGATCAGTGTGGTCTTACTAGAATGAAGAATTATTGCAAACTTAGGATGGAGAGTAATGAGGATCTTCATTACATGGCACAATAGTTGCTTTTGACCTTGACATGCACGAAAATCATTTGTAGTGTGAAAATGTAAAGCAGAGATTAACAACATTTTCAAATCGACTGCTGATGAACAGTAAGTTGGACAGGCAAGATGAAAAGTTACATATGGCTTACACAAGGGCATTTATATATGTCAAGAAGAGGCTGGTCTCATATTAAAAAAAAACTCTTGGAAAGGAAATAGCAATTTAAAATTAAGTCTATTTTTGTATTGCAGCAGAAGTGGCCCCACTCAAATAGAAGAGGCAAGATATTTTGTATTACTCTTCATTCCCAAACAAGCCAGTGTGTGTAGTTGAATTCTGTACCTATCCATGTACTTCCTACAATGACCAGAGATCATAGGCATACATTTTATCCATGATGAAAAATTGTTTTACATCTTGATCACATGTATGATGATCTTTCTACATTTGGGGTCTCATAATTACTTCATTTCCTTCTATTAGTTCTATGAATTCATTTATCCTACCAATGAATTAGGTGTTGTATTTATTCTCTTCTGTAAATGTAAATAAGCTGGAAAATGATTTTATTATGGGTAAAGTGTAAATATATACTGAGGACAAATGAGGAAATATAGAGACCAGTTAGTAAAAACTCAGACAAGAAATACTTGTACCTTGGATGCGGATATTGAGGGTGAAGGTAGTGAGAGGTATTTCGATTCTGGGAAAGAAGAACCAAGAAGTATTTATTTATTTATTTATTTTTCCTGAACAACAATTATTTCCCTAAATCCCTTTAAAAAGAGGAAATGCTGATAGAAGAAAATTTGGGTGAGAAAATCAAGTTAATTTAGAACTAAATCATGTGATTACATGAACAAAATTAGGTAGGAAATCTAAAACTCAGGAGACAGGTTTATCCAGAGTTACAAATTTGGAATCATTATTTGGATGATAATAAATATAATGGAATTTGGTAAAATCATCTGTGTAGTGGGTATGAACTTTGTTTGCATATCTGAAACACCTTGGAAGTTTTCAATAATAGAAAGAATGTGATGCAGGCAAGCAGAATTGCAAACCTTTTTAGATGATATCTGGGAAACTATATTTTTAAAAAATCATTGGGGTCATTCTAAAATATGCAGGATTTCCAGGAATTATTGATTTTAGGAGTGAGTGCTATAAAGAAGAAAGAGATCAGAAGACAGAGTTGCCATCATTGCAAAGTTTTAAATTGGAGCCAAAAATTTTATCTTCAGGGAGATGAGAAAGAACAGGCAAAGAACATTGAGAAGAAACAAATGATAAAGTGAAATGAAAAAATAAAGAAGATATCATATTCATAAAGAGAAGTGAAGAAGATACTTTAAGAAAGAGGGAGTGATTAATTCCTGAAAGCAGTTATGCAATAGGAATTGAGAAAGAATCCTTAGAGAGCAACAAAGAGGATGTAAGCAAAATCCATCAAAAGATGTTTCAGCAGAACAATAAAGACCAAAGCTGGACAGAAGTAGAGTCAAAGGAAAAACATTAATAGAGGAATTGTAGAGAATAATGGTGCATTAAATTAATGCTACCATTAAATAAAAGATTGAAAAAGAGATGAATAAAATTAGATTGTAAATAGAAAAATATATGGGAATAAGGAAGGCTTTTGTAGAAATAAATATGGAAACGGAATACAATTGCAGGAAATACATCCATAAGGAGCTGAATGATCAGCAGGAATGGAGAATACAGGACTAAATTCAGCACAAGGCTTCTGGTAATAAAAAGAACGGCAGGCATGTAAACACAGGATAAAGCAGACTGGTGAATAGAATGGCAGGATCCTGTGGCCACTCTCTTCAGATGGTTTCTGCTTGTTATCAATGAGATAGAAAGCAATTATCTCAGCTAAACACAAACTGGGGAGACTATCATAAATTTGAGGAGAACAGAGAAGGTATCATGTAGACAGCTAGGATAGAGGATTGATGGATTATGAAATATGGTAAAAGCTATAGTGAGTTTCCATCTGAGATTATTAATAAAAGTTTACGTGCAATCAGCAGGCTTGATTATATGTTATATGTTTTTATATATTATATGTTATATATTATATGTTTTATTATATATTATATGTTTTCCTGCAATTGCTTTCATCTGTGGAGTGCAAATTCAGGAGAGACCAAACACTGAGAGTAATAACCATGGTTCCCCCTCAACCCTTCAACCCACCCCCAGGAAAATGCAGTAGGGGAGAAGAGGGACCAAGTGAGTTGAGAATGTATACAAGGCAATGATTATAATAATGCACCATGAAAACTAAGCTGGGGAGGAATAATAATAAAATATTTAAAAGAAGAGTGAGACACAAGGTAAATAATTATTAGGGTTTGAGGAATACAACCTGAAAAAGTGAGGGTGGCCACAATGAAGATATTGGAGGGAGCAGAGATGCAGGCAATGGAGATGAACTAATGAAAACATAAAGCTATGCTGCCAAACAGGGTCCCGGAGGGTGCTTCTACTTACAGTACTGACATCTGTCTCCAGTGTACTCAGCCCGGCAGTGACAGAAAGGCTGGTTCCCAGCAGTCACAGTGCAGGTCCCTCCATTTTGGCAGAAATCTTCACAGACTGTCTTACCACAGTTTGGTCCGGTGAACCCCAGCGCACAGATGCAGGTGGGTCTCCCTTGTGGAAAAACAATGAATAATCAACAGCATATTAATAGACTAAAGTGGTTTATATCGATGGAGTTGTAACTGGATAAGAAAGGGGAAGTCAAGTTCCTGGTGGGTGTCTGTCCACGATTTGTCCTGAGACTTTATACAGTAACACAACCTCTTTAGAGGAATTGTAGAGAGTAATGCACCATTAATTTAGTTCATAGTTTACCCATATGTCCAAGGAAGCTTATGTTAGATCATTTATGGATAATTATACTTGCACATACATTTTGAATCCTTAATTGCTTATATCATTCCTGTGATTTCCTTTCATGACTATTTTGCTTTTCAATTATTTTCAGTCTACCCATATGTAGTAATACAGATTATATTTCAATTAGAATATAAAATATAGATAATCATATTTCCTAGTTTTTAATCATTAGCTAACAACCAGTGCCTATTTTACATAAGGACTTATCCTATACTCACTATAAGTAAATATTTTTACAACTTTAAAGTAGGCAAGTCATGCATAATGATTGGATTTATCAACATTAGTTATTTATTATTTATTTGATTTAAATATACATGCTCTGAGGAAAAGACTAACATTAAACAGAGACGAGTGGGGTGGGAGAAAGGGAGAGAGAAGGGAAACTGTATGGAAATGGAAGGAGACCCTCATTGTTGCACAAAATTACATATAAGAGTTTGTGAGGGGAAAGGGGGAAAAAAAACAAGGGAGAGAATCAAACAACAGCAGATGGGGTAGAGAGGGAAAATGAGAGGGAAGGGGAGCGTGGATCGTAGGGGATAGGAAAGGTAGCAAAATACAACAGTCATTAATATGGTATTATGGAAAAATGTGGATGTGTAACCTATGTGATTCTGCAACTTGTATTTGGGGTAAAAAAATGGGAGTTCATAACCCACTCGAATCAAATGTATGGAAGATGATATGTCATGAGCTTTGTAATGTTTTGAACAACCAATAAAAAAAAAAGAATTACTATAAGTGGAAGAAAACTGCACATAGGTCAGATCAGACTCCACTCCATTGACAATGGGCCTGAGAAAGCAATCACCTTAAGAAATGTTGTAACAATTCCATATGTGTAGGTCAAAAAAGTTAGGAACACGTGGGCCTAAATTCCTTCCCACAAACTCAAAATTATATCGCCACTTAAAGGTTCTAAGATGGACTGCACCAAATAAACCTATATTACTTTAAGCCAGAGTTTTCAAATTTATTTGAATACAATACACTTTCCTGCCTTTCTGTTAACACCCTGAGCAACAAGTTTCACTATACACCAGTTTGTGAACTGCAGATAAACACTTTTTTCTTTCTTCTTCTTTTCTTAAATTTACTGATTTTTCCAATATTTGGATTTTCATTTTTATCCTCATAAGTTTATTTCAATAGAGACCCTAATGATCACACTTATTTTTTAAATGTTAAGAGTTCTTAGGGGATGCCTGTAACAGGAATGAACATGGAAGCAGAGGCTGAAGAAGATCATTCAGGGCAGTGGAAAATCCCAGAGAGCATAGGCGCCGGGTAGAAAATTAGGTGACAGCTGAAGTAATTTCTGGACTCAAAAAAAGGGAAAGACTGGGGCTGGGATTGTGGCTCAGAGGTAGAGTGCTCGCCTAGCTCGAATGGGATCCGGGCTCAATTCTCAGAACCACATAAAAATAAAGACATTGTGTTATGTCCATCTATACCTAAAAATAAATAAATAAATATTTTTTTAAAAAGTGAAAGACAAAGGTGTGTGACTTGGGGGACAGGGACTCTGGTATTATTTTCTAACTTAGGTTAAGGGACTCAGAAGAAAAGTACTTCGCAATACCACCTAGATCCACTTTCTACATTATCAGAGTAGAAGGCCACAGGTACATTGTGATTTGAGAAACAATCTAGAGTAGCCACATAATCAAAAATGTTGAATACTCTAAAAAATAAATAAATAAATAAATATACATGCTCTGTTTAGTACATGAGAACTAAGTATTATTTTCCATAATTTTTATATTTACTCACGAGGAGGGACTGCTATTTATAGTCAGGGAATAAGAAGATAATTTAGAAGTTTAATGCAAATAGCACAAATAAAAATTTGATGAATCATATTTGAATATTTTTATTTGTTATGTGAGAATTAACAGCAGAGTGAAAGTGAGCAATCCTTTAAAATGTTTGGAATACAAGTGGTTAACTGTTCTATTAAGAATGTCTCTAACATCCAGCTGGTTAAAGACTGAGTAGAAAATAGAATGCAGAACTAGCTCTGTAGAAGAGACAGAAAACATTGGTAGGAATAAAGAATGACCATTAGAGTTTGCCAAAGAGTAAAGAAAAAACATAACAGATAATGAAGAAATTCTGGTGTAGTTTCCATTTAAATAGAGCTCAGACAAAGCCACTCAGTTAACAAGCATTAGAGATTATACTAGTCATCTCCAATCTTGTCTTTGTAGACCTAGAAGCATAATTAAGGTGGTTAGAGAAATTCACAAATGTCAGGCTTGCCAAGACCTGAAGTAGGAAAAGTCATAATTTGTCTCTATTGCCTTGAATTCTCTATCTAAGGATAAGCCTACATTTTGAGCAGTATTCTTAAGTGAATAAAATACTTGCAAGTAAAATTCACTTGCATTTCCTGGAGAATAAACTGAAACTCTACAATTTACCAATTAATTTCACTTTGAAAGGATTCTACATAATCAAAAATGCTAGAAATTGTTGCTCTAAGTGAACAAAGTAATATGTATTGTACAGTGAGTAGCATTGCTTTAACATTTATGATTTATAAATGTTATTAGTCTGGCAGCAGATAAATGCCTATTAATAGCTTGAGAAAGAAGGGGAATTTTATGTAGGTTAAAAGCTGAGTAATTTCATTATTTCTGTTGCCAAAAGAACTTGCTTACTAAATTTTAGCTACATATTTTCCTTGCGGTGGTACAAGTTTTTCTAGTATTTGTTGACATAGAAACAAAATATACTCTCTGGCACATTACTGTGTGAAAAATAGACACAAACAAGAGAACAAAGGTGGCATTGGGTGAAGAGGTGGATATTTTTGGAACATGGTTACCTAGGAAAATAAGAATGCAGAACAAAAGAATTAATTCCTCTTTTTCCATAAGAGCTCCTGAATGACCTACAGAGAAATAGAGCATGTAAACACTAATACAAATTAACCTGAGCTAAATTTGAACAAACAGTGCACAAAATATAGTAGAAATCCAACTGCATTAGAATGATCATGAAAAGTGGCACAGTGAGGTAGGATGTAAATACTGTAAATTCATGGTTTTCTATATTGATTACTAGTTTTTTGGTTTGGGTTTTTTTGTTTGTTTGTTTGTTTTTAAATCAGGAGTGAAAAAAAAAAGAGTAATGCAATAAAGGTTTGAAAAAAGTAAACAAACTACTGACATATTTTCAAGTTCCTTCACCTGTCACTCAGGGAAATGACACTGTAGGTTTGGTACTTTCATCTAAGCTGTTTTGAAACTAGATAGTCTGACCAGGTTGTCCCTAGCTAGCATATGCCCCATGTCATCCAGATTTCAGCCAAATTATTTTCAAAAGATCTTCATCTGTCTTCCTTTGAAGACAATTTTTTTTTGATAAATAAAAATCTTCACATTAAGGGGAATATTATCTAACTGAAATTGTACCTATACAGGAGATCTTTTGTTTGTTGATGAGAAATGAATCATCTGCTAAAGAATTGTATAATATGCTCCTTCTGACATTTTCAAGACTCTTTCTGGGTGTACCCTAACAAGTTGCACTGAAATAATTTCCAAATATTATTGTTATTATTGTATTTTTTAGGTAGCAGAACTTGATTTTGATATTTGAAAAGGAAATAGCAATGGTAGGATGATTAAATCAAAGATTTATAGCAGTGATGTATCTGGCAAGTTGGGGAGGTGGCAGTCTACAAGGAGAGCCTAATCAGAAAAAGTGTCAATTGACCTAAGGAAGGAGTAGGAGGAACTGTTTCCTGGCACTAAATCAGCCTTGTTTTCTGGCTCTAAATCTGTCTTGTTTCTATAGCATCCTAAGCATGGACATTGAGAGAGTAGCTTCTTTGACTGCCTAGATTCATGGTCTGTCAATGTGGAACCATGAGCAAATATCACCTCTTTGTCACTTAGTATATAAAATGGAGATAATAATAGTACCTACTGCATGGATTTGTTGTGTAGAATCACAAAGAATAAATAATATAATTCATGCAAATCATTTCTAACTGTATTATACACATAGAAAGTACTCAGTTACATTTTAGCTCAGATTATTATTTTTTCCTATTGAATGACATTCATCATTTTTAACCATGACTTATCCTGGTGATTCAATCATACTTACAAAGGCACTGTAATATTTTATGTAAACCATTCTGAAATGTATATTATATTACACAATTTATTTCCATTACTTATTTAGAATAAAATAAAATTGGAATTTATTTTTATGCTGGCATTAGGATAGAGCCACAATTCTCCATCAACTTTACTGACTCCAATACTTTTAAACTTTGAATGATGTGCCTTTTTCTCTTTTTAGCTTCTAAATATGTTCAATTCTACTTTTAAAATAAAGAACACACAACAGAAACAACGAACAAATATAAAAAGAAGACAAACATAATATTTGCTAAATACATGTTTTGTCAAACTGCAAAGTTTGATACATCTCTAAAATTCAAAAGATAATTACATTCCCTACTTCCTATTCCAACAACACATGACAAAGTGAAATACGCATTCCAATCTCTCACTGGGTTTGGAGTATTTATTTTTTAATTTACAAGATAATGTGTCTTGATATACTGCTTCCTCTTGTGTTCTCAGAAGAGAGGCCAGATCTCTTGATATGGATATATGGTTATGAAAACTGATTCGGATTCTCCAGTGTTAAGAAAGGTTTAAGAAATGAGGTGTTGGCTGGGCATGGTGGCCCACACTTGAAATCCCAGTGGCTAAGGAGGCTGAGGCAGGAGATTCTTGAGTTTAAAGCCAGCATCAGCAATTGAGGAGACCCCAAGCAACTTGAGAGGGCCTGTCTCATAAATAAAATGAGGCTCAGTTGTTAGGTGCCTCTGGTACCCACCCCACGCTGCAACAAAAGAGTGATGTGGTTTTGCATTTACTGAATATTTATGTTATATTTAAAATTTACCTCTCTCTCTCCACAGTCAAATATTCTGATTTTTTTCAAAATCACTGTATTCTTTGACTTCCCCATTAATTGTATGATACATACTAACTAGAAGTTCTTTCTCTATTTGGCTTCTAGAACACTAACACTGATACTGCTATCTTTTTCTAACACTGCTTATATTATGATTGTTTTAATGTTTTCTCTTTTCATCTCTCAAAAACATTCTTCCATATGTATTTCTGGTGATATTAACCAATTATATGGCTTCAACAATTATCTATCTGAATGCTATCATTTTAATTCCTGTTTGTATCATCCAGTGTGAGTATCTTTGATAGCTCTGTAGGTACATAACTCTTCCCATGCTCCAAAAGAGAACATTCTTCTTCTCATTAACCCTCATTCTCAGTGACATATATTTTTTTCCCTCTAGTACTATATTTAGTCCATATTCAAAAGTCACACTGGATGTTTCTTTGCAAAATATCTTGCTAAGGCATATATATGCTCCCATGATTAATTTCATGTATAAACTTGACTGGGCTGAGGGATTCCCAAAAAGTGATAAAACATATTTCTGGGTGTGCTTATGGGGATATTTCAGAAATTATCAGCATTGAAATCAGTAGACTGAGTAAAGATGATCCACATTCAACAGGGTTGGTGGGTATCATTTAATTTGCTGAAGGCCTACATAGAAAAATAAATTGGAGGTAGGCAAATTTAAGCTTCATCATCTATTTCTTCCCTTGGACTTTGGAGCTCTTAGTTTTGGGGCTATTTATTTCCCAGACTTTCAACAGAATTCTTTCTTCCCCTCACTCCTTGCTTAGGCCATTAGCATCGAAATAAAAGTATAGCATTGGCTCCTCTAGTTCTCAGGCCATTAGACTATGACTGAATTACACCATGAATTTCCTGATTCTTCAATTTTCAGAGGCTCATATGATTCATCTATACACATATATGCCAATTCTCATAATAAATCTCCTCTTATCTATCTATGAACTACTAGTTCTTTCTCTCTAGATGATCTTCATACATATGCACACCACATGAGAAATTTAATTTCACTTATTTATACTTCTTCTGTTCATAGAGAAATAAAAATTAGATGCATATATGTTTTAAAGTGTTCCAGTAAACAAAATAGTACAAATTGAATTAGTATTAAACTGTAGCAATATAACAGGATAAACAACATTAGCTAATCTTAAATAAGGTGTAACTAAAATCTCTAGTCACCTATAATTAAAATAAATATAGTTAATGAACATACATTGACAAACTTAAATAGTATATTGTTTATTTTAAAAAAGAAAATGTCCCAGAATCTTGTAGTGTTCTTTAAATCTCACATTTTATGTCCCTTCATAACTAAAATCATAGTCTCGGTAAAACATGGCTGATAAGAAAATATTCCAGAGATAATATTTAAGGAAGCAAATAATTTTTTTTATATCATGCAAGGTTGTAAATGAATTACTGTTTGATAATCAAATTGTGTGGCTTTAGACAACTTATATTTCTTCTCTGCATGTTATTGTATAAGGGGTCACCAGCAGTGCCTACCTTCTGTAGGCAAAACATGTGACACATGCCTGCCACATAGTAAGAACCAATAATTGGCAGCTTTCTCATCAGTGGTATTGATGATATTTTTAGACAAGTTACTAGTACTTTAGCTATTTAACCTTATCTGTGTATATGCTTTTGTTAGGAAGCTTCATATGGAATCTCATTGTTTATTTTCCCCCTTTTGAATATTATATGCCCCAAAGAATAAGTAGCCAGTCCACATATATTGTCTCAATGTAACATATTTTTAAATATATAGAAAATAATAGACTCTTTTCTATTATTTGGACAAGTAACTATATGAATATAATAAAGGTTATCACTCATCTCTGTTAAAAAGCATTAAGGTTTTATAGTTTAGTTATAGTGTATCTCTAGATAAATGGCCTGTTTAACTATATGCCACTTTTAGTTCTATAGTCCTAGTCAGCTGCTTCTCTGATGTGG
The DNA here is from genome assembly GCF_052094955.1 of Ictidomys tridecemlineatus. NCBI lineage: Eukaryota > Metazoa > Chordata > Mammalia > Rodentia > Sciuridae > Ictidomys > Ictidomys tridecemlineatus. The sequence continues at coordinate 112,561,358 of NC_135483.1, forward strand.
GCAGACAATGTCATCTTGCCAGTTTTCAGTGATAATAGGCAACGTCTTAGAGCACGGACTTTGGAATAACCTAGGCTCTGTTTCTAGTCCTCTTACCCATTCTAGCTCACATCTGAAAGATACCAGAGTCATAAAAATTAAATCATTTACCTAAGAAATTTGTCAGAGATCTTCATATTTATTAAGTATTTAGAATATAGCAATCATTATAATAAAGATAAGAGTAATTAGGTTTATAAAATTTCCAAAATATTATACTATGTTGAATACAGCAATAACTATCAACCTGCTAATAAAATTTTGGAGTGTTCCTACTTAAGTAATGTGTCAATCAATTTAGATACACATTTTTTCAAAAACAATGTTTTCATTTGAATATTATAAAATTGTATTATGATGATATATTTCAGTAACTTTCTGTAATATTAGTGAGTGTCTTTAAAACCTAGATTTATTTGATAAACTGTTTGTAAGCTGATTATAAAATGCTTCTCGTTGGTATGATTTAATCAATGTTGAATAGCTTAAAGTAAGCAAAATGACCTTCCTGCTCAATATTGGCTTTTTTTCAATATGTACATAGTCCTTGAAAATATGTGCTTGATTGCTATTGGAAGCAATTCCATTTAAAGTTCCTGCAAGGTAATGACCACTTATTATTTCTATGAGGTAGATGTATGCTAGGGTCATTATAAATTTACTCTCATTTTTAAGCAAGTTTTCATATTCAGTCACTTGTCCACATGGACCATACCTCTTACCCTGTTTAAACTGGTATTTGTTGAGTCAGTCTGATACTCTTAAGTTTTTGTCCATAGTTATGATATTTGACAATGTTTCCTATATTCAGAATCAATGTTTAGTTCCACTGGTCTGATGAACACATTGAATATATGCAGTAGAAGTATATACGTGACATTTAAACTTCAGAACATGTTTATAAATGTTTACATTTAACATCTTTCTTAAAAATATTATCTAAATGTGACATAATTTTACAACATCTTTAGTATTTGGACAATAGCCACAGCCTCACATATAGTTCCTTTATACAGACAAGAAATAACAAACTGAGAGACAAATCACTACAGCATCATTCAGTTAGTTACAAAATTGCAATCCAAAAGCCTGTCTCCTGTCTTCTTGTCCCCAAGACTACACTCTATAAAAATAATCTGTCTGGACTTCAGACTTAGATTCAAGAGATAAAAGTTCTAAATGTTTTAAAAAATTGCTAGTCTTTTTGATAAGAAGATTTGACATTCTACTTTTCCACTTAATATACTGTTTTTCTGGACTAAAAGTGAGTGCCCATTTATAAATAATTTCAGCAAGTTGACTATAGCTGTCGAGTCGTCTTAAGTATCACAAAGATAACAGAGAACTATTCAACAAAGCCTGACAAAGAAAAGGAAGAATTGTGGGCTTTCTCCGTTTCCCTCCCAGGCAATCCTTAATATATTCTGACATGTTTCAAATTATAGGTCACAATCTATTTATACTTCTGGAAAGTTCATTTTCAACCAGCATTGTGGAAACAACACTGAAGCATTTTTGTCTTTTCTGTGAATATAAGTAAGCTAACTCGAGCCTTCTGACATTAGCTCAGAGAGTCATGAGATTGAATAATTTAGTATCGCTCTCACCATATGGTCCAAAGGAACCAGTAACTGTGAATCATGAAGCTAGCAGCAGAATTAGAGAGAAACTTATTTTCATAGTTTTGTTGTGAAGATTCAAAGAGAGAGAACAGAGATTGTAACCTAGTAAGCAGATATACATACTTTCGTGATCCTGACAGTCATAATTATATTATTTTAATTTCTAATAATTCTTATTGTTATTTTAATTTTCAATAATAAAAGTAATTGAATATTTAGAAAACAGAGATAAAGAAGAGAAGGAACTATTCCTTAGATAAACATTTTATATAAATAGATTTTTTTTGAGAAAAACAATACAACATGAGGATATTATTTTAATTTTGAAATACATATTTTAAAGTTTGAACTTTCATGTGTGTTTTCTATTATGCAAGTAAATATCACAGACCTAGTCAATGATAATGAATAAACATTTATTCATCTCATTATTCTGGAGGCTCAAGGTCAAAGGGCCACATCCAGTGAGTACCTTCTTGCTGGTGGGACACTGTAGTTCTAGGGTGGTACAGGATATCAAATGGCAAGACAGAGCAAACTTGACTTATAATATCTGTTCTCACACTAACTAATCCAATCCTGTGAGACCAACCTTAATCCCATGAGACCTTATCCAGTCTTTGTAGATATAACCCAGTCTCTGGAGAAAGACCTTAATCCCTTTGTGAACACAGTGCACCATGACCTAATCATCTCCCAAAAGCCATACATTTTGACACCACTGCACTGAAGAATAGGAGTCACTGGGGGGACCAACCACATCCAACCCTAGTACTAGGATACAGATTACCAGAAGTGAAACAACAGACTCTTTTTGAGCAACATCAGGAAAACTAAGGGACTGTAACAAAATCTAGATGATTCCTTTCAGTTAGTGCTAGTGGTTGCAATTCCAAATTATGAATGACCATACTACACTAAAATGAATTGTTCATGGTCCTTGAACTGTTGATGTTTGTAGACCAGTGGGGGAAATGAAAATATACTCAACCAACATGGAAGTCTGTATAATAATGGCCATCAATGATTGCCTTTGGTTCTGTCATATGCCCTGCAATTTCTCCAGAATTATATTCTAATCTCATGTTACATGTCACTACCTGGAGGTCCCACAGGCACCTCAGATAAAATCCATTTCATCTTTCCCATGAGAACTCTGCTTTTCCTGTGTTTCCTCTCCTGGTAAATGACACTGACATCCACAGAGACCAAGCAGGAGATCTAGATTCTCTACTGTATGCTTTAAACTCTTAAAGCATACACCCAGCCTTTCACCTTTCTTGTACACACTACTTTTAAAGTTTTTTAGTAATGCTCAACTCCATAATTTCTCTTAATCTCACTGCCTCCACTTACAAGAGGGCTACCTTGTTTCTGCATCATAACCGGCCCTACTTGTTTTCCCTCCCTTTAATCTTATCTCACACTCATTCATTCACCATACTGCAGCTGGTATAATATTTCCAAAGTTCAAATCTAATCGTGTTACTATTTCTGCTTAAGACCTACATTGTCCTCAGGTTAGTGTAGTTGGTGAATGTTTGTTTGATTAATTAACTTACCATATTTTATTTTATCAAACTTTCAGAGTAACTTTCATGTACAGATTTTTTTCCAATTAGGCTCATACTATTTAGCAGTTTCATATATTGTTCTTCTTGTCTTACAGTAAATGTAATCTTTCCTATATTATCAAATATAATTGTGAATGTGTTCATCATTTGTAACATAACGGTCATCTTTTAGACATGCCATATTTCATATATATTTTATATACATTTTAGACATGTCATATTTTACATATTTTAACAGATTTTGAGGATTTATTCAAAATTTTATAATATCACAAATTACACTATTGAATATGCTTACTTCTATATTCTGTGCTGCCTTATTATTATTATTATTATTATTATTATTATTATTATCATCATCATCATCACATGATCCTTGGGGGATACTTCTAAAAGTGACATTATTTACATAAAGAATATCAAAACATTTTAAAGCTCTTACTGAAGTTTTCAAAAATTGCTTGCTACACGTTTAGATTCTTAACATTTTCCTCTGGTACTAATTTAGTAATGCTGGCTCTTTCATGACTGTGGATTCTCCCTCTAGTTACTGCTTCTCAAATTCCTCCTATTATACTTTATTTTTTACTTGAAAGAGTTATATATTCCAATGTCTTTTACTTGTTAATTTATATGCTATTTTTTTTATTTTAACATTGTTGGTTACTCTCTTGAATTTTAAAGAACTGAGTAGAGCTAAATATTGAGCTTTTAGTACTTCCCAAACATAATTAATATTTATGTTAAAGAAGCAAGAACGTCAAGTTTAATTTAAAAGAAAAAACTCACCCTCATTTAAATAAAATATGAAAGAGAGGATAGTTTAAATATGTGGCTATGTATTGATACCCAATTAGGTGATTTTGACTTTACATACTAGGCACCTAGGTGACTTGAGAGGCTTCAGTTCATGTTTCATATAAGTTCCATGATGTTATTGAGTGTCCAAGAGTTATTACTGTAACCTGTCTTTGAGTAAATCTTTCCACTGATTTGGGGCAGTTGTCGGACAGAAAACTCCTGAATGACTAAGAAGGAAACTTCTCCCCATCTACCCACCTCCTATTATAAAGGCCCCTCCCATCATGGAACAAGATTTTATTCCCAACAACAGGGTCCATTTTCATCCTTCTGCTTCATTTCTAGAAATAAACCTTCACTGACAAAGCCCACTGATGTAGAAACAGACCTACACAATGGGCTTCTCCTGTCTTCCTATTATATTCATCACTTAAACTATTGCCTAGCGTACATGATTATACTGTCACCTTTATGGAGTCAGTCCCACTTTTGTGTCTGACTTCCCAAAGTAAGATTTGCCTTTCTCCTCTGCAAAATTCCAAACTTTGGTATTGGAAGTGTTTGGGTTTGTTGTCCCAATTTACAAACACTCTAGTTTCATTCCCCTGAATCAACTATGTCGGTAACCCTGATTCCTCTTATTAAAATCATTAAAAGTCTAAATAGCAGGCATGTAAGAGTAAGGAAAATATCAAACAGGTCAAATATACCTTAGAGGATAAGTATTCATGAAAGTAAAATTAAATGCAAATATAGATGTTAATTGCATAAATGTCTTAATGATATCCATGATACATAAAACATTAATAAATTATTCAATATTTTCAATAATAGAATGATTGAATAATACTATGCTTTACTCTGACTTCCACTGTTTTTCTCATGGCAGTTTTATCTTAAATATATCCTCCTATTAACAGGTCATATAAGCGAATTACATGGACCCTTATTCATATAATAAATGTCAAAATATTTCATTTTTAATACTGTTCTACATTAATATAACTCATATATTCTATTTTTAGTGTTCTTACTCATTCCCACAAGCAAAATTTTAATTATGCCTCTCATATGTGTGCTTTTAATTAACTGATGGCATATTCTTTGTTCAGTTATTATTGTCCTATACAACTGTCATAAACTTATAAATTTTAATTAATGCTGCCCAAACACAACTTATATAGTGTCCACACAGGAATTTGCCAAAAGGCTTAACTGTAAGTAAACCAACAATGAATAAATCCATGAATTAATTGCCCATTGGGATTTTCTTAACAAATTAACATTTGTGTAGACATAATGATGTTCTCTGGTCTGTAATACCAAACAATGTTTTTATAAAACTATATTTTTTTAAAAGTGAAAAGTGCTTTGTAAATGACTTAATTGGATATCACATTATTAATAATTACTGAATTTTGTAAAACAATATATTACATGGCAATATCTCACATTGAATTCCTATGAGAACTCACTAAACACTGGTAATCTGCAATGCAATTTTCCTGAACATATCATCTATGGAACTTAATATCTAAATATTTGAATACATAGATTAAGTTGATATGTTACAGATTTTAAGAATGCAGCAAGGTCTGGACAAATGATTTGAACATAACATTAAACGTGCTATGCCTACATGCAATTCAGGATTCATTAATAAGTCAGCAGATCCAGTGTTTTCTAGAGATTCGATCGTGTGGATTCTTCACAAGTTGAATGGTTAGCCATAGTATGGATCATCAAATGGTTCAGTTGGATTAAATGTTACTAAAGATAATTATAAGTAAATCATCTCACTACAACCCAATGATTTTCATTATCTTAATAAGAAAATTTTGTGACCAATTAAATAATTAAATATCCTAAACAAATCATTTGGCAAGAAATGCTTCTTTCCTAAAGGAAATAATAAGCATATTACTAAAATACAAACTCACACACATTTGTTGAACTTGTATTCTCATTTGCATTTTTGATAAAGGAACCAGTACTATAATTCTTCCTACAGCAGTAGAATGTATTCTATGTATGAAGAAGCTTCCCTTAAGCAGAATGAAGATAAGTGCTAAAATTCCTAGTGCCTTTCAATCAAACTATAAATATATTTCCAGAATGCTCTTGAGTACTTAGAATACCTTAATTATTAATTAATCATAAATCAAGAATATTTAAAGACATAACTACCAAACTTTTACTATTAGAATGCAAATCAAAAACAGCTTGGTTTCTAAACTCCATTGGAAACTCTTCATGTGACTCTTTCAGATGGCATTATGCTAAATATTTCAAAGAATACCGTAAGCAATACAGACAGAAAGAACTCTCACTAAGATATAAATTAACCATGTAGTGAATGTGAAGATCATATAGATTGATTTTCCATTTGACTAACTAAATTTGCATTTATGGTACTAAAATTAAATGTGCATAGATTGCACTTTAATAGTTGCATAATGTCCCTTGCACTGAATATTGGAATTTAAAAATTAGATTTTTATGATGTATTGGGGTTATTTTTTCTCATGGGAACATATTTTGAATTTAATACAAGTCAGTAGGCAAACATATTCAATGTTAACTTATGTTCCAAAGAGAATATTTTTATAAAGGGGGCTATTGCATAGATTAATAAATATCTCAATTGATAAGTAAAATATTTATTAATTCACTAACATGTAGTAACATTCTATACTACACTTTGAAATACATAAGTTACAAGATGAGAATCAAGATGATCTTAGATGTGTTTGGTATAGTTTATTTTCATTTAAATGAACCTCATTTTCAATAACAATTGAATATGATTTGTAGGGAAACTGCAACAAAAAATATGGACTTTGAAGTTAAACACGTAAGACTTGGAAAATTGGCACATTAAAGTCATTCTGGGTCATGGTGAAACTATCTAAAAGCACTGACTGTCATGCAATACACATTCAACATAGTAATTTTCATTATTTTAATTAAATTTTGTGACCTGACCATAGAGATACTGAATTTAGAAAAAATGCCACTGTTGAAATAATTATTAATTTTAATTTTTGTTAATTTATTGTTAAAATTTACTAATTTTCTCAAGACGTCGGGAATTATATTTGCAGTATTAAGTATTCACTTATATTTTCATAAGGAAGTAAAAATGCAAATAGTTTGAAAATACAATGGCACTCAAATGCTTACCTAGAACTGAAGGTGTACAAGTTCCCCCATTTTGACAGTAGTTGCTACAGTGATTGATTTCACACCTTTCACCGGAATAACTAGGCCAACAATGGCACCTCATATCACCCTTCTCATTTAAAATACACTTCCCTCCATTTTCACAGGTCAATTTGCAGGAATCATCTGGTTGGAAAAAAGATGCAGGTGAGCATTTTGTTCAGGTCACAATTTAGTAAGGACAGTTCAAATAAACAAACTTACTTTAATCTTAGATTCTTATTTTTTTTTTCATAAAACAACTAACATAAGTATAAATGTTGGGGAAAATTAAATAATAGCTAAAACAGAGAAATAGATTCTAGTTGTTGGATAGTGAATAAAAACATTAAATTGTTTTTCATTTTAAGCTTCAAGCATTATTAACCAATTATTAAAATTATCTTGCATTAAATAATGAATCTAACTGAAAGTTTATAAAAGTAATATATTTCACTACCAATGAGTTTTCTTTTGGACTTGAAGAAACATTATCTATTTCATAGTAGTAACTGATAATAAATCAAATTGAAATATTTAGGATATATTTTAGCATTTCTATCCACATACATACAAACACACTACCACAACCCATAGTGTATATGTTTGTGTATCTGTATATACTTTATATTATAGAAATGTTTAAATGAAAAGATATTGTTTGATGTCAGTCTTCACTAAAAATACAAAATATGCCAAACTACAAGCCCATTCAGATTTGGTGCAAGATGATGATAAGTCAAAAACAATATTTAGAAATTATGGAACATTTTTTTCCTAAATATTTGGCATAACCTATCTACTACAAAATAAGATTTTGCCTGAGAATAAGAAATGATCATTTAGGGGTATACAAAAGCATCTTAAACAATATATTAGTATGATTTAAAATAAATATTGATTTATAATCATTTTCCAAGTGACTTTTATGTGTGTGTTGACCTGCCTGTCCTTCATTAGAAATATACTGTATTACTTTGAGCAGGATACAATATTCAATGGAACAAAATTGAAAATATGTTAACAAGCATTCTGTTTTAGAATATGCCCTTTGCTAAAGCTGTGTCTTTTACATGGTGAAATTACATGAAATCAATAAAGCCTTTATTTATCACTCAAAGTACATTGGCCCATGCATGACATAGGCTTGACTATACCACTGTAATGATCACAAGAACATCTGGATCAACTTCAATGACTTATTTTCTATATGTGTAAATTTCACATTGATATTCCAAAATTTTGCATTTATAAGAAGGACTTACTCATAAGGCAATGTATATAATATAAAGAAAATAAGAAAAGTGCAATAAAACCTGTCTTTATGGCCTCATTTGGTCACTTTATTAAACATACAAGTTAACCTACCTAAGTCTCATTTACATACATACTATAAAAGGAACTTAGTGACAAAAATACAACTTAACTCAGATTTTCTGTAAATATTAAGTTGGGAAAATATTAAAATGCCAAAAGTTTGTAAATACTAAGTACCTAAGTATATACCACATACATATAAACACAACAGACAATTTGACTTCCAGCTCACATCTAGTAGAAAGATGAAAAGCTTAAAGTTGCGTTCAGAGGGTGTATTGCTAAACTTCAACAAGCAGGTAAGGCACTTATTTGGCAAAATAAGCATGAGACATTTGTCTGAATTGTTTCCTGAGTGCCCACCAGGAATGCTGAGTACAGTGCTCAAGGAAAGTCATATCTATGCATGTCAGGAGGTGAGCACCTGAGGAACTGAAAGAAACTTTCTGTGCCTGGACCTGGATTAAAGAATGTGAGGAAAGAAATTAGAAGAGGTAAGTGTCCTTAAAGAGATAAGCAGGAATAACAGAAGGTCATTGGATGTTTTATTGTGGGTTTTTTTTTTTTTTCATAAAAGTAACGTAGAAAACTTGAAGAATCTAAGAAGGCTGAGAATGAATGTAGTGGCAGGTGTTAAACTGAAGGCAGGGAGATCATGAGGACTTCATTTAAATCCTCTGAATAGGTCACATGATGCCCCCAAACGGAATAATGTGAGGTGAGTAAATGTGGGACTATTCTAACAATAATTCTGAAATGAGCATCGTATCCCTAATTTCTGAAGAAAATAAAGGAAAATTAGGATGATTCTTCAATTTCTGATCAGGACAACAAAATGGGAAGATGAGGATAATAGGAAACAGAGAGGTGAGTTGGTTTTTTGTTGCAGGGGAGGTACCAAGGATTGAACTCAGGGATACTTGGCCACTGAGCTACATCTTCAGCCCCGTTTTTTATTTTATTTAGAGACAAGGTCTCACTGAGTTGCTTAGTGCCTTGCTTTTGCTGAAGTGGGCTGTGAACTCTTGATCTTCTTGCTTCAGCCTTCCAAGCCTCTGGGATTACAGACCTGTGCCACCGTGCCAGGCAAGTTAGTTTTTAACATAAAAAAATCTTAGATGCCTATGTAAATGCATGTGGCAATCTCCAGAAAATAATTGAATATAGGATGAGATTTTTTAAAAAACAATTTTTAAAATGACAATATGTTTGCTTAATTCAGGTGGGTCAATTGAGACCAAGATTTTGAGACCTGCTTAAGCAACATAGTGAGATAAGTCCCTCAACTCCAATTTAAAAAAAAAATACTAATACTAATATAACAGTTCTGAAATCTACATATTTACATTCCTGATTGAAGTACTTCAGACCAGTATGAAGGCTTAAATGCATGGAGATCAAATTGAATATTACCTAACATTCATTAGATTTAAGATTTTCTTTTCAATCATAAGAATGAGGTTTGAGGAAGTTTCTGGAGTCACACCTTTCAAGTAGAGGTGAAATAAACATTTCCAAAACTGTTTTAGACTTGCATAAGTGTGTATTTAAACAAGCTTCCTTCTTTCATGCATGAAATAAACATGTCTAGGAATGTTTATCTTCTCCTCAGCCCCTTTCTATCTCTCTGTTTTGTGGCTTCCAGAACTGAGCCAAATTCCTCTGCTACATTCCTCTGTTATGATGTTCTGTCACATTTCAGGACCAAAGTAATGAAGCCACTCAATCATGAACTCAATCCCCTGAAACCATCAACTAAAATAAACCTTTTCTCCTCTAAGTTATTCTTGTCAGGTGTTTTTGTCACAGATGAGAAAAAATTATTAATAAAACTCTCAATGCTTTAATTTTCTTATATAGTAAAATATGAGAAATCACAGTATATTATCATTGGGTTTTATGCAAATTAAGGGAAATTTTATGTATTATATATAATATATATCATGTTATACATATTGTATATGTAAATATGTGTATATGTATATGTTTTGTGACATAAATTTAGTAAGTATAGATTTTATTTTCTCTTAAAAACATTTTCACATTAGGACTAATGTCTTCAATATGAGAGATCTTATTATCAGTCTACCTGCATATTTAAGAAACAATGCTTCCTTTGCTTTTATATCACACAATTTTGTTTTTTATTTTGGTACTTGCGATGAGCCTATGGGCACTTTACTACTGAGCTACATCCCTGGCTCTTCTAATACTTTATTTTGAGACAAGGTCTTCCTCTTTTGCTGAGGCTGGCCTCAAACTTGTGATTCTCCTGCCTCTGACTCCCAGTTGTTGGCATTACAGTTTGGTACCACCATGCAAAGCCTAGTTTGTTCTTTCTATTATTTTTTCCCTATTTAACACTTTGTATCTATAATGATATTTCAAATTTTTATTGTTTTTTCAGCTAAAAAAAAAGAAAGATGGAAAAAAACTTCAAATTATTAAAATCCAAGATGGAGAAGGAAATATTACCACAGGTACTACTGAAATCCAGAGGATCATCAGAAACTATTTTGAAAATGTATACTCCAATAAGTTAGAAAATCTTGAAAATATGGACAAATTCTTAAAGACATCTGACCTATCCAAATTGAACCAGGATGATATAGAAAACTTAAACAGATTAATTTCAAGTAATGAAATTGAAGCAGCCATCAAAAGCCTTCCAGCAAATTAAAGCCCAGCTCTGCCTGGATTCATAGCCGAGTTCTACCAAGACCTTTAAAGAACTAATACCAATCCCCCTCAAAGTATTCCATGAAATATTTTCTAAGAAGGGAATTCTGCCAAACTCAATTTTTTACTGTTTATTCTAAACTTTGGCTTCTCAAATATAAACTGCATGAGGAGTTTTCTCAGATTTATTTCTAAATTGGTTCTTAGTCTCTAAACCAATGTTTTACCTTGATCAGAAGCCCTCTACACATTTGTAAATCAGAGAAGTAATAGTATTTGTTGTAAATCTGATTTTATATGAAAGAAACTGAGATTCAGTTTATAACTTAACGTCTGCTTTCAAAATTATCATTTGCCCATAGGAATGTATTAAAATGAATTTAATGAACAAATAATCAGATTTGGGGTTTGGGTTTAAACCCACAGCAGAAGGGCATCTCCAAAAAATTATCTTCTATAATACGAGAGCTATATAAAAATGTCTTTGATTCTGTAACTTCATAGTTCCTGATTTAGTCAGTGCATGTCAAGTGCTCAATGTTTGTGAGTAAATGCAGAATGAATTAATAGGAAGTCTTTGTCAGAAAGAACAGTTTACAGAGACATTCAATAATCATTGATATCCTGGCAGCTAAATTGATAAAAGAACAGGAAATTATGCTCAGTAATAATTGTAAAAATTTATCACAAGGACTAATTCATTATTTACTAAAAAATGGAGAATACCTACCTAACAGACTGTCATCATTGCAGGTTCCATTAATCAAATATTTTCCTTCTGGGCAAACACAGGTGGCCCCAGAAGGATTCAGCAAACAGAGGAATTCACATCCTAAATCCAAGCAAGGATTAGGTACTAATGAAAACAAAACAAAAAAAGCAAAGAAATATATAAGTATACTTGCAATAGGTTTCAAACACATAAAATTCAATAAGGTAAAATGATAAATTTGCAATATTAAAAAGAAATTAAATCAATTTTTACTGCACGTATTTCATTTTGATGTTATATTTTTCTTTTATAGAGGAAGAGAAATTACTACCTTTCATTAACAGTATGATTGCCCAAATCATTCTTTCCAAAAGGAATAAGAATCTATTCAAATCTATACTTTGTCACTCTTTCTTGTGACTAATTGTTTTTTGGCGTAAGAGTTCCTCTTAGAACCTGAAGTGCAGTCTAGGGCTGTGTTTTAAAAGTAAAGCCACTTGAAGTTGAAAATGTATTTGAAACATATTTTTCAGGATAATTACCTCAGTGATTTATTTTCCTACTCCCTTCTATAAGGGAAAGCTATAATAATAATAATAATAATAATAATAATAATAATAAATCATAAACTATAAATCAAATAAAAGTACAACTGTTGGAAAGAGTTCTTGGCTATTTTTTAGACTGGAATGTTAATGCTATGGTAATTACTTGGTTATCAGTAACAAGGGTCAAAGTGGCTAATGAACTATGAATTCCTTAGATTGCATGGTTCATCTAAAGAAGCCTAAGGTCTTCTTCAGTATCTTAGAAAAAAAATAATAGATAACTTTTATAACAAAATTAATTTTAATTCCAAAGTACTCAGCCAAATGCTGAACACTTTCATACCTGTTAAACCAGAAATGGAAACTTAGGCATTATCTGTATATTGGCTTCCCTAATTTAAAAAGTCTGGTGTTACTAACATTAAACTTACTCAATCTACTGGGGTTAAAACTTGAAATAGTTAAGGAATACACACACACACACACACACACACACACACACACACACACACATACATATGTGAAAGATTAAATTCAGGTATGCTGTACCACTGAGCTACCTCCCCAGACCTTTTCATATAGTTGCTGAGGCTGTCATCGAACTTGTTATCCTCCTAGTTCAGCCTCTCAAGTCTCTGGGATTAAAGAGATTTACAAGCATGAGACACTATGCCTCGCAAAAGTGTGCACTTTTAATAGATAAAAAGAAAACAATCACAAATGTAGGCAACTTTTAAAAAATATTGTACTTACAGTCTAGTTGTTTATAGCGATGAGATATCAAAACACCTTTTGTTTTATCAACATCTAAAGCCAGATACTCTACTGAACCATGTCCAAATTTTTGTACTCGAAATACACCATTTTTTGGTCCTGCTCCATATATATAATCCTCAAAGATATCAATCCTATGTGGATGTAACAATCCTGGAATTTTTAAAAGATAGGATTATAAAAGCTGTAATACATAAATTGAAATTTTAAAAAAAGTTTACCCAAGATACCATAGAAAATCTTATTTGTGGTCTTTAAGAAAATTTTTCAGAATTGGAATATTTTAATATTAGCTTAGAAGTTGATGGAATTAATTTCTTGGAAGTGGAGATATAAGAGATACTACTAAGCATGTCACTCAGAATTTAGAAAAACATTTCAATCATTAATTTAATCATATTCGACATCACCAAGCATTTGCTAGAGGTCATTATATGCAGAGTAATTTTTTTTCTTCTATACAGTTAACAAATAAAAATCTAGGTACAGGCTAACCTCACTTGTAGCACCAAAACAGGCAGTTCATTAAACTCTAAATTCGTATTCTGGATCCAATTAGTAATTAAATAGAATGGTGGACTGACTGGTAATCATGAGTTAAAAATCTTTGACACTATTATAATGTGTTCTAGAAACAGGATAAGGAAAACAAAGTAGCAAACGGCCATCATTCACATGACATTGTTGTTTAAAAATAATAATGACCATCAATTTTCACATTTGGTGACTGTAATTTTAAGATATTTTATCAAAACAACCATCAATCCAACTTTTGGTAAATTAAATTTGTAACAAGTAGAAACATTTATATGTTATGATCTAGAGGTTATAAAACAAAAAGTAACATTTAATTTTATATATTTTCTTCTTCGGTGTTCCTTAAGAAAATAAAATGTACATTTAAGCTGAAACAAGCTAACATTATTTTAATATAGTACAGAAATGTAAACTTTCTCCATCTGGCTAACTGATTCAAAAATCATGGAGACTTTTCCCATCTGGGACATTGATACAAAAATCATACCATTTAGGGAGATGCACAGTGAAAATTTGATAGAATTATTTTTTCCAGCTTCCCCATTTAAAAATAAACAAATAAAAGGAAGTTATCCTTTATTTAAGAAATGCAATATGCCAAAATAAAGACTGAAAATTTGTGTTATAAATAATTTGAGGTACATATGTGAAGGGGTTGCAGGGGAGGGAAGGAAAAAAGTCACAGGGAAGAAATTAGACTCAGTAGAGACATCTGATACAGTCAGACCAGGAAAGTTTGAGAGACGGCAGGGAGCTACAAAATGAGAGAGTAAAAATATGAGACAGGAAGAAGCAAAAATAAGAGTGGGTGCAGTACCCAAAGGCCACAGTTAGAATTCTGTGGTCACCAGCAGTAGAGGAAATTGTCATTTTCTATATGCTATTTTTCACATGGATAATGGGGTCCTTCGGTACCAGTGATGGTTACTATGAAGTTCTATTACATATAATAATTTGTTTCCTGCATGCTGTTACAGAAATTTGAAAAAAAAGAAGGGTCTACATGTTCTACTCTTGACTATTTGATGTATCCTGCTCAAAATGGAACACCACAGAATCCATAGAAGGAAATTACTTTTTGAATCTGGCAGCCTGGCCCATGTTTTTCCAAGTCAAGAATGTCCTCTGCCCTGGTCTCTCTGATATTCTAGTACAAATGAACATTTTAATCAATAAAAGAAATGCAAAGAAAAAGGAGACATAATTCAAGAAAAATCATAATGCAAAGCTTTCATAATTATATCAATGTTATGATTTAATACTCTCAATAACAAAAATAAAACCAAAAGCCTCTCACAAACCTTGTTTACTGCTGACACAGACTACTGAATCAGAGCCATCGTACAGAACACTACCAATTACGGAGAGCTCAAAGTCAGCCCAGTATATGCGTTCACTGAAATGATCCACAGCCAGACCTGCAAACATAGACAAATAATGGAATCTGAGATCATTTAAAAGTATGATTTCACTTCTTCATGTAGTTGTTTTCAAGCATCACAGAAATAACCCGTTGTTCATCATGGTACTGTAGAATTCAGAATAATTGAAAACCTTATCTCAAATCAATCCTTATCTTAGATTACTTAGCTTTTATTTAATAAGCTGCAAGTAAAAAAGTCTTACCTAACACAGGAAGAGAGATCTTACATATCAGTCCTTTTCATACTTTCTACCTTCTTAATTTTGGCTATTCCCTACCAGTTTTCTATATTTTTATGCTTATACTATACACAGAATGAATACATTATTTAATCTGTTATCCAACATTTTTTAGAGCTAATTGGGGGTAATTCTTACATTTTAAGTCTCTTCTTGAAGATACAGTTCTCATAATATAAAAGGTGTACTTAACGACAAGTTGGCCTATGATGTGTTATTGTAAGTCACCTATACCTGTTCTGATGTTTAAAGTGACTAAAGATTGATATTTATAGTAGAAAGAAATGAATGGTAAAGTCCTTCATTAAGGTCCTATGGTGCTTGAATTTCTAGCTTTTTCTCTGAGACTACTTTTCTTCAATTTCATCATAGGTATCTGTCAGTGAATAACAATCAATAAAAATGATATAGGGAAAAACAATAATGTTCTTCTGCTTATCTAATTTTTACCTTTTGACTTTGTAAATCTGATTGGAATCTATCCCAGCAAAAATATCATCAACACAAAGAGTATTCTAGAGAGTAAAGTTTCTTCAATTTAGAAGAATAAGATCTATGACATATGAATTCTATAATAAATCTTCACTGCTGTAGATATCTATTTTCTGTGATTTATCTAATCTTTAGATGTCACATGGAACATACTTTGAAGATGCAATGCAATTAAAATACATTTTGCAGATGAATGTTACAGAATTTTTACAATTTCAACATTTAATAAACAGCCAAAATCAAGACCATGGAATGAAAGGTATTTTAAGTTTATGTAAAACTTGTATTTCTATGCAGATAAATGGAGACTTAACAATCAAAATGGAACATAAATTATGGTGAAAGTAATTTGTGAATAACTTTTAAGTTAAACATGTAGATCTAACTGAAATATAATCAAACTAAATATAAATATTGCTCTTCAAGTAAATACATATGTATATATGTATTATCATGTCTAACTAGCTTTTGTGAAAGGATATAACAATTAATTAATGCAACTGTTTCATAGTTTACTAGTTTCTGCTCAATGATTAACTGTCTTGTTTGAGTCATGTTTAGAGTTATGTTTTTGCTACTTCCTGTAAAATCATGAGTAACATGAACCATAAAGTGTTCCAATTTCCTGCTGGTGCTATTATAGTTCAAAGTAGTCACCTAAGAAAGGTTGAAAACACTTTTCCTTCTTTTCTAAGGAGGTAATAAAATATTCACATAAAACAAAACCCTCTGTCCAAAAAAACAGGCTTTACACCTAAACTATTAAATTTGCTAATCATGGAAAAGAAGAAAACAATGTGTGAGTGATCCAATTTAATTAACAATATGATTTCTGAAATTTACTAAAAGTGCCATATATTGCTTTACTGCTCTATGCTTGCTCAAGATATCCTCAATTTTATCAGCTTTTGTCACATGTGCTATTGGATGGAATTACATCTAGATAGAAATTATACAACAAAGTTTTTAGATGAATGGGGTTTATATTACAAAAATCCACAAATCAATGATTTTTGATTTTTCCTTAAGCCCTTTAATAAAAGAGATAGTCTTTAAATTAAAAAGTTAATAAAGGAATCAGCTAACTTTTCCTGTGGTATCAATGAATGTCAAGTTTATAGGAAAGAACAAGCTCATGACTTTCTTTAAAGTATCCCACCTTCTTTTGTCTTTAATAAAGTACCAATGATACAATGAAAAATAAAAACAAAACAAGAAAAAAAATTCTCAAGAAACTTTCGTATCTGAACTGTAAATGACAAATATATGGAATTGAATTAGCAGAAGTACAGAAAATTTAAAATACTATAATGATTTTAATTCAGTACACAAATCATAAATTAAAAAGTTTATAAAAGACAAAGATGAAAGCTAGATTTCAGTGATACAGGGTAACAGCACTAATCAAGTAGTGATTCTCTCAATTCCATCTCCCTCCATAATGCCAAGACTACTACCATGCTTTAAGAACTTTTTGAACCTTGCTTTTGTTGGACTCTGAAATTTAAAAAATCTAATAGTTTCCATATTTCCATTATAGTCTAAAAAGAATAAAAATTAAAAAAAATATTATGAAAAATGGTCATAATACCAATGTGATATTTGAGAGAAGACTTAGAATAATACATTTCAACCATTGCATCCTCAGAAACAGATGAAAGGATAAGATACATTCTGTTTTAAGGCAATGCAAGGATTTATATAGTAGAAAAAGTCATCAAGTAATCCCTAACATACTCTCAATTTAAAAGGTATTGAGAAAAGCTAAAATAACTGAATGTATTTACCACTGTTAAATTTATTTTTTAAAAAATTGTTAAAATTAATTTTCAGATTGGTTGTCTGCTTAGAATCAAAGACTCCAAACTATATTAAAATCTACCCCTCTCTCTTGTACACACAAACATATGACAGCTTTATTAAAATAAATGCATCAAGGAAATGGTAAAACAGTCATAAATTTGTATCCACTTTATTTAGAGATCTTTGTGGCCAAGGAAAATGAATCTGTTTACTGAATCAAATAAGTATGAGTGTTGTCGGATAAATATATAGTCCTTCATTCTCTCTGAAATTGCCACAATTTGGAAGATAGCAAACAATAGCAACAAGCCTCTAGCTTTCAAAGGATGTGTTATTTAAATCAATCTCATGGAATCCTAAACGCTCCTATTATAAAGCTAAACTGGAAAGTGACTTTATCTGACACACACTGGTGGGGCAAGTACTTGCTACTCAACTAATATAAGAGACTGAAAAATAAGACTAAGATTATTTTATTTATCATCCTGCCTGATAAACAAAACAAAACAAAAGTGTGCCATTTATTAAAGAAAGCCTTGGAACCATCCCAAGGCTTACAGTGTTAAAATTGCAGGTATCCATCTGTTCTTTCATTCAACACATAATTGTTTTAAGCACAGACTACTTATAGGTAATAGTATATAAGGGATGTAACAAGAAAATATTAACAACAGATGAGGTTTAAGTCAGTTACAGTCTTGGGCACAAATATATACATTGATGAGTTAATGGTAGACTGCACCATTAAAGCAGTAGATGATGGAGTCCAAAGAATGAGAAGAATGAGTGTTTGATAAAATCCCAGAGCACTGCAGTGCTCTTGTCATGATGTTGCCAAGTTTGCAAAGATGGTGATGGTGGTGGTGTGCTGGGCTATTTGATTGGGTGGTAGAATTCTAACCCAAGTGCCGCAGTCTGGCTGGGAACAAAATAATCGAGCCACCACAAAAGCCTTGTAGATTCAAACAGCAACTCTTTATTCCCAAACTCTCACCGGCACTCTACATGCACCTTCTGGGAAAATACACACCCTCCACCGGGCCCTGTAAGAACTCATGGGAAACTCAAGGAGCTGGCACCTGAGGCAGCAGGATACGCCCTATTCCCAGCAGGATCCACCCTAAACCCTAAACCCAAAGCCACCCTAATCCAGCAGGATCCACCCTAAACCTGGAGCCACCTTAATCCAAGAGCAAGGTCACCTTTCAAACCAAAACTCTCAAACATTCATGCAATGTCACTGCAAATGACCTGAGTCCAAGGCAAGCCCATTTCCACAATGGAGAGT
Source organism: Ictidomys tridecemlineatus (assembly GCF_052094955.1). Lineage (NCBI taxonomy): Eukaryota > Metazoa > Chordata > Mammalia > Rodentia > Sciuridae > Ictidomys > Ictidomys tridecemlineatus. Next base: position 112,580,407 of record NC_135483.1, read on the forward strand.
CCTCCCTCTAAGCAACATTGTGTAGGCTGACAAGGAAATTGCCATGTGTCATACCTACTTAGCTATGGCTCTGAGCACCCTGGAATTCACAAGGGTTACACCAAATATGTTGCTCATCTATGGTGATAACTGTATCCTGATAAAAGTAAGAGGATAACCAAGTGTACAGTATCTCACTGCCTTTACATGTCCATGCATGACATTAGAAAGATAGCTTCTCTTATATACCCACAATAAAAATAATAAGATTTTACACTCAGAGAGAAAGAGAAGCATTTCTCTTTCTCTCTGAGTGTACTTACTGATTTTAATATGGTATCCTGAAGTCAGAGCAAATATTTATACACTCCAAGAAAACAGAGAGAAAATTGACAAAAAAACTGATCAAGGTATTACTGGGAATACATAGCCGTGAATGTATTTCCATTCAAAGACACCTTCTAGGATATATTTGTACATGTTTTCCCATACATAAAATGTAAATATGCATGTAAATGCAGAATAATGATTTAGTGGTTGCCAATGTTTTGTTACTACATTTTAGTAATACCATTTATGAAAATAAAATGAACTATTGTTTCTTAAAAATCTCCTGACAATTGTTTAAACTCATTTGTATATCAATAACAGTTGGCAAAACAAATACCCAGGAGTCATTAAACACTATGAAGATGACATCAAGATATGTTTCTGCTCAATGTAATAAAATCCTACTCAAGAATTCGACATCATCATTTGTAATGTTAATAAAATAATTCATAGTTATTTTCTGTGCTATTTCAATGTATACAATACATAATTGTCCATTATATTCACTGTGCTGTGTCAGAAAATATCAGTCCTTATTCCTCCTGTTCAATGGCACAGTGCCCATTGACAGGACTCAGTTGCTCACCTCTGCTCTCCCCAGTGCCTAGTAAGCACTATTCATTCTCAATTTCTATGAGATTAACTACTTCAGATTTTACTTATAGGTAAGATCATATGGCACACTGTATCTTAGACATAGGTGCAAATATGTCATTTGAAGAAGCTGAAGAAAATTTTAAGCACGTGGCAATGAAGTTAAGTAACAGATTTTACATGTGATTGGTCAATTTCTTTTTTATATTAGGAATAATAATAAACATACAATGAGAAAACAAATAAAACTAAACAAAATATACTAAATGGATATGGATAAATTATCATTGCTGTTAGGAAATTATGGTAGACTCTATATGGAATTCAAGGCTTTACCCTAGGAAAAAGTACACCATTTTATAATTATTATTAGCTCTAACACAATTAAGAAAATTCATACTGGTTTTACCAACTGATTTAAATGAATCATTACACATTATATGTAAGTTAATGATCATATTTCAAAAATAAGAAGATTGATGAGGGGCTGGGGTTATGGCTCAGTGGTAGAGCTCTCACCAAGCTCATGTGAGGCACTGGATTCAATCCTCAGCACCAAATTTAAAAAAATGAAATAAAGGCATTGTGTCTAACTACAACTAATATATATATATATATATATATATATATATATATATATATATATATATATATATATATATATACATATAAAATTAAAAAAGAAGATTGATGATAAAAAGTTCATTCAGCTTGTTCAATTTTAACATATCTATGTAAATGGAAAGGTTATATTTTTCTACTATTCTTTTTCTATGTGAGGCAGTGTTTTGCTCAATAATGTATACCATCTTCTTTTTGAAACCCTTCTTTGGCTATGGTGACACCACATTCTAACCTACTAGAATTTGGAGGCCTTTAGTGTCTTCACTTGTCATCTTTCTTCTTTTCAATATAAGCATCTCCCTAAAATTCTACCCTTGAGATCTTATTGACCCATCCATTGTTCATCTTAACAATGCAAGTATTATTGAATATCCGCTTTGTTGCTAGTTTCCCAAACCAAATTCCTAGTTCTATTTTGAGTTCCAAAACTAATGTTTTTAATGACTTGTAAAATATCTCCATCTGATTGATTTAACTTGGGTCCTGGCACACCTACAACATTTCCTATGGCTGAGTGACAATGCTGCACATCTGTGCTCAAATCCCACCTTCTATGAAAGCCTACCTGGAAGCCTAATTATGTTATACTGCAACCTTTCTCTCTACCATTGCCAACTCTTCTGGCAATTTCACTCTTTTTATCATAGCATTAAATACCTAAAACTGACTTTGGAATTTATTTGTCAATATTAAATTTCTACTGTCCCCATCCCTTCCCTCTACTATGGCTATGTTTTTACTTCTCGTATTTCAAGAATCATGCCTGAAGCATATCAGGTGCTCAATACATATTAGTTGAATAGGTTGATATACATATTCTGAGAGTTGATGCCTGTAGCAAGATAGAAGTTTTCAAGCCAATTTTTTGAGCAGAAAACACATATATTCACAATATTCATGGGGTAGACAGCCTCACTCTAACTATCTTCCAGATGTATCTGGTGCTCTTATGGATATCTGACCAGATTTGGTTTCCTGCTTAACATGAATCAATAGTACTTTCAGGGGACATTAGGACCTTATAACTGCTGGCCCCTAATCACCTTTCAAAGTATCAAGTTCCATTTCATGTCATTTGTTTACTATGCTCTTTGGCTTTCCTCAATTCCATTTTCTACCATTTTGACCTATTTACTTTGCATTCCAACATTTCTCTCCACCCTACTCCTTGTCATGGATTAGCACTTACTCTTACTCAACTCCCTGAAAAACCTTCCTCCCCTCTATATTTGAGTGACACCTATGTGCTTTGCACTTCACTCTATTCTTCTCCATAGTGCCATTTACACATGTGTTTGTGTGTGCACACAGATATATGCAGGGTTTTATTTTGTTTTTATAGTCCACTACTTTAGACCAAAAGCTACATGAATCCAAGCATCTCCATTTCTAATAAATAATAGTGCTTGATATATAGTAAACATTCATCTTTTTAATAAAAGTAGGATAAACAAATTAAGGCAATAAGATTTTTGATTCAATTCATTTATGTACTCTTTATCCTTCTTGGATCCACTTCCCATCTCTTTCTCTATCCTTATCTGTATTTGATAAATTCCAGTAGGCTATCTCTGCTTTTTCTCATATATATTATCCCCTTTCTATCTGCTTGTAACTTTCCAAGTCATGTTATTTTTTTTTCCTTGTCAAGGGAATTCAATGACAATTACCTGCTCTCTTGGTCTGTGTTCTATTCAATACCTTTCACAAATGCTGCCAAAGAAATAAGACTGAAGACCTGCCTTATTCAAATCATTAATTGAATAAAAAACTGTACAATAATTCATTATTGGCTAAAAAAACTTGTGTAATTGTGTTGGAATTTAAGACTATGTTTACAGCTCATGTTATATTACAGAACCTGTCAACTTCTAGATGCACCATGACTCATCAACAAAACATATTATGCATACAACACTGGAGCCCTGATATTACAGAACTATCTCATTTAGTTTATACAGGATTATTTTCAGGTATTCATTATTACTTCTTGGTTTGCTAATGATGATAGTACCTATATTTTAAGATAATAATTTCATTATGAGATCTCATAGCTAATAAGTAAATCTCTTTGGATCCAAAGCCAATTGTATGTAACTCCTTTAATAATAAAGAACATGTTTCCTTTATTCAAATGCCCCCACTATGAATTAGAGTCTCTGTACTCTAAGGATATATTTAGACATAAAATAATCTTACATTTTGCAAATTCAACACATATCTGGGTATGCCTCATTCTTTTTCATTCTCAATTAATTTCCTGAAAATAGTGGTGCCATCAGTTTCATCATTACGTTGCTTGAAATGTTGAGCAGCGTTCCAACTCATGGAAGAATGTTTCATGCATGCATCTTTCCTGAGATCCACTGTGGGAGCTCATGTGTTGCCTGCCCAGATCTTCTTTCAAAGACATCCTCCACTTGTTGATCCAACAGCAGAGACTCACAATTGATACTCCCCCCAGAAAATTATGCTCAACTGATTAGAGCAGACTTGCTTAGTAAATTAAAGCCCAAAGCCAATCCATAACAGATGGCATGTGAAAATCTACCACCCTTTCCTGACATGGGGTTTATGCCCCAGATCACATCCCTAGAGTCCCAAACCAAGAGTGGACTTTACTTGGAACCCAGTTTTACTGGGCTCTTTCCCTTTCTCTCTCTTTCTTTTCCTGGTTTCTTCTGAAAAATACATAAATTCTTCATACATAAATTCTTTGCAGGCTCCCTCCAAGGAACATACCTATAGGAAATTCCACAAACTGCTATCAGAGTCATTCTTTGAAATGAAAACCTGTTACTTATACTGGGATTATGTAAAATTTTAGCATGAGGAATTTTTTATAGGTTGCTTTCACTAATTTTGCCACTTTCCTGTAACTTCAAATTTGACTTTTTTTTTCAAATGCTAACAAAAAGTGCCTTGTGCTTAAAAAATTAAAATTGTATGTATGCAGATCACACCCCTTAACTCCTCAGCACTCAAGGGGCTCTCCATAAAGGTGGCATAGAACCTAGTCTTCAACAGCATATTGAAGTTACCACCTTCCCTCCTTCGTGACCACCACTCTCCTGAATGGTTGCCATGGCTCTAAGTATACTAACCCTGCTGTTTTTGACATATTTGAAGCTCAGTATCTTACTGTTCTTTCTGTATGGAAAGCTCTTTTTTCACAATCACACCTCTAACTACCTCTTTGTTATTTAGGTCATTCCTTAAATATAACCTTTCTAGAGATAACTTCTCTGATAATTGTAACTAAACTATCATCCCTCATTATTTTCCCTTCCTTACTATGATTTTTTTTCTCTACAGAGCACTTATGATTTAAACTGACATTATATAATGTATCCTCTACAGGAAGATAAGTTTTGTGAGATTGGGACTTGCTTCACATTTGTAGATGTTTGTTTTTTTCAGTATTTGGAACCATTTCTGGCACACATTTTACAAATATTTGTAAATATTGATTAAATGAAGACACACTTATATGAATATGTTAGATCTCAAATACTTCTCTCTCCCCTAAAGAGTTAGAAACAAACTAATTGAATAACAGGGCATAAGTCAAGTTAAAATTTAGCAAGAATGTAAGTTGCCAAATGCAAGTAAATCTTAAACTACAAAGTGTAATGATTTGATAACAAAGCACACAGACAGATAATTCTTTTGTTCTTTTAGTGGGAGTGTAGTAGGTAGGGTGGGTGGCAGAGAATCCTTGAGGAGCCTGAAGCCTGGAAATGTTTTATTATTATAGAAGTACTAAAGTTAAAACTTATGAGACAGAAAAGATTCAGCTAACGAGAGATATTCTAGATGGGTATTCCAGATTGGGAAGCTGGGAAGGAAGTAGCATGGGAGAAAGAACATGCAGGAGGAATGAAGACCTGAGATCCTGAACAGTTCCAAGTGTTCCAAAAATTTGGAATCATAGCTTAAATGCCATCTCTGGGATGGATTTCTAGGTCAGATTGACAAGAGCCCTAAATAAAAAGGCAAGGAATCATAAAACCTGTCTTTCACAGAAATTATTTATATCATTCTACTTTGTCCATTTCTTCTCTCATCCTCTAGTAATATTATCATCTACCCCCAGAACATTAACACAGATCTGTAAAAATACCCAAATACATTGCCATAACCTGTCAAATTTTTATGCATGTGAAATTCTACTAATACCTTTACAACTCAGGCGATTTTCAAATAACACTCCCGTAATAATAATGACAGTATGATAATGACCTGACTTTCAAGTCAAGAAAATAGAATAAGAAATGTTAATAATGTCCACTAAATCATACTGTGTATGTATGTGTGTGTGTGTGTGTGTGTGTATTTTTTTTCACTGTAAAAATGATTATATTGCCAACAAAACTAGAAAGAATTGTTAACACTAATATATTTAGCATTCTGCTTAACATTTCAACATATGTCAGAAACATTAAATACCTGTGGGCCTCTGTAAGTTCTTTTGTACTAAAATCCTTCTCAGAGTACCATCCATGGCTGCTTCTTCTATGTGGGAGTGGTCCCCAATGACAGTCCAGTACATCATCCTGAAGAGAGCAGGTCACATAAGTTAGTTTAGTGAGGCTGCTGTTATAACCCATCTCTGCTCCAAAAGCACTGCCTCCTCAGACCACATGTGTGGTTACCTCCAGATTTCCTTAATAAGCATATTTCTGAACCAACCTGTAATCTACAAAATGGAAACCTCCAATAGAAAAGCATAAATCAACAATTTAAATAAAGTCCTACCTAAACTCACTACATTTAAAAAAACATTCTTAATAGTAAACATGATAGCACATTATTTAATATCCAAAGTTCAATTTTGAAAATTCCATTAAAACCACAGAACAAAACAATTTCCATCACTGTAATTATGCCTCTAGTTGTGACCAAATATTCATTTTATTATGAATGATGTACCAATATGCAACTTTTAGTTTAATAGTGATGTCACTATTTCATCAAACAGAAATCATTCTCTTGCTTAGAAGACATCACACTGTGCAATTCTGATAGTTGAAATTGTCTCTTTTTACTTAGCATCTAGTAATTTTGTGGATGATTTGGAGTATCATTTGACGTTTTCCTGTTCTTTTTTTTCCATTATTTGTAGGTTTCCTTCTTCAAGTAATAAAAAGAAAATGTTTGTATCAAGTAATTTGTATATATATATATATATATGTATATATATATATTTCATCATTTATTATCAAAAATAGCCAACAGCATTAATATAATACTCTACATTTAATGTGTTTAATATTTAGAAAGTTCACTTGGAGAATAACAGTAGTAGTATATGTGATCATAACACAATTATCATTATTTTATAAGTCACATATACAAGTGAAGATATTCACAGAAACATACAAATACTATTGTGTATACAATGTATGAGATTGCAACATTTCAGGAAAAATATATCACCATTTGGTGTAAAAAAGTTATGTTTTTGTATGGAAAGAGAAGTTTGGGAATTTTCAGAAGTCTTGTGAATCTGTTACATGTTGAATACTTATTAACAGAAACAGAGCACAATCTCTGAAACTGGATTACTCATGTCAATAATATAACTACCAAACCATTAACTTACCCTCTTTTAGGATTTACAGCAATAGCATATGGTTCTCCAGCCATATTTGTTAGGAGCCTGGTGCAGTTGGGGCCATTCAGCTGCCCTACGTTGACAGAGTACCTCAGACTGGTCCAGTGAGTAGTGTAATAACTGAACCAGTGCATTCTGGAGTGATCAGTCCAGTAAATATTCCCAGCAACCCAGTCAACTGCAATGTCCCTGGGTCTTTTAAATTCAGGACACTAAAAGAAAAACAGAACAGAACACTTTTTTAAAACTTGTATAGTTTTCTGTATCTATACATTTATATTATGGGGGAATTATATGGATTTAGGTGTCAACTGTCACATAGGCTTCAAAAATAATTACATTCTTAATCATTATAGGTGTACATCTGCACAAATCACTGGAGTTCTCATGTTTATATGTGTTTAGCCACTTCCCTGCAAGAATATTTACAGAACTACAAGAGCTTCACTTGTGATCTGTCCCAGTCAATATATATCTGCCAGCAACCATAATTCTAATATCAAACACCATTGATTATTTTAAATACATCAACATAGTAGAATTATATTCTATTCCTGACATCCTGTTTTCAACATGTCTGTAAAATTCATCCATATTGTAAAAGTGTCAGTTTTTTCGCATTTTATTGCTTGGCAGAATTTCATTTTGTGGAAAAATGTTTTTACCATTTGATTCATAATGTCCACTTGCCTTGTTTAAAGTTTTGAGCCATCACAACTAAAGTAGCTAATGTTTTGGGGTGAACACATTTATTTTGAATATTTGCCAAGGAATAGAGGTGTTGAGTCTTAAGACAGATACTACTAGAAAAACTTAAAAAAAAATTGCAACTATGCACCCTCTTTTCAGCAATGTAAAAAACTACCAATTGCTTTGCATCCTTGTTATGCACAATTTGATTTAAAAGTTCAAAAAAAAATCAATGAATAAAGGTTCAGTTTGAGAGCTACTATTTTTCAACATATTTTGAGGAAAGTCGCAATATCTCTCTGATAGCTTGGCTTTTCTGCTCAATATTCTGCTTTAGTGAATTAGTGTGAGACAAAGGTAAAGAGTTCATTAGGAACAGATAGCAAGGAAAAGAACGTATGTTCTGTGCCCTTCAATTAACTTGATCACTTTCAGCAGGAACCAGTGTAGTAATTAATTTGACATGGTCAGGTTTATTGTGCATAACCAAAACTGAGAAGAGAATCCCAGGGGTATTATATCAAGACTAGAAACAATTATTTGAAGGTGATTACTTCTTAGACATGTAGTCAATGTGGAAGAGCATCAAGAGGACCTAGAAACTAGTGGAAATATGTTTTAACACAAGGTAGTTTCTTGCCTGGGTTGGTAATGAACAGAATTTATTTAGCATTCCATTTAGATTAAAAGAAAAGAAAGTTAATAACTCAAAAAGAACCTGAAATGTGGGGAAAAAAAAGAAAAGAATTACAAGTCACTGTCGGTTACATGTTACTGTATCACAAAGGAAAATATTACTTAAACATGAAGCAAAAAAAAAAAGATCTAATGATTTTCATTATCAATTCTTTGTCCTATTTCACTTGAGACCTGAAATTATGAAATTTTATAGCACTCAGCTTCTCAATACTGAGAAGAAACAGTATACTTATACCCAGTATATATCTCAAACTTAGCTGAATGAAATGTAGGGCCCTCTGCAATACAGAGTGCTCTAGAAATGTCATATGAATAATATTCATAGATGATTAGAATACAAGGAATTGTCACAGCCAAACCAAACAATCATATTCAAATGTTCCAGTTTCATTTAAATTAACTGCATTTTTGCAGTTTGGCATCATTTAAAGGTAAATATATCACCAAATATTATGTTCATATCAGTGTAAATAGTAATTTTTAAAACAGGAAATGTAATGGTAAAATAACCATTATAAGCTGTTTAGAATCTGTTGTTGTATATTTGTCATTTTTTAACATCAGTAGAACAAACCTTTAGCATTCAAAAATTATGATGCCAGTTGTCTGGCTTGAGCAGAGAAAAATCCCTATTCGTGTTTTCTCAGACATAAACATTTACACCTGATTCTCTACTAATGATATTCTTATCAAAATAGAATATTTCTTACAATATCCTCATTTTTTGAATTTAAGATTTTCATTTTAGTCTCTATATACTCAATATGAGGTGATTATCTTTCTATTCTATGTATACATCTACACCTGGACCACTGATAATTAAGATACAAATTTCTCTGTTTATAGAGAATTCAGAAGTTTGATTTAGTGGTACCTTTTATCAGGTAAACAGATGGGCGAAAATTCTAATATTGGTAAAACTTTTAAAGTTAAATAAATTTTCAGGTCTCTTTTCTAATCTAAAGAGCATAAATTAAGGAAAAGGGAAGACTGTTTCATGATAAACAGAAGAGATATGGATAACTCATAGTCATTTGAATCTATGCTTTTATTGTTTGGTGTCTGGATCAAGGAATATCTATTGTCATTCCAATAACTAAAGTATCTAGTATATAGGGGAAATGGTAGTTATATCCAGTTCATTTAACCCAAAGTCATAATATCATCAGTGACAAGACGATTCTCAGGGAATAGGGGCAACAAGGAGAAGATGTTAGCAGGTGTTTCTCCTCAATAACCCACTTCTTATTTACGTGTTCATTGATCCTCAACCCTGAAACAACATCACAGAACAGGAGAAAGAGAGGGAGGGGATGGTTGAAAGGAGGAATGAAGTAAGGGAGGAAGGGTAAAAAGAAAAAGAAAAGAAGGAGGAGGACGAGGAGGAAGAGAATGACTACCATAAGGAGGGGGTAACATATGATCCTAATCTGAAGGAATCTGTGACCAAATAAGGAAATCACCCCTCCCGTAGTGAGGTGCATAGGACTGAAATAATTACTATTTATTTTCCACAGCCTGACTAGAATTATTAATGGCAGTAGCCTTATAAAAGGGACTCAATTAAAAAGATGTTGTATGGGGAGTAAAAGGCAGAAGTTCCTCTTGGATCTTGATGTCGTGAATAGACTGTGAAGGGGGATTCAATCAATTAGGGAAGTCCAAAATGTGGGACACAGAGAGAGAGAACTGGAGAGAAGTGAAGGACTGACAATTACTAAATTTAGAATCAGAAGAATTTAATTTCTGACACAGTCCTAGTTTATCTATAAATTATATTGCATATCAAATAAAGACTTTGGACTAGATAATCTGTGAAAGTAAGTCTTTAGCTATCAAACAGTAAAAAATGACAAGTTAAAATATTATTCATTCTAGTAAGTCTGCACTTTATGTAATCTTAACAGAAAAGCTTGAGACACTTGATACCCAAAAGACCAAACATAAAACAAACACACTAGATAGGAAAGAAAAAGAAAAACGTAAGACTTCTTTTTGTTTCTTTGGCTAGCTCATTAAGCCAATGAACTATACATACTAGTGAAATGTGATATAGAAGCATGTGGTCGACCTACAACAAAGGGCATTCATTGTTCTTTTTGTTGCACAAAGGAGAAGACATATTTGATTGCTTTCTTCATATAGTTTCTTTCCTAATAAGCTCTCTAAGTACATAAGCAAAATTTGGGAGCCTGAGGCAGTCTATGTTATGAAGAAAAATCAGTCAAATGAATAAATCTTTAAAAACTTACAGAAAATCTGACATCTTGATTTTAACAAAATTAGAGGTTACTACGTTAAATTACAAATCCTTTACAATTGCAGCTTGTGAGGCATCTGCCACAATTCCAGCTTCAGAAAAATAAAGATATATGTCACTGGGACATTTGTTTTAAAACAGAAAATAAGGAGGACCTATGAAAGTCAGTTCAAGCATGTGAACCATGAAAATATTGTCTTCTTTTTAACAAAATTCTCACAGAGATATATTTTAAGAAAATTTAGCACAGAATGAAATGATGTCCCACATTTTAGTTGTGACTTTTTTATAGTGGGGTACATCTAAGAGAAATATTGACCCATTTTACTAAAGTTAATTATTTCCTCATATACTGCTATGAGAAATCTGATGAAAAACCACTCTCAAGAAATTGCATGTGTGTATAGGTGTTGTGTCATACTAAATCGAAAGGTTATTTGCATTTTGGTCCACTTCAAGTTTAATTCTTATAAACCTGAGGATGGAAGCAAAATAATGATTACACAAGTTCTAAGAACTGTAAAATTTCACTGACTTTATAATATTATAAAAAATCCAAATATTTAATATTTTAACCAAGCAATTCATATAACATTGAGGAAACAAAAAAGGAACCAAGAAAAAGTCACATTTGTAGCTAGAATGTGTAAGAGATAAAAAAAAAAAATGACCAGAGAAATGAAATCCCTGATTTCTTTTGTAACTTCTTCTAAAGAACACATGATTTTATTCTGAGTAATTGTAAGGTTGCAGTGCTCCAGTTTAGGACCATGTCAATCTGGGACAAAGTCCTATTATGGAAAAAAGAATTCATAAATATAAATATATGTAATTCCCAGACAATTCTTGAAAATGACCATATTTATATTCAAATTACAGACACAATATTTTATGCAATCTTTTCACTCACTTTTTTGGGTTTGTTTTGCTTTCTTTTTTTTAGTATGCTCAATGTGACTTAAATTTATTTCTTCTGACTCACCCTAGCACTCTATTAAAAGCAAAACTGATTCTCTAAATCTTCATTCACACTAGGAGATAAAAATAGAAAAAGGATATTATGGAAGATTGGGAAAGCATTCTAAATTTGAAATCAGAGAAACATGGCTTATGACCCAGTGCTAGATTATCTGTAAATTATATTGCTTATAAACTGAAGACTTTGGATTAGGTAATCTGTGAAGGCTTTAGTTTTCCAAGATTAAACAATTTAATAGTTTAAAATAATATCCATTCCAGTAAGTGTACATTTTTATAGTCTCAAGTACTTATTTATTTATTTATTTATTTTTGATTCTTTCTTTTATTATTAGTTGTTCAAAACATTACAAAGCTCTTGACATATCATATTTCATACATTTGATTCAAGCAGATTATGAACTCCCATTTTTACCCCATATACATATTGCAGATTCATATTGGTTCCACATCCACATACTGCCATAGTAGTGTCTGTTGTATTCTGCTGCCCTTCCTATCCTCTACTATCCCCCCTCCCCTCCCCTCTCCTCCCATCTTCTCTCTCTACCCCATCTACTGTAATTCATTTCTCTCTCTTGTTTTTTCCCCTTTCCCCTCACTTCCTCTTATATGTAATTTTGTATAACAATGAGGGTCTCCTTCCTTTACCATGCAATTTCCCTTCTCTCTCAAGTACTTATCTTATGCTAATTGTGAATATTTAGGCTTTAGTAAATGAGTAATTGTTGGTGATAAAGTAAGAATTTTGATACCAACTCCTAGGCAAGTGAACTGAACATGAAGATATAAGGTATCTACTGACGATTAAAATTTAAACAACCATATCATTTAAGAGGTGACTCAGAGTTGTCAGAGAGCAGAGATTGTTAAATGATAGTCTGAGGAGTACATTAGTGCTAAAAATAAGTTTGAAAACTATTATGTAGATTCTAAATTTTAAGATTAGCATGTCATTTTAAAAATCAATTTCTTTTGGTTTTTCGTGAAAATTAAGAGTACATAGGTCGGGCTGGGGTTGTAGCTTAGTGGTAAAGTGCTTGCCTCACATGCATCAAGCACTGGGTTCGATCCTCAGCACTACATAAATAAATAAAATAAAGTATTATGTCCTTCTACAACTAAATTTTTTTTAAAAAGAGTACCTAGGCTAAGTATATCAAAACAGCATCAACATTCGAGAAGAGAAGAGTTAATTATCTGCTATTTTTCAATTTTATGGAACATGTATTCAGTTCTCTTCTGTCGCCTGGGTCTTCAATGCTTAAGCTCAAACTGTTTTACTCAATTATCTTATCAATACAGCTTCTTTATATGCATTTATTTAGTTTGCAATATATTCCATAAACACAAAGAGTTGAGTTTAAGGAATGAATAATGTATCTATCAGGAAATGAGTAAAAAGACATCAATATACAAATTTTGTCAGAGAAACAAGATCTATTATGTAAGGATACTGTGAAAGAACAGGAGTTTTCGGTCTATGTAGTAGATGTATATGTACATATATATGAATACATACATGTATATTTATACTCCAACTTCTTTATCTTTCCACCCTCTTTTATCTCAATGTCTTATCCATCAAATTCATTCACATTTGTAACTATATGTATGTGTATGTATATATAAATATAAGCAATATTGAGTTTCATTTATTATCATTTTCATTTTAGTTACTTCTCCTTATTACCATCTGAACTAATAGTCAAGTTTCTTAGACTAAACTCACACTGAATTAATAAAGATGGTGCCATTTAGGTTTCTTTTGGACATAAAATTGACATACCTAAAATGGTACTGAATCTTTCTGTGACTATATTCCTTCAAATGACAACAGTAGTTTCAATTAGGCCCTTTGGTTCAATGGAGGTGTATCTTTCTATACCTTCATCAAGACTGAGACTATACTCAATAATAATAAAAATAATAAAAAGGAAAGTATGATCTTTCTACTAAGGAGATTTGGTTTAATGGGGTAATGAAGAGAAAATAGAATGCATGAAGAGTCTAAAGTGGAGAGAAAAAGTAGAACAGAAAAGTTTGGAACAAATTGTTGTGTTTCTAGTAGTGTAAATATATGTTCACAAGTATGTAAAGAGATGGAGAGACTTGTGAACCAATGATTTTTCATTGGAATCCCATGAGAAGGATTTAAATACAGAGATATGGTGAGAAGCTAAAAGTCTTAAGACAATTTGGCTATAATGTGGAGAATGATTTGCAACTGGAGAACAAAATTGGATAGAGAGAAATCACATGAGACTTGCTTAAAGGTCTCCAGGGAGAAGAGTGTGAAAGTTTAATGTAGGTTTCTGTGAGACAAAAGTGGACAAAATTGGGAACAATCTGTAGACAAAATATATTTGAACTTGTAATGGATTGAATACTGATGATAAGTTGTAAAGTTCACCTCTAAAAATCTAGTTTGCCCAATAAGATGAACTCTTGAACCACCCACTGAGAAAAAAAAAACTATCACCAGAAATAACATAAAATAATGAGAAGTTACTGCATTTATAGGCACTAAATACTTCGTGTGAATTTTTACTAGAATGTTTGAAACAAGCCTTATAAAGCTAAATACACTTGCAAAGAATCTGTTCTCTTATAGTGGCATATGGAAGACAAGATCTCAGAAATTTTTAAAAAGTGTTGTAATTCATTATTGAAGTCAATTTTTATATTATGCTAGAGAAACCAGTGAAGTATTTGGAATTGAGTGGTGCAAGAGAGTCACACCATAAAATATGCAATCACAAATTTTCTCATAATTGACTGTTCTCTAATAGAAATGGAAAAATTTCTAATCATATTTCTTATGTTCAGTTGATATGTGAAAAAAGTTTCAGCTACACTACTGTCGACTTTCCTTATCATCTTAAGTCAGTTATCCAGTATCATTTCTTCTGTGCAAATTATGTTATTGTCTAATATCTCTTCAATTTTTTGGTATTATTGTAAATATGATATATTTTCAATATTGTTTCTCAGAACTTCATAACATACTCTATTCCCATGAATCATATTTTCACTAAATGTTCAACTAGGATCTAAGTGCTCAGATTTGGTTTACTTTAATAGGTGTCACCAAGTCTGATGGCACATGCCTATATTTCTAGCTACTGGGGAGACGGAGGCAAAATGATCACAATTTGGGGCAGGCCTGAGCCACTTTGTGAAACCTATCTCAAAATCCTTCTAGAAATATGCACCATAAAATGAGAAGAGAGGGTGCTATTAAGAAATATGTTTTGTTGTGTATAGTGGTGCATGCCTGTAATCCCATGAACTCAGGAGGCTGAGACAAGAGGATGACAGGTTTGCCAGCTCAGCAACTTAGTGAGGCCCTAAACAATTTAGCAAGACCCTGTCTAAGAAGAAAGAGTTAAAAGAAAAAAAAGGGCTGGGGACATAATTCAGCACCCTTGAGTTCAATCTCCAGTATAAACAAACAACAAAAACAAACAAGCAAATAAATAAATAAATGAGAAATAAAGTAGGAAGGAAGTTTCAACTACTGGGAAGGTAGAGTCCAGTGACAGAGTACTAGCTTTGTATTGAACCTAGGGTGGTGGCAGCAGAAGAGTCGGAGGAGGTAGAGGAAAAGGAGGCAGCTGCAGTGGCAGGTTTTAACACAAAGACCAGAGACACTGAGGATTTGGAGATGGGATTGATATGGAAGTGTCATCTTTCACTCTCTAGACATTTTTCAATCTGAATGGTTTTTTTGAGAATGTTTGTGTAAATTTCTTTAACATTTAAAAAATTTTGAGATGATGTGTCAACATAAAAACATAAATTTCATGAAAGTATTTGATAATTAAATGTGTTAGACCAAAATATATTGAAATCCCTCTGCATATCAAGTATCTATAAGAGCAAAAACATAATTTTAAGGCTTATGAACAATATGAGAAGAGTCATCTCACCTTCATCCTATCAAATTTTTAATTTTAAGGTCATTTAGTAATATTTGCACAGGGATTGATAGCCTTTAGAATACTTTATGATTTCATAGTAAGAGGCACTATAATACATGATTATTTGAAAAGAACACAAGCTGAAAAGCATCCACTCAGGTCTGGAACATTTATATAAGCACTATATAAATATTTATTTATGGATTATTTTTATAATCCATTCCTTTTATTTCAATTCTCATTGTGTATATGATAACTTGATTCTTTAAGGCTTTGAGAGAAAAACATACCCATGGTTTCCTGTTGTTAATATATGTTTATTTGCCATACCAAAAAAAGAAAGAAAAATAATAAAGTTATACCTAAAATTAAAATTTGCAGAAAACCATATAATTTTTACTATGGTTATAAAAATATTCTCTATTTAGGTAAAGCCAATCATGTGTGTACTATAACATCTGAAATATAAAAATAGTTTATTATTAGAAAATCTTTCATAGTGATTCCTTATTCAATATGATTTCTCACAAATTAAAAATACCAATGCAATCTCAAATCATTATGATGCTTTTATTCTTCTAATCATATTTAAAAATTATCAGAAGTAAAAATATGCAAGAATGTCAAAGTAATTTTGAAAAAAAATTAAGAAAATGTTACTGTGAAATTCATCATATGACATATAAAATATACTATGATGCTAAACAAAATTTTAAATTTATGTTAATGGTACACTGATCTACAATTATTATTAAAAAATAAAATGAAGCCTTTATATATACTATAGAGCAATAGGGATCTTTCTCAATCACTCTACAAATGACAGAATTTTTGATATTTAGGGTGAAAGTTAAATCCCTACACATAATCATATACATATGCATTCAGATAAATCATAAATTTGAATGTAAAAAAAACTAAAATAAGTATTAAAATAAAGACTAGAAATTATTCCAATGTGTTGAATTTAAGATCATCCTAGCTATGGTGTGGTTGCACAAGAAGTAAAAGATCATCAGATCTCACTGGAAAAAGGTTCTTTCAATTGGCCAAAATTATTGAAAACAAAGTGCACTTGAAGAAAACAATATTTTTGTGTATGTACTGTGTTGTTTGTTTTAGCAATGATATTGGGAAAAGTTCAGATTAACACATTGCTAATTATTTAAAAAGATGTAGTATTCATGAAGGTTATATGAAAGTACTTTTCCAAACTTTTTTTGAATACTCTAATTTTCACTTAGTGTAATATGTGTGTACTAGTATAGGTTTTTTTAGACTTATGATTAAAGATGACCATTAAAGCATTTTTTTGCATAAAAAATTATATTTTTCAAAATATAAATAAATTATTATATACTCATGTAATTCATCTGATCATTAAAAATAATAATGAATCTATGACATACTGAGATCTGCAAACAACTGTAAATAAAAAGTAAATTGCACAATGATTTTAATAATGTTATTCTGTTATGTATTAAAAATTAGTGATGTACCATATGCAAATTAATAAGCCAGTAAATGGATAAACAAATCATGATATATTCACAGAACAGTGTACACATAAGAAAAAAAAAAGAAATACCTCATTGATAAATTTAAAAAACTTGGCTTAATCTCATGACCATTTCTCTGAGTAAAATAGGACAGAAAGTAGGTATATTTATATCTAAAAAAAGTAAAGTTGCAGAGGGGAGTGAGGCAATCCAAGGAAAATAATAGATTACATAGGAAAAATAGTTTGGGATTATGGGGGTGGTATAATTTTGATTGTGGTGATGGGTAAACTTTTAAAATTGTAACTGTGTTGTACATATTTGAACATCTATAGTTTATTATATAACAAATATAACTTAATAAACCTGAAAAATGCTACTTATGTGCCAACATAATTTCATAGAAAAATAACCTTGTTGTACAAAACAAAATTATTACCTCTTAAGAGGGCTGTGGATTTTGAGGAAACAGTAAAAATTTTCATTTTTCGTGTTGTATAACTATATGTCAATTTTTATGTTATGTATATTCAAATATAAAATTGGAAATTAAAAATACCATAATAATTATATGGTATAGAATTCCCATGCCATAGAATAGATTTAGTGGGAATTTAAGGATCAATATACTGTTGAAAAAGATTTTCAATTAATTTATACTTCTAATTTTTAGAAAGATCTTTTTATCTACCATTTGCTGGCCAATGTTCCAGAACATATTAGGATTACAGCAATGAGCTAATCTGCAAAAATACCTGCTGAGGTAGGCCACAGATAGCAACATAATAGTTGGAAAAATTATATGGCAGATTGGTAAAGATAAGAACTGTGATAATTAAAACCAAAAAGAGCACAACATAATAGACTAATCAGAAGACAGGAGTGGGGAAATAGACAGCAATTATGAATGTTTTGCATTAAAATGCAAACATTTGGGCAAAACTTGAAGGAGTTAGTAATTACACCATGTAGGATATTAGGGTAAAGACCATTTTAGGTAGAAGAAACATTTCACACAAGACTTCACAATAGCAAGTACTAATGGATTTTAGACAGAACACAGCTTCCCTGGAGAAAAGTGTGTAAAGGGAAAAATAATGGGAGACAAAGTCAGAGAAGTAACAGAAGAGTGGATCTCATAAGGACATGTAAGACATTATGAGGCTTTGTCTTTGGAAGTGGGGAAAAACACAGGATATACTTCTCAGAAGTAAAATGTTACACAATCTATGTTTTCGAAGGAACATTTTGGTTTCTAGGCTGTGAAGGAGAAGGAAAGCAAGATGATTGCTTAGGAGACAATTGTACCAATCCAGAAGAGAATTGATAGTGGTTCAAATCCAGGTGCTTTCAGATCATATCTCATTTTTGAGATATGACCCAATTTCTTTCTCAAGATTATCTCCTCTTTGTTTCTGTGACTCTGTATTCTCTTGTTTTCTCTTAACAAATTGTCCTCTCCTTGTCATCTTTTTAATCTCATAAAGTAACTAACTCCTGGATATACCTTGGAAACCTGGATATTCTCAACAGGATTGCCAGATTCTCCAGCTATGAGGAAAGGAGAGGAATCAAAAATGACTCCCGAGATTTTTACTTCAAGCATGTGGCAAATGAACAGTTGCCATTAAATAACATTTGAGGAAGCAGGTTTAGTCAATCATGGAAGTTTATTTGAGGGCAAGGTACTTCTGGAGAATTTTTAGATAGCCCAGATGAAAAGCAAAGTAAGCAGTTAGACATTGGCTGATACCAGTTAGGTAACTGGATGCATGTGGATGTATGGTAAACCATGAAACTATCTGAACTCAACAAAGAAGAAAGGAAACAGAACCACAGCTGATCTTGGAGGTATTCAATTTTAAGCAAGGAGGAGAAAATGAGTTAGCAAAAGTAACAACATGGTAAGAAAATAACAATACATTTTTCAATCAACAATAAAAGAGTAACTACGTTGGTGACTCATTTTAGCACCATTTCTTTTAGTTTTATTGTCACAGAAAATGATGTAACAGACAAAAGATCTGTTTAAAATTTGGATGAAGAGATTAGTATTATTACTATGTGGAGATCCATGTGAGATATCTCCTCCATTGTTCTTTTCTTTCATGGGTATCTCTAGACCACAGATCTAAGATCCAGCCTTGAATACACCACTCACTGACTACTTGATATTTCTCATGGATCTCTTATAGACATCTCAATGAGTAACTAAAACCAAACCTGCAGTTTACCATTATCAGAATCCTAAGGTTGTATAACCCAGCATTTCAATTTATCAGTCTTGAGTATTTTCTGTCTTCATTTCTGCATTCACTCTATTGACAAAGCTTTCCTAAAGTTATATTTCCAGCCACTACTTTCCATCTGCTTGAAATGACAGTAGCGCAACCTATCACCACCTTTAACTTGGAGCACAATAGCTTTTTATATGGACTTCATTTCTTCTCATGAAACATTCTCTGCCTTGGAAGTAGAATTATTGTTTTAGGTATTTATAAAATGGTATTACTTCCTCCTCAACTCTTAGATCTTAGCTCAAATCTTCTCTTCAAATGGACTATTATTGATTATATTCTACAATGCTGACAACATCAGTATTTTTCTTTTTTAGTCCATTATTTATTTCCTTGAACACAGTTTTCAAACTTGAAATTTTTGTATACCAAGAACTCAGCACTCAAATAAACTTTTAGCAGGTTTTAAATAAACCTTCGATTATGAATGAATAAATCTTGCCTGGTTCATCTTCAAATACTATAAGGTCTGATTAATGATTTATTCAGCATTAATAATTTTAAACTAAAGTGTTTTATATGGTATTATATTCTAAAACAAGACTTTGAAGTCTTGCATAGGCACACATACACACACAATTTGTGGGTACTTATCCACTTGTATGCTTGTGTGTATGTAGATGTGTGTTGCACATAGACCCATAAGTTAGGTACTAGGACTTAATTACAATATGAAATATAATAACTATACATAATTATACATTTGCTAAAAACTTTTTAGGAAACAATAGCCTAACCAGTTTGGGGGGCGGGAAATATAATGATTGTTCATGAATAAAATTATATGCATGTTCATCTTGAACATTATCTTTTGTATAAAAGAAAATACGCCAAAATAGTATTCATGAGTCAAAATCAAATAGGTCATAGCAACCTGAGCATTTGTTTTGCTTAGGAATATTTAAATCCTTAATGGTAAAAATCTAATCTGTTCTTTCATAGTAATTTGCATTTTTCCAAACATTGACCTACTTTATAGTGCTTGCCGTCATATATTTTTCCATACAGCATTTTTAATGGAAATGATAAATTACCAGAAAGTATGTACAATTGTTACATAATGCTTTCTTATTATATCTGACTGCTAAAATTTAAATTCAGAAATCTCATTATGCTTTACATATAGATTGGATCATGTCAGTCTTTTAAGTTTTAAATTATTTAATTTTCTTAAAGGAAAAATTTCATCCATTTTGTATAGCCCAGGGGATTAGAAAATTATAAGCATTTCTAACTATAAAATAACTAACTCTGCATTTGAAATTTAAATTTGTAATCATAATTAGTATTCTAAAAATTTTACAGATTGCTGAAGAGTATTCCCTTAATAATTAAAAAGAAAAAGAAAAGAAAGATTATATTGAAAATTACCTTCCCTTGGAATGAACTTCAGTTAATATTTTAGTTTTTGAGCAATATTGTAACACAGCATAGTCTTTCAGTATCTGTGGAGATGCTTTCAGGACATCCTGCTATTACATGGCTAACTCCTTCCATCTGGCTCACTGAGATTGATGTTATAACTAATGTGTCCACAGTTTGATTCGTGCATTTTCCTCTCCTTTTCCTATTGATTCATAGATAAAAATCAATGTGCCATAATCAGTCTAGGGAAAATTCTTGAATTTCATCTTCAAAAGATTGAGGAAGTTTCAGTCATTATGGTTTAATATCTGTGTTAAAACTTGAATATAAAATAGATCCCACACTCATTAAATTAATGAATGACTAGCTGGTGACTGTTCAAAAAGCAAATGCTTTAAACGGCAGAGTGAGTCTTAAGGGTAGAAAATCAATACTTTATATATAAGATGAATTTCACAGGAATAAATGCAAGTTATCCAGGTAATATGTGAACATATATAATATATTACAGATCTTTTGCAAATCATGTATTTTTTTTAATCTGGAAAACTTTTATTGGAAAAAACTTTAGACATTGTTGGCCTCAATAATGTAGTTTTTTTTTTCAGAGATTAATCTGAGACTCAGCAAGGTGACATTTCTTTAGTTAATTGCTCTATAATTCACATTGCTTATTAAATTAAGGTGGTAAAAATAGATTTATTCCATCTTTATAATATCGAGATACCTGAATTTACAAAAATGATTCAGAGACCAAAGTTAATAGCTGCCTTCATTCATGTATTAATGTGTATATTTTTAAATAATATACTGGCTGAAATATATAAGGAATTTAGCTTAGAGCACAATGCTAAAACTCCTGACTCAGAGGCTTCATGACTTGTATCTGGCTATAATGGACTACGCAATAGAAAATAAACTCCTACTATCACAGTTACCCACTTTTCTTCCTCGTGAATACAATTTGTCATGGTAAGTCTAGAAGAACAGAAGTAAACCAAAGTCCAGGTGATACAGCACAAATTATCACTTTCAATAAATAGTAACTACATTAAGTTTCATATGCTATTCGCTAAAGGATAATCAATAGCTTTGCAATGAGTTGTGAAAATTTGCATAACACATTAATGAAGTTAAATATAAGAAACATAAATAAACAAAATATATACAGGTAAATGGCTATAATTACAAGAAAACATATATAAATATATCTATATATATGGATAAAAATCAGTTATTGAATATTAAATGTATATAACTATTAAATGTTGAGTGAAACGTTGGCTTCTGAGCTACAATACATTTTGTTCACTGGAGTACATTGGTTATATTTGAATATCTCTAAGGAAAACTAAATATAATCAAACCACTTTCACTAAAAAAAAAAAACAAAAAAAAAACTACATCTAAATTAACTAAAAGATGTGGCCAGATGTAGTGGAACATGCCTATAATTCCCAAAACTCAGGAGGCTGAGGCAGCAGGATTGCAAGATTGAGGCCTGTCCTAGTAACTTATTTGGTTTCAAAGTAAAAAATAAAATAACTTTTAAAAAGGGGCGGAAAAGTAGCTCAATGGTAAAATTCCCCTGAAACCATCCCCAGTAATAATGATGATAATAATAATCATGTGAGTGTTTTTAAAGTTCAAATATAAGTTGTAAATAATTGTTAATGTAATAGTTTCTGGCAGAGTAGAATATCTTGCTATTCCCCTTCCTCAGCATCACCAAAAGAATCATCATCTGTTAATAGAAAACATTTATACAGGACATAATATGTCCCAAGAAATGTTAAACATTGATATATATTATATAAAATTAACTTGTATATAATTATATGCAATTAATAATAGTGTATTATATATTTATTTATTTAACCCTCACTAGACCTTCATGAAATAGTACAAAGAAACTAAGCATCTACTAAGGGACAGGAACAAAATTAAAACCCAGACAAGTATAATTCCACAGTATATATTCTTTATTATATCATTAACAAGTAAAATAGTGTCATAACAGCAATGATTTACAAAGTAGACTTGTGTTTTAGAGATAAAGCTAATGCTAATTAATGAATCTGAATCAGTTTTCGGTCTGATAGAGTGAAAGGAGATTACTTTTTAGACACAGAAGAAACACTTGGAGTTGAGTTAATTTAAATCTGGATTCGAAAGCCAATGACACCTCTTTTAAAACCAGCTTATTGCTAACTATTGTTACTAAAATTAAAATATGTTCCATATTTACATCATATTGATATAATTCAAATCTTTATGGTAGATACCACAGCAAAAAGTAGTGAGGACTTCCAAACAGGTAACTCTGATTCTTTTTAAATACGAAGTTTCAGTTACATCCTGCTGATAGTGCTTGACTTGTGGGTTGTGTGGGAATAGGCCAGGGTCTTTAAAAACAAGTATTCATTTGTCATTTTCTGCCCAGGTTACTTCAAAATATAAAACACATAATAACTTGACACGCCCTCAAACAAAAAGGGATTGTCTACAACCACAAATCTAAACAAATGTTCTAGTTTATTTTTCTCAAAAAGAATAAACATCATAATCAACATGTCCATCACACACCAGCAAGCAATAGTGTTCTGTTTTGGATGTTCCCTGAAATACAGTTATCAGGAGTCAGAAGAAATAGTTACACTTCCAAGTTGACCTCTTGCCCTAGAACAGAAGTAGTCTTCTGATACTGTTAAAGTTGTAACAATTTCTACTACTTTGCATCATTTTGTAATGTAAAAATATGAAGTGATTTTCACATTCTCATCTCATGACCAAAAAAGGCTTATATTCCTAATATGTTGTGAAACTCAATGAAATAAAATGTCCACTATGCTCAGTATCATTCATTACCATTCTTATATAGCTAAGGCAAATGAATTAAACCAAAAACATAAAATTATGCTGGTAATGTAAATAAATTATGTGCTTTTTTAAAAATAAATAAGTAGAGAATTTTTTTCCTATGTTGGGAGACTGTCAGGAGGAATAAATGAATATGTCAATTAATTCCTATGGTCAGATATTTTGATTTTATCTTAAAATTAAAGGATGGAAAATATGGCCTTCAAATAGTCAATGTTATTTACTTACAATCAAGCCACTGTTCGTTTGTCTTTTTTGTCGGCCAGGGATTCTTTTGTAGAAAATTCCGCCTGGATTAAACTGAGTACTCCAAATAATCATATCTCTTTGATAATATACATCCATCCCTGTTATCCTTGAATTATGTTCAATATGAGAAATTTGTTGATGATCACCACTGTAGTTGAATGGATATATAAAACCCAGGATATCAGTGTCATTAGCAATGTAGAGAACTTGATCTTCAGAGCCTGGAGATTATTATAATAAAATACAAAAATAAAGTAAATTTCAACTACAGTAAAAGCAATAATTGTACTTTTAAATTAAGAACTGTTATGCTTAACACAGATTCTTCTGCAATGAAAATGAACATACTTTGTATCACTTTTTAGCAGTCACAACTTATAATTTCTGATGCCTGCTTTTCTGAACATTTATAATAGTTATTGGTATGGTTTTTCTAACACCAAAACTTACCTTTGGGCTCCAAATTTGGAACTTGTAAAAGACATCATTTTTACAAAGACAGATTTTTATTTGGTAAGTCAAAATATATTATATTCTAATATTTTGATTCTCAACATTTAGATGTTCAGTTGTTAGTCATTACTGTCAAAATTTCTGAGCTAATGGCTTAGAATGTTGACTGTTCCTCTAAAGCTCAAACATGAAAATTAAGATAAAAAGATTACACTTCCTCACATTTATATATCTGAAATTCTGTTATTTTATTGTATACAGACTTAAGTCTTTATTACATTAAATTTCTATGATCTCAAAATTATCTAGAATACTATTAACTTGAACACATCATCTCAGTGTTTTGAACATACAACATAATATTAATGTCATATACAATATTGTATTAATGTCATTTATACTAAAAATTAAAATCCTATGGATGAATCCTGAAAATATTAATTAAAACACTAATGTAATTCTAAACATGGATTGAATTTAATATTTAGTTTCTGAAAATAAATCTATATTAATAATAATACATACTGAGGTATAAGTTCTGATCTTTAATCTTAATAGCTGTCACTTGGAGAATTTTTATTATAGGTCAGACAGTATTGTAAGCAATTCACAATTTATTTGCATTTCTCACAACCATGAATAAAGATATTAGTATTCCTCTTTTCTAGACGAAGAACTAGGGTTTGAAATATTTAGTAATTTCTTCACATCACACAACCTGAAAAGCATAGTGCTAAGATTCAAATCTAAGAACACATAATACAAGCTCCTACACCAATCCATGGCATCACATGCTTTTTTTTTTTTGTATAATAACAATCTCATTAACAATGTCCATTCATACTCTTTAGCCAACAACATGGGAGTTATAATATTATTTAATAAAAATGTATGAAAATTAAAAGTTCAGGGGCTGGGGATGTGGCTCAAGTGGTAGCACGCTCGCCTGGCATGCATGCGGTCCCGGGTTCTATCCTCAGCACCACATACAAACAAAGATGTTGTGTCTGCCAAAAACTAAAAAAATAAATATTAAAATTCTCTCTCTCTCTCTCTCTCTCTCTCTCTCTCTCTCTTTGAAAAAATAAAAGTTCAACACTTATACCTGTTATTTATTTTTTTAATGGCACTGGTAAGTGCAAGAGGTATAATATTTCAAATAAGATATTGTCTTAAAATTTTTAAAATCCCTAGAACAGAAGTATTATTCTGACACTGCTAAAGTTGAAACTTTATTTTTTTTTTTGTAATGATAACTTTTATCCTTTTAATTTTATCCTACTGGTTAATAATTTCTCATATGCACTGAAAGTAAATCATAAACAAAGAAACTTTATATATTGTGACTTAAACTGGTTTATAAATACTTCCCTGTTCTTACAAATTATTTCAAACACAAAGTGATTTTGACACTAGCTATATATCTTACAGTCATTTCTATAAACTTTCCAAAGTTAGAATATTTTTAGAGCATACAAAATGCAGATACAAAGAAGGAATGAGTTTAAATGTTCTACAGTTTAATGGGGTGATGACTGATTATAACAATTCATTATAAAAAAATAGAAGGGGGAAATTTTAAGGTTCCTAATAGGAAGAAATGATAAATACTTGAGAAGATGGAAATGCATCCATATTATATACAAGTACCAAATTATCATATAATACTTCATAAATATATATAATTAATATGACTATTAAAATTTAATTTTAAAAATGTTGGTCAAATCCTGAAAATATTTAGCAAGAAAAATCTATTCATAATTTCAGGAATGAAGTTACTGCTAAAATTCAATATGAATCATCTATTTCCTATATTTTAACATAGCATTTTTAATAGTATTTTACAATAATGATTCCAACCTTACCTTTTGCTATGCAGGTATTATTTCTTTCTTGGAAATTCTGGTCACACACACATTTATATGATCCTTCTATATTTATACATTGGTGGGAACATGTGCCAAACACCAAACATTCATTAAGGTCTAGAAAAGAAAAACTCCAAATAGCATCATCATAAATTTCATTCTTTCTATATTTCCAAAGAAACCAAAATTATTTTTCTCCTTCACCTTCTTATTACTACTATTTTCATTGGTTTTTAAAGTCTTAAATGTATGACTTGCTCTGCAATATTTTGAGATCCAAAATTATTTTTCACAATAGTTACAATATTTTAAAAAAACATTATTTTTACATTACTTGTTAGTCCACTTAGAGTATTAAAATAAGTATTTCAAATTTCCTTACTATTTTTGTTCACTCAAATTAAGACCTCAACATTTCCTTGTAAGCCTCTTTCTAATCACATCCCTCTTTATACTTGTACATGTTGTTGGCTTATTCCTTTGTCTTTCAAGATCCTTGTCCATTTTTTGTACAGAATGTCTGCTCCTGTTTCAAGACCCACTTGAAATGCAGCCTTCCCTCTTGTCTGCCAATACATGGAAGGGATGATCCATCCCTTAGTTTCTTCTTTTATGTTTTCCCAGTGTCTCTTTCTTATAACATGACTCATATGATATTTCAGAAACATTCTCATATATTCATATCCCTACATGATTTTCAGTCATTGAGGATATTAAGTACAAAGTATTCATTTTTATTGCCACATTTTGGACAATGATTGGCAGAGAATGAAAATTTGGATGTACCACTAACACACTTCTGTGTTCATACATAGAAACAGGGCTGTAAAATGAGGCTATGTGAATTAAGCAAACAAAATCCTTAATGCCTAGGTATGAATAAATACATCTAAATCACAGCAATAGACAAGTCACAGACAATAATATTTAGCTTCACTAATGCCTCTAATTTTAATGGTTTAAGCATAGCCGGAATTGAGGTCCTATGATTCAGGTGAATTGCCAGTTTTCCCTGTTTTGCTCTTTTAGTAATGTTTTCATCTAGCATAATTCCTCTGCCCCTCTATCACATATAGTTGCCCTAATTATATCTGTTAGAAAAATGCCTTGCCTTAGAGAACTTAAAGATCAGCACAGTAATAACTATTTCTTTTAGCATGCAACAGTTTTCCAAGGACTTGGTGGTAAAGTCAAGGACTTTCCTAGTGATGTCCACAGATGAAAATGCTAGACTTAAACTCAGATTTTTTGATCTTACTGTCTCTGCTATAATAATTTACCCATGGAGAACTTAAGCATTCTAATGATAACTTACTTCTGTGTTTGAAAAAAAATGAAGAGATTAAGAAAAGTGCATTTACTTATGAAGATTATTCAGGGATGAAGTAAAATGTGTCTTATCAGCACTTAACCATCAAAATTAAGACAAATATTTTGATTTCTTTAGTATCTATAAAGTTGAATGAAGAGATATTTCTTACTCTGATTTCCTTTGGTATCGAATCAAACTAAGAAAACCTCTGCATAAATTAATAAAAACTCTACTCCCTCACACTGCCCCATAAATGTCCCATCTGTACAATGAGACCTTGATCATGAGGTGCAAAGTAAAGGTAGAAACCTACACATGCACAGCGCCTACAACTGGCTTTCAGAAGCTGTGGATCACTTTCTGCATCTCTTCTGCCATTCTCTTTGAATGTTCTTCCCTTTAGTTACTTCAGTTAAAAGGTTTGTTTTTCATACCAAATAGCAATTTCTTATGCTTTCTTTTCTTTTTCTCAAATATATAAATGAAGGACACTAATAAGTTTAAATCTTTTGGATTAAAAAATAAGTTTTTTCCCTCTTCTGCACCAAGTCAAAACTGCATTCTTTACTGTCAATTATTATTATTATAGATGCAAATTTAGAGTTCAGAAGATATTTATTTGCACAACAAAAGTACACAGAATGCTGAATTTATAGTTATTTGAAATGAATAATGTACCTCACAGGTCATAATTGTCATGTAATGTACTTAAAATTAAAGAAGACACTGAAACTAGAAATTCTAAATATAGTTAATATACGCTCTGCTGGAAAATAGCTTCCTATTTGCAAATAAATCTTAGGAAATTAATGTAAATGGAAATAGATTCTTGGCATTTGTGTGCATGTGTGTGTGTGTCTGTGTGTGTATGTGTAGGTAGGTAAGTATGTATATTTACATTCAACTAATAGAAAGGACCTGGGAAAGACAAAATAATTTGTTTTTCATTAAAACAGAGAAAACTTAGGTTGTCAGCTTTCAGGAACCCATAATAATGGAGAAATAAAATGTCATGAATAATCCAAACTAGCCTATAAATCAAATGTACATAAATATACTGGGCACATTGGCACATATCTGTAATTCTAGTGACACAAGAAGCTAATGCAGGAGGATTAAAAGTTTGAGACTAGCCTGAAAACTTAGCAAGGCTCTGTTCAAAGTAAAAATTTTGAAGGACTGCTGATGTAGCTCATTGGTAGAGCACCCTTAGGTTCATACTAGTATCAAAAAAATGTGCAAAATGTGGCTATAATTCTTCCCATTTAGGTGAGTATAGTTAATTAATTTCAATAATTTTATATTGATTGACATGAACATAAAATCATTTTTTTTACCCAAGAATATCATAAAGATTAGAGAATCAAGTTGGAAAGTGAAAGATTTTTTAGGACTTCAATATACCCTAAAACATCAGACAGATATTTAATTTTGGCCCTAACTGTAGTTTTTTCAAAGAAATTTGCAGAAAGTACATATGGATCTGTATTTCATGATTCTACAGTTAAAGTCCTAAAGATATTATATTTACATATAACTTACTATGAGATTCTGTCTATGCTCCATGCTCAAAGTTTAAGTGATCTTAGTAAATTGACAGAAATTCATTTAGATCCTTACTTTGAACTTTTATTTATTTTTATTATTTTTAGTTGTAGTTGTACTCTGAATTTTTAAAGACATATTATGATAATATGAAGCACTATTTAAGACATGGTGTTAAAACAAAACCTCCTGATTTTCTAAATGTGCATCACCTATCATAGTACTTGATGCCATGCTTCATAGGAATGGAGAATCATCAGAAACACATTCTTTCATGAGGTGAGTCTAATTCTCCTACAGTTCCTGAATCAGCAAATTCATTATTTGCATTTCAAAACAGAATAACATAACATTTGAAAATCCTACAGGTTTGCATTTGCTATAGAAAAGGCTTTGTAGCCTCAATGATAGCTGAGCTACACAAACAAACAGGTGCTTGAACCCAGAGACTTTTCCTCTCATAAGTGAAACGCTATCCCATAGATACACACCATTTTGATGAAAATCAATCGCATGTCATCTTACAATTTAGCAGCCTTAGGAGTCTTTTTATAACCAAAAGAGTTAAGAGCAAGCTGTTGAGGAAATGTACTCTACCTTCACACTGTCTGTTTTTCATGTTTCTCTGAAATCCAGGCTTACAGCGACAGAAAACAGATGTTTTTATTTGATTACAATATGCATCATCTCCACATGGAGTCACATTATCTTCACAGGTATATACAGAGGAAGCTAGGATTTAAAAATATGATCAAAACTAATATAACTCTGATT
Source organism: Ictidomys tridecemlineatus (assembly GCF_052094955.1). Classification (NCBI taxonomy): domain Eukaryota; kingdom Metazoa; phylum Chordata; class Mammalia; order Rodentia; family Sciuridae; genus Ictidomys; species Ictidomys tridecemlineatus. The sequence goes on from NC_135483.1 coordinate 112,610,346, forward strand.
CCTGAAGCTGGAGTTTATATTTTTTAGACTTGAACTTATATTTATTATTACACGGATAATTCTTTATAAATGCAGAAAATTATGGTCTTCTCTGAATTTAAGCCCTCATTTCTTAGAAAGGCATAGAAGCAAATAAAAACTGAGCTCAGTTACAATAAATATAGTTTAGTGCAAGCTGCCAACAGCTGATATTTACAGCTGTTGTCAAGCCACAAAACCTTTTCAAAGAAGTAATGAATTAATGACTTGAATGACAGGCATCTCTACAATGATACCAATTGTGAGTACTACACCCTTATCCTAAAATCACAACCATTCCTAGAAGCTACCTAGAGATGTAGACATTTATTACTCTCCTAAATTTAGTATTTGCTAGTTCAGTCAAGTGTATTACCAAGTTATTAAAGCAAGTAGGCTAAATCTGCAGTGTTATTGTTTATATCTGAAATGTCCCTAAAAATCTCATGCATTGAAAACATGGTCCCCAATGCATCAAGGTTCACAGTTGGGGCTTTTAGTGAATTAATGAATCATGAGGGCTCTGACTTCATCAGTGGATTAATCCATTTGCAGTGAATTAAACCATTTGATGGATTAATGCATTGACAGTTGCAGACTAATGGAAGATGGAAACTAGCTGGAGAAAGTGGTCACTGGGTGGGTACCCTAGAAGGGTTTATCTTATCCTTGTTACTCCCCCCTCCAAACTTTGCTTTCTGACTACCATGACCTGAGAAGCTTTCCTCTGCCAGGCCCATTGACTGTTACATTGTTTCCTCTCAGACTCAAAGAAATGAAGCTGGACTCAAACTTCCGAAACTGTGAGCCAAAATAAGCATTCCTCCTCAAAGTTGTTCTTGTGAGGTACTTTGATCACAGTGAGGAAATGCTCACAAACACAGTAGTTTGTTAAAATTTTAGCCTGGGCTGATAGTCATGGAGTACAACATCATTAGGGCAGAGTAAGAGTTAGTTATAATTTCTAGCAGAGCAGTTCCAGTTTCATTGTTTTATTTTCCATTCAGATAAAACATTTTAGAATGTAAATAAATGGAGTATATTATATAGATAGTATTGCATCATCTCTGGATTGCTTAGAGTAAAGTTTTGAGAATATGAGAACTTTATTTTTTGGAATTGTAGCTACTATTAATCCCCACTAATTCTTTAAAAAATTATAAGAATATTACAAATTCTTATAATTTATAATATTAATAATTATAAATTATTAATTTATAATTAATGAAAATAAACTAATGGCATGACACTACAGTTGAGACATATGTCATCATATCTTGGTGGCATTGTTTCACTACCCAATGAGGAGAAAGTTAGATGCATAAATGAGAAGAAAATAAAGATCAATAAGTAGGAAATGTTTTGTAACACTTTTATAAGCAATCTGATTTTGGACATAAACAACAATTTTTTAATTTGGAAGATCAAATATCAAGCATTAGCTCACCCTGAAATTATTATACATAGGTCTTAATAACTCACAGATGATAGATTATAACTATAGAAAATACTGACATCTTCTTTGAAAATAACTGAGCAACAGATTAAATTCTTTTAAAACACTGCATAAATGATTAAGACCTTTGCCATCATTCAACCAAATATTACTGTTTGTAATTTCAAAGACACTAAATTTATACTTTATAAAATGAAACACTAAATGATCTGCATTCCTTCATTGATATAAAAATCTAAATTTGGATAAAGTCCTAGCTTCAGCTCTAACAAGTGTGTTCATTTCAAAAATCAACCTTTACCACCTCATGTTTTCTGAAATTAGCTTCAGTGATGTTCTAAGTGGCATTGCTTTGCAAAGGTGATAACTTGAGGCTGTCAGAAAAGCCATTTAAATTTTTTTCTTTTTAAATTTTGTCCTGTTTAAGCATGAATTGGCCTTGGGTATCCATGTACTTTAACAGAAAACAGACTCACTTATTCTGCAGTCCTGCTCATCTGAGCCATCCCCACAGTCATCAAGCCGGTCACAATGGAGGTCCATGGGGATACATTTTTTGTTACTGCATGTGAACTCATCCTTTTTGCATGGTCTCACTTTATACATAAGCTTGCCTGCAGAATCATTTAAAAAGTGATTATTGCTTTAGAGAATCAAAATCAATCTATTGAGCACATAATATGTTCAACATTTTTCCATGAAAATGCTATGAAAGCCTATGAAATATGTGAGTCTACAATCCTTTATGGAAAGCTCTTGGAGCTAAACAGTGATGAAATAAATCTGAACTTTTGGGATTTTAACAAAGTGAGAATTTATTTTCCCCTTACTAAATAACATTCTATTTCTACATGAAAATGTTTGAATATTCACTCTAAGTGGGATTTTATAAAAGTGATATAAATTGCCTCAAATGAGTTCAGGTTAGGTTTTGTCTCCAAATACTTTTGCTGCATACTGAATTAAATACAGTTTTGCCATTAAAAACAGTTTGAATTTCAAAATTTTGAAAAAGGGATTATGGGCACATACAATCTATGTAGTCCTTCCTCCTCAGTCAACTGTTTTAACAAGGAAAAAATTTTAAGCTAATAAATCATTTTTCCCAGGAGACCAGTATTTTTATAGTAAATGCCTAAAAGGAATATGGATAAACCCACAGAGCTCTACTATGCAAATATTATGGATTCTTAGTACATTGTTTTTATAACCTATCAGAAGATCAAGTACCTGAAAAAATATTCTCAACACTGAGAAGCAAGCCCTAAGCAAGCACTCAGGAAAGACTCCTCCCACTGAATCCTTATCCTTGCCTTTGTTGTACTCTTCCTTAAATAAAAAATTGGGGCCAAAAAAACAAAAATAACCCAATATTCTCAAACATGCCACATGGAAACTTTTTTCTTTTTTCAAGCCCTTCCCCCCAATTCATTGTTTTTTTCTTGCAGTTGCTACTAAATCAATTATTTCTCATTAAACAGATTTACCACTACAGTGATCTTCATCGGAGTTATCCCCGCAGTCATCAATCCCATTGCACATTTTCTCAGATTGCAGGCATATTCTATTATTTCTGCATCTGTTCGGCCTTGTAGGTGGGCAAAGAAATTTAACTGAAAAAAAAAGGAGAAAAACAAAATAGCTCCTTTGGGTACACCGATTTATTAAGAACATATTTTGTCTTTGTTTTCCCTTTTTTTTTTCAAATCCGTAATCTAGCTTTTCTAAATGACTTGTTTTGAATGTTGCCTATTAATAGATACTAAAAATGTGTGATAATAGAAGCTCACTCAAGTTATTCACATTAATAGCTGAAGAGGGCACAGCTGAAGATTTTGAATGAGCCCTCAAAGAAAGCAAGAAAAACTTCATGGTTTCATTTCCAGATGCTTATCTTAGGTGGCTTCACTTGGTGTACCAAATTAATTTGTGTCTATGATTTATACAAAATGGCAGGATATTTAGCTGTCTCAAAGAGCAATTTCACACAGCATAGATTCCCCAGGCTTATGTTACAGGATGCAAATTGAAAGTAGGACATTCAGTGAGGAGAAAAATATCCCAACTGTGTTATACCTAGGTTTCTTACTCTCTATCTGGATGAACAAATGTTTACATATATGTTCAAAGCACACAAAGTCATCTTATTAGTTTTTAATGTGTCTGAGAGGCAGAGACACTGAAAGACAGAAACTTAGAGAGCAATGAAAATGGAACACAGGGAATTGAATCCCTCTTATCACTATTGATTTTGAAGATTTCCATCCCTAAAGCAGGAAATAGCTTTAATTATTCTTCATCTCTACATATGAAATTCTCCAGGGCACTGTCCTTATTGTCTGAATGTTCTTATTCTCATATTCTTTATTTAGATATTCTCATTCATGCTCATTGATCTGCATGTTGTTGTACCCTGAAGACTTTCAATCCTCTGTCTAGTTCTGTCATCTCAAAATTGATAATAGGACATACCCTGAGGAATTTCAAATCCCACCAGTTCACCACTCAATTTCTTATTATCTTCCCCTGTTTTCTTTCTACCCATATATGAGCCTTGTCTTGTTTCCATAATGTAGTGAGTGGCACATCATAGTTAGAAAACTGAGATTGTTCTAAATACAACCCTTTCACTGACCTTCAACTCTAAATAGTGACCAATTTTGATGACATCTTTCCAAAACTTATCTTGTGTTCATACCCAGTGCTTATAATCACAATAGCTCAGCTCTTTGTTATCTCTTATAGAGATATATCTTTCATGTCTTCAGTTTCATTTCTTCCCATCAGATCCTCATAAAGTTATGACAATAATCAATCAAACACATTGATGTTATCACGTCATCTATAGTTATTCTTCACCTTCAGTATATAATTTAAGATACTTTGCATGGCCTATGGGATATATCACCATCTCCTTCAAACCACTCCTAAAGATTTACCCTTTGTTTTCTTTTCATATTTGAACAATGTGCTTTTATATCAACTCCTTGTGCATGCCACAGTCCTTGCCTGACCTTGCTTTAAGTAAAATCTAGTCTTTCTGCAAACATACTCCTCCCTTCTAGCTGTTTTAGGAATGTTTCATAATTTGTTTAAACCTCATGTCACATTTGAAGACATGCTCATTTCCTACCACTGCTTCCAGAATTTTACTGACATTCTATTTTTAAAATAATCTAAAAACAAAGATTCCTTTTTCAAATCCCAAACATTTGATCAAACCTCTCATTTCAACTTTTCATCAGTCTTGTGAATATCACTTCCTCCCTATTTATTAAAGACTGTCTTTCACACCATCTTCTATCTTTTTTTTTTTTTTTTGCTTTTCCTTTTGAATTCATTTCAGCATCCAGGATAACTTCAGCATTCACACAAAGAATTACCTTAGTTATCCAACAAAATCTAAAATTAAAACTGTCAGTTTTCCCAATATATGCATCTGGAAAGCCCAAGGAAGTTGCAGATCATCAAACTGCAAGGCCACCTGATGACACCTAGTATGTTCACTTACTAGTGCTACCTGAGAAGCCTGTATTTCTCTATAGCCGTGTGACTTTTCTACCTTTTACAACAAGACTCAAATTTGTGTTCTCACCAAACTTCACTATACCAAGCTTTTATTTTCTGTATGTGATCATGCTTCCTACTGTGCACATGTGTGCATGCACACACAAACATACACAAGAAATTTAAAAAGTGGGAAATTCCTAAATACCTTATTAAGTAATTATAGATTGACCTCTATTTACACATGATCTATCAACTCATTTCACTATTTTTCATAACATAAATAGGAGAATGATTTGCTCTTATTTAAAAGTAAGTTTTTCACCTGGTCTGGAACTGTGTTTATCCAATCTCCCCTGGAACTGTCTCATTTTTTTTCGAAACATGTTAGCACTTCGATGTCTCTGTGCTACATCTATCTATTTTTGCTAATTGTCTCATAATCAGTAACTCTCCAGAAACTCATATTAATTGTTTAGTAGCACTCAGTCCTCTCCTTGTTTCATAATTCACTCTCACCCAGAATAATCTTTTCAAATCCATAGTATTTATTACTTTCATTTATTAAGATTACACCTGTGTATCTGTAGAGCTACTCTTTCCTTTAAGGTTGAGACCCAGACCTCTAATGCCTGCTTGAAGTCTCTACCTGAACATCTACTCAAGTGTATCCCAAACCAGTCACTTAATCTTTATTTGCAGAACTGTTTTTCTTCTTAAATTCCCTCTCCATTCAAATATGCAAGCAAAACTAACCTACAAATTTCCCTCCACCATGTCATCTCTCACACACCTTATATCCAATTATATGTAATTTAATTTATTTAATCTTTTACATTACCTTCAAATCTGTCTATATTTTGTTATCACATGCTTTCCTCATCTTAACCCACACTATTAACAGAGCTTACTTAGAGCACTGCAAAGTGTTATTTGATCTTGTCCCTTTCTTGTCAATATTTGTAAAACACAACTATGTGCCTCCAGAGGAGTTGACTGCTTTACAACAGTCATGACTTGGTTTCTGTGGGGGATTGGGCATGGAATCTTACAGATATCCAAAATCTGCAGATATTCTTTTAGACAATGGTGTAATATTTGCACATATCTTACCCACATTCTGTTGTATACTTAAAATCACCTCTAAATGACTTGCAATATGTAAATATAATAGAACTGCTCTGTAACTCATTGTTATATAATGTATCATTTAAAGATCTGGACAAGAAACTGTTCAGTACAATTTGTAAAACAAAAAAATTGATAAGTGATTGGTTGAATTAGAAGAAATGGAACCCATGGACATAGAGGACTACCTCTATTTCCAAATGCTTTTAGTCTAAATCTAAAAATATCTACCAAGGTTGACATAATATCTACTAGGTATTTCTGTTGTTGCTTTAGTTTCATTCTATATCAGTTATCTATTTTGGTTTGTACTCTCCAAGAACTTTGGGTTTCTCCATTAAGAATTCATTCATTAAGAATGAGACCTCATCTCTAAATAAAATACAAAAAAAAAAAGGCTGGGGATGTGGCTCAGTGGTCAAGTGACCCTGAGTTCAATCCTTGACACCAAAAAAAAAAAAAAGTTCTGTTAGGCTGTAGTTTGTTCTGCCTCAGGACTTTTGACCTACTTGGCAGCACTATATAATTCAGACTGAAACTCAGTTACTATTTTCTATTTCTTAAATTTAACAAAATTCTTTGTTCCATACTTTTATCAATTACCCTAGTTTTTCGTTATTGTATGTATCGTGTATTATAATTACACTTATTTGGGACAATCTTCCACTAGATTTTGAGCCCTGTGAGATCAGAGTCCATCTCTGTTTCTCTCATCATTATATCACCAAAACTAATCATCATCAATAGCTTAAAAAATTTATTGAACGTATGAATGATACCTTTCCCTTGCTAACATTTTGCCTAAGGTGATTTTAATCTATCTCTCACATAACTACAGCTTTCTGAATTCCCCTTTAGGCAGAGTTCATCTTATTTCTTCTGCCGTCTTTGAACTATTCTTTTTAGTTAATTCTATCATTGCTTCAAATCTAATGTATGAAAGTTATTATTATTCTTCTAACTAGATTAAGATTCCCTTGTCAACAGAGAATCATGTGCTTTTTATTATTTACCCCAATTACTTAGAATATTCTGTAGCACATAGTAGCTTTACTAAATGTTGACATGGAGGACTGAGAGGCTTGTGAAAGAAATTTAAAAAATCAGATTTTATAAGGTTGTCTAGCTATAATTTGTGGTATTCCCTCTGAAAGTCATTTCCTGACACTGTAAATAGTCCCAAAGTCCATGATTCTCAAGACCACAGTTTAATTAATTACCAACCACTTCCTATTCCATTGATTTTGTTGTCTTTTGGAATAAAGAATGGAAAAATCACATACACATATGTATACACACATACCTACATACGTAGTTAGAAATACAATAGCTTCTGGGTTGATGTTGGTAGATAAGTTCTCATATTTTTGGTATATTATGCTTCAAAAACAATATAAACCCTTGTGATTCTATAAAGTCTATTTTTAACATTAGATAAGAAAACTTAGTCATATCATTCATGGAATTTAGAAAATGTTCTCCAAAAACATTTGTGTTTTTCCTCTTAAATCTTTGTAAAAATAAAACCACCTCCTTGTTTTGTCTTCTTTTTTCCAACATAAACATCAGTTGTCATGTGTCATCATCTACCAAAGTGTATTGCTTGTCAGGAGTGGTGTCCAGGGACTCTGGAGGCTGAGGCAAGAGGATGGCAAGTTCGAGGCCATCCTTAGCATTTTAGAGAAGCCCTATGCAACTCAGCAAGACTCTCACAAATTGAAAAACAAAAATCCCTGGGGATATGGCTCAGTGATGAAGAGCCCCTGGATGAAGAAAAAAAAAAGAAAAAGAAAAAGAAAGCAACTAATTCACTCCAGATACTTAGCTTTAACTTGAAGCACCCAATAGAACAATTAATTCAAGTGTATAAACCCCTTGAATACCTTCTTTAATTCAATTGATATGCTAGTTAATTATATCTAAAATGATTGTATCTTCCTTCAAATTAAAGGTGAAATTAACTTTCTTGTTGAGAGTAGATAAGATGAATGAGAGACTGAAAAGAAATTTATAAAAATAAAAGAATTGCTTCATTTGGTATACTCGATTGTAGATTTTTCTTTGTTCATTGCCTAAATACATGCTTTATAAATTTCAGATGAGAGTGACTTGAATTTATAGAAATTATTATTTTTTTAAGATTTGGGGGATTAAATTTTAAATAATTTCTACCCTGAATAACACTTGTGATTATATATACTCTAACTAGCTATCTTTATTTCTATCTCTATTTACCCATTTATAACTTCTCTAGACAATTTCAGTGGTGGGTAAACGTGGTGATATATAATCTTATTATTCACATTTTTTCCATTTACTTTCCTATTAAATATTTTTAGCCTGAAACTTCAATTCTGTGTGAAGCCAAAATCTCTATATGTACCTTACTCAATTCAAAAGGTAAACTACTCCAAACCCTCCCACACAGACCACAATATATATTTGAATAGTGTTGACATGTGCAAGCTTAGATTTAGAAGGGCTGTCTATAGTCATGAACTTTGAACAGGTCATATCTTTACTACCTGGATAAAAGCTGTATCTGTGGCTATATTTTGTCTAGCTAGCCCCAAGGATTCAGAGTTTGTGGTTCACCTCTTCACTTCATTGACTCACACCAGTGCCTTAGATCAGGGGAGGGGAGTGCCATCTAGAGTCATGTGACATGCCATACCACACATATCAGGGTCTTCATCAGAGTTGTCTCCACAGTCATCTTCTCCATCGCACACCCAGAAATGCAGTTTGCAAAGGGAATTGTTGCAAAGGAATTCATCAGCTCTACATACATTTCCTCCTTTATGTTAAAATGAAAGAGACAGAGAGCATTAGAAGTGCCAGACATCAGGAAACACATCCCTCTAATTATTTTCTGGCTTCCTTATATTTGTTTCCTGCATAATACTAGGAACCAGTTATGTGCCAAGTTTTTTTTTTTTTTTTTTGTTGTTGTTGTTGTTTTGGTTTTCTGTTTGTTTATTTTGTTTTTACAATGAAAATATTCTCATGTTGCAACTGTACATATCATATTTTATTTAGAGAATACTGAAAGGTGACAGAAAGTCATTTAAATCTATATTATCATTTTATGTTTATATAACATTTTATGTTATTAAGCATAAATAATTTAGGTTTTTAAATTTAGTAGCTTTTGTTATTAAATATTCTTTTACTCTAGACACTCCTCTGCTAGAGGGTAATTTGTTTGTATATAAAATACATACTGACTTATTAAAATTTAAAAAATTGAAGTCACAGTGAAATAATTTTATAAAAAGAATAGGAATTTGGGCTTATCATGCAATATTTTGGTTTTTTTTCTATACAAACTATACAACAACGTATATTTTTATAGTTTAAAAAGGTTTTATTTTTTCCTTTTCCACATGTAAATAAAAAGCATCAGAAATACAAGATTATAAAAGAACATTATATTATGTTAGAATATTATAATATAAAAAATATTAGAACATAAAACTGTCAAGTATATCCAGCAGATACAAAAAAAAAAAAAAAAACCCAAAGAAATAAGAAACTTGTGTGTTGGAAGAGAAAGTGGAGTTTTCAGTGGTTTAGGTATTCAGACTGTCGGTTCTTTCCTTGCATTGAATAAGCTTATTAATTTTTCTGAGACTTGGGGCCTACATATGTTACAATAGAAGCATGATTAATCTATAGAATTATATTTTCAAGAAGTACCTGGAGTAGGAACACAAATCTGGGAATTTAGAATTAAGCTAGATAAGAGTGTTCTCATAGTATTGCACTACTTTAATTCACATGTAATATGAGATGTGGACATCTGGGATAATTCGGTTCCACTGACTTAAAGTATTAATATGTTTTAAAATAACATGTTCATTAGAACATGGGTTTTGAGGGGGGAAAAAGTGGTCAATCTTATAAGCCTAGAAAATACAGAAATATCCATTGTTTATCTTGTGAATGCACTTTGAAGAAAAGAACAAACCAACAATCATAAAGTCAAATAACTATTCTTGCTCTGAGTTTTGACTTGCCCCACAAATATCTAAATCACTTTCAATGGCAAAAAGTCTACTTATAAAATGAATATTTTAGAATGAAAATATTGGCTGTGCTATTGGGATTTTGGAAATCAAGATGGAGAAAGAAATCAGGCCTAGAAGAAAAAAAAAAAGAAAAAAAATTGAAGCTGGGGAGCGAGTTGCAGAAAAGAAATGACAGTAACTTGATTTATAGAAGTTACATTTGAAAGCTCTTAAAATGATTGGCTCCTCATGACCTGATGGCTAGTGGATGAGGGTAGCAAGAAGAATGAGTAGTCAGGCATGTTACTCCATTGGGGGTTTTGTGTGTACCAAGCAAATATATTTTGGATTGCATGCAACTCTTTGAACCATTTGTTATATTCAGGGATAAATGTGTCTGAACTATAAAATAGATTTCCACACTATATATGTGCATATCAGAAGGAACAGAATGTCATCATTATATGAAGTGTAGAAAGAACATGGAAGAAAACATCACAAAAAGACTGAAAGTCTCTTGGAAAGATAAATTCTCCACACAAAAGAGAGTAAGAAATAGTAATGAGAGTACTTAGAGAAATATTTGAAAAGAGTAGCATTAGACAATACATGGGAAAAGTGTATTAACGTGCATTTTAATAATAATGCTGAGTAGATTTAGTGAAGTGGTGGAGTGTTTGGTGGAATTATTGTAGTTGGTTTTTGAAAGAGAGAAAGAAGTCATAGAAAATGTGGAAATATCTTGTTCATAGGAAATGAATGAGAGGAGAAAATCTCCTTAGTTGCTTGAACCTGGTTTGTGTAAAAAGGAAAACAGATGCTTGAATGCATTGAAATGCCTCTGAAATTACTCAGCAGCCAAGATAAATTTCAAATCACAAGAGAAACAAAATTCCCCAAGAATCTAGAGAACACAAAGGACTCGAGAGTTAGAGCAAAATAATGGATTGGCCATAGATTGGAAGTATGAAGGAGAGTGTCAACTTTTAAAAAGCTAGATGTAGTTAATAGTAGAGACATTTTTAGGGAAAGACGGGTACCTGGCTTAGAAACTTGTGTGATAGTTAAAGCTGATACTAAGATGTTATAAGATATTAATTTGAAAAGCTACAAACAATTTTTTTTTTTTTGGAAAAAATGCTTAGCAGAACTGTGACAGCTTACGCTGGAATCTCTTAGAACTACAGATGGCAGCAAGTCCTTAGTGAATGCACCAAGGTGACTACCAATATCTGAGACCTGTGATAGTCGTACATCAGTCTGTGTTCTGTTCTTTCAAACATGCAACACTGACCTGAATAAGGCTATAATCTAAAAGTGACATCATTAATCAACCCCAAACAACAAAAAATACTATTGTCTGGCAACTCTTTTCTCTAACAACAATAAAAAAGATAACATGTGCAAACTTTAGTATTAAAGAAACTAAACATATGAATATCAGTTTGAGATGTTGCCTTAATTCAAAATCAAAATCTACAGACTATGAAGGAGAGAATTATATTTTTTCTGAATAAAGATTCTAATGACAAAATGTCTATTCTATTTTACAATGAATTAAATTCAAACAGTTTGTGAATGAACTCTTGACATCCTCTAATTATTTAAGAAAATACTATTTGTAGCACATCATTATTGTTAAAAGGAAAAAAATGAGATCCCTACGGATTATATTAGGTAACATTATAATTTTCTCCATAAGAGCATTGGACATGCCACTGTTTTTATTAAGAAGAGAAATATAAATTAAATCACAATTGTAACAGGCAAAAGTTTTGTGATACCCTATTAAGGACTTCATGTTGTACTATATGGGATTTGCATTTCAAAAAAGGCATCATGGGGTTACTGTGATAACCTGAGTCTCACTTAAAATGCTTTATTTTGAAGTGGCATGAAGTACACACAAAAAAACAAAAATGGTATAATTTAAGGAGATTGACTGTATTAAAATTCTAGTTTTCTAGTCATGTTTTTGATCAGCTCAACAGGAGGTTATTAGAAAAATAGAAATGTGTATGTTAATTAACAATGGATGTCTGAATTTTAACTGAGCCCTTGCAGGTTTGTAGAATTCTGGTCAAGTGCATCATCATAGCAAATAAGCATCTAGAGTCTCATCTTAATTTGGATTGAGAGAAGCTTTAATATATGATAATATTTTATAATTTACATAAATAGTTTGCACATTTTTGAGCTCATGATTATTAAAAAGAATACCACTCCATCTTTCTTACCAAAATCCCATAAAGAGTAGAATAAAATTTGAAAGCTCATGCTAAAACAAGCACTGAGGTCATGTATTTTGCATTTCAAAAACATAAATGCTGCTTTTAATTCCATAGTATTTGGGGTTAGTCATTTAAAGAAAACTAGTAAAACTGACTAATGGAGAAAATGTGCCAAACCAATTCTACATCATTCTTAACTTCCAGGCCCCATTACTAAGCTCTTGTTGGCTCATGGATCCATATTCGAGATGAGTAGAAGTGAGATTTGATTAAAAAGATGTTTATTCTGGCATTCCATTTTCTGAAAGCCTTGAAATATATTTTATCTAATGCCTAAGCCACTTACTGAGTGTAAATTAAATATGGAAAATATGAATTTTGTCATGACATAGGATATATCGACACAGGACCAAATACTTCAACTAACAAGGTAATTTATTAGAACTTAATTATGTAGCAGCAAAGAATCCTAAGAAAAATTAGAAGTATAAGTGAGAGGTGTTTGACATTTTTGTAAATCATTGAATTAAAGGCTCTTGACTTTATTTTTTTTAGACTATAAAGATTAAACATTAGTAGAACACTTTTAAATTTGAAAACTATTTCAAATTCTCCAGTTTGTTCAGGATATGATCAATAAAAAGAAATAGCAGATAGAAATCTAGTAATTAATTCTCTTATAACCCTTACTGTTGAGTGGGTCCTATGTAGCCAGGGAATTTTGAGTAAAGATTGACAATGGTTACATTTAAAAAAGATGAACTTGGCAGCACTGTATATTATTTATTGGACACTAATTAGGTGGTTTAACAAAAATAGACAAGTACTATGAGAAGGAACTAGACTAGCTGCAGTGATAGAAGATATTATGTGGAGTGGCATAGTTATCATCCCAAAGTCTTTGAACATGAGTACAAATGAGTTGTGGCTGTCAGACCATACAAAATGTTTGTGGTACCTAAAATTATCAAGTAAAAAATATAAGTGTGAAATCTGGAGATGTAGCTCAGTAGTGGAACATTTGCGTAGCATGTGTAAGCAACTGAGTTCCACCCCCAGTACTATGCACGCATGCACTCACACCCACTCACACCCACACACATCCGCAAAAGTACATGTGAGAAGCTAACCAAAGGAAGAAACAGTCATAGTGGTGTTTAATATTTTATTGCCATCTATAATGCACTTCAGATTTTGAAGGTATCTTGTATTTCTTTTAAAAGTGCCCTTTATCATTGGGGGTTAGAGATATTTCTCATCATAAACACCCAATCTAATATTAAGAAAGTAGAAAATATTTTTCCTTGAATGATCAAACAAACAGAAGTAAATATTTTAGATATATTTAAAGAATATAAGTGCTGAGTACATTTTCAAATGCCTTGCATCATGTGGCAGTATTTAATATCATCACTGTTGACCACATTCCAACTATTCTGAAATAAAAAGTTTTTTGAGAAACTTTTGTAAGCAAGTCACAAAAAAATTTAAATTTAAATAGCATACTCAACAATGTTAAAATAAAAATTACATAATTTGTGATCATTTCAAGCTTCAGCACACAATTTCTTTGCTTTTGTTAATTCTTATTAACTCAAAATAGTAAAAATTACAGCTTTTAATGTGGTAATTTACAACCAAAAAGTTGTTATCTGTCATAAAATGGTTTTCTTATAGCTGGAAAACATACACAAAAAATGAAAATTATTTTCTAGACTGATAGAAACATAGATCATCTTCTCAACAACATGTCGAGATGGAGAGTTGAGGCACAACTTATGACCTACACATCATTTAGCACATGAACATGTGCATTTTAGTGTACCAGGTGTTCTTGTTCATTTAAACTTAAGTAAGCAACCTGGAAGACAAGCCATTCAAAGAATACAGAAAATACTTTTGCAATAATGCCTATAGTAGTTACATTCTTTCTTTCTCACATATCTTTATTGCTATCCCAGCTTCTAGTCTGAAAACACACTTAATAAACTGTAATTAAGCACACCCAATAAACATTGCATTTGGGTTGACTTTGTTATGAACGACTGAGATACTCTGTCTGAAAATGATCTGGATTTTGCTTATTTAGAACAAGCTTCTATGTAAAGGAAGTAGAAAGAATAAAATTATCTAATTGTTCAATCCTCTGGCTCTTGCACATGCTGTATATCCTACATGGTACCTTAATTTTCATTTTCTCATTTTACAGCACAAACAAAAACACATTACCTCTGTCACAGATCTCTTCATCACTGCCATCCACACAGTCATGAGTTCCATCACACAGCCATCTAATTGGAATACAGTGGGCTTTATTTTTGCATCGAAACTGATCTTCCTTACATTCAGTCACACAATCCATCTGTTCAAATACAAATGGGCACTGCAGTTTTCATTAATGATAATGATACAATCATAGGCACAATAAGCAAGCAGCTTATAATATTGGAGATTTATCACAGAGTGGGATTTATTTTATTTAAGCTTAATAAACATAACCTCTACAAATGGCAATGGGCTTCAGTATATAGACAGTCTAAAGATTTGAGGATATGCTAAAAATGATTGCATTCAGTGTATCTGTTTAATATTTCAGAAAGTGCTAAGAATCAAGGTTCTGTCTCTACTTTCATTCCATTTGTTTTCTCATTCTTACTGAAGATAATTGAAAGATATTAATCAAGCAACAATAGATTTTTACCTCATCTGAACCATCAGTGCAATCATAGTCTCCATTACATTTCAAAGATGCTGAAATACATCCTCCACTGGCACATATATATTCACTTGATGAGCACGTAGGAGAAGCTGAATACAATTATAAAGTTGAGATTTAGATATATTTAAAGTAATGAATGGTTTGGGAGGAAGTAGGCATATGAAAATATGAATACATGAATGACAATAAGAACAGTGGACATTATTTAAACTATATTCAATAACTGGTATTAAAGATTCATTTTAATATGCTTTATAAAATTATTTCATAATATTAAAATTCAATGATATAATAACTTATGTAGTAAGGATTTCACTATTAGACTAAAAAAAGTGGGAAAAAACTTTATTTCTTCAATCCCTTTGATTTTGAAGAGTTAAATTAGTTTTGCACAATTTTAATTTATTTGAAAAGGGAAGTCTCAAATGATTTTCAAAACTACAAAAATATTAAATAGCTGTTAGGAAAGTTCATTCAGATATAAATTGTGTAATGCAAAATGTGAAAATCTTGGCATGGTCTCATAGGTACAGAGATACTATTTGACTTCTTATGACATAAATATAATATTTAAAAAGTTTTAAGAAGTTTGTTGTTTTTGAGAGTTTAAACATAAATACATATATAGTTAAGAGAGCCTCTAGAATTTGCAGAATTCTTTTATGAGACACAGATTTAAAAAAACAAAGAGATAAATAAGTTATTACTACTAGCTCATCTAGTTAATGGTTATAATAATTATGACAACTGCCTTTGGCTGTCAATTTGGGTTTTATAGGCTTGAATTCATGCCTCGAGGGTCCTGACCTTATGTTAGATCACTAATGGCCAAATGTACTTGCATAATAATTTTGTGGTCTGAATTGCTTTATTCAAGAATGCTAAAAATCTTTTCCCTTGAGTTTTAATTTTTTTAATTGGCAGCATTTGCCTAGGGAATCTGTATTAATAAAAAATCTAAGAACATGTCTAGATTTGATGAGAAAGAAAGATGTGGTCAATTAGCACTATGGACTCTAGGTAAATATTGCAGAATGAAAATCTGTTGTGTTTTGTTTATCTGCTTCTTTGTAATGTTTTCATGGTTATGAACACACTGTAGTATGATGTTCCCCAGTATAATAATACATTATTAAAAAAATAATGTAATTATTTTTAATAATAATGTAATTAAAATAACCAAGTAAAAAAATTAAATGCTTTCATGAGCATATGTATAGAGTCAAATTTAAGAATAGAAATGCATAAACTAGATGGTTTCTCTGTATACTTGATTTTGCTTCCTGATTATATTTTTTTTATATATTTATTTTTTTAGGTGTAGATGGACACAACACAATGTCTTTATTTTTATGTGGTGCTGAGGATCGAACCCGGGTCCCACCCGTGTGGCATCCAGCACTCTACCGCTGAGCCACAATCCCAGCCCTATAATTTGATTTTGGCCCAAGATATAAATACAAACAATACACTATGCTGCTTCTTACCTGGCACATTGAAAAACTGCATTCTGTCTTATAACCTCAATTTCCATAACTGAAAACTTGACTTTTATCATACTTACATTTTCAACATATTTCATTTTGCTATTTGGGAAAACAATTCCAAATGGTGTGATAAGATATAGAAACCAGAAAATCAAATTTGGCTGCATAATTCTTGGATCCCATGCATAATTATCATCTGCCAAAAAAACTTTTGTAACATATGAAGGGCACACCAATTAATTTATCCACAGATATTTCATATTTTTTCCTAAAATCAGTAAATAAGTGCCTGTGTCTCTTACTGTTTTCTGTGTATCATTTCTTGAATTTAAATCATATCAAGTTAAAATGTCAGCTAATTTAAAAACCACTTCAATCATTTTTACCTGGCTCACAGTGTTTCTCATCTTCCCCATATTTACAGTCTTCATGGCCATCACATTTCCACTTTGCTGATATACATTGGCCATTGGAACACTGGAACTGATCTTTGGAACAACTTGTTTCACAATTTCTCTGTAAAATCCAACACAGATATAATTAAAATTAAAAACATTTAAAAATATCTACAAACTCAAAAGACAGCTAGAGAAGATCTTTGTAGAAAGTAAGGCATTTAGAAACCACATTTAACACATACACATAGTTCAGATGGTCATATTTCCAGCCTGTAACTACACAACCGAATTATAATAATTTTCTACTTTCATCTGTCTTTATGAGCCCTAGTGAAACAGAAATAGAAAAAAGAACATAAATTCTGAGACTTCATCATATTAAGTAAATTGCTGTCAGTGTATCATTCTTTAATTGATAGATAAGAGGTAATATAATTTTAGTAGTTGCACGCAATGCTGAAGATTTTGGGAGAAATAGTAGGGTTAAAATTATTTCTAAGCAACTATATCTACCTTGCTGGGGCTATGGGTGATGTTGTGGATAGAATGTGAAACAAATCATAATCCTAATGCAAATCTGATCTGTTTTTCATTGGCAAGATTCTAGCATTCTTTTCCCCTTCTCATTATTTAATTTCTTCTAGACTAGTCCTTTTACAACTTAGCTAGTGTTCATAAATCTCCTCTTCACTTCAGACACTTGTTGTTAAAGAACTGTGAAATGAGCTGTCACAATTGTCATTTCTGCTGGCCTGCGCCCAGGCTTTATTCGGAAGTCAAACAAGACAGCAGAATTACCTTTGGGATCCTTTGATGCTTTATATGAGATAAATGAAAGATCCACCAGAAATTCATCATCTTGAATTCTAAAACATTGGTCAAATGGGTGATCCAATGAAGTATCTTCCTTGATGGTATTTTTTTCCTGTACAGCAATATCTATTTTTGTCAAACTATATTTGCCTGACCCTTCTATAAATGGTGCAATACGCTCACAGCTTGTGGAAACCCACAGTGTGAACAGTGTTAAATTATGACTATTTCTATTCAGTTTCACCCCCATATAAGGAAGAAGAGTTGACTTCCTAGATTTCGTTTATTTACTTTTTGCTGATGGCAGTTTCATTAGACCACCTGGTATATAATCAATTTTATTCTTCCTTTTTTCCCCAAATAATGAAGGTTTGCCATTTGTAAGAGACTTTCTTAGATAACAATAAAAAAAAAATCAAGATTTACTCCCTGCAGTTGATAAACACATAGTATGGTATGAAAGACCAACAACTAATTCACAATTGTAGCAAAAGTATATTAATTGCCAAGATAAATGAATACAGACCATTTAGAAAGGGCTTCACAGAGGAAGCTTCCAGAGATGGAACAACCTAAGTAGTTTTTAATGGGTAAAGGTAATTTGAAATGTGGAATGTCTGAAGGCTAAGCCAGCTTATGTGACTGATATGAAAGTCACTGGAGAAGTAACCCTTGAACTTCCCATGAGAAAAGACTTCATACACTTTTTTCACCACTCAGTTTATGTCTAGGACATATAAGCACACAATAAAAACTACTGAATGAATATAGGGAGTAGCATATCTAGAAAACATATATAAATGAATATTAAGTAAAATATTTCTTACTTCTTTTTAATTTAAATTTATTTTATTTTTAAGTGATGCACAGAAACACAAAAATTGTATATATACATGGAGTACCATGTGGTGTTTCAATATGCATGCATGTAATATAATGTTCAAAATAGAGTAATATCTGTCTTAAGTATTAATCATTTCTTCATAGTGAAAACTTTCAAAATAATTTCTTTTAGTTTTTTGAAATGTATAGTTCATTATTATTATCTACAGTCATCCTACTATGCAATAGCACATCCAAACTTACTCCACCATGTAACAGCAACTTTTAACAATCTTTCCTGTCCCCCTTCATCTTTATTTTCTCCAGCTTCTGGTAACCACCATTCTGTCCTCAACTTCTGTGAGGTTAACTCTTTTAGATACCATATATCTGTGAGATCATGCAGCACTTGTTTTTCTGTGACTGATGTATTTCACTTGACCTAATGATTCCCAGATCTATTCATGCTTAATGTCACAAATGCAAGATTTCATTATATTTTATGGCTGCATAGTATTCCATTATGTTTATGTACCATATTTTCTCTATCTATCCATTAAAGTTGTTGGATACTTCAATTATTTTACTTTCTTGGCTTTTGTGAATAATGTTGTAATGAACATAGGGGTGAAGATGTCTCTTAACATACAGATTTTATTTCCTATGGATATATACCCACTAGTGGGATTACTGGGTCATACAGTAGATATATTCTTAACTTTTTGAGGAACTTTTATACTGTTTTTCAATACAAGTGTACTACTTTACATTCCCACCAAATGTGTGCAAGGAATCCCTTTTCTCTACATCTTTGTTAGCACCTTTGTCTTTGAATATTTTAATAATAGTTATTTTACTAGGTCAGGTGATAGCTCATTATGTTTTCAATTTGCATTTCCCTGATGATTAATGATCTACGCATTTTTTTAAACACTGGTTGCCTATTTATAGGACTTCTTTTGAGAAATGTCTACTGAGGGCTATTGTAGATTTTTAAATTAGGTTCCTTAGGTTTTTTGCTTCTGCTTTTGCTTTTCAGATGTATAATTTGCAACTTTTTTTTTTCATTTTCTAAGTTGTATCTTCACTCTGTTAATTATCTCTGTTTGCTCTGCAGAAATATTTTAATTTGAAATAATCTCATTTGTCTAATTTTGCTCATTTTCTGTGATATTGGGGTCTTGTTCCAAAACATATTTGCTCATTCCAGTTTCTTGATGCCTTTTCATTATGTTTTCTACACTTTAATGATTTTGAGATTTAAATTTAAGTCTTTAATCCTTTTGGTGAGAGACTGGGGTTTAGTTCCATTCTTCTTCACATGGATATCAAATTTGCCTCAGACCACTTGTAGAAAAACCTGTCTATTCTGCAATGTGGGTTGTGAGCACCTTTGTCAAAATCAGTTGGTTGAAAATATGTGGGTTTGCTTCTAGTTTTTCTATTCTGTTCCATTGTTCTATGTTGTTTGTTTTATACCACCCATATCATGCTGTTTTGATTATCATACCTTTGAAGTATATTTTGAAGTCAGATAGAGTAGTGCCCCCAAACATTTTTATTGCTCAAGATAGCTTTGGCTATTTAGGGACTTTATGTTTCCATATACATTTTAGGATTGTGTTTATATTTATGTGGATAATTTCAGTGGTATTTTTGTAAAGATTGCATTGAAACTGTAGATTCAATTGTGCTTCAATCTGTCACAGTCATTTGCCATTCTGATACTAAAATTATCCCTTTTGTCAGTGGTAGTCACTTTAAGTTTATCCCTGCATATATTAAACATCACAAGTCTTGCATCCTAAGACCCTAAGATGAGCTGCTCAGTTTCCTTTCTCAGACCTAGAATTAGACATTTCTCATAGGATCCTTATTTCCTTTATTTGGAAAATGTTTTTTATAAGTCACTCTGTAAGTACTAGGAATAATCCTTTCTGCTGCATTGTCAAATGTTCAGTATCAGAAGCAGGAATTATATATTTTAAGAAAGAGAAAGATAATCAAAATCACATTCTGATAGTCATACATTAAATATTACAGGATTTTTATTTAATATTTATTTCTACATTTGTATTCCATTTTACTCTAAAATTCTGAGTGCTAGTGACATTAATATAATTAAGCACTTGAATGACCCTACATAACTTGCAAATTAGCAAAATATTATTACTAGAAAGTGTACAGATGCAGTATAAGATGCTTTGACATTTCTTTTTGTACTTTCAGTATATTATGTTAGTGCAGAGACCAACTATTATAATTTTAAGTCACTTATAAAAAAGCTTCTCAGCACATGTCAGAGAGATATAAACTTGATATGAAATTAAGCTGATCCAAGTTTAATTTTTTTATTGTTGTGACTATATAATAACAAAGTAATTACACTATGAGTTCACATTTATACGAAAATTTATCTTCAAAAATCTCTCAACTTTTGTTCTCAGTATAAGCTTCTCTTGCATTCAGTCATGCTTTCTCTCCATTTTCTCAGTCCTCCTTTTTGTTTTTTTGCTTGCTTATTGCCTGATTTTTGTCAAAGCAACTTGTACTCTAGACTTGAGAAATTTCTGCCTATACTGTTAGCCACTTCATTTCACATGAACTGTAATAAATGATTGTAAATACAGTCAAAACTCATTTTTAAAGAGTTAATTTGATTCTCTTGCAGCATTATCATAAAAATGCCTGAGAATATGGATATATATTTTGCTATAAAAAAAGAAAAACTACATCAAACAACTAACTTATGCTTTGAGAGAAATGCCATTAGTAAAGATGATTACTTTGACTTGAATAAAATTTTAAGAAAGGTTCAAATTAAAATAAGATTTTCATTTTGTTAGTGTGCCTTGCATCACTATTAACATACAGGATGAAATCATAAGCCTTAAGAGGCAATATATCTTCACCACTTGATGTTTCACAGATTACACAAGCTTGTGAAACATATTTAAAACAAAACAAATGTCTATGACATGAACTAGTTTACATTAAATATGTTTTACTGACTTGGGAATGTTGATATCATTTTTGAACGAGTAATTGCTAAGCAAGTATGTGGGGAGTCAGGTGGTCAGTATAAAAATGTCTTGCTCCACTGTGAATGTTTTTAAAAAAAATTATTTTGATTTCTGTGCTGTGGATAGTCTACAAGTAGAAGTGGTATTTTTCACCTTCTCAAGCCCTTTGCAACATTGAGGTTTAGGTTTTTTGGCCTTCGTGTAAGAATGTACTTATATTGTTTCCAAAATCTACAATTCTAATGTGATTAGGGCAATTTTCCCATAATGGTGAGAGAAAGATTTGCCCCAATCCTAGTAAGAATGGCTAAGGACTGAGAAAGAAAGTGTTTACATGGGTCTTAGAAACTTTAGGGATGCAATATTCCCCAAAGAGAAAGAAAATCAGTGGACCTTTGGGGGAGTTGGACCTGAAATGCAGAAGCCTCTGGAGCTGCATGGGGGATCCTCCCTAGTCTCCATTCAGTGAGGCAACCTTTATGAGGGGCAGGTATGTATGTTTGCCAACCAGAGTGGCAGAGCTCTAGAGAGTCATTGTATTGTAGGAGATACAGGGTCCACTGAGGATTTAAAACCTCATTTTCTCCTTGGACTTGACTGTGCAAGCCCTGTGTTGCTGATAACCAAGTAAACAGAGAAAATCCATAAAATTCACTTTTACTGGATTTCTCCTTGACAATGGAAAGAGAGAAATTGGAGTTTCAGGGATTTGATTGAGAAAAAAAAATGTAACCATGTATTGTTTATTACTTTTTTAAATATTATGGAATCATTATCAGAAATATAAGCATAAAAATGTTAACACAATAAAGTTTGTGGAATTATACAGAGAAGTTCTAAACTTTTACCTAAAGCTATGTATACACATAGGCTTTATTATAAATGGATTGTGATTCACTACCTCAGCAAAGCTCAACTTGTGGTTTCGTAAAATTGATGATCCACACCAAAGCCTGTAAGACTGTATCTACGGGAAAAAAAAAAAAAAAGGGACCTGGGAGAAGAAAGTGTTTAAAATGCATAAAATATTAGTCTTGACTATAAATACTTCAGGAAGTGTATGAACAACTTCACAGATGGCAAGGGCATCAGCTACAGGGAATAGGGTTTCCAAACATCCTATTCCCAACACAGCCATTCACCAGTTGAGGTAAAACAGACTATAAAATTAACTGTCAATAGCAACACAAGAATTATTCCCTGTGCAGGTGTGTGCAGCACAGCACATGGATTAATACTTATCTCACTGTGTCAGAAGCAAAGCGCATTTCAGAGTGGTCCTAGGTCCCACTTATCAGACTGAATAATTGTAATTCTAAATGTGGTTCTAAAGTACTGCTTTCTTTTCTGTTTGAGTTTGTAGGGATGCTTACCTCATCAGAGCCATCTGCACAGTCAAAATCTCCATCACACCAGAACCTTGAAGAAACACAGTCCCCATTGGCACAGAGAAAATCTTTCAATGTACAGGTCTGTGGCTCTGGGGACAGAAAAATAGCATAGGGTTTTTCTATTACATGCAACTGCATTCTAAAATTTATATGACATTCAACATGAGGAAGCATTAAAGAATGAAAAAGAGGTTAGCCAAGCAGAACCAATAAATTGTTTAGGAAAAATTCTCATGAAGCATCTATAATACATAATATAATTATTTTTCAAATTTATTTGTAAAGTCATAAATAGAAAGTGGCTTTACAGAAATAAAGTGACAGCAACAACAACAAATAGAAGACAAATAACCAGCTGCTTAAAAGATAAAAGTTTGCATGTTGTCCTACTGTAGCAATGATATTTTTCAAGTTAACATTGAAGTCATTTAATGTATGTAAGAGTCTATTTTTTTGACTTGTTGCACCTATCAATCTATTTGTTAAATGGGAAGAAAATCTAGTTTTTGTTTCTTCACTATTTATTTTGTATCCTGGTGATTTTTAATTATTCAAAATTGTCACCAGAAAATCCAGAGGTCATGAGACAAGAAAGGTACATGAGAATATTATTGGACATGGTAATGGTAAAGAGGTCCAAAGGAAACTGTTTTCTTTGAAAAATGCCTAAATGTTTATGCATTTGTTTACTTTTGCCCTGTATCGTTTACCTGTCAATATAGATGATTTGCTAGTCATTCATTCACTTAAGCTTTACCATATTCCATACAGAACATAAGCTAAATATTATGAAGTACTGCTTGGCTTAATTCCTATGTGGAATATTCTTCCTCTGGACACTGAGATAAGATTTCAGAAATTGTTTCTGCATGACTGACAGGACCATTGGACATCATCTCTTGTTAGACTGATACACAGCATGATGAAAGACAACCCGTTCTAGTTTTCTCTATTAATTGTATTTACAGTTGTGTCACACACAATAATAACCAGGTGAGGGAGGAATAAGAAGCAGTCGTTAGATTTCAGAAACACTCAAATGAAGACTAATCTTCTGAATAAATACTGTGAACAACTCAGTCTGCATTCGACTATTGCTGTATATAATTTACTTAGTTTCTAACTAAAAGGTAGCACTGTCATTGTTTGGTACCATTGAAGGCTCCTACATTTTTATATTGAAAAAGCCCCTTGAGAACTTTTGAAGAACTGTGGGCAATGTAATATGTTTCAGAGAGCAATTTGTTCTGCTCTGGGGCTTTGTTTTAAAATGTGATCTTCAGGCTAGGAATAAAATGAGATGTCATTTGGTATAAAGGAGAAAAGCTACTAAATAGGTGAATCTAAAATGTCTCTACACTCCTTTGTTTAGTGAACATGACAACACACATTTCCCTTTTTGGTTTTTGTATTGTACTCATGTATCTCCCATTTTAACCTTAAAAATAACTTTATTCATACTAATACCACTAATTAGCACAATACTAATAATTGTACAATTAGTATAATACTGCAAGCTAATACTAATACTATTACACTAAAATAACTAATACTATTGTATTAGTACAATGACTACTAATTACTTATTTCTTGTTGGGCCCCAGGCGAGGTTATTGCCAAGTACTTAAATTAATAAACCAATGACTCACTAACAACTCTGTAGGTATGTGCTATTGCTGTGCTGTTCTTAGATGAGTAAATTGAGGCACAAAGAAGACAAGAAATGTTCTGCAATCACCCAGCATGAGGAAGAGCTAGTATTGATCTTGAATCAAAACACCTGGACACCACAGCCTGTGCTTTTTACTACTAGATTATACTGTTGTCTCCCGTACAACTGAGGAAGTAATATGTGCTCATGTGTAACAGAGAAAGCCATGAGAATCTGAGTTACTTATCTAAGATGTATACTAGAGATGCCTATTTTACTTAATAATAATGAGAAAGCTCTTGTGCTCTTATCATCATTCCACACTGAAGTCATTTCCCCTTCAGACAAGTGCAATTTAATTTTTAGGAAAAAGCAATGAGAGTGAAACGTGAAGTTTATTTAACAATGAAAAATAATAACCCAAAACATTTTCATTAAAGGAACAAAGAGTGAGTATATTTAAAACATATCGTACTGATGAAATGCTTAAAAAGATCTAAAGAAACATTTGATTTCCTTGGTTTGAGGGTTATCTCAATGGGATTCTTTCTCCAGTGTTCTAATTTTGAATAGCGAAAGATAACTCTGTTCATCATGTGTTAAATGGCAATGATTTCACAAGCTCTGACATATGTTACTGTATGGAGGGTTGGAAGTTGTTGATGTGAGATTACAAAAAAGTTATGTAGCCAGTTTTTAGTGGCATTTGCCAAATACTTCCACAGAGAGTTTGTTCTATAGAGACTTTGTCCAAACATTATCAATTATTCTATTATATGACAGATATGAACAGGGCATGTAATTTTCTGGGAAAAGATATTTCAGTGCAAATGGAACTTCTGCATACTTCTATCAGGCTTTATAAATGATCAACAAATCTACATATGAATAATAATCATGAATTACTATACTTTTACATGCACAAATGCCATCAAAGAATAAGGTAGCTAATCAATTTCCAACTCTCATCTACATACCTTACATATTTTTAACACTAAATAGCTAAATGTGTAACTCTTTCATGAGGAAATGTAACTTAGAAGGTTCTGGATAATTCTTTTCTCTTATTCTTTATATTACCTTTGATCTTTTCCAGATTTAAAAAAAAACACACACACACACATTTTTCAGTTTTGGCATAATAGTGAACACTTTTCTTGCACCACCACCACCACCAACAAAAACAAAAAGATAACTACCTGAAAATTAACCCAACTGGAAAAACAAAAACAAACAAGCAAAAAAAAAAAAAAAAACACAACAACAACAGTAACAAAAAACTACAATGTGACTTTTCCCCTGGTATTTCTCAAATGGTGTTCCCACACTAAATTTTTCTGCTATCACCTGGAAACCTAGACTAAGACTAAGAGTGGAAGGAGAAACCCACATTTAACAATTAACACAATTAACCAAGGTCTCCATAAACTTCATCTAGATAGCAGATTAACAACCAAGAAGCTTCTGAAGGGCATGCTTTTATGTTTTGGAAGACCAATCTCATTTCTATAATAAGACTGAAAAATAGGGGCATCCTATTGTCTTCTTTCAATATTGATGGAGGCAATGATACACAGACTCGGTATTGAAAAGAAACATGGAAACCATCTTGCACAAAACTGAAAAAAAAAAAAACTGAAGTTGAGGAACTAAAGTGACTTTTAAAGTCATAGAGTTAGCCACAGACCAGTGAGATATTTGGAGCTAGATTTTCCACTGCCTAGATTATCATAAACCACTAATGATAAATTTGAAAATAATATGAATAGGGTATAAACAACTAAGAACAATTTTTAGAATATATTCAGTATAACTGACATTCTATACAAATAATACTCTGATATAAATTCAGTGTGAAAGTACTAGAATTTCAAATAAGGCAGAAGCAGCTTGTCACCATATAAACCTTAATCTAGTTGATCAAATTACTTGATATTTTAAAATCCATAAGACTTCTTAGTGTGGATATAAACCAATTTATTTTGCACATCAATTACTTAGAAAGCACACCTGCCATATATTATATTTTTGTTGATAAAAATAAAATAGATGGTGAAATTTCTCAGGCATTTCTAAATATTTGAAACAGATTACAAAATAACTCCACTGAAAATGAAATTTTCTTGTTTTTAAGAGCAGAAATTATTGTAGAAGCAAAGTGTCCCTGCTGAACACTTAACCAAGGAAATGATCAGCAGATGATGATGAAATGACAATTGACTAATTATCCCATGTAAATATAAAAATGTAGAAAGCATATTACATTTAAAATATAGCTGGTAATTAATTGCTCCACTACCATTTGAACTCTTGCCATGACTATGACAGGAATGTTTCTAACAAAATTTGGAAAGAAAATCCATTAAGTTAGATTCATAAACATAGAAGTAGAAAAGTGACTTTAAAAATGTCTCTGTTGCTTTTTAAATATAAGGTTGATTTATTATCTCTGCTTCTAAGCAATAGCTAACAATTACTGAAAAATGTAGCCCAACGAGCATTAGACTAGCCAATAATATTTAGAAAATATGATAAAAAAGCATGGTTCATATATACATGAAATTTTGCATTATAAAATATATATTAATATATATCTATATTTAGACAGTTTGGAGTGTGTGTATACATTAATAGTTGATTTAATAGATAAGAAATAATTTGGGAATATGTTGACTATCTACACACACACACACACACACACACGCACACACAGATGATTGAATCCACAGTTGCCTTACCACTGAGTTACATCCCACGTCTTCTTTATTACTTTTTTAATTTTGATACAGTGTCGCACTAAGTTGCCAAGACTGGTATAGAGCTTGCCATCCTCCTTTCAGGCTCCTGAAGACCTGAGCCCAGCTGCTGATGGCATTTTAATATAACAACAGTATTTTAGCCTGACCTCTATAATACTCTTCGCTAGGTGATTATTCATTCTTCATACAGCTTTTGCCTGTGTAGAATAGCTGACATTTTCAATGTTTACATCTTCCTTCTCATTTGTTGTGGTCAACTCAGGAAAGCATCTTCAAACATAAAAACTTCAAAAGCAACTCAATTATCTATATCTAAAGAGTATTCCTCATAATATGTTAAAACATGATAATATGCTCTGATACTTGTCTTAATATGCTCTGTCATCCACTCTTCTAGGTCACTCTATAACATAATTCTATCTGTTCACTATCTTCTTTCCTCTTCAACTTCATCAATATTATTTGACTTAGACAAAAGGTTCATAAAACTTAGATACTAAGACCCACATAATTGGGTATTTCATATTGCAGTACTTGATACTATAGCCACTTCCCTTGCTTATTTAAAGGGCTCTGTGGTTTCAATGATTTATCCCTGTTGCCACAGTGATAAGAGAGAGTCAATGTTCTTTCTCCTTGCTTTCCTGTGCAAAAACTCACTTTTAGATATTAACACAAAGACACTCAGCCACTTAAGAAACCCCAGCCACTCAAAGGCAGACTATCCTAACTTCTTTTTCTTTATTTAGTATACAACATCTTTCATGCAATTTCAACTATTTCCTTGAATAAAGTTCTACAGGCATAAGTTTTTAATGATTCACTCCTTCCCACCCTCTGATGTTCTCAATATCTTTCAAAGGGCTTTTGTTTTCTAGTATCTATATGATAATAAACACTAAACATAGTAGACCTAAGCTAAATAGGTATTTGAATATATAAGCCCTATATACATTTTATCCTTCTATACTACCACCCTTACTCAATTGAATTTTCATCTAAATCACTAAACAGATCTGAAAACATGTATATATATATTTTTTTTTAATTGGTGACCAAAGGAATCTGAAGCATCCTAATGACTCCCTGCAATATTGTCTGTTTCTCTAAAGACTATGGTTGGGAGGTATCTGTGTGAAGAGGGAATGATAAAAATTCCCATTTTTAGAATAGTCTGTTATTGAAATGATGCAGATATTTCACACTTGATGTACTTGATTCTCAAACATAGGTAAGATTAAACTTTGAAAGCTATTTAAGACACTATTTCTTAGTTTGCAAGCTATATATTCAAGTGGTTTATTAAGACTTTCACTTTCCTAATTACATGCCTTAATATATAATGTTTTCCAATGTAGATTTACTCCTCTGCCTCCTAGGAAATGAGTGGCCTTAGTCCAATGAGACATCTGCAAGAGCAGACATTGCTAGTATTAGTATACATCATATCTTTTTAGGTAGTATCAAAATATAAATATTCAATACATGGAATTTAATTATTATCTTATTTTAAATGCGGCTGCAGTGCTTTTTTTACACAGCAGAATATAAAAGTGCTGATAAGAAATACACTCAGAAACATTAACATATTAATGCTAGAATACAGAGACATTGTTACAATTTTATATAGTACCATGTTTTTTCAAGAAAATGTTGAATAATTATTGTTTTTAAATTTATTACATAAAAATGCAGGAGGAAGATGATAATCGTGTTATTCCATTTTCAGAGATAAGCATCCTAAATAAATATGATGTTCACCACTCCAGAGAGAATAAATGATAATTCACTGAAAGATGCTCTTGGGTGAATCTGTACTATAAAAGGATTTGAGACTGAAATGAAATGAGTACCATCCGTTAAAGAATGAGATGTTTTGTACCGTCTCCCCATCATTCAGCTCATTGTATGAACTTGCACCAAGGGCTTCCTTCATTGCATACTAATGGATTGCATTAAACCTCATGATACTTTCATACCAATTCTGAGGACTGGAAGAAAATAACTCCCAGGATGAGCATTTCAATAATTCTACCCTTTGAGATTCAGGTCAATTTAGTCTGAATATTTTTGTCCAAATGTGAATATATGTATAAAAATGTGAGCTGCAGGACAGCTAGGTTCAAATTTTACCTTATCTGAAATAAAAACTGCCATCTTGCTTATTGAATGAGCTGTCAAACTTGCAATGTTATTAGGCAGAAGTTACTTACTGCAGTTTTCTTCATCAGAATTATCACTGCAGTCATTCTGGCTATCACACCGCCAGTGATCTGGAATACAGTTGTTGTTTTTACACTGGAATTCATGAGGTCCACAAGTCTTTTTATCTGTAATGGAAAGAACCAAAGTTTGCATCATTGATTTCCATGAAGACATCCCTCAAAATATCCTGACTTCCATGCCGAATCCATGGCATATAACATTTCCTAAGACTTTAGTTCCATTATAGAATGAGAAACATTGCTGGGGAAAGTGAAAGTAAGAACTGAGAAAAATTCATATTTTTGCCTTTTGTCTGTTTTTATGTTGTTATTGGTCATGTTTTCATCACAGGCTGATTGCACAACAATGGATTAGAACTGCCAAGCAAAGTCAACACAAATCAGGCAAAAAAATAAAGGTCAAAATTATCTCAAATTATCCTTTTTAGGATACTCCATTTCTGCTATGAATTAACAAAAACATATATTATTAATCAAACTCTGAGGATGCCATCTTATCTTTCTTCCCAAAGAGCTTTTGCTCATATTTTACTTATGGATACTTATTTCTATTAAATCCTGACCACTATCCACTCAGAAACTCACATATTAATACAGATTGAACAATATTTAGGATGAGAAGTATTGAAAATTACAATTATTTTATTCAGATTTTACAGTATTTGCATACACATAATAAAATATCTTTGGAATATGACCCAAGTATAATTGCACAATTAATTTATGCTACATATGCACATTATACACTTAGCCCAAATCTAATTTTACACCACATTTCTAGTATGCTTATGTTTTCACTGAGACACATCACATGGGGTCAGGTGTGAAATTTTCCACTTATACCAACAGTTTGGCACTCAAAATATTTTCTTTTGTAGTATTTCATATTTTGGATTTTTAGATTTGAGGTGCCCAACCTGTTACAATGTTTTACATGTGTATACAAAGCTTGAATATTAATAATGTGCCACTTCACACGAAACTTTAAAAAATACTATGATATATAAGAAGTATTAACTAATATTTTACTCTACATATCACAAAGTAGAAAATCTTTGAACTTTAGGAATTTAATGAATTTTCACTAGCAATAAATGGTTCAACCAATACTTTAAAAAATATCCTTTTACTACTGATTTAGTCTTTTTTTTTTCTTTAAAAGAAAGAGAGAGAG
The DNA here is from genome assembly GCF_052094955.1 of Ictidomys tridecemlineatus. Lineage (NCBI taxonomy): Eukaryota > Metazoa > Chordata > Mammalia > Rodentia > Sciuridae > Ictidomys > Ictidomys tridecemlineatus. Next base: position 112,641,158 of record NC_135483.1, read on the forward strand.
AGAGAGAGAGAGAATTTTTGATATTTAGTTTTTAGTTATCGGCGGACACAACATCTTTGTTTGTAAGTGGTGTGAACCAGGGCCGCACGCATGCCAGGCAAGCGCGCTACCGCTTGAGCCACATCCCCAGCCCAGATTTAATCTTCTTTATAAAACATCGAATTTATGGCCATATGAAATTAGAACACATGCAATATGAAATTATTTTAAGATTAAATCAGAGATTTCTTAATTTTCCAAAGAGTAATAGCTAACTACAATAGTCCAAAGCAGTGTTTCTTAAACCTTCAGGTGTATACATGTACCACACTTTGGAAGTGTGCAATAATGGAGAGTGTGATTTAGGAGAAGTTCTGAATTTCTTTGAAATGTTGATAACATTGAACTTGGTCTAAAAATCACATTGGTATAAGGAATAAAGACATTATGAATTCAGTAGCATAAAAATAATAAAATTATAAATTTCAATGCAAAATTCAGTACACATTTCACTTTATTTTACTTGGATCAACTTCTTCTCAGTCATACTAGAGGTGAACTTTTAAAGTGCTCAGATTAGTAAAATAAATGAACAATACGAGAAGGTAAGTTATTTGGTGGTAGTTATTATTCTCTGCTTCAAAATGCATCTTATAGAATTCAAAATCAAATAAAATAACAAAATAAAAGTTTTTTAGGCATGATTATGAAAATAAAATAGTGAAGATTTAGCTCAGGTCTTGGTTAGGTATTTTAAGAAACATGATCATATTCCTTTCCCATAATATCATTAAAGTGTTTTATTACATTTATTTAAACAAAGAGGCTAAATCAGTATCAGAAAGTTTAATTTATCTAATTTTACAAAAGTGTTAAATGGTAAAAAACAAATTCATAAGCAGTTTCTGATCCAGTTAACATTATACTAAAGAAATTCTTATGATAGACTTCAAATAAATTTTCTACTATATAAAAACAAAACAAATAAACAAAGTATTGCTTGTGATTTACCTTCTTTGCTTTTTTCTTGCCTGCTTTCTAATGATTCCTCAGAACTATGCTGCAGGGTATGCTGTGTTTTGATATATTATATGGTCTGTGTTTTATCTAACTTTACATTTAAACATTGGCACAAAATCTACCAAAATTCTGTGACATTCTGTATATCTTAGTAAAAAAAAAAGAAAGAAAGAAAGAAAGAAAGAAAGAAAAAGAAGATGTTTCAAAAACTTGGAAAATATTCAATTTGATTTTGAATTTTGGCATTTCAAACCAATAAAGCAAAAAAAAAAAAAAGAACAGAAAATGTGTTTTTTTAAAATATTTATTTTTTTAGAAGTAGTTGGACACAATACCTTTATTTATTTATTTATTTATTTTTATGTGGTGCTGAGGATTGAACCCAGGGCCTCGTACATGCTAGATGAGCCACAATCCCAGCCCCCAGAAAATATGCTTAAGTATTATTTTTGTTTATTCCTTATCACATCTTGCTTATGTTATTTTAGATAGTTTTCAAAATTTAGAATCTCAGAATGTAAGAAAGATCCTAGTGAATAGACAATGTGATGTCATAATATAGCTGCAATCCCAAGCAAAGAAATCCTCCATGACTGCAAAAGATTACACATTGTTATTTAGTATGAACTTAATAGGTGGTTTTCAGGATTTTTGAAATGTTTCTTTTACTTTTTTTTAGAGGGAAACATTAATATAATACGTTGTGTTTGAAAGAGATATGCACATATTTCTTTAAAAGATTACAAATTAGAGTTTGTAGCTAAAATTTCCACTTGAGACATGCAGAAACAATGTTGAGGGAGATTAATTGCCTGATGTAAGTCTATGCAGATATTGTTTCCAAGTTATCTAACTTTTCATTAATGACATTACATGTAAAACTTACAAACTATATAGCCTTATTTTGCATTTCAAATATCCCTTGAAAATACACACACACACACACACACACTCACAAATATACAACATATACAATTATAAGACAAACTATACAAATAAGGTTTAAGTTAGATGATTTCAAAATGTTATACATTAAAATCACCTGTGAAACTTTGAAAAAAATATTTTACCCAGGCCACATTCCAGATCAAGGAAATGACACTCTCTGTGTGGGAACCAGACATCAGTTTATATTAAATCTAGTCTAGTGATTCCGATGAGCAGTGAAGATTGAAAATCACTGGGCCAAAAAACTGATTGAGAAATAGAACATGTATTTCTGCACTACAGTACTCCAGAGTAATTGTTCTTAAATGCTCACAATATGTAGTGTTTGTTATATTAATTCATGTTGTTGAATAGCATTAGAAAAAATGTACTATTCCATTTCTTATCCTTATAAACATGAAGAAAATAAAATATTGTAAAACTTGCTGTCTTGAATGTTTTCACATAAATTGCAGCTACTGGTACAAATTTGATACCCCTAGATAGGTGGCGTGAAGGACCTTCAATGTAGACAACTAGCTGTATGTAGTATTATGTGTATATTGTAGTATTACTGGTGTTTGAATAGGCATTGGGTATTTCTGAGAAGATAAGAAAAAATCCAGTGATAATGATGTCTCTGAGAGCAAGAACTTTAGAAGTTCTCTGGGAGACTGTGGTGGCAGATAAAATTGAGTTTTTCTCTCTATCCTAGTCATGGGAACCATCTCCCAGCAATATTCCTCATTCAGGGAGGCGGCTTCTCCAAAGAGTCTGCATCAGCAAACCTCATAGTTATAGACAGCCATGGGCCCTGCATCCTGTGCCCTGGTACCCAATAAAAATAGGAGTAGAAAGATGGTGGAGTGGAGGGAGAAAGCATTGCTGGGCAGCTCCTCAACATCAGTCCTACAAAGGGAGAGGATCCCTTCTCTGAGTGGTGAGTAGTTAAGGGAATACATTGAAACTTAAACTCTTAAAAAAAATTTAATACACAAAACTTTAGTTACCTAAACATCTGAAATAAAAAGTAAGCAAAGTGCTGGCTTGAGTATGCCAATGTGGCCTTCCCTGGTGGTTACAAGAGTAGCACAGACAAACAAGGCATGATTGTCAGAGAGGAGGAGGGAGAGGAGGAGGGAGGAGATGAAGGAGTTGAGAGAGGAGGAAGAGGACTGACTTGGAGAAACCTGTGAATTGTAGGAGTAAATTGACTTTAATGGATTCAGAGCCAGTGGGGGAGATGGTTTGGTACAAACAAATCCAGAACTGGCTTCCCTTCCCACAGGAAAACACCCCCAGTTAATGGAACCTGCTGTTGGACTCCCTAGGAAATTGGAAAAATAGCTACACTCCACTATGCAGGAGAGAAAACTGCCTCAGTGCTCCATATCCCCATCAGCCCCAGCAGGCACCCCCATCACAGCTTCTCACAGGGAGAACTGCCAAAGCACTCTAGTGACTCCCCTGACCTCCAGTGACTACACCCCCACCTCAGAGAAAGGGGGACCATACCATCCTGGCCTCAGAGTCCTCAAGATTATAGGGATTGCTGCCCTGTCACAAACCATCCTTGGGCTCTGTGGACTATGCTGCACATAGTGGCCTAATAAGGGAATAAGTCTGACATTGGGAACCTCCTGTGGCACCCCACAGGTATTGATCACCTGATGCAGGTATAATTCCCCCTCAAGCTCTGCCAGAGATTCCACCCAGCACCTGGGACTGGTGTGACCTGCCAAGATGTCAATCAACCTGCTGACTGCAAGACAGCTGGAAGCAAGACTCTGCCCTTGAAACCTTATCTCTGCCTTTGATGTCCCCTGATATAAATAAAGCAAGCCTGGGCTCCATTTTGCCAGAGTATAGAAGCTCCATCCATCTGATCAGCTTGCCTGTCCTGACTCTACTTTTGTAACTACTTTCTGTGTCCTGTGGTTTTTTTCGTCATTTTATTTTTCTTCGCTTTTATTTCTCAGCCAGCCCATTCCACCAAGGGGAACCCCATTTCCATCGCTTGCATGAAACTCGGGGAGACTGCTCTTTACAACCCACCTCAGCAGAGCTTCTCTGGGCAAAGGTAACCAATAGCCACCTTGGCCTCAGAGCTCCTCAGGGGAAAGGGGACTGGCTTGTCCATCAGCAGACTGGCCTTAGAACACCTCAGAAAAGAGCAATCTGAACACTCTAAGCAGTCAATCAGGACACCTTTGCACTCCCTGAATGAAAAGAAGCTGCTGTACTTGCTTGAAGCAACAACCAGCAGAGACTAGACAATAGAATGAGATCTCCTGCAATCAGCTTAAAAATAAAAAAGCCCCAGAAAGCCCCTAAACCAAAGAAACTGAAATAGTCATAAAATTTTTTAACATTGACCATTCAGTCTCAAGACCACAAAAGGGAGAAATTCTACATTCCTGTAGTTGCTACATGGTCTACAGGAACATCTATACTACAATGCAAATACCTGATACTTCATACTCGTAAAGGTGAAGCCAAAACTGGTGGACAGTTTATCCCTATGTCCCACATCAGATTTTACCAGAGATCCTAGAGATCCAAATAGGGCAGAAACTGGTGTTCCCTCCTCATCTGAATTAGGAGGAGAGGATTAACTCTTAGACACCCACCCACATGCCAGAGTATGCAAAAACTCTGGAATGACTTCAAGAGATCAAATCTGAGTATCATTGGGATAGAAGAGAACATGGAGATACAAGCTAAAGATATTAAGGACATTTTCAATGAGATAGTCACAGAAAACATTCCCAATTTCAGAAAGAAGATACACTTACAGGAGACATACAGAACCCTATATAGACCTAACTAAAAGATAAGTTCTCTAAGATATAACATAATCAAAATGCCAAGCATAGAACACAAAGGAAAGAAAATTAAAAGTTGCAAAAAAGAAACATCAACTCACATTTAGAGGCAAACCGATTAGGATAAATTCAGACTTCTGTACTAAGAACACCAGAATCAAGGAGGGCATGGGACAAGATTTTTCAAGCTCTAATAGAAAACAATTGCCAACCAAGATTGTGGTACCCAGGAAAGCTCTCTTTCATATTTGATGGGGAATTAAAATCCTCCATGACAAGGGGAAAAAAAAAATATATGACAAATCAGCCAACACTGCAAAGAATACTCAAAGATAAATTGTACACAGAGGATCGCAAAAGCAAAATTCAAAACTCCCAAATAACTGAAGATAAAACAAAAGCAAATCTAAATGAGAACCAAGGCAATATTAAATTAAAAAAATTAAATGATACCAAACCACAAGCACATATGCATAATAACACTGAATATAAATGGTTTCAACTCCCAAATTGATTAACTCCCACAGATTAACAGAATTGATCTAAAGAACAAGTTCCAATCATATGATATTTGCAAGAGACTCATCTCATAAGGAGCAACAATCCCAAACTGAAGGAATAAGGATGCAATAAAATATTCCACAAAAAATGGACTCTGAAAACAGGCTGGAATAGACATTTTTATATCTGACAAAAGCTAATTTCAGTAAAAATTAGTCAGAAGAGACAAAGAGGGTCATTACATCATGATTCAGGTAAGAATCCAACAAAAATCCCAAAATTTATACACACACACACACACACACACACACACATACACACTCACACACACAGAGATAATATGATACTATAATATTTGGAGATTTCAACATATCATTAAGCATTAAATCAAAAAGATATATCTGCCCTAACATATTATAAATCAAATGTTCCTAATAGATATCTACGGAGTATTTCACGTGAAAACAACTGAATTTAACTTCTGCTCAGCAGCTCATGAAATATTCTCCCAAATAGACCACATTCTACATCACAACATAAATCTAAGTAAACACAAAAATGTTAATATAATCCCATGCATCATATCAGACCATAATGAAATAAAACCAGAAATCAACAATAAGAAAAATGATGGAAACCAAAGAAACATATGGAGATTAAATAATACTCTTAAATGAAGAATGGATCAAAGTAGAAATGAGGGAATAAATCAAGAAATTCTTAGAAACAAATGAAATGAAAGATACAAAACATCAAAATCTCTGGAGCTATATGAAAGCAAAACTAAGAGGAAAATTTATTGCACTGAGTTCATACATTAAAAACATAGATTACTGGGCATGGTGGTACATGCTTATAATTCCCTGGCTCAGGAGGCTGTAGCAGGTGGATAGTGAATTCAAAGCCAGCCTCAGCAACTTAGAAAGGCCCTAAGCAACTCAGTGAGACCTTGTCTCTAAATAAAAATATAAAAATGGCTGGGGATGTGGCTAGTGGTTAAGCAGCCCTGGGTTCAATCTCTAGTACCAAAAATATAAAATAAAATAAAAAGAAAATTGAGAGCTATTAAATAAATAAACTTATATTCCATCTCAAGGCCTTAGAAAAGAAGAACCAACTGATTTCAAAATATAGAAGACAAGAAATAATAAAAATCACAGCTGAAACTAATGAAATTAAGAATAGAAAGATCCCTAGGATTTATGCAACAAAGAGTTGGTTCTTCAAAAAGATAAATAAGATTGTAAATCCTTAACCAAACTAATTTTAAAAAGTAAGACCTAAATCAACAAAATTAGAGATAATGAAGGAAATATCAGCACAGAAACTTCTGAAATCCGTAAGATCATTATGTACTTTGAAAATTTATACTCTAATAAGAAGAAAAATATAGAAGTCATTGACAGGGCTGGGGATGTGGCTCAAGCAGTAGCGCGCTCGCCTGGCATGCGTGCGGCCCGGGTTCGATCCTCAGCACCACATACACACAAAGATGTTGTGTCCGACGAGAACTAAAAAAAAAAATAAAGATCAAAAATTCTCTCTCTCTCTCTCTCTCTCTTCTCTCACTCTCTCTTTAAAAAAAAAAAAGAAGTCATTGACAAATTTCTTTACATATGTAACCTGCCCAAATTTAATCAGGAAGATATAGAAAACATATATAGACAAATTTTAAGTCATGAAAATTGAAACAACAATCAGAGAAGCCTACCAAAAAAGAAAAACCCAGGACCACATGGATTCTCAGTGGAGTTCTATCAAATTTTAAAGATGAACTAGCCCCAGTCTTCCTCAAATTATTTAATAAAATTAAAAGGGAGCAAACACACCCAAATACATTCTACAAAGCTAATATAAGCCTGATACCAAAACCAGACAAAGCACATCTAGGAAAGAAAATACAGTTCTATAGTCCTGATGAACATAGATGCAAAAATCTGCAATAAAATAATAGCAAATTGCATTTAAATACCTCTTGAGAAGAAAATATACCACAACCACCAAGCCTTATTCCAGGAATGCAAGGTTGGCTCAACATATGCAAATCTATAAATGTAATTCACCACTTAAAAAGAATCAAGAATAAGAATCATATGATCATCCCAATACCAGCAGGAAAGACCTTTGATAAAATCTAGCAACTATTCATGTTGAAAACTCTGGAGAAACTATGGACTAAAGAACTTACCTCAACATTATTAAGGCAATATATAGCAAACCAAAAGCCAATAATCTGCTAAATGGAGAAAAACTTCAAGCTTTTCATTAAAAATCAGGGACAAAACAAAGATGTCCACTCTCACCACTTCTATTCAATATAGTTCTCAGAGCAATAAGGCAAGAGAAGGAAATTAAATGGATAATACAAAATTAGAAAAGTAGCCGAACTATCACTGTAATAATATGATACTTTATCTAGAAGACACAAAAAATTACACCAGAAATTTCTAGAACTGATAAATCAATTCAGCAAAGTGTCAGGGTACAAGATCAAAACTCATAAATCAATATCAGGTTTATACTCCAACAATGATTCAGCTGAGAAAGAAATCACAAAAACAATCCCCTTCACAATTACCTAAAAAAAAATCTGGGAATTAATCTAACCAAGGAAGTGAATGAACTCTCCAATGAAAACCACAGAACACTCAAGAAATAAGTTAAAGAATACCCTAGAAAATGGAAAGGCCTCCCGTGTTCTTGGATAGGCAGAATTAATATCATCAAAATGGCATGCTATCAAAAGCAATATAAGCATTTAATGAAGTCCGCATCAAAATGCCAATGACATTCTTCATAGAACTAGAAAAACTGGGTTTAAATTCATCTGTTGGAGTAAAAGACCCAGAACATTCAAAAGGATTCTTAAAACAAGACAAGCATTATAGGAGACATCACAATATCAGATATCAAATTATACTACACAGTTACAGTAACAAAAACTGAATAGTTCTGGCATTAAAATTAAAATGAAGAACAAGGCAATATAATGAAAGTCACCCAGACAGACAGACAGACAGACAGACAGACAGACACACACACACACACACACACACACTCACATATATATAAAATATAAATAAAAAATAAATCAAATATAAATAGATAAAGGAGTGAAAGAAATATCAACAGATGAGAGGAAAGGGAATGAGGTCGGAAGGATGGAAGGGAAAGTGTGGTAGGCAATGGAGATTAGAATCAAATGTCTTGTATTTTTGTTTTGTCAAAATGAACCCAAATATATATATATATATATATATAAATTATAATTTTCTCACTCTACAAAAAGAAAGGAAGAAAGAAGAAGAGGAAAATTCAGTAGACAAAGTGCAGCACCCTCTAAGGATATAGGCTTGGAACTCTGAGCTGACTAGTAAGAACAATTGGTGAAAAGTCCATAGAAACCAAGGAAGTAGCTCCTGTTCCCCAGCATCCACAGGATCCACACTTGTGAGCCCAGGAGTTGCCAGTTAACTCAATTCTCATTCAGGGGCACCTACCCACAGAAAGCAATTCCTGAAGATAATCACAAGCAACAAGCAGAGAACTTCCATCATACACAATGACAATACACCACACTAAACTACTGCAGAGGAGCCACCCACAAACACCAGCCACCACCCACTGTGTCCAGCTACAAGCTCACTGACTGGGAATCTGTGCATTCCGGAGTGGGCCACAATCCTACAACCACAAACAGGCCATGCAGATCCACATCAAACAGACTAAAATACTGCTACTTCAGATTGCCATATCCTACACACTCTGAAATATACAATTTTTCTTCATTTAGTATGATGTTGGTCTTGAGTTTATGGTATACAGCTTACTATCTATGTGTAATCTTCATATTTTCTTGTTACGAGAAAAGTAATTGTATAGTCAGGAACACTGTGAAGCAAGAAGGACTATAAGAACAATGCCACTGAGTTACAATTATGGAGTTACTTGTCTTCTGAAGGTCCAGATTATGACGTTATGGAGTCAGAAGGATGGGGTGAGATCTGGAATCCTTCTTTTTGTAGAAGACCTCATCTGCTCCTGGAGGCAGGATAGTCATCTGTATGTTAAAGAAGCATGTTTCTTCATATAGAAGTCATTATTTTGTTTTTAAGTTAATTTTATGCAAATCCAACCTCTTATTCTAAATTTCCCCTGACAGTTTCACATTGGTGAAAATGAATCCTATAAATGCTGTTTTCAAGTGTTCTAAATCTTCTTGACTGGTTATGAGTTTCTCAAAGTGACATTGAAAGTTAGGAAAAAATATTCTTTTCCCTATTTTCTGTAGCAGGCAGGTTCTACCAGTATATACTATATACATATATATAAAACTATTGTTTAAATTAACTTTCTTTTTAGTTTTATCTTTTGAAACTAAATGTGGTATACCCTAGATTCCTGCTTCCACTGCCACAAGAAATGAACATATATTGCAGGGTATCCTCCAATCATTCTGATCCATCATCCTAACTAATTACTTCCATTGCTCTTTAGTCACCTCATGGCCCAAGATTACTACTAGAGCTTGAGATATAACCTTGCAGACCAAAGGAAAAGAGGTAGAATGGCAGAGAATGAAGTTTTTAATACTGATTAAACTCTGTTTACATACTCTTTGGAAGTCTTCACATAATACTTCAAATTTACTCACATGATACCAGCTAGCTGCAAGGAAAACTTGGAAATATGGTGGCCTATTCTGGATAGTAATATGTCAAACTGAGATGTGTTTGTAAGGAGAAAGTTTAAGAAGAATGGGCATACATATGGGCAATTTGGAATCTCAATCAATAAAGTAGGAAAGCCAGCTAAACCACTTTAGGGTTTATTTGTGTATTTAAAAAGAGAATATTTCCATGAGAATAAAAATATAACCTCAGGTTTCCATGGGTTATTTTCAGAAACATGTTTCTCCATCTCAGAAGATACTGAGAGACTAAGGAAGTACTTACAAATGCAGGAAAAAGGCAGGAGGACTTTTAATGATTCTGAATGAACACAAGGATCCAGATTGTGCCTACTTTATCCACTCCTTGGAATTGTGACAGAAAGTTTATTTTGCCACCAGTTTGTGTTGAATCTCAGTCTCAAACTGACAAGTCCTGTCTAACACCATATTATTTTTATTGCTTAAAATATTACAGACTGCTGATATTAATGTTCTTACCTATATGCCCTGATTTATGTAATCCCCATGCTATTTGTGTTTAGTAATGTAACCACTTTCCACAAGAAGCTTTAAAATCTGTCTCTATTTAAAAGTGATTTGCAAACTCAAACATCCATAGGAGGTGGTAGAGGTACCTTTGTTTTTAAGTGTGTTCTCTACATGACATGTGCTATTATAGCCTCTAGTGATATTGATTATCTGGAGAGCTGCAGATTGCCCTGAACTGCAAAATGTTTGGTGAATCTGAAAATTAATTTCATGTTACTTCTCATCAATCAGGCTAATATTCCTCAATGAACACTTACATATACAACCTGTTCTTCTAGGAAGTAGAAAGAATATGTGAATGCACCAGCAGTTGAGAATAACAGTACCAGCTGCAGCTTGTCCCAGTGGGATCCAACTACTTCTGTTTTGTTTTTGAATTTTTATTTTTTTCTTTAACTTTTACATTATTCTTCCAGGTAAAGAAGAGAAAGGTTTACAATGTAAAACAAATTACCAATGACATATTTTCTTTATAAAAAGGTGAATCTATAATAAGCTAGCTCTGCAGAAGCTCTGATAATGACATTTTAAAAACTGCATGTCAATGCAATGTAATTTTCAGTGGAAATTTTCAAATTCATATTACACGGTTTAAAAAAGTCTCATATTACATACTATAATGCTATCTATTGTACTTGACAGAAATTTGTACTTATTTTAAATTTGTATTGTGATTTTATGACTGTGAAGTGTGGTTTATAGTTATACTCTATGCCAACATATTCTATATTGCAGAACCCCAATTATTCCAGTATATATATAGTCTCTTTCCAATGGCCTGCAGTCTTGGCAAATTGTATGGCAATATGAGGCAACCAAACCTCCACCAGATAGAAGCAAAGATAGGGTCTGTGGTGTCCCCTTGAGTACCAGTTATAGATTCTAGTAGTAGTAATATTCTAGCATTTTGATTTATCTTCTTTCAAGAAGTTTAGAAGCAACAAAAAGTCCTTTGTTTCCAAGTATTATGTTTTATTTTAAAATCAAAGTAAACATATTTTGAAGGAATTAAATGGTGATCTATCAAAATAATTTTTAAATTCTCATGCATGCTCAAAATATTTTTAATACACAATTAAGTACATTTGTCTAGTTTGTGTGATTTTGTTGACCAGAAGTATTGATTATTCAATTAACTTCGTATTTTATGATGAACAGATTTAGACTGGGGTCAGGGGCAGTGAAGCCATAAAGAACAACCTGAATATGGAAGGCAGATCTTGATTTGAATCACAGTTCTTTGGGCTCCTGTTAACATGTAACCTAGGGTGACTATCCTCTTTGTATCTCAGTTTCTTCATCGACTAAAATTGAAAGAAAATTGAATTTTACTCATAGTTTAACAAATGACAATTAGTAATAGGTAATAGTGATAGTTACTTAATAAAGAATATTTTGAAAAAAATATATGGAATAATAATATGAATTTATCATCAATTTCAGTCACTTTAAGGAGGAGGACTTGTGATTTGCTTAAATTTTGTCATGTCATAAGCAATAATTTAGGCCTTTATTGATATCACACCATTTTTAAGTGAATAATCAATTTTACATCTTTGTGAAACATCCTATTTATTTTTCCCATGAGAACCAAGTATTAGTGACTTATTCAAGGTCACAAAATAAATATTAGAATCAAAGAAGACACCTAAATGCTGTGGTAATTACACTCCCCAGTGGAGAATATGGAGGTTAGAGGACATCTGGAATGTTTTAAACAAAATGTGCTCAAATTTACTATATGCATATTTGTTTAGTTATCACAGCTATGTTATTTTTACCTTGAATTATTCTTGAATTCCATAGAAATTAGTACTTACTCTCATTATGTAATTCTTTGTGGAAATTTTAGACAACATAATTAAGAAAAGTAGAAATAAATGGCTCATAGTCACACAACACAAAGATGAGCTATATTACATTTTTCAGATTTTGAAAAAATATATAATTTTACACACAACATGTTTCAATAAAATTTATACAGAATTTTCTTATTTCATTAAAAATTCTCATAAAAGTTATTTCTATGATTGCCTTTGTTAATTCTTTACAATTTGTCATTTGGAGTTTTAGTTTTTATTTTTCCCCAATTTGAATGAAAAGATGATATTTTAAATAAAAATGCATTCTTCTAAGTAAGTATGTAGATACTTATTTCAGAGGACTTTTTCTAGGGGTAATCAGATCTTTGTATTTAGTCATTTTTATCTTTATCTTTTCCTTTGCACAATCTGATATTGCTTGCTCCGATGCTAGCAATCTTAGATGTAATCTAATATATTTGTTATTTCCTTAGCAAAGATAAATATCCATGCTGCTTGAGATCTATGAAGGTCATGATAGATATATCTTTAAATTTGTCATTTATGTTTAGAGTTTCTGTAATTACTTTAATAAATAATTATTAGCATGAAGAGCCAAACTACTTTTTAAAAATATCATGGGATAGGGCTGAGGATGTGGCTCAAGCGGTAGCGCGCTCGCCTGGCATGCGTCCGGCCCGGGTTCGATCCTCAGAACCACATACCAACAAAGATGTTGTGTCCGCCGAGAACTGAAAAATAAATATTAAAAAATTCTCTCTCTCTCTCTCTCTCACTCTCTCTAAAAAAAAAAATATCATGGGATAATTTATTTTTCCAGGTTTATGTACATAGTTAGCAAACCTTTCTCTGTAATCATAAAACCCAGGTGTGAGGTGAAAAAAGAAGACAATATGAAGAAAATTTTATCTAAATTATCATTTATCTACACATATACAATTAGATCTTCATTACTAGATAAAAATCCAAGGAGGAAAATACATCTGTCTCTTAAAACCAGGCAGAAAATTATGTGCAAACACACAGAGGTGCATCTGTTGTGTATGTAGAATCAATTATACATGTATAGAAAGAACAATATCAAGGTAGGCATGGTGGTGCATACCTGTAATCCCAGAGGCTCAGTAGGCTGAGGCAGGAGGATCATGAGTTCAAAGCCAACCACAACAAAAGCAAGGCACTAAGCAACTCAGTGAGACTCTGTTCTTTAAGTAAAATACAAAATAGGGCTGTGGATGTGATTCAGTGATCCAGTTCCTCTGAGCTCAATCCCCCAGCCCCACCCTCCCAAAAAAGAAAGGACAATATCAGTGCTTTCTGCAAAAATATATACAACACATACACATATGTGGATGTATATATTTAGAGAAAGAACATTGTAGAGTATATTCTCACAAGAATTAGAAATTTTATGTAACTATATTCTTCACATTATACATTAAAAATGTGTTTATTGAAAATCAATTGGACCAAATGCTAAAGCTGCAGAAAATTCCTGGTTTGCAATTAGACTCATTTCTATTAACCAGTATGCCTAAATGAATAAATTTATGACAAACAGAACATTTTCATGTGATATTGCAGGGGAGTAGGGAAGGCATTATGGCAGAGTCATATATTTAAAAAAAAATCTCTGGTTTTGAGCAAATGCTATAAGTTATTTATCCACCAAATATGCATCACAAAGTATCAAAGGAATTCAGCTAAAATTGTTAGAGCTTAAAATGTGTTAATGAAATTTATTGAATAATAAACTGTCAAAACTGTTTTTTCCCTTTAACATTTATATTTGATGGTTTACGTTTGTTTTCATATCTTAAGGTGAGGTCAATAAAAACATACACACACATCACTCATTCAATGTGCCCTCAGTTTTCCAGGAGTTTTACATTTTTCAAACTTTGCCATTAATACACACTTACTTTGTATATAAATTCCTGGAGAATTGAACTAAAGTAGAAATATTTTTAACTTCCAAGTATTGCTCATGTTGCATAGCTCTTATATCTCTTTTACCTAAAAATATTTCAATTTGCAATCAAATACTTGTAAAGCATTTAAATTTTTATGGGCCAGGCTATATAGGCAATGACCAAACAGACTCCATTTTACCCCGAGACTCCATGTCATGTAAGAAAGGCTTCTCCCATGGGAAAACTTCACCTCTGTACCCACCAGCAATTGCTTAGCACAGCATACTGGCAACCCAAACTGACAAAATTGTTCCTTCTATTCTTTATTCCTATACTTATGCAATGTACCCTAACTGCTTACAATGTAAATGATTGTACACTACTAGGGTCATTTTGACCTACTTCCCCTTCTACTTATGATTTTAGATCTCATGCTGTTTGTAGTTTTGAATCATAGCAACAGCCAAGTATGATTGATGTACTGATGTGCTTTACTGTTGGCTTTAAGTTATAAAAGGTCTGTTCTAACCCCTGAAGGGGGGCGGAGGGTGCAGACTTGCAGCCTGCCCCTTGGCCCACCAGCTGGTGAATCCAGACCACCGGCTGATAAATAAATGTTTCATGTCCTGCTTCAAGAATGGCCCAGTGATTTATTGCAATCTCGCATTAAAAAAAAGCATCACCTTTCTTCCTTTCCCTTCCTAGATAAGGGCAGTTAGGATACATTTAGAATAGTTTCCTTTCTTATATTTTTCCCCTCACCCCAAATGTAGAGATCCCATACTTTATATGATTCACAGAGCTTCAAGAGAACACTGTTTCCTGTCTCGACAATGGGCTAGGTGAAGAAAAAGCATGTCTTAGCAACACCACTGGAGCAGCCAACCTCACTTTTAAGGAATGCATATGAGGTCTGCATTGTCAAATAATCTCATTTCACATGTCAAATTATTTGAGCAGTACAGTCTACATAAAATCAGAAGACAAACACAAGCTCTATATATTTTAAAGCCACACAGAACAGGTCTAAAGAAAACATCAAAAACAGTTAACAATTTTGATAGATATTGTTGACAATGCTTGTGTGTTTAGACTGCAATCTAGTTAAATGGAGACATACCAGGTAGCCTTTTGTCCCTTACACCCCTATACAGTCTTTGGGATTCCCTTTTGTCCATATTTTTTCCTCTAAAATAAATGTAATGTATTCTAAAATTCAATTTTAATATAAAGGTTTGAATATAAAGGTTTGTTGTTTTTTGTTTGGGTTGGTTTTAGAAATTTGAGGTGGGACCAGATGAGGAACAATACCTCAAATCTTGGGATACCCTTAGGTTTCTGAACCTACAAGTGAAGAAGCTTGTCCTGACATATACTTTTGATGCATATGATACCACTGATCCATCTAGAGACCTATCCACACTAAACCAGTGGCTTCTTATGATGAGTACATGCAACTCTTTGCCAGAACCCAGTCTGGAAGTGCCTGTCAGGGCATTGAAGGCCCCTCTATTCCCAGAAGCAATCCTACGCTAGTGACTGACAGGAGTACTTGAAAAATAACACACCCCCACCCTTTTTGGTTAATTATCCGTATTCTACACTGCCTTTTAGACTATCCTGGTAGTATTCCTATAGTTAGTCATCTGCTCAATAACAAATCAATTATTGATTTCCTCTCTTTACTTGCTCTAATTCCATACTCCCTTACTGGAGGTCTCGGGGAATCATCTCCCAAATAAATCACCTGTTCTCACATCCCTCCAAGCAAAGGTCTAATACTGGATAAACTCGTGACAACATTTATGCAACATTTTATTCAACAAATGTGTATTAATGCCTATCATAAACCACATATTTTTCTCAGCTCTGGGTTTTATAGTAACTGATGAAGGACACAGTTTTAACGCCTTCATTAAGCTTATATGCTAATGGCTGAGTGAGGGTTTGAGAGACAAAAGATAATAAAAAAAAATTAAAAATATGTAGTCATATAGAGAGAACTAAAGAAAGAGGGATATAAAACATGTTTTATAGGGGAATTTCAAATAGAATGCACTGAGAATATAACATGAGGAAAGTAAGCTTGAGGATTGACAAAGTAGAGATTAAGTTGTTTTCTTGGAGAAAGGGCATCCTCATCATTAATACTACTTTTCGTGAATAAGCATCCAAGAGAATATTATGAGGACTAGATGGCTGAGTACAGTAAGCAAGTACATTGGGGAAGAATAGAGGGAGAAATCAGGAAGAACATCCCGTGTTGGGCAGGGGCACTCATGTCAGGTCAGGCTTTGTTTATGAAGAACTGTCCTTTCTATATCCTTCTCTGAAAAGAGCATTTCTATATGAACTTTCCCTAAAAACAAATTTCAAGCACTTATTCAGGTTCGTCACTTTGGAAATTTGAAGGATTACTAAAGAATCGTGACAATACAGAAACATAAATTTTGGAACTGCCATGATGGATTCTCTGACTTGTATCTGATGGACAGTTTTCTTGTTCTCAGTTTTGGTATTTATGATTTTAAAGATAGCAAGATGGCATATACTGATAAAGCATTCAGTAGGTTGTAATACTGCAAGAATCTATGAAAAAATAAAAAGCAACTATTGGCAAGATGTTTTGACTTAAAGTCAATAATTTTACTTTATTTCCTAGATTAACTGATTACAAGTAACAAATAATTCTATTATGTCAATCAGAATTAACTTAATTATACCATTGTCATATTCAATATCAGTACACTGAAATTTTGGTTATCTGAAAAGACACGTAAGTAAATATTTTGGGGGTCCATATTTTGAAATTAATGTTTTCAGATTCAGTTTAGATTTTATATTTAGTCTCAAGTTATAATAAATTGTTTGTCTAAAGTATGAAGCTTTTAAATTATGGAGCCAGGGTTGAAATCCTTACCACTTAACTCCAATATCTTACAGCAACTTATTTGGAAATGAACATAAATAATACCCCAAACAAAGTTTTCCATTTGTTGTTGTCTTTTGTCATTTTACACTAACATTTTTGTCCATAAGACTTTTTAAAAATGACTAAATTTGCATGCATGTCAAATTTTTGCCAAAGACAATTCAAGAAAACATAGTTACCTTCACCATAAACTCTGGAAGCTACATGTTTACGTCAGAGGTGGGAAGTTATATTCCTGAACTGAGAACAGGTTTACACTCTGAGATAAATATGGACAATATTGCAAAGCCTTCAGTGACAAGATTTGTTACTGAACTGTATTTTTCCCCATAATCTGGCATACTTTACATTTTCAGGGAAAGAAGCTAGCACATTAAAAATATATGGATCTCTCTCTCTCTCTCTCTCACTCTCTCTCTCTCTCTCTCTCTCTCTCTCTCTCTCTCTCTCTCTCTCTCTCAGCATAGAATATGCCCCTTACTTGACTTACAGTTCAACTAGGTGCTACCTATCAATAAATGATCACATTAGCCTTTATCTTATTTCCTCATTGGCTGCCTAGTCAGCAAGGTATTGATTTTTTTAAAGATTCTGCTTACAGTATATGAATGTTCACTTGGCTTTACTCCCAAATGTCTTTAAAAAACCTTAATAGTGCACTTCTCTGTTAGATGTCTTTATTCACCTTTTAATAAGCCTGCTTGCCTCTTGTAATAATACTGCACCTTCTGTAGAATCATATTTATCAGCGAGACAGCAGGCTATGAAAGAAATGCAAAAAACCGATGCTTGAGCTAAATTTAATATGAACATTCAAATAAAGATGCCAATAAAATCCACATTTTAATACAAGTATTATACACTTGCAGAAAAGAAAGTGTCTCAATGGATAACACATGATTAAATCTGCTTTAATTTAACTCACTCAAATATTCCTTTAATTCCTAAATGTATCACTATACACAATAAAAAAAACAGAATTGTTCTTCATATAATAGTCTATTAATTCTAAGAAATAAAACAATTGGGACTTTAAAGCATTTATATCATGATATGCTTTTATTAATATTAAGTTAATTTCCACAGAGAAAGCTGGTTGTAAGCATTATTACCACACTGGTTGAACCTATGAGTAGAAAGAGCAATTATGTGGAAGAAGAAGTGAGAGAATCTCACTGAATAGGGGCCTGGGTTACTTTATTAGGATCATGCTGCCCGAATCACTTATTCATGTACAGGTTGATGATCCTTAATCTGAAATTCCATATCTGAAATGCTACAAATCCTGAATTTTTTTAAGCAACAGAATAGTGACACAAGTAGAAAATTTTACAATAGATGACATGATTTTCATACTAAAAATATTGTATAAAAGTACTTTCAGGCTGTGTACATAATGTGTATATGAAACAAATTATTTTGTGTTTAGACTTGATTTCCATCTGGAACATATCTCATTATGTATACATAACTATTCCAAAACATCTGAAATTAGAAACAATTGTGGTCTCAAAAATTTTGGACAAAGGATTTTCAACTTGTAACACCTTCACAAATTTGCAATTTTCCGGTACTACCTCTACTGGCATTTATTTATTTTTTCCATTGTAAATTAGTAGGTATGTATCTAATATATCATCAAGGAATCAATATTTTTCTACCAGAGATTGAGCAAACTCTTCTTGTATCTTGATGAAATCATTTTGGGATAATAAATAAATTTTACACAAGACAACCACATCTATATAAAAAAAAGTTTTCTGTTTTTTTTTTTGGGGGGTAGGTAATGGGGATTGAACTCAGGGGCACTCGAACACTGAGCCACATCCCCAGCATGATTTTATATTTTATTTAGAGACAGGGTCTCCCTGAGTTTCTTAGCACCTTGCTTTTTGCTGAGGCTGGCTTTAATTCTGTAATCCTCCTGCCTCAGCCTCCAAGCTGCTGGGATTACAGGCTGTGCCACCACACCCAACCAAAAATGTTTTCTTGAATCAATTATTGTAATAGCAATTATTAATGTGAAAATTTTAGTTAAGAGTAAAGTGAAACCTTTCTGAATTAAGTGTGCATTCTTCATTCTACATTATTTCTTCTCTCTTCAGTGTTGAAACTAACATGGATAAAAACTGATCATTAAGATAATTTAAACCATGTAATGGCAAATTAAAAAATATTTACTACATTGTTGTTATATGAACTATTTTCAGACTCTTCTTGCTTGAATAATTAAGTTCCTTCATGGGAGACATTATCTCATAAACAATAATATCCAAACCTTTACATTAAGAAGGAAAAGCAACTCAGGGGCCTTATGTGAACTGTCCAAGTCACATTGCTAGTTAGTGAGAGAAAGGTGATTAGACCCAGGGTCTGTGAGAAACAATGTTCACTGTGAGTGGGCACACTTTTGTTCAAATTTATACTTAATGTTTATTACTGAGTGCATTGACTTTAATTTCTGTTTTCCCATTTATTAAATAAGAATAATAATAGTAACAACCCCAGTAATAATTTGAATTTCATCTAATTTCAAGATTTCTTGAAGGATTATAAGAAAGTGACTGACATATTCTAAGATATCATTTAAACTTATCTTTCTGTCATCCAAATTTCTGCTTTTGTATCAGTTATGATAATAAAAAAAAACCATACATTCACTCAAAAATATCAGATTATATATTCTTAATTGAAATAGTGGAGAAAAATTCTGAAAACAAGTAAAGAATGTGAGTTTATAACAAGAACAAATTCAGGAAATTTCTCAGGTGTCAGACTCTCATGAATATTAATGATCTGTTACCACTTTGTGGTTACTTCTGATGATCTTCAACAACCAAAACTTCATCTTTCCTTGGCCCACATCTTTAGCATTAGCTTTCCTTCAATATTGCCTTTCCTCCAAAGTCTGGTGACAAAATAAAGGAAGAACAGCAGACCTCAAAAGAGGCCATCCATCATTAGGTTTCTCTTCAAAGTTTCATGCAGTCTTCTCTAGGAATAGTCTCCACCTGTAACTCTTTTTAAGATTCATCAAAGCTAATATAACTCCAAGAATTTGTCCACAGTTTCTTGACTTTACCATTTTACTAGCACTGATGATACTCAACATCTGAGTTAGTTCAAAAATTTCTCTATTTAAAAATGACTTCATAAAGAAGTTTCTCTGGTCTTATTGGAGAAAATAAAAGTAGACACTTGGAAATGAACAAGATAAACTATATTTTGGAAAACATGTAACAAAATTCAGAAAAATACATTGAATCAAACAAACCTGAGTGTATCATGTGAAAATAGAGTATCCCTCTCTCTTTTTCTAAATGAGCATGAGTGCTCTCTCAGAGTCAGCAGAAATAGACTAGCCTTCAAGAGGAGAGCAAATTTCACTTAAAGAGCATCCACTCCATGTCAGATGCAATTAAATCATTTCTAGAATATAATCCTACTTAATCTTCAGAATAACTTTCTGATACATTGTTCATTTTAACATATAAATCCTGAGGCTTATAAAGATTTACACACACTTGAGATTGCATGAACTGTAAAACATAATGCAAATTATTTGCTGTTCTTTATAATCTATCATGCTATTAATATGATATTTGTAATAAATTCGAATACTCTGCTGATTTCTTACCATTTTTGGTTATGACAATTTAATTAATTAGATGATTTTTCAAAAGCATTCATGAACCATGCTTATGATATAGAATAATGGCAAAATATTTAAAGTCTTAAAAAACCATTATCCATCTGAGGATTTAACTAAGCATAATTAGTAGAAAAAAAATACTAGAAAATGTGAGTTAAAAATTTATTGTAAAGTCTGGGACATGTTTAAAAAATTAGTTTTAAGAAAAGCCCTAAATGTGACATTGTCAAATAGCATAAGAGAAGGTCAGTTCTAGTACTTTAGCTTTAAATAAGTGTAAATGTTATACATTTTTTGCAGGTCAGGGGTCACTGGGTATTTAACCCTGAAGCACTTTACCATTGAGCTAAATTCCCTAGTCCTTTTTATTATTATTTTTTTTTATTTTGAGACAGGGTCTTACTAAGTTGCTTAGGGCCTTGCTGAGGCTCGCCTCAAATTTGCAATCCTCCTGTTGCAGCTGCCAGAGACACTGGGAATTCAGGTATGTGCTACTACACCTGCCAAATCAAATGCCAGGAAAAATGGCCCTTTTTGTTTGTCCCTCCCCCCCTTATCCTTCTAATACTGGGTATTTAACCCAGGGCTTGGTGCATGTTAGGCAAGTGCCTTGCCACCGAGCTGCAAATGTAATACACTTAAATTATGCATACATTCTTACACTTGTGCATTGATACTGAATATGCATATACACAATTCTATCCTGATGGGTCTAAAATATTGGATTGACATCCTGAAGTTTATATATAGAAGCCTAAGGAGATAAATGAAGTCATCTTAATCTGTTATCTTCAGTTTTAAACTTCTCCTGTACTCCAGATGTATTAACATTGGTTTTCTTTTTTCTGCCAATGTTTAATAATGTTTGCTTTACAGAAAATCCCTTTAGAGACATGTCTAAGCTGAAAATTTGTCACTAAGAACCTGTGCTATTGCCTGCTGAAATGCAACACTACACCTAGGAATGCATTAGCTGAACCGTTTTACCTTGCTCTGACTGACACTTAGCTCTAGTGTCAATGGTGCTAGTTTTTACGTTAAACTACAAGCATCTAAACAAGATGACACTCAACATTTTAAAAATGATATTGCATATGCTATTATGAAATATTCTTTTAAAGAAAAAGGAAAACCTTAAAACTACTTTTATTTACTTGGCAGGCAATCACATACCAGGAACCATGCTAGTGTTGGTGTTATTTGCAAAAGTATTTGTTCCACATTAAGCAAAATATCATCTCCACCTCAGCATGAGATCTTGGCACAAAATTAAGTTGGTTCTTTTTTTTTTTTTTTTTTTTTTTTTTTTTTTTTTTTTATTGTTGGTCGTTCAAAACCTTACACAGTTCTTAATACATCATATTTCACAGTTTGATTCAAGCGGGTTATGAACTCCCAACTTTACCCCGTATACAGATTGCTGTATCACATCAGTTACCCTTCCATTGATTCACATATTGCCTTTCTAGTGTCTGATGTACTCTGCTGTCAGTCCTATTTTCTACTATCCCCCCTCCCCTCCCCTCCCCTCCCCTTTTCTCTCTACCCCTTCTACTGTAAATCATTTCTTCCATTTGTATTATCTTGTCTTACCCCTCCATTACATATTTCTTGATATATCATATTTCACATTTTGATTCAAGTGGGTTATGCACTCCCATATTGCCCCTTATACAGATTGCAGATTCACATCAGTTTCACTTCCATTGCTTTACATATTGCCATCCTAGTGTCTGTTGTATTCTGCTGCCTTTCCTATCCTCTACTATCCCCCCTCCCCTCCCCTCCCCTCCCCTCTTCTCTCTCTACCCCCACTACTGCAATTCATTCCTCCCCCTTGTATTATTTTTCCCTTTCCCCTCACTTCCTCTTGTATGTAATTTTGTATAAACCTGAGGGTCTCGTTCCATTTCCATGCTATTTCCCTTCTCTCTCCCTTTCCCTCCCACCTCTCAACCCTGTTTAATGATGGTCTTCTTCTTGTGCTCTTCTTCCCTAGTCTGTTCTTAATTACTCTCCTTATATCAAAGAAGACATTTGGCATTTGTTTTTTAGGGCTTGGCTAGCTTCACTGAGCATAATCTGCTCTAATGCCATCCATTTCCCTCCAAATTCTATGATTTTGTCATTTCTTAATGCAGAGTAATACTCCATTGTGTATAAATGCCACATTTTTTTTATCCATTCGTCTATTGAAGGGCATCTAGGTTGGTTCCACAGTCTTCCTATTGTGAATTGTGCTGCTATGAACATCGATGTAGCAGTGTCCCTGTAGCATGCTCTTTTTAGGTCTTTAGGGAATAGACCCAGAAGGGGGATAGCTGGGTCAAATGGTGGTTCCATTCCCAGCTTTCCAAGAAATCTCCATACTGCTTTCCAAATTGGCTGCACCAATTTGCAGTCCCACCAACAATGTACAAGTGTACCCTTTTCCCCACATCCTCGCCAGCACTTATTGTTGTTTGACTTCGTGATGGCTGCCAATCTTACTGGAGTGAGATGGTATCTTAGGGTGGTTTTGATTTGCATTTCTCTGACTGCTAGAGATGGTGAGCATTTTTTCATGTACTTGTTGATTGATTGTATGTCCTCCTCTGAGAAGTGTCTGTTCAAGTCCTTGGCCCATTTGTTGATGGGATTATTTGTTATCTTATTGTCTAATTTTCTGAGTTCTTTATATACTCTGGATATTAGGGCTCTATCTGAAGTGTGAGGAGTAAAGATTTGTTCCCATGATGTAGGCTCCCTATTTACCTCTCTTATTGTTTCTTTTGCTGAGAAAAAACTTTTTAGTTTGAGTAAGTCCCATTTGTTGATTCTAGATGTTAACTCTTGTGCTATGGGTGTCCTATTGAGGAATTTGGAGCCCGACCCCACAGCATGTAGGTCGTAGCCAACTTTCTCTTCTATCAGATGCCGTGTCTCTGATTTGATATCAAGCTCCTTGATCCATTTTGAGTTAACTTTTGTGCATGGCGAGAGAAAGGGATTCAATTTCATTTTGTTGCATATGGATTTCCAATTTTCCCAGCACCATTTGTTGAAGATGCTATCCTTCCTCCATTGCATGCTTTTAGCCCCTTTATCAAATATAAGAAAGTTGTAGTTTTGTGGGTTGGTTTCTGTGTCCTCTATTCTGTACCATTGGTCCACCCGCCTGTTTTGGTACCAGTACCATGCTGTTTTTGTTACTATTGCTCTGTAGTATAGTTTGAAATCTGGAATCGTTATACCACCTGATTCACCTTTCCTGCTTAGTATTGTTTTTGCAATTCTGGGTCTTTTATTCTTCCATATGAATTTCATGATTGCTTTCTCCATTTCTATAAGAAATGCCGTTGGGATTTTGATTGGCATTGCATTAAACCTATAGAGAACTTTTGGTAATATCGCCATTTTGATGATGTTAGTTCTGCCTATCCATGAACAGGGTATATTTTTCCATCTTCTAAGGTCTTCTTCAATTTCTCTCTTTAGGGTTCTGTAGTTTTCATTGTATAAGTCTTTCACCTCTTTTGTTAGGTTGATTCCCAAGTATTTTATTCTTTTTGAGGATATTGTGAACGGGGTGGTTGTCCTCATGTCCATTTCAGAGGATTTGTCGCTGATATACAGGAATGCCTTTGATTTATGCGTGTTGATTTTATAACCTGCCACTTTGCTGAATTCATTTATTAGCTCTAACAGTTTCTTTGTAGACCATATTGGGTCTGCTAGGTATAGAATCATGTCATCTGCAAATAGTGATAACTTAAGTTCTTCTTTTCCTATTTTTATGCCTTTAATTTCTTTCGTCTGTCTAATTGCTCTGGCCAGTGTTTCGAGAACTATGTTGAACAGGAGTGGTGAGAGAGGGCATCCCTGTCTTGTTCCAGATTTTAGAGGGAATGCCTTCAATTTTTCTCCATTCAGAATGATGCTAGCCTGAGGCTTAGCATAAATTGCTTTTACAATGTTGAGGTATGTTCCTGTTATCCCTAGTTTTTCGAGAGTTTTGAACATAAACGGATGCTGTACTTTGTCGAATGCTTTTTCTGCATCTATCGAGATGATCATATGGTTCTTATTTTTAAGTCTATTGATGTGGTGAATAACATTTATTGATTTCTGTATATTGAACCACCCTTGCATACCAGGGATGAATCCTACTTGATCATGGTGCACAATTTTTTTGATATGTTTTTGTATCCGATTTGCCAGAATTTTATTGAGGATTTTTGCATCTAGGTTCATTAGAGATATTGGTCTGTAGTTTTCTTTCTTTGAAGTGTCTTTGTCTGGTTTCGGAATCAGGGTGATGTTGGCCTCGTAGAATGAATTTGGAAGTTCTCCCTCTTTTTCTATTTCCTGGAATAGCTTGAAAAGTATTGGTATTAGTTCCTCTTTAAAGGTTTTGTAAAACTCTGCTGTAAACCCATCAGGTCCTGGGCTTTTCTTAGATGGTAATCTTTTGATGGTTTCTTCTATTTCCTCAATTGATATTGGTCTGTTTAGGTTGTCTATATCCTCCTGACTCAATCTGGGCAGATTATATGACTTAAGAAATTTATCGATGCCTTCACTATCTTCTATTTTATTGGAGTATAAGGATTCAAAATAATTTCTGATTATCTTCTGTATTTCTGAAGTGTCTGTCGTGATCTTGCCTTTTTCATTCCTTATGCTAGTAATTTGAGTTCTCTCTCTTCTTCTCTTCACTAGCATGGCTAAGGGTCTGTCAATTTTATTTATCTTTTCGAAGAACCAACTTTTCGTTTTGTCAATTTTTTCAATTGTTTCTTTTGTTTCGATTTCATTAATTTCAGCTCTGATTTTAATTATTTCTTGCCTTCTACTTCTTTTGCTGTTGTTTTGCTCTTGTTTTTCTAGAATTTTGAGATGAAGTATGAGATCATTTATTTGTTGGTTTTTTCTTTTTTTAAGGAATGAACTCCAAGCAATGAATTTTCCTCTTAGAACCGCTTTCAATGTGTCCCATAGATTCCGATATGTTGTGTCTGTGTTTTCATTATACTCTAAGAATTTTTTAATTTCCTCCTTGATGTCTTCTAAAACCCATTGATCATTCAGTAACCTATTGTTCATTCTCCAAGTGATGCATGATTTTTCCTTGCTTCTTTTATGGTTGATTTTTAGTTTCATTCCATTATGATCAGATAAGATGCATGGTATTATCTCCGCTCCTTTATATTGTCTAAGAGTTGCCCTGTGACATAATATATGATCTATTTTTGAGAAGGATCCATGTGCTGCTGAGAAAAAAGTGTAGCTGCTTGATGTTGGGTGGTATATTCTATATATGTCAATTAAGTCTAGGTTGTTAATTGTGTTATTGAGTTCTATAGTTTCCTTATTCAACTTTTGTTTGGAAGATCTGTCCAGTGGTGAGAGAGGTGTGTTGAAGTCTCCCATGATTATTGTATGGTGGTCTATTAGACTCTTGAACTTGAGAAGAGTTTGCTTGATGAACGCAGCAGCACCGTTGTTTGGGGCATATATATTTATGATTGTTATGTCTTGTTGGTGTATGGTTCCCTTGAGCAGTATGTAGTGTCCTTCTTTATCCCTTTTGATTAACTTTGGTTTGAAATCTATTTTATTTGATATGAGTATGGACACTCCTGCTTGTTTCCGCAGTCCATATGAGTGATATGATTTTTCCCAACCTTTCACCTTCAGTCTATGTATATCCTTTCCTATCAAATGCGTCTCCTGAAGGCAGCATATTGTTGGATCTTGTTTTGTGATCCATTCAACTAGCCTGTGTCTCTTAATTGGTGAGTTTAAGCCATTAACATTTAGAGTTATTATTGAGATATGGTTTGTTCTTCCAGCCATATTTGTTTATTAATGCTGTTAAACCTGATTTGTTTTTCTCTTTGATTTTCCCCCCCTTTACTGTCCTACCTCCCACTGTTGGTTTTCATTGTTGTTTTCCATTTCCTCTTCCTGTAGTGTTTTGCCAAGGATTTTTTGAAGAGATGGTTTTCTAGCTGCAAATTCTTTTAACTTTTGTTTATCATGGAATGTTTTAATTTCATCTTCCATCCTGAAGCTTAATTTTGCTGGATACACGATTCTTGGTTGGAACCCATTTTCTTTTAGCGTTTGAAATATGTTATTCCAGGATCTTCTAGCTTTTAGAGTCTGTGTTGAGAGATCAGCTGTTATCCTGATTGGTTTACCCCTAAATGTAATCTGCTTCCTTTCTCTTGTAGCTTTTAAAATTCTCTCCTTATTCTGTATGTTGGACATCTTCATTATAATGTGTCTAGGTGTGGATCTCTTATGATTTTGCACATTCGGCGTCCTGTAGGCTTCTAGGATTTGGGGTTCTGTCTCATTCTTCAAGTATGGGAAGTTTTCTCGTATTATTTCACTGAATAAGTTGTCTATTCCTTTGGTTTGGAGCTCTGTGCCTTCCTGTATCCCAATGACTCTTAAGTTTGGTCTTTTGATATTATCCCATATTTCTTGGATGTTCTGCTCATGGTTTCTTAGCAGACTTGCTGAGCTGTCTATGCTCTTTTCAAGTTGAAATACTCTGTCTTCATTGTCTGATGTTCTATCTTCTAAGTGATCCACTCTGCTGGTAGTTTTCTCAATTGAGTTTTTAAGTTGGTTTATTGCTTCCTGCATTTCTAGGATTTGTATTTGTTTGTTTTTTATTTCCTCTATCTCCCTGTGAAATTGATCTTTTACTTCCTGGATTTGTTTATGAAGTTCCTTGTCAATGTGATCTTTCATTGTCTGATTTTGCTGTCTCATGTCTTCCTTGAGACTCCAGATCATCTGAAGCATGTATATCCTGACCTCTCTGTCTGACATTCCATCTGTTGCAGCTATTACCTCTTCTAGAGTTGAGTTGACCTGCATTGCCTGTGGTCCTTTCTTTCCTTGTCTTTTCATACTGCTGGCGTTTCTTTCTGCTTGGTGAAGCTGTTGTGTTTTTGAGATTTTCCCTCTATTTATTTATATTGCTCTTGTATAGTTGAAAAGTCTCCCTTGCAGGACAGATGGTGGCTGTGATCCTCCACCAATTGGTGCGATCTGTCTACCACGCTGGCGGGCCCTAGGTCTGCTCTGCTGGCCGGTCGAAGGTCCGCCTACCCAGCAGGCGCGAGGGGCACCTCTGTCTCTCCGTAGGTTGCTGGGCCTAACCTCCCAATGGGTCCCTGGTATGCCTACCTTGCAGGCACTGGGGGTGGCGCTGGCTCCGGCCGCAACAAGCCGCTGGGCCTGATCTGCCGCTGGTCGCAGTCCCGCCTACCTTGCAGGCACTGGGGGAGGGGACGGGCCTGCCCCACAGAAGGCCGCTGGTGGGTCGCAGGACCCTGTTCCCTGCAGGCGCGTGTGTCAGCTCTGTCTCTTCGCAGATTTCTGGGCCTGACCTGCCTGTGGGTCGCCGGTTCTCCTACTTTGCAGGCACTGGGGGTGGGGCCGGCTCCGGTCCGCAACCAGCCGCTGGGCCTGATCTGCCGCTGGTCGCAGTCCCGCCTACCTTGCAGGCACTGGGGGAGGGGACTGTCCTGCCCCTCAGCAGGCCACTAAGCCTGATCTGCTAGAGGTGACAGTCCCGCCTACCTTGCAGGCTCTGGGGGAGGGGACGGGCCTGCCCCACAGAAGGCCGCTGGTGGGTCGCAGGACCCTGTTCCCTGCAGACGCGTGTGTCAGCTCTGTCTGTCCGCCGATTGCTGGGCCTGGCCTGCCCGTAGGTCGCCGGTTCTCCTACCTTGCAGGCACTGGGGGTGGGGCCGGCTCTGGCCCCAACCAGCCACTGGGCCTGCTCTGCCGGTGGTCACAGTCCCTCCTACCTTGCAGGCACTGGGGGAGGGGACGGGCCTGCCCCACAGAAGGCCGCTGGTGGGTCGCAGGGCCCTGTTCCCTGCAGGCGCGTGTGTCAGCTCTGTCTCTTCGCAGATTGCTGGGCCTGACCTGCCTGTGGGTCGCCGGTTCTCCTACTTTGCAGGCACTGGGGGTGGGGCCGGCTCTGACCCGCAACCAGCCGCTGGGCCTGATCTGCTGCTGGTCGCAGTCCAGCCTACCTTGCAGGCACTGGGGGAGGGGACTGTCCTGCCCCTCAGCAGGCCACTAAGCCTGATCTGCTAGAGGTGACAGTCCCGCCTACCTTGCAGGCTCTGGGGGAGGGGACGGGCCTGCCCCACAGAAGGCCGCTGGTGGGTCGCAGGACCCTGTTCCTTGCAGGCGCGTGTGTCAGCTCTGTCTGTCCGCCGATTGCTGGGCCTGGCCTGCCCGTAGGTCGCCGGTTCTCCTACCTTGCAGGCACTGGGGGTGGGGCCGGCTCTGGCCCCAACCAGCCGCTGGGCCTGCTCTGCCGGTGGTCACAGTCCCTCCTACCTTGCAGGCACTGGGGGAGGGGACGGGCCTGCCCCACAGAAGGCCGCTGGTGGGTCGCAGGACCCTGTTCCCTGCAGGCGCGTGTGTCAGCTCTCAAGTTGGTTCTTTTCAGAAAGCTTTCAATGTCTTCCTCTCCTTATTGATAAAAAAGAAATCTAATTTCTAATGGAATTCAAAGTCTACCAAGTTTTTAATTTTACTTTCTTAAAAATATTTCATATGTCTTCTGAAATACTGTCTGATGTCCATTTAAAAAAAATTAACTGTGGAAATACAAATTACTTTATTGGAGACTTTTGCTTGTAAAAGCAATTAAAACATACTGATTTAGTTTCAGTTTCTTTTTGTTCAAACAACTAAATTCCTGGCCAACGGCCTCTATTATAAAAATAATAGAGAAGAAAATAATATTTCCTTTGTTGTTTTGATCTGGTTATTTTAAGTCTCCTAAACAATAAATGTTTCCAGGAAGTCAATTGCATGTGTTAGTGATTTATTTAATAAAAATATGCCCTGGAGAAGAAGTGCCTATGGGAAGTATGGGTTTAATCTCGCCATAATCTGTCCATAATCTCTCAGATCTTGGTCTCTCCATAACTGGCCTACCTTTTGCCATACATTCCTCTAGTCTTCAGGGAACTAAGGCAGCAGCTGCACTGAGAAGAGAATTATTATAGTGGCCTTTGTTCCAGTTATTGTCATTAAAGTTCAGGTTTGGCTACTGGCTACAGAACACTGATTGCCCTCAAGAGTCCACATGCTCCTATGAAATACATTTGTACCTGCGTTGAATTGATCTCTTCGTATATATGTAATCACCACTCTTAAGCATCTTGCTAACATATATAAATTTCTCAATGTTGAAATAACCTATCACACCTACCCTTTCCGGTAGGCCAAATGGATACAAAATATAGTCATGCCTGAAAATCCAAAGTTATTTCACAACACTCACATTCATTTCTGGGTACCTAATATGGAGCCACAATACAAAGTATTTGATATTCTATGCTTATAATAATTAAAAGAAACCTCACGTATTTATTATATAAGACTAAGTAAATTTTATAGCAAAGAATATTACAAGGAATAAAGGTTATTTCCTAATGACAAATGGGACAGTTCAACAATAGAAATATAATTCTAAGATTTTATGCATCAGTAAATTTCAAAATATATGAATTAAAAAACTGGTAGTATTGCAAAGAGAAATAATTAAATGCACAAATATAGACCAATATTTTATACCCTATAATTACTATCAGAATAAGCACACACACACACACACACACACACACACACACACACGCACATACATAATCAGCAAGGATATAGAAAATATAAACAGCACCATTGCCTAGCTTGATCTCATTGAGATATGTAGAATATTCTATTCAGAACAGTAGATGACTTTCTTTACAAATACAAACAGAATCATTTCAAGACAAACCACATTCTAGGCAATAAAAATATGTTGCTATATGTTAAAGAATTCAAACCATGCAAAATATACACTTTGAATAGGAAAGAAATACAAACAAGTATACAGAATATCTGCAATTATTTGGAAATTATGTTATATTTCTAAATAGAACATATTCAACAAGTAGTAGAAAGTGAAGTCAAAGATAGTTAGAATAAAATTTAAAAGAAAACAAATTTATGTTTATGCATATGTATATATGTGCATAAAATGTCTAATCTATGTGAGATGCTGATAAACAAATGTTTAGGTAGAAATTTATGGAAAGAAACATTATATGTACTAGAAAAAAATGGTTTCATGTCAGTGACTTCACTTTACATAATAATAAATTAGAACAAGTAATTCCAAAGAAGGAAGAAAAGAGAATGAAAAGATGAGGAATAGTCTACAAGGAAATATTTGCAAAATATTTACCTAAACCAAGAACATATAATTTACATTGGTGAATTACACACACACACACACACACACACACACACACACACAGTAAATTTTTTAAAATGGGAAAATTACTGGAACAGATATTTTTCCACAAGAATATGTAGACAGATAATTGACATATGAAATGATGTTTACTTACCATTAGTCACTAATGAAATACAAATCAAATTTACAATGAGATATTATTATATACCTATTAGAACAGCAAAAATTTTAAAGTACCAAACATTGGCAAGAATATGGAGAAAACTGAATTCTTTATTATACAAGAGGTACAACCTCTTTGGAACAAATTTGTTATTTTTTTGAAATTTAAAACATAGTTATCACATGGTGCAGACTGTACTCCTAAAGAAGGAGTTTATCCATACAAAGACCAATGCATAAAAGCTCACTGCAGCTTAATTTGTAATTTTCTGAAACTGGAATCAACCAAAAAGTTCATGAATTGGTGAATGCACAAAAAATAATGTGGTATATCCATACAATAGAACTCTTGTCAGCAATATGAAAAATGAATATTCGATATAGCCATCAACATGAATTTAAAAATTATCAAATTATGTGAAATAGGCCAGACAATATGAACTCAAGTTATAGAAATCTAGTTTTATAAGTGCACACAGAGTAATCTATAATTATTGAAAGCAGTTCAAGTGATTGCCTGTTAAGAAGTTATATAGGAGTTGGAAGGATAGAAATTTCTAGAGATAAAAAATATGTTCTAGAGGTAAAAAGTATGTTCTTGATTAAGTGATAGTTTCATGGATTCCATTTATACTTGTTAAAACTTATCAAATTGTGCATTTTACATATTTACAATTTACTATATGTCAATTACACCTCAGAAAAACTATGACAAATAAACAGGACTCAGAAATACAGTGCATGTACATAATTGTGTTTGTAAAATTTTGCAAAAACTATATAAAATTTGTTGAGTCATATGTCCTGTAACATTTATTGTTGGATATATCTTATGTCATATACTTTTTTTTATTAATTCTGATTATGTATTACCTTTAGCCCTGTCTTGAAAAGAAATGCAAGATTTCATAGAAGAATTCTATAATTTTATAAAATTTTATACTATATAGTTAAATATTTTGTGGCCTTTCCTCTTGCTCTCTCTCTCACTCTCTTTTATTTATTCTTTCCAGGTATACATGACGGTAGGGTGTATTGTTCTGTATTATACATACATAGAATAAATCTAACTTGTTACAATTAGAAATGCATCATTGTGGTTGTATATGATGGAACTCTATTCATATAAAAGGATAGGAAAGATATGTGTGATTCATTCTACTGTTTTTTCTATTCCCAACTCCCCTCCTTTCCTTCATTCCCCTGTGTCTAGTCCAATGAACTTCTACCTTCCCCTCTCTTGTTATGGGTTAGTGTCCACATATCAGAGAGAACATTCTACCTTTGGTTTTTGGGGGGAGTACTGGCTTATTTCACTTAGCATGATACTTTCCAGTTCCATCCACTTACAAGCAAATGGCATAATTTCATCCTTCTTTATGGCTGAGTAACATTCCATTGTGTGTATATACCACATTTTCTTTATCAATTCATTTGTTGTAGGGTAGATACCTAGTTTGGTTAACCCTGGTACTTGGAATTGAATTCAGGGGAGCTTTTTCACTGAACTGTATTCCTAATCCTTTTAATTTTTTTTTCTTTTTTGAAATAAGATTCACCAAGTTGCTGAGGCTACCCTCAAACTTTGATTCTCCTGCCTCCGTTTCCTGAATTGCTAGGATTACAGGTGTGTACCAATGTATCCCACTCATTATCCATTACAAGATGAATAACTGGGTGTTTTAGCCCATAGCAATTCTAATTATTGGGCAAACAGGTACTCATACAAGGGACAAAAGATATTTCTTGAGGATCTACTTTGTGCTATACATTCATATAAATCTCTCTCATCAGCTTTCTAAGACAAAGTACATTACAACCATTTACAAATGAAGAAATAATAGTGATCAGAAAAAAATTCTACCTAATAAGTGTTTTAATAAAGAATAAAGCTCTGTTGTAGATAGCTTCAGAGTTTAGAAATACTTCATAAACCTCCCTAATGTTCTGACACAGCACATTTGCCTTCCTGCAAGTGAAGAGGCACATCTCCAATAGGGTTGACAGAATGTTAGTGATTCTGCACCTTATAATTTAAGTCAATTTTTCACACTAATCAAGACCACACTGTTGAAGTGATTGGTGGGGGAAGTGATTACATAAAAATAAAACAATAAAGAAAACATAAAAATACAAAAATGGAAACTAGAGTTCCAACATGGATATAAGAGACAAATACCCATTTGGCTGAACCAACTAAAATATGTACCGTCTTTTATTTCTTTCCTTCACTCATTCCTTAAATATTTATTTGCGACAGATTCTGTATTAGGTACTACATAATATATTAGGAAGTAGAAGATATATAGAATTCATCTCTGGAACTTGTAATGTGATAAGGGAGACAATAAACTTCATTAGATCACAAGATATAAATATATAAATATATGATTTGGCAGAATCTATAGAAAATCTCGGAAATTTGAAGAGGGAGTCATATAAGTAGGCCAGGAATAAATAGTGTGAACAACTGTTTTATTTGCTTCAAAACAAATGAAGGCTTATATCAATAGAGAATGCTGACATAATCAGCATATCATCTGACCAAAAGTCTCGAATTCCTTCCAGTAGAGCATAACCAAAGCGCAGAAATTTGGAAGGTTTCAAGGCAGATATACAAAGGTGAATATAGGATGGAAATTATAACTCTTGTGCCTGGAGAAAAGTGGTGAAGGAATTTAGTTTGAGACCTTTTAAATGAGACATTTTTTTCACAAACATTAGCGTTAGGTAATTCACAATTTTGGTTCAAAAGAACAAAAAGAAGAAATCAGCCCTAATTTATAGAATGATGAGTTTATTTATATTCAAAGGAGTGTTCTTTGTTTATTCAGATTGGGTATGGGAGATGTAGCTTCACTTTAACCTGGTGATATTGAAGACCCTTTCCACACTAAAATTCATTGAACTTTAAAACAATTTATGCATTGTAGATGGCACTGAGTGGAGTAGACATTTTCAGTCCTTTCTTTTATTGTGACTTAGAAATACATTCCATGTTAATTCAACAACATTGTTAGTGAACACTTTCCATCTGTCAGTAAGATGCTGAAAATTACTGAGTCATAGCACAGTGCCAAAAAATGAAACTAAGTGGATGGATAATTTTGCACTATCAAGAAGCAGTAAATTCCAGCTGTGAAAACTGAATGGTACAAAAAAAGCCCTGGAATTTAAGTTTGGCACTACCACCCCCTCACCCCACACCAATAGCTTCTGGATGTTAGTCATAACCTTTTGCCAATGAAGTCACATGTAATTACTTTGGGCTTAATTATTCTAAACTAGAATTTTTTAGCATGTTAATTTCTTGCATTTGTTTCAGTGCCAACAAATAAAGCATTTGGTGCCAAAACTTAACTGCATCTTCCAAAAAAAAAAGATATGGACAATTCAATCTCACTGGTCAATTACCAAGTTCCATAATATGAGAAAAAGTAAAAGAAATGCTTTCTTATTATTAAACCTTTCAAAAACTTGGAACAAGGCACAGTGTTACTAAGCTTTCCTCAGAATGGTAAGGTTTTTGGAAGTAGGTTAAGAGTAATATCAGGATGAAGATATATTCAAATATTCTATTGTCAGTAGCTATTCATATTTTAAACTATTTAGTGATCATTTATTCATCCAATAATGATAAGGCTAATTTACAGTAATAATTCTAGAATTGTTTCTCTCTACTAATAAATCCTTAGTATTGTTTACTATTTATTTAGATTATATGAAACTTTCGAAAAAGAACATTGTTCAGGCAATTGTTTTAAAAGCATTATTACAGTTCTTTAATATAAAGTTAGAGTTTTAGAAAGGTCTCCATTCCCTAAAAATACTGCTGGTATGTACTTAACACACACACACACACACACACACACACACACACACACACACACATACACACATACCTGATTTCTAAATTACAATATGTGTGTGTTTATTTATTCAGGAAATCAAGAATATTTACTCCTAAACTTCTACCATGTCTCTCTCTCTCTCTCTCTCTCTCTCTCTCTCACACACACACACACACACACACACACAAATATATATATATATATCCTTAAAGTTTCACCCTGTAGATGGTTATCCCAGAAGACTAATTGTTTTGAGAATATCTGGAACATGTGCATCACAAAATTCTATACCAGGACTTTTAATTTTAAAGTAAAAAAAAATGAGAACTGATTAGATTGAAAGAACTTCTTGAAAAACATCATATGGCATAGATAGTTTGGTCCAGTCAGAATTCTATAAAAAATTTTCAAGTCAAAAAAAATACAGATTTTAAAAACAAGAAAAAAATATGTGGATTAATTTACAGCCTTATCAAGTTTTGAAGGAGACGAATACATTTATATGAACTAACACTACTCATTCTTTAAAATAAATATATGAGTAAACCTATAGAGCCATTGTCAGAAACAGAATGAATGAAGACTCTCACTGACTGTGGAATAGATTTAATCCTGCCTTTATGAAAGTTAATTTTATATGTGATGTTTAAATTTGTCTCTGGATTTATAATATAACTATGGCCTAAATTTATCATACAAAATTCCAAGTGACCTTTCTTAATTGAACTTTCCCATACTCTTAGGAAATTCATGAACATTTATGAAACATACCCGTGAACAAAAGTTATAGACATTTTAAAAGAAAGACCATTTCTCCAATGTTGCAGTGTCAAAAGATAATATAAACTGAGGCAGTCATAGCATGTTGGAGGAAGTGAACTCCCGGTACAGTAAGTGTGTTGCTGTCATGGTCCCCATAGAGGAGGACAATGTTTTCCAAGAGTGGCACAGGTGATTCAGAATTGCAAGCTGGGGATCCCACACCAGAGAGTTAAACTGTGTGTGAACATCATGCTGGATAACAGAATGGCTGGTGAGAAGTTACGTCCTATTCAATACTCTTTCATTCTTTCTAGTTGCATGATTATAAAAAGTTTGTTGTGGATAGAGAGGGCTTCTCTAACACTCACTAATAACTCTGAACTTTAAAATGTCAGTGTAAAAATAAAAATGTTCCAAAATGAGATTTAATAACAAATTTGCTCATTGTACTTGATTTTTTTTACCTTTAGGGCAAACTACTAGATTTCCTTTTCAGGTCACAATCACTGGTGTGTTCTTGCAGGGAGGGGAATTCTATAGCTGACTTATTTAGAATTTCCCACTGATGAATAGTAATAAGAGAAAGCAGAGTGAACTTCAGTTGGTTTATTATTGCTTTCAAAATACCTACATGCAATATATCCTTATATTGCCATTCTTACTCTTGCTTACTCACCATGATTTACAAGTATTAGGATTTTTAAAAAAATATTTAAATTTGCATTTTTCTTGACATTTTATTATTCCATTTATGTAAGGATCATGTTTATCTGTTTCTCTGCAAACTATTGCAGATCAAGGAAGTGTTTTGAGAATAACGGTTAAGAATATGGGCATGGGGCCAAATCTCATGGATTCAAATACTTGCTCATTCTCCACTTGAATGACAATAACAAATGTATTTACAGTTCCTGAGTCTTACATCTCAACCTATAAAATAGGGATACTAACAGTTTACCGCTCATAAATTCATTGTGAAGATTAAATGATATAATCCACATAATATACTTCGCACAATGCCCAGCACATGATGTTTGGATATTTGTTTATTTGTTTTTTGTGCTAGGGATTGAACACAGGGGTGCTTTACTACTGTGCCACATCCCCAGCCCTTTTTATGTTTTATTTTGAAAGAGAGTCTTGATCAGTTGCTGGGGCTGGCTTTGAACTCATATCAGCCTCCCGACATGATGTTTTTCAAACGATTATTTATACCTATTATTGAAATACTTTAAATTTCATAACATTAACATAAATGGGTTACTTAATATTTCCACATGTGTTTATAGATTTCTCCAAAAAATGAATATCATAAAGATAATAATATTAATCAAATATGTAAAGTATTTAAGGGAAATGGAAAATATAAACAGGGCTCAATGTTGTAGAATGGAGTGATGGTGTCTAAGAAATTTAAAGTGCCCGGTGTTTTCCTCTGTTTAGGAAGAAAAAACATTGGCGTAAGGTCTCTTGAAGTATAACTATGTGAATAGTTTTTCAATTCTTTATTTATAATACTGGATTTAAAAATATATATTCCCAATGTTAATTTTTAAAAAATGTTGCAAAACTAAACTGCAATTATTTTTTCAGGCATTCTAGAAAAGGACACGGTATATCCTAAATTAGTACAGGTACACTTTTGCATATATCATATGTTAGTAACTCTCAAATTTCTTCACTTTGATTCAATTAAATATCCTTTCCTCATTCAATTGTCACTATCCTTCCTGACTCAACTGAATTATCAGAATGGGAAGTTGGTAAAGTGATTTACGATTAGTGAAAATAGTTTCCTATACTTGCATGATTCTTGATAATTAACCAATGGGTTTTTTTTCTGATTACTGTTTAGTTATCAATCTTTTGGTCTTGAACATTACAAAGACCACACAAACGAACTGGGAAGTAATTCCAAAGACTCCTCTTGGAGCAGCCGTCACAATCAGACTGGGTGTATGCCAATTCCAGCAACTGAATGTTCTTCCTCAGAAGTTCTAGAATGTGTATTCACCAAGCAGTACCCCATATATCATCTGTGGACATTTTAAAGAAACCATAGAAATGTCTAAAAAGGTATGTAACTTCCTGATATATAGGCAAGATTGTTAACTGACAGAACTGCATGATTTGATGAAACACAACTTTGATTAATTAGAATTAGATAACATTGTGGATAGTCTCTCATTACATCTTGTTTTGGGGATTCAGAAGCTAATTATGAATAATATATAAACAAATTCCATATTTGATTTAAAATATTTAATCTAATAAAAATGTACAAATAAAGATTGTAAAGCCATACAATACTATTAAATCATATAAGAAGTTATTCCCACTATAATTTACTTGATAATAAAAGAATTGGATTAAAGTTCAGATATGTCTTCAAAAAATTCAAACAGGTTATGTATTATTACAGGGGCGACAGCTCATTTAATCAAAATTGTGTGAAAAGAATTTATGATCTAAACACAAGTTCCCAGAATTCTGATATGGAAATTTGACTGTCTACCACTCAAATTTAAATATAAATTATTAAAACACTAAATTCCTGAATAATTGATTTTAATAAGCTATAATAAATTAATAACCATTTACTTTAATTTTATATTGAAATTCCAACAAATGATTGCTAAAATACTATTGTAGATATACAGATATTATGTAGCTATAAATTCAGAATTAATATCAATAATTGAACTTAACTAACAGATTTGATTACCCTAGGAAAATATAGTTCACATAATTCACAGGCTATCAAAAAGATACTTTGGAAAATGTACTAGAATAATATGAACTTTAACAAATAATATCATTTTACATTTCTTCTGGCTTTTCTTAAATATAGGTCAAAATCTAGTATCTATACCAAAAAGGAATATGTATATACTTGGTGTATGTGGTCATCTTAGGGTATAGAATCAAAAAGAAAACAATATGGATAGTGTTATAGTTTAGATATGAAGTCTTGAACATTACAAAGACCCAAAACTCCTGTGTTTCTGCAGAAATATTCAGAGGTGAAATGATTGGATTGTGAGAACTGTAACCTAATCAGTTCATCTTAGTTTGAAAGGACTGACTAGGTGATATTGGTAGGCAGGTGGGCATGGTTGGAGGAGGTGGGTCACTGGGAACATTCCCTGGAAGGTTATCTCTGCCTGTGGCTCTTCTCCCTCCTCATGCTTTCTCTGTGCTTTCTTGCTGCTATGTCTTAATCAGCTACCCTCTGCCATGTCTTTGAACCCTGATGCCTCACCTTGGACCCAGAGTAATAGAGTTGGCCACCTATAGACTAAGACCTCTGAAACCATCAAGTGCAAACGAACTTTTGCTTCTCCAACTTATTCTTGTCAGGCATTTAGGTTACAGTGAGGCAAAAGCTGACTGAAACAGATAATATGATTCACAGGAGTGATAAACCTCACTTCACAGAAAGATCTCTTTTCTATTTCTCTGACTCCTAAATAATACTTTTCATGTCACTTCTACTTTGGGTCAAAAGAGATTCCTCATGGAAAATTTTGTAGATAGTTTTTCAATATGCAGATATTTGGAGAAACAAGAATGTTAATTATAAGGTTAAAATTTTAGATCACATTAAGAATAAACACTAACTTACTAATATATCTAAAATTGAGAAAGAAGTGGCAGATTTACCTCAAAGTAAATCCTACATCATTTCTTCCATTGTGTTTTCACATGGTCATTGAACATATATACGGTGACTTCAACATTAAAAATCTAGCCCAGTGTACATGCATCCTAGGCAATAAATTTAAGGTTGATTGAACAACAGAATCATTACCTATCTATAAAATATCTGTTAAGTATACAGAGATCACAAAGCCAATACATGATAAAGTTAGAACTTTCTAAAATAATGTTTTTTTCTCATTATTATATTAAGTCCTGAAGTATTAATGGATTAAAATGGATAGTTTCTCATAAATGAAACATAACAAATTGATTTTAACTGATAAGCACAAATCTAACTTTCTTTTAATAGGATTTTTTAAAATCAAGCTTTCCACACTACACATAGATGGAATACCATGTGTTGGTGCTGAATAAAGACAATATAATCCTTCATTCTAATTATTTTTTTCACTAGCATGCAACTTAATTACACAAGCATGGCATTAAGCAAAATTGAATAATATCTGAGAATACAAACGGTAGAATATTCTCCATGGAAATCTCAGCCCAAAGGATACATGAATAGACTCTTATATCCCAAAAATTTATAAATCAAAACAAAGATAACTAGTGTTTTTCCAAAAGTAGGCCTAGGAGGAAAATGTTTTAAATTTCTACATTTCTTGCTCATTTCTTTTCTGTTCTTTTTCCATAAAGTGTCAGATTCTTATTTGTTTCACATACTACTTTGAATCTCCAGCTAGATATGTGTGTGTGTGTGTGAGAGAGAGAGAAGTATGTATTTGTGTGTGTGTGTGTCTGTCTGTCTGTCTATCTAGAGAATCAAATAAACTTGGCAAAGTTTGAGAAGGCAGTATGACAAAGATAAAGTTTTTCAAAGAAAAATATAACAGAATGTTAAATTTCTGATTCAATGTCTTTTTGAAATTTCAACTGCTTCAACCAGCTTTCTTATTAAATCAAATTGGGTTCTTTGTGAACTCAATTTTAATCCCTAGTGAACAAAAAGCTATTTCCTCTCATGGCTTTTACTATGGATATTTCCAGAGACTAGAATATTTGGCATGCCTCCAGAATCATTGTGTGGGCTCCTTGTTAGTTTTGTGCAAAAAAATTAAATCTCACCATTTTCTTATGTTGTTAAGAGGAAAAAATAAATAAAAAGACATCAACAAATAATAAGACATCAACAAATAATTGCACATCCTTTTGGTGGAGATAGTTGATGTATGAAAGTTCCAGAAATAAAAGCATGAAAGCTAAAAACAAAAGTGTTGTATTCAACTTAGACTAGTTAATAATTCACATATAGGCCATTCATTTTTTTGTATGAAAGCTAGAAGGAAATTTCCTGGTTCCATTCATACTGCCAGGCAATCCTTGAAAGACTCTATTGGAACCAAAATATTTCAACATAAGTGTTGCTTTACTCTCCTTCTCTCACACACACACACACAAATACAATCACACAAAGAAACATCATTGAAAGAAAAAGGAGAAAATATTACATTTTGCAGAGCCAACAGTGAGAAAAAAGC
Source organism: Ictidomys tridecemlineatus (assembly GCF_052094955.1). NCBI lineage: Eukaryota > Metazoa > Chordata > Mammalia > Rodentia > Sciuridae > Ictidomys > Ictidomys tridecemlineatus. The sequence continues at coordinate 112,682,197 of NC_135483.1, forward strand.
ATAATATTAAAAATTTTACCATGAAATGTAGCAAGATAATACTGTAAAATATATTAGTGAATTAACAGCAGCTTACTTGCATATAGAAAGTAATTTCTCCACATTATTGTTTTTTAGAAAAAAATAAAATAATTTATTCTTATTATTACTACTTTAAAAATATAGAAATGTATCAGAAGTTAAATGATTATTTTACAAAGATCTTTCTTTTAAAGGAACAATGATGGTGTGCACACACACATCATATATTTAAAGGAACAACAAGAGCCATATAATCATTTTTAAAAGTTGCAAAATTAGATTATCAACCACACAAACTCCAGTGACACTTACATACCAAGTAATAAGTCCAAAGCTGGGCTGAGAGATGATTCTTTAGGATGTTATTAAGTGCATTTTCAAATCAATACAATCAAACATAATGATACATAAATGTAACTACTGGTGCTGAGAAATAAGAAGGAAGCTCTAGGTGAATTTCTAGAGTGCTATACTGTACAGGTTTATAGGGAATCACGCTCTAAATTTGCACTGAACTACAAAAGTAAGGAAGGAAACTAAAATGAAAATGGATTGCAAATCGAGGTTTTTCAATAGAGAAGAGACTAATCATTCAACAGACACTTAACACAAGTCTAATCTATACACTGCTGGGACCTGAGAACATGGATCAAACACGATGAAATAGCAAAACACATTGCATTTTCTAGAGAAGCTCCTCACAAAGAAGCACATATGACTGCCTCAAACAATAAGACCTTCGAATGGTAGAGTTAACCTTTAAAACATATATCTATTTCTCACGCAATGAAATCCTCAAAGAAAAAGCATCCAAATCCCATAGTGTAGTTATATAATTTGCATAAATATGTGACATATTTATTTTTATTAAAAAAAAGAGGTGGTTTCTTATCCTCTTTAAATATTAGGATTTTTTGACTATGACAGGATAGAAAGGGAAGGTAGGAGGAGAGATAAAGGGAAGTTAGATAACAGGTACCAAAACACAGTTAGATAGAAGTAGTAAGTTCTAGCATTCTACAACACAGTAGGTGCCTAGAGTTCAAAATTGCATTTTATGAATAACTAGAAGAGAGACACTTGAAGTGTTCAAATACAATGTACTTATTAGGGGAATGAAAGTGTTAATCATCCTGATTTGATCAGTATGTATTCTATGCATGTATTGAAATATTACACAGTACCTTATTAATGTATACAATCATTACATATTAATCCAAAATTGAAAAGAAGTTGAGTGCAGTGGTGCATATCAGTAATCCCAGCAACTTGGGAGACTGAGACAGTAGAATAGCTAAGTTCAAGGATAGCCTAGAAAATTAGGGGGACCCCATCTCAAAATTAAAAAGGGGGTTGGGTGGGGAAAGTAGCTTTAAAAAATGGCTGATTGCACATAATTTAGGAGATAGATATGTTAACTTTCCTTATTTGGTCATTGGGCACTGTGTATGAATATTTAATTATCACCCTGCATCCCACAAATTTATATAATTAAAATAATAATATGATGGCACACCCCTATAGTCCCAAAAACCATGGCAGGAGGATTACAAGTTCAAGGATAACCTCAGCAACTTGGTGAGGCCCTAAGCACCTTAGTGAGACCCTGTCTCAAGATAAAAATATATATATAAATAAATTTTTAAAGGGCTGAGCATGTGATTCAATGATTAAGTACCCTGGGTACAATTCCCAATACTGAAAATAATAAAAAAAAAACTAAAAATAGAAAATGAGGAATGTGAAATGCCATGCTAAAATATGACATAAAGAAGTTTCATGAAATTAACTTAGCATTTACCAACCATGAAATTTTATGGTGAGTTTAAGACTAATCAAATAGCAGCACTTCTGCCCTACCTGCCTCTGTGAATATATATGTGTGTATATTCTGGTCTCAAAATTATACCAGTATTTGTGACTGTTAGAGTCCCATATAATGACATTATTAAAAGTACCTAAATATTTTTTTTCTCTTTATATAGGAAGAATGAGGTATATTTATTCTTATGTCCACAAGAGGTTCAAAGCAGATGTGTCAGTGTCAAACAACCCTAGATTCAGGGCCAAGTTTACCACATGGTAGCTGTGGTACTTTGGGCAAGTTACCCAAAGCTCCAGTGCTTCATTCACTTTTTTATGAGTAAAATAAAGATAATAAAGAGAAAAGAGAGATAATCATGTAAAGTCTGTAACATTTCCTGGCCTATACAACAAATAAGTATTCAGCATTACCATTAATTAAGATGATGGATCAAAATTGATTTCAGCAATATAAGCTAACAAAAACAGTTAAATCATACCAAAGAGAGGAGGATAAAATACAGAAATATAGAAATAGCATTTTAGCCAAAAAAGTTATTCAAAATTAATGTCATTATTCCACTTTTCCATGATAAACAAAAATGTAAAAGACAATAAGACAAACTAGCCAGTAACATAAACCAACCTACTAAAATCCTTAATAATTATTATAGAAAAACTTGTGATGATATGCAATTTCAGTGTTTGTGAATTAAATGTGAAGATCAATTACACAGAATGGTCAATGGCAATTTTATAATACTGTCATAAGTTATAAGGATTACATATTCCAAAGACACAATTATACTAAAGGCAGAATTAGGAAAATAACTTAGAGACATGTTATTATTGCCAGTGATTACATATGTAGCTTATAAGTGTTATTCAATATAAATGGAATTTTAGAGCACCTAAAGCTTTTCATTATTTCCAGTTCCGCCATAAAAATTAAATGAGAATAGTGTGGAAATCAAGCAAATGCATTTATACAATTTTGACCATGCAGCCAGAAAGTTCTGTGTTTAATTTGGACAAATTTTGTCTTTTTTAATCAATTACTGGACTAAATACATTCTTATCTCTAAAAATGAGAAGTTGGCACATTTGCCTATAAAATAAGCTCCAGTAAGTTTTAATAAACATTGATTAAATGAGTTACACATAGGAACTACTCATTTCAATTTCATTCTTGACACTTTCAAAATGGAATAAAATGCATTCAACAAAACTATGTGATCTCCATTTCTGGCAATGTTAATTCAGAAATATTGTAAGTAAAATATTTTTTTATGAAACTGTTGATGTTTGAAAAATAAATGCCATCTTAAGTAATCACTTCCATTAAAACATGCTTAAAGCTTTCTTCCTTTGTCTTCACTATGTTTAAAAATGAAGAATAACAATCAACGAATCAATGGGGAATTAATGGATTTAAGCAGAGAAATGAATTCTAGAATCATTTGAAAATGCCATTTTCTTGTTCTAGTCACTAAATTTTAATATCATGTCCACACTTGAGTATAGGAAGATGAGAATCTTACTTCACTTTTTAAATTTGACTGTTACAAGTAGTTTTGAGTTATACTAAAAAATACTTATTCGTCTTACCCCTCTCTATTTTTAAAAACAGCTAAGTTGTTATATCACTAGGAGACAAAATTTTCTCATGGAAGACCTTAGTCTCTTTGAATCATGTTCGTATTTGTTTTGCTGTGACCATGTCAGATGCTGACACAAATACAAATAGGTGAGGTATGCCTTCACAAAACACTCACCACAATTGGCTTCATCTGATGCATCTGCACAGTCCGGGTCCTCATCACAAACCCACAGCTTGGAAATGCAGTGTTTGGTAGTTTTACATTGGAAATAGTCAGGAGAACAGCTGTTTTCAGCTTAAGAAAAGAAACATCTATTAACATGTAGTTTTGAAGAAGAAGAGACTATTTTTTATATAAAAAACAATTACACCAATGTTTAAGGCAATTCATCAAAAATATATTATCTGTTCATTAGTCATGTTCTGAAAGTGATGGATGTCAAATACCTATGTGTTTCTAATATTCTTTCTAGTACAAAAAAAGGAAAAACATATTTCTGCAATGATACATTGATTAAAAATCAGAATTCTCAATAAAACATTTGATTAGATGTTTGTAAAAATTAATTTAAAAATCAAGAATTTAGTTTTTTCAAAATATTTTCCAGATTAATTTAATAATTTATATTAATTTATGAACTTAATCCATTGAAAAGAAACAAACTGGAGGACATTACATGAATGAGTGAACAAAAATCATGAAATTCAATCAAAGTCTTCAGAAGTTGTGTTGAGTTTTGAAGGAAGTGGTGAACATCCGATTTAGACTATAAACTGCATCACAAATCCTACTCAGTTTAATGGTTCAGCTTCCAGAATGGCTAACCATAAAGAACTTGTACTGACTTTATTCTGAATGCACCATCTTAATCAAATTGCTGGATGACTGCACATTATTCACTGATAAAAGTTTTAGAGGAATAATATAAAACTTCTGCAAGACAGAAATGTTGACAGTAGTTTGGTTGAAAACCTAAAACCTGACAGGTGCTCTATCCCTTAGATCCTGTGTGTGTGTGTGTGTGTGTGTGTGTGTGTGTGTGTGTGTGTGTGTATGCAAGTGCATGCCTGTTTACATGCATCTCTGCATTTGTTGTAAACTCTTTGCCTTCCATTTAAAGTAGTTTGATTTTTGAAATAAATAGTGAACAGAATAAAATATATTTTTACCATAATTCTTTCAAATAACCTGTTAAGATTTATTAAATGGAACATTTATATACATATTTTTAAAAGGAATTTTCTTAGCTTATTTTGCTTAGATATTATATACTTTATCATAGATTCAATACATGTTTCATGGAATCTTGAACTAAAATTGAGTTAATTTCAAGTATCCAAATCAAAGAAGAAAATTACGTGTATCTATTTAACATGGGCAATAAAAATGCAATGCTGTTTTTGATGCTTCACTTCAGGATGATGTAGATGAGAGATGTCATTCATTTCTCTCTTAATCTCCAGGTAGATTTTAAAGTAAAGATCACCATGTTTTAATTTTCTCTACAATTTTTGATTACAGCATCATAAATAACCCATCCCATAGGCACCTAGTAACAACTATTTGAACATAGTCACTGTCTTATTTTTCTACACTATATGATTTTATGATGAATAATAATTTTTAGACCAATTTCAGTTGGGAATCAAAAGTAAGGCAAGAATGAACAATCGGTGTCAACTTACGACAGTCTCTTTCGTCTTCCTCATCACCACAGTCATCCTGCCCATTACATCTAAGGTTGATTGGGATGCATTTCTGGTTCTTGGTGCACTTGAATTGACCTGACAAGCAGACATGTGTGTCTAAAACAGAGAGAATAAAAAATCTGACCTGAGATCTATGTCTGAATTTAAACCAGCAAATACATAATCTGTTAGGGATGAGGTTTTCGTTCCGTAGGAATTTTATAACCTACCACAGTTGAGTTCATCAGAATTGTCTCCACAGTCATTTTCTCCATCACAGATGAAAGCGGGCAGAGCACAGAGTCCAGTTCCACACTGAAACCGGCCTGGCTGACATTTAAATTCAGCTAAGATAGAAAACATACAGGTATTGCAGAATGACAATCTTAGCTCATGACTTTTTAAACAGAGCTTTTCTGACATTAAAAGTATTTGTTATATTATTATGTTAAACATGTCCTGGAGCACAGTGTGAATGTCTCACATCTAGAGAGCTGTTAGCTTCAGATATACAGCTAAGAAATGCAACTCAGATGGCTTCCAGATTACATTTCATAAACTAACTTAAGAAGGAGGAGCTAACAACATATAAATATAAAAAAACTGTATTAAAAAATCACATAAATTCTTCTTCATTTCAATGAAGTGGTATTGAGAGGTTAAGTTGGAGAGTAATATTTACTGGAACTAAAAAAATCTTATTGGATATCACTTTTAAAAAATTCAGTGTTCTTTGTTCACTTTCTCACCCATGGTTTGCCCATAATATACATATTTGTCCTCAATAATTTTTCTCTAGCTCTGCTTAAAGCAAATTTTCTGAACCTGTTACATTTAAATACATTTATTGATATTCATCCTTATACTATTATTATGTATGAGGACAGAATCTGATATACAGCAAATATTTCTTACATGTCAAGCAAATATTATTCTAATAAACAACTTCCAAATGACAATGCATGTTCTTTTGCTATATTCTTAATTTTATGTAAATAATAACAATAATATTAATAGCAATAATAGGATCTACTGAGAATCCATTCTGTATCATGCTAGACCTTATCACATTCAGTTATTTATTTAATGGCACTATAACTTTCTCACTTTGACATCACTATGGCCATTTGCCTAATGAAAAAGCTTCCTGGATATTTTTTGTTTTTACTAGTGTATAACTATACATATTACTAGAGTTTATTTTGACATAATTATACCAGCATGAAAATAATTCTATAATTCCACATTGATCCCCAGTACTTTCTCTTTTTATCCACTCCTCTTTCCCCCTAATCTCCTCCCTCTTTTCTGCTGGTCATATATATGTATGTACTATATATATATATATATATATATATATATATATATATACACACACACACACACACACACACACACACTACATATGTGTGTATATGTATATACATATGTATATACACACAGAGAGACATATATATATGTGTGTGTGTGTGTGTGTGTTTGTGTGAAGACACAAAGTATCAAACAGCTTAAACATTTAGTGTGATCAGTTAACACATTTTACAGATTGGAATCAAATAACTTCCAATTCTTTAGAACTCTCTTCTATGGAAGGAAAGCACGCGCGCACACACACACACACACACACACACACACACACACACATCAGTGCTTTATAGATATACATAAAGGCAAAATTTGCTATTGTATATTTTTATATGAGCATAGAATAATTTGGTCAATTCCATTCCATGATTCCACTACTTTCCCATCCCTCCTCTTTCCCCATCAATTCTATTCTTCTACTCAACTTATTTTCCTTCTATTTTTATGAGATTTCCCTCCCTTTCCCTTCATTTTGGTCCAACTCCACATATGAGAAAAAGCATTTGACCTTTGACTTTTTCCAATTGAACTTATTTCAATTAGCATGATGTTGTTCATTTCTATCCATTGACAAGAAAATGCTATAATTTCATTCTTCTTTAGGGCTGAGTAAAATTACTTTGTGTATATATGCCACATTTTCTTTATCCATTCCTCTGTTGATGGTTTCATAAGAGGCACATCAATGATTACAGCAACATTTCCTGGATATTAATAGTCCACTCAAGGATGCACAACTTATAAATCCAAACTGGAACTCAGAATAGATCTGACTCTGAAGTCTTCTAAAAAATGTTATTTACAATGAAACACTTACTTTTTGACTAATGATTCTAATGTCTGTTACTGATCATTGACTGTGACATTAATAACACTCTATCAGTTCAAATCAGTGAATTAAAACTAATAAATGACATTTTAAAATTTCCTCGGGAAATAAACTCTGCTTTTATAATTAGAACATTGACTAAGAATTTAAACATTTTAAAACATAACTGAAAATATGTGCTTTCCTTCCAAAGAAGAGAGTTCTAAAGAATTGAAAGTTATTTGATCCCAATCTGTAAAACGTGTTAACTAATCATTCTAAATGTTTAAGCTGTTTGATATTTTGTGTTTTCATAGTTTGAAAATATGCATTTCTAAATTTGCTGTTACTGCATATAAAAATTTCTTTAATATTTATTTATTGTCAAAACAACCTTCTCATCAAGGGGGTTGTAACTATGAAATGAACAGCTGAGAAATAACTGAGGAGCCCATCTGACCCTCATATTTCTCAGTGGAATGATGCTTTCTGTACTAGAGTATCATAGGGAATGTAATTACAAACTTATGATGTCTGGGAATTCTTGATGCATCACTCTTAACTACATTATATAAATATCATTATGTAAATTTGCAAGTACATGACTCTCAGATTAAGCTTTATTGTCTTCTCAGGTGAAGTTATAGGTATTATCAGGGACTCTTAACATCTACATAGTTTGATGATGCAGCTACTCAAAAAAATGAAATATAAATACTCCACAGACTCATATATGCCATTTTTCACTTCACTTCACCATGGCTCTCAAAGTGTTATGCCAATAGATGTTCAAAGATGTTGAACTATCAACTATAAGTCAAAACTATTTGCTGAAGACCACAGAGATAATGCCATCAATGAAATGTGAAGGATGGTTAGGAGAAAACATACGGGAAAATCTTCATGACACTGAACTAGACAATTTTTTTTTTCAAATTTAATGCCAAAAGCATGAGCAACAAAAGAAAAAATATACACAAGAGGTTTCATCAAAGTAAAATGGTTCTTCACGACAAAGGAAACAACTAGAAGAGTAGACGGTCTGTGGTATGGGAGAAATGACCCAAAAATAAATATCTGAAAAAGGAGTTACTATCCCAAATATGAGAAAAGTGGGTCAATGTGAAAAACAAATTACGGACTCAAAAAATGCTCTACGGGCTTAAACAATCCTAAATAGAAAGGAATAAAATGGCCAAAAGTTTCAATATCACCATTCCTCCAAAAAATAAAAATATCACCTCACATATATTAGAATGGGTGATATTTTAAAAATAAATAAATAAACTACCATATGATTCAGCAATTTCACTACTGGGTATACATATCCAAAAAAAAATAATGAATTCAGGATATGAAAAACATATCTGAATTCCAATATTCATTGAAGCATTATTCATGGCAGCAATATCATGGAATCAATAAAGGTTCCATCAGTATTTAAATGGATAAAGAAAATATGGCATATAAAAGCGATAGAATAGTATTCGACCTTGATAAGGAATGAATTTTTTTCCTGTGTCACAACTTGCATAAATTTGGAGAACATAATATTAAGTGAAATAAAAACAACAAACAGAAATACAAACATTATATGATCTCATTTATGTGAGGAATCTGAAAAAAAAAATCTAACAGAGAGTAAAATGATCATTAAGTGAGCTGGGAATTTGGAAGATTGGGGAGATATTAGTCAAAAAGGAAAAGTCAGGAGGAATAACATTAAGAGACATTGTACATCATAATGACTATGGTTACTAACAATATATTATATGCTTGAAAAATATTAATAATAGATTTTACATGTTAACATAACAGGAAAAAAATGGTAGCTATGTGTCGGGAGCTACAAATAAATTACTGCTCTGAACTCCATAGCCTTGGACAGCTTGACTGCCACATGTGGGAATCTTTCCATGTGCAGGTGTAGAAAGACATGCCCATTTGCAGGTGGCCATTGTTAGTGGGATCTATTCCATGCCTGGCATAGAATTTATGAGTTCAATCACTTTGAATTTGGATGCCTGCTAACCTTGGGTGAAAGAAATACCAGAGCACCCTCGTAGCCCTGAGGTGCCAGCTTCCTGGAGGAGGAAGAATTACTACATAAGTGATAAGGCCCCCACCAGGCCAATTTTCCAAAGCCTCTTTCCTCTTGTTTATCTTAAAGAACCCTTCCATTGGAATTTCTCTGATGTGTTTCCCTACAAAATAAAGGTTGGTAGGTTTTCTCTCTTTGTTAAGGATCAGACCCATCAGGTCTTTTCCATCCATCAAGCCCCCACTTAAACTATTTTGAGTTCTTTGTTTTTATTTCTTAATACAATACTACTTCTTCAGACTTTTATTTCCAGCTGGCCCACACCTCTGAATGATTACTTATTTCCCTCCCTGAGCAGGATGCAGTGAGCTATGTAAGGTAATACACATGTTTAATGACTTGATTCTACAATGTATATACGTATAAAAACACATCAAATAAAATAAATACAATTTTTACTTATCAACTAAAAAATAAAGCATGTAAATATCAGTACTTGATTGGGATAAGGATCATACATAGAAATTTTCAGATACAAATGTCTGTACCCCTCTGCCAAAAGACATTAAAGTATTTGATTATCATATATCTAAAAGTGCGTAAATGCTAGAAACTCATTATATTAAATCTCTAGTTAAAATTATGCCTGCATTATTCTCTCTTTTTAAACAAACACTGAATTAAAAAGTAAATTTTTTGTATCAATATGGCCCCAGTATGAAATTTGAGTCAACGTCTATAATTTAGGAATTGCAAACATTTTAAAGAAAGACAATTGCATGCTATTGGCTTTGTTGCGGGTCAGGATATATTCTTAGAAAATAATGCACCTTGGCAGTGAAGGTTGTCATGTTAATACAATGCCTAAATTAACATGCTTAATCTTGGAATTTCTATAAACCACAGTAAGTTGTATTTACATTCTTTTCTATACATAGGGAAGTTTATTGTGGAGAATCAAATAAAAATAACTTTCTTTAATATATAAACCAAAATGTTTTCCAATTCCTTTGATAGTCTCTTTAATTAAGTAATTTTTTTTAAAGAAAGAATAATGCAGGCATGTTTTTTACCTGTTTTATACAAATACTATTCTGTATAGGTTGTCAATTAGAGTGAAAATAAAAACTATTTTTTTAAAAAATAGAGAGCTGTGAATCATTCAAAAACAGATTACAGTAGAAAGATTTTTATAACTTATTTTCCTTCTCATTGAGTTGATTAAATATTGCTTTCAAAAATAGAAATGAACTGTGTGAAAAAATTTCCATTGTGTGTTAGACTTGGTAGTGACCAGTAGTGGAATATGGCTCATGCAAGTAATTTTCTAGAAAACTTAAATTTGAAACAGCTCTATTATTAGGCAGTGGAAAAAGTTCTACAGCTGAAAGTAGCAGTGCTATGCCAGAACACTCTCTTTCTTCCATACAATCCTAGGATCTTGAACTCAATTGTCAAGGCCAAATCAAGGCAACTATCCATTGGGATATTGAGGGAATTATCAGGATTGACTACCAGCATCTTCAACTTGACAGGACAATATTGGAGTGACCTATGGAGTGAACTGCAAAAGGCTATTAAGGAAAAGTCTGCTGATTGTCCACCTAAGTTATCTACGATGGCTTAAACGATAGAATCTAACCATGCCCTGAAGACATAATTTGTAGTTACTTTACAGCAATTTAATAAATTGCGTAACAGCAAACAAAATCTGACTTTCAAGTATTTTCAGGATTTTAATACTGAGCAAAAAGTTAAAAAATTCTAATTAGGATCCCATTCAATCCCTAAAAAAGAAAGTTTCATTCACTGTAAAACATTCTAAAAAAAAATTCCCATTTTTGCTTCCAAACTGAGAACATATTAAGTTAAAGATCAATTGCTACATGAAACAATGCAAATTTTCAACAAATAACCAGATTTAGGCAAAAGAAAAAAGAAAGATACAAATTGTTGACGATATCATTCTAACATTCTAAATGTGACAGTTATTAGAATCACACCAAAACATTACAACTTTTTTGTTATATCTAAAAGATTGTGATATAAAACCGTTTTATTTCAATTTTAAAAACCAATTAGAAAATACTTAAAATATACTTTCAATTTTCCAGGTGTGTGTGTAAAAGGAACTCTGAATTCTAAATTCAAACGTTTGTCAATATACTCACGACAGTCATCAGGTTCATCAGATCCATCACCACAGTCGTCCACAGTGTCACATTTCCACCAGAATGGAATGCATTTATCAGTTTTGCAACGAAACTTAAAAAAAAAAAATGAAGACAATGTTGAAGAATCCAATGTGTCTATTAAGGGTATCTCATGAGTGTAGTACGCCTTGTCTTCCCACCCTCTTGCTACAGATGTGAATGTTGGTAGTCGGAGAACCTTCTGCAATAGTAAATAAATGCTCAACAAATAGCAAAATGATCTGCCAGGAAAGTACATTGCTCAAGAAAACCCATTCAGACTCTGCACACAGACACTTCACTCACTGTGTTCCACAACAGCCCAGTTGAGCAGATGCTAAAGAGACCCTGTGGCCCCACAACCTAAAATATTTACTAACTAGACCTTTACAGAAAATTTGCCAAACACCAAATAGGGCAAAAGGGATCAGGAATATCAGGAAGAGACAGCGCATGGAATTAATTTAGTTAATCTGAATTAATTGAATTGAATTGTGTTTCATTAAAAATTTGGGTAATTCTGTTAACATCTTCTGTTCCTGTGTTCTTTAGCCTCTGAAGAAGGAGCTGAGGATTATCTGGAGGTACCTTTCCAACTCTGTTGTGCTGTGGTTCCAGGAAAGTTCCTGAACATAGAAATACTGCCTTCACTCATAATGGTATTTGCTCCACATAAATATTAAGAATACTTCTTTAAGATAGTAGAGGTTGATAGTTATTTTCAGCTTTTAAATAACTTTCTGTGTCTGACCTAACATCCTCCCAACTACTACGTAAAAGCCTCTGTATATGCTCTTTTCTTTTAAAATATTTTTTTGTTTCTTTTTTGATATAAATGACAGTAGAGTGTATTTTGACATATTATACATACATGTATTTATAACTTATTCTAATTAGGATCCCATCCTTGCAGTTGTACCTGATATGGAGTTTCACTGGTGGTGTGTTCATATATGAAAATAGGAAAGTTATGTCTGATTTATTCTACTGTCTTTCCTATTCCCATTCCCCTCCCTTCCCTTCATTCTCCTTTCCACATAATAAGGGTGGGGAGGGAAGAATAAAAGCTTGGTAGTATTGTTAAGTTTAACAGACCTGAACTATTAAGAATTCTAAAGCTAAGAATGCTATAAGATAACCTCTTGTGACCTACAGAAGAACTCTCAGCTCTGTTGGAGCCTGCCTACCCAATGCCTCCCACCAACATATTTGGTAAATGCATCTGTTTGATTTGTGACTTTCTTTTATTCACTGACTTTAACAGTTCATGTAACGACTTCCAAAGTGGAAAATTTTATTCAGGGTAACATGAAAACATGTTCCTGGGCCTTTGTCATTCACATTCGACTCAGAATAAGCTATCTCATTTCCTCTGGGGCAGAAGCTATGTTTGCATCAAAAGTTGCATACTATTTTCATAAAGAAGGCCATCTGAACCCAAATTCATTCACTGAGCCAATGTAAAATACTACCATTCCTATCAAATTCACTAGTGGCCAATTGTATATAGTAACCAAAAAAAATCCAATTTATTCCTTAGTGATCTCTGACCCAAAATCAATTTCTTTCTTAGCAGGAAAATCTAAAGATAATCATACTTCTGTTCAGACAATCATGTATGTGAAGTAGTTATAATTAAACAACTCATTTAAAATTGTTAAAACCAAGCAAGAAATTAATTTTAGTCAATTTATTCTTGTATCATTAAGTGATTTCCCTTCTTCATTTCAATAACAATTCAGTGAAAACCATGCATTATAATATTCATCTGGCACTGAAAACATTAGTTTGATAATTTTCTAAAAGTTATTAATTTTCTTTTTGAAGTGTTTATGCTGTAATTCCCACACAAGTGAAGAGCTGGCATTTATCTTAGCATGTTATATAGAACAAAAATTTGCAATAGAAAACTGTAACCTTGGTTCCATTATCAGTGATTAAAATGGATTACCAATCCAAGAGTTTGTTCATTTAAAATACTGCTATTTTCTTCAAGTGAGAGAGAATTTGATGTTAGCTTTTGCTGTAACAGTCTGGACGGCAAGGAAGTGATTCAGGATACAATTACATTAAACATAAGAGTGGATTTTTCTTCCAGTAGCAAGGTGGAAGGAATAAAGCACAATGAATCCAAGGAGAGATCTGACTATTCAACTGATTTTCTCATGTTTGCTTAGCCTGTGGTCATGTCTGTTGTGGTTTTTCATAAATTACCAGAGGGAAAAAATTACCTTTATAGATAGTGACTGTCTGGGGATATGAGGCTGAATCTGAAAGCAATTGCCCTGAACATTAAATATTTCCAGTCATTACAGTATATCAAAGCGCATTAGTAAGAGGATTTCAGGTCTCCCGTGCATCTTTAAAGCATTCCCAATCAAGATTGGAAAAATATCTAAACTACGTCATTTTAAAATTCATTAAATATGCCTGAGTTAAACAAATGCCAACTATTAGAAATATAGATGACATGATTATTGCTCCCCATTTCATTTTTAATAAGTACATAAAATGGTTTTTTGAGTTAAGAGAAGCCAGGGTAAAATATACTTATGCTAACTATTCATACTAATCAACATTTTATTGTCTGAAAAAGACTTCTTCTATTTTGTGCCTGGGGTTCACTTTTTCATACTTAAATACAGTAACTTTAAAAAGACTAATGCTAAATACAAAACATTCTTCATGGTAAATGTTCTCTAAGACTAATATCTTAGTAAAATAAATTTTAAAGAGCCATAAAGAGACTACAAATATATATGTCTTACTATGAGGATAAAAATGCAAATCTACCTATGGTGAAGTACAGTTAAACATGAAGGATCTCCACATAAAAGATAAGTAAAGTCATTTTAAAATTGACTGTTTCTGATTAAAATTATTTAAATAAAATGCCTATAATCACCAGTGTTATAAGAATTGGATTTAATTTTGTTTTTACCAGATTCTCAGATTATGTTTTTAATATTAAGAAAATTATTTCTGTGATTTGCCTGTTTTTCTAAAACTCTATAGTAGTTAGGAACACATCATTGGAAGCAATTGTAAGATGATAAAACAATCCTTAGTAACAATACATTTAAAACAACAATTTTTCATCAAAGTATTTAATGGTATGATTCTGAAATATCTAGATTCACTTTACTTAAATATCTACCTCTCTAAAAATTGTGCTTCTATAAATTGGTTGTTCTCTGAGAAGTTAAAAAGCATAGCTTTTTGTTTTTCCTCATCTGATCAGAAAGGAATCAGAGGTAAATATGTACATAAAGCAAACACTTGCAGAGATAAATACTAATGGGTTATCTCCAATGGATTGTATTAGTAGTTCATTTTTAACATTTTTCTTGAAGAACAAAAATGAAATGATAACATTTTTTAAAGAAGTATGGCTATAAACAGAATTATTTGTTCCACATTTTTTATTTGTTCTGTCTTGCTATATTTTTATACTCATTAACACTAATGAAGGTACTTGAAAATTATAAATATTTAGTGTAATTTTTATATGAATAATATTTTGGAGTTTCCTGAGGTTTTCATTTAACTGACTGATCAGATGTTCTGGGCCTTGAATAAATATAATTATAGTTTTTTACAAAATATTTTGAAAAGTTTTTTTCATTTTACGTTTGTGGTAAGGCCAATGCCTTAGTACCTGTGTCTTTCTGTTGGAGATGCTCAACTGTGTTTCAAAATATCTTCTAGTCTACTCTATTTTCAGTTGGCCATTATGGCTTACCATAGTACACTGTGGCTACAGGGGGCATGGTATCTCCCAAGTCAGCACAAATCATGGAGCCTCAGGGGTGGGCCTCAACAGACTGACTCAGAGATCTCACTAGAGAAAGGGACCAAAGGTTGTTTCAGAATAATCTGGAAGTTAAAAATTTGCTAAACTAAATAACATTAATGAGAATTATATTTTAAAATTAAAGTGATATGATTTTGTGCTTAATTAGTTTACCAATGTTATACCTCATAGTGACTTTAATTTTCAGTTCTTTAAAAGGATGTATTTATTTTTTTAAAAAAAGAAAATACTCGGGGAGTTATAAGTAGAACAACATAGTATGAAGAAAGAAGCCTGTGACCTCTGCATTGAGCTAAACATCAGAACCTCCTGACAGCAGGCCACACCAATTGCACCCATATTCTTCTCAGGGTATTCCAGTTGCTGTAGAGGGCAAGGTGTATAACAACAATTATTATGTACCAGGAACCTTTCCCATTTAATCTTTTTAACAAGGGACTGAACATATTATTGCTATTGTTTCAATGTTGCCTCCAAAACTCATATTGAAATTTGTCATTTTATAATATGGGGAGGCAGGACCTTTAAAACATTAGATAAGATCATAAGGGCTTCAATCTTATGAATAGATTATGTGTTTATCTGTCTGGGGAATGGGTTAGTTTTCCAGGGAGTAGCTTGGTTTTGAAGCAAGCAGTCTCACATGTGTCCTCTTGCCATTCCCTCCTGCTGCCCACTCCCACTTGCTTTCACTAGATGCAGCCCTTCCATCTTGAAATTGAAAGCCTCCAAAATTGTGACACAGAAATTTTGGTTCTTTATAAATTACCTTGTCTGTGTTACTCTGTTAAATATCAGACTTAATACAATTATCATCCCATTGAAAAGATGAAAAAATTGAGGTACCAAGAAGTTAGGTAACAACCCCATGTAATCCAGCCAGTTTAGAGCAGTCAGGATTATGATCCCTGTGAGTTTGTCTTTAATCTGTGCTCTTAGCCACTACAAATGCTAACCCTGGGAAAAGCCAGATATCCTTCATTTTTTTTATGTGTGATACAGTTCTAATCTGAGAAGCAGGCTAAGTTAGCATTCGCTTCTCTATTTTGAACTTAAACTCTAAGAGAATTAACGCTCTTGACATGAAGTCATGACTAGTAATTGGAAAAACAGCATATTCAAAGCATCAAATTACAAGACTAAACTAATTAAAAAAAAACAAATTGAGGCTTATTTAACAATTTTATCCCAAACAAGATAGTGATTCAAATTTAGCAAAGTGCTATTTAATAATATTTGTCACTATTGTCTATAATTTGAAAATAATAAAATTAAATTCATCCAACTACCATTATGTACGTAAGTTTTTCTAGAAAATATTTTTTAAAAAATTAAAGTTGGAAAGATGAAATAGAGGTTTCAGAAGGGAACCATTTTAATAATTTTTAAATTTTTTTCATGTCACCATCTCTGAGGAATGGGAGAGATGTGGAGTAGATTCATAAAATTTGTTTAAACTCCACACACCCTTGTTTATTCTGTGCTTCAATCATCTTGTCTTCTTAAATTATGTGAAATATCTGATGCTTCTACTAGGTCCATTTAAGATTTGAGCATTATTCTGCATGGATCTGGGTAAAAATGGTTTTTATTTTTGTTTGGTTCTTTTTGACCTCCATGTCCTAGTGCTTCCGTAGTCCCATTTTGAAAATATGCATTATATGGTTTCTTTCTCTACTCTGTGATCATTTCTACAAGGTGTAGAATGAACATTCATTCCATTCTAGACAGAAACACACAAAAAATAATATAAGTACATAAGCAAACTCATCAAAAACATTGATAATAACTTGCCCATACATCCTATGAGATGATTTCCAGACCTCCACTCACCTGACTAGCTGTACAATTGGATAGACAAGTCCTGTTGTCAGCTGCAAGATAAAAGTTGGTGGGACATGCACAGGTGTGAGTCTTTCCAGGCGCTAGGAGGCACAAATGACTGCAACCACCATTGTTTATCATGCAGAGATGTTTTGAGACTACAAATGAGAAATAAAAAACAAAATAAAATAATCAAGACAAATTCTATAACATGGGAATAAAGATAAGACTTTTAATCTTCATAACTTAAATTCAAATAAATCTTTGTAAGCAAGAACTCATCAAGATTATGAATATGTTTCTTATAAATGCTACACATTGTCCAATAATATTAATTTCATATCAAATACATTTAAAGATTTATTTCTATAAAAACAAGCATATTAGTAGCAAACAAATTTTTCATTAAATAGAGACCATTAGCACTGTGGATGAAGACATACATGTTTAAAAATACAAATGTAAAATAAAACAGTGAAACAATGCTTTATAAGAATAGTATAGGGACTTTGCTTTCTAGTCCAGTTATGTATTGTCAATAAAATTATCAATACTTTTCCCACAAGATCTGATACAATTTCTATTGGAAATACTCTTGAGTAAAATTGATTTGTCATTTTTAGAACCTTAGCGTTCTTATAATTATACATATGTATATATATATAATTATATATGAATGTATATATTATAAGTATATACATGTATATATACATTTCCTTCTATCCAACATTCCAGAAATTAAAAATCCTATAAATATGTTGTAAACAAATTATTTCAAGTATGTAATTTTCACTTTTCTGAGTATGTGTTATTGCCATTTCAGCTTAATATGTTTTGAACAAACCAATAATTCTTTGTGCTATTATTGAGGTTCTAATCATATCCCTTAATAGCAGTACTTGATATCAGCTGAATTCATCATATAAAATAACACTAAAATGTATAATCTGGTCATCTTTCTCAAAACAAAATTACACTTAACCTTGAAAGAATAAAAAATGGAATGTTACTGAAAGATGTTGATGCATTTATGGAAATCATGGAAAGAATAATTACCATCAGGTTGTCTATAAGAATGATACACCTGGATATCTGTGATGGCATGCCATGAGTTAATCAGTGAGAGTCTGTCTGCTCCCGAGGTTTTATGGGCACGGCTGAGTGACTTGGTTTTCCCATCAGTCCAGTAGATGTAGTCTTCAAACAATGTTAGTGCAATCACCCCTGGAATATCTTGATTAGGGACTGTAATAGGAGATGGTAAGATTAATGTTCAGTCTTGGAAGACTGCCAGTTAAAATATTCAATACTACATGGGCTGACAGATACAACTGCTACAGAACTTCATGTGAATAATTGCTGTGACAACCTGTCAGGCCTGCAAGGTTCTTTATTACTGGTTAAGAGAATGCAAGAAAGGGCTCAGGAGTTCACTTTGCTCAGATTTAGCTTGGTTCAACCTCTGGGAAGAAAATAAATATGAACCTGCTCACCATTAGTGGAAGGCTGCTTCACCAGAAACAAATAGCATCCAACATTTTAAAATTCAAAATTGGGAGAATATATATATTTGTTCTTAAATAAAATCCTAATCCTAAACTCTAAAGGTCATTGACCAATTCTCTTCTACATTTAAAATGATTAAATTAAATATCAAGGATGAAATGTATCTGCTACCTAGAAATTGACTACTATGAAACTACTATAAATCATTTAAGTCATTGAGGTTTTATGAGCTTTATTTTACCTGCAAGGTGAGCGAAGGGTAGAAGTGTGGCAGATAACAAAACATTACACAGATTTAAGAGTTGTAAACTCTGTAGTTACAGGTTAAAAATTATAATTATGCCCTCATTATAGGCATGAACAATGAATTGAGCATCACAAAAGTGATTTATCTTTCCTTCAAGAGATTACAGGGTCCTATCAGGCAAATAAGATGTAATAAACCCTGTTTTATGTTTTGGGGTTAAATGATTTTATATAGTTTTATAATTTACTTTGTGCTTCCAGTTTCTCAAAACTAAGAAATAATAGAATTCAGAAGATAGAAATTCTCCAATATATAAAAACATTATAATACCTTTTTCTGTATTTTCAAATTTACTTTTTAATATTTCTAAGTGTTTTAATGACAGATGATCTATGACTCCAGTAATATGTTCTTTTTTATTATGTAGATTTTGATAATTGAGAAGGAATGTTTAGATTTGACTGCTTAGTACCAACTAAATTTGCTGATTTTAGGGATTTGCAGCCTTATTTTCAAAATGCTGGGGAAATTCATTTTAAATCTACTGATTTGTTATGTTTATTATGTCAAATGTGATCAGATAATTCACTATAATTCAGATAAAGTAGACATACAATGAATTAAATGGTAAACCTTTAAATAGATGGTGAATTATTTTATTGACTGTTCTTAACATCTAGCCAGAAACATACCCCAGACGAGATAATATGCATATGATGATACAAAAACTTAAAATATTCAGATGTGCACACTTGATATGTTTTGAATTTTGACGTAAACATCCAGATGTACACACTTACTCATTTGTGTATTCTTATTAACATGGAGCAAACACTAAAATGATAAGTGGAGTTAGATAGAATGAAAGGAATAGTTTACCATTATGAATCATGTTTAAACTATTGATACAAATTATTTCCTTCTCTTTTTTATTCTAGAAATAAAAATAAATGCCACAAAAAAATTTAACAATTGGGTGGATCATGGGGATGGGTGATCATTATGAGTTTTTAACCCTTATATGTATGTTGGGAAACTGGGAAAAAATGTAAAAAATTATGAGGTGCTGAAACATATTGAATTTGTATATCTTTAGATGCAAAGGAAGTAATTTCAATATTAAATATGGGCACAAAAATCAATCATTTCTTTTTAAACTCAGTCCTTGAGAGATTCAATTAATTTCTGTGAAAAATGTAAAATTATTCTAAGAATTTGCCAATAAGCATTTCAAAAATAGCAGTCTTTGCAATTATTCAGCAATAATTGTAGCTGATATTTATTAAGCACAGGCTTCAGAACTAGGCCAGTGCCTCTCCAAGTGTTTGGAGGTTCTTGTATCATATAAAAAGTATTATCAGGTGCAGATATCAATAGTTTTGAGGTTGAGAATTCTGCACAAGGATATTGACTTTATGTGCCTTAATTCATTTAGTATTTCCCAAAACTCTACTTACTGTAAGATAGGGGACTTTTCTTTGCAGTTGAGAAAACTAAAATTTGGAAAACCTAATAAAGGTGAGGTGAAAACATTAGTAAATGAAGGTAGTGGCATTTGAATCTAAGACACTATCTCTGGCTGCTGAGTTTTAATCCCTTCACCATCCTAGCTGAAGAAACCGAACTAAGTAGACGACATAAAGTAATGGGAAAATTTCATAAACAACCTATTAAACACAGTTTATTTAGTGTCTTGGTTGCAATTGCATTGTTATTGTTTCTAGACATGGGATGATTTACGTACGTGAATACCCTCCACCCATCAGAAACTCGTTTTATGAAAAAATGATAACTTAAAGGAAATTAGAAAAGTTAATTCTTACTTCAGAAAAATATTACATAGATGAATGTACCAAGTACATATAAAAAGTCAGGTTAAAATGAGGAAAATTAGTCTATTTGCCCAAAGTGACCATCTGTTTGTTTCAACTCCTTGTTTGATGCTGGCAGAGAAGAACAGGACTGATACTAGCAGCTTTGGAATCTCATTCCAGGTCTGCTCATTTGGTAAACATGCTTACTTCCGGAACAACATCAAACACAACCACCAGAGTATTTGACTTGAGAAAAACTAAAAATACCAACACGGACAATCCTAGACCCATACATATGACATACCCTGGCTCCATCTGTCCAGTCTTTTAAGAAACAGGGACAAGCTCTTTTAATACCACAAGCAACACCAATGGAAATCAGACAAAACAAAAGAAACCAAAACAAATGAAAATCTTCACATAATGCCCCTTTTTTACTATTTAGCTTATAACTTAGCAGTATGCTTCATTTCCTCCTTAGGACCTAAATCTCTTCTAGAAGAGTTAATTGACTATCTGCTTAAGTTTCTGGAAAAAAAAAAACTTATACTAACTATTTAATGATAACTATAAATAAATAAAAGTATTTTCCCTTTTTTTATTTTCTATCAACATATGAAGAGTTCAATCTACACTACGATTAAATGAAAAAAAAATGTTCTGGGCTAAAATGTCATTTATTTTCATACAAGAAACTTTTCTCATTCTGAAATAATAGAAAGAAAGAAAACAAAATAATTTGTTTTTGGTTTTGTATTCACTTTTACGTTATGCACATTTATATATACATGTGATATATGTCTTTATCTACTATTTATGTATGCATGTACTTATGTGTAGCAATACGTCACACATAGAAACACTTAAGAGCAGCATACAGATGTATTACAACATAGTGTGATGGTAAGTGGAGATGACAAACATGCAGTGTGATGGTTCAAGAGGAATGCTGCATAAACTCTAACACTGAGATGTGGCTGATTTTAGGGGAATAAGTAATCAGTGTTTTTTCAAAATGATGATACCTATGTTTCCTAGAGAAAAAATATTACAAGTGGTATTCCCATGTAAGACTCTATTTAGTTAATTAAAAGAAAAATGTGAAGAGTAAATTTTAGGATCCTTTTATTTACAGGTATCCTGTAGACACATGCAAAAAGAAAATTAGAACTGCTGAGAAGGCTGTAGTTTAACAGCTACTTATCATATATATAAAGCCCATTTTAAAGCTGCTTACTGTAGTTATGCTTCTGCTCTATGTAACAGCATTATTTATTGAACTGTTTCCAGCATTTCACTCAAGCACTAGTTTCCTAATTTTCATCTCATAGACTGTATATTTCAGAAGAAGGGAGTTGATATTTGGCAAAATCATCATCATCATCATTATCATCATCATCATCATCATCATCATCATCATCATCATCATCATCAAGAAAATATTCTCTTGTGGAGTTTCTCCCTTTTAGTCAGATTGGCTGGCATCTTGCTAAGGCTTCATGGTCATTGTGACAGACAGAAAAGGGGGTAATCCAGAGCATGCTCTTTTCTGAAGTGCTGCCTCTAAACCAGAGACAGCCTATCTGAATACACCTGATGAGTCATTTCTTTGATAGTATTTATCATGCCAAACAAGTACCTTCCTGGATAACCTCATTCTAATTTTACATTTTCACTAATATAGAGCAAACATGTACAAGAACCAGAGGTCTCATCTTTTGTTGAGTTGAAATTTCATTGTGTTATAGGAGAGCATAATACTGGGATACCAACAGAAGGGACATGAATTTGCACAGTGGATTAGTACTTACACATTTTATCAGTGATGTCTATTTTTTTCTCCAATACTCTTCCAAAGTTTATGTTTAGGATCCAAGTGCTATTTCCAAATAATGATTTATGGCCAGTGATTACTGGAATTTATTACTTAAAATATCTATAAAGACTTTCCAATACTTTCGAATGTAAAACATATAATTTACAGAATGCAAACATTATATTCTATAATTATTTTTATGATGGAATAAAGATAAAGAAATAACTAGAGTGTAGAATTGATTTATGATGAATTGTTATATTGTGTTTGGAAGAAAATACTTAAACAAATTGTGATACTTTATGGTCAAACTGAACCTTGATATAAAATTTACGATGAAAAATTAATCTCCCAAGACTTTAAAATTAACAAGACCACCAATTAATTTTTTCCACTTTGTGAAATATATTTTAAGACTCTTCTATTTTTTCATTCTTGATGCCTTTACCCCAAATAAAAGTTCATATATCCTCAAAATCAAAAACTATTTGAATTTTTCTCCTTTAATCAAGCATTCTACCTATGAGTTTGTTGTTTGTTGTTTTTGTTTATTTCTTTTTTGCACATGCCAGGCAAGGATTCTATGGCTATCATATTATCAGCCCTTTTCTCCTTGTTTTGAATGTCTTCAGTCTCTTTTGAACAAGTCACAGTTCCAGCAATAAACAGAAAACACACCTTCCAATGATAATTGAAAATTTTAATATTGAAATTATTTACAGAGGTATGGTCCTAAACTAAAGGACCAATTACAGATTATTTTTCCTAGATCTTTTGCCAGAACGTGGTGAAAAAAAATGCAGTTGAGAGAAAAAAGTCACTCAACAAGAAGAGTAGCCATTGGTGGACGAACTCAGTCACTGCTAAATAAATGTGGTTGGGCTGGAAGGAAAGGGGGGTGGATAAACATTGAAACTTCCCCTTTGTCCACCACCTAATGTTTTGCCAATGCATTCCACAGAATAAAGTCTACTTAAGACCAGAAGGGAAAAGAGCCTGGATGATGTAAATCATAGCAACCAGCCTTCCAGCACCTGGAACAGGGCAAAAGAGGCAAAGATGGGAAAATAAGATTCCCTGCAATTAAAATTCCTTATATTTTTTTTAATGTTGCATATCTCCCCCCCCGCCCCCCGCCCCCCGCCATGGATCAAAGCTATCAATGACACCATTCCCTGGGCAATAGGGTACAAATGATTTAGCCTGACTAGAGCACCTTCTGTCTTCAGAAAAGACTAGAGCACCTTTGTTTTGAGAGAACCCACCACTAACAATTTCCTCTGATATGCTTACAGAAGGATAATAGCACACATAAATAGGGAAGCTGGGCATGACTAAAATAGCAAAACACACACACACACACAAAAAAAAAAACATAAAAGGAATACATGAAACAAAGAAAAACAACCATCACTGAAGAAAACAAGGTGAGATTAAATGAAGATTATAAAACTGTATAGGCTAGGACAAAACTGCAAAGGCTTAGACTGTGGTAACAAAGTGGGCCATCACGCCAGAGAAATTGGAAGACAGTGGTCAGTAGGTGGAAGACAGTGGTCAGTGGATGTGGGTGGATAATGGTCTCTCATTTACAAAAAACAACAGAGTAGAGTGGGTGGGTGGGACAATGGCCAGGGTATACTAATCTTCAGAGAATGACTGCTGAGCCAGTAGCTTTAGTTACAAACACCACAACAAAACAGTGTGCTTTATGTAATCTCAGAGCCAAGGACATCTGTTCTTTGTCAGTAATTATGTCTCCTTCAGCTTTGCTTGCAGATTTTTTTTTTATATAATTTTTTCCTCTGAACCATCAACAGTAAGCTACAAGATGTTGCATTTATTGTTATCCTCTATAGCCATTTTGCCTGCCTACTCTAATGTAATTGTGTTTAATGGTAATGAATAGCACCAAAAATAGATTTTCAGGCAAATGGATTCAAAATTCATTGTTTAAAATAAATAGCAGTATTAAGAAATGACAGGAACACTCATGATAGATAATATTTCCAAATATTTTTATAGACTATTGAAATGATATTTTTACAATAAAAAAAATCATGGTTCTTCAATGTCTTGCTAGGGAAGAAAAACAATGTTCTTTCATTCAATATACATCATATGGCACAGCTGATCTAAGCTAATACCACCTATTACAAGAGACTGCCTTTTCTATATTGGTACTTGATCAAAGGTCCAAACTAAAGTTGTGTGTCTCTCTATAGTGTGGTAATTTGTATTACCACATTATAACTTTTTTAAATGCATCACTTTTATGAAGGCAATATTAAAAATGTATACAGTATTTAAGTCACTATTAAAAAGGCCTAAGTAATTCATGCTCCATATTTTTGTGACATTTCTTGCATCATTTTGTCCACTTTCTATCCTCAAATAATATATACTTTCTATGTCATCTAGAAATATTAGTGTTATCACAACGCAGTTTTTCCCTCCATCTCACCTATTTTTAAATTATCACAGTAGAAAGTCAGATATGGCTATTTCAATAATTTAACATCTAAAAGGAATAATGCTGTTAATGAATGTGGACTTAGGTGAAGTTATATGAAGTGGTTAGAGCAGACTGTGAAAATGAATTCTGAGAACTAGACTTTTCCTGGAAATATCATCTCTTGAAATGACATTGCTTTCCATTCTTTGAAGTAAGCAAAGCAACACTGTTTGATGCACTGGGTAAAGGGAGATTTCTGTTACTGTGAAATTCTGAGGGCCTTTCTATTGCTGATACCAACCTTCACAGGCCCTTGGAAATGTGTTTTCTGAGCCTGGCTTTCAGTATATATCATAAGTATAAGATTTACGATATTCTACACACATGTGCCTTAGGAATATCTTTGTTAAGAAAATCCTAAAGAAAACTGAAGATGATAAAGAGTACTTTGTCATTGAACAGATATCAAGTACAGGCATTTACATGAATGCAGCATCTGGCCTTCTAACATTTGTGCAAATAAATATGCTTGTAGGATAAAAGCAGAGAGGAGTGTAATACATTACAAGCAAATGAGTTCTAGGGAGTCTTAGCTATAAAAAGGGGTAAGTAATGGAATTGATAGGCTGTCCTTCTCTGCTTCAGTTTCAACCTCATTCAATTCATATTAAGAAATGTATTCTGTGAATAAGAGGATTGACCAATAGTGTAGCAAAGAAATTACCTAGATTAGGGAGTAACTGGACCTGAGGTGAATGTACTGATTCCCAAACTACTCCTCCTGTGTGAATATTGCAATACCTCATATTTGAGATAGATGAGGTTGTTAAAAGTGATTGAAAATTCAAACTAGCATAATGTTTTAAATGTCCCCATATTAAAAAGTATATCAAACACATATGACATTAGCAAAAAAAAAAGTATAATCTATTTAAACACACATGAAATTTAATGTAGCATGTCCTATTCAAGGGACAAAACTGAAAGATATGATTCACACTGAAATTCTGAGACTTTTTAGAAATGGCAGTTAATTTCAATTTATTTTCCTGGTTCAGGAACACTTCTATAGTAACTGAATTGTATTTTGCTTCCTTTCATTAATTTTTATTGTATTGTAAACAGTAGCACATCAACACTGTTGGCATAAAATAGCCTGTGAAGTCTACTGTTTGTAATGGACTGTGAATGATAGGGATATTTTTTCAAAAGTACTGAAACGCAAAATCTTACCAAGTATGAAACACTCTAGAATATTATAAAATAGTAGGGGGCTGCTCATTAGGTTTCTTCTCTTTCTTAGCGAGCTTTGGTGGATATTTAAATTTTCTAAAGACTCCAATGCAACAGCTATTAAGTTTCAAGAGGTACAAAAGAAAAACATCCCCCTTTTGTTTTCTTTCCTCCTTTTTTTTTTCCACGTCAGAAGAGAACCTTTTAAATGTATTTTATGCCATTTCACCAGTAGCATGCTGAGATCTGGATTCCATTTCCAACATTAATAAGACTATCACTGCATGGGTAATGATTTAGATTTTTAAATTCAAACACATTACTACTCCCTCACAACATAAACTGAATTCCCAGAGCAATATACTAACAATAGAGTTAGACTACAATACTGCCACTTTAATATTTAAATTTTCAGGTCTCCCGATATAGATGTAGTTATTCTTTTTTTTTTAATTTTTAAAAAATTATTTATTTTAATTAGGTATATATGACAGCAGCAGACATGTACTTTCTTCAGGAGCCATTTGAGAGTAAGTTGCAGAACCAAATAACTCCCCTGCAACTTGTCGTTCCTAAAAATAAGGATGTGCTTTTGTATAACCATAGTCCCATTCTCAAAAATCAATAAATTAACATTAAAACAGTATTATTATCTGTAGATCTAATATTATTATCTGTAGATCTGACTAGTATTATTATCTGTAGATCTGACTAAAATATTAGTTCTATAATGTTCTATAGAGCAAAAGAAAATCCCAGTTATAGTTAGATTTATTTATTAAGTCTTTTTAGTCTTCTTTAATGAAGTTATTCTTTAAATGAAGAGTCCTAGTAACATAAGGGCATGGAATTTTATACAGTTTGTCCAAAGTACAACAGACACTTCAATGATAGTCTATAACTTACTGCCATACCCAAACATTACTCTTCAGAGAAATTAGCAGTTATGACTATAAATTTTTCCAGTATGTTGTATAAACTATGTATAAACAACCAACTTATTTAATATAAAATGTAGTGATATGCTGAAAGGTACTTTGAAAAAAATTACTGTGGAACACATAAACTTAGAATCTCAAATTTGAAAATAACTTTGTCTTACCTTACCCTTATATATTTACTTTTCAGAAAGTATTTTCAGCCTTTGTCAAGACATCTTAAATTCAATGGTACAAAAAAAAACCCCAAAAACTAAGAATCACATATGATTTTCTTTTTTTTTTACTTTGAAATAATTAGAATGAAATTTCAGTCTAAATAGAATTTTCTCACATTTAATTTTATTTTAAATAAATTATGCTGTACTTAATTAAATGGAAAACAGAACTTCTAAGCTAAGACACATATGCAGAATTATTGTTAAAATATTTTTAGGAGATACTTGTAAGTTGTGTTGTATAGACAGACAAATCATTTGAAAAAAAAAAACTGTACATTTGGGAATACCCAAAATCAATAACAAGAGATCTCAACTGTCACAGATTCTGTAATGTGAAATTCAAAATAAGAATTAAAAGTTTGTCTACATGCAGGAGATGTAGTTATTAGGAAATAGCAAATTGCAATATCAAACTACTCCACTAAAGCAGGGTCTCAATGGTGATACCCCCCACCTGCCCATTTGAAATGTGAATACCCAATGTAATAGTTTATAAGGTGGGTCTTTGGGAAGTGATCAAGTCATGATGACTTCACTTCCATACGTGGGATTATAAAAAAGACACTAGAGAGCCACCTTTCTCTTCCACCATGTGGGGACAAGCAAGCAGGTGCCACCTGGGAAGCAGTGAGAGTCCTCACCAGCCGGTGAATCTACCAATGCTTTTTTCTTGGACCTTTAGTCTCTAGAACAGGGGCAATAATTTTTTGTTATTGTTGTTTATAAATTGAACAGGTATTTCGTTATAGAAGCGAAAGCAAACTAAGATGCAGAGAATAAATAGGTTTTTAAGCAACTTTATCATTCTCCCCAGAGAAATGAAAAAAAAATGGGCTTCAATAAAATATATTGATTCTTTTATAATCATATGTTCTGGTTACTGAAATTAGTAGACATTTGATTGTTCCTCATATATGATACAATTTATGTTCACTATTAAAAACAACTTGAAGACATTCAAGTGGACACACCTGTATTTATGTAAGTGTGAACTTCTGTTCTAGCACTTTTTATTAGAAACCATAAACCCATGGGCATCACATTTTCACTTATCTGTTCAAAAGCATGGAACATGAATCATGAAAGGCATGCAAGTGTTGGAGTCAAATCATTATGGGTTAAAATTCTGATTAACTTGATTACTAATTTTATAGCTTTTGTTAAAATATTTAATTTCTTTGAACCCATTTTCTTGATGTAAAATGGCTTTCATGGCAATTATTCTGCAGAATTGGAAGATGGGGTGATTTAAAAAGTGAGCACTGCATTACACAAAGTCCTTCAGACATGGTAGAATTCTAATAAAAATAATGAGTATGAGTATGGTTCTTGCTCTTTCAACCCAAGAAGCAGACCAAAAAAATGGCCATTGAAAACCTAAATAATAAAAAAACAGTGTGTGCCAAACATCTAGTAAAATGTGATGCTCAAGTATGTTTTTACCAAGAAGTTCTGATGTGCTATTGTATGGTGGTGTAATTATAGGTAATTATAACAAATTGTATATTTTAAAGACCTGTAAGAAAGCATTTTGAGTTTTCATTATAAAGGAATGATGAATGTTTGAGAAGACAGTTTCATTTAACCTGATTTAAACATTACACAATGTATACACAAATGGAAATATCAAGTTATCCTATTAATATGCACAAATTCTGTTTTATGTATCAGTTAAAAATAAATTTAATTTTAAAAAGAGAATATTCACTAATTTGATGGGTTCACAAAGATTAAAAGATGTTAATAACTGTTATGATAATACTCAGGGAGAACTGGGGCTTGAATTGGAAATTTGAGAGTCTCATCAAGACTAAATTAAAAGCACCTAATTATTTTAGATTTCCAAATTCCCTCAGGCTTAAATTGAAGACTAATCTGAGATTAAAACTTAGAAGTTTGGCAATGATTCTAAAAATGTTGTTTGACTCACCTAGTTGGAGGTTTCATTTATAGTTCTAAAATTCCCTTTGATGCCATTTTTCTCAACACTGTTATTTCAATAGATTAGGAAACTGAGACTTGTGGAAATTATCTACACTGTTCAGGGTACAGAAGCTAGGTAGCAGTTGATCCTATCCCAAACCCACTCTCATTTTAGGTTTCCCAAACTTTAAAATCCCTGAAAGGTTTTTTTCTCCACATTTCACTTAAAGATTTGTACTTCAGCAAAGTTTTATTTCTTCTTATTCAAAACAAAAGCCTAAAATTCCGTAATTATCTGTGAATGTGGGCAGTAAAGATCAGACCTAAAGATACAGACTTACAAAATAGTATTATTCACATATTTAGAATCATATTAAGAACTATTCTCTCTCTCTCTCTCTCTCTCTCTCTCTCTCTCTCTCTCTCTGTGTGTGTGTGTGTGTGTCTCTCTGTCTCTCTCCTCTCTCTCTGTCTCTCTCTGTCTCTCTGTCTCTCTCCTCTCTCTCTCTCTCTCTCTCTCTCTCTCTCTCTCTCTCTATATATATATATATATATATATATATATATAAATGAAAATCTGAAGAGATTCTTCAAATTGCAAGTCCCTCAATAGGACTATTTTGTGTTTCAAGAACAGGAGAAGGACAGAGTTTCACTTATCTGCATTTTTTTTATTAGTTGCTCTTCTAGGTAAATTATTAGGTGTTTTGAAATGCATTTTAAGGAAAGCTACAATAGAGCATACTTTTAACCACATTTTAAAAATGGCTGTCTTCCTGATCCTGCTATCAAAATTAATGCACATCTTGGACTAGGGATGCAGTTCAGTGTTAGAGAGGATTCCTTGCATGTCTGAGGCCCTGGGTTCAATTCCCTCTGACAAAATAAGCAAGCAAGCAAACAAACAAACAAACAAAAAAGAAGTCTCTCAGCAAAACAGTTTTAAGATGCAGTAAGAACATTTAAGTTGGGCTCACATTAGTACATTTAATTCTTTAAAAATATATGAATATATATGAAACTAATAGATATAAAAATGGTAATTCTTTTCCCCATAAGTGAATAATACTGCAAATCATTCACGTATTATTTACAAATCAGCTCCCATATTTCTACTATTTTAATATTACAGATCTCTCCGATTTTTTCTGCTAAATTACTATTGAATCTAACACTGTATCCCTAGTCCCACAGCTATAATGACTTCAAGCATTTTCTCCTAAAATATTTTAACAGTCTCTAAATTGGTTGCCCTTCCAGGGTCTTTCATTTTCCATGCTGTTGTCAAATCTAATAACAGCACTCTATCAGCTAAACACCATCAATGGCTCCCTATGACCCAAAGGATAAATTCCAAATTACATAGCACACAAAGCTTGTCACAGTCTGGCCCCAATTTGCTCTTGTTCATCTAGTGTCATTATCTCCCTCTTATATGACTTCCAGTCATAGCCAAATTGTGTAAACCACATGCTGTTTCAAAACCCCATTACATCTTTGCACATGCCATTCCCTCTGTGTGAAGAATCCCTTCTTCTTTTTCCTATAAAGGAACTTTTACTAAACCTCTCAGACTGCTCACTTCCACAAGGTCTTCCCTACTCCTGTCTGCATTTCAGACAATGTTTTGCATATATTTCTACCCCCAATCTAATTTATGTCATTACCTGAATATCACTTTTCCCCCATTGAACTTTGTTTTGAAGACAGGAATTTATTTGTCTTTCAAACTCCAAGGCATAGCATAATGCATGGAACAGAAAGACAGGTGAGTAAATGTTGAATGAATGAAGAATGAATGAATGAATGGGGAAAGCAACAGAAAAGAAATCAGAAAAAAAGTTTCAAAATGAACCAATGAGCATGTAATTTAAAAGAAGCTACCTGATGTAATAACCCAGTAGCATATAGCATACTGCATTGTATTATCATAATATTACTATTATATCACCTTATTTTATATTTTAGTAAAATACAATAGAATAGGAATTAGGAAAAAAGTCATGTGACCAAGAGTCTGCCCTCATGCTCCTAAACTAGCAACATTCCAAACTACTGTATGTGAACTTTTTTTTTTCTTCTTCTTCTTTTTTGACTTAATTTTACAATGTTGTATTTGTATTTGGTAGAAAGATGAGTTGGAGTTGAGGATATAGCAGAAGAAGAGAAATAGAAATTCACAAGCAAACTACAAGACATTATCTACCTTGGATATAATCTAAAATTTTAAGGCATAGAACTTAGAAACTTCAGAGTTTCTTAGGTTGGGCAAATGATAATAAATGATAACTAATAATACTTCATTTACTATATGGAATTACTCTATTGTTTAAATAAGAATGCATTTGGTAATAAGGCCATTTAAAATCATAAAATTTTATTCAAGGATTAACTTTTTTCCACCATTAAAATTTGGCTTATGAAAAAGGGTCATTGTTCTGAAATTTCTCACTCTTCATATTCTCAAATTACTTTCATGAGTAACATGTACATTCTTCTGGCTAACTTGGATTGCAATTTTAACAAAATTAAAATAAGTGAGAACAATAATACTAGTCTTATCAGAGAAAACAAGAGGTCAGTGACCAAAGTAACATAGAAGTTATTGATATAAAAATCTCATTTTCCACCTACAAATATGCACAGCATCCTCTTTTGTTTATGTGACAAGTGCAAAGAGGAGAATAATCCAGTTCCTTTTTATGAATATGACAAATGAAGGTCTCTTTCTTTCATTGGCTGTGAAGTTAGCATAATTCAGGGTAGCTACATTTAGCACCTCATTAGTAACTACCAGCTAATTATTGGCCTGTGTACTCAGGTATTGGCAGATGCCTGACAAGGAACTTAATGAATTTTTCATTAGTCTTTCTGTGAGAAGCTTCAGAAGAAAATATTTCTGAAGGAAAAAATCTCTTACTTTTCTTTTCTCCCCTTTTTGAGCCTCAAGATATTTTCTAAATCAATTTTTTTTTTTAAAAAATAACATTAAGCTGGATTATTTGTCAGCCAGATAATTTGTTCCTTAATACATTTTGTACAATTTCTCTCTGATATATAAATTCTTCTACCTGAAGACATTACCAGTACCATGACTGAAGGATACTTTGTTCATATGCATTTAATTTTGTATTGTTTTTCAGAAGACTAGTTGCCTATACATTGTACACTTTTAAAACAATAACCAGAGGGTGTAATGGATAGTTTTTCATGAACCTAGCATTTTTAAGTAGTTTTTGACACACAAACATAAAAGGCTCAACTAAAATATACGTAAGTATTTTACACCATGGTATATTTTTAAACATTTACCTATGAAACAAAAGTTTCTGTAACTTTGTTGTATAGTTAAAATTTAGCTCAAATTAATATATTTGCAACAACCTTGTGCTCTTCATGAATGCTAAAATTGCACAGGTTCATGGTTATATAGTTAATTGCCACAAAAAAATTTCAATTATATCTTCTGAGAGTTATGCAGAATATTTCATTTGATTCTTTGGGTGAGATTTAACTTCTGAACTCAAAGTGTGATTTTGATTTTTCAATATTACTTTTGCTTTAATTAAAATCCTAAAGTAATCTCGAATTCTTCACTCAAATTGCATTTTTATGAATATTTTATCTCTATAATTGGAATGTCAACACTAAATAAATGATTCATCCAAATATACTCATCATACCTCAATGCTCTTATCCTTAAGAAAGCACCTTTAAAAACTTTGTTGGCATTTTTATTTAAAAGGATGTATCTGATTACATATCAACTCAGAGAAATTAAGGTAAAATTCAAAGTGGTGTGGCCTCAGCACCTTTTACATTTCTTGGTTTGTTTGTTTGCTTTTTCCTTTTGAAACTCAGGGTCTTCATACTTCTCAGGACTTCACATGGAAATGTTTCATGGTCTCATCTGACTTTTGACAAAAAGCTTTTCTTCTTTCCTAAGCCTTCCTTTAGGAGTTCTGTGATAATCTTAATACCAGAGAAGAAATCAATCTGTTGGGATAGGCCATTCTAACAGGTTGACTTTATTTGGGAATACTCTGTAGAAGTTATATTTTATGCAATATTTAGAAATGAAAACACTTGAGAGTAAAGGGGAAATTAGGTCACCAAAAATAATAAAGAAACATTTTACTTCTTGATTCAGTAAAAATATAAGCTTAAAAAGCTTGTGTATTTAAAATATTTGAGGGTAATTTGGATCCTTTGTAGTTTCCACTATATCCATATCATATTTATCCATATTGCATTTATTGTCTAATAAATAGACATGAATGCTGTGAAAATACTTTGTGTGCAACCAGAGACTTGAAAATTTGTGCTCTATATTTATAATATGAAATGAATGGCATTCTTCCATCATATATAACAAATTAGAATATATAAATAATTTTTAAGAATTATATTTACTCAGGTTTTAAAAAGAAAACTGATATTCTATCAGATTGCAATAAAACTTCACATTTAGAAGAAAATATTCTGTTCTTCCAAATCAGCTGGGATATATGAATATATTCATTTATAAAACTAGCACACATTTACTATAAATTTAGGAAAAAATAATTTGAAAAATTTTGAAGTATCAAAATTTTTTATGTATAAATTATATAACTTCTGATAAATATATACAATTCTAATTTATTTATGCTTTCATAAAAAATTGTAATAATGAAACCTTAAATTAAGAAATGTATTTGATAGGAGAAAGCATATAAATGAAATATATATTTCTAAAGGAACATTTTATGCACTGGTAAAATAATGACTCATGTATACTGCCAACCTTTGTGTCTATGAGATCCATCCATGTTGCTAAATTCAATGTGGTTTTCATCGGCCCAGTAGAGTCTTTGGTTGACATAATCTATTGTTAGTGCCATAGGTCTAGCAATCTTTGTTTCTATGACAACACTTTGATTGGTCCCATCCATTCCGACACGGCCAATGTGAGGATACTCACAGCAGTCAATCCAATACAAATACCTAGGAAAGAAAATCAATAGCCATTTTGTTTACAGCATTCTGGAAGAAAAATATCACATGATGTTTCACTCTTTTTTTGCTCTGTTATTCCTAAATTAATTTTTGAATTATAGGTCTCTGAATTATAGATCTCACAGAAATCCTTCAATGTAAATTTTTTCTTGTGAATTTTTAAACTAATCACATAGAATGGTTTAAAATATTCACTTAATTTATACATTTCCCTTAAAAATATTATATATAGAATAAGATATTTTACAAGTGTTAATATATTATAGATGTCCCAAAGTAACAAATGTACATTTCAAAAAGACATCTACAACATTGGAGAAATTTCTATCTAAATCTGTGTTTACTTCTATGTTTGTATGTATGTACATATCTATTCACCAATCTGTTACTTTGGTTTCTCATAGGTGAAAAATTCAAAAAACCAATAGAAGGATGCATTTCATTTACTTGAATATGCATTGTCAATGTGGTAGCCCCTAGCCAGTGACTGTTAAAGTTTAAACTGTACTTAATCAAATAAACTATATTGTATCAAATAATATTTAATAAACTAGATTCTTCTTCATGCTAGGTATATATTATATGTCCAATGACCATGCATCTATAGTGGGTATTCTATATAATGGCAAAGATGAAGAACATGCCTGTCACCACAGAAAGTTCTATAGGAGAGCACTGATTTAAATTATGCTATTGCAAGTTCCACAGTAGGACATTCCACACATGGCAGGGGCAATAAAATAAAAGTAATATTAATATTATTGATACTAATTAGGATAAGTTAAATATAAATATTGTATTCCATAAAATACAAATAGCTGACATATCACTCAGAAATTTCATTATTTTTCAGCTTTTCCCTCAAATGTAAGAAAAGTCACTCTATTTGATTATATAGGATACATTTCATTATCTATATAATTGAAGATTTGAATTAAAAGACTTTTTATGTCTTTTTCATATTCAAATTTGAAATTTAATTCTATTAACCCAGAAAGGTTTTTCTAGGTTTCATCCTTTCTTTATGCCAAGTCTAATCCTTGGCACAATTAATTCTTCAGATTTAAAAATGTGCTGAGATATTTAGTTGAGATTCGAAATGTCCTTTAAACAGTTTTTTCCTTATAATTTTGACAAAGATAATTATATTCTGATATTTTACTTCACAATACAAAAGAAATAATGGTTTTCTGGAAAATCCACTTATTAAATAGCAGGTTGATGGAAATAATCATTATAAATAACTTGAGAATATTTTGTGTTGATCATCTTGTTAGGGTATGTATAAAGGCATGGAGTACATGGATAATAAAATAATTATTTGATAACAAAAATGCCATTGACACACTAATGAATTATGGTTCATAAAAGCAGAAATATATCTCTTGTAAGGACTAAACTAAAGGTGGAAACTTGTAAGCAGAGGTTCAAAGAGAGCTCTAAGAATGAAAACTTAAACTTTATCCAGGAAATCTCAAGTCAGCCTCTCCTGAGTCATTACTGGAATTGTTATAAATGCTTCCAAATACCTGTCTACATCAATTCTGAAGATATTTTAAAAATTCCAAATCATCAAGTAATGGTAGATGCCATGCTCTTTCAAAAGGATGTTCTATTTTTTTTAATACTGCACTATTTTTAGCATTTTTTTTTTTTTTTGGTACCAGGAATTGAACTAAGGGGCACTCAACCACTGAGCCACATACCCAGACCTATCTTGTATTTTATTTAGAGACAGGGTCTCACTGAGTTGTTTAGCAATTCACTGTTTCTGAGGCTGGCTTTGAACTCATGACCCTCCAGTCTCAGCCTCAAGAGCAGCTAGGATTACAGGCAGGTGACACTGCGCTCAGCTGTTATTTTTAGTAATTTTTTTAAAGACAGTATATGTCAGTGAAATATGTATTCCAGAAAAACACACATGCATTCTTTTCTACAATGAATTTATGGAGGAGTATCTTTCCTTCTAAAGAAGAGATAATCTCAGATACAAAATTAAAAAATCAGAAAAAAAGTCATAATGAGATGTAGTTTATCTTTAATCAGGATATGCCTACTTGCCTTACTGAGCCTGAATCTTGGGAATACTGATATATTAATTGTTTTTCCCATTAAATGTGATATGCTTACATCAATTTCTCTCTAAAGGGTTAGATACAATTAGACTTATTTGTCCTTTCACACATAATTTTTTTAACAAATGGGCATAAATGAATAAAATATAAATGTTTACATGTAATATTAAAAATTCCAAATAGTTTTAATTGAAGATACACTTTCTATTTGTATTCAGCTATAACCTCTACAGATTTTTGCCCCTACAATTAAAATATCTTAGAGATGAAAAGAGAGATTTCTATATTAGATGATTTCAACAAAAGTGTTGGAAATTGTTGGATGTGAATAATAATGCTTTTGAGTCCTTTAGGTAAATTGTAAGTTTCTAATAGTCTAATTTCCACAGGAGTTCAGTTCTTAATTTTAATCTGCATTATGAACTTTATCTGGTTAGAATCATCATAGCAACCAAGATAATAAGAATAGAAAAAGTATGTGTCTCACATCTGATACAGCACTCTCAAGTCTGGTGGGAGGCCCATAGCTGCATCTTCTCCCTGATATTTGAGCCCTTCATTATTTATTTAGCTCAAATATCCTCCAATTTACTATCAAAATGTGAGAAATTCAGCTCTAGCCTAATTTTTTTAATTACGATCTCACATTTTTTATTTCTGTGCTTTCATGTCATTTGCCTGGCCCGATGACTCTTCAATTATAAATATATCTTCATGAAGATGTAATTCACATTGCCCCCTCTGCTCTCCACAAATTATTCCTTGATTAGTGTTAGTTCACATTTTCAAGGTAGGTTAAAAGATCAAGTATATTTAAGAAGTGTTTTGTAGGATTCCTCAGAACCCTTATGCAAATGGCATTGTGATTCTCTAAGAGGAGCTGCAGGATCTCTTGTTAATCAGATAGTTTGGAGTCATACATCTATTTTCTTAGAAAACTCATAGAATTATTGTACTGGGGAAATTGTGCTTTAGTCACTTCTGGTCTACAGAATCTCCTTTCTTTGTTACAAGTGTCACTGAACCACACATGATGATATAGGTTCTCATGACTCATAATCAGAGAACTGTATCCTAAGAGTAAATGATGGAACATTTCTGATAAATTCCAAAGCTATGCTTAATTAAGCAGATAGACAAATTTGTTTTGAATAATGATTGACAGAGACCATTTTATATAGCAGATAATTCTAAGTACTAGGGGGATGGAGGTAGACACTTTTGCCTTGAAAGATCTTTCTGTGGATTCAGTAGAGGCATATTTTTTTGAAAGTATAAAAATTAAATAAAAATTAAAACATATGAAGATAGAACTATTTTACTACAGAACTACAAAATATGGAAGTAAATTTTACCTCGAAGGAGGGAGGCATTTCTAAGATGGCTTGTGCTCATTATCAGTCTCTTAATGAAAATCTTATTTTTTAAACTAGCTTAGAAATTCCATAAAAGTAATGATCTCTCTGTTAGATTTTAGGAAAATGTCAAATTTAGGATTTAATTTTGGCTTTGTATGGGGTACCTGCCTGTGATTCCAGTAGCTCTGCAGGCGGAGGCAGGAAGATTGCAAGTTTGAAGCCAGCCTCAGCAACTTAGTGAGGCCCTAAGCTACCTTGCCATATCCTGGCTCAAAATAAATAAAGAATGGCTCAGTGGTTAAGCACCTCTGGGTTCAATGTCTGGTACCAAAAAACAAAACAAAACAAAACAAAAAGATTTAATTTTGCAACAGTTATTATAAATTATGTATGTCATTAAGGACTTCACTGATAAATGTACTGATCAAGTGAGACCCTAAAAGGTTATGCTTTTTTTTTTTTAAAGAGAGAGTGAGAGAGGAGAGAGAGAGAATTTTTAATATTTATTTTTTAGTTCTCGGCGGACACAACATCTTTGTTGGTATGTGGTGCTGAGGATCGAACCCGGGCGAGCACGCTACCGCTTGAGCCACATCCCCAGCCCAAGGTTATGCTTTTTTGATTATGATAGCACTGTAACTGGAATAAGTATTCATTTCTGTAGTAAGTTACTTACTTTTAGACTAGCTTCTTTTCTAACAACATTATGAAAGTCATCAGTCATTAAATCCTAAATACAGATTACCTGAATTCAAATCCCAGGTCCTCCTATTATTAGCTATGTGAACCTGGAAGTTTTAGTTATCTCCCCTGATCTTAGATTTATTCAAATCCCAAAGAGTCAATAATAGTTTTTTTTAAATAGGGTCATTTTGAGGATTAAATGAGATGCATAAGACAAATTTAGATTTTTTAAATTTTTAATTTTTTTAGCTGCAGATGGACACAATATCTTTATTCATTTATTTATTTTTACATTGTGCTGAGGATTGAACCCAATGCCTCACATGTATGAGGCAAGAGCTATCCCTGAGCCACAGCCCCAGTCCCCAAACTTAGAATTTTGATAAGCACATAGCAAATGTTTAGCAAATAATAGCTAGTGTTTAAACTACTTTGGATATGAATATGTGCATTGATTTATTTTTTGGTTTAATAGAATACTGTTTCCTGTTGCCTCCAGATTGCATGTACATTATTATATGATATAGATGGATTTTATATATGTTATTACTTACATATTTGCCAGTTTAAGTACTCATCAGTCAGAAGAATATTTGAAAATATTCCACAACATGGAACAAAGTATAATTTAAATGAATAAAATATCAATATTAATAAGAATTTATTATTTCAATAACAGTTAGCTAACTTCTAATGGCGAAATATCACTTCCTTTCAAAAAAGTCTCATTTACTATTTTATTCCAAATATGTAAATAAGTCTACACTAAACAAAATGATAATTTTGCTTTGTAAACTACAACCCCTAAATAACTACCTTTGTGAAAAAAAATTGTTGTAAATAATTAAAGAAAAAAATAAGACATCAGTGAAAATGTTGAAAGAAGAGCTCAAATTCTATCTAGATAATATGCAATATTTACCAAAGAGCATGTAAGAAAAATCTCAGCTCCAAATAGTACCTATTGTGTAAGTTATAACCAAGTATAAACATATAAAAGAATGTCTGCTCGTAACCATAACAACAG
This sequence comes from Ictidomys tridecemlineatus, assembly GCF_052094955.1. Classification (NCBI taxonomy): domain Eukaryota; kingdom Metazoa; phylum Chordata; class Mammalia; order Rodentia; family Sciuridae; genus Ictidomys; species Ictidomys tridecemlineatus. Next base: position 112,721,649 of record NC_135483.1, read on the forward strand.
GCTTCTGGATTCTGAGGTTGTCTTTTATAGTTGAACATAATACATTATTTTTCTTTAAAATGAATTAAGTAGAAGTCTTCTCACAGCTTTTATTTTTTTCTAAAATCAGGCAATAAATTTAGAAAAGCTTCTTCCACTTGTAATTATTTCTAATCTGAATTATAAAATTAATCATTTATATTCACTCCCTATGAATTTTACCCAAATATAGGAATATTGAAATCAGCTGTGAATAAAAATTAAAAATTGGTGGAAAATATTTTTTCTATGTGACTGTAAAGTTTGATGAAATATTTTTGTGCTTCCTTGCAAAAATAATAAACTGAATTTTCATCCTGGTATGCTTTTCATTCTCTCACAATGAAAGTTCCCTTATGACTTCTCTTTGAAACATGCAGGTTATTTACATATCAATGTACCAGTTTGTGCATAGGAGCAGGTGCAGTGTCCCTGTAGCTATAACCCCATTCTCTGTGTAACTCCAGTTACCCATTTATTATTTTCGTCAACAGTGAATTTAACAGTCTCTATGGTAGGTAAAAACAATGATTAAAATATGGTTTCTGTGTTAAGCTACTCATTTTCTAGATGGAGAGATAAGACATTTACACTAAAAATAGTCCTATAATGGTAAGTGTTCAATATGTGGGGGTCACTTAGGCACATTTCAGGAGTGTTTCTGCTGGTGAGAAAATTATATTTCTGCTGATCTTAGAAAAGTAGTATTCTGCTTGGAGAAATAATAAGAACTAGTATAAACTAAGATATAGACTCATAAAATATGCCTTTCTAAATTTGTTTGATTATTATCTTTATTGGCAATAAGGGATACAGTTACCAAGTATTTAAAATATCTTTCACATTATTTTTGTCCTTCACATTTTTATTAATATATATTCAAATTCAAATTAGGGTCTACTATTATTTTCTTTAGATTTGCTGATAGGTTTTTTAGGAAAAGAAATTCATGAAAAACATCTTTTAAAATAAGACCTGAGGCTACGGTTATAGCTCATTGGTAAAGCTCTGCATAGCATATTCAATCCCAGCACAGCAACAAAAATAAATTCATAAACGAATGAATAGATAAATAAATAAACACTATATGTGTTTTAAAAATCCATGTTTATAATAATTTAGGCAGTTTTCTCCATTTTTAAAAGCTCACATCATCTATATTCTAGTTTTTTATGACTTTTAAATAACTATTGTTAAAATGGAAAAAAAATAAGAGAATTGTGGTTCTTTCTTTTCTCTCTTGTTTAGGGAGCAAAACATGTTCATGATCCAAGGTCATTTTGTTATAGGGAAACTCTAAAGAGATATAGTAAGAAAAAATATGCAATCAATGACTGAAAACTGAGTTGAACCTGCAGCTCAATAGCTTTTTAATTAAATGATTCTAAGACAATTAGCCAGTTGAAAATTCTTAAACACGCTATAAGGAAAGTAATAAAAACAATCATGTCTTTCTAGAGATTCTGCATAAACAGTACGTGCATCTACAGTAATAAAGATAAAAATTCCCTAACTCATTAAATGCTAAAAAATATTTATTTTCATTTTCATTGTTTTTATATGAGGACTTTCAATCCCAATAGGTTTATAAAATGGTCATTTTTCTTTCTGGAATCTGCCACTTAATTCTGGAAAATTACTCTTCTATTTACCAATGTGCCCAAGCCAGGTGTCTTGAAAGTTTCATTTGTTGTCATTCTGTTATGTTGTTTTGTGTTGTGACTTATTCTTGGTTCTCTTTTACTCTGTAAAGTGAACCAGTTCCACACCTCTATAGTTGTGGAATATGTTCCAATCCTATGAGTTCCTTGTAATTGATTGGATATAATATGCTCTTTTCTGTTTCTGTGTGTTCCTACAAAGCCTGTTCTTTCTGCCAGAAACATCTTCTGCTCTGAAGTGCACCATATAACTTTGCTACATATTACTCTAGTTCTGTTAACTAGGCCTACCACACATTCACTTTAATATAAATTCTAAGATATAGATAGCATATCCTGAAATATAATTCATATTGGTCTTTTGCTATGATAACCTAATGTGACAGCTTAATAATTAGAAAAGATAAAATTATGTTCAACATAGTTATAATATTATATCCTCCATTCTGTTTTAAAATGCCCATACATATTTTTCATAAACAATGATTTTTATAACTATTTAATGTAAATTATTTAATTACCTCAATATTATTATAAATTTAAAAACTCATTCATAAGTTAGACTGGATAACAGGATAATTAGAATAAATTTTTGAAAAAAATTCAGATTACAAATGAGCTGATAGGTAATAACCAAGAAGATGATCCATCTGTCTACCTGTTTTTAGTAACTATTACATACAAATTGATTGTTATAATTGGCATATAATTTAAAAAATATAGAAAGAAACCCCAAGATATGGCCTAACAGCTTATTTGTTTCATTACATTAGACATTCCAGTGATCATTAAGTAAATCCTTGTCTTATCCCTGATACCAAATATCAGGAAAGGAAACAACTCACTGGGAAATGGGGGTCAATAGTATTGGCAAATTCAAACTATATGCAAATCACAGTGTACTCTTATAGTGAGATGTTTTTATTAAATAATCTTACAATTTAAGCTCTCACTTTGAAGCTGCATTGTACCATTTTTTTTTTTTTTTTTTTACAGTGGAGACATTTTCAGCCTCATGCTCATCTCATAAGAGGCTAAAATCCAGGTTGCTTTTTACCTCACTCTGGGGAACTAGGAAAACAGCATGAACAAAAGTGTGCCACTAAATTATGGCTATTAAAAAAGGTGGTTTTAATTGTTTTGTAAAAATATCCAATTTTTAGCAATGCTTTGCTCTTAATACGGCAAATTGCATATTTTATCCAAATATTATCCAAAAATAAAATCAAGGGAGTCTTTCATAACATCTATAATAATTGAATACTTCTGCTGTTTTAATTGACACTTATAATGGATGAGTTTAAGTTGACAACTTAAGGCTGCTTTCAGTTCATGGAGTATTCTCTTCTTACAACACAACCTGGAAGAATTAAAATATAAAACTACATTCAGCTGTATTCACTAGGCTAGGATACAGTTTTTGCTTCATAAACAGGAAATTCTATAAGTCAACTATTATGTAACAGGCAATGTTTCTTTCATTAGAAAGTCAAGCATCTGATATGGTATGAAAAGAGAAGCTGTGCCAGTTATATTGACTTTAGAAAAAAAAAGATAAGTCTTTGAACATTCAAAATAGTTTGTGGAACAATATTAGTAGAATTAAAATATTCATGTTTATGAATTGATACAGATGATAGCCAAATTTAATACATTTGGCTCATATTTTCTGAAACATTGATAGAAGCAGATTTTCATGTCTCTGTTTCAGAGACATACTATTTTAATACAGTGAGATACTTTTGAAATTTCTTTTGCATGGCAAATAAAATATTTTAAAAGACAACAAAACAATTAAAATATATATATTTATACCATATATATATTAATATATATATATTATATATACATATATATACATATATATATATATATAAAGTGAAAATGTGCCCATTACTTTGGATATTTGACTGCATTCACAGCATAATTCTTCTTTTAACAGATATTGCTTTTACCCAAATTGATGTTTTAAATTAACCTATAAAAGGTTCTATTGCCAATTATAAACTTGAGGAACCAAAAAAACAGAGATACCATATAACAACAGGAAGCAAAATCTGACTGCTACAAACAGCATGACAAATGGCAATTATTAGATATAACATAGTTTGTGAAATTAATTTAGACAGTAAAACATTACAAACACTAGTGTTTTCATAATACTTGCTACTATAATTATATCCTATTTTAAAATGTCAAACTTTCTATAAATTTGTTATTTTAACAAATGCATTGGGTAGGTAGAACTTCTACAAAGATGATCTTGGAGTATGTAATCACTCTAAATTATAGTATAAAAAATGAAAAGGTATGTATTCTCTTCCTACAAACACAACATAATTGAATGTGACAGATAATGGTCATAATCTATAGAACTCTAGAAATTATACATCAGACAGCTTTGGCACTTTAATGTGCATTCATCCCTCATCTGAAATTTCCAGGTTGCTCTCCTTGAACCTTGCAATGACTTTTCATCATCCTCACACTAAAATGCAAATGATACACAGCTCCACATGTACTTTCCCATTATTCTCACTTTCTTTTCCTCTTGAATGCATTTGATGATTCATTTTGTCATTTATTACCCATGAATACTGCTTATATCTCCTGCTATAAAGCAGTGCAGGAATTACATTGTTCATATTTGTGAACACCACCAACACTGTAACATTTGATTCAAAAGTTTGTTTTTCACTTGTCTTTTTTCAAGATTTAAATTAACTAAAATTAATAAAATATATATGTTTTATTCTTTTCCACAGCAAATGTATTGATAAGTTAGAAAAAAAAAGTTACAAACCCAGCTCGAGGATCTAAAGACAGGTCCCTGGGAAACTTCAGCCTTTTGCTAACGAGTATAGTAGGGTATAAGCCATTGAGTTTGGATACTTCAATCATCCTTTTTTCTGTGTCAGACCAATAGAGGTTTTTTCCAATCCAATCAACAGCAAGTGCATTGGGGACAGCTGTATTATGCACTACCTAATAAAATAAGAATTTAAAAACTTAATAGCATAAATGCCTAGAATGAAAACTGAGTAATCGCTTCGTTATTTTTACTGAGATAAAGAAATCTGTTTAAAACATGAGAAATGTAATTTAGATAAGAAGAAAACAATTGACCACAATACAAATACTTACTTGTTTGAGAGAAATTACTTAATATCTAATCACCCTCTGAAATTAGAAGCAGTCTTAATAAAAAAAAAATTAAACGGAAATAAAAATGTATGGACAGATGTACAATTGGTTTTCACGTTTTCATTGGAGCTTATGTATTCATTCTCTTAAAATAGGGAACAAAAATATATCACAAACATATAGGAGAAATTGTTGGTATTATTAATTTTTAACAGGTTCTGTGCTATTAGCCGTAGTATTCACCACTCTTCCAATTGCTCTTGCCCTCTTAAAAATAACTACAGCAAGAGATGAGAATGTGCAGAAAATATTTGATCCTAGACTAAAGGGAAATAAAAATATTTATACAACTGCTCTTATCAATTATAACCCATGACAACATCAAATATATTAAGGACATAGGCTTTCTGTTTAAAAAGCTGATGTGATAGGACAGAGGGGTGGGAGGGAAAGGAAGGGGCAGGGGATTAGCAAGGATGGTGGAATGTGATAGATATCATTATCCAAAGTACATGTATAAAGACACAAATTGGTACAACATACTTTATATACAACCAGAGATATGAAAAATTGTGCTGCATATTTGTAATAAGAATTGTAATGCATTCTGCTGTCATTATTTTTTTAAATATATAAAAAAAAGAATATTTAAAAAATAAAATGAAATACTGAGTTAAAAAAATCTGGTGTTATATAAAATTTCTAGTGAAATCTTCACCCAATGACAGGTGTTTCGAAGTTCTCAGTTCTTTCAAACTATGTGAGAAACAAGTGAATCTTGGAGCTGCAGAGAAACCAATGGTTGTGTAATTAAAGAAAAGAAAATGCTAAATTTTATACTCATTAATTTCCCTAATGCCATCAATAATAAATTTGCAAAGTGGCAATGTGAATATTTGCAACAATTAATGATATCAATCTTCTGTGTTGATTGCAAGGCATATTTATGCCTTTTTCCTTACCAGATTGCAGATTTGGAAAATTGACATGGCTGCTATTTAACTGAACATCAGTGAATTAGTAATCTCATGGGACAAAAACATGGATTTATTAATTTGTTATGATTAAAATAATAGAGTATTATTAGCATGGCAGTAGAAACAACACACTTTAAATATATTGAAGTATCTTCAAAAACTAAAAAAAATGTAATAAAAACTTTTAATTTCTTATAAAAATAAATGGTCAACTTTAACTAATGTAACATTCATAAAATTTTAATACAATTGTCAAAATTAAATTATAAAATTTAAAAATCTGCTAATTTGATCGATATATCCACTTGATCTGCTAGAATCAATCTCTTATCACTATCATATACTGATATTTCATTTTATGAACCTTTATTAAATAGTTATCCCGATTAAGTTGAAATATTCCTCTGTGTATGAACACTTTAAGATTTCATGAATATTTTAATATTGATTGCTTTTAAATGTTTGGTGATATTATGAATGGTTACAAAAAAGTTAAAATAATTGAAGTCTCATCTACTTAAATTTACAACTTATTTATAGTATATTTTGTTGCAAATATATAGTACTTATAATTGGTTTTAAAATTCAGAAAAGTCATAAAACAGAAAAGTCATATCAAATAGCTCATAATATGAAAGTTATGTTTATTTAATCTTGATGCTATCAAATCAGAACATTCATGATTTTACACATATCACAGGCATGCAGTTTTTCCATCTATAGGAGGTTAATTTTAATAATGCTACAACTTCAATCAATACTCTGATATTTATTTTTTAATTAAAATGGTAATATCAACTTCCCCTTGTATTTAAATCAACATGAGTGAATCTTAAGCATAAATCATTCAAGCTAAAGACATCCATCATATTTTCTAAGGATATGGACTGGTTTCCAAATTTTATTTTATTAATTTGATTTTTATGGTATTATAAATAATTGCATTATAATAAAACATAAGGATAAAAATGTTCTTATTTCATATTTAAAGCAATTATTATTAAATTACACAGTAAAATTGAAATGAGGGTAAGACAAACTAAAAGTCACCTCATTTACATCAAAGAACATATCCCTATTATAATCATAGCAATAAAATATTCAGCACTCTTATTACTGTAATATTTAATTACCTTGACGTCACTTCCATTTAAACACATTCTATTTATGCGGCTTCCATTAGGTCTGCTAGAATCAATCCAATAGATGAATTCTTCTCTATAATCAAAGTCTATAGCAATAACATTGTTTAATCCCTAAAAACAAAAGAAAAATATTTATAATAACAAGTCATAAAAAAGTATTTATAAATATTTAGGAGTTCATGAGAATCATTATCTCCCATTGATTCTCAAGTTATTAAAATAAATAACATTAGTGACCATTATTATTAAGATCAGTCAGCATATATTTATAATTTCACCATAGTATGCACTTTAAAAGCTGTATAATTTATTTAAAAATATTTTCCAAAGAGGATACAACATTTTTGGAATGTTTATAGGAGTTTAGATAGCCAAGAAGGTGGGAAAAATAATTTAAGAAGGCATTTCTTAATGTTGACAATAAATTTGATGCCTTTAATAATGTCTGTTCTACGGAGTAAACAAAAAAGAGCATTCATCTAAATTTGGACAGTAGAAAATCCTTAAAGAATGATGTTGATTTCTGGATTACCATGTGATGAGTGAGGAAGGAAGGTTTTAAGAATTTTACTTTCTGCAATAGCTCTTGTTCCCAAAACATCAATGAGCTTCCTTTTTTCATGCTTCAAATGGCTCCTCAGGCAGTAGAGTGTCATATTAGAATTTAAAAGTTATGACCTTAGGTGAGTATTTGACCAAGGAAGAAATAGATATTCAACATCTTTTTATTCTACTGGTGGAAATGTGAGAAAATGCCTCCCTTCAGACCCACAGTTATGCATTTTTTAGTAGGTAATGAAACAGAACACAAATTCAGCTGTTGGGTTTCTAGAAGTTACAGAGTTTTGGTTGGCTGTTCTGCTATTTACTTAGAATTGGGGATAGTACATCAGAATCTGGGTATTTTGTTTGTAGTGAGTTGTTTAAATGATTTCAGAGTTTAAATCTGATCTCTTTTAGTACTGGCATATTTGCTACTTTATGAACTAACAAAATTTGGGTCACAATTTAAATTGTGTTAACTCATTTTAAGGTTAGAATAGTTTATTAGTATGCAAACTTTTACACATTATTAAATAATTAATGTTATACTCTCTTGGTAAAACCCCAAGAGACCTTTGTCATGTGTTTATAACTATGTAGAGCTTGCTTATATCAACATTCACCCTAGAAATGTTCTTACACCTCAAATTGTAAAACAGTTGTAGTCTTATGGGTAAGGATCAATACCTTCAGGGAAACAGATTTTTTGTTTGCTCTTGTTTGGTATGGGAGCAAGCTGTGGGAAAGTATAGGAAGATGGTAATTCCCAGGTCTGAGTTCAGTTCCCAAATCTAGTCTCAAAATTCAGAATCTGATAACAAAAGCAACAGTGCCATAGATCTACATAGTCCTTTATAAAATTCAGGCCAAGGATAAATGGCTACTATTCAGACTCCATTCAGATATTTGTTTCTCCTTTCATCTTGCAGCAAAGCTGAATTCTAGAAATAATGGTGCCAACATCACAAATTCAAATCTTACACTTTTATTTGGCTTACTATGGACGATCTTTTTCTTCAGTTCCACATTATAAACCTAATCTGAAATATCCTAACCCCATGTAATTGCATGATGTTGGTCATAAATAGGAGATACAGGTAGAAAACATGACTCAGGATAAATTCCTCAGTAAGCTCAAATGAATAAATGCAAGCACATTTCTTAGGGACAATATTCCTAATCAAGAATAATGATTATAAATGGTGAAAAATGAAAAATAATGTTTAGTCTCAGTTTCAATAGATTCCTTAAGTATCCATTCACATACTATTAACTAAATGCACTTAACTATATACATCTAGGAAAGTGGCTATGAAAAAAATCAAATTTCTAAAATATAAATTAAGTGTATTCTAGCAAGTTCCATAGAGAGATTTTAAAAATCACCTCAATAGTCTTTTACAATATCCTCTCTGTTCAAATGCTTTTTCTCTCTGGAGGAAATAATGTAAATGGATTAGGCTTCTGTGTTGGTTTGGCAATGGACTAAATTAGAGAGCTTTATAGGAAAAACGTGGAGAAATTTCTTGCTAAGTTTAGAAAGGATTTACAAACAATCCCCAATCATGGCAGAATTTCTTTCTTAGCAATAATCAATTTAGATAATAAAAATCCAATTCCAAATTTAGCAAGTCAAGTATAAGAAATTAAAGCTGTAAATGCCAAGGAGCTGAATGTGTGAATCCTGACATATCTATTTGGACAAGCTGGGCCTTTTTCAATGGCTTTACTCTTAATCCCCACAGAAAACTCTGCAATTCTCTCTTTGTAGAATCATATGCAAGGAACATTAAAACAGCCAGGGGTATGGTCAAAATAATGCCTGAAAACTAGAGTCATCCCAGTGGTTTCAGAGCTGAAAATTGGTTTCATCAAAATCCTATTTGCTTCTTTCATTTCTGTAGTTGAAGACTTGCACCCTTTGGTTCAAGATGATTAATTTAGGAAATTGTGTTTTGTTTCTCTATACAATTTACTGGGATAAAAGCACTGCTAGAATTGCATTGCATAACATATTGGAAAGTTACTTGACTAATTTTCATTCCTAAAATCTATGTTATTAAAATACATTTTCTTAGCATGGCATATGAATTTAAACTATAGGTGGCCTAGCACCACACCTGTATTTTAGAATACACAACTTTAAAAAAACAATTTTAATACTTGTTATAAACTTATTAAATAAAATTTTATGAGACTATTACTAATGATAACAGAACAAAATTTAACATATTAGGATAAATCATTTTTTAATCAGCTATACATAAAAGTTCCAAACAACCAAGGCCTTTTCATTTATTTGAGTTAAGAGATAATGTGAAGAGATAATTAATCACCTCCCTCTGTCTTCTAATTCATTCTACATATGTGAATAAAGTCTCTAAAGAGGAAAATGATTTTACTGCTTAAAACTCCTTAAAAATTTTAAAGTGCTATGATAAGATTGTGGTTAAAAATTTGTTCCCTCGAAGAAATAATACATTCCAAGCAGCCCATAGGTAAAACCTGATATTAGGCTTCTCTCATATCAAGTTTTGGAGTATCTGTTTCCTTACTCCAGAATTAACACTAATAAATGTTTCCCCAAAACATAGGTGTTCAGGGTCTTAATGAACTACCTTACCTTCTTCTTTCCTTATTCATTTTCATAAACTTAAACACTAAGAAAAATATCTAAAATTCCCCTACTTATGTACTAATAATTTGCAGTAGTCTAAAATGATAGCATCAGGGGAAAAAAAAGAGCTATATTAAAGAATGTACTAAAGTAAGTCTATTATGAGAAACAGACTTAAATGAAGCATAGAAGAAAAAAAAACATTTTGTTTCACTAGGAATAATCTCAGACAACACACTTGCCATGAATGACCACAAAAGGGATACCAACGAAAATGTCCTGAGCCTCATCAGGGTTGGAGAATGAAACAAAGAACTGATCCAGAAACTGTTCTCATGAACACAATCAATATTGTTGCTATATTAGTTAACCTTGTGGTTTATCTGAGCGTAAAAATAAGGCATTCTCAATAGAAATTACTTCCTATTAAACTAAAAATGCATAGTATGAAGAGTGAAATGCCAAAAATACTAGTTAAGAGAAAAAAAACATATCCCTTTTCCAGATACCACACCAGAAAATCAATGGCTGGCATATCTCATTTTAAGTTTATAATGGATAGAGGGACTGAGAAGACGTAGACACAAATTAGATAATTTTCAATGTTTTGCAGTTTTAATATGTTTAAAAATACACTGTACAGAAAAAAAAAGAATTAAACTAGATCATGTAGGAAACAGAGTGGGAAGCAAAGAAAATTTTCATTTTATGTTTATTCTTAAAACTTCCTCCCAAATGATTACTCTTATATTATCAACTTCCCAAAAGACAGCTGTCTAATTATTATACTTTAGATAGCTTTCTGTTTGGTTTTCATTAATTCCTGAAAATGTTTTAATTTTTGTACAGTTTTTCACAGATCCATTTTTGAAGAAAGGGTCAGTGTGACATAGTGGAAATTAGCGTTTCACTCCAAACTCTGAGAAAGAGCCTAAATCCACAGACATTCAAAAACAGGGCAAGTACACATGCTGCAAGGACATGGATTATCTGAAGACTCCAGTGGACTGGAGAGCATGAATTCTAAATCAAAATGGTAACTGCTACACTGTTCGGTATGTGATCATTCAAGAATGTGATGCTAGCACCATATACTTTTCTACTCTTCATAAACAGCCAGAAAATCTGGATTTTCATGTAAAATACTTCAAGTATATTTTTAGTGCATTAGTTAGACATATTTGCATATAAACAGTTTTTTTCTGTTTCAATTCTCAATACTTCCCATTTCCCTCTCCATTTCCTTCTCCCTGATATCTTTCTTGCACACTCTGTTGACACTGTTGTTCTTCCTTTTCCTTCTCTCTCTCTCTCTCTCTCTCTCTCTGAAATTCAATCTGTTATCTAGAAGAAGTCTGGAAAAATGTGACTCTGCCAGGATTAGTCAATCTCACACTGGCTAATAAATATGTGCACTTAAAGTTACTCTTACTACTAAAGCGAAATGAAGAAATTTCTGAAGCTGCAGTGAAGAAATACAGCAGACAGTAGTAAAATGAGTGAAATGCCTTAACTTTTATTAAGGGCAGTCAGCCCTCCATATATCTTTGTGCTCTGTATCCATCAATTCAACTAACCACCATTAAATATCATGGGAAAAATTACATTTGTACTGAACATGTGCAGATTTTTTTCCTTCTGATTGTTCTCTAAAACTGACACTATTTGTAAAGTATGTATATTATGCCAGATATTATAAGTAAAATACAGATGAATTTAAATATGTGTGAGGATGTGTGCACATTATATGGAGATGCTATACAATTTTATATAAGAAACTTGATCATTTATGCATTTTGGATTTTGCTGGGAATCCTGAAACCAATCTCTCTCTGAGATACTTAGGATGACTATAAGTCTTCTTTGTTTCCAAAAAGTCACCATATAAATGGTCTCTTTATTTATATCTAACACTCTCATAAACATATCACAAATATGAGAAATGTCCTTAATGTTGATGTATTGTACAGTTGGAGCAAAGTCATTTATAGACAAACAGATACAAGATACAGATTCCAAGGAAAGACGTTTCTCTTAATAACTAAAATATGCTCTAACTAAGTGTATGTAACTTCCCTAGTACATGTAGTTTCACTCTATTTTTAATTTGAATTTGGTCTATTTTCATTGCATACCTGGAGGAAAAAAAAAACATTTGTGCTGAATAATTCACAGTTCTATATGCTATTACAAAGTGTAAGTCATAATTTTTCCATCTCAAATCACATATAAAAATAAACTCAGAGAACAGGAGTCAAACACAAAAACACATCAGCCCAGCTTCTCTTGAAGTGGGTGGTACTGAGAGAGGAGAAGATAAGACTGAAAACACCTTTTTTTGAGACCTTGCAGTCACGACTCTTATACTCTCACTTTTATTCTCCTGATGATTCCAATTTTTAAAGACTAGGTATGGTCTGTCCTATTGTATTTCCTGGTTTTATGAACAGGAACATGGAATTCAGGAAAAGGTTACTTTATATCTCAAGGTGGGAAAACAATTTGGGTAATTCACAAAACACTTTAAAAGAGATTGTTATGCTTTCTGTAATTAAGCTATTCCTGAGATAATATTTCTCTTGAATTAATTATGCCTTATTATCTTTACCTTCTTCAGTGCCGTATGATAAGGCAGTTTGAAAGCATTACCTGCTCATCACCCAAAAGAAGAGCATTTATGTAATATTATATATATGCTTATATGTGTATGCATCCATAAATATTTGCTATATAAATTCTAACTGTCCTGTATTTCTGCAGTTTGAATGCATGCCTGGAGAACACATAATAAATGTTACGGAGTCATACCTGTTTTAAAAGTGTGTAGTTGGAGCCATCAGTGCTAATTTTCCTTATCTCGTGATGATCAGCAAGAATTAGAAAAGGTTCCTCATCTAAATTCCAAAGCAAAGAGCCAGTTAGACATTTAATATTTATGATCTCTTCTGTTTAGTTTCAGTAGTTTAGCAGCAATGTAAATTCAAACACACTGTTGTTCTGGTAGATTAATGGTTTAAAAGTTTATACTCAGCAATGTGGTCAATAGTAAAAGAAAAGACAGCAAATGCCATTGGGAGTACAGAAATCTACATAATTCTGAGTGCATTCTTCTCTTACCCTCAATTTTATTGGCCATCCAAATATCTGATCTGGCATTAGTAGAAAATATCTGCTGTTACATTCTGATTTTATAATGTATATTTTTAAAAAAGGATAATCTACACCTATCAAAAAATTCAATGGTTCAACTAAACTCTCATATCAGAAAATTTCTCCTTGATCATCAACCAGTTAAATTTTAGAATTACCTGGGTAGAGGTCAAGTGGAATCATTGCACAGATACACTTTTTTCATGCGCCTGAGGACTTGTCTTAAGTGATTTCTGAACTCCAGGCTCTATTTTTTATTTATTAATTTTACCTTTTCTCATGGGTCTTATTTTTTAATCCTTTATTAATCTGTAATTCCTTCAAATGAGACTGCCCATTGTGTTCTACTATCTCATTTATTTTAGAATCTAGGAAAGAGCATGATAAAGTTTGATCTTGCTCAATATATAGAAAGATCCTCTGTACCTTATTTTGGTGTCCTCTTCAGAATTTATTTGCAAGTCAAATACATTATTAAAGAAAAGAATTTCAAAAAGTGCTGCACACTATATGCATTTGAATACATATTTAAATAAAGTCAATTTGATCATATTTTCAATTATTATAATCCTGGAAAAACTCAGTAAACTATTTGTCTTGTATGTCTTTGTAAACATGTTCATATACTTATTTGCCAAAATATGCAAATTTAATGTTCACAGAAAAAAATGGGAAAACATTTCAAAAGATAATCACTTTATGTGTTTTAATGTGCACTTTATTATAAATCAAATAATGGTATGGTTGTTTTGAAATTTTTCATTCCTTCCTTTGCTGTTTTGTTTCATATTTAATATGTAAGAGTAAGGTATTAAAATAAGGTATTATTAGACCCTGCTACTAAGGTTTCAGTGTATACTCTAACATTCACATTGGACATTCTTATTTTATCTATGACAGCACTCTTAATCAGTTATCCCAATCTTTAATGTTGAGGCCAAATTCAGATTTATCATACTTTTCAACTCAAAGTTGGCTCTTAATTAGAAGATGTCTTGCTATTCCAGTCAATATTATTTCAAATTCGTCTGAGGCTATAACTCAGTGGTAGAGTGCTTTCCTGGCATGGCTGAGACCATGGATTTTATCATCAGCACCCCCACAAAAAAAAAGCATGTTTGTGCATGTGTGTGTACATACATATAAACACATACACAGTTTCAGACATATAAATATAAAATTAATCAGTTAATTTCTACACTAATACTTAGAAAACTATTTTTTAAATTCAAATATAATTGGTTTAAAAATTTGAACTGTCTTTACTTCAAAAACTTCACTTCAAGAACAGATTTTTTATATTCAAAGTCATTATTAGGTTCTAATTATTATTACTAATGTGAAACAATTATTTCATGGTTACATGATATTCGAATGGATATGTAATCATTAGCATTTGTCTTTTCTACACAATCCTCTATGAAAAGTCTATTGAAGAGAAACATTGGCTGCTTTTAACATTTTATCTCTTTTTCTTGCAGCATGTCACTAAACGCATCATGTAGCCCACAGTGAGCTGCCAGAAGCAAGAAGGTTGGCATATAAAATGATGGGCTCTAAATGATATCTAATTGATTCAGTAAAGAATATTCAAAGAATAAGTGATAATGAAATGAAAAATTAAATTTAGTTGACATTTTTCTCTGTAATGTACAAAGTTTTAAGCTGTTTTTTAAAATACTTATTTAAAAATTTTTATCCTTGTTATCTACTTTGTTAATAACAAAATATCTAATGTCACCAACATATATCTATGTGAGAAACCAGTAATATGTTTCATTTTAAGAGAGCTGGATATACCCTTGAACACCATTGTTTTTTACCCACTTTAATAGTCATTCACATATATCGTTGTGTATCATTATAATTTTTTCCCATAGTAGTTTACAATAATTTTAAAGTTTTGTGCCATGCTTTATTAAATCTCTAATTTAATAGTCATACATACTAATTGGAATAATCAGAGCTTTAATAATATTTGTTGAATCATTGGAAGGATTCAAATAGTATTATATACCTGACTTGCTATTAGTATTGTTGATTATTATTATTATTATTATTATTATCATCATCATCATCAATAATCTGTTATTCTCCTTGGCAAGTATGTAGGAATATATGTGGTACAATGGAGAAATAAAAATATTACAGTAATATCATAATATGCTCTTTTATGATCTTGGACAAACTTGCACTCAAGAATATGTGTTTCAACAGAATATAATAGTAACATAGTTGTTTTTCTTGGTGAGTACTCTCAAAATATAGCAAACACTTAATAATTTGCAAAATGAAAATGCAGTGATATTATAAACACAGCAGCATATGTACAGCATACAAAATCATAATGATACAGTCCCATACTGAGGAAAGTAGGCAAGATTTTTGATATCTCAGAAACAGCAAGGAGTAGTAAATTCAATAAAAATGAACATAAAATTTGAGATCCATATAGGTAACTGAGGTTGGTTCAGTGGACAAGTTCAATTCGATACCTGAAAGTGATTTGCAGCCATTTGGGTTATCAGGTTGTATTTCATACCCATCTGTACAGAGGCATTTGTAGGTCCCGTAAGTATTGATGCATTGCTGGCTACAGGGAAACCCTGAAGAGCATTCATCAATGTCCACACATGTTTTACCATCATCCTTCAGTTGGAATCCAGGCCAGCATTTGCACTGGGGAAAGAAAAATGAGCATTATCAATTCATATTATTGTCACTGTCTTTTACTATTGGATATACCTTTAGCACGATTCTAGCAAGAAAAGCACTTAACATTAGGTAATGGCAAATCCTTATGTCTTGTAGCAATTAACCTTTAATAAAAATTACATATAATATTGGAAGTTAAAATTTGAAAAATACACTTTTCCAAATATCTTCATTTGATCTTCTGGGACTGGCAAAATTGCAAAAGTTAATTTGACAGTGCTAAAGCCTTATGTCTGGAGAAAGGAAAAAGAAAACTCACAATACCTTCATGTTCTTTTGGCCTTTTCTATTGCATCATATCATGTTTTTAGAAGACATCAACAATCATAAGAATGAATCCTTATGTAGATATTTGAAGGTTTCTAACATTGTCATATGTTGTTTAATCACAGACAGAAATCTATAATGCATATGTTCTCATCTTTAGTTAACTGATGAGGATGGAAGCATGAAGGTGCCTAGGTGAAGCCAGTAAGAGAGCTGGGACTCACAATTTTAACACACAGTATGTCTCAACTAGTATTTCTTAACTGAATCTGATTCTATACCAAAGAGGAGGACACGTGAAATTTACCAACTGGTATGTCAACTCTTTGAGTACAAATATCATGCCATATAATTTTTTGATTCCTAAAACTGATAAGTCACTGTGATTGTAAGAAGAGAACACAAAGACAGTGAACAATCTAAAAATTATTAGTATTATAGAAAAGGAGCCTATAGTTGGCCAAATAATGATTACCATTAATCTACCAAGACTATTCCATGTCCTTTGAATAAAGGAATTTGTGAGTACTGAGAAGGACAGTGAGTTAAGAAGAAACTCTCTTAAAGGGACTTGCATTCAAGAGGTGTTCATAGTAAACATTTCATACACTGGAGCATTTGTTTCAGAGTAAAAGAGACGAATCCACTGGGAAAGATATTAGAGTGTTATATGTCCACAGTATTAAATAATCAACTACTGATTAATTAAGGGATAGAAGTTTTATATAAGAAAAATGTTCATTATATGGAGGGAAGCAAAAAGATTACATCAACTTTATCTGAATGTGTCCCAAAGAAAAACAATACCTTTCTCCTGAGAACTTTTATAAGGTTGAAGCCCTTTAAGCCCTCAGCACTTCCACTTTAACAATTTACATCTGCAATAATCTAATAACACTCATCAATTACAATGAATTATTTAAATTTCTAGAACCCACTGGCAAGCCAGCAAAGAAAAGGTAAAAGCCACAGCATTTTCCCCACCTCGCCCCATTGAATCTAAATTGGTGGCACTTTTATTTTCTTTGAGAAGACCCATGCTGGCAACATGTACTAGGGAGCCACAAGGAACTCGTGCTTATTCTATGGCCAAAGAAAATAAAATGCTTAAAGCCACTGAGCTGTACACTTGAAAACAGTGAAATTGGCAAACTGTATACATTAATAAGAACAAATATATATTTTTTTAAAATGAGAAATCTTTCCAGTGATTACTGTAAAGTCCTGGAAATTACATCATATGATCATGTGGCTAGGAAGCCAGAAGTCTGATAGACACAGAGCAGTGTTGCATTAAGAGGCAATATGGAACAAGCGAAATAAATACTATAGAATATGTTGAAGTCCTCTCAACATTATAAAAAGAAAACACATCTTAATTTCAATAAGGGTTGAAAATTGTTTTGAATGCCTATATCCATAGAAGTACTATATCAAATAGATGGCTTCAATAAAACAAATTTACAGAAAATAAATTTATTGAGAGTAAAATTGGTTAAAGTTATTACAATATACAATTCTATATAAGCAAGTTTAGGTTTATAGTAAATTATGAATTCTTGCTTTTGAAGGAGAGGCATTTAAAAATGATAATTATATCCCAAGCCATTTACCTTATATTAAAAACATTTTTCCTCCCAAATTATCAAAAGACATCTGTCTATAAGAAATGAAACTAGAATGATAATCATTTCCATTTTTAAAGTTAAAAAGATATGAGATTTGTCTATATTTAATAGAAAAATAGTAGTGTAAAATATTTTACCTTCACTTAGAAAGAAAATTATTATGAAATAAGATTTAGACTCAATATCATCTTGGTTTTTCTTACCACCCAGAATTATATCATATTTTTCAGATTTATGTTATTTTTATAGAAACATATAGCAACCAGGAAAAAAAATAGCTACTCAAATTTTTCCTATTGGTTTTAGAAAAAATCATGTGCTACTTTTTAAGTGATATTTACAAATATGAATTATTTTTATTTTTTAATGTATATATTGAATCTTTTTCCCTACCAAAAGTACACTTATATTTATATGATAAATTATTTTCCCATCAAGCTAAGATCCATACTTTAGTTAAATATTTTAGTTCCTTTTAAGTAGGTAGACAAATTGTTTGTTTTAGGCAAATACTCAAATTTTCACAGTCCCAAGATCTAAGTTTTGCTTTTGATGACAATTTTCATTTTACTGCAGAATTGAGAGTATGACTTCTTGTCATGTTCTGCTGATATTGCAAAGAGAAATAGGTTACAGAATAGTTTTTCCTATTTCCTGAAAAAGAGAAACCCATTAGTTGATATTTTTCCCCCAAAGCTATACGGATTTTGTTGTATGTAGACTTTTTATTCAATTTTCTATTGAAAAATTGCCATACACACACACATGCACATACACACAAATATGTTCAATATTAGGTTTGATCCTTCTTTTAAAACTTTTATTTATGGTTCTGTTATCCATTGTAAATTTTTGCATTAGTCTTGCTTCTTCCAATAGACGGTTTTTTAAAATTCATTAGTTTTGATATGCATGTACACACTTAAGAATATTATTTACAGCATTTCTTCAGGTTTCATATACACACATTTTGGAATGATTAAACAGTTTTGTCAATTTCAGCTAGAATTGGCACTTGATTGTATGAACCCTTTAGAGAAGAGAAAGTATATGCTGATACAATAAACACTCATTTCTTTGTAAGGAACCTTTTAAGTGATTAAAAAGTATGACTTAATATGCTTTTCTGGATGATATTTTCTTCTACCAAAAATAGTTTTCCAAATATGGTATTTCTATGCACTAAGTATCTATATGTTTGAATTTTAAGTAAAAATCTAATTTTTAATGTCATGTCACAAAGTACCCATTTTAAATTCTATAAATTTGATGTTTTACTACCATGATTGTTATGACAGATAATAAATTCATACACAAAAAAAACTAGAGATATACTTTGAAATTTATCATATAGAATGGACATTTATGCAATAGAACTATTGAATTCTTCATAAACCTGTTGACTTAAAATTATCACTAGTTATCTATAGTAATTCTGTAACAATCATGAAACATATCTATGTAAGTAATTTTTCCTGCTCCCTTGGATTTTAATATATTATTTACTGCCAAAATTAATTATCTGATGCCTACTCTATTAAGAACTGTCCTGGCTCATTTGGTTTGTTTCCTTCTTCCAATAACAGTATTTGTGAATGAGTGCATGCATGTCTTAGTCCTGTAAATTCAACTACTTCTTAATAAAATACTGTGTCTAAAAACTTAATTATAGGTTTCTTGGGCTGGAGTTGTGGCTCAGAGATAGAGTGCTTGCCTAGCATGCGTGAGGCACTGGGTTTGATCCTCAGCACCACATTAAAAAAAATAAAGATATTGTTTAAGTAAAAACATATATATTTTTTTTCTTGCAATGAGTGTACTACCAGTAAAAGGGAACGATTATTGTAGCTTGTAGGTTAGACCTTTATATGGTGCAAACATTTTTTATTAGTTTATTTGTTCATTTTAGATATACATGGTAGTAAAGTGTATTTTGAAATATTATACAAACATGGAGTATAACTTATTCTAATTAGGATCCCATTTGGATATTTAGTATAATCTTTATTGATGCGGTTAAGTTAATCATAATACCAGAAGGTCTGAGACGTAAAATAGCAAATTGGTTGTTCAGCTAAATTTGACATTATATAGAACTGGCTTGTCATAGGACTGGCAGGGAAAGCAGTTTGGTCTCACACACATTCTTTATCTCTAGCATTGTTTTAAGAAGTTCATTTAACCACTGCAGAAATACTTCTAGAGATGATGCATGTACAACAGCTCATTCCAATGTAAAAAGTTCTAATTTTAGAAAATTCTTCTTTATGTTGAACATAATCTAATTTCAAACCCCTAATTCTAATATCTGAAACAACTCAGACCTCGTATGCTTTCTATTCTGGAACTTCCTATATTTAAATACAGCTAGCAAGTCATTTTTGTTTTAGTCATACTTCTTCCAAAGACCTGTGCTCCAGATCCTTTTGACAAAATATCATGTTCATAAATATACACAGTGTCCTATGTGAGGTCTGAAGGGTACAAACTCAGTAAAACAGAATCAAATTCCAGCAAATGTCTACATAAGAAGTACACTGTTTCTGCATTTTATATAAGTTCTATGCTATTATTAATTTTATAGAAATTCTACTTAGTTTAAAACAAAAGAAAAAAATTTCAAACAACTCACTTAAAAAAAAAAAAGTGGTACTGGGGAGTAAACCTTGGGCCTTGCACACGCTAAGCAGGTACCCAGCTGAGTTATATCCCAGTCTATGAATGGATTTCTCTTAATGAGTTCTTCTTTATATCTACATAATTAATTTTAACCTAACCCACAAATTTGTATTTCAATCTTGTGTTAGTTTAATACACTAGTTCAACATACTGAAAAAAAGTTGTTTTTAGAAGCTATTTCTTCCTCTCAATTTTGCCAGTGAATCACCCTCTTTAGGGAAATGGTACAGACAAAAAAGCAATTATGCTATTAGGTATGATTTGTTTTTTTCTTTTCTTTATTTTTTTTAGTGTACCTGCACTCAAAATTAATAGCTCATGTTTTCTAGTTTTTGCTTCTTGCTTGTAATAATAAAAAATGTGGTGCCCTGGTATTACACTAAATAAATGATTAGACCATTACCCTTCAAAGATGTACAGGGGTAAAAGAAGGGCAGAAATAAGAAGTTAAGAGTTGCATATAAAATTATATAGCTATTATCATTGTATCTTCCCTGAGCAGAGTCTTCCCTTGTCTTTTCTTTCTTTATGTTCTGAATATATTGAAAATTATTTTTTATTCTTTTGTCTTTTTAACTATATTCTCACAACTTTTACACCACACTGTTATGATGTTTTCTTTTATAAACACTCATTTTGTAAATAGTTTTACCTAGCGATATTATAATGGCTTTTAAGGTTTACAATTATATTAAACTAGTTTTCATTATCTCAAATCTAAAGTATCACGTAAGTTGCTATTTTTGATGATTACCTACCTTGTAACTTACAGGCAGGTCCTGACAATCCTGAGAACATCCACTGACTTTCTTACTCAAACATTCATTTATATGGCAGTTTCTCTCATCTGAACCATCGCCACAGTCATCCTTATTGTCACAAAGACCTCCGCTGGGAATGCACCTGCCATTTTTGCACATAAAAAATGAACTGTTGCATGACTGTTCTGGAAAAAGAAAACAAATGGAACATAAAGGGCATGCCTTTTTATACTATAGTTGGTGAAAATATTCACAAATATAATAACTTATCTGTCAAATTATAATAAATATATTTACACTTAAAATAATCTATTGTCAGTGAAATATTTTATACATAAAATGTGGAAAACCAAGGGCAAACTGTATGCTGATGTTTCACACATACTGCAAATGTAGCTTTACTATGAAAATTAGCAATCAAAATAAGCACCTACGATAAAACTAATGGACTATCTGTCTCATTTGAATTGTGAAGAATGAGTTCAAAAGCATAATGATAGTTTGACATTTTCCTCAAGCTATAGATCTCTGAGAAATTATGCCTCTAAAAATTAAGAATATAGAATAGGTAGACATTTCTAAATACTTTTTCTTCCAGAATATATAACATTGACATTTTTAAGTCAGGGCATAAAAAGGACATTGATGGTGAATGATAGTTGTTCCAAATATAGCGATGGAAAGGAGCTGAGATTTTGCAGTTACTCATAACCAGATGACTTCGGCATTATTTCTCTTATCATATATGTATAAAGAAGTTTATTAACATATAAACTTCATGAGAAAAAATTGTTTATTAATTAAAGTTTATTCTAAAATATATGGCTATATATTCATCTTTAGAATAGTAATAGGGAAGAGTAGCTAATATGTTTACATTTCTGTGCAAATGACATGCAACTTATTTCACTTTTTCTAGGTGTGGATAATAGACTACTTCTCAGTAAATATTTTTTAATGATTTGAATTTTCAATTTTTTATACATTTATTTATTTATTTATTTTTATATGGTGCTGAGGATTGAACCCAGGGCCTCACATATGCTAGACGAGTGATCTACCACTGAGCCACAACCCCAGCCCTCAAATGTTTTAATTGATTCATAATGTGCAAGTTTATAAGTACTATTGAAAAGTATGATAACTTCATTAAATCCTGAACACTTATATATTTGAATTTTCAAAATAGGTCCATGTAGGAAAATTACATTCATATAAACTCTTTTTAAATATTCATTTTGGAGGGAAAGGGGACAGGGTATGCATCCATGAGAATCATTGCCTCAAATCTTCATAGTTTGAGCATATATTTAAATTTTAAAACAGCCTCAGAATGTAGTTGGTTACTAGGATCCTATATGGTATCACTAGAGATATCACATGCTTAATAATTTAAATTTTCTTTCATTGAATATTATACTACATAGATAATCAGTCATAGTTCTGCCATTAAGAATAAACTTTGGATTAAACATAGCATTATGTATTTTTGTACCTGCACTTCTACACTTTGGATTTAAAGGTGCTTCATCAGAATGGTCAGGGCAGTCAAAGTCCCCATCACATTGCCACTGAGTGTTTAAAAGACATCGCCCATCAGCACAACGAAATTCTTCAGTACTACACTCTCGGTATCCTAGAGAACAAAAAATAAGCAGTCTGAATAATTGTGAAAAATATTTTAACAATAAATAGTAATGAAAATTTTATTCCCTCAAACGCACAGCATACTTAATTGATCACAAGTTTACCCATGCCTTCTATTGGAAATATTTTTCATTTATTTCTGTTGTAATGGTCAAAGTTGTAAGAGATACCTTGTGGTTTGGAAGTAAGTTAGGTCCAGAAAATAAAGTTGGGAGAAAGGTTCTCTGATTAGTAGATGAGCTAACATGAATGTAACACACACGATTACACCATCTTCCTTCACCTATTGTCTATATCCTAGGGATTTGTCTTAGAATGGAAAACTAAAATGAAATCATTAAAAATTTTCTTCAAAACCAAACTTGGTTAGGTTAGCTATGGTGCCAGAAAATATAAAAGGACTGATTCTGTGCTATAGCACTAGTTCTCAGAAAGCTGTAATGTTTATGTTTGTGAAAAAGCAAAATGTAAAGAAACTGTTTAAATGGAAAAAAAACTTAATTCTTAGAGAAAAAAGAAAAATAACTATTATAATTACCCTATATATTAATTCTTAAAGTCACTTAAAAAGTTTTGTTCAATTGACAAATGAGCTCATCACTTGTTAACATTTGTATCTATTCCTGTTATTAAGTAAGGCCTATTCTGTTTTTTCTTTATTTTTTTTCATAGTTGTAGATGGACACAATGCCTTTATTTTATTGGTTATGTGGTGTTAAGGATCGAACTCAGTACCTCAATCTGCTAGGCAAGCACTCTGCCAACTGTACCACAACCCCCACCCCAATTCTGTTTTTAATATTAGACTTTAGAATGGATATTTCCCTCTGTCACTTCTCTTAAAACTTTCTGATAAATCAGGGAGAATCTTTATGGCAAAAAAGAATAAATTTCCAATAAAATATAGCTCGGTAATGAGTATCTACTTGCAAAGATTATAATTTTGGAAAGGCATAATTAAAAATATCTATAGTTTCCATAATATTTCTTCCCTCTCAGCCCTCTTCACCAGTTTCTTCACCTTAGTTGACAAATATATGCAAGTCTTACCCAGTCCAATAACAATGAAAGTTTCTCTATATACTCCTTAGTACACATTCTCTTTTTTCCTGTACTACCCAATTTTGCCTCCACTGATTATCCCCCAGTTCATCTTTAGTCAATCATCAACTCACTTCTCTAACATCTAGAGAAGATCTGAAATTGCCCTTGAAGTGAATATACAGCAAGTGGCAAGTGGCAAATTCAAAGATGTCTCAAAATTTGATATGGCTTTTCTACAGCATTTGATGTTGTTGACCATTCTTCCTTGGAAATAGCTTCTTGGTTTAATATATATAATCCTCTCTCCTGGCCTTCTTTCCAAATATGCTTTTGCTGTTCCCTTCTTTTCTCTTTCTCTAGGAAGTCCTCTGATGTTCTCCCCTAACATATTGCAGGTGAAACCCTGGTTTCAATTTATGATTTATTAATATCTATTATCCACATTGTCTGGTTTTCTCATTTTATGTATAGCTTGAATGTCACCTTTATGCTGATGACCATCAAATCAACATTACTGATTCTTATTTAGAACTATATTTTCACTAACTGTGTTGCTATGTATGATTGCCTAATTAATGCTACATATTTAAAAATATTCAAAATAAATTCTTTACTATATCTCCGCTCCTGCATCAGAAAAACTGAACCTCAATCTCCCATGTTACAAAGCTGATTAATAGCAAAATCATCCCAAGTTACTCAAGCTAAAAGTTCTCAATTATCCCCCACCTCCAATAATGTATTAACTCTCACACCTTCCATACCTTCCATTCTACCATTTTTAATCTGGTCCTCAACCATAATGTTAACCAGGAGAACTATTTCAGGAATGTGCTAACTAGTTTATTTTCCTTCATGGTTCTCCTCTATGGCAATATTTTCTTATAGTCTGCTGAAAAAGATGGATCTAGAACCTATATTTGATTGTGACTTTCTATTCCATTGTTTCAAAATGTATGCTGGCCTCAGAATAAAATAACTGAATACAAATGATATAAAATAAGATATCAGACTTTTTCCAATCAAGCTCCAATTGAATTTCTTAATGTCAGCTTAACCACACAGAAGATTAATAGCTATTCCTTAATCACATCAACTTACAGTTTTTATATATACAACTAGCATTTACCATGTGCCGAGAACTGCTCTACACGCTGAACACATATTAATTCATTCAATTTTTTTGGGCTGTATAAGTTAAACATTATTAATATACATATATTATAAATGAATAAACTTAGGTACAGAAAGGTAAAGCATTTCTCAAGGTCACACAGCTAATAAGTGGTAGATTCAGGAATCCAGGCCACCCAGCAAAAAGATCCAAGTATTAACCACCATGTAATGCTCTTTATAATCTAAATATGATTTTTTTCAAATAAACATGCTTTGTTCATATTCTTTAGTGCTTCCTTTAAGAATTATTTTATTGAGCTGGAAGCATGAGAATGCTTTTAATTCAAGTGAAACTGAGGCTGACATAAGAGGACTGAAACTTTAAGGCCAGTTTAGCAATGTAGCAAAACCCTCAGCAACTTAGGGAGACCCTGTACTCTGATCCCATGTACTGGTGTTCTTGTTCTTATTTGACAAAGAATATAGAGCAAAGGAGAAGGAGGGAAAGGGAAGAGGCATGGGATAGGAAAGATGGTGGAATGAGTTGGACATGATTACATTAAGTACATGTGTGAAGAAACTAATGGTGTGAAAATACTTTGTATACAACCAGAGACTTGAACAATTGTGCTCTATAAGTGTAATATGAAATAAATTGCATTCTGCTTTCCTATATAGCAAATTATAATAAATAATTTAATTTTTAAAAAGAATGTTATTATATTGTCTGTCTGATGTTCTTATTTGTTCTTTAAGTGGAAAACTATGTCTCATTCATCTCCTTATCAACAAAATATATCTAGAAGAGAGGAGGTATTCAATCATAAATAACTCTGCTTTCAATTTATTCCTTGAGTTATAATGTAGCTTTTAAAAAATCATATTGAATGCATGACTTAATGGTGAAAAGATCATAAAAACTGATATCCATTGATTTCCGAGTGATTCCTTTCAAAGACCAAGGTTTTAGACACTGCACAGGGAGAACACAGGAGTGCACTAAATTTACTACCTTACATATATAAAGTCCATAGATTTGCATTATGTATATTTATTCATGCATATGTATTGAAATATTTTACAGAAACAATAGGTGCACATGAGATTTCAACTTTAACTGGGCATTTTAATACTGATTTTATCATATAATTATATACATGCATATATAATATACATAATCATTAAATAAATATGTATGTAAAGATAAATTTCATAGAAATATTAAATATAAACAAATGAGACACATGTAGAAATACAACGTGGAGGAAAATGTTAAGTAACAAGCCTTTTCTGACAATGCTAAGTTGCATTATTTTCTCACTCAAATATCTGATCTGGCTGTAACACTGAACAACCCAGCCAAGTATTGTACAAAACACTTCAAAATACAATAAAACAGAGACATTTTTATAGAGATTTTCCAACATGGTCACTGAGTGTTATAAGTACACTACAAGTGGACATGAATTCCAAATGCACGTAAAATTATACTTGAGCTTAAAGAAGTTACTTGTGGTGCAACCAGGTATTACTGAATGTATTGGTCTTTAGTATCATTAAGAAAAGTGAAGAAAGAAAGAAAGAGAGAGAGGGAAGGAGGGAGGGAGGGAAAGGAGAGAGGGAAGGAAGGAAGAAAGGAGTGTTTGATTTTGATTTGTGCAAACCCAGGTTCTTCTGTAAAGGCTTTCTGCCTGAGATCCTCCTCTTTGGGAGCTAGATGTACTCACCACACTGCAGGGACTCATCGGAGCCATCACCACAGTCATCATCATGGTCGCACAGGAACTGCTTGGGAATGCACACTTTATTACGGCACATGAAGGTGTTCTCATCACACGTGTTATTGGGAGCTAAGAAAGACATCACAAAATATAGAGTTAGAGGAGCACATATTGTATCATCTCCCATATTAGAATTTAGAAATGGAATTAAATTATACCTAATAATTTCTAGTTATTTAGAAAAAATAAAATTTTGCTTAATTTCCAATATATCAAATTAGTTAACAATGCCATCTATGTAATAGAATGTATTCATATGTAATACATTCTATGAACGCATTTCAAAGTTTTAGTATTAATAAATTCCACTCTTAATCCAGAGTGCCCCTGAAATTTGAAGCCATGTAGCAATTGGTAAGCTTTTTAAGAATGAATTCAAATGTTTGTGTGTCAGAAAAAAACTTGGCTAATAACACGGGTGGATCTTTTCTCTCACGCTTGCAGTCATGCTGGTTACATGATAAAAGTGTTGCTTCCTTGTTCAGAAGTAGAACTGAAGAGATCACCAAGTGGTAATGTTTATGACAGAAGTAAAAAGTAAATAAAGACAGTAGAGAAAGTTATTGTTTTTAAAAAGAAAATATACCTTTTGGGTAAGTGCAAGTATGGAGTATTAAATTTGGTGTGTAAGATCTCTGATGTAATAAGCCCCATTGTAATCACCACAGAAAATTCAAAAAATTGACCCATGAAATGGAACATTGATCATTTGAGATTACTAATCCTTGAATGTAGTGCTCCAGCAAGTCCCTAACCAGTGGTGGATCCAAATGTAAAATAAAGCATGTGCACAGGACATAAACTTTAATACTATACTCATAGAATCATAGAAGACCTGAAAGGATCATTTAACTTTTTCAGTAATCTTATATCTAAAAGATAAAGGCTATGGTAGGATTCAAAGTTAGGACACTTCAAATGTCAATAATTATATATATTATTGTAGAATGCTGAAAATAATAATGGTTTGCAGAAAGTGGCTCTGCCAATTGGATTTGTATCCTCAAGGAAGCTATCTATCTTCTTGGGACATCTGTTTCGTTATCTGTTTAATGAGGATAATAAAATCTGTCTGGTAAATTTCTCATAAGGACTAGATATAGTATGTGAGGCAGATCTTCTCATGTCAGATATTCAATGCATTCCCATGTGCTCTTTAATTTCCTACCTATATAGTAATTATTTTTGGCAGATCCCCAAAAACACTTGATGGTAATGTTGTGGGAATTCATTAATGTAAATAAAAAGCACCTATCACAACAACTGGAATATAATGGACGCTGGAAGCAATTTAGTATCTGCCATTTCCCCGCCTCCTAGCCTAAGCATTTTCCTTTCCATGAAAGAGCCCTCTCTTTGTCCTTTGAGACTTAGACAACATTATCACTTTTTCTTGAAATCTTTCCATGACACTCCCAGGACTCTTGACATAATATTTCGTTGTGGTGACCCTGTATCTTTGACACACAACATTCTCATACTTAAGGTATTATAGTTATTCATTCACATGCTTATCAGTCCTTCATCCTCAGGCAGCCTCAGACTACATGAACCAAGCAATCTCTGCTTTCATCTTAGTAATTACTGAAATAGAGCCATGAGTGGGTAAAACACAAAGGATTATTTGAATGTAATCAAGTATAATTTACTTTCAATAAATTTAATTTTTAAACTATAAAGAAGTCACATAGAAATGACATTAATATCAAAGGACAAGTTAGCATTAATAATAACACCTCTAACTCTGAACTGTGTGACAGTTTTTATAACTCAAGTGAATTATGCCAATTCTAACACATGCATCCTTCCTTAAAACAGTGAGCTACAGTGACTTATTTGGCATTAACACTTGCAGGTCACTGGAGTGCAATTTGCTACATTTTAGCATAATTTACTTAATAGTACCCATGTGGTCCAAAAGTGTTAATATGCTTCCCAGAGTGTTAACTTGCTACAATAGCAACAACATACTGGGACCATCTGGATCCCTGAATTGATGCTTAAACCTTTATTATGTAGCCCTCAGTGGCCCCATCGACCTTTATAGACACACATATCAGTTTCAAGATCAAAGTGAATTATTCTACAACAATAGCATGAGTTCTGTGTAAATAGGCCTATCTCAAAGTTTTCGTTTTCTTTTGTGCTTCAACTGTCCCTGATGTACACACACACTTACCTTAAGGCTTCAAATACAATGTTTTAAAGACATGGAAATAGGCCATTTGTGAGATGATTGGCAGAATATACGTTGAGGAGCAGAATTTGCAGAACTATTTCTGATAAATTGCTTAGCTCAACAGATCCCCTGTGTGACCTTGGGATCTACAATCAAATATTCAGTCCCTTTATCCTCCTGACCATGCAAAGGAACTTATCTAAATTTTTACTATTGAGAATTTCTCTGAAAATTTCCTGAGGTGACCTAGAATCTGAAACTTAGTAAATTGTCTGACCTCCAAAGGTGGTCCTATGATCCCTAGCTTCATTCAGCTATATCCATACTATTTCTACCCGACCCAGGGGTTAATACCCTATTTGTAGCACTAATAGGTGTTTACTGACCTCCTGATCAGTTGTTATCTAAGATCAGAGCAGCTATTTACAGAGTATCTGTCATAGGCAATCTGAAAGCTTTCATGGGGGGTTGGTTGGCATTAAAAAGAAAATGCCAAATCTACTACACTCACACACGTGGTGCAGTTATACTATCTCAGAGTGCAATGACAAATCTGCAGTCATCTAAATGGTTTTAAAGTGGTTAATACCACTGCACATCTGAAACACTCTGCACAGCTAATTAGAGGGGCTTCTGAACTACCATGGTAACAACGTCCCACCTGATTAGATCTAATACTACCCAAGGGCCCAGGAATTAGGAAAGTGAAGGAAAACGTGAAGTGAAAAGTACTATGACACAAACATCCAAGGGTGTTGCCAAGAGTTTTCTTTGACAATAGCTGATAAACATCCATACCGCAGCCGGCTGTGGAGAGCTCATCGCTTCCATTTGGACAGTCTCGTTCACCATCACAAAGCCAGTGTCGGGGCACGCAGGCACGAGAGCCCTGGCAGCTGAACATGTCTGCAGCACAGGTGATGGAACCTTAAACACAAAGGAAACATGCTGCTAGGAACAAACGCTAGAAAACGTTCACAGTTTCATTTCCTAATGAAAAGAGGGAAGCAGAAGAATGCTGCTTACAACCAAGAGACTGTAATTATTGGGAATCATCAAACATTATCCTTTTCCCTACAGATGTGTAGAGATTTTCATCCAATACATTCTTTCCTAATTTGTGTTATGTCTATTAAAGCTACATGGTAGAAAATAACTTCTTTTCTCCTTGTAAAACGTCCCAAATCATAGAAATGTCATAGAATTAGGAACGATCTGGGGCAACATTTTGAAAGATCCAAACTTATAATGATAGGGACCACAATAGTAAGAATCAAGGAAGCATCATTTTTATTGCTTAATATATGTTAGATATTTATCAGAGAAACTCATTTAATTCAGGAAAACCCCTATTCATATCATTTCACAGAAAAGGGAACAAAATCTTGAACAAGTTAAAAAGCTTGCAGAAGGCACAAATTGCCCAGGGTTCTACATGGGGCATTGGAATGCCAAAATCCTTTTCATTCTTGAGCATCTCTCTTAATCACTAATGTTATTATTATTCATCCTAAATATGTTGTTAAAAAGAATAAATGTGTCCATGTTCTTTTTGTTTTTATACATCTAATGAACAAAATCTACCTTTTCTCTGCTCTATCAATTCAATGTTCATTTAGCTGTATGATGTTTTCCAAACATATATAGCCAAAACAAAAGCAAAACAATACAAAACAAAAAAAGAATGTTGATTTGGACTGTAAATCCAAAGGGTCATAGTTGTTTTCTATTTTCTTCCTAATATAACCATAGGATGATCGTATGTCATATGACCCCCCCTCTTATGATATTTCCCTGGCCCTTTGAATAGTAATATATCCTGAATATTTAGGGAGTTGTATTTACTTGGATAAAACATTTTATATACAAAATTTTAAATAAAGTGTTGTATATCAACAAATGAACTAAAACATTTTTTATATTTTTTAATATTTATTTTTTAGTTGTTGTTGGACCACAATACCTTTATTTTATTTGTTTATTTTTATGTGGTGCTGAGGATCGAACCCAGGGCCTGGCACATGCTAGGCATGTGATCTACCACTGAGCGACAACCCCAGCCTGAACTAAAACATTTTATATAAGCAAATATATAAATATGAATCCAAGCTAACTTTTAAAATTTCACTTTCTTATAACAAAAGCTGTCAGGAATAGGTGTTTTTAAAAGATAGCTTTAGAATTATTTAAAAATGTTTACTATATGGCCAAATTGTACTGTTATATCGTGTGTGTATGAACATGCAGCAACAAATCCTATCCCATTATGTAACACTGTATCAGTAAAAATATGGAAAAATAATTCATCAACTGCTTATGCACACCCTCTCTCCTGCCAATTTACCATCTCCAGGAAGAAAATATTACTGACTTGATAGATGAAAAATATTTGCTTCTGGTCATTTAAAGAAAAGACCAATACACTTTAATTAAATGATTATTAGCCTCTTACTTTTCAGTCATACAGTTTTTATGAGTAGAAACTGCTTTCCAAAACAATACTTTCAAAATTGATAAACAGGGGTTTGCCAAAATAAAATACCCTAGGGGGAAAAAAAAGATAAAACAAATAAAAAAACCAAGCCCTGGGGATCTTCTCCCGCATAAACGTGGCTGTCCCTGGTATATACTTCTTTTGGAGGACAGGAAGAATAGTATATTGAAAATTCCCCAGGTGATTCAGATTTACTCATTTAATTTAGGGTCAATGCTGCAACAGAATGAGGTTTAACTTTACTGGAAGAAATCAGAAAATAATCATTAAGTAAATGTTCCCTTTATCTAAAAAAGAATTTTCCTGCTAAATAGTTTGTCTTTATTAGCTTCTCTAATAAAATTCTTCTCTCACAGAATTATTTTTCTATTATAACTCTTTATTATCTCGAAGCATGCTCGAAGAACATAAAGTGTCATTTTCAATATTATATTCTCAATTCAATGTTCTAATTTCTGCATTACTGAGCTTGAGATTTTTTTAACCACATTTTTCTACTAAGGAAGTTTTGATCAATGTGGAACCTCCATGATACCTTCCATTATTATCTTTTCAATTTGTTCCCAAGGTAGTCATAATAGAGAAGTACTGATTTGGCCATGGAGAAATCTAACTCTGCATAACCTTGAAGGAGGCTGATGTCTGAATTTCCTGTCTTTAAAATGAGGGGTATGACTACATAATTACAAAGATCTCTCCTGCTATAAAATGGCATAAGGTTCTTTACAGCTAATTTGTTGTCTCCCGTGATAGTGTTCAACATATTCTGCATTAAGAACATGCCAACACATTGAAGTCAATTGAAAAGAAAATGGACCAAGGGAAAAAATTCATGGCTTCATTCCACAGTTGGTACTACCATCTGGAGACACATCATCTTCCTCGGGGAAAAGAATCCCAAGGGAGAAGAAGGACAAGCTAATGGAATTCCACTTGATCTGTCTTATGTCCTTACTCAATAGCAAACATCAATTGGTAAGAGTCACTACCCTGTTTACTATTTCAGAAATCTTAAATTCTGGTTTTACCTCTGTCATTACTAAGTTAGCTAATTAACTTCAGTCCACTTTTTTTTTTGTCTCTGTGTTTCTCTTTTCCACTTATCAAAAGATGGAGGTAGATTAGACAATCATTTTCTAAAATGCAATCCTCAATATCCCATTTCAGGATCATTATGTATTAAAGAATATATATACGCATTGCCCATCAGAACACCTGATTGAGAAGCTACATTTTTAACAGGCATTTTAGAAGGATCTTTTGAACAATAAATGTTGGGGCCTACTGACATAAATTATTTGTGAGGTTCCTTTCCTATTCAAAAATACTAGATTTAGTTTGTTAATTGAGGTTTAATCTAAAGTAGATTATACAGTGTATTAGATTTGTAGTTGGTATATAAAATATAATGTGTAAATAAATTAATAGATTCAGTGTTTTGATGATTGACAAACATGTCCATTATCATTTTATGATCATTTTAGAAGCATTATTCCTGACATACATTCAGACATGACAACAGCACTTTGACAAAAGGAAGGAGGCAAGAATATGTAAACAAAAAAGAATGGCAATAAACCTGTGGATACAATGCACACTGGTCTGTTAAATAATCACAAACAGGTACATAGGTAAATCTTTTTGTATCTAATAGGTAAGTAACCCCAGCAATAGGCAATGAAGTTAAGCTTCCCAAAATCCTACAGCTTGAAAACACACATGGGAGAACAAAGAATTGGAGATATTAGTGTAAATGTGAGTATCTGTCTACTATATGCCAACTACAAACACACTGTAATTGCTTTTCAATAATCATTAACATTTAAGAGTCTAAACTGTATAACCTCAGAGTCTTGGTTCTTCTGTTACATAGAGACTACTCAGAAAGCCCATTGTTACCAATGCAGCCATGAACTACAGGCTTAACAGAGGGTCACAAGTATGATGAGTTAATCACTGGAAACAGGAGTATCCCATTAAAAATTGGTAAGTTTTCTTGTTAAAATTAAAAATTTAATAGCAAATAGCAACAAAAGAAAAAGGCTAAGCAGTCATCTAATTGATTATTAAGTTTTCTCATGTTCAAAGCTCTCTGATACCGATCATTCTACATTTCTATTTGTCTTACAAATAACTCCAGATGATTTTAGCTATATAAAGAAAAGGTAAATTTCCATTGGCTTAAAGACAAGAAAATAAATTGTCTGCTTTCAGAAGTTATCACCAATTTTATATTATTTACAGGGAAATTGAGTGTAGCCCAAGTACTATAAAGTACTCTCTGTGTGGCCATGACCTACACAGCAGACCACAACTGAAATCTGAACAAGATGCTAAATGTGCTTATCTCTATGCACCTTATCCTGTGATTCAGGTCCTTCTCTTTCTAAAATGAGCTCAATTAACAAGCTACTCAACAGGATGAAATTAATTACTGAAGAATTTATACTTATAACTACAAAGACGTACAAACAAATGGAACACACAGATTGATAGACATGTTAATAAATTAGTAGACTGAACAATTATAATAAATTTGTGGACACTATTAGTTCCCTTTCTTCTTTTACTCCTTAAGAAATTCACTTAATAATTCCACTTAAACTATAAAATGTTTGTGATTATTAAAAAGCAATTTCATTGTGTTTGCAGTTGACATACAATAGGCAAATATAGATGTTTGAAACTGCTACCTCCAGTTCTAATAGGCTGAATTCAAAATTACATTTTAAAATCTTATATAGCGGTCACCTTCCTTTACCTGTTATTTAAAACAAATCGGTATAAAACACACAGAGATGTACAGAAACAACATATGTTATTTGTGGTAGTATGGGTTCCTCTTATGTCCTTATGTGTGTGTGTGTGTGTGTGTGTGTGTGTGTGTTTCCAAAGTCTAAATTCAGGG
This sequence comes from Ictidomys tridecemlineatus, assembly GCF_052094955.1. Lineage (NCBI taxonomy): Eukaryota > Metazoa > Chordata > Mammalia > Rodentia > Sciuridae > Ictidomys > Ictidomys tridecemlineatus. Next base: position 112,756,123 of record NC_135483.1, read on the forward strand.
GTTTGTGCATGATAAACAAGTGCTCTACCACTGAACCACATCCCCACCCAACATTTGACCATTTGATCCAACAATCTTAATCATTGGATTTACTACAAAGGAGTCACTGAAAACTAGAAATAAAAGTAAAAAAAAAATTAATTGTGGTAATATTAAGAAAAAATCTTAAATATAACTGTATATATACGTAAAACAAAAGATTACTATTAAAACAATAAGTATGTCTTATAAATTTAGTGATGTTTCATAGATAAGAAAACAAAGACAGCAAAGAGTGTTCTAAGTGGTTAAAAACTGAGAACACAAAAGGAACTACTTACCGCAAATGCTGTCACTTTCATCTAATCCATCCCCACAATCATCCTCTCCATCACAAATCCAGTGTTTAGAAATGCATTTTTGTGCAGAACAAGCAAACTGGTTCCAAGAGCAGGAAGAATCTAGAAAACAAAAAAAGCAGCTTACTTTAGGTGGAACAGCTAAGGGACATAAGCTCTGGTGTACTAGTGGACAGTAGGTACATATAAGGATAATGAACTATATATTTTTAAAAAGCTAAATGAAATAAGTATGAATGTCTTCACCATCAAGAAATGAATTTGCTTAAAGAAATATATGCCTATTCTCTTTGAACATTATAACAATGTGTACATATATCAAAATATCACCTGGTGCCCAATAAATATGTATAAGTATTATGGGTCAACTGTAAAGAAGAAAAAAATGGCTAAGATTATCTTAGAACAGACTACACAATGAGAAAGCTCTTTCTTAGACTTTTCTAAAATCAGCCCTTAAACAAGCCAAATTCCTCTTCCCTGTGACAACTCTACATAAAATTTTGACAACGGCTTGCATATTCCCTCTGTTTCCAAGTTACACACCATGTTCCTTCAACACTGTTCTCATAGGACTTGCCTTTGAACTTTTCACTAGGCTGACTATTCACCTTTAACTATATTCCAAACTGTCATTCTCTAAAAATGTGTGGGATGCAGTCATAAAATATATATTCCATGTTCATTTAGTAATCCTTTTTAACTTTAATCTATTTTTAAACTAACAAAGAAAAAAAAATACATGTTAAACAAGGCAACAATGGGGTGGACAGACCAAATATGTTTGTTTTAAAAGTGAGCTAAGGAGGTTTTAGTTTGAAAACAAATCAAAAGTTTTATGCTTATATGTACTTAACACATTGAAGTTTATATATCACTTCCTTAAAAAGACCCAAACTCATAGGAATAGTGATTTTTTTCATACAGGATTTTTACAATAATAAGATACTACATTTTTTCCCAATATCAGTTCTTATTGCTTTTGTTTACCCCCACAGTCCTCCTCCACCCATCATATTTATCAACAGGGATCATTCAAAATAAAGTCCTCTCAAATTACATTGTTTAAAATGCAAATTATTGTCAAAATAACAATATTGGGTTTAGTCTGAAAGAATATTTAACAATTGCATTTTCACTGAAATGTTTAATCAGATGATATATAAAAAGTGAAAAATTTAGAAAACTAAAGCCTGGGAAACAAAATTAAAGAAGAAACAATCATATAATGGTTCCCTATTGAGGATTACAAATCCACAGAAACTATTTTTGAAGTTTTCTGTTAGATTTATTCAGAATCTGGCTCTAACGTAAAGATATATAAGATCTTCACCAAACGAAATGTATTTCCTCATTTCACAATGACATTTACTTTCAGAGGAGTTTGACATTTCATGGAAGATCCATTTTAAATCTTTTTTTCTACGCTGTCTACTCATCACAGTGTATATCATTTGTGTTAAAAGTGAATATATGCTTTTTCCTACTGAACATTTCCTTGGCCTGAAAAAAAAACACAAAATCCATAAATTTTATAAAATATAATTTAAAAGGCTCTTTTATCTTGACAATGTGAAATAAAGTATACATACAGAGAAATTAGAAGGTAAGGATAAATGTTTGAGTAAATAGAAACTTAAGGATATTATTTCAAGTTATCTGCAGAATTTCAAATAATAATAATTTCCAATGCCAGAAAGGAGTATCGTGCATCGTGTAGGTCAAATCCTTATTTTTTCATAGTACAAAGCACATATATTAATTCCACCTGAAGTCAATATATCAGGAAAAGAAGATGTACATATATTATTTAGATTGGCAGAGGAAGCAATTCAACAGAAAGTTTTTTTAAAGATATTGCAACGGGAGAATTTTACTTCTCATTATAATTTCCTCATTTTACTTTAATTTTTATCATTTTGGTTTTATTTAACAAAAGTGAAAATTGACATCAAAGTCTGTTAAAACATTTTGTGTTACATCCCTATGCAAGAGAACATCAACATGTAAATCATAATACAGTTCATCAAGTAAAGCAAGACTTAAATCCTCACCACAGTGGAATTCATCAAGCCCATCCTCACAGTCTTTCTGACCATCGCATATCCAGGTATTCAAAATGCATCTTCCACTAGGACAACCAAAATAATTTTCTTCACATTTGTGTTTGTTTTGAACTGTGACAAAATATAGAATGTAATGTTAATTTAAATTAATTTTAAATTTCTTCAATATATGTAGATAAAACATTAATACTTCTAGAACTGGAAAAGATACATTTGAAGCAAATGGACAAAGAATATCTGTGATGTTTTCCTGGAGAATGCCAGAGTTCTGAAAACCAGAGGACTAAGAAACTATCACAGACCAGAGGAGACTGGGAGTACATACTAATAACATCAATTTCAGGACTGGGTCCTGAAACAAAGAGTTTAACCACATAAAAACTGCTTAAATTACGTAGTATGGAGATTAGATGATGGAGTTAAAAAGGAAAAAAGAGCTAGGTGCAGTGGTGCATCCCTGATATCCCAGAGACTTGGGAGGCTGTGGACCGTGAGTTCAAAGGCAGCCTCTGCAAAAGATAGCCTATACAAAAGTGAGGTGCTAAGCAACTCAGTGGGATCCTGACTCTAAATAAAATACAAAATAGGGCTGGGGATATAGAGTGCCCTGAGTTCAATCCCAAGTCGCCCTCTAAAAAAAAAAAAAAAAAAAAAAAGAGCTGATATGACTGACTCTCAAGTAAATGAGTCTAAAAACAAAGAATCATGTTTTCATGGAAAATATTCTTAATTTCCTATGAAGAATAAACATAAACAACAAAATTAAAACATTGGTAGATCTTAGATCTTTGCTGAATGAATATGGATTTAGTGTTTCTACTGCCTGCTATTTTGAATCTGCTTTGATAGAAATTAAGCAAATATTCCCTATTTTTAGGGAATAAAACATGTTAAAGCAGAATCTCTTTTAAGATTATTATAGGGTTGGGAGTATAGCTAAAAGACAGTGTATGCTTAGCAAGTCTTCAAACTCAGTACCAAAAATAAATAAATAAATATGACATTTATGATACTATAAAAAATGTTACAAGAATAAAAATTCTGTACATAAAATTAATTTGTAAAATGTAATTTATAAAACTTACAAAGTTGTTTTTACTACTGCTTCCAAAAGAGCATATAAAATACTGGATTTTTCTCTGTACTTAATGTCATCTCTTCTCTCATACCTTCAGATTTCCATAGCCTGGCCCACATCCACAGCCTATCAGGAAGCCAACCTTAGAGTATACGTGCCAATCACACTATGATATCCCATAATGAATGTTTTAAGATAAAAAGTCTCCCTATGATATATTTTGAAAAGGAGAATAATTCATTTTTTAGTAAATTTATCATGAAATCAAAAGATCTTGAGAGTTCTTAACAATAACTAAGGTTTTTTAGGCAGCTTCCTAGATATCATTCAAAATATTTTTTTTTCAGTACCAGGGATTGAACTCAAGGGCACTAGACCATTGAGACCCATCCCCAGCACTATTTTGTATTTTATTTAGAGACAGGGTCTCACTGAGTTCCTTAGAGCCTTTTTTTGCTGAGGCTGACAGGCGTGTGCCACTGTGCCCGCCATCCAAACTGTCTTGACTGACCTATTTCTGGCTTCCTGCCTGTGCCTACCTGTCTCATAAAGCAGCATGAGTGTCCCTTTCTTTCTTACCCAATGTAAAAATCACAATTGTTTATAAGTGCTGAAAGCTTACTCTATTATTTGTTAATCCTAGAAAGAGACAAAGGATATGAAAAAGAAAATGAAATGCCAGTTTAACAAATTTCTATTATATGGTGCTTTAAGGATAATTTCAAAAATTAACTATTGTTAGGCTCGGTGGTTCATGCCTGTAATCTTAGCAGCTCGGGAGACTGAGGCAGGAGGACTGGGAGTTCAAAGCGAGCCTCAGCAAAAGCCAGGTGCTAAGCAACTCAGTGAAGCCTTGTCTCTAAATAAAATGCAAAATATAGCTGGGGATGTTGCTCAATGGTTAAGTGCTCCTGAGTTCAATCTCCTATACCAAAATAAAAAAAAAAAAAAAAGAAGAAGAAGAAAAGAAAATTAATTACAGCCCTAGTAAAGAAAATGCATTATGCCAGGCACAGTGGTACATGCCTGTAATTTTAGCAATTCAATAGGCTCAGACTGGAGACTCATAAGTTTAAGACCAGCTTTAGCAACTTAGCAAGACCCTATCTTGAAAATAAAAAATAAAATTTGAGAAGTAGCTCAGTAGTAGAGTGCCCCTAAATTCAATATTCAATCCCCAGTATCAAACAAAAAGGAAAATGTATTATTATGAAAAACACATTAGATTAATAATCATGACACACAGGATCCATGATTCCAAAGTAATAAAATTCTATATTTAAAAAGTATTTGCATGATTAAAAACAAGATTTTTTTTTTAATGTGGAAGAACTGTCACGAGATACAGTCAGTGCCACCAAAGAATTTTTTCCCACTTTCTCTAAAGATGCAATTAACAATTTTTAAACCAAAATGCCTGAAACAAAGGTATCAGAGAATAAATCATAAACTATCCTAAGTATCAGTTTTTCCTAGTAGTTTATATTTACCTGTTTATATAAATACAAACTGGTATACAAAATTCTCATAAATATAATTTCTTAAAATATTTTTAAAAATTATATACCAACTAAATATGGAAAAGTGACTCTTGGCAGGGTAGGCAAAGGCTAACAGTAGTTTGAGTCCAAATTCAAAAGTGCCAGTTTTATGCAATGAACACCTTTCTCTTCTGAATCTTTTTAAAATCTCAGTACCCTCAAATAGATCGCTCAAGTCATTTTCATAGAAGGCCTTCTTCTAAGAAGTCAGAAAATACTTTTCAGAACTAATATAGGTAAAGATGGTTCATAGGCAGATACAAAATATTGCTGCCTGATCTTGATCCAAAAATGATAACTATTACCTGAACTATTATGCCAAAAATTATGTAAACTGTATCAACAGTCTCACACATGCTATATAACATGAGCAAAGTCAGTAGTGAGAAACAGTATCCCTCTTGTTAGTCTATCAATAGTTAAGTCAAGGTTTATAACATTTTTGCTGATGCTTTATAGATTACACATCTTAAATATGTAATCACCAGGGGCTGGGGTTGTGGCTCAGCCGTCGTGTGAGGCCCTGGGTTCGATCCTCAGCACCACGTAAAAATAAATTGATAAAAAATAGGTATTGTGTCCAACTACACAAAAAAATAGATGAAATCACCAATTTTAAAAGGAATAATGAGGAAGGAAACATCAAAAAACCATGTAAGAAGAGATCTTAGGACAGATTTCTTGAATTTTATATTATAATTCATTTAAAGAGATCAAATAGCATACTTAGAATAGAATATGTTTTAGTCTATATTATTTAAATTTTATTCTCAATGATTAAATCTTTTCTTTAAACATTTGTATTTTAGTTATAGGTGGACACAGTACCATTATTTTATTTTTATGTGGTGCTGAGGTTTGAACCTGGTGCCCATGCATGCTAGGCAAGTGCTCTACCTCTGAGCCACAATCCCAGCCTCAATGATTAAATCTTTAGAAGAAATTTATTCTATTCAATTAGGTATTCTTCAATCATCAAGGCAAAGATTTTACTTCCTAGAATTACCTGGACACTTTAATTCATCCGAATAGTCTCCACAGTCATTAGACCCATCGCATATCCAAGTTGGCAGAACACACAGTGAGGTAGAATTACATCTTATGAACCCTGTGGTTTTCACTCCAAGTTTATAGAAATGTGTGCAGTCTGTATTATCTAGAAAGATGTAAACAAAAAACCGAAACATCTCATTTGCAAAGATTATAAGCCTTCTATGTAGGTCAGAGAATGCAAGAAATGTGAACTTCATTTGAGGAAATAAATATGCAATTATCTCACACAACAGGGGTTAATTATATATCAATTCTGGATGAGGCTCAGTAAAAAATTGGATAGTATTCAACTCAATGCCAAAGGTGTCCAGGCAAGAACAAACAAAAGGTAATGGAATATCTTACTGCAGTTCTTTTCATCTGAAGCATCTGCGCAATCTATGTTCTGGTTGCATCGTGCTGATCTTGGAATGCAAGTCCCATCTGCACAGCGGAACTCAACAGTGGCACAGGTTGAAACTAGAAAAACATGTAAATAAATAAATGGATAGATGAGACGCAAAAATGACTCCTTGTTTTTATATTTGAAGTATTTTAATTAAGCCATATTATTTTATTTATTTTTGCCTTTTAAACTCCAGGCAATCAAATTTGACCTCCAACTCTACAGCAATGCTGGGTTAAATGAATCTTATAGCTTCTCTTGTCACACAATTTTTACATCTTTTCCTGTCAATTATTCCCTTTGTTGTGGTGTTTATCAAACTGAATTGCAACCACTATTCATGTATCAGGAGCCCCAATAAATTTTTAAGTTCCATGAAGGAAAGTAATGTGCCTTGCTTACACAGTTGTACTTGTCTCACACTGAGATGACATAAAAACAATAAAGGTTGCTGAAAAGTATTCTCCTATAGTCAGCAGTACAAGGTTATGACACTAAGAAAAGGCTTAATTAGTGCTTCATGGAAAATACCAATCTAGTTTCTAAGAAGAAGTGGTGCATCCCCTTCTATGATAGAAGCAGAGACAGAGATGGAATCAGAGGCAGAGGCAGAGGCAGAGACAGAGACAGACAGATACCAAGGAGACCGCTGACGATCTATTCTATGTCATACTCTTGTATAAAACTATCATTAACATTTGATAGAGGCAATATGGTTGACTCATGCCAAGGTACACAAAAAATATAGCATTTCTTTTTTTTTATTTTTTTTTAATTTTTTAATTTTTTATTTTTTTATTGGTTGTTCACAACATTACAAAGCTCTTGACATATCATATTTCATACATTAGATTGAAGTGGGTTATGAACTCCCAATTTTACCCCAAATGCAGATTGCAGAATCACATAGGTTACACATCCACAATTTTACATAATGCCCAATTAGTAATTGTTGTATTCTGCTACCTTTCCTATCCCCTACTATCCCCCCTCCCCTCCCCTCCCATCTTCTCTCTCTACCCCATCTACTGTAATTCATTACTCTCCTTGTTTATTTTCCCATTCCCCTCACAACCTCTTATATGTAATTTTGTATAGCAATGAGGGTCTCCCTTCATTTCCATGCAATTTCCCTTTTCTCTCCCTTTCCCTCCATCTCATGTCTCTGTTAAATGTTAGTCTTTTCTTCCTGCTCTTCCTCCTTGCTCTGTTCATAGTTGCTCTCATTATATCAAAGAAGACATTTGGTATTTGTTTTTTAGGGATTGACTAGCTTCACTAAGCATAATCTGCTCTAGTGCCATCCATTTCCCTGCAAATTCTATGATTTTGTCATTTTTTATTGCTGCATAGTACTCCATTGTGTATAGATGCCACATTTTTTTATCCATTCATCAATTGAAGGGCATCTGGGTTGGTTCCACAGTCTAGCTATTGTGAATTGTGCTGCTATGAACATCGATATGGCAGCATCCCTGTAGCATGCTCTTTTAAGGTCTTCAGGGAATAGTCCGAGAAGGGCAATAGCAGGGTCAAGTGGTGGTTCCATTCGCAGCTTTCCCAGGAATCTCCAAACTGCTTTCCAAATTGGCCGCACCAATTTGCAGTCCCACCAGCAATGTACAAGATTACCCTTTTCTCCACATCCTCGCCAGCACTTGTTGTTGTTTGACTTCATAGTGGCTGCCAATCTTACTGGAGTGAGATGGTATCTTAGGGTGGTTTTGATTTGCATTTCTCTGACTGCTAGAGATGGTGAGCATTTTTTCATGTACTTGTTGATTGATTGTATGTCCTCCTCTGAGAAGTGTCTGTTCAAAGTTACAACTATCTTATATTTGATAAAGGGGCTAAAAGCATGCAATGGAGGAAGGATAGCATCTTCAACAAATGGTGTTGGGAAAACTGGAAATCCATATGCAAAAAATGAAACTGAATCCCTTCCTCTCGCCATGCACAAAAGTTAACTCTAAATGGATCAAGGAGCTTGATATCAAATCAGAGACTCTGTGTCTGATAGAAGAAAAAGTTGGCTCCGATCTACATATTGTGGGGTCAGGCTCCAAATTCCTTAATAGGACACCCATAGCACAAGAGTTAATAACAAGAATCAACAAATGGGACTTACTTAAACTAAAAGTTTTTTCTCAGCAAGAGAAACAATAAGAGAGGTAAATAGGGAGCCTACATCCAGGGAACAAATTTTTACTCCTCACACTTCAGATAGAGCCCTAATATCCAGAGTATACAAAGAACTCAAAAAATTAGACAATAAGATAACAAATAACCCAATCAACAAATGGGCCAATATAGCATTTCTTAATCCGATATTTTTTAAAGAATAGCTTTCCAGCTCTTTGCTATGCTTAAGTGAAAATCAGTTTCAGTGTGCTGCTCTCATTGTATGCACCTTGTACATAATGCCTTGTTCTCCATCATATACTCCTTTCTAGTTTGCTTACCCATTCATTACCATATAATACTTTCCAGCAATATGTTGTGAACAGGTGCATGGCATAGTATGTATGCTAGATTAACATAGTGGAAATTTTTACTCCAAATTCAAATTTCCACAGGTTGATTACATTAATGTACAACCTGAAGGGCTCTTTGATTATTCCATTTTTACAGTGTTGATAGTTTAAAGAGCCTATTTAATTATAAATAGAAATTATATCAATTGTAAATGGTTAAAATGTACCTTAAAATATGCAAATTTTACTCAAGGGTGTGTATGTCATTTGTATTTCATAAAGCACTGCTCTTATTATATTTAATTGTATCTTGAAATTGCATATTTATTTGTGTTTAATGATGATTAGAATAAATGTTTTATTTACAATTTGCAATTATAATTGCTTCACTGTTTTCTTCATTATAAATAACATCTTAGCTTGTAAAACAGATAATGCCATTATGAGTAGAGATAAATGCATTGTTCCAAAACAGGAACACAATTAGTTTTTTTTAAAATTTTATATCTTAAAAAGCAAAATCTAATTGATGATTCCTTTCTATTACATTTCGTTTTTACTATTTTTTTTGCTAATGGAAATAGTAAATGTAATATATAACACAGAAGATAATCAAGTCAATCATTTACATTTTGTCTTTGACTTCAATGTATATCAGCAGCTTTTTAATAACTATGTTCCAAATGATTTCATATAATCTCTTTGTTTAGAAGACAAAATGCATTTCTCTGTGAAATGTTTTAGATATTTGAATATTTCTAGGCAAGCCTATAAATATTTTCTATCTTACAACTTACTTGAATTTAGAGTTTAGATGCTTTCAGAAAGTGCCAGGAGGGGACAATTTTACCACCATCAGACTGTCTTCTAAGTTTGCTCAGAGAATCCTATTCAGGGATTCTATCAGAATGAGAAAACGGTGGCTAAGAAGGTAAAGAGGAAAATCATGTCTTCATGAATGTGGGGGATGGCATTTCAAAGAGATGACAACTGGAAGCACAGTAGAGATACATCCTTGTAACCCTACCTACTCTAGAGACTAAGGCAGGAGGATCACAAGTTGAGGCCAACTTGGACAACTTACTGAGATCTTGTTTCAGCAAGAAAAGTAAAAGCTGGGGTGGAGCAAGAGAGCTGCAGATGTAGTTCACTGTAGAACACTTGCCTTACAGGCATGAAGCCGTGAGTCAATCCCCAGTACAATCGAGGAGGAGGAGGAGGAGGAGGAGGAGGAGGAGGAGGAGGAGGAGGAGGAGGAGGAGGAAAGAAAGGAAGGAAGGAAGGAAGGAAGGGGAGGAGGAGGGGGAAGGAAGGAAAGAAGGAAGGAAGGAAGGAAGGAAGGAAGGAAGGAAGGAAGGAAGGAAGGAAGGAAGGAAGGAAGGGAGGGGAGGAGAAAGAGGAACAGGAGGAGGAGGAAGGAAGGAAGGAAGGAAGGAAGAAAGGAAGGAAGGAAGGAAGGAAGGAAGGAAGGAAGGAAGGAAGGAAGGAAGAAAGGAAGGAAGGAAGGAAGGAAGGAAGGAAGGAAGGAAGGAAGGAAGGAAGGAAGAAAGAAAGGAAGGAAGGAAGGAAGGAATAAAGAAAGGAAGGAAGGAAGGAAGGGGAGGAGGAGGAGGAGGAAGGAAGGAAGGAAGGAAGAGGAGGAGGAGGAGGGGGAAGGAAGGAAGGAAGAGGAGGAGGAGGAGGAGGAGGAGGAGGGGGAAGGAAGGAAAAGAAAATAGAAGTTTGAAGGATCCTACACATATGGGGCTTTAAAAATAGTTGTCAGAAGCTCTGAAGTAGAATCAAAAGTAAAGAAGACATCATAAGAAGAGTAGAAAAGCGGAGCAAACTGAATAAAGTCTTAGATTGAATTCTGAGAAGAAGAAATAAATGAGAAAAACTCAGACTAAATGAAAAGAAACTATGACTGTCAAGTTGTGTAGAATGGTTAAGAGAGGATATTTAAAGGAGACATGGGGTAGAATGAGACAGACATTATTACCCTGTATACATGTATGATTATGATTACACTACTGGAGTAACTCTGCACCAATTACAGCCAGAGGAATGAGAAGTTGTGCTTAATTTGTGTGCAATGTATCAAAATGAATTCTACTGTAAATTAATTAATATAATTAATTTTAAAAAGAGAAACATTGGGAAGAGATGGGGTCAGAAGAGTGGAATGGAAAGAAGAAAATCTGTAGGATGGATATTTTTTTATCTCCCCTTTTCCTAACTAAAAACAGGACTGATGAAACATGGTGAGGGGAGTTCAGCTGTCTTATTGTAGAGGGCAAATTTTGCAAACAGGAACTGATTGTTCCTTTAGGCTTAGTCATGTCTCTAGAGATTCCATGTCTTGGTATAGAGTTTAAGAACTTCTAGAGGGTTAATTGGGGTGAGCAGTGTCAATGGGATTGGACTATTAAGCCTCTATAGTGGAAGCAAGATGGAAGTGGGACTAATATCTACTGTATTCATAGGCAAGGAAGGAGAATCCTTTGACAGGAGAAATCCATGGAAACAACAGGGGCTTTATTAAATAATTAAACTAAAGCCTCTTCCTTTCTGTTGCCTCATTTTCCTTACTTTGTTTTGGTCAGCAAAAGTATTCAAACTTGTATCATCCTTAGGGTGATGTTGAGAAAGTACAATACTGGAATCTCTAATTTGTCAAGTGAATATGAAAGTTTTCTGACAACCTTCCCTCAGGCTTTTTCAGTTTTGTGAAAAAGAGAAAAAAGAAAATAATTTGGTCTAAATAAAGATAAGCCAAGTGAGAAATACTAGACTTTTTTCCTCCAGATAGTCCAAAAGAAAAAGTTAGCTTACAAAAATATGAGGGAAAACATAGTGCATCCACATCAGGAATAGCAATGAGATAGTACAAAGAAAAAGATCTGACTGGCACTGTGGATCAAAAGTAGCAGTAAGCAAAAAAGTAAAACCACTCTCTTCCTCATATACTTCCTTAATTTTCCTATTTCTTCCACTTACTTTTTACCATGTCAGATAAAATATTTAATGAGATGTGAAAGATGTAAAATCAATTGGTCTTTCTGTGGTTCTTTGGATGCTCCTTATAAATAACATAAATCAATTCTCTCTTCCAACTCCTCTAACCAAGCCTGTGGCAAAGGGAAGCTAACGAGAAAATAAATAAATAAATAAATAAATAGTCTGTCTATCTCTATTTTGTTTACTTTCAAAGTACATCTTTTATTTATTTATTTAATTCGATGCTTAGGTTCCCAGGGTAATGCAAACACAAAAGGAATGCCGAATTATTCTCTAGCCATATCTATCCTTTCTCTTTAGCTGTTGGTTGAGGAACCTTTCAGAGATTTGCTATAAACTTAGGAAAACCTAAGAACACCAGTTTTCTTTCCTTCAGTTATCCTCAGAACTCCCAGCTCTCAGTCTCCCTAAAAGCATTCTGGTGGCCCAAGGAAATTCATATACTTCCCAAAGGAAGCAATTTATACAGGGAAGAAGGTAAATCATGCATTCTCCCCAGATCTATTCACTCAACCTGTCACACTATGAGAAATACAAAATGACAACATTTTGAACAACTCTTCACATTCAGTCATGATGAAAATACCTTTAAAGAAACAATAAATAAAGAATTGATGAGGATTTACTATTTCTTTTTCCTCCAAAAGAGAAGAAACCAAAAAATTATTCCTCATAACTTACATTTCCATTCTGTAAATAGACCCTGCCCCTGAGGAATTAAAACACAGTAATGTATGCTATTGATGTATAAATTAAACAAGTGCTCAACGGCACATCAAATAATTTATAGATAGCTCTATCTTAGCCTTTCATTACAGCCTATCAAAATCTCCATGCATTTATTCACTACTGACCATACTATATTTTTTTAATTCATTTTGTTTAGATTCAAAACTAGCAAGTGATTAGTACATGTTCATATATGTACAATAAAGCTCTGCATTCTTGTGATATGTTAACCAGAGAGGGAGTAAGTACAAGAGAATATTTGGAATGAGAATGCTTTTATGCACTTCCTGAGCCCATGTACATGCCTTTTCCATCATTATCCTTCATGTGATGAAAAGCAGGTGGTTGGGCAGTACAAACTGAATCACTGATGGCTTATGGGGAATGAAAACTGAAGATTTACCTCTGTGGTTTGAAAAGCACCCTACCAATGTGTTCACTATGTGAACAAATTTTAAATGAGCAAAATATCAAACCTAGGAGATGCAACAGATAAGTAGACTTTCATTTACAAAGCTACCTATTTGTTTATCTGTAGGTGCTACTCCAAATAATTAAATGCACTAATTGCTTACAAGTAATGAAGTATGTGCTAGGTGTCCATGAACAATTTTACAGTGAATTATCTGTATTTTAAAAGGAGAACTTCAAGACTTATATTTTGTTTATTTTAAGATATCCAACTGCTACAATTTTTATACTATTTTCACAAAAGAAATGATGGTGACAGATCCTTGATTCATGAATCCATTGTTCTGGGACCACAAACATTGCTTCTATGGTTATTACATAGAAGCAAAGAGTTTAAACTAAAAGGCAGAAATGACATTTTGAGGTTTTTGTTGCTGTTCTGTAGCAGGTATTGATATCATTAAGTAGAATAAAATGGATCTTATAATACTTAGGACTTCAACAATCTACATAAGAATTCAATAAACCCCTACCATGTCCTAGGCACTATATTTCATAAACACAAACATACTAATTTATTTATCACTTTTAAAAACAAATTTTCATTTCCTAGGAAGAAAATGAAATATGGAATAAAATTGACCAAATTATAGTATATCCTTGTATGACTATGTCACAACAAATTCCACTTTTATGTATAACTATAATGCACCAATAAAAAATAAATCAATAATTGTAGATCAAAGAGTAGAATAAAAATATCAGGAAGAGGGAGATGAAAAAGCAAAGGGCATCATACTGGGGATTGAAATGGAGAAAAGTGTGTTATATGCTTATGAATATGTCAAAATGAGCCCTCAAAATATGTAAAACTATAATATGCTAATAAAAATATTAAAACAGAAAAAAGAAGCCTATAGTAATTATTAGCTTTGATGATTCCTTGTGAAAAACATTTGCTTTTAAAATCTACTTTCTATATTTATGTTCTGTTTTCACATTTAGCTTGATATTTTTAGCATTAACTGGTTCAATGCTGTTATGCTTTAGATGTGAGGAGTTCTCCAAAAACTCACGGGTGAGACAATATAAGAAGGTTCAAAGGAGAAATGATTGGGTTGTGAGAGTCTTAACATAATAAGTGAATTAATCCATTGATAGGGATTAACTGAGTAGTAACTGAAAGTGGGTAGGATGGGGCTGGAGGAGATGGGTACTGAGGCTGGGGCTTTGGAGTATATATTTTGTATCTGGAGAGTGGAGTCTCTCTCTGTGCTTCCTGATCAAGTGAATTTTGCTTCCCTCTATCCCACTCTTATTTTGAACCCTGAGAAATGGAGCCTGCAGTCTGTGGACTGAGACTTCTGAATCCATGAGCCTCCAAATAAACTTTTTCCCCCTAAAATTGTTTTGGTTAGATATTTTAGTCATAGGAGTGGAAAAACTGACTAAAACAAATGCCTTTAATACACCTTTCTTTGGTGCTTGCAAATAAAGAATAGACCTCTGAAATTGTGAGCCACCAATTAAACTATTCCTCCTCTATAATAGTTCTGGTTTGGTCTTTTAGTCACAGAAATGAAAAAGCACTAAAGTCAAGTGTTGGCTAAGAGTCAGTGTAATATGAGAAGCATTCACCTCCCAACCTTTCAGACAGCTCTAAGATGACTTGCAAACATTCTTCTCTCTTCTTCAACACTGCATAGCCTTCTTTTCACAACCATACTTCATACTTTCCATCACTCTTTTCTACAATCGTAGCCATTCACTTTCTCTATTCCCTGAACATCCATTTTCTGCCTTAACTCAATGTGATCTGGTATTCCCCCACCACTTCATTAAACTGACTTTCACGAAGGTAGTTGAGAGATTGTCACTATTTACTAACCATGATGAATGCTTGTAGTCCATGTCTACACTCTTACCCTCTTTGAGCACTTTAAATATAGAATGATCTTCATTTCTTGAGAAATTACTTTCTTACAAGTACCCTTCAATTACTACTGTGCTTTACTTCTTTTTATGAATATCTTCTTCTTCTTTTTTTTTTTTTTTAGTTCAGCAATTAATTCTGATGCACTCTGCTAATGCAACCGTCACTCTGTACACCCTCCAGGTTTTTTTATTCTTTCCTTAATGAATCCAAAATCAGTACTTCTAGTCTAAATCTACTATGAGCTATCCATCCAAGTGACTTTGGAACAGCTCCCTTTGACTGTCTACAAGTCTACAAGTGCTCCCATCCAAGAATGCACATACTCTTCGTTATCTTATCCCCATTCCCAACACAAAAGAAAGGTCCAGAAAAATAATTTTAAAAAAATACGTAATAATTTTATAACAGGTCAAAAATACCCTCCCCTGCTTCAAATTTTTGTATTCTTCTCCACCCCATGATTTTTCTATTTATTACTCAGGAAGTTCTTACATGCCATCTTTTAGAGTGTTATCATATCTGTCTTCGCCCTCCTTAATCTTTGCTTTGGCTGTTTGTTGTAGCATCCCCAGCCCCTTTTCTAAATCTGATGTCAGTATTATAATTTTTATTTGTACAATAATACTTTTCCTTCCTTTTTAAAATTCTAATGTATATTTGATCATATTGGCCATGCTTTGGCTTAAGACTTCTGTTGAGGTCAAGATAAAGCCTGTTCCTTAAAACGGGACATAATGCACTTCATGTTTTGTCCCCTTCCTTTAATAACTATAGTCTTTTTTCTTTTTTTTACCACTCTCCCATTTGAAATCCAAATAAATCAAAGTACTTGTAACTTTCAATATTAATGTCTCTACTTTGATCTGTTTTGATCTCTCCACCTTATTTAAACCTCAAGACTGAGATAAATTTAATGTTGTCTATGAAATTTTGGAGGATACTTAAAAGTTAAAAAAAAGGTGTGTTCTTATGTGTGCAATCATAGCATTTTATATTCATCTACATCTGTTTACATGGCAACCTGTCACTTAGGGTTTGAAATTCTTAAAGGCAAGAGGTCCACATCTCATTAATTCAGTGTCTTCACACTTAATGCACTTCACTCACAAAAGTGTGTTCAATAGTGGACTTCTTAAAGAAAATTAAGAAGTGGAAATATTGATTGGGTCCAGATTTTAGAAAGCCTTAAATGTCAGACAAAAACACAATGTCATTTATTATGTAAACATTGATACTTGATTAGTGGTTCTTAATCAGGTCAATGATTCAAAAAAGAAAAAGCAAAGAACAAATGCCTATATGACATTTACTATATGTTAAGTAAAATTCTGAGTATTTTATTATTTAATTCAATATTAATATTCTTATGTCATTTTTTAGTTTACTGTTTTGGACACTGAGGCATAGATTGTTTAAGTGTTTTATACAAAATAAGACAAAAAAATGTTAATACTGGGTTTTAATCAAGATAACCTGGTTTAAATGTCTATCCAGTAGTCACTGAGGGGAATGTTAAATAGTATTAGCATGATTAATAGCATTGGGAGGAATTTGAAAAAGTATAGGCAGGGAAAAACATTAAAAGGACATTGAACCCACGCTTAAAATGGATGAACAGGAAAGATATTTCAAAGAATTGGGAGAATGATTAGCCAAAGAGGAGATAAATATGTAGGAAGGAAGCATCACAGAGATAGCATTAAGGTTTCCAGTCAAATCATTAAGAAAATGAGATCATGGGTAAAGCCAGATTGAGAAAAGGGGAGCACTTTGGACCTATAAATTCAGTATTACATATTTTGTTAGAAAAGTCCAAAGAACAGGCAGATTAAACTGTAGTAGTGAAAAAAAGACAAGAATTTAAAAGTCAATGAAGCAGTTGAAACAAAAAAAATACAGTCATTACATTTAAATTCATTTTTAACTGATTTATAAAAATTGCAGATGTCAATGGGGTACCACGTGATGTTTTGGTGTATTTACACATTTTATAAAATATAATCTAGTCAAACATATTTAACTCTTTAGGCATTTATCTCTGTGTGTGTGTGTGTATGTATGTGTGTGTGTGCGTCTTGAAAACTCAAAAATCCTCTGTTGGCTTTTTGAAACCCACATTGCATTATTATCTATAGTCATTCCACTGCACAATAGTACACCAGAACTCCTTGAGCCTAACTAAATGCATATTAGTATCCATAGAACAACCTTTCCCTTCCCCTTCCCTCTTCTTGTCTCCCTAGCCTTTAGTAACAAATATTCTACTCTCAACTTCCCTGAGCTCAACTATTTTACATCCCACTGATGAGTGAGATCATGAAGAACTCATCCCTCTATGCCTGGCTTATTTCACATAACATAATAATCTCCAGTTCCATTATAATATCATTTACCAAAATGTAGTCCATAGGTGTTATTAGGTATTACAAACATTGTTGCCCACTACAACAAATTTTGGAAAAGTTTAAGGCAGACTTATTATAAAAATATTATTGGGTGATGCAAAAATAAAAAAGAAAGAAAGAAAATTTACCTTTACAGTCTAATTCATCAGAGTTGTCTCCACAATCATTTTCACCATCACACAACTTGCCATGAAGGATGCAACGACGATTGTAGCAAGGCTTAAAACCTCTTCGACAGCTTCTGTTTTCTTATAAATGAAAGTAGAAAGTCATACTTTGAGGTCACATAGAAACACTTTTACAAGATGAAAATTACAGAGAAGATTTCATTCATAATGATTGGATTTGGCTGTATAAACAAGTACTGTGCATGTAGTATTAAAGGACTGGATATAATAGTCACCAAACCAAGGAGTAGTTCATTCAGTTAAGATCTTTTTTAATCAGTGTTTCAGACTTGGAGATATCCTAAAATTATACCCAAACTATTTTCCTCTTACTCACACTGTTGTCAACTATCATATTAATAAACATATATCACATATTAAATTCAAAAGAAACAAATATCTATCTCAAAAATAACAAAAACATCCCAGTGTTCATCATCAACTCATTTGCTTCTGCAAAGGCTTTGTATTAAAAAAAAAGAAAAGCAGAAAATCATGTATTCCTGAAATAGCAGGTCAAAGTCACCTGAATATCAATAAATTTCTTTTATGATTATGGTCAAACTGTGTTCAATTTCCTAAGAAGATGAATTATCTTCTGAATTCTATTTACCTTAATGAAGGTCTTTTGACATTCTCTTATTTGGGGCAGAAGTTACTACTAATAATAATAGCTGTCATCTTCTGAATACTAAATTTTTACTAAAATCTGTGTTGAGTATAAGTAAATATACAGTTGCTTATTTAATGGTCTCTATCACTATTAGAACTACTTGGTTGCTGTAAAAAATCAAAAGACAGATAAGTGAGCTGTGTTGACCATTCTAGTCACAGAACAAAACGTTTGGTAACATAGATTTAACCTCAGGTATGATTTTAAAGCCCATTCCAGGGCTTTAAGATTTAAATTTAATTTAACTTAAAATTAAAACCTGTCAATACAATTCAAGGAACTAAAAAAGTAGGAATAAACCAAACCTTCAAATGGAAGAAGGAAAGAAAGAACAAAAATGGAGAGTATAAATAAAGGAAATGGAGACTAAAGAAAAAAGAATACAATATACAACCCCATACCAGGCATTGGCTCCCATGTCAACTCTAGCCCTGACAGCAATTTTGTGTGGCTCATCATCAAGTAATACCATGGATAGGTGTACCTGGTTCCTTCCCTCCATCTTCTCCAAGATTTATTTTAAAAGATTTGTTCATCTGATAGTAAAAATAAGCGGAACCATTTTGGATCTGAGATTGCATTATATAATTATATATACATAATTATATATGTATATAATTATATACATATACATCACATACATATTTATTTATTTATTTGTCATTTCTTTGTACTTTAAAATAAATTTCCTGTAATCCCAGCAGCTCAGGAGGCTGAGGCAAGAGGAACTTTAAAATAAATTTCCTGTAATCCCAGCAGCTCAGGAGGCTGAGGCAAGAGGATCATAAGTTCAAAGTCAGCCTCAGCAAAGCAGCTCAGTGAGATCCTGACTATAAATAAAATACAAACTAGGACTAGGGATGTGGCTCAGTGGCTGAGTGCCCCTAAGTTCAATCTCTGGTACCATAAACAAATAAATAAATAAATATTTTTTCTCATTCATTTCCTTTGATCTTTGACATGTTTTATATTGAGATGTTATTCTTTTATCACTTTCTAAAAGCTCTTTTATATTAAGTGTAACAATGCTTTATCTTACAGTTTTTTGTTGACTTGTTGAGGGGACTTTTTTGTTTTCATGTTGAAATTTAATTTTTTCATAGATCAATTGATATTTTCCTTTAGTTTATGCTTAAAATAATATTTTTCTCCTTGAGCTTATTAAGTATCTGCCCACATTTTCCTCTGGTTCTGCCTTACTTGTTATTTACATTGAATTATTCTAGAACTTACTTTGGTGCCTGATATAAAGTATGATGTACCTAACTTTATTTTTTCCATCAAGTTAGCCTGTGCACTAATACCCTTATTTACTTAAAAACTTTAATTAAGGAGTATTGAACCATATATATAAATAAAGGAATCAGTGTGATTAATTTCCTGGTACCTATCACCCAGTTCAATAAGTATCAACTCCTGGGCAATTGTGTTTTATGTGTATCCACTTCCCCTCTTATTACAGATATTTTTAAAGCAAATCTAAGGCATTATATAATTTCACATTTAAGTATTTCCATATGAGTACTATAAAATAAAAATTTAAAAATATACCTCTGCTACCTAAAATAACATCCAATCATTGTTCAAGTTTCCCTGATTAATACTTTTAAAAATTTATTTTACCATCAAATAAAAGTGAAATTTTGAAAAAAAATTTAAAAAAATTTAAAAAAAGAAATATTTAATGGAATCCTACACTAGAAGATAAAGGATAATAACTACCATCATCAAAACATGAAAAAGTACAAAACTCAATAATAGAGCAGATATACAAAAGATAAAAAGAGGCCCAAACCCCACTGACACAAAAAATCACCAAACCACAAAAATGAAGAAGAAGAGGAAGAAAGGAACAAAGCCCCATAAAGCAATTGGTAATAAATTGAACAAGACAACAAAAATATTTTCTTATTTATCAATAGTAACATTGAATAAAAGATAAGGGATTCCCCAATTAAATGATACAGACTTGTTGAACGGACTAAAAAATGAGAGACCCAATTATATGCTTCCTACAAAAAAAATAATTCATATCAGTAAAGACACACATAGCCTGAAAGTGAAGAAGTGAAAAAAAAGATATAACATGCAAATAGAAATAAAAAGCAAGAACGAGTAACTACATATGTGCATTAGATAAATAGACTTAAAATACAAAATATAAAAATAGTCAAGGTAACTATATAATGATAAAGATACCCATTCAACAGGAGGAATAACAATTGCAAATATCTATGCATCCAATAGTGGAGCAACTAATTATGTAAAGCAAACATTATTAGTTCTCAAGGGAGCTACAAATTCTAATACAACAATAGTTGAGGATTTAAGCATCTTACTTTCATCAAAAGACAGATCATCCAGACAAAAACATCAAGAAACAAACATTGAGGTTCAATTATACCATCAATCAATGGCCTTAACAGACATTTACTGAACATTTCACCCAAAAGCTTCATAATTCATGTTCTTCTCACCAGCACTTGAAACATTCTCCAAGACAGATCATACGTTAGGCCACAAAACAACTCTGAACAAATTAAAAGAAATAAAATCATACCACCCATCTTCTCAGAATACAATGGAATAAAACCAGAAATCTACAACAAGAGAAACTTTAAAAATTATACAAATACATAGAAATTAAACAACATTCTGTTGCACAACCAATAGAATTGCACAACCAATTAAGAAATGAAATGAGAAATGTAAAATTGTTGTTGAAATCGATGAAAACAAAATGCTCCAACCCATAAAATACATCAAAAGTAATATTAATAGGGCAGTTTATAGCAACAAGGGCCTATGTCAAAAAATGTAGAAGAACTTAAAATTAAAACCTGTCAATACAACTCAAGGAACTACAAAAGTGAGGATAAACCAAACATCCAATTGAAAGAAGGAAAGAAAGAACAAAAATAAGAGAATAAATAAAGAACACGAAGACTAAAGAAAAAAATGTAATATTTATCTAACAGGTATTATTAGCCAGAAATGAAAAAGAACTCAAAAAACTCAATAGGAAAAAAATAACATACACACACACACACACACACACACATATCTATCTATATATATATTATATATTTAAGTACATACAAATGGCCAACAAGTATATGAAAAAGTGCTCAACATCACTAATCATCAGGGGAATGCAAATCAAAACCACCATGAGTTATCCTCTCACCCCAATTAGAATGACAATTATCAAAAAGAAAAGATAACAAATGCTAGTCAGGGTGTGGGAGAAAAGGAAAATCTCCAACATTGTTGACAGGAGTGTAAATTATGGAAAACATTATGGAGCTTCCTTAAAAAATCTGGAAATGGAGCTACCATTTGATCCAGCAATTCCACTATTGAGCAAATATACAAGGAAATTAAAATCAGCATGTTGAAGAGATATCTGCACTAGCACATTTATTCATAGTAGCCAAGATATGGAATCAACTAAGGTGTCTGTTGATGGGTGAACAGATAAATAAAATGCAGCACATATATACAATAATATATTTTTTCAGTCATAAAGAATGAAATCTCACCATTTGCAATAACATGATGTAACAAGAGGACATTAAGAGAAATAAATCAGATACAGAAAGACAAATATCACATATTCTTACATATATGTGGAAATTACAGTTTCTCAAAGTAGCAGAGAAAAATTAATAGTGGCTACCAGAGACTAGGTAGGGATCAGTAGAGGAAGGGTTGGAAAATGATGGTTGATGGATGTAGAGATACAGTTAGAACATTAGGAACAACTTCTAATGTTCTATAAGACTATAGGATAACTCTGGTTGACAACAATTCATTACATTTCAAAATAGCACAAAGGTAAATTTCTTGGAAAAATACAGCAGCATTTTTCCCCCTAGGGTAGAAAAGCCATTCTCCTCTTCTGAAGGAGATATAGATTGAGTATTACTTGGTGTCATCAACAGAGGCACATCTTGTGACAGTCATACTTGATGAGGATCACACCTAAGGCAATTTACCTCTGTACCAAAGAATACTAGCCTCTGTGCTAATTCTAGCAACATAGAGTGAACAAGACTGATTCCAAGCCCACCACATGCTATTGACTGGAGGTGGACCTTTGCTATAGAATAAGACTACAATACCCAAAATCATTAATATTTCTGATTAACATTTTAAAGAAAGCCTAACACCTACTGCTAAAGATGAATCACAAAGCTGTTTAAAAGATAGGTTTCTACTTTGATTTAATTTGCACATCATGGATGAAAATCCATGAGAAAATTCTTCAAGGAATATCATGGTTACTGGATAGGAAATAAGGTGCCTCATTTTAACACAAGCAGAGACAAATCAATTTCCTTAGACCTACACATTAATGAGAAAGATAAACTTTACATTTTTTTTTAAAAAAGGAAGGCAAATAAAAAATTATAAGAAGAATCAGAAACTGTACTCTGTAATGATCAAGTCATATATTGGACACTTACCACAGTAAAGCAGTTTTTCATCTGACTTATCCTTACAATGAGGAATACCATCACAAGTGAGTTGGTAGTCGATGCATTCACCATTTCCACACTCAAATTCAGAATAAATGTTGCAAGAGGAATTTTTAGCTGAAATAAAAAGAAGTCAATATTTTGGGTAACATTTTTTAATATCATGACTATTTTATTCCTTAATCAAACATAAACTACAATTGTTTATAAAATTCAATGAAGAGTAATGCTTGATAGAATTTATTAAACTCATCAGAAAATATTTTTATTCTTACTCTCATTTGTTTTTACAATTTGTTTTGGGGGCATTGCATGACTGTTTCTTTTATGCCTATTTGTGTATTAAATACTATTTAATTTTTGCATATGTGTGCAGGGAATGAGTAGTATAAATTCAAATGACTGTGCAACTAGATCAACAATGTGTGTGTTTTGTGTGTGTGTGTGTGTGTGTGTGTGTATGTGTGTGTGTGTGTGTGTGTGTGTGTGTGTTTCTGGAGACAGAACCAAGGTCTGTAAACATGCCAGGCAAATGCTCTGCCGCTAAGCCATATTCCCTGTTCCTAGTAGTCTATTTTAAAAGTAAATGTTTACAAAGAGTTAGGTAAATAGTTTTGTGCATACTGATAGTGGTTTTTATATTTTTTGTTAGAATCTATGATATATTCAATACACTGAAATTTTACAGGAAGGGGGTGCACCCTTTTTTTAATGCCAGATTTGAAATCATCTCAATCAAATGAATTTCCCCACTTGTCCCTACTTCTAACTTGGGCTTCTTCACCAACTAACTTCTTTTTTGTTTGTTTTTGTTTTAAAATATACATGACAGTAGGGTGTATTTTGACATATTATACAAACATGGGGTGCCACCCGTATGATTTTGATCCCATTCCTTGATTGAACATGATGTGGAATTACACTGGTTGTGTATTCATATATGAGCATAGGAAAATTATGTCCAATTCATTCTACTGTCTTTACTATTCCCATCTCTCCTCCCTTCCCTTAATTCCCTTTTGTCTAATCCAATGAAATTCTTCAATGTTCAATCATAGTATTTTATATGCATCTTCATCTGTTGACACCAACTACCTTCTGTTGAAACCTCAGTAGCCAATTCTATCCTTCAGAAGAAGGATATGGCTAAAATCATCATCATCAGCTTCTTGCCTCATTCATGTATGTGGGAAAAACTAAGGAACAAGTTCTCTCTTCCTGTCACACATGACTAGATTAATATGTGCTTAATATGCACAGGAATCCATGGGATGTGCTGGTAGAATGCAATGATAATCTAGAAAGCATGTACACCTAAAGTTTATGGACACCAACTGAACACTGTCATATTGTCCCATTTCTAAGTTTCAGGATTTCCATAAAAATTAGGATTCTTTTGTTTCATTTTGTTTTTAATGTGGTTATTTGAATTGTAAGCATAGGGCAACCATTAAAAAATGTGGAAAAAAACCCTTTCCTACAAGTTAGTTTTATGTTGACAATACCAGCACATGATCCATATTTTTTAAGGGTCTCTATTTTGGAAAACGAACTCATTTTTACTTTTACAAATACACTTATTAGCAAGTTTTCAGAGTTCAATTTTTGGGGTGTGCTCCATGCTTGCATATACTCACTCTACAACTTATTGAATAATTATACTTTGAAAGCAAGTCATATGGTGGAGGTAATTAGAATTCATTAATCTTTGCAGGAGGTAAAGCTTAATTTTAGAATTCACTATAAATTTTTTTTAATATTTGTTTTTTAGGTGTAGATGGACACAACACAATGCCTTTATTTATTTATTTTTTTTTAATGTGGTACTGAGGACTGAACCGGGTCCCGCCCGTGCTAGGTGAGCGCTCTACCACTGAGCCACAATCTCAGACCCTCACTTGCTAGGAGCCACTGCAAAGTATTACATTCATATGGAAATTGGGCTCCTACTGTTCACTTAGGCCCATTTGGGGACTCAAGTTACAAGACTCCTGGAGAGTTCCCATTGGTTGGGGAAGGATGGTAGGAGGGTGTTCCGGGGGAAGTGGAGCCCCCCGGGTCCGGTAGGGACACACGTGTGTGGGTGTGTGGACCGGCTTGTTAGGGGGACGCACACGGCCTCTCACAAAATAAAACTTTGTTTCAGTTCCATCTGGCTTGTGTTTTTGTGCTCAGCCGGATTGCAGCATCGCAAGCCGGCGTGCACTGACAGCGACCCGCGAAAGCGCCCAGCAGGAAGGCAGCAGGTGAAAACAGCAGCGGGCAGAAGCGGAGCCAAGGCTCACGCGGGCCCCGCCGTCCAGCCTGCAGCATTTTGGTGGCCCTTGTACGGGGAACGCCCAAAATTTATAGGTGAGTGATATCGCTCGCCCCTAAGGAAAGGCGACAGAATGGGTATTTTTGTTTTGATTTATTCTGCTTTTATTTCAGGCTCTCTAGCCTTACAATTTTTTCAGGCGAATTGGGAAAAATGGTTGGCTCAAGGTTTTAAGTTATTCGGCCCTGAGAAAGAAAAAATTGATATAATCATTTTTCTCCTCTCCGTTTCTGTTTCATTCTGTTTTGGCTTTCTTCTATCCTACCTTATTGGGTTACGTTACCTTTATAGTAGATTAGAATCTAGTAAAAAACAAACCGAAAGACTGTTAAGTAAATTGTTAGAGGTCCAGGCTATGGCAGAAAACTTATTACTTTTTACTCTAAACTTTCTAAATTTGGATTCATCAGGACTTAGTGCTGCGGAAAGACATATGTATCCGAAAAATGTACATAAGCCTAAGGTACTTTGGAAAGATATTCTAACAGGACAATGGAAAGGTCCGGACCCAGTAATAGTCTGGAGTCGGGGCTCCGTCTGTGTTTTTCCACAGGAGGAACAGCAACCAATTTGGATTCCAGAGAGATTAACTAAAACAATTTCTACAGAAAAAGAAGATGATTTGACTCAAATCCATAACAGCTGATATCCAGAGCTCCAGCTTGGCTATTCTTACATCTACAACAGTGATTTACCACGGTGCCTTTTTCAATATCTATTTTATTATTACATTTTTCCCACATCATAAGGTTCTATTTTATTTATTTATTTATTTTCTCTTTCTTTTTGAGCTCATACAAACCTAGGTTAATGTTTTTCTGATCAGTTTTATTTTTTGACTGTGTTTTATTTTTTTTTAACTGTAAAGTTTTTAAACATTGCAATGGAGATTTCACCTAGGTATAGCTACAAGGCCTTTATTTACTATTGTCCTATATGTTCTATGTTATGTATGCACTGTTTTGTGTTGTATGTCTGTATGTGTGTATGTCCATATTTCATTTATAAGGAGCGCTCATGTATAAATAGATATAAATGGATCCAAAAAAAAAAAAAAAAAAAAAAAAAAAATCACGTGACTTATATGGTTTAATTTAAATTAGGTAAACAGCTGTTATAAATTTTGCTTTTAAAGGTGGTTAACAGATCTGTTTGTTTACTTTCACCTTTCCTTTTCATTATATTTAACAATTCTGTTCAAGATAATGTCTCTTTAGCACCATGGCCAGAATTCCCATCTCCATCCCAATGCCGGTGAAGACTAAGATAAAACCAAACTACAACTTCTATGATAGCTATCACAGTAAACTATATAAACTGATACATCAATCAATATAACTCAATAAGTATCCTCAATCAAGGACTTAATTTACTTTGGGAGAAAATGGACATATTGACAGACTCCTCCACTTTGAACTGCTCAATCAAGGACTTAATTTACTTTGGGAGGAAATGGACATATTGATAGACTCCTCCACTTTGAACTGCTTACACAACTTGCCTGGACTATGTATCACCTGTATGCATTGTGCTCTATTTGTTGATACAGTGAATTATGGTAGTGCTGTAATATCTTAGCTGCTGTGTCACCAGTGTTACTGTTCTTCCTAAGGAGCCGTCAATTGGCTTGGTGTCGTGGCATTTCTGTATCTTCCTCCCTTCTACTAGTGATGGTCTAAAACTTGGGGGCCAACAGAGGTGAGGCAAGAACCTCACCCCCCCACTGGCACCAAAGTTAAATTTGGGGGCCAACAGAGGTGAGGCAAGAACCTCACCCCCCCACTGGTGCTTAGGCCTATCCACAAGCATGGCTATGCTAGACCGGTAGTCAGTGACGGGTTGATCTGATTACAGTGGATTCAACCTAAGACAGGAAACTGACGTGTAAAAGTCAGTTCTCCCATGACGGGTAAGAACCACATGTTAAATTGGACAACCTACCAGGCACGGTCCCTAGCCACATTGCCATTGCTTAATTAAACAGAAGGGGGCAGATGCTAGGAGCCACTGCAAAGTATTACATTCATATGGAAATTGGGCTCCTACTGTTCACTTAGGCCCATTTGGGGACTCAAGTTACAAGACTCCTGGAGAGTTCCCATTGGTTGGGGAAGGATGGTAGGAGGGTGTTCCGGGGGAAGTGGAGCCCCCCGGGTCCGGTAGGGACACACGTGTGTGGGTGTGTGGACCGGCTTGTTAGGGGGACGCACACGGCCTCTCACAAAATAAAACTTTGTTTCAGTTCCATCTGGCTTGTGTTTTTGTGCTCAGCCGGATTGCAGCATCGCAAGCCGGCGTGCACTGACAGCGACCCGCGAAAGCGCCCAGCAGGAAGGCAGCAGGTGAAAACAGCAGCGGGCAGAAGCGGAGCCAAGGCTCACGCGGGCCCCGCCGTCCAGCCTGCAGCACTCACTATAAAATTTTTGAGGCTTTTTTTGAGGAATAATTGATTAAAGAGCCACTAATACCATTGGAATTCCAGTACTTCATTTTCTTATAATTTTTTAATTCAACTAGCATTTAACACATTTTTATACCCATGTGTTTTTCTAAGACTACTAATTTAACTCTTTCAATAACATTTTCTAAATATTTTTTTCCTGGTGCATTATAAACTCCACTGGTCAGTGAGTAGCAAAGGCAGAACACAATTTTAAAGAAGGTAATAAAGATATAAAAATTGTTAAATTAAAAGGAAAAAGTACTACAAAGGGAGCTAACATCACTAGGAATAATCACCTTAGATCGTGAGCTGAGCAAAATTCAGATACTTACTGCAAGTTTATTGGCATTCTTGACTTATTTTGCCTATTTTAAGACTAATCTATTCATTTCTCCTGTCCAATAAAAAAGAAAAACTGCTGTGATGGAAAATGCCATATTTATAGTTTTGTAATTATGACTTCTGGGGGGAAATTAAAGTATACACTTATCTATCTATCTATTTATTTATTTATTTATTATGGTAATGGGGTTTGAACCCAAAGATATTCTATCACTGAGATACAACTCCAGCCTTTTATGTTTTCTTTTGAAACAGCTAAATTGACAAGGCTGGCCTTGAACTTGTGATCCCCTTTCCCTAGTCTCCCTAGTCCCTGATTTTACTACTATGGACTACAGTACTAAACTCCCATTTTTTTTCAATTATGCAAAATTCAATACAGTATGGGTATACTTCTTGCTCAGGTGAGCTCATTTCATAAAATTATATTGAATATTTTCTGTTTCTGTCTAGAAACAAAAATGTGGTTTAGCTGTCATTCTCTTATATGATATTTACTTAAAAATTATGTTTGTTTTTCTTTTTTTCTGTTTTGGATGTTGATAAGGTTATCAATGTTGCTTCTAAAGGAACTACGTAACTGCTTAATCTTTTGTCCACAGTTATGACAAAAAAAAAAAATGGTTTTCCCTCCTTTGTCCTCAGGAAGGTGTTTGTAAATGGCCTTTTACCCATTTTATGATGCCATTAACATACAGAAGGAACTCCAGGTGAGCTCATTCAGGTATGAACACAGATGTACCAGAAACATTCTCATATTTCAAAGATGGATTTCACAAAAAGAAGCTTACAGTTACTTTCCAATCTCTCCACTAGAACACAGGATTTCAGTATACATGTGCAATGGATACAGTCTTTCTCTATAACAATTTGTCACCCCTGAGGACTCCTGTATCACTCTAAAGTTCCATAAGAATGAAACTGTGCTTGTTTAAAATCATGTTTTTCTGATTGATTTATTTCCTCTCATACATAGAGAGAAGCAGTTGGCTTAGGAGGCACAGTTGTATATAGACTATTTTGCAGCAATAGGCCTGCACTGTATACAAATAAGCCTTGCTGTTTTGACTAAAGTCAGTGCTTTGACACTAGCCTGCAGTGACCTGTGAAGGAAACATGGGTGATTCCAATGCATGACTAATATTCCAGGTTTACAGACAGCATCAGATACAGGTCATTAGAACTGAAACCAGGAAGGAAAATTGAGAGTTTAAGCCATTGCTTGAACAATCCAGGGAAGTGTTAGGTGACCAAAAACAAAAGCGGGGGTGGGGGATCTGTGGCCTGAGTTACTAAAGTTGACTCTCTGCATTTACATTCACTGATTCTCTCATTTGCTTTGGCAAATTCTTAAACAAAACGACTTCTCTCCATTTTGCTAAGAGGTATGCTTTTGGGTTACAGTACAAATGTGCAAAGTGATACAGTACACAGCAGGTCAAAGAGAAGATCCTCCTGCTGATTGAAGATTAGAAAAAGACTGAAGATAAATATAAAAATATTTATTTTATAATGTAAATATATCTAGCTCTGCTTATCTTCTATGATAAAAAAATAAGAGATGAGGATATAAGTGAGGAAAATTTTCAAATCAACATTTTGAGAGTGAGTTGATCAATTTCTAACAAGATGATTCTCATTCTACCTTTCTCATATAGAGATAGTCTTAATGTTAAGGGGAAATTAACCTTTTTTATGTTGCTTGCTAATTTTTCACAGCAATATCGGAATACTTGAACCGTTATTTATTTTGGAAAGAGTTTTGGAAACCTAGCTGTTAATAAGTGTATATTGTAATGATACTAATTAAAGATTGTAATGCCTTTGGGAAGCATAAACATCATGCAAGACTGCAATGTTACATTCTTAATTAACAGTTTGGAAATGATTACAAATAAGCTGCATGAGCCATTCCCTCTCATTTACATACTGTGATGGACTGTGAGTGGTTTTACTGCAAGACTACGGATATACTGCCTATATTCCAGTTTATTTCAGCTTTAATTAATTTTGTAATTGACTGATTCTCACAAAGTCACAGCTACAAGTTTTCAGATGCTCATTGTGTTGGTACTTCTGTAGCTCCAACACCTTCCAGTTCATAAGCACCAGGGGCCTTGTGTGATACTCTCTGTCACAGGGTACTGTAACTAAATAAAAGGGTGAACTGAGTTCTTACAAGAGAAAGATAAACCAGCTTAACTTCTAATATTGGAGGATATTATGATTTCATGAGTACATTTGAATCATTTCAGTAGATAAATAAGCTATTCTGAGCAGACAAGTCATACTATATCGTGTTTGTCTTTACTTACTCACACATCTGTTGTCATCTAGCAATATTCGGTCCCCCCTACAGGAACAATTTACTCTCCCATCAGGGGTTAAAAGGCAGAGGTCATGGCAACCCCCATTCAATAATGCACATGGAGAAAGTTCACCTGCAATGAAGAGGCTTTATTGGCAACATTTCATACTGAGTACCTATTCTATGACAGATACAGATTAATAGAAAGATATCAAACAGCTCTGATCTCTCAAAGATATAACAACATTTCAGAACTTTTGAAAATCCAAACTTTCTGAATGATAACTACATTAGAAAAATATATAACACAAATATTTCTACTGGATTTGTCAAGGATACCATGGTCTCAAATGAAATAGTTCTTCTAGGAACCAAAATGATAATGTAAACTGCAATTTTGTGAGTAGCACAGTGATTGAAGGATTTTTAAGCCCTGATACAAAGCTTATAGAGAAATATCATTATTCTGGAACCAACTCAGTCTGAATATTCAGATATGAGAAGTATCAGACAGTGGAATAAAACTCCAGACACAAATAATTGTTCCTCTGGTGGCAAGGCATTTTCAAAGATACTTAAACATTTCAGAAGATTTCAGTATATCGAAGACTCTAATCCTGAACACTGGTCTCTAGAACTAAGAGAAAACAAAAATCCACCGATAATTTTTGAGAGATCATATCATAAAATTAGGACTTTTTTTCTAATGTAACTTACAGCTATTTGTGTCATTGGCAACAGCTATGATTCCCATTGGTTGGTGTGGAATATCAGATCGAAGAATCTTTGTGTCTCCTCCTGTGTACTTGTTGGAACGCAGGATAGCTCTTCTTCCCCAGTCTGACCAGAAGATGTAATTGTCATAAACTGCCAGACTGAGGAAAGTCCCTGGCCCAGATTTAACAATCACCTGGAATAAATTAAAATGTTTTTACAGTGAAAAGACAGGTATTCATATATCCACATATACTTGTGCTCAAAAAAAATGATTAAGATGAATTGGATGTAATCAATTAAAATTATCAGATAAAAATATCATCCACTAAATGGATTGTTATAATACACTTCATAGTTTATTTTAAATGTTTTATCATCTTTAGTATTGTCATGTGTTTATTTAATATTTCTATTGCTCAGGATTAGTATCTCTAATCCACAATTTTTATAAACAAAGTAGTTTCAGATTTCTTCAGATTCTGGAATATTTGCATACAAATATGGAAATAGGACCTGCATCTAAACACAAATTTCATTAATGTTCCATGCATAAAGACATAGCCCAAAGTTGGTTCCATACAATATTTTTTTACGATGCCCATGTTGCTACTGCAACCAATCCTGCAATGTCATTGTGGAATTTCTCACATGCAGCATTATGTCCATGTTCAAAAAGTTTGAGATTTTGGAATATATCATTTTTGATTTGTGAGTTAGGGATGCTTCACCTGTAATTTTATTTAATCATTGAATTTGTATAAACTATTGGATTTTTCAGTAGTATAAACCAAAATCATCAAGTCAAAATTATGAGAATAACATTACCAAAAACATTCAGTAAGGAATCACCAGTCACATAGCAGACACTTATCAAATTCTTGGAACTTCATATGGAATATTCAGAATAATAAGGTCCAGGTTCTTTTTGCAGAAGTTTACAACATGAGCAATTAAAACAGGTAAATATATTCTGGCAATAAAATTGAACAAGGAAGACCAAATTTTCAGATCAAGATGAATTAGAAGGGCTCATATTTGTTTTACAAAAGCAACTTAGAATCTTATAAAAATACATGAGGCAAAATTAATTAATGCTTTGGATGTCAGAAAAGGCAGTAATTCCTCAATAAAAGAAAACACATGATATGTATTCCATGGTAGACGCAATTAGCATGGAGGAATCCAAACAAAACCCAAAGAACTTCCTGAGTGAGATTATGGAAAGGCAGAATTATGACAGGACAGAGGCTAGATCTCATAAGGCAGGAGTTGGAAAATAGAGCTCAGGGGTGCCCAGGTGCTCCTGGGCACTCAGCTAGGCACTGGCAAGTGCACACACATGCCAGTTGGAGAAGAAGCCAGGAGACGGCAACAGAGAGTACCAAAGTTGGCACAGGTCTGGTAACCATGTCTTTCAATAGGAGCTAGCTGTAGAAACACTCTGATTCATGGGTCTGAGTTGAGGCCTTGGAAGTCTTACTGCAGCAGTGAAAAATAATTAACCCTAGACTAAACTGTGTTCTCATCCTAGCAAACCTTTAAAGCAAGACATGAAAGAATGAAACTCACTCCAAATAGCTTCACTATCTCTCAAAGTAAAGCTCAGTAATTTTCAAGGTAATGTGAAAATTTATACCAGTAAACTACACTGCAAAAAAAAGAAGAAAATTCTTAAATCAATAACCTCAATTTCCACCTTAAGAAACTAGAAGAAAAGGAACTAATCCCAAAATTAAGAAGAGAAAGAACAAAGATCAGAGGAAAATCAAAGAAGTTAAAAGAGAGGGAGAGAGAGAGAAACTATATAGAAAAGTCAAATTTAAAACATCCATTCTTTGAGATCAACAAAACATAATGCCTCAGGAGATGATGTGATTTATGCCAGTAATAATTGTTGATATAAGATTTTTTTAAAATCAAAAAATAAAAATATTTCACTGTATTAACACACTAAAAAAATCATAATAATATCTCAATAGGTACAGAAGAATTAAAAGAATTTTCATTCCTGAAAAACAGAATAGATATATGAACAGAAATAAAACACGAACAAGGAAATAAGGACCACTCTCCCTCATTTTATTCAATGTTATTCTAGATTCTAACCAGTATAACAGGTCAAATAGAAAGAAAGAAAGAAAGAAAGAAAGAAAGAAAGAAAGAAAGAAAGAAAGAAAGAAAGAAAGAAAGAAAGAAAGAAAGAGAGAAGGAAGGAAAGAAATACACATTATAAGATAAAAATCTAAACTTCATTATTTGCAGATGACAAAATTCCTTACATAAAATCCTAAGTATCTACAAAAACTAAGTAAACAAATAAAAATATGCTGTAACTGTGAATACAGTTGCAAGACATGACATTGATAAAAAATCAATTGTATGTTTCATAATTATAATGAATAGTTGGAAATTAAACTTTTTAACATTTTTATAACAGTACTATCATTATGAAATATGTGTAAGTGTGAAAAACATGTATACAAAGAGAACTGCAAAATGTTGCTAACAAAAATTAATAAAACACAAAATAAAGAGGTATCTCTTGTTCTTTTTATAGTAAAATACTGTTAAAATGTCATTTCTCCTTAAATGAATATACTAAATGTATTTTTCAATTAAAATCATTCAGATATTTTATATATAAGTTGAGAAGCTGCTTCCAAAACTTATGTAAAATGCCAAAAATCTAAAGTTGTAAAACAAAAAAAAATGTTAGAGGACCTATATTATCATATTTAAAGTATTACAACAAGATAGTTATAAGACACTATAGGAAAAATTATAACTCAACATTGTAAAAGCTATATATGACAAACCCAAGGCGAATAGCATTCTAAATTAAAAAAATAAAATAAAACTGAAAACATTACCTCTAAAAACAAGAACAAGATAGGGATGCCTTCTTTCACTACTCTATTCAAAATAGTCTTGAAATCTCTAGCCAGCGCAATAAGGCAAAAAAATGAAATAACAGGGATAAGAGTAGAAAAAGAGATAAAACTATTTGTTAGTTGATGATATGATTCTATATTGAGAAGCCTCCCAAAATTCCATCAGGATACCTCTAGAACTCATACATGAATTCAGCAAAGTAGCCAGTTACAAAATTAACATTCATAAATCAACTGCATTCTTATGCTCCAATTATGTATCATATGAAAGAGAAATTGAGAAAATTATCCCATTCACAGTAGGCTTGAAAAAAGTATTGGGAGAATCAATCCACAATAGAGTTGAAAGGCCTATACACAGAACACTAAAGAAAGAAATTAAGGAATACCTTACAAGATGATGGAATGACCTCCTATGTTCTTAGATAGGCAGAACTAATGTTGTCAAAATGGCTGTACTACCAAAGGCACTATATAGATTTAATTCAATTACCATCAAAATTCAAAAAATTCTTCATGAAAATAGAAAAAGCAGTCACAAAATTCATTTGGAAAGTAAGAAACCCAAAGTAGTCGAAACAATCTTTAGAAAAGAGACCAAAAACATATATTGGAGAGAAGAGAGCCTCTTCAACAAATGGTGCTGGGAAAACGGGAAATCCATATGTAGTACAGTGAAATTTATTCCCTATGTTTCACCTTACACAAAACTCAGCTCAAAGTAGATCAAGGACCTAGGTATTAGACCAGAAATCCTATATACTCTGGAAAAGAGAGTAGGCCCAACACTTCAACATGTAGGCTCAGTAAATGACTTCTTTAACAAGACTCCTAAAGTGAAAGAAGTAAAATAAAAGATCAATAAATGATATGGCATCACACTAAAAAGCTTATTCACAACAAAGGAAACAATCAAGGACATAAAGAGATAGCCTATAGAATGGAAGAAAATCTTTGCTACCTGTACCTCAGAGAGAACATTAATCTCCAGGATATATAAAGAAATCAAAGCACTTAACACACACACACAAAACAAACAAACAAACAAATAAACCAATTAATAAATGGGTAAAGTAACAGAATAGATACTTTATAGAAGAAGAAATATGCATGCCAAATAGTTATATTAAAATTATTTCAACATCACTATCCATTAGAGAAATGCAAATAAAAACTAGAGTGAAATTCTTTTTTACTTCAGTCAGAATGGCAATTATCAAAAATAAAGGAAACCATAAATTTTGGTGAGTATGTGAGAAAACCATTGCATTCATATATTGCTGGTGGGACTGCAAATTGATGCAACCACTCCGGAAAGCAGTATGGAGATTCCTCAGTAAACTCGGAATGCAACCACCATTTGACCCAGTTATCTCACTCCTTGCCATATGCCCAAAGGACTTAAAATCAGCAAACTATAAAGTCATAGCCACGTCAATCTTTATAGCAACACAATTCACTATAGCTAAACTATGGAACCAATGTAGGTGCCTTTCAACAGAGAATGAAGTTTTAAAATGTGGTATCTATACACAGTGGAATATTGCTCATTCATAAAGAAGAACAACTTTATATTTTCCAGCAAATGGATGGATCTGAGACTGTCATGCTAAGTGAAATAAACTTGTCCCCAAAAGTCAAAGGTGGAATGTCTTCTCTGCTATGTGAAAGCTATTTCACAATAGGGTTGTTGAGGGGAAAAGATGAAGTTTTGTAGATGAGATGATGGGGAATGGAGAGAAGGAAGGGGGCTAGGCAAGGAAAAGACAGTAAAATAAATTTCACATAATTTTCCCATGTGCATATGAAAACAACACAGTGAATCCCACCATCGTGTACGTCCATAAGAATGGGATCCTAACTAGAATAAGATATATTCCATGTTTGTATAATTATATCAAGGTTGATTCTACTGTCATGTACAACTAAAATGAACCAATAAATTTAAAGACAGTATAGGGTTAGCAAATGTAACCAAATATATCAACAAAACAGGTGATAAAGTTCATAAAAATACACACATATGCATATAATAAGTATTTTTGACATAAATACAAAGCCTTTTAAAATAGAATTTTTTATCAAATGGTACTTGAACAAGTGTATATATTAATACAAAAATTTTAAAAAGAAAGGTTTCAAGCATACCTCACACTGTGGGCAAAATTAGCTGAAAATGATTATAAATCTAAATTCAAAACCTATATTAAACTATACATCTTCTAGAGAAAAAAAAAAAAAAAACAACTAGCAACAAAATCTTCATGATTGCCCTTACCAAGATTTTTAGGTATAACATCAAAAAAGTATGACTGCTTAGTAAATTCAACAAAGTGAACTTTATCAAAATTGAAAAGTCTTGTTTTTCAAATAAAAGAGGTAAGAGAATGAAACAATAAGTGGAAACCGTAAGAAAATACCTATATATTGTAAGTATAAAAAAAGACTTGTAACCAGAGTATACTAAGAACTCGTAAAACTCAATAATAAAATGAATAAGCAACACAATTAAAGAATACATAAAATTACACTGTATTAAAGACATCTCTTTAAAGAAGTGATGGTACATGCTTGGCAAATAATCACATACGAACATAATAAATATCATTAGGTAGTAGGGGAAAGCAAGTAAAAATCACAATGTATCATGAGACAACTTTTAGAAGGGCTGAAAACTAAAAAGGCAAGTCATAACAAGGTTAGTGTGACATAGGGGAACTTGTAGGAATGGAATGTGGTACAACCAATGTGTGTGTATTATGGATAGGGTCACTTTGTATTATCTGGTAAAGTTAAAAATACAACTAATGTGTGATCTACCCTTCTACCTTTATGTCTTTATTTACCCAAGAAAATGAAAACATGCATCCATTCAAATAGTTGCATATATACATTCAGAAAAAAAATTATTTGTAATAGGAACAAATGAAAAACATTCAAATGTCTATTTATAGGTGAATTCATAAACAAATTGCATACGTCCATATGTCAGAGAATCTCTCTTTGACCAAACTGTAGCTAAGCTCCTCTGAGCTCTTTTCAACTAGCGTCTGTCCTTGGCATGTCTTCAAGAACTCAATTTTAGTAAAATTCCTGTTAAGTCAGTTGAGTCAGAACTCTTACCCTTGATATCTGATCACCCTAAATATCTGATCGAATTCCTCAGTTTCTACCATTCCCCAGATGAAGTTTGATTACCTCAGCCTACTTTCAGCAAAACTC
Source organism: Ictidomys tridecemlineatus (assembly GCF_052094955.1). NCBI lineage: Eukaryota > Metazoa > Chordata > Mammalia > Rodentia > Sciuridae > Ictidomys > Ictidomys tridecemlineatus. The sequence goes on from NC_135483.1 coordinate 112,793,100, forward strand.
CTGTTCACTCATTTTAGTCAGAATCCTCCCTTATCTCTAAGATTTCCTTTTAATAATTTTCCATCCACTCTGATCCCAGTCTATAAATACCCTCTTTTCCTTGTTGTATTCAGAGTGGAGATCAATCTTTTTCCCCTACTGCAAAATCCCATCATAGAAGTCTCTGAACCTATCAAAATTGTATGCAGTAAAGTCTGCCTTAGCATTTTTAGAAGTGTCTTGATTTTTTTAAACATACAATGGCACATAAATGAGAAAAAGAAATGAGAAGAAAAATTGATGTGGACATGATTATTAAAATTAAAGGCCCAGAATTTCTCAAAAATACTTTTAGAAATAATAAGTATATCTGCAAGCAGCTTTGGAACAATAGGATATACCAGTATATATGAATGAGGAGGATGAGAGAGAGGAAGGACACAAGGAGGGCGAGTGAGAAGGAGGAAGAAAAGGAGAATTTTATAAATTTTAAGTAAGCCCAAGAGCTTTAAAAGAATTTGCCTCTAAGGCTATAAAAATTTTCAGAAACGGTTTTAAAATACATTAATGCAGTATTTTTTTTTCATTTTGTTTGTTTTCATTCATAAGAAATCTGTGCCTTCCTCCTTGGACAGCTGACATGAAGCCAACATTGTTGCATAGAGTTGAAGAAGTGGACCTGGGCCTCATCTAGGTCCTAAGCAGGAAAGATTGTGGTCAGGGTTCAGTTCAAAATTACAGAATGACTCTGATTTCCACATCAATATTCACTAGGGGAAAATGGAAATGGTGCAGAACTGGGTCTCAGAACAACTACACGCAAATGATCACTGGGTTATCTTTAACAAAGTGGATTTAGGGAAGATGTTTCACTTTGTTGAATTTTAGCTTGCTCATCTGTAAGATGGACCTGCTCAAAACTTGCTTTGGGGACTTTAAAGAGCTGTTCTGAGGATATATATGGAAACTTTTGGAACATTATGTGTGCGTGTGTGTGTATGTGTGTGTGTGTGTGTGTGTGTGTGTGTGTGTGTGTATGTGTGTGTATATATATATATGTGTGTGTGTGCGTGTGTATGTGTGTTTGTGTGTGCTTGTATGTGTTGAAATATTTTATCTATCAGAGTTAAGTGCTTTTTGGTGATTTTTGCCTGAAGAATTGTTCTACAGTAATTATTTTTATTTAAAATCAAGTTAAGAAAACAAAATAGAAACATTTTTGGACACGAATTTATCAATATGATACACTGACCTCATTAAAATTCCAAGAGAAATGTCACTAAGTTACTTTTCCTTGTAACTGAAAAAGTAATAAAGAATAATAAAAGTCTTTTGGGAATGATGACTGCAAAGTATTCATAATAATGAAGAAATAATATTTGCAAAATTAAATACAAATCACAAACGTATCTAATGATCAATTGAAGCCAATAAAATAAGTAATTATACAAGGCACTACAAATATTACATCATTTAATTCTTAAAATTGTTCCTTGAGACGGGGATTATTACCAGTTTTATGCATATATAAAGGAGCTAAGGAGGCTTGGAGAGATTGTGCAACTTGTCAAAGTGATAATATATCTAGTTGATATGGCGTTTAGAATTTAATCTAAAGTTTAACTCTAAAGTATAATAGCAAATATATTCTAAAAGTTTTCCACATGGACTGGACACACTGACACAACGCCTACATTTTCAGTGCTTCAGGACACTGAGGCAAGAGGCAACTTAGATCATTTCTAAGCCACTTAGTGAGACACTAACTCAAAATAAAAATTAAAAAGTGTTGGGGATTGTTTTACTCAGCTTTTTTTACTGTTGTGACTAAAAGATCTGACCATTACAATTTTAGAGATGGGTAAGTTTATTTGGAGGCTCAGTTTCAGAAGTCTCAGTCCACAGACAGCCAGATCTATTCCTCATGGGGTTAGAGGTGAGGCCAAAGAGTGTGGTGGAGGAAAGCAGGTCACATGGTGATCAGGAAGCAGAGAGAGATTAAGCTCAACTCAACAAATATATATCCCAAATTTGTGGCCCCAATGACCCACCTCCTTCAGCCACACTCTACCTGCCTATAGTCATCATTCAGTTAATCCCTATCAGGGGATTAATTCATCAATCATTTCAACTCTAAACCATCTTGCATTATCTCACACATGAGCTTTTGAAGGACACCTAATATGAAAACCATAATGGATATAGCTCAGTGGTGAAGCACCACTGTGTTCAATCCCCAGTACCAAAAAAGACTTTAAAAAATTGAAAATATGTTTCCACATGTGAAAATGTTTCCACATGTGAGGTACTAATATGAATGTTTTACTATCAATTGTGAGGAAGTTGTAATATCCTTTATGTTGATTTAAAAAATTAGGAGCACAGAATTAGGAATCTCAGCTAAAGTTTCAAGTTACACCAGTGGTTTGATTATCAAGCATCTTAGACTGTCTGTAGATCTCAACCCCTTCCTTGTGTCACATATTTCCTTCTTAGGAATTAATTCATTCCACTCTTATAATACTTATGGACTACTACAATTCAAATTGTTTGGAGAAATAGATAATTTGAAAACTACAGTAATTTACAAAATAAATCCCATGTCTCTAACCCATACTGTATCAAACTCCAAATTATTATGAAACAATTAACAATGTCATCTTCCTGATTTCCCCAAAACCCTGCTTCATTCTTTCCAAATTAATGCTAATTGCCCTTTTATTAAAACAATTACTTCAATTTTTCTGAGTATAAAAGTAATTTTTGTTTTATGCAATAATATTTCTCAAAGTTAATGTGCACAAAAATTACTTGGAGGATTTGTTAAAATTCAGATTCTGACTCACTATGTCTGTTTGGAACTTAATATTTTGCATTTCTAACAAGTGGCATTAATGCTGATGTTGTGGGGATCCATTTTGGGAAGCAAAAATTATAAAATAGAAAAAAAATAAAAGTAAAACAAAATAATCCTCTCATACACACAATAGGGTCCACAAGGTTAGATAGAATATATATTTCTTTTTTTATTATTTTTTACAAATTAATATCATAGGGTTTTTTCTGTATTCACTTAAAAGAAGCTGAGGGACTTCTACAGCTAGCCAAATTAGGATAAGATCACTACAGTCTACTTCTCCTACTGTTTATAACTTTCTAATTACAGTATGGTTGTAGAACTAAAAGGAGAAAAATGATAATAAGAAGTTGTGTAGAAATGAAAAGGAGGCTGATTTTTTTTTTCCAACTTAGCATCTATTGCTACCCAGTTAATCGAATACTGTGAATTTACAACTAACTCAAAAGAAGTATAAGTTCAATGTCCTTTACAGCTTCCCAGGAGTTTCCCAAATTCTCAAAGATCTTGGGGAACTATTGGCTGCCTTAGGTTTGCCCTGAAGTCTGGGCCTAAGAAATGTGTAGATGGGTGACATGTACCAGACACAGCTCAAGTGTTTTGAGTTTCAAGTGTTTTGAGTTTCAAGGTTTGGGCTAAGCATCTACCCTCTGATCTGGCTGTGATAAAGGCTTTTTCAAAATTTGGTTTGAAAATTGCAACCTAGTAGAAGTATTTTGGCATCAAAAAAGGTGTTTTTTCATCTGTCTTAACCTCTACCCACTCACTTCATTCTCTACCTTCCCCCATGAAAATGACTTATATAGGTTCACTGTCTCCCTTAATGGTGGGAAGAGATCTAGAAGCAAAGGAAAAAAAAATGAATTTACATGTAAAGAGGCAAGAAAGAAGGAAGGGCTTTGGGCAGAGGAATACATGATGTGAAAGTCAAGAATGAGGGCAAATGCCACATTTTTTTAATCCCTTCATCTATTGAAGGGCATCTGGGTTGATTCCACAGTCTAGCAATTGTGAATTGTGCTGCTATGAACATCGATGTGGCAGTATCCCTGCGCTCTTTTAAGGTCTTCAGGGAATAGTCCGAGAAGGACAATAGCTGGGTCAAATGGTGGTTCCATTCCCAGCTTTCCAAGGAATCTCCATACTGCTTTCCAAATTGGCCACACCCGTTTACAGTCCCACCAGCAATGTACAAGTGTACCCTTTTCCCCACATCCTCGCCAACACTTGTTGTTGTTTGACTTCATCATGGCCGCCAATTTTACTGGAGTGAGATGGTATCTTAGGGTGGTTTTGATTTGCATTTCCTTGACTGCTAGAGATGGTGAGCATTTTTTCATGTATTTGTTGATTGATTGTATGTCCTCCTCTGTGAAGTGTTTGTTCATGTTCTTGGTCCATTTGTTGATTGGGTTATTTGTTTTCTTATTGTCTAATTTTTTGAGTTCTTTGTATACTCTGGATATTAGGGCTCTATCTGAAGTGTGAGGGGTAAAAATTTGTTCCCAGGAAAATGGAGGGAGACTCCCATTGTTATACAAAATTACATATAAGAGGTTGTGAGGGGAATGGGATAACAAACATGGAGGGAAATGAATTACAGTAGATGGGGTAGAGAGAGAAGATGGGAGGGGAGGGGAGAGGGGATAGTAGAGGATAGGAAAGGTAGCAGAATACAACAGTCACTAATATGGCAGTATGTAAAAATGTGGATGTGTAACCGATGTGATTCTGCAATCTGTATTTGGGGTAAAAATGGGAGTTCATAACCCACTTGATTCTAATGTATGAAATATGACATGTCAAGAGCTTTGTAATGTTATGAACAACCAATAAAAAAAAGAGAACATTTAAAAAAAAAAAAGAATGAGGGCAAAGTGTGAAATGCTGGGAAACTGAACAAAAGCGTGGAGTATAGCTATTGCTCAACTCTGGGAGAAGCTCTAAATCTGAGCCTGTTGAGCAGGCAGGGATGGCCAGCAAGCAGGGCTTCCTTCCTGTAGGCTAAAGTGGTGAGTCTGAATTTTGTTTTGAAAATAATGGTAAGCTCTTCAGGTTTTGAATAGGCATGTCATTACAGGTTTGCTTTTTTGATTTGTTTAGTTTTGTTTACTAGTGCATATTATTTATACAAAATGTTGGGTTTAATTGTGGAATATTTGTATACACATAAAAGCATAATTAAATATGCTTCTAATTAGAAAATAGCAAGAAGTATTATAAGGTAGCCATTCAAGATCACCAGCATTTGTCCAGACAAAGGATAATCTTTGTGATATTTTGAGCATGAGATATAGGTGAAGTAAAATTAATTAGAGCAATATTTTAAAATGGAAGACTCCTTCTTACCAGAACCCAGGGGACATTCATTTATTCACTCATCTTTTAACCCTTTTTAATCACCAATACAGAGTTAATGTTTCATAAATGCTTATAATGTATAGGATGCACACTTATTACATGTGTAATACATAATTAAATCTTCACATTAACCCACGTGCTAGATATAATTTTAAACCATGTTTCATTGGTGAGGATTGAAACTTGAAGAGCTTCATTAGCTCAAGGTCACAAATACACTAAATCATGTGATACTGTTTTAGATCCAGAGTATCCAAGATCTGAAATGGTTTTACTATATGGATTTTGTCCTGGGGTTAGGAACTAGAAAAAAATCTGATTTTTTTTTTTATTTTCTTTGTGTAGTATTGGAGATTGAACCCAGGGATGGTCTACCACCAGAAAAACTGATTCATTAGTAGATGTGTTGTGTTCTTTCTATAATTTATTTTTTGTTGTTGTTGTCTCAAGGATTGAACAAAGGGGCACTTCATCACTGAGCCATATCCCCAGGCCTTTTTATATTTTATTTTGAAACAGCGTTTCCCTAAATTGCTTAGGGTCTCCCTAAGTTGCTGAGTCTAGCTTTTAACTCATGATCCACCTTCTTCAGCTTCCAGAGCCACTGGGATTATGGTCATATACCACCCCGGCTCTATAATTTTTTAATAAATGAATCTATTTCCTTCAAGTTAGAGACTACAGTTTCTTTGAGTTCCTCAGTATCATATTTTAGACACAGTAAATACTCGATAAATATTGTGGAAGGAGTAAAAATGAAGATTTTAACTCTCAAATATGAATAAAATGATCATTTGTGGATACTTGTAGGAAAAGAAAAGTTTTTCTATGTTGCAACTAAAAGTCCATTATATCAACTGTTATTCATTTTAACACAGATTGGGTCTAAAAGTGTATTTTTCAACTTCTGCTGACACAGAAAGTAGGAAAAGCAATATTAAACTTAGTCTGCAATTATGCATGTTGCCTTTATAAGGTTCAATAGATTTCCTCTAAGAATGAAGCTAATGTCAGACATCTCATTTCTGAATCAAGTTCAATTACATGTTTCTATGTTCATATTAAATTCTTTTATCAAAAGTTCACAAAACCCATGGCTAGCAAGCCTGATCCATATCTTTCTTTACAACACAGAAGCTCTGCCATAAATTTCATCCTACTCTGTTATGTGCTAATACACCATTAAGGCATAACATTTAGGCACTTTCACCTTAATTCTATATAGTTGATGTTTCAAAATATTAATTCATGTTCATTTAGAAAAAGCATCTCTTGACATAACCACTTATCTTGCAGGTATCCTCATTGATAAACAATTAAACTGGATTCTTAGAAGTGCTACGTAGACTTGAAATTCATATCAGGAATTTATAGTCAGGAATCATGCCTATTGCATTCTGGCACTTCCCTGGTACCTTCTTGGTAGAAGCACTCAAACTAATCAAGCAAAAAATACCCAGGTGACTAAGCCAGACAACGTATTTCCTGCACCCAGATGTTAAATGTTAAAACAAACAATTTAAAATCCAGGCAAATGGTGGGAGGCTTTCTGTATGCCCTAGTTGATTTCCTCCCTGACGAGATCCTAAATGATCATTATGAGAAATGACATCTTGGCTCCTGCCATGGCTAAGCATCACAGAGTATTATGGATTTCAAAGAGATGACTGCATTTTTCTGTTGCTTTAGCCCTGAAAAGAATGGTGATGTGGTAAATCAGTAACTTAAAACTGAGAAATATTTAATATATTTAACTTTTATAAGGGAGTTTATAGAAGGAATACAAGATGCCAAAATGCCATTAGTATCTAAACACATTTGAAAAGAGCAAACTTCAAAGCAATCATCAAAAAGATTTCTCTAGAGGCTTGGGTTATGGCTCAGCGGTACAGCGCTCACCCAGGAAGTGTAAGGGCTTGGGTTCGATCCTCAGCACCACATACAAATAAATAAACAAAGATATTGTGTCCAACTATAACTAAAAAATAAATATTTTTTTAAAATTCTCTATTTTATCTATTGTGCTCTTAAAAACGGAATCTCTCTCCCTCTCAATCTCTGTCACATACACACACACACACACACACACACACACACACAGAGGGAGGGAGGGAGAGAGGGGGAAAGAGAGAGAGAGAGAGAGAGAGAGAGAGAGAGAGAGAGAGAGAGAGAGAGAGAGAGAGAGAGAGAGAGGGAGGGAGAGGGAGAGGGAGAGGGAGAGAGATGCATTTCCTAACACTGAATCTTCTGTCATCTCAGAAACTTTTCTAAAAACTCTCTGGACAATTCACCTTCAAATAGAAAACATAAGTACCTAATTTCCATTACTCTAAGATTCTCAGAAGACCATCAAGTCTTTGTAGAGATTTTATCAGTTAAGTTTGAAGCAGGAAACAGCTAGCCAGTTTTAATGAGGATAACTTGAGGAGGATTTTGTCATAGTGTAGAAAAACCTTAAGAAATGGTGGAGATCTCCAGACCATTACCATCCTTAGGCCTGAAAGGATGATGTAATGGAGTACTTGCTAGAACCAAGAAGAACACAGCCTCCTTTGGAGGAGCTGCCAGACTTTATTAGTGAGGCAGATCCATCAGAGACAGATGAGAGAATGAATTACCTTGATTTTATACATTCTCCTTCTGATTTCTCTGTTGACCAAGTTCAATCAGAAGCCAGAGAGTAAGGGAGCCAGCCAAGAGATATATATGTAATCCTCCTGATTGGAAAAAGGAGAGATGCAGGAGGGTGGAGACAATATTATGGAAGAGAGAAGTTGGAGAAAGAACACTAATTCTAAGTCTTGGGTTTTCTTTTGTTTATTTTTTCCTTTTGGTAATCATTTTGGCTTCTTGGGATTCTGTTTCCTACTATATAAAATGAGATAGTTAGAAAATGCTGAATCAGTGTTTCTGCTTCTCTAAAGAAAAGGAAAGGGGTGAAATGTCCCCTTAGATCACATAGAGGACTAATAAGAAAAAAAGAAAAACTATGAGATTCTTTAAGGTTACAGACAGTCTTCAGTAGAATTTGGCCAAGTTTTTCATGTTTTAATTTACTTGCCTTCACCTGTGATTATATTTTTTTTAAAATCACAGCATATGAAAATTCTGAGATAGATACATTTAGACAGTTTGATATTTATGAAGTGATTTGTATCAATAAAGAGTATACATGGAAATAATGGATATGTCTTTCAGTGAGTTCCTTCTGCCTTGAATTCCTTCCAGAGATACCCACTGTGGCACACAGTTCAAGAGTGACTTTCTCTAGGAATCAATGCCCAGCTACCGAGGACAAAGTGGCATCTTCCTCTGCACACCCAGATCAGTGTTCACATACATTCACTAGGTCATTCCTCAGAGGAATAACAAGAGCTGCCACTTTATCAGTCTCCCTGTGATAACTGGTATGATGAAAAACATGAATTCTACGTTTGCATTTGTTTTTAGTCTGGATTCTCATAACATATTTAATATTGAATAATTACTTATTAAGAGAATAGTGATTAAATTAGTGATTAAAACAAGTCCCTGTGATGTATGGGTTTCTTTCATCTGCTGTTGCTTTTGTATAGCCATATATAATGTATGGCTAAATTTGCTTTATACTTTTTAGTGCATTGTACAAAGACCAAATCTTTTCTTTGCAAAATTATATTACTAACATTTGTGTTTTCACTGAAGAACTGTAGACATAATCTTCTCAGGATCATACCCATACCTTTGATAAATATTTCAATGCTGTTACTTTCTAGATCATTGCCTAAGTACAATTCCCCTGGCTTTTTAATATTTTAGCAGAAAAAGGGAAGAGCTAGTCAAAGCAGTATATATTAAATCAAAACCTCCTATGTCCATGCCATACTAAAATCTCAGTCTTAATCTTTCAAATTGAGATTCACAGAATGTCAAACAAAAGCAAATATCATTTTAGACACAATATTATAAGAAGTTAAAAATTATCCCCGTACAAAATGGTTATACACGTGCACACACATACACATATATACATATATGTGTATATGTATGAATAAAAGTATCAGTAGAAAAAACAGAAGCAATTAATCCATTTGAAAGAAAAGTACAGCCTATGACATTTGCATGTTGTATTACTTTGTTTTTTATAGTTAAAATGAAGTACTAGAAGCAGGCTAACTTTGTAAATAAAAGAGATTTATGTAGTTCACAGTTTTGAAGATTCAATGGTGAGATATCAGCATTGGTGACCAGCAGGTAAGGACCTCATGGTGAATGGAAGATGATAACTAACAGAAGCATGAGAGGGAGGACTAATTCAAATACTCCAGACAGAAAGCCAGAGAGGCTGAAATCCCAAAATCCTTGTGAATGGCATGCTAGCAATTGACCTAAGGTCCTCCCACTGTACCCAAACTCTGGAGGGCTCAATACCTCCATCACTATGTCAGACCAATCTTCCAACAAATGAACTGCTGAAGGTCACATTTAAATGTACCCAAACTATAGCACCTGAGCTCTGGAGTAAGAGTATTTGGGTTCTTAATGCTGCTAATTACTATGGCACCCAAGTCTTGTTATTTCATTTTTCTCTGCCTTATTTTCCCTCATCTTTAAAATAAAAATAATAGTAAAGATATTGACTATGAATTTTTTAAAAATGTTAAATAATGCTCATAAAACAGCATGGTAACATAGTGGGCTTCTAATAAATGTTAGTTTATTTTTATATATACTATATTATATTTGAATAGATGCTGTAGGAGTTAAATAAGCTTGTAGGGGTGTGTTTAAAATCTCAAATACTTTGTGAATCAGACCCATATTTTTAACAACTGTTGCAAACTATAAAGAATCAATTTAAAAATAAGCTCTCAGGGGCTGGGGATGTGGCTCAGGCGGTAGCGCGCTCGCCTGGCATGCGTGCGGCCCGGGTTCGATCCTCAGCACCACATACCAACAAAGATGTTGTGTCCGCCGAGAAATGAAAAATAAATATTAAAAAATCTCTCTCTCTCTCTCTCCCCTCTCTCACTCTCTCTTTAAAAAAAAATAAGCTCTTAGAGAATATTTACATCCATGAATTCAATGTTTTCAAATTCTCAGGTTGTGTTACCATCAAAACTATGCTGAGAGTTGAAACTAATGTCTGCTGTATTAAATATTTTGAGTTCCATTTTATTTTTGCTTACACATTTATTAACAATTTCCATAAGGTTTACAAAAGTTCTTATGCCTATTTACTAACTTTGAGGTAAAATAAATAAAAGCAGTGTTTTAATTAACCAAGTCATACGGCAGAAACCTGGTGTTCCTAAAGCTCCATTTGACCTTCAGTATTAGAACTGCAAGTGCCACAAACACCCATGGAATTACACTGAAAAGTCACAAGATTCAAATTCAGGAAATCAAAAATTTTTATGCATTTGTTGTACTTTCAGAGGGGGAAGGTCTCTGATAAGATCTCTGATAGAATTGAGAACACACTACCCCAGAATATGGCTCCTTAGCATTTGGGAAAACAATAGAGGCAGGAAAACAATTCATACCTCCTGCCACACTCTCTCCTGAAGCAGGCCATAAAGAGTGCTCTGGCCTTTTTCTGGAGTTGGAAATAATGTCCTCATATTCCCTGCACCCAAAGGAAAGGAATGACTCATGGATATGGGAAAAAAATCAGAACCTGCAAGGCTTACTGAGTACCTTCCACCCAGCTGAGAACACTGGATCAGATTCTTTTGTCCTCCAGCCCCAGTTCTCCACAGCTACCTACTTCTTTATCCAAACATAGCATAATTGTCTCTTTCTTGGGCATTCTTTTCTGAAGACCCCCATGTTGCATAAAACCTATATGAAATGAATTCTTATGCTTTTCTTTTATTAATCTATCTCTTATGATAGGTCTTAGCCATGAACCTATCTAGAGGTGAGAAAAAGATTATCTTTTGCCCTGTGACTGCCACATGTTCTTCTGAACATTCTCATGATTGTTAAACAAAACACATATATATTTTTAAATGTCACTTTGAGAAAGGGACAAATGTTTATATAACTAATATAAATGTTATATATCCAAAAATGTAATATATCCAACATGTTTATATAACTAATTTAATTATATATATTTAAATATTTAACTATATTAATAGAATTAAATTTTATGTGTCCAGAGTCTATGCCTGAGTCACTTCAATAAACATGGAAAATTTATAAGTCAAAATCAGTTATTTAAATGTATTTGACTTTTAACAAATATATAGCAATGAAATATTAAAATTATTCATTATTCAAATTAAAAGATATGTTTAAAACAGATAAATATCAGCATAAACTAAAACGTCCAGTTGCAATATAAACTTTCCTATATACATTTTCCTTAATATACAGTTTTATTTTCAAATTTATTGCAGTATGATTTATAAAAACATTTTTTCCTTTATCTTTTTATAAACATAATTGTTTCACATATACATATTTCCACCTTCAATGCTGAACCCCACAAGTCCTTTCCTCAGAAATAAACATTCATACGTTTCTTGAATGAAAAAAATTTTCAATACTGCTTATTTGTTAAACTGCAAAAAGTACTGCCATGTTGTTAAATCTGATAACCTATAATTTTTAAAATTAGCATATATTAGAAATTTTTCTCTATTTAAAATTCATCTTATTATCTTATTATTTAGAAGGCTAATGATAAAGCACAAATTCAACAAATAATATTAAATCAAAATAAATGAGTAAAAGTGACATCATCCCTACATCCAAATTTACTTGCTGTACATGTAAGCATTCTAAAGAGCCAAAAAATACTTGAAAGGTTCTATACTGAAATGTTTCTAATGTCCTTTGATATAATTCCTATTACCTGTCTGAAATTAGCACCCATTTTTTTCCCTGATGCTCAGTTGTTTTCTCTGTTCTAGACACTTGATCTCAAATGTTTCAAGCACATATAAAGTCTTCCACAGACTGTTGTCTATGTGTACCCAGATTGTCCACATAACCAAATATATTTCTTCTTCAGAAATTTGCTAGAATGTCACTTTTTCAATGAGAAGTTTATCATTATTTCTATGCTGCAATTTGCCTCGTTTTACTATTTAACACTCAAATCTCTTTTCTCTTACTCTACTCCACTTCATAGGTTTATGGTTTACTCTTTTTACAGAACATAGTTTGCTGAGAGTAAGGATCTTTACCTGTATTGCTCACTGAATTTGTTTGTGTGTGATGCTGGCTTTGTGCATACGAGGCAAGCACTTTACCAACTTAGCTATTGACCTGCTTACTGCATCTTAAGGTACCAAAAACAGAACATGATACATGTAATGCAGACAACAAATATTTGTTGAACGAAAGAACAGAGTAGTCAGAAATCAGGTAAATGGAAGTCAAAACCTCAGTGTGATACCACCTCATCCTTGTTAGCAAAGCTATAAAAAGTAAAAAAGATAATAATAAATGTTGACAAGGATATGGAGAATTGGAATTCTCATACACAAATTGTGGGAATGCAGAATGATGTGGCCAATTGGGAAACGAATCCAAGAATACTTCAGATGTTTAAATATGGTGTCTACATGTCCACTTGATCCAGCAAGTCCACTCCAATCTACATCCATTGAAGAGAAATTTTAAAAGTCCATACTAAAATTTGTATAAAAATGTTGATAAAATAACAATTTATGATTGCCAAGAAATTGAAGTAACCCAAAAGTTCAACAACTAAATAGGGCTCATATAATAAGGTATATGTATACAATGAAATATCACTCAGTAATAAAAAATGAAGTACGGATGCATGCTTCAATATGAATGAAGCACTAAAACATCATCATGTTAAGTAAGATAAGTCAATTCAGATATTGTGTGATTCAATATATAGTAATTGTCAAGAGTAATCTAATTTATAGCAAAAGGAAATGGAGTACATGGCTGCCTAAGAAAAAGAAAATAGGGGTTTGGGGTTTGACAGTAAGATATATAGGATTGCTTTTTGGTATTATGAAAATATTCTAAATTATCATGACAATTGCAAAATTCTTTGACTATGCAGAAAGCCATTGTTGTATATACTAAATGGGTGAATTGTATAGTGTATAAAATATATTTCATTAAAGAAAGAGGAAGAGAAGGTAGAGGAAAAGGAGAAAGTGATAACAAGAAGATTTTACTTCAACCTTCAGAGTTAACCACTGTATTTTTAACTAGTGCTATTAACCTCTAGACTACGCTATTTCTATGAAAAACATGTAAAATAAAATTTTGTTCTGAAATAATTAAAAACATAGGTTGCAGCATTAGAAGATAAGTCTCTTATGTTTCTTGATTTAAGTACACAAAAACAGGTAGCAATTTTGCAAAGTAAAATCTTATGATTCTCATCAGTTTATAGGTCTAATTGCAGTGTCTAGGTAATTCTAGTACAATTTAAAAAGTTAAATTATTACATGGTATGCAGCATGCAAATTCACACTCTGAAACCCTATGAGGAATATGTTTGGTTTTTTTTTTTTCCTTTTTTTTCCAAAAGAAAATTACAAAGTCTCTAAAATGTCAAAGATAGAAGGGGACTCTAGATTAAAGGCATTTAAGAAACATATCATTTATTTGCATGCAATACCTGGACTTTTTTTTGGATCCTAATTCAAATGAAGACATAAATGACAAGCTCATAAATACAGACTGTCCTAAGGAGTCTAGAAAAATATTACTAGAATATGTAACTCAGTTAAGAGAATATAAAAACTTTTGTTTCTGCATATGAGCAATAATAAGTTTAAAATAAAAATAAAATACAAATTATGATATGAACAAAAAAAAGGTACTTTGTGCAAAAACAGATAAACCTGGTACATCACATAAGAACAGAAATTAAGAGCTGATATGAAAAAAAAAATAGATAGGTCATACCATACCAAGAGGATACAAGAGGATAATTGAGGAGCCTCTCAATGGTCATAAATGGGACAATTTGAGCAAAAACTCACAATAGCAAAAGATTATAATCAATTAAGTATATAAAATGAATTGCCAGGAATCCGTACTGATATGAATAATTGAATAAATAGGAAGAAGTCAAGGGAAAGTTTTTTCTTAGAGATTTTCAATTAATAACAGTAGAATTGGTTGAAATAGAAAAATTTTTGGCAAGAATCACAATAAGTAATTTTTTTAGGCATGAAATATGACACAATTGCTAAAACCAGTGGGAAAATATGATAAGGATATCATACTTACATAATATGAAAGATTTTTCCCAAAAGAATGCTTAAAAATTTGTATAAATAAAACATTAATGTAACAGTGAATTCAGACAGCTCTTTAACCAATGATCAAAGTTAACATCACCATTAGTAAGACATATTAGCTATCATGCCCCTCCTGATATGATACATTGACTAAAGCACAATATCCCTACTACAGTTTCCCTTTCAACATTTATAGTCTGAATTTAATTACTAAAATACATCAAATAAGCCCAAATCAAATGACATTTTACAAACCATTGGGTCAATACAAAGAAAGACTGAGGCAATATCTCAAAACAAAGGAGACTAGGAAACTCTGGCAATATGTAATACAGAACTGAAATCTGTTCCAGAAAAATAGACTTGATTAAGGCAGCTGAAGAGACTTGGAAAAGATAATAGAAGAATTGTATCGATGTCGATTTCCATGTTTTCATGTATAAATGACATCACAGAAGATGATGATATTTAAAGAAATCTGGTCAAGGATAAACAGAAACTTTGTACTACTGTCTTGGTACTTTTTAAGAGTATTTGAAATCAACAAAGTTAAAAATAGTTATACAATAATAAATATAAAATACTGACCAGCGTGGTGGCACACCCCTATCTGTCATCCCAGCAGCTCAGGAGGCTAAGACAAGAAGATTGTGAGTTTAAAGCCAGCCTCAACAATGTCAAGGCAATTCAATGAGACTCTGTCTATAAATAAAATACAAAATAGGGCTGGAGACGTAGTTCAGGGGTTAAATGCCCCTGAGTTAAATCTCTGGTACCAAAAACAAAATAATAATAATAATAAATAAATAACACTAATAATAATAAATATAAAATACTTATTATACATTTAATAAAATATATATAAGACCTCTATAATGAAAACTGACAAATGTCATGAGAGAATTTTAAAAGGGCTAAAGAATTAAATATATATATATATTGTATTTATCAATCACAACCTTTTGCTATTAAGACATAAACTTTCTAAAATTTATCTATAATTATAAGAAAATTCAGGCAGGAGATTTTGTTGAAATTCTCAAACTAATTTTAGAATTTACCTGAAAATGAAAAGAACAGAATATCACTCACATTATGCATGTTTAATTTTAAGAGAAAGAGAGAGAGAGAGAGAGAGAGAGAGAGAGAGAGAGAGAGAGAGAGAGAGAGAAGAGGGAAGATAGAAGGTGAATTTTCTTGTAAAGGAAGAACTAATACCTACACAAACTATCCAAGAAAATACAGGTGGAGAAAACACTTTTCAAATTATTTTACAAGAGTAGGATATCCCTAAAACATAAATATAACAGACACTATGAGAAAATAAATCAGACATCAATATTTCTTATCTCTACCAATTAAAAATTTTCTAGACAACAATTAGCAATTCAAATATAATCATATATAATAATACATGATGGTAAAATATGGTTAAATCGAAGGAATGCAAAGTTACTTAGCATTAAAAAAGCAATTGAAATCATTTAATGCATTAACAAATAATAATAAACCAGAAACACTATATCATAATTGTAGATTTATCTTAATAAATGAAGAAAAATACTTTAGTAACACAAAGAATAATCATACAATATCTATTCATGATAAAAAGAATCAATGGCGTAAATGTCCTTGACCTTGATTCTAGTGATCATTATGTGACCCAAAACACTTATTAAAAGTCACTTTTCAACAGCATGGTATTGGCACCAAAACAGATTGGTATACCAATGGTACAGAATAGAGGACACAGATTAATCCAGAAAATTACAATTATCTTATTTTAGACAAAGGTTCCCAAAACATACACTGGAAAAAAGATAGCATCTTCAACAAATTACATTGGAAAAACTGGAAATCCATATACAACAAAATGAAATTAAACCCCTATTTCTCACCATGCACAAAACTTAACTCAAAATGGATCAAGAACCTAGGAATTAGACTGGGGACTCTGTGTCTAACAGAAGAAAATGTAGGTCCTAATCTTCATCATGTGGGATTAGGCCCCAACTTCCTTAATAAGACTCCTATAGCACAAAAATCAAAACCAAGAATCAATAAATGGGATAGAATCAAACTAAAAAGTTTCTTCTCAGCAAAAGAAATAATCTGTGAGGTGGACAGAGAGCCCACATCCTGGGAGCAATTTTTTACCCCTCACACATCAGATAGAGCACTAATCTCTAGGATACGTAAAGAACTTCAAAAGCTAAGCACCAAAAAAGCATATAACCCAATAAACAAATGGGCCAAGGACCTGAACAGACACTTCTCAGAAGAGGATATACAGCCAATCAACAAATATATGAAAAAATTCTCATCATCTCTAGCAATTAGAGAAATGCAAATCAAAACTACTCTAGGATATCATCTCAGTCAGAATGGCATATATTATGAAAACAAACAATAAGTGTTGGAGAGGATGTGGGGGAAAAAGTTACATTCATACATTGCTGGTGGGACCGCAAATTGGTGCAGCCAATATGGAAAGCAGTATAGAGATTCCTTGGAAATCTGGGAATGAAACCACCATTTGACCCAGCTATCCCTCTCCTTGGACTATACCCAAAGGACTTAAAAACCAGCATACTACAGGGACACAGTCACATCAATGTTTATAGCAGCACAATTCACAATAGCTAAACTGTGGAACCAACCTAGATGCCCTTCAGTGGATGAATGGATAAAAAAAATGTGGCATATATACACAATGGAATTTTACTCAGCATTAAAAGAGAATAAAATCATGGCATTTGCAGGTAAATGGATGGCACTGGAGAAGATAATGCTAAGTGAAGTTAGCCAATCTCCCCCGAAAAATGCCAAATGTTTTCTCGGATATAAGGAGGCTGACTCATAGTGGGGTAGGGTTAGGGTGAACATAGGAGGATTAGATAAATTCTAGATAGGGAAGAGACGGGTGGAATGGAAAGGGAGAGAGCAGGGTATTAGCAAGGGCAGTGGAATGTGATGGACATCATTATCCAAAGTACATGTATGAAGACTCAAATTGGGTGTCAACAATTAAATTGCATTCCTGATTAAATCTCAGGAATGCAAAGTTACTTAGCATAAATAAAGCAATTGAAATCATTTAATGCATTAACAAAATAAACCAGAAAAACTCTATCCTAATTGTAGATTTATATATAAACAGATACATGAAAAACTGTGGTATATATGTATAATAAGAATTGTAATGCATAAAAAAGTACATGTAAAAAGTCATGAATTGGTGTGAACATACTCTCTAAATAAAGATATGAAAAATTGTACTCTATATGTGCAATAAGAATTGTAATGCATTCTCCTGTCATGTATTTTAAAAAATAAAACTAAAAAAATGTCATTTTTCAAAATTTAGTATCTTTTTCTTATACAAATTACAACTCAATTAGACAGATTTTATTTTTTTAAAAAAATTGGAAACATTTTGACTTGAGTTTTAATTAAATAATTATTATTTTTAAGATATAATAATGGTATTATAATTATAAAAATGAATAACCCAAAACAAATTCTTATTTTTTATAATCCTATACTACCATATTTATAAACATGATGTGTGAAATTTGGTTCAAAATCAACCTGAAACAGGAAGTTGGTGAGCTATTTAGGAAACAACATTTAACATAAGTTGAGAAGTTTTGAGGCTGGATGACTGACATATGATATTCATTATATTTTTCTCTCTACTTTGTAGCTTTTTAAGATTTTTTAAATTGAAAAAGTAAAATAACAATTTAAATGCAAGAGAAGGAAAGTAAATTATTGTTGAACTCATTATAATAACAACATGGCATAATATATATATTTTTTAGCAGCAAATAAGGTTCAGTGTTTAGGTAATGCTTTAAAGGTCAAATATCAAGTAGATTGCAAAACTGATTTTAGAACTCAAAATTTCCCATATCTAATCAACAACTCCCTAAATGTTCTTTCAGTGCATGTGCATACACACAGAAGTATAAGAAAACAGACACAAAGTAATAAAGACTCCAAAGATAATTATAAAAGGGACAGGTGGAGTGGTTTTAGAGATTTTCAATAGTGAAGGTATTTTAGTCAGCTTTTTCACTGCTGTAGATGAAAAGACACCAGCAGAACAATTGTGGAGGAGGAAAAGGGAAAAGTTTATTTGAGGGTTCATAGTTTCAGAGATCTTATTCCATAGAAGATAAGCTCCATTACTCAGGGCTCAGGTGAGGCTGAACATCATTGTGGAATAGTATGGCAGCGAGAAGCAGCTCACTTGATGATCAGGAAGCAGAGAGAGAAACTCCACTCTCCAGATAAAAAATATATACCCCATAGCCACGTCCCCAATGAACCATTTCCTCCAGCCACACCCCACTGGCCTCCCATTACCACTCAATTAATCCCACTAGTGATTAAATCACTGTTTAGGTTAAGGCTTTAACCCAATCATGTTTCCTCCAAAACTTCTTACATTGTTTCACAAGTGAGCTTTTGTGGGACACTTCACTTCTAAACTGTAACAGAAAGTTTCTGTGGGAAAAAAACATCCTATTTTATTTAGCCATTGCTCATAGAGTTCAAGTTATGCACATGGTTATTTCATTCACTCATCATAATCCTTTTTTTTTTTTTAAACTAGGGATTGAACCCAGAGGAACTTAACCACTGAGATATATCCCCAGCCTTCTAATTTCTTTTTATGTTGAGACAGGGTCTCACTAAATTGCTTAGGACCTTGCTGAATTGCTGGGCCTGGACTTAAATTTGGGATACTCCTGTCTCAGCCTCCGGAGTCTCTGGGAATAGAGTGTGCCAGAATGACCAGCTCATTGTAATATTTTTAAGGAAATTTTCAATGAAGTACTACTTTAGAAAGCAAAAAACTAGTCTGAAAATCAAAGCCGACAGTTCACAATTATACACTTCAATCCGCGAAAGCAGATTACTATCTTCTAATGTTGTAACCACGTTTCTATTGGCCAGTGTCACTCTATTGATTTAAACCCCTGAACAAGATGTTAGTCAGAAAATGAAGGGTTTTTGATCAAAGAGATTTCACAAGAAAATCGATTCCTCATGCTGACATTTTATAGCATATTCCATCATATTTTAATATTAAGAGTAGTGCTTTCCTTATTGGCTAAAACTGGAATTAAGTTTAAAACAAAATATTCAAAGGAGTATTGACGTTGTTATGACCACTTGTCATATGTGAATCCAGAGCAAATGTCTTTTAAATGATAAAGAACATGCATTTCTCATATTTATCAAAGGGCACAGAAAAAGTGAGAAAAATGTATGGATTGAATTGGACAGAAAGAGGCATCTGGTCTGTTTTTCTGTTTCACTGTGTCTGTTTTGATGCAGTAACAACTGACCCTTCATCACTAATAAAAGCTCAAAGCTTTGAGGGAGAGAGGGATGAAGAGAATAACAATATAGAGAAAACTACTTTAGATGTATGAATAATTTACTTGTCAAATAGTAATAGAGAGAGAAGTCATTCTGAACTTATTGTGGGTGAATTTTATTCAAAGAATAAGTGATTTAAAAATGTGATGGAACTTTGAAAATGGAGTTTTTATTAGATGAACACAATGTCACATTGTGACAAAAATTCTCCATTAGTATTTACGAATTAATATTCCTTATTTGAATGATATTTAAAGAGCTCCAAAGTTTTCTGTAAACTGGGAACAAATTAAAAATCCTCAGGTGTTCATTTCAGTAACATATACTGTTTTTCTCATATATCATCATAGGCTGCTAAGAGATTCCTTTTGGCTTGTATGAGGTTTTCTATGAGAATTTTAAACTGTTTCACTGAAATAAATAATGTAAATGCTATTTTCAAGTGGCATAAGAATTTTCAGCATACATTTATCATGCTCATTTTTCATACAGCTGTGTATAAAATTCAAAAAGCAAACACTAAAAACATGAATACTTATATGGTGGATAAAACTTTGTAATTCATGCTAGAAGAAAAAAGATGACTGAGATCTATTTGATATTCACTACTAAGAGATTTTCTGACTTCCAAAATACTTAATTTCTTCAGCATGAAAATTGAGATATTTCTATTTTAGTCACCAAAGGCTTTTCTTCAATTAAATAAAGTTTTGATGATGGAAGTAGTATTGCATCTAGAATCACGGGTATTTCTTGTCATGTATAGAGCTTAATCAAAAATAACAAAGAAAGAAAGCCACAAAATAGAGTCTGAGAAGTCCCCTTTGCTCTACAAGTTTTTGAAATGGAACCTGGAAGCAGTCTAGGAGAGACTGAAATTAATTTTTCAGCTAAACTTAAAATGCAATCATAGTAAATGTTTCTGAAATATTGCTATCCTGAAAGACCTGGTCATGTATTTTTAAAATTCTATGTTTTAAGAAACATTAATATAATTTATCTGCAATAAGTGATGTTAGTATTTCTCTAGGATTTTGTATTTTACATTTCATAGGAGGCACAAGTGGAAAAATAGTTGTTTGTTTTGTTTCATCCAAATGGTATATATACTATAAACATATGTATGTTATTCTATACATATGTATATATATATGTATACACCTAAAGATGGTCTTTTATAAGCAAATTAAAATGATACAATTAATTTATATTTATTAGTAGTAAATTGTTTTTTATCTTTATTTTAAATTGAAAAATTGAGGCCTATGCTATGACTGACACCATGTATTAATCCATGCAATAATAAAATACTTGAAAATGTGGATTCAAAACTCATGTGTTCTGTAAACTTACTAAAGCAGTAAATTATTTTGCATTTAGAAGTCATGTATATTTTTACACCCATAATCTCAAGAAAAAAAATGAAATGGGGGTAATTTGCCACATATCTTGCTAAATGAGAAAATTTTACTTATTTATGATTTTTGTTTTAATTATGCTACAGCACATTTACTCATAAAGGAGTCATATTTTCACATGAAATTATACATACTAAAAAGCCTAATAAATATGGAAACTTTAAGCTAAATGAATGATTGGTCTTGGTTCATTCAGTAAAAAAAAAATAGTTTTCAGTGTTTATGACCACCCAGACTATGGAATGTTTTTGCATGGGATTTAAGGATTTAAGACTGAATCCCTTGAGATACAAGAACAACAACTAATCATTTAAAATTTGTAAATTTATATATATATATATATATGTGTGTGTGTGTGTGTGTGTGTGTGTGTGTGTGTATGTGTGTGTGTGTGTGTGTAAGATTTGTTTAAATGTCTACATAGAAATGATAGGAATCACTGAATTTTTGGTTGACTATTTTAGGATTTGATAAAGGTCAGTCCATAGAAGAAAAAGTAAAAAACAAGAGCTCAGTCCTTTAATCCCTGAAAAAGTATCTTTAAGAAAACAAAAGAGAGCAGAATCTACATGAAACCACTACATCAGCTATAGCCATGTTGGCATGTTTTTATAATGCTCTTTTAATAACCAGCTTCTGCTATTAAAATGATTACCCAATTCACTTGTTCTCACGCCTATGATTTTTCAAGCAGGCATTTCAACCCAGGAGCTTTTGGGCTAACAAATTCTCACACTTGGATGTATTTTGCCCAAGGACAGATTAGAGTAAAAATAATTATTTAAGTGGCACATTTTAAATAGCTTTCCTACTAATGCCTCCTATGGCCTATGAATGAGATCTTTTATAATAGAAAAAAATAAGAGAAATATAGAGATAAAGGGAATGATTTAATTTTTGCAGTTGATTTAAAATTCATGCTTTACTCCATCTACACATTAGTATGCATTTATCTATATTTTGAACCCTGACATTTCATATCTAGTTTTCTATAATTGATTTAATTAAGGATTTAAAATATACATAATATTCAAATAATCCACAAAATGCTCTGCTGTCCTCTAATTTAACATTGCCATAAGTAATAATTTCTTTATTTTAGTGTAATTTCCTTTGCATTTAAAGCTATTGAATAAAATTCATTTGAAAGATAAATGTTTGGAGACACACTGTATAAAAAGGCAACAGTATCCTCAAAGTGCTTTTGTACTTTAGTTGGGTATTTATGCCTTATTTGGTTCTTTTCATGAGCAAGCAGCAACATTTTGACCACTCATATGGCACAAAAAGGTCTGAACACCTGCAAAAAGTTTCATTTTTCCATTTGCTCAGGGGAAAAAAAATACCCATAACTTAGTAATGAGAAGGTGTCAATGGATTATGAATAACTTTTTTGTAAATGAAGGCAATATAATCTACTACCTTGTACTAAGCAGGTATTATGTTTTTCCACAAGGATTCATTTTAGTTAATTTAAGTTGAATCATTAAGCATTACAATTTGACAGCTGCCAGAAAGATGACAAAAAATAAGCAGTTACAATTGTTCAAGGACATGCTCAGAATTATGTAGTATATAAATCACTTCCTGGCATTCTTTTAGTCATGTTAGATAATAAAACGCTCTTCCTTTAACTGAATTTGGAAAACTAACTGGTGACTTAATATCACCTAAATGTTAATGTCAAGTCTAAGTTATATTGGAAAAAGTCATTAAATAAGCAATATTTCTCAATGAATGCATTGTAAGGCATTAGACATAATGTACAATAAAATAGGACACATTCGGCATTCATGAAATGATATAGTAGCAGCTTGTCCTTGCACTAAATACTCCTCCAAATTTTTACATAGTTACACTTTCTGATTAGCCTTCAGCTTTTCACTCTAACCCTGAAAGTTACCTGTGTTGGACAAGTCACATTTTGACCCTAGGGTTGCTTTTATAAAAGGACATTACTGATCTTATGATGAACTCAAAAAGGTCCTGAACTAAGAACATAGATTCTGAGGAGTATGTTTATTCAGAAATGGGGATCTATGTCTACAATCATGAGTAAATGATGAATACTAAAATGAGAAAAATTCCCTTAAGTAATTTCTAATAGCTCTTAAGTCCCAACAGCTTTATTTCACAAACCAAATTCTAACTTTATATAGGCAGAAATGGGGCTTTATGCTGTCTTCTTAATTTTTCAGACATAAGCAGTACAAATACATTAACCAAAATACATGTAACATGCTGTTTTACTTGTGCAATATATTTTTTCCAGTAAATTTAACTGTATTTATATTAACTGTGCCATTACTTCTTATGTTCAAGTACATCTTACTTTCAGCTTTACTTATTTCAATATTGGTTGTTTTCCATATTCTGTGTGAATGTCAGGAACAAAGGAAAGAAACAGTAAAGGAAAAAGGATGTAGCCTTGCAACAGGTTAAAAAAAAAATCAAAGATCAAGTTCAGCAAAGCAGGAAGGGGACATTAGGGAAAGCATCACAAGAATAAACCTGGCTTAATCTTGGTACTCTTGATCTGTTGAAATGCAGTCCCTGTGCTAAACCAATAGTATGCATAAACTTCAGATGAGTCTCATATTTCTGATGCTGAAGATGACAAGGGAAATACTTGCATCATATTATAATCTGTAATTTAAAAGCCATTGGCTTATGTTTCTGGTCACTTGAACAATATATGTGTTACTCGAGTATCAGTATACTATATCAGATACTCGAGTCAGGTAAAACTCCAAACTCTAAACTTTGCTCTTCAAAATACTTTCACAAAATTTTTTTAGTGTCAATGCCTCGAATTCCAAGTCTTTCTTTCCTATTTTCTTTAGGAAAACCTTTGTTTCTTTTTGAAGATACAACTCAGAGGTATAAGGAAAGCAGTGAGCACAACTGTTAGTAATGCAAGTTGACCCGAAAATATCATCAGGAGAAAAAAATGTTCCTTTTTCAGACAATGGTTATACAGAGTTGGGTGAGTTGGATTCACCAAATTCACTAATACCACCAAAGAAAATGAGCCATCAGACAGCAATCATTCCTGAATCTGGATATTCCAAATAATATTTCTCACTGATTATATTCTAAGACTAGCTTCTAAGATCATCTATTCTCTACTAAACAAATCTCTCCTACTCACTTTTCCAAAGTTTACCTAGGAAGTTAGTGGTCAATCAAACCACACTATCCCTAATTATTGTTTGTGTTTTGTTTATTATATCATTACCTTAAAAGTGGCACATGCTTAGGGGGATCAATGGTTGTTTTATTGTACAGATAAGTTTAGTCAGACTTTTATAATGAGAGTTGAAGTTTCAACTGCATTATTTATTCACCTCATTATTTTACTTCCAAAAATAAATTAAACTTCTGTTACCTTTCTTAAAGGAGTCTGTTAGTTTGATTGTTGTTTTTGCTTCTTCTAGTCCATATTTTCCCCCAAGTTTATAAGAGTATTTTATTTTTTAATTGACTTTGATTTTGTTTCAATGGAAGTTTCAGTTTTGAATAAGATTTGTATTAAACATACAGAAGATGTCACATATCAATAAAAGCATTGTCACACAAGTTCAGTTTATATTCAAGTGCACCCAGCCTGTTACCAAAGCCATTTAAAACTGAAAGAAACAGAGATATATTGGGAAATTAACTTTGAAAGTTGAGCATAATATAGCACTGTAAGAAACCCAATACTGGGGCTGGGGATGTAGCTCAAGTGGTGGCACAGTCGCCTGGCATGCATGCAGCCCGGGTTCGATCCTCAACATCACATACAAACAAAGATGTTGTGTCCACCGAAAACTAAAAAATAAATATAAAAAAAATCTCTCTCTCTCTTAAAAAAAAAAAGAAAGAAACCCAATACTTCTTTCATGTATACCATCTTTCCAATCACTTTTAACTAGACTGCATTTCTAGTACCATCTGTCAAAGTAATAAGCCAAGTTATGTTGTATTTTTATGACATTCTCTAATGATATACTTTTTTATTTGGATTACAAAACGTTATCTCCTAAAGACTTCATATTTTGATGACAATGTCCCTACTTACTTGGTTCATTTATTTTCTTATTTTTAAGATTTTGATTCAAATAGTTTTTTAGCCTCCAAATTTTAGTCATATTTATTAGCAAGAAAAATAATGACATAGTAATAAAATTATGGAAATTTTTATGATCTTAATAAAAAATAACATGAATCACACTTAAAAATAAATGGTTAATAATTTAATCATAACAATTCATCATTAATGAGAAGACTCTTAAACTTTATAGTAAAAATAAAGGAGAGTCAGACCAGCATAAATGTTCACAATGAGTATTTATAAACTCTCATTTAGTCTGTAAAAAAATTACTAATGGATATAATAATTTGTATCAGGAAAAAATGAGTATGTTTTAGGCATGAAAGGATAATAGAGGAAAACACAAGTTGGCAGAATCTAATTATGCGATGAAGATTTTTCTTTTTTCCAAAGGGTCCCAGACTATCAAATTTAAGATCCTTACTTTTTTTTTCACATTTATCGTCATCTACAAAGACATAGCTCCTTATGTGGGGGAAGATGAGTTTAAATTCTAAAGAAACTGATATTTCAGTGCTGGTCTATCAACACAATCCCACGTAAGGTACTAGGCAATAACAATGAAGAAATGAGTGCTAAATTAAAAAATCAAACAAACAAACAAAAACAACTAACCTTTCTTACTACTCTCGTCTTTCTCTCCCTATCTAGCCACCCTGGCCTCCTGATCATCAGTTGTGCCCTCTTCTCAAGGTTTATCCATTCACACCTCTCTCTGACTACCATGCCTTTCCATCCAAAACCCTTGTGGTAGCTGGTTCTCTTTCTGAACTTATCTGCTTCAGTCTCCATATTAGTGAAGTCTTCTGAGCTATTCTTTTGCAATACCAATCCCTTTTTCCTCAAATCCTTTTTGTTTGTTTGTTTTTTTTTGTTTGTTTCTAAGCACTTATCACTATCTATGTAATCATATATTTACTTAATCATTTTGGTTAATGTCTCTCTTTGCCCTGGAATATATTTTCCCATAAGGACTGGGATTTGGGTTCTTCTTGCCATTGCTCTGCTTCAGTGAGAAAAGGGGAATAAAAGTGAGGAAGTTTGTTGAGGTCAAAGATACAAAGGAAGCAAGGGGAAAGGGAAGAAAGGAGAAGAGGAGAAATACAAAACTCTATAATTGGGAAGAAATTTGCATACCATGACCCTGTGGGAAAACTTTTTTTTTTTTAAGTTTTTCATTGTTCTTGAAGAAAGTTCTAATCTCATATGATACAGGAATATATGACATAAAGATTGGTAATACTTTCTCAGAAATATTATACTATTCATGTGTTATGAAAATCATATCAGTAATATACTTCTCTAATCTAAAAAATCAATAAAACTGTTTGCCCATGAAAGTCAAATGGTACTGAGCAAGGTCCCATTAAGCCCCAAGTTACAAGGAATACTTGATTACTATCTCAAAATGTCCAAAAGAATAAATTCCCAAATTTGGATGTATCTCTATGCCTTAAGAGCTCACAGCCACTTAGAATTTATTTGGCTACTGAAAACACATATTTAAACTTCAGAATGCTATGATATGAATCCAGATACTTCTATTAAAGGATTTTGTTTTTGTTTTTTCTTTGTCCTTTTGGGAGAGAAAGGAGATGGCTGTCTTTTATAAATAGAAGAAATCCATTGCTCTTCATTCTTGTCCTCATGATACAGTCTGCATCTATTTTAAAATATTCCATTAGCTTCCATTTCTGAAGGTTTAAATATGGGAAATTAGTATCTTATTTTCACTCGGTTAGTCTGGTTTTATCAATAAAAACTTTGTTCTTTGTCCCAAAGTCTTGCATTTCTTCAATATTCATATGGATAGAACAACTCAGCAAGTGAGGTAACTGTTCAGATCTTTCACAGTTCTTAACAAAACAAAGTCTGGAAATATTAAACATTAATGAGGGAGAAAAAAGTCCATGTCATCAAATAATATCATGAATTACACAGAGATTTCCAGATAGACACAAAGAACAGAGAGAACAGATGACCATGTACATTATTTTGAGTGCTTGTGTTCCCAACACAAAAGTCCCTAAAAGAAATAGTGGAGCAAAATTGTAACATGAAAGAAAAAGAGATGATTTATACTTAGCATAAATTCTAAGTTTAAAAAAAAATAATTGGACTCATGGTGGAATAAATGTTTTACTTTTTAAAGTAGGGGTATAACAGCCTATTAGGTAATTGCTTTGATTTTAAATGTTTGTAATTCCAATTCCCATGATAGCTCTTAATAGCTCAGAGAAAGAATAAGGAAATGCAGATGAAGTCTATCAAGCCTGTCACTATGTATTTATATAGTAAAAAAAGAAAAAAAGAAAAAAGAAAGCTATAGCCTGAATTCAAAAAAACCTAATTCATATGAATTAATGTTGTGGGTTTTTTGTTTTTGTTTTCTGTTTGTTTGTTTGTTTTTATCTTTTTAAAACAGCCCTTTGGGAGGGACTAGAAGCAGAGAAGAGCTTTGGGACTTCTCAATTTAAAAGCTATTATTTCTGCAGTCAAAGAGGAGGGCTGTTCAACCAGTATCCTCCTGTATTTGTCAATTTGTTTTCTTTCTTACTTCTCAAACTGAACACTTGAAAATGAGGAAAGTGAAATAAAATATCATGCAGCCCAGCTGTCTATGGGACACATATTTATGTCAGTCATCACGTGCATGATCTATTGCTGTAACAAATCAAAAGAATTGCATAGTTGTGTAATTTATTACAGCAGTATATCAGCAGGGTGAGCCCTCCAGGAGAGTGAGTTACAGACAGGAAACTTCCATCGTTGTTTTTATTTACTTCTTCTGGTTAAATTTGATATAAGAAGACAGAAGGGGAGGATCTGAAGTCAGAATTAGAAACTGCTTGTGCATAACTGTCAAAATGGCTTCAGACATTTAAACTAAAGGTCACATTGTTAAATGTTCTAAATGTTTCTTTACTATCCCTGCTGAATTAAATTAAAAAGTACAAAATTCTTAAATAATATTCCTTAAATCTTTATTATGATGATTGGTTTGTTCATTTCAGCATATTCTTTTTACATCTTTATATTTCCCTGTATTAATAATAGAGTATTTAACTATGCAATATGAAGGAGATATTTTTTAATTTCCTTACTGGTGATTTTCCCATATTATTATACTAAAAAAATTGAGAGTTCTAAAGAGCACATAAGGTCTTTCTTGAATAAATCATTTATTAATGTTTTAAGTCCGAAATCTTAAAACTTTTTATCACTATTTCAACACTCTGTTCTTATGACCCATTCTTTTATGACAATTATTGATAATTACATCTTTCTACCATCAGTAAATATTTGTTGATAGACAAAACTTAGTTTAATTGATTAAAGTTCTCATCATAAAGCTGTTTTTTTCTGATACCATAAGAACTCTGAAGTAAGCTTTCTTTGTGTAGTCATTTTCTCTTGGTTCTAGAGTCAAAAAATTTCAACTACTTCAAATAACTCTCTTCACATAATGTTTGAGAACTGATCCACTACTTATAGTACATATTACATACAAACTTAGAACTTACACACTCACATATATATATATATAGATCTCTCTGTGTGTAATATATAATGTAATATACAGAGATGCATATACTGAAATTTATAATTTCAATAACTAGGTAACCTCAAATTAAGTAAGCACCTAACCAGAAAAGCATTTTGCAGGTAATACTATCGTTGCTAGAAAAGACTTGGAAACATCTCAGGAATATATAATCTCTGCCCCAAAATGAATAAGATTCTACAATTTATTAGATAACCAGTTTTTCATATGCACATTGAAGTTTGAGAAGTAACACATTCTTGCAATCTTACAGAGTCCATCTTAAGGACAAAGAACAAAACAGGAACATTTGGACCACACTAAAAAGTGCCATCACATTCATAAGGACAGAATTGTTTGGTAAAAGGTAATCTATATGGAAGAGTATTCCTGTTCCGAAACATCATAGATTTGTAACATATATTACATATGAAAGAATTTGGCCCTCTGTGTCCTATGAATGTCATTTGATTTCCAACTCTCTCTCTCAATAATAACTAGGTAACCTCAAATTAAGTAAGCACCTCACCAGCAAAATTGAGATAAAAATAATTTCTTTGGTGATAATCATGTCAAATTCAGACCAAAATATTTAGACATCCACAAAATGGTAGCTATTATTTTAAAACATTTACTGAAGTGGATAAAATTCACAAGAGTATTATAATAAGGAAAATTTGCAAATAGAGGAACAGAATAAAGCCAGTACGGTACTGTCCTTGGTGCTGAACAACCAGTCTTGTCAAAGCAATATTGCCTAACATTTAGTCTCTGAGACTTACATTAGATACAGCTTACATGATACTGCAAATCCTCTCAATCACATCTGGATACAGAACAAAGGGCCACTTCTTTTGACAGTTTATATACTGGCCTGTTTCTTGTGGGAAGAGTTCCTCCTCTTTATGCCTAGATATGCTTAGAGCTTCTTAATTCTTCCCCAGGATGAATTTCTACTGCCACCAAAGCACAAGATTCTGGCAGGATCTGTTTGGATCTGTTTGTCTACGAAAATTATTGTTCTGAAACACTACAATTTCTGTTAATTATTTAAAAATGCCTTATAAACAGGGATCCAGGCTAATTTTTAATTAAAGCATATACAATTTTCATCTAAATTTACTCTTGTGGTTTCATATCACTCTGCTTTCTAAAAAAATTTAGAGAGCAAATGGTTACGGTTAATGCCAGGAGATCTTGCATTTTATTTAACTCCTGCTGGTAGGCAAAATATAACTTATTGATTCTTAACTGAGAAAATGAAAAAAATAAAAATAAATTCACCGATGTCTTATTTTTCTTGTTATGCTATAGTTAAGCCATATTGTGAACCACACCCATTTTGAAATTAGATAAAAAATACTTTACTCCATGGAATTATTAATGTAATTCATAAAGTAAAACAGAAAACGATTCATCAAAATGTACTTTTCTTTATACAAAGTGAACTACCTGGCATGTTTTAACAACAGTTAAGGTTAAAAACTTAAAAGATTTATAGTATTCTGGGACTTCATAGAATGTGTTTTATTGGAATAAAACTCCCAACTTACAATTTATAAATTATACAATTTTGTGCAGAATGCTTTTGCTTTGTACATATCTAACAAAATTTTTATATGGATTTCATTATTCCTACCCTCTTAATATTTAGAGATTTTCTTCAGTCAGACTGGCATGTAAAAGTAAAAATAAAAATTAGACATAAATATTTTTAAAAAGATAATTTTATACTATATCATTAACTAGAAAGTGTTGATATTTCTGTGTACTTCTTAGAATTCACAAATTGCATCTTTTATGCTGGAGGAAATGTGCTAGGTATAATGAAATCCCCAAATTATTAAGATTCTCATGAAAACTTTTCCAGAAATTCTGAATCAGTTGAGCAAATGAGGTGGTGGCACGTATGTTTCACTGTACCTTGTTTAAGTATTTCAAATTGCACTTTTAAAAACCAATACTCTCATTTAATACATATTTGATTGCACCCTGAGTAAATTGTCCTTTTTGTCATCAGTGGCCTATTATGATGAATTCCAGTTTTGACTGTGCATAAAATCAATATGGGAGCTTTAAAATATGAGACCCATGCCTCTTCAAGGAATTCTGATTTAATTATTCCTGGAGGACGCAGTAATCACTATTACATAAAGCTCCCCAGAGGATCCTAATTTATATTCCATGTTGAGAAACTGTTCTACCTCTTCTGATAAATCATTGACAAATTAAAACAAGTGTGCTGTCTTCTATTTTGGGCTAATATAGTGTTATACTGCAGCCAATTCCCCAAAGTTTATGTTTCAAAAAACTAACCTCCAAGATGATAATACTACAAGGTGAGACATTTAGTACACAAATAATCCATAAACATGAAACCCTCATATATAGGATTAAAGCCCTGAAAAAGGGTTTGAAGACATAAATTCATTGCTCATCTGCCATGAAAAATAGTGTTCACGGATGTATAAAAACCTGACCTCATATGAACTAATTGTGGAATAGAACCTTATCTGAAATGACATGAAGGTATTTTGATTCTTTATATTATTTTTGCATGACTCACATTTTCCTGCAAAAATGATTATATTGTTATATAAAAATAATTATTATGTTATTATTGTTAGTGAGCTCTCTGAGATTCCATATAGAAAGTGTTATAAGTCATTCTTAATATACTTTTAATCCTCTGCCATGTGAAGGTGTTGACAGGTACCCATACCAGACACTGAACCTACTTGCTCCTACATCTTGGACTTCCCATCCTCCAGAATTACAAAAAAATAGCTTATATAAATATATATATATATATTTTACATCAAATATATATATTGTACATCAAAGACTTTGTTGTAGCAACACAAAAATCTATGATACTGGGGCATTTATTTTCCATTCAGCAAATAAGCCCTTCAATGTCCCTACCTTTCAGCCTCCCTGGAGGCAGATGGGAAAGCAATTTGATAAATGTCAACTTTTCTTCAATGCCAACAGAACCAGGTGAGGTTATTTGACCCTCTTTCCCTACTGTTATTCTTCAATCCTGGGAATAAACTCCTGGATACTTTAGGCCCCAATGACTGGAGTTATCTTACTAATAAGATAAAGTACTGATTATGCAAATTTACAGTAGCTTCATCAATGGTCATAAGATTCTATTTGAAACTTGGTGGAAATATTAGCTTCCTATTCTACACTGTTCTTGTTTATAGCATTTCCGCCTTTAATAGTTGATATTTAAGGATTTTACTTCCAAGCTATACCTTTAATTATACTTTTTACATTTTTCTACTTTATTATTTCTTGACCTTTCATAATTGTCTAATAGCTCACCTGTTTTAGAATCTTCTTGTAGTTTTAATTGCTAGCTCAATTAGTATATTTAACAATCTGATTGACAATTATAAATACATTTTATGTGTTGATTTCTTTTGGTGATTTACTTATTAGTATGTGCTAGTAGAAATAATTTAGAATTTTGACTTTCATTAAATGTTTTTGTATTCTCAAATCTCCTTTTATAAATAAAATATCTTTTTACAGACTTTTAAATCTGAGGTTTAGAGCAAATATTTATTTTTCATGCTTAACAGTTTTGTTATTTTCTACCAAATCAAAATACTCTCTGATTTAATAGGTTGCCCTTAAAAGTCTTGACTGCTAGGAAATTTAAGAATAAATTTATAGTTCCATTATTTACTGGCAGTAATTCGTACCTGAAATTTTATTATAAATTAGTTTAAATAATTTTTAAAATGGTTGAAATAATAGCTAATTAATTTTAATCCATTCACTAGAATTTTAAATGTTCTTAAAGTCAAACACAGAAATGTATTGCTCCAAGCTTAAACAAACTCATGGTGGTTATCCTGAGTATAAAACTATCATAAAATATATTAAAATCAACTTGAGAACAATACAAAAAGTTAATTAGAAATATAGAATACAGAAAAATGCATGAATTTCTTAAATCCAAAAATGAATTTTAATCTCTTTCCTCCTTAATTACTGGTTTGTTTTATGAAAGAAAATATTTTAAATCTCATTTTGTGTGCTAGCCTTCTGTTCTATTTGCAAGTAAAATTAATATGGAATCTCTTAAATGAAACCTTTTAATTAAAAGATAATATGGAAAAACTGTGTGTGTGTTTGCATACACACATATAAGCAGGTGTTTATATATATATATATATATATATATATACATACATACATATATATGTCCATATATATGAATGACTTTCATTATCTATTTGTTATTTTAATATTTGTTTAGGAATTTCCACAATAAAACAGTTAGGAAAAGTGGCTAGTGGTCTTTTGAAAATTCTGTCTTATGTCTAACAAACTGAATGCTTTCAAGAAATATTAAATCAATCCATCAGTATCAGCATCTCATGCTGAATGGACACCAGTTATTTTCTGGATGAATAAACTAGTTGCCCTGGATACTGACTATTATTCTTGTCCAGGAATACATCTCTTTTCAGAGAGTCCACCTTCAGTAATACTTTAATTTGCAAGACTAACCAAGCTGAACCGTCACTGAAAGGTATGTGGATTTAAATCAAAGGGATTTTGTTGGAAATAAACACCATTAGCCCTATTGCAATATCGTTCTTGTCTTGCCAAATAATAATATCAGTGGTACAGACTTCAGAAAATTACCTTGGATGGTGGAAGCTTTTGAAATACTAAGCTTTGATTCTGGTTTTATTTTAAAAACATTTTTTTCTTTTCATTCAGAGAAACATTTTTTATCTTAGTTTATTATTCATTTACTCATTGCTTCACCAAATATTTGCTGAATACAGCAGTGAACCAGACTTTAGAATACATAATTTTGAATATACAAAGATGAAAAATAAATAGTATTTTCTCAGATGCTTGTAATGATAGAGAAGAGGTAATGAGGCAATTTAATTCATTCTAACTGGAATTCATATCCAAACAAATGTTTCTGTGTACCTGAATATAGTTGTAATATTTTAAATTTGGTTTATTTTAAATTTTTCACAATTCAATGGGGGACATAGGAGAATTGGTGTTAACTACTTATAGATACCAGGTTGCAGATAAAAGTTATTTTTAACTCTTAAAATGCATCCATGAGGCTTAAATGATTTAGTCATATTTTACAAGAACAGAAATTATAAAATAGAAAGATTTGATGTCCTGAGTTCACTAAACAAAGTCATGAATCCAAACTTCAATCCATATCTATTTCCATAATCCAAATTAATTTCTGTCTAATCAAACTGCTTCCTTAAAAGTAGCATATTCTGATTTACTACAAAGACAGTTTCTATGACTAAAATAATCAAGTTGTGGCATCATCTTATTATTCATATTAATGTATAAAAAATGTGTATCCTATTGCTGATCTAGTTATGTTCCATATAACCAAAAATAGTGTAATGAGAATTATGTTTGAAAATAATCTTGAATTTGAAATTCATAAAGATTAATTTATTTGTTCATGATTTTAAAGAATTTTAGATCCAGAGTCAGAATTTAATACAATGTTTTCTAATACCAATTTCAGGCTTTTCTTCATTATTTTCTTAATTTCACTCTGGTACCTATATTTGACAAAGTCATATATTTATGTGAAATTTATTGTACCCTGTGGTCACATGTATACATTATAGTTACATACAATGTAATTTAGAAATCACAACACACCATCTTTATTTCTTTTAGGTAGAAGACCTGTATGTCATGTCTTTGGGCTCTAATAAATCACGCCACCTCATGTATTCTTTCATGTCTTATCCCAACTTAAATCCACTGGCAATACATTGATATTTCACATTAGATATTTATGGAATATAATCAGTGTATATTTTAAAAGGTATTTTATAAAATAGTACACATTAGGCACTTTCTTTTTTTTCTTCTGATTTTCCAGCAATATGTGAGCACAGCAACTTTTGCTTTTGGAAATAAGGTATAGACAGACTCTTAATTATACTTCTTCTAAAGCACTGCTAAAAAACCTTGGCAATTATATGTATAAAACAAACCAAGGACTGAAAGATAAGAAGTAGGCAAAATCGTGAAGTACTGTGGGATCAAGAAAGAACATGGTTTTAATTTTGTGTCACATATCTCAGACTTAGACCAGATTAAGATGGCAACCTGGAAGTGTCATCATGTACACTCACTCTAGCCAAAGACCAGCAAGGCAGAATATTTTAAAACAATAACTACTCTATCCCAGCCAACCACCACCATGAAAAATAAAATAAAATAAAATGGCTCACACACACCTACCTACACCAGAGAAGATCAAGTACAGAGTCTAGACTTCTACCCACACCTGGCAGCATTGAAGTTCCTCCTCCTTCCCTGATGAATTGATTTTAGAAGAAGGCCAATAGAGAGCCAGAACTTTCACCATCACCCAGTGGCAGTGTGGAGTGGGACAAGTGGCTATCCAAAAATTCCATTCCCCATTCAGAAGTACAGAGGGTCCCGATCTTATCTCACATGTTAGATGTCAAAAGAGGCAGAGTATGGGACCTGGACCTCTATCTCCACTTGGCAATGATAACACTCCTCACCTTGCCCTGCCAGAGTGATGTCAGAGAAAGCTAATTAAAACAGATTTAAAAATAAGAATTGGAGTATTATACAATAAAGCAAGTATGTTAACTTCAAGTGTCATCATCCATGATACCAAGAAACAAGCAGATTTCAAAAAAATGAAAAACTACGACCAATAAATGCTAAAACCAAGATGATAGGAGTGTTCAAATTATCTGAAACAAGCTGGACATAGTGGCATATGCTCATAATCCTAGCACTCAGGAGGCTGAGACTGAAAGATAACTTGAACCCAGGAGTTAGAGAATAGCTTGGGTAACATAGTAAGGTAGTGGTAATAATAATAATAATAATATCTGTTGAAGATTTTTAAAGCAGACCTTGATTAAAATGCTTCAATGAACAATTACAAGCTATTGGACCAAATTTAAAAACTGAAGGCCAAGGAAAAAATTGAAAAATCAAAGCAAAGAAATAGGGCAGAAGGGTGGGAAGGGGTATGGGGTTAGAAATGATGGTTCAACGTGATGGACATTATTATCCAAAGCACATGTATGAAGACATGAATTGGTGTGAATATACTTTGTAACCAGAGATATGAAAAATTGTGCTTTATATGTGTAATAAGTATTGTAATGCATTCTACTATCATGTATAAATAAAAAATAATTAAAAACAGAAGATATAAGAAACATCAAATGGAAATTTTACAACTAAAAAGTAAAATAACTGAAATATAAAGCTCAAAGTTTGGGCTCAATACATGACTGCAGGGAATGGAAAAAGCATCAATAAAATGAAAGATGAGCCGTACAAAATGCTCAATCTGAACAACAGAGAGAATACAGATTGAAAAACTGAATAGAATTTCAGTTACCTGTTGGACTATTAAAAAAAAATCCAACATTTGTGTCAAAGGAGTCAATGAAGGGAGAAGAGTAAAATGTTGAGAAAGTACTGAAGTACTTGGCAAAATAATGGGTAAAAATGTCACAAATCTGGCAAGAGACATATACCTACAGAAGCCAATACACTCCAGATGGAATAAATTCTCCCCAAATTGATACCAAGATACATCACAATTAATCTTCTGAAATTCTGTCCTTTGCAACATTACGGGTGTATGGATGTATCTGGAGAACACTATGTTAAATAAGAGGCACAAAAGACAATCGTATGCAGCATCTAGAGTGTTATACACATAGAGAATGTAATATTTGTTAGCAGAGGCTAGGGGGTGGGCAAGGGTAGAGACCTAGGTAATGTTGGTCAATGTGTTCAAAATTCTAGTTAGAAGGAATAAGTTTTGATATCTATTATACAAAAATAAAAAATACGGATGGTGTAGAATATTTCAGTTTGAGTTTATCTTTCCATGATGCATATATGTATATGTATACATATATATGAAAACATCACTTTAGTCTCTAGGTTGGCTGAAATTAGAGGGGTATGTCACCACCCTTGATAGCTTATTGTTTTTTAAACCATTAACAAAGCAAATTGTGAGAATCATTAGAGAGATCACATGGCAGACTAGACTCGGGCCCTGTGCTGGGGGAAATGGCAGAATGAGGCAGATGAGGTTCCTCCTGCAAGTGGCTCTAACTTAGTGGAGACATTTCCCTGGAAAACTTGAAATTTCAGAAAGTCCTGTGAAAGGGAAGAATTGAACACAGTACTAACTAAAGTCAATGAGGTGAATTACATTCTCATTCTGGAGAGCCTACAGCCAATACTGGATTCTGTGAATGCTCTTGTACTTTATCACAAGATGGCCTGAAGAAGACTCTATCAAAACTTGTTCAAGTGGTCAACAAGCACACTTACACCCTAAAGGAGCCCTGGGAGAACCATCCCATCACTTTTAATGTGATAATTTCAAGTCAGGCTGTGCAGGTCAGGTTGGCTCAGTGGACATGAGATATATGTCTCAGAATCATTCTACCACAGAGTTTGAAGGCATGGCTCACAGCGTCTACATTGACCAGAATGTCCTGACCACCAATTGTCACTTATGGGATGGGTGGTGGGCATGGACGACACTAGACCCCACGGAAGTATTCCTAGCTGTTTTGTTTTTAAATGTATGTTAATACTAGAAGGAGTGAAGATATGTTTTTTTGTTTTGTTTTGTTTTGTTTAAGAGAGAAAGAAAGGAAAGGGAAAGTTAAACACTTAAGGGCACCCAGAAATGTGCTATCCTCTTTGGAGGAGTTTCAGATTTGTGCCTCGTGTTGGTTTACATTCAGGAGCCTATAAAAGTATTTAATGTGACTTGAACCCATAGAACCAAATTTCATCATAGATTAACATTCAACTAAAATTAATGATAAAGAAGATATCATTTGAAGTTATATTAGTTCTCTCATCTTTATCCTTTCATTTTCCTATCTCCTTTCTTGATCATCTTCCTCTCTTTTTCTTTCCCTCTCCCCTTATCTTTGCAACTTATACATTGGAAGACTAAAGCCCATTAGAACACCTTACCAACATATTAATTTTGCACACACACATGCACAAAGATCCGTCCACAAATACCTGAGCCTGTCCTTAGAGTTTAAGCCTAGGGAAGCATCCCCAAGGTATCAGCTTATGATGTAGCTCCCACAGTACACCAAGTTAATGTGGGTCCAGAAGGGATGTAGGATGACCTTGCCTCTGTGTGGTCATGGTGAGATTTGTCCTAGAGCAAAAAGTGCCATTTTCTTTATACCATGCCATTGAAGTCATATAATGTTAGCATTAGTAGTTTGCTACTGTCCCAAGTACTTTGTATTTTGATTTACTAAATCCTTACTGCAGCCCTGAGTGGTAGGTACTTTACTCCCAACTTACAGATAGGGAAATTGAAGCACCTGACATTAATGCAGAAATTAATCAAGGAAATATGAACATTAAATACAGAATTTAATCAAGGAAATCTAACTCCAAAGCTTTTTTTTTTTTTTTTTTTTTTTTTTTTTTTTTGCTACTCTGCCATACCATCTTGAATCAATGTGTTGTTTTTTTCCCATTTTTTTTATTGGTGCATGACAGTTGTACATAATGGTGGGATTTATTGTTACATATTTGTATGCACACAAAAAACTTGGCCAATATCATTTCTCATTGGATCAATGTGATATAGCTTGTAAAATAAAATATTTTGAAGGGAAAAAAAATCACTTTACCCTCAAAATATATAAAATATAATTTGTCAATTAAAAATAAAAATAAGTGAACTTCTCTTCCTATTACTTAGAAGACTGAGGCAGAAGGATCTCAAGTTTGAGGCCAGCCTTAGAAACTTAGTGAGACCACGTCTAAAAATTTAAAACAATAAAAATTAAAATTAACATAAAGGTTGAAAATGTACTTCAATGGTAGAGTACTCTGGGTTCAATACCCAGTATGAAGAAGAACACTAAAAAATTTTAAAACTAAAGATGAGAAGCAAATCTTAATAGCAACCTAGAGAAAAATAATAACTTACCAATGGGGAAAAACAATATGAATAACAATTAATTTTTTCATCACAAAGAAGTGGGCCCAATAATTTTTTCACCTCAAAAGCAAAAGAACTATCTACCCAGAAATCCAAATCAAGTGAATGTATCCTTCAGAAATAAAAAGGAAATCAAGACACTCTCAGATAAAGGAAATTAGAAGAACTTTCCACCAACAGATCTTCACTAAAAGAATGTCTAAAACAAGGGGAAAGTAAGAAAGAAATTAGAAAAGGAGGAATTCGTAGAAACTTTCTCTTTAAAAGATAGATAGATAAATAGATAGACAGACAGATAGATAGATAGTTAAATTAGATAGGCTTTCTTTCTCATATTGAGCTCTCTAAATTAAGCTTTGTGATTGAAGCAAGAAAAAAAATCAAACACAGGTGTGATCCTAAGTGCATGCAAAGTAAATATTTTAAGGCAATTATATAACAAGTAGGGAATGCTAAAAGAATATAAAGAATATAAAGTTTCAAAATGTCACTCAAACTGGTAAAATGATACAATACAGAGAGAAAAGTTATGTATATATAACAATGTCTAAAATAACCACTAATAAGCTAAATAGTATAAGAGAATATACTGGAAAACTTAAAAATATATTAAAGATATATTGTAGATATGGTTTATTTGTAAGGACAAATAAAGTAGATTAAAACAATTTTGAAAGGAATAATTAAGTGGGAGAAATAAATCTACCTGATTTCAAGACACATTATCTAGACTGTGTGGTATTGCTGAGGGTTAAATCCATATGTGAGTGGAAAAGAACAAAACTCCAAATTCAGATGCATAGACACACTTAAATATGATCAAATGTTTTTTACAAAGGTTAGCAAGCAATTATACAGAGAAAATATGGACCTCCACAAACAAGACAAAACAAAAAGCAAAAAAAAAAATAGACATTCATCTAAGTTCCTAACCATATGAAAAAAATAAGTGGACCACAAATTAAAATGTATAACTACAAAATTATTTCAAAATGGTAAAATCTGTGAGCTTTAAAGATAGACAAAGATTTCTCAACAAAAGCGAACTCCATAAAGATTAATATTGTACTTAATTTAAATTTAAATATTTGTTCTGAAAAAAATGTGAAAATGATGCAAAGACAAATTACAGAATCATAAAAAATATTTACAACTATATGTCAAACAAAATTCTACTATCTATAACATTTAAAGCATTCATAAATTATATAGAGAAATATAAAATGTTTATAGCCATGGAGAAAACCAATTTGTCAGTTTTCTTTAAAAAACCAAACATGGAATTAACATGATCTGGCAATTGAACCCCTGTGTCTTTATCACAGAGGAATGAAGAATTATGTTCACTTTTACTAGGATGTTTATGGCAGTTTTATTCATTACAATCCCAAACTTTAGTTTTTAAACTATTCTGCTGACCTTCAACAAGTGAGTGCTTAGAAATATCGTAGCACATCCATACTCAAAAGTGTGAATTTCCATGGACTGTCACATTCCTCAAAACTGCATATTGAAACTCTATATCCTAATGTGACTGTGTTCAGAGATATGGCCAAGAGGTAATAAAAGAAAAATGAGGTAATGAGGGCTGGTTCCTGGTCTGATGGAATACTAAATTCAAGAAAGAGACTGTTCATACATGCAACTACCTGGATGAATCTCCAGAGAATTATGCTGGGGGGGGGGCGGAATTCAGTCTCCAAAGGTTAATATGCTATATAGTTCCATTATTTAACATTCTTGAAATTATGAGAGGATGAAATTGTAGGACAAATGAGTGGTTGCCAATGATTAAGAATGAAGTGGGTTGGGTGCAGTGGCACACTCCTATAATCCCAGTGGCTCTGGAAGGCTGAAGTAGGAGAATATTGAGTTTAAAGCCAGCCTCAGCAAATTAGGGATACCCTAATGAACTCAGTAAGATCATGTCTAAATGAAATATGGGAAAGGGCTGAGAATATGGCTCAGTAGTAAAGTGCCCCTGAGTTCAATCCTTAGTACAAAAAAAAAAAAAAAAAAAAAGAGAAAGAAAATACGGAGTGGGTCGGACAGGACGAAAGCAAGTGTGACTGTGAGAAAAAAATAAAATGTGGGTGGTGATGGTGGAAAGCTCTGTGTCTTTTCTGTTCCAGTGTCTACATTACATTAATAAAACTATATTATTTCCCCATAATGTTACCATTGGGGAAAACTGGGCAAAGGATGTTAGTCTTTCTGTATTATTTCTGATGACTTCTTCTAAATCCACAATTATCTCAAAATTAAACGTTTTAATTAAAAATATTCATAAGAACAAATGTATATTTCTTCCCTTACTCACTGATATGTGTTATCTATTCAAAAAATATAGACAAGCAAAAGAAATAATGTATAATTCTATAACCTAGAGGGATCTATTGTTAATTTAGGGCATTTGATTTTCTTTTAAAACAATTATATAAATTTACAGAGAAGGGATTTCCCTCCCACACCCGTATAGAATTTGGTGTATATTTGCTATGGACTGAGTTATATCCTCCCAAAATTCATGCGGAAGTCCTAATCCCCAGTGGATTTTATTTGGAGATAGGGAATTTAGGAAGGTATTGAAAGTTAAATGAAGTCAAAGGATGGATTACTATTTTGATAGAATT
The DNA here is from genome assembly GCF_052094955.1 of Ictidomys tridecemlineatus. Classification (NCBI taxonomy): domain Eukaryota; kingdom Metazoa; phylum Chordata; class Mammalia; order Rodentia; family Sciuridae; genus Ictidomys; species Ictidomys tridecemlineatus. The sequence goes on from NC_135483.1 coordinate 112,834,648, forward strand.
TGTGGCCTTACAACAACAGAAAAACAGACTCATTCATTTCATTTTTATCTTGTCTCTGTCTCTCTCTGTGCTCATCCACAAAGCAAATGACATGTGAAGGCACAGAAAGAGAACCAGACCCCAATAATGGGGCACCTTAATCTCAGACTTCCTGCCTTTAAAACTTGGGGAAATAAATTTCTGCTGATGGTTTGAACCATCCTGCCTACTATTTTATTATGACTCTCTGAGCACTGTAAGAAATAGTATTCATCTTTCCATTAAATAAATACTTTTATGTGTCTAGTGTAGGGGACAGTGTATTAATGTGTTCACTCTATCTTTCCCCACTTGTTATGAACTAAAATTTCCATGAGAGTAAGTAATTTTACATAATCTTCTTAATGTGTTCATAGAATTCTATTGTCTTATTTTTTTATTTATCACATTTCTATATAGTCCTAATTCATAAAAATTAGAAAGTTAATGAGGCATGATTGATTAAATAACTATAATGCCCAATAATACTAAAAATATACTTAAATAAATATTGCAAATAATAATCTGAATATGGAATGGTTCTTCAATTGAGAGAAGTGTCTAAGGCAACAGAATATCTGAGTTTTCAGGATTCAGTAGTTAAAAGGTACCCAATTAT